>NW_028318344.1:4335000-6940000 GCF_062004578.1 Staurois parvus | reverse complement strand
ATAGGAATAAAACAAAGTACAAAAAATACTTAAATCAAATCCTGCTGTCCAAAACTGAAAAGAATGTGGATTTGCTTGCAGATATGTATTTCGTTGATATTGAATGTAATAACATAAACCACAATTTAAAGCCTAGGAAACAATAACTAATCACAACTAGACCATGGGTAAGTGGCTTATTAATTCCTTCATGAAATGTTCATAGTATTGTAAGACTGAGGAAAAAAGGCATTTCAGTATCAGTAATGTGCTTTTTTTTTTACTTCTAAATTAAAAATATATATATACGCGGGGCTGAAACCAGCACTGAGCAACAAGCATTTTACAATGGTTCCCATTATAAAAATAAAATGATTAAGCAATGCGGGAAGTGAAGCATGATCGTTTCCCAGAATGACATGCTCCAACTAGTATAACCATTATATCTTAAATCAAACTATGCAATTATACAAAAACACTAAATCAAAATTAAGCAGCTTTGGTCTACTTTGCAAACAAAGAATAAGGGATTTGTTCGAACAGAAATGACACTGTTGCACTGTACATCCTGCACTTAGTTTTTACACTGTCCCCACTGAAAAAGCTCCAATGTGTCCTCAATGTGTGAAAAGGTGGATCTGGTCTATCTCAGACTGATTAAGCATATTGGTTGGTCTGAAGCGGTCCCCACTCCAGCCTGTCTGCAGCTTGTGGAAATTGCTGTGGGGGGGGGGGGGGGGGGTAATAAAAATCAGTTTCATTATTCACAGTTTTCTAAAGCTTAAGTTGGACACAGATGGGTATTGTTTTTCCATTCAGCCAGTAGGAAATAAAATGAACAGATTCCTCTATCCACACAAATGAGGTGAGTGGAGGAAGCCGAATGGCCAGAGCAGTGTATTATAACAGTGAAATCTGGTGCTGTCATTAACCCCTTCATGCCTAAGGGTAAAACAAATCTAAATGCCTAAGCACAATTTTGCAAAATTGCCATGTGTTAGTAAAACCATACATATCATCACAAGTACTTTGTACAGCCAGGTGAATTTTACCATGTTTTTTTCAGGACAAATTGAGCTTTCATTTGGTGAAATAGATATATTCTGATTTTTTTTTTTATGATCAAAGGAAAACTGGCCCAAAATAGTAAAAAAAAAATCTTTTTTTTAATTTAGCTGTGTTATAACCTACCATCAAAGAACACAAAATAAATGTTCCAGCTCTTGACGATCGCAGCGATACCATATATGTGTATGTTATTTGTACCCGTAGTACAGCCTAGAAACAAATAGTGCTCATTTTGTTTTTTTTTTACCTAAAGACACACTGACACCAACATTTTTTTTTTAAATCCTGACCTTTGACCCTGACCCAAACACTTACCCTGGCACAGAACTAGATCAAACCTTGATCTAGGTATTTTTTCTTTATTTTTTTAATATTTATCTTTTTTTTTTTACAAACATTGATTCCTTCTGTGCCAGGGGTTATAGTTATCTCTCTCTTCCATTCATAGAGAGAAAAAAAAAACACAAAACACCACAAGGGGGCCGGGCTGTACAGTGACTGATCACTGTGATAGCCAATCAGAGGCTATCACAGAGATCATGTGACCTGGAATCGGGGGTCCCAATCGTTAGAATGAGACCCAGGGCTCTCAGAGACACCGCAGTCTGTGCTGGGAGCGCGCCGTGCGGTGCTTTCCCAGCAGAAAGACAGGTACGCAAATATACTGCCCCATGGAAAAAAAGCCCAGTTCTGTGAGGCCGCATATTTGTGTTATGTCAGTGTCAAGGGGATAAACAGTAACAGAAGCCGCCAAAAGGTTTTCCAACTTGTTTGTTCCACAGAAGTCAATCTAACATTTGACTTCTGTAAAACATGGTGAGCCACACACTGATCAAAATTCAGCGGGTACCTGCTGAACTGGTCAAATTTCGATCTGGCTGTGGCTAACTCTAGGGTTTGCATTTTTATTACAGCTAACCTTTAAAAATCCCTTCCTGACTGCAATGCAACTTTTTAAGTTCTCTTGAACAGTGCCATACTGTGAGAACGTAATTAACTTTACAGCCTCTGCACAATTCTATTTGTTGGACCCAGCTGTCAAACCTAGAAACTAGTCATAGAGTTATAGTCAAGTTGACTGCTGCATACTGATGCTGCTAAATTTGGTCTGGGTATCTAAGCTTTGAAGACCTCTGGTCATGAAAGCAGATTGGAACAAAGCATTTTTTAATAAAGTGGGGAATAAGAAAAGATGTATTGTTATTTCTTAATCAGTGATGGTATCTTTAGATTTAGCTTTGTATCTTTCACTATCATTTATGTCACTGGTGGTGCAGAACACTCCATTTATTTCTGGGCTCTTCTGCTAAAGCACCCTGCACTGATAGGCATGCAACCTGGTATTACAGCAGAAAGCTGAACTTTTGTGGCCTTCTTTTCATGGGCAATAAGTCTTTCACTAGTGTTTTGGGCTGTATCAATAAGAACATGGCACACTTACTATTATTAATTCACTTAAATAGTTTAGCTAAAAAAAAAACAATTTAACGATATTGACTCTTAAGGCGGCCATACACATAGATGTTCGTTCGAAAATTTTTGTTTCAAGAATATTCGCTTGATTTTCTAATCGTTAATGGGGTCAAATCGATTTTTGTTTTCAACAGCAGTGATGGGAAAATTCAAAGGGGCAGGAAGAAAAGCTTTTCTCAATCAAACAAATTTTCGGCCAGTATATGTGGTGATCGCTCAGAAATTACATTCATTTTAAATTCGAATGTTAAAAGCAAATGACAGTTTTCGAATGACATTCGTCCATTCACCGAATGTTCAAAGAATTTTCATACGACTTTTCGTACGAATATTCTCGTAGGAAACTCTACACGTGTATGACATTATTATAAATCAGTAAATGTGACTTTCATCAAAGATTACCTGGTGGTGAATGAAATATTGACATTTAAAAACACATGCACCTTGAAGATTCAATTGCGTTTAATGTTTGGTGAATGTCAGCTTCACAGTTTTATAAATATGTTCTTACTCCTACTGAGCACATTCAATACATGCACTTTTCTTATGTTTTATCCCTTTAAAAATACAAGCAATGTAAGTACAGAAAAATAGATATTGGTCTGCTAGAAATCCAGTGTGTAGCTAGCTTCCTATTTGAGATAGCATGAGTGCCTTTTCTGCACTGAAATCCCAGCCAGCATTGCCAGCCCTGCCCGCTGGATTACAGAACAAAACAAAACAATGCTGCTGTCTTGACTCCCAAAAGACTGCCTTTACACTGTGTGTAGGCTCATGAGAGATGTAGATACAAAGACTGTGATACGTGATTTTGCAGTTCTGGGTAGGAGGCGTGTGCCCTACCCGCGTTGCCATTTGCGGCCTCGGCTGCCGATCACAGGGTCCCGGCCTGTGATTACTCACCGGCACCTGGTGATCACCAAGTATTACTGACGGGGAAGAAAACTGTATGTAAACAATACACTTCTCTTCCCTGTCAGTTCTTGCACACTGTTTTGTATGGCTCTGCATAGCAGAGCCATACAAAGCAGTGTGCTTACAGGTGAAAGCACACACACACAGTGAAACAGCACCCAGTTAACCCTTTGATTGCCCCACATGTTAACCCCTTCCTGTGATTACTCACCTGTACATGGTGATCACCAAGTATTACTGACGGGGAAGAAAACTGTATGTAAATAATACACTTCTCTTCCCTGTCAGTTCTTGCACACTGTTTTGTATGGCTCTGCGTAGCAGAGCCATACAAAGCAGTGTGCTTACAGGTGAAAGCACACACACACACACACAAAGTGAAACAGCACACAGTTAACCCTTTGATCGCCCCACATGTTAACCCCTTCCTGCCCAGTGCCATTAGTACAGTGTCAGTGCTTTTTATTAGCACTGATCACTGTATTGGTGTCACTGGGGATGTCAGTGGCACCAAGTCAGTCCCCTCCCAGTGTCAGAATGCCCGCCACAGTCCCGCTATAAGTTGCTGATCGCCACCATTACTAGTACCAAAAAAAAAATTCTAGTATATATACTGCCATTTAAAAATGTTATAACTTTCACATAAACCAATGCATTTACACGTATTGGGATTTTTTTTTTTAGCAAAGACATATAGCAGAATACATTTTGCCCTAAATTTATGATGAAATTTAATTTTTTTTATTTTTTTGTTGGACATATTTAATAGCAAAAAGTCAAAAATATTTTTTTCCCCCAAAATTGTTGTTTTTTTTGTTAATAGTGCAAAAAATAAAAAATCAAATACCACCAAAAGAAAGCTCTATTTGTGGGAAAAAAGGACGTAAATTTCATTTGGGTGCAGCGTTGCATGACCGCACAATTGTCAGTTAAAGTAACTCAGCGCCATAACGCAAAAAATGGCCTGGTCAGGAAGGGAGGGTAAAGCCTCTGGAGGGCAAGTGGTTAAAAATCCATTTTATTTGGGAAATGGTAAACACAGCACAAATCAGTCAACACGTTTCTGCCTAGGCATCCCTACTCAAGGCTGCCCAGGCAGAAATGTGTTCACCATTGTTTGCTGTGTTCAACGTTGCCCAAATAAAATGGATTTTTAACTGCATCTCACTGTAGTTCCGTCATTCTTTGTATCTTCAGTTTCCCTACAGTTTGCAGTCCATGCCAGAGCACATATATGTGTAGAAGGAGGTTGAAGAACTGCATTTTGTATATCCAACACAACAAACACTTTACTCCTGCACTAGGAAAGGACTCAGTAGACCCAATAGGAATGTGTTAGCCAGTTGGTCATCCAGGGTTCCATCGTATGGACTCAGATGTTGTTTGGATCATACATCTTGTTCGGTTTGACATGCCTGTGTTATTATGTCCATTGTGAGTATGATACCTATTTTTGTTTCTTTAATAAATTATTTTAAACGATAATGCACAAGATCGGTGCGCCCCTTTTTCTGTTTCTCCATTTGTATTTTGTATATATCATGAGAGATTTAATTCTGGAGGAAATTCTACATCATCAAATGGAAGTTTGAGTAAATATGGGTAATGCTTGGAAATTACACTTTTAAAATAAAAACCCCTGTGTAAGATTTAGCTAGTAATTGCAGATTTTATAATTTAATGTTTTCACACAGCAACCCATGAAATCAATTGGGAATTTGAGTAATAGACTGTCCACTGTAAACCTCTAAGGGTTGATTTCTGGTTGTTTTTTTGTGTTATATAAACAATTGCATTTTGTACTCTTATTATAGAAAGGGTTTTTTCTGGGTTGAATACAGTAAGCGAGAATTTATATAACGGGGCAATTTGCGGCTGCTTGGTTTGGAAGCAAATTGGCCTTCACATTCATGGTGCCTATAGGCAGAGCTGGGAAACACAGTGGTCTCTTCATTCTAATGGAAAGTCAGTAGCCGCTACAGAGCCACTTGACAGGCCAAGCTGTTAGCTGTGTATCTTCTTGAGTAAAGAGGCAGGATGTCATTACGCTGAGTGTTGTGTGGCCACAACTAATGTTTTCTCAAGAGCTTCTAAAGCAGGCACGAGTCCATATGATTGACAAAATTTGTATGGGCTAAAATAATTATAGGCGTTAACTTTATTATAACAAACATAATATGCTATTGACAGCTTTGGGTAAAGGAATATTATGTCCTTTAGTGACATTGTTCAATTATGTTTAATTAGCAGTGGCATGTAGCAAACCCTTGGCAACCAGATTTCAATTTCCGGTACCTCGGCATTGACAGACTACTGAGAAGTGACTTCTGACTGGATTCAAACCAGAGCTTTGGCCATTGTGTGCCTATATAACAAACTGTATATTTGTCTGCAAAAACCCATGAATGCTAATGTTGACAACCTTTGCAGTAAAATGCCTCTTTTTTCTCAATTCTTATCATCTGTTGTGGCTTTTGAATTCAATATTTATGAACAAGCAATATTTATAATGTGAAATAAACATTTAGTCTCCAATTTCATGAACAAGGTATTTAGGCTGTATTCACCCTTGTGCGTCAGCATCTTTGATCATACACTGCTCAAAAAGAATTAAAGGAACACTTTTTAATTAGAGTATAGCATCAAGTCAATTAAATTCTTGGGATATTGATCTGGTCAGTTAAGTAGCAGAGGGGGTTTTTAATCAGTTTAAGCTGCTTTGGTGTTAATGAAATGAACAACAGGTGCACTAGATGGGCAACAATGAGACGACCCCCAAAACAGGAATGGCTTTACAGGTGGAGGCCACTAACATTTTTTCCATACTCATATTTTCTGACTGTTTTTCACTAGTTTTGTATTTGGCTAGGGTCAGTGTTACTACTGGTAGCATGAGGCGATACCTGGACCCTACAGAGGTTACAACAGGTGCACTAGATGGGTAACAATGAGACAACCCCCAAAACAGGAATGGTTTTACAGGTGGAGGCCACTAACATTTTTTCCATACTCATATTTTCTGACGGTTTTTCACTAGTTTTGTATTTGGCTAGGGTCAGTGTTACTACTGGTAACATGAGGTGATACCTGGACCCTACAGAGGTTACACAGGCAGTCCAACTCCTCCATAATGACACATCAATACTTGCCATTGCCAGAAGCTTTGCTGTGTCTCCCAGCACCCAGTCTCAAGAGCATGGAGGAGATTCCAGGAGACAGGCAGTTACTCTAGGAGAGCTGGACAGGGCTGTAGAAGGAGGAACAGGGATGAGCACTGCCAGAGCCCAATAAAATGACCTCCAACAGGCCACTGGTGTGAATGTCTCTGACCAAACAATCAGAAACAGACTTCATGAGGGTGGCCTGAGGGCCCAACGTCCTTTAGTGGGCCCTGTGTTCTCTGCCAGGCACCATAGAGATCAATTGGCATTTGCCATTGAACACAAGAATTGGCTGGTCAGCCACTGTCGCCCTATGCTTTTCACAAATGAGAGCAGCTTAACCCTGAGCACATGTGACAAACATGAAAGGGTCTGGAGAAGCAGTGGAGAATGTTATGGTGCCTGTAACATCATTCAGCATGACCGTTTTGGTGGTGGGTCAGTGACGGTCTGGGGAGGCATAATCATGGAGGGACGCACAGACCTCTACAGGCTAGACAATGGCACCCTGACTGGCATTAGGTATCGGGATGAAATCTTTGGACCTATTGTCAGACCCTACGCTGGTCCAGTGTTCCTCCTGGTGAACAACAATACCTGTTCTCATGTGGCGAGAGTATGCAGGCAGTTCCTGGAGTATTAAGGAGTTGATTCCATTGAATCCAATTAGGAGCATGCCCCAACATTGTCAGGCAAGCATACAAGCCCGTGGGGGCCATACAAACTACCGAGTACCATTTTGGAGTTGAATGCAATGAAATTTCAGCAAAATGGACTACCCTGTTGCATAATTTTTTCACTTTGATTTTCGGGGGGGGCTTTGAATTCAGTCTTCTGTAGGTTAATAATTTTAATTTCCATCAAACGATGGGGCATCCTTATGTTCCTTTTCAACCTTTCAGCCACTAGAAAGTTAGATATTAGATTTTTCACCTAACAACCATCTACACTGTCTAATGAAAACTGTGAACTACACACGTTTTTCAAGAGCTTCCAATGAACTCTATTGGGGCCAAAAAATGCACAATCATGGTCCAAAAGAGCTTCTGTTCATTTTCTGAGCATTGAGAAACATCTCAAATGTGAACAGGTACAATAGAATAACATGGAAATCTGCTATTGACCATTGAATCCTTCTGGAAACGTACTTTATATCGCTCAGGTGTGAATCGGGGCTTAGTGTTCTATGATATTGAAAGCAATATTGTGTTGGACAATATATAGGCACATATAGGCATCAATGCATATCAGTCATATACGTATATATTCACAGTTGGCATGTATGATCCAGCAACACCACGTCCAAATAATTAATGCACAAAAAAAGGTGCTTGTATAGGAAGCTTTGATACATTGGATGTATAAAAAGTATTATGTTTAATTACAAATAGTGAATTAGAACATACACGCCCTCCCATAAAAACAGGTAAGAACATGGACCCTTCAGTACAATGAACCCCATTTCACACCTTCCCTCTTGTAACAATAACCAACCATGACCAAAAGGTCACTGATAAATATGATATGAATTTAGGAAGGTGATATGATGGTAAATCCCAATGCATTTTTCCGAGTTGGCTTCTTCAGGGGTTCAAAAGGAGGGGAAAACACCATACTGACGGTTGCTCAAATCAAGGATCGACCCCGAGAGAGAGTGAAGCGGGCACAATGGGACAGGATATTGCTGAGTACACCCAGACCAAGGCACACACAGAAGCCCACAGACCACACTGCCTGAGGAAAAGGAGATTTCTAGCCCATGGCTGTCCACCTCAAAAACTATAGGAACAGGTGGCCCACAGAGAATTGGCAGAATATTATACAGCTTGATAGATGCCAGATACCTGCAATAAATTAAACCCTAACAATCCCCAGAAATGAATCCACACTCCATTGGAAGATGAAGAGCCATATCCTGGCGACCAAGGTAGCTCTCTATCTTTTCCAACATGAAACTCTCTCCAGGGGATCAGCATCACAGTGTTACATGCTTACACGATCCTTTTAGATCACAGGATATCCAAATATACCTACTTACATCCATAGGAATCATTATTTAGTTTGGATCTTTACTGGACCACATTTTTCACACTAACAAGATTGTTGAAGTCCTTTCTCAACTGTTGTGTATATAAATGATTGTCGAACTTCTGTGACAAACTGCAATTGTCTGTACTGTCTCTGTAAATGCTTATATTTTAATTGAAATCGTTTAATAGACATTTACTATGTTAAAAAAATTAATAGTGGGAGAACAAGTATATTGTAATGCAGATAGGGTTCGTGGTAGCAGTTAAATCCAGGTACGCACAATAAAAATGCCACCTTCTATGCTGCCTTACATTCCATATACAAAAACCTTTCTAATGATATATACACTAGATTAATATTCTTTTAATATAGTATTAAACATAGGTATGGATCAATCTGCAAATATTACATAAAAGTAGGTGAAAACCCTAACTGGAAGCCAATTTTGTATTGTCATTGTGCTTCTTTGCTATTTCCAGATGTTGGAACTTTTATCTATATCAGTGGTCTCCAAATTGCAGTCCTTTTCTTGCCTTTATCTGGTCCTTGGGGCACCATTGATGCAAAGTTCTATTACGCCCATTGAAATGAGGCAATATTCCTCCTGCTGACACCAGAATGGGAATCAATTCCTCACACTGATACCAACAATTTAGCATGTGAATATATATATTATATATATATACACATATATATATATATATATATATATATATATATATATATATATATACGCAGCGTAAATTGACAACGCTACATAAGTACCAGTATTAAATAATTCCTCCCACTGATATGAACAAATGAGCACTGTTCCTTATACTGACACCAACATTGGGACACTTTTCCTTCAACTAATATAAATGATGGGTCACCATTTCTCCTCCTACTGACCATAGGCGCTAATTCGTTTTTTTTACTCCCACTGATCACCAAGTCTGAGACTTTGATTACCCCCCACTGTCCCTGGGGTATTTTCTATTTTCACTGGCCACAGTCTAGCCCTCCTAAAGTCTGAGGAACAGTAAACTGGCCCTTTGTTTAGAATGTTTAGAGACCCCCAAACTATATAATCTTCTTTATTATTATTTATGTGTATATTTATATCATCTTATGTAGAGGGAGCACTGTTTCATTTGTGTATTTGTTGTTTTGACAATTTATTATATCCAGAAGTGCCTGAACAAGGACTTTAATGGCAGGATCATATTTAAATGCAAATTTAAAAAGATTAAAAAAACACTTCATCAAAATGATGAAGTGTATAATATATATTTGGGTTTACATCTAGGAGTTTATAGGCAATAAAACTGAATATACTATTTGCAGGAAAAGCAGACCCTGTTTTCTGTTCAAAAACTTTCTAATTTCATTTGTTAGCTAAAGCAGTGCAGTGATATGCAAAGATAACCCAAAGTATACCTTGAGGGATATTCTATGTTCAGTACTCCCACACCACTTCTAGTGTCTTGAGTATGCGGAGGATAATTCCTTTAAATGTACTCATTGCCCTCAGTGGGTTACCAGGTTAAAAAAAAGAACATTTTAAGGGTTTCATTCTGCAGCAAATTAATTAAAATAATAATTTGATTTTGTAAAGAGAAGGCACGCCAACAGAATACCTTACACAACCTGGAAGAGGTGGTGGTGGTGGTGGGGGGGTGTACATAGTCTGTAAAATGCTAAATTGAGGCCAATGGTTGTAATAAAAAAAAAACATGGATTTCCATTAAAGGAGAGGTTAAACCTTTCTTGTCTTGCTGGTTCTGGTGTAATGACATCGTGAGTAAATACTAGTAGTCTGATTTTATCCACGGCATCATTTCAGTGATAAAGGTAGCAGTGCCAGGCTGGGACTAAGAAGCAGCCCTGGTATATAAAGCACAGCTGTCCAAATTTATGTTAGTAACTAAAGTTTGTATAGATCAATAGAGCTGTGGGGGGAGGGGGTGATTTACTAAAGAGGTGACGGTTTCATTTAGCGCAGCAAACGGGTCTGGTGAGTGCAGTGAATTTTAAACAAAACAGGAACAACTGTGTTTGAAGGAACGCTGATCCTCCAGGCTAAGTGAAGGAAATTACTTCTGTAGTGGTGATTTAGATGGCACTTTTTAGGTTAAATGCCACCGCAAATGTTCATTAGAAGTTGAAACTGAACTCCAAACAGATATAAAAGGCACACATTAAGGCAGCTCTGAATTCATTAATACATATCATTAAAGGCATTTTTCAGTGTAACTAACGTTAAAGCAGAAATCCAGATAAAACAATAGAATAAACATGAACAGCCCATTAAAAGATACAATAACGTCGTCAGATTTTTCTTTGACATATTGACTTCCAGTCCAGAGACTTTCCCTCCACCTCTGCTTGGTGAATGTTCCCAGTCTAATGCCAGAATCATTCAACCCAGTTTTTCTGAACCCAGGTTGTTCTGGACTTGCCCCCAGCTTGTGACTGGACAGTGAAAGGACAAACAGCACAATGATTAGCTCATCTCTTTGTCACTTTGGTTTCTCTTCCTATCAGGATGCTGCTTGTCAGCACATAAACTGATTGTATGGCATAGATGGTTCAAATCTCGTCTGGTTCAGCAGGGACCAGCCAAGATTCGAACAATGCATGGGCAAGCTGAATGTACCCAGGTTGATCAATCTATCAACTTGTGTACAATCAGCTTTCCGGATTTTACATGCGATAGCTGCTAACAGTAATCACTGTGTTCTTTCCGGGGGGAACAGCTCCTGTGGTTGTAGGAAAGAAAATTGCTCCATCTATAGCCAGCTTAACACTCCAACCCTGCTATACAGGGACTGCAAAAGGCTGATACCAGGTCAAACTCAAGTATTGCTTCTATTGAAAAAATATATATAGGCTGGATTCACCTCTTTGCATTTTTGCTTGATGCACTTTCCATTGAAATCAACAGAAATAGGTCACAAAGATACTTCAATTGGTACCATGGAGCACACTGATACATCATAAACCATGTACCACAATGATGTTATGAGTTATGATGTCCATTAACATCCAAAACATTGCATTGCAAAGCATGTTAAAAACATGCAACACGCAATGCACATCGCTATGTGTTTTTTAATAACTTTCCATCGAGTTCAAAAGAAAATGCTTAAGTGTGAATCCTGCTTTAATTATGTATTAATGAAAACAGAGCTGCATTATTGTTTTTATATATAGAGTTTAGCTTTCAGCACCTGAATTTACATTGGTATGAGCTTCTAGCAATCCCCTGAACAAAAGCACTGGCAGAGGGAAAGGCTGGCCTGGGGGCATATCAGGTATGCTGAACTTGCATATTCTGACAAGAATCATTCTGATAGGAGGAGAGAAGAAAGCCATAACCTCAACAGTCTGCTGATGTTTTTTCACTTACCACTCAACAAACTAGGGGTGGAGAGAGGACACAACAGTATCCCTTCACTGTAAGCGGTGTCAGCGACACAATGGCGCTGTGTGATAGGGCTTTGTAAAGCTCAGGACTGGGTTGATAGGAATACAGATCTTAAGCCATGTAAAACAGCTCCAATGTATGTATACATACATACTTACATATGGCCTTTTGGCTAAGATCAGGTGTAGTATCTGTTCTTATCAGTGTCCAGTAGGGTTTCTCCGCTGTCATTCTTGTCTTTAGGTGAGGATGGCTGGCTGTATAGTACCCCTGCTGGTATGATGAGGACTCTGAAGGCTAGTCCCGGCTGGAAGAGAAACCGAGGCTCCCACAGGCTGTTGGGGCCCGGGAGTAATTCCTCTGGGAAAACCGGAGGGGCCCATTCCTCCTGATTTGCATGGGTCTACCTTGTCTGGCCAGGGGCCGGGGTGGCAGAGTCTGCAGAGCAGTGCCCCTGGGAGTGGTTGTCTCAGGGGTGCTCTTAGCAGCACATGGGGATGGGATCCCACATTGGAAAAGTGCACATGGTCACTGTTCCAAACACTTTTCTTGCACTGCACCTTTTAGGGCTAGGCCTTTTGGCTAAGTCCAGGGCAATGTTTTGCTACAAGCCTCAGGGCCTAGCCAGTGCACAACTGCACAGCCACTTATTATTTATATATTTTTCCTCACTATTTGTCACTTTTCACTTTTGTGTGTGTTTTTTTTCTCATTTGGATGGAGGGTGTGGGTCCTCAGGCCTGCCTTGAAGTCTAGGGGAGGATGTGTGGTCATTAGGTTTCTTCCTCCCCTGTTCCTGGGGGAGGGTGTCTCTCTTTGAGAGAGCTCCCTGACCTATTACTTGTTGGTTGGCTTCGGCTAGCCACAAGGAAAGGGGTCCGCCAGGCCTTTTGGCTTAAGGGACCATATTGGAAACCCTTTGTCCCTGTCAGGAGCCTTGCGCCCCGGGGGATCAGGGTACAGGTCCTACCCCTTCAGCAGGTGGACAAAAGCACACGCCTAATTGCACTTTTTTTGTGTTTGTATTTTGCACTTGCACGTTTTTTGTTCACTTACGGGTTTTAGTTTTTTCACACCTCCGCGGACTTAAAAAGAAGCTCCAATGTATGTATTTCATCTGTGTATTTAGCGGTTTGCCTGAAGTTCAACTATAGGTAGCTGTTTAGAAAATTCAAAATTGATAAGGCCAGCAGGATTTCTATTTAGAAATGGTGAAGAATGTTTTACTAGGAGTAGACGTGTTTCATTTCCCCTCACCTCACCCCCACATTCTCCGCCCGCATCACTCACCTCCTAAACGACATCTCTGACTGGATGTCGCTCCATTTCCTCAAACTCAACCTCTCCAAAACCGAGCTTCTCGTCTTTCCCCCTTCCCGCGCCCCCCCCCCATCCTTTCCATCACTACCAACAACACCACCATCAATCCCGCCCAGCAAGCCAAGGTACTTGGCGTCATTCTGGACTCAAACCTTTCCTTTCAACCTCATGTCAAATCACTCACAAATACATGCAGGCTCCACCTCCGGAACATCGCCAAAATATGCTCCTTCCTTACCCCAGACACCACTAAACTACTCGTACACTCCCTGATTATCTCACGCCTGGACTACTGCAACTCCCTCCTCACCGGCCTACCCCAGTGCAGGTTCTCCCCGCTTCAGACCATCCTGAACTCAGCTGCCAGACTCATCCACCTCACCAGCCGCTCCACCTCTGCCACCCCCCTCTGCCTCTCCCTCCACTGGCTCCCCATTGCCCAACGCATTAAATTCAAATTGCTCACCCTGACCTATAAGGCCATCCACAACACTGCCCCTAACTACCTCACCGACCTGATTCCCAGGTACCACCCTACCCGTACCCTTCGCTCTTCACAGGACCTCCTTCTATCTTGCTCCCTGGTCTCCTCCTCCCACGCACGACTGCAAGACTTCTCCAGGTCCTCCCCCATCCTCTGGAACTCACTACCCCAATCCATCAGACTGTCACCGTCCCTCCTCACCTTCAGGCGCTCCCTGAAAACCCACCTCTTCAGGGAAGCCTACCCCACCCTCACCTAACAGCCGCTGCCCTTCCCTCCTCCTACCACTCCATCCCCCACAGCCGTTTCCTCCTGTGCCTCTACCCCCTCCCTCCTAGATTGTAAGCTCGAAAGAGTAGGGCCCTCTTACCCTTGTGTACGGTTTGATGTTACTGTTCTGTTTCATGTATTGTCCCCCCCTCTATTGTACAGCGCTGAGCAAACCCTTTGGCGCTATATAAACTCGATAAATAAATAAATACATTTCAGTTCAAATTTTGAATGAAAAATTTTATTTTTGGAGATTTGGATTTAAACCAATACATTGAAAGGTTTAGTTCTGCTTGAACGGTGAGCCATTTCCTGCCTGTCGGTCCATCCAAAACTAATATTCCAGTTTTTAGCAGATGCTGGAGT
The DNA here is from genome assembly GCF_062004578.1 of Staurois parvus. NCBI lineage: Eukaryota > Metazoa > Chordata > Amphibia > Anura > Ranidae > Staurois > Staurois parvus. The sequence continues at coordinate 6,925,524 of NW_028318344.1, read as the reverse complement.
TAGTTTACAGTTTCTTACCTCTCTAGAAGACTCTTTGTGAAAGCTCTAACTTTCTTGGTCTGCACACCGGCTGTGGAAGTTTTTAGGGATCCTAGTCTCCCTTGTTAAATTTGTTATTAATATTGTATTAATAGGAATGCAACAGGAGGTACTGGAATATGTAAAAGGTGCACAGGTTCTTTGTACTGTTGGACACCAGATACAGTAAATGCAGGGTCCTGAGTTTAGTAACACTTTAATATAACATTAAAGTAATTATAGATCTAAAAATGTTTTTTTGGAGAAGAGGAAGATTGGGGGCGCTCTGTGCAATACCATTGCACAGAGCAACTGAGTATAACATGTTTATTATTTTAATAAAAAAAAAATAACCTTTAGTAATACTTTAAGGCCTAAGAGTTTATTTAAATTAAAGAAAGATAACACAGAAGACATTACTTAGTATCAATGTGATGTGTTCCCTCTGCTGGCAAGTCCTGCTTTAGTTAAAATCTTCCTCCTCCAGGCTGGCCACACCACCACTATGCCTCAATTTCTGAGCTGAAAGACATGTCATATCCACTTATCAAATGTGCCAGCTCTCCACACAATTTCTACCCCATTCCTTCATTAAAGTGGAAGTAAATCCAATTTTGCATCTTTTACCTACAGGTAAACTTACAATAAAATGTATCTGTAGGTAAAATGAATATCTTCTGAACATGCACCGTTTTGGAGATATTCACTCTTTTTGACAGCTGGTGCATGCACTCTGAAGGAATGACATACCCATGCCGTTCCTTCGGAGCACTGTGCTCTGTCCTGAGACTCTTGCACATGCGCGGGAGTGACGTCATCGCGGCTCAGCCAGTCAGTTGGCGGGAGCTCACGAACCTGGAAGGAATACTAGTTGGAAGCCTCTGCACTTGGGACAGAGCGCTACGGGAGGGCTTCATTTTAAGGTAAGTCCTGCATAATATGCTCGTATGCCATGCATACTAGTACAATATGGCGTTCCCTTGCAGGGGATTACTATATTTTTCTCAAGCTGCTGTTTACTACAGCTTTAATAGAAGCTAAACTATAGTTTCTAAGAATGAAAAATAATCTATGAAAATCGGGGAACGGGTGGATGAATAAACAGTCCACCTCCTCCCTTCATAAATCTTTTTTCATTCATAGATTCTATAGTACGACTTCTATGTATGGAGGAGGGATGATTGCATATGACAGTTTCCCTTGGCTAAGCTTAGTCATAGTTTTAGTCCTAGTCTTTCAGTGTTATAGGGTGGGGGAATCATCAAGGAGGAAGATTTCAACTAAAGCAAGAATTAACAACACAAGGAACACATTGATAGTAAGTATTGTCCCTTGTGCTGATTTACTCTGAGTAAACTTGAGTTTTAGATGATGGAGCAATATCTAATTGCTCAAACCAATCTGCAAGAATTCTCAGACTCATAAAGGTCTTTTAGAAAATCCACAGTTGGCACTCTTCCAGTCCTGACCCAAGAGGAGACATTTTGATGCCAAGCATTATACAGCATTATCCCTGCTGTCATATGTACAATAAGCTGGCAATGGACTTCTCACATAAAAACAATGGAACTGCATAGTACAAAAGTTACTAATGATTACTTGCAGCACCAAGGTGCAGTAACCGGATTCTACCAGGGTTATCATTCTCTGTTTGTTAGAGTTCCTTTGGGTTGTTTTGCCTTAGACAAAACAAGAACTTTTCATGTTTATTATTTTAAACTGAAACTTATAGTGTATATTCCTCACCTGCATTTCTCACTAGCTACTTCACCATTTTGGAGTGAAGGTGGGCTGAAATAACAAAGGGTGTAGAGCATGTCCACTTTCTAAAGTGAATAAGCTGAAACAATTTTTACCTAAAATACCCAATCATGTGAAAGGGAAATAAAAAAAATACTTTTTCTTACTTGATAACGGAAATGAAGGCATTTACTTAGTATGAAAAAAAAAAATCTCTACTCTTTTAATAAATCAACCCCAGTGCTTAGATACTGGCAGATGGGAGGATTTGTTTTCTTAAAAGAAACATGTACTCAAACAAATATGGGAGTCAAGTAGCTTTTGCAATAGAACAAATCAGTAGTGAGAACCTGTACTTCTTCATGGTGCAGATTTCCTTGAAAAATTAAAAGTTTCCATACTTATCATTCCTGCTTCCACAATCCAAAAACATGTTGGTTATTTGCTTTGTGATTAATCTGTCCATGACTAATGACACCAGCCTGGCCAGGGACTGATGTCAGTAACCTCTGTGACGTCAGTGACCTCTGGAATGCACATTGTTATAACATCTTAGTGCTGGGTTGCCATAAATAATGTAAAAGCTGATGAAAAAAATCTAGTCAATTACCCCTCTCACAGAGATAGCCTAAGGAATACATTAAAGGTGTCACCAAGCTCTAAAGAAAGCGTTATCTGCCAAAATGAATGCATTTTTTAGCCATATGACTATTGGTTTCAGCTCTCATTGGTTCTTACTGTTGAAAATTGTGGTTGTTACAGCAAATAATAATCATCATCATTGCCTGAGGTCTGAAAACCATCACATAATATGTTTGTTTTTGTGTTTATCTTTACAGATGCCTTTAATTATCATTAAATTACTTAAAATTGAACAAAAGAACAACTGCATTGAATGATAATCTAGTTAGCCCAATGGGAGTAGCGATAAGCATAGAGACAGTATCCCCAACCAGTAGAATTGATTTCTGAAATGTGTAAGCTTGCTGAAAAATCATGCTCCCCTAAAAGAGTAATGAAGCAAAGGAGTCATCTGGCTGCAGCAAGAGTAAAGTCATTGAGGTTGATTTACTAAAGGCAAATAGACGGTGTACTTTGCAAATGCAGTTGTTCTAGAGCTTAAATTAGGTGAAACTGCACTTTGAAAGAATACCCAATCACATGGAAAGAAAGGAAAAAAAACCCTGTATTTTTGCTTGCACATGATTGGATGGTAGAAGTCAGCTCATCTTCCCTCATTTACTAAGATCTGGCACAAATACTGTTGCAAAGTGCACAGTATAGCTGCCTTTAGTAAATCAACTCCACTGCATTAATCTCAGCTGCCAACCTACTGTACTGCTGGCTATTCTCCATCCTGGATTCCCTAGGTTTCCTCTTGAAGTTGCTAGGGGTTCCGTGAGCAATGGTGAATTGATCTCCAACCTTTTGCATGATCAGGGTGTTAAACACACCAGGTATGCCATATTATTTATTATTATATTTAAAATGTTCTAATATTTTGTGTTGATGCTATTGTACTGAATACACAATATTTTTTGGAGCAGGGCTTCCCTGAGACCTTCACATATTTCAAGGGTTCCTCTGGGGTGAACAGGTTTAGGAAGGCTACAGTAGGGCTGCCTCACTCTATGAAACTAAGGCTTCAAATATTTGCAAGTAATAATGGAAAAGAAAAAAACGTATTGAAGCTGGCAGTAAGATCTGACAACTGTGTCCTCAGATTCATTATAAACATGCATTGCCTAATCTGCAAGTACTTGGTATAAAATGGTTTTGGTCTTCGTTTGGGCTTAGATCATTACTTGTGTACTCACAACCTTCATTTTTGTACCCAGTTAAGAAAAAGTTGTTTTTGTGTGTTAGTGTTGAACAAAGACACCTGTCCATGTTTTGTCTACTTACCAATTTTCTACAATTAACCTCTCCAGGGTCAATAACATTCTTCATTCAATTAGGCATCATTACTGAATTGTAACAGATCTCAAAATTGTGAATCACTGCTAACAGTTACAAAATTAATTCAATCTCTAGATAAAAGGGTTCTTGACAGTCTTCTCTTAATTGTTGTCAAAATTGACAAAAGACCTTACTGGCTATTGCTAGCCTTACATTCTTACTACTAGCAGCCAGCATTCAGAATCATATGAACAATTTATGTGGTGCCAACGAAAGCATTGAGTACTTATTTCACTAAAGACATAGTTGTAGCCACTGTGCAGCCACCGAGTGGTAAATGAACCGCAAAGTAACTATTTGCTACAAAACAAAGAGGAAATTTCCTTCAAACCTTCCTTTAGGAGCGGTAAAAATCTTGTGACAAGTAATGTAAGATCAACATTTTCAGCAACTGTATTTGCAAATCATTCTAGAATGTCTGCTTGATGGATTTGGTAGCCAAAATAAGCATCAACATCTCTCAGTGCCAGCAATTAGTGCATTGACGGTTTTCTAAACTAGTTTTTATTTGCATAGTTGGAAAGACTTTATTCCTTTTCAGTATGTTTTAATTCTTTGAGTTCTCCTTTTGGTTTCTCTCACATGAACACTACTTCTGATGAGCTAGTATTCCCTGTCCTATCTGTGGTGTAGAGAGAGATTTTTGTGTGCACTCAATTAACCTGTTGTGTACTCAGGAGAGAGCAAAGCTAGGCAGAGTGATGGTTTATGGAGCTCTTGGGTGTCTAATGGGCTGATTACATCTATCTCTTAAATCTTAGAAGAAAAAAAACTTGAAAGAGCTTATTAACACTGTATACAGACATCATAAAAGTGTGCCCGATATATGAAAAAAACAGTAGGACTAATAGGAAATATGTAGGGTCCGTGCAAGTTAAAAAAACATTGCAATCCTGCCCTTCCACTATCCAACAGGTAATAGGCTACTGATAAGAAGGAGGTTCTACAATAGCAACTAGTATGATTATTAATTAAGGCACATTGTAAGGCATATAACCTATAGCAACCAGCTATAACTGTTTCTTTCTGGTGTGGCTACATAACAGTGGTCTGATTGGTTGCAAGTGGCTTCTGCACTTGGTCCATGATCATCATAGCTGCTCTTTGCGTTATCTAATTTAATAAACCTTTAAAACTTTTTTATTTTTTTTAACAAACTAGTGCTCAGTAGACAACCTTAATATATTGATTTATTATCACAAAGGCCAGATGCAACAAAATATTAGTCCTCTTATCAGCCTGTCTTGTAGAAAAATACAATTTTTTTTTTAATTTGTAAATTGCGTCATCCTTGCCTAAAAACCTTTCAGTTAACTTGAACATTTCATGCTTCCACATACGTAAAATTACATGTGGAGGGAATGAACTTTGATTTTGTGACATGCAATTTCATTTCTAATATGCAGGTGGCGCTGTAGAGTGAGATCAGGAAGTAGGAAGGTATAGCATCCTATCAGGGCAGAATAGATAGTGGAGTATCATTGCATTATAAAGCAGCAAAGTTATTCAGACTGATAAATTGATTATTACTTAAAAAGGTAAACTGAGGAATGGCCATTCCTGGCAAGAACAAGGTTGTGGAGCATGAGTATTAATTACTTGATGGGGAGGTCAGAGCCATAAAGTATTGATGGACTGTGCAGCACAGATGTGAAATGAAAGGTCTCTTTTTTTTGGCCCTGGCAGTATTCCCAAGGCATGTATGCATATAGCCCTGTCATGATCTGCAATATTACATGAGATTCCATAATCCATCATAGTGTGACAAATCCAAGCTTTCACTATGGAACTTTTGCTAATTATTTGTTTATTTTAAAACCATTTTTTCTGCAATGTCCTTGCCAACAGTCATGTAACATATGCAGTCAGCCACCACAAAAAAAAAAAAAAGGAATATAAATAAAACAAAAATCTGTATGTTGGGGGATCAAAACCTATTAACAAAAGAGAACAGGTTAATCGATTGCGGACAGACTCAGAGTTTGACTAGCACAGTTAACCACTTGCCTGCCGTACAGCCAGCAATACTGCCTGCAGCTTGACCCTACCGGTCAGTGCTGGAGAGAATGCAGAAGTCTGCATGATTACATTAGATTAAATGTGCTTCAAACCAGCTCTCCTGCTACATAGTAGAAAACGAGAAAAGAAAAAACAATGTGTTCTTTCCCCATGAAGGATTATACCAGCGGCTGGTACACATCCTAAGGCATACCAATGTGTGGACATTACTATTTGAGATTTGATCTATATTTTATTTAACATTCTTGGCTATGAGTTCTCTTCTTGATCCCCCCCCCCCTTTGCCTTACATGCCCACCAGCAAAATGAGCGAAGAATCAAGGGCAATTAAATAAAGAAGAAACAGCTTTTCAAATGGAAATTGATAAGCCTTCCAGAGCCAATAGCCCATGAAACGTGGAGAAAAAAAGGCTGTAATGCAGAAGAACTGATATAAACACGATCTCAGTAGCATACACAAATAGACATATATGCAGTGATCCCTGCCAACCACTGTAACCATCTAACTTGTGGCTCACAAAACATTTGTGAAAAAAAAAGATTCAAATGTCCAACATCAAACCTTGTTAGCACATATACAGACGCCACTGTGACATAGTGCATATCATTACCCAGAATCCCAAATTTTACAGACACTCTGGACTGGGGCAAGTATAAGCATCAGCCTCATCATCATCACCCCCCCCCCCCCCCAATGGGCAAAAGTCAAAAGAGATTTGTGTTTAATCTGTCCATGAAATATTTATTTTCTGAAAGGAGAAAGCCTACACCACGTTCATTTTTACAGGAATGCCCTTGAAAGAAATTGTCTTTGCTAATTCAAGAGGATGAACCTTAACACTTTCCAAGAGCAAACCTCTTTAAGGCAAGAAAACCTTTGTGAGTTTTTTGTTTGGATGAACTTTGACAGAATGTGTTTTTTTGTGTGGATTGCTGAACTGACCTTCTAAATATAGGATCAGGAGTTTTTAAAGGGACGTCTGATTTGCCCCCCCCCCTCTTCAGCTCCTGCAATTGAAGAAGATGGACTATAAAAAGTAAAGATTGGCTCTAACTTACCTTCTCATTGCACCGTTCCCAAAACCGGCAGAGACAGAGGCAGCTGGTGGAGAGCTAGGACCTGCCAGAACAGCCAAAGCTTCTCTTAGTACATCCCTGTGTCAGTTCCATTGATGTCATGCAGTGACAGGCAGAAACACAAAATGAACACAAGAGAAAAATCAGAACACGCTTATGCACCAAGCTTAAAAGAAAAAAAAAATCTGTCCCCCTTCTCAGAATATAGTGCTCCAAAATCAAGGCAGGGGGGTGGTCCTCTTTTCCTGATAAGCAGCTAGAGGTTATATTTTACACTCCCCTTTTTTTCCCCCATCATCTGCCTTGCTCAGAGTTTGCATCCAATCTTGCTTCTTCTTTTCTGCACCTTCCAAGGTTGTTCATAATCTATCGAGGCAAACGCAACCCGTTACACATGTTGCATGTAAAGTTGGGGAGATGTAAAAAAAAAAAGAAAAAAATCTTTGATTTGTTTTTCTCCTTTGGGGATAGAAGAATTCACTTGGGGAGGGAAAAGGGCTTTCGGAGAAGAAAACTGAAAAAAAAGGAAGGAGCCTTTTATTTCTGGTACAAGTCTTCTGTGGTTCTGTGGTGTCATGGGCTGTTCAGATTTAGACCTGAGCGAACGGTAATTCTAAACAGGTCTACACCTTGCCAGTTTGCGGAGCCTGAGCTTCTGGATGGAAGATGTGAGCAATTTAAATGTCCCTTGTCATTCTCCTGCTTCCTCTCTCCTCTTCTACTCACTCTCTCCTCCTCTTCTCCTTGTTAGAGATGCATGTCCGTGCTAAACTGATGTATTCTTTTTTTTTTTCCTCCCTCTTTCACACAGATGCATGCACTCAGATACAGACAGGGCTGGAGAGAAGCAGGGTGAGATACGCACTCTCACACACACAAGCGCACACACACACTGAATGCGAGAGAGGCAGAAGCACACACACAGGGACATTAACATTCACAACCGATAGCACCTCATAGCACGGCATAGGGAACAATTTAAAGAGATAAGTCGGACACTGCTGCTAACCAGTCTTTTCCCCGTGACACCAGCCTTCGGCAGCACTGATTTCCAAAGCTTAGAGGGGAAGCAGAGGGGCTTGTGACATTTCTGTCAATGATTTCATCTTGACAAGGATAAAATGACATCTGCAAGCGGCTAATCAGACAGGAAGACGGCAGATATATCAGAGCTAAGCAAAACAATTACACCTCATAAGTGATGCATGGTATTTGAGGTTTCAACTGCTATAGCGCAAAGATGCCCGAGTATCGTCTAAATCCAGTAAACTGATGTGACATCCAATGGGGACAATCAATGGAGATATCACATCCATTGCAAGTAAAGAGACTCTCAGGTTGTCTGAAACAAGGCATGTTGTTTTTAACTGCGATTTCAGAAAATGGAAAGAGAATGTTATCAGCTCGGGATTTCGATTGTTATATATAAGATTATTTGGAAGTTATTCTTGTTGATTTCTGGTTAACAGCTATTTGGTTAGAGGTGATCCTGTTTAAAGAAGGACTATCAGGAGTTAGCCATTTTTCTAGTGTTTCTCACTACCCCTATCTGCTGCAACACCTCTTAACAGAAACCTGTTCAAAGAAATGGTATAATTATTTTTTCGGTGCTCCCCACCATCCCTATCTGCTGCCACACCTCCTTGAAAATACCAGTTAAAAAAAAAACAAACAAGAAAAAAAAACCCAAAACACCACACTAAAAGAGTTAGTAATAATTTTTTTGGTGCTCCCCACCATACCTATCTGCTTTCACGCCTCTTAGGAAATACCTGGTTAAAGAAAGACTAAGGAGTTAGTAATTATTTTCCTGGTGCTCCCAACCACCCCAATCTGCTGACATACCTCTTAGGAAATACCTGTTTAAAGAAAGACTATAAGAAATTAGTAATCATTTTCCTAGCACTCCCCACTACCCGTCTGCTGCCACACCTCTTAGGAAATACCTGTTTAACCACTTGCCCTCCAGAGGATTTACCTCCTTCCTGACCAGGCCATTCTTTGTTATACGGCGTTGTGTTACTTTAACTGATAATTGCGCGGTCATGCAATGCTGCACCCAAATGAAATTTACAGTATGTCCTTTCTTCCCATAAATAGAGCTTTTTTTCGGTGGTATTTGATCGCCCCTAATTTACTTTTTGCACTATAAACAAAAAAAGACTGAAAATTTTGAAAACAAAATATATATATATATATATATATATATATTTGACTTTTTGCTTTAAAACATATCCAGTAAAAAAATTTTAAAAATAAAATTTTGTCATAAATTTAAGCCAAAATGTCTTCTGCTACATGTCTTTGCTAAAAAAAATCCCAATACGTGTAAATTAATTGGTTTACGTGAAAGTTATAGCATCTACAAATGGCTATAAATATATACACACTGGAATTTGTTTTTGTTGTACTAGTAATGGCGTCGATCAGCGACTTATAGCGGGACTGCAACGGGCATTCTGACACTGGAGGGGACCCAACTAACTGCCATGGACATCCCAATGACACTAATACAGTGATCAGTGCTAATAAAAAGCACTGACACTGTACTAATGACACTGAGCAGGAAGGAGTTAACATCTGGGGCAATCAAAGGGTTAACAGTGTGCTGTGCTGTGTTTTACTGTGTGTGTTTTACTAGGGAAAACATGCTACTGCGTATTTCTCTGCTGTGTACACAGGTCTTTCCCCTATCACCGTTCCTCAGCGATCGCCGGGTGCTGGTGGAGAATCTCTGGCCGGGACCCAGTGACCGACATCTGTAGCCGCCGAGGGCAGTGTGGGTAGGGAGGCGCGCATGTGTGCCCCCTACCTGGAAATGCAAAAATCACACTATATATATACATATATACACACACGTGATTTTGTGCAGTCCTACCGCCCTGTAGCAGTAGTTCTGCTATAGGGTGGTGGGGAAGCAGTCAAAGAAAGACTATAAAAGGCGTTAGTAATTATTTGCCTGGTGCTCCCCACTATCCCTATCTGATGCCACGCCTCCTAGAAAATACCTGTTTAAAGAAAGACTAAGGAGTTAGCAATTATTTTTCTGGTGCTCCCCACCAATCCATATCTGCTGCCACACCCCTTAGGAAATACCTGATATTTCTGGGTTTGAGGGATCATATGATACTCAACATTTCATAATACAGAGCTCAGGGCCCAAGTGACCAACCTATAGAAGAATTATAATGGTAGATTGGGGTAGAGAAAGTACAGGGGAAGTATAAAAAACAAATTTAAAACTGGCCTCTGGGCAAATAAAAAAGACACAGATGAATACAGCTCTGCAATCATTAATGTTATTATCTGAAGGATTTATAAAAAGGAAACAGTGTAAGTACCTGAATTTGATCTGGAATACGTCTATTGCAGTCCCTGTACAGCAGAGGTGGAGTGTTAGAGGAAGAAGCAGTACAAGGAGCCACTTGCTTCAGGTGCAGACAATAATCTTGCTGGTAGGAGGAGAAAGTACAGCAACAGATAGATGAGCTCATCCTTGTACTCCTTCTCCTTTCTCTGTCTAATCTCAGGTTGGGGGAGGTCCACGATGACCTGGACTCAGAGGAAGTGGGTTGAATAATTCTGGTCACCAAACTTAGAACATCTAGTGGCAAAAAAAAAAAAATTGACTGCAGGGAAAAAAAAAACAAAAAAAAACACCACCCTTTAGATTGGTCCAGTGTTGAAACTTCAAGCCACTGTAACATGTTCACCTCCTCAAGTACAATACAAGTTATTAGCTCTGCACTGTACTTTATGGCACTGAGGGCCTGTCCACAGCCTACAGGTTTGAAACAAGGGATAGTGTAAGTAATACACCTTATCCATGCACTCCTACACTGAACAATCATTAAACCATTGCAGTGCAGGGGGGGCACTGCAAGGGTAGAGTTTGTCTATATCCCAGAGTGCAGCTTTAATAAGTGATCTTTAATGAGTTCTAATTTAAATACCCTCTTTAAACCTGGCACTTTTTTCATTGTTGCTGATAACTGGGACCTCTGTATAATATTCTGTTCTACACTGCCATTCACATGTTTATAACTCCTATTATACGTGGTACTATAACCCTAAGGGGTCAGCTCAGTCAGTAGAGTTACCAATGGCTTTTAAAATCTGAGAAAGACTACCACAAAGAGATCTGTGTCTGAGTTCACAGGTCTGCCCACCAGCTGTGCCCATCTCAGGGTGTTCTCACCTTCTGTGCTGGAATTTTCACTTACCGTATCTTACATTATGGAGAATATATAAAAAGGAGTGAGACTCACAAGGAGATACATTTCCTCTACAGTAGCAGAAGTGAGACTTTGTGGCAGGAGAATGCACCTTAAACAGAAATGTTTCACAATGGCAATCTTTGACTTTTGCTGTAGGAAAAGCAGCAGGGGACCTCAGAGGCATCTTCTTATAATTGAAATAATGGTTTTAGATCGATTTAAAATGGCCAACAAATCTACATTAGTATTGACTTTATGTGAACAATAGAAATGTTATAATAAGAATGTAAAAGACATATATTTACTTCTTGTAGCCTATTATTCTTTGCCATTTACCATATTGGGTTGCAAGTGTCATCTGGCTATATTCTCCTATGGGATTACCAGAAAGGAGATTGGTTATGTGTAGGAAAATACCATATTTTCCACTATATTATATTTATGCATCTGAAAGAGTTTACATATATATGACTGTCATTAAAGTTTTTTTATTCCCACTTGTTTGCTTAACTTGACCAGAACAACCTTGTAATGCATTGAATCTTCTTTGGATGTTATTCTGGGCTCAGTGTTGTGTCCTTCATAGAACACATTGGGGAGATTTACTAAAACTGGAACATGAGAAATCTGGGTCAGCTCTGCATAGAAACCAATCAGCTTCCAGGGTTGTCAAAGCTTAACTGAACATGCCAAAGTTAGAAGCTGATTGGCTACCATGCACAGCTGTAGCAGATTCTGAGTGCTCCAGATTTAGTAAATCTCCCCCCTTTGTGTTTCAGACAACGTGAGAATCATTATATGGATACAAAAGCTGTGTATAAAATGCAAAAATGTATTTTCAATTATGGTAAGCTTGTTTGTTCTTCGATCTGATTTTACAAAATTTAAAGTAGCCTCAGTGTGGATTCACACATGTGTGGTGAGAATTGAAGCTCCGTTTTCACAGCTAATTGACACAATAAATTGTTCAGCTGTTCAAGTTACATTTAGATCAGGATCAGGTCAGGTTTACATCAGGATCAGGTCAGGTTTACATCAGGATCAGGGGAGAAAACCAGCCCAAAATTGTGTTCACAAACTCATGACATGTGTGACTCCTGTAATCCGTACCTGAACCAGACTGCAATGCTCAGAAATTGGACAGGACTCTTTCAATTTGCACTGAATCCGCACCACCGGTGCACCGGATGTACTGTATGTGAACAGGTACCATAAGAAGCAAGGTTAGTTCACATGTCTACCACCCCTGGACACCCAGCACCCAGCTACTGGGCACCCAGCTACCGGACACCCAGCTACCACCCCTGGACACCCTGCTACCACCCCTGGACACCCAGCTACCGGGCACCCAGCTACCACCCCTGGACACCCAGCACCCAGCTACCGGGCACCCAGCTACCGGACACCCAGCTACCACCTCTAAACACCCAACACCCGGACCACCCAGCGAATCAAGACGTCGCCCAGCGAATCTCCCGGACCACCCAGCGAATCTCCAGTCACCAAGCCGCCAGCATCACCAGACGCCGTGCCTACCAACACCCCCAGACATCGCACCCTACGACCCCTCCACTCGCCGATCCACCGGACCCACTGAAGACCCCTCGGACGCCAGCATACTGCACCCACAGATTGCAGCTACAGAAGGACTCTAGTGGACTCCTCCACGGTGATACAGACTCTCCACATCACCTCGCCCTGACCCGTATCCCTTCACCTCCCCTGACCCGAACACCACTGCACTCACCCCAGCATGCCACCTGCACTTTTCCTCCTCGTTTTCCTCTCCTCCATCCCAAAAATCTCCTCCCTCTACCCACCCCCCCCCCAAAACAGCTCTACATTGCCCCTTCACTTTTGCCCTCTCCCCACTACGGCACTCACCACCTCCTCCTGGTACTCCACTCCCCGGTCGACCCACGTGCCACCACTACCAGACCCACACGCTCCTACACCTCCCATTCCCATGCCACCCTCCTCACCCTTCTTCTCCTATCCGCTGGGGACATCTCCCCGAACCCTGGCCCCCCACCACCTCTCCCCCCCTCCAGGAACCCCCCCCCTCCAGGGACCCCCCTGCCCCCGCCAGCCGCCGCAACCCCCTCAACCTCATACCTGTGCACCTCCTCCCCGCATCCATCCCCCCTCTCTCGGTTGCACTTCTGAACGCCCGTTCGGTTTGCAACAAACTAACTGCCATCCATGACCTCTTTATCTCCCGCTCCCTCAACCTCCTAGCCATCACCGAAACCTGGGTACAGGCCACTGACACTACCTCCCCTGCGGCACTCTCCCATGGAGGTCTCGTCTGGTCCCATTCACCAAGACTGAGCGGTCACAAAGGTGGTGGTGTCGGCCTGCTCCCATCACCGCTGAGCACCTTCCAGGTCCTCCCTAACCCCCCCTCCCTAACCTTCTCCTCCTTCGAGGCTCACTGCATCTGGCTCTTCTCACCCACCCCCCTAAGGATCGCAGCGATCTACAGGCCCGGATCCATAGCCCGCTTCCTGGATGACTTCACCGCCTGGCTTCCCTTCTTCCTCTCCTCTGAGCTACCGACCATCATCCTCGGGGACTTCAACATCCCCATCAACGACAACACCCCAGCTACCTCCCAACTCCTCCACCTAACCTCCTCCTTCGCGCTCACACAATACACTCAATCCTCCACCCACATCAATGGGAACACCCTGGACCTCGTCTTCTCCCACCTCTGTACCCTTAACCACTTCACCAACACCCCCTTCCCTCTCTCCAACCACCACCTCCTCATGTTCTCCATCTCCCCTTCCCCTAACTCCCCCCCCCCAGTGCGCCAAACCATCACCAGCCGCAACCTCCGCAACCTGCACCCGGCCCCCCTCCACTCGGCTGCCGACCGCTTACACGACAGCATCCTTCCACTGTCATGTCCTGACCTAGCCACCACTGCATACAACGACTCACTATCAGCTACCCTAGACTCTCTGGCACCCCTAACCACACGCAACATCAAACCCAGACCGCTCCAACCATGGCAGAACGACCATACTAAATGCCTCAAACGAGAGACTATGGCGCAAAACCAGGTCCCCTCATGCATTCTCCCTCTACAAATCTGCCTTCCTCACCTACACCTCCTCCCTCCATGCCGCCAAGCAGGCCTACTTCGTTAACCTGATAAACACCCTCTCCACCTGCCCTCGCCGACCCTTCTCCACCTTCAACTCCCTGCTCTCCCCCCCCCCTCCTCCACTCAGTACCTCACTTACCGCCCACGAGATTGCCACTCATCTCCACAACAAGATTGACGCAATTCGCAAGGACATACTCAACTTGCAATCTACCTCCCCATCTAGCCTCCCCCCTTCTATCACCCCCTCATCTCTCCCCTCCTCTGACCTCGCAACGGCACTGCCCCCCACCACACCCAAGGCCCTGCCTACCGTAACCCCCCCATCACTGCACTCCTTCAGCCCTACTACCACTGAGGAAGTCACCAGAGTCTTCTCAGAAGCCCGCCTCGCTACCTGCCCCCTGGACCCTATCCCCTCTCAACTCCTCCGGTCACCCCCCTCTTCCCTCATCCGCTCCCTTACCCACATCTTCAATCTCTCCCTCTCTACTGGCGTCTTCCCCTCCCCCCTAAAACATGCGCACATCACCCCCATACTCAAAAAGCCCTCCCTGGACCCCACTGACCTCAACAACCTCAGACCAATTTCCCTGCTGCCACTCACTTCCAAGCTCCTTGAGCGCTTGGTCTTCGATCGCCTAAGCGCCCACCTAACCGACAGCAACCTCCTTGACTCACTACAGTCCGGCTTCCGTCCCCTACACTCCACCGAAACTGCCCTCCTCAAAATCACCAACGATCTACTAACCGCCAAAGCCAAAGGCAACTACTCTGTCCTCCTCCTCCTAGATCTCTCCGCGGCCTTTGACACAGTCGACCACCCCCTCCTCCTTAATAAACTACTCTCCCTTGGCATCAGAGACACCGCTCTCTCTTGGTTCTCATCCTATCTATCCCAATGCTCCTTCAGCGTTTCCTACAACGATGCCACCTCCTCTTCCCTCCCCCTCTCTGTTGGGGTCCCCCAGGGCTCTGTCTTTGGACCCCTTCTCTTCTCCATCTACACCTCCTCCCTTGGCAAACTCATACACTCCCACGGCTTCAATTACCACCTCTGCGCTGATGATACTCAAATCTACCTATCCACCCCTCACCTCACCCCCACATTCTCCGCCCGCATCACTCACCTCCTAAACGACATCTCTGACTGGATGTCGCTCCATTTCCTCAAGCTCAACCTCTCCAAAACCGAGCTTCTCGTCTTCCCCCCAGCCCGCGCCCCCCCCCCCCATCCTTTCCATTACTACCAACAACACCACCATCAATCCCACCCAGCAAGCCAAGGTACTTGGCGTCATTCTGGACTCAAACCTTTCCTTTCAACCTCATATCAAATCACTTACAAACACATGCAGGCTCCACCTCCGGAACATCGCCAAGATACGCTCCTTCCTTACCCCAGACACCACTAAACTACTCGTACACTCCCTGATTATCTCACGCCTTGACTATTGCAACTCCCTCCTCACCGGCCTACCCCAGTGCAAACTCTCCCCGCTTCAGACCATCCTGAACTCAGCTGCCAGACTCATCCACCTCACCAGCCGCTCCACCTCTGCCACCCCCCTCTGCCTCTCCCTCCACTGGCTCCCCATTGCCCAACGCATTAAATTCAAATTGCTCACCCTGACCTATAAGGCCATCCACAACACTGCCCCTAACTACCTCACCGACCTGATTCCCAGGTACCACCCTACCCGTACCCTTCGCTCTTCACAGGACCTCCTTCTATCTTGCTCCCTGGTCTCCTCCTCCCACGCATGACTGCAAGACTTCTCCAGGTCCTCCCCCATCCTCTGGAACTCACTACCCCAATCCATCAGACTGTCACCTTCCCTCCTCACCTTCAGGCGCTCCCTGAAAACCCACCTCTTCAGGGAAGCCTACCCCACCCTCACCTAACAGCCGCTGCCCTTCCCTCCTCCTACCACTCCACCCCCCACAGCCGTTTCCTCCTGTGCCTCTACCCCCTCCCTCCTAGATTGTAAGCTCGAAAGAGTAGGGCCCTCTTACCCCTTGTGTACTGTTTGATGTTACTGTTCTGTTTCATGTATTGTCCCTCCCTCTATTGTACAGCGCTGAGCAAACCCTTTGGCGCTATATAAACTCGATAAATAAAATAAATAAATAAATACATGTCATGAGGATTGGATGTGGTTCAAACTGCATACAATCCACATATACAGTTGTGTTCAAAATAATAGCAGTCAGACATCACTAACCTGATCAATCACTGTTTTTGGTAGAAATGATATTTCTACGTGGCAAATAATTTACTAGCAGGTGTAGTAGAGTAATAGAAATCCAACAGATCCAACAGTCATGACATGCATGCTGCTGATTCTGTGTAATTTAATCATTAATTGAAAGGGGCATGTTCAAAATAATAGCAGTGTGGAGTTCTATTAGTGAGGTCATTCATTCTTTGAAAAACAGGTGGCAATTATTGCCCTTATTTAAGGAAGGAAGGCAGCAAATGTTGTACATGCTGGTTACAGTGCATTTCTCTCTGAAATTCTGAGGAAAATGGGTCATTCCAGACATTGTTCAGAAGAACAGCATACCTTGATTAGAAAGTTGATTGGAGAGGGGAAAACATATAAAGAAGTGCAGACAATGATAGGCTGCTCAGCTAAAATGATCGCAAATGCTTTAAAATAGCAACCAAAACCTGAAAGACGTGGAAGAAAGCGAAAAACTACCATTCATATGGATAGAATAGCCAAAATGGCAAGGACTCAGCCAACAATCAGCTCCAGGAAGATCAAAGAAGGTCTAAAGTTACCTGTGAGTACTGTTACAATTAGAAGACGCCTATGTGAAGCCAAGCTATCTGCAAGAAGCCCCCGCAAAGTCCCACTGTTGAAAAAAAACACATGTGCTGAAGAGGTTACAATTTGCCACATTAACTGGCCTAAAGAGAAATGGCGCAACATTTTGTGGCTGATGAAATAAGATTGTTCTTTTTGGGTCTAGTGGGCGGAGACAGTTTGTCAGACGACCCCCAAACACTGAATTCAAGCCACAGTACACTGTGAAGACAGTGAAGCATGGTTGCGCAAGCATCATGATATGGAGATGTTTCTCATACTACGGTGTTGGGCCTATTTATCGCATACCAGGGATCATGGATCAGTTTGAATACATCAGAATACTTGAAGAGGTCATGCTGCCTTATGCTGAAGAGGAAATGCCCTTGAAATGGGTGTTCCAACAAGACAACGACCCCAAACACACCAGTAAACGTGCAACATCTTGGTTCCAGACCAACAAGATTAATGTTATGGAGTGGCCAGCCCAATCCCCGAATCTTAATCCAATAGAAAACTTGTGGGGTGACATCAAAAATGCAGTTTCTGAGGCAAAACCAAGAAATAGAGAAGAACTGTGGAATGTAGTCCAATCATCCTGGGCTGGAATACCTGTTCACAGGTGCCAGAAGTTGGTTGTCTCCATGCAACACAGATGTACAGCAGTTCTCAGAAACAGTGCTTATACAACTAAATATTAATTAAGTGATTCAAAGGAAAGCAAAATCTTCAAACATTTTTCAGTTTATATAGTGAATGTTTGAGTTTGTAAAGAAGAATACAAACACTGCTATTTTTTTGAACAGTCTAATATTCACTTTTCTTCATTTTTTTTTTAGAGGAACAACACTAATTTGATATACATTTCTTCATGTTTTGATTTGGAATAGAATGTGTAGTGTTCCCAATGCATTTGTGTGTACGGAAATAAAAGCTATTAGAAGGATTTTGAGCTTTATTCACGTTTTTCAACACACTGCTATTATTTTGAACACAACTGTATGTGAACTGGCTCTTACACAGTTTTGTGTGTGCTTTACTGTTAATCTAAAATAAAGATTGTGCAAATATTAATCTGTTCTATTTCATATGCTACTTTATGCATTGACATACCTGTCCAGACAGAATGGTCATCTGCTGACTTGACACCATCCAGAGAGTTTACCTCTTCAGTAAGACGCAGAAGTTGAACCCAATGGAATTTTACAGCTAATTGACATACCTTTGTATGCCCTGTCCTAAAGGACAGTATGGTCAACTGCTGACTTGGCACCAACCACAGAGAGCTTAACTCTTCAGTAAGACACAGAAGTTGAATCAACTACAATTTTACTTCAGCTAATTGCAGCATAGATGTGTTTTCAAGTTAAAAATGCAATGAGCCCTTCCCTAAGCCCTGTCACTGTGAATAAGTAACAATGGGGAAGGTCTAGCTCTGTTGGAACTAACTAGCACTAAACAGGAGGGGATGACAAAGGCAGAAACCAACATCACACAAAAAGTTGAAATGGCACAAAACTGCCAATAGCTGTTAGCATAC
The DNA here is from genome assembly GCF_062004578.1 of Staurois parvus. Classification (NCBI taxonomy): domain Eukaryota; kingdom Metazoa; phylum Chordata; class Amphibia; order Anura; family Ranidae; genus Staurois; species Staurois parvus. The sequence continues at coordinate 6,907,029 of NW_028318344.1, read as the reverse complement.
TACAAAACAATAATAACCTTATGCAGCTCAATACAACACAGAACAGCATGGGGCAAAAGGTTTGTTAAATTAATTACTTCTTAAAAACGTTGCCTCTGATGACGTGAATGGACAAAACTCCCTTACTATGTATCAATTTCCTGCTTGACATATTGGAGGAGAGGTGGAAATTCCAAGTGATTAAAGCTGATGTAACTGGAGCTGTACAGCTAGGAGTAAGAAGAATCAATAAGGCGATTGCTGTTGCCATAGATGATACCTTGAGAAGTTATGATCAGGACGCTGTAATGTAATGTATGTCTGATGTTTTGGGTGAGTGCTGAATCAGATGTGTATTTCCATGTTATTACAAGTGAACCGTTGAAGTAATATCATTGTGTAGAACAACAGTGGTCAGATCTTTTGATATGGGGAGCCTACAGCCCCCTGACATCAAAGGGCCACTAAAAAAAAAAAAAAAAAAAATCAGAGAATATTCATTGTCACAGACAGCAAACACAACGCGATATAGACTATGAGCATGATACAAGAGATGGTGGACATAATACAGGTGATGGTCAGAGATGGTGGACATGATATAGGAGATGGTAGAGACTGCACACATGGTACAGGATCCAATAGGAAAACAGATTAGTGTCTGTAAGGACCCCGAGGGCCAAAGCTATAGAGCCTACAAACTATGGGGTATGTATTTGAAAATTGATCAGCTGAGATCCTAAAATTCCAGACACTGGTATGGCATATGGCACTGATCAGGACGTTGTTATGATGGTAATCAGGACATCAGCATGAAGTATGGCAGTAATCATGACACTGGTATGGCAGTAATGGGGGTATGGGAGTGATTAGAATGCTGGTATGGAGTATGGCTGCAATCAGGATGATGGTATAGGGCATGGCGGTGACCAGGGTGATGGTATGGGGTATGGAGGTGATTAGGATGCTGGTATGGGGTATGGAAGCGATCAGGACGCTGGTATGGCATATGGGGTGATCATGATGCTGGTATGGGGCATGGTAGTAATCAGTATGCTGGTACTGGGTATGGTGGTGATCAGGATTCTGGTACGGGGTAGGGTGGTGATCAAGGCACTAGTATGGTGTTTGGAGGTGATTAGGGCACTGGTATGGTGTATGGAGGTGATCAGGATGCTTGTGTGGGGTATGGCGGTGATCAGGGCACAGGTATGACATATGGCAGTGAACAGGGCATTGGTTTGGGGTATGGGGGTGTTTTATGTGCACTGGGACATGTGACAGGGCCTCCCTGCATTATTTATTATGGATATATTGGGGTAATGACCAGGGACAAAGGGGCACTAAACTGGGACACTGGGGTGGCTGGCACTGCAGTGTGTGAGAGAAGCGATCTTTACTTTCAGTTGTTTACTATGTGAGTGCTGTGATTGGTCACAGCAGTCACATGGTAAAACACCACATGATCACTCAAACACAGCAGTAATGTGATCCGCTGTGTTCAGGCCACACACTGATCACCGGACTCCGGGGAGTGCGCTGTGTGAGCCACACACGAATCATCGATGCAGGATGACGTACAGGAATGTTAACCCGCATTGGCGCTGCTTCCCGTCCGCTGTCTACATAGAATGGACAGATGGGAAAGTTTAATAATCTATCACAGGGTTCATAATGGCCTTACAGTGTGTTATCTTCCTTTCTTCCCAGAAGGTTGGAAGTTTGTTCAAGTATCATTCAGCATCAGTGCCTCCTAGACAAAGAACATGCCCCAGGAAAAATGCAGCTATCTAAATCCCGGTGTCTGTGTAGCCTGTGCGTAGCCTTCATCTTTATAGCTTCTATAGTCTTATCGATATATCCATGGAGGAAAGGAGACTAATGCAATACTGTGCAGATCTTAAGAGTCTTTGTCTAGGCACTTTCACTGGACAGCAGCTGAAGAGGAATTAATTTAAAGGGAAATCATATACATATGTCAATCATGAAGATCATTTGACATTAAGCAGTAAAGTCCTCTGTGAGCTCCCTAACATTTCCATTCCCCCTCACTTCTGTTTGTTTGGAACAGTGGTCTCCAAACTGCGGCCCAGTGGCTGGATGTGGCCTTTCTTGCTTTTATCAGGCCCTTGGGACACTAGTTTTCCCAATGATATAAGAAACTATTCCATCTACAACAATGGGGCATGATTCCTGTCACTGATACCAACAATTGGGCACTATTCCTACCACTGACCCAAACAATGAGGCACTAATCTTCTCACTGACACTAACTATGGGGCACTATTCCTCCCACTGACTAATGATGGGGCATTATTCCTCCCACTGACACCAATGATAGGGCACTATTCCTCCCACTAACATCAATGACGGAGTACTATTAGGGTTGCCACCTCGTTCTTTTAAAACCAAACACATTTTAATGACACAGGTTCTAAGGCTAATTTAATGCAGATAAGGTACTAGGTGAGTTTAACTGACATCTTAATCAGCAACAGAACCTGTGTAATTAATACGTGTTCAGTTGTAAAAGGATGAGTTGGCAACCCTAGGCACTATGCTCCTACTGACACCAATAATGGGCCATTCTTTACTCTCATGGACGGCAAGGGATTTTCTACCCCCACTGGCCACAGTCCAGCTCCCTCAAGGTCTGAAGGACAGTAAACTGGCCCTTTGTTCAAAAAAAGTTTGGAGACCCCTGGTTTGGAACAAGCAGTGCACATTAGTTGCGAGCATGTGCACTACTCTATGCACACTATACACCCCATAGTCCATCTCAGGAGTAAGCAAGGGTGACCACATTCCTACATACAGTGGGACCACAGAGAACGAAAGTAGCCACCCTCTAACAGAAAGTCAGATCACAGCAACAAAAAAAATAGGAATTTGGAGAAGACAGAGCATTAGAAAGGACCTTTTGAATTAACAATACATACTTGATTAGATTTTTTTAAACCAGAATTTGTCACTTCAATGTCTTGATGACCATATGTCACCAGGGCAGAAAGTGGGGAGATCTTTAAGTAGCATAAGGGGAGGCTAGAACCTTAGATCCACATTTGTTGAATGTCCCTGTTTTATCTGTGTCCCTTTTGAGATCTGCCTTCAAGTTGTGTTCGGATAACAACGTTGTCAGCAGGACATGAGGTGAGGAAACCTCCTTAAAAATGCTTCAGACAGCAATAAAACCAAGCCGAGTTTTCTTATCCTATCTGACTCTATAAAAAAAAAAAAGAGTTTGTTTTTTTGGAAGGCCCGGGGGGGGGGGGGGGGGGGGGGCTTTGGTTTACGCTTTAAAAAGGTCACCTGACATGACAGAACTGTGGAGGTTGCCATTGCTGGGCTCCTTTTGTAAACCACTAGTCACCTGGCTCCGGTTGGCCTTAGAGTGATTATTATTATACAGTATTTATAAAGCGCCAATGGTTCGCTCAGCGCTGTACATTACAATGGGGGACAATACATGAGACAGTACAATAACAATACAGTGCGAAACAGTGTGAGGGCCCTGCTCCTTGGAGCTTACAATCTAGGAGGGAGGGGATAGTGGTACAGGAGGAAAAGCTGTGGGGGATGGAGTGGTAGGAAGAGTGGAGGAGATTGGCAGCTAGCAGAGGGTGGGGTAGCTTTCCCTGAAGAGGTGGGTTTTTAGGGTGCGCCTAAAGGAGAGGAGAGTGGGTGATAGTCTGATGGATTGGAGTAGGGAGTTCCAGAGGATGGGTGATGCCCTGGAGAAGTCCTGGAGGCGGGCATGGGAGGAGGAGACCAGGGAACTAGAGAGAAGGAGGTCTTGTGATGAGCGGAGAGTGCGTTTTGGGTGGTATTTGGATATTAGGTCGGTGATGTAGTTTGGGGCAGAGTAATAAAGAACAGTGCTCACCAATGATCTGTGCAAGACCCCTTGTACACAAGGCATCTAGCCGCTGTGTATCCCTCCCAGGGAGGGATAGGTGCAATGTCCAAAACTGTTGCTGGCAAGCTGTCAAAGTCTATAGCTGGCTAAGTTTAGGGCTCTAAGCGTTCAGGGACAAATATCCAGAATGTATGTCTTGTGTGTTCCAGATATTCGACCCCAAATAATTTTACTACTCTTAGTCCAACATGGTGATCAGAGGGGGTTGTACATATGCCACGGTTGTAATGCTTGCTTAATTGCCACTGAAAAAAATGATACCCCCTGTTGTGGTGGGCAGTACCACCACTGAACAAGACATTTAAAAAAAAGGTACTGAAATGGAACAAGTTTTGAGCAAATGAAAGAGTTTTTTCTTGAAAAAAAAAGCATTCCCCTCTGTGTGATCTATGTACATTTCAAGGATTGTAACAACCATTGTTGCAGATTTCTACCTTTTGTCATTCTGAAGAACTCTTTGTTTGTGTCCATGTGCAAAGTGAATGTGTTTGAGAGCGATTTTAAAATTATCAATCAGCTGCTGCACTTGCACTGTTCTAATGAGGAAAGTGGCAGGGTCTGCATCCCTTTAGAAGTGATTTCTCTTTGGGAGTAGCTCACCAAAAATGACATTTTTGTTGCAGGAGATGTCCAAAATCTGATTTGTATCCTAGCGCAGATTTCTGGGAAAAACAAAAGGCCAATCATCACACAATCATGCAGGAAATTACATTTCTAGGGGGTGCTCTGTGTATTGACCGCCTCCAGGTTGCCATATTGCATTTCACAGAATATACAGCACTGCAGATTGAAAAGCAAAAAAGGTACAATACATTACAGTACAGGTGCAATTATAGTCAATTACAATATGACTTGTGTTGCAATTGTACATGCTACGGTATATATTTTTTTGCGATTTTTTTTCACCATGAAAGTCAAATTGCCCTTTAAAGTCAGCAACATTTCCAATTCCCTTATTACATACTTGTTGTGGGCCATAAACCCCAAAGCCTAAGCAGCAGCATAATAGCCAGGCCATTGGTATTCTCAGAAGGAGGACATCAATGACAGCCTACATATTTCTCCCATGACAGGTTTCTTGAAATGATTTGATTTTACATCCATTATAATCAACAAGCAACTGTTTTTCTTCTATGGCATTATCAGTAGGCACCAGATAAGGAAACAATTCTAATTATATTATTGCGCATCCCAGAAAGTCTCCTTTGGGAGCAAATGTTACAAGTATGAAGAAAAAAAAATGAAGACTTCAGAATGAGCTTAGAAATGATGAGCAAATAGTGCAGATCAAACGCAGCTCTGACGTCAGATGTGTGGACAAAACCCGCTCTGGTCCATTTGACGTGCTTCAATGCCTCCATTGTGGGGAAGGCTTATTCATTTTTCTGGATCCATTCAATCCATAACCTTTGCACTGTCAGTTTTCAGTATACCTACTATACTGTCATATTACAGTTAGTAAAATCAATAGAATTACAGCTGCAATATAGCTTTCCAAAGTGCTCCACTGGTCAAATAGTGGATTGTAAACATTCCATATGAAATGGGTTACTGAATGAAGAAAACAATATCTAGTGCAAGGCCATTTGATCTGCTTGATATGATATAGCCCAGCATGGTATAGAGCTGTAGCCACAGATGGTAATAATGCCATGGAATAGTACAATAGAAGATGCAGAAGCTGTAAGATTTCACTGTGTTTTTTTTCAGCATGAAGAATGCATCTACCATTTTATAGCAGGCAATATATCGCAAAGGTGTATGGGAAGTTAGGTTTTAGTGCTGGACAGAGGAGTGATGTAATCTTATCTAGCTGCCCTATAAAGTCTATTTTATTTTATTTAAACCGTGCCTGTTTGTACATGCATGCTGGTTTGACAGTGTTATGGGGTTAAGGAGAATGTAAAGATTGTGCCGCTAAATTATGTTTACACAGCACATCATTCTTCTGTGTAAAAGTGCATAGTAAATCTTTGAAATCGTCATCTTTTTTTATTTAGCATTTCTATTGCAGTCACAGTAGTGAGTGGAGAGTTGCAGCACTATTTCTTTACTATACCTATATCACTGTTAAACAAAAAAAAAAAAAATCTTAAAAAACACATTTAGGTTTAGTTTACACTTCCAGCTTATGCTAAGAGCCCACTATTCTCACTGGGAATCATGGGCATAGCATCAGGGGGTCACAACTATGACCCCACTCATGCTCCAAGGGGAGGCCGATGAAGCGGAATCCAGAGCAAAAACAGAAGCTCTGAGCTCTTGGCTCATTTTGTGAGAAGTGTGTGAGAAGAAAGCTGTGCGGGATGCTGGAGGTTTGGGCTGGACCAGAGCCACAGAGGGTGAAGGAGTGAGGGAGAGGAGTGACCGCTGACTGACTGGCAGCCTCGCGAACAGGTGGACTGAAGTGCTATCATCTGTAGTGATCTGTGTTGGAGGAACTCTGAGAACATGGAGGCCCCCATCTGTAGAGAGACTATCCACTACCTACCCATAGCTACAGATCGGGTGAGAGTTCCATACCCCAATATATCTAAGTTACAGAGAACATTGTTAAAGTCAGTTACACTTTTCTCAGTCTAGCATGCTTTATTTCACAAGTTACACGTTAGGGCCTACATTGGTGAGGCCTAGTGATCATTACACACTCTTAACATATTAAATCACAAGAGCCTGCTGCAACATCTGAAGCCTGCCTGTCAAGCTGTATTAGTGCTTCAGTTTACATTTGTACTATTCACCAAGAAACTTCTCTATTGCTATAGTTTGCTGCCCTTTCCAGAAGGAACCACCTTGCCCTACAGAAGTGTGTTCTGCCCCCTTCCTCAATCTCAGCCTAATTTTATGGTTTCACCCCGAGTGTGCTAGAGGGACACCATCCAAATTCAGCATCACTTAAAAGCAGTAGCTTCTCTTTCTTCATGTTCACCCTCTATTGAAGAACCCCTACCTTGGGAAGAAACATCTCAGAGCTGGGGTTATTGTTTGAATTCTGAATTGCAGGACAACAGAAATTGATTTGAGTGTGCTGTGTTACAACTCTTATTTGCATTTAATAAGAGTAGCTGCCATTTCATGCACATAATTTTCTTTTAATTTTACAGTTTGATCTCAATATAATCAGAGTCAGTTCACTTTAACCTGTGTGCGAGTATACTTTATGGTAACAGCCAGAGGGTTCTTCTGGCCAAAAGGTCTAAGGTGGTGTCAGCAGGGGTTGGGCTTTCACAACTGCCTCAGGGAACAACTCAGTGGTCCTCAAGGGGTAGTGCTATACTTTTAATAACTTTTGGAAGACACTTTATGATTTGACTGCTTTCATGAGTAATTATTAAGAATCACTTTTTGGTCATAATAAAGATGTGAAATCCATCCATACCTTTGGTTTCGCACAGTTATAGGATCTCCTGTCCTGCACTGAAATTACTTACTTGGATTTTACTGCGTTAAAAGGTGCAGAAAATGAAAAAAGAAAACAACTTACTTTCTAGGATAAAAGGACATCCAGCATCCTCTAGCTTTTTCATCCAGCCTTATTGTCCCTGGCCCACCCTTTTCATTTATTAGATTTCAGTTCTTTCAATCATAAAGGCTCAACTATCCCCCTGGTTTGCAGTTGGGCCTTGTGAATGTTCATTGGGCTGTATGCTCTTGCCTAGGTTTTCTTGTGGATGATCCAGTTCTAAATAAGTGCACAGGATATCTAGTACATTTCTAAAAAACAAGAACTGTAAAGTTTTTCTTTTATTACATCTTGTATTAACCTATTCTTAAATACCTATCACAGCATGTTTGTGCTTATAGTGGATTTTGGAAGGTTTCATTGTTTCATACTCGAAGTTTCCCCACTTTTGTCTGTGGCAGTATACTAGTATTCATCTCTGCATTTAATAAACTGTGCTATAATGCTAATTACTAATCCATTCATTGTTTTCTATTTATTATTCAATTTTCTGTCTTCCTAGTAAGAATCTATTGATTATGCTGGAAGACAGCACATACCTCTGTATTTACATCTTTTATTTATTCATATAATTATATATTGCACACTTTGTTTCTAACCTTCTGGGCCATATATTGATTGAAGGATCAAGGGCTTTGGTGGGAAGTTTATGATTCCAGAAACTTTAAAGGGTTGGTGGGTTTCTATAGGAATTGATTTTATTATTTAATAAACCTCAATAACTTCTATATCGTATAGTGACAGAACCATTTAGCATTAGTATTTGCATTATTTAGTTCTTAATTTCCCTTAATTTTTTTTCCAAACAGCTTCATTATATCTTCCTAGAAGAACAACAGCTTTCACTTAACCAGACTTTCTATTCCCTAAGATAATATATAACCCATTTTAGGAAGGGGATCAAACAATACATAAACATCCACTAAATTACTGTACATGTTTTTAATAAACAGTAAATTACCTTTAAAATGTCTTCTGAAGCTACAGGCACTGTGAAATAATTCATCCTCAAGTGCATAACAAAGGAAAAAAGTATTTCGCAGTAGAGTTGCATCTACTCGACAACCCCCCCCCCCCCCTTCCACAGCAATGACATGGTAGCCTTCCAGTCTTCTAATCCGTAAGGGCTCATTCAAGCTAAAGTATTGTGGTAAGGAGTACTAAAATGCACTTTTTTTAATGTATGTTAATGTAATGGGTGTCAACAAATGCACTTCAGTGCAGTTTCTTTTGAATTGCACCCCAAGCCATTACACCAAAACATCTCCACTGTACCTGTGCTGCCCTGCAGAACACACAGTACCATAACATATTGCGGTTCACGATTTGTGAAGAAATAGTTCTGGTCCAATTTTAGATCTGATGTAGAGCGTTGGCAACTCATGCATTAATGCATCACATTGTATGAGAAAGGTCTGAATGAGTCCTAATGTAAACACAGAGCACAAGCCCAGAGCAAAGAAAAAAAAAGCTCAGCTGCCTTGCTCAGGAAACCAAAAAAAAACTCTATTGCAGTGGGGCTGCCCCAGCATAGGTTAACTTCTCCTAGGTCTAGGGAACGTGGTAAAAATGGTTTTACATAACATATCATCCACTCCTGCAGTCTCCCCTGCACTGCTATATCAGTCTCAACAGCTTCTTCTCACCATGCTCGAGTGGTCTAAGATCCTCTGACAGCATCAAAACCGATACAGGGGCCATAACCCTGCACTGGATGTGAGGATGTCAAGGGACAGTCCACTGCTAGAGTGTAGGGGCACGCCATCTGCTGGTGGCATGAAGGATCAGATGAGTAAAAGGGCTTTTTGCTGTCTTGTTTCCCAAGACAGAAACAAGTAGTTTGATTTCTAGTGTCGGTGCAAACTTCCTGAAGTGGAGCTTTAAAAAAAGTAAATAAATAAATAAATAGTGTTCACTCCCAGGAATGTTTTATTGTCTTGTTGAATTACAGTATATTTGTTTTAATTCTTCATTTTATTGATCCACAGTAGACATTGTACAGTATACTGTATGTATTTGAGTGGAATGTCACATGGATACACAGAAAAGAACATATTTAACATTCACGGTCACATTGTTAAAGGGTAACTCCACTTTCGTGGGAAAAAAATTAGCAAATAAAAAAAATATATATATATAGCGTTTACAATTGCGACTCAACTAATATTGTAATTGAAGGTTAATAAAATTAACTCTTTTAATCTGCAGCTCTGTAATTTTCTGTAAAATGCAATATAGCTACCTGGAGGTGTTCTGTACACAGAGCATGTACTGTACAGCCCCTGAAAATGTAATTTCCTGCTTGTGTGATTGACTCACTGATTTTCCAAGAAGTCTGCACTAAGATACAAATCAGATTTTTGGCATCCTCTGCTACAAAGATATCCTTTTTGGTAAAATACTCCCTATGGGAAATCATATCTAAAGGGATGCAGACACTGCAAATTTCCTCATTAGTGCCCTGCAGGTGGGAGCAGCTGATTGATAATTAGTCACTCCCATACATATTCACTCTACACAGAGACAAACAAACATCTATTTCTTCAGAATAACAAAAGCGGAGTCCATAACAAGTTTGTTAAAATCCCTGCAATGTATGTAGATCACCCAGAGAGGAAGGTTTTTTTCTCATCAAAAGTGGAGTTACTCTTTAAATGTTTTTATGTCATATGGGGCAGTACAGTAGCTAAATGGTTAGCACCTCTGCCTGGCAGCATTAGGGTTGTTGGTTCAAATCCCAACCATGGCACCACCTGCCTGGAGTTTGCAAGTTCTCCCTGTGCCTGCGTGGGCTTCCTCCAGGTACTCCACCTTCCTCCCACACTCCAAAAACATGCTGGTAGGTTAATTGGATCCTGTCTAAAATGGCCTAGTATGTGTATTGTAACATGGGAGATGTTTAGCTCAGTGGTACAAACATATTCAAGTGAGTCCACACCAGTCAGGAACTATATTTCAGGGCTTGGTAGCTCACTTTTATTAAAAGGAAAAAACAAAAGCCCAACATAAGGTTTCCTACACAGGGGTTCTTCTCCAGAAAAGTATACACAGTCCAAATGAAAAAATTAGCCCGCCTGGCTACTCTTTAGCAGCACTGCTGCTATAGACACTGGTCCTTCTAACCAACAGTTCTTTCAGGTGCACAGCTTAGAGCCGCACACAACTCCTCTGGCTAAGTCCTCAGGGCATTAACTCAGACACACACAGCTCCTCAGGCCATTAATGGTCTCTTGCAGACCTTCATACTCCGGCTGGCACCTGCAGCCACTCTGAATCATGTAGGAGACCTCCTGTCTCTTGGGTGGAGCCTGGGGTATTCCTAAACCTCCAATATAAGGGCTGTGTGCACCTGGGCACGCACCCTGCTGTTCCTCCACAAAACCCGATCACTGGGTTGGAGATTCTGTCCCACCCAAGGCACTATGGAATCTCCAAACTAGGGTGCCCCATCCAGGACTACCAAAACCTGGAGAAAGCTGCAAAAGCAGTTTTCTCCGTTGAGAACATCTGCTCCCTAGTCCTGCACTCAGCAAAAGTGCAAACCCCATGTCCTTTTGCTGACCACTGACAGAACCTCATACTGTCACAGTATGTATGAATGCAAGTTAGGGACCTTAGATTGTATGCCCCTTGAAGGTTAGGGAGTGATGTGAATGTACAATATATATGTAAAGTGCTGTTTAAATTGACAGCGCTATACAAGTCCCTTTAATAAAAAATGGTGAAATAAAATGTTGTCAAAACACAAATTGGTGTATGTGTTCTTTGTTACAGTGGCACCATAAAGTCTAGGAAGGGTAGAGGAGATCTACCCTAGTAGAAGGTAGAGGAGGGTCTACTGAGAAAATGTGAGAAAGAAGGGGGTGGTGGGGAAAAAAAGATAAAGCAGTCAAGTAGATAGGGGTAGTTGTGGTGGGAGAAAGGGAGAGGGTACCAGAAATATCATGGACAAAGAAAAAAGGGAAAAAAATAGTTCTAGTAGTTCTGGTTTTACATTTTTAGGGTTATGGTTCAAATTCAATTCAGTATTGATTTGTTTTCCAGTGGAAATTATGCAACTCATGCCAATCGAACTGCATTATCCAAAATTTTGCTTCCTGCCATTTTAATGAGGCAGTGAGGTCTTCCATTAGTTTCATTGTGGTGACCACAGACACCCATTGACTATGTGAATAGGTTAGGTTGATATGCATTGAGGAGATGCAAGAGTAGGAAGTTGGTACACAGTTTGATGACGTGGGTTAAAATAGAACTATGGCTTCCCACTAAAATTATATGCTGAAGCACTTAAGAGTTCAGTTTTACAGTTTTCTCTTAGCCCCCCTGCAAAGTCCGAAAAGTACATGTTGATCCTGCCAATGAACTCCATCTAATGCAGCTTCTTTTGTGCTGCTCCTAAATTCATAGCATAATTGCTACAATCATGTTGCCTGTGCCTGCTTGCAGTACAGTGGGATGAAAAAGGAATGCAGGGGAAATCAGTTATCAGCATTGTCACTGCTGATCCACAAGCCTGTACTGGACTGACAGCACTGCTTCGGTTTGCAAAAGCTTCCCACTGCTGACTGCTGTGTCCGGTAGGGGGGGCATTTGAGACAAATGGAGGATTTAGCTTAGTCAGGGGAGGTAAAGGATATTTTATGTTTCCGTAATAAAAGCGCGAACTTCACGTATTATGTCATATAGAAGCCTTTAATTGTACTTTAACACAGAGGTGGAAGGCAATTGAATTATCATCATTGGACTCCAGTTCATTTAGTAATCAGTCTAATTTCTTTCCAATAAGTATAGTAAGGGGAATAGGATTAACTGTTGGAATACATTGTCCATGTATTTTTGTGCAACAATTGTACATCAGTATTCAGTAGAGAGATATTCTTCAACCAGTAGATGGCAGAGTTTATACGCCTGTAACTGCATCTATGATCGAACTCTAGGTCTTCTTCCTGAACAAAGTTTCTGTTTCCTGTTAGCAGATAAACATATGTGGACTGTGCACTGTGTTTTGTAGGGCTATATATAGAATCTCTAACAGGTTATTGGCCCAGACGCCCATTCATAACCTGCTAAAGCAAAAGAAGTGCAAGATAGAACAGAAAGAAGACTGCAATGGAACAGAAAATGGTCAGTAACACAGCTGCAACTAAGCTTTCATTTGCAAACCTGGCAAACCAGAACTACCAGTCTTGCAAATTCAAGATGAAAATGCTAACAAGAGAAGGTATACATGAAATTAGGCTAGAACACCCTTCAGATGAGTGGATAGAGGAAGATCAGAAAGCTCAGAGTACAATCTCTCTTAGTAAAGAAGATAGTCAAACCATACATATATGTAAGTGTGAAGCTGCTAATGTGGGAGGGATTACAAAAGGTGCATAAAAGAGCTAATCTTAGCAATAAACTGTATTTGATCAAAAAGCTATACCAAAACCAAACTGACGAAAGGCCAGGATTTGCAGGATTACATAAGGCACACCCTGGAAATGGTTATGTCACGGTGAGAGGTCAGGTTCAGAGATCAGTAGCTATAGCAGCAGACCAACCGGCAGGATAGGTAAACAAGCAGGTCACCCTGGGAAATGACATAGGCTCACCTGAGGTGCGGGGTCTAAGCACTAACCGGTGTTCACCAGTGCTCCTTATGGTGGAGATGGATTTTGCTGCGTGTTAGTACCAGGTTGCAGTTCTCAGGATCACCCCACCAGGAAGTGAGCAAGCCAGGATCCAGTAGCAGATATGGCAGGTAGGGATCTATCAGAAGCGTAGTCAGTAAACAAGCCATGGGTCTGTAACAAGCAGTAGCAGGTTGGGATGAGGCAGAATCGTAGCCAAGGAATAAGCCAAAGGTCGGTAGCGAAGGTATGGATCGCAGCAGGAGAGACAAAGCGAGATACTGGCTGGAGAAGGCACAATAATCTGGCAACCAGGAAGTGCAGAGACATGGCTTAAATCAGGAAGTTCATGGGAGGAGCAAGGAGTTCAAGATTCTTCAAGGTTCATCAGAAAACAAGGCAGGATTATCCAATAGATCAGGCAGAGTGTTGACCAGCATCCCTGGTAGCTCAGTGAGAAGAGTTACTGCCTGACACAGAGGTCCCAGGTTCAAGTCCAGGCCCTGACAGGTTAAATACCTGAGAGCTATAGGAGAAGAAATAAAAGACCTTCATGTCGCAGCACTATTACTTAGTGGTTTACCAAAAAGATTATGCAATGCTTCTCGCAGAACTTAACGCACATCTAGTTGATGAATTGACATTGGAATATGTTAAGGGAAAGCTTGTGGATGAATATAAGTGAATAAAACCATTAATAGTGATGGTGCTTCTATCACAAAGTCTTCCTTAAAGATGGAAAATAGGAAGTAAAACATGTAAAAAGAAACACGTGAATGCTTTGTGTGCAAGACCATTTAAAAGCAGAATGCAGAATCTGGAAAGCTAGAATGCAAAACAAACTAAACTACAAAAGGCCAAAAGTGAGTATGTTTTTCAATCTAAAAACTGCACCTCATCTTTGCAGGCATGGTAAGTTGATTCAGAAGCTAACAGTCACATGATACATCATAAATTTCTTTATTCACCTTGACCAGGGTAAAACAGCAAAAATCACAACAGCTAATGGTCAAATAATGGAATTAAAAGGAATAGGATATGGTTTTCTTTACTGTCCTATTTCCCAGAGTGTCATTAGAAAGATAGCTGTGAAAAATATCCTGTATGTTCCAGCTCTTGAAACTAATCTTTTGAAGCTCACAAAACAAGGCAATGTAGTAACCTTCCAAGGTGACAGCTGTGCCATAACAAAAGGGGATAGCTTACTTGAAAAGGCTAAAATTACAGATGAACTCTAATCAGCTGAACTTCAGTGAGGTGGTCAATACTGCCAAGGAGGAAAAACATTCAAACTGCTTTCACACATGGCACAGATGACTTGGGCCCAAAAGTCCTTACATAAAGAAATTGAGAATGACTATGCAAATGGAATAAAAAAAAAAATTAGTCCATGTGATGAATCAATGAAATGCACCAGCTTTATAAAAAGGAAAAATGAAAAGAAAGCCTTCCCAAAATGGGACTAATATAAGGAGTGGTTGTTGGAATACATTGTTCATGTATATTTGTGCAACAACTACTGTACATCAGTAGAGATTTATTCTTCAACCATTAGATGGCAGTGTTTATAAGTATGTAGTTGTATATATGATAGAACTCTATACCTTCTTCCTGGATAAAGTTCCTGTTTCCTGTTAGCAGAGAAGCAGCAGATAAACATTTGTGGACTATGCACTGTCTGTTCTTTAGGGCTATATACATAATCTCTAGCATTAAGTGGTACTGGCAACTGTAAACCATACACAAAATGGGCACATCCAAAAACAGTCCAAGCAGGATTGCCCTGCAATGTTATTCAGCAGGGCAGCAAACAGTTTAAATGCAGGAGTCTGTCGAGTAAGTTGAAAGCATTAAAAACAAAGCCTCTTCTTGTCCGAGTAACTAACTAAAATCAGGTCAACTCCTGGCTAACAGGGAACCCCCTAATGGGCTCCCTAAAACAAACAGGCAGCACTTATACTCTTTTTAATGTGTTGTCAGACTTTTCACACGGCAGCAGGCTCCCAGCATCAGTTCGTTCATATATTGTATAAAGGCCTGTGGACAAGTGAAATTAATAATGAGGTCAGGCTACCAGTTAAGATGGAAACCTAGAAATTGAATATTTGTAACCCCGAAAACTCTGAGAAGCCCCAGGGCTCCAAGACGAATTCTGAGAAAACAAAAAGTTTGTGCGATCTTGGGAAGGAGCAAGCATGAATTCTCTGATGAAACCTACAAACATCACTAATGGAAGTGTAGTGTGCTGTCTTGTGCCCACACAAAGTTGATCAGCTAGCATGGAAGTCCCTTCAATCATCTCTGCTAAAACCACCTCACAAACAGCATGGCACTTTCAGGAGGCATTGCCACTTATCAGCCATCTCCATCAATTTTAATGACAGCACACCATAAGTGCACCTATAGCATTTATGGCATGTTAGTGAAGCATTTATAAAGTGATAGCTTGGTGCTGAGTGGAGGTCCCTGTATTCCAAAATGCACTGGAAAATAGAGAACTAGAACAGAGCAGCTCCGGTGTTATGATCCGCCAGGTGGTGCCTCAGGCTGCCAACTGACAGACCTACTCAGAGCGTGGGGTCTAAGCCCGGGCTGTGCTTTCACCAGGGCCCCTGATGGTGGGGATGGACTTGAAACAGTCCCGGGCCAGGTCACGACCTCCGAGCAGGCCCACCAGTGGCTGAGGAGACCTCCGGGGACAGGTACCGGGAGAGCCAGATGTGAAGGGAATGGCGGCCCCAGCAGGGTAGTAACAGATCGTGGGCCCATGAGGGTAGGCGGGGTACAGAATCGGTGGGCAAAGAGTAGTCGGGTCACACGCAGGATCAGCAGGGTAAGTCAGTCCGTAGAATGGTCAGGGCAATCCGGTTCAAACACAGGAGCAGGCAGAATAGTCAGGACAATCCGGGTCAATCACAGGAGCAGGCAGCGTAGTCAGGGCAATCCGGGTCAATCACAGGGGCAGGCAGCGTAGTCAGGGTCAATCAGGGTCACTAGACGGGTGCAGAAACTCAGAATCACAGAAAGACCTTGCGGCAATCTGTGACAGTGCAGGGCATCTTTAAATAGTGCGCCCTGCACTGTCATTGGCCGGCTAGGACGCGCCCCCGGCTGTCATTGGATGCCTGAGGCGCGCCCGCGGCTCCTACTGCGCATGCGCGGCGTCCTGTCAGCTGCGGCTCGCCGGGACCTAGTGCCTGTGTCCCGGCGTGATCTGCCGCCAATGCGCATGCGCGGGGTACGGCGCCGCGATCCTGGACTACGGAGCTGCGATCCCTGACATCCGGTCACATCCTGCTTGTACAGGGCAGCCAAGTGGTAACACCATTTGCTTGTGTGCAGGCAAAAGCATCGGGCCATACTGACCATACCAAGCAGGAGCAGGGGCGTTGAGCATTACTGCCAGTGGCTAAGCTTTTTGTGGTAGCAAAGTGTTGGTGTTAGCAAGCAACCTCTCCAGCAAGTGTCAATACATGGAAGTCACAATGCCAGCAAGTGTCTTGAAGGCTGATATTAATATATCAGTGCACACAGGAGAGGTAAGAAGTGAGCAGATTCAATACCTGATATTGAGACAAATATCGGCTATGAAATCTGTTCATTGCCAATCACAAGGCAGAGGAAAGTTATGGGATAATGGTTTTGAGAAATGGCAATAAAAAGACTACTTACTTACTTCAAAATTAAAAAGGAGATGTTTATCTGGTGACACAGGATGCCTCATATCATTTGTGGCTCGCATCAGTTGGGGTCTTCAAAATCTCAAGAACTGCATCAAATGTGAACACCTTCATACAGGTATAATGAAAGAACTTTTGAGGGCATGGCTGCAATTCATGGTAAAGAGTGTGGAAATGTCCCCAGGAAATTCTCTGCGAGACTATGTGATGCACCCAGTACCCCATAACACCCCCACTTTTTCCGCCATTCTTATCTTGAGTTGGACCAAGCTTGGTGTCAAAGAGATCAAAGCATATGAATCCATCATGCAGAGAATTCACAAAAATGCCTTCTATCACACCACAATCTAACCATGCCTCAAAGCAGATAATTTCCCCTAAATCACTTCCACTTTAAGCATTTTCCACTAGAAAACACATTCATGGGCATTTAACAAGCTTTCTTGATGCTTTTTCAATGCTTTAAAAATGCACACAGAAAAAAAATGCATCAAAAACATGTAATAAGCACTATAGACAAGTTAAGCGTTGTTCCTTATAATCAGCACACGTGAATTAGCCCTAACAATGTAGTTGTCCTCTCTTCCAGTTTCAAGACACCCTTTTCTGGATGGGTATCAAAGTAAACTGAATATTCAAGATAAAATCATGGAATGGTCTTTTTAGGGGATCAACTTACACCTCTATCAAGTCTGAGATCAGTTCAACAAGCTGTATAAATTATTTTAACTTTGTTTGCTATTTGGTTTCAAGATACTGCAACTTTCTCATCAAAAATATTCTATTCATATATATGAATATTGCATAGCTATTCAATCATTATTTTTGAGTTAATATTTTTCATTTTACCATTTAACCACTGTAAGCCTTTATTTGTTGTGGATTAGTATTTCTCGTAAAAAAGAAAAGAAAAAACTGTGCAATAATGGACCTTTATGCCTTTTAATGAAGACAGTGTATTGCTATCTTTAGAAGCTGCAAACTGGCAGTGTAGGCTTTTAAAAAATGTACATGTGCACTTTAGTGCCCTTATGTTTATTGGGCTCAGATGCCTGTTCCCAACAGTCCTTATAAGCCATATACATACCCGTCTCTGCTACACAGATTTTTGTTGTGAAGCAGGAATGAGTGATGTTAAATGCCCTAAAAATTGTAAAAAAAAAAAAAACCCACACCCCACAACAACAACACACACCACAGCAAAATTCAGTGAATGAGGCAGGCAAAATTAAATCATTTTATGTAGGATTTTAAGAGTGTAAATGGCTTTAAAGAACTTATACACAACAAAGAGGATACTACACTACCAGCATGCAAAAAATATTTTCTTATTCCACAACAGTTATACATGTTTCATGCGACTGGTATTGCTTTATCAAACAACGCAAAGAATAGCCCAAAATGCATAACATCATGTATTCCTGTTTACAAGGATTAATAAGGAAGTTTTACATTATGGTAGTGCAGTTTTCCCTGTGTATCAGTCCAACATACCCGTGGAGACACCCCAGATTTGCACCTGGGGATTGCAAAGAAGCATATGAGTACCTGGAGCTATGCAAGTTTCTTTATTTGGGTTTTAAATGTTTTTTTGTTTTTTTAAAGCGAACTTATCCTTTAAAAAAAGGGACCTTTCTGTGTTATGAGTGTGCACTGCCAGACCACACAGGGTGCACAAGGAAGCAGCACAGAGCAAGCTGAAGGCCCATAGCTCCAAACTCCGAAAGCTGTAAGAGTTTTAGACATTTTATAAATCTAACATTTAATGTCATATCCTCAACTAGTCATTACAAAATTATTGTGATATTTATTGTGGGGCTTTAGTACTACTTTAATTCTCATGTCATAACAATGATGTCAGAAGTTCTGGATGGCAGTCAAATTTATTGTGCAAGCACCAAAAGCTCATTAAGTGATGACAAACCTGTGAAGAAAAAAAAAATCACTGTTGTGCTATAATCTTAATCTTCTGTAATCCTATGCTAATGTTATACTGACAATTTTTGTAGCCATTTTTTTTTCTTCTGTATTTGTCGCAATGTGGTGCTGACAATAAAGTTCTCTTAAAGCAAAATACAAACATTCCTGAACTTTACAATACCACTAATCATATAAAATGTATAATACTATGATATGATTTTAGGCTAGGTTCACACTTGAGCAGATAGATGCAGGCCCCTGCAATCTCCCACAGCCAACCTGCACTGCTCTGTAGAGGCATGCGAGGCTGCCATTTGTTCTCAATGGCACCCCCATAAATTTAAACCCGAAGCACGTTTGCCGGTGCAGGAACCGCAGAGAAATCACATGGTGCAAAAATTGGTTTCCCCTGCATTTTTAAAATTGTGTAGACACCTTTTTTTGGCGGGAAAAACAGGCACAACAGCCCATTCAAATGGATGGTATGATGTGCCCCCGCAAACGCGACCTTCAAACCTGCTCAAGTGTGAACCTACCGCTAATCTGCATTGTTGATTTTATTTTCCTGTACATTTATGAGGATGCACAAATGACATACATGTTGCCCTGAAAAAGATTACAGGAAATTGGATTTTGAAAATTTTTAATATTTATTCCCAGTAAAACCAAGGAAACAAAAGTATATGTTAGCAAATAAAGCTCTCCCTGTCCCTAAAAATATATTTAATATGGTAGGGTAGATGACAAATGCATACAGCAAAAGGTATAAGGTGCTGAACTGAGAGATTGCTAAAACAAACTCAAGAGGATTTAGAGAGACAAAGGCTTAGGGACTCAAGTGGTTAAAATCTTAATTGTTGGGTCCAGCCCTCCCCCTTCTGCACTCATGATCTCCATTCATTTTAACTCTGAAAGACTTTACGTAGGAATGAAGGCTGTGATTTACAAGCACACTCAGATTGCCTATCATTACTGGTTCACTCAATTTAAATTCTTACCTTGATTTTTTTTTTTTTTTATATATATACCGATTTTTTTCTACCAAGTAAAAAAAAATGAAAATTCAAGTTAATATTCAGTTTTCTGACCCATTGCACTTAACAGAGCTTAACTTACATATTAGGTACCAGTGATGAGCTGTAGGACACAATTTAGCAGAATACAAATATACTATATACATAGCCAGCTCTCTGACAAAGTGTTTACTTTTTTCTCATATACAATGGGTAAAATAAGTATGGAACACGTCACCATTTTTCTCAGTAAATATATTTTTAAAGGTGCTATTGATATGAAATTTTCACTACATGTCTGTAAAAACCCATACAATCTATACATACAAAGTTCCAAAACAATCCAAAACAAGTAAGTTCAGAAATGAAGTTATGTGTAATAAAATGGAATGACACAGGGAGTTGAGCGGCCGTCTTGCACTTCTAGATGGTGAAACCATTTCACATACATGGTGCATTTGGCAGTGAAGTTTTACGTGAAGATTGGCTACAGTTTTTCACCTTGATGGGTCTTGGGACTAATATTATATGATTATATTATTTATTTGTTCACATGTATTTCTATATACGCATTTGTATATGTTTGCATAATGATAGTTCTGATCACAGTTCACAAACTTTTGATTGTTTTGTGAACACAGCATTAGTTACACTCGAAAATGGTAGGGCTTTCTACTGTAGAAATCTGAGGTAATGTCTACAAAGACTGGTCACAGTAACTCTTAACTTGGACCAGTAGAAATAGTCTTGGATTAGGCCATACATTTTTTCTCGTCTCAGATGGTGTTTTTGCAGGCTACTGAAGTCCATCTTTCAGAATTAAACATTTGCATACAAAATAGGTTTATTCAATGCCATAATGTGCCACATTCCTAATAGAGTATCTGCGCCTACAATTTTCATCTTCAGAGTTGCTTTTTAGTGTCCAACTATAAAACTTTTAGCAGTCCTTGCGTCTCTTCCTTACATTTTGGAGATATGGTACAATACAGAGGTTAACAGATGAGGGCATCAGTCTGTGGTTTTTAAGGTTATGACTGATGTTACATACAGTACATTCATCACCCTCACCCTTGAAGAATATTTTTTTTTTAAATGCATCAGCTGTCTCCACATGGATAGCTTCATCCAAGTTATGTCATAGTGTTGTTACCTGTGTGGCGAAATGAGTGGTGTATTATGTACCATAATGATGTTAAATGTGAGCAAATCAGCCATTCAAGTTTTTTACAATTTTAAAATGTTCCAATAAAAGTGGTAGTATCAAATCACAACAATATGTAAAAACTTTGCAGATACTCCTTCTTTCAGAATACAGGAGAACCAGGTGACACCTCCCAGGGTCATCTTGATACAGGACTAGACAGGTCTTTGTCTATCCCAAACGTCTCCCATTTTCTCCGGAATAAGCCACACTCCTTCAAAATCTCTTGGTCTTTGACAATTATTGCCCTATTCAGAGGGCCAAATACGGGTCAGACATTTAACTCCTGATCATCTGCTGTACATTTTTGAAGCAGCTCTCAAAATGACCCTAGTGCAGCAGGGCAGGTGTTTAGCACAGCTTCTGGTTCATTCCATTAGAATCTATAAGCTATATCCAGATAACGCAACTTGATCTTCAACTATTGCGGTCTTAGCACACAGAGCTCCGAACACCAGAACCAGAAACTTCAACAATGAACTTAAGATCTATTGGCAAGAAAGACACTTCCATCTGCATCTTCAGTCCCATACAGGGAATGCCATACTTTTTACTGTTCCCCCATTGCCCATACAACAATGTTTGCCAACAAGAATGGCAGTTGGTTGGGCAACTGAAGGTATGACAGTTTTCCAACTGGGATTTCTGAGTGAGCACTTTCCAATTTTGAACCCAGCTAGCAAGGACAGGAAGTACCTGTTTATAACCAACAACTCTGTGATAATTACAAACTGACAGTTTATAACAAAGAAACATACTAGAGGAAAGTAGTTTCCTACACTATATTACAATACAGGAATCAAACACCACAAATATCTACTGTATTGCGCTAAAAGCAAAATGTGGACTGCTTGTCTCTATTACCAACTTCCATATGTTCAATTTCTATATTACCAATTATACAACAAACTGAGATTAAGAGATAAAATATCAAAACTGAGATGGAGATAAATAGCAAAACAGCACATAAAATGTTTTAAAGAATGCACTTTGGTATCTGTTACCCATTCAACAGCTGTCTGTACGTTGAGGGGAGGCCACACCATTGGCAGACTATAGGGGGGTTTGGGGGTTTTAGAAAGTCAATTACAGAGCAACAGTTTGCAAATACTTTTTTTTTCTATTCCAGTATGAATTAAAAAAATGTCTACCTACTTTGTCCAAGAGCAATTTTAATTTAATTTCAACCTAATAAACAATGAAATTAGGTAAACTTCTTACTGCACTCCTGGTGAGAATGTTAGTACTACTGAAATGGTTTCATATCAATTATCTCCCTCCTGCAAATCAGAAATATCTGGAGAGCCTGTGTGCAAGTACATATAAATACTGAAATAAAACCTTTGTGGCTTAGCAAAAACAAAGCAGTAAAATGATAAAAACAAGATATTTAAAAATATAAATATGAAGGAACACTTAAAGTATAACTAAGACGCAAAACTTTTTTTTTTTGCTTTGAATAGAGTGGAGAGGGATTAGAACCCCTGCCGGTGTTTATGGCAGTCTGTGCCTCTGTTGGGATGATTCGCCATCTGTTTGTCCTGTTCACCATTATTGAAAGTAAAAAAAAATCCCCAATTTTGGGTTGTCCCTAGAAAAGTAATAGAGGGGAAATATTCCAATGGGGACACCAGTGCCGGTGACTTGGGGGTCCAAGGAATTTCCTTAATTTGCAGATATTCCCCCATACTGTTTTGGCTATAGGACAGGAAGTGAAGGGAAATCATCCCAATGAGACACAGATAAAAAAAAAATATATATCATCTCACAGATGTTATAGCTTTCCTTTGCTCTATGCAAAATGAGTAAAATCTTTCTAGATTTACAAAAAAATTTATTAAAATTAATAAACTTACACAATGACCACGAAATGAGCAATCAAGTAGAATAATACCACAACAATAGGCAGACAGCCTGAATAGTCATCCATAGGCAATTCAATAGCCAGGAGGCTGAAGTGCTATGTTGTTCTGCGTCAGCATAAGGAACTCCTACAGGGGAAAAAACTTTGTATTTTAGGATTGTCAAAGAAAAGTTCCTTTACACAAATTGGCAAGTTGATTGAGTCCTTGAAGCTTTACTCTTGAAATCAACATCATCCTATACTGTACATATATATTTGTATAAATTGTATATGTATATATACATACACTATATGATCAAAAGTTTGTGGACACCTGATAATCAGTAGAAGTATCAGTATATGGCAAAAATTATGTGACACCCCCTCCTGATTATTAAGTGCAGGTGTTTCCAATAAAGGTTCTTGTTAATGTTACAGCATACAAAGAAAAATTAACCACTTCAATACTGGGCACTTTTACCCCCTTCCTGCCCAGGCCAATTTTCAGCGCTGTTGCACTTTGAATGACTATTGCACGGTCATGCAACACTGTAACCATATGAAATGTTTATCATTTTTTTCACACAAATAGAGCTTTTTTGTGGTATTTAATCACCACTGAGTTTTTTTATATTTTGCTAAATAAAACAAAAAAAACACCTGAAACTGTTGAAGAAAAAACACACCTTTCTTAATTTCGGTTATAAAATTTTGCAAATAACATTTCTTTATAAATTTAGGTCAAAATGTATTGTGCTACACTTCTTTGGTGAAAATAATAATTTATTTTTTTTTTTGTCAAATGTTTCTATTTTTTTTTATTTATTACATTTTTTTTTTACTATTTTTTTCAGCACACTGTGAGCTAAGCAATACAATGTTACCATAGTAACATTGAACTACTCTGGGCAAGTGATCAGGATTTGTTTTTTTAACACATTATGATAATACCAATGTATTTCATTGATATTTGCAATCATTGTTACTGAATGAACCGGATTCATTCAGTCTTTTGTTGTGGTTAGCTGTGATTGGGCAAAGCAGATCACATGATACAGATGGGCTGTGACTGGCCCTGTCTGTATCATGTGACTTGACCAGTCACAGCTAACATAATTGTATACAATGGATGGCATTGGCATAACCAGAAGCCATTCATTGTATATAATTGACATGTGATCTGCTGCTATTGGTCACTGCTGTCACATGACACTGGCAACAGGCTGGTGTAGTGATATGTCATCGGCTGTGTCCCGTGGACAGATCGCGCCGCTGCATTGTGACTGGGTGTCAATCTGCTATAGGCTGGGCGAAAAGGTGTTAAACAACTCTGTGCTTCCAACCTTGTGATGACAGTTTTAGGACGTAATTGTGCCCAAAAGCCAGGTCCAAAATGATGTGGTCTGGTGAGCTTAGTGTGGAGGAACCTGAGTTGCCTTCACAGAGCCTTGACCTCAAACCTATTGAAATTCTTTGGAATATACTCAAATGCCTAAAGCGTGCCAGACCTTCTCAGTCAACATCAGTACAAGAAAACACAAGTACTCTTTTTACTAAATGAGACAAATTCCCACAGATACACTTTCCAGTGGAACCTGTTATAGCCCCAAAGCGTTGTTCAGTTTTGCATCAATGTCCATGGTTTTGGAATGGCATATTTAACAAACTCATGTATTATAGGTGTGATGGTCAGGTGTCTGCAAACGTTTGATCATATGCAGTAGGGTGTGTGTACACATACATACACTTCTCAAAAAAAATTAAACATAACACTTTGAAAAAACACATCAGATCTCAAATCGAGAAAAATTATCATGCTTGATAACTATACTGATATGGACTGGGTAATGTGTTAGGAACGTAAGGATGCCAAATCATTTGGATTTAGTCTTCCATAGGTTGATTTTAGGGGTGTCTTTGACTGAACTGAAAAATTATCAAAGTGAAAAAATAATGCAGCCGGCTAGTCCATTTTGCTGAAATTTCACTGCAGCAACTCAAAATGGTACTCAGTAGTTCATATGGTCCCCTTATGCTTGTATGCATATCTGACAAAGTCAGGGCATGCTCCTAATGATGGTGTCCTGGAGTATTTCCCCCTAGATCTGGGCCAGGGCATCCCTGAGCTCCTGGACAGTCTGAGGTGCAACCTGTCAACCTGGATTTAGGTCAGGCAAGTGTAACAATTCCTTCATCCTCCAGGAACTGCCTGCATAATCTTACCACATGAGAATGAGCATTGCCGTGCACCAGGAGGAACCCAGGACCCACTGCACCAGCAGAAGATCTGACAATGGGTCCAAGGATTTCATCCTGATACCTAATGGCAGTCCAGCTGCCATTGTCTAGCCTGTAGAGGTATGTGCATTCCTACATAGATATGCCTTCCCAGATCATCACTGACCCACCACCAAAACGGTCATGCGGAACAAGGTTACAGGCAGCATAAAATTATCCATGGATTCTCCAGACCCTTTCATGTCTGTCACAGGAAGAACCTGCTCTCATCTGTGAAAAGCACAGGGCACCAGTGGCGGACCTACCAATTCTGGTATTCAATGGCAAATGCCAATCGAGCTCTATGGTGCCAGGCAGTGAGCACAGGGCCCACTAGAGGATGTTGGGCCCTCAGGCCACCCTCGTGAACTCTGTTTCTGATTGGTCAGAGACATTCACACCAGTGGCCTTCTGGAGGTAATTTTGTAGGGCTCTAGCAGTGCTCTCCCATTTCCTCCTTGCACAAAGGAGCAGATACCAGTCCCGTTGATGGGTTAAGGACCTTCTACGGTCCTGTCGAGCTGTCCTAGAGTAACTGCCTGTCTCCTGGAATCTCCTCCATGCTCTTGAGACTGTGCTGGGAGACACAGCAAACCTTCTGGCAATGGCACTTATTTATGTGCCATCCTGGAGGAGTTGGACTGTCTGTGCAACCTCTGTAGAGTCCAGGTATCACCTCATGCTACCAGTAGTGGCACAGACCCTAGCCAAATGCAATACTAGTGAAAAACAGACAAAAGATGAGTAGGGAAAAAAAATTATGTAAGTGGCCTCCACCTGTAAAACCATTCCTGTCTTGAGGGTTGTCTCATTGTTGCCAATCTAGTGTAATTAATTTCATTAACACCAAAGCAGCTGAAACTGATTAACAGCCCCTTCTGCTACTTAACTGACCAGATCAATATGTGTAAGCCGTTTACCGGGGTGGGCTCCCCAGGATACAGTGAAGTGACGAACGAGGACAGCAACCCCAACACCAGCTTTTGCCACAACAGAATTTTACTTAGATGTGGCAAACACAACCACAAATGCTGGAAACATACAATAAATTTACATACACCCAGCCCAAAGGCTGAGACCCTTGTGCTGCACAGCACGGCACCTTCTGATGGATGAAGGTAGAAAGTGAAGTAATTTACCTACTGGCGGGCACAACTAAGCTGCCACACCTTACCCGTTATTACCCTAAAAGAGCAGGAATCAGTGTATGGGTGTATGGTATGGGCTAGCCTGCGGTGCAGCACAACAGCTTACAATCTTACACAAATCTACAGTATTCCCTCTCCCATAACTGGTCCTGTAGCACGTGCCTGAGTATTCCTTCTGAGCAAAACGCCAGTCTGGCTTGAGTTTGTAGGGTTTTATCAGCTCTCCAATGTGAAATGTCACTTTAAGTTGTGGAGTCCTTCCAATGATCAGTAACAACACTTGTGGTCTGACACAAACAGAGACCCTAACTAACTATAGGCCTGGACTCAGTCTCAAGGCGCCAACACTAAAATGAGGTGCGTGCACGATCTTACTGACCCGGGTCGGCTTTGTATTCGCTGGTGAATCTGAACAGAACAAATGTCTCTCCAACAAGCATGCAGTCTCGTCGTATATATTGCTTAGTTCCTCTGCTCTCATCAGCCTTCCTGGCAGCAACCTCATCAGCATTCCTGGCAGCAATCTCATCAGCTTCCTGGCAGCAATCTCATCAGCTTCCTGGCAGCAATCTCATCAGCTTCACTTAACTGCAGCTCTGGCTACAGAGGGATGCTTTCACACCTGGATGTCATCAGATTCTCAGCTCACAGGGCCGCTTATTCACCATGCTCCAAAACATGGCTTCTCTCTCTCCTTCCTGTCCTCTCCAACTCTATGTGCAAAAAACCCCACCTCTTCATGAATATACAAATATCTATGCAGTCTGAGGCTGTGTTATAAAAACAGTGACATCTTGTGGCTAAACCGCAGAATGTCAGTCAAAACATTAATTTACTTCCACACAAACAGTGTTCAAACAATGAGAGCTGTTTCTCCATCTCTCATATGCTAGGAGTTTAATTGATTTGATGCTATACTCTGATTAAAAGGGTTTATTTAATTTTTTTGACACACACACACACATTACATTTGGAAGTGAGTGTTGCAACACTTCCTGTTTTGCGAATATCTGCGTGTTTTTACACATTTGTTGCAAATATTATCAACTACACTGCAGCAAAATTGACATAGCAATCTGGCCCCGAAATAAATTTTGGTGAACCACTTTTTAAATATGCACAGCTTTCTGAAAATTGCAAATGCTTTTATAAGAGCTATTTTTCAACATATTGCCTAAATAAAGCCCAAGTTGTTTTGTCAGATTATGTAAAAGTGTGAAAGATTTGCTAATTTATAATTGGCAAATCTGTGGCAAATCTGCTACACTTTTACATAATGCAAAAGTGCGCAAATTTGCCGTTTTACATAATCTGACAAAACAATGGGCGCCTAGTAATGTGATTCTTCTATAGCATGAAGTTCTAAGACAAAATTTGCAAACTGCGGCACATTAACGGACACAGTGACTGAAACTTTAATAAATGCCAGCCTTCGGTTTTTGTGTTATTTGATCCTAACAATGACATGTTTTTAAATTCACTAAAGATTTTATCATATGGATCTAATAAATGTATTATATACATATATTACTGAGTTTTGCAATATTTTTAACAAATGGATCTACTGAATTTATTATATGCACATTTTATTACTGAGCTTTGCAGTATTTTGTATGTAAAGAACGATACAGGAAGATAATTATCAAACAAGTTATTTTTCTTAAAAATACTACTAGCTTCCATTTGCTGTTAATAATCAGAGTATGTCGGGTTCATACCACAAACAGCAATATACAGTAGACTGATGTGCAGAGGCGTTAAACAGTTAAATGGTCATTTCATGCAGGAAAGTAAAGATTCCACTCCAATATTATATATTCATTTTATCTCATTTGTCTTTTGATTGCTAAGATATTATGTTAGGGACATGGTTGCCCAAATTAACATATGACCATATATAATAAGATTTGCATTGCTTAAAATGAATAACTCCCACAAAGCACTATTCCCATTTATGTACATGTATGCAGTACTAGCAATTCTCTATGAGGGGTGACTGAAAAGTTCTCAGCCTACCCATGAAGCATTTTTCTTTGCCCAATTTAATTTTTGCTACTCATAGTACATATCTTTGCAAGGTTCCATACCAAATTTCTCACAAATCGCTTTTTCTTTGTTTGTTATTGAAGACTGAAGCGCAGAAGGTCCTCATTGTTTGAAAGATGGAGAAATTGAGCAAACGTGCCGTTATCTAATACCTGCTGAAAAAGGGAATGAGTGGACAGGACATCCACAAGGACATGATGGAAACATTAGGGGAGTATGCCCCTTCCTATTCCGCCGTTAAAGAGTGGGTGGCGGAATTCAAGAGGGGGAACCCCTCTGTCCAAGATGCCCCTCGCAGTGGAAGGCCAGCAACTGCCTGTATGGAGGAAAACATTACAGCAATCCAGGATCTCGTAATGGCAGACAGGCATGTGACCGAACGTTTCATCGCAGAGAAAGTGGGCATATCCCAGGAATGTGTTGGACACATTTTAACAGTAGTGCTGGACATGCACAAGGTGTCAAGTCAGTGGGTCTCGAGAATGTTGACTATTGAAAACAAATGCGACAAACAGCAGGTATTGGATAACAGCACATTTGCTCACTTTCTCCATCTTTCAGACAATGACGACCTTCTGCGCTTCAATCTTCAATAACTGAAACAAAGAAAAAGCGATTTGTGAGAAATTTGGTATGGAACCTTGCAAAGATATGTACTATGAGTAGCAAAAATAAAATTCGGCTAAGACAAACGCTTCATGGGTAGGCAGAGAACTTTTCAGTCACCCCACATATTATACCAGGCATTTTTAGAAAAGATATTCCTCATTATTTCATACCTCCCAACTGTCTGTTATTTGGAGGAACTGTCCCTCGTTTGGAACAAAATCCATCTGTCCCTCCTCCCTACTTATTTGTCCCTCATTTTGGTCTGATCTATATAGCTGTACAGTATATAAAATGCACTATTCATCTATCAAAAACTGTTTCACAGCGCTAAAGCTTTCATCCTATTTCTAAATTGCTGCATTTGTAAATTTCAAAATCCAATATAAAAGGAATAGTAGTGGTAAGAAAAAAAAAAAAAAAGCACTTGTGGGTGTAACTAATCATTTTTTTTGCATAATTCACTGTTAATGGGGGTGTGTGACGGGGTGTGTCCTATTCTTCATACTTTTGCTAAAAGGTGTCCCTCGTTCCCATCTCAAAAAGTTGGGAGGTATGTTACTTCAGCTCTGCCAGACTGCGCAAGCCTTTGAACTTGTGTAAATAGCTTAAACTCCTTAATGTATTGCAGTACAGCCCCTGTGTGTCCTCAGCATTCTACACTTCTGGGAATGTTGGTTGCTCATGTCGAACACCTACTTCACTTTTTAGTCCTGTAATGATGTTGGAGTTGGAGAAAGGAACCATTGAACTGAGCATGGGGGACCTCCCACAGGCATCCAAACACTTCTGGAAGCAAGGAATGCCAAAGTGTCTTATGAAGGCTTCCACACTGAAACTGAGTGAAGGTAGGAGACTCGGGCTGCACAGAACAGGAGTATGAAAAGCTCTTCTTTTTCAGGAAACCTTTTGTCTCGAATAATGTTTAACCTGATAGGGTCACTTTAAGATAGGTATCAGATTTTCAAAATGAAATCCAGACACCATATTGACCATGCCCACAAAACCACATCCTCATTCTAACCCACATTTTGTATCATGCTCTGAAAAAACATTGGTCATAAATTGAATGATGCAGCATGCATGGTGCAGCTTGGCTAATTGTGGGTGTAACCAAATGGTGTTGATAGTGGCCAGGACTTAACAGGGTATAGGTAAATAAAGCCTGAACCTATGCTGCTTTGGGTCAAGAGCAGTGGCGACTCTAGGAACAATATATGGGGGGCATATAAGATACCACAGTGAAAACTAGGGGGGCACTAATAATTTTCACCACTAAATCATACTACTGAAAAAAGTAAATAAGTATATATAAAAAAAAACAATTACAAAAAAAAAAAAAAAAAAAAAACGAGAGTAATGCAGTATGCAATAATACCTTTTTATTATACTAACCTAACACTTAAAAGACAAGCTTTCAGGAGTTCCTTTTTTCCTTCCTTAGGTGTTGCTTCAGACCTGAGAAAGAGGAAAAAAAAAAACTCTCAAAAGCTTTTCTTTATAGTTTAAAGCAATTTCAGCAAACATCAGGCCTGTGTAAATAATCCTCTATGTTAAATATGTCACTATTGAAGACCAATGAACGGACCCTGAGTATTTGTGTGTGTGTAACTATCTAATACCAAGTACTAACTTTACACAGCCAGCCACTTTCTACCTACTTCAAAATGTTTTGGGGTCTGTGTGTCTGAGGAAAGAGGGTTTGCTTTTTGTTTTTGTGTTTTTTTTTGGGGGGGGGGGGTGGGCAGAGCAGCCATTACTTCATACCAGTGTTGTTCAACTGCTGAGATATTGGGGGACTTCAGATATACTACAGGAGATTTATTTTTATATAACAGGTACTTATATAGCGCCATCAATTTACGCAGCAATTTACATATACATTGTACACTCACATCAGTTTCTAACCCTTCAGGGGCATACAATCTATGGTCCCTAACTAACATTCATACACACACTAGGACCAATTTATACAGGATCCAATTAACCTACCAGCATGTCTTTGTAGTGTGGGAGGAAACCAGAGTACCTGGAGGAAACCCACGCAAGCACAGGGAGAACAAGCAAACTCCAGACAGGTAGTGCTGTGGTTGGGATCAGGGGCGGACTGACCATTTGGAAACTCGGGCACTGCCCGAGGTCAGTAGGGGCCCCCATGAGATGCCCCTGGTACCTTTTTCATAGGCTTTTTTTAGTTTGGGCAAGGACACAGGGGCCCCATGATCCCCTATTGCCTGGGGGCCCCATGAGTTGTCAGTCTGCCCCTGGTTGGGATTCAAACCAACAACCATAGTACTGCCAGGCAGAAGTGATAACCATTTAGCCACTGTGCTGTCCAGAAGATGGTCAGAGATGGCAGACATAGAAATGGCATAAGCTGATTGGATAATATCCACTGGCGTTATGTGTATCCGAATTAACAAATGGAATGAAATACGGATACATTAGCTTTCTGAATCTGAATTATTGAACAAATTATAAAATTGAATTTTCCCCATGGGCCTGAACTACTATCGCATCGTAACACCATCTGAATGAAAAACATGAAATTAAGGCATTCATATAACTTTTTGATTCATTTACTTTTGCAACATGTCCATTCGAAGGTTAATTTGAATCTCCAAAAATGAAATTTTCGTCCGAAAAACAAATCAAAAATGAAAAAAAACGCACATGTCTAACTTTCATGCAGGAAGATGAATTTTCCTAAAGCACCAGGCATTTCATATGTTTCAACTCATACTTGTCAGTTTCTAGCATTTGTGAACATACACTTTAAACTGTCATGTTTTGAGTAATGACTTCTGGAGTAATTTTAAATGTTCTATGTTTATTTGTAACATAATCATCTCCTGATTAACTATGGAAATCTCCCTCTTCATCCTCCAGCTTACCGCAAAACTTGTGTTTGTGGAAAAGGGCAAGTAGAATAAAAGAACATAATACTGTAACTTTATACAACTAGAAGAAATAACAGAAAAATATCTGCAATATGTAACAGGTATTAAAATACATGGAGTCAAGATAAATAAAATGACAAACATTAGATCAGTAAATTGTGGTTGTATATTTGTTAACGAGTGGATTAGAAAGTTCCTTGACCTTGAATGTGTCCTTTAAGATAATGGAGGAATTAAGCCCTCCACAAAATTTCTAGTAGTAGTTTCCAATATTTGCCCGGGATGTTCTATTTAATTTTGATAACATATGGTCCAATGTGGTGGTCTAATAATAGAGAGATCATTTCTAGGATTTTTTTTTATCCAAAGTATTAGTTTGAAAAAAAAAAAGCAAATATGTCTTGAATACAGAGTCTACACAAAGCTTCATCAAACGATAACATTTTTTGCTCAGGACAGCTTCTGAGGAAATGTATGCCTATCTTTAACTGGTGTGTACATAAGAGTCAATTCCTACTTGGTGGAAAGTCCAGGTTCCCCATTAAAGGTAAAGCCAGTGATAAATAGCTATTGCTATTAGTTTCTTAAGCTACTAATATTTTTCACAAATGGCAATGGCATCCGTCATATTCTCTCAGGTTTCCTTTATAGTGTATTCTGATCAGATACAGTTGTGGCCAAAATTATTCAACCCCCACTGAAATTGAGTGTTTTGGCCAGTTTGACATTGCTTTTGATCATTCAGTCATCTTGCTTACATTTACATTAAAGAGGCACTTGTAGGTCAGACAAATATAACATAACAGTTATAATGAAATAACCACAAATGTCTTTTCTGTGCTCACAGCATTATCAGTTTTATTCAACCCCCAAGTGACATTCAATCTTAGTACTTAGTACAGCATCCTTTTACAGTTATAACAGCTTTTAAACGTGAAGCATAGCTTGACACAAGTGTCTTGCAGCGATCTACGGGTATCTTCGCCCATTCTTCATGGGCAAAGGCCTCCAGTTCAGTCACATTCTTAGGCTTGCGCACTGCAACTGCTTTCTTTAAGTCCCACCAGAGGTTCTCAATCGGATTTAAGTCTGGTGACTGCGATGGCCACTCCAAAATGTTCCAGCCTTTCCTCTGCAACCATGCTCTAGTGGACTTGGAGGTATGCTTGGGATCATTGTCCTGTTGAAAGGTCCAACGTCTCCCAAGCCTCAGGTGTGTGACGGACTGCATCACGTTTCCATCCAATATCTCCTGGTACTGAAGAGAATTCATGGTACCTTGCACACGCTGAAGCTTCCCTGTACCTGCAGAAGCAAAACAGCCCCAAAGCATGATTGACCCTCCACCATGCTTCACAGTAGGCAAGGTGTTCTTTTCATCATAGGCCTTGTTCTTCCTCCTCCAAACATAGCGTTGATCCATGGGCCCAAACAGTTCTAATTTTGTTTCATCAGTCCACAGAACACTATCCCACAACTTTTGTGGTTTGTCCACATGGCTTTTGGCATACTGCAGTCGACTCTTCTTATTCTTTGGAGACAGCAAGGGGGTACGCCTGGGAGTTCTGGCACGGAGGCCTTCATTACGCAGTGTGCGTCTTATTGTCTGGGCTGAAACTTCTGTACCCACATCTGACAAATCTTTTCTCAGTTCCTCAGCAGTCACACGGGGACTTCTCTCCACTCTACGCTTCAGGTAGCGCACAGCAGTCGAAGTCAGCATCTTCTTTCTGCCACGACCAGGTAGCGTTTCAACAGTGCCCTTTGCCTTGAATTTGCGAATGATGCTTCCTAAGGTGTCTCTTGGTATGTTTAACATCTTTGCAATCTTCTTATAGCCATTGCCCTTCCTGTGAAGAGAAATCACCTCTTCTCTTGTCTTCCTGGACCATTCTCTTGCCTTCACCATGTTTGTAACCACACCAGTAAATGTCTAGAAGGAGCTGAGTATCACAGTCATTTTAAAGCTGCCTAATTGGTGCTTATTATGCTTGATTGCTGCTCGGTGACATCCACAGGTGTTTTCAATACCTGATGGAAAGCACCTGTATGAACCTCTGTTCTTCAGAGTGGTAGTCTTTAAGGGGTTGAATAATTGTGGCAATGAAGAAACCACATAAGAACCATTTACTACTGTATTACATAAACAATTGATGTCATTTTAGTTGCATTTGGGTAGTTACAACGTCCTTGTAGGATTTGATTCTGAATACAATTCCAAATGTACACTATAGTCCCTAAACCCCTTTACAGCATTGGGGGTTGAATAATTTTGGACACAACTGTATATCATGAAGGGCTTGTCTAGAGTAAGTAAGGTATAGCTGAAGGTTGCTTTTACAGAAACTAAAAAACCAAGGAGGGGTCTACATCAAGTTTAATTAATTCTCCGACTGCCCCACATATATGT
The DNA here is from genome assembly GCF_062004578.1 of Staurois parvus. Lineage (NCBI taxonomy): Eukaryota > Metazoa > Chordata > Amphibia > Anura > Ranidae > Staurois > Staurois parvus. The sequence goes on along the minus strand of NW_028318344.1, from coordinate 6,873,015 downwards.
AGCATTACCCCCTTAGGAGTCACTGGGTTTTGGGTCACCCTTAAGCTCTACACAGCCAGGCAACATGCATTTTTCACACTTTGTACACTGGCGTCAAAAGAACAGTCCTTGAGCTTAGCTTTTGTAATTTTATTAAGGGGTTAGGAACTTTGATGGGGTCTAGGGGTATATGGCATGCCCAAGGTACTGTAGAAAGCGAGGACAACCGCTTAGCAACTATATACAAAAATGTACATAGAGGAAAGTTGGAGCAGGATGGCTGTTCCTCATGAGTCCCAGTGACAGAGGAAAGTCCTTTGGTGTGTCCAATGGGGGTTGTGCTGAGGCACCATACTGCTGTCACTTCAAGGCAAGCCTACAAAAGAGGTAAAAAGAGGCACCACTGAGTGTAGACTGTAACACGATTTATTTAAGAACAGTGTAAAATGCACTCACATGCGATTGATAAAATACAGGCATATCCAGGGGCAGACTGACCATTTGGAAACTCGGGCACTGCCCGAGGGCCTGGGATCAGTAGGGGGCCCCATGAGATGTCCCTGGTACCTTTTTATAGGCTTTTTTGAGTTTGGGCAAGGACACAGGGGCCCTATGATCCCCTATTGCCTGGGGGCCCCATGAGTTGTCAGTCCGCCCCTGGGCATATCTATAGTCCTTTTATGTCCAGGACCGATGGTAACCTTTGCTCTGGGTGAGGCCATCCTCTTCCTAGGACCACGGCCAGCTGGATTGTGTAAAAGGAGTGGAGTGAAGGTTGGAGCTCAGCATGTCTAAGTCACCAGACGTGATGCAATACGGCCAGCTGGATTGTGTTAAAGGAGTGGAGCGAAGGTTGGAGCTCAGCTTTTGGCATGTCTACGTCACCAGACGTGATGCAACACAACCAGCTGGATTGTGTAAAAGGAGTGGAGCGAAGGTTGGAGCTCAGTTGGAGTGCAGATGGAACTCAGCGCTCGGCATGTCTACGTCACCAGACATGATGCAACAGCGTTTGTGAGCATGCACTCCACAGAGTCAAGCAAACAAGACTGACAGTTGTGCATGCTAATATAGAAGGGAGTGATACTACTGCCCACTGACTGCTCAGGGATTGGCTGACATAACAAAGGAGGACTAAAAGCTCAACTACAACACTGAGTTAATGCCATTTAGTGGACAAACTAGATACACAAATATAAATAGTAGGAATGAATGATAAACCATTGTAAAAGAAACACATTTGGAGAATTACATGAATATGGAGGAAGGGAACAGGGAAAGGGGAAAAACCTTGGTATAAAAAGTTGCACAAAATATGTGTACAGGTGACTAACACATAAAAGATTACACTTTTAGGTTGAGGCCTAAATTTAATTCTCCAAAATAACCCCAACCCTTAACTCTTGTTTAAGGATCTAAACAGTTATATTAGAAACTCAACCTTAAAAGATATTTACACATACAAGCTCTCAAGAGAAATAACCCTACCTCTCCACAACCTGATGATACACCTACTAAGTCCATCCCCCATCCTATACAATTTTAATTTGATGCAGCTATTATCACAACAGTCGAACAATTCTATGAATAAAGTTCTAATGAAGACCTTATGGCCTTCACCTAACATCTCACCATGTCTCTACTTGTTGTGCACTCCACATTGAAACCAAAATCTCTTTTTTTCCCTCACCATGCAAAGGGCCTTTACTTGGAAAGTTTCTATAAAATAATGTATTCAGACCTGTTGATATCTTACACCTAAAGAAAAGAAAAAAAAAACAAAAAAACAAAAAGCACTAAAAAGCCTCAAGGACAATAAAGACATAATCATTAAAACCGCAGACAAAGTAGTCCAAGATAAAATTTACATTTACAGAGGAATTTTAAATCCTACTTAGTAGCGCACTGTGACTTTTGAAATAGCTTGGACAAAGCTTACATTTTAAAGTAGGCTTGTACCTACCCCTCACCCCCCCCCCCTTTCCTTATTCTTTAACCTATCCTCTAAATTGTTAGAAATGGCCAAAACGTAGGGAAACTTAACCAGTGGAGGAGGATAGTCTTTTATTATGAAGGTTTTTTTTACAACTATAGTGCTTTACTGCTTAACCACACTTTGAGATTCATATATGTTTATAATACCATTTACAGAAGTCTATGTAAAGAAAATGGTAACTTTGGGGGGGCAATCCCTACTCAACTACTACTGTTTCCTCAATGTGCAATGCTCTGGGTGTTACCCCTATCTGGGAAAAAGAAGAAGGAAAAAGAAAGAAGAAAGAAGGAAGAAGAAGGTGGGTGCAGCTAAAATATGACACAAACATTGTCTACTTCCTGCCCCGCTGCCCACTCTGATTCCCCTAGCTCTTGTATTACTAAAAGATAAAGTAGTGATGTCGGGGTTTGGGTGTCAAGCCACTGAGCACAGTAGGGGACCAGGAATCAGACACTTGTAAGAGTCGGGTTGTGCAGAATCTTCAGCAGGTGGATTTTCTGCACTACTACAGAGATTAGCAGCACGAGCAGCAGGAGAGATGCCCGTTTTCTTTTCTGAGCAGCTTAATTTTAAATTAATTTTAATGGCAGAATTGCTTTGACTAATAAATGCTGAACAGAGCTCTGTCTGAAAGCATCCTTAGAGGATCGCCTCAGTCTGAAAAGAAACAAGCTTAAAAATGAGCCAGATTCTAAAGAAAACCGACACTGAACAAAATATGCCCCTTTTTGAAATGCTAGTTTTCTGGCTATCATGCTTATTTATTGTCTGCTGTACTTTTATACTACAGTACCATCTGACTTCCTGACAAAATGCTAATCAGGTGCTCTGACTTCACTTGATGCCTGCTTGTTCCAAGTCAGTGACTTACAAACTGCTAAAAAGAGGAGAAAACCACAGATCAAACTCTATTTATACCAGAAGCAAACATCATAGAAATCAGCAAACCAACTATTTTAGGTCTTGTTCACACATGAAGTTTTCAGGTGACAGGTTCATTCTGAACACATTCACAGTAAAATCAAGGTTTTCTAATCACCCTAGATCACACCACTGCAGTCAGTTCCAGTGCGTTAAAACAAAAGTACAGCAGCATGCATTTTTTTGCACCAGAACATGTGTAAGCACACTGAAACATTAAAATGGCCAGCACCATAGTTATGCCTGTAAGGCCAGACATCCTTAGCACTCGGAAGATTCTCCACATTTCGGCTGGCCATACATTATACAATTATCTTACAGTTTTCTGTCCAATTTCCTTTTACCTTCAACCTCATAGTGCAAGGGTCTGCCTAACTGGAAACAATTGAAAGTGTTTAGGTTTGACCTCATATTATATGGTTTTTGGTAAATCTAAAGCAAAACTCTCAAGAAAATTGCATAATGTATGGCTAGCCTTAAGCTGGCCATACACTATACAATTTTCTGTCAATTTCCTTTACATTTACCTTCAACTATGTAGTGCAAGGGCCTGCCTAAATGGATACAACTGAAAGTGTTGTTTAGATTTGACCTCATATTATATGGTTTTTGGTAAATCTAAAGCAAAGTTCTCAAGAAAATTGTATAATGTATGGCCAGCCTAATGCAACGGAGAAGCCAGAGGATGATTCAGAAAGTGACCTTCAAAGAAACGCTAGAATACTCCTTTATAAAATGCAGCTTATTCAAGTTAAAAAAAAAACTAAAAATAATGCACTGTAACACATTACAAAAGGCTTTAAGAATGTGTGTAAATTCTCATATGGAAACGCACATTAAAATGGGGACTGTATCAAATATAACTAGCAGGACAGAGCTGCAAATATCACAATAATTAAAACTGAAAAAGTCTGAATCAAATGGTGAAATCTCACTGACCTTCTAATAGGGTTCTCCCAACTAAATTATTAAAGAATACAATTCTCATGTGATTTTTGAAAAATGCAATCTTCATAAAGTTTTTCAATAACCAGATAGAATAAAAATTTTCATGAACTTGTATAGAAAAAGTCCCTTCTGTCCGTGTACTGAAAATATCAGTTAGTGAAACCACCACTAGTGAGGAACCATCACCTTCAGCCTCCCACCTGATGAATAGACTTCAGTCTGATCACGCCTTTAACCCTATTATCCCTGGGTTGTGGGAATATTCTTCCTCCATGGACCCTCCAGATAGCCAATATAAACGGATCGTTGATTTACATGAAAACAAATCCTCCATATGACTGCAGCGGCTGGTGGAGACTCCGTGAGTAGGGTCAGTGTCCTCCCTCCCTTCATGGACCCTACTCACGGAGTCTCCACCAGCTGCAGCAGTCATATATAGGATTTGTTCCAATAAAGCTGGTACCTGTAGTGCACCAGAATAGTGCACTTTACTTGCGAGTGTTATTTTAATTCTTTTTTAATAAATTATACATGTGGGTACACATGGTCAGCATTTCTTTTCATGTACATTGACGGTGTCTCTGGAGATACAGAGTGAGAGCAATTAAATCTGCAGCCTGTGAGACAGAGCAAACCCTAAACCAGGGGTGTCAAACTGGCGGCCCTCCAGCTGTTGTAAAACTACAAGTCCCATCATGCCTCGGTCTTTGGGACTCATGCTTGTAACTGTCAATCTTGCAATGCCTCATAGGACTTGTAGTTTTGTCAACAGCTGGAGGGCTGCCAGTTTGGCACCCATGCCTTACACAATCACATTGCACTGACTACAGTGAGCTAGAACTAAAATTTGCCTAAACCAGAATTACAGCCACACTGAGTATGGTGAAACAAGCTGTTTACCTAACAAAATTACAGCTCCACTGAATACAGTGAGCCAGAATTAAATCTACTAATAGCACCTATCTAGATGGGTGGTACAACCTTTTACAACAATATGTTGTGTTGCAATCATATACTGTATGATTTAATTCTACATACATATAATTTTTTTTTTTTGCATTTTTCTCACAAAAGTGGAGTTACTCTTTAATACTTTAATGGGTGCCTTTGTTTGTAGATGTCCTGGCAGGATAGATTTTGTCTGCTTTTGATACTGCTACTTTCCTTTTTCCTTTGAGTGTTACTACCTTATTGCTAACCAGTATAACCAAAATATTTTAATATACCCAGCAACCATTTAATGCATAGGGGGTAATGATGTCACCTAAAGTGCCTGACAATGCACACCCAAATATTTTTCAGCAATGCTTCTATCGATTCTTTTGTAATATGTAACTACTGTACAGAGTGTTATCAATTAAACATTTTGGGGGAGATTTACTAAAACTAGTGCACTCTGATGCAGCTGTGCATGGTAGACAATCAGCTTCTAATTTCAGCTTGTTCAATTAAGCTTTGACATTAACCCTCTATTCACATCAAGCCCGACTTTCAAATTGTGCGACTTACAGTGAAGTTGCACGATTTCAAATTTGGGGGATCCGCCGATTACAAGTGCGATTTGCAAGACATCTGATACAGATGTCTGTGCAAATCGTACCAACAGTAGTGCATGTACCACTTTTGAAATTGGTGCAGCTCCGACCAAGTAGAAAGCGCACCGCTATGACCGCTCCAATTGCGTACAAAAGGGTGCTATCAATAATAAATAATATAGTCTTGTTAATTTGTCTAGGTATGCTAAAGCAAAAAAAATAAAAAATATAAGTGCTTTATCCATCTTACTCCCCGGTCACATCAAGCCTGACTTTGAAATCATGTGACTTACAGTGAAGTTGCACAATTTCAAAGTCGGGAGAGATGCCGATTTCAAGTGCAATTTGAAGGTTGCAGTTCAAATCGCACCAAAAGTAGTACATGTACTACTTTAGAAATCGGTGCTACTCCAACCAAGTCGGAACTGCACCGATCTGACCGCTCTAATTGCAGACAGTAGGGTGCGACTTGGCATACGATTTGCAAGTCACATGGCATGCAAATCACATGACAAGTCGCACCCGATGTGCCCGGGGTGTCAATCTTGTTTAGCTGTAATAGGCTCTATTTCTGTATTATGCAATAATCCTGAGTGGGGTGTTATCTATACCTCTTCAACAGGGGGTTGCCAACCCCGATGACTTATTTACTGACAAAACATGGAAAAATTTACTGAAGGAGCAGAAATTTCTGAAATATGACTGAAACTCATATTATAAACTACGGCCATTGATACTTAAACAGTGTAAACAATATCAAAACATTGACAATACCCATAAAAAGTAATCCAACTGGCTTTACAATTAAAATGTCAACTCAGCATGACTAGGATTATGAAAGACCTGGGGTAGCCATGGATAGAACAGAAAAGTTCTGATGAAGAGAGGACAAAGATTTCTCCTAACATTGGGAGAAGCTTAAAAGGGGATGATTAAACAGAATAGGTGCCTAGTTGGTGTACACACTGCCCATATAGGCCACAGTCTGTCTGGATCAGGTTCAGAGACCAGTTGCTATAGCAGTGTAATGCAGGCCATAGATGGGTCGAAAATCGGCCGATTTTTCTTTTAAAAAAACAAACAATCGGTCGTTCAAGTGGCCGACGTTACCACCAATGGTAAAAAAAAATCGGCCGATTTTCATCCCATCTACAGCCGGCAAAAAGTGTCCCTGCAGAGAGCTCTGCTATTTCTGACAGTTCTCTGACAGTTCCTTGACATTTACAGCGGTTGCAACATTGTATCTATTTGTTTCCATTTAGGATACAGATGTTTTTATTCGGAAACAAATAGATACAATGTTGCAACCACTGTAAATGTCAAGGAACTGTCAGAGAACTGTCAAAGAAATAGCGGAGCTCTCTGCAGAGACACTTTTTGCTGGACTGGAATTCCTCTTATTTTCATCCTACTTCTTCTTCTTTTTCATCCTCATCCTCTTCTTCTTCTTCTTCTTCTTTATCCTCATCCTCTTCTTCATCTTCTTCTTCTTCATCCTCATCCTTTTCTTCTTCTTCATCATCCTCTTCTTCTTCTTCTTCTTCTTCTTTTTCTTCATCTTCATACTCATCCTCTTCTTCATCATCATCCTCTTCTTCTTCATCCTCATCCTCTTCATCATCATCCTCATCCTCATCCTCTTCTTCTTCTTCTTCATCCTCATCCTCTTCTTCTTCTTCCTCATCCTCATCCTCTTCTTCTTCTTCTTCCTCATCCTCATCCTCTTCTTCTTCATCCTATTCTTCTTCTTCTTCTTCCTCTTCTTCTTCCTCTTCTTCTTCTTCATCCTCGTCCTCTTCTTCATCATCATCCTCATCCTCTTCTTCTTCTTCTTCTTCTTCTTCTTCATCCTTATCCTCCTCTTCTTCTTCCTCATCCTCATCCTCTTCTTCTTCATCCTCATCCTCTTCTTCTTCTTCTTCTTCTTCATCCTCATCCTCTTCTTCTTCTTCTTCATCCTCTTCTTCTTCATCCTCATCCTCTTCTTCTTCTTCTTCCTCATCCTCTTCTTCTTCTTCTTCTTCATCCTCATCCTCTTCTTCTTCTTCTTCCTCTTCCTCATCCTCTTCTTCTTCTTCATCCTCTTCTTCTTCCTCTTCTTCATCCTCTTCCTCTTCTTCTTTTTCTTCTTTTTGTCTTCCTCTTGCAGGTCACTGCTCATGCGCAGATTTTTTATCGGCAAAAAATCGGCCAATTTGCCCACTAATTGCCGCGAAAATCGGCCGATCGGCAAAATCGGCCAATTTTTTTCCAACTTTACAGAAAAAAAAAAAGGCCAAAATACCGAAAAACGGCCGACCAAATAGCCCACTAACGATCCGAAAAGCGGCCGATTTTATTTTCGGCCAAAAAATCGGCCGATTTTCGACCCATCTATGGCCTGCATAAGGCTTACCTGAAACCAGCAGAATAGGTACACCAGCAGGTCACCCTGGGAAATGACGCAGGCTCACCTGAGGTGCGGGGTCTAAGCACTACCCAGTTTTCACCAGCGCTCCTAATGGTGGAGATGGATTTAGCTGCGTGTTATTACCAGGTCACAGTTCTCAGTATCACCCCACCAGGGAATGAGCAAGCCGGAATCCAATAGCAGATAGAGCAGGTAGGGAAGCGAAGTCAGTCAAAAAGCCAAGGGTCGGTAACAAGCGGTAGTAGATGGGATGAGGCAGAATCGTAGTCCAGGAACAAGCCAAGGGTCGGTTACAAGCGGTAGTAGATGGGATGAGGCAGAATCGTAGTCCAGGAACAAGCCAAGGGTCGGTAACAAGGGTTAGTAGATGGGATGAGGCAGAATCGTAGTCCAGGAACAAGGCAAGGGTCGTAACAAGGGTTAGTAGATGGGATGAGGCAGAATCGTAGTCCAGGAACAAGCCAAAGGTCGGTAGTGAAGGTATAGCCGGCAGCAGGAGAGACAAGCGACATACTGGCTGGAGAAGACACAATAATCTGGCAAACAGGAAATGCAGAGACATGGCTTAAATCAGGAAGTTCATGGGAGGAGCAAGGGGTTCAAGGTTCAAGATAAATAAGGTCAAGGTGGGATCATCCAAATAGTTGTCAAGAGAGCTGTCCAGCATTCCAGGTGGCTCAGCAAGAAGAAACATTGCCTCTCACCGCAGAAGGCCCAGGTTCAGACCATGGCTCTGACATAGTCATTGTATTCACAAAATAGAAATGGCTGTGCCACAAGTTGCAGTCTCACACATACACTTTGAGACAAAGGCTCACATCTTAAAACATTAAACATTCTTATCACATATGCTTTTTGCACAGAAATATATATCAGTTTGTCTAAATGAGCCTACTTAAAGACAATCTTCATTAAAAAAACAGCAATTGTTGAGACAAAACACCACTTTAGATAGGACTATGTAATATACAACATAATGTACAGAGTGCAGAGGTCATGCATAAGTAACAAATAAAACATATCATGAAGGATAGAAGTTTGAACAATCACTGTTCACATCAAAGTCCCTAGAGTTCTCCCTCACATCAGAGTACTTATATCAGAACCCACCACATCAGAATCCCCATCAGAGTCCAACTATACATCTGGGTCCCCTGTATTCCCTCTTACATCAGAATCCCCAAAGTTCCCTCTAACATCAGAGTCCCCAGTGTTTCTCCTTACATCAGTGTCTCCCCTTACAGCAGAGTCATCAAAATCCTTCCTTACATTGGAGTCCCCATCATTCCCCCTACATAAGATTCCACAGACCCTCCCTTATGTTAGTGTCCTCCTTTACATCAGAATCTCCCCAACATTAAAGTTCTCCATCACACCAGAGTCACCCCTTACATCAGTGCCCTCCTTTACATTAGAAACCCAACTTACATGAGAGTCCAATTTACATCAGAGTTTCCCCATCACGCCAGAGTCCCTCCTTATTCCAGAGTTTACAGAGTCCCAACTTACATCAGAGTCTGCAGCATTCCCCCTTACATAAAAATCCCCCCTTACAACATAATTCTCCCGTACATCACAAACCCCCGTACATAAGAGTTCTCCATCACATCAAAGTCCCCCCATGAAATCAAAGCCCCCTCATCATACTAGAGTTCCCCTTATATCAGATCTTTCATTACATCAGTGTCCCACAAGCTAACAACAGCACACAACAGCCGCTACTCTTGTGCAAGACATCCTAGTGTAGTGTAGTAACTGGCTTGTGCTGTTAGCTTGTGTTTTTTGTGAATGAAAGTGCTCTTCTTGAGCTGCCATCATTCACAACACAAGCTGACAGTCTTCATGCTTTATTCCCCTGAATAGCATGCTGCAGCTCCAGACTCTAAACTAAAGAGAAGAGATTGGGAGATGGTACTACACAGCAATATTTTCTTCCAGCTTAGGAGGAGGTTGGTGGGGGCTGTACCTTATCGACTCCTGAGCCATTACTCAGAGCTTTGTCTTGGTTGGTCAATGTTGTAGAATGGTTAGCATAGCAAGATATGTGACAACATATCTCAGCAACCTCTACATGGGTTTAGATAGGGAAATATGCTATCCCCTGGGGGGTTTAGACTACCTGTCTTTATATCTGGTGATAAATCTTCTGTAATGTCACCAACAGAAATCAGCAATGGTTCAAAGCCACTAGAGGTCTCTTCCTCTAGCAGCAGTGACCCTTTCAGTGATCCTTGAAGCGGCTTTGAAGCATCGGTGCCTTCTGTTGGTGACAACATTGAAATATCTTGTCTGTTAACCCCTTGGTGCCAGTGTGATGCCGGAAAGTGGGGTTTAAGGTCAAGTTACTGTAGTGATTAGCTGTCTTGGCAGTCACATGATCAGAAAGCTCCCGATTGCAAGTAGTGATCGGGTCCTTTCCGTGAGTCACCAGTAAATGTGCCAGGAGCGCAGGTGGCGTCACTCTGCACATGCTTAGTTTGGTGTGTATTGCTAGAGCGCTTTTTGTTTCTTGGGAGAGTGCATGTGATCAGCAGAGGGTCAATCAGCACTGTGCAGACAGTGATCGGGGGTCCTGCATCTTTCTAGAGCATTAACAAAACTCTTCCTACAAGCTTTAACATGTGCTGTGCTGGATACTGATAGAGGTCACAAGACTGCTCAAACTGCTGATGAGAAAAAGTATTTAGCAGTTTATATTTACTAAAATAACAGCATTTCCATGTTCTGTGTACTGTGGGAGACCAGATATAGTGAATGCAGGGTCCTGGGTTTAGTAACACTTTAATCTAAATATTGTGTGCTGATGATACTTTGGATTGAACTTACCCTTTAGTGGTGTTATCTGCAATTTCAACACAGCATCCTTCTATGACATGGTTTCATTGCTGTATGGAGTGCCCCAAACTCTTTATTTAAAAGCTCTCTTAATAGGATATCCCACCAACAAATACTTACCTTCGTATACCCTCCCATTGACTGCTAAAGCACTGAATCTAATGCCTGTGTACACCGGTTGTAAACAGCCCTTACATTGTTAAGGACCTTCACGCCTCCCTCACCTTCAGCACTGCATCCGTGGAGGTTAGGGAAAGGATCACATGCTCTCCTATAATAATATAATATTGGGTATTACCTGGTATTTGATGTTTTCAAAAGAAGAATGGAGAAGTGAGAAGGCACAGGAAAGGTGAATATCTCTGGATGGGAGTGTCCCTATCACTTTGCCCTAAATGGGAACAAAAAGAGTAACAACCTATGGCAGAAGGAACATCTAAGGGTGGCCATCTACTATACAACTTTCTTGTACAATTTTCCTTTAGATTTACCAAAACCATATAGTATAAGGTCAAACCCAAACACTTTCAATTTGTATGCATTCAGACAGGTCCTTGCACTACATATTTGAAGGTAAACCTAAAGGAAATTGAGCAAAAAAAAATTGTATAATACAGTGAGGAACAGAAGTTTTTGAACACACTGCGATTTTGCAAGTTTTCCCACTTCATGGAGGGGTCTGAAATTCACATTGTAGGTGCATTCCCACTCTGAGAGACAGAATTTAAAAAAAAAATTCAGGAAATAACATTGTATTATTTTTAAAGAATTTGTCTTGCACTGCTGAACATAAGTATTTGAACAACTGAGAAAATCAGTGTTAATATTTGGTACAGAAGCCTTTGTTTGCTATTACAGAGGTCAAACGTTTCCTGTAGTTCTTGACCAGGTTTGCACACACTGCAACAGGGTTTTTGGCACACTCCTCCACACAGATCTCCTCTAGATCTGTCAGGTTTCGGGGCTGTCGCTGAGCAACACAGAGTTTCAGCTCCCTCCAAAGATGTTCTATTGGATTTAGGTCTGGAGACTGGCTAGGCCACTCCAGAACCTTGATATGCTTCTTACGGAGCTACTCCTTGGTTATCCTGGCTGTGTGCTTCGAGTCATTGTCATGTTGGAAGACCCAGCCACGACCCATCTTCAATGCTCTGACTGAGGGAAGGAGGTTGTTGCTCAAAATCTCACAATAAATGGCCCCATTCATCCTCTCCTTAATACAGTGCAGTCGTCCTGTCCCCTTCGTAGAAAAGCACCCCCAAAGCATGATGTTACCACCCCCATGCTTCACAGTAGGTGTGTTGCCTTCACAGGCTAATTGAATTAAAGTTACTTATATGGGACATGTAGTGTACCACTGCCATCTAGTGGCAAACATGTATGGCAGTTCTCCTCTGGATATGTAAGCTCTCAGACAGGAAGTGACTCTTGGTTTAGGAAGCTCGTCAGCCATTTTAGATTTCTATTCACTGGGGATGCAGTGTGCTTGCTTCTCTCCCAAGGGGCCTGAGACATCATCACCTGTAAGTGCCTTTCTTCTGTGTCATCTGTCATTTATGTTACACTAGTTATTCTATGTATACTGATATGCTGTTATTGTATTGTGTTTCAGTTTCACCTATAAAATAAAGTTGGATTCTTTGGTAGACAACACAAGCAGTGGGCTTCTGTTTGCTGGGGATTCTGACAAGGGTTTAGCTGTCCGTTTAGAGCCACACATAGTCAGTGTTTTGAGAACGGAACAGTGAAAAGGTGAAGCGCAACAAGCCTGGAGATAGGAGTCACTGCACAGCAGTGAAAAGGTGAAGCGCAACAAGCCTGGAGATAGGAGTCACTGCACAGACAGAATGAGTCTAAGATCAGGAAGACAGTATAAGGCTGAAGATCAGTCACCCGGGACACATCAAGGCAGGGAGAGCATGCCAAGTGTCCAGCAAGATGATGCACGCTCACACTCGTCTAGATCAACAAGGTCCAGTCAGATTTCATCAGCAAGTGCCCTTTTAGCCAGAGCTCGCGCCAAAGCAGAGGAAGCTCGTGTTCAGCAAGAATTCGCTGAGAAAGAGGCCACCGTTATGAAGGAAATTGCTGAGAAAGAAGCCGCCGCTGCAGCAGCAGAGGCTGCCATTATAAAGGAAAGAGCAGAGAAAGAAAAAGAAAAATCAGAACAAGAAGCAAGATTGCATATTCTTCAGCGTCAGTGTGTAGCCGCCGCCGCCGCAGCAGAGGCCGCAGCTTATGCCGAAATGGAACGGTATGGAAGTGGGTCTATCCACGAAGGCCCATATGTGCCTGAGAAACCCCTCTCCTCAGTAGAACGCACAAGGGAGTATGTCCAAGAACATTCAAGCAGCAATGCAACAAAACAGTTCCCTAATCCAGAGTCAGCTGAATCTAAACCAAGACCAGCAGAATCCCTGAGTGTACAAAAACAAACCAATCCAGAATCAGCTGAATCTAAACCAAGACCAGCAGAACCCCTGAGCGTACGAAAACAAACCGATGAGGCCAGCAGTACCAGAGCGATTAAAAATGAATCCTTAGTACAGCAATCCAAACACCAGAGTACACAAGATGTCACTAAATATCTTATCCGTAAAGAAATGGTTAATTCGGGCTTTCTCAAGTTTGATGACTGCCCTGAAAATTACTGGGCATGGAAGTCTTCTTTTCTGTATGCAGTCAAAGACTTAGGCTTATCAGCAGCCGAGATGCTGGACCTGATGATAAAATGGCTTGGGACGGAGTCAGCAGAACATGCAAGAAGGATGCGCAGGGTACATATATTTAACCCTCCAGCAGGACTTGATATGGCCTGGCAAAGGCTAGAGGAAAGATATGGATCACCAGAGGCAATTAAAGGTGCTCTAATGAAAAGACTTGAGTCTTTTCCCAAGCTAAACAGCAAAGACAACTTGAAACTGCAAGAGCTGGGTGATATTCTTTGGGAAGTCCAGTGTGCCAAAGAAGAAGGCTATTTAAGAGGACTTGCACATTTAGATACCGCCAGCGGTACTAAGCCAATAGTGGAGAAACTACCTCACAACCTGCAAGAAAAATGGGTGAGTGTTGGAGCCAAATACAAAGAAGAATATGATGTCCCCTTCCCCCCTTTCTTTGTGTTTTCTAGATTTGTACAGCAGCAAGCAAGGATCCGGTGCAATCCCAGCTTTTCCTTCATCACCAGCAGTCAACTGCCAAAGGCAGAAAAGCCACTTAGATCCTACAATAGGACTTCAGTGATCGTTCCCTCTGAGGACCCAGGCTGTCCAAGCAGCTACAAGGTAAACACCTTTGAAGGTCCTGACAGACTTTGTCCACTTCATAAAAAGCCCCATCCTTTAAACAAGTGCAAAGGGTTCAAAAGTAAACCCATCAAGGAAAGGATAGCCTTTCTTAGACAAAACGGCATCTGCTTCAAGTGTTGTGGATCCACTAAGCATGTAGCAAAAGACTGCAAAATACAAGCGGATTGCTCAGAATGTGGCAGTAACAGACACATCACAGCTTTACACCCTGATACATTGCATCAACCACTAGAGGTTGCTGAAGAGCAGAAAGATGAGGGCAGGGAGCAAAAGGATAATTCAGCTACCCCAGTAATGTCCAAATGCACTGAAATCTGTGGAGACAGTACAAGTCCACGCTCATGTGCCAAGATCTGCCTAGCAACAGTGTACCCCACAGGGAAAAAGGAGAAGGCAGTTAAGATGTATGTAGTTCTGGATGAACAGAGTAACAGATCACTGGCAAGGTCAGACTTTTTCGATGCCTTCAATATTACATCAAGTGCTATCCCATACACCCTAAAGACATGTGCAGGAATGATAGAAACTTCAGGAAGAAGAGCTACTGACTTTACTATTGAGTCTCTTGACAAGAGAGTCCATCTCTCACTTCCCATTTTGATAGAGTGCGATATGATACCGGATGATAAAACAGAGATCCCTTCACCAGAAGTAGCCCGTCATCATCCTCATCTCAATTCAATATCTCACCTTATTCCAGCTATCCAGACAGATGCCTCTATTCTTCTACTTCTTGGGAGAGACATTCTACAAGTACATAAGGTACGCCAACAAATTAATGGGCCCTTTAATGCCCCCTATGCCCAAAGACTTGACCTAGGGTGGGTCATAGTAGGAGAAGTTTGTCTAGGAGCAGTACATCGGCCTGACAGTGTCAATACGTCAAAGACATCTGTGCTACTGAATGGAAGCACATCCCTTCTAAGTCCATGCCAAAACAGCTTTGTTGTGAAAGAAACCCTTAACATCCCAAAACCATACTGTGACTTTCCTTCTAGTTACAATAGAGACATTAGTAGTGGCATGGAGTCTGACACTTTAGGGAACTCAGTATTCCAGAGAACAAAAGATGACGACAAACAAGCAATGTCTATAGATGATCGAGCTTTTCTCCATATCATGGATAAAGAGACTTTCCAAGATGAAAACAACAATTGGGTAGCTCCCTTACCCTTTCGCACACCAAGGTGTTACTTACCCAGTAACCAGCTCCTCCCTTGTAATTCTGGGCTGATTACTCACTTTTCTTATCATCAGTGATACCCCACGAGGTGAGATCTTGCATGGAGCCCCAGTCCGAGGGAGACTGACAGTCGTCTTTAGCCTCTTCCATTTTCTAACAATTGCTCCAACAGTTGATCTATTTTCACCAAGCTGCTTGGCAATTGCCCCGTAGCCCTTTCCAGCCTTGTGGAGGTCCACAATTTTGTCTCTGGTGTCTTTTGACAGCTCTTTGGTCTTGCCCATGGTAGTAGTTGGCGTGTGACTGACTGTGGGGTGGACAGGTGTCTTTAAAGAGCTCAGACAGGTGCTACTAAGTTAGATTAATGAGTGGAGTAGAGGTGGACTTTTTAAAGGTCTTTGAGACCCATAATTCTTGCTGTTTCTTAATTGTTCAAATACTTATGTTTAGCAGTGCAAGACAAATAAATTCTTAAAAAATCATACAATGTGATTTCCTGAATGTTTTTTTTTAAATTCTGTCTCTCAGAGTGGGAATGCACCTACAATGTGAATTTCAGACCCCTCTATGATTTCTAAGTGGGAGAACTTGCAAAATCTCAGGGTGTTCAAATACTTCTGTTCCTCACTGCATATTACTAGCTTTAGCTCCCCTCTCACTCAAAAAAAAAAAAAATTGCTGCACAGTCTCTTGAGAATTTTCCAAATGTCTGTAATAAAGAATAAAAAAGGGAAATTTTGGCACATGTAAATCTTGCTTTTAGTTATTTTCTTCTCTCATGCAGTGACCATCATGTAGTAGGGCTTAGTCCTGTGGACAGGTCTTTGAGCAAATTTCTCATAAAATCATCCTTGATATAGTCTGCTGTGATACTGAGAATCTGCTAAGGAGTAATGATTAAAAGGAAGACACTGCATTAATTAGCTAGGATAATTAGTATAGCTTATGTAAATAAATGTAACTGCCAATCATGAATAATAGGAGCACAGATTACAACAGGATTCTTTTAATATTAGCCAACATGTATTGAGTAGTTAAAAGCAGATATTCACTTACTGTAGATGAATGCTAAGTGAATGTCACTAAATGTCAGTATTTTACGTGTTCGGATAATGTGGTTGTACAAGGGTAATTAGGCTTTTGTCTGGCACAGGTGTTACCCACAGCCTTTAGATGCAAGCTGCACTTTAAGGTCAACACACAATAAAAAACATTGATAAATAAAGGAATACACACTGTCATTTTATTTATCTACTCCTTAAAAGTGGACCTTACATAAAGTCTGTTTTTAAAGTGTGGCCTCCTCACCTTGCTAAAACCAATATATAAAACTTTAAGGGCCAATTCACACTATTTCGTTGACCTGCATTTTAGCTCACTGTTAAAATGCGGGTCAACGCATGGACATATAGAAAATATAGTTGCATAGTTATTTAGTTGGTAAAGTTGAATAAAGACACCAGTCCATCCAGTTCAACCTGAGTGGGTGTGGGGATGAGTGTGCATTTATGTCAATACCATTTCCCACATCCCTGTATATTTTGTTTGCTAAGATGCTAATACCACCGATTGTGGAAGGGAGTTCAACATCCTTTCCGCTCTGATGGTAAAGAACCCCTACACAACTTAAGGTTAAACCGTGTGTCTTCTTAAGCTCCCTGAGACTGAATAGTTTTTTTCCTTTGCTAGAATCCCTTTCGAGGTGAGGAGATGGTAGCTCCTCACGAGCATGTCTTCTCCAGGGAGAATAGGTTTAAAGCTTGTAGTCGTAAAGTGGTAGAGTTATAGTTTTATCCCTCGAGTAAATCTCCTTTTTAAGGCATGCTAATATTTTGCTTCCTTTGTTTGCTGCAGCTTGGCATTGCATGCCATTGCTAAGCCTGTGGTGTACTAGCACCCCCAGAATTTTTCCATCTTGGATTCCCCCAAAGGTTCTCCCCCTCCCCCAGTGATTCCAGTCCTCATCTATGGAGGAAGGATAAGGACTGTCTCTGTTAACAGGCTGTTCCCACCCCTCACCACCACAATAGGCACTGACAGGCAGTGCCTGTACCTTATGGAGCCACTGAACTGGGAAAAGGGAGAGGGGACTTCAGTCCTCATCTATGATGGTATTACAGCAGGGACATGCCTGTTCTGGATCTCTAAAGGGAATCCTGTGATATGGGCACTCTGATTGGGCACTGTAATCATTAGAGTGCCTTGTTCCCATTAGACTCTAAGTGGCCACTCCTGCCTGCTCTGAGCACTCTGAGGGGGCACTCTCCTGCCTGCTCTGGGCACTCTAAGGAGGCACTCCTAATCTTGGCACTCTACAGGGGAAGCCTGGTCTATATGGGCACTAATCTAAGAGGTCACTCCTGGTCTGGGCACTCATAATCTTGGTACTCTAAGGGGTCACTGCTGCTCTAGGACTTTTAAAAAGGTCCCTCCTGCTCCTGGCAACCTACGAGGTCACCCCTGCTCTTGGCACTCTAAGGGGTCACTCCTGTACTGGGCACTCCAAAGAGGTACTCCTAATCTTGGCAATTTAAGGTGGAAGACTATTCTACATAGGCATTGTGATCTAAGGGGTCACTCCTGCTCTGGACACTCTAAGGTGGTATCAAACTCTATTAGTTTGTGGGCCATATAAGCATTATATTTGCCCTCAAAAGGTTCGGTTGTATCTGTAAGACTAAAATGTCCAGAGCACCCCCCCCATTACATCAGACGTCAAGAGCCCCCCCACCATCAGAAGTAAAGAGTCCCTTACCTTGTCCCCACCCTCCCTTACCTTGTGCTGCTGCCAGGAAGAATCTGGGAGCAGAGCTAAGAAGCAGAAAGAGCAGGGTCTGGAGGCGGGCCAGAGCAGGGTTGGAGTCTGTTGAATTCTTAGACCAGGGGAGGCAGAGATGAGGGGATGCTGCAGCTGGGCAGAGAGGTACAGAATTTGTAGGAGGAGTTCTGTCCTCCTACCTGCAGCCAACTGCTGAGATAAGGTGGGGGCAGAGACAAGGGGGCTGCCACAGCTGCAGGAGAGGTGCAAGGGCCACATAAAATGGCCTGGGAGGCCTGATTTGGCCCACGGGCCTTGAGTTTGATATATGTGCTCTAAGGGGTCACTCCTGCTCTGGCACTCTAAGGGGCCACTCCTGTCCTGGGCACTCTGAGGGACAGTTCTGCTCTGGGCGCTCTGAGGGGGCACTGCTGCTCTAAGCACTCTAAGGGGGAAGCCTGATCTATATGGGCACTGTGATCTTAGGGGTCACTTCTGCTCTGGGCAATCTAAGGGGTCACTCTTGATCTGGCCACTCTAAATAGTCAGTCCTAATCTAGGCACTCTAAGGGGTCACTCCTGATATACACTGTATACTACTCACTACCACCCACTGTATACTGCTCTGTGTCCCCCACCGTAAATTGCTCACTGCCCCCCCCACACACACACACACTGTATGCTGCTCACAACCCCCTACTGTATGCTGCTCACTGCCCCCTCCCCCCCAACTGTATGCATTGTACAGGGGGCACACTGACCATTATTGTACAGGAGGCACACTTACCACTATTGTACAGGGGGAATACTGAAAAAGTATTGTTGCACTCAGTCCATACCCCCACACATTATACGGTACTGACCTCTTCACTCTTTATGCACGGTTTTATGTTTCACAATGAAGGGGGCACACTGACTGCTACTGTATATTCCTGCAGGTTAATTACTATACAACGTTGGTGATTAATTATTATGTAGTTCTGGTAGTTAATGCACATTCCTTGTGGTTTATTACTGTGCTGTGTTGTGTTTCGTTATATCATGCCATGCTGGGATTTATATGTTGTGCCATGCTAAGGTTTAATTATTGTGCAATTGTTAATGTTTAATATTGTGCTATGCTTGTGGTTCATTATTGTACCATGCGTGTGGTTTATTATTGTGCCTTGCTGGGATTTACTTGTTGTGCCATGCTAAGGAATTGAAAGGGAAGTATGGATTTAGTTTTTTCCCCCATTTATACTTACCTAGGTGAATGCAGCATCAGTCTGATGCTGTATCTGTCCCCCACCGGCTCTAAGGGTGACAACTCAGCAATCACATGACTGCTGATCACTGAGTTCTCACCGTGGCTGTGAGCAGAGAGCAAAAAGAGCTTTGGCTGTACTTCTCCTTTAATTATTGTGCAATATTGAAAGTTTATTATTGTGCCATGCTTGCAGTTCATTATTGTACCATGCTGGGATTTAATTGTTGTGCCATGCTTGTGGTTCATTATTGTGCTGCACTGGGGGTTTATTTTTGTTCCGTGCTTAGTATGCTGTGCTGGGTGTTTTGGCTGGCCTTGACATGTACTGGAGATTATCATTGCCAATCCTTATACATGCTGCTGGTTTTGCTGACCCTGACACTTGCTAGGGGCTATCATTGCTGGTCCCATTTGGACTTTTGTTTACTCATACAATCAATTCTGAGTGCCCCAAGGCCCTATTTTGTCTATATAAAGGGGATAGACTATGAATAAACACCCACATTTCAGTCATACCCACCTTTGGTCACACCCACTTTTGGCCAAGCCCAACTTATTCTCCCAGCACCTACACAGAATCCCCAAAATAATTGGAGCCACCCCTGTGGTCCACCCCATTATTTTATTAAAGTTTCTTGTAAAGTTTCTATATCCTGCTCTGAAATTATTGCCCTGCTTAGCTTTGTATCATGAATAGTGATGGGCCAAACACCGCTGTGTTCGGTTCGCAGTCGAACATTCATTAGAACTTTGAGCTTAATGCAAATCTATGGGACTCGAACATGTCAATTCAAATATAACTCTGCCCCAAATATTGGTGCCACATTGTTTTTCAACAGTTAGCTGGTACCGGTCACTAAGCTGTCCATAAAAATTAGGAATAATGGTCTGGCTATTACCTGGCCAGGTTCTTTGAGCACTCTTGGGTGTAATCCATCTGGTCCTGATGATTTATTTGCATTTTTTCAAATCTTTTTTGGGCACTGTCTTCTGTTAGCCACAAGGGTACATTTCTAGTTGTGTTACCAACAATACAATTGTTTTCTGTGTGTCCCATTCGCATGACACTGTACAGAAGTCCAGCACATTGCTCTACAACGCCATTAATGAACTGTGTGTTTTCTACACTTCAAATAAGGTCTGTAGAGAACAAAAAAATCAAAAAGGGAGCCCTGTGATGTGCTGAATCATGCACCACGCTGCGCCCTACCACAGCCAGGAACGGACAGCTGCTGGATCAGTAAAGCGCTTCGGCAGCTATAGTGTGTACCCGGCCTAAAATCACTTGTATGGGGTAAAAAAAGTTACAAAGTTTGACATTCTCCAGGATTTCACCATAGGAATGATAATGTCAGTATAACCTTGGCATTGCATTATCTGAAGCTGGGGGAGAGGTAAGTAGCCCCCACAACCACAGTTCTTTAAGTTTCATGCAGCATTTCTGCAAGAGGAAGGGAGGCCACAGTTATGTAGAGGACCCTGCTATTTACAGTAGATGCAGGATCTGCTTTAAACAGAGCAAAACATCAACAAATAGGCTTCTACATATTATGTTTTAAGATTTGGAATTACTATGCTGAGCAGATAGCTGAAAATGGAAAAATAGACTGCTGACATTTGGAACCTTCCTTGCCACATAGTACAGAGTTCTATAAATAAAGAAGATGAGCTTATTTGTACTGCAGATTTGAAATACAAAATGTAAGGTATCTATACCGAACCTATTAAAGTAAAACTATCAGTTTGAAAGAATGAGAAAACTACAAATACTGTCAAAGTTCGACCAACTTGTTTTGCTTGCAAGTACATTTGTACATCTTAATATCTACTTCTGTGCACCTCACTGAGCTTAGGGAGGGGCCTCACTTTTTTTGGGGAACCACCTCAAAGCATACCCCCGATGCGTAGGAGAATAGGCATCAACGTGGCAAATGCCAGATGCTCATTGCTCCGTTGCCAAAGGGATACCAATCTGCATGCTGAGCTGATGTTGGTAGGAAGGGGCGGCACAAGTTTTTTCTTTATATTACAAAATAAAATTTCAACAAAAACTAACCCTTCTGGTACAAAAAAAAAAATAATCAAACAAAAACTCCTCAAGGGCAAACATGCAATTATTCACCACCCTGATAAATGCAATTATAAAAAGGTATCCATATAATTATCAAGTAATGTGAATAGGGTGAAAATAACCATACTTTCTCACTGAAGGACAGATGTTGCTAAATGTATTATATTAACCAGTGAATTATTTAGATCTCTACAAGATATATATATCTGAGGTGACAGGTCCTTCTTACATGTACAGTATATGGACAGTGCTTTGGTAAAAAGGTATGCCTGCAGCCAGGATTTTGGCAGCTCCACAAGATGGAACCTGAGGATCAGTTGTGAAGTATTTACAAATTATAAATACATTAAACAGAATTGGTCCCAGGACAGAGCCTTGGGGCACCCCACTTACCACTCCAAACCATTCTGAGTACACACTATTTATCACCCCCCTTTAGCAACATGGAAATAGATGCAGTGTTGGCCAATCTGGACAAAAAATGCACATGGCCACTCCATGGGGGTAGGGCAGCAACTCCCTTTTTTCAGGTCTCAGGTACCTTCATGAGAGGCCAGATATCAGACTTGTGGGTCTCAAAAGGTGTAGAGATGGGTTCTGTATATTAAGTACTAGGCAGTATGTTCTCCTTTAGGTTCTGATCCACTATCTGGTATGTAGAGTATCAACACCAAAACAGCAAGATCAGTCAAGGACAACTGTTCAATACCAACATCGCGTGTAAAGGGTATGATGATTGTAAGATCTGACAAAACCCAAAATGTGGGGAGAGACTGGGGGAGGGGTACTGAATGCATGCTATACTCATTTGCCCCAAATTTCACAAGCAGGTAACAAACACAGTCAGATTGAAATCTCTTATCTGTTCTAGGTAGTCATTGAAAGTGATATGTTTGACAAAACACAATTCGGCTAGAAGAAACACAGAGATATAAAATTGAACTAGCCAGGGTACAAGTACTGATGAAGCCCTGTCATAAATGAAGTCTTAAATGGTCTGGAGTAGGATTGCACCAATACTGTTTCCTAATTGACGAGTACCGATACTTGTGCTTAAGTACTCACCGATACTGATTGATACTTTTGCAGTGCGATATGAGCCTATACAAAATGAATGGGCTCAAATTGCACTGCAAAGAATTGCATGCAATTAGATAAAAAAAGTGGGAGAGGGGATATCCCTGACAAGTCCTTTTTCTGGCCCTATGCTGGCAGAAGGGTATACGGAGATCACTTAAGCACACAAGTGGCCCCAAGTACAATGGCTTCTAAAGTAAGATGTATGCAGATCTACTCTACCCTATCAAAGGTCTTCTCAGCATCAGTGGAAAGGATGAAGGATGGAGTGGGCATTATTTTAAAATTTTAACTAAATTTGTGCTTTAATTAGCTCATCTCTTATTTAAAATCCACCCAAGATTACTCTGCCCACAAGATGGCAAGACTGCTGTGTGATTACATTGCAGAAAGAACAATGTTGTCATTCTGTTAAAGGAAATAGAATAACCTAGTGACAGGATCAACAAGGAACACAACTATGTTACAGGGAGACTATGAAAAACAAAAACTGTTCTGTTAATGCTTTTGACAGACTGTATCATATATGCAATTTTTTTTTGTTCCTAAATACTATTTATCATCAAGTTCAGACAAAGTAAATGAAATTAAAGTTCTCTCTAAGCAATTTATCCTGTTGTTGGAATTTCTAAAATGCAAACAGGCTGCACTTGCACTGTTTTTTTCTTCATATCCAGCAAGCTCTTTTGCAAGTAGTGCAAAGCCATAGGGCCAGACAGTGACACATTGCTCACAGCCAAACACTCTCCTACCCCTTCAATGCATACTGCACAAAAAAATTAAAGGAACACTTTGAAAGCACATCAGATCTCAATGGGTAAAAATATCATGCAGGATATCTATACTGATATGGACTGCATAAGGTGTTAGGAATGTAAGGGTGCCCCATTGTTTGATGGAAATGAAAAATTATCAACCTACAGAAGACTGAATTGAAAGAGCCCTGAAAATCAAAGTGAAAAAATGATGCAGCAGGCTAGTCCATTTTGCTGAAATTTCATTGCAGCAACTCAAAATGGTACTCAGTAGTTTGTATGGGCCCCACATGCTTCTATGCATGCCCCGACAACATCAGGGCATTGTCTTAATGAGACAATGGATGGTGTCCTGGGGTATTTCCTCCCAGATCTGGACCAGGGCATCAGTGAGCTTGTGGACAGTCTGAGATGTAACCTGGCAGCATCGGATGGACCAAAACATGATACCCCAGAGGTGTTCTATTGGATTTAGGTCAGGCAAGCGCGGGGGCCATTCAATGGTATCAATTCTTTCATCCTCCAGGAACTGCCTGCATACTCTTGCCACATGAGGCCGGGCATTGTCGTGCACCAGGAGGAACCCAGGACCCACTGCACCAGCGTAGGGTCTAACAATGGGTCCAAGGATTTCATCCCGATACCTAATGGCAGTCAGGGTTCCATTGTCTCCCCAGATCATCACTGACCCACCAAAAACAGTCATGCTGAACGATGTTACAGGCACCATAACGTTCTCCACCGCTTCTTCAGACCCTTTCATGTCTGTCACATGTTGTAAGGGATCTCCGGCAAGAAGAATTGCGATCAGGAACACGCATGCGCATAGGAATTCCCGAAGAATTGCCAGTTGTGCGCATGCGCGCAGGAACGTGCGATCGCGCACACACACATGACAAAGATTGGCGCCAGATGGCCCATTTGCTCAGGTTCAGTGCTGACTGGTCTTCAGCTCCCCCCGTGTCCTGCTTGTTCCTGTATGATTCCTCCGTTACCAACCCGGCTTGTTCCTGACCCGACTTCGATTACTCTCCTGCTACCGGTTCCTGACTTTGGCTCTGCTCCTGACTTTGGCTTTTCCTTCTGATTCTGTACTGTGCTGCCTGACTGTTGATGACCCTGGCTATCCTATGACTCTGCTCCAGTCTCTTGTCCTTACTACCTACCTTGCTCTGCTGCATGTCTGGCAATCCACAGAACCTGCTCTGCCTATTATTATGGTGCCCAAATCAGAGGATCATCTGCCTTCCAAGGTCATCATCTGCAAGAGGTGCAAACAACAACCACTGGCGCTCTTATCCCCCTGGTCCCTAGACTCCCTCTGTTCCAACATCAGCGAGGTCAGGGCTAGTGACACAAGTGAGGCCGGCCTCATCAATTCAGTCTCCCATCAGGTACGTGACACGTGCTCAGGGTGAACCTGCTCTCATCTGTGAAAAGCACAGGACACCAGTGGCAGACCTGCCAATTCTGGTGTTCAATGGCAAATGCCAATCAGGCTCTGTGGTGCCGGGCAGTGAGATCAGGGCCCATTAGAGGATGTTGATGAAGTCTGTTTCTGATTGGTCAGAGACATTCACACCAGTGGCCTGCTGGAGGTCACTTTGTAGGGCTCTGGCAGGGCTCATCCTGTTCCTACTTGCACAAAAGAGAAGATACCAGTCCTATTGATGGGTCAAGGACTGTCTATGGCCTTGTCCAGTTCTCCTAGAGTAACTGTCTCCTGAAATCTCTTCTGTGCTCTTGAGACTGTGCTGGGAGACACAGCAAACCACCTGACAATGGCACGTATTGATGTGCCATCCTGGAGGAGTTGGACTGCCTGTGCAACCTCTGTAGGGTCCAGGTATCGCCTTATGCTACCAGTAGTGACACTGACCCTAGCCAAATGCAAAACTAGTGAAAAACAGTCAAAAAAGATGAGTATAAAATGTCAGTGGCCTCCACATGTAAAACCATTTCTGTTTTGGGGGTCATCTTATTGTTGTCCATCTAGTGTACTTGTTAATTTCCTTGAAACTGATTAACAACTCCCTTGCTATTTAACTGACCGGATCATTAGCCCAGGAGTTTAATTGACTTGATGCGATACTCTGATTAAAAAAAGTGTTCCTTTAATTTTTTTGTGCAGTGTATTTCTCCCCCACAGGGTCTTTGGTCATGAAGGCATAGAGCAGAGATATCTTTGTGTACATTTCTGGAATTTTTTAAAAGTCTCACAAGGATTTTCCTAGATGTTAAATTGTATTTTCATTGCTCGTAAACATTGTAGTTTGAGCTTTCAGTGCAAAGCAGTATAGCCCTTGTTTTCAGTATACTGTACATTTTATAAAGATTAGGAAAAGGTTTATAACACTGTACATACTACACATTGGAATATTCAGGGACTGATTTACTAAATGGATGTTTCAGTAAATGCGGTTTTCCCTTCAAGTACACACAAAGGTTTTAATAAAAAATACATTTGTAAGCTTTTGTAACCTAACATGAATAGGTACAGACTAGGGCAAAGCTGATTTGTTTTTACTCCCCTAAAGTTGGATCATATAACAGGATGAAAACTATTTTCAAATATAAAATGTACTTTCTACATTCAAATCATATGGCATACAGTATATGTTAAAACATTGTATAAAGAAGTATAATTTGGATTTGCAGTACCTATTCCATACTGTAGGTGGGGCAGTATAGCTATATTATTGACAGGAGATTTTAGCTGCTGTTGTTGCAGTGGTTCAGTTAATGAAAAGATACATTAAGTGCGCTTTGCCTGCTCAAAAAATACTGCAATAGATGGCACATGTTTTAACAAGACATGTATGTAGAGATTTATCCAGTAAGGTATAGTAGCTGTGCTAGATTAGCTGTGATAAGTCTTTTTTGTATTCAGTGCAAGAATAATTCATATTTATTTCTGTAATATTTTACATATATTTACACACTATGCATGAGTTAGGATTAAAAGCAGTATTAAACCCAAAAACAAAAATTTAATATATTGCAAGCTTACTATTTTTTAGATGTGGTGGCTGCTTTAGTTTATGTTTTTTCCCTTTATTTTCACCTAGTGATCTTGCCAGTAAGTCTGTTATTTTTCAACCTTCTTTAACAGAACAAGCCAGCTACAGAAAGAGTAGAAGTTAGAGGGTGTTTACAAACCATTTATCACTGACAGGGGTGCTTACAATGATTAACTGTTATTAATTTATGTAAAATCTTTATCCCAAAAGGAAAAAAAACAAAAAACTGTTGACGTAACTTGTGTTATCTGGAGTTTGGTTTCAATTTGTTAGTCAAGTCCATCTAAATCTGCTAGTACATCTAACACTCCCCTTCCCCCAGACTGACAATGCTGCTGTCCAAAGGTATCTCTGTTGCTCCTCCACCCAGACACACCCTAAGAGACAACGTGTGTTACTGGCTGGGTCACCAAGTGAAAATAAAGCCTAAAAATGTAAAACTAACACAGCCGCTCTATTAAAGGCTTAGCAAAATTACAATATAATAACTTTTGGGTTTAACACTGCTTTAGGTTGACGGTAAATTGCAACTCCAGCTAGCAATTTTTTTTTTAGCTTTGGATAGTGTAGAAAGGACTAGATTCTTTGTCAAGTTTTATTGCTGTCTGTTTGGAGGAACATTCCCCCTTGTTTGTTGCTCTGGAGAAACTATGGGTGTCAGGGTATGCCACGGCATCACCAGGATATAATGGGAAATATCTCCAAAAAAGACATGCAGCATTAAAGGAAAAAATAAATAAAATATTATTATTATTATTACACAGGATTTATATAGTGCCAACAGTTTGCACAGCGCTTTACAATATAAGGGAGACAATACAATTACAATACATTTCAGTACAGAAGGAATAGGAGGGCCCTGCTGGTGGAGCTTACAATCTAAAGGAAGGGGGAGGTGATACAAAAGGTGAAAGCTGTGGGGGATGATCTGGTGGAGGTGATTCAAGTACAGTTCTTAGGTAGAGGTGGGGTAGGCTTCCCTGAAGAAGTGAGTTTTCAAAGATCGCCTAAAGGCAGACAGGGTAGGGGCTGACCGGACATGCTGTGGTAGGGAGTTCCAGAGGATGGGAGAGGCTCTGGAGAAGTCCTGGAGGCGAGCGTGGGAGGAGGTGATGAGGGAGCTAGAGAGGAGGATATCATGGGAGGAGCGGAGTGGGCGATTTGGGCGGTATCTGTGGATGAGGTTGGCGATGTAGCTAGGGGTAATGTTGTGGATGGCTTTGTAAGCTGTGGTTAGTATTTTGAATTTTCTACGTTGGGTTAGTGGAAGCCAGTGGAGTGATTGGCAGAGAGGGGCAGCAGTCGCTGATCGGTTGGTAAGGCTAACCTACCTCCTACTTGTGTTGAGCATCATCAGGTTAACAGGCTGCAAGCTGCTCACAGCACAGAGAAGTATTTCAACATCTAATAGTCTTGAGGCTTAACTGGGGTAAGTAGTACAATGTCTAAAAACTTGCTACTATGTTGTGCACATACTTTTTTCATAGGCATTTCAGTTTATAATACACCAGTCGTCTATGCTCACGTTTCTTTTAAAAGAAGGTCATCCACTCTCAAGTGAAAAGGTTCACCAAAAGTAAAAAATGTAAAGCTGGTTTACAGAAGTGATAACGGGCCACCGAAAATGTACTGATTGGAGCAGCTCTTGTCCTGTTTACAAAAATGATGTCTGCAAAAACATTCTACTGATTCTAGTTATGCACAATCTGCATTGTCGGCGACCAGGTGACCGAATAGACATACATAGAAGGTGGTGACATAGGGAGACATGAGTATGTAACCAATTGTGAATTTAAACAAACCTAGTACTTGTTCAGATATGCTTCCAACAACTGGAGAAGCTGTTAGCTTGTGTGCAGACATGACTTCTTATTTCTGCAAAATCTGTAATGCCCTGCTTTGTTTTGCCTCCACACCTGCAGAGTCTGTAAATTCTTCCCAATTTTTTTTTTTATAGTACATACTATATGTAAGTTTAGAATCTGTTGCTGCACCTTCAGATATGCTTTCTATATCTGCAGAGTCATTTGCCACACCTTCTAATTCATTTACTACTTCTAAACCAAGGGTGTCAAACTGGTGGCCCTCCAGCTGCTGCAAAACTAATAGTCCCATCATGCCTCTGCCTTTGGGAGTCTTGCTTGTAAGTGTCAATCTTGCAATGCCTCATGGAACTTGTAGTTTGGCAACAGCTGGAGGGCCGCCAGGTTGACACCTGTGTTCTAAACCATTGGAGGCACCAGATCCTTTGTCTAGTACAACTTCTTAATTATACATTATGTAATCTTACCCTGTCCAGCCATCTTCAGATGCCACTAATGTGTTAACTGTCCAAAAATTTAAAGTTTACTTTTCCCTTGTGCCTGACTGGTGCTTCCACGATTTAAAGAAAATGACTCTTTTTCTGTAGAAACACATGCTCAGCCTGTTTTGGCTTTCAGTACTAACAGATGAAGTTCATTCATTAGTGGTCGGAAAGTTAAAATGGTACATTTATATGAATGTGTCAAGGAACATGAAGGATTTGTACAACATCAGGCAGTGACAAATACTAGACTGTCAGCAGAAAACAGCATAGATATTGAAACGCCAAGTAATGTTAAAGAATAATTCCAAGTCCAGATATTTAGTAGGTAGATATTTTACATAGTTACATTGGTCCATCTTGCACCACTGTAACTATGCACATACCATACCAGTGGGATCCTTCTATAAGCTGGAAATAACTGTAGAAGGCATCTCAACTCCAGTGATCTCCACTGGCTTCTAAGTCCCATGCCGAACATCCACCCTAATGCACTGTTTCAGAGAAACAATTCACTAAAATACACCATTCAGAAAATGTTTTGCATTTTCTCAATGAATGCCAAGCATTCTCAGATTGGACAAAGTGGAGAAAATCATGTCACTACCCCGTTGTCCCACCTTGTCCAATCAGAGAACGCTTTGCATTGAGAAAATGCAAAGCAATCTCTAAATGGCACCAGTGCCTAGCAGCCGACCTCCTGTGTTCAGAATGCAGCAGGACAGCTACTCTGCACAGGACCTGGAAGCAAGGAGTTTCTACTACAGTTATTTGCACCTTGTATAGTATCCCCACAGCTGTGGTATATTCATAGTTACTAAGGTCAAGCTGGAGCAATGTAACTATGTAAAATATCCATACCTAGAATACTTCTTTAATAAGCAAAACCTGAGAATGTAGAGACTAATTTTATATCATTCTGTGCATTGCCAAACTAGGTCTTGCTCACAAAATGAAGGTTGAAGTTGCTCATACTTTATGTAACCCTGATCAAAATCATGATCATTTTCTCAAGCTTTTTTTAATTCAAATTTGATGTTGATCTCCACAATCATAGAAGGTATCTAACCCTGAGTAGTAGAAGAAAGGCATATTATCCCAAGACTAGAGGAAGAGGTGGTATGGAAATATAAAGCAAAACGTCAATCACTTGATCTCTATCATTGGCAAACTGGTAATAACAGATCGTTCAGAATATTAGAGAAGCTGTAAAATTCAGGATGGAAGTGGACAATACAAAGGAAAGAACCACGTAGCATAATTGTACATTATGTCAAAAAGAGAAAAGTGCAAACTAGGCTTTTCTCTTTATTTAATGTTAGTAGAGAAATCCTGTTTGGCATTCTAGGAAGAACACAGGAAAATATTGTCCTTTAGTGTTGTTAACCTCTACCCACCCAGCCCTGGCATCCCTTTAATAGGATCTGTACACCTGGGGGAAGGAGGGATCAGCTGATCACATGACTACTGGGATTGGCTGTCACAGTGGTTACATGATCTGGAGCCAGTCTTGCTGACTCCCAATCATTAGTATGGACTGAGAGTTGCTTGGTCACTGTGCTGGGAGGGTGCATTGAGTGTGTGCTCAGCACAGAAAGCTCTGCCACCCACAGACGCATATGTTTGACATGTGGGTGTTAAATCCCTTCCCCCCTTTTTGCGGCGCACATATGCGTTACATGGGTGGTAAGCAGTTAATATTATTTAATATTATTGGCTGCTTATTTAATGAAAATCTAAGAGGGCGTTATAATGAAGTACAGGTCCACATCATAACATTGTACAATTCTTATACGTGTGGTGCTATGCTCACATCCTAATCTGTCATCCCCACAGTATGCCACTCCAGTGAAATCATTTTTTGAACTCTTAGAGAAAACAGTTGCATTCTTCTCAGTCAGTCAAATGCTCTTCTGTTTGGACAGAACAAGTCTGCTTTCAGGATCAAAAGCATAAAAAACTCTTTAGACTGAAGAAATTTGGTACTGTGAGGTGGTGCAGCAAGCTAAGAGCATTGCGTTCCATCTTTGGTTCAACTGTAGACCAGTCAAAGGAATTGTATACTGTTCAAATGTACTGCTTGGAATACATTTCTGAATCTCCTAGATTTGACAGTAAAGCTGTGAGTAGGGCCAAAAATCTGTTTCATGCTTGGACACGATATGAAACCTTGCCTGTTTTATTCCTGTTTATGCAAATCTTTTAAATGCTAGTACAGTTTCAGAGTATCTGCAATTGTGAATTATATATTTTCCAGGCATGGCAAAAGGTGGAAATTGCCAAAGACCAAATTGTTATGCTCAGGGATTAATTTTCTAACCTAACTACACTGATGGAATCATTTCACAAGGACAAACAGTACCCTTTTGGGTCTGTTAATGCTGCTATTGAAAGCCATTCACCTCAGAAAAGGCTCACTAGGAAATAAAAGAATGCCTGGAGAATTGTCAAGGGATGAACTCCTTTCTAATCCCCTTCATTGGTTTCAGTTTCAGGTTTTCTATGTAGTCAATGATCAGTCGACAACCAGCCTGGAAGAAAAAAAATCTTAAAAAATGAAACTTTGATCCATGATATGTCCTATTTAGACCTTAAATGGTTTAGTCATATCAAACAAAGTGACATTCCAACAGAAGCTTTGCAATCTCAAGCACTGTTGGCTGAAGCTAATATTGTTCGGAGTTAACTTAAGGTTGAACTTCTTAGTTTCAAAGAAAATTATCCAGTTCTAAAGAAACCATGACCTCCTCAAAATCTCATTGATGATTTAGTTGAGAAAGGAGAACTCCCTGATGAGAAATGTACAGCATGTGAAAACTGTCTTATTTCTTGCTATATGATTTTGTATGACCAAAACTTGCAGACTGCTGCATATACAAACCTTTTATTGCAGTGTATAAAGTACTTCTTACTAATACAGGCACTAATACAGGCACTCAAGGTATTGTGAAAGAGGTTTTTAAAGTACAAAAATTGTAAAACACAGATCAGGTCATCAATATGACAGGTATGTAGGCAGGTGCAATCTGAATTCTCCACTGCAG
Organism: Staurois parvus; assembly: GCF_062004578.1. NCBI lineage: Eukaryota > Metazoa > Chordata > Amphibia > Anura > Ranidae > Staurois > Staurois parvus. The sequence continues at coordinate 6,841,621 of NW_028318344.1, read as the reverse complement.
GTAGTGCTCGTCCGGATTGGCAATACAGCTGGAGGGGGAAGTCCAGAGAAACTGGGTTTCTCTATGATTTCCTCAGTTCCCAGGGCAGCATTCTGACTGGCTATGCTGCTTCCAGTTGACCCTAACTGCCATATTTCATTCAGAGTCTTTGAGTCCCTGCCCCTGGGTTTTGGCACGCATTTTGTGAATTGGGTAGTGTAGCGACAGAATACCCGTCTGTCAGGGACAGAACTAGTGGAAGGGAGACAGTACAGAGGAGTAGGGAAAGCTTAGGGCCTTCGTCAGGAACTCAGGTAGCTCCCATTTGGGTTGGGCTGGCCAGGCTGCTCTCGACTCTCCTTGACAGGAGCTGTCTCCAGCTTGGGCCTCACCACACCATGCTGCAGCTACCAAACTGGTGTTTCTAGAATCTCCTATTTTATTCAACACAGACAGATGTAGCGCTACCCTGTGAGGGCTGCTGTGTTGTGGGTACTCCTAAGCTTCTCTTTGCGCAGCCAGGCAACAGGTATTTCTTACACAGACTTGCATCCAAGAGACAGTAACAAGTCTTGGTTTTGTTGTTTTATTAGGGGAAATCAACTTGGAGAGGGAAATAGGGTTTATGGGATGCCCATTTGGCTTGAATCAACAAAAGGGGGACATTTCCTTCATACAAAGGCAGATCCTGGAATGTTCTTTTCCTGAAAGCCGTCAGTCATTGCAGATCGGTAGCAATGGCTTTTTATGTGCGAGGAACTAGGAGCCCCTCAAAAATCAGCTTAACTTCTCATAGCTACATGCAGAGATATCTTCTCTTCACCTGCAGAGCTGCTCCCAGATCCACAGCCTGCAAATACCACCCACCCTCCTGGCTTCTTGGAAGATCTCCTGGGACAAAGATAAAGGATTGAGCCAGTGTGGTCTTTAGAAAGCTTGCTATATATGGCAGTCTTTCCCCTTCTAGATCCCAGAGAGTGCTGCTGTACTCAGTATGTCCTCTTTGCTCCCTAACTGCTTCAGATCTCACCCCCATTCACATCTCACCACTGAATATATCCTCCTGAGCCAGCCCTAGCCCAGCCCGGAGGCTGCCCTCCCCCCAGACCTAGGGGACCCATCCCAGGCACCAATAGTCTCCTCAGCACTCCATCTTCCACCCAACTCCTCTGTCAGCCCGACTCTCCCATATTTATGGGCCAGTACACCATTCTACAAGGGCCTCCAAACCTGGGATTGGCCAGACTCCTATGTACATTCAGATCAGGTCTCCGCCTCTTTCTGCTTACCTACTTCATGAAGGTTCTATGATCCTCCAGAGTCAGGAGGAGGCGATAGAGCCACAACCTGTTGAGTCATCCAGCTGCCCTGCAATAACCCAATCTCAATCACTGTTAGGAAAATACCTGTAGAGAGTGGAGACCAATGGCTGGGAACGTCAGGCTAAGCACCGTTCACAGTTCTTAAGAGGTTGAATTGTCTGAACCACTAGACAGATGATCAGTGTCAGAGTCACTAGTCAAGTTTGATGCAGGAGAAGAGTTTTGTAGTCGGGGTCACAAGCCAAGGTCGATGCAGAAGAAGAGTTTCATAGGCGGGGTCATAAGCCAAGGTCGATTCCAAGTAGTAATAGTGGTAGTTCAAAGCTGTGAGTAGAAATACTGAGAGGAGCACAATAATCTGGGAACAGGAAGTGCAGAGGCATGGCTTAAATGAGGAAGTGAATAGGAGGAGGAAAGAGTTCAAGGTTCAAGACAAAACAAGGTTCAAGACAGGATCATGTAAGGATTTGTTCAGAGAGCTGTCTAGCATTCCAGGTGGCTCAACAAGAAGAGACACTGCCTACTAAGGCCAAGGTCCTGGGTTCAAGCCCAATCACACACTCACACAATTACTATGAGTCATACACAATGATTACCTACACTACACCAGCGATGGCAAACCTTTTTGAGCCCGAGTGCCCAAAACTGCAACACAAACCAACTTTTTTATTTCAAAGTGCCAACGCTGCAATTAACCACTTGCCTACCGGGCACTTCTACCCCCTTCCTGTCCAGACCAATTTTCAGCTTTCAGTGCTGTTGCACTTGACAATGACAATTGTGCGGTCATGCAACACTCATTTTTTCACACAAATAGAGCTTTTTTGGTGGTATTTAATCACCACTGGGTGTTTTATTTTTTGCACTATAAATGAAAAAAGAGCACAAAATTAAAAACATAAAAGGTTTTCTTTGCTTCTATTATAAAATTTTGCAAACAGGTAATATTTCTTCTTTGATGTGTGTTGGTGAGGCTGCACTAATAGGCAGCACTGATGGGCATTGGTAAGGCGGCACAGATAGGTAGCACTGATGAGGTGGCACTGGTCGGCATTGATGAGGAGGCACTGATGATGCACTGATATGCAGCAATGGTGGGCACTGATAAGCGGCACTGACTGATAGCACCAACTGGAGGCACTGACAGACGGCACTGATCGGCGGCACTGCTGGGCATCATTGATGGGTGGCACTGATGGGCAGCACTGATGGGCAGCACTGATGGGCGACACTGCTGGGCACTGACAGGTAGCACTGCTGGGCAGCACTGACAGGTGGCACTGCTGGGCAGCACTGACAGGCGACACTGCTGGGCACTGATGGGTGACACTTCTGGGCACTGATGGATGACACTGCTGGGCACTGCTGGGCATCATTGATGGGTGGCACTGATGGGCATCACTGATGGGCGACACTGCTGGGCACTGACAGGTGGCACTGCTGGGCAGCACTGACAGGTGGCACTGCTGGGCAGCACTGACAGGCGACACTGCTGGGCACTGATGGGTGACACTGCTGGGCACTGATGGATGACACTGCTGGGCACTGCTGGGCATCATTGATGGGTGGCACTGATGGGCGACACTGCTGGGCACTGACAAGTGGCACTGCTGGGCAGCACTGACAGGTGGCACTGCTGGGCAGCACTGACAGGCGACACTGCTGGGCACTAATGGGTGACACTGCTGGGCACTGATGGATGACACTTCTGGGCACTGCTGGGCATCATTGATGGGTGGCACTGATGGGCAGCACTGATGGGCGACACTTCTGGGCACTGACAGGTGGCACTGCTGGGCAGCACTGACAGGTGGCACTGCTGGGCAGCACTGACAGGCGACACTGCTGGGCACTGATGGGTGACACTTCTGGGCACTGATGGATGACACTGCAAGCAGTTAATCTCACCTCTGGCAGTGTCGGTGTGGCTTCCAACCCAGCAGCTCATTCCCATCCACGCTGAACACGTTGCCCCTGGCCCCGGAGCAGTGTGGGAGCCTCTTCCTCTCTTCAGCGCCCATCCCCGGCTACATCACCCCTGGTGCCAGATCCGCATAGGAGCCGTTTCCTCTCGTCCACACCCACCCTGGCCCCAGAGACATGTGGGAAATGTAGTTTGATGGGGGTCCAGTGTGGACAAGATCTGGATGGTCAGTCCGTGTGCGCTCATCTTCCTCTTCTTCCTGGCGTGCCCACTGAGATGGCTCTGCGTGCCATAGGTTCGCCATCACTGCACTACACTATTCTAGTAGCACACTAGAGGGTGCTACAGAGATATCTTTATATCTATATCAGAATTTAGTTTATGTTTACATCCTTGAAAAATGCTCTCATAATTTTTCTCTTCTAAAAATGAAAAAGTCTAAAAAGCTGAATGCAAAGAAACTGACTATAATTCCTTTCCCACTCCTCGTATAGATACAGAATAGTCCTGTAAGATATCAGCAAACAGTAAAATTAATGGTAACAAAGCCATTAATAAATATATTATAAAGGTTGCCATTTTAGCTGAAAATGCTGTGTATATATGTAGTTAAAAGGCACAACAACTCTCTAAACATTGCTAAAATCTACATGACTAATGTTATCATCTTGGAGATTGGGTAGTGCAATGATTTTAGGTCTTTACCGATGTTTCTCATTGTTATGATGCTTAGCGACAGATGTCTGCTGACATCCTTGGTAAATTTGCTTTTTTTCTCCTTCACTCTCACTAGACAGACATTGCTATAGTCTGTAAAACTATTGTCAACATCTTGAGGACTGAGTAATACCGCTCTTTATCATTGGTCATCATTATCATCATACTTAGCGACACTTGCTTGACCAATTTCTGTGTGTATAATTTTCCTGTCATGTATTTCTTCGCCGTTGGATACTTGTTTACTGAACACAATAATAAAAAAAAGACGGATCTTGTGTCGGAATATATTTACGCAACTGCAAGACTGTCTCATAAATACAGTTCAAAATATACTTCTTTTTCTTTAACGCATGGCATCAGTAATAAAGGCATTGTTGTTGGTTGAAGGTTGGTTGGGTTGTGTTGAAAAATCTGAGCGTTAACAAGGTGGACTCCCAGATGTAACTTTCTCTGGTGGGCCCCAGAGTCTTAGTCCCTCCCCGTTCCCTTCACCTTCTAATCTAGGACAAGTAGAGAGGGTGAATCTCACCGATACACGCATACAGCAATGAACACACTGACAGAGGTTCTAAGTAATCCTATTCTATCCAAGACATCATTATTTTTTTTATGCTTTTGATACAGCAGGCTATTATTAATGCTTCCTCCTTTTTTGAAGTGTATGGATTTTACAAATATACAACAAAATTCCATTTGTTTTCAGTGTTTGCATTAATGTTTTTCAAAGGTCCTGCGGAAAAAGGGGCTCCTGTTTATGTCATGTAATGGCCCATTCAAATGAGACATCTAGCTTCACATGTATTTATGGAATAATGCAGTGTGTAGAAACATTTTACCCATTTAAGGCTGGTAAAATAGAACAAAACAGATAGTAAAGTGGCAGTACAGTGCTTGTACCCAAGCAGAGAAAATAGACTTTTTCAGCCTCAACATGCCTTGTGTAGTTATGACATTGCATTGTAAAAGTTGTGCCAATAACCTGGAAATGAGCAGGTGCAGAGCTACTGGGGGCCTGGGCAAGGGTGGAGGTGTGCTGTTCAGATTATGTAAGTACAGTAATAATTCTGTCCATTTGAAAATTATTTTGTGTGTCAACTTATTACCAATTTGACCTCGGTACAGAATATTTTGATTCTGTTACTGATACTAAGACTATGTCTAGACTTTAGATCTTGATTAAAACATCCAACTACACCAACTTATGTGAGTGGTGCTAAAGTTGGATGAAAACACCTGGTTATGGAACTATTTGCTCCCAAAGTAAGGATGAGCTCAAGGTTCAATACAAACACAAATTCATACCGAAGTTTGGTTGTTTGGGCGTTCAGACAAATGCCAGCACATTTACCTGTTTGGCAGAAGCCAAACATTATGTATAGTAGTTGTATTACTACCACTATTATACATGACAGCTTGTCAATTGTTCTGAAAGATGCTGATAGGAGCAGGCTCCCCTGAATCCTTAACAACCAGTGAGATCACCAGCTGGAAATTCCTGACCATGTTAGCAAAGGGGCAGAATACCAGTGACATCATTGACCATATATGGTCATGTCCATATATAGTCATTGACATCACTGAGAGACCCCTTTGCCTTGTATACAACAGCTGTCATCCACCAGACTTTCCATTGGGTGGTTGAAAAGTGAACAGGAAGGATGTGTCTGTGTGGTGACGATTTTAACTTTCTTTCAGAGAAAGACTTTCTTTAAGGTCGTCAGCTGTCTTGTATTGTAATTTATGTGTATCTGCATCATTGGATGATGTGATTTACAATGAATCTACAATGGACATATTTGGGGGATTTTTTTTCAATCAAATGTTTGTGTGTCTATATTTCCAAGTTACGAATATTTTTTTTTTACTATGTACCCCATACTCATTCACACTGGGGCGCAGTCCCTTGGTGCCCCCTTACAGGTTTCCAATAAGCCCCTCTTGACCAATCCCAACAACCTCCAGGCAAGGGTTGAGGGGAAGAGTCCCTTGTCCTCATCATCATGGGAACAAAGTGCTTTGCATGAGCCCCAAACACCCTCCTTATATTGAAGGCATTTAGCCTGGTTTGGTTCAGGAAGGGGTGGATGCATACTTGTGTGACAAGCCAGGCTACATGGACTTTTATGGGGACTGCATGCATTTTGTTTTGTTTGTTGTTTTTTTTGCATGGAGTCCCCCTAAAATCAATACTGTACCTGAATGGTCTGGTCTGGATTTCCTGGGAGATCTCACTCATTTTTTAAATGTTTTTGTATGATGTACCCTCTCAAAGTCCATATGTACTACTGCTAAAATGACACATAAAATAATGAAACTGTTTAAATTGCTGGCAAATTACATTTCTTGGCAACTTCATTGATTAAAAAAACAGCACACAGACACCACCAAATGTCCCTTAAAACACATATCAGACCCTTGTGCTTTTTTTTTTTACAATGAAGTTGTCAATGACAGCTGTTAAAGTCATTTGACAGCAATGTTTTTTTGCTTTGTAAATGTCAGTGCTAAAATTAAATTCTGATACATTGGTACATGTTCTCAAGGGCAGTGCCAACCCCCAGTGATATTGAGATTTTTTTTATTCTCCTCCCCTGCCTATTAGCCCCGAATATTGGCATTTTTAATTTGGCAGATTGGGTTTATATTGATTTCAATGGGGTTTGAGTTCAGCATCCGAATCATTTACCAAACCCCTGCCAAACCAAACCCAAAGGTCTTCAGTAGGGTTGAAGTCAGGGCTTTGTGCACACCAAATGTATCAAACAATGTCTTTTTGGACTTGAATTCAGTAATTTGGTGCATGTCTATTCCCCCGCCCCCCCTAGTGATAATGTCATATGGGCTCACCTTTTACAGTATTTTTTTCCATAAACACTATTTTAATTAATCTTACCTTAATGATATATTTAACTTTTAAGGTATACAGCATATATTTATTCACAAAATGCAAATGCTATTAGTCCTAAATTGGCAAATGTCAATGCATATACAGGTATATACAATAGGGTTGCCACCTCATCCTTTTAAAACTGAACACATTAATTGCACAGGTTCTGAGGCTAATTTAATGCACATAAGGCATTAAGTGAGTTTAATTACCTCCTAATCAGCCACAGAACCTGTGCAATTAATATGTGTTCAGTTTTAAAAGAATGAGGCGGAAACCTTAATATGCAATGTTTTCCTACAATGAGTGGAACATGCCATCTGTGGGTTAATATGTAGTTGTCAACTTTATATTAAACTGATGTAAAATATTATAAGATATAAGAGAGTGCCAATACTGTCTATTGGAAAATGTGTCTGTTGCTGTGTAATGCAGTAATTTATAAGGCTGAACTCCTGTATATCCTTATCCTAAATCAATGTTACAATTTTTCTCCATTCTCTTCCTCCTAATAAGCAGAAACTACTCAACTATCTGAAATATGATGTGATTTATGAAGGTGTATATGCGGGATGTGTTAAGTATGGAAATTAACAAGGTAGGATTGATAAGAAAGACAGGCAATTGGTATACAAGCTATACAGGTAAAAAGAAAAATCACAGCTGTCACTAAGCAGAACCTTGTTAGTACAATATAGGGTGCAGTGCAATTGTGCTCCAGTTCACAGCTTCCATTCCATATGAGTGCTTTCAGCCTAGGTTCACATTATTGCAGGCCGTGCAGCCCCCATTTGCTCAGGCACATCAGCCTATTCATTTGAATGGACTGCTGTGTCCTCATTTCCTGCAGGAAAAAGGTGCTTTCACCTTTCTAAATACATAGTCATAAGGAAACTGTATGGTCTTTTTGACCATGTGGTTTCTCTGTGGTTCCTGCACCTACAAACATGCTATGGGCTGAGATGCATGGGGATGCCATTCAAAATAAATGGCAGCCCCACACATCTCGTAAGAGCAGCGTGAATTGGCTGTGGGTGGTTGTGGGTGCAGGAACAGGTGGGATTCCTGCACCAGCAACCAACCTGCAGACTGCAGGCAAGTGTGGACCTAAGGTCAAATGTATAGAAGCTGGGTTAGAGTGGCTTTATACAGTGCCATTAGATGGAGCTGCAACTTTTTATCACTTGACTCTGTGGCCTGTGATATGTATCCTATCAGCCTAAAATCCAAGATGTGTCCAAGTGCTGAATGTTTAGGTTCATTTTACAAATAAGAAAACAGTGAAAAGGTCAAGTGAGGGTACAAGACACTCAAGAAAAAGGCTTTATCCTCTGAGTGAATGTAACCTTTTGACTGTTAGGGATGAATTTTGGGTTTGGGTACAACACAAGTTCCAACAGAAACCGTGTTTCACTTCCTGACCTCTGAACTGTATTCCCTACATTTACTTTTCTTCCTTGTGATCTGCAGGGAGATGTGAGGCTTTTTTCAGAGATGGATGCTGCAAAATTGAGTGCTGCTAACATTTTTGATTCTGTGAATATATACTAAAATACTTTCTTTTGAAATAAAGTCTGTCTTTAGGCAATGGTTCACATTATGCAATTTGGAATCTTGGATAGAATTGCAGTGACAAACACGCATAGGGCAGCCCATAGCAGTGAACGGGCTACCTTATGCATTACATGCAGAATTGCATGAAAATCATGCAACAAAAATTTGAGCAAGAACGTTCGTTCCTGCTAAGCAGTGTGTGAACAGGGCCTTATTGTTTACTCTATGTTCTTGAAGGTTAGAGGAGATATTTTATTATAATTACTTTGATACTATTTTGATATAAAAATTAGTTGGTATAAGTAGGACCACTGTAGTAGACCTTGATACAGTGGAAATTATATTGGAAGACCTAAACTGTACAGTGCATCCAAAAAGTATTCACAGCACTTAACTTTTGCCACATTTTGGTATGTTACAGTCTTATTCCAAAATGGATTAAATTATTTTTTTTCCCTCAACATTCTACAAGCAATACCCCATACTTACAACGTGAAAGAAGTTCATTTTGAAGTCTTTGCAATTTATTAAAAATGAAAAACGAAAAAAAACACATGTACATAAGTATTCACAGCCTTTGCAATAACGATTTGCAATGATCATCCTTGAGATGTTTCCACAACTTGATTGCAGTCCACCTGTGGAAAATTCAATTCCTTGGACATGATTAGGAAAGGCATAAACCTATCTGTATAAGGTCCCACAGCTAACAGTACATGTCAGAGCAAAAACCCAGCCATGAAGTCCAAGCAATTGTCCGTAGACCTCCACGGCAGGATTGTATAAAGGCGCAGGTCTGGGGAAGGGTACAGAAAAGTTTCTGCAGCATTGAAGGTCCCAATGAGCACAGTGGCCTTCATCATCCATTAATGGAAGAAGTTTGGAGCCATCAGAAATCTTCCCAGAGTGGGCCACCCAGCCAAAATGAGTGATCGAGGGTGAAGGGCTTTAGCCAGGGAGGTAACCAAGCACCTGAAAGAGCTCCAGCTTTTCTCTGTGGAGAGAGGAGAACCTTCCAGAAGAACAACCATCTCTGCAGCACTCCACCGATCAGGCCTGTATGGTAGAGTGGTCAGACGGAAGACACTCCTCAGTAAAAGACAAATGGCAGCCCACCAGGAGTTTGCCAAAAGGCACCTGAGGGACTTCCAGACCACGAGAAACAATACCCTCTGGTCTGATGAAACAAAGACTGAACTCTTTGGCCCGAATGCCAAGCTTCATTTCTGGAAGAAACCAGGCACCGCTCACCACCTGGCCAAATACCACCCCTACAGAGAAGCATGGTGGTGGCAGCATCATGCTGCGGGGATGTTTTTCAGTGGCAGGAACTGGGAGACTAGTCAGGATCGAAGGAAAGATGAATGCAGCAATGTACAGAGACATCCTTGATGAAAACCTATTTCAGAGCGCTCTGGACCTTAGACTGGGGTGATGGTTCATCTTTCAACAAGACAACGACCCTAAGCACACAGCCCACATAACAAAGGAGTGGCTACAGGCCAGCTCTGTGAATGTCCTGGAGTGGCCCAGCACAGACTTGAACCTGATTGAACATCTCTGGAGAGATCTGAAAATGGCTGTGCAACGACACTCCCCATCCAACCTGATGGAGCTTGAGAGGTACTGCAAAGAAGAATGGGAGAAATTGCCCATAAATAGGTGTGCCAGGCTTGTAGCATCATACTCCAAATGACTTGAAGCTGTAATTGGTGCTAAAGGTGCTTCAACAAAGTATTGACCAAAGGCTGTGAATACTTATGTACATGTGGTTTTTTTGTTTTTTATTTTTAATAAATTGCAAATATTTCAAAATGAACTTCTTTCATGTTATCATTATGGGGTATTGTTTGTAGAATGTTGAGGAAAAAAATTAATTTAAACCACTTTGTAATAAGACTGTAACATAACAAAATGTGGCAAAAGTTAAGCGCTGTGAATACGTTCTTCATGCACTGTATGTCTCCCCTTAGCTCAGTGTTTCTCAACTCCAGTCCTCATGGACCCCCAACAGGTCATGTTTTCAGGATTTCCCTCAGATGAAACAGCTGTGGTAATTACTAAGGCAGTGAAACTGATCAAATCACCTGTGCAAAATAATGGAAATCCTGAAAACATGACCTGTTGGGGGTCCATGAGGACTGGAGTTGAGAAACACTGCCTTAGCTTAACCTGGAGAAACAATTTATAGATCATCTGCCCTTTGTTTTTTGGAGTAAGTATTCATGCAATACATGGGATTGGTTTATGTTTTATTATCAATAACAGTGGTCTCAGCTGGCTCTTCTGATATTTCTGTGCTCGTGATGAGATCTGAGTTGGAGGCAAGCTCCTTGACAGAAAAAAGAGGAGACGTCTGTTTTTTTTTTTAATATGGCTGATGAAACTCCATGTGTACAGGTAATATGTGTGTGGGAGAAGTATTTAAACTTTACATTCTGTGGTAGTAGACCATATAATAAGGTTGGTAATTGTCTCAATATGCTTCCCATTTGTTTCACAGTAGCAAACATCTACCCTGCGTAAGAAAAAGACAAACACATAACTAAAGGACCAACATGAAAAAATAGGAAAGGATTTTTATGTCCAGAATCCAGTCCAGGTTTTGACTGGGGACAGCTCTTTTGGAATATTTTGTACGAATTTCAGTCAAGAGGGGTATTGGTCTCTTGTTCTTGATTTCAACTGAATGCATGTTCTATTGTGTATATAAAATAAAATACATTGTTTTAACATATAACACACATTTTGTTGCCCTCAAAGTCCCACTGGAAGAAAGTAAAGTAGGAATTGCAGTATTGGCAACCCCTTATAGTGTCAAATATTCTCCTTACATTCTTCTTCTTGGAGCAGAGTTGGCCTCTGAACTGTAGTCATGATTTAGAAGGGTCAATCATGAGGTTTTATTATGTGCCACTCCCCTCCCTATTATAGTGAGGTTTCCAATTATCCTTTTGTCAATATTTTATAGGCGATATGGAGTACAGTAGTTATGAACAGATCGCAGTGTATGCAGGGACAGCTAGTTGCTGCTGATAATTCCTGAAATCTGCTATATTGGCACTGACCTGGTGTTGGACAGTTCTGGAGCATATAGGGATAAAACAATCGATTCTGTGCAGGGGGAGATGGTTGCTTCTAGTAAAAGCTGGAAACTACTATATTTACTTTGAGTCACATACACATTCACTGTGTGTTGGACAGTCTTGAAATATATAGGGAGAGAAAACAAAGTCTGTTTAGAGGCAAATAGCTTCTGCCATAATATATAGTGCCACTGAAAATTCCTATATTTACAGTCAGTGAGCGCTGGGGCACTTGGAGTAGATAGACAATGTTTGCAAGGATAGATAGCTTTTTGTGTGTGTCAGTGGCAAATTCAGTTGCTGTTTAGCTGTGGTTCCCCTCCTTTGCTTTTTTTTTTGTTTAGGTTTGTTGGGATGCAGTTTAGTGTTTAAAGGGTAACTCCACTTTCACAAAAAAAAAACATTTAGAAAATAAAATAAATAATAATATAGTGTATACAATTGCGAGTCTAGTAAACCTGAATGTTTTTAAAAATGACCTTTCCTTTTAAATCTGCAGCGATACAATTTTCAGTAAATGCAATGCAATATTTCATCTAAAGAGATGCAGACCCTGCAATTTTCCTCAGAGCTCAGCAGGTGCAGCAGCCGATTGATAATTATAAAACCACTCCCATACAGATTCACTTTCCACATGGACACAGAGAAACAAACATCTATATCTTCAGAATAACAAAAGGTAGGTATCTGCAACAAAGTTTGTTAAAATCCCCACAATATGAGGGGCGTTCTAGTCAAACTGGGACTTTTGATTTTATAAAAAGGGATGATAGCATGGTGGTACTACCCAAAGTATTGAGTGGCAATTGTGTCCTTTTACTGATAGGCGGGGCTCATGTCGCAGGCCAGTCCAGAGACTGTTAATCAAGATGGCAGACAACAGTGTTAGTGCATGCATGGAACAGCGAGAAAATCTTTCTTTGAGAACAATGAACACAATCATTCATGAACAATTGCATTTTCAAAAATTTAGTGCATGTTGGGTACCAAGACAGCTTTCTGTTTTTGACCGGCACAGAAGATTTGAAGTCTGCATTGTGTTGGAGTGTTTTGACGGGGAAGGTCAGAATTTTCTGGATTGCATCTTTACATGTGACAAAACTTGGGCACATCATTCACTCCAGGATCAAAATGAGCATCAAAGCACTGGAACCATGCTGACTCAAAAAATTTTCAAACAATTGCTTCTTCAGGTAAAGCAATGGCAAGTGTTTTCTGGGACAAACGTGGATTTTCTATCCCGTGGTGCCACTATCAACAGTGAATATTACTGTCGTTCTGTTCTGAGTGATGTGCATACACATCTGCGGAAAAAAATGGCCTGGTTTGATCACTAAAGGCGTCATGTTTCTCCAGGACAAAGCACAAGCTCATACTGCTCACCGCACTATGTGCATATTACAGCAACTCGGCTGGGAGGCATTGCCACAGCCCGGACTGAGCTCCAAGTGATTTCTACCTGTTTGGACCCTAAAAGAGTTTCTTGGAGGTCAGCATTTCAGCACTGATGACAAGGTGAAGCAGACTGTCCTAGGATGGTACAGGCGTACTGACAATCTGTCTATGCCAAAGCTTTCCAGGCATTAGTTAAATGCTGGGATAAGTGTACAAATGTAGCAGGGGAGTATGCTGAAAAATAAATGCAGTTTCCACTCCTTAAAATTTGTGCTTTTTTATATAAACTTGAAAGTTCCGGTTTAAACTTTAATGCCCCTCGTACATAGATCACCCAGTGGGTAATCTTTTTTTCTCAACAAAAGTGGAGTTACTTTTTTTTTTTTTTTGAGGATGAGTTTCAGCACACAGGTTTATCACATATCAGACGGTTAGCAGGCAGCTTGTGTTGCTGCTGCATTTTTTCCTGACAAAAGAAAAATGAAAACTAATGCAACCACCACATCTACTGATTAGTAAGCTGAGATATATTTTATATTTTTTTGTTTTGAGTTTAATACTGCTTTACAATTCACATAAATGCTATATTTCACATTTGTGTAAAGATGCATAGTAAAGGCTTTAAAAAAGCATTATGAATGTTAGTCTTCAGGGTAATGGAAATGAATTTCACTAGAAACAGCAATGGGTGTGATGTGGTACTGGAAGATATTTTGCACATTAGTAGAGGAGATTATAAAGGCTTGAAAATGTTCTTTTTATAGATTCAAACAAATCTCCTTCTCCAGTACATAGTGCTAAAAATGTACAACAAAAGACATTATAGATTTCCTTTAAGAGTCTGAGTATTGCATTAGCACAGTGACTGTGAATGTGCAGAAATAGTTCAAACACTCTACAGCAAAAATTTTAGTGATGCAAAGTTGAGACTACTGAGACGAATCACTTTGAATCTTATTCTTCAGGGTAACAGATTTATATTACACTGGGGACACTGGTGGGACCCATAACTGACGAGTACTGGAAGATATTTTGCAGCTTAATAGTGGTAATCCTTTCCGACACATAGTGCTAAAATTGTATAAAAATATACAATATAGATTTTCTTTAAGATGCCAAGAATTGCTTAAAACACAGTAACTGTGAATGTTTGGAAATAACTGAAACACATTACAGTGGAATTCTAGTGAGGCCATTTAGCTGAACAAAAATCTTCTCACATCACTAGTACAGCACGGCACATATTTTATTTCTAATGCTCCTGGCTATGAGTTCATGTAGTTGGGTCCCTTGAAACCAGGAAGAATAGATACGTGGTTCATTTGGCTTATCTCCTGAGAAACACGTATTGCAAAAAGAGCAGTAACCCATAGAAACCATCCAAAACTATTCTCAGAGTGATACTATGCGCTGGTTTCAAATAAAAAAATAGTATTCTTAAAAAGTTATGTTGTTCTCAGGCAACGCTAAATCTCCAATTTTATTTTTTGCAATCTGATTTCCTGTTAGAGGGTAGATACTTTTATTCTCCATTGTCCACTACATGTAGGAATATAGCCACCCTTTCTTACTTGCTATGGAAACTTACGGAGGACATTGCAAGGAAGCAGAATTACATAGTAAGAAACAATTTCATGAAAAATTGATTACAGGGCCATTAGGTAGTGGATGTGTATGGATTATTTTTTGAAGAAAAAGGATATCACTTAGTGCCACTTTAAAGTAAAACTGTCATAAATCTAAGCAGTTCAAAGTCTGCATATGATAATAAAAGTAGAGTCATAGGTTATTTCCAGCATAAAAGATCTAAAAAAACAGACAGCTGAAGTTATAGGCGAATGTTGACCTTCTCTGTAGAAGTTGACTGCCCCTATTCCTTCTTACCCTTACCTTGAAGGCATTCCTATTGGTCAGCAAGGCCACTTATAACATTTAAGAACCAGTAGCTATTCTCAGGGGTTGGGGAAGATCAGATTCTACTGAATGAGTGGAAATTTGTACATTGTTTTATCAACCTTGGAACTGCTAATTGTTATGCTGTTTTTACTGGGTAATCTCTGAATTTTTTAATCATTTGTTTAGATCAAGGTTCTCAACCAGGGTTTCATGGAACTCTAAGGTCCACCAGAGATTGGTAGGGGTTCCTTGAGCAATGAGCAATTTCTGCCTCTAAGATAAGCTCCCACTGACACTAATGATCTTTTTAGCTACCTGTAAATGGAGCATTCTTCCCACTGACCATTGCACTAGTGTATCGTGAGTTGTAGATAGAATAATTATTAGTAGCGGTTTCCTGAGAACAGAAAGTTAATTCAAGGGTTCCTCCATTTTGAAGAGTTCAGAAAGGCTGGTTTAGATTGACATACCCAGGATCCCCCAGTTTACTTTAATCGATGTGATGTTTCTAGCTGAATAGGAAATCTCATTTGATTCTATGGTCATCTTCTTTTCCATTTGTGGCAGCACTTTGTGTTAACTAACAAAAGAATGTATATATATGCAGTGGTGAACACATACACTATATTGCCAAAAGTATTGGGACACCTCTCCAAATCATTGGATTCAGGTGTTCCAATCACATCCATGGCCACAGGTGTATAAAATTAAGCGCCTATGCATGGAGACTGCTTCTACAAACATTTGTGAAAGAATGGGTCACTCTCAGAAGCTCAGTGAATCCAAGCGTGGTACCGTGATAGGTTGCCACCTGTGCAATAAGCCCATCTGTGAAATTTCCTTGCTACTAAATATTCCATGGCCCACTGTTAGTGGTATTATAACAAAGTGGAAGAAACTGGGAACAACAGCAACAAGAAGTGGTAGGCCACAGAAAATGACAGAGCAGGGTCAGCGCATGCTGAAATGTACAGTGCGCAGAAGTCACCAACTGCAAAGTCAACAACTAAAGTCCTCCAAACTTCATGTGGCCTTCAAATTAGCACAACAACAGTGTGTAGAGAGCTTCATGGAATGGGTTTCCATGGCCGAGCAGCTGCATTCAAGCATTACATCACCAAGTGCAATGCAAAGCATTGGATGCAGTGGTGTAAGTGCCCAGTCACACTGGTGCGATTTGTGAATTGAAATGCCACCTGAATTGCATCTAATGAATGTGAATGTCAGTGTCTTAACATGTGCAATTTGCTGCAGCGTGATTTGTAAAGTAGTTCTTGCATTACTTTTTCTGCAGTTTTGTTGCAATTTCACCCAATATAATGGAAATTGCACTACAATTTGCAAGAAATCATTGAAAATCTTCACAAGTAGCAATAAAGTCTACAGAAATTGCGCTGAAATTGCACACAAATCGCTCGATTTTAAATCGCAGCAGTTTGTGACTAGTGACTAAAGCATGCCGACACTGGACTCTAGACATGTTTTCAGGAGTGATGAATCACGCTTCTCTGTCTTGCAATCCGATAGACATGTCTGGGTTTGGCAGTTGCAAGAAGAACGGTACTTGCTTGACTGCATTGTGCCAAGTGTAAAGTTTGGTGGAGGGGGGATTATGGTGTGGGGTTGTATTTCAGGGGTTGGGCTTAGCCCCTTAGTTCCAGTGAAGGGAACTTTGTGGGAACAGTTTGGGGATGGTCCCTTCCTGTTACAACATGACTGAGTAACAATGCACAAAGCAGGTCCATAAACAGATGGATGAAGGAGTTTGGAGTGGAGGAACTTGTCTGGCCTGCACAGAGTCTTGAACTCAATCCGACAGAACATCTTTGGGATGAATTAGAGTGGAGACTGAGAGCCAGGCCCTCTGGTCCGACATGAGTACCTGACCTCACAAATGTGCTTCTGGAAGAATGCTCAAACATTCCCATAGACACACTCCTAAACCTTGTTTACAGCCTTCCCAAAAGAGTTGAAGCTGTTATAGCTGCAAAGGGTGGGCCAACTCAATACTGAACCCTACGGACTAAGACTGGGATGCCATTAAAGTTCATGTGCGTGTAAAGGCAGGCCTCCCAATACATTTGACAATATAGTGTGTGTATATATACAGTCATGGCCGAAATTGTTGGCACCCTTGATATTTTTCCTGAAAATCAAGTATTTCACACAAAAAAGGTATTGCATTAACACATGTTTTGCTATACACATGTTTATTCCCTTTGTATGTATTGGAACAAATATAAAACAGAGGCAGAAAAGCAAATATGACATAATGTCACACAAAACCCCAAAAATGGGCTGGACAAAAGTATTGGCACCCTTAACTTAATATTTGGTTGCACACCCTTTGGAAAACATAACTGAAATCAGTCGCTTCCTATAACCATCAATAAGCTTCTGACACCTCTCACCCGGAATTTTGGACCACTCTTCCTTTGCAAACAGCTCCAGGTCTCTCTTATTGGAAGGACACCTTTTCCCAACAGCAATTTTAAGATCTCTCCACAGGTGTTCAATGGGATTTAGATCTGGGCTCATTGCTGGCCACTTCAGAACTCTCCAGCGCTTCTTTGCCATCCATTTCTGAGTGCTTTTTGACGTATGTTTGGGGTCATTGTCCTGCTGGAAGACCCAGGATCTTGGACGCAAACCCAGCTTTCTGACACTGGGCCCTACAGTGCGACCCAAAATCCTTTGGTAATCCTCAGATTTCATGATGCCTTGCACACAGTCAAGGCACCCAGTGCCAGAGGCAGCAAAACAACCCCAAAACATCATTGAACCTCCACCATATTTTACCGTAGGTACTGTGTTTTGTTCTTTGTAGGCCTCATTCCGTTTTCGGTAAACAGTAGAATGATGTGCTTTACCGAAAAGCTCTATCTTGGTCTCATCTGTCCACAAGACGTTTTCCCAGAAGGCTTTTGGCTTACTCAAGTACATTTTGGCAAACTGTAGTCTTGCTTTTTTATGTCTCTGTGTCAGCAGTGGGGTCCTCCTGGGTCTCCTGCCATAGCGTTTCATTTCATTTAAATGTCGACGGATAGTTCGCGCTGACACTGATGCTCCCTGAGCCTGCAGGACAGCTTGAATGTCTTTGGAACATGTTTGGGGCTGCTTATCCACCATCCGGACTATTCTGCGTTGCAATCTTTCATCAATTTTCCTCATCCGTCCACGACCAGGGAGATTAGCTACAGTGCCATGGGTTGCAAACTTCTTGATAATGTTGCGCACTGTGGACAAAGGCAAATCTAGTTCTCTGGAGATGGACTTGTAACCTTGAGATTGTTGATATTTTGCCACAATTTTGGTTCTCAGGTCCTCAGACAGTTCTCGTCTCCTCTTTCTGTTGTCCATGCTTAGTGTGGCACAGACAGACACACAATGCAAAGGTTAAGTGAACGTCTCTCCTTTTTATCTGCTTTCAGGTGTGATTTCTATATTGCCCACACCTGTTACTTGCCCCAGGTGAGTTTACAGGAGCATCACATGCTTGTAACATTCTTATTTATCCGCAGTTGTGAAAGGGTGCCAATACTTTTGTCCAGCCCATTTTTGGAGGTTTGTGTGACATTATGTCGAATTTGCTTTCTTTCCTCCCTTTTTTTGTTTTGTCCCAATACACACAAAGGGAATAAACATGTGTATAGCAAAACATGTGTTAATGCAATACGTTTCGTGAGAAATACATGATTTCCTGGAGAAATATCAAGGGTGCCAACAATTTCGGCCATGACTGTATATATATATATATATATACACACACACACAGTTAGACACAGACACAGGCACAATTTTCATACTTTTGGCTCTGTATGCCACCAGAATAAATTAAAATAAGAAAATCCAAATGAATGTCAAGTGCAGACTTTCAGCTTTAATTCAAGGGGTTGAATATAATTATCAAGTACAAATTTTAGGAACTGCAACCATTTTTATACACAGTCCCTCCATTTTCAGGGGCTCAAATGTAATTGGACAAATTAATATAATCATAAATAAAATGTTCATTTTTAATATTTTGTTGCCTTTACTGGCAATGACTGCCTGAAGTCTGGAACCCATGGACATTACCAAAGACTCGGTTGCTTCCTTTCTGATGCTTTACCAGGCTCTAACAGTGTCTTCAGTTGTTCTTTGTGGGTCTTTCTGCCTTTAGTTTTGCCTTCAGCAAGTGAAATGCATGCTCAATTGGGTTGAGATCAGGTGATTGACTTGGCCATGGCAGAATATTCCACTTCTTTTCCTTCAAAAGCTCCTGGGTTGCTTTTGCAGTGTGTTTTGGATCATTGTCCATCTGTACTGTGAAGCGCCGTCCAATCAACTTTGCTGCATTTGGCTGAATCTGGCCTGACATTATCTCTAAACACTGCAGAATTCCTCCAGCTGCTTCTGTCTTCTGTCACATGATCAATAAACACCAATGACCCAGTGTCACTGGAAGCCATGCATGCCCATGCCATCACACTGCCTCCACCATGTTTTACAGATGACATTGTGTGCTTTGGTTTATGAGCTATTCCAAGCCTTCTCCACACTTTTTTCTTCCTGTCATTCTGGTACAGATTAATCTTCATTTCATCTGTCCAAAGAATGCTTTTCCAGAACTGGTCTGACCTTTTTAGATGTTTTTGGCAAAGTCTAATCTGATTTTTCTATTCTTCACTTATGAATGGTTTGCACCTTGTGGTGAACTCTCTGTATTTGCTCTTGTGAAGTCTTCTCTTGATTGTAGACTTTGACAATTATACGCCCACCTCCTGGTGAGTGTCTGGATGTTGTAAATGGGTTTTTCTTTACCATAGAGAGGATCCTGCGATCATCCACCACTGTTGTCTACTGTGGACGTCCATGCCTTTTTTATGTTGCTTACCAGTGCGTTCTTCTTTCTTCAGAATGTACCAAACTGTTGATTTGGCCACTCCTAATGTTGCTGCTATCTCTCTGATGGATTTGTTTCATTTTTGAAGCCTTACATTGGCCTGTTTCACTTACATGGACAGCTCCTTTGAATGCATGATGTAGGTTCAACACATTAGATTCCAAATGCAAATACCACACTTAGAATCAACTCCAGACCTTTTACCTGCTTAATTGATGAAGAAATAATGAAGGAGTAGTCCACACTTGGCCATCAAACAGCTTTTGATTTAATTGTCCAATTACTTTTTGTCCCTTGAAAAATGGGGGGTGGCTACTCTTAAGAGCTGTAATTCATAAACTCTTCCTCCAGTTTGGATGTACATACCCTCAAATTAAACCTGAGAGCGTGCACTTTCAGACCATATCCATTATATAACTATAGGTTGAATATGTTTTGTTAAATACCTGAAAAAAAATCTAAAATTGTGCCTGTGTCCAAATATATATGGACCTAAGTGTGTGTGTGTGTGTGTTCCAGAGGCTGAGAAAACAAAATATGGGTAGTATTACAGGTAGCAGCAACTGGACCCCCAAAAATATGAAAGTTATTGTTTATTCATATTTCAAGCATACAGTATTTTCAAATATTACTACAGCGTAAAGCTGAATCTGGATGTTTTAATTGAAGATTTTTTGGATTCTAGGATTATGCTGAGAAAATTCCATCATTTTATTAGTTGGAAAGGCTACATTGGTTGAGTGGTGGCTGTCAATATATTAGCCAATGGGGAGATGCCTTCATCCATGCTGTTTAGTGCAGGAGGAATCTATCTGATTTCTGAGGGCTGATCGAGAGAAATGTATGCATGTACTGTATGGTTACCTATGGATAGTGGATAATGCCTTCTCCCTGTCTGAGCTTCTACCTGGTTTCCCAACTTACTCTATCACCTGCTCTGATCTCTGTTCTTACTCCACTGCAGTTCATCTGATATGGCACTTTGCCTAACCATCTGTTTAACCATCATATGTTACCAATGGGATAAACCAAGGGCTACAAACTGGGAGCTGACAGCCTAACCTACCTTGTCTTTGAAGAAGACAAGAGCAGTGACTGGGCATTGCTTATATTCTGCACCTCTGCATGAATTCACATCTACCACCTGGTAAAACCAATACACTCTTATAGATTGTTTTCTTTTCAATTTTTTTTTGTGAACAGTGAATGAAGAGAGGAGAATTTTCAATTTATTGAAAATGAAAAAAAAAAATAATAATTTTTACTTTACTAACAGGTAAGGCACCTAAAATTACCATTTACCAGGGCAGGTAGTAGAAACTTTATCCTGCCACTTTTTGAAACTCTAATTTGGCCACATCTGCAGTATGTCATCCAGTTCTGGTCACCAGTCCTCAAGAAGAATGTGCTGGAAGAGAAAAGCAACAATACTAATAAGGGGACTGGAGGACCTCCGTTACAAGGAACGACTACAAACATTAAATTTATTCTCCCTGGAGAAGAGACATGTGAGAGGAGATATGATAGTGTTATACAAATATCGTAATGATTCTTGTATAGGGAATAACTATTCAGTCTTAGGGAGTATAAGAAGATATCACTGAAATTGGAGAAGCAGTTTTACCTTAAACTGTGTAGGAGGTTTTTCACTGTCAGAGCAGTAAGGATGTGGAACTCACTTCCACAATCGTTGGTGTCGGTGGGAAATATTGATACCTTCAAAAAAAAAAAAAAACCTCTTGGATGGGCATCTCAGTGAACACAGTATACAGAGATATGGAGAAAAATGATGACATGAACTCACACACACAGATTGAACTGGATTGACTGGTGTCTTTATTCAGCCTTACCAACTATGTAACTATATGTAACTATGTAACTTACTTATCTTGCATATAATTCCCATCTTCAATTACCTACCTCAGCTTGGGCATCAAAAGAGCTAGGAGACCATCAGCACCAAAATGGTCATTTAAAAGGGGGCCATCTTAACATCTTCCCGCCCGGCGGGAATAGAGCAGATTGACAGCCAGGCGGGACACTCTTCATTGTGACTGGGCGTCATATGACGTCCTGTCAAAACGAGATGCTCATGTGGCCGCAATCTGGCCGCAAGCAGCACGATCTGCCACTGGCTGTGTCCACAGGACACCAGCCTGTTGCCAGTGTCATGTGGCAGCTGTGACCAATCACAGCAGATCACATGTCAATTGTATACAATGGACGGCCTCCTGTCATGCCATCCATTGTATAGAATTATGTTGTTAGCTGTGACTGGTCAAAGCAGTCACATGATACAGACAGGGCCAATCACAGCCCATATGTATCATGTGATGAGCTTTGCCCAGTCATAGTTAATCACAACAAAAGACTGAATTAATCAGTTTAATTCAGTAACAATGATTGCAAATATCAATGAAATACATTGGTATTAGCAATCATAATGTGTTAAAAAAAAAAAAAAAAGAAATATCCTGATCACTTGCCCAGAGTAGTTCAATGTTACAATGGTAACATTGTATTGCTTTGGTCACTGTGTGTTGAAAAAAAATTGTAAAAAAAAGAAAAAATAATGTAAATAAAAATATTATTATAAAATTATTTTTTTTTTACATTCTGTCACCAGTCAGTGTCTCTGATCACCGCCACACCAGTTATGTAATAATGTGTAATAATATGTAAAAAAAAAATTGTGATTTTTATTTTTTTTTCCATGTCTACATTTTCCAAAAAATTGTAACAAAAAATTACAACCTACAAAAAATTCACCATGCCTCTTACTAAATACCTTGAACTGCCTATTTTCCAAAAATGGGTGATTTGGGGGGTATTTGTACTATTATGGTGTTTTCGAGCCTCAAGAAATGAGATGGGCCATCAGTACATGATTGATCAATTGTCAGATATATATACCTTGGTTTGTAAACTCTATAACTTTCCCACAGACTAAATAATATACACTAATTTGGGGTATTTTCACCAAAGACATATAGCAGAATACATTGACCTAAATTTATGAAGAAATGTTATTTATTTGCAAAATTTTACAACAGAAATGAAGAAAAATTTGTTTTTTTTTCAAAAGTTTCAGGGGTTTTTTTTATTTAGCAAAAAATGTAAAAAAACTCTGGTGATTAAATACCATCAAAAGAAAGCTCTATTTTGTGTGAAAATAATAATAAAAATGTCATATGGGTACAGTATTGCATGACCACGCAATTGTCATTCAAACTGCAACAGCGCTGAAAGCTGAAAATTGTCCTGGGCAGGAAGGGGGTAAAAGTGCCCGGTATTGAAGTGGTTAAAGACCCGCTTGAAGCACCTACAGAATACTAAACTACACATGGGATGGCACTTACACAGAAAAGAGTATGCTTGTAGTATATAAAGTCTGAGACTTTAGGTTACCATCTTTTAGATGTAGTGGCACAGAATGCATTTTAAAAAATTATTTAATAAAAAAAAACCTAGCAAACAGAATCAGCAGAGCAGATCTCGAAAACTAGCAGCGGACCAGATTTTGTCGCTATTTATTCATTTCATCAGTAACAGCATAGGAGTTTAGTCACTAGCATCTCTACAAGTTATTATCTTTCTAATTAAATATATTACTCAGATATTCTTTTCCAAAAGAAACGCAATACGTTTGGTAATTGAAGACAACAGCATGAACCTACTGGAATCACCAGTGAAACCATATAGAAAAATTGGGAATAATGTGGTAAAAATAAAGCTTTATGTGCTTCCATGAAATGTGATGGCAAAGCTGGAAGGTAATTTGCATGACATAAGAGTTTTTATGGTTCATAATGTGTGTCATCTTACAGGTGCTAACTATACTTGTCCTCATGTTTTTAGCAATACTTCAGATTTTATACATTTAAAAAGTGGTTACCTGTAGTTCCCAGCTGTTGTTGAATAGCATTGCTCAGCAGGACTTGCCTGCCACTGAGGAAGCATGCGATGAACTGTACATCAACAGCAACAGATGTGGAGTGCCTCACTAAAATGTGAGTCATTGCTTGCTGGAGATCCACCTGTAGTACCGCCACATCTATCTGTGCCTTCTAGGGGTCCTGAATCTATAGAAACTGAACACATTTAAATGCTAGTTATCAGATGACAACCATGGTAGTTTGTCCCAATATATGTTAACAACATATACTAGGCAACATGCTTTGTTTAACTTTTATTAATTTATCTTGCTAAAGTGCTCTACTAACAGTGGCACTATATGATAATCTGCTGTGTGAACAAATTATTAGCCACTTGCCTACTGGGTACTTATACCTCCTTCCTGACCAGGCCAATTTTCAGCTTTCAGCGCTGTTGCTCTTTGAATGACAATTGCGCGGTCATGCAACATTGTACCAATATGACATTTTTATCATTTTTTTTCACACAAATAGAGCTTTCTTTTGGGGGTATTTACTCACTGCCGGGTGTTTTAGTTTTTGATCTATAAACAAAAAAACAGCACAAAATAAAAAAAAAAAAAGTTTTTCTTTGTTTCTATTTAAAAATTTTGCAAACAGGTAATTTTTCTCCTTCACTGATGTGCATTGATGAGGCGGCACTGATAGGAAGCACTGATGGACACTGATAGGCAGCACTGATGGGCACTGATAGGCGGCACTGATGAGCACTGATAGGCGACACTGATGAGGTGGCACGGATAGGTGGCACTGATAGGCAGCAGTGATGGGCGGCACTGATAGGCGACACTGATGAGCTGGCACTGATGATGCGGCACTGATAGGCGGCACTGATGCGCACTGACTGATGGCACTGACAGGCTACACTGCTGAGCACTGACTGGTGGCACTGATGGGTGTCATTGCTGGGCTGAACTGATGGGCACTGGTGGGTGGCACTGGTGGATACTGCTGGGCACAGGTGGGTGGCACTGCTGGGCACTTGTGGGTGGCACTGGTGGGTGGCACTGCTGGGCACTGATCATCAAAGGCACTGATCATCAGTGCCCTGATGACCGGCGCCGATCCCTCCTCTGACAACTGCCGGTTCTCGGCAGTACTTTCCTCATGCTGTGGCAGCGTAAGGAAAGTGCAGCCAATAACCGGCAATTGCATTTCCCGGTGATCATGTGTCATTGGACACGGCTGATCATGTGGTAAAAGGCCGCTGTGAATGGCCTTTTACCACATCACGTGATCAATTGTGTCTGTAGGACACAGCGATCATGGAGATCGCCGGGTGCACACTTCCGAGGGCGTGCAGGAGAGCGTGTTCTGGGAGGATGTCATATGATGCCCTCCCAGAACTGGCTGGCCACAGTGAAGCCAACATTTCGACTATCTGCGGTTGGCAAGTGGTTAAAGCAGCCTAAGCTAATTTCCAAAGTGAATGGCAAAGGGGCCAAGTAAATCAGAGAAGGAGTCATATGCTCTGTTAACAACTCTGCGCTTCTCTGCATAATTTCTTAAAGAATTCCAGATACAGTATGTGATTTTTTACATAATTATATTGGTCCAGTTTTGACCAACGTAACTATGCATATAGCATACCTGTGGGATCCCTCTAGAAGTTGGAAATCATTGTAGTAAACAGTCCTACTACTGTACAGTACAGCATAGTATAGCATAGAAACTTTTTTTTTTCTTTTTGTCCAGCAAGACATTGTAGGGGGAGAATGTACTTTAATTAGGGGTGAGGCATTCATTTAAAATGGGCGTGATTTTACAAGAAGCATATTAGTTAATCTATATACAGTATTATGCCTGCAATATTCACAGTGCTTTGCATATTGTATGTAACAACTGCAACAACCAATTATCCTGCAAACATTTGACCATTCTGCAACTCTTGCAGTGTACATTGGCCAGTAGTATGTAGGGAAGTGTACAGTGGTCAGCATTTTGTAGGACATTGTACACAGGTCAGCATGGCAGATCACATAGGTCAACAATACAGAGGACAGGGCATGAGTAGGATAGAGAGCAGGGGTCAATAGAACAGAAGATGGGGGCCAGTGGAGTAGAGGACAGGGGGTCAGTGGGGCAGTGGACAGGAACTGTGTAGGGTAGAGGATTGGCGGTCACCAGGGCAGAGGCATAGAAATCAGTAGAAGTTGACAAGAGGTTGTAAGAGGAGATGGGCATTTCTGATCTCTTAAATGCAGTGAAAGCCATATTCTCTAAATACCTTGGCCACATAGCACCAGCCAATATTAAAATAGACACATCAAACTTTTAGTTTTCATCAAACTTTTTCTAGGGCAGAAAAAATTCATCATCGTTAATGTTTACCTTTTATACTTGAGCCAAAAAATACCTTACAACTCCAGGTCTTCTTTGTGGGCACTTTTATTCTTGGGGTGGTGGGGGTTTAACCTAGCCTTCTATTTCCCCCTATATTGCTCCACATCCCAAACCCATCTTTCTTTCAGCAAACTGAAGAAACTTTAATTGCAACTGGCTAATGTATGGAGAGTTCAACATCACCATGATAACAATTGCTCTACCAGTTTGCTTACCAATTCTACAGTCGCCTCAGTTTATCCCTTCATTCACCACCAATAGGATAGAACACCTCTTGCGATATTGGATCCATGCCTTGGTCTGACCACTCACTAGTCATGCTCTCCCTAGACATACCTACTGCTTTACAGTAGGAATGGACATGGTGTCTCAATGATTCCCTCTTACAAGATCCCTGATGGCACCAAACAATTCTTAATATGATCACTGGCTTCCATAGGTATATAACATCAATGATCCAATCCTGCAACCAACTCAACAGAAGGTGCTAAATACATTTCTTAGGTGGACTTTTAAACAGTTTAGGTGTGAAGTTAAATAGGGAGAGAATGCAAGCCATTTTCTATACTCTAACCTTTGAAACTCAGCATAAACAATCCTTTGAGATTTGAGACATGTGAGACCTTTGCTGAAAAAGCTACTACCATATCCAAATTCCTACATCTCTATGACCAATCCACACACAGTTACTGTATCTAGATAATATGAGCTAGAGGCATCTAATTTATCTATAAATATTTAGTCTAGTTTAGTGATAAATGTGGACAATTCCTTGCAGAACTGTAGAAAGAAAACCATGTACCCCCCTTTCTCCATCTTAAATACTTTTAGTGATTATTACTATGCATTGTACAATCTTAAGGGATCAGATCCTCCTTGAATTGACCAGACTCATTACCAACTTATAGAATAATACTTTCAAGACACCTTGTTCACTTCCACAGAGCCCAACACATGCAACAGGTTAAAGGTTCCAGTCACTGAAGCAGAGCCACATTCAAACATACCCATCTGCTATAAACCTTGGACCGATGAGTTTACACCCATATTCTACAAAAGATTATTCTTTTTCTCACAGCCTGATAAGGATAATTGTCTCTTCTCTTGTTACCCAATCTCGCTTATGAGAGTCTGAAGCTTTATGCTAAAGCGATAGCTAACAGAATTCAACCTTTTAATCCAGAGTTGATACATTCAAACCAAGCAGGGTTCATCTATAGCTGAGAAGACAGAGAGAAACACCTCCTACTAACCCAGTAGAGCAAAATCTCAAACATACCATTGTTCTTATTATTGGTAGATGAAAAAAAGGCCTTTGACTACCTCCACTGGTCTTTTCCTAAACAAATTCTTCTATAACTAGGTTTAGGCCTTATCCTCCTTTATAAATTAATATTAATTAGTAATAATTATTATTAATTACATTTACACTGTGGGTTATTGGCTCTCTATCCCCCAGATTTTTAACACATAAAGGGACACACCTGGTGTACCCACCGTCTTGTATGTACTGACCATGGAACATATGTCTATTGCCATTCAATAAAATTTTATTTTTTTATCAGGTATCCACACTATTCCCTTTCACACAAAGTTTTTTCTCTTCACAGGCAACTTTTTACCTTATGTCACTCAATGCCATATATCCATGCCATTCATAATAAATGAATTCAAATGATTCAGCTCCCTCAGATTCTTTAAAATAACTACTTAAAATATGAAATACTCAATATCTTCTTACCACCCCCACCAATACTTCTTTTGGAAAACAAACTTCCTTTCAAGATTGCACCAGATCTCAGACTGTCAGACACTGCCTGGCGGTACCTCTAGCACTCCACAGGACAGGATTCCCCAGAGTGCGGAGTCTAAGCCTCAGTCTGCTTGTTCACCAGGGCCCCTGATGGTGGGGATGGACTTGAAGCAGACAGTGACCAGGTCGCGGCCCCTGAGTACACCCGCCTGTGGTAGAGGGATCCGCCAGAGATATATACAGGTAGAGAGCCTGGCGTGAAGGGGCGGAAAGGCCTGAGCAGTGATACCCGGATCCGTGCAGGACGGATGGATGGCAGAGTGAGCGTGGTCAGACGGGTCG
Organism: Staurois parvus; assembly: GCF_062004578.1. Classification (NCBI taxonomy): domain Eukaryota; kingdom Metazoa; phylum Chordata; class Amphibia; order Anura; family Ranidae; genus Staurois; species Staurois parvus. The sequence goes on along the minus strand of NW_028318344.1, from coordinate 6,813,600 downwards.
GTTCGGTAACAGCGGGGTCAGCGTAGCACAAGGCAGCAGGCAAAGAGTAGTCAGGTCACTCGCCAGGTTCGGTAACAGGAGTTCGGATCAATAGGGAATATCCAGGAGAGAAGTCAAACGAGCCAGGAGTCAGAGCAGGAGATAGTCAGCAGAGGTCAGGATCAAGCAGGGTCGGCAACAAGTCAATCAGCAGATACACAGGAACAGGATAATTAGACCATACGGCAACTAGTGTCTGTGCAGGCCTGGTTTAAATAGGGCGCCCTGCGCCGTCATTGGTGCCAGGCGCGCATCCGCGAACGTGAGTGCACATGCGCGGCCGCCACTGCCACCGCCCAGGTCCTAGTGCCAGTGGATTAGGGCGCATTGGCGTTCTGCGCATGCGCAGATCCGTGTGCTGTCGCGCTTGCTGACACAGACTGCATCACAGATTTGCACCAAAATACACTATATTGCCAAAAGTATTGGGACGCCCCTTCAAATCATTGGATTCAGGTGTTCCAATCACCTCCATGGCCACAGGTGTATAAAATCAAGCTAAACAATAAAAGAGAAAAATTCCCAGCTCAACTTACCAACCAGCTTGCAAACAAACCAAATTAGCCTGTCTAATAGTATGCATTAAAATAGCGGTTTAGTTAGCACACATTTGCAAATACTGCAAAGGGTAGGCCAAGTCAGTATTGAACCCTACAGACTAAGATGGGGATGCCATTAAAGTTCATGTGCGTGTAAGGGCAGGCGTTCCAGTACTTTTGGCAATATACTGTATCTCAGAATACAGATTCCCTCTAATATATTACGCTTGTTTACTCTTAATTATTTCTCTCTTTTCCAGAAAACACTTTCTGTTCTTAAAATATATGCATAGTGCAAACTATTCTCTTGGATGAGCAGGACGATTATTCTTAAAATGAACATTGTGCCCTGATTCCTATATCTATTCCAGACCATCCATATTGATATATGTAATTCCTTTTTCAAAATCTCCATAGTTTTACTAGTTTCATATGGGGATTAACCCATCCCAGACTGAATGGCAAAATCCTCTCCTCCCCAGACCTGAACCTGTAGCTTTCTTACAACTTGTGTCTATTTCCCCATATTGACACTATATCCACTAGAGCACATGTGTCAAACCGTGGGCCTTCCAGCTGTTGCCAAACTACAAGTCCCATGAGGCATTGCAAGATTGACAGTTACAAACATGACTCCAAAAGGCAGAGGCATGATGGGACTTGTAGTTTTGCAACAGCTAAAGGGCTGCCAGTTTGACACCCCCGCACTAGAGCATTTGCCTTTTGCAGAGTAGAGTAGGGACTGGCCAGAGAATGATCCCTTCAGTGGAATGAGTAAGAAAAGGTTGCATCTGTTAAGACAGAAGAGTGTGGCACAGCAGAAGAAAGGTCAAAAGCTATGTTATTAAGCTGTTGTGCCACTGGTTAATTTGCTGAAGGGCTTTATATTTTTGTAAGAGTAATTTTACCTATAGCATTTAGATCTGTTGTGGTTGCTTCTTCCACCAGTCAATTCAAGCCTCTTACTGCTGGATAAAAAAAATCAGTTGTTGCAACCTAAATTACCTAAAAAAAAAAATTTTTCAAGTTGTAATGAATCTGATTAGGCTGCTGTTGTTGTATTGAAGCCAATCAGTATTGTAACATTCCAAAAATGAATTAAACATGCAAAATATATGATGCCAGAATAAGGTGTCCAAGACGCTGTCCATGAGAATTGTACTAGCCTTTAAAGGATAAATTTACCTTTGGAACATGTAATATGCTCCCATAGCCGCAGCTGCGACCCCCCCACCCCCTCCCTCTGACAGATAATACGGGGAGAAGTTTCCCCGTACTCTCTGTCAGATTTAAAAACGGCGCACCCACACGGCCACACCACTCATTCACAGAGTTATGTGAATGAGTGCCTACAAGTCCCGGCAGCCTAAGCAGCTGTGGGCTTATAGTTTTCAATGAACTACCACTGCACTGTGGAGCTCTGTGGTAGTTCATTGAAGCTTTTCTGTCAGAACATCTGCTTGACCGTATATCTTGTACGGCAAGTACATATTCTGACAGATCTGCAGGAGACCTGCATGGCATCAGCGATCTACTGATTACTGGTGCAATGCTTTACAGGCTCCTTTGGACAAAAATAAAAAATGCACATTTTTTTACCTGCAAAAAAATGTGCATTTATTATTTTTGTCCAAAAGGTGAACTTATCTTTTAACACGACATTCAGTTTCAAGGCACCTCACAAGCAAGTGATTTAAAGCATTAATGTTTTTCCAATGTCACCCCCACATAAAAGAGACCCCTCTCCCCACTGTACAGTATTTTAAAAAGGGTTTTTTTTTGTTTGTTTTTTTGCATTGGTACAAGTTTCCAATGCCTCTGCATAGACCCCTATGTCCTTTATCTTGACAATCCCTTACCTATTTGCTTTGAAAATGGCCAGAATTGGTTTTCAAGACTTACCTTCCATAGACTTCAAAGATGTTTGGATTTAAGTGCACAATTTTCAGAATTTACAAAGTGTTTATAAACACCCACAAAATAAACTCAGACACATTTTCTTATCCCTTGTCACTTTGGTGTCCTGTGGTGATGTAGGGGTCAGGGGACAGAATACACAGTGGGGGATCAGGCATTTAACAGGCAAATGTTTATTGTTTGCTTTACAGAGGTTTACTCTTTTTTAGACTTTTTGTTTCTCAACCCTATCTATGCCACAAAATTTAAGTGACGTAGGATCCCTATTGTGGTGTGTTCTAAAATTATTGGATAGGCTATTTTTGATATTACTAATGTTCTCTGAGTCTGACCCTGAGTTCCCCAGTGGTCCTACCCACATATTGAAGTCCACAGCTGCATTCAAGGAGATAAATAACATGCGTTGTGGTGCATGTAATCAACTTTTTTATTTCATATCTCCTACCTGAGATATTGGATTGAAAATGGGTGATCTTTCTATGAGCAACATTTAATCAGGAGGACTACAAGCTCCAGCATTACTTCCTGTGCCCCACCAAAAGCGTGAAATACTTATTTCACCATAAGAGTCAGGGAGCACAGAGCACTTATCACCTTCTGGATGTTAAAGGGATTTTTGTTCACTTGTTGATTTCACATTTAGGACTTTATTTCACAATTTTTTGTTATGTGTTCATTATTATAGCATGTTTTTCATGTAATATAACATACATTGAGGCAGCGCTCCTGCTATTTTGTGTATTATGCTGGTTGAGTAAAAGGCATCCTCTGAGATCACCTGTTGCTAAAGCTTCCAGAAGCCCCTCTTACTCAAACATTGCAATCAGATGGCAGTATGTTAGATTTTTTTCTTGCAGTGCAACACTGTGTTGTGTGCTGTAGCGTTGGCTCCAATTATATTATTATGGAGTCATTTTTTTTCTCATGCATCAAAATGTATGGATGTACTGAAGAGCAAACTGAGCCTAAAACCCCGTACACATGAGAATATTGGACGAATGATTGTCCTTTTTTTTCATGCTAGTCTCTTATCAATAAAGAAAAGGTTACTAAAGTTACAAAATTTCTCGTAGTACAGACTAAAAATTGTGAAGTGATGTCATGTATTGTAATGTATTTGTATTGTATTTTCAGACGAAAACTGTTGATTAAATGAAAACTGTACGATCTAGTATTGTATGAAGAAAAAATTCACGCTTGCCCATTTGAAAGATTTCAGAGGAAAGCTGTGTACTAACAATCAGATTATCATACAATTGCTTTGAAAGCGGTATTTTTTGCACAATTTTCTGATCGTGTGTACTAGGTTTAAATCTGTTCTTTTTCTAATTCACTGAAACAGAATGACATTCCATTAGGCAGTACTTTTCTACTTTGCAACACTAATACTTTTTTATATCTCTATTCACTGACCAAATTTAAAGTCTAGTATGGCTTACACGCCCTCCATTTCCATTCTATAAAGAGAACCAAATATCTCTAGAGAAAAGCTCACATAGAAAAGACTAGCAAATCGAGGTGATCTTATCAGAGAGGCGTTGAAACAATTTTAGCTTGGCAGCTATAGCGGATAAGATTGTAAATGAGGATATGTCAGTTATTTCGTCTTTTTCCTATTGTGTTACATTTTGGTTTTATCCCTGTCATGCTTTTATCAGAGAGAAGGATGATGCTGATATGGAGAAGTCTTGGCAATGGGATAATGGAATCAACATCCAGATAAAAAGCAGAATGAGTTTGTTATGCTTTCATTAAAAATGTCCACTCCGGCATTACCACTTCTTTGGCCAGCTGCTGTATGACAGTGGTGACTTTTGGGAAATCTTTATTCCAGTTAGCACCTTCTTCACTTTATTGGTTGACTCTGTTTGGACTGTGACATTAAATTTTAAAGTTATGTATTTTGAGCAGAGGACAATAATTCTAAAAATAGAAGAGAAACAGGCAAACATGACTTTCACATCCTTAAAATAGAAACCTACTCAAAAAAGAGGACCACACAAAGCCATTGTCCTCACACAAGACAAGTTATCACGATGAGTCCACACACCCCCTAGCACAGTGCTGTCCACAGAAATGCACAATAGCTTAGTTTTTGTAAATGTGTTTTGTATTTATTAGGCAATATAGTTTAGCATACATTTTTAAAAAGGAGTATAAGTAGGTAGCATATTTCAATTGAAGCACAGCATCCCAGTTTCAAAAAGAAGCATGACTGAACATCATTTGGATTTGTAACGACAAACATAGATTGTTTACTAGAAGTGTCACCATCCAGATCTTTTCTCTCCTGCTTAGCATGACTGAATGTGTTGGTAGTGGAACTAGTGATCAGGGATGAGTTGCAAAATTCACCAAACTTGATTTTGTTGCAAAACTGGCATTCACATTCGAACCAACTGGACTCCTTAGACAAATTCACCCTTAAGTAAATCTTCCAATGTAGCGTTGTAAGCCTTGCAAGCATATAAACATCAATAAGCATATTACAGAGAGCAGGGAGACATTCATGAATGTATTATAGAAAGCAGCTAACTGTACAGTAATTCCTTTGTCATCCTTGTCACAAAGCACCATACACAGTATACAATGTCCACTTACTCGACAGTCATTCTAAGGGCCAAAAGTACTTTTTTTTGGGGGGGGGGGGTCACTTAGGTTGCTTTATCCTATTTTATTTAATTTTCCTGCTTGCTGTATTCCTAGGACAGACAGGAGATGTAGTAGCCACATAAAGTAGGGGTTGGGGGGGAGGGGGTTATTGGCTCCTCCATTTCCTGGAGTACTGACAGCTTCCAAGTGTGGGTTACGAATTTATAATTGTCAGCCTTGTAGCCCATATAACAAGTTGGTGAGAAATGTCTACTGATCTTTCCATTATCCGCAACAGAAAAAAATGATGGAGCGGAGAATTGCACGTAGTAATGTACAGTCAGGTCCATAAATATTGGGACATCGACACAATTCTAACATTTTTGGCTCTATACACCACCACAATGGATTTGAAATGAAACAAACAAGATGTGCTTTAACTGCAGACTGTCAGCTTTAATTTGAGGGTATTTACATCCAAATCAGGTGAACGGTGTAGGAATTACAACAGTTTGCATATGTGCCTCCCACTTGTTAAGGGACCAAAAATAATAGGACAATTGGCTTCTCAGCTGTTCCATGGCCAGGTGTGTGTTATTCCCTCATTATCCCAATTACAATGAGCAGATAAAAGGTCCAGAGTTCATTTCAAGTGTGCTATTTGCATTTGGAATCTGTTGCTGTCAACTCTCAAGATGAGATCCAAAGAGCTGTCACTATCAGTGAAGCAAGCCATCATTAGGCTGAAAAAACAAAACAAATCCATCAGAGAGATAGCAAAAACATTAGGCGTGGCCAAAACAACTGTTTGGAACATTCTTAAAAAGAAGGAACGCACCGGTGAGCTCAGCAACACCAAAAGACTCGGAAGACCACGGAAAACAACTATGGTGGAGGACCGAAGAATTCTTTCCCTGGTGAAGAAAACACCCTTCACAACAGTTGGCCAGATCAAGAACACTCTCCAGGAGGTAGGTGTATGTGTGTCAAAGTCAACAATCAAGAGAAGACTTCAGTGAATACAGAGGGTTCACCACAAGATGTAAACCATTGGTGAGCCTCAAAAACAGGAAGGCCAGATTAGAGTTTGCCAAACGACATCTAAAAAAGCCTTCACAGTTCTGTCCTATGGACAGATGAGACCAAGATCAACTTGTACCGGAGTGATGGGAAGAGAAGAGTATGGAGAAGGAAAGGAACTGCTCATGATCCTAAGCATACCACCTCATCAGTGAAGCATGGTGGTGGTAGTGTCATGGCGTGGGCATGTATTTCTGCCAATGGAACTGGTTCTCTTGTATTTATTGATGATGTGACTGCTGACAAAAGCAGCAGGATGAATTCTGAAGTGTTTCGGGCAATATTATCTGCTCACATTCAGCCAAATGCTTCAGAACTCATTGGACGCTGCTTCACAGTGCAGATGGACAATGACCCAAAGTATACTGCAAAAGCAACCAAAGAGTTTAAGGGAAAGAAGTGGAATGTTATGCAATGGCCAAGTCAATCACCTGACCTGAATCCGATTGAGCATGCATTTCACTTGCTGAAGACAAAACTGAAAGGAAAATGCCCCAAGAACAAGCAGGAACTGAAGACAGTTGCAGTAGAGGCCTGGCAGAGCATCACCAGGGATGAAACCCAGCATCTGGTGATGTCTATGCGTTCCAGACTTCAGGCTGTAATTGACTGCAAAGGATTTGCAACCAAGTATTAAAAAGTGAAATTTAGATTTATGATTATTATTCTGTCCCATTACTTTTGGTCCCTTAGCAAGTGGGAGGCACATATGCAAATTGTTGTAATTCCTACACCATTCACCTGATTTGGATGTAAATACCCTCAAATTAAAGCTGACTGTCTGCAGTTAAAGCACATCTTGTTCGTTTCATTTCAAATGCATTGTGGTGGTGTATAGAGCCAAAAATGTTAGAATTGTGTCGATGTCCCAATATTTATGGACCTGACTGTATACTCATTAATTATTAACTAGATACAAACAAGACAGCTTAACAAGACTGTTCTTTTATTTCCCTTGCCCCCAGACAGTCATGGCGGGGGGTGGGGGCAAAGTGTCTTTTCTCAGAGATAGGAAATTTCTCTGTGGTTGCCTGGCAAGGTTTTTTTTCCTTCAGATGTAGTTACAAAGTAAAAAAGTGTACAGGTCTTGGACAGAAATGGCAAGGTTTGGACGCAAGTCCAGAGATTTCGCAACACTCCAGTGCTCGGGAAAATTTACAATAAGCTACTCATTATGTCATTGTTCCAATGATTAAATGTTTAAAAGTTTAAAACAAGGTACAATGGCTAAGGTAGTGGTAAAGGATTAGGAGCTGACTGCTGCAGTGAAATATATTTGTTTTTTCTGTGTAGCATTACCCCCAAAGAAGACGCTTGGTAATTTGGGTTCTCTGTTCTGCACCTCCAAGAACAACCTCAGCCCCTCTGACAAACCTGATGGAATGAAATATACTGCAAGCACGTATAGGAACACAAGTGTTGATGCCTTTAGCTTGGCTGTGAATTAGTACTAGGAAATAGGACACGAGACAGTTTAGTGTAAATTAACTTAATGTGATGGAATGGGTTACAATAAATGGTGGTTTGAGCATAACTGTATACACAGAAGGTAGGTTCAAACACAGTCTGCTAGACAGTATATTCACTATGCCAAGATAACTTAGAATAGAGTTCTGTAACACTAGACTGGGATTAATGGCTGGGATATGGTCTAATGTCCCCTGAAAGGTACATCTTAGCATAAGCAATAGGTAAAGGTTTCTGTGTAGCAGCTGTAAAGAGACAGTTTTTTGGCCTAAGTCTTCAGCTGCCTAACATTAGCACTCAGTCCCAGTCAAGCCAGCAGGCAGCAATAAGGCTACTAGACGTCAGTATGGTCAGCTCCTAAAGGGCCCAGTCTCTCTAGCAGTAGATAGTAAAGATATGTTTTCTGCCACATATAGCATTTTGCTTTTAGGCCAAAAAGTTCAATGTTGGTCTCATCTGACCAGAGCACCTTCTTCCACATGTTTTCTGTGTCCCCCACATGGCTTCTGGCAAACTGGACTTCTGATGGCTTTCTTTCAACAATGGCTTTCTTCTTGCCACTCTTCCATAAAGGCCAGATTTGTGGAGTGCATGACTAATAGTTGCTCTGTGGACAGATTCTCCCACCTGAGCTGTGGATCCCTGCAGCTCCACCAGAGTTACCATGGTCCATGGCTGCTTCTCTGATTAATGCTCCCCTTGCCAGCCTGTCAGTTGAGGTAGACAGACATGGTAAATTTGCAATTGTGCCATACTCATTTCATTTTTCGATGATGAATTGAACAGTACTCTATGAGATGTTCAAAGCTTGGAATTTTTTTTATAACCTAACCCTGCTTTAAACTTCTCCACAACTTTATCCCTGACCTCTCTGGTGTGTTCCTTGGCCTTCATGATGCTGTTTGTTCACTAATGTTCTCTAACAAACCTTCACAGAACAGCTGTATTTATACTGAGATTAAATTGCACACAGGTGGACTTTATTTATTAATTAGGTGACTTCTGAAGGCAATTGATTCCACTAGATTTTAGTTAGGGGTATCAGATTAAAGGGGGCTGAATACAAATGCACGCCAATTTTGAAAAACATTTATCATTTTTCTTCTACTTCACAATTATGTACCAGTTTGTGTTAGTCTATCAAAAAAACCCAATAAAATACATTTTACATTTTTGGTTGTAACATGACAAATTGTGGGAAATTTCAAGGGGTATGAATACTTTTTCAAGACACTGTATGTATTTTAAAATGATTAAAATAGGTCAGATATGGATAGATTGATACATATTTGAAATTTACTCTTTATTATATATATTGTGCCGCTCATTGGAAATGAAATACAGTATCTTATTTAGCAGTTTTCTGTAACTCTTTTTAAAATACCTTATATCTTAATATTTAATAGCTACTTTTTTACAAAAAAATAAAAATAAAATGCAATGTCTCATTTTCTAAATGACCACATCTCCCAAAAAAAGATAACTAATGTAAACATTAAGAACCAACCACTGGAAGAAAAATTAAAAGATACCCACTGTTCTCCCTGGCTTCTGGACCACTTGTCTACACGAGGGTGACATCACTGGGCCTTTTTGTGGGATCTTGGGAATTCTGAGCAACTCAAATCATGCAAGAAAGCAATCCTGCACTGTGGGCTGTAAGGTAGGCATTTTTCTTTCCTTTCTAAATCCTAAATCTAAATTCTATCTACCCTGTGAAAGGAGGTTGTGCATACTTACCTATTCTGAGAGCAATCTGGTCCAGTCACATGATTTCTCCAGCTTCAGTGAAGAGGAGAGATTGCCATCAATGGCTTCAGAGCCTGGGTAATGACATCACCCATAGACTCACTATGGGGCATCCATTGTCGTTTGTCCATCCTCTACACTGAAGTTGCTGTTGATAGCTGATCATGTGACTGGACCAGATTACTCTCAGAATAGGTAGGTACACACATCTTCCTTTCATATGGTAGATAGATTAAGGTTTAGAAGAGCGGGAGCTGATTTAAGCACAGCTGGGAAAAGATTGGACTTCCACTTTAACCCTTTTACTGCCAGAGCCGTTTTTGCATTTTTTGCACAAGTTTAAAAAAAAAAGTTCTGAAGATTACACCCCCCCAAAAAAAACCCCATTATATATTTGCAGACACCCTAGAGAATAAAATAGTTGCAGTTCCAATTTTTTATGTCACATGATATTACCGCAAAGGTCTAGGAAACGCAACATTTTAGTAGAAACACACTAAAGTGAATCCTAGGGCAGACAAATGCATTAAATTACCCAATGCTTTGGTAAAATATAAAAGATGAGGTTGCACCGAGTAAATAGATACCCAACATGCCAAACCTTAACTTTGTTTGCACCTACAAAATGGTGGCAAACTTCAGTACCCGATATTTTCTATAGGCGATGTTTCAAAAACCCCTATAGGTCATCAGTTTAGTGTTATGGAGGGGGTCTTGTGCTGGAATTATTGCGCTCACTCCAGCATGCACAGCTATATTTAACATGTGTATCACAATTGACGTTTTCATTCGTAAAATACCCTGCATGTCTCCTCTGGGCTCCACTGGATGTAATGCAATGCAGACTGCATTGCAATACATCTATCCCTGGCTATTATAGCCAGGGAAAGTGATAGCCATGACCAGCGGTGTATTTACCATGAGGCAAACAAGGTGTTTGCCTAGGGCGGCAATTTTCAGGGGGCAGCGCCACCTACCTGAAAAAGGCACACAAGTGGCAGGGATGTGGACCTGGTCAGCTCTGCCATGAGACCCGGAGAAGGCTGCATGCTGCTGCAGGGTGTGGGGATGGTGGGCTTCTTCTATCATTGGGGAGGTTAAGGTTAGTGCACAAAATGGGTGGTCGCAGCAGGCAGGTGTCGGCTGTGTGTTGGTCAGTGGTGATGGAGAGTGGGTGTGGCAGGGGAATTACAGTGATGGGCGGCAGGGGCGGTGTGGGAGGCAGCGGGGGGATTGCAATGACAGGCTCTGGTGGTGGCGGTGGTGTGTGGGGGCAGCGGGTTGGATGGAGGGGTATTACGTTGATGGGCTGTGGTGGTGGTGGGGGCAGGGGGGATTCTGGTGGGGTGGGGTCGCCCGATTTCAGTGTTGCCTAGGGCAGCTCATGAAATAAATACACCACTTACCATGACCTGGAAGTGATGTCACACACGTCACTTTCTGGGTCACAGAAAGAAGAAGAGGAGAGCGGATATTTGTCTGCCCTCCTCTGTCCTCTCCACCTGTGAGCATCCCATCATGGCATTTCCCAGTACCGGGGCCCCCGGAAATGATCGTGCGGCAGCGCAGCTGCCCGACTGCTCCCACCTGTCAGGCAGGAGTCTGCCTGATGTTTACACTGCTCATAGTCTTCTCCTCCTCCTATCAACATGCCGATCAAGTTAAAAAAAGTTTCCATTTTCAATACAGGCCTTACTTTAGACCCAGTGATATCTTCACCAGGGCTCTAGGTGCTTCTTAATGCAATGCAAAATGATAATTGCTTGCTTTCTGAAAACAGCACCCTGCTTCAGTTTTCCATTCATGAGCCTTCAACCATGATGCAAACAGTGAGCTAGCTTTTGGAAGAAGCTGTGCAAATATCAAAATGCCCTGATGATCAGTTTGAAAGAGTGAACCTTCCTAGGCATGCTGCATTCATATGCAGACTTTTCTAGGTAATGTGGAAATGCATTGCCCTCTCATCCTTTGGATTTCATTTTTTGCATGATTGAAAAAAATGAAATCCAATGGATGAGAGGGGCATGCTAGGGGCAGAAAGACTAGGGAGGAAAGGTTTAGATGATGCTGTATATGCTTCTGCCCAGAAAGGAGGTGAGCTTTATCAGACTTACTGTAGCATCTAGTGCACACTGTAAGAATTCAGAGTAAACATTCTCTGTATAGCTGTGCAAGACTGAAGGTAAGGCTGGAGTTCAGCTTTAAAAAGCAATCAAAACCATGCCTACTGTTATTATTGCATGCACTCACTCTTCTTTTCTTCTGTGGTTCTAGTCACCTTTCTCAAACCTATCTACTTAAGGACCAGGCCTATTCTGACACCTCTCTTACAGTCATGGCCGAAATTGTTGGCACCCTTGATATTTCTCCAGGAAATCATGTATTTCTCACGAAACGTATTGCATTAACACATGTTTTGCTATACACATGTTTATTCCCTTTGTGTGTATTGGGACAAAACAAAAAAAGGGAGGAAAGAAAGCAAATTCGACATAATGTCACACAAACCTCCAAAAATGGGCTGGACAAAAGTATTGGCACCCTTTCACAACTGCGGATAAATAAGAATGTTACAAGCATGTGATGCTCCTGTAAACTCACCTGGGGCAAGTAACAGGTGTGGGCAATATAGAAATCACACCTGAAAGCAGATAAAAAGGAGAGACGTTCACTTAACCTTTGCATTGTGTGTCTGTCTGTGCCACACTAAGCATGGACAACAGAAAGAGGAGACGAGAACTGTCTGAGGACCTGAGAACCAAAATTGTGGCAAAATATCAACAATCTCAAGGTTACAAGTCCATCTCCAGAGAACTAGATTTGCCTTTGTCCACAGTGCGCAACATTATCAAGAAGTTTGCAACCCATGGCACTGTAGCTAATCTCCCTGGTCGTGGACGGATGAGGAAAATTGATGAAAGATTGCAACGCAGAATAGTCCGGATGGTGGATAAGCAGCCCCAAACATGTTCCAAAGACATTCAAGCTGTCCTGCAGGCTCAGGGAGCATCAGTGTCAGCGCGAACTATCCGTCGACATTTAAATGAAATGAAACGCTATGGCAGGAGACCCAGGAGGACCCCACTGCTGACACAGAGACATAAAAAAGCAAGACTACAGTTTGCCAAAATGTACTTGAGTAAGCCAAAAGCCTTCTGGGAAAACGTCTTGTGGACAGATGAGACCAAGATAGAGCTTTTCGGTAAAGCACATCATTCTACTGTTTACCGAAAACGGAATGAGGCCTACAAAGAACAAAACACAGTACCTACGGTAAAATATGGTGGAGGTTCAATGATGTTTTGGGGTTGTTTTGCTGCCTCTGGCACTGGGTGCCTTGACTGTGTGCAAGGCATCATGAAATCTGAGGATTACCAAAGGATTTTGGGTCGCACTGTAGGGCCCAGTGTCAGAAAGCTGGGTTTGCGTCCAAGATCCTGGGTCTTCCAGCAGGACAATGACCCCAAACATACGTCAAAAAGCACTCAGAAATGGATGGCAAAGAAGCGCTGGAGAGTTCTGAAGTGGCCAGCAATGAGCCCAGATCTAAATCCCATTGAACACCTGTGGAGAGATCTTAAAATTGCTGTTGGGAAAAGGTGTCCTTCCAATAAGAGAGACCTGGAGCTGTTTGCAAAGGAAGAGTGGTCCAAAATTCCGGGTGAGAGGTGTCAGAAGCTTATTGATGGTTATAGGAAGCGACTGATTTCAGTTATGTTTTCCAAAGGGTGTGCAACCAAATATTAAGTTAAGGGTGCCAATACTTTTGTCCAGCCCATTTTTGGGGTTTTGTGTGACATTATGTCATATTTGCTTTTCTGCCTCTGTTTTATATTTGTTCCAATACATACAAAGGGAATAAACATGTGTATAGCAAAACATGTGTTAATGCAATACCTTTTTTGTGTGAAATACTTGATTTTCAGGAAACATATCAAGGGTGCCAACAATTTCGGCCATGACTGTACATGTAAATTTTTTTTTTTGCTAGAAAATCACTTAGAACCCCAAAACATTATATATTTATATTTGTTGCAATTTTTTATGTCACACAGCATTTGCGCAGTGATTTTTCAAACGCAATTTTTTGGGAAAAAATACATTTTAATCAACTAAAAAAAACCACGATATATCACCCAATTTTTTTGAAAAATATGAGTAAATAGATACCTAACATGACATGCTTTCAAATTTTGCACGCTTGTGGAATAGTGCCAAACTTCAGTACTTCATATTTCCATATGTAACACTTTAAAAAAATTTCAGGTTACCAGTTTAAAGTTACAGAAGGGGTCTAGTGCTAGGTTTATTGCTCTTGCTCTGACATTTGCGGTGATACTTCACATGTGTGATGCAAACATCATTTACATATATGGGCGTGACCTACATGCACTCTTGCCAAAAGTATTGGGGCGCCTGCATTTACACGTACATGAACTTTAATGGCATCCCAGTCTTACTCCGTAGGGTTCAATATTGAGTTGGCCCACCCTTGGCAGCTATAGCAGCTTCAGCTCTTCTGGGAAAGCTGTCCACAAGGTTTAGGAGTGTGTCTGTGGGAATGTTTGGCCATTCTTCCATTTGTGAGCTCAGGCACTGATGTTGAACGAGAAGGCCTGACTGTCAGTCTCCCCTCTTATTCATTCCAAAGGTGTTCTATTGGGTTGAGGTCAGGACTCTGTGCAGGCCAGTCAAGTTCCTCCACCCCAAACTCACTCATCCATGTCTTTATGGACCTTGCTTTGTGCACTGGTGCGCAGTCATGTTGGAACAGAAAGGGGCCATCCCCATTCTGTTCCCACAAAGTTGGGAGCATGAAATTGTCCAAAATGTCTTGGTATGCTGACGCCTTAATAGTTCCCTTCACTGGAATCCCTGAAAAACAACCCCTCACTATAATCCCCCCTCCACCAAACTTTACACTTGGCACAATGCAGTCAGGCAAGTACCGTTCTCCTGGCAACCATCAAACCCAGACACATCCATCAGATTGCCAGATAGAAAAGCGTGATTTGTCACTCCAGAGAACACGTCTCCACTGCTGTAGAGTCTAGTGACGGCATGCTTTACATCACTGCATCGGACGCTTTGCATTGTACTTGATGATGTGAGGTTTGGATGCAGCTGCTCGGCCGCAGGAACCCATTCCATGAAGTTCACTGTTGTGCTAATCTGAAGACCACACTAAGTTTGGAGGTCTGTAGCTATTTACTCTGCAGACAGTTGGCGACTTCTGCGCACTGTACGCTTCAGCATGCGCTGACATTGCTCTGTCATTTTACGTGGCCTACTACTTCGTGGCTGAGTTTGTTGTTCCCAGTTGCTTCCACATTGTTATAATACCACTAACAGTTGACTGTGGAATATTCAGTAGCAAGGAAATTTCATGAATGGACTTATTGCACAGGTGGCAACCTATCATGGTATCATGGCTGAATCCACTGAGCTCCTGAGAGCAACCCTTTCTTTCACAAATGTTTGTAGAAGCAGTCTGCATGCCTAGGTGCTTGATTTTTTTTCACCTGTGGCCATGGAGGTGATTAGAATATCAGAATCCAATGATTTGGAGGGGTGTCCCAATACCTCTGGCAGTATAGTGTATGTGTTCACCACTGCGCACAAGCACAGGGGGATAAGGGTACTTTAGAAAAAAAATAATTATTGTTTATTGTATTACTTTTTTTTCACACTGTCCCTTTTAAACTTTTTTTTTTCATAATTTTTATTCCTATCGCAAGGAATGTAAACATCCCTTTTAATAGAAATACGCAGTAATAGGTCCTCTTTATGAAGAGATCTGAGGTCAATAAGACCCCACATCACTGCTCTACAATGGAAAGCATCAGATCAAAAACAAAAAAACAAAAAAAAATCAGGCCAGCACGGGAAGTGATGTCATGACTTTGCTCCGGTCCCCCTAGGTCACAGAGGCTTTCTTCTACTCATCTCTTTGACCAACCAGCGCTGGATCAGATCCTGGGCTCATTGATCCTTCATGTAAGCCCAAGAACCACTGGAAAGCAGTGGAGGGTGCTTCTAAAAGTGATCCAGCGGCTAATCAGCTGCTCAGATCACTTTTATCGGAAAGACTGGTGCCTGAAGGAAATTTTATTACTGGGGTTCTTGCATCTAGCTGAAAGCCATAACGCTGGTATTAAACTTCAACGTAATGATGTATTTTCCCAGGCATTCAGCAAGTGGCTATGGTCACCTGTATACCACTAGGCTCATGACCTTTCACACCACCCTGGACTTCTGATTACCTAAACACCCTTATGAACCAAGAAACACATGACCAGCTGCGTGTTCTTCTCTCAAAGCCATCCATTCTAATGCTGCTACCCCCTTTCTACCCCATGATTCCAGCACCAGCCACACTACAACTAATGACTGACAAGCACCAGTGACCACCTTAGAGTCATGAATAACAACCACCTCCTGGAATCATCAGTAGTCAGCTCAGAATTTAATGTTTGTAATTTTTAACCCATTCAAGCCAGAGACCATTCAGTTTCTCATCAGCAACTTTAAGCCCTGAATGAGACCCTTAGAATACCCCAAATGCATTGATCTGTCTAAGCACCAAACTATGCTTCCTTTTTAGATATGGAAAAAGAAAATAGGGTTCAAAAAATAAATATACTTGCCACACTGCTTAAATCATATACTTAAATTTTAAAAACAAACTGAATTTGCTAGCGATCATTTAATGAACCAAAATATGAATTCTTCCACAACAATGTGCAAATATAATTACCACAACTACTGCAGACATGTAATAAAATAGTGCATAAATTATTCTGTGAAATGAAATTAGAAAAAAAAAAATGTTGGGCAACATGACAAATTGTACAAATTATACAAATTATAAAAAATATCTCTGTGCAAAACCAAAAATAATCCCTACTCAACAAATACAATGTATCTAGTGATTGGTACTATCACTGATATGTGCTTCATATATCAGACAAAGATTTATATATAAACTATTATGTAGCAAATTGATAAGTGCTTGCACAAATTTGACAACATGTAGTACATAGCTATTGATTAGTGCTTCTACAATTATAATATCGAAACGAAAATAATATATAATCATCCTTATTTTTAAAACATCCATATACTCAAATATGTGGAAAATAAAAACACCTCCATGATTACAGTGAAAAGTCTACTTCCATCCATTTATGTGATATCATCCAAGTAAGTGCCACCACCTTTCACTCAATGTGCTCACCACAATCCACAGACCTATAGATCACTTTGCATGTCCAGTGAAAAAGGACCTTGACAAAGTTATCTCCAACCGTCTCCATCACTTCTACTTTTGATCATCAATTTATAATAATGCATCAGCAAGGACCAGCATCAAAGAATGGCTCCTCCGTTCAAGAACATAAGCAAAACAATATAGTGCTTCACCTTTATTATTTTATTAAAACTAAAGAACTATAAAAAAAAGCCACTCACAAAATGAGTGCACTTTAAATCTAAGTGCACACCAGTTGTAGTATCACCTTAAACTAGAAAAAGATGTCCCCTTAAAGCCTAAGGATCGGCATCAGCTTACTGGGCAAATTCCAACTGGTCACTTATGGGTTGATGTTATGATGTCACAACACTCCACCCCAGATCTTAAAATGAACCAAAATATAAATTCTATAGCAACAAAGTGTATATATAATGACTGCAACTACTGTAGTCATGTAATGAAATATTTCATAAATTATACTGCACTATGAAATATTTTATTATATGACTACAGTAGTTGCAGTCATTATATAAACACTTTGTTGCTATAGAATTTATATTTTGGTTCATTTTAAGATCACCGGCAAAATCAATTTTTGTTTTTAGGATTTAAGTATATGACTTAAGCACTGTCGCTACTCAGCACTGCACCCTATTTTCTGTTTTCGCAATTTATATCTTGACTTTGGGATCAATCTACATTTAGATCCAGTACCTTCTACCTCTGTATCTCACCTCCAGGAGATCAACAGCACCGAGTAGCAAGAAAGAATAAAGAAAAAGTTGAAAAATGGAGGTTGTTAATGGTATACATTCATTCAGTTCGAGTTTATATCTGTGTAAAACAATATTTAGTACGGTCTGATAGAAACAAGGTTGGTTCTCACAGAAAAACAAACTATAAATTGTAAATGTCAACCATAATAATAGTTTTTATTCAAAGACATTTATATTTAATGGACAAATGTACATTATATTGTCTGTCCTTTATTATTGCTATAACCCAGGGAAAGATAACCAAGGGAAAGAAAATGTATTCCTTTGACAGTATGCATTAGATATACACTTGAAGTTGGATGGTTCTCTTGATAACCCAAAACCCCCACTTGCTAATGTATAAATTCTCCCATCACCCTGTTCAGCAGCCAAAGCCCTACGTTTAAAGCCCTGTGTGAGCTTAGTGTCAGAGATTACACAATGCAATAGACATAAATGGCACTGGAGGAGGTGTGTACTACTCCAATACACAAAGTTGAAAAAGTCTGTATGCTTTAAAGTCCATAATAGTCCAAGGCTTTCATAGCAGAAAGTGACAGCAGCCCCATAGAGTGAAGCAAACTCTGTCAATCTGGAAAAGGAACACAAGATGGAAGTGTAGTATTAAACACAAGCTGTGTTTTAATACTTCACTTAGTTGGCGCCCCTTGTGTTCCTTTTTTCAGAGATTACACAAAACTAATGGCCTTCCATCGTCCCATGTGACCGGTCACTGAGTTGCTGAACATTTAAGAGAGAAAGTCATATGTTCTTCCATACGATAAAGTGTGGGGTAATTCCGGAGTTCAAGCAGTGGAACAGAACAGTAAGAGGATGCAGTAAAGGTAAGTATAAGTCGAAGGAGAAAAGTATTATTAAGGGAACCTGTCACATTGTCCTAAACTGAACCTAAAATGTGTACTTAGAAAAAAACACGCTTTGGCTTACCTTAAACACCTCCAGACATATTTAAAGTGCATGTTACCCAAACATTTCATATTCCTGATATGTGTCTTTTATGTGAAATGCCTGTTGATACTGCCAATACCCTTGTTTTCCTACTTCAAACTGACCACAGCAGGCATGGAAGCAGATCCATCCCAGTGTGGTCAGTTATCTTCTTTGCATTCTACTTGCCTGTATTCGAGTGGTCAGACTTCTGCTGCTGACACACCCCCTACACAGTTCTCCACTGAGAAGATGAGTGCACTGCTATTTCTCTGCCTCCTGCTGAAACACTTCCACATCCACCCCCAGTGATCTAAGCCCCATATGCAGATGAGAACAGAGGTCATGTGGCCACTTATTTAAAAAAAAAAGTATTTAGAACATTTATATATATATATTACTTTGTAAATGTAAGTTCTAAAATTTGCAAAAAGACAGTAAGATCATCCAAATTGCTGCCTGAGAAAAAATGTAAACGAATAGGCTCTGTAAAAGCACCCTCACCTATGTATAAATACACAATGAAAAGCAAGAAAATTGTTTAAATCCCACAGAAATGGTTCATTTATAGTTCCTTGCAGTACACTGTGAATTGTGCTGAACCCTTCTTTGCTTGGCAGAGCAGTGCTGTTTACTTTGGAAATAATGTTTGACCAAGTAATTGCTAATTCAAATTTACTTTTTAGCATATTTTTATGAATACAGCAATCATTGTTTTAATTAGACAGCATTTCAATTATTTAATATGATTTCACTTATTATTATGGCAGCTGCCAGTAAGCAAAAGCTTAAATAAACTGACATCCCAGGCCTCATATATTAACTTGTTCATATTTGCATTGAACACCTCGACCAGCAGATGTTTAGATCACTCCATTCAATTTCCAGGAGAAATCAACATATACATATTTTGTGGAGTGCTTATTTACTCACTATACTCAGATGCAGGCATAGGCCCCCTTCACTCCTTTTTTCACAACTTCCTGGGTTCTTGAACACACCCAGGAAACATAAGTTCTAATGCTTCCCTCGCTCACAAGCTGAGTTTGGCCACAACTGATAAGGTAGAGGTAGCTGGACAAGTGATCCTCAGCCAGGTGAGAGGCCCTCCACTGTCAGAGCTGTCTTGTGGGCAGACGGGTCAGACCCTAATAGTACTCAGGTTCTTCAAAAGACCCAACTACTGTGGGGAGTGTCTCCCTGACTGCTACCAAAGTACTGCACTTCCAGTGGGGTAGTGCTTCATCCTTGGGCCTTAGATCCTTCCAACTGTTTACCTGTGTTAGAGATGTTCAGTGTTCAGTTGGCTGAAAGATGAAAAAAAATAATAATCTATGGCCAGCTTAACTCTCTGTCTGATATTTAGGCAGAGTAACCATTTTGTAAAGTAGTGTTCACATCTAGCAACATGGGAACATTGCATTTTTCACACTTTTTTGCCATATTTTTGGAGCAATAACATCTTTTTGAATGGGCTGCCCTCCTCATTTACCTCATTTTACTACATTCCAGAATCATGAGCAGAATTGCATGATTCTGCTACATTGAGAGGTGAAAGGTGCCTTAATCTAGGTGTCACAAACAGGATCAGCCATGTCAGACAATGGTGATGGAAGTGGCACTACATAAGAAAAGAGGCAACCTATGCAACCCCTTGTAATATTGACCCTCTTAATCCTGGAAGGATTCCTACTACAACAATTACCCAACTACACAGGGCTAGGTTGAGTATATAGATTGCTGGGACTGATCTGATCATATGAGATATCACCTATTCAGCAGGCAGAACTGGCCATTAATGCCTTAGATGGGGTATAAAAAAGTTAGTTCTGCACCTCTCAGCAGAAGACCATGATTCCTTTGACATGATAGTTAACCACTTAAAAACAGTGTATAACCAAGTGGCAACATTAGGGGACCCTAGTTCTCTGCACTTATCTGCAGAAAGTGGGAGAATCCATGGTGAGCCCTCCTTACAAAACTGTGGTTGACTAAGTGTTTTATACATGTAGCACCCTCCTAGTCAGGTGCTAGGATAGATAATCTTAGTTAGTGTGCATTTTAGACAATGGGGTTAATTTGTTCTGTTAAGTAACTTTAGTACCCAGTGAGACTGGAATTCTGTTTGGGGTTTACAGTTAAGTGTTAGTATGGTAAAGTTAGTTTAGCTCACTGTAACCAGTGGAGTTGTGTTTGGTCTGTGTTCCAGTGGCTGTCTAAGTGTTTGTTTCTCCCTGTTCACCTGGAGGAGTTCTGGGTAATAGAGGTTGGAGCATATTAATCAGCAGCTTAATATTTATGTAGCCCCAGTCAATCTCTGGGAGGGTCAGCCTAGAAGATTCTGGGAGAAAGCATAAATACTCTGGAGCAGGAAATAGCCATGTCTTCTTCTTGCCAAGGGGAGATCATTGCCTGGGGGTTCATCTGCCCTACCAGGCAATCCTGCCATGTGCCTGTCGAATGGAAGCCTCAGCCAGGAGGAAGGCCTGGAGCTGCTGTTTGCTTTTGAAGGCTAGCTGAGAGGACTGTCGTCTGAGGATCTATTCTGGGACTACTAAGAGAAGTTGCCTGCAGTATACTGGTGGGAGGCAACTATTTATCCACAGGTGTTCTCTGCGTACAGGCTGGAAGAAATCTTAAAGACTGAGTGCTACCACCCCTCTTATGTGCTAGAAAGTCAGCTGCGTGTTTGATAAGAAGTTTATCCAGAAGAGTATAGCTGTTGATTGGACTGTTCACCGAGGAAGGTTCAAGCTCCTCAATACTGCTTTGTAGAACCTTTCTGCTTTCTGCTACACAGGGACAGTGTCCTAAATTCTGAGAGTTTAAACTTTCAAGAAGCAAGTTTAGGGTCCTCAAAGTTTCATTATAGCAAGTTACTGGAGCATTCTACTTTCCCCAATCCCTCTCCAAGTTCAACCCTAAAATAAAATAGCAGAAAAAAGGCCAACACCCTAGACTGTTTCCTGATCCAAGAGAGAAAGAACTTGCATGTGTGCCTGGCTGTGGGGTGATAGAGGGAAAAGGCCTTGGGACTACAAACTGTTAGCCTCTACGGCAGTGGTGTATTTTGGTTTTGTGCTGCCCTAGGCAAGACTAATATCGGGCACCCCCCCTCATCTAAATTTGTCCCACCCTTTCATCTACAAACTCTACTCCTTCCTCTTTAGGCTCCACCTTTTCCTATTAGAGCTCTGCCCACTGACACCAATGGGCCGCTATTCCTTCCACTGACACCAATGATGGGGTACGATTCCTCCCACTGGCACCAATGATGGGGCACTATTCCTCCCACTGACACCAATGATGGGGAACTATTTCACTGATACCAATGATGGGGCACTATTCCTCCCACTGACACCAGTGATAGGGCACTATTCCTCCCACTGACACCAGTGATGGGGCACTATTCCTCCCACTGACACCAATGATGGGGCACTATTCCTCCCCCTGACACCAATGATGGGGCACTATTCATCCAACGGACACCAATGATGGGGCACTATTCCTCACACTGACACAAATGATGGGAGACAATTCCTCCCACTGACACCAATGATGGGGCACTATTCCTCCCACTGACACCAATGATGGTGCCCCATCATTAGTGTAAGTGTGTGAGGAACAGTGCCCCATCATTGGTATCTGTGGGAGGAATTGTGCCCCAACATTGGTGTCAGTGGGGGGAATAGTGCCCCATCATTGGTATCAGTGGGAGGAATAGTGCCCCATCATTGCTATCAGTGGGAGGAAGTGCCCCATCATTGCTATTAGTGGGAGGAAGTGCCCCATCATTGGTGTCAGTGGGAGGAATCGTGTCCCATCATTGGTGTCAGTGGGAGGAATCGTGCCCCATCATTGGTGTCAGGAGGAGGAATAGTGCCCCATCATTGGTATCAGTGGGAGGAAGTGCCCCATCATTAGTGTCAGTAGGAAGAATAGTGCCCCATCATTGGTGTCAGTGGGAGGAATAGGGCCCCGCCCCTCACGTGCTCCGAGCGCACACCGGGGATCCGCCCACCACTCTGCTCTCCGCTGCAGCCGGTCCCTCAGCCATGCGGCCCTGTCCCTTTCCTATGGAAGTGTCCCTTCCGTGGGAAAGAAGGGGGGGTGGCACTGCCGCCGTGCCGCCCCCCTGAAAAGTGCCGCCCTAGGCAAATGCCTAGTTTGCTTCACGGCAAATACGTCCCTGCTCTACGGGGGTCCCACTACATACAATTTAAAAGAGAAGTATGACCAAAGCTTTTTTGGCCATTCTTCACTTGTGGGTCACAGGAGTGCACTTACTTGTTCTCGCCTACAACCCAGAATAAGCTAACAGCTGACTAAAGTCTGCTGTTTGCTGATGTCACAGAGCTATGGAAGGAGCCTGACCACATTGACCAAAGCCAGCTGCACCCACTCTCAACGCTCTTTGCACAGAGCTGACCGAGAGTGATCAGCGGTCATATAATTGCTCTGTTTTTGGGCTTAGAGCCAATGGTGGACAGCTACAGCATGATAGCGATACTGCAGCATAGAGGTTAGTATGTATGGTTTTTTTTCTAGTAACCACAAACTTTTCCTTTTAGCTGAGACATAAAATAATACCTTATGATTATGACATGAAGGTACTTGTTAAAGGGGAACTTTGCTCCCCCCTTCAATTTTTTTTAGCTTTAACCTCTGTTACCTGCTATGAAGCATTGTCTTTGATTCATATACTCACCAGGCAAATGGATCTAGCATTGTCCTGCTGTGATCCTCTGCTTGGGTGTCACAGACTGAGTCTTGCACCATCACCCTGGTCCTCCTCTCTGATTGTGATTGAGCATGGCTACTGTGTTTCCTTACTTGTGCAGCCTCCTGAGATACAGTATGTAATGGGGTAATTCCATTAGGCTGCAGGCACAGGGACATGTCATTCTTGCTTAGGCATTATTAATGGGGGTTGGGGCTAGCAAAAATTTATAAAAAAAGAAACAAAGCAAGAAAAAAATGAATAAAGCAAAAGTCACTCAGGGGAGTGAAGGTCTGTTTTACAGCACTTCCTCTTACAAGGTAATAGCCCCCTGTTCCTGTCTCCCAGCTGAGTGCATAGGTTTTTGCCTTGTTATACACGCAATAGAGACTACTAGGGATAAGCAAATCAGCTCAGGTTCAATTCACTATTAGCGATTCCTGTTTGAAATTAAGCAAACAAGAACTTAGACTTCAACCGTATTGAAGTCTATGAGAGGCAATTCTTGTTAGCAAGTTCTCACCATTTTCAGAGTTAATAACTAATCTATTTTCAAAACATATAATAAGCTGGACACTGCCATTCGAAACCTGTACCAATGCAAAATGCATTCTACAAAAATATCATACTGTGGGGAGAGTGTCTTTAGTGCTCCATTGAGGGCAAGATTGAAAATATGCAAATCCTTTAAATAACATGCACGGGGATGCCTTAAAGCTGTACATAGTGTTAGGGAACAGTGTGATTTTTGTCAACAGATTCTCAGCAGCAAGGTAAACTGGCAGCACATATTTAGCTATGGATTTTTTTTTCTTTTATAATTAGCTTGGCTTTTAATACAGCAGCAGTACCCCAGTGTGATTCATTGCAGTTTGAAAAAAAAAACTTTTTTCAGAAAGCTTTAGCAGCAACACTTATCAGCAAGTTGTAACAGGCCTGCTGTGACCAACAGAGAGATTGGCCAGTATTTCAATGTTCCTATTCTCACTGATGAAAACCTGTCCTGCCACTGGCCAATTTTGATCAACTCTCAAGAAGAACTAGGAGGTCGCAGATGACACAGAAGTGTTGGATTGGCTGGCCAGCAGCAGGACAATTTTAATGGGGGAGAATTGGCCAAAATGTACCACAGAAAAAGATTATAGACACATTTTTACTACAAGAGTTAAGATATGTTAGATGATACAGCAGATTAAAATTGGCCAGCGGCAAGACAATTTTAATGAGCAAGGCTAAGCCAAAACTTACTAGAGATAAATATCACAGGCTGGCATTTTATTACAAGAAGATATTGCAGAAGATACAGCAGTGTAATGTTTTTAACAGTACCAGGACAGGTTTAATCAGGGATGAAAGCATAATCAGTGTATAAGCGAAGTATAATTTATTTTATGATGATACGGAGTGTGGTGATGGTGATTGATATAATTTATAAGTGCATACTGTTGTTGTAGTTAGTTTTACTTTTCTTTAGAACAATACAGCTGCACCCTGCAAAATCAAGAAACCTCAAAAGAAATTAAATCCCCCAAAATTGTGCAGTTTACCCTAAAAAAAGGTCCTAGTAACATACAATAAAAACAATTTACACCCAAAATAAATGAAAACCCCAAAATAATACCACTTGAAACAAAAGCCTGCTTTTCTTTTTAAAGCCCAAATCCTGAAATTACAAGAAACCCGTGCACTGTAAGGGTTAAATGTTCAACTGTACAGGGTGATGAATAAGGTGTAATACTTAACTTACTCCTTGCTCTGGCAAGCTCTAGCACCCTTCTCTCCTTTGGCTTGTGGGCACTCTCCCACCATCCACATGTACAATGCAGGGCTATTGGCCAAGCTATTGGACAGCAGCTAAAAGTTTAGCAAAATAGTTAATTGTTCAAATGAGCTAGCAACCAGAATTAACGTAAAAGTTTCCTAACAGATTCTTAACTCTCCAATGCAGTTTTTCAGCTTTCCCTATCGTTTCCCTACAGCAGCTACTAATTCACTGACACTAAAGGCTGCTATATGCCCCCCTCACGTTTTTGTAGTTCGAGGACTGGCTTATTCAACAGCTCCTGTATTAATTTTTCTAAGCCTGCTGTCCATAGTCAAAAGGCCATGCAGTGAATTATGGTTAGAAAAAAAAACTCTCATAGGCAAATCTGCACAGAAATTTACTGGGACCATGAATTTGCCTACAACCCAGGGAATTGGCAAGACCAAACTTCATGCTGAAAGACAATTGAATGTGCTAACATGTATTACTCAGGCATGTTGCACTATTGTCACAAAAAACCCACCCTGAGCAATGATGTGCAGCAGTTGCTGGAGTTCATGTAGACAGAAAGTGGCTACCCCAAAGTTGTAGGAGATCAGCAGTGTTGAGGTGCATTAAAGCATAGCACTACCCGAAAAGAAGCTGCTATAATTTATTTGGTTAATTCCCAAAAACTAGTGCAGAGGCAGCCAGGCAAACAGCAACAGTTCATTCACTGCGGGTTCAGAAATCAATCTATGGGATATCTTTTTAGGATTTTTATTGCTGAAGAACTTGGATAGGTGTAGGGTGATATAGGATACTCCAGATAAATTGAATATTCATGGGAAGACACTCCACTTTGCTAAACCTCCCTGAACAGTCTCTATGCTGGAGTGAGCACAGATGGCACAACTGAGTCCTTTTTTAAATGCTATCCCAGTAGGATTATCACTGGCTCTACTACCCAAAGGAAACAGCACACATTCACTAGGATCCTGAGCTGAGCTCAAGTCAATACTCACAATGTCACAGGATCACTGGATGCCTCCTTCCAGTATCCACGAGACACTCCTCAGTGAGGGAGAGATTAATGCTCACAATGCCACAGGACAGTTAGATGCCTCCTTTCAACTTTACACTGGACACAGTGAGCTCTCCAGACCAAGTCCTTAGGTGAATTCCCTTAATTAGCTCCAGAAAAGGATTTTTAAAATAGGCCCCCAGATATGCCACAGCTGGGACCTTTGATGAACATGCAGCAACTCTAACAATCTGCCCATAGGGGCAGAGCCCCTCAGGCTCTTCTTGCAGGACTAGACCTAGGACTTATAACAGGGCTGGGCCAAGCTTTGGACTATGTATGTGCCCTGTAGCCACCTACTGGGCACACCTCCCCAAGGATTTCTTGCAGCACAATAAATATACATGCTGCCTACTTGTCTTGGTCAGCCTTCTATGTTCCAGAAGTCTCTAGAAGGCAGAGGAGAGCAATCAAACCCAAATTAGCCAAAAGAAAACAGCTACTCCAATGATTACAGAAGAACCAAAAAGAACAAAATGCATCTAACATCCTAGCATCCTATCTAGAATGATGCTATAACAAGATGTCAAAATGTTAAAACAGTATTTTTATTTTAAAAAATGGCAATTGCTTATTATACACAGTGCTTTAAAGTGACACTAAACAATGTCCTAATTCTCAACCAAAGAATAACCAATAACTCACCTAACCATGGGTTTTCACATAAGCTAAATGTTCATACCTCTATGAAGTAGTCAGGTATCTGTGTAAGAAAGCAATGAATAAGATAAATAAAAGAAATGACAAGTCATGTAGCATCTGTGGAAGTTGGTCAACAGATGGTGACTTTTTGCATCAATAGTTCTGAGTGTCTAAGATGATGAACAAGCTGCATATTACTATTTTTTATACTGTTGCTAATTTACTTATTTTAGGTGTGAGTAGAGATTATAGTTTAAAACTAAAGCCTTTGCACAGTTTATGCAGGAAAGAAACATTTATTTCTAATCCATAGCTTCTCGATTCATTTTCTCCATTTCTCTCTGTCTCTGTGTGTAACTGTGTGTCTGCTTTTAGAAAAAAAGCTGAAGATCCTGACACAGTAATACATCATCAAAGAGGTGTAGTGGAGGTGTGATGGAGTAGTGTCTTCAAGCCCAGTGTCTCACTGTCCTGCATCACAGGAGCATCTCCACAAACAGCTCCATTGGAGGCCATTAGAAGTTGAAGGGATGGTTCACTGCTAAAAGGATTCCTCTGGATACTCCGGTTTCCTCCCACACTCCAAAGACACGCTGGTAGGTTAATTGGTTCCTGTTTAAATTGGCCCTAATATGTGTATGTATAAATGTGAGTTAGGGACCTTAGGTTGTACACCCCTTGAGGGTTAGGGATTGATGTGAACGTACTATATTTATGTGTAAATTGACAGGGCTATATAAGTACCTGAAATAAATAAAAAAATAATAAGATTACGAGTTTGAAGCTTGCATACTCTTGTGTACAGTATATATAACCAGTTCTCCTTGCTGTTATTTTATGTAATAATATTTCTATTGTGCTTTTTCGTGGAGCCTCAAAGCATTTGGCAAATTGGTGTTGGACTCTTTAAAGAGAAGGATATGCAGCTGTTGTTATATGGCAGAGCGAATAGATGTGTCTTGCGTTTGCTTTTAAAAACATCCACAAATGTATAGATGTGATAAAATGCACGGGATCTAAAAGACACATGCAATTTTGCTTTCTCTGCTTTAGAAGTACTTTTTCCAGTTTGAAAAAATATCCTCCATTTAATTGAGAGCAAGTGTAGGGAGCAAAGAATTGAGGTAATGGAGCAGTGATAGGTTGATGGGTGAGTAGCTTGGCTGCTGCATTCAGTACCAGCTACAAATGATGTTGCTCTTTATCTGAGAGACCATAGTAGAGGCAGTTTCTATGGTTCAATGGTTTTTATACATTTTTTAAACAATATAAAGCAGAGGCAATAAAACACGCAGGGGCTATCAATTGCACAGATAAAAAAAATGCTAAATAAAAAAAAGAAAAACAGTGCTCTAATGCCAACAGGGCAAAAGGTACGCCCACGCAGGGGCTATCAATGGCACATAAGTTGCAAAACATTAATGTAACTGCCTATAACAACTAAATGCAGCTGTCCAGTCACACCAAAAACAGAGAGAGAAAAAACAAGGAAGAAAGAGGAAAGAAAAAAAAAAGGGGGGGGGGCAAAGAGCAGGGGTCCAAGAGCGCCAATACCGAACGCCATTACATCCCCAGACTAGCCGGGGGGAGTGAGGGAAAGGCATATTGCAACCACGGCTCCCATATTTTAAAAAATGGACGTTGGGAGTCGTTGCAGATACTCGACATCTGTTCGTTGAGCATCATAGTGGTCATACGATCCCGCACCCCCTGAAGAGGGACATACGGACTCTTCCAGGCCTGAGAAATTGTTCTAGTGGCCGATAACAACAGATAGGAAGCCAACTTCTGCTGGTGAGCCAAGAGGCCCGGTATGGGGCAATGAAGCAAAGCATACCAAGCATCCCGGCGTATGGAGAGATGGAACAAGGTGAAAAGGAGGCCAAACACACGAGACCAAAAATTAAACAGTCTTGGGCATGACCACCAGATATGCAATACATCTCCACGATGGCCACAACCCCGAAAACATTGATCACTACAGGCAGGGTTAGCCCGGGCCAACCGAGCCGGAACCCAGTACCAACGAAACAATACCTTATAGGCTGCCTCCAGTGTGGTCATATTAAATGAGCATTTAGCCATGAGTGACCAGGCCTTATTCCAGTCCTCCGGATCCACAGCCACTCCTAGGTCGCGCTCCCACTGAACAACATATGAAAGAGAAGTATGCGACGAGCGTCTGTTCAGAGCTGCATAAAGAAGGGATAAAAGGCCCGGAGCGCCCGGACGCTGTTGGCAAAGCTGTTAAAAGGCAGATTTCTGGTACGGGAAAGCAGAAGTGCCCCGCAGCGAGAGCAGCCAGTGTCGCAATTGAAGATATCGAAAGAATTCTGCCGGAGGGATATTCCGGGATTCCCGAAGAGAGTTCCAGGTGGGAAAGGACCGAAAAATCAAAAAGTGTCACACCTGCGAAAAACCATTAGTCACCCACCAAGAAAACGCCCCTGGGTGATCTAAACCCGGTGTGAAAAGAGGGTTGTTAATAATTGGGAGCAAAGGCAGAAAAGGTGACATCAGGCCACCAGAGTAACGTACCGAGTCCCAGACTTGTAAGCCATGAAGTAACATCGGACTCAGTGCCATGGGGCGCAGGGCAGGGGTAAGCCATAGAAGCGTCGACAGTGCGATAGGGGCACAATTAGGTAGTTCCAACAGGACCCAGAGGGGGATGTCGGAAGAGGCGTGCAACATAGACAGCGGGGTAATCTGGCTCACTTGATAATACTTAGTTACATTAGGCACCCCAAGACTACCCTGAAGTCTGTGAGCAAAAAGCGTATTTTTGGATACTCTGGGGTGCTTATCGGCCCAGATAAAACGCATTAACTTCGACTGAAGCAACCGAAGAAAATAAGGGGGAACCCGCATCTGGAGTGTGCGAAAATAATACAACAATTTCGTCAAGATGGTCATTTTCACCGAATTAACCCGTCTTATCCAAGACAGGTGCGGAAATTGCCAAGAATGCATAAGAGAGGATAGAGAGCTAAGCAATGGATAATAATTCGCAGCAAACAAGGAGTCATAAGTGGGGGTCAAGCAAATGCCTAAGTATTCAAGAGAAGAGGAAGCCCATTTGTAAGAAAAGTGGGATTGTAGGCACGAAACCAAATCTGAAGCTAAAGTAATATTGAGGGCGACAGTCTTATCCAAGTTGATACGGAGACCCGAAATCAAGGAGAAGCGCTCAAGAACCTGTTACAAATTAGGAAGCGTCGTCAGGGGGTTAGTAAGAGTCAGCAGGGCATCATCCGCAAAAAGGTTCAGTTTGAACTCCTGTCCCGCGTAAGGAACCCCCGATACATTGTAATTGGTCCAAAGCGCTAAAGCCAGCGACTCAAGCACCAGGACAAAGAGCGCTGGGGACAGGGGGCAACCCTGTCAGTAGAGGCAGTTTCAATAATCCAATCTGGATGATACCAAAGGATGGGTTAATCATGGCATATGATCTACTATAATCAAATGTTTGATTCTTGTAATATTGCTGAGATGGTAAAAGAAGCATCTGTGGGAGGAGTATACATGCCTTATTGATGGGTCATTGTCCAAGATCATGTGCAGGCTGCACATATGGCATAAGAATGTGAGATTTGTACTGTATTCCCAAGGATTAAATCTGCTGGATGTTCTTGCTGTCACTTGGAAGTTAGCCCTCCAAATAAAAGCACTTCTGTCTTCTCCGAGTTCAATTTCAGGCAGTTAATCTTCATCCACTCTTGTGTGTCTGTAAGACTCCAGTTAATCTTGGTCACAGAGTCACTAGTGTCCAGTTTGAAGGACAGGTAGAGTTATGTGTGATCTGCTTATCAATTGTAGCTAAGACCATGGCATTGGATATTTCTATGTTGGATCATGTTTATGTTAAATAACACTGGTACCTTGTGGCCCCTTATAATGTATTGGAAGTGAAGAGGATAGGTGTGTTCATGCTGTGACCTTTTGTGATCTCCCTGACAAAAAGGATTTGAACACCAAACTTCTAGCCCATTCGGCAAGAATCAAACATCATATATAGAGATGAGCGAAGTATTCAAAAATTCGATTCGACTGATTCGGCGAATTCGTGGACAATATTCGATTCGAGTCGAATATATTCGCTGTGAATTTAACTTAAAAAAGGGTGTTTCTAGGCTTCAGAGAGACTTAATATTAGTGCAGAACACTGTACCTTTAATTTAAATGCCCTTGGAGTCTGCTGGGGAAGAGAAATAATACTGTCAGTCAGTATGACATGCAGATGAGTGCCGTCGATCTTAGAATCACCGCACACTTCACTCATTTGGCCAGTCACGGGACCAAAATCAGTGTTTGGAGCCACAATGTGGCGGTGGAGGCAGCAGCAATGGGAGGCCATACAGCAACCTATGACAAAATGGAAACCAGCAGGAGTGTGAGGAGACCTGAAAGTGGCACATGGCAGAGTGTGGCGATGGAGACAGCAGCAATGGGAGGCCGTACAGGGACCCATGAGAGACTCTGGACCTGGCAGCAGCATGAGGAGGCGGTATATAGGGGCCTATGGCAGATTAGGGGCCTGGCAGCAGCTATGGGAGGCCCGTAATCTGCCAGCACCCTATATCAAAAAATTCAACACACCAGCAGTGTGAGGAGACCTGAAAGTGGCACATGGCATGAGAGACTGTGGACCTGGCAGCAGCATGAGGAGGCGGTATAGGGGCCCATGGCAGATTAGGGGCCTGGCAGCAGCAATGGAATGCCCGTAATCTGCCAGCACCCTATGACAAAATGGAACCCTGGGCTGGGGCAGGCAGAACCGCCGTATCTTTATCACGGTTTTCCCAGGCCACTGAATGGCGACGCTGCATATGCTGACGCAACGCTGTAGTCCCAACATGGGCCCCCTGGCCACGCTTGACTTTCTGGCCACATAGTCGACATACGGCTACGTTTACTTCCTCGGGCGGCTTGACGAAAAATTGCCACACCGCCGAGTAGGAAACTTTGCCCCCGCTACTCCTCACTGGCTGACTGCTACTTCCTCCGTGCACACCGGCACCACTACTGGCCGTGGTGGTAGGCTGCAGTGGAGCTGGTGCTCTACTCCGTGGCCGTTTGCCTCCACTGACACTGCTGCGACCCTGCTGCCTCCTGGCAGCAGCAATGGGAGGCCGTACAGGGACCCATGACACACTCTGGACCTGGCAGCAGCATGAAGAGGCGGTACAGGGGCCCATGAGAGATTACGGGCCTGGCAGCAGCAATGGGAGGCCCGTAATCTGCCAGCACCCTATGACAAAAAATGGAACACACCAGCAGTGTGAGGAGACCTGAAAGTGGCACATAGCAGAGTGTGGCGATGGAGACAGCAGCAATGGGAGGCCGTACAGGGACCCATGAGAGACTCTGGACCTGGCAGCAGCATGAGGAGGCGGTATATAGGGGCCTATGGCAGATTAGGGGCCTGGCAGCAGCTATAGGAGGCCCGTAATCTGCCAGCACCCTATGTCAAAAAATTCAACACACCAGCAGTGTGAGGAGACCTAAAAGTGGCACATGGCAGAGTGTGGCGATGGAGACAGCAGCAATGGGAGGCCGTACAGGGACCCATGACAGACTCTGGACCTGGCAGCAGCATGAGGAGGCGGTATATAGGGGCCT
This sequence comes from Staurois parvus, assembly GCF_062004578.1. Lineage (NCBI taxonomy): Eukaryota > Metazoa > Chordata > Amphibia > Anura > Ranidae > Staurois > Staurois parvus. The sequence continues at coordinate 6,781,450 of NW_028318344.1, read as the reverse complement.
ATGGCAGATTAGGGGCCTGGCAGCAGCTATAGGAGGCCCGTAATCTGCCAGCACCCTATGTCAAAAAATTCAACACACCAGCAGTGTGAGGAGACCTGAAAGTGGCACATGGCAGAGTGTGGCGATGGAGACAGCAGCAATGGGAGGCCGTACAGGGACCCATGACAGACTCTGGACTTGGCAGCAGCATGAGGAGGCGGTATATAGGGGCCTATGGCAGATTAGGGGCCTGGCAGCAGCTATAGGAGGCCCGTAATCTGCCAGCACCCTATGTCAAAAAATTCAACACACCAGCAGTGTGAAGAGACCTGAATGTGGCACATGGCAGAGTGTGGCGATGGAGACAGCAGCAATGGGAGGCCGTACAGGGACCCATGAGAGACTCTGGACTTGGCAGCAGCATGAGGAGGTGGTATATAGGGGCCTATGGCAGATTAGGGGCCTGGCAGCAGCTATAGGAGGCCCGTAATCTGCCAGCACCCTATGTCAAAAAATTCAACACACCAGCAGTGTGTGAGGAGACCTGAAAGTGGCACATGGCAGAGTGTGGCGATGGAGACAGCAGCAATGGGAGGCCGTACAGGGACCCATGACAGACTCTGGACCTGCCAGCAGCATGAGGAGGCGGTATATAGGGGCCTATGGCAGATTAGGGGCCTGGCAGCAGCTATAGGAGGCCCGTAATCTGCCAGCACCCTATGTCAAAAAATTCAACACACCAGCAGTGTGAGGAGACCTGAAAGTGGCACATGGCAGAGTGTGGCGATGGAGACAGCAGCAATGGGAGGCCGTACAGGGACCCATGACAGACTCTGGACTTGGCAGCAGCATGAGGAGGCGGTATATAGGGGCCCATGGCAGATTAGGGGCCTGGCAGCAGCTATGGGAGGCCCGTAATCTGCCAGCACCCTATGTCAAAAAATTCAACACACCAGCAGTGTGTGAGGAGACCTGAAAGTGGCACATGGCAGAGTGTGGCGATGGAGACAGCAGCAATGGGAGGCCGTACAGGGACCCATGACAGACTCTGGACCTGGCAGCAGCATGAGGAGGCGGTATATAGGGGCCTATGGCAGATTAGGGGCCTGGCAGCAGCTATAGGAGGCCCGTAATCTGCCAGCACCCTATGTCAAAAAATTCAACACACCAGCAGTGTGAGGAGACCTGAAAGTGGCACATGGCAGAGTGTGGCGATGGAGACAGCAGCAATGGGAGGCCGTACAGGGACCCATGACAGACTCTGGACTTGGCAGCAGCATGAGGAGGCGGTATATAGGGGCCTATGGCAGATTAGGGGCCTGGCAGCAGCTATAGGAGGCCCGTAATCTGCCAGCACCCTATGTCAAAAAATTCAACACACCAGCAGTGTGAAGAGACCTGAATGTGGCACATGGCAGAGTGTGGCGATGGAGACAGCAGCAATGGGAGGCCGTACAGGGACCCATGAGAGACTCTGGACTTGGCAGCAGCATGAGGAGGTGGTATATAGGGGCCTATGGCAGATTAGGGGCCTGGCAGCAGCTATAGGAGGCCCGTAATCTGCCAGCACCCTATGTCAAAAAATTCAACACACCAGCAGTGTGAGGAGACCTGAAAGTGGCACATGGCAGAGTGTGGCGATGGAGACAGCAGCAATGGGAGGCCGTACAGGGACCCATGACAGACTCTGGACTTGGCAGCAGCATGAGGAGGCGGTATATAGGGGCCCATGGCAGATTAGGGGCCTGGCAGCAGCTATGGGAGGCCCGTAATCTGCCAGCACCCTATGTCAAAAAATTCAACACACCAGCAGTGTGTGAGGAGACCTGAAAGTGGCACATGGCAGAGTGTGGCGATGGAGACAGCAGCAATGGGAGGCCGTACAGGGACCCATGACAGACTCTGGACCTGGCAGCAGCATGAGGAGGCGGTATATAGGGGCCTATGGCAGATTAGGGGCCTGGCAGCAGCTATAGGAGGCCCGTAATCTGCCAGCACCCTATGTCAAAAAATTCAACACACCAGCAGTGTGAGGAGACCTGAAAGTGGCACATGGCAGAGTGTGGCGATGGAGACAGCAGCAATGGGAGGCCGTACAGGGACCCATGACAGACTCTGGACTTGGCAGCAGCATGAGGAGGCGGTATATAGGGGCCCATGGCAGATTAGGGGCCTGGCAGCAGCTATGGGAGGCCCGTAATCTGCCAGCACCCTATGTCAAAAAATTCAACACACCAGCAGTGTGTGAGGAGACCTGAAAGTGGCACATGGCAGAGTGTGGCGATGGAGACAGCAGCAATGGGAGGCCGTACAGGGACCCATGAGAGACTCTGGACCTGGCAGCAGCATGAGGAGGCGGTATATAGGGGCCTATGGCAGATTAGGGGCCTGGCAGCAGCTATAGGAGGCCCGTAATCTGCCAGCACCCTATGTCAAAAAATTCAACACACCAGCAGTGTGAGGAGACCTGAAAGTGGCACATGGCAGAGTGTGGCGATGGAGACAGCAGCAATGGGAGGCCGTACAGGGACCCATGACAGACTCTGGACTTGGCAGCAGCATGAGGAGGCGGTATATAGGGGCCCATGGCAGATTAGGGGCCTGGCAGCAGCTATGGGAGGCCCGTAATCTGCCAGCACCCTATGTCAAAAAATTCAACACACCAGCAGTGTGTGAGGAGACCTGAAAGTGGCACATGGCAGAGTGTGGCGATGGAGACAGCAGCAATGGGAGGCCGTATAGGGACCCATGACAGACTCTGGACCTGGCAGCAGCATGAGGAGGCGGTACAGGGGCCCATGGCAGATTAAGGCCTGGCAGCAGCAATGGGATGCCCGTAATCTGCCAGCACCCTATGACAAAATGGAACCCTGGGCTGGGGCAGGCAGAACCGCCGTATCTTTATCACGGTTTTCCCAGGCCACCGAATGGCGACGCTGCATATGCTGACGCAACGCTGTAGTCCCAACATGGGCCCCCTGGCCACGCTTGACTTTCTGGCCACATAGTCGACATACGGCTACGTTTACTTCCTCGGGCGGCTTGACGAAAAATTGCCACACCGCCGAGTAGGAAACTTTGCCCCCGCTACTCCTCACTGGCTGACTGCTACTTCCTCCGTGCACACCGGCACCACTACTGGCCATGGTGGTAGGCTGCAGTGGAGCTGGTGCTCTACTCCGTGGCCGTTTGCCTCCACTGACACTGCTGCGACCCTGCTGCCTCCTGGCAGCAGCAATGGGAGGCCGTACAGGGACCCATGACACACTCTGGACCTGGCAGCAGCATGAAGAGGTGGTACAGGGGCCCATGGCAGATTACGGGCCTGGCAGCAGCAATGGGAGGCCCGTAATCTGCCAGCACCCTATGACAAAAAATGGAACACACCAGCAGTGTGAGGAGACCTGAAAGTGGCACATAGCAGAGTGTGGCGATGGAGACAGCAGCAATGGGAGGCCGTACAGGGACCCATGAGAGACTCTGGACCTGGCAGCAGCATGAGGAGGCGGTATATAGGGGCCTATGGCAGATTAGGGGCCTGGCAGCAGCTATGGGAGGCCCGTAATCTGCCAGCACCCTATGTCAAAAAATTCAACACACCAGCAGTGTGTGAGGAGACCTGAAAGTGGCACATGGCAGAGTGTGGCGATGGAGACAGCAGCAATGGGAGGCCGTACAGGGACCCATGAGAGACTCTGGACTTGGCAGCAGCATGAGGAGGCGGTATATAGGGGCCCATGGCAGATTAGGGGCCTGGCAGCAGCTATGGGAGGCCCGTAATCTGCCAGCACCCTATGTCAAAAAATTCAACACACCAGCAGTGTGTGAGGAGACCTGAAAGTGGCACATGGCAGAGTGTGGCGATGGAGACAGCAGCAATGGGAGGCCGTACAGGGACCCATGAGAGACTCTGGACTTGGCAGCAGCATGAGGAGGCGGTATATAGGGGCCTATGGCAGATTAGGGGCCTGGCAGCAGCTATAGGAGGCCCGTAATCTGCCAGCACCCTATGTCAAAAAATTCAACACACCAGCAGTGTGTGAGGAGACCTGAAAGTGGCACATGGCAGAGTGTGGCGATGGAGACAGCAGCAATGGGAGGCCGTACAGGGACCCATGACAGACTCTGGACTTGGCAGCAGCATGAGGAGGCGGTATATAGGGGCCCATGGCAGATTAGGGGCCTGGCAGCAGCTATGGGAGGCCCGTAATCTGCCAGCACCCTATGTCAAAAAATTCAACACACCAGCAGTGTGTGAGGAGACCTGAAAGTGGCACATGGCAGAGTGTGGCGATGGAGACAGCAGCAATGGGAGGCCGTACAGGGACCCATGACAGACTCTGGACTTGGCAGCAGCATGAGGAGGCGGTATATAGGGGCCCATGGCAGATTAGGGGCCTGGCAGCAGCTATGGGAGGCCCGTAATCTGCCAGCACCCTATGTCAAAAAATTCAACACACCAGCAGTGTGAGGAGACCTGAAAGTGGCACATGGCAGAGTGTGGCGATGGAGACAGCAGCAATGGGAGGCCGTACAGGGACCCATGAGAGACTCTGGACTTGGCAGCAGCATGAGGAGGCGGTATATAGGGGCCTATGGCAGATTAGGGGCCTGGCAGCAGCTATAGGAGGCCCGTAATCTGCCAGCACCCTATGTCAAAAAATTCAACACACCAGCAGTGTGTGAGGAGACCTGAAAGTGGCACATGGCAGAGTGTGGCGATGGAGACAGCAGCAATGGGAGGCCGTACAGGGACCCATGACACACTCTGGACTTGGCAGCAGCATGAGGAGGCGATATATAGGGGCCTATGGCAGATTAGGGGCCTGGCAGCAGCTATAGGAGGCCCGTAATCTGCCAGCACCCTATGTCAAAAAATTCAACACACCAGCAGTGTGTGAGGAGACCTGAAAGTGGCACATGGCAGAGTGTGGCGATGGAGACAGCAGCAATGGGAGGCCGTACAGGGACCCATGAGAGACTCTGGACTTGGCAGCAGCATGAGGATGCGGTATATAGGGGCCTATGGCAGATTAGGGGCCTGGCAGCAGCTATAGGAGGCCCGTAATCTGCCAGCACCCTATGTCAAAAAATTCAACACACCAGCAGTGTGTGAGGAGACCTGAAAGTGGCACATAGCAGAGTGTGGCGATGGAGACAGCAGCAATGGGAGGCCGTACAGGGACCCATGACAGACTCTGGACTTGGCAGCAGCATGAGGAGGCGGTATATAGGGGCCTATGGCAGATTAGGGGCCTGGCAGCAGCTATAGGAGGCCCGTAATCTGCCAGCACCCTTTGTCAAAAAATTCAACACACCAGCAGTGTGTGAGGAGACCTGAAAGTGGCACATGGCAGAGTGTGGCGATGGAGACAGCAGCAATGGGAGGCCGTACAGGGACCCATGAGAGACTCTGGACTTGGCAGCAGCATGAGGAGGCGGTATATAGGGGCCTATGGCAGATTAGGGGCCTGGCAGCAGCTATAGGAGGCCCGTAATCTGCCAGCACCCTATGTCAAAAAATTCAACACACCAGCAGTGTGTGAGGAGACCTGAAAGTGGCACATGGCAGAGTGTGGCGATGGAGACAGCAGCAATGGGAGGCCGTACAGGGACCCATGACAGACTCTGGACTTGGCAGCAGCATGAGGAGGCGGTATATAGGGGCCTATGGCAGATTAGGGGCCTGGCAGCAGCTATAGGAGGCCCGTAATCTGCCAGCACCCTTTGTCAAAAAATTCAACACACCAGCAGTGTGTGAGGAGACCTGAAAGTGGCACATGGCAGAGTGTGGCGATGGAGACAGCAGCAATGGGAGGCCGTACAGGGACCCATGAGAGACTCTGGACTTGGCAGCAGCATGAGGAGGCGGTATATAGGGGCCTATGGCAGATTAGGGGCCTGGCAGCAGCTATAGGAGGCCCGTAATCTGCCAGCACCCTATGTCAAAAAATTCAACACACCAGCAGTGTGTGAGGAGACCTGAAAGTGGCACATGGCAGAGTGTGGCGATGGAGACAGCAGCAATGGGAGGCCGTACAGGGACCCATGACAGACTCTGGACTTGGCAGCAGCATGAGGAGGCGGTATATAGGGGCCTATGGCAGATTAGGGGCCTGGCAACAGCTATAGGAGGCCCGTAATCTGCCAGCACCCTATGTCAAAAAATTCAACACACCAGCAGTGTGTGAGGAGACCTGAAAGTGGCACATGGCAGAGTGTGGCGATGGAGACAGCAGCAATGGGAGGCCGTACAGGGACCCATGAGAGACTCTGGACTTGGCAGCAGCATGAGGAGGCGGTATATAGGGGCCTATGGCAGATTATGGGCCTGGCAGCAGCTATAGGAGGCCCGTAATCTGCCAGCACCCTATGTCAAAAAATTCAACACACCAGCAGTGTGTGAGGAGACCTGAAAGTGGCACATGGCAGAGTGTGGCGATGGAGACAGCAGCAATGGGAGGCCGTACAGGGACCCATGACAGACTCTGGACTTGGCAGCAGCATGAGGAGGCGGTATATAGGGGCCCATGGCAGATTAGGGGCCTGGCAGCAGCTATGGGAGGCCCGTAATCTGCCAGTACCCTATGTCAAAAAATTCAACACACCAGCAGTGTGTGAGGAGACCTGACAGTGGCACATGGCAGAGTGTGGCGATGGAGACAGCAGCAATGGGAGGCCGTACAGGGACCCATGACAGATTCTGGACCTGGCAGCAGCATGAGGAGGCGGTATATAGGGGCCCATGGCAGATTAGGGGCCTGGCAGCAGCTATGGGAGGCCCGTAATCTGCCAGCACCCTATGTCAAAAAATTGAACACAACAGCAGTGTGTGAGGAGACCTGAAAGTGGCACATGGCAGAGTGTGGCGATGGAGACAGCAGCAATGGGAGGCCGTACAGGGACCCATGACAGACTCTGGACTTGGCAGCAGCATGAGAAGGCGGTATATAGGGGCCCATGGCAGATTAGGGGCCTGGCAGCAGCTATGGGAGGCCCGTAATCTGCCAGCACCCTATGTCAAAAAATTGAACACAACAGCAGTGTGTGAGGAGACCTGAAAGTGGCACATGGCAGAGTGTGGCGATGGAGACAGCAGCAATGGGAGGCCATACAGGGACCCATGACAGACTCTGGACCTGGCAGCAGCATGAGGAGGCGGTATATAGGGGCCCATGGCAGATTAGGGGCCTGGCAGCAGCTATGGGAGGCCCGTAATCTGCCAGCACCCTATGTCAAAAAATTCAACACACCAGCAGTGTGTGAGGAGACCTGAAAGTGGCACATGGCAGAGTGTGGCGATGGAGACAGCAGCAATGGGAGGCCGTACAGGGACCCATGACAGACTCTGGACCTGGCAGCAGCATGAGGAGGCGGTAAATAGGGGCCCATGGCAGATTAGGGGCCTGGCAGCAGCTATGGGAGGCCCGTAATCTGCCAGCACCCTATGTCAAAAAATTGAACACACCAGCAGTGTGAGGAGACCTGAAAGTGGCACATGGCATGAGAGACTGTGGACCTGGCAGCAGCATGAGGAGGCGGTATAGGGGCCCATGGCAGATTAGGGGCCTGGCAGCAGCTATGGGAGGCCCGTAATCTGCCAGCACCCTATGTCAAAAAATTCAACACACCAGCAGTGTGTGAGGAGATCTGAAAGTGGCACATGGCAGAGTGTGGCGATGGAGACAACCCACCGACTGTTTTGCTCGCTGCCAAGCTGCCACCCTCTTCTCCTGATGATGCGGAAGCAATAGCCTGATGACGACGAGGCTGCCAAGTGCGATCAGCCTCATCATCATCAATTAGGGTCTCCGCCTCACTACTAGCCCCCTCGGCTGCGTGTGTGTCAGGAGACAGACCTGTCTCTACACCGGCTACCGAGCCACTCTCCTCGCCACTACTTCTTCGCCTGGCTACTGAAGAGGCGGATGTCTCCCCCCGTTCCTGACCGCCCTCTGTTAGCTCTTCCTCACTGTACTGGATGACACCGGGAGCACTAGCCTCTGGCTGCGAATAGTGCTGCCTCGACCCCTTCCTCTGCTGCCACGTCTGCTCGCTCCTAAAACATTGCCTCCTCTGCCACTCCTCTGCATGTTGTCTGACATACTCTTTAATTAAATGTTTCTGTGGCCCTAAGTAACAGTTCTGTGGCCCTAAGTAACAGTTCTGTGGCCCTCAGTAACAATTCTGTGTCTGTCCCTGAGTAACAATTCTGTGTCCCTCAGTAACAATTCTGTGTCCCTCAGTAACAATTCTGTGTCCCTGAGTAACAATTCTGTGTCCCTGAGTAACGTTTCTGTGGCCCTAAGTAACAGTTCTGTGGCCCTAAGTAACAGTTCTGTGGCCCTCAGTAACAATTCTGTGTCTGTCCCTGAGTAACAATTCTGTGTCCCTCAGTAACAATTCTGTGTCCCTCAGTAACAATTCTGTGTCCCTGAGTAACGTTTCTGTGGCCCTAAGTAACAGTTCTGTGGCCCTAAGTAACAGTTCTGTGGCCCTCAGTAACAATTCTGTGTCTGTCCCTGAGTAACAATTCTGTGTCTGTCCCTGAGTAACGTTTCTGTGGCCCTAAGTAACGGTTCTGTGGCCCTAAGTAACAGTTCTGTGGCCCTCAGTAACAATTCTGTGTCTGTCCCTGAGTAACAATTCTGTGTCCCTCAGTAACAATTCTGTGTCCCTCAGTAACAATTCTGTGTCCCTGAGTAACAATTCTGTGTCCCTGAGTAACGTTTCTGTGGCCCTAAGTAACAGTTCTGTGGCCCTAAGTAACAGTTCTGTGGCCCTCAGTAACAATTCTGTGTCTGTCCCTGAGTAACAATTCTGTGTCCCTCAGTAACAATTCTGTGTCCCTCAGTAACAATTCTGTGTCCCTGAGTAACGTTTCTGTGGCCCTAAGTAACAGTTCTGTGGCCCTAAGTAACAGTTCTGTGGCCCTCAGTAACAATTCTGTGTCTGTCCCTGAGTAACAATTCTGTGTCTGTCCCTGAGTAACGTTTCTGTGGCCCTAAGTAACGGTTCTGTGGCCCTCAGTAACAATTCTGTGTCCCTCAGTAACAATTCTGTGTCTGTCCCTGAGTAACAATTCTGTGTCTGTCCCTGAGTAACAATTCTGTGTCCCTGAGTAACGTTTCTGTGGCCCTAAGTAACATTTCTGTTGCCCTCAGTAACAATTCTGTCTGTCCCTGAGTAACAATTCAGTGTCTGTCCCTGAGTAACAATTCTGTGTCTGTCCCTGAGTAACAATTCTGTGTCCCTCAGTAACAATTCTGTGTCCCTCAGTAACAATTCTGTGTCCCTGAGTAACAATTCTGTGTCCCTCAGTAACAATTCTGTGTCCCTCAGTAACAATTCTGTGTCCCTGAGTAACAATTCTGTGTCTGTCCCTGAGTAACAATTCTGTGTCTGTCCCTGAGTAACGTTTCTGTGGCCCTAAGTAACGGTTCTGTGGCCCTCAGTAACAATTCTGTGTCCCTGAGTAACAATTCTGTGTCTGTCCCTGAGTAACAATTCTGTGGCCCTAAGTAACGGTTCTGTGTTCCTCAGTAACAGTTCTGTGTCCCTGAGTAACAATTCTGTGGCCCTAAGTAACGGTTCTGTGGCCCTCAGTAACAATTCTGTGTCCCTCAGTAACAATTCTGTGTCCCTGAGTAATAATTCTGTGTCCCTGAGTAACGTTTCTGTGGCCCTAAGTAACAGTTCTGTGGCCCTAAGTAACAGTTCTGTGGCCCTCAGTAACAATTCTGTGTCTGTCCCTGAGTAACAATTCTGTGTCTGTCCCTGAGTAACAATTCTGTGTCCCTGAGTAACGTTTCTGTGGCCCTAAGTAACATTTCTGTGGCCCTCAGTAACAATTCTGTCTGTCCCTGAGTAACAATTCAGTGTCTGTCCCTGAGTAACAATTCTGTGTCTGTCCCTGAGTAACAATTCTGTGTCCCTCAGTAACAATTCTGTGTCCCTCAGTAACAATTCTGTGTCCCTGAGTAACAATTCTGTGTCCCTCAGTAACAATTCTGTGTCCCTCAGTAACAATTCTGTGTCCCTGAGTAACAATTCTGTGTCTGTCCCTGAGTAACAATTCTGTGTCTGTCCCTGAGTAACGTTTCTGTGGCCCTAAGTAACGGTTCTGTGGCCCTCAGTAACAATTCTGTGTCCCTGAGTAACAATTCTGTGTCTGTCCCTGAGTAACAATTCTGTGGCCCTAAGTAACGGTTCTGTGTCCCTCAGTAACAGTTCTGTGTCCCTGAGTAACAATTCTGTGGCCCTAAGTAACGGTTCTGTGGCCCTCAGTAACAATTCTGTGTCCCTGAGTAACAATTATGTGTCTGTCCCAGAGTAACAATTCTGTGGCCCTAAGTAACGGTTCTGTGGCCCTCAGTAACAATTCTGTGTCCCTCAGTAACAATTCTGTGTCTGTCCCTGAGTAACAATTCTCTGGCCCTAAGTAACGGTTCTGTGGCCCTCAGTAACAATTCTGTGTCCCTGAGTAACTTTTCTGTGGCCCTAAGTAACGGTTCTGTGGCCCTCAGTAACAATTCTGTGTCCCTCAGTAACAATTCTGTGTCTGTCCCTGAGTAACAATTCTTTGGCCCTAAGTAATGGTTCTGTGGCCCTCAGTAACAATTCTGTGTCCCTGAGTAACAATTCTGTGTCTGTCCCTGAGTAACAATTCTGTGGCCCTAAGTAACGGTTCTGTGGCCCTCAGTAACAATTCTGTGTCCCTGAGTAACGTTTCTGTGGCCCTAAGTAACAATTCTGTGGCCCTCAGTAACAATTCTGTGTCTGTCCCTGAGTAACAATTCTGTGTCCCTAACTAACGTTTCTGTGGCCCTAAGTAACAGTTCTGTGGCCCTCAGTAACAATTCTGTGTCTTTGAGTAACGTTTCTGTGTCCCTAAGTAACAATTCTGTGTCCCTGAGTAACAATTCTGTGGCCCTAAGTAACGGTTCTGTGGCCCTCAGTAACAATTCTGTGTCCCTGAGTAACAATTTTGTGGCCCTAAGTAACGGTTCTGTGGCCCTCAGTAACAATTCTGTGTCCCTGAGTAACAATTCTGTGGCCCTAAGTAACGGTTCTGTGGCCCTCAGTAACAATTCTGTGGCCCTCAGTAACAATTCTGTGTCTGTCCGAGTAACAATTCTGTGGCCCTAACTAACGTTTCTGTGGCCCTAAGTAACAGTTCTGTGGCCCTCAGTAACAATTCTGTCTGTCCCTGAGTAATAATTCTGTGGCCCTAACTAACGTTTCTGTGGCCCTAAGTAACAGTTCTGTGGTCCTCAGTAACAATTCTGTGTCTGTCCCTGAGTAACAATTCTGTGGCCCTATCTAACGTTTCTGTGGCCCTAAGTAACAATTCTCTGGCACTCAGTAACAATTCTGTCTGTCCCTGAGTAACAATTCTGTGGCCCTAACTAACGTTTCTGTGGCCCTAAGTAACAGTTCTGTGGCCCTCAGTAACAATTCTGTGTCTGTCCCTGAGTAACAATTCTGTGGCCCTAACTAACGTTTCTGTGGCCCTAAGTAACAATTCTCTGGCACTCAGTAACAATTCTGTCTGTCCCTGAGTAACAATTCTGTGGCCCTAATAACGTTTCTGTGGCCCTAAGTAACAGTTCTGTGGCCCTCAGTAACAATTCTGTGTCTGTCCCTGAGTAACAATTCTGTGGCCCTAACTAACGTTTCTGTGGCCCTAAGTAACAATTCTCTGGCACTCAGTAACAATTCTGTCTGTCCCTGAGTAACAATTCTGTGGCCCTAACTAGCGTTTCTTTGGCCCTAAGTAACGATTCTGTGGCCCTCATTAACAATTCTGTGTCCCTGAGTAATGCTTCTCTGTCCCTAAGTAACGTTTCTCTGTCCCCAAGTAACGTTTCTGTGGCCCTAACTCTGTCCCTAATACAGAGCGGTCTGCCTCTCTTGAATGACTGGAGGCAAATGAAGAATTCTAAAATGGCCGCTATTTATAGCTCGACCATTACACAGTGCTGGCTGGCTGGCTGCTGATTGGCTAATGCGATCACATGTCATTAAGGAATGCATTATGGGTCAGCGCGCCTTGTCTGCGCGCCTTCCCAGACATCCCCGCTCCGTCGCCGCACATGTCCGCCGCCATTTTAGGAAAAATTTCGATTCGCGCGTCCGAAGTAGGCTAAATTTTCCAATATTCGACTCGAATTCCACTTCGCCTACTTCGATTCGCTCATCTCTAATCATATACAGTACCATTTTTTTCTACTGCTACTATATATATATAACAGCTTCCTTCTTCCCCTGTTGTTATTTGTAAAGGAAGCAGTTGGTGCCAGCAGCCACCATGTCCTTAGAAACCAATGATGTCACCTCAGGCCCCATGCTGACCTGGAATCCCCAGCCATGTAAACAAAGGAGCAGGAATAGTGGATGATATAATTGCCTAAATACAGCTACATGGCACTATGTACACCTTATTCGCTCATGTGAGTAGGGGAAGAGCCCTGAAGACCTCCAAAATCACATGGATAAACATATCTCTTCATCACCATGGGGACAAGGTGCTATGCCAGGGGGTTCCCCTAGCAAGGTACCCTTCCCATGTTAAGGACATGTGGCCTGGTCAGATTCAGGATGGGCATCCCATACTCATTTCCCCCTTCAAGCAAGACCTCATGCTAGAATAAAGATCTGGTATAGAGCTTAGAGGGGAACCCCACACTTTTTCTTCACTTGTTTTATTTAAAATTATATTTTGGGGGACCCCATGACATTTTTTGTGCGTAGAGTCCCCTTGACATTTATACAGAGACCCTCATCAAGTATTCTTAGAAGGACTGTCAATATATTTTTTTTTGGGGGGGGGGGTCCCTTATTACATCCATACCAGACCTACTACAGTTTTACTATAGTAGATTGTATAAATTGTACAAATACTCCACTTCATAGGCAGGTTAAGGATACCCCATATGCATGTTATTTAAAAGAATTTAGCATGTTTAGTGTTGACCCTTAAGCATTATTAAGATCACTACTCCATACCAAATGGATTTTTTTTTTTCATTTTTGCTTAGCTACATGTTTCCCAGGGCAGTGGCAAACCCCCCATGTCATTTTTTTCACAATCATTTTTTTTTTACAATCCCTTACCTATCACCCTAGAAAATCTCTAAGACTGTTTTTTTAATATTTGGCTCCCATTGACATCATTGGGACTCTTATTCAGCACACAAACTTCAGTTGTTTTCAACGAACACACCCTGAAACAAACCCAGGTAAGTTCAGCTAATCACTAACTGTAACCTGTATACAATAGAGCAGCTTTAAGTGATCTGGTAAAATATTATGGTCCACTGTGTCAAATGTAGTTGAACGATAAAGGTGGATAAATATGGAACCTTCTCCCTTGTATCTAGCTATAAATAAGTAATTCAGTAGGTGAACCAGTGCTGTTTCTGTATTGTGTCATTTTTTTTTTAAACCAGACTGCAACTTGTCAAATATTTAGTTATTTCACAGCCAGGCTTCTAACCTTTTAGTGACTGCCTTTTCAATCATCTTTTCAAAAAAGGGGATGGTTGACAGTGGTATATAGGTGGCCAAGATCTCTGGATCCAAGGAAGCCTTGTTTACCAATGGCCTAATAATGGCTTCCTTAATTTTCTGTGGGAAGATCCCTGTATCAAAATAACACTGTACAGTACAATATTTGTACTGCTAGACTAGTTTGGTAAGGCATGCTAGAAATGGGCCTGTTGGACTTGGGATAAGGTCATGTGTACTTGAACTGATCCCTTTGATGATTAGAACACACTGACATCTGTACTATCAAATGTTGTCCAAAGGCTTGTTGATGTTGACTCTGTACCGCTGGGACCTGGGAAGTCTGCAGCGTTTTCAGACTTAATGTCATCTCTGATTGAGGAGACTTTGTTGGCAAATCAATGAATAAAACTCCTCACATGTTTCTTGCAAGATGTTCAGACTAAGCTTCATGCAGAATGGGTTGTACAGTTTTTCCACAGTGCAAAAGAGTACTGAAGGTCTGCTACTTGCTGTTGCAATTTCATTTGATAGGCACTTTGATTTCTTTTGTGAAATAATTGTCTTATAATCCCTAAACTGTTAATTCAGAGATTTTTTCAGTGTGTGTGTCTTCCTTTCCAGTTTATGTCCCTTCTGTTTCATTTGCCTCACAGCCTTATCATACCAAGCTGCATAGCATATGAGGGGGAAGCTTGATCTTGACAGAAGCAATGGAATTAAAAGCAAAAGTGTCATTTTTGTTGAATAAATAGACCAAGAGGTCTGGGTCCTGCTTCAGGGTGTCCAGGATCTCATAAAACCACAGTTCAGAGGTTAATCTTTGTAAAGACAACTGTATTAAAAGACAATATTTTACAAGTTCCTCTTTCCATTTTGTATTAGATGGAACAGCAGTATGAAACTGCACAAGGTTTTGGAGTTATTTTGAGTTCCGAATGAAAAACAAGGTCACGTGTTTGACCTTTTGTATGAGTGACAGATGACACTTCTTGAGTGAATCTCAGCGCTGACATAGTAAGAAGCATGACATGGTCAGGAATCAGGCTCAGAAACCAATATCTAGAACAGTGGAAAGGCTTCCACCAACCAGCAGGATAAATACATGAGCAGCTCACCCTGGCAGATGATGCAAGCATACCCAAAGTGTGGGGTCTAACAGTCTTCACTGATGGGTTTTGCTGAGTGCTAATGCCAGGTCACAGTCCTCAGGACTGCACCACCAGGAGGTGAGCAAGCTGGGGTCTAGTAGCAGATGTAGCAGGTATGGATCAAGCAACTGTTTACTCAGTAAACAAGCCAAAGGTTGACAACAAATGGTTGCAAGTTGGGATCAAGCGGAAGCGTAGTCGAGGTACAAGATCGGTAACTAGTAACAATACAAAAAGCAGCAGGAGTAAAAGCAGCAAGATATTGGTTTGAGAAGAGCTGTCAGGAATCCCCGCTGCGACGGGCTCGGCGCAGGCACAGTGCACCGCCCCGTGTCAGAATGCGGACACTGAGACCTGGCCGTCCGCGGCGAGGGAGTTTGCGCATGCGCAGTAGGGACCGCGGGCGCGCGTGGTCCCTTACAGTACCAGAAGGCCATGACTGAGCCTGGAGGAGGGTCAGCCCCGCTGGGAGATATTTGCAGGCACCTATTAGCCCTGACACAGGCTGTGGCAACCTTGCAGGACAAATGCACGCACCTGGAAAACCGTTTCCAGACCCGCTCTGCATCTGGCCCTGCTCCACAGGCCCCTGTTTCCGCTCCCCTGGTAGAAGAAGCTCTGGGGCCAGCTTCAGGGGCCTCTGCTCCTCTACCGAGGGTTGAACCCCGAGTACCATTACCTGAGCGTTTTCACGGGGACCGAACACGCTTCAGGTCTTTTCGGGATTCCTGCCTCCTGTTTTTTGAATTGCAACCCCGCACCTTCCTAACGGAATCAGTGAAAGTGGGATTTTTAATTTCACTATTGCAGGGTGAACCCCAAGATTGGGCCCATCGGTTAAGGGCAAACCATGACCCTCACCTGGGAACGGTCAGCGTTTTTTTTGAAGCTATGGCCATCCTTTATGATGATCCACAGCGGGCAACCTCTGCTGAAGCAACGTTATCCACGCTTCGACAGGGCCGCCGGGCGGCAGAAGAATACGCCTCTGAATTTAGGTGTTGGATGGGGGACACACGCTGGAACGAGTTCGCGTTGCGACACCAGTTCCGTATGGGTCTGTCAGAGCCCTTGAAGGATGAGCTGGCCCGAGTGGGGGTTCCCGAGTCACTAGAAGACCTAATAGCCCTGACGATTCAAATAGACCGTAGACTGCGGGAACGCAGGTTGGAGAGGTCCGGTCAGGGTCACGGAAATGCATGGGGTCCAATTCCAGGCCCCAGCCAACAAACCAGAACAAAGATCCAGAACCCACTTCCAGGAGATGCGCAGGAACCAATGCAACTAGGCCTGGCTCGGCCTAAATTATCGCCAGAAGAACGCCAGCGGAGACGCTCTCTGAACCTCTGCTTCTACTGCGATGAAGCCGATCATATGGTACGATCCTGCCCTCATGGCTCCCAGATAAAGTCAGGAGTAGTTAACCAGGAAACTCCCCCTATCGCCACTAGCCCACTACCATTGCTAACCAGCATCAGGAATTCCTCCGCCTAGATGCCATTGCGTCACCTCTTTTTCCAGTCATTTTGGGACTCCCTTGGTTGCGGGCCCATAACCCCCAAATTGACTGGGAAACCGGGTCTATCTTGTTTCCGTCCCCGTATTGTCAGGAACACTGTCACACTGCGGGCTCAGCAGCCCCCCAGGTCCTCCTGTGCTCCGAGGGAGACTCCGACCTGAAACAGGTTATTCCCGCAGCATACCACGATTTCTTAGATGTATTCAGTAAGCGGGGGGCAGACACCTTGCCCCCCCACCGCCCGTATGACTGTCCAATTGATCTGTTGCCCGGCTCCGAGATCCCTTTTGGACGGATTTTTCCCCTGTCTGAGCTAGAATTGGGGGCCCTGAAGGAATACATAGAGGACAGTCTCCAGAAGGGGTTCATCCGTGCCTCTACTTCACCAGCCGGAGCGGGGATCTTCTTTGTAGAGAAAAAAGACAAATCTCTGCGACCCTGCATTGACTATCGTGAACTGAACAGAGTCACGATTAAAAATCGTTACCCACTGCCATTGGTACCCGAATTATTTCAGAGCCTGAAGGCTGCGGCAATATTTACTAAACTTGATCTCAGGGGGGCCTACAACTTGGTTCGCATAAGGGAAGGGGATGAGTGGAAGACAGCATTTCGTACCCGGTTTGGGCATTTCGAATATCTGGTAATGCCATTTGGACTGTGCTATGCCCCAGCCACATTCCAACATTTTGTAAACGACATTTTCCGGGATTACCTTGACGTTTTTGTAATTGTTTACCTAGACGATATACTGATCTTCTCATCCTCTCTGGAGGATCACAGAATACACGTGACAAAGGTATTGGGTCGATTGCGCCAGCATGGGTTATACGCCAAAGCAGATAAGTGCAGTTTCGAGCAGTCCAGCATTGCGTTTCTGGGGTGGATTATATCCACCACGGGAATCGCAATGGACCCTCAGAAGGTCTCTGCAATTTTGGATTGGCCTCTGCCCACAGACAAAAAGGGCATACAGCGCTTTATAGGCTTTGCGAATTTCTATCGGAAATTCATTAGGAATTTCTCGGGTCTGGTCTCCCCCATAACTCAGCTAACCAAACTTGGAACCCGCTTCAGATGGACGCCGGAGGCTCAGGAAGCCTTTGAGGCCTTGAAAAAACTATTTACCACGGCACCCATTTTGGGCCATCCAGACGCTTCCCTGCCCTACGTACTGGAGGTAGACGCATCTGAGAATGCGGTGGGTTCCATCCTGTCCCAGAGAAAAGGCACCAAAGAATTACTCCACCCCATAGCGTTCTTCTCAAGGAAGCTCACCCCAGCCGAGAAGAACTACGATATTGGTGATCGGGAGTTGTTAGCCATCAAAACTGCACTGGAAGAATGGAGGTACTTGCTGGAAGGGGCCTCACACCCCATCTTGATCTTCACTGATCATAAAAATCTTGAGTACCTGAGGACTGCCAAACGGTTACGTCCGCGGCAGGCAAGATGGGCACTGTTTTTCTCCAGATTCATATTCCATATCACTTACAGGCCTGGGTCCAAAAATACAAAACCCGATGCGCTATCATGCATGTTCGAAGACTCCAAAGAAGAACTGGTACCTGATACTATTCTGTCCTCAGGGAATTTCTTGGCTCTCCAAACTGACCATCGGTCCACACTAATGGATGCATCCACGACCACAGTGACCCCAGCTGGGGTACCCCTCCAAAACAAGGGGGGACTCCTCTGGAAGGAAGGATTGATCATGGTACCCGAAGAGGTCCGAACCCTTGTCTTGGGGCAGTGTCATGAGCATCCAATGGCGTGACACTTTGGCCCAGCGAAGACCCTGGAACTTCTCCAACGTTCCTTTTGGTGGCCAAACATGGCCAAGGATTGCAGGCTCTACGTAAAATCTTGCACCATCTGTCAGAAGAACAAGCCATCGAGGAACAAGGCCTGGGGGCTGCTGCGGCCCTTGCCGATCCCCGAACGACCTTGGCAAAGGATCGCAATGGACTTTATAGTCGAGCTCCCCCCGTCTCAAGACCACACCGCGATCCTCGTAGTCATTGATCGGTTATCGAAAATGGCTCACTTTTTACCGTTAAAAAAGACTCCGTCAGCAGCTGAGACTGCGCAAATTTTTATCCAGGAAGTTGTAAGACTACATGGAATCCCGGAGGACATCGTCTCGGGTCCAATTCACGTCTAAATTTTGGAGGGCACTGTGCAAGGCCTTGGATATCAAATTATCCCTCTCCTCTGCGTTCCACCCCCAGACCAATGGACAGACCGAGAGGACCAACCAGACCCTAGAACAGTACCTGCGTTGCTACACATCCTTCCTACAGGATAATTGGCTACCACTCTTACCCCTGGCGGAGTTCGCGTACAACAACGCCAACCATTCCGCAACAGGGCAATCACCGTTTTTTTCAAACTACGGATTTCACCCTGTCTTTCTCCCTGACTTGGTCCCTGAATGCCCAGTTCCGGCGACACAGGGCACGCTAGCTTTCTTCTCCTCCAACAATAAGATACTACAGGAGGCTATTGCTCGGGCCCAGGAGGACTACAAGAAGGCGTTTAACAAAAGACGAAGAGGGGACCTGGTGCTGCAGCCCGGGGATAAAGTGTGGTTGGCAACAACGAACTTGAAAATGCTATGTCCATCGAAGAAATTAGGACCAAAGTTCATAGGCCCCTTTTGCATAAAGCGGGCGGTCAATGAGGTGGCATACGAACTTGTCCTCCCTGACACACTCAAGATACACCCGGTCTTCCATGTGTCCTTGCTGAAACCAGTAATCCCCGATGCCTTCCCAGAACGAGAATCTCGACCTCCGGAGGCCATAACGGTCGAAGGGGAAGAAGAATTTGAGGTGGAAACAATCCTGAAGTGCCGAAGGAGGGGGGGTCAGACCCAATTTTTTATTAAATGGAAGGGCTATGGCCCTGAGGATAATTCATGGGAACCAGCCCATAATGTCCATGCACCCCGACTTGTCCGGAGGTTCCTTCGTGATCACCCGTGGTGGAGAGATCAGGTGGGCACCCAGAGGTTGCCCGTAGGGGGGGGGCAATGTCAGGAATCCCCGCTGCGATGGGCTCGGCGCAGGTGCAGTGCACCGCCCCGTGTCAGAATGCGGGCACTGAGACCTGGCCGTCCGCGGCGAGGGAGTTCGCGCATGCGCAGTAGGGACCGCGGGCGCGCGTGGCACCAATGGCAGCGCAGGGCGGGATATTTAAACGGCCCTGAGCTGTCATTCAGTGCCTTCTGGTCTTTCCTTGTATCCTGTATCTGCGAACCTGTTCTAAGTAAGTTATTGACCCGGATTGTACCTGACCTTGATGCCTTCTCCTGCCCAGACCCTTGCTTTGCCTGACCTTTATCCTGTATGCCCCCGTTTGGATCTGACCTTCCGTTGCTGACCTGGCGTGTGACCCGACTACTCTCTGCCCGCTGCCTTGTACTGTTCCATCCCCACTGTTACCAACCCGGCCCGTTTGACCCCGCACTTGCTCAGCCATCCATCTATCCCGACGGGATCACCCGACCTCCTCACATCAGGCTCTTCCCTGCGGGAGCCGCTGGCGAATACCGCTACCACTGACAGGCGTGCTCAGTAGCCACGACCTGGTCTCGGGGTACTTCAAGTCCATCCCCACCATCAGGGGCTCTGGTGAACACGTACCCTGGGGCTTAGATACCGTGCGCTGGGGACGCCTGGCCAGTGGAGTGCTAGTGGTACCGCCTGGTGGTCCCTTACAAGAGCACTATAATCTGGCAAACAGGATGTGCAGAGATATGGCTTAAATCAGGAATTTCATGGGAGGAGTAAAGAGTTCAAAGTTCATCAGAAACAAGGTACAATCATCCAAGCAGTCAGACAGGGAACTGTGGCAGCCACTGTCGTAGGATGCTAGGCAAATTTAGTTTATGGTTCCTTCTGTAGTCAAGGGAGCAACAATTGTTTGTTGTGTTCTTTTCAGGGTTTTACAGACTTGGAGTTTGATTGATGCCTCCTGCCTCTGGAAGAAGTATACAGAAGATACAGAGATTCAGATGATCAGCTTCAATCATGGCCTAGCCATTTCCTTGAGAGGAGTGTCCAGCAGATAGCTGGGGAGGTGATAAATAGTCTGAAGCCCAGGAGAGATTGTTCCTTCTCCCCAGGAGGATTTAAAAGCTTCTGGAGCTACTGATCTGAGGCAGTTTATGGACTACGTATCTTCTTATTGAGGCCTCAGTGGTGTCAGGGCTGAAGGCCTGGATTAATCTCCTGAGGAGATGACTGCAGGACTTCACCACAGGGGATTTGGTCTAGAGAAGGACTGTCTCCCTCACTGGACTGTATCTGGAGGAAGCTAAAAGGTGGCAACTGTCCTGGCTATTTGTGAATAATGATCCTGAGTTGATTACTGGTGACTGTGTTCTTTTGGGATATAAGTGCCAAAGGTAGCTTCATCTGAGACAGCTCTCACAGAGGCTCAGAGTACTGGCAATTCCCCTGTTCCCCCAATTACCTCCAGAAAGAATGTGGAGAAGATTGTCCTCTCATTGTTGTTGCTGATCATTCTTTGTAGTGTCCCATGCCCTAACCCCTCTTCAGTTTGATGTTCTTCAAAGAAATATATTTCAAAAATACATCCCCTAGACTGAGTTATTGAAGCCGGAGTGTAAGGATTGGTGCTTGTGGTGCTGGGCAGTCTTTGTACTATTAAGGAAGAACCAGCTACTACCAGCGGCACCTGTTGGGGCAATGATACAGAACTGTCCAGCACAGCAAGAAGAAACACCATGACACTACACACTGGACACTACATCCAGACACCACAGGTTACAGGTTCAGATCTATACTCTGACAAAGAGGTTCTATAAATTGAATTTGCTTCTGGCCAACTCAGTCTCCAAGGATGAGCAATCTGGGGTGGTCTATGGCAAGCACAATCATAATGTTAGTTACCTCCTAAATTAAAGCTTTTCTATCATCTGATGCTCAGTAGATGAATATAAAGCTAATTTTTCAGATAGTTGTGCACCCTTTATATTCAAAGGAGTGAATTGAGTCAATGGAGAGGTGACTAAGGTTCAGTTTGTATTTAAAGCTGATTGCAAATCCCCTATCCTTGCATCTTGGTTTGGGCATTGAAATACTGAGTAGTTACTTGGTATGGCTGCTTCTAGAATAGGTCCTGCCTAGTTATCTAGCCTTGTTTTTGTAATGCTTGTCATGTCACAGGATTCATATAGATCAGTTTTGGCAGCTGTTTTATTTCTTATTAAACTGGGCATTAAAGAGAGTGGTTGTAATGTGGGTAGCTTAGTGGCTATCACGTGTGCCTTGCAGCACTAAAGTACTTGGCTTGAATCCCAACCAGCACACTATCTGCATGGAATTTTATGTCGTACCTGTGCTTGTGGGGGGGAGGGGGAGCTCTGGTTTCCTCCCACACTCCAAAGACACACCTGGTAGGTCAATTGGTTCCTGAGTAAATTGGCCCTGGTGTGTGTACAGTGGTTCTGTGTTCTGTGACATGATCTGCACAGGGTTTTACTTGACTTCTTCATCTACAGCATATATCAGCAGTTGAGGAAATATAGTTTTGCTTGAGAAAATCAGTAAAGTTTGTTCTATTTTGATAAGCATGTGAATAGCAGGTCACAGAAGTAGTTAGCATTTAAAGGAGAAGTTCACTTTTCATAACATGCTGCTTCTACCATGGGTTTCCACTCCCCATCCTGCCCAGATGGCAGGACATCCAACCATTGGGTGCACTGCCCAAGCACATTATGAATGAGCATTCAGCTAAGAGAACCCTAACCAAAAAAGCACAATCTGCTCTGACTCTCAGAACACAGATCTGTAACGCATATGGATCTTTTAAATATGATTGAAGGTGAATTAAAGTGGTTAGAAAGCCTAAACATTTTTTCCCTTAATGCATTCCTTGCAATAAGGTAAAACATGTTTAGGCAGTATTATCCCCCCTCACCCCCTTTTATACTTACCTAAGTCTTCATTCAATGCAGTTCTGTGCCTGTCTGCAGAGACTCTCCCCCCTCACTTTCTAGTCTGACTGGCTTTGCTGAAGCGGCAGGAGCCATTGGCTCCTGCTGCTGTCAATCAAATCCAGTAACGAGGGAGTAGGGGGACAGGGCCAAGCCACGCTCTCTGTGTCTGTAGGCACAGGCAACAGGGCTCAGGAGTGAATCCGCATGAATTTCCCATAGCTAGCAGCTTCCTATGGGGACTCTTGCTGGGGAGGAAGGACCAGAAGTGCTGGCGGGAGACCAGAGGAGGTTTGGGGCTGCTCTGTGAAATTCCATTTTTTTTTAAATTTGCATTTACAACCACTTTAACCTTGTAAGTAAAAAGTAATGAAAGCATCTTAAAAAGTAATGATCACTGATTAGGGTTGTAATTAGGAAGTGAAGCTCTGCCCAAATTATGCACAATAAAAATTTACATACTGTACACACATATTTACATGTATTTACATTGCAAGCAGTAAAAGCACTTTAAAAAATCATCTCTGTACATATAGGTATTGTGGAGACATTTATTTTCAAAATTTACACTGAGATCTTAGCTTATTTGTATGTGAAAAGATCATGGTAGCATGCCAGCCTGCCAGTTTGTAAAACACACTGGTTCCATTCTAAAGGTACCACAATAAAAAAATTGATTGTTTTCAATTAAATATTGGGCTCTGCAATACCTACTATGCCATTCAGTTCAGTGGTTGTTTTAGGTTTCGTGCTGCCCTAAGCAACACAAAATTTGCCCCCCATGGAGAAACCCTGACACCAACCAACACCTCCCTTCCCCATGAAGAGAGCCTGACATTGAATAACAGCCCAGGCCCCATCCGAGCCTTCCACTACCAAAGCCCCTCATACACTGACAAACCCCCCCCCCCCCAACTTGGCAAGAGATAAGACACTCACCTTCACAGCTCCGGACTTACCCAGGAACAAGAGTCAGGCTCTGCATACACCATAGACCACAGCCTCTCTCAGATCCCACCTGGTCCCCATGCTGCGTGTGTCCCTTCTTTCAGCCCTTGTTTTGGAGGGCAGCTCTGCCTCCCTGAAAAATGGTGCTGCCCCCCTGAAAAATGCCACCCTAGGCAAATGCCTTGTTTGCCTTGTGGTAAATATACCCCTGATTCAGTTCACAAATTATATCAACAATTGTTTTCTGAATGTACATAAGGACTAAACGGTGCTTTAATATATACTTGGAGAACTCTGTCAGCTATAAGAAAAGTTGGGAGGAAAGTCTATAGAAAAATCAAGGCGATGTAGACTTAGGCTGGCTAGTATTGCAGTGAATTGAACCCATCATGTTTGTATGCTGGGCAATGTTTTCATCCCAAGAATGGGAAAATATTAATGCACTTGAAAATCTATCTTCTTTCTACTAAAATAATAAACATTGAAGCCTTTTTTTTCCCACTGCCATTAGGTCAAGTACTTCAGTTTCAAAGAAGAAGCCCGTACTGACAAATAATAAGAGCCCTAGCACTGTTCATACTAAAAGAGCAATGCCTCTTTTAAAAGTACCAATGAAGGCTTAATAGATGTGAAAACCCTTTCCTGTTTTGCTTTCTTCTCATCAACATGGAGGTAGGGCTAGTTACAGAGAATACAAAAACCATAGAAACAAAATAAAATACAAACAGTGTAAAAAATGTATCATTGCCAGAAATCTTTTTTCTCTGTTCATTTCTCTGGCTTTTCTGTTTCGTAACTCAACTCATGTACATGGGTATGCTCAAAACATGCTGCCAGAAAAAAATGCCTCTAATCTTATATTTGTGTAACACGTTAATGTGCGTTTACAGGCACATGGAGTTTATAAGCATATGAGCGTATAGAATAGAATATTCATTTATTCTAGCCACTAGAACAAGGTTATGTGCATGTTTAAATTATGCTCATAATCGCTTGTCCATTTTTATAAGCCCCTAACACTGAGCATAAATGTGTGCACACATGCTTGTATATGCATGGCCACATGAAATAGCATGTGTGTTCATGGGCTTTTTTTGTTACAGCTGGTGCTGTGGCGGTGCTAGAAGAATAAGGGCTCATGTACACGAGCAGCTGCTAAACTCGAGTTTAGGAGGTTTTGGCATTTTTTTGCCAAAGCTCCTAAACTCAACTCCATAAAAGCCTATGTGTCCATCTACACATAGGCTTTTAGCAAAGTTTAGGAGCTGCCGCAGTTAGGTGAAGTGAAACGTCCCTCTCCTGAGAGCAGAAGAATCGTGTTCAGGATAGGAACGTTTTGACCACCAGCCATCGGAAACCGCAAAATGTGATAAAAACGCAGCAAAATCGCGGTACTGCAGTTGCCGCGTTTTGCTGCTCTTTGCATTTTCCCATGGCCAGCGTTCAGGGTATGTTCGTGTACTTGGAGCCTAAGTGGGAGTACTAAGTCCCCCATCCTAGATCCAATGTTATAATAAAAGCAGCCGTATCATATTGAGGAGTCCTTAATCAGAAAATGAATAATGCAATAATATAGGTAAAGCAATCATAGTGCATTAATAACAACATCATGGACTGTAGCATCATGAGGCACAATACAGAAATGTTGTGGAAAAGATGTATGGACACATTGCACTGAACAAGGGGTGTAACCTAAATAGCCATGGTTGCATACAACATGATACCCTCTTCTGGTGAGTCATCCTCAGAACCACCAGTCTCCATCAAGTAACCATGTGGCTATGCAATGGCTCCGGTAAAATACAGGTGAAACTCGAAAAATTAGAATGTCGTGCAAAAGTTCATTTATTTCAGTAATGCAACTTAAAAGGTGAAACTAATATATGAGATAGACTCATTACATGCAAAGCAAGATAGTTCAAGTTGTGATTTGTCATAATTGTGATGATTATGGCTTACAGCTCATGAAAACCCCAAATCCACAATCTCAGAAAATTAGAATATTGTGAAAAGGTGCAATATTCTAGGCTCAAAGTGTCCCACTCTAATCAGCATATTAAGTCATAACACCTGAAAAGGGTTCCTGAGCCTTTAAATGGTCTCTCAGTCTGGTTCAGTAGGAATCACAATCATGGGAAAGACAGTCGTGCAGAAAACCATCATTGACACCCTCCATAAGGAGGGAAAGCCTCGAAAAGGTAATTGTAAAAGAAGTTGGATGTTCCCAAAGTGCTGTATCAAAGCACATTAATAGAAAGTTATGTGGAAGGGAAAAGTGTGGAAGAAAAAGGTGCACAAGCAGCAGGGATGACCGCAGCCTGGAGAGGATTGTCAGGAAAAGGCCATTCAAAAGTGTTGGGGAATTTCACAAGGAGTGGACTGAGGCTGGAGTCCGTGCATCAAGAGCAATCACACAGAGTCGGATCCTTCAAATGTCGTATTCCTCTTGTCAAGCCGCTCCTGATCAACAAACAACGTCAGAGGCGTCTTACCTGGGCTAAAGAAAAACAGACCTGATCTGCTGCTCAGTGGTCCAAAGTCCTCTTTTCTGATGAGAGCAACTTTTGCATCTCATTTGGAAACCAAGGACCCAGAGTATGGAGGAAGAATGGAAAGGCACACACTGCAAGATGCTTGAAGTCCAGCGTGAAGTTTCCACAGTCTGTGTTGATTTGGGGATCTGCATACACATACACAAAAGTAAACACACGTGTCAGGGGCACCTACATAAGGAAATGTTGATTGTGGTACACATGTTACATATTGCCACACATACTGGAGTGATATCAATAATCTTAGGCTCATTATTGTAAGGTAAACCAGATTCCCAGCACCATGAATCCAGTATGGACCTCTGCTCCTGCTCATGTGCATTTGCATTGCACGCTTGTTTGTACTTCTAAGCAAAGGGGCAATGTTAGGTATACCATTCCAGTTCACCATGTGCACATGTGCATAGTGATTAGCAGGTGCATGTAGCACCCAGTGCCCAATTTAAACTGTTCTGTCACTATACCAAGTTGCTGAATGTTCTTCAGCTTGTTTCTGCATACCTGAGACCTGATCTGCTGCATTTGCTAACCTGTGTATGACCCAGAGTTCCCCTGAATTTTGCTTCTGCTCCTGCCTCTGCTTTCTTCATCTGATTATTCTGACCTCGTCTTGTTTACTGGACTTGCCTGCTGATCTTGTATTGCTTTGCTTGGCTGTTTCTGATCCTGGGCTGTCTCCAGGACTTGCTCTGTCTGCTAATTTGGTCCCTTGCCGCTCGGCTGTCGCTGACTGCTCCCTGCCTCCTGGGTCTGCTTCCGTCTTCTGTTCTGGTGACCAGCTGCTTCAGCATCCTGTCCTGAGGACTGCAACTTTCAGCTCTACCCACCAAAGAAACAGACACCACCAGCCAGCTATGCCGGCACTCATGTCCACACCGTGCCTTCACACTTTCTGTCTCCATCTTCAGGAGTATTGGGCAGGAGGTGCAAGAGAGGCCTCCACTACATTCCAGTCTTCACCAAGTACATGATCATTATTCATATTTAATCTAAACTGATGACCTGTAAGGGCTTTTAAAGCCTATGGAAAATTGAGGGTACCAAAGTTTTACACCAATTCATGGGCGCACGTAGTCTTAGGATTGGTACATGGGAGGTTTGGTAAACTCAATGTGAAGTCTGCAAACCCTGAATTTAGCAACAAACCCCACTGATGTCTAAGAGAGGGGAATATTGGTTTTTTTGGCCATTTTCAAGGCTAATAGGAACGTTCCTGTGACAGAAGGGCATGGGTAGCTGTACCAATGCAAAAGGAAATTTTAAAAAATACTGTACAGGGAGTACTGGGTGTTTTCAAATGGCTTAGAGGGCAACATTGAAAACACACAAATCCTTTAACCACTTAAGGTCCACCCTATAGCAGGAATACTGCTACAGGGCGGACTCCATGCGTAAAATCACGTATATATATATATATATGTGATTCACGTTCCCGCTGTGACCGCGGGCCAAGTGCACGCGAGTACGTGCCGGCTAACCTACCAGTGCCGTGATTCGGTGCCTGACTGATCAATCAACAGATTCTGGCCAGTCTGGATCTGCTGATTGATCCCTGCCCTATCAGACATCATCCTGTTTACAAGTACACAGGTACAGGAAATGATGCAATCTTCTCTCTCTGGGCACATTCCGTTCCAGAGAGAGAAGAAAGCAGATACACGTGAGTAAAAACAGCACATTTTTAAAGTAAAAACACATATTGGTCACATTTAACCCCCTGATCGCCCACAGTTAACCCCTTCACTGCCCTGTTACCAGTGTCATTAGTACAGTGTACAGATATTTTTACTTATCACTGTATTAGTGTCACCGGCTACTTCAAATAGCGTCAGTTCGCATCCCTCCCAGATAGCATCAGATTGCCCGCCACTACACCAGTCATCACATTTAACCCCTACACTTAACACCCCCCCAGTACTGTGTAGTGAGATCCGTGACACAGCTAGGTTTTTGTTTGATATTTTCTTGCCCTGTTTATTTTGGTAAACCCTGTGCAGCACTTTGTATATAGTTTTGTAAATAGCACCTTCACTGTTTGCCACTAATCTTAATGGATTTGGTATATGTGCCTGAAAGACTGCTTACCCCGGGAAGCATATATCCCGGCTGCCTATCCCCAGCTCACATATGGTGGAGGATGCAAGCAGCTGGGATATATGCTGGCCATATGCTGGCCAACCTGGTCTCTGCCTCAAGGACTGCTTCCATTGCTACCATACACTAGTGGACTATTAGTATAGGGTACAGCATGGCACAGTTCAGGGCACATATTTGCACAGGTTCTCGAAAGATGTTAGGTAGTCAGGTAACTGGCTATCACATTTTAAAGTTTAAAAAAAAGTTAAAAAAACATAAAAAATTAAAAGTAAAAAAAAAAAATAGTTGTCATTTTTTTGTTGTTGTCAAGTTACAGTTTTACTGTTACTGATTTATTGTTAACCATCGCTGTTTTCTTTGGAGGAATGCCATTCAGCTGCAGCACCAATCTGTTTATTCTGAGGGCAACAGGGTCTTGCTCTCAGAATATACATAAGTAAGTGTGTGCAGCACTGTTGGATGATATTTTTTTATCCACAGTTAAAAAATAGCATATATGCTCAAGCATGGGGGCCTGGGTTGGCCAGTGGGTGGATGGCCCCTATGCTTCGGCATATATTTAAAAAAAAAATTGGGGCAGAGATTTCTTCATCCACATCGATCGATGTGAATAGAGGCTGAACAACAAAAAAGAGGATTTCATGTGTGCCCACCATTAGAAGTGGATGGATGCAGGGCTGTATATTCTAATGGTGGGCATACCACACACTTTTTCTGGTTGAGATTTTTTTTCTCTTTTTTTCATTTAGCCCACAGGCTGCATAAAAAAAAAGAACAGAGCATATATACCCAACAAGGACCAGCAACATACTGGTACATCACTGGACTTTGAGTGGTTAAACCAGGATGATGCCTGAAGCTGGTATCGTTTTTTTCAGCCGGTGATCGGCTTTCAAGTAAAAGCAATCTTAGCTGCTAAATAGCTGCAGGATTGATTTTACAAGCCACAGGAGAAGATGCCCCCCCTCCCCCGCTGCCTTCCACGACCTTCTCCAGCAATCCCGTGCAATCAGGGAAACCTGAGAATGCAGCCGGTGTTTCTGCCAGCTGACCATAGAGCTGATTTGAGACCAGAATAGTGCCAATCATCTCTATAGTTTAAGAAATCAGAAGTTACGAGCATTTCCTCAATTCAATTTCGCAGGATATAAACAGCACCATTTGTAAATTGGGAAAGAATCTGATCACACCGATCTTAGTGGGATCAAATTATGTAAGGCAGAGGAGATATCTAGAGTGTAATAGACCCAAGATTTCTCAATAAAGAATACCTGTCAATGCCCATTGCAGTCAGAGGGGATATTTACATTCCCTGTGATAGCAATAAAAGTGATCAAGAAAACAAAAAGGACAGTGTAAAAGTAATTAAAAAAAATCAAAATAACAAAAAAAATATATATATATATGTGTGTGTGTGTGTATATATATATATATATATATATATATATATATATATATAAAATGTTTTGGGGCTCAAAGTAATTTCCTAGCAAAAAATTTCTGAATACCGAAAAGTGAATACTGAACAAAAAGTGTCAGAAAAGGCATGGTCTTCAGGTAGTTAGAAGAGTGAGCGATGTGTGGCACTAATTTCTAATGCTAGGCATAAAATTAAGTATAGTGGGCATAAAAAAGTATAGTGAATTATACCACTTTTATCTGTAGGTTCTGTTTAAATGAAGATCTGATGTTTTCATATTCAAATATGTTTAAAAGAAAACCATTTTCTTAGGGGGGTCATATATCTATATCAGGTACTTACGCCCTCTGGGCCCAAGCCATTCCAAACCCTAAAAGAGGAATTTGATCTTCCCAATCATATGCTATTTAGATACTTACAGTTATGACATGCCCTGCAAGCTCAGTTTCCTGTTAGATGTCATTTTAGATACTGAACTTATCAAACTGATTTTAACTCTATTCACTGCGTTGCGCACTCCCTTGGTGGTCCACATAGTGGATTTGGCTAAATCCCGTTGGGAGCCGAATGTTGGGCCATTAGAAGCAGAGGACTGGGACAAGTTATTGGAAGGCA
This sequence comes from Staurois parvus, assembly GCF_062004578.1. Lineage (NCBI taxonomy): Eukaryota > Metazoa > Chordata > Amphibia > Anura > Ranidae > Staurois > Staurois parvus. The sequence continues at coordinate 6,751,695 of NW_028318344.1, read as the reverse complement.
CCGAGTTGGTCTCACTAAGACTACCCGATAGACTTACTCAGCTTTATATAGTGCACCAAACTTACCTCACCCCACTTAGAGCCTCCAGATTTCACCCTGAGCAGAGCCCCTTGTGCCTCCGGTATCTAAAGAAAACAGGTACCTTTTTTCATCTATTATGGTCCTGTCCAATTATTCAGGCATACTGGGAACAAATTATCAAGTTCTTGCATGACCACATGGGCTCTCCTCTTGTCAGGGCTCCGGGAATGACCAGAGGTGTGTGGACCGACACAGGGAAACACAGACTTCAGGTATAGCGTGTAAATAAGATAATTTATTAAGGACAACACAAACATAAACTCAGTGCAACAAACCAAACCCAAAACTAACACAAATACATACAACAAGGTGAAACAAACCCAAACCTAAACTGATAAATATATATATATGTATATATATATGGAGCACAACGTAGTCAGGCGGGCCGGGTCGGTAGCTAACGGGCAAACAGGGTACCAGGAGCGAGCGGAAGAGTGGTCAGGAATAGCCGAGGTCAGGACAGGCGGAGTTCGCTCAGAGTCAGGATCAAAGCAGGATCAGGCAGGAAGCAGACAGGATGCAGGTACAGGGGCTCATGGGAAACATACACCAAGGCACTGATCACAGGCCTGGACCTGCTTAAATACACCTCCTGCAATCAGCCTCAGGTGATGGCCTGATTGCAGGAGTGAGATTCTGGCTGCTGAGAGCTCCCGCTGGCCAGCCTTGGTACTGCAGCCCAGAAGGCAGGTGAGTCCCACCACCATTGGCAAGTCCATTCCTAACACCTCTACAACTAGATCCCAAATCATGTCTGCTTGGCTTCCTCCTTCTTCCCTTCAGGCATGGTTGATTGAAGTTAACTCAACACTTCCATGTAAGAAATTGGTTTATATACATAGGGGTTGCCTCATGAAATATAACAAAATATGAGATAGATGGCTTGATACACCTACTACTTGTCTGACTTAATTGAGCAGGGGTACTTGTGACCAGTTTGCCCCGTCCCTCCTAACAGAACATTTTCATCAGCTTACATCCATGTATAGAGTATCTGATTCTATTGTAATCTTGTTTGAACAATGCTGTGCCCATTGTCTGTTTTTCTTGCTCTCTAGAATGTTTACTAGATTTATTCCTGTTTTAGAGCGTGTATCACTTACTGTGCAATCTGTTGTGCAACTGTACCTTCTTTTACCTTTTCGGTAATAAACTTCTTTTAATGTTAACACAACCATTTTCAAAGGGTGTACTTTTTCAGAAGACGCTATATTACAACATTTCATAATTAGCATCCAACTAATTCATGAATGCATATTTCAAATTTGACAAGTCCTTTCAGAATGCAAAACGCAGCAATTTAAATAGTGATTTCAACAGGTTTTCTAATCAACCGACAAAACTTACACTGCAAGGAAAATTTCAAATGTATGAGGTTGCCTGTTTTCTACACATTTCCTAATGGTAAGATGCAGTGAGAAAAGCAGCAGGATGCACTGTGTGACAGCATCTGGCTCTATTTCCCTGCTGATAAGCCTGGCCAACAAGGTCTCAGCAGATGGGCTTTTAATACAAAGTCCCTCAGAAGTGTGAAAATAATAATTTCAGAAATCCTCAGTAAAATGGCCATGGGCTTAATTTTGGAGACCCCCACCATAACATATTATATTCTGAATGGAATACTGGCAATAACTAATGTAGTACTATAAAATATTTATGCATGTAATTCCTATATTAAATTTTAACCTCTTAGTATCCACTAGAAGTAGACCTATATCGTACAAAAGAAAATTAGTACAAAATCAGGTTTCACCTTAAATATTATAAAAAATATACAAAACTTTGTATTAATTGCTATGAATATGGGGCCACTATTGAGCTACTTTTCTTTTCTTTCTTTTTTTTTCCTTTCTTTTCTTTCTTTATTAATTAATGTATTTATTACAGGTACTTTTACAGCGCCATCAATTTACAAAGCTCTTTACATGTATATTGTGCATTCATATCAGTCCTTTTTATCTAGTTTTGAAGGATCAACCCCTTTTGATTAATACCACATGGAAGCACATTATGATATTACTTATATGTCCCTTGCTGTTGAACAGTTTGTTCATTGTATTGCATATGCAGGTTTGTAAATAATCTTCTAATTGTGACTTGTATCAGGAAATGTGATCATCATCCCTGTATAAAGTGGAACTCCAGGAAAAAATGATTTTTTTGAAAAAAGTTACCTCTAATAAAGAGTATTAGGTCCAGCCGGCTGCTTCTTAAATGTCAGTTTCATTGATGCCAGATATTACATGCAGCACTCTAGTTGCAGCTAGTGTACATTAATGGACCCGTGTCATATCCAACAAGAAACTGTCACATGTACATTATTAAATAACAGTCTTCCAGACCTAACATACTCATTCATTAGAGGTAACGTATTTTAATAATACTATTTGGAATAAACATTTTTGTTTCCTGGAGTTCTCCTAAACGGTGCTTTAAAGAAGAGAAGGCATGATTAAAAAAAAAGATGAGGGAACTTAATCCCAGGGATAAAAAAGGGGGTAACTATAGCTACAGTAGACCATGCAACTGTATTGGGGCCTGGAAGCACATGGTGCACAAAGTTGCCTGGTCATACAGTGATCTGTGTAGATAGCTATGTTTATCACTAGAGGAACTGTCTTCATGATGAAGATAGCGGAGATGGGGAAGCGAGGTCTTAAACAAAAATTTCAGGCTTGAGCTAAAAATAAATACAGTTGCAAGAAAAAGTATGTGAACCCCTTGGGATTACGTGGAGTTTTGCATGAATTGGGCATAAAATGTGCTCTGAACGTCATCTAAGTCACAACAATAGAAGAACACAGTCTGCTGAACATAATACTACACAAACATTAGATGTTGCCATGGTTTAATTGCACATAACATGTAAACATTCACAGTGCAGGGAGGAAAAAGTATGTGAACATTTGGACTTAATAACTGGTTGACCCTCCTTTGGCAGCAATAACCTCAACCAAACGTTTCCTGTAGTTGCAGATCAGACCTGCACAACGATCTGGAGTAATTTTGGACCACTCTTCTTCACAAAACTGTTTCAGTGTAGCAATATTCTTGGGATGTTTGGTGTGAATCGCTCTCTTAAGGTCATGCCCCAGCATTTCAATCGGGTTGAGGTCAGGACTCTGACTGGGCCACTTCAGAAGGTGTATTCTGTGCTGTTGCAGCCATTGTTTTGTTGAATTACTTGTATGCTTTGGGTCATTGTCCTGTTGCATCACCCATCCTCTGCGGAGCTTCAGTTGGCAGACAGATGGTCGTACGTTTTCCTGCAAAATGTCTTGATAAACTCTGGAATTCATTTTCCCATCAATGACAACAATCTGTCCAGGCCCTGAGGCAGCAAAGCAGCCCAAACCATGATGCTCCCTCCGCCATGTTTTACAGTGGGGATGAGGTTTTGATGTTGGTGTTCTGTGCCTTTTTTTCTCCACACATAGTGTTGTGTGTTCTTCCCAAACAACTCAATCTTGGTTTCATCTGTCCACAGTATATTTTGCCAGTAGTGCTGTGGAACATCCAGGTGCTCTTTTGCAAACTTCAAACGTGCTGCAATATTCTTTTTGGACAGCAATGGCTTCCTCCGTGGTGTCCTCCCATGTACTCCATTCTTGTTTAATGTTTTCCTTATTGTAGATGTGTCAACAAAAATGTTAGCATGTGCCAGAAATTTCTGTAGATCTTTAGCTGACACTCTGGGATTCTTCTTTACCTCATGCAGCATTCTGCGCTGTGCTCTTGCAGTCATTTTTACAGGACGACCATGCCTAGGGAGAGTAGCAACAGTGCTAAACTTTCTCCATTTGTAGACAGTCTGTCTTCCCGTGGACACATGAACATCAAGGCTTTTGGAGATACTTTTGTAACCCTTTCCAGCTTCATGCAAGTCAACAATTCTTGATCGTAGGTCTTCTGAGAGCTCTTTTCTGCGAGGCATGGTTCACATCAGACAGTGCTTCTTGAAACCAGTAAACCCAAAAAAGGTGTGTGTTTTTTAAGGGCAGGACAGCTGTCAGCAACACATCCAATATCATCACACTGATTGGAGTCAAGGTTGGCTCACTCCTGGCTCCAATTAGCTCTGGGAGAAGTCATTAAGCTAGGGCCTCACATACTTTTTCCTCCCTGCACTGTGAATGTTTTCATGTTATGTGCAATTAAACCATGGCAACATCTAATGTTTGTGTAGTATTATGTTCAGCAGACTGTGTTCTTCTATTGTTGTGACTTAGATGATGTTCAGAGCACATTTTATGCCCAATTCATGCAAAACTCCACGTAATCCCAAGGGGTTCACATACTTTTTCTTGCAACTGTATTACTAGCCTCTTCATAGAAAATATAATGATTATTCTGCTCATTTTGTCTAAGGGACCCAATTAGACACAATAGCATACCTTGCACCTCATGTCATGTAACTGGTTGAGGCAGAGCTGGCAACAGTGCTTTCCCTTACATTGCCTGTCCTGCTTCTCCTGGAGGTGGTGACAGGATATAACAGGACATGGAGGGGCATGGGTGCCTTTTAGGAGATCCTGGCCAGGAGAACCTTGCAGCAGGTGCAGAGCAGCAGGTGGACTGATGAGCTGGCCACTGCAAAGGCACAGTAGCAGGTGCAGAACTGAGTAAGCAGGCTGATGTAGGATACTCTGGCAAATTCAGAGATACTATAGCAGGCAGATGCAGGATCTTGGCTGGTCAGGCAGGCAGGAGACAGTATCAGCCGGACAGAAGAAGTGCAGAATCAGGAACCAAAACAGAGTCAGAGCCACACCGGGGTCAGTATCGGGTGAGCAGAGAAGGTACCAAAACAGCAGGCAGATGGAGGGACCAGGTCACAAGCCAGTATCAGCAATGAGGTATCAGGAACAAGTAGGGTCAAGACAAGCCAGTTAGTACAGGATCAGGTCACAAATGGTAGAAGCTGATGACCACTCAGCAATCCTCTGGTCTCTGGAGCCACTTTAAATAGAGAAGTAAGCGCCAAGTATTCACGCTCGCTCATGCTAATGCACATGCACATGTGCACTGGGACGTGAGTGAGTTGGGAGTCTAGTTGTCACTCACGAATTAATTTGTGCATGCGCATATCTTTGTGCAGGGCCAGGCATACAATTTCCCTGACACCTCAGTCCCATAATAGCCAGTGCTGCAATCTTTTCCTCTCTCAGCCAGAATGTGGATGGACCCTCAATATCATTGCGTACAATATAGGACTTGATAAAGCGGTATAAAAAGGACAGGACATTCCTAATTAGGGAGAATTTTCTGAAATATGCTAGAGAAACAAGGTACAGGTAGGTGTTTTCCTTCCAGAATTAGGAGTATCAAATAGCATGCAGTTCAGCTTTAAAAATTGGCCAGCAATAGAATAGTTTAAATAGGCAAGACTAGGTTGCAATCTCTTAGGGACAAAGGACACAGGCAGAAGTTTTGCTACAAGAATTAAGGGATGGTAGTAATAAAGCAGTGTAAAATTGACCAGGAGCACAAAAGTTTCAATCAGGTAGAACAGACCTAACCAGTGTACATATAACATTAGTTTTTACTGTGAGGAGAGAGGTTTCTGATGAATGTGGGTGATAGAATATGAGGTGGTTGCACTGTTTTTGCGCTTAGCTCTTTTGCTTTTCTATTAAATGTTTCACTTGGTAATAGTTGGATCTTCCCTAATAGTACAAAGACTGCGCGTCCCCACAAGCACCAGTCCATGCACACCAGCTCCAATTACTCAGTCTAGGGGATGTCTTTTTGATATTTATTGCTTGAACTTCAAAAAGTAGAGGACTTAGGGCATGGGATACTCCAAAATGCTTGCACAGTAATAGGAGGACATTCTCCTCTAGACTCACATTTCACTGGGACCACAGGGAAATAGGCAGTACTCTGAGGCCTTATGAGAGCTGCCTCTGTCCATAGCTACCTCTGGCACAGACATCCCAAAGAACTCAGTCATCAAGGATCACAATTCAGGGTCAATACTCACGTCACCAGGGCAGCTGCACACCTTCCAGCTTCCCCTGGGCACACTCCATTGAGGGAGACAATCCTTCTCCAGACCTCATCCCATAAGGTGGAGTCCCACAGCCAGCTCCTCAAAAGGATTGCTTCAGGCTCTCAGCTCTGCCACAGCTGAGACCTCAGAACAGCCACAAAATCCACAGGGTGTCTCAGAGGGTCAGCAGCCCCAGAAGCTTTGGAACTCTCCCTGACTCAAAAAAGACAATTTCTCTAGGACTCCAAGCTATTTATCACCACCCTAGCCACCTTCTGGACAGTCCCCTCCAGTGACTGGCTAGGATATAATAAATATTCAGACTGGTTATTGGACTCTTCCAACCCCATATTCTGGAAATGTCTTCCAGCAGCAGGGAGAAGCAGTCAAACTCCCAGCCTGTGAAACCCTGAACAGACCAGAAGAAACAATCACTGCTCCTCTGACTACAAAAGGAGCCAAAAATTAAATTTGCCTAGCATCCTACACTAGGAGTGCGCTACACATTTAAAAAATACATTTAATGATGTAATAATGATTACTGAGCTGCCTTCATTTGTGGCTTTTATATCTGTCTGGAGTTCAGCTTTAATGACTCCATTTACCTTCTATTATCCTTTGTATTTTCTTTTTCTGTATAGAGAGATTATAATGCAACCAGTCACAATGTTGACACATGTAGCCTATATTCTGGCGAAAGGTGTCAACAACGTGACAGCCTTCTAATTTTATTCTGACTGGTTTGAAAACAGAGCAAACGATGGTGAATTATAGTAATTATCAGAGCATTCAAAATATATTCCATGTTCCTAGGTCATTCTTTAACAAATATGAAGACATGCTCTGTTGTCCTTCACTTGCTATTTGCTATTTTGTGCATGAAATAATCTGGAACTACAATAATATCCCGAAAAAAACAAACAAAACCTATTTGAATGTACGCTCCACTCATACGTGAAAATTGTTCATTTAAAATGTCTCAGAGGATACAACCTTCCTTGTGAATGGTTTTAGTTTGTATCCTGGCTCCTATATTCATAGTTCCTCCTGGATGTCTGGTTAGCTATATTCTATCATTGTTAGCAGGGCTTTTTTTGTGGCCCTCCACCTCTACCTTCATCACTGCCCTATGCCCACCAACTTGTTACTTGTAAACACAGAAGTCGGTATAGTAAGTTTTATGCACTGCCCACTTCACTGCTCTCTTCCTCTGCTGACTTTTGTGTTTACCAGTGACAGCATGCTTCAAGTGTTCTGAGCTGCACCAGCCTTGCTGTTCTTCCTCCAACCCTCACCAAAGACTTCTCACTCTTAGGTGAATAGGGAAGAGCTCTGTATTGGGGGGTGTCTCTGCACCTGACAATAGGAGGGGTGAAAGATCTATACTGTGGGGGGTTCTATACTGGAGGAGAAAGAAGGGTGGGATAGGGGTGAGCTCTGTGTGGATGGGGGGGAAGGTAATTTTTGGTTGTGCACTGGCCCTTTACTTGCTTCTGCTACTTTCCAGTATGAATGAGATCCTTGATTCAAGGCTCAGTTTACAAGTACTAATTAACAAAAGAGTGAATATATGAGCGCTATTTATAAAGAGAGATAGCCGCTGGAACACCAAAGAGGCAACCAAACCGATTAAGATAATAATAATCAAAATTTTACCCTGTTTCCAATAAATGGAGAAATAAATATAGCCCAAAATTGGTGTAAATATATGGAATGGAATAGATATATGGAAGAATCTATATATAAATAATAATGATCACAGTAATTAAAATTCTCATAGAGATGTACGGTAGAATATCAAATGACTTAATAAAATATATATAAATTGTACTGATCAATAAATAAATAAGAACGTCAAAAAAACATGCCCTATGAGAATAAAGATCTGACTCGTGTCTCCAATAAAACAGATAGATAAAATGATAATTTAACTATTATCTATAAAGCAGTTCAAATTGAAATCAATGTTGAGTCCTTTAGGGTGTAGGGAATCTAATACTGTGATCATTATTATTATTATACAGATTATTCCGTATATCTATTCCATATATTTACACCAATTTTGGGCTATATTTATTTCTCCATTTATTGGAAACAGGGTATAATTTTGATTATTATTATCTTAATCTGAGATAATTCATATATATGTTTTATATTTTTTTATATATTTTTAGATAATTTTTAACTTCACATGATTGCATATATCTTCTTATGTTATTTTAATTAATATATTGTATGTATTTTGTATCTGACTCATATATACCTATTTTATAATTAGGACTTACCGACATTTATTACCTGATGTCAGAATGGGAAATATATTTCTTCATCACGAATATTTTCCCCGTTTTTCACACATACAATTTATATAACCGCATTTATTGTTCATACATATATGTGGTGAGGGTAGCCCTCACATACATATCTGACATGTTGCCCCATTAGTCCCCAAGGGAAGACTACTACCGATAGTACGGGCATTAATTTATCATCTTGTCTGAGTGGTTATCGTTCAGGTTTACATCAGAGTGTACGTTTCTGCTTGTATACCGTCAACTATATGGCACTGAGATGCACACGCACATGCCGAGGATAGGGGAAATAACTTTGGTCCCTGTGATCCAAGGCAAAATGGCGCCGACGCACTGTGCATAGTCGGCAAAATGGCGGGCACGATAAGTGCGAGTGCCATTCCTCTTTATAAATAGACAGAGCCAGACGTCTCCTGCTGTAAGCCCTGTTACCCTATGACTACGTGCATCGCACGAAACGCATCAGGAGGAGCTACAGCAACTGGACGTCTAGCCACCGCTGGTGGCCATCCTGATTTCCATATATATGGTCAGTGTTCTTTTAAACTTTGTAATTTTGGTTGTGCACTTTCTTTGATGGAATAAAGTTCCCTACAGTATCACGCTATGTGGTCTCCTTTATTGGTCCCTCTTCATGAGGACCATCCACAGAGGCTGCACTAAGGGTGACCCCTAATGGTGATACGCATCAAGGACCCCTGAGTACTCCATGCAGATGTGACCGGGAAGTGTACTGTATCCTGACCTGTTCTGGGAGGCGGATGACCATAGCTACACCTGTTGAGATAGGTTATATCTCTAATGCGTGTTTACACGCACTTCTGGTAAGTGCGCAATTCATTCATTTTGGATCATTTACCACCTGGACTAATTCCACGCATGCATATCGGGATCATACAGGATCCTCACGTGGGCAATCTACTTGGGACCTTTTATGCACTATACTCACCTAATTGGTTACATCACTTACTCACATTACTTATATGTACTGGTTGATTCTTATGCTCGATTTGTCATTGCTCAACATCATTGCCTACACATTGATGATATGATATTAATTATCCAGGTTGCATAGTTCGTTAATTCTGCACCTTCTCATTGTTATTTGTTTATGAGATATATTTGTATACTTTTTAGCGCTGCACCTTTATATTGATACTAATTAACAAAGAAGTGACCATAAGCACCAAGTTATAATATTGGCACTAAGGCTTCCTTGATTGCGAAAAACAGATTCCTATTTAGAAAGACAGATCACAAATAATAATGCTCTCTGGAGGTACTTCTGTCATGATTTACTTATGAAAGACTGTAGACTACTGTATCTGTCAGAATTGATTATTTCAGGGCCACACAAATCCTGGTCACCATGGAGAGGGCAAACATTCCCCAGACAGTAGAATAAACTCTGGGGTGTGTATTGAAATGTGCCTGCTACAAAGTTCTTACCACTCAGAGGTCTTTTTGATGTTTATTGGTTAAGATCATCAAAAACAGCCAACATGTTTAGGGAGAAAGTCCTCCTTTCTCAGGACTCGAGCAGTGGATGTTATGAGAATCATGCTGGGATGCAACAGGAGACCTATGTTAGGTCTTGCTAAAGACTGTTACATCTGACAGTTTGAACTGCCAGCACCTCTGAGTTTATCATTTGCTGAGCACTCTTTCCATTGCAATTAGAGAAATAGTAGCCTAGAACCACAATCAGGTTCACCTACAGTATACCTTCAATATGTATCAGCTCCTTTAAAGGAAGATGCACTTTATTGTATACACACTTGAACAAAGCCTCATTTTTGTTGGTCCAGCACTATGACACAAATCAGACACCAGATACTTGGATGTCCTGCTCATAATCCATCCAATTCAGATCTATTTGTCAGAGGAGCAACCTGCCATACTACATACAATGCAAAGTTTGAGATTTGAGACAGATTGGGCAAATGTACATAAAGCAGAGATTCAAACCATTTGTCAGTCTGCTTGGTGTTCCATGTAAAAATTTCAATGCTTTTCAGGCACTTAGTTTATGTGGAATGGAATCTGCCATGGTGCCTTGCAGCCCTCCCAGCATCCTCTAACCCAGTCTTTTTCAACTAAAATTCCCAGGCAACCTGGAGTGCTATCAGGCTTCTTCAGGAGTGCCTTGCCAAATTACCTACAATTTGCCCAAAAACTGTATACAAGCCAGCAGGTGGATCAAGCCTGCTTTTTAGTTTCTCAAAACCACTAATTTTCATTGTTTCACTTAATTTCACTGTGCACCATTAAAACCTTCTAGCATCCAAACAACCAATGATGTCATCAATTGATAAGGAGGACTTTGGGCACCTGTACAACAGCCTTGTTTGCCCCTCTCCTGCCTCTCACCATCAGCACTTGGGTCACATTTGCTGAGTGAGGAAACTGAGGGAGAAAAGGATCATTGGGATACTATTCAGGTCCAATGTCCAAAGGTGTATTTGCTTTTGAAGAATAAATCACCTCTAATGTTGGATGTCCTACGTGTGTGGATGTTACTGTGTTATGTAAAACTATTACTTTAGTTACTTACATTTTAAAATAGGGTGCCTTGAGATGTGCATGATTTTAAAGGGTGCCGTGACTGAAAAAAGGTTGTGAATTACTGCTCTAACCCTTTTTTGCCCCACAAAATGTAGGGGGGATTGTGCCATAAGATTATTATTATACAGGATTTATATAGCTCCAACAGTTTGTGCAGTGCTTTAAAACATAAGTGAGCCGGTACAGTTACAATACTATTAAGTACAGGAGAGTTAGGAGAGCCCTGTTCATGGGAGCTTAAAATCTAAAGGGGGAGGCAAGTGATAGAAAAAAGTAACAACTGTGGGAGGATACGTTTATTAGGAAAGTCAAATTCGAGTTGTTAGGTAGAGGTTGGATAGGCTTTCTTAAAAAGATGAGCTTTCAAGGATCACCTGAACGTGGGCAGAGCAGGAGATAGCTGGATGCATAGGGATAGAGAGAGGCTGTAGAGGCATATCAGAGAAGAAAATAGGAGGAGGTGACAAGTTGGCTAGAGAGCAGGAGATCTTGGGAGGAGTGAAGAGAATGTTTTGGGTGATATTTTTAGATGAGGTAGCTCCTGAGAGAGTTGAGGATGGCATTGTATGTTGTAGGTAATATTTTGAATTTTTTGCATAAGGTGAGCCGAAGCCAGTAGAGGGATTGGAATAGACAATTGGTGAAGACTGAGTGGTTAGATAAATACATGGCTCTAGTAGCAGCATTCATGATAGATTGAAGAGGGAAAAGCCTGCATAGAGGTAGGCCAACAAGGAGAGAGTTTCAGTAGTCACTGTGGGTGTTAACAAGGAAGTGAATTAGAAGCGTTGTGGTGTAATTTGTTAATAATGAATTTTGGAAATTAAGGCGTCATGATTTGGACAGTAATTGGATGTATAGAAAAGGTTAGAGTCCAGGATTACACCTAGCACCCTGATCTGAGGAGGGTGATTGCAGTGATGTTGATCTAAATAGGGAAGTTGAGAGGGGGGATGGGAATTTTATGAACTCAGTTTTGGAAAGTTTGAGTTTCGGAAAGTGGTGCAACATTCATGAAGATATATCAGTTAGTAAGCTAGTGATGCATGAGGAGACAGAAGGGGTGAGCTGAGGAGTGGAGAGATAGATTTAGTGTTGTCAATATATAGATAGTACTGGAAACTACAGGAAGTTTCCAAATGATCCAGGGAGGAGATGTAGCTATGGAATAGATGGGACTAGAGGACAGAGCATTTGGGAGATTCTACAGAAACAGGAAGAGGAGAGGAGAAGATAGTGTCATGTAACTGGTGGGGGAAAAAGAAAAAGAGAGGAAGGCGCCTCTAAGTGCAGTGTTGACAATTTATTTAGTAAATAAATGGATAAACTGCACTTACAAGATAAATAGTTAAAAAGACTCATTGTGTGGTAATTAGATCTAGGTGGGACATATAGCCATACAGCAGCAAACTCTGTATATAAGATCAGGAAGTAGAGTCCAGGATGTGCCTGTGCATCAAAATGAAACTAGGAGAGCAGAGTCGGATGTAAGAGGTGAAGGGGGCAGTAATGCATTTTGGAGCATGCTCAATAGGCTCCTTCTTCAGACCTCCATTGTTTACTAAATAAATTGTCACTACTGCACTTAGAGGCACCTTCCTCTCTTTTTCTTGTTACTACATTAGAGCCTTGTTTCCACTCTAAGAAGAGCTGCCTTAGTGTTACTGCTTCTATCCATCCATCCATCCATCCATCCCTGATATCCATCTGGCAGCTTTATCCTACAGCTATAGAGGTTGGGCTCCAACAAGCGCACCCTATATAATATACATTACCTGGTGGGGGAGCCTGACGGGGAGATGAAGGAGTCCTCTTACACCTCCCGCTCAGTGCCCCTGGTAGAGGAAACAGAAGGCATGAGTTCCAGGAGTGGCACGAGTGCCTGGCAGGTGGGTAGTCCGAACGATCAGGATGCAGGCCAGCTGAATATGAAGGTGGGCTATGGATGCTGATTAGCTGAGGATGCAGGTAGGCTGCAGATGCAGGTAAGGTGAGGATGCAGGTAGGATGCAGATGCAGGTGAACTGAGGATGCAGGTGTGCTGCAGATGCAGGTAAGCTGAGGATGAAGAGCAGCAGGAGCAGCAGCTGGTAGATTCTAGCAGCAGTAGACAAAGGCAGAAGGGTCATGGTTGGTGTAAGCTACCTCTATCAGTCGTGGGCAGAGTTATCCTTATCAAATTGATTTGGGCTCCTCAACTCCTATACATATTTCATAATCCTCCTATGTGGATTTCACAGAAGTGGTTCAAGAGGGTGGACTCCCAATTTAGGACCCTTATTTGGAGAAGGGGGACTGCTCGGATAAGTCTGAATATCCTACAGTATGTTAAAGATAGGGTGGGAATAGAAGTTCCACATGTTAAATAGTACTTTCTTGCCGCTCATTCCAACAGCTTGTGGGGTGGGGCAGACAGGATAATTTAGATCCGATTACCAGACTGATCACTGTCCACAATCCAGATTTACTGCCTGCTTCTCATTTGGATATGGTTCTTCCGGCTCTCCCTTCCTCAAGTCCAACTACTGTTCTCCTGCTGAAGGTCTGAGATGCCTTAAAAGTAGTGTTGGCCATCTCAGGTTTCACAGATTTCACCCCTATCTGGAATAATCCTAGGTACCCAGAATTAAATGAATTAGAAGGTTTCTGAGAATGGCAAAATAGAGGTATTCTTTATCTTAATCAATTATTTTCTGATGTTCATCTCAAGTCATATGATCAGCTGAGTTGGGAGTTTTTGTTACCTCATAAGTATTTATATAGATATCTTCAACTTAAACATGTCATACAAGCTCAGAAGCAAACTTTATCTCTCACTAGATCCACGTCTAGGCTACTAACTGACGTAATGGCTTCCTTGCGTAATGGTTTAACATCCCGCATCTATAAGGTATTACTCTCCTCCAATCAGGACCATACAAACCTAAAATCTAGGGCCCAATGGGCGGAGGATGTGGGGGAAATAGGGGGAGATTGTTGGGATATGGCTTTGGAATCAGTACCTATATCCTCCCTATCGGCCTCACATAAGCTGTCGCAACTATTTATCCTTCAGAGGGCATACCGAACGGTTAGATTGCTTGAGTGGGGCAGAAGAGATACACCATTATTCCTAAAGTGTATGGCACATAGAGGGGGCATTATTCACATGATTTGGAGATGTCCAAAATTAGCAAGATATTGGGGGGATGTTCTGGGGATTGTGTCTTCCCTCACCCAGACACCCATCCTGTCGGATCCATTAGTGTGTCTACTGGGAGCGCTGGACCCCGAGATGTACTCCCCAGGTGTAAGAGAGTTCCTGCAAGAAGAATTGCGATCGGGAACGCGCATGCGCGAAAAAGATCCCGCAGAAGAATTGTCGGTTGTGCGCAGGCGCGCAGGTATGCGCGATCGCGCACATGCACGCACACGTGCACACGCACAGTGAAGATTGCCGCCAGACGGGCTATTTAAGGTGTGCCTCTGCCCAGATTCAGTGCTGACTGGTCTTCACCTCCCCCTGTGTCCTGCTTGCTCCTGTCCGTTTCCTTGTTGCTGACCCGGCTTCTTCCTGACCCGACTCTGAGTACTCTCCTGCCCCCAGTTCCTGACTTCGGCTCTGATCCTGACTTTGGCTTTTCCTCCTGATCCTGTACCGCGCTGCCCGACTGTTATGACGCTGGCTATCCTACGACTCCACTCCAGTCCTGTGTCCTGGCTACATACCTGGCTCTGCTGTGCATCTGGCAATCCGCTGTACCTGCCTGGTCTATTGCTACAGTACCCAAATTAGAGGATATCTTGCCTACCAAGGTCATCATGTGCAAGAGCTGCAAGCAAACCTCTGGCGCTCTTGTCCCCCTGGTCCCTTGACTCCCTCTTCTCCAACTTCAGCGGGGTCAGGGCTAGTGACACAAGTGAGGCTGACCTCGTCAATTCAGTCTCCCATCAGGTACGTGACACCGGGTGTCTATATTATGATTACTCGTCTCTTCTATTTAGCGAGAAAAATAATAGCTAGATACTGGCTGTCTAGTACAATACCTTCTAAGAAATTCTGGGTGGAATACGTTAATTCTCTCCTTTTACGGGAACAAATTTCCTATCGTCACCATAATGCACCACGTATATTTGAGCTTATCTGGCAGAGCTGGTTAGATACACCTGGATTGGCCCCTCCAAGATTGATAATGAACAGACTTTTGCAAATATGATACATTACGGCTAGTTGATTGTTGAAATAGGACCTGGTGGCCCAACTGCAACTGTTGTTCTTGTTGAATGTTATTTTCTTCTTTTCTTCCTTTTCTTTTTCTGACTTTTATTTCTTTTACTTAATTCCTCCATACTCTGTGAAATCTTGATTGACCCGATACTCAATATCCACAACAAAGGGCTCCTAAAGATGCAATCCTACTGTGTTTGATGTATACATGCAATGTAGATTTCTATTTGTACCCATCTGTAAGATTGTCTCATGCCCTGTTATCTACTCATGTACTCCCTTTTAATTTTCAATAAAAACAGTTTGGATTAAAAAAAAAAAAAATAAGATTCTAGCAGCAGAGTGACAGGAACTCAGCGACTGCAGACGGTTAGTAGCAAGTGATGGTCACAGGCCAGAAGAATAGCAGAGTCAGAAAAGCCAGATCAGGATCTATCAGGCAGATCAGGTACAGATAGCAGGCAAGCAGATAGTCGAAGTTCAAGCCAGGAGTCAGCAACAATCAGGCAGATAGCAAGGGAGCAGTCCAAGGCGTGGTCCAAGGGCAAGTTAAGTCGGTACAGATGGAGTTCATGTGAGGTCAATACAGGTCAGGTTGGCAACAGGATCAGGATATAGCAGATAGCAGATAGCGGAACGTGGTAGACCAGAAGGCAAGGACTCCTAGTGCAGTTGCAGTTTAAATAGCCTGCCTGGCTCCAGTCTGGTGGCGGGTGTGCATGCACATGAACACAAGCACAGCTGTTGGGCAATTGGCATTGATGCATAAATGTGTGCTTGTGCACTCCTTATCTTCCCTGACTGATAGTGTTGCAAGTGACACTGAAGGTATGTAGGGGGAGAAAAAAGCAAAGTCTTGGAGTTGAGGGGGTACGTTTAGAGAAAGTGCAGGTGGTCAACTGTATCAAGAGCAGCAGAAAGGTCTAAGAGTATGTATATAGAGCAGTGGCTATAGGTTTTGGCAGTTAGCAAGTCACTGCTGAGTTTTAGAAGGACAGTTTCTGTGGAGCTATGTGGCAAAAGGGGTCCAGGCGACAGGAGGATCAAACAGGGAAACATGTTTAATGTAGACATGTTATGCTAAATGAGAAAGATAGTGGACAATGGAAATCCTGTTACAAATTGCTTCAATCTTGTTTTTGAAATGACTAGCAATCTCCTGAGCAATGAGTAGTTTAGTAGGTGAAGGTGGTGGAGGATGAAGTAGAGACTTAAAGGTAGAAAAGAGTCAACAAAGACAGAATGAGAGGGTGTTATTGAGAGTGATACATTAGGTCTGTTTTGCAGCATGGAGGTAGGGACTGTGTTTTTGGAGAGCAGTTTTGTATAGAGTGAAGTCTTGCAGGATTTAGTTTTACATCACAATCACTCAGGAGGAAAACTATGTCTTTCAAGATTTCTGGCACCATCTGTTTGCCAAGGTTGTAGTGGTTGGGGCTTAATTCTATATATGGTGAGAGGGACCAGTGTTTCAGGGATGATGGGAGCACGCTGTTGTAGACAGATATAGCAAGGTCAAGTCAGAACATGGGTGAGATTTTGTCATAGAGGTGATCTGCTGCAGAGAGCAGAAGAGACATGTTAAAGTGGTAAAGGTTTCTTTGAGTAACTGTTTGTTGTTTGGAGGGATATGGGGTGTTAGAGAGGCTGCAAGGAATGTAGAGGTGGGAGAATACAAGGTCAAGATTGTTGCCATCAGAGTGAGTAGAAGCGTGTGTCAAGTGCATTAGACTGAGGAGTTGAGAGGTAGCTGGGATGTTACAAATACCAGGGATGGTAAATTCACCAAGGATGAAAGAAAATAGGGTTGTCAAGGAAGCGTGACACTGGTCCCAAGGCTGAAAGATCACAGCAATCCTCAGAGAAATTGGAGAAAAAGACAAATTCAGTGGGATTCAAGAGACAGATTGGATTGTGTGGCAAGAACATGAAAAGTGCTTTGTGGGAATAAAAGGAATGTGACTCCACCTCCCCTACTTCTGCTTGCCCTGCATGAGTGAGTCCAGTGGAGTCCTCGTGGGAGAGGTCAGCTGGAGAGGCAGAGCCAGACCTCTGGAGTCAGGTTTCAGTAAAGACAAATAGGTTAAATAAGCTGCGATAAAAAAATGAATGGACTGAGGTTAGCTTGTTACAGACAGAGCAGGCATTCCAGAGGGCACATAAGAAGGAGGGGTTAGAATTGGACGTCCTGTCGGAAGAAGGAAGGTGCCAGTTGTGGAGGTTGAAGTTAGATGGCAGAAAAGATATACCCATCGATGATAATGTACTATAACAGAATATGAATGACAGTGGCTTCCTGCATACAACGATAAAGAGAACTGTGAGATACATGAAGGCTTCTCATCCGTACAAAATTCTTGCTCCTCAATATCCTCAGAGATTTCGGCAATTAGCACAGCCTGTCAATTGATTTTTGTAATCCTTTTTTTCTCCTGAATTCTCATCATGCCCAGTCAATTTATTTCAGCAGCGCTGGCAAGCCAACTCAGCTGTGGACATTACCTGCACTTCATTCTCCCAAACCCTGCACCCAGCTCATCTTTAACTCTTTAAACTGCCTGTGACAGCAGCAACTGCTAATGGCAATTGTTACCAGTCAGTAAAGTTAGCTATAAACCAGTACATTTCTTTAGTTCAGCTTGTGGACTGAGCAAAAGAAATCCAACAGATTCCTCCATTCACGCTAAATAGTGGGAATAGACAAATCCCCCGATTGGGCTATTATATTCTGACAGCTGGCAACTGTCATTATGCCCAAACAGTGGCTGCAGCTGATTGGCTGAAATCACTGTTTTACTGCCAATTTTCTCTCAGGCTCCTTTGACAAAATTTGATTGAACAATCGTCTGTCAAACCGAGCAGTGCTGATAGGACCATACACAGCTCAAATTTTAAGTCAGTAAGAATTGTCTGAAATTCAGGCAGTGTATGCTTGACTTGATTGTTCTGGCTAAGAATAGGACATTCAGAAGCTTTTTAGCAAGTTCAGACTTAGACTTAGTTACTGAGGTTAGTTTCCTGTCTACTCAGCGTATCCTGTAAAATTTCATGCAATAAAACAGTCAGTAAAACTTTTTTTTTGTTTAATCCAGAGAACGCCGGGCAGAATGCACATATTTTGTATACAGAATGTTAAACCTTATGTCACAATTTTACAGATGCATGTCAAGCTGCAGTGGATAATATATCTGTTTATGTGTATTACCTGAAAAAATTAAAGCCTTTCCCAATGAACAATCTTTGGGCCATACACAATGGGGTTTATTTACTAAAGCTAGAGCGTGCAAAATCAGGCTCACTTCTGCCTAAACACCAATCAGCTTCTAACTTCAGTTTGTTCAATTAAGTTTTAGAAATAAAACCTGGAACCTGATTGGTTTTTATGCAGAAGTGAACCTGATTTTGCACTCTCCAGCTTTAGTAAATAAACCCCTATGTATTTTTCATTCAGTGTAAGAAAGAAAAAGCATTTAATAGCATTTAAACCAATTATTCTATAGTTGGCTAGAGATAAATACTGGCCATGTTTTTGTGAATAACACTTCTATTTTAGTTTTTTTTTTATACTAATGAAAGCCTTCCTTTTCACCACATGTATCACTTTTTACTGTATTAAAAATGTTCCATTAAAATATTACAAATAGTGAAGCGCTATATGTGCAAGGACCCTAAATCAATCATTTATAAACACTATCTAAATATATATATACTGTATATATATATGTGTGTGTGTTAAGTTATGATAGATCAATGAGTGGATCCAACCTCAATACATCTACAATGAACCATTAAAAATGTGCAAAGAATGTGCACTGAATCATGTATAACATTAAATAAATAATAACATAATCAATCCATATGTCACAGTGATATTAAATATATTAATTCCAAAGTCAATATAAAGTGCAACAGTGGCAAAGAAAAATATGTTTTAAAAAAAATGCAGTCATTGCTGAAAGAATAGTTATTGATTAAAGTGCAACTCCACTTTCAAGGGAAAAAATATAGCAAATTAAAAAATATATATATTTATTTTTTTATTTATTTCAGGTACTTATATACCGCCGTCAATTTATGCAGCTCTTTACATATATTTATTGTACATTTACATCAGTCCCTAACCCTCAAGGGGTGTACAATCTAAGGTCCCTAACTCACATTCATACATACACATACTATGGACAATTTAGACAGGATCCAATTAACCTACCTGCATGTCTTTGGATATATATATATATATATATATATATATATATATATATATATATATATATATACACACACTGCTCAAAAAAATTAAAGGAACACTTTTTAATTGGAGTATAGCATCAAGTCAATTAAAATCCTGGGATATTGATCTGGTAAGTTAAATAGCAGAGGGGGTTGTTAATCAGTTTCAGCTGCTTTGGTAATAATGAAACAACAGGTGTACTAGATGGGCAACAGTGAGACGAGCCCCCAAAACAGGAATGGTTTTACAGGTGGAGGGCACTGACATTGTTTCCATACTCATCTTTTCTGACTGTTTTTCATTAGTTTTACATTTGGCTAGGGTCAGTCTCACTACTGGTAGCATGAGGCGATATCTGGACCCTACAGAGGTTGCACAGGCAGTCCAACTCCTCCAGGAAGGCACATCAATACATGCCATTGTCAGAAGGTTTGCTGTGTCCCCCAGCACAGTCTCAAGAGCATGAAGGACACTCCAGGAGACAGGCAATTACTCTTGGAGAGCTGGATAGGGCCATAGAAGGTCCTTAACCCATCAGCAGGAACAGCATCTGCTCCTTTGTGCAAGGAGGAATAGGATGAGTACTGCCAGAGCCCTACAAAATGACCTCCAGATGCCACTGGTGTGAATGTCTCTGACCAAACAATCAGAAACAGACTTCATGAGGGTGGCCTGCGGGCCTGACACCCTCTAGTGAGCCCTGTGCTCACTGCCCGGCACCATAGAGCTTGATTGGCATTTGCCATTGAACACCAGTGTTGGCAGGTCCGGCACTGGCGCCCTGTGCTTTTCACAGATGAGAGCAGGTTCACCCTGAGCACATGTAACAGATGTGAAAGGGTCTGGAGAAGCCATGGAGAACATTATGCTGCCTGTTGCATCGTTCAGCATGACCATTTTGGTGGTGGGTCAGTGATGGTCTGGGGAGGCATATACATGGAGGGACACACAGACCTCTACAGACTAGACAATGGCACCGTGACTGCCATTAGGTATCAGGATGAACTCCTTGGACTCATTGTCAGACCCTACGCAGGTGCAGTGGGTCCTGGGTTCCTCACGGTGCATGACAATGCCTGGCCTCATATGGAGAGAGTAAGCAGGAAATTCCTGGAGGATGAAGGAATTGATACCACTGAATGGTCCCCATGCTTGCCTGACCTAAATCCAATAGAACACCTCTGGGATATCATGTTTCAGTCCATCCAACACCGCCAGGTTGCACCTCAGACTGTCCAGGAGCTCAGTGATATCCTGGTCCAGATCTGGGAGAACATACTCCAGAATACCATCCATCGTCTCATTAGGAGCATGCCCCAATGCTGTCAGGCATGCATACAAGCACGTGGAGGCCATAGAAACTACTGAGTACCATTTTGAGTTGCTGCAATGAAATATCAGCAAAATGGACTAGCCTGCTGCATTATTTCTTCACTTTGATTTTTGGGGTGTCTTTGAATTTAATCCTCTGCTCTGTAGGTTGATAATTTTCATTTCCATCAAAGATGGGGCATCCTCACGTTCCTAATACTTTACCCAGTCCATATCAGTATAGATATCCAGCATGATATTTTTCCCCATTGAGGTCTGATGTGTTTTCAAAGTGTTCCTTTAATTTTTTTGAGCAGTGTGTGTGTATATATATATATATATATATATATATATATATATATATATATATATCAAGGTACAGGTCCCTCCTAACCCTCTTACATTGAACTGTATCATTGTAGTATTGTCTCCCTTTGTATTGTAAAGAGCTGAGCAATCTGTTGGAGCTATATAAATCCTGTATAATGATTTTATATATATATATATATATATATATATATATATATATATATATATATATATATATATGAAATTGTGACACAAATATTGTAATTTATTAAGTTACCTTTCCTTTTCAGTCTGCAGTGTTGTAATTTTCAGTAAAATTCAATACAATGTGGCAACTTAGAGGCATTCCGTATACAGATAGTGTACAAAACTATCCCAGAAATGTAATTACCTGCTTGTGTGATTGGCTCCCAGATTTTCCCAGAAGTCTGCACTATTATTAGATATTTCACAGACATTAGACATTCTTTGTAACAAAACTTTCATATTTTTAAATGCTCCAATGCAAACCTTTCCTCATTAGAACACTACAAGTGCATCAGTTGATCAATATTGAAAAAGTTACTCTCATTCAAAATCAATATTCAAAATCCATAGGAAAAACAAACAGCTTTTTCCCTTTAGAGCAGAAACGGGTAGGAATCTGGAACAAAGTTTGTGAAAGTATCTGCAGTGTACATTGATCACCCAGAGGCACTTGTTTTCAAAAAGCTGCTTTCTTTGTATTGTCTCAGTCAGTCACTTGATTTCTTATCTGACATATTTAAGCATCATCTATGTTGAGCAACCAACCACTTTAATGTATTCTACAAATCGAAAGACAATAGTCACAAACTTGGTGGCAAACAGAAATGCCATTCCACTGTTACCTCATCCCGCAATAAATATTTTGATCCACCAACAGCAAACAGAGGAATTACTGTTGATCAAGATTGTGATGAGAAAGACATAAGCACTCAAATTCAAGCTGTTTTTCAGCACTGCTGACACAACTTCTTCATCTTGGCAGTAAGAGTGGTAAAAACCTTACTGCATTTGAGGAAACTAAATCATGCTTCCTTTTTCTTTTACATATATCTTATACCAATGGAACGTACACTAAAAAAATGCCCAAGGTTGGAAAAAGATTTTGGAATTCAGTCCTAGCTTTGCAGGATACCTGAGTCACAGCTACCTTGAATGCATCTTTTTTTGATTGAATATAGTTTAATTACATATTTCCTCTTGGACATTTCCGAATTTATGTGACTCTGTCAAATCTTCTGGGTCAGAAGTCCAGATTGCCTTTCTGTGGCATAACTATAGACTGTGAAGGGTTTTTTTAAAACTTCCTGTTGTCCTTCTATTAAGTTGATGCTCCCTGTCAGTGGATCCTTTATCAGGATTACATAGTAATACAAGAATAGATTTAGTATGGCCTATTCTCTTAAAGAGAAGCTTCAGTCTCCACCAAAAAAATAAAACTCAGCAGCTACAAATACTGTAGCTGCTGACTTTTAATATACGGACACTTACCTGTCCAAGGATCCAGCTTTGTCCTCACTTGAGCTGGTTCTTCAGTTGGCTTTGGGTTCCTAGCGCCAGCATGGATTCAGTTGGCTTTGGGTTCCTAGCGCCAGCATTTTAACTAAGGGAAACTGGCAGTGAAGGCTTGTGGCTACACAGCCAGTTTCCCACTGCGCATGCATGAGCCGTGGAGTTTGCGAACAGTCCTGTAATCTTCTGGACCTGTGATGTGCCAAGGCGATCCAGCCAGAAGTGGGAGCTGGTACCTCTAAAAAGAGTGCCAATTGCTGCAGCAGGGGAGGGGAGGATGCAAATAAGCGGAACTTGCCTTTTGGGTAAAGTTACATTTTAATTTGTGGGATTTTCCATCAAGCCTTTTAAGATCAAAAATCCTGTTTGATGTTGACACAATTGGTGTATTGATTGTTTTCATAAACAGATATAGATTTTCAGTGAATAGATCTCTGCAAGTGTATTTGATAGTTTGGAAACCTCAATATTTGGTTCTTCTTTAAAGGCCTATCAGGCATTCCTGTGGTGTAGCTGAATGCTTTCAGTAGTTGTTTTCACCTGAGTATATCATATTTTTTAAAAATACTTTTCTTTCCATATTTATGGACCTCTCTTCCCTGTGTGAAAAGCTGAATTCTATTTTCTCTATTTTTCATGCAGTGGAGGTACTCTCTCAATAGAAAATGTTATCCATCTCGGCATTGTCAACCTCTTTGCCCAGTTCTAACTGGTGGGACTTAAGATTTGGAAGGACATGATACTTTGCTGTGGAATTGCTACACCCTGTAGAAAAATATGTATTAAATCAGAACTCTAGCCTTAAAAACAAGATAAAAATCAATAGCCTATTAAACGATAAAAAAATTCCAGCTTTATCTACAATATTCATCTGCTATCCACAGTACTATTTTCTGCTGCTAGATGTCCTCAGTCTGATCTTCTCCCTCTGCTAGCTATCACAATTTTTTAAAAATATGGACGTGCAGGGCTCTGCCTGCCCGGACCACATCACTCATTCACAGTATTCTGTGAATGGGAAAACTACACGTTCCGACAGTCTTTGCAGCTGTCGGATTATAGTAGTCAATGAACTACCACAGCTCTGTTGAGCTGTCTTCCTGTCACTGTGTATCTGCTTGCCCACCCATTTGATGTATGGGCACACAGATACACTGACAGGTCTGCAGGAGATCTGCATGGCACCAGCAATCTGCTGATTACTGGTGCAATGTTTTACAGGCTCCCAAACCCAAAAAATAGTAAATGCACATTTTTTACATGCAAAAAAATGTGAATTTATTATTTTTTTTAAAAGGTGAACTTCAGCCTTCTGCCCACTCCCAACCATCCACCTCCCCAACCCCCAGGTAATTTTTTTTAAACTCTGTTTATTGCAAAAAAATATGGGTACAAAAGACAGAGCACCAGTAACATGTTGTGTCATACAGGGTGACATGCAAAGTTCCATGTATTACAAAAGAGTCAATAAAGTGCAATAAACATCGAACTGCAATAAACCTTATAAACTACATTTCCTTGAGTTCATTTGTTCCAGTTAACATAACAGATACAGTTTTCAATCCATTAGGACCATGCAAAGTTGGGTGTGTGGGTGTAACAAGGAGGTACTCGGGTCTTTTTTATTAAAACAAAAAAATCCTTTTATCTTCAGTCTTCTCACTGGTCCAGTCAAGATGCCTTCCGTTTCTTTTTCTGGTGGTAGCTAATGGAAGACTGGGCACTACCTGGAGTGACGTGAGGCCAGCCTGCATTATGCTGCACCTCCTGGGAAGGACATGTAAATGACAGGCTAGGTTCACCCCTAACGAAGGCTTCTGGTACTGGACCAAGTATTTAGTTGGGGACAGTGCTGAAGCATGGACACAGTAAGTGAAGTCTGGCATTTTGTTATGTATAGGATGGAGGAAATTCCTGGAATTCTACTTTAACTTATGTTTTTCCTTTTTTTGTTGGCTTCCACATACACAATGCTTCAGCAAAATGTTATTTTCTATTCCCTCTTTCTATTCTAATATTTTCATGACATTTAGGTACAAACAGAAGAGACTTCTTTAAAACTCAAAAGAAAACATTTTAATAATTCATAATATTTTGCAGAACAAAATAGTATCGCTATAAAAACCAATATTGTTAAAATCTCTAGTTTGCATGACATTTTTAACTTGCAAAGTGAAAAAACAGTGGCAGGTCGATAGTATAGCAAATTTTAGATTTTTAATATCACTATTAAAAAATGCTATTTACAAATATTTTTTCTTAATTTTGTTTGTCAGTACTGCTTTTGAGGTTTAATGTAGAGAAGGTATTTAACCACTTCCCCTCCGCCCTATAGCAGAAAAACTGCCACAGGGCGGCAGGGTTGTGAAAAATCATATATATATACACGTCATTTTGCAGTTCCGGGTAGAGGGCGTGCGTGCCCTATCCGCGCCGGCATTTGCAGTCTTGGCTGTCAATCACGGGGTCCCTGGCCGGTGATTACTCGCCGGCACCCAGTGATCACAGAGTATCTCCAATGGGGGAGAAACCTGTATGTAAACAATACAGATCTCTCCCCTGTCAGCTCCTGCACATAGCAGAGCCATACAAAGCAGTGTGCTTACAGTGAAACACAGACACAGCCCACATAGTGAAACAGCACACAGTTAACCCTTTTGATCGCCCCAGATGTTAACCCTTTCCTGCCCAGTGCCATTAGTACAGTGTCAGTAAAAATAAGATAGGTGGAGACTAAACAAAAATAATAGAAAAAACGTTCTGTGCTGCTATAGGTATAGATAGGACTATTGAAAAAAAGTTGCAAACACCTAGACCTAGACACCACTAGCACAACGAAACAAAACAAATAAAATGGTGTTGCACTAATATCAATAGTACTAAGGACACAATAATTCGAAGAGTGGGGAGACAGAAAAAATAGCCCCAAAACAGAGGTGATAAGTATAAAGGCCTGAATCCAGACCTAATTAGGTGCAATATGAACTGTGACAAAGACAACGGGAGTAATAATCAGCAAGTGAACATAAATAATACATAAAAATGTAAAGGCCTGAATCCAGACCAAACTAAGTGCAATATAGATTGTGATGAAATACAACGTGAACAATAGTCAACAAGTGAACATAAATAATGTATTCAACATAATAGGACTAACACGTCCTAAATAAAAGTGCACAAAAAACACCATGCAAAGAAAAACTGTGCCAAAATCAAATGACAAAAAATATGTGCAAAACTAATCATACAAGGTGCATGAAACTATAAATGCATCATAAATAATACATAAAAATGTAAAGGCCTGAAACCAGACCAAACTAAGTGCAATATGGATTGTGATGAAAACAACGTGCACAATAATCACCAAGTGAACATAAATGATGTATTCATCATAATAGGACTAATACGTCCTAAATAAAAAGGGCATAAAAAGTGCCGTGCAAAGAAAACTGTGACAATCAAAAAGCAAAGAAATGTATGTGCAAAACTAATTATACAAGGTGCATGAAACTAAAACTGCACCTTATAATCAGGATTGATGCCAGAGAAACACGCACAGTGGAAATAAACATTCGTCAATAAGTACAAAAAATAATTAAAGCAACGTGACATATAACAAATAATGAGTGACCATCAAAATAAACATAAGAGATCATCACATGTAAAATATTTGTGCAGCGCTAAAAGATATCAATTGTGCGATAAATATTGTCCTGGTGGGTGTTGGAGAATAAAGGGGTAAAAGTTCAAATGAACCAATAAATCAACTCCACATATGAATTAACTCCACATATAAATTAATCAAGTCCACTGTGAATGAATATAGCTAAGGCCCAGGTGACTTGAATATTCCCAATTGTGCATAATTCAAGAAGTCCGGTGAGGTGCAGGAAACAGATAAAATGCGCACTCACCAGATGCGCAAAGGTATTGCACAGTGTATTATATTAAGTTGAGGTCTGCCAGGAGTCCCTCTTAGGGTGGTAGTAGATGCAGCCCAGGAAAGGTGGATCTCATCAGGGTTAAAAGATGGTGGTGAAATCAGAGGTCCCCTTTAAAGATGTGGGTATAGCCTCTTCCAGGCACTGGGATGGTCACCCGGGGAGTTCCTTCTGTATGCTGCCGGTTGGATCCTTCCTTCTCTCTCTTGTCTCTCGCTCTGGTTCCTTCACCTCACTTTCTGTCTCTGACAATAGTCATCGAGAAAATAAAGATGTGGATCTCCCTTGCCATGAAAACCCAAATCAAATTGTTCACACTAGTCCAGGAAACAAAAGGTGTGCATATTGGTGTGTATTGTATAAGGGTGGTGCAATATGCTGTTACAATGATTCACACAAAAAGGTTACTTTTTTATTGAAATGTCATAAATTGACACTTTATTCAGCTCTATGCACCTTGGTGAGGTAGTTTGCACTGCCTAAAAATATATCACCACCAGTACCAACAGGCCTTGTCTTCAGATATGGGGAATTCAAAAAACTGGATGAAAGAAGATGAAAATGTCACACTAACTACCTAAGGTACCATTTTTTAAAATATATAAACACAATGCAGTATACTCACACACCCAGCTGGGTATCAGGCTTAAACACATAAAGCCAAACAAGCTCTAATAAAAGGCTTAAACCACAACTCTAGGAAGGCCTACCTTCAAGCCTTTTGTTGGAGCTGCTTTTTGCCCATGGTTCTTTCGAACTTTGCAGGCACAGAGAGTTAAGTCATAAGAAGGATGGTGGGGTTAATGTGCTAAGGGAGTAAATATAAGCTGTTTACTTGGCAAACTGAATTTTTCTTTTTGCAAGGGAATTTTCACTTAGCTTAGTAAATGAGGTGAGGTGAAGCTCTGCCGAGTTCAATCATATAATCTTGTTCAAAGGAAAATCAGTTTTTTCAATATTCCTTACACATGATTGGGTAAATTGAAATTCTATGGCAGAGCGAAAATTCACTTAGCAGAATGAACATCTTTTACTCTTTTAGTAAATCAGCACCTCTTATTCAAAACTTTAAATCTAGCCCTGTTTTGAGTTTTTAGAATTTCCCACTTCCTCTGGGAGTAATTTAAATTTATTGGAACAAGAATATAACATATTGACTATACCTTTTGTGACAGACCACCTGGCACCCCTACTAAGTGCCTCCACCAAACAGTGCCCCCTGCTTTCCAAACCCTTCCAGCAGACAGATAGCTAATACCAGCCCTTTACCTCAAGCATCATATGCAGACAGGATATTGAGGTAAAACCAACATAATAACTTTACTGAACTGAAATACAGGTTTTTATACACTTCAAAAATAAGAGCAGGCACCACATGAACAATAAAAACAAATATTACACATTGGGGTGAACATCACACAATGGTTAGGTAACAAGGTAAAGTTGGCACAAGACTAATCACATCCTGTATAAATCTCCAGGAGGATTAGCAAACAGACAGAAACAATAGATTACTCAATTAACAATAGGAATTCACACCTAGAATGCACACAATGGGGACATTATACAATGGGAGAAAGACACTTCACACCTAGACAGGATAGGCAAACACAGCTACACATTATAACAGTAACACATAGCATCTTAAAAAAAACAGATTAGGTATAACAGCAGGAGATTCCAACATCTGCTTGTTTTGAGAGGAATATAATCTTCTGCTTTGAGTCTCTGTGCCTAGGAGGGTTTGAAGCAGTCAATGCTGGTTTGGGCTATTAATCTATACCCCAACAAAACACAAACATCTCTATCCGATTCCTCCAGTTCTCAGAATCTGTGTGTTTCAGTGAGACATGGACTTGAATCTGAAGTAAAACTACTCCAAAGGTCCCCCAGGCACACATCTCCCATAGAATAGAGCCCCCTAAAATGCTAGGGTGCATAGTCTGCAGGAAAAAGGCTGCGCTTTGAATGACAATTGCACGGTCATGCAACACTGTACCTATATGAAATATTTATCATTTGTTCCACACAAATAGAGTTGTCTTTTGGTGGTGTTTACTCGCCACTGGGGTTTTTTATTTTTTGCACTATAAACAAAATAAGAGCAACACATTTGAAAAAAAAAAAGGTTTTCTTTGTTTCTATTATAAAATTTAGCAAACAGGTAATTTTTCACCTTCGCCGATGTACATTGATGGGGCTGCACTGATGGGCACTGATAGGTAGCACTGATGGGCACCAATGAGGTGGCGCTGATGAAGCCGCACTGGTGGGCATTGATGAGGAGGCACTGATGATGCACTGATATGCAGCAATGATGGACACTGATAGGCGATACTGATGGGCGGTACTGATAGGCACTGATGGAAGGCACTGACTGGCAGCACTGCTGATAGCACTGACAGATGGCATTGACTGGCGACACTGCTAGGCACTGACGAGCGGCACTGCTGGGCAGCACTGAAGGGTGGCACTGATGGGCGACACTGCTGGGCAGTGACGGGCGACACTGCTGTGCACTGATGGGCGGCACTGCTTGGCACTGATGGGTGACACTGCTGGGCACTTCTGGGCAGCATTGCTGGGCGGCACTGATAATCAGGGCACTGATAATCAGTGCCTTGATTATCAGTGCAGATCTCCCCTGTCACATTTGCCATTTATCAGCAGTACTTTCTTCATGCTGTGACAGCGTGAGGAAAGTGCTGCCGAGAACTGGCAACTGTATTTACTTTGTGATCTGCTGTGTCATTGGACACAGCTGATCACGTGGTAAAAGGCCGCTGTGATTGGCCTTTTACTTATTCATGGTCATCCATGAATGTCCTCTCAGACCTGGACAACCGTGCTGTAGCTATCTTTCGGCTATAGTCTCCGGATTGCTGGGTGAAGATGAGTTCATCTAGGGTCTGGGGTAGTGCAACCAGAGCTGCTGGCTATCACACCAATAGAGACTGTGCCATAGAGGAGATGCTGTGAATAGTTCAGGAATTTGTCCTCAGATTTCAGTTCCCTTGGGCATCCTATGCACCCCCCTTACTCCATCCAAGTTTAATCCCCTCAATAAAATAATAAAACCAACGCTCAAGGCCTAGTTTCTGTCTATGGATAAAAGCTTGTGTGGAAAATACTGACTGGCTGTGCAGGATTATAAGGGGGCCCAAATTTTTCAGCAATCACTAAGGGGGTAGTGCAATGCTTCATTTAGAAGGAAATTAAAAAATTGTATATCAATAAAAATGTACAGATTATCTCCAATCACTAAAGTGTTAAATCTTCTGTCCCAGAAGTGCTAATACTAAACAAGTGAATGAATAAATAAATAAATCCACCCTCACTGTTGCAATAATGTAAATCTTTGACCTTCAAGATGATAAATAAAATACATGTGACATAAAATCCAAAAAAGCAGTCTGTATAATGCATTCAATTGTTATAGTAATTCTTGTATAATGTATAGTGTATGGTGCATTCAAATGATTCACAGCTTGAAAAGAGTTAGTAAATGTTCATCCTTGGATTGGTGCTCCAAGAAGGCCCAATCCTCCACCGCCACATGCTTTCCCAAAAAGAAATAAACTCACTGATTCAAAATGCCCACCCAAACTAATACAAAGGTCATAAGAGCATTGTAAACTAGTTACATAGTTGCTTCTGTTATCCTGTGCCTATATACTTAATAAAGTACCTCAAGGATATCACACTATGTGGCCTTCTCTGTTTATTTGAGCTCTGGTGAAAACCAGCCAGATCCACAGAGTAGCCGCATCTATCCGAGTGCCAGGCAGCAGGAGCTACATGACCAGATCTGACCAGACCCAATGTGATGACATCAGTGGTCCAGTGATTTTGATATACAAATGCGCATAAAGATTGCGTATCTGGTGAGTGCGCAATCTTTACATTTTTATCACCTGGTTGTTCCAATCATTGGACATCTGAAGATCATCTTGGATCTTAAGAGCACCCCCTCTTTGGACTCTTTTTATTATCTTTACACCTGTTTGTCACTTTATAGCCACCAATAAGTGGCTTTATTTCATTTGCACTAAGTCACTATCTACTATTTGTATTTTATGAGTATCTGTCATTTTATATAGCGCTGCACCCCCCCCCCTCATTTGAATATTTTCAGAAGGTTATATATGGTGCCTTTTTTGGTGTACAGCTGCTGTGTTCTTTGTCCAAGCGCTCACTATATTCCATTTTATTGAATACTCACCTTCACCTATTCTTAGTTGAGCTGCTGGTTTTGCCAGGTTAACAATGGCTGATATATTTGAAATGAGGTCTATGAGACCAAGAATATCTGACGATGTCTTTACTATAGAACAAGATTCTGATGATATTAAGGGACTATTCACACAGCTCCACAATCTAACCTCTTCTGAGGTCAGAACGCTGTGGGATATTTCCTTTTTAGATAAATATATCAAGGAACAAATGGTCCCCCGATCCCTGAGATGGAATGTCCCCCCAGAAACGGGAGATATTAACAGTGTTTTAGAATGGTCACAGTATTTCAATTTAGCTGGGTTAGACCTACTTAAATTTTTAATTACACGGAAGAAAAAGAAACTCATTTACCTGGATACAGAAATCAACAAAGTACGAGAGAAACTTACCCCATTTAAAGATAGGAGTGATTATAAATCTGAATCTGAAAAACTTAAACAGGTTCTAGAACATACTGAAAAAGAGCAGAAGGCAAAAAAATGCAAGAAATATATACGTGACCATAGAGACTATGCTGAAAATCAAGTTTTCAAATGGCAAACAGACTCAAATGAGTCTACTAATGTTTCTCCCACACCTATGGAAACTACCCCATATACACCTAAACCAAAGAAGAAATACAAAGGTGGCAAGGTTTTCAATAACTCTCATCAGACATATCATCATCAGTCTCAGCCACCCAGGGAAGCTAGAGCTATTCACAATAGCAACATACCCACATCCAATCGTTTTGAGCCTTTGAGATCTATATCAGATGAGAACATAGGTTCAAGAAACTATGAATGGTATCCTAACCAAGGGTATAGGGATAACCAATTTCAGAAACCATTTCAACAATACGCTAATAGACCCCCTTATAATAATAATTACAATAGAGGATATGGTAATTATAATTCTCCAAGAAGAAATCATGGGGCTCCTTACAAACATGATGGGTCCATGACACCTATGCCCAGAACACCACAGGAGCCATTTAGACAGCCACAATATGGCCCACCACAGGAGCCTTTTAGACAGCCACCATATGTTCCACCATATGGTAACAATGCGTATTATCCTCCAACAATGAACAATCCTATGTATCATAATGATAATTGGAATCCCACCCCGGTTCATTTTTTAGACCAGGGAAGCTCATGCAAAAGAAATATTCGACCAGAGGAAAAAGGGGAGATAAAAGGGTCAATAAACCCAAAAAAGAGGAAACTTTAAGAGGTAAGGGGATTTTCAATCTGAGTGGGAAAGTATTAACTTCCCAAGAGTTGGATCTATTAGATAGAGGATTAAAATTTGCACCGAATAATAAGTTGGACAAATTTCACACATATATTGACATACATAGATTTTTTAAGATCAATATCCTTAAAAAAATATTTTCATTTGAACCCTATCAATAGGAATACGATGAATAGAACCACTAATTCCAATCTAAGGAATGCATCTTTGTTCAACCCCCCTCCACAAACCCACAGCTATATCAATGCTTTTAAAGAAACGGTGTTAAAAGATCTAGCTGCTGTTAAGGTAAAGAACTATAAAGATCATCAGGGGACTTCCAAAGCTATCAATTCCCTCCTTGACCAGAAAGACCTAGTAATAAGGCCTGCGGACAAAGGAGGAGGAGTTGTTTTAATGAACAAAGATAGCTATAATAAGGAAGTATACAACATCCTTGGAGATGTAGACACATATTGTCGACTACATAAAAACCCTTTATATATATATAAAAAATCCCTTAAAAATATTATCACTAAAGGCTATACCAATAATGTTATTAATAAAAGAGAGAGAGAATTTCTATGCCCATCAGCCCCTAGAGTACCGGTTATGTACATTCTCCCAAAAATACATAAAAACTTAGAGAACCCTCCTGGGAGACCTATCATAAGCGGTATAGGTTCTCTATGTTCTAGAGCAGGAGAATACATAGACCACTTCCTGCAACCGTTAGTACGGAAAACACCGTCTTATCTGCGAGACACTAAACAAGTGTTACAAGACATCCGGGGCCTCTGTGTGGAGAATGACACATTTCTGCTAACAGCTGATGTGGCTTCCTTGTACACAAGTATTGATCACTCAGAAGGCATGCAGGCGGTGAATTATTATCTCAATGAGTCTACTTTGCCTGTCTCACAAAGGAATTTTATCCTTACACTATTGGATTTCGCAATGACTAGGAATTACTTCTGGTACGATAGTAATTTCTATTTACAGACAAGGGGCGTGGCTATGGGGGCTAAGTTCGCCCCCAGCCTGGCTAACTTGTTTATGGCGAGATGGGAGGAGGATGTAATATATGCCAGAGATTGGCCAGAACTGTATTTCTACAGGCGGTATATTGATGATATATTGCTTATTTGGAAAGGGGATGAACAGACATTAGTGAATTTTTTTGGTACACTTAACAACAATACCTTAAATATCAAATTAACGTTTGACTATAGTAAGACTAGTGTGAACTTCTTGGACTTGACACTAATAAACCAAGATGGTACCATCATAACGTCTTCCTTTTTCAAAGGAACGGATCGTAACAGTTACATTCCCACTAGTAGTTGTCATCACCCGGTATGGCTTTCTAACATACCCAAAGGGCAATTTCTAAGGCTGAGAAGAAATTGCACTTCTGTGGACACTTTTTTCTCACAAGCATCTATATTAAAAAATAGATTTCTGGAAAAAGGATACGATGAATTATGTCTCACCCGCACTATGCATGAAATAGGAAATATGAATAGAGAATCCCTACTTGTGGACAATATCTCACAAAAGCCACAAAAAATCTGTCCTTTTGTGACTAACTTTTCTAGACAATATAAGACGATCTCTAGGATTATTAATCAAAATTGGAAAATTCTGAAAGCGGATCCAGTGTTGACTAAAATTCTTCCCGATAAGCCAGAGATCACCTATAGAAGAGCCCAATCTTTGAGAAGTTTAATAGCCCCAAATATTATTAACCCCCCTAGGAGTTTTTCCTTCTTAGACAATACTGTTGGCTTTTTTCCGTGCAATAAATGCATTATATGCACCTGTAATGGCAGAAGGAAAAAGAGGGTTGATAATTTCATATCCACCAGTACCGGCACGACATTCAAAATTAATAACTTTATATCTTGTCACAGCAAATTTGTTGTCTATCTCTTGCAATGTCCGTGCAAAAAACAGTACATTGGTCGCACCACGAGGAGACTTAGGGATAGGCTTCGTGAACATGTCAATAACATCAAAAAAGGCTTTAAAGACCATTCGTTAACATTACATTACAGGACCCATCATAATAGGGATCCGTCTTCTTTGTACTTTGCGGGAATTGACATAGTACAAGCCCATTGGAGGGGCACAAATAAAAAAAGAGCAGTCTCGCGAATGGAAACAAAATGGATATTCCAGATGGATTGTATGCGACCAAAGGGACTTAATATAGAACTGGATATCAATAGTTTTATTGATAACAGCTGACTTTGACTATTTAGATACCTCTTTTATATTGATCCTGTTATATGTATGCACATTTTTCTCTCTAGTATTACACGGTTTCTTCCTTTTGACACTATAGCGATATTTTCCCCGTGTTATCCAGGCTATTTTTATATTGATCATTTTAATATTTTTGTACTAATGTTTGTTTAGGTGTATGTGATATTTTAGTATTTGTATTATCATGTGATTTCGTGGCTAAATTGTTAGGGTCTACGCTCTTGATTTTTATTTCTGTGTAGGCTTATAACCCTTAAGTTATTTCTACAATTTACCATTTGTCTATTTATACGTGACATATTACATATTGTTGATATTAATTTGTATATCTTTTGATTCGTATATGCACGATCACCAGGTAAATTTTTTAACATTTTTTATCATTTTTATTATTATCATTTTTATTACTATCTTTTAGATATTCTTGTTTTCTTGTGATTAATATTCACATGCATTATTTTATGATGAATTTTGGTAATCGACATCATGGTATACATGAGTCATTTACATCAGTTTGGATGGGTTTACTAATTCATATTTGACTATGTTCATATTAATAATATCCATCTATGATCATACATAGTGGATTCTGATTGCTATAATATTGTTTTCATCTGTTCCTGGTGGTCGTAGCATTGTTGTTGCTGTTGATCTCCGTGTACTCGATAACGGCGTTTGCGCATGCGCCGTCAGGTTGGGCCACAACAAAATGGCGCCTGTCGCGGAGACAAACGGCACAAGGAAGATGGCGCACGGCATACTGCGCATGCGCTGTCTTCCGTATTTAAACAGTGTCAGTAGCGTCCACTACTGTAAGCTGCACCCCTATGAATACGAGCCTTCGCTCGAAACGCGTCAGGGAAGGCTACAGCAGGTTGGACGCCACGCCGCCGGCGCCACGAGGGGCCCCGGCGGCCATCTTTGTTTACACCTGGGTCAGTAATATTTTTATATGAGTTGCTTCTGTTATCCTGTGCCTATATACTTAATAAAGTACCTCAAGGATATCACACTATGTGGCCTTCTCTGTTTATTTGAGCTCTGGTGAAAACCAGCCAGATCCACAGAGTAGCCGCATCTATCCGAGTGCCAGGCAGCAGGAGCTACATGACCAGATCTGACCAGACCCAATGTGATGACATCAGTGGTCCAGTGATTTTGATATACAAATGCGCATAAAGATTGCGTATCTGGTGAGTGCGCAATCTTTACATTTTTATCACCTGGTTGATCCAATCATTGGACATCTGAAGATCATCTTGGATCTTAAGAGCACCCCCTCTTTGGACTCTTTTTATTATCTTTACACCTGTTTGTCACTTTATAGCCACCAATAAGTGGCTTTATTTCATTTGCACTAAGTCACTATCTACTATTTGTATTTTATGAGTATCTGTCATTTTATATAGCGCTGCACCCCCCCCCTCATTTGAATAGTTACATATAACTGTTGTTCAATCCGGGCATCAGTTCCCTCCCAGGGTTAACAGGACAGGCTCCAACAATACACCAAATAAGACAAAAGGGACAAAACATCATAGCAAAAAAAAAAATATTTAGAGGTAAAACCATACAATGTACTAGTGCTCACTCAGCACTAAGGATAGAAGCTTAAACTCATGAAGGGAGTGACACACTGTAATCTCACCTCCATGTGTGCATGTGTATCCCGATACTTGATGTCACTGTGCTGTAACTCTACCCAACATGTTTCGTCATTGTTTAACTTCCTTAGGAGTAGTAACTAAGCTAAGAATCATTGCTGTACTCGTCTGCACCTTTGGAACTGTGGAAATTATGGAATGCACTCTACAGATTGCATTTTGAATCATTACTGCACTAATTTACAACTGTGGAAAAAATTTAAAACACTATAGACTGCCTTTTTTTAGATTTTTGGATTTTATTTAACATGCAGTTTATATTAGGGGAGTTTTATTTTTAGATTTTGCAGCAGTGAGGGTAGATTTATTTATTCATTTGTTCATTCATTCATTTATTCAGTATTGGCACCATTGGTACAGCAGATACACTCTAGTGAGTGGGGGAGAGTCTGCACAATTTTTCAATTATATAAAGTTTTTATAACATATTTACACTAATTGTGGCTATTCATTCTTTTCCTTGTAAGTGAAGTTTTGTATGGTTAAAATCTGGAAACTTGCAAGTTTAATACAAATGGTTTATATTTAAAGATAGATATAGATAATTTATTCTGAGTTTTTATATATTATTTTTATCGCATGGGAGTATTTTTTTTAGCGCTATAATTTATTTATCATAATAAATAAAAAATCTAGCATGTTAGCTCATGAAAAAGATCATGAATAGATGATTTCTGCCATATTTTCTAGAGTCACATTTACTTTCCAGTAACAGAATTTGGATAAGCACAACTTGAGTAATGTAAGACCTCAATTCATCGAAAGGTCTGTTTTTTTTCTAATAGCTATTATCG
This sequence comes from Staurois parvus, assembly GCF_062004578.1. Lineage (NCBI taxonomy): Eukaryota > Metazoa > Chordata > Amphibia > Anura > Ranidae > Staurois > Staurois parvus. The sequence continues at coordinate 6,715,033 of NW_028318344.1, read as the reverse complement.
CTGGCAGAATACTAAACGAGTCTCATAAACAGGACCAAATTTATGCCCTGCAAAGCATTTCCTCCTGACTTCCCTGGCACAGCTGATCACTAATACACCCCACGATGATTAAAATTGAATTTTCAAAACAGCCAGTGGGATTTCAAAGGTAACTAAAAAAATAACGTTCAGTTGATAGCGTTTTGATCTGAAATCAAATTACTTCTCTGTCCGGTCTCCTGTCTCCTTTAATATCAATCGTGTATTATCTCGTCCTCTCTCTTATCATCAGAGCCCAGAGCTAAAGGGAAAAAAATCAACCACAGACACCTTCAAAAATATCTACTAATTGGAAACAGTTTTGCTGCGTTCCCTTTTCGTGAAATCCTTGAGGAGCAACCGGAATAAACGACGGGGCTTTTCGTTTCACATCGCTTTGGACACTTCTCATTTCACAGACTGCAGAACAATTGTTCTGCTTTAATGCCTTCCATGCTAGTGAGAACCACAATGCGATTTCAAATAAGACAAAAGTGGTTGGGCAGTGCAAAGTATTCCTACCTATTCTGAAAGGGAAATCTATGTTTGATTTGATCTAAATGATGTGCCTGTGCTGTATCATCGGACTCTGATTACATGCGAAATACTTGCGGTGGTGCCTAGATTTTAGCTAACGCTGCCTTCTTGTGGAAGTTTAGAGCAAACAAATGCTCAACTCCATTTTACATTCTTTCATCTGCAATGTACATTGTGACATTCTAGGTCCATTTGGATTTTTTCGTTTAATGTGAACCTCAAAAATAGCCAATCTACAACTGTGTATTAAGTGAGTTTAAAAAGATTATTTAAATTTTAGGTAAATGTAGGACAGCAATATGTGAACTCCAGTATGTGCTAAACCCAAAAACAAAAATATAATATATTGCAACTTTCCAGTCCTTACATGTGGTGGCTGCATTAGTTTTTGATTTTCAGGCTAAGAACATTTTGTTTCAGAAATGCAGTTTCTTTATCACTTCCTATGAGCTTAAAAGAAAGTACAAACATCCTTTTATTTGTTGTGTAACCTACTAGTCTCATCAATCCACCATGTAATGCAGGTGAACAAAGACTGTCTTGTTTGAAGTCCAATCCGTATGACAACCAAAATTTGGTTCACTGGATGTTCACTGAGCAGTCTAAAAAAAATTGTAAACCCTGAACATAATGCCTAAACTCTAATCAAGTCTATTCAATCCATATTTGGTCAATGATGGTAGCCAGGCAGTTTGTTGATATTCAACTGCAAGCTGAGGAGCTGTCATTTGGGGCAAGAGTCCAGTGGGAGAGGATCATTGGCACGGGTTGTCAGGACATAATTTATTGTAATTGATGATAGATCTACATTGCTGGACTGCATGCTTGATGTTGGATTTATATAATAAGTAAATGTGTATTTAGTTATTTTCAGTAAAGCAATGTTTCTATGGTGTGTATGTGCGTGTTTATATAGTTTGTGAACTTTTTTGTGAGTAAAATGTTTACCATGTGCACCTTATTCATTCATGTAAGGGGGCAGATATCTTAAAGGGAGCTTTCAGATTCCAGTAGCCAACCCCCCCCCCCATCCCTACAGATCACTTATGGGCACCTCAAACTAATTTTTTCCAGCTTTTTTTTACATGGGGTCCCTGTGACGAACGTGGTGCCTGACTCCTCTAACATGGGAGACTCGGGACAAATTAGCCCTCACCACCCCATGTGGCTTGTCTGAATTTACGGTAAGGCTAGTTGGGGTTGAGAACGCTCCAGCCACCTCTCCGAGGTGACCTATGGGGTGGGGTGGAACCATATGCAGTTGCCTACTTTAGGGGTCTTGAAGTGTTTAGCCCTGTCTGGGGAGAGCACCTTGAGCTCCTGTCCCCAATCTTGAACAAACTGCCAGTGTCTAGTTTGACAGTCAAACACTGTAACTGTCAGAGGGGCACGTTAGATGTTCAGCACCAGGAACAAACGGTAGGAGGAGACACCCAGAAATATGCAACTGGGGAGGCTGAGGCAATCATGGCCTGGCCTACTCCCCAAGCCAAAAGGCCAGTTACATCATTCTTGGGTACAGCTGGCTACAGTAGGACACCTATGTGCGACTATAGTGGCTCAGTTTAACCTGTGACTGATAAAACAAACGGGAAACAGATGAAAATGTTGTCTTTGATGCTAGCATGAAAGACGAACTGTTCAACCTGGATGGAGGTACCAATCGCTACAGCTGTGACATGGGCTTTGGAATTCACCTGTCCAGTTCCAGCACATACCGATGCCACTACCTTTGAGTCAGGTGCAGTCGTTGGCCTGAAGGATGAGACAAGAGAGGAATATCTCATCCTCTACCTATGCAGGAAGTTATATATGCCACACCTGATCAGCGGGGTCTTGTGATTAGGAGGGCACCACAGAAGATGCCCTGTTATTCGGGTGGTTACAGCCGGCTGGTACTCACCCATTACAACAAACCTTGTTGGCCCAATAGTGTTGCTAGGCAGAGGGAACCTGGCTCTTCAGAAATGTAATTGGACCAGAGCGCACAAAGGTGAATGCCTTGGCAAGGTGGACCTGTGTCCCAACAAGCCAAGTCCAAAGCAGTTGGTTACGTCAGGAGAGAAATTGCAGTTCCCTCGCATGCAACCACCTGAGGGAGGAGGTGTAATGGTTCATGTACTAGGCACACGAATAGCTGTGTGTGTGGCAGCCATGTTGTTTGGAGTTCACCCATAACAGTTTGTAACACAAGGACGCTTAATGGCAGCAGTGGTCTCTTTTTAAATCCCCCCCAGGGAGTTATCTGGCACAATACACAATTGTTAACTGATGCTAGGACATTTTTTATCAATCCATTGATCGGACACACAGACCTCTCCATTAACCAACCCACAATTTCAACCTGGGAACCCTAATAAAACTGTCACAATCGCAAGCTTGAGCAATCCCCAGAACTAACAGACATTGGGTGATAAATACCTTAGTTAGAAGTCTGTGGATTACACATTTCTGATAGACTGATTGTCGGCCAAAATTCTAAAACCTCAGATTGTTCAAAATTCAGCATGTTTCATAACTCATGAAAGAATGTGCTGTCATGTCAGAGTATAGACATATTTACCTCCTTCAGTTATTGGGTAGCATTTTGAACCCAAAAACCCCTATACTAGGAAATACCAGAGTGGATTAGGCCTTCACACCCCTCCTATAAGAAACAGATATCCAAGACCTGTCATATCTATATCCATTTTGAAGCTAATTTCATGCTTGGCAATAAACTGTATGGTAGCAGACTGTAAATGGTAGGTATTCAGAAATATCAAATAAGAAATTGTGTTTGAGACTTGGCCATAAACGTGGTGACCTTCCAGCACCCACCCTGTAAACTGAATGATTGGTCAGATGGTCTCTGTCGACACCCCTTGATACCATAGAAAAAGGAAATGTCAGGACTTTTTGACTACATCAATTAAGGAACACCTAACCAGACTTGAGAGAGCCACTGTACCATTTTTGCTTGATCAATTAGACTCTGCTAAAACCAAGGACTTTGCAAGTATTCTTCATTTTCAACTCTTTTTTTTAATTCTCTGTTGCTTTATAGTCTCTTTATTTCCTTGCAACACCCTTTCTGTAAATATTTTATTTGCACCATTTTGACCTTTCCACTATTAAACCCTGTTTTGAAAAGTGTTAAAACTGTCCCCAAGGCTTTGAATGCAAACTAAATAATCCCTGTCTCTTGAAGAGTGCTACTATATTTGATAAATCTCTGAATATACCTGTCTGTGGTGACAGTGTGTGTACAGATGTTTCTTTTTAATATTTGCTCTTGCTGAGATTGTGAGTTTCCCTCTTCTCAGTCAAAAGGTGGTGGTGGTACCTTAAAGAGTTAATTGCTTGACTAACTTAACCCAGTGACAATCACTGCAAGTTGGAAAATCTTTGTGCCGGGTGCAGCTGACAATGGCATTGTTACGTACTGTAAGTAACAGCACGGTGTGTGAGATTGACCAGTCCTTTGTCAAGAGTTGGTGAGAAGGGCAGGGGTTGGGCATCACATTCATCACAGTCCCCCTAAAAAAAAGAAAAAAATGGGACCCCACAAAAAAAAGTGTGAGGTCACTTCCAAAATCCATACCAGACCTATACCCGATCCATACCAGATCTGTGTCTGGCCCAAAAAGGGAGTGGCAGTAAACGTGTTTACCCCTCATATATTAAACCAGGCCACATGCCCTCAAAATGAGGAGGTTACCATTCTAGGAGGCACCTTGTCCTCCTGTTGATGGGGACAAGGGCCTCATCCCCACTTACCTGGTGGATGTAGGGGATCTGCAAGAAATCTCTGGAAGCCTCTTTTAAGATAAGCCCCCCCCCCCAATATCTAACAAACAACTAACAGTCTTACTGGTTGGATCATCAGGTTAAAATTGAGGGCAAAAAAGCCTAAAAAGGAAACTAATGCAGCCACCACATCTAAGAGTTGGGAAGCTCACATTTTTATTTTAGGGCTTAATACTACTTTAACCTATTCTAAGCCCATAACACTTACCTTCCCCAAAATTTAACCTAAGACCTAACCACCTAAACCATTACCCTAACTTTAAAATGTTTACACAATGGTTTGAACATGATTTTGACATTATAGTCAGTTACAAAATATAATTACATTTTTAATATGAAATATTGCATATTAATATTTTGACTGACTTCTTTTTTTTCTTTGATGAAAGAAGACAGTTTACACCGTTCAATAACTCACCAGCAGGGACTCATCCCTTTTCAGATAGCTTAGTCCTACTTTTCAGTCTGACAAATTGTGCCTGAGAGCAAGCAGCTCTTCTGTGCTGTCCATCTCTGCAGCTAACCCATTGAGTTCTGGGAATCGTTACTCATATATTAAATCTTTTTGTAGGTATCTTTTAGTCCAACACACATTGTTCACATTTAATAAACACATAGATATTAATCAGTATTTTATAAATGTACATCCCTAAATTTATAACATTAAATCTTTTGATTTGGTGATTTATTCTCTTGATACCGAGAGCTTTAATTACTCTCAGGAGGTCACTTCAATAAGCTGGAGTTACCCAGTAGGGGTAGCAAATGATAACATAATAGAAGAAATGGTTTCCTATACAATAAGCTACTCAAGTAGTATGTAGTATTGATCAACCTCACATGATCACAAAATGCTCTGATAATGTGAAGTTGATCACTAAATAATGCTCCTACATGCTACTTGGGTGACTTAGGCAACCTTTTCTTACATCTGCTTGAGTGAGCGCAACTGGATTAGTTAGGTAAAAAATAAAAGTAAAATAACAAGCCGCTAGCATAAAAGGTATACCTCAGCACCTCAGCAACAGATTTAAAACATAAAATATGCAGCGCTAGATGTTATGTAAAAACAAAATTGTTATAGTCCCAATTACAGAGTCCTCCCAGACAAATTATATGTCAGAAATGCTCCATAAAATGATCAAAAGTCCTCCAAATAGCAAAACTCGCTAGGTTAACAAGTAGCAGAATCCTTGTAGTAATGGTTTTATAATGTGCTTACCAGAACTACATACAATATACGCATTGTATGTATATAATCTGTAGAGGACATCAGGGTCTGGTCATTGGTATGATGTCATCAAAAACGCCTTAGCAGACTCCCAGAGATGATATTTAGTCACACTCCCGGTCCACCACAGGGGCTCACCAATAGGTCCACCGTTGCTCAGACTCCAGATGTCGATCCACCTTAAGGAGGCTCGTATAATAACAAGCCAGGGAAGCAAGATGGTGCTAATAGTGTAATATAGCCTTTATTAAGTAAAACTCCCAAAAAATTTTCAGAAGAACACTCACATCAGAGCATAGTATTCAGTAGATCATCCATAAAACATCAAAAAGGTCAGCGTCGCATTGAGGGATTCCCCTGACATGTTTCGTGTAAATCACACGTTTTCAAAGGGGTGAATCCTCTCAATGGGACGCCATGTAATGTAGGGGTAGCAAATGATAACATAATAGAAGAAATGGTTTCCTATACAATAAGCTACTCAAGTAGTATGTAGTATTGATCAACCTCACATGATCACAAAATGCTCTGATAATGTGAAGTTGATCACTACATAATGCTCCTACATGCTACTTGGGTGACTTAGGCAACCTTTTCTTACATCTGCTTAGGTGCTACTCCTAGGAATAACTGTCATGATTTTTAGTAACAGGATTAAAACCCAAATCCAGGGGGGTATCGCCAGGCCATGGAGCAGGACGGCGGCTGATTCCGGAGCTCCCGCTGCCCACCGCTATTAAGCTAAGCACACAGCCAACTCAGCATCCTGATCTTATCAGCGGTGATACCGTGGAAGAAGGGGGACCCAGAGCATCCCTCAGACTTGTCCACAAAACCTCGGAAGGGCAGCATTGTCCCCTTCCTCAAGGGGCCATGGGCGGGAGATTCAGCTGGCGCCATTTTGGAGGAGCCTTCCCCTTCACCCTTGTCTGCAGATCTGCCGGCAATCCCTGGGGAAGATCTGGATATGGAGGCCACGCTGCAGGGTGAGTATCAATCTCCATCACCATCCTCCCTTGCCCACACAGGGACATAGCAAAGCCCAGAGCAACAATCCCTGCATCTCCAGGATCCCTGCTGGGACCTGAAACAGGATCTTAGTGAATTCCCCACTAAGGCTGATCTAGTAGTTTTCTTCAAACAGATTGAAGATACTTACAAAGCGGGCCTCCGAGAACTCAAAGCTGACATTATGCAGATAGATTCGAGGGTTGAAGTCCTTGAAACACAACAAAGTGAGTCCAGGAACGCAATACTCTCCCTGCAGAAGGGATTAGATTAACAAAATTGCAAGATTGAGGGTTTGCTTTCCCAGCTTGATTACAAAAACAGGAGCCGCAAAACCTCCGGATCTGCGGGTTGCTTGAATCCATTAAATCTGCTACCCCGATTCCAACTTTGTTATCTGTCTTTACAAAAATGTTAGCAAAAAACCCTGATTTACCAATTGAAATAGAACGGGCGCACATAGCCCAGGGTCCTGTAAACCTTGACTCCACCAAGCCTAGAGATGTGATTTGTAAACTGCTGTGCTACCAGGATAAAGAAACTGTCATGCGGGGTATGCGTAATCACACTTGTCTGGAATTTGAGGGTTCACAACTGTACTTTTTCCCTGATTTATCCCAACACACTCTAGAGCTGAGGAAAAACCTTACGTCCTCTTTTGGACTCACTCCACAATGCAGGTACAACATACCACTGGGTTTTTTTCGTTCCGGCTTACAGCTACTAAAGATGGGATCTCGGCCACTCTTTGTGACAAAGATGACTTACAGCAATTTCTCCAAACTCTTCACCTGTCTGCAGTTGATTTCCTAGATTGGAGGGGCAGAAGGGTCTCTTTGTCTAATCAACCACAAAGGGAATAGCAGGAGCCACGTTGGAAGAGAAAGTGGATACGTAACCCTCCAGGAACACTTGAACTTTAGCTTTTGTTTTTTTTCTAGTTTGGTTTGTGCTGGGTCAGTTCCAGTACCCCCTTCTGAGGTTGATATCCTTTATCGAGCCCTTCTGGGCGTATGGTCTGGGTCCCTATACTTTACACCCGAAACCTTTTTTCTTTCTTTTGGGCTAGACAGAATGTTCTTTTCTTGTTATAGATTATTGGCTGTGCTATTGTTTTAAACTTCTATGCCTTTATATTGCCGAGGGCGGTGGGCGACTCTGGCTGGAGTTGCCCCCTTTGGTATGGTTTACACATTACCCCACTATAGGCTCACCCGTTCCGTTTTACACGGGGTGCTCACCCTTTTGGGTTGTAGACCACACGCTTCCGTTGCTATCTGCCCAGAGGCTTGTTGTCTACGGTTAGGTTGTATATGGTACTATACTGTATTAGTTGTTTATAGATATTCCTTGCTTTTTGTTTTCTGTTCTTTCTTCCCTGGTCAATTGATTACATGCCTTTGTAGGCTTAGTCCACTATCATCATGTCTGTTTTTTACAGTACTATCATATAATGTCAGAGGTTTGAGCTCTCCTTTAAGCGGAGAAGAGTGTGGAGAGAGGTGGAGGCCTTCAAAGCACAAGTTCTGATGTTACAGGAAACACATTTTGTAACAGGTTCAATTCACTATACACAAGTTCCCACTATACTTGTTCAATAGATGGTTTCAAAACCCGTCCCGTATCAAAAGAGCCAAAGGTGTGGAGATAGCCTTTCACAAGTCCTGCCCCTTTGTTCTTGAATCGTACCTGGAGGATCCTGAGGGCAGATATGTGATGGTGAAGGGCTCCCTCTATTGTAACCCGTTGATGCTGGCAAACATATACGCCCCTAATTCTGGCCAGGTCCCTTTCATTGACAGGGTATTGGGGATTTTTCAGAAATTTTCCTCAGGTCTGATGATATTGGGTGGGGATTTCAATGTATGTCAGGACCCCCGGCTTGATTTCCTCTTCAGGTAATTCCACATTATCCTTTTCAGCTAGGAAACATATTTCGAAATCCTTGTGAGACATGTGACTGGTGGACTGTTGGAGAGCCCTTCATGCCAACAACAAAGACTTTTCTTAGTTTTCTCAGGTACATCAGTCATATTCCCGGATTGATCTTTTGCTGATCGATCAACCTCATTTAGATATTGTCCTCTCTGCCAAGATCCATCCTATTACGCTCTTGGATCATGGCCCGATTAAATTAGCCTCGACTTTGGTCCAGTCAGCCGTAGACTTGGCACCTCAATGAGGACCTTTTGGATGATGTTGCAGTAGCTGGTGAAGTACGCAAACTGCTACAGCAATATTTTTTGGATAACACAGTTGAGGGGATCTCCGAGAGTTTGATTTGGGAGGCTCACAAGGCCGTCATTAATGGTGCCTTCATTGCTCAGGGTACACATTTAAAGATGCAGCTGACTTCAGACCTGACCAGCTTATTATCCCAGATCTCGGATCTCTCTTATAGACACAAAAAGAGGTTGGACCCCAAAATGTGGATTCAACTTGCGGACTTGAGATCGCAACTGAAGTTGCTCCTAGACACCCAGTCCAAACGTAAACTCAGATATTTGGCTCACAAATATTATGATCAAGGACATAAATGTAGGAGACTGTTGGCGATGGCGCTTAAGAAACAAATTTCAGGTTCCTTTGTCCCTCATATTTGTGATGCCTCAGGTAAGAAGCTACATTATCCATTCCAGATTGCCAAGTGCTTTTGAGATTTTTATCATTCCTTATATAATGTTAGAGTTTTGAAAGGGGAAGATGCTAAATCCAGACGCAAACTGTCGATAGATGCCTATTTAGATGATATTGATTATCCAAGACTGCCACCGGAGGCTACCTCTATCCTGGATAGATATATCTCTCCAGGGGAAATCATCTCCAGGATTAAAGACATGCGCTCCAGGAAGAGTCCAGCCCAGATAGGTTTTCACACCATTACTTCCTTCATTACTCAGATCTCTTAGTTCCTCAAATAGTGTCCTATTTTAATTCGCTTGCAAAGACAGGATGTATGTTGCCAGACGCTTTATGCACCCATATCACTGTGATACCTACGGAGGGAAAGGACCCTGCACACCCTTGTCTTGTCTTCTCATCTGATGCCGAGAAAGCCTTCGATTGTATTGATTGGATATTTAAATCACGTATTCTACACAGGCTAGGACTTGGGAGTAATATGCAATCATGGATAGGAGCCCTATATACCGGACCAACGGCCCAAGTGAAGGTTAATCAGACCTTGTTCCAACCATTTCCGGTTTCCAATGGTACACAGCAGGGATACCCTTTATCGCCACTACTGTTCACCTTGATTATGGAGGCGTTTTTACGTTGGATTTGCTCGAACCCGGATATTGTCGGGGCTAAAGTTGGATCCACGGAAGATAAATTGGCTGTGTTTGCAGACTACGTTCTTTTTTTCTTAGCTCTCCTAGGACAACCCTGCTGATCATTTTGAAGGAAATAGATCAATTTTATCATCTATCTAATTTTAAGATTAACTTAGGGAAGTCAGTTATTCTACCTCTGAATATTTTAGAGGCGGATAGACGCACGCTTGAACGTTCATTCCCCTTCCAATGGCAAGATTCTCCTCTCACTTATATGGGTATAAAATTGCCTGCAGACCTGAGGGATCTCTATAAGGCCAATTTTGCCCCACTCTTGCGCTCTGTCCAGGAGGAATTACAGTCCTGGGAGAAGGTGCAAACCACCTGGTTTGGCATGTTTGTGTGGCATGGGAAACCTCCACGCCTCTCATACGACCTCATGCATCGTACAAAGACTAGGGGAGGCCTGGCCCTTCCTGACCTTTCATTGTATTACCTCGCCATTGCCTTGCTACGTATTGTAAACTGGAATTTTCATGCTGCAGATAGATTGTGGATTCCACTGGAAAAAAATAATGGCAGAGAGGAACCTAGCACAGGTTCCTTGGCTTCCTAAAACATTTCAGGGTCTTTCAGATGGGGTCTCACCTCTCTCTTGTACGACTTTGGCCATCTGGGATGGTTTAAGTAAACAATTCTACTTGGCACAATACCCTTCACCCCTTTCACCTCTGGGTGGTTTCCCGTGGTTTGCCCCGGGTGAGGATTTAGCCTTCTCTATCCACTGGGGTGGTTCTTATGAAACTCATAGTTTTCAGTACATGTCTGGCACACATTTACGATCCTTAACAGATTTTCACAAGGAATGGGGTACTATGCCCTGGGATAGCTGGAAACACATTTTTTACTACTACACAAAAGACTGTGCGATCCTCAGATTCCCTGTCTAAGTTTGACTCTGTGTGCTTGGATAGGGCAGGTGCAACTCATCTCCTCTCTAAGTTATATAAATTACTGCTGGAACAATTGACCAACATTATTCCATACTATGTACAAGAATGGAAGAAGGAGCTGGGCAGAGACCTGATGGACTGTAGTGTAGATAAAATAATATCCCTGACCCACACTTCATCGGTTAATGCTAAAACACAGCAAACATGTTATAAATTCCTATCAAGATGGTATAGGGTGCCTGATAGGTTATCCCGCATTTTCCCGAGTGTGTCGGGTAATTGCTGGAGAGGATGCAGGCAGGGAGGCACTTTCCTTCATTTGTGGTGGACTTGTCCAGTTTTACACCCCTTTTTGGTCTGACATTCGAATGATTATTCATGAGATCACACAATTCCAGATGGCAGATGATCCTTTACCTATCCTATTTCATGACACTGAGCAATCGGTTGGGAGGTATGAATGCTCCTTGATGCCACACTTCCTCAATGCCACTAAATGTCTTATCCCCTTACACTGGAAAGCTCCTGTCAAGGAGTGGCTGCAGAAAGCTCAGTACATTATCGAGGCAGAGGAGTGGAGACATCAATGCACAAACACTTATGGCAAGTTTTATAGATGTTGGGCCCTGTGGCTTGATTTTATAACCTCTGAAAGATATAGTTTACTGAAGGAGTAGTCGTTATATCTCTTTATGATGACCTTTCCTCTAGTGCTCTGGGCTGTGGGTGGCCCCTCTGTGGTATCACATACAAAGTAGGGGTATTACCACTGTACTGTACATGGAGGAAGCAGGAATCAGCCGGGAGTGCCTTAGATAGGAGGCTAAGCATGACAGCTGGAGAGACACTGGAGAGACACTGGAGTTGCACTTTAGGCTTCTAACAACAGCAATCTCCTGTGTAAGGTCAGGTCCACACTTGTCCAGTGCATTAATGTAAGCTTGTTGTGCTTCATTCATTTTGTTAAGGCAGTCAATTAATTTTAAATTGCTTGCCATACATTCCTCCATGGCCAAAACCATGCCTGACCCTTGCATGATGATGAAAGGCATGGCAGAGTATAGTAGGTGCATGGCAGGTGCTTTGGGTTGGCATTCAAAATGAATACCTAAAGTACACATGTAAAATCGTAAAATGCATTACCAACATACAATAGTGTTAACCCTGCCTAGCACTATCCTAATTATGTGACTTCAAGCAAGTTATTAAAGTAGATCTAAACCATGACTGGATGACATTTACTTTGTTAAGGTATTGTGTATCATAAACAATCGGTATGGTTTTTATGCTAGAAAATACTGTTTTCACCATTTTTTCATCCTTTGTTGAATCTCAGCTCTGCTGATCTCCTTCAGCCTCTTTCAGCCACTTTTTGTCTACAAGTACATTCTCTAATGTCTCTACACATCATTTGTCAGGACTGACTTTATGATAATGATGATCTTTGCACTATATACATGTGGATCACCCACACTGCCTATAATCATGTTGGTTTGTGAGTATACCTCCTTTTTTATTTAATAAATTACGTGGTATACCACGGTAATGCACGATGAAAGTGCGCCCTTGTTTGTTTTCATTTACCAGTGGTCAGATTTCCCGATCTCAGAAGGGCAGCACCTCTTCGATTGGCATTTTGGCAATTCCTTGGTTTGCATCAAGATTGGAGCGCTGGTTTCGTTTGTCTATCTCTTGGAGTGTGTGCACACAGAAATATACTACAGGTGCCTACATGAGTTTCGGACCAATGCTGGATGACAATTTTACTGGTCTGACCTCGGTGAATTTTAATTAAATACCCCTGTTCTAGGGAGTGGGTAAATCTACTAGATAAGTTCTCGGCAGCAAGAGAATAAATTCACTTGTGTAGCTTTAGGCCACTTTCACGTGGGGTGGACCCATCAACGGATCCACTTGCCAGGCAGGGGATCTGTCTGCTGATCTGCTTATGCAGAGTGGACACGGACACAGCCCGCTGTCCTTTATGGGCTGTTGGATGGAAACAGACTGCCTGACTGGTTCCATCAGACTGTCATCCGATCCGCCACGTGGATGGGGAACAGATTCCCATCCGTCTGTTTTTAGAGGACAGGATCAGATAGGATGCAGGCGAGTGTAAACAGACACATGTCCGTTTATATCCGCCACTCCATAGAAAGCAACGGAGTGTCCAATCAGGTCCGCTTAAAAAACAGACAGGCGGACCCGATTGGTCCACTCGTGTGAAAGAATCCTAAGTAATACATTTTATTATTGGTTTTGTGAGATGAGCCCTCTCTTGTTGTTAGATGCTGCATATATGTACTGTAATCCTGTTGGTGGTATAGAGAGAAGGAAGAGTACCGAGTATTGGCAGTACACTGCACATTTAAAGTGCTTTCCCACATTTTTTATTCGAACGTTCCTTTATTTCTGGTGAGTTATTCCAAACTAAGGGGTGTGAGCACTGAAGGCATTTTTCCTTGATGATTCTGTTTTCACTAGAGCACTTTAAATGGTGAAGAATCTTGAGTGGACGCTACAGATTTTGCTTGTGGAGTTAGAAGAATTCTTTTCAGAAAATAAGGTTCACTATTTCAATAACACTTGATGGAATTGTACATTTATATGTTCGGTTGCACAGGACACTGAGATTTTTGTTATGCACATTTGAAAGAAAGAATGCTTTCACAAATTTTATTTTCTTTACTTGTTTTCGGAATATAACATCTGTATTGCATTTTACAACATATGTAGTGTTGCCAATTTTAATCTTTATTGTTATTATTATTATACAGGATTTATATAGCGTCAACAGTTTGCAAAGCGCTTTACAAAATGAAGGTAGACATTACAGTTACAATACAATTTGGTACAAGAGGAAACAGAGGGCCCTGCTTGTTACATTCAGAATAATACGGATTCAGGCAAATCACACAGGAGATGCTGGCAGGTAGCAGCATTTAGAACCGTTTGAAGAATACTTTTAAATGAAGGTGTCTTTAATTAAATGTTTATTTTCCATACAAAAAAAGCCATTTTTACTGGGGTTGGTGGAGGGTGACTGAGCTTCTTTTACTTTACTATAGTTTTTCTGCTCGATTCTTCCTCCCTACTGAATCGATGTCACATAAGCCCATAAGAAATGTTAATTTTTACATTCTATTAACCTTTCCTATAGTTCTCCAGCCCTGCCAGTGGTGCATTTTATTTTATTTGACAGACTTTTTTTTTGTTGTTGACTAATTAATTCACTTCTAAGCTTAGTCTTTTCATGTCCCAGAAGCCAGATCTAGAGAGAGAATTACTATAACAATGTGTCTGATAGCAAAGCACAGCACAATAACATCATGGGCTACCGTCTATCCAATTAGTAGAAAAGTTAAAACACCATTCAGTTTTCACACCAGAGTATTCCCAGCATTGTACATGGCAGAAAATTGTCCTTTTGAAATTTACAATGCTTGTTGGCAAGTGGCCACAGCCTCCGTTGAAAATGCATTAAATGCTGACAGCTTTCATTTAATTGAACTCTAGAACATATGACTTTTCTAAGCTGAATTTCACCTTCTTTAAACACTTGTTACCAAAACTGTTCAGCTGAATGAGACTGGTTTTCTAAATGCTTAGAATTGGTTGACGTTTGTTTGACAGCACAGTGTAAACAGACTGCGATATCAGCATGCATTTTTATTTAACACCTTCCCTAACTAAAATAAGAGTTCAATGCCGAGACCTTTGTAGTGAATGTAAGGATGGCCAAACATGACCTAATTTTGGTACCAGGCTCTGTTTGGCTTCTCCATCATACAATAGCTGACATTTCACCAGCTTCTTAGAAAACATCTGTGCTTTGGGGCCAATCCTTCCATTTCTTTATTAAGAGAAGTCAAAGACAGAGTAGCATTGGCAAGGGCAGAGTCCAGATGCAGACAGCCATGACACAGTTAATGTGGTAGAGGTAAGAGTATCAGGAAGGATAGTCCTGTAATGGTACACCCTACTTATGCTTGTTTAGCAGATATTGGGGATGCTATTCATGAGTAGTAGTTCTGAAGCACAATATGTTCCCTAGAAAATAAACTGACATGATGCTATGTATAAAGGTCACATCTTAAGTGTGAGAACATGTTTTGGGAAATATATTGTAGGAGAAATTTACTGTAGGATTTATGAAGAAGGTTCAAGAGAAGAAATCTAAATTAAAACCCAAATCCATCCAAACCTTTTGGACAGAGTGGGGAAGAGTTAAAACCTACTGTATATTAGTTTATTTTGCTGTTTCTGTTGGAGGATGATTTCCCCTCACTCTTTGTGTGATTTTTGAGATAATAATGAGGTATGATGACCCCAATTTGAGTAGGTAGAATGGGGAAGTTATATTGCACAAAGTGCCAACATCGTTTTTTAGAAAATTGGAAAATCTGATAACATGATAAAATTGAAATGACACATTTCACATCACCTCCCACTAAAATAACAAGCTCAAGACAGACCAGAATGAATCAAACAGATCAGGTCAAATGCATCAAAAGTTCTTAGATAGGGTCTGCACATCCTCAAATGACTTCTGATTAAGCTCCGTAAATATCATAAAATATCCATGTCAGAAAACATCTAGCAGAGCCCTCAAAAACCATTTAGAAGCAATACATAAGTGAAGTCTGGCTCTACTTCACCTGAAACTACCCTTTTTATATTTTTTCAGCTCTCAAATTCTACACATAATCCAGAATCCTGGTTATAAAAAAACTGCATTCATAACAAGTGTCTGAATGTATAATAAAAAAAGATCAGTTTGATAACAAACACTTCTATATCCCGAGGTAGAGAAAGCTTATGGGACACATTACCCCTTCTGAGGAAGCATACATAAGGCCAATATCATGTCTGATGTCTATCAAATTATGATTTAATTCTGTGCAAAGATCAGTTGATTGTCAGACTGTAAAACATGGTCATTTGGAAATATTGATATAGTTAGAAAAAATGGTATTGAGGGAGTGTTTGCTGAGTTATAATGGAAAGCCAAATTAAAAGGTATGCGCTAATAACAAACTTATACAAAAGTGTATGTCATCATCCAAAAAACATTAGTGTTTTAAATAAATTAGAGTGTCCAAACATAAATTAGTGTCCAAAAAAAAATATATATCTTCAGTGACTTGAACCAATTGTGAGAAATCCACCACCAAAAGGAGATTAAATGAACTCACCAGAGCTAATGGCTGGTCAGATTATAAACCAGCAACAGCGCTTGTGCTCTGGGAGCAATGAACCCGATGTCCAAATAGATATGGTGATGTTTCAGATACTTCCAGATAATAATCACAGCCAAACAACTTTGCAGCCCAAGCTCTTATGATGAACTTCTCCACTCTTGTCTCATACCTCCATGAGAGCATGCAGTACACTCAGGGACAAAAAAGAGAACATAATGGTGCAATACGTTTTTTTCATTTATCTCTTTAATAAAAAAGGTATAAGGAAACTCACAAACAAGGTGTCCAACAGACACCAGCTTCAATCGCAAAAAAGGGTTGAGATACAGTTAACGCTCACCGCAGATCTCTCCCATACAGCACAGACCAGCAAGGCTCTCTAACATCCACATCAAATAGGCTACGCCCAACCGGTTTCGTCACACCGACGTCATCAAGGGGCGGTACAGATGGGAACGTCAGACAGCTCTTATAAATACCACCCTTCATCTACATAGTTTTAACACCCAGCCAATCACTGCGTTCCTAGTCTCCTTAATCACGCCGGCTAGAACAGGTGTTTCCCAATTTAATTATACATATACTCTATTATATAAACAAAAAAGCTAAATATATATACCCTGCAGGTTTGAATCAGCACAATACCGTTCTCCTTCAAAATCACCCACAAAAAAATATAAATATAAAAACATAAATATATGCAGAAAAGCAATATATACCATCCTGTGCATGGCTCTTCAAACCACAGAAAAACCCTTAAAGGGCCATGCACAGAACTTAAAGCACAACTCTTCTCATACACAAAAAAATAAAAAATAATAAATTTTTTTTTTTTTTTATAAAAATATAAACCAAATTAAAATAAACTATATATAACGATCACTACATGTAATCAATATTTTAAAATATTTATCTTAAAAATTAGTCAAAAAACAATTTAAATCAATATCTATGTTTAAACCTCTTGGTACTAAAGACTCCAATTCATATATCCAAAAAGTCTCCTTTTTTGATATTTCTTTAATCAGATCTGAACCCCTCCAATGACTTTTTACTCTCTCAATTCCATAAAATGACGCTAAACTCGGATCACTATTGTGTCTTGTATACAGTTATTCGACATCACAAATTCTAGTAATTCACAAATAAATGCTCTTTGAGTTCTTTTAATATGTGATTTATGTTTCAATGCCCATTTAACTGCTTTCAAACCATCATCTTGTTTAATGCTGGTATATAAGGACTCAACATCAATAGTGACCAAGTAGCAACCTTCAATATTCTCTATATTCAATATTGTCTTACTGAAAAAGAGCTAAAAGTTTTAGATTTAGGGCTAAAATATATACCCAGAAAAAATGTAAGTAAATTCGATGTTTTTATCGATCTGCAAAAGTTTGTTAGAAAGTTGAATATAAAAAATTTTTTTGAGAAAAATAAAGATAATAAGAAAGAAGGGATCAGTAAAGTACCTGCAAAGGTCTACATGCATAGTAATCTGAAGAATTCTTCTACGTTTAATCCCAAAAATACAGGGAATGAATATTTAGATGTTTTTAAAAAAATGGTTGAGACTGAAATTAAAGATATGAATCTTAAAAAGAGATATTATACTTCAAAAGAACTCGGACAAGGTATTAAAGATTTAGAAAAAAGAAAAGAGATTGTTATTAGAGGGGCTGATAAGGGTGGTAGCATTGTTATCTTAAATAAAAAAGATTATGAACTTGAGATGGATAGATTGCTTAAAGTTGAAGATACATATAAAATTCTTGCATCAAACCCTACTAAAAGATTGAAGGGTGAATTAAAACTGCTGATTAATAAAGGTAAAGACTTAGGAGTCTTAAACGAGAAAGAGGCGAGATATTTATGTATTAATAATCCAAGAATTCCTACTATATACTACCTACCCAAATTACATAAAAATAAAAAAACACCCCCTGGTAGACCCATTGTGAGTGGGATTAATTCTATTTTCTCTCGAGTCGGAGAATACATAGATTCATTTTTACAACCGATAGTGAAGAACAATCGTTCCTTTTTAAGGGATAGTGGAGAACTTATTGGTATTTTGGCGAGTTTAGAGAATATTGAAGGTTGCTACTTGGTCACTATTGATGTTGAGTCCTTATATACCAGCATTAAACAAGATGATGGTTTGAAAGCAGTTAAATGGGCATTGAAACATAAATCACATATTAAAAGAACTCAAAGAGCATTTATTTGTGAATTACTAGAATTTGTGATGTCGAATAACTTCTTCTGGTATAATAATACTTTTTTTCAGCAATGTAGGGGCGTTGCTATGGGTGCTAAGTATGCTCCCAGTGTAGCTAATATCGTTATGGATAAATGGGAAGAAGAATGTATATTTGAAAAATGGTCACAGGTGGCGCTGTATAGGCGCTACATAGACGATATTATAGTAATTTGGAGGGGTTCTGAAATAGATCTTGAAGGATTTTCAAACTATATTAATAAAAACCGTTATGGGTTGAAGTTTACTGTTACTAAAGATTTTGAAAAGGTTAATTTTTTGGATTTGATCTTATATAAATATGATGGACAGATTTATACTAAAACTTTTTTTAAAGATATTGATAAAAATAGCTATATCCCGGTTTCAAGTGGACATCATCCTAAATGGCTATATAATACCCCAAGAAGTCAGTTTACAAGAATTAAAAGGAATTGCAGTTTAAGGAAAGATTTTGTTGATCAAACTGATGTATTGATCGATCGGTTTATTGAGAAAGGATATAAAAAACCTTTTTTGTCAACAGAAAGGGAAATGATTGATAAAAAGGATAGAAGTACTTTTCTGTCTAATAGAAAGATAAAGAATAACAACTTTGATATGGCTTTTATTACCAACTTTAATAATCAGTATAAAGAGATTGAGGGTATTTTCAAGAAATATTGGCCGATTTTGTTAAAAGATGAGGTATTGAAAAAGATCATCCCAAAAAAACCTAAATTTATTTATAAGAAAAATCGATCTATAAGGACGAAATTAGTGCATAATGTTTTAGATCCACCAAAAGAGGTGGATTTTTTTCCCGATTTGAAGGGATTTGTTCATTGTAACAGGTGTAAAGCATGTAGAACGATAAATAGATCGAATAAAATAAAGAGGAAGAAATTTATTTCAAATATAACTAAGAAAGAATATAAGATCGAACAACTTATTTCGTGTAATTCCTCTCATGTGATTTATGTTTTGGAATGCCCGTGTCATTTTCAGTACGTTGGAAGAACAGGGAGACAGTTGAAGACTAGGATAAATGAACATTTGAACAATATAAAGAGAGGGTTTGACAAACATAGTGTTTCAAGACATTTTAAATTAAGACACAATAGTGATCCGAGTTTAGCGACATTTTATGGAATTGAGAGAGTAAAAAGTCATTGGAGGGGTTCAGATCTGATTAAAGAAATATCAAAAAAGGAGACTTTTTGGATATATGAATTGGAGTCTTTAGTACCAAGAGGTTTAAACATAGATATTGATTTAAATTGTTTTTTGACTAATTTTTAAGATAAATATTTTAAAATATTGATTACATGTAGTGATCGTTATATATAGTTTATTTTAATTTGGTTTATATTTTTATAAAAAAAAAAAAAAATTTATTATTTTTTAATTTTTTTGTGTATGAGAAGAGTTGTGCTTTAAGTTCTGTGCATGGCCCTTTAAGGGTTTTTCTGTGGTTTGAAGAGCCATGCACAGGATGGTATATATTGCTTTTCTGCATATATTTATGTTTTTATATTTATATTTTTTTGTGGGTGATTTTGAAGGAGAACGGTATTGTGCTGATTCAAACCTGCAGGGTATATATATTTAGCTTTTTTGTTTATATAATAGAGTATATGTATAATTAAATTGGGAAACACCTGTTCTAGCCGGCGTGATTAAGGAGACTAGGAACGCAGTGATTGGCTGGGTGTTAAAACTATGTAGATGAAGGGTGGTATTTATAAGAGCTGTCTGACGTTCCCATCTGTACCGCCCCTTGATGACGTCGGTGTGACGAAACCGGTTGGGCGTAGCCTATTTGATGTGGATGTTAGAGAGCCTTGCTGGTCTGTGCTGTATGGGAGAGATCTGCGGTGAGCGTTAACTGTATCTCAACCCTTTTTGCGATTGAAGCTGGTGTCTGTTGGACACCTTGTTTGTGAGTTTCCTTATACCTTTTTTATTAAAGAGATAAATGAAAAAAACGTATTGCACCATTATGTTCTCTTTTTTGTCCCTGAGTGTACTGCATGCTCTCATGGAGGTATGAGACAAGAGTGGAGAAGTTCATCATAAGAGCTTGGGCTGCAAAGTTGTTTGGCTGTGATTATTATCTGGAAGTATCTGAAACATCACCATATCTATTTGGACATCGGGTTCATTGCTCCCAGAGCACAAGCGCTGTTGCTGGTTTATAATCTGACCAGCCATTAGCTCTGGTGAGTTCATTTAATCTCCTTTTGGTGGTGGATTTCTCACAATTGGTTCAAGTCACTGAAGATATATATTTTTTTTTGGACACTAATTTATGTTTGGACACTCTAATTTATTTAAAACACTAATGTTTTTTGGATGATGACATACACTTTTGTATAAGTTTGTTATTAGCGCATACCTTTTAATTTGGATTATTGTTGCCAAAATGTATTTTGGGTGGGATATGCTGCTGACACTTTCGTGTTTTTGTAAGTGGCGCTTTTTTCTTCTTTTTTAATTTGGTATTATAATGGAAAGCTCCTACATTACATCCGTCAGCTCTCTTGACTGATGGAGGATCAAGCTGAATGACACTCTTTGCTGGGTCAACAAAAAGCTGCTACAATTGTCAGCTGGGGCTTTGAATTTTCAATCAAAACCAAGATTGCTAAGGGTCATGCATGAGAGCTGATGATCTTAAAGCAGAGTTCAGTTACAAATACTGTAGCTGCTTCCTTTAATATTATGGCACTTACCCAGGGATCCAGAGGTGTCCTTACCCCAAGCTGATTCTTCTTTCGGGTGCTGGTGCCGCCATCTTGACTAAGGGAAACCAGCAGTGAAGCCTCATGGCAAACTGAACCAGAACTGGGAGCGGGTACCTGTCAAGATCAGGTACCCATCCCCCCTGTCCCCCAATAGCTGATAAATGTGGAGGTGGGGGGGGGAGTCAGATAAGCGGAGCTTCCACTTTTGAGTGGAATTCTGCTTTAAGACATCAAATTGGACTTACAACGCAATGGATTGAACTCTGCCAAAGCCAACAGCCAGGCATATCTTACTAAGTAATTTTCTCTTTTAATCTCATTGTTCACTGTTGCTATTGTCCATTTAATAATATATTTTTCTGTAGATATTTTTACTGCAGCAATTTTCTTTCATTCCATTAAACAATATTATTTCGGCGAGTTGGAGTCATCGGGGCAACACTGGATGCCGTGATTGACAATGGATTACATAGATGGATCCATTTTTTGTGGACTTGTCAAATACTGCTGTTTTGTTTTTTGTTCAATTAAAGGCATTTTTCAAAAGTCTGGCATCTTTATTTTTGTAAATGTAACCTTTTAGTGAATGGGTAGGGGTACAAATACCCCTTACTCATTCACAAGGGGAGGGAGCAGCATCAGGGTGCCCTCTTATTTAAAAGGGTACCCTGATTCTAATGAGCCACCCTGCCTGCAGACCCCCACAACCACCGGGCTAGGGATGTGGGGAAGATGCCCTTGTCCTCATCGGCATGGGGACACCGTCAGACGAGGGCATGTGACCTGGTAAGCTGCAGGGAGGGGGGAGATCCCATGCTTTTTTTCTCTTCCATTTTTTGGGGGGTGGGGTTCCCTTTAAAAGTCCTACCGGGCCAAAATGGTCTCGTATGGATGGGGGAAAAGGGGGGTGGAGAGTTTAACCCTACGCTGTTCTTTTTTTTATATAAAACTGTAATTTAAAAAAAAATATCAGTCCTGCTGCAGCAAGTTCTATACATTGTACAGATGTGCAACTTTGCCGGTAGTTTAAGGGGACCCCCCTTGCAATGATATTTAAATTAATTTTTCTTTTGTTTTGTTTTTTTAACTTTAACCACTTGCTTTCCGAGCACTTTTACCCCCTTCATGCCCAGGCCAATTTTCAGCTTTCAGTGCTGTTGCACTTTGAATGACATTTACGCGGTCATGCAACACTGTACCTATATGACATTTTTTATCAATCTTTTCACACAAATAGAGCTTTATTTTGGTGGTATTTAATCACCCCTGGGGTTTTTATTTTTTGCACTGTAAACAAAAAATGTTTCTATTATAAAATTTTGCAAACAAGTCATTTTTCTCGTTCACTGATGTGCGTTGATGAAGCTGAATTGATAGGCAGCACTGATGGGCACTGATAGGCAACACTGATGGGCACTGATAAGGTGGCACGGATAGGCAACACTGATGGGCACAGATAGGCATCACTGATGGACACTGATGAGGTGGCACGTATAGGCATCACTGATGGGCACTGATAGGCTGCACTGATGAGGTGGCACTGGTGGCATTGATGAGGAGGAACTGATGATGCTGCACTGATATGCAGCAATGATGGGCACTGAAAGGCAGCATTGATGGGCACTGAAAGGCGGCACTGATGGGCACTAATAGACGGCACTGCAACATCCTGCCCAGCAAAGAGACATCCTGCCCAGCAAAGAGGCAGCCCATTAAGCAAACAGACAGCCCGTCCAGGAAAGAGACAGCCCGTCCAGGAAAGAGACAGCCTGTTCAGTAGACAGCCCATCCAGCAAAGAGACAGCCCATCCAGCAAAGAGACAGCCTGTCCAGCAAAGAGACAGCCTGTCCAGCAAAGAGACAGCCCGTCCAGCAAAGAGACAGCCCGTCCAGCAAAGAGACATCCTGACCAGCAAGGAGACAGCCCATCCAGCAAAGAGACAGCCCATCCAGCAAAGAAACAGCTCACCCAGCAAAGAGACAGCACAATCCACCACTGAGCTGTCACAGTGTGCTGGCGGGTGAAGGAGAGTGGTCGCTGTTGTCCCTTCATTGTGGCTGTGTGCAGCGGCCAGCTGAGGAGGTGTCTGTGTGTCCTCGGTGGTGCTTCCTGCTCTTCACTGGAGCAGTCACTGCCGCTTCTCCTGTCGGCCCTGCTTTAGGTGTTAGGTCTGTCCAGATCGTGGGCGCTGCTTACCTTCTGTTGTGCGGCCTGGTCATCAATAGGCTGCTTTTCCCGCTTTTCCCGCAAATGGCCAGTCCGGGCCTGGTGGCACTGCTAATCAGGGCACTGATCATCAGTGCAAATCTGCTGTGACATTTGCCAGCTATCAGCAGTACTTTCCTCACACTGTCACAGCATGAGGAAAGTGCAGCTGATAACCGGCAACTGTATTTACTTTGTGATCTGCTGTGTCATTGGACACAGCAGATCATGCGTTAAAAGGTCGCTGTGATTGGCCTTTTACCTTGTCATGTAATCAGCTGAGTCCGTAGGACACAGCATTCACTGACAGTGACTGCAAGAAACAAACCTAACCCTGGCGTCAGTGAGTGCAATAACAACCCCCAATATTGGTGTCCGTCAAGGCGGACTGGCCATTTGGAAATGCGGGCACTGCCCGAGGGCCCGGGGTCAGTAGGGGGCCCCATGAGATGCCCCTGGTACCTTTTTCATAGGTTTTTTTTAGTTTGGGCAAGGACACAGGGGCATCCCCTATTGCCCGGGGGCCCCATGAGTTGTCAGTCCGCCCCTAGTGTCCATGACTGCAATACCAATCCACAACATTGGTGTCAGTGACTGCAAGCATCAACACCTAACTGTGGTATCAGTAAATGCAATAACAACCCCCAATGTTGGTCAGTGACTGCAATAATAAACTCCCAGATTTGGTGTCAGTGCAGTGCAATACCCTCAGAATTAGGGTCAGTGCTGCTGCAAAAAAAGCCTGAATTGGTGTTAGTGCAGCAAAAAAACAAAACAAAAGCAGCAAATAAAGCTTAGGATTGGTATTGGTGGGGCAAACAAAACCTATAATGGTGTCAGTGCAGCAAATAAAACCAAGGATTGGTATCAGGGAAGTAAATAAAACCCAAGGTTGGTTTCAGAGCAGCAAATAAACCCCAAGGTTGATGTCAATACAGTATTATTACCCTTGGATTGGTGTCAGTGCAGTAATACTACCCCCAGGATTGGTGTCAGTGCAGAAAAATGACCCCCCAGATTTGTGTCAATGCAGTAACATTATCACAAGGATTGGTGTCAGTGGAGTAAAATTACCCCCAGGATTGTTGTCAATGCAGTAACATTACCACAAGGATTGGTGTCGGTAGATTAAAATTACCCCCAGGATTGTTGTCAATTCAGTAACATTACCACAAGGATTGGTGTCGGTAGAGTAAAATTACCCTCAGGATTGGTGTCAATGCAGTAACATTAGCACAAGGATTGGTCTCGGTAGAGTAAAATTACCCCCAGGATTGGTGTCAATGCAGTAACATTACCACAAGGATTGGCATCGGTAAAGTAAACATACCCACAGGATTGGTGTCAATGCAGTAATATTATCACAAGGATTGGTGTCAGTAGAGTAAAATTAGCCCCAGGATTGGTGTTAATGCAGTAACATTTACCACAAGGATTGGTGTCGGTAGAGTAAAATTACCCCCAGGATTGGTGTTAATGCAGTAACATTACCACAAGGATTGGTGTTGGTAGAGTAAAATTACCCCCAGGATTGGTGTTAATGCAGTAACATTACCACAAGGATTGGTGTTGGTAGAGTAAAATTACCCCCAGGATTGGTGTTAATGCAGTAACATTACCACAAGGATTGGCGTCGGTAAAGTAAACATACCCCCAGGATTGGTGTCAATGCAGTAACATTATCACAAGGATTGGTGTCAGTGGAGTAAAATACCCCCAGGATTGGTGTTAATGCAGTAACATTATCACAAGGATTGGTGTCGGTAGAGTAAAATTACCCTCAAGATTGGTGTCAATGCAGTAACAAAATCACAAGGATTGGTGTCAGTGAGTGTGTGTGCCAGAAGAGGAACGCTGGATGTATGGGCAGACGGTCAGGTTGGGCAGATACAGAGGCAGGGTGGGCTCAGTGACAGAAAGAGCTGGGCTGAGAGGTAATGAAGAGTGGGAAAGAGAACAGTGGCAGTTGGAAGTGTAGTGTTGGAGGAGGAACACAAGAGGTGCAGGCAGAGGGAGAGATAAGGTGATAGGCTATGTGGGGGACTAAAAGTGGTAAGAAGGGAAACAAGTGTGGTAGCGGGTGGGAGTGATGGAGGTGCAGATAGAGGAAGAGATCAGCTAATAGGGAACCCCCGCCAACCCTGAGACCAGGCAGGTGACCTGAGAGCAGTACGCACACCAGCACGTGTCACATGTAACCAATCCCTCCATCAGGCTTTGTATTGGTGTTTGTATCTGCTGGGATCAGACAGCAATAACAAATATTCTAACTCTTTTCGCTCTGTTCAAACCAACAAAAATCATTTTTGCCATCATTTTTGGCTAAAACTTTGTGATTTGTATAGTACTGCTTGCACCTTGAAGAAGGGGACATACCCCGAAAGCTTGTCCTCAAAATTGTATGTTAGTGCAAATAAAAAAAGTATTACGGACAGTACTCAATTGTTTCTGCCATGTAAGAGCTTTTGACTGAAGTTGGGCTTTAAGCCCGGGTTCACACTGATGCGGTGCAGAATTCACAGCATTTTCTGTGCGAATTCCACACCACATCACAATCGCACCTCATTCATGCGAACCGCTGCAGGTGTGTATGTTAAGTTAACAACACCCCAAAATCGGTTTGCAAAAACACAGTGCGATGTGCTGAATCGGATCGCATAGGTGTGAATACCCATGTGATCCGATTCTAGCGCGGAAAAAAAAAGGGTCCTGCACCTTTTTTGCTGCGGATGCGGTGCGATTTGAGCCATACAAAATGCATGGCTCAAATTGCACCGCACAGAATTCGCGTGTGATTCGAACATGAATGTGGTGCGGTTCCTGTGCGAATCACATGCGATGTGCTGCAAAGCAGAAGTGTGAACTCAGGCTTAAGCTGCAGTTCTGTATAGTAAATGTAGGGACTGATGCGAATGTACAATATATGTATGTAAAGTGCTGCGTAAATTGATGGTGCTATATAAGTACCTGAAATAAATAAATAAATGGGTGCTTTTGGGTTTAATACCACTTTAATGATACAAAAACAGCTGTACAGTGATTTCCAAACCTTCTGCTCTTTTGTTTTGTAATACAAACACAACTTCCACATTGACAAATAGTAAAAACAGCTCAGTGTATTCAATAGAGGCATAATGCTAAATATATTCATTAGCTGCTATTTAGCACATTTCCCTAAATAATGAGTCTCACTACTGCACAGTTCTATAGTAAACAGCTTCGCAGCACACATTTATGACACAACCAATGTCCTAATTAGTGAATTTAATCTTTAATAAGGATGTTCCTGGAGCTCTGGGAGGTTATTGTGTGTATATGGAATTGAATTAAAGGATGTTTCGAATACTCTGTGTGAAGCAGCTTATTTGTTGTATCTTTTTCTTTGGAATTCTAGATTTCATGGTGTTTTTACATATCATTTCACATTTGTAGTGGCTGAACCTCTCTTCCCGGAATATATAAGACAGCATTGATTAAGGTGACCTTACTCAACACTTTTACCTTGAAATCATTTTTATGCCCCCAGTTAAGAATGATTGGGGGTGAATTAGTAAAGGAATAGATGTTGTTCACTTTGGAAAGTGTATGCTCAAATTGCAAAGGAATTGCTAGTGAATAAATTGAAATTGTATTTACTTTAAGTGCTCAATCATGTGCTGGCCTTAATAAATGTTCCTCCTATATGGGTGTTCAAACTGAACACAGCTTCACCTTGTTCAGTAACATTCACTTTGCAAAGTAAGCGTATTTTTAATTAAACATTTACTTTGAAAGGGGACTTTAGTTATTTGTCCCCATTAGATCTACAGCTTGTTGTATATTAGTGCGATCAGTCAGTTTAAGAAATAATAAAAAATGAGAATAAGCAAGGTGGGATACCTAGCATAATTGGCAACTTAGGGAGGATGCTTTTTGACACCTCTTGTATATAAAAAATAAATAAATAAAAAACTAGTCAGAAAAGGAAACATAACAATAATGATCAGAAAATGCAGACAGTAAAATTTACAGTCTCTTTGCTTTGGTGGTCAGTGTCGTGTTCCCTTACATTGGTGGTCAGTACTGTGCTCCCTTACATTGGTTGTCAGTGTAGTGTCCTCTTACATTGGTGGTCAATGCACTGCTCACTTACATTGGTGGTCAGTGTAGTGTTCTCTTACCTTGGTGGTCAGTGTCATGACTTGTTACATTGGTAATCAGAGTCATGTCTTGTTACATTGGTAATCACAGTCATGTCTCATTACATTGATGATCAGAGTAATGCCCCCTTACATTGATGATCAGTGTTTTGTCCACTTACATTGATGGTCAATGTAGTGCTCCTTTACATTGATGGCCAGTGTACTGTTCCCTTATATTGGTAGTCAGTGTCATGTTTCCTTACATTTGTGATCAGAGTAATCCCTCCTTACATTGGTAGTCAGTACCATGTCCCCTCACATTGGTGGTAAGTGTATTGTCCTCTTACATTGGTGGTCAATGTACTGCTCCTTACATTGGTGGTCAGGGAAGGGTTCTTTTACCTTGGTGGTCAGTGTCATGTTTCGTTACATTGGTAATCAGAGTCATGTCTCGTTACATTGGTGATCAGAGTAATGCCCCCTTACATTGATGATCAGTGTTTTGTCCACTTACATTGATGGTCAATGTAGTGCTTATTTACATTGATGGCCAGTGTACTGTTCCCTTATATTGGTGGTCAGTGTCATGTTTCCTTACATTTGTGATCAGCGTAATCCCTCCTTACATTGGTAGTCAGTACCATGTCCCCTTACATTGGTGGTAAGTGTAGTGTCCTCTTACATTGGTGGCCAATGTACTGCTCCTTACATTGGTGGTCAGTATAGGGTTCTTTTACCTTGGTGGTCAGTGTCATGTTTCGTTACATTGGTAATCAGAGTCATGTCTCGTTACATTGGTGATAAGAGTAACTCCCCCTTGCATTGATGATCAGTGTTTTGTCCACTTATATTGATGGTCAATGTATGCTCCTTTACACTGGTGGTCAGAATAGTGGTCCCTTACATTGGTGGTCAGTGTAGTGTTCTCAAATATATTGGTGGTCAGTGTCATGTCTCCTTACATTTATGATCAGAGTAATGCCTCCTTACATTGGTGATCAGTACCATGTCCGCTTACATTGGTGTAAGTGTAGTGTCCTCTTACATTGGTGGCCAATGTACTGCTACTTACGTTGGTGGCCAGTATAGGGTTCTCTTACCTTGGTGGTCTGTGCCATGTCTCCTTACATTGGTGATCAGAGTAATGCCCCCTTTTATTGGTTAGTATTCTGTCCACTTACATTGGAGGTTAAAGTAATGTCCATTGGTGGCCAATGTAGTGCTCCTCTACATTGGTGGTCAGTGTAGTGCCCCCTTATATTGGTGGGGGTTTAGTTTCAGAAGCTTTCAGGGACCCAGTTCTCTCAACAGTTTGCATTCTTAGGGTTTTAATGCCCACTTTTATTTAAAAGAGAGGTTCTTGTACCTCTCAGGGGTTCTCACCATCACATAGAACACAAAACCTAGCAATGCTTTCAGCTTCCTTGCTATTTTAGTCTGCTCAGTCTGCCTCTCCACAGGCAATAAAGGTACATTCACAACAGGGGCAGGTGTGTGGTTCGGTCTGGTTGAATCAGTGCAGTGCTGATGCGGCTATCTTGGTGCATGGCACTGTTCACTATTTGTTTTGGATTTTTTTTAAACAAACTTTATTGAAATGTCACACATTCCATAAAGTTAAATTGGCAACCTTGGATTGCGTCACACTGCACTGTACTGAAAAAAGTACTGCACAAAGTACCTTTTTTATAGCACACCACCACAACACAGTGGTGTGAACCAGGCACATACGGAGACAAGGCATTTTGCCTTGTCATGCGGTGGGATTGTGCTGGGATAACCACCCAATGCAGTCCCGCCACATCTGGTGTGAATATACCCAAAGTCATCCTCCTGGCTATTGAATTGCTAAGCTTGAGCTGTGTACAGGCTCCCTGCCTGTTCAAACACTGATTCTCGCTATGCACATTGGACAACAGTACATTGGACAACTGCTGCTCACTGGATATTTTCTCTTTTTCGGACCATTCTCTGTAAACCCTAGAGATGGCTGTGTGTGAAAATCCCAGTAGATCAACAGCTTTTGAAATACTCAGACCAGCCCATCTGGAACCATCAACATTGCCACGTTGAAAGTCACTTAAATTCCCTTTCTTCCTGATTCTGATGTTTGGTTTGAACTTCAGCAAGTTGTCTTCACCACATCGAGATGCCTAATGCAGGCCACAGACAGTTCGTTTACCGGCCAATTTTTTCGGCCAAAAAACGAAACATCGGTCGTTCTGTTGCCACAAATGATTGCGAAAATCTGCTGTTTTTCGCAAATTTTCCAGCATGACTGATAAATGAAATGAGGAGGAACCATGAAAATCGGCTGATGACATTGCCCCACTAACGGTGCAAAAATCATCTTTCAGATGAAAAATCGGCCGACAAACAAACCGTCTATGGCCTGCATAAATGCATTGAGTTGCTGCCACATGATTGGCAAATTAGCAATTTGTAGTACCAATTAATTGAACAGGTGTATCTAATAAAGAGGCCTGTGAGTGTATATTCTTTTTGACACTATGGGCACAATTCATTAAGCGGTATCTTACCACATCCGAGTATGAGGTAGAATATCGCACAACATTTAAAAAAAAAAAGTTTCAATTCACTAAAAAAAGCTACTAAAATACAGCATGAGTTATTTTATCAAGTCATGTGATATTGTAATAGTGAAAACCATGCATTAATGTTTCAGCTGTCAGCGGGGTTCCCCACTGACAGCTGAATGTAAAAGAAAGAGTTGCCGGCAATTAAAAAATAATTTAAAAAACGGTGTGGGGTCCTACTCTCCTTCAATACCAAACCCTTCGGGTCTGGTATGGTTTGAGGGGAACCCCCACGCCAAAATGTAAAAAATAAAAGGCATTGGGGGCCCCCTAAAATTTATACCAGACCCTTGTCCGAGCATGCAGCCCGGCAGGTCAGGAAAGGGGGGGATGAGTGAGTGCCCTCCCTCCTGAACCATACCAGGCCACATGCCCTCAACAAGGGGGAGTGCTTTGGGGGAGGGGTCTCCCCCCAAAGCACCTTGCCACTATGTTGATGGGGACAAGGTCCTCTTCCCCACAACCCTGGCTGGTGGTTTTGGGGGTCTGCGGGCAGGGGGCTTATTGGAATCTAGAAGCCCCCTTTAACAAGGGGGCCCCAAGATCCTGCCCCCCCATGTGAATGAGTATGGGGTATATGGTACCGCTACCCATTCACATAAGAAAAAATCTAGTGTGAAAAGACAGGAGACAGGCTTTGACAAGTCCTTTATTAAAAGAAGGAAAATAAAAGAATGTCCCCCGAAGTAGATCCAACGTCAACCATGATGCCCGCCTCCCCAGAAAAAAAAAAAAGGCTCCTCTCCCGACACTGGCTCCCAGCCATCTGCCTACTCTGCTGGCTTGACAGTTATTAAATATGTAAGGGGCGGGGCCACCCAGGTGTCCCTGCTCCATGTGACATCATCAACTGAGGCATGCTGGGTCAATGATGTCACACGGGGGTGGGGTCACATGCGTGATATCACTGGGTGGCTCCTCCCCTTACATATTTAAGAACTGTCAAGCCAGCAGAGCAATCAGATGGCTGGGAGCCAGCATGGGGAACGGAGCCTTTTTTTTTTTTTCTTTTTTTGGGTAATGGCAGGCATCGTGATTGACGTTGGATCTACTTAGTGGGACATTCTTTTACTTTCCTTCTTTTAATAAAGGACTTGTCAAAGCCTGTCTCTTGTCTTTTTTCACACTACAGGGTTTTTTTTGTGAATGGGTAGCAGTACCATGTACCCCATACACATTCACATGGGGGAGGGCTGGGATCTTGGGGCCCCCTTGTGAAAGGGGGCTTCCAGATTCTGATAATCCTGTGTTTTTTCACACTACAGTTTTTTTTGTGAATGGGTAGCGGTACCATGTACCCCATACTCATTAACATAGGAGGAGGGATCTGGGGGCCTCCTTGCTAAAGGGGGCTTCCAGATTACAATAAGCCCCCCGTCCCCGCCCTTTCCTGACCTGCTGGGCTGCATGCTCGGATAAGGGTCTGGTATGGATTTTGAGGGGTACCCCACGCCATTTTTTTTTTTAATTTTGGCATGGGGGTTCCCCTTCAAAATCCAAACCAGACCTGCAGGGCTTGGGATGGATGGGAAGGGGGGGACTCCACATCATTTTTAAAAAAAAATGTTATTGCCGGTGATGAGGTGATGACTCATAGGTTGTTAGGGATTCAGCAACCACCCATTCCTTAACAACCCATGTTGGAGCCTGGACCACTAATTACTGCATGAATTTCATTATTTATTTCCTTTTGTGAATTGACTTTAAGGTCTTTTTATGCTGTATGTACCTAGTGTTTTTGCTATTTTTGGTAAAAACCACATACTAGCAATAGTGAATTGACATTTTCAGTATCACATGCGATATGTGGTCATGTGACTGACTTAACTCATGCGATAGGCTTTAGTGAATTGTGCCCTATGCTTCTGATGGCCTTCATCTTGGGCGCATGAGCTGGCATTCTAGGATTGACAATATGGACTATGCTTTATTTCTTCCCCCTTTTATACAGTACTGGATGAAGTGATGTTTTGCTGGATGTTTCATTCTACAAAAAAAACCTCACATATTTTAAACACAATGTTTGCCTTTTTGCAGTCACAAAAACCCAACCAGTAAAAATGAAGCCATCAAAGGCACAACAGCCACTTTGAAATGTAAATGGCATTTTCAGGAACTGAAAGAGGCTGTAATCTATTATTTTAGGCATTTTTATTAGTGGCATTTAAAATATATTTAAGTTTTTATTAACAAATATATAACTATAACTTTTTTTTATATTTGCCTCTACTTCAGCTTTAATTAAGTTATTATAAAAAAAGTAAAGCACTAATATCAAGCTAAAAATAGTATTGGTTGAACTAAGAATCCCTGATGGCAGTATATGCATGAACACCGTTTGGAAAATACTGGTGTCAGGCAGTGAAAACTAGGACATTTTATAGATGACACTGGGGAAAATCCTGCTGCAGGTCCTCCAGGAATATCTGTATAAGGGTGCACATGCACACTTCGATAAATGATCATTTTCTTTTCCAATCAATCTCTCCAGGTAGGAATAATTGCTTCTATAGTGTAAAACTCATTCAATCAATATGCCACAAACGGGGAGTAAGATTTGATCTACAGTTGGAAGATTATATCGTAAATTATCTATCACGTCTTTGTTTTCATATAATCTTGTAATCTGTTCAATTGAAATGTGAACAAATTAATGATCTTAGCATCTTGATGCTGCCAATGCAAATAATCAATCATTTTCTGCCCTGGCCAATTAAATTATTTTGATCAACTGTTGATCGAATTACATTTTGATCAGATTATACAATCAAATCTTGTATGCCCCCCAAGAGTAAACTAAGACTAAAACATCCCATGATCAGATGCCTACTTTGTGACGTGTCAGGCAAAGTAGAAAGTTCATGGCTGATTTTTGTAGCATAGCTAAGCAAGTATTCAGGATAGAATTGCAAATGCTGCAAACCAATCTTGTTGTAGACAATGTATGCTGTTTTTTTAGCTTATTCATTTCAATAGGAGTAGGTCAGGGGTGTCAAACTGGTGGCCCTCCAGCTGTTGCGAAACTACAAGTCCCATCATGCCTCTTTTGACAAGTCCCATCATGGCTAGTTTGACAACAGCTGGAGGGCCGCCAGTTCGATATCCATGGAGTAGGTGATCAGTGCAGTGTTTGTCAAGTACCAGGCCATGATCCATAGCCAGGCAACATGTTTCCTTTCACTGGGTTGTACTGTGTTTGAAGAGCCTGTGGACCTTTTTCCTGCCTGCCCACAATAAATGCTTCCACCCCCACTCTGGCTTGACAGCTACTACTGTCACTGTCTTAGCACCTTGGTGCTGTTTGTTAACATGTGTAGCTGGGTGCAGAGCTGAGGCTGCATGCTGTGTGTGTGCTGACTCGCTCATCCACCCCCCCCCCCCCCCCCCGGTGTCCTCTATTCCATGCTGCTGGAGACAGAGGAGCAGGTTGCAGGTGTCGGTGCTGTCCGCTCATATTGCCAGCTGTGTGATTTCCCACTCACCAGTTTGCCCACTGTGACACAGTGACAGGAGCAGGTTTTGAGTGCAGCTGTGGCTGTGCTAGGACCATTGGTTCGAATCCCAGCCACGGCGCCACCTGCCTGGAGTTTGCATGTTCTCCCTGTGCCTGCGTGGGTTTTCCGGGTACTCCGGTTTCCTTCCACATTCCAAAAGACATGCTGGTAGGTTAATTGGATCCTGTGTAAATTGGCCCAGTATATGAATGTAAGTTAGGGACCTTAGATTGTACGCCCCTTGAGGGTTAGGGACTGATGTGAATGTACAACATTTATGTAAAGAGCTGCGTAAATTGATGGCGCTATGTAAGTACCAGTAATAAACAATAAATAAAATAAATAGTGTGCACACATGGACTCTATGAATCCTCTGAGTTAACTGATGCAGTTCTAGATATTTTGCTTGCACCCATTATAGTTTAATATGACTTTCTATAGTTTTTTTAACGACAGTTAATGAGTTATTGACATTTCATATATACAGTTGTGGCCAAAATTATTCAACCCCCACTGAAATTGAGTGTTTTGGCCAGTTTGACATTGCTTTTGATCATTCAGTCATCTTGCTTACATTTACATTAAAGAGGCACTTGTAGGTCAGACAAATATAACATAACAGTTATAATGAAATAACCACAAATGTCTTTTCTGTGCTCACAGCATTATCAGTTTTATTCAACCCCCAAGTGACATTCAATCTTAGTACTTAGTACAGCATCCTTTTACAGTTATAACAGCTTTTAAACGTGAAGCATAGCTTGACACAAGTGTCTTGCAGCGATCTACGGGTATCTTCGCCCATTCTTCATGGGCAAAGGCCTCCAGTTCAGTCACATTCTTAGGCTTGCGCACTGCAACTGCTTTCTTTAAGTCCCACCAGAGGTTCTCAATCGGATTTAAGTCTGGTGACTGCGATGGCCACTCCAAAATGTTCCAGCCTTTCCTCTGCAACCATGCTCTAGTGGACTTGGAGGTATGCTTGGGATCATTGTCCTGTTGAAAGGTCCAACGTCTCCCAAGCCTCAGGTGTGTGACGGACTGCATCACGTTTCCATCCAATATCTCCTGGTACTGAAGAGAATTCATGGTACCTTGCACACGCTGAAGCTTCCCTGTACCTGCAGAAGCAAAACAGCCCCAAAGCATGATTGACCCTCCACCATGCTTCACAGTAGGCAAGGTGTTCTTTTCATCATAGGCCTTGTTCTTCCTCCTCCAAACATAGCGTTGATCCATGGGCCCAAACAGTTCTAATTTTGTTTCATCAGTCCACAGAACACTATCCCACAACTTTTGTGGTTTGTCCACATGGCTTTTGGCATACTGCAGTCGACTCTTCTTATTCTTTGGAGACAGCAAGGGGGTACGCCTGGGAGTTCTGGCACGGAGGCCTTCATTACGCAGTGTGCGTCTTATTGTCTGGGCTGAAACTTCTGTACCCACATCTGACAAATCTTTTCTCAGTTCCTCAGCAGTCACACGGGGACTTCTCTCCACTCTACGCTTCAGGTAGCGCACAGCAGTCGAAGTCAGCATCTTCTTTCTGCCACGACCAGGTAGCGTTTCAACAGTGCCCTTTGCCTTGAATTTGCGAATGATGCTTCCTAAGGTGTCTCTTGGTATGTTTAACATCTTTGCAATCTTCTTATAGCCATTGCCCTTCCTGTGAAGAGAAATCACCTCTTCTCTTGTCTTCCTGGACCATTCTCTTGCCTTCACCATGTTTGTAACCACACCAGTAAATGTCTAGAAGGAGCTGAGTATCACAGTCATTTTAAAGCTGCCTAATTGGTGCTTATTATGCTTGATTGCTGCTCGGTGACATCCACAGGTGTTTTCAATACCTGATGGAAAGCACCTGTATGAACCTCTGTTCTTCAGAGTGGTAGTCTTTAAGGGGTTGAATAATTGTGGCAATGAAGAAACCACATAAGAACCATTTACTACTGTATTACATAAACAATTGATGTCATTTTAGTTGCATTTGGGTAGTTACAACGTCCTTGTAGGATTTGATTCTGAATACAATTCCAAATGTACACTATAGTCCCTAAACCCCTTTACAG
Source organism: Staurois parvus (assembly GCF_062004578.1). Lineage (NCBI taxonomy): Eukaryota > Metazoa > Chordata > Amphibia > Anura > Ranidae > Staurois > Staurois parvus. The sequence continues at coordinate 6,679,548 of NW_028318344.1, read as the reverse complement.
CATTGGGGGTTGAATAATTTTGGCCACAACTGTATTATAGTGCCTTAAGTTTGTGTAATTATCTTTTCATTTATTTATGCCTTGTTTAGTTGCTTTGCCATAATTAATTTTATTAATTTACCACCAATTTGCTTAGCCTAATAGCTGTGCATTATTATAGAATGGTAGATTACTAAGTCTTATGTCACACAGGTGTAAAAAGCCTTTAGTCTATACCAAGTGTGTCAGAGAGGATGGAGTAGTTAAGAGAGTCATGGCAGATCAGATAACCCGTCATCACCAGTGGCTCATGCGGGGGTAAGCACTACCCATGTGTTGACCCGCCTAGTAGAAAGCACCTAAACACCAGGCTGAGAGGAGCCTATTGCATGATGAGAGTAAAATGCAGCTTCTTCTCACAACGGCAGCGTAGGCAGAAATGAAACAGCAGAAGGCATTGATGAAGAGGCAATAAAATTAATAAAGGAAGAAAGATTAAAAAGGGAGAATTGAAGGAAGCTTAAAAAAACAGTGGGGACCTATTAATCCATTTATGAAACCTTTATTATTCACGTGAAGTAAAACTCATGCATTTATATTCCACATACAGAGGGGACCAATGATTCCATTGCAATAAACAATAAAAAGAATCTGCACTGCTCTTTTTAATGATTATTGCAATGAATTCATTGCCCCCCTTTGTATGTGGGATACCTATGTTTTACCTTGTGTGAATTAATAAATACTATTTTCATCTTCCCTTAATACCACACTTCAGTTAATTTTCTCTTTTTTCCATCCCTTTCTTTAGTAGTTAAATATATTACCACAGGGTTGCTGAAAGGGCAGTACAGGCACCCCTCCTGTATCATGCCCCTCTGCACATGTGGTGGGACTCACTGCCTGTGGGTGGGTCAGATTCCTTCATCCTTCCATCCCCTGGTCCCCCTTCTTTCTGATTCTCATGCTTCTTCTACAACTACCAGCAGTAGGGAAGGGGTGTCTGGGCAGAGCTATTATCCATGCACAACAGCACAGGGCAAGGGGTGCAGAGTGAAGTGTAATGGGTCACAAATTAAGTGGTTTTGGGTATATGGGAATGCAGGGGGTACATAGTGTGGGGTAATAGGGATTGCAGAGTGTAGGTAATGCAGAACACACACAGTAGAGATAGCAATGGGGGGGTTGTGAGTTATTGGGGGATTCAGAAGGTGCAGAGGGAGATGTAATGGGGGGTGCAGAATGTGGTGGGTGTCAGGAGGTGCAAGAATAGGGTAGAGGGGTATGCAGGGAACAGAGTTAGAAGTAATGGCTGTGCAGAAAGAGTAGGGGCAGCAGAGTGAAGTGTAATGGGGGTGCAGGGAGTACAATGTTGGGGTATTGGGGATACAGGGGGTGCAGATAATGCATGGGATGTAAAGAGTTGGGGTTGTGTGGGGTGCAGTGTGCGCAGAGTGAGGTATAATGAGGGATGTAGAAGTTGCAAAGTGCAGAGTAGTGTATGAGAAGCATATGGGGAGAGAATAAGGGGGATCCTGTCAGGCAGGTTGTAATGGGCCCCAATGATTTTTAATGGCAGCCCTGATTCTACCCACCCCTTTTTTTTGAGTGTTGAGGCATGAAAGCTTTAAAGAAGAATGTACCTGACCACAGTCTCACAAAGGAGAACTACTGGATTAGTCTGCAAGCATTCTTTTTTGCTTTTTATTGCAAAAGTACTTTCTTGACCTCTACAGAGAGTTGTATTACAAGATGAAGGATAGTCTTGGTGACCATATTGATCATTTAGAAAGCAGATGAACACTGAAGACAACATCTAACAGAATAGAAGGTAAAAGTAACCCTTACTCAGCTGAGTTTGTGCAAAAATGAACCTACCTATGTTTGGGTTAGCATTGCCTCTTTGCCTGTTTCTAGTTATGCAAGCAAAACAAGATATGTCTCTACCAAATTAGCAACAGCTCACAAAAACCATAGAAAAGCACTAATTAGACATGTGACCTTTTGGGGTGCTTGCATATTTTTTGATCACTTGGTAAAAAGTCTTTGCAACTGCACAACAACCCTGAATGATCTAAAAACACCTGAATCCACTGGGAATGGCTTCCTTACTATTTTTCCACAAAGAGCATTTTTTAACATTTTTTCACTAATTTGCACAACATTTATCACAACATTTATCAGAATTTAAAAAAAGCACAATAACCTCTCTAAGGGCTTATCTATACCTGTTTTTTGGTCCATCTTCTATGTGTTCTCTATCAGAAAAGGATTGGTCATGTATATAGGCAGGGGCGGACTGACCATTTAGTCACTCGGGCACTGCCCGAGGGCCCGAGGTCAGTAGGGGATCCCATGAGATGCCCCTGGTACCTTTCATAGGCTTTTTTTGGTGTGGTTTGAGTGTGGGAGAGGACACAGGGGCCCCATTATTTACTATTGCCTGGGAGCCCCATGAGCTGTCAGTCTGCCCCTGTATATAGGTATATTGTGATATGGAAATTGGAAAGAGACTCATGGACATTCTATTTTCTGTGTTTCTTGTGTGCTGCTTGGCAAGAAGGAGATAGCTGTGGAAAGTATAAGACTGGCAAATAGATGGAATGTCTGATTTTTTAAATGCACCAACAAGGGTAGCTTAGCTACCCATCAAATCATGAAATAGCTTATCTCTAGTCCAAATAAAGATGTGGCAGTTTCCATGATCTGTGCATATGTTCCTTGTCTATGATCTATCCTGTGCTTTTGAAGCAAGTAAATTTAAAAGGGGATAATTAAGAGCCTGGTGTTTGAAAATAGCAAACGAAACCAACCTTAATCTGGGAACAAAATAAAATACAAACTATTTTTATTGAGTATAGACCTATGTTTGTCCCATGCATGTTTGAATCCGCTTACTGTTGACAGACTCACTACCTCTGCTGGACGTTTACTCCAATCATCGTCTACATTTTTGTTAAGAAAATACTTTCTACGGTTAATTTTGAACTATCCTTCAGTTGGTTTGAGGTCATGTCCCCGTGTTCTTGATCTTGGCTTCATATTGCCCTCCTGAACCTTATTCTCACATTTAGGCTAGGATCACATCTATGCAGGTTGCTGTTGATGCATTTTTCCAGCGGTTCGTTTTGCATTTTTGAACAAGCATTTTAAATGCTTTTGCTTTTTGTTTTTTTTTGGCTAATAGGACAGTATGACAGTTCTGTTCATGTCAGAGGACAGGGGTCACTGTGCCAGGGCAGAGAACAGGGTTAACACTGGCAGGGCAGAGGACAGGGGTCACCCCTGGCAGTGCAGAAGACAGGGGTCTCCACTGGCAGAAGAGAGGACAGGGGTCATCACTGGCAGGATAGGGGACAGAGGTCACCGCTGGAAGGATAGAGGACAGGGGTTACCACTGAAAGGATAGAGGACAGGGGTCATCACTGAAAAGATAGGGGTCACTGCTCTCAGAAGAGAGGGCAGGGGTTGCGCTCAAAAGAAGGAGGACAGAGGTCACCTCCTGAAGGGCAGAATACATGGGTCATGGAGAGGGTAAGGATGACTGCTGGTAGGGACCCAGCATAGCTCCCTTGTACATGCATGAGCATAGGCAGCAAGATCTCCTCCTTGGCTCTTCCCCACAAAACACAGAGTTGAAATCTGATTCTCTTTTACTCAGCTACAATCTGCACAGTGTGTAGCTGGTTACTACAGCTGTGCTGCCATTCTGACCAGGGAATTTCACATGTCAGTAGTGCAAATGAGTAACCAGCTACACACTCTGCAGATCATAGCTGAGTGAAAGAGAATTAGATTTCAGCTCTGTGTTGTAGTGGGAGGAGATCTTACCTGCCTGTGCTAAGACGGTGCATGCACAGTGCAGGGATGGGGGACGGCCAGACACATCATTAGGAGTGGAGGGGGGTTGTGACTTGTGAGTGGGAAGCTTTGGGGGGAGCAACTGGAATCTGGGGGGGCATAGCCCACACCAGCACCCACCTAGATTTGGCCATTATCAAAGTTTCATCAGTAGTGCAGCAACCTTTGTGTGTCTAAAGTCGCATGGTAGAGTTAGAGTGAAGGGCTAGGGTTAAATGTTAGGGTTAGTGTTCAAACCCTAATGATTACCACTAACTATAACATTAACCCTAACCCTAGGCCTTATCCCTAACCCTAACATTTAACCCTAACCTTAGCCCTTAACCCTAACATTTAACCCTAACCTTTAACCCTAACATTTAACCCTAATGATAGACCTAACGATAGACTTTAACCCTAACGCTAACATGCAGTTTTGGACACATAAATGTCACACTACATGAACAAATTTGTCATACTTTCCCATTAACCAAAAAGAAAAAAAAAACCATCAAAACCACATATACAACTTAACACTTGTGTTTTTGTTGCAGGTCCATTGAAGTCTATTACAAGCAAAACACAGTCTGCTGCGGGAAAAAAGACCCTTTCCAAAAAACCAACCAGCTCAAAATGCACAGATGTGAACTAGATCCATAGGAGACCATGTTAAATGGACTGTAGTATATTTCTGCAAAACACAATAAATATGCATAGGTGTGAACCAAGGGTTAATATACACTATATTGCCAAAAGTATTGGGAGGCGTGCCTTTACACCCACATGAACTTTAATGGCATCCCAGTCTTAGTCCGTAGGGTTCACTATTGAATTGGCCCACCCTTTGCAGCTATAACAGCTTTAACTCTTCTGGGAAGGCTGTCCACAAGGTTTAGGAGTGTGTCTATGGGAATGTTTGACCATTCTTCCAGAAGCACATTTGTGAGGTCAGGCACTGATGTCGGATGAGAAGGCCTGGCTTGCAGTCTCCACTCTAATTCATCCCAAAGGTGTTCTATCGGGTTGAGGTCAGGACTCTGTGCAGGTCAGTCAAGTTCCTTCACCCCAAACTTGCTCATCTATGTTTTTATGGACCTTGCTTTGTGCACTGGTGGGCAGTCATGTTGGAAGAGGAAGGGGCCATCCCCAAACTGTTCCCACAAAGTTGGGAGCATGAAATTGTCCAAAATGTCTTTATATACTGACACCTTAAGAGTTATCTTCACTGGAACTAAGGGGCCAAGCCCAATCCCTGAAAAACAACCCCACACCATAATCCCCCCTCCACCAAACCTTACAGTTGACATAATGCAGTCAAGCAAGTACCGTTTTCCTGGCAACCACCAAACCCAGACACGTCTATCGGATTGCCAGACAGACAGAGAAGTGGCATTAGTCACTCCAGAGCACACGTCTCCACTGCTCTAGAGTGCAGTGGTGACATGCTTTACACCACTGCATCCAACGCTTTGCATTGCACTTGGTGATGTTTGGTGTGGATGCAGCTGCTTGGCCATGGAAACCCATTCCATGAAGCTCTCTATGCACTGTTGTTGTGCTAATCTGAAGGCCACATGAAGTTTGGAGGTCTTTAGCTATTGACTCTGCAGACAGTTGGTGACTTTTGTGCACTGTACGCTTAAGCATGCGCTGACCCCGCTCTTTCATTTTACGATTTTACGTGGCCTACCACTTCATGGCTGAGTTGTTTTTGTTCCCAGTTGCTTACACTTTGTTATAATACCACTAACAGATGACTGTGGAAATTTCACGGATGGCCTTATTGCTCAAATGACAACCTATCACGATGCCACGCTTAAATTCACTGAGCTCTTGAGAGCAACCCATTCTTTCACAAATGTTTGTAGAAGCAGTCTGCATGCCTAGGTGCTTGATTTTACACACCTGTGGCCATGGAGGTGATTGGAACACCTGGATCCAATGATTTGGAGGGGTGTCCCAATGCTTTTGGCAATATAGTGTATCTAAAGATCTCAATCATGACTCCTCTTTTCCTTCTTTCCTCAAGACTATACATGGTTCCTGAAGTCCCCCATGATATTTTTGTTTCTTGTCTCAACGCATTCCATCTTATAGATATCTTATTTTAAGTGAGGTTATTAATACATACATCAGAGCGTTGAGAATAACAAGTTGGTTCTTATATTTGACAAGCACCAACAGAAAGTATACATTTAAAATAACCATTCTATGAAATATTTAAAAAAAGCATCAAATAAAAAAGAGGTGAATACATCCTAAAACTCCACGCATTTTATGAATATTATCTTTACTTCCTCAGGAGTAGATGCCTGTCACAAATTGTCCGTAAGCTGCAAAATGGCAAAAAAAATATTTTTATATTATTTATATTATAATACTCCCTATAATAATGGGGAGGTCAATGCTATTTCTGCTGTTATGATTGGTTACAAAAATAGTACTTACAACCCAGCATGATAATTGGTTAAAAACATTGGTGTAACACCTCCAAATGAGAGCAGTTGCAGGGTGTCTGACCCGGGAGCTGTGAAAGGGGCCCATGACACCCCAGCAGGACTTTTTTTTATTGGATGTGTTCTTTGAAATATTATATGGAATGCTTATTTTAAGAAGTGTATACTTTATGTTAATGCTTGTCAAACATAAGAACCAGCTTGTTATTCTCGACTCTCTGATGCATGTGTTAACAACTTCATGTTTTGTTGAATAAATTGATAATGTATAACCCAGCTATATGTCATGCATAATTTAAAGTCCCACGGGCAAAACAATTGTTGGTATTGTATATGTTGAATAGGAATGGAGGCTGTACATTTTAGGTTCCAAATTACCATTTTATTAAATGTTGATTGAATCATGATTAGGTGGAAGACACCTTTAGAGCCCATTGAGACCCAATAGCTATTAAAGCGTGTTCTAATAAATCAAATTATGCATATTTTTCTTTTTATTAAGGTATTTTCTTATGTATTTATCCATAAGATTATAGCAATTTTGTGCTTTTTGCAATATTTTATCTCTTTGATTTGTCAATACATGATGCTACACTGATTTATAGCTGGTCGAATACCTGAGCTGGGGATCAGTGGCCGGTACAAGCCCCCTGGGGCAAGCAGTCTGTCAGGCACATACTGTGTAGAGATGCTGTATAGTGGTTCAGAAAATGAAGAAGGCAAAAAAAAAAATACTAAAACAAAGCCTAACCATATCCCAGCACTTACTACACAAAAATACAAGTCCTCACTAACAGGCCGCTTGTCAGCCTCCACATATACAACTTTTTTTCTGGGAGTTGCAATGCTTTGGTCAGTACTGCTCTCTGCCTGCCCCTACAATTTGGGATGGGGCGGTTGGCTGTGTCCACCTCCCTCTGTCCTCTCTTTGTATGGTGGTTAGGCGGCGGTATCACCACCATGCATTTCCGATGCATTACATCAGCGCGCATTCCCACTGGAAAGAAGTGGGCGCAAGAGCGCACAACGTCACCATGGGTTTTCATTGTAAGAAGTTGCCCTGGCCGCATTTTTCCAGCATGGAGAGTGGACTTATATGGTTGGGACTAGGTCCCATTAGCTATGGGCACACATGATGCTGGAGCGGCCCTTGTTTTCCCTGCAGGATAAATTGGTGGGACGGATGGCAGCAGTCTCCTTTTCCATTTTGGGATTGAATCTTTCAATGTGTGGTCTCCTTATGCACCCATGGTCACACATTGTAACACATTTTACCCCTGTTTGAGTTCAGCATCACTTAACTTATGCTTTTTCTCCTTTTTTTTCTTTTCTTTTTTACTTCTGATTTTTTGCTATTTATAAGATTATGGAATAACACAATTCTGCTATCCTTGATGCACATTTCTTTAAAAATGATATATTTAGGTACTTGCTCTGTGTTTATGCTTGGTGGTAATGCACTGCACACAGCTAATAAATGTCAGACCAGGTCACACATGCTGTTGAAAGTGGCGGCTCTTGTTTCCCCTGTAGGATAAATTGATGGGACAGATGGAAGCAGTTTCTTCTTTCATTTTGGACTGCAACTTTCAATGTGTGGACTTCTCATCCATCTGTGGAAACAAAAAGTGTTTTGCTTTTTGTTATGCCCATATTTTATCACTTTTTGAGCTTAACATCACTCAACTTATGTTTTTTTCTTCTCTTTTCTTTTTTATTTTCTGGTTATCTATAACATACCTTATATAGCTAGTTTGATGCACATTTATTTGTCCATTTCAATACTGGGGAATTTCACTGCCTTCCTGCCCAGGGTGATTTTCAGCTTTCAGTGCTATCACAATTTGAATGAAAACTGAGCGGCCATGCAACTGTGCTCAAATTAAGTTTTTCATTTTTTGAGACAGATTGAGCTTTTTTTGGTGTAATTTAGTCCCCATTGGAGTTTTTATTTTTTGCTAAACAAATGAAAAAAGACCAAAAATTTTAACATAGAAAGTGACGGCAGAAAAAGACTGAGTAGTCCATGGAATCTGCCCGTTTTTGTTTTCCTTTGGGGGGGGTGTTTTTTTGTTTGTTTTGGTTTTGCAAATATTACAAATAAGTAATTTTTCTTTTTCACTGATGTGTGCTGATGAGGCTGCACTGATGGGCACCAATAGGCTGCACTGATGGGCATTGATGAGGCTGCACTGATGGAGCGGCACTGATGGGCACTGATGAAGAGGAAATGATTAGGCTTCATTAGTAAGGCAGCACTGATAGATGGCACTGATGGGCACTGATATGCTGCAACTGATGGGCACTGATATGCAGCATTGATAGGGCTGCATTTATGGGCACTGATATATTGCATTGATGGGGCAGCATTGATGATCAGGGCACTGATAATCAGTGCCCTGATTATCACTGTAAATGTCCTCTGTCACAGGAAAGCCAATTATGGGCATTATCTTTCCTCAGTGCTGAGGAAAGGAAAGCCAATAACTGGTTTTCCTGTGACAGGGATTGGAAGACCTAAATCCTAACAAAGACAAGCACATAACCCTGCCAAAGGAGGAATAGAATAAAATATATATTAGCTGTGTGCAATGCTCAACCTTCAAGCATAGAAAGAGAACAAGTGCCTAAATATATCCTCTTTAACTGGTTCCCCCCATCACTGCACAATAGGCCAGGACGTCTCCCATTCTAGGATTGGATACAGGTGATCACATGGTAAAGAGCCAACATCATTGACTCTTTACCCTGATAGGTGATAAGCTGACTCTCATTTGGAGGTGTTAGACCAATGTTTTTAACCAATTATCAAGCTGGGTTGTAAGTATTATTTTAGCAACAAATGTTAACAGCAGAAATAACATTGACTTCCCTCTTTATTATAGGGGAGTATTATAATATTACAAATATAAAAAATGTTTGCCATTTTGTAGCTTACAGACAATATATGGAGGGCATCTACTCCTGAGGAAGTGAAGATAATATTCACGAAACGCATTGAGTTTTAGGATGTATTCCCCTCTTTTTTATTGGATGTGTTCTTTGAAATATTATATGGAATGGTTTTTAGAGAAGAAGAGTATACTTTCTGTAGTTGCTTGTCAAATATAAAAACCAACTTTTTATGCTGGCAGCTATCTAAACATTAATATTCACCCAGCACTCGTTTATTTTTACTTTGCATTAAGAACCAACTTGTTATTCTCAACCCTCTGATGTATGTATTAACAACTTTATGCTTTGTTGAATAAATTGATAATGTATAACCCAGCAATACGTCATACCTCATTTAAAGTCCCACAGGTAAAACAATTGTTTGTGTTGTATATGTTGAATAGGGATGGAGATACTACATTTTAGGTACCAGGTCACCATTTTATTATGTTTTTTGCAATTGAGGTTTCCAGAAATGGACACAATGGGGTTTATTTACTAAAGCTGGATAGTGCAAAATCAGGCTCACCTCTGCACAGAAACCAATCACTTTCTAGGTTTAATTGCCAAAACTTAATTGAACAAGCTGAGGTTAGAAGCTGATTGGTTTCCATGCAGAAGTGAGCCTGATTTTGCACACTCACGGTTTTAGTACATAAACCCCAGTATTCTGTATTTAGTGTTGCTTGTCCATGAGAGGCTTCAGGGTGAGAAGGGACCACAAGGCACACCAAGAAGGGCAAAGCATTGAGTTTTTAGTTTGAAAGAATCCTTGACATAGATGTGTTGTAATAACTGGGTATGAGAGCTCCCTGTGGCCCCTGTGCTGGAGGTTTGTGCACAGTGTGTGATGGAAGAGACCTTAATGGGGAAACACTCCCTGGCACAGTTGTTGATGTGGTGGTGAGCCTTTTTGGAGCTGCTTTGCTCAGGCCTGAGTTGTCAATGAAAGAGTATATTGCAGCCTCCAATTTACTTTTGGGTGTTTGAGAAAAAGAGTTCAAACTCCTTTCTCCTAGATTTGGGACTAAACTCTATACAGTATATCTTGATAACCTTGCAAGACCATTTTTTTCCATGCCCTAAATGTGATGAACAGCCACAAGTAGCAGTGTGGATAGTAGTTTTAGTCCAGCTAGAACAGCATCAGCCTAGGGAATACTGCTGTGTAGTGGGCAGGGTGAACAGGTTGCAGTAATTACCACTTACATCTCTGGTCAAATGAATTATGATTTACAAAAGCTGGAAATAAGCATGCTGCATATTCAGAAATACAGATTTTTGTTCCTGCCCTTGTACATTTTCATCACTCATAAATTAAACAATGGAAATGACTAAAATGAGTGTCATCAGAACAAGTGGAAGCTTGTTCATATAGTTACTGGATGCTGCTGAGATCCACATTGATTCCAAGGATGTAATTGCATATGATTTGTGCTTATTCAAAATGTTTATGACAAAAATATTGCTTAGAGAAGAGAATGAAAGAATACATCCCATTAAACAGCCAGCTCAGGCTTTTCTTTGTGGATCATACCTTTCATTTTTATTAACCTGCACTGTATATTGTATTTATCATGAGCCCCAGAGCAGAATCATGAATCCTTGCACATAGACAGTGTGGACAGCTGTATGTACTGTATGCACATGTGCTCCACTTAGAAACTCTTTGACCATGAACATGTAGCGTAGCAATGAACACCCATTTACACAGTCATAGTTCTTGACTGGTGTTATCTTATTGTAACAGCACACTGTGTAGGGAAGGGGCTCTTGGGAGATGTAGTTAGGAGAGGGGGAGGGTGCTTATAGAGACTGCCATTTTGCTGAAGCCCAGATTCCTAAGCAGTAGTAAATCTTTAGGCTGTCAGCAGATCAGCTACATCACAAACCTGGTCCCAAAATATCAACCAAACAGCTCTCTTCGATCCTCCCAAGATCTTCTGCTCTCTAGTTCCCGTGTCACCTTCTCTCATGCTTGCCTCCAGGACTACTCCCGAGCTTCTCCCATCCTATGGAATTCTCTACCCCATTCTGTCATTCACCTTTAGAAGATCCCTGCAAACCTTTCTCTTTAAAGAAGTCTATCCTGCTTCTACCTAGTAAACCACCATTTATTTCCTCCATCAGCTCATTCCCCCCACAGCTATTATCTTTTGTATCACTCAACCCTTCCTCCTAGATTATAAGCTCTAACAAGCAGGGCCCTCTGTTTCATCTTGTACCAAATTGTATTGTAACTCTGTCTACCTTCATTTTGTAAAGCGCTGCACAAACTGTTGGCACTATATAAATCCTGTATAATAATAATAATAATCAGCCTCCACACCGCGGAATGGAGGAACAGGTGAACATCTGTTTTTTTTAATATAATTTACTTTTTATTTCATTTTAAAGAGCTTACAACAAACAGAGTTGCATGGAATTGTGAAATAACAATCACAAGTCAAATAAAAGAACAAAGAAAGATAGGCTCATCTATGAAAGGCAAATAGATACATACAATGTCAGTGCAAACAGTGAATCAGTCAGCATTTACAATTGAGTGGACAAATGGGAAACGGAAAGATCCCACAGTTCCCAAACTGGTTCAAAGATGGGGACAGAGTTAGCATGCATAGCAGTGACGCACTCCATTCTTCTAATTTCTACTATAACCTTCACCAGTTCTGACCACGTAGGAGGTGTAGTAGATAGCAAATGCATAGAAATGGTTCTCCTGGCCGCTGTTAAAACATGAAAGGATAGCTTCTTGGCAATTTTGGAGAGGCCTGGAAAAGGTAGGCCCAGTAATAAGTGGATGGGCTCAAATAAAATATGAGCCTGTACAAGTAGCTACATAAGGCTAAGGACCTCTCTCCAGAAAAATGCAATGTGTTGGCAAGTACAGAAAACGTGGAAAAGGGAACCAGTTTCCTCACCACATCACCAGCAGACAGGAGAAACACTCGGATTGCGAGCATGGAGAACCTCAGGGGTCTTATACCAATAACCAAAACATCAAAATTTTATAAGTGTTTTCTTTACACACTACACATATAGAAGACCTAGAGGCTGCCTCCCAAATCCTGCTCCATTGATCCAAGGCAATGTCACTTTGAAGGATTCGGGTCATCTGCACATATAAAGGTGTGTATCAGTAGAAAGGGGACAGGCATCTTGAACCAACTTATAGGTAGCGGAAATTAGGCCCCGTTGGTACAGGCCCTGGATGCAGATGCGTTCTAAGAGAGTAGGCTTCTGTAGTGTCAGAGAGGGGGTCTTGGAGAGAAAAAAGTGACGTATCTGTAGGTAGACATAATGCTGATGAGGTGATATACAAGTAGCTTTTCGAAAGGGTCTAAGCCAGGCATGTCCAAAGTCTGGCCCGCGGGCCATTTACGGCCCGGGGGTCGGTTTAATACGGCCCTCCAGCAGCCCTCCCTGCTTTGTGTAATGTGGCCCTCCCACGGCCCTCCCTTCTATGGCAGACAGTCTTCTGCTTGAGAGCAGAGGGCAGTGCGCATGCCTGACTGCGGCGCGTTCTCCCTGGTCTGTGTAAATGCGGCTGTCGCACGGCCCTCCCTTCTGTGGCAGACAGTCTTCTGCTTGAGAGCAGTGCGCATGCGTGACTGCGCCGCGCTGGGAGCGACAGAGGGCGGTGAAGTCAGGGCCGGGCTTCCAGCGTGAAGTGTGTTTCTCTTCCCCTCCCGGCTGCTGAGCAGAGATTTCAGCTCCAGCTACCTTTTTCACCCTTCACATTAGTGCAGGTAAGTTTTTTTAAAATTTATTTTCAATACATTGTGAAAACTCAGCTGTCAGTTGATCTTAATGTTATGAAATGAAAAGTATGTCGTTTGCAATTAACTTGGCATAAAATAATTTATTTGCATTTAATTGTAATGGTTCAAAGAATGTTCGGAAAAATGTTTGGCCCTCCACCATGTTCACTTCATCCAATCTGGCCCTCTTTGAAAAAAGTTTGGACACCCCTGGTCTAAGCTTTCTGGTCACTGGGTTTACCAAGTGCCACAATTGAAATAGGTTTGCTTTGGCCCATGGACTCATGCGGGCCAGAGCTAAACTATCTGGGAGATTAGGATTAAATATGACATTGGACAGGGGGGAACAAGAAGAAGACAGGGCAAATCTATCTCTACACTGTCTCCATATAGACAACGTGAATTGCATGGGCCCATGCAGGAGATGTTTGTGGGAGGTGATTTCAATGTTGGTCATAGACCAGAGTAGAGAACAAGAGTGCATTGGTTTGTGCCAGACAATCTCTCTTGTGCCAACTATCCTTAGCAGAACATCAGTTACTAGATAACCCATCTATACCTCAGGTCCAGAAAGTTTACCATATATACGAGACCAAATCAGGGCTCTCGTTCTGCATAAAACTGCTCAGTCTCTTGCTTGGGCTAGGCAAAAATTGTATGAGTTTTCTAATAAACCACATCGCATGCTCATGAATAGACTTAAATCTCAAATGTCCCCCTCATTACCGGGTCATCTACTCCAGTCCGATGATAAACCCACATATGACCCACATGTTATGGCTACAATATTTGGGGAATACTATGAGAAGCTTTATAATTGCCTAGCCCCTGATATTCACCCTACCTTTAAGATGACTACCTTCGATGCTTTTTTTGACTCCTTCCATTTGCCATGTTTGTCACCTTCCGATGTTACAGCTCTGAACGCAGACATTTCCATTAAAGAATTGTTGGATGTTGTTAAATACCTCCCTACTCACAAGTCCCAGGGACCAGACGATTTCTCTTACTTATATTACAAGTCTTTTATAGACATCTTGGCCCCCCATCTTCTGACTTTGATCTCCTGAAGGGGATGCATCTACAAGATGATTTTACACGTGCATATATTTCTGTGATCCCTAAGCTGGATAAGGACCATTCCCTCCCAGATAACCGCCCTATAGCCTTATTAAATTCTGATTACAAGATTTTAATGAAAATACCGAGCCAACATTGAGATGAAAGTAAGCATTCAGACCCTTAGAGAGATCCTCACGAAGTTGGTCCAAGCACAGAAAACTCTCATTGAAGCGCCAGTGGCAGACCTTAGGGGAGGTGTTAGGGAAAAGTAGATCAAATGACAGTGAGGCATGGTCTGACCAAGTCATCAGGTTGATCTCCGAAGAAACCAAAAAGGGGATCGGGGGGGCGGTAACAAAGAAATGATCCAATCAAGAAAACATGTGATGTGGAGTAGAAAAAACATGAACTACATATGGAGAGGATGTTTGACCCGCCAGGCATCAAAGAGACGATGCTCCCGAATCAATTTGCGGAAAGCTGTCGAGGAGGAGCATAGCCATTTTGCCGAAGTGGGGGCAAAGAGCACCTTCCTATCCTTATGGGGAGACATAACGAGGTTAAAATTCCCCTCCACGATCATGCATGGGGTAGATAGGAAACACAGCTTATCCAGAGTTTGAGAAAGGAATAATAGCTGACCAGAGTTGGGCGCATACAGATTCAAAAGTACAAATGGAGAGCCCTCGTACGTACATTCCAGCAAGACATAGCGACCAAGTGGGTCAACCCAAGAGGAGGAGACCCTCAGGGAGCAGTTTTTCTGGATCAGAATAGCTACTCCAGCTTTCCTGGAGGGATCAAAAGCTGAATAGGATTGTTGAAAGCTCTTGGAGGCAAAGCGAAAAGAGCCATCCTGTTTGAAATGGGATTCCTGGATGAATATAATATCTGCTCCCGGGGATATGAATTCCTTCAGAGCCATCCACCATTTTTGGACTGAATTAAGTCCCTTGACATTATATGACAACAGCCTTAAAGCCATCATGAGGCAGTAATGGGTGTAGCAGCTGTGCAACCTGAGTATACAGGAAAATTATCATCGATGAGGCAAAACAGAAAACAACAGAAATAGAGAACCAGGTGATTAACATGGCAACAGGCCTGGTACAATCAAATGTATCACACAGAACAGAGGCCGCAGGGGTTACGGCTGGAAACAAAGATATCATCAAAGATATGTACCCGACAGGGCTGAAAGCCTGACGCACAACAGGGCAACACGGCAGCTGACTGTAAATGGCAGGTGCCTACCTCAGTAATCCACATACCAGCTGTATTCAGGACATACTAATTAGGGAGAGAAAATTTAATTTTCTAAGGCACACATGGGAGCATAGAAGCTTAATTAACAGGGTGGGAAACCTGATACTTAGAAGAGTCAGGTGGCAGGGCCCAACGAACCAGGAAGTCAGGGTCACTGGAGAATGCGTGGAAACCTCTTCCTTCCAGGCTTAGAGGGTGTCCAGGTCTTGCGTGGAGTAGCATAAGGCCTGGATGGTGTAGGAGGTTGCAGAAAGGCCTCTTCCAGCAGGGGAGAGACTCCCAGCTGTTTAAAAAAGGAGTCCACTGCATGGAGGTCACAAAGTAAGACTTGGGCATTATCTTTGGAGCCAACAAGCTTAAAAGGAAATTCTCGTCGGTAAGTAATACAATACGGTGCTGCTGGATGTGAGTGGTGACCAGTTTCAAGACACGTCTTTTTGCCAATGTGATGGGCGATGGGTCACTAAATATCTGAAGCCTGTCTCCTTTAAATTCCAGGGAGGACTTGTTGTGGGTAGAAGAGAGCAAGGCTTCTTTGCTGTCAAAGTAGTGAAAACGAATAATAACATCTCTGGTGCCCTCAGGAGGCTTCAGGCCTAATGATCTATGGGCCAGGTCCATATGCCAATCAACATCTGGGACTTTGGGTGCCAGAGTGGTAAACAGAGACAGCAAGTAATGCTGGAGTTGGGAGTCAGAGACCGTTTCAGAGATGCCACCAAAACGAATATCCTGGCATTGCTCCCTGTTTTCCAGGTCTTCCTGCTGGAGCTGTAACTGAGACATGGTATTTCAGCAGAGATAGTGTGGGTGATATTGTGTAAAAATGCTTGCAGTTTGTCCTCCAAGATATCCACCATCAGAGAGGTGACCACTGGAGTGGGAAGCAAGGCAGCAGGAGTGTCTGTGTCTGTCCCCTCCATTTCAGCAGACCCTTCGGAGCACTCACTCGGACCGCCGCAACTACTCGAGGCTGGGGATGCAGGTCTAGTGAAGAAGCGATCCAGCATGGAAGGCTTTGGATCCTGAGGAGGTGGCATGGGTGGCTTCCAATGCCTGATTTTGCCCATAGATGTTCCGATGGACATCCTGACTTGGAGAGCACTCCCGGGTCTGTGGCTGCTGCAGAAGGGTAGCAGGAGGTCTGTGAAGGCTGAGGATCGGCAGAGCTCACCCGTTACATGTCCGCCATCTTGGGATGCTGTGCATGCGCCCCCGAACGCCTGTTTTTTAACAGTCAGCAGCTACAGTTTTTGTAGCTGCTGACTTTTTTTTTTTTAATTTTGGCTGGACCTCCACTTTAAGCATGATGAAATATTGCTATAGGAACAAAGTGAAAGAAAAAAATTAATGTTGGGATATGAAGTAGAGTTTATGGAAAATAACTCAAAGATAAGCCAAGGACCAAATCTATATTAAACTAAAACATTTACACTTTATATAGTTATAGTTGTGAATGAATGCATGTGTATACAGAACCCACGCTGGATAAAAGTTATTGTGGCAACTGTTTGGACTCTACAGGATACTCACCTCTCATCTATCGTGAAGTTCTGGGATTAGCTGACCTTCACCTTTTTTTCAGTTATTTTTTCAAACAAGAGAATATTTGTGCCTGTTGGTCTTGTGGATGATCTACCTTTTCTAAAGGAAAAATGTTCAATGAAAACTGTGCACTCCACATATGTATTTGAGGTCTGTACAGCTAACAGGACTGGTCTTTTCCAGTATATTGTGTGGTTTTGAATATGTTTTATATATTATACTCTTCTTTTTTTCTTTTTGCCATTATAATCAGCTGTAAAAAAATGCTGAACATGCGGTATTACTGTAAATGTAATGAAAAGTTGTAAGACATCAGAGTCCTGAGGGAGTGGGTGTTTTTTGAAACATGAAGATGTGAACATATGTCCTTTAGCTAATAAAGCTGAAACTATTTGTGCAGATGTGGTATAAAAAATGGTTACTATAACTGATATGTGTATGTTCTTTCCTTGTAAAATGCAAATATAAGCTGAAATGGAGAAACCACACCACTGATAAGCACACAAGATATTACAATTGTTAAAAGTTATGCTGAAAACAAATATAATATCCTGAAGGCTGGATATGATCAGGGCAGGTGGTGAAGGGTTATTCATATGTTGTTTTGCTAGATTTATGTATTGTGGATACTGTATACTATAGAATTAACAGCCTTGAAGAGGCTTGTCTAAATTCATTGGTTGGTGCCCTGCAGTCTGAGATCAGGAGGCTGTCTAAGCCAATTTGTTCTATTGAGCTGCCCTGCAAAAAGCCACTTCTTCCTCAAAGACTGTGCAGGAGAAGGGCACTGTGGTTCTTTCTGATCTAGAAGCAGATACAAAGGTTGCAAACATAGTTGATTGTGAGCATAGGAAGGAGGACCCTGGGAAAAAAATTGCTTTGCTAAAAGTAACTGTTTTATCTGAGGTTCCATTCTAGACAAGTGTTGTGGAAAAGGCTCCTAAAAGGAGAAGTCATCTTCTTGTTGATGATTCAATTGTAAGGGGTGTTTCTTTAGGAAATCACGTGGAAGTGTCAAAGGAAGTTAGATGTTTACCTGGTGCTACTGTTAGGAGAGATTAAACGCGTATTTAAAAATTGTCAAACAGGCTAGTGAAGAGTGCAATGTAGATGTTGTCATGTAGGGAAACAAAGAAACACAGCGCCTCTAAGTGCATATTGTGAAGGTATTTAATAGGAAGATAAGTAGTAACTCACATCTTAGAATTTAAAAACAGGCTCATGGGTAAGAGGGTGAGATGTCTGTAGTCAGATGTTGTTGTGTGTCTGATCCAGAGAGGAGATCGATTGAGACCGTCAGTGGGCGGTGCTGTGCATGTGCAACATGGATGGTAAGCCTGGTGGAATCTCAAAGGTGTCAGCCCTCTTACCCATGAGCCTGTTTTTAAATTGATGTCAGTTACTACTTATCTTTCTATTAAATACCTTCACAGTACACACTTAGAGGCGCTGTGTTTCTTTGTTTCCCTTCTGCAGAGTTATGCTTTGCTCCTACACAGCTTGCCCTTAGTGCCTAGTGGACTACCTTCACCCCTGCCCATTTGCAACTCATCAAACATACATGGACTGCCACACCATGCACCTGTTATCCCTTTTAGATGTTGTCATGTACCCTGGCACAAATGATTGTCCCAGAATGATGTGTGTTCTGTACAGAAGATTGTCCAGTTCTGGACACTTCACTTACACAAAGATATTGATAACATAAACCAAATATAGAGATGAGTAACAAAAATGGTGAAAGGTCTGGTGCATAAAACATATCAAGAGCGACTTAAACTTAACGTGTACAGTCTAGAGGAAAGAAGGGAAAGGGGAGACATGATTGGAAACTTTAAATACATCAAGGGGGTGAATAGGGTTCAGGAGGGCAGTATTTTTCATATGAAACCAAAATCAAGAAAATGGGGACATGACTTTAAACTAACTGGAAGCAAGTTCAAAACTAATCTCAGAAAGTACTATTTTACTGAAAGAGTAGTTGATGCTTGGAATAAACTTCCAGCAGAGGTAGCTGTCACGTATCCACGGTCGCCGCTACCAACATGCGACAATCGCACGATCGCAACTAACAGTAATACGTCACGCCCACGGCGTCAGACCCCAGCCCTTCTCACCAAACTCGTGACCGAAGGACTGGCCAATCTAAAACCACAACAAGGCCCCACCCAGCTGCACCCTGCACAGCGATTGTCCAGCTAATGGGCTACAATCGGTGCCTGCAGCCTGAATGCGCTTGTTACTGGGTCAGGTTAATTACACCACTAACCCTTCACACTGCCACCACCGTCTTGAAATGTACAGAGAAGACGGACTCTGTCAGAAATACACTATAATGATTGAAAAGTCACCTGTCCAATATGGTCAATTGGGCAGGGAGTAAACAAACACAGTAGCGTCTCTTCAAAAGGCAGGAATTCGTGAATTGCAGGTAAGCGCTTAAAAACAGTTTAACACTTTCAGAAAGAAAGATTTATTACTAAAAGAGTCAAACAGGTGCAATAAAATATTTACAAAGAGATATCACAAAAATATATATATATGTGTATAAAGATACAGCAAAGAGGTAATGGGAAAGAAGTTACAAGGGTAAGTTACTTGCCAATTTAAGCCTTGGTTTGCAGATTCAAGTGCCAGAGCAGGGTGATTCGTGATCTCCTTTTGTTGCGATGTTCAGCTGAGGAGATCTGTTAAACTCTGACTCTCAGGCTTGTCTTTTGCCTCTTCTTAAAAATCCCTCTCAAAGGGAGGGGGGGCTCTGACTATATTTTTGGGAGTAGTCATTGGGAAACTCTGAATTAAACTACCAGCTTCATACCCCATGATATGAAACATACATTTGACCTGTGGAATGTGCAATTACTCTTTTAAGTCCGGAAGAGAATCTATCTTATCTTGATTAAGATGGGGGAGGAAGTAAACTTTACAGACTGCTGGCACCTGGACGCAGGATGTCTTAACCTGGTTGACCCACACCATCTGTCAGAAGATAACGTTTGCCTGTCAGGAAGGGAGGAGGGTAGGGAATGAGGCTGAGGAATGCCTCAAATAAACAGAACAGAACAAGAAAAAAGGGGGAACTCCGCTCCCAACTCTGATGAGCTAGTTTGCTACAGTAGTGAGCCAGTCAACAGCAAATAACTTCAAACATGTGTGGGACAAGTATAGATCTTTACTTGGACAAGAAAAGTTAACAAAAAAAAAACCAAAACAAAAAAATTCAAAACAAACAACCCCCCCACCCAAAAAAAAATAAATAAAAAATGAGCAGACTCGATGGACCGCTTGGTCTTTTTCTGCCGTCACTTTTCTATGTTTCTATTAACAATGTGCAGTTTAAATGTATAATTATAAATATTTATTTTTTTTAAATGTTTGTAGACATATATTGACACCTTAAAAGTCCCACTCTACAAATTAGATCTTCTTTGGAACTCCGATTTGCTTGGCCAACATGATATATTCAGGGATCAGGTCTCTCTTCCAAGTTCCTGGCTCTGTTTGCACACATTCGGATATTATGGGTTCCCAATCACACTATTTTACACTATTATAACAAATTAAAACCTGACATGGAAAGTGGGACTTCCATGTAATGATTGTGGCAGCTGGCGAGGCCAGACAACATAATGCAGATGGGAGTTCCTAAGAGAAGTAAGAAACTGTAGGGTAGTTTAACTCTCCAGCATCAACCAAAAACTGAAATAATGGTTTTTGGGCGGACTGACCTTTCAGGCTTCTACAACTGTGCATTAACACAATTCTCACTCTATAATAATTTTGTTATCAGTTGTATGACATTTTCTTTGTGGTGCTTTCACTCATTGCTTTCAAATTCTCTAGCTAACCGTCCAAAAGCTACAATGACTGGAAAAAAAAAGAAGGTTCTTAAGCTAATAAATGAAATCCAATTCTCTGTACTAAAGTAGTATAAAACTAGTATAATAGCTTTTGATGGTTTAGTTGCTTAGAAATGGTTCATATTTAAAGATCAAAGGAAACAAATGAAATGCTTAAGATTATAGTTCTCTTTTCACTTATACATAATTGTTGTTCTTTGTTCAGTGAAGGCTTTGTGACATTGTTATAAAGCTGAGCTGTTCTTCCTTGGTCAACGTGATAAAAAAAAAGACACACCAACTATCATCTGTCTGAGCATCCTGCTGTGATGAAGTAGAACATGTATTATCCTCATCTAAACATTAGAAAACGTATATAAACACAAAGGTCCCATTTCCTCAGTTGGAAACCTGTATCAATTCACCATAGTGTCTTCATTTGACATCGCCTTCCATGTTAATAGCCAAATATTTACTAATAACTTCAGGGAAGAAAGTGGCACAGTCCATAAAATATATACAACCAAATGACATTTCCATGGTAACTGCAATTTCCAAGTGCCATAAAAACATCATCTGAGCACTTTAATCGTTAACATCAACAGATTTGTGAAAAAAAATATATTTGCAGGAAAAAAAACATAAAACAAGAGGGGAAAAAAACAAACAATATCTACACTGTAGCAGAATGATCACACATTACTAGCAATCATGAGAACATTTGAAGTTATATTTGAAAGTAACCTATGTTCAAATCTTAATGCCTGAATGAAGTTTTGTAACGTTGGCATGTATTAGTATTTGTTTGCAACTATTTAGTATGTGCAAGTTTCTTATGTCTTATTTTATTTAATGTATTCGTTCTTCATTTGGTTGTAAATGTTAATGGATATCTCCTGATATTTTTTTTTTTTTGTAATCAAAGGAAAATTCACCAAAAATAGTAAAAATAATATATATATTTTTTAACTTTAGCTGTATATTTCTTGCCTTTACCATTACACACTCCCAAAGAACAACCCCAAAATACATTTTCCTACACCCGATGTTCATGTAGATATCATTTATGTTTGTGCTATTTGTTGTTTGTACTCATAGTAGGGTTCAGAAACAATAGAACTCATTGTGCCTTATTTACATTTTTTTATACCCTTTCTAAACACACTGGCACTAACACGGGGATGGATGTGGTCGCTGACATGAAATAAAAAAAGCTTTATTACGTTACTAACCTAGACCAAGGCCTAATCTAACTTTCTATTTTTTTCAATTACATTTTTTTTACCATCTTTTTCTCTATTCAGAGGTGAAAGAGTACATGTCAAGGTTTCTACAGCTAGTAATCACTAAGGTAGCCAATCCCAGGCTACGACAATGACTATGCTATCAGAAGCTGGTTCTCCTGGTTCCGATCTTTAGTACCAGACCAGCAGCTAACACCTGACAGCTTAATTTCCATGCCAGGGGCATGCGCTTTGGCATGATACCAGTTAGTAACACGCAGAACAAAAATATTTAATTTCAGATTGATTCATTAAGTTACTAATTACATTTCATTGCATTCATACTGAAATTTGTTTTGTTTTGTTTATTTGTTTTCGACTATATTCAAATTTTTCCAATGGATTTGAAGTATTCAAATTGAACTTGAATTAAAATGGTTGAAATTAACTGAATTACAGTGGGGCAAAAAAGTATTTAGTCAGCCACCAATTGTGCAAGTTCTCCCACTTAAAAAGATGAGAGAGGCCTGTAATTGGCATCATAGGTAGACTTCAACTATGAGAGACAAAATGAGAAACAAAATTCAGACAATCACATTGGCTGATTTGGAAAGAATTTATTTGCAAATTATGGTGGAAAATAAGTATTTGGTCAATATCAAAAGTTAATCTCAATACTTTGTTATATATCCTTTGTTGGCGATGACAGAGGTCAAACATTTCCTGTAAGTCTTCACAAGGTTGGCACACACTGTTGCTGGTATGTTGGCCCATTCCTCCATGCAGATCTCCTCTAGAGCAGTGATGTTTTGGGGCTGTCGCTGGGCAACACGGACTTTCAACTCCCTCCAAAGGTTTTCTATGGGGTTGAGATCTGGAGACTGACTAGGCCACTCCAGGACCTTGAAATGCTTCTTACGAAGCCACTCCTTCATTGCCCGGGTGGTATGTTTGGGATCATTGTCATGTTGGAAGACCCAGCCACGTTTCATCTTCAATGCCCTTGCTGATGGAAGGAGGTTTGCACTCAAAATCTCACGATACATGGCTCCATTCATTCTGTCCTTTACATGGATCAGTCGTCCTGGTCCCTTTGCGGAGAAACAGCCCCAAAGCATGATGTTGCCACCCCCATGCTTCACAGTAGGTATGGTGTTCTTTGGATGCAACTCAGCATTCTCTCTCCTTCAAACACGACGAGTTGTGTTTCTACCAAACAGTTCTATTTTGGTTTCATCTGACCATATAACATTCTCCCAATCCTCTTCTGGATCATCCAAATGCTCTCTAGCAAACTTCAGATGGGCCCGGACATGTACTGGCTTAAGCAGGGGGACACGTCTGGTACTGCAGGATCTGATTCCCTGGCGGCGTAGTGTATTACTGATGGTAGCCTTTGTTACGTTAGTCCCAGCTCTCTGCAGGTCATTCACTAGGTCCCCCCGTGTGGTCCTGGGATTTTTGCTCACCGTTCTTGTGATCATTTTGACCCCACGGGGGGAGATCTTGCATGGAGCCCCAGATCGAGGGAGATTATCAGTGGTCTTGTATGTCTTCCATTTTCTAATTATTGCTCCCACAGTTGATTTGTTCACACCAAGCTGCTTGCCTATTGCAGATTCAGTCTTCCCAGCCTGGTGCAGGTCTACAATTTTGTTTCTGGTGTCCGTCGACAGCTCTTTGGTCTTCACCATAGTGGAGTTTGGAGTGTGACTGTTTGAGGTTGTGGACAGGTGTCTTTTATATTGATAACAAGTTCAAACAGGTGCCATTGATACAGGTAATGAGTGCAGAACAGAGGAGCCTCTTAAAGAAGAAGGTACAGGTCTGTGAGAGCCAGAAATCTTGCTTGTTTGTAGGTGACCAAATACTTATTTTCCACCATAATTTGCAAATACATTCTTTCCAAATCAGCCAATGTGATTGTCTGGATTTTTTTTCTCATTTTGTCTCTCATAGTTGAGGTCTACCTATGATGCCAATTACAGACCTCTCTCATCTTTTTAAGTGGGAGAACTTGCACAATTGGTGGCTGACTAAATACTTTTTTGCCCCACTGTAATTGTAAAGAATAATTGGTTCTATTCATTGGCATAGTCAGGGGTCGCAAGGGTCACACCTGTGACCCTGACCACGCACCAGGGGGCCGGTTGGCCTCTGAAGGTCAGTACAGTAATTCCACACTGAACCTGCAGCCACTGTCTGTAACAGAAAGTCAGATCTCTACTACTCTGGCTGCCCCAGGTAAGCAGCAGACATCTTTCCAGGAAACCTCCAATCCGCACATTGCTACACTTCTGCTGTCCTTGCTGTGTACTTCGGGAAGCTAGACAGGTCAGCAAGAATATAAGCAGAGAGAGACGGGCTCAAAGCTTTATTTTGGAGTGCAGGGATCTCCAGTGTGCACCTGTGGGAGATCAGCTTTACCCTTGCCAGGCTGAGTACTAATTAGTGCAGCATCTCAGCAATGGATGTCTCATACTTTTGAGAACAATGTGGAAGAAGGCAATGTGTAGGGGAAGTGGGAAGGGAGGCAGTATGGAGGGGGCAATGTGTGTGTGGGGGGGGGCGGCAATATGTACAGTTTTATTTGTTTTATATGTAATAGTTTGAGTAAATCTTATTTAATTTGGTTTTGTATCCAGTTCCTTTCCCCCCTCCTGTATGGCAATAAGTATAATGTTCACCGCTGGATTATGCTCCAAGGTATGGGCGGGCCTCTTTTGCATTCCGTTCCGCTCTTCCTTCCTGCTTGGGGTATGCCTTCCACTTCGTGGAACGCATCCCGATTAATGGGAGTGTCCCTCCAAGTCCTGTATATAGATGGCGGTGCGTCCCGCTGGCCACACCCCTGATGACGTCTTTCTGATGACGAAACGCATTGGATGGAGCCTCGGCGTGTGTCACATCACCGCATTCTGGAGGGACAGTGGCCATGTTTTTGGTTTAAAACAATTTCAATTCAGTGCTGGTTATGTTACATTCTTGATGTGTGTGGAACTTGTAATAAATCTGCCAAAAATGTAATGAATTACTGCACTATGAGTTGCTTTTGTTCTTTATTTGAATATCGGATGGGAGTTATTTCAAGTTTTGGAGGTCTTTAAAGTGGAGGAACCGTCCTGGGAGAGGATTTCTATTGAAGATTACCTGCCATACTGATTCCTTATCACCCTGCGCCTATTGACCAGTGTTATACGATCAAAGTGTCCGGTAAGAGGCTCATTTTGTCGGGTGTATGGTGACGGCTCATGAGATCAGAATCTTCTCTTGCAATTTGTTTCATTCATTTGAGGACTTATATGGACTTTTATTTCTGACATTTGTATGCTTTTTAATTAGCGCTGCATTTTTTTCTGTTTACATTTGCAATATTGCCTTTTATGTGCAAGCTGTTTTTTTGTTTTTACTGTATTTTTGATTTTGGAGTGTGGTTACATCTAAGTGCAGGTATTGTGTTTTATAAATGTGTACAGGAAGGGAAATTTTGTACAGGAGGCATACTGTATGCACAGGAGGGGGCATTGTGTACAGGGAGGGGGGTTAATATGTACAAGAGGGGGCATTGTGTACAGGAATGGGCATTGTGTACAGGGAGGAGGTTAATACGTACAGAAGGGAGGCATTGTGTATGGGAGGGTAATATGTACAGGAGGGAGGAAATGTGCGCAGGAGTGGGCAGTGCATAGTGAGGGATAGTGTGCACAGGAGGGAGCAGTGCATACTGGAAGAGTTTTCTTTCATCAATCCACCCCAGGACAACCAGTTAGTCAGATATTGTTTACATGCAGTTACTACTGGTGGCTAGATCAGGAGGGGTTCCCCCGTCAACACTGACTGTGTTGATGAAAAAATTGAGCAGTCTTCTTTCCTTCCACCATCTATGACCTGTTTAACTCTTAACCACTTGGAATATCTTGACAGGGGAAGGGGGGGAGGGCAGGTCAGTTTATGAATCGGGCCAACAAGCTTTAAGCTATGCTGCTGGTTCTGTTCTATTCGAAATTCAAAAGACAGCTATATTCTTTCTCTTTTATTCTATTTTATCCAAAATTTGAATTTCGGAAGATGGCTATATTCTTTTAATTTTATTCTATTCTATGCTATTCTAATCTATTCTATTTTTCTTTTCTTTTCTACTCCTTTTTATCCTATTCTTTTCTATTCTATTCCTATATTTTCAATGTTTATGTTTCGTTATTTCGGATAACAAAATAACAAAATTTTGTTTAATTATATCGGATTTATTTAAATTCATTACATCTGAATCTCTGAATAATTCAAATTTTGGCTGAATTTCGATTCAGAATGAAATGAACCGCACATGTCTAATACCAGCACAAACACAGGAACACACATATGTGGCTCCACTGAAGAAGGCCCACTTCCATGAGGCCACATGTGTGTATACTCAACTGAAATGGGTTAAATGGGTTATAGAATAGAATTAATGTGTAGATATAGCCAAAATTATTTTTGTTTATTTATTTGCTCTCTTTGTCCCACTGGGGAAGTTTTCCTTCACTTTTTGTCCTGGAGATGCAGAAGAAAATTATTATTATTATTATACAGGATTTATATAGCGCCAACAGTTTGCTCAGCGCTTTACAATATAAAGGGAGACAATACAGCAACAATACAGTTCAATACAAGAGGGATAGGAGGGCCTGATCCTGGGAGCTTACAATCTAGGAGGGAGGGGTTAGTGGTACGAAAGGTAATAACTGTGGGGGATGGAATGGTAGGAAGAGTAGAAGATTCCATTATTAGCAGAGGGCAGGATAGGCTTCCCTGAAGAGACAGGTTTTCAGAGATCGCTTAAGAGTGAGCAGAGTAGGCGATAGTCTGATAAATTGGGGTAGAGAGTTCCAGAGGATGGGGGAAGCTCTGGAGAAGTCCTGGAGACGAGCATGGGATGAGGAGACAAGGGAGCTAGAGAGCAGGAGGTGTTGTGAAGAGCGGAGAGTACGGTTTGGGTGATATTTGGAGACAAGATCAGTGATGTAATTTGGGGCAGAGTTATAAATGGCTTTATATGTTATTGTTAATGTTTTGAATTTTATCCGTTGGGCAATGGGAAGCCAGTGGAGGGATTGGCAGAGAGGGGTGGCAGATACAGAATGGTTAGTAAGGTGGATGAATCTGGCAGCAGCATTCATGACAGACTGAAGAGGGGATAGCCTGCGATGAGGTAGGCCAATGAGGAGGGAGTTACAATAGTCAAGGTGAGAGATAACAAGGGAGTGAATAAGTTGCTTAGTGGTTTCCAAGGTTAAGAACAGACGTATCTTGGAGATGTTGCGGAGGTGAAGTCTACACGATTTGGACAGCAATTGGATTTGGGGCTGAAAGGACAGATGGGAGTCTAGGATTACACCTAGTACCCTGGCATGAAGGGAGGGACTGATGATTGTGTTATTGATTTTGATGGAGAAGTCAGAGGAGGGGGCACAGGCTGGGGGGAATACTAAGAGCTCATTATTGGAAAGATTGAGTTTGAGGAAGTGGAGTGACATCCATGACTATATGTCACTTAGTAGGATAGTAATGTGAGAGGAGACTGAAGGGGTGAGGTGAGGGGTAGAAAGATAGATTTGGAAATGATGACTAAATTCCACCAATGTGAGGGAAATTCCCATCTTAGACACCTGTCACCAAAACATTTGTCTCCATTGGAAGATATCCCTTCACCTTTTGCTCTAATGGTGACTCTAACATTTTGAATTTCCTTTCACTTTTTGCTTTGGTGACAGTCATTAATAGGATGAATGGAGTAGTACTCTCTCCAATGGGGACTCAGACAGCAATAAATACTGGAGAGAATGTGTAACCCTTCCCGACTCTATCCAAAAAATTGTTTTGCTTTATACAAACTTTAAATGCATGCAGTCCCAGTTATCTACATGTACCTTTTAATTGCTACTAGAACTTCCTGGGACTTTTGTCAAGAAAGTCATGGATTGGTTCAACCCTCCCACCTCCTGCCACTTTCTATTGGTTCTGTACAGTGATCAGCAGTATCAAAGCTCAATATGATTTGTAAAGTGGAAAGGCAATCCCAGAGGCACTATTAGGTCTTGCAGCCCAAAACACATGCTCCCAGACTTCTTCCGAGTAACCTGCATGTCCTTTGCAGGATTGGTTGCTGCCATTCCCAGTTTGACAACCATACTTCAATTTTTGCTTGTTTTTTTTTTTTATTCGAACTTGTACATCCATCCTTATGTATATGCACAGTAGCTAAGTGGTTACTACTTCCGCCTGGCAGCACTAGGGTTGTTAATTCGAATCCCAGCAACGACACTACCTGCAAAGAGTTTGCATGTTCTCCCTGTGCTTGTGTGGGTTTCCTCCCTCGTGGGATTCCAGTTTCCTCTCACACTCCAAAGACATGCTGGTAGGTTAATTGGCTCCTGTACAAATTGGCCCTAGCATGTGGATGTATGAATGTGAGTTAGGGACCTTAGATTGTACGATCCTTGAGGGTTAGGGGCTGATGTGAATGTACAATATATGTAAAGCGCTGCATAAATTGATGGTGCTATATAAGTGTCTGTAATAAATAAATCAAATATATTCCCACACCTCCACCAGTAACAAAATTCTTCTCTGACAGTTCTTTAAAATTATGTTGCATAGATTATTTAGTGTCCATTCACACTATACTTTGCATTAAGGCATGTGTATTATCACAGCGCATTTTAAGGCATGCTGTGTTAAGACAGTTCATTAACTTCAAGGCTAGCAGGCCTCCTTAATGCAGGAAAAAATGGGTATGATCCTGCGGGGAGGTACAGCATGGTGCGGTTAGTAAATACACAGAGTCCGTTTGCAGCAAAAATGAGAACTTCTATTAAGCAGAATGCTAACGTTACAAACACCCTGGTTTGAGAACACCACTAGGGAAATGATTCATAGTTCAATCTAGTCAGAAGTGCAGGAGGAGGGTTACCGACAGCATCTGTTTCAGACTGGAAGCGTGACCCAGCCCGGTCCCAAGAGTGAAGCTCCTTTCCCTCCTCAGCAAAACTTTTCCCTACTGCCAGTTACTTTCCCTAACAAGCAGGGTCTGTCTCACTAAACTAGCTACTTGCTCAAAGAGCCAAAACCCAGCAGTTAGGGACTTAAATAGACCCTGCTGACCCAAGATGGCCACCATAGGTCACATGGGTGCAGTGCAGCCAACTGGAACGCTGCTCCATTGATGCAGGAAACCACAGAGAAATATTGTTTTTCCTGGACTTCCTTCCTGCAGGGGAGAAAATAAACCCCCACCTGCCTACAGCCCTCACCACAATGTACTGCACTGCAGTTTGTGCATTAATGTGCATTGTATTTAAACATGCATTTTCACATGTTTGGTGCATGCAATATATAATCTCAATGTTAATCAGTAGTCACTAATCTATTAAATGAAATAAAGATAAGAATTGCAAAATACAAGTAAACACAGGAGCGTAGCAATTCTATAAAAAAAATTTAAATAACATACAGTGAAGCTGCTCCTCTAAAGCAAGTCATACATGGATCAAAATTCAGCTGGTTCAGCGGGTACTGGATGAATTTCGATCCTTGTATGGGTATTGTGGTTGAACAGAAGTCGATCTACCGACTGACTTCTGTTCAACCACCCTGTCAGATTTTCCCTGCTCGATCAGCAAGGTAGGCTATAGCCTGCAACGCTGATCAGTGTATTCTGACGGTGAAGAGGTTTCCCTGCTGTAAGAGTATAATAGCTCAGTGGGGAGAATTCCCTCATTCACACTGAATGTGTGCATGGGAGAATTGTTTTTTTTTTTGTTCAACCCGCTGGTTGGACTGACTTATCTATGGGCTGCCTAATCCCACTGCTCTAAGTGTTTTATGGTAAATACAGCCCTGCCTATAACTGAAATATCAGTTTGAGGGGGGATGACGCTTTAAGATTGAAATAACAATTAAGGGGGTGGTTTTCTGGAAACCCCCTATTTATTATACAATTATGTACTATTTGTTGGTTCCTATAATTAATTAGTAAATATATAGGCTTTGACAACATTGATGGATGTAATATACTGCAATATTAGCTATAATAACCAACACAATGCTCAAAGAAGCAAGATCTTATTTATTTCCAAAGGAAGTAAAACACTAACAGAGAAGTCTAAACCAATATTACGGAGTATATAGGAATAAAAGCATAGATGATACGTTACGTACGTTCGTCCTCAAAGCTGAGCATTGTTTAGCTGGATCCCAGGTAGTAAAAAATGGTCAAAAAGACAGAGCCTGGCCAAAACTGTCTTTAACCTCTTCACGCCGGCTGAACGCAAATGTGCGGCCTCCCGGCGTCTGGGCCTAGATGGCGAGCGGCCGCACATTTGCGTTCTATTAAAAAAGAACATATGTGCTGAGAGTGCGCGCCCTGCGCGCTCCCAGCACACATGTCCGGTACTCTTGGAAAGGTCCCAATCTCCTCTTTCGATCGGGACCTCTCCCGATCATGTGACCGCCGTGACGGCGTGTCACGGCGGTCACATGACCCTAAACCCCGCCTCCCGGCTTCTGAAACCCTTAAAGGGCCTGGAGGTGCCGGCGCCAAGGGGTTAAAAGCCCTCTCAAGCACCACACACACCCTTGACCTGCCTAGTGTAGTCCTTCGTCCAATGAGCAAATGTCCATAACTCATAAGGGGCTGTTCTCCCTGTTCATTAGGAAGTGGAGAATTACCCCAGCCATCCTCCCGGAAGTATGTCGTCTCCACTAGGGGGCACTGCTATATTGCCAACAATGCTCGGACCCACCCAGGTCAATCACATCTGGCTTCTTCCTTCTGGCTAGAGGCCAGGTAATCTGTCCTTTTAATAATTGTGTCACCAGGGAGTCTGGGCTGAAGCTCTCTTATCTCCATGCCCCACTGCTCACTGCTAGCGGGTATGTGTGAGCTTCCAGGACAAGGATTTTGGTATGCAGCCTTTTGTTACACATATCCTGTTGTAAATACATGATTTTCTTCACACTCCAAGATAACATCCAATAGGCCAAAAAGTTCTTTGACAACCAGGCAGTAAGAATCCATAAATGTCTGAAATAAAAAAACATGTTGCCTTCCAACAAATATGAACTACAGTAAGTAGTCTTTTTTGACTATAAAGCTGTTGTAGTGCAGTGGCAGTTGATTGACTGACTTCATGTAAGACCTGGAGCCTTGATGTATTTAACAATTGTGACACACATAACATTAGTCACAGGTTCAATTTGCTTACACTTCTCTTACTATACCCAGCTGAGCTACAGCCGGACTCACAGATTAAATTGACAGGATCTTGCTGGGAGATTTCCAGGTATTTTTACACTCGGTGTGTGCTCAATATGTCTATATACTGCAGTGCTCAACATACTGAAACCTTTAGCAATACTGCTCAGGGACAGAGGTGAGATCACAGGTCATAGGGATCACCAGGACAGGAATACAAACTATGGAGTGATTTTACTACTAAAAAGGAAATCTTTATCTGTATATTTATTTTGTTAAAAATGCCATGTTTTCAAGTTGATTTCCACTATAGGCCTGTTTAACTGGCAATAACTTTAATTTATTAAAGATAACAAAGTAGAATGAACACAAATATTTAATACATAGTTACATAGTTAGTCTGGCTGAAAAAGCCAAAAGTCCATCCAGTTCAACCATTAAAAAAAAAAAGTTATAATCCTATACCCACAGTTGATCCAGAGGAAGGCAAAAAAAACCCAGCAAAGCATGATCCAATTTGCTCCTGCTGGGAAAAAAATTCCTTCCTGATCCCCCGAGAGGCAATGGAATATTCCCTGGATCAACTTTACCTATAAATGTTAGTATCCAGTTATATTCTGTGTATCCACCCTGTTAGATTTTCCCTGCTCGATCAGCAAGGTAGGCTATAGCCTGCAACGCTGATCAGTGTATTCTGATGGTGAAGAAGTTTCCCTGCTGTAAGAGTATAATAGCTCAGTGGGGAGAATTCCCTCATTCACACTGAATGTGTGCATGGGAGAATTGGGTCTTTTTTTTGTTCAACCCGCTGGTTGGACTGACTTATCTATGGGCTGCCTAATCCCACTGCTCTAAGTGTTTTATGGTAAATACAGCCCTGCCTATAACTGAAATATCAGTTTGAGGGGGAATGACGCTTTAAGATTGAACTAACAATTAAGGGGGTGGTTTTCTGGAATCCCCCTATTTATTATACATGTTTTCAGGTTCATTTCCAAAAGTCCATCCAGTTCAACCATTAAAAATAAAAAAAAGTTATAATCCTATACCCACAGTTGATCCAGAGGAAGGCAAAAAAAACAACAAAGCATGATCCAATTTGCTCCTGAAAAAACCTCTAAATGTGTTGTGAACACCTCCCTATTACTGGAGGTGTATAAGTGCATTGTAGCACCTGTCATAAACACGAATTAACTGAACTTCAAATGTTTTTTATATTTATTTCACATTGATTGGTTCAGCAAACACATATATGAACAGGTGGGGGAGGTGTATTATTGCGCGCCCACTACATTTCCATTGTGATTTTTTATGATTCAGTTGTAAACATTTGGGGATTTTTTTCACTTATACACCTCCAGTAATAGGGAGGTGTTCACAACACATTTAGATGTTTTTTCACTGTGGTTTTATAAAGGTACAGGATTTGCAGTGCAGCTTTTTTTTTGGTTCATACTTTATCTAATGTCAGAATTGGAAGGGATACCTCCTTAAAGACCAAGTTCACTTTTTGAAAAAAATAATAGATCCACCTTTTGTTTGCAAGTAAAAAATGTGCATTATTTTTTTTTCTAAGGTGCCTGCAAAGCATTGCACCCGTGATCAGCAGATTGCAGGTGCAATGCCAGACTCCCGCAGACTCTCAGGATAGCTGTCTGCCCATAGCTCATATGGGTAGGCAGTTACTTGATAGCAGGAAGGTCAATGACCCACAAGAGCTCTCACCAGAACCCTCGTACTTCATTGAGAACTACAGGCCATCAGCTCCAATGGCTGAGAGTACTTGTAGTCTACAATATGCAATAGATATAAATGGCGCTGAAAAAGGTGTGTATTACCCCAATACACAAAGTTAAAAAAAAGTCCATATGCATTAATTATAAATATAAAACAAACTCTAAATATCCCTACGAAAAGTATCACTCTCACCCTTGAAAGTGTAGACAAAATATAAATAATATCTTTTCGATGCTCCCTCTACCACATCCCCAACAGTGCAACAACATATATCAGCAAATGTCCACATAAGAGTCCAAATACAGTGCTTTTCAATATAAAGTGCTTTTTCAAACGTTGGGGACTAATCCACTTTGCTGATTTTCAATCCCGGACCCTCAAATCAGGATACCCTCTTCCAATGCAGACCAAGCAAAAACTCCTTCCAGGCAATCCAAAAATTCCCCCTCTCCGGAAGCTTCCTGCTGCTTCCAATCCACCTTCCCCGTTCCTCAAAGGGGCAGATAATACATGACTCAGTGGAGTATATAAAAAGAAATACACAAATTTATTCACAGCTTACATAGAGAACGCCAGCGTCCATCCTCTCCCACAGTCCATATAGCTGAACTCCAGTATCCAAGATGGCCGTGCCGCTCCTTCCGGTTTGAAGTTGTAGTGTTACGTCCTTACGTCCCTAAAGGGACGTAAAGGGGCGTAAGGACGTAACACTACAACTTCAAACCGGAAGGAGCGGCACGGCCATCTTGGATACTGGAGTTCAGCTATATGGACTGTGGGAGAGGATGGATGCTGGCGTTCTCTATGTAAGCTGTGAATAAATTTGTGTATTTCTTTTTATATACTCCACTG
The DNA here is from genome assembly GCF_062004578.1 of Staurois parvus. Classification (NCBI taxonomy): domain Eukaryota; kingdom Metazoa; phylum Chordata; class Amphibia; order Anura; family Ranidae; genus Staurois; species Staurois parvus. Next base: position 6,645,819 of record NW_028318344.1, on the reverse strand, counting down.
AGTCATGTATTATCTGCCCCTTTGAGGAACGGGGAAGGTGGATTGGAAGCAGCAGGAAGCTTCCGAAGAGGGGGAATTTTTGGATTGCCTGGAAGGAGTTTTTGCTTGGTCTGCATTGGAAGAGGGTATCCTGATTTGAGGGTCCGGGATTGAAAATCAGCAAAGTGGATTAGTCCCCAACGTTTGAAAAAGCACTTTATATTGAAAAGCACTGTATTTGGACTCTTATGTGGACATTTGCTGATATATGTTGTTGCACTGTTGGGGATGTGGTAGAGGGAGCATCGAAAAGATATTATTTACATATGCATTAATTCCATCCCTCTGGCTGCAGAAGTATATGTGGCCTCTCGGCAGGTGGGCCTTAACGCCAAGAGGCTGCACATATGCATACCCAAAGAAAAGCAGAACTGTGCTGAGAGTGCACACTGTGGCAGCAGCCCCATCATGTGAAGAAAACTGTCAGTCTGGACAAGGAACACAAGGGGGCGCCAACTAAGTGCAGTATTTAAACACAAGTTTAACCCCTTGAGGCACACAAATATGCGGCCTCAAAGAACTGGGCTTTTTTCAGCGGGGCCGCATATTTGTGTACCTGTCTTAGTGCTGGGAGTGTGCCATACAGCGCACTCCCAGCACAAAGTCCGGGGTGTCACTGAGAGCCCCGCATCCCGTTATAACGATCGGGGCCCGGTACTCTTGATTCCGGGTCCCGTGATGGCTGTGATAGCCTCTGATTGGCTATCACAGTGATCAATATCACTATACAGCCCGGCCCCCTTGTTTTTTTTTCTCTCTCTATAAATGGAGGAGATAGATACATTGTATCTCTCTAACTTCTGGCATAGAGTGAAAAAAATGTTTGTTAAAAAAAAATAAATAAATAAATATTAAAAATAAAAGGAAAAATAAAGAAAAAATACCTAGATCAAGGTTTGATCTAGTTTAGAGCCAGGGTAAGTGTTTGGGTCAAGGTCAGAGGTCAGGGTTTAAAAAAAATTGGTGTTAGTGTCAGAGTCAGTGTGTTTTAGGTAAACAAAAACAAAATGCGCACTATTGTTTCTGGGCTGTACTACGGGTACAAACAACATATAAAATACACATATATGGTATCGCTGTGATCGTCAAGAGCTGGAAAATTTATTTTGGGTTGTTCTTTGGTGGTAGGTTATGGTAGTAACAAGAAACACACAGCTAAATTAAAAAAAAAAGATTTTTTTTTTACTAGTTTTCCTTTGATAATAAAAAAAAATCAGGAGATATCCATTACCATTTACCTCCAAATGAAAGCCTAATTTCTCCTGAAAAAAATGCAGTATAATTCACCTGGATGTACAGTAGTTGTGATGATATGTACGGTTTTACTAACACATGTCAACGTTGCAAAATTGTGCTTAGGCATTAAGATTTGTTTTACCCTTAGGCGTGAAGGGGTTAATAAAAAGTCAATAGGCAACTCACTTTTTAAAGGAGAAAGGCAGGCATGTCTGTTTTACCTGCGATCTGATGGTGGGCACAAGTCAGATTCTTCGACTGGTACTTGTAGTCCATTTATTCACAGGAAACTGTAAATGAATAATGCTGCCATTTGGGCTGAGCCCTGCATGGCTGCGCTGTTGTCAGTTTATGACCGTGGGTGCAGGGAGAGGATCCCCTGCCCGCTGTACGGAGGAGGGATGAGTGCAGGGAGAGGATCCCCCACCCTCTGTCACACGAAGGAGGGGTGGGTGCAGGGAGAGGATCCCCCGCCCGCTCTTACACAGAGGAGGGGTGGGTGCAGGGAGAGGATCCCCCGCCCTCTGTCACGCGGAGGAGGGATGGGTGCAGGGAGAGGATCCCCCACCCTCTGTCACACGAAGGAGGGGTGGGTGCAGGGAGAGGATCCCCCACCCGCTGTCACACAGAGGAGGGATGGGTGCAGGGAGAGGATCCCCCACCCTCTGTCACACCGAGGAGGGGTAGGTGCAGGGAGAGGATCCCCCACCATCTGTCACAAGGAGGAGGGGTGAGTGCAGGGAGAGGATCCCCGCCCGCTGTCACACGGAGGAGGGGTGGGTGCAGGGAGAGGATCCCCAGCCCGCTGTCACAGGGAGGAGGGATTGGGGGGAGAGGCTGCAGATCCTGAAACATGTTACATGTTCAACCTTAAAAAAGAGTGGAACATGTAACTTATTCCAAAGGTGAGCTTATCCTTTAACAGGGTCATAGACAAAAACACCAGATTTCTAGTAAAGTAAGGAAGAATGACAATATTTTACTGCTGTGAGAAAAATTCATACACAAGCATGGCAGCACAGTAAAGATTTGTTTCCTTATCTCCATACAAAGGGAATGACTGACAGATCCACATACAGTCACAGACACAGATATCTTCTCTACTGATTTTTTTTATTTTTAACCTTATATTGATCCACAGACTTTTGTATTTATTATTAAAATAATTGCAACTTCCATTTCTCACTGGAGGATTCTTCCGCCAGAACTGAATTAAGCAGGAAAATGCATGAGTCACCTTTCAGATCTGACCCCTTCTGGAGCAGCATAACATATCAAATATACACACGTATAATTCTATGAGCAATATATGGCATCAGGAAACGTGCTCAAAAGAATTGGACGTCTAATAGAATTATACATGCCTATATTTGCTGGCAAATTAGTGTGAAAACAGAGGCATGTTTTTCACTTTCATGTAGTATACAATGGGGACAGAAAAAAAATCACCCCCCCCCTTCAAACAATCAAATCTTTTTGCTTTGCAGCCTGAAATGAAGACAGACACGGTTTTTGTTTTATCCAGTGGTATTTACTGTGCAACTTATAACATCCAAGTGAAAGACAGAACACCAACATATCAGGAAAAAAATAAAAAAATAAAAAACAGAATCATTGAGTTGGAAAAAGGATCACCCCCCCCTAAAAAAATATTTATTTTATTTTTTACAGGTACTTATATAGTGCCGTCTATTTACACAGCACTTTACATATATATTATACATTCACATCAGTCCCTAACCCTCATGGGATGTACAATCTAAGATCTCTAACTTACATTCATACATACACATACTAGGGCCAATTTAGACAGGATCCAATTAACCTACCAGCATGTCTTTGGAGTATGGAAGGCAACCAGAGTACCCAGAGGAAACCCACGCAGACACAGGGAGAACATGCAAACTCCAGGCAGGTGGTGCTGAAGTTTGGATACAAACCAACGACCCTAGTACTGTCAAGCAGAAGTGCTAACCATTTAGCCACTATGCTGCCCAAAAATGACTTGTAAGCTCAATCAGGTGTAGCCAATCACCTTCTCAATTGCACACAAAGCCATTTGATTTTCACCTGTGATCAGCTGTAGCTATTTTGACTAGTTCAGCATGAAAAGAGCTTTCCTGGAGCATTTCAGTTCCTAATAGTACAACTGATGCAAACAATCAACTATGGTTGGCAAGGCACTGTCAAAAGATCTCCGGGATGAAGTTGTGGACAGGCACAAGTCAGGAGATGGATACAAAAAAAATTCAAAGCCTTTCTCAATGCACAGAAGCACAGAAAAGTCTATTATTAAAGTGCTACTAAACCAACAACTGTAAAATCAGTCTGTATATGCAGTAAAGCATACTTGTTATACTCACTCTGGAACCTAAGGGGGTAATACTCTGCATTGTGTAAAAAGGATGTTTGATCCTGTCTTCTTTAATCCTTCCCTTCTTCTCCTGTCCCCAATCCATCTGCTGATAGAACAGAGCCTTGGGGGCAAGATGCACATGCTCAGTTTGGTATGAATTGCTAGAACTTTTCTTTGGAGAGTGCATGTAATCAGCACAGGGCCAATCAACGCTGTCCAGACAGAGGGTCAGGGGTTATGCAGCCTCATAGAACAATCAGGGGAGAATGAAAACTCCTACAAGCTTTAACCAGTACTCTGCTGGACACTTATAGAAGTCACAGGACAATACACATGTTCTGTGTACTGTGGGACACCAGATATAGTGAATGCATTGTCCTGGGTTTAGAAACATTTTAAGAAGTGCAAGGTATTTGGTACAACACAGACCCTCCCTGGATCAGAACATCACTCAAAAATGGATGAGAGGAAACTGGTCAGAGAGTCTACCAAAAGGCTTACAGCAAATCTGAAGCAATTGCAGGAGTTTATGACAAAGTGTGGTCATTGTGTGCATGTGACAATATCACAAATTCTCCACAAATGTAGCTTGTATTGGAGGGTTGCAAGAAAAAAAGTCACTCCTCAAGAAAGACCACATGCAGTCACCACTGAGCTTTGCCAAAACGCACCTTAAAGATTTTGAGGCCACATGGAAAAAGGTGTTTTGGTCAGATTAGACTAAAATTGAATTATTTGCACTAAACAATTTATCTGGCAGAAATCCAGTACAGCTCACCATCCAAACAACATCATTTCTACAGTAAAGCATTGAGGTATGTTACAGCTGCTTCCCCCGTCAGGATGACCTTCCCCCCTTGCTGTCTCTTGTCCTGCCACGGCTCTTTGAAGCCGAGCCGCGCAGGACGACAGGTGCGGCCCCTCTCACCTCTGCCACTATCTTGTCCCCATCCGGCGAGGCCAGAGGAGACGGGATAGCGAGGCTCACACCTCTCTAAGGAGAAGTGCAGACATCCTGCAGAGATGAGAGGGATCACGGTGACAGGCTGACACCGTACGATCCCTGTCATCCGCAGCGTGGGCACGGGAAGTTCCCGTGCTTGTGGATGTCCCTGAACAAAGGTCGCACTCACGAGAAGCACGGCCCCTGTCCACGGGGCGTGCCTCGTTGCCAGGATGACCGGAGAGCATCCTGCATCAGCTTAAGAGGCTGATGCCGGGCTTTCCGATCATCCATTCTGCTGTGCAGTCATGGAGGGAGCCCAGCTGCGGCGGGACCCTCGTGACCAGACTCTGCCTGAGACCCCCAAGTGTAGGGGGAGATCGCCCACACCTGCCTGAGACCCCAAGCTAAGGGGAGATTACCTGCTACCTGCCTGAAACCCCCAAGCCTAGGGGGAGATCGCCTGCCACCTGCCTGAGACCCCAGCTGAGGGGAGATAGCCTGCCAGCCTGCCTGAGACCCCCAGCCCAGGGGTAGATTGCCTGCAAGCCTTGCCTGAGACCCCAGCATAGGGGGGAGATTGCCTGCCTGTTGCCTGAGACCCCAGCCTAGGGGGGAGATTGTTTGCCTGCTGCCGGAGACCCCAGTCCAAAGGGGGGAGACGGCACAAGCCAGCCTGCCTGAGACCCCCAGCCCAAAGGGAGAGACCCCTCACCTGTCCCGGACCTCCAACAGGTACCTGTGTCTTACTTTCTTATCCCTGGGGGACTGGACACCCTGTTGGATCCATGGGCATATGCTTTCCCCTGTTTTACTTGAACTGTCCCTGTGATGATCCCCTAACCCCCCTGTTGGATTACAATCTGCTACAGAGACTTTTTCTTTGCTCTCGATACTGGACTCCAAGTGTTTTAGCCCCTTCTTGCTGTCCCCCTACTGGCGAAATCACCCTCCCTGCCATTTCGCCATTGAGTGACTGTCATTTTGTTGTCTCAATAAAGCTTTGTGCGTTTGCCATCTGCTCTGTGTGTGCTGTCCTGCCTACCCTCTGTCACAAGGGGGTAATCTCCTCTTCCTGCTCTCTGCCAGAAAGTTGTCAATGGGAAGAAGATTTACCTCCCTACATGACAATGACCCAAAGCACACAGCAGAAATGACCATACAGTGTTCAAGGACAAAAAGGTGAATATTCCTGCATGGCCTAGTCAGAGCCCAGACTTAAACTGCATTGAAAATCTGTGGAATGACTTGAAGACTGCAGTCCACAAACAATCACCATTAAATTGAACTGAACTTGAGCAGTTCTACAAAGAAGAGTGGAGAAATATTGCAAGCTAGATGTGCAAAGGTAGTAGGGACATTTCCCAACAGACTAAAGCAGGGTCCTCAAAGTATGGCCTGGGGGCCAGATATGGCCCGCCAAAGCCATTAAAAGGACGGGCCAGTCAAAAAGAAAAAAAAAAAAATCGGAAGAAAAAAAATGGACCAGCAAATAGCTAGGTTTCTCACTAGATCCTTTGCTGTGAGGACCCAGTGAGTGGCAGCCTGGAAGTCCCTGATTTCACCTGCTGCAGCCAGAGGAGCAACAGGAGAGGAGGAGAGTACACCAGGCACCAGGTACAGTGCATTGTGGTGTCCAGTGCATTACATTGTACAGTGCAATGCGGCGCCCAGTGCGTTAGAGAGTTCAGTGCATTGCGGTGTCCAGTGCGTTACAGAGTACAATGAGTTACGGCGTCCAGTGCGTTACAGTGTACAGTGCTTTGCGATGTCCAGTGCATTACAGAGTACAATGAATTGCGGTGTCCAGTGCGTTACAGTGTATAGTGCATTGCGGTTTCCAGTGTGTTACAGAGTACAATGAATTGCTGTGCCCAGTGCGGTACAGTGCATACTGTAGCAGTGTCCAGTGCATTACAGTGCAGTGCGTGTCCAGTGCATTAAAGAGTACAGTGCATTTTGGTGTCCAATGCGTTATAGAGTACAGTGCATTGAAGTGTCCAGTGTGTTACAGAGTACAGTGCATGGTGGTGTCCAATGCATTAGTGTACAATGCATTGCGGTGCCCAGTGTGTTACAGTGTACAGTGCATTGTGGTTTCCAGTGCTTTACAGTGTACAGTGCATTGCTGTGTCCAGTGCGTTAGAGAGTTCAATGCATTGTGGTGCCCAGTGCGTTACAGAGTACAATGAATTGCGGTGTCCAGTGCGTTACAGTGTATAGTGTATTGCGATGTTCAGTGCGGTACAGAGTACAGTGCATTTTAAATATTGTATTGTTTTTTTCTTGTTTTTTTTTTGCACTACAAATAAGATATGTGTGCATAGGAATTTTCTCATATCTCTTTCAAACTATAGTACGGCCCCCCAACAGTGTGAAGGTCCGTGAACTGGCCCCCTGTTTAAAAAGTTTGAGGACTCCTGGACTAAAAGCTATAATTAAAGCAAAAGGTGGTTCAACAAAATAATGACTTAAGAGGGTGATCATTTTTCCAACTCAGTGATTCTATTTTTGAATTTTTTTCTGACATGTTGGTGTTATATCTTTTACTTGGATGTTGTAATTTGCACTGACAAAATACAGCTGGATAAAACAAAAACTGTGTCTGTCTTCATTTCAGGCTGAAAAGCAAAAATGTGATTATTTAAAGTGGGGGTAATTCTTTTCTACACACACTGTACAGTATATACATTTATACTGTATATAAACAGTAGGGTAAATCCCTCCATATCTGTGGCATTAGGCTGCCCCCCACACCACTATGCTAACAGCACTGATCCCTTTGTCATCTTCATTTCCATGACAATGGGTCCAACATCTACTTCGCCATGTCTACAGGGTAGACCCATCAGTTGACAAGGTAATAGCATTGTGACAGATTCTTCCATCACAATGGCAATGGACCTAATTCCTACCCCGCCATAGTATGGGCATCACAGTAGATCCCACAACCTTCGGTCAATCACAGCCTGTCTCTGGCACACACTCCCTCCCAATCACAGCCTGAAAAGAATATAATAGGCTGAGAAAGTATGAAAATAAAAAGTGTGAAGTGCCATCTGAAATAAAGGGATATTTGGAACTTACTAGTACCCTTAAATAATACAGATCAAAAATTAGTATATGGCATTCCAGCCATTCTACACTTCGGACCTAAATACATAAGAGGCACTGTTCAAAATGAAGTAAGAGCTGCATCTAATGGGCATCAAGTAGACAATTCTGACTGTCGCATACCTCAAATTTTCTGCAACTTTTTCAGTAAGCTCTCTGGTCATTGTTCAGTTTCTTATACAGGAGCTTTTGCGTCCCATTGTTATAAGGTAGGCTCCCCAACTTGGATCCTTACCTTAACTATATCAGCTTTTTGGCAGTAAACAAAACCTCATGCAAAAAGATGCAGTTAAATGTTTAATTCTAAGGACTCAGGAGGACCCAGCAGGCATAGCTGAGGGTCTAGTTGTACTGGGGAGTCATGACACCATGCAAAAATAAGCTTGTATCTGTAGGTTCTGCCAGAGCAGATAAAAAAAAGTAGCCGGGGTCCCTTGAAACATAGGGCTCTAGTTTTATTGTTAAAAGAAAACTGTAGCTTTTTGGTTTTCAATGAAGGATTCTTCCAACAAGTGAAGATATATTATGTTTCTCCAGAGTACTAAATGCATAAAGCAGAGTCCAGATTTGAATGATCAGCCCAACCAGCTGCTCACAGCATATGTGAACATCAGTCCTTCTCTGGGTGTGTTATAAATAGAGACTGTAACTTCCATTTTTACTGATTAATGATTTAGCCTCTAGTACTGAATGTATCAGGAAAGTGCATGCCCCAGATCTCAGTTCTAACCCCTTCTGGAGTTTTGCACCCTTTATACACACAATGTCCCCTGGCAGCTCTCCCCGCACTGTCTGAAATAGTTTCTCTTAGAGCTCATAGATAAAGAATAAACAGGTGGTGCACACACCTAGTGCATTATCCAAGGTTTATTCAAAGGTATAAAAGATAAAAACATACTCACAGACGAAGCATGTATATAAGAAGCTTTTGCATTACGACGATGACCACAATGGCAAGCAAGGTGTTCCAACTGTCAGTACGGTCAAATGACTGACGCATTTCGGGGACAAGTCCCTTTCCTCAGAGCTGCTGACCAGCCTCTTAGACTAGTACAGATGTGTAGTGGATGAGTTATTTTATCAAGCCATGCGGTATTTTAGTAGTGAAAACCATGCAGTAATGTTTCAGCTGTCAGCGGGGTTCCCACTGACAGCTGAATGTCAAAAGAAAGAATTGCTGGCAATTAAAAAATTATTTAAAAAACGGCGTGGGGTCCCCCCTTCCATCCATACCAATATCTTCGGGTCTGGCATGGATTTTGAGGGGATGCCTTCTCCCCATGTTGATTGGGACAAGGGTCTCTTCCCCACAACCCTGGGCTGTGGTTGTGGGGGTCTGTGGGCGGGGGGCTTATCGAAATCTGGAAGCCCCTAGATCCTGCCCCCCCACGTGAATGAGTATGGGGTACATGGTACCGCTACCCATTAACAAAAAAAAAGCTGTAGTGTGAAAAAAGACAGGAGACATTCTTTGACAAGTCCTTTATTAAAAGAAGTAAAATAAAGAATGTCCCCCGAAGTAGATCCAACATCAATCACGATGCCCACCGCCACTTAGTGAATTGTGCCCTGGATATAGACCAGTCAAAAAATGCTTCTAATCGCAAACGCTTATAAACACGGTTAACTGCATTTACAAGCATTTACAAGTGTTTGGCGTTTGAAACGCTGGTAAAATCTACTCCTGAATGCAATTTTGCTGCGTTAAAAAAACCGACTGTAAACTCAACTACCTGTAAATGACTGTAAACGACTATGTGTACATGGACACATAGGAAAACATTAGGGGCTGCTGAAAAAAAAAAAACGCAGAAAAGCTTCTGAATGTCAGTTTATCAGCTGCAGTGTACATGAGCCCTAAGTGGTTAATTCTGTTAGGCCAGCTCCATGTGACACTTGGATGAGAAACAAGGTGTTCAGGAGTACCACTAGGAAGTGATAACAAATACTTCTCATGGCATTAGTGATCATTATCATGCAGAAACTCTCCAGCTTTTTGGAAAATCCCTGTGCAACCTTCATGACCTATGTCAATAGGCAAACAAAACAGTATGCTATGCATAAAGTTCGAAATTATTAAATACTTGTAGATCATGCCAAATACTTTATTCAGCAGGGTAACAATGTTGTTTTTCTTGCAGGGAGATCATTGCAGTGCTGTCACCCTTTGCAGTCACTGTAGCCACTAGGATTACAAAACAATGTGCTTAGGTATATTAAGGAGGAAGGTTATCAGTAATTTATCAACACTGATAACGCTCCTCCTAACTGCCATTCAGTGGCAGGATATGTAACCTAAGGGCAATTTCTCTTTATAATACATGTATTCCACTTACCTGTACCACCTTCAGTGAATCCACCTGCCAGGTGCTGTGATACTAGTGTGTTCCTCAAAGGTGCAGAGATGCTAGGGATATAGTAGCCAGCGGGTGGAACCACAGCTGGGACCAATGAATGGACCTGAGTAAGCCATACTTGTGCTCTGCTTGGTAGTGCCTATTAGAAATGGCAGTTTTGTCATGAGAGAAACATGAAGTCTGTCATTGCTGCCTTCTTCTAAAATACCTGGCTATCTTTGGTTTGATAATTGGATGAGAATATGTATGTAGGTCCTAAACCTTAGAGAAAAGTGCACAGTGGCTTAGTGGTTAACACCTCTGTCTCAAAGAAGTTTGAAGTTTTCAAAAAACAAACATGTATACTCACCTCTATGCTGCAGCATCACTGTGATGCTGCAGCTGTGCCCCTACAGCTCTATGCCTGAGAACTGAGTGATCACATGACAGCTGATAACTCAGTTCCTGGTTTGCTTACGCTGGAGCCCGCTGTCAATCAGGCAGCTGGGTGGATCCCGACAATATGGTTGACCCAGAGCGGCTCTGTGAAGTCAACTGAAAAATGGTCTTTAGACTGCTATAAGCAAAAGTAAGTGCACTCCTGTGACCCAGAAGAGAAGAATGGCCAAACAAAAAAGCTTTAGCCATACTTCCCTTTTAAACACTAGGGTCCCCAGTTTGAATCCTAGTCAGGACACTATCTGCATAGAGTTTTGTATGTTATCCCTGTGCTTGCATGGGTCAAATGACATTCTGGAAGGTCCATTGGATTCTGTCCACATTTGCCTTAGTACATATGCATGTGAGATGGAGACCTTTGATTGAAAAAGTTCCTTGAAAAAAACATTAATGTGAATTTACAGTATGTAAAGTGCTGGTGACATAAATACATGTAATAAATAGTGAGAAGTCTTCATTTGCATACCTGTTCCAGGAGAGCGATTTAAAATATTCAAGACAGAGGTTCAGAATGACAACTTGGCTATTTAGAAGGAGAGGTTAGCAATGTCAGCCTTGAAATTTTTCTTATTAAGCTGAGTTATACTAAAAGTAAACACCAAAGCTAGCTGCATATCATTTGTCATATGCAATACCATGTGTCCTCATATTTTGGGGATTCCCAAACTTAGATACACATTGTGTGTAATCCTGATTTGTCCCTGAGGCTGGCCTGTGCCATAATGACCAGCTCACTTAGATCAGGTAGGATTGTGATGGGAAATATAACAATTCAATGTGACATTTCAATGAGCCCCTATAAGGTCATATCATCTGCATGTAACAGAAGGACTGGTGTGGTAGAGTACATCTGGAGACCTATATGAGCTCCTATGGACTGCACAGCTTCCATCTGTTCAGTTATTACAGAAAAGTAAAATTGACAGCACAGCAGCTGATACTTATTGTCATTTCAGAGCCCACAGTGGTACTGAGTCGCCAATTGTTTCAGCATATAAGCATTACTGGTTCTTCGATCTTGGTTATTGGTGAGGTACATGGGCTTGACAGACCAAGTCGGCTGTTGCTTCTCAGACACTGTTGCTAAGAACAGTTGAGGTGTTCTTACAGAATGGCATGTTACACAGGCAGATTCTGCCACTTTATTGGCCTGCATGTTTGACGTTTATAAGTGAGTATTTACATAGACAGTCTCTAGAATACTTTGGGGTATCCAAGCATTCACATACTGTATATGACATGGATAGTGCAGGGAAGAAGAGGAAATCAGGAGCAGACACCGCAACCACCAGAGTGGCAATGGTGATAGGGCAATGTTTCCTAATCTTTCTGATTGCTATTTTCCCACGTGCAGTTGGCTTACATTGTTTGCTATATATCCTCAGTCTCCATACACATGCACTTTTTGCTATATCTGGTTAATAAAAATTACTCTTATCTAATTTTTATTTGCACCTTTTTTAAGAAAAGCCACCGTGGGAAGGACCAGGAGAGAAGGGACAGCACACTCAGAATTTAGAGACTGGGGGTATGTGCTCTGGGTTCAGGGGAGTTTGCCTGGCATGAAAGGATAGCTTAACGCCTATTAAGGTTATCCACTTTCAAAGACAAATTAAAGCCCATTATACTTGCCCCCACCACAATATAAAGTGGAAGTACTTTAGCTGAACTCTGGGCCAAACAAATATTGCCCAAATACAAGAGTCCTGTGTATCCTTGACTAAATCTTGGTTTGCTTTGTGTATTCCTTCCAGATCTGTGCAGTAATCCAGTGTGAAATTTCCACCCTGTGCAGGAGCGTCCTGTAAAGACCAGTCACTGCTGCTCTCTCTCCTTGTTCAGGGTGACTTGGTCTGGTTTCCTACCCCCCTAGTTTACGCAGGCAACCTGTAATGGGTGGAGCCTGCTGAGCCCCTCCCACAGCTCTGCTCTCTGCACAGAATATGTACAGCACAGTGATGATGTCACTGCTACGTTTACATGGTAATATTTGTGTTTATAAACTTATTTGGTGTACACAAAGTGGATTTATACTGTATCCTTTGTGGCTATGGAGGAATACAGGGGTTAGACAAAAAAATGGAAACGCTACATGATTTACAGTTGTGAAAGTGACAGCATGTTTTGTGTGGAAAGCAGAAGTGATGTAACATTCTGCTTCCGCTGTGTGATGAGGCACCTAGCTAACAGGTGGGAAGCCTCACTTTCGTCATTTGATGCGTGCGCTGCTAGTAATACGGAGTCATGTCAGAGCTTACTGAGTTTCAAAGAGGGCAAATTGTTGGTGCCCGCTTAGCTGGTGCCTCTGACTGAAGTTGCCAAATTATTTGCGGTGTTGCAAGGTACAATATCAAAGGTCATGACGGCATATACAGTTTCTAGGAAAATGTCGTCTGATAAGCATGGCGTGGTCAACATGGTCAACTGACTGAAAGAGACAAAAGGACATTGCGCAGGATTGTGACCTCAAATAGGAAAACAACTGCTGCAAAAGTGACTGCAGAGCTCAAGCTCAGTCTTCCAAAGCTCCTGTTCACAAAAACTGTGCAGAGGGAACTCCATAAGCAAAGCAAAACATTCACAGGCGAGCTGCAATTACCATACCACAAGTGACCGATATTAATGCTCAGAAGTGGAGAGAGTGATGCAACACACATAAATCATGGACTGTCGATCAATGGAAGACTGTATGGTCCGATGAATGAAGCTTCACACTGCTCCCAACCACTGGATGTGTTTACATGTGGCAAACACCATCCCGAGCAGGACTATTTCTGTGCCAATGGTAAAGCATGTTGCCAGCCCAATCATGATTTGGGCAGCCATATATTGCTATTCTGCAGGCCCCATCATCACTTTGAAAGGTGTACAAATGTACAAATTTTGGCCAACCATGTGCACACCATTGAAGACAGCACCATTTACCAAGATGATATTGCTCCGATTCACACAGCTGGTGTTGTCAAATTGTGGTTTGATGAGCATGCAGACGAAGTCTTACACCTTCCCTGGGTGCCGCAGTCGACAGACCTGGAGAACAAGGTTGGGGCTCATTTTCCGCCTCTGGAACTAGTTTTGCATGAAGAGTGGTATCATACTCCATTATTCATCATTCAGGACTTATTTTTGTCAATTTCTGCAATTCAGGCTATCTGGGATGCCAAAGGCGGTCCAACACCATTTTAGGTAACAATTTTGTTCTTTACCTGGTATTTCCATTTTGTCCAACCCCTGTATATTTAAATGAGTGCAGCTGTAAGTCAGGCACAGTCAGGCAACTAACATTTTCAGAAAGAGATCAACAATGGCAGTCCTTTTTACTGAATCATTTTAATAAAGAAGCTTTGTTATCCCCACTTGGAGCTCTTTGGTCTTCTTTGGTTGCCTCCAGAAACACAGCCTACATTGATGCCAAAACTAAAAAAAAAAGGGAGTGAATTTGTCCTTTATTATTGCACTGTTTTACTTGAGTTTTCACCATGTTTCATTAAAATTCAACAAATTTGTAAAACTACAAAATTATAACTGGAAAAAAAGTTGCAAGATGATTATGGCACTATAAGAGTGGCATACATAATTAATACTCATAAAAGCCTCTGTTCCTCTTCTGAACAGTCCTTCCAAATATTCAGCACTTTTATTCTCAACGTTCAAAAGCAACTTTCCTTTACTAAGCTATAAAGCCTGTCTTATTTGCCACAACAGATGTTATTTTCAGATCACATTGGTTTCCATTTGTTATCAAATTGTTATAGCTTTCAGCCTAAAGCTACATAGATAGGTAGAAAAAAATGTGCAGCCATAAAAAAAAAAAACCTTGGCATCCTAGGAAGGCTCTTAGTTGATCACGGAATTTAAAAGTATGAATCAATTTGCTTTATAAGGGTTTCTAGTTTTCCTATAGAAAAATGTTAGAAGACCAATTAGAAGATCAGCAAACAAGACGCTGAACACTGGATTCAGTTTGTAAGGCTAGCCATACATGTATAGATTTTGCAGACTGAACAAGGGATAATAGATTCCTCCACTTATGCTAGACAGCATGGGTGGAGTGAAGGAATTTCCTCTGCCAGCTATTAAACAACTATTGAACAGTGAATACATCTCCAGAAAAGCACATTTAAGGACAGGGATTCCAATGCTTATTACAAAGGTAGAAAATACAAGGAGATCTTCAAATAAAATTACAAGTCTCCCTCAATGGATACCCAGAGTCCAAAGTGTCTTTAATTGTTCTTAATATCCTCACATTAAAACAGCCATCATGCTTTGAAGGCAAAAAAACTCCCTCTTCATAAGGTGGATTCTGTTGGTTGGCTGTTGGTGCCATGTGGACCCTGAACCCGGCTTTCCTATGAAATATCCATCACCTCTTGCTTTGGAGCAACTCAGTCAAATTGTGTCACCTTCTCCTAACCATAAGCCCGCTCACATGGATATTCTAGGCCTGGGGCCTGTTACCTGGAATAAACAAATGTCCACACAGTTGCCTTTTCACTGCTTTACTGCCAAAAAGTCAGTCCAGCACAATTCCTCAGTTACAGGAACATTGCAGCACACCAACAGCGTAGACTAACTGACAACAGTTTGCAGTGCAGAGCACTCTCCTCTTTCTCGTCACGTGATATACAGTGGTCACAGAAGAGCAGAACACTTAATGGTCTCCCAAATCAGTAAAGCCATATTCTCCAGATGTTACAGACTACTTAGTCTAGCATTACTCTCGCAGGAGCCACCTGGTAATTTGAGTTCTCTATTCTACACCTCGAATCCAAGAACAGCTTCAGCCCCTCTGACACACCTGATTGAATGAAAGTCACTGCAAGCACTTATAAGAACATGAGTATAGATACCTTTTAACTTGGCTGTGAGTCAGTACCAGGAAACAGACACAAGACTATTTAGTGGTAAATGAATTCAATGTATTGGTACAGGTTAGAGTAAATTGTGGTATGAGCATAAATAATGCAGAGAGCGATTCAGACACAGCCAGTTAGATAGTGTAATTGCTATGCCAAAGTAAGCTAGAATAGAGATCTGAACCACCAGACTGGAGTATTGCAGTGTGGATAAGAATGCTTTAACCAGTTTAGAGTGCACAAGAGAATGGCTAGGGTATGATGCAATATCACCGAGAGGTACCTTTTAATCTTAGCAATGGGCAAACGTCCCTGTGTAACAACTGTAATGGGACAGTCTTTCCTAACTCTTCAGCCCATTCCTAGCCATGGGGCCCAGCTGTACCGTTGGTGCACATTAGAACAATCCCATTCAGACCTGCAGATAGCAATAAGGCTACTAGGTAGCTGTGCTGTGTAGTCAGTTCCTAAAGGTTTCACTCTCTCTAGTGTCAACAGGTTAGGGCCACAAGGCCCTCTCACTGGACACAGTGACGCAGCAGTAGTCCCTCTGGTCAGCTGTCTGCTCACTTCAGAGTTGCCTCAACACAGCATGGCCTGTATCCTGGAAAAGGCTTAATCCCTCAGCACACAGATCATGCTTGGTACTACCTGGATGTAGGGACAAAGGGCTGCAGCAGGTCTCGACACTCTCTTTCCTCACTCTACTCTCCTGCGACCTCCAGTGCAGGCCCAGGAAAAGTTTTCAAATCTCATTCTCAAGCAGGGCTTTGTGGAGACTATAGTCCAAGCCCTATTACTTCCATTGGGCGGAAATCTTAAAGGGACTAAATGTCCCATAATTCTCCTTCAGCCTCCCCTGATTGGTACACTGCTGCTACTTACCAGGAAGTAGGGGGAGCTGGAGCAAGCGAGGTAATCACAAAGCCTGCTCTGACAGAGTACAGTAGTGGTGGGGAGGGGAGAAAGCCTGCAGTTGCAGCCACACAACATAGCGCCAGGGGGAGAGGAATAAGAGCGGCAGAGGAGCACACTGCCCAGCACTCCTCCAGCTGCCACATTAGCAAGGTGTTACTTACTCAGGGTGTCCTTCCTCACACACAAAGGAGATCCTCCAAAGGCCCAGAGGCCATTCTAATCAAAGCCATGGGACAAGGGTTGCTAGGTGCGGGTTAAGGGGGTCAAGGTTCCTTTGTCTGCTAAGTGTTCTCTCTCACCACCCTATTGGTTTAGCCGTGCAGAGGGTTACATAGTTAGTCTGGCTGAAAAAAAGACAAAAGTCCATCCAGTTCAATCGTAAAAAAAAAAAAGTTATAATCCTACACCCACAGTTGATCCAGAGGAAGGCAAAAAAACCAGCAAAGCACGGTACAATTTGCTCCTGCAGGGGAAAAAATTCCATCCTGATCCCCGAGAGGCAATTGGATATTCCCTGGATCACCTTTACCTATAAATGTTAGTAAACAGTTATATTCTGTGTATCCAAGAAAGAATCCAGGCCTTTTTTAAAGCAAAACACTGAGCTGCCCAGAACCAACTCTTGAGGGAGTCTATTCCACATTTTCACAGCTCTCACTCTGAAGAAACCTTTTCGTGTTTGGAGATTAAATCTCTTTTCTTCCAGACATAAAGTGTGCCCTCTTTGATGACCTCAGGGTGAATAACTGTACACCAAGTTCACTATATGAACCACTGATGTATTTATACACGTTGATCATATCCCCCCTTAATCTCCTCTTCTCAAGAATAAATTCAGTTCCTCTAATCTTTCCTCATAGCTGAGCTCCTCCATGCCTCTTATCAGTTTGGTTGCCCTTCTCTGGACTTTCTCCAGTTCCCCAATGTTCTTTTTGTGAATTGGTGCCCAAAACTGAACTGCAATTTCCAGATCAGGTATTACTAATGATTGTATAGGGGTAAAATGATATCTCTCTGGAGTCTATATCTCTTTTAATACAAGAGATGATTTTGCTTGCTTTAGAAACCGCAGCTTGGCATTGCATGCCATTATTAAGCTTGTGATCTACCAGAACCCCCAGATCCTTCTCCACCATTGATTCCCCCAGTTGTACACCCCCTAGTATGTATGATACATGCATATTCTTAGCCCCCAAGTGCATAACCTTACATTTTTCAACATTAAGCCTCATTTGCCACATAGTTGCCCAATTAAACAGTGCATTGAGGTTGGCGTGTAAGCTGGAGACATCCTGTAAGGATGGTGCCCTCTGCAAAGACTGAAATGGTATTTTTAATCCCAGACCCTATATAATTTCTTCTTTAGATAAGCTTCAGCTCAGCACTATATCTCTGCAGACCGGGAAGTCCTGCTCCCATACCCCAAGTGCACTGGGCCCCACACACAGCTGGCATGTAAAGGAGCCCTATCTCCACCCATTACATCACTAGGAGAGGCAACAGTTAAAGGGCACTAACACCTGCCAACACTCAGGTGTCAGAAAAATGGAATAAGGACTTGAATATACTTAATATACTGGATGTATTCACTGTTTGGCCAACAATCTTCCACCCAGTTCCTTCAACGAAAGACAATCGAAAAAGTTTTCTGAAGCTGGGTGGTTCTAACAATGCCACCCATAGCTTAAATTTCAGCAGGAATCAGCCGAAATTCTGATTCCTGTTGAAATGCCATAATTCATAAACTCAAATCATATACAGTTGCAAGAAAAAGTATGTGATTTGGGATTACGTGGAGTTTTGCATGAATTGGGCATAAAATGTGCTCTGAACGTCATCTAAGTCACAACAATAGAACAAAAGAACACAGTCTGCTGAACATAATACTGCACAAACATTAGATGTTGCCATGGTTTTTTTTATATTAACAATTTTTATTGGTTTTCAAAGAAATCATATGTTACAGAAAACAAGGAGAGAAAAACAAAAAAGACAAGCAAAACAGAGAAGTACATCGATGGCAAGGATTACATTTAGTCAAGACCAATAGAGTCATATATTAACAGTGCGTTAATAATCAGGGTCTTACATTTCAGGCCAGCATAGAGGAAGAGAAATTATCCCACGGGAGCCAGATCATCTCAAATACAGCAAACAAACCACTATGTGAAGCAGTCAAACACTCCATCTGTCTTACATCGGCAATAAGTTTATACAAAGTTGGCAATGAAGGTGGAGTAGAGGATAACCAACACATAGAAATACTTCTCCTGGCCGCTGTTAACACATGTGCAGCAAGTTTTCTGGCTAGTTTAGGTAGACCCGGGAATGGCAAGCCCAGCAAAAAATGCAATGGGTCAAATGGGAGAGAAACATGCAACAACGATTGCAACAAGGAGCGAACCTCTTCCCAAAAAGGAGCAATGGAGCTGCAGGTCCAAAAAATATGATAAAGAGAGCCAGAAGCTCTACTACAGCGCCAGCAAGCAGGAGAAGCACTCGGATTATAAACATGAAGAACTTCTGGTGTTTTGTACCACAACATCATAATCTTGTATATATTTTCCTTAAAAACCACACAAATAGAGGATTTAGATGCATTGTCCCATATTTTCTTCCATGACAATAAGTCAATATCACGTTGTATAAATTGAGACCATCTACGCATATAGAGGTGAGCGTCATTGGACAAAGGGGGGGCCTCCATAAGAACTTTATAGGTGCTAGAGACAATACCCCTTTGGTGGGGACCTTCCATACATAGACGTTCAAAGGGGGTAGGTTTCCCTAAGCTCAATGAGGGAGATAGAGTAGAGAAAAAGTGGCGTATTTGAAGGTATATATACAGATGGCGAGAGGGTAGAGAGGCTTTCCTCTGGAGATCCGAGAATGAATGCAACTTACGAGTCACCGGGTGTACCAAGTGACGTAGTTGAAAAAGGTTAGATCCTACCCAGAGAGACATCTGGGACTTGGCCACATTGTCTGGAAGATTAGGGTTATAAAGGATATTTGTCAGTGGGGGGCAATCAGAGGCCAATGTGAAGTTAGCCTTACATTTCTGCCAAACATTCAATGAGAAAAGCATGGGACCTAGGAATAAGTGTCGAAAAGAAAGGACTTCCACTGCTGAGGTCGACCAGAGAAGGGAACACGGATGAACAGGGGACAATTGCAAAGACTCAATCTCAGTCCATGTATTGGGAGGGTAGTGGGTGGACCATGACATGAGAAAGCGAAGGTGGGTTGCAAAGTAGTATGGTATTATATCCGGCGCTCCCAAGCCTCCCCTAGAACGTGGGGAAAGCAGAACCGAACGAGCAATCCTGTGCCGCCTGTTGTGCCAAATAAAGTGTAAGAAAGATTTCTGAAGGGAGTGGAGCTTGGACATAGGAACGGGTACGGGCAGAGTTGCAAACAGATATAAAAGTTTGGGTAGCACGGTCATTTTTAGGACATTAATACGACCGAGGAAGGAAATGGGCAAGGCATCCCAGTGTTTCAGAGAGCGAGAAATTGCTACAAACAGTGGGGGAAAATTGGCCTCATATATGAATTGGTAAGAGGAGGTGAGGTTGGTACCTAAGTACTTTAAAGAGTGGGTGCACCATCGGTAGGAAAAGGCTGCCTGAAGGGAGGAAAGAACGTCAGGAGAAACATGTATTGGAAGTGCCTCAGTTTTGGACGTGTTGACCTTATAGCCTGATAAAGCCCCAAATTGTTTCAAAGTTTTGTGCAAAATCGGTAAAGAGGTGTGGGGACTCGTAAGTGTAAGGAGAATGTCATCTGCAAATAACGATAATTTGTACTCACGAGAATGGGATTGTATTCCCCGGATATCCGGATCCGACCTGATGGCGATAGCCAATGGCTCCAGGCAGAGAATGAACAGCAGGAGAGAGAGTGGACAGCCCTGACGAGTGCCATTTGACATCTGAAAGGGTGGTGAGAGAAAGGAGGCTAATCTGACCTGTGAGAAAGGGGATGAATAAAGGGCCTTCAAAGCTGCTACAAATGAACCCCTAAAACCAAATCTCTCCAAAACCATGAACATATAGGGCCAGCTTAAACGGTCAAAGGCTTTTTGAGCATCCAGACTCAATAACACAGCAGGGGTAGAGGAACGATTGACCAAATCAACCAGATCAATAGATCTCCTGGTGTTATCTGCAGCCTGTCTGGCAGGTACAAAGCCCACCTGATCCCTGTGTATGAGCTTGGAGATAATACCGGAGAGTCGATTGGCCAAGATTTTAGTAAAAATCTTATAATCGGAATTAAGTAGGGCAATAGGGCGATAGTTATCTACGATAGAGTGATCCTTATCAGGCTTAGGGATAACCGAGATATATGCACGGGAGAAGTCAGTCTGGGGTATGATTCCCTTAAAAAGATCTCGGTAAAGGGAGAGAAGATGCGGGGCCAAAATACCAATAAAAGATTTATAGTAGGAGTAAGGCAATCCGTCCGGTCCCGGGGCTTTACGAGAAGGGAGGTGTTTGATTGTGTCCAATAATTCCTCTAGTGTAATGTCTGCATTAAGGGCGTCCATGTCTGAGGATGTTACTCTCGGAAGTGACAAGGGGTCAAAAAAATTGTCAAATGATGACTGTGTGAGAGACGGGTGAAGGTCCGGGGTCAGACAATTATATAATTTCCCATAAAATGAGCCAAAAAGTGTTGCCATGGCCCGAGGGTCATAAGTAGGGCTTCCATTTGGCTGTATTAGAAGATCGGGCATCGTAGAAGGGGACTGAGTTTTGAGACGGTTGACTAACATACGGTGTGGCTTGTTAGAAAATTCGTAAAATTTCTGTTTAACCCAAAGGAGAGACTGTGCAGTCTTACTGGAGTCAAAAGCTTTAATTTGGGCACGTAGAGATGCCACCCTCTGAAGCCCCGAAATAGATGGCCTATTCAGTAACCGACGTTCCGCCACCAAGAGCTGTTGTATGAGAGAGGCCCTAGCACTCGCCGAGGACTTTTTTAAACGAGAACCCATGGAAATACAAAGTCCACGAAAAACCGCCTTGTGGGCCTCCCACAGAGATGAAGAAGAAGCTACAGAACCGACATTAAGAGTGAAATATGAATCGAGTCCCCGTGACAATTCATCCCTAAGATGATCTGTGGAAAGAAATTTCTCATTAAGGCGCCAGTGACACGGTTTGGACACAGCAAGGGGGAAAAAAAAGATTTAAGGTCAAAGAGGCATGGTCAGACCAAGTGATGGGATTGATTTCAGAGGAAACCAGAAGTGGGAGCAAAGAGGCAGAGATGAAAAAATGATCTAGGCGCGAATAGCTACGGTGAGGGTTGGAGTAAAATGTAAATTGTTTATGAAGAGGGTGTTTAATCCGCCAAGCGTCAAAGAGACGATGCTCCCTAATCAATTTACGAAACGATTTTGAAGAGGAGCATTGCCGCTTCGAGGGGGTGGCTTCAAAAAGCACCTTCCTATCTTTATGAGGGGAAACAATCAGATTGAAATCACCCCCTACAATCACCTGTGAGGTAGTAATGGAATCCAGATTAGCGAGCGTTTGGGACAGGAATTGCAGTTGACCTGTATTGGGAGCATATAAATTCAACAGAACAAGGGGAGTCTCGCCAAGCATACACTCTAAAATAATATAACGACCCTGACGGTCAACTTTGGAGGAAACAACCCGAAGGGAGCAGTGTGACCCAATAAGGATTGCCACCCCGGCCTTCCCAGAGGGATCAAAGGCCGAGTACGCTTGGGAAAAAAATCTCGAGGCAAAACGGAAAGAGCCAGTCGATTTGAAATGGGTCTCTTGGACAAAAATAATGTCTGCTCCTGAGGATCGGAATTCCTTCAAAGCCATCCACCGTTTTTGAATGGAGTTGAGGCCCTTGACGTTATATGACAGAAACCGCAAAGCCATTATAAAATAACGACAACGGTTTTACATGTAATAGCATGAAAAATGAATGGAATACCATCGATGTAATACAGTAAAAAACAAAAAACATCAAACAGTTGAACACAATACTTTGCAAGGCAATAGTGTAAAGAACAAAAAACAGAGAAATAAGTATCCGCAAGGATATAAACTCGGGAGCAACAATGTGACCCAAGTCGTCTAGGCCTATGGCTAGACAAAATCGGGAGCAGCACGACAACCAGAACATCGGAGAGGACGTCAAACCCGGCCAGCAAAGAAAAAGTAATCAAAAATGAAAAAAGCACCCAACACAATTTGGCCGGACAGATAAGGGAAACCCGTGGGAAAATTATGTAGAGAAGAAAAAAAAAAAAAAGTGCAAGAGAGAACCAAAAACCCAGGAGGAAAAGGTTCATCACCAGATCCAGAAGGTAGCCCCAGAGATTCGTCAAGCAGGTGGATCAGTTGACCGAGAATGGCGCGGACGTTGTGGGGTACGTGAAGGTCTCTTCCGACCTCTGCGAACCGGGGTCCAAATCCCGCTGGGGGTGGCGGACGGACGAGACGGAGTTGGTGGCAGAGAGGACCCATCCTCTGACAGAGGCGGAAGTCCCAGGCGTTTTAGGAAGGAGTCCGCCTCATGAAGATCACGGAGCACAACTTGGGTATTGTCCCTATTTACGACCAACCGAAAGGGAAACCCCCAACGGTAAGGGACATGGTGTTGTTGAAGGTGCATGGTAATCGGCTTCAGGTCTCGTCGCTTAGCCAGCGTAATCGGGGACAGGTCGCAGAAGAGTTTGAGTCTGTCACCCTCAAAATCCAGCGATGATTTATGACGAACAGCAGAAAGTAGAGCTTCTTTGCTTTGGAAAAAATGAAAGCGAACAATAACGTCGCGAGATCTGGTGCCTTCAGCAGGTTTTGGGCCCAAGGAGCGGTGAGCCCTATCCATACGCCAATCTGCTACTGGAACTAAGGGGGCAGTGGCAGTAAAGAAGGACAGAAGATGACGGTGCAGCTGTGCATCTGCAATAGACTCGGACATACCGCGAATACGGATATTTTGGCGCCGTTCCCTGTTTTCCAGGTCCTCTTGCTGGAGCTGCATTTGGGACATGGAGTGCTTCAAGTAGGCGTTATCTTCTTCCAGTACGTGGACGTATTGTACCAAATTATCAAACTCGTTTTCCAATCTGTCCGTGCGGTCTCCAATCTGGGCAATTTCCCCTCTAAGCTCCAAGGCCAGCTTTCCCACCTCCGTGGATATGGACGCAGTAATGTTGCGCAAAAAATTTTGTAACTTATCATCCAACGCCGACAATGTGAGGGAAGCTGATGAGGTGGCCTGCTGAGGTGCCTGGATGGAGGGAGGATGCTTCCCTGATGCAGACTGCTCTGCAACCCCCCCAGTAGCATGCTGGGGCTCATAGTCCTCCAGCAGTGATTGTGTCAGGGCAGAGGCTGGAACATCTGTGGGTGCAGTACCCTCTGCGACCACCGGGGGGCCGCGATCCCTTCCTGGGCTCCCAGCCATACTAGAGGCCGGGGATTGCGGCCTGGAGAGGAACCGCCGGAGCGGCGACAGCCGCGGGTCACGTGACTGCGGGGAGGGGGGCCTCCAGCGCCCTATCTTCCCCATCAAGTTTCCTCAAGTGCCGGGCCGGGTGCGGGGTACGTAGGACTCACCCACAGCTGAAGAGGAGTGGAAGCGGCTGTCGGGTGAGTCTTTACTGGCCGGGGATGAGCGGAGCTCACTTAAAGTGCGGCCGCCATCGATCCTGGCCGCGCATGCGCCCCGTTGCCATGGTTTAATTGCACATAACATGTAAACATTCACAGTGCAGGCAGGAAAAAGTATGTGAACCTTTGGACTTAATAACTGGTTGACCCTCCTTTGGCAGCAATAACCTCAACCAAACGTTTCCTGTAGTTGCAGATCAGACCTGCACAACGATCTGGAGTAATTTTGGACCACTCTTCACAAAACTGTTTCAGTGTAGCAATATTCTTGGGATGTCTGGTGTGAGTCGCTCTCTTAAGGTCATGCCACAGCATTTCAATCAGGTTAAGGTCAGGACTCTGACTGGGCCACTCCAGAAGGCGTATTCTGTGCTGTTGCAACCATTGTTTTGTTGAATTACTTGTATGCTTTGGGTCATTGTCCTGTTGCATCACCCATCCACTGCGGAGCTTCAGTTGGCGGACAGATGGTCGTACGTTTTCCTGCAAAATGTCTTGATAAACTCTGGAATTCATTTTCCCATCAATGACAACAATCCGCCCAGGCCCTGAGGCAGCAAAGCAGCCCCAAACCATGATGCTCCCTCCGCCATGTTTTACAGTGGGGATGAGGTTTTGATGTTGGTCTGCTGTGCCTTTTTTTCTCCACACAGTGTTGTGTTCTTCCCAAACAACTCAATCTTGGTTTCATCTGTCCACAGTATATTTTGCCAGTAGTGCTGTAGAACATCTAGGTGCTCTTTTGCAAACTTCAATACTGATTTATATTAAAACTAAGCTTTTTGTGAGTTTCTTAGTGAATGTAATCAATCTGCATACTATATCCTGCTCTCATAGTGTTTAGCAATAGGAGGACATGGAGGAGGAGAGAAGGAGGGGAGTGTCATTTGCCTCTATGTATACTCTTACATGTGTGACTCTAAAGCTGGCATCAGCAACCCATCGATTGCAATCTACCTGTCGATCGTGGCCATCTGACAGGCACATCTCAACCCGACATGCCACTAGCTCCTGATCCAGCCTTCCCCATCAAATCAGATGGGTAATCTACAAAAAAAGTGAGCAAAGCCACTGCCCAGCTCAGTTCACACAGCACACATGCAGCAGCAGCAGGGTGCCAAGTGCAGTGCACTCCTGCACTTGGCACTAGTAAAGAAGAGACAACGTCTGTCAGGTGGAGTGATCTCCATCCGACAGATGGTTTCTAGTCCCCGCCTCTGACTTATTGTCATTCAGAGTCCGGGAGGTGGAAAAGGAAGAAAGAGCAGAGCCGGCACCATGCAAGTAATTATAGTTGGTTTGTTATAGTGAGGAAATGGGGGGGTATAATGACATTAGTAATGCGCAGCATGAAGGAGTTAATGTGATGCCTCTGGTCACTGATGTAACCAGTGGCAGTTATTGAACCCCTTTGTGCTGCATTAGTAGCACCAGCTTCAGTGTTAATTAACCCTTTTATGCTGCAGCATAAAAGGGTTATTAAATACTGCTACTGGCCACTAATGCAGCATAAATGGGTAATTAACACTGACATTGGTGCCACTAATGCAGCACAAAGGGGTTCATTAACTGCCATTGTCCACCAATAGGGAGGGTACTTTGACACACGAGAGGCATGGGAGGGCGGTGCGAGGGGGGACCCCCTTTTCACCATCTGTAAAAGCAATCCAGTGGCTAATTAGTCACTAGTATTGCTTTTACAAGAAACAGCATTGCCTGCCTGAAAAAGCAATAATGAGATGATGTTGCAGCTGCAGGGATCAACCTGGTATAGCACTTTATAATGGCAGCATAAATGTATGTTAGCCGGTCTTAAAGTGGATAAAATAGAATTCAAGCCTAACCTAACTAGGCTTAAAAATGCCCCCCCCCCTCCAAACACCCATGCTGACTAACGTATTTTCAGGCCACTCCAGTCTGGTCATGTTATCTCACCTGTGTGAGCTAGCAGAGAGGAGGGAGTGCCAACAACGGCTGGGATATAGGAACCTATGGGTGACATCACTGCTCCAGGTTTTACCAGCCGTTGTTAAGCAATCTCTCCTCTGTAGCTGTCGCTGGCTGACACAAGGAAGATCACATGACCAGACTGGGGCAAGCTGAAAATAGATAAGTACATGCATCTTTTTTACAGTGATGTTTGTTTATTTATATTTCATATAAATAAACAAACATTGGGGCCTTTAAAAAATGTCTTTAAAACATTTTAAAAAAGCACTGCACCCTGGTGATCTTTTCCATGATGCTCAGGTAGAGCTCCACCTCTCAAAGGTTGCCTACTCCTTCTTTATAGTAATGTGGGCTGCACAGATAAAAAAAAAGGAGGAAATGAAGAGTTTAGAAGGGAACTGAAATATGAGCATGCTCAGTAGAGGACACCAGCTGGTCTACACTACACAATCTCAGGCTGAAATGGGGACACAGAGAAGATGGAAGGGACAGCTGAAGGCAGGATGAACCAGGTATATTTCATTCTACACAAAACAAATGCTTTAGTGGCTTTATGAGCATGCACATTCTGTTATATAGCATGTAATGAGCAGGGCTTTTTTTCAGCAGGGACGTGGGTGAACGCACTTTCGGCACCTCCAACACTTAATGTATGTATTGGTAAGGCTTGCTGGGGTGTACTGGAGGGTCTACTGATGCTGGCTGCCGGGAGGGGGTTTATTGTCACTGGGAGGGATCTACTGTTGAGGGAGGGGTCGGTTGTTGCTGGTGGGGGGGTCTGTTGATAGTTTGGGTGAATCTATTGTTGCTCTTGGAGATCTATTGTTGCTGGGGGGGGGGGAGAGAATCTACTGTTGTTGGGGGATGTGTTGTACTGATTGTTTTGGTATCATTAACATATTCCATACAAATTACTTAGCACCACAAAATGATTCTGTACTCTCTTAAAGGGGTGGGGTACTGAGATATGGGTAGGAGCTGAAATCAAGGGACAGTGCTTGGAGGTGGATAGGGGCGGAGACAAGGGGTGATTTGGAAGGAGATACATGCACCTATTTTATGAGAAAAAAGTCCTTTGAGTTTTTCATAGTCTGGGTTTAATTACATTTTTATAATTAGGCCCCAATGTGTATATATAGTGACAGAGTACTGCTAAAGATAAAATCATCAATAAATTATTATCACCTTTAAATGTTCATGATATCATGGATTGTGCTTTTGGTGTTTGTTGCTGCAAATTGCCTGTTCGCAGGACTACAAATCAGTTTCCAGTAAGAGCTATCACATATCGTATTTTCTGGATTAAGGTACATTGTGTGCGATAGCTGCTTTGTTGTTGATAACATACGGAAGCAGAATGTTTTATGCTACAGGCTGAGGGTGTTATGGAAATTGTTGATGTGAATGGACAGCAGACACAGGAAAATAGTTACAAATCCTGCTTATGTATCAATTCATTTTGTGCTATTCATAGAATATTCTTTTATAGAAGAAAAGCTGCTAGTGTATAATTGCTATATATAAATGTATTTTGCGAAACTGTTCTCAAAGCCCCTGCTAAACGGTAGTTCACATCCTGGAGATTGGGTGGTGGGTTTAAATCTCAGCTCTGTATTCAGCTCACCAATTCCTGCTTATTCCAGGTGAAAAATGTAATGGTGTAACGGCTACATCAAGCTGCAGGATGGATTATCTGAGCAATATGCAGCATTCACCTGTGTACACCTTTAATTGGTATGATCCACGCTGGCTGGTAAAATCCCCAGAATCTCTGGTATACAGTGTACATAACAAGGTGTTTTCATGATCACATGACATCACCATGTAGCTAAATCCATGCTATGGGAAAACTGGGGCTGTCTGAGGATGCTTTATGGCCCCAAAGGGCCTAATTTATGATGGGGCTACAGTATGGGCCACTTATCACTATATACGGGGCTACTGAATGTTCTGGGAAGAATGCCAGGGACTGGAGAATGCTTCAGGAACCTAATACTTTTTTTTCCATTGTGAGCTAATCCTAATGCAGACAACAGGCACAAGAGTCCATACTGTCAGTAATTTGTAGACCTTGGTTGTCATTTTTCTAGGCCAGGTGAGAAATGGAAACAAGCTCCTGGATGGTAAAGACAATACAGACTCCACCTTCCTACAAGACTTTAAATACTGCACTCTAAGGTCATAACCACAAGTAAACTCTACTGATTTTCCCTATTACATATAAGCTTGGACATCATCCAAACCCATCTCTAGCCAAACTCTGAACTTGTGCTCGTTTATTATTCCATTGACCTGTAACTGTGTCATTCTTACCCTGACTCTAAGGTTACATGATCTGCGAAGCAGGAATGACCTGGCCTGCAACCCCCTGGGGTAAAAAAAGTAAATGAGTTTGGAATTCAATCAGAGATTAGTATGGAGGATGCCTGAGCTCATCTCTATTCCTTATAAATGCAAAAAGAATTCCTTGACCAGTCTTTACAGATACCAGTGGTGGAGTTGAGGAAGCCGAACCAAGGTAAGAAGGTCCAGGGGAAGTCCCTTGTTGGAAAGAGCCAGGATAAAGGCTGGTCTCTCAGAAGGGCCTGCTGATTCACTTGGACGCACTAGACTGAAAACGCGCATGCAGTGTTGCTGGGTTGGCGTAAAGGTTCTGACACTGCGAAGCTGGACTTTGTTCTGAATCCAAGGAGTCTGTAAGTGATCTGCGTGGCATTTGAAATCCCTAACCTTCTCCTTCCACCTCCTTTCAAGTTCAACATTAAAGCTTTGAAAAAGACCTAAAGTGACTGGCGCCCAATTTCTGTGTTAATATCCCCCTTTTTAGCCATGGACTCAGCCCTGGGGTAAATGCTGGCTTGATCCCTGCCCTTTGGAGGTACTATATCTGTCTTCGGGGGAGTCAGGGGGGGCGCTACATATGAATCATTCAGCTTGTAAGCAGCTCAAAGATGGCAAATTTGTGAACTAAAACTGAGTAATAGGTATGCATTAGTGTCCAAAAGATGAGGTTAGAGATGGGTTTGAGGGAAAAGTGATTCTAAAGGCTTTTTTTGTTTTTGTTTTTTTAATAGCAAACATGTGTATACTTACCTGCTGTGTGCAATGGTTTTGCACAGAGCAGCCCTGATCCTCCTCTTTTCGGCTTCCCCTCTGGCGTTCCTGGCCCCACCCAACTGTCGGGTACCCCCACAGCAAGAAGCTTGCTATGGGGACACCCACTGCTCCATGTGTCCATTCACACGCAGAGCAGAGGCTCGGCTCCACTCCCTCTCTTTTCTCATTAGCTCACTGGCTGTGATTGACAGCAGTCGGAATTAATGGATCCCGCTTCTGTCTAAGCCAATGAGGAGAGGGAGTCCTGGGATAGCTGAGACTCCAGTGCACATCCCTGGGTTGAGAGGGGGCTTAGGTGAGTATTGGGGGGGGGGGGGGGCTGCTGCACAGAGAAGGTTTTTTACCTTCATGCATAGAATGCATGAAGGTAAAAAACCTTGAGCCTTTTCAATCACTTTAAGCTGTTGACTTTTGACAAAGTTAAAAAATTGCATGTCAGTAAAGCTTCTTCAAAGATGTCAACCAAGGGGTCGTAAAAACAGGTGTTTGATCCATGTCCCCCCCCCCCCCCCAAGACTGCCCACCTACAAATGCACATTGCACATGGGGTGCTTGGAGCAGTAAATATTGCCATGGCTTTGCATCACAGTGCTGCAGTTTTAATGCTACTTGTAGAGTTTGACAGCCAACACCTGTCAAAACTCTTATGCAGGTGAATGGGGCTGTGCCACAACTGTGTGCCAAATGTTTGGCTCAACCACTTGTTTTTACCCCCTGACTGCCCACCTATAAGCAGACATGGTGATGCTCAGAGCAGTACACATTGCCATGGATGGCTTTGCATTGTGATGAGGCTATTTTCATGCTACATACAGAGTTTGATAGGCAACACCAGCTGTCAAACTCTCTCGTGTAGGTGAATGGGGCTGCGCCACAACTGCAAGCCCACAGACGATAATGTCAATATTCTCATAGCACACTTTCCTGGATTAGGCCCAGAAGTAGCAGGGGCTTCAGCAACAACCACCTTGAGACTGGAGGCATCACAGTTCAATGTGAAAAAGGAAAATTGGGTATTTGGCGCACTCCAAAACTGGGTAATATGGTACATGCAGCAAACAATTGAGAATACGTAGATTTGCATATATTCATGTACAGTATGTATGTACAAACATATAAACCATAAATGATGAATGGTAAATCATGAACAATGATTAATAATAAATAAAAAGTCCTTATTGGAAAGAGTCCTAGTAGGAGTTCTAATGCACCATAGGATGGGGGCAGCCAGCCAATAATGAGCTAGAGAGGCCCTGTGGAAGATTAGGAAGAAAGAGACGGCGCCCTCTAAGTGCAGTATAAAAGTTTTTTAATGGATAAAATGTATAGTAATACAGGACACTCATAAAGCATTGGAAGAATAGCACGTGTAATATTAAAAGCATCCGCTTGTAGTGAAGGAGTGTGGAGCCTCTAGGTGGATGGGGGTATCCGGCGTCTGGTGGTGATGCTGGTGGCTTCTAGCATGTCCTCCGAGTTCCAGGATTCCCTCAGTACAGTCGAGACGTCACGTCAGTCACGTGATGGCGGGGGTTGCTGCGCATTTGGAGCATGCGTGCTCTCTCATCAGGCCAAGAGACAGCCATCTTAAGGCAGAGCATTTGTACCCTCAGCGAAGGAATGGGCAAGGAAACTCCTCCTGCAAGCAGGACCAGCAGCAAGAGAGCTGATATTTAGCGCAGGAGTGGATAATACAAGGAATGTATCATAAAAATGAATAAAGGAAAAGTACTGGATATAGCGGGATGTGTTGATATACAGAAATCACCTTTTGAAGGCTAATGCATATAGCATTTGACAGATGTGAACACTAAAATGAGGGTTCACAGCATTATTGGAGGTACAAGTAATATAAATGACAATTAATAAACAAAGCAGAAGAGGAATATGCCGAAAACCAATAATAAAAGCAATAACAAAAACAAACAATGAAAATAAATAATAAATGTAGTAAGTATACAGTAAAGAATGTTGAGGGAATCTTGGAACTCAGAGGACATGCTGGAAGCCACCAGCATCACCGCCAGACATCCCATCCACCTAGAGGCTCCACACTCCTTCACTACAAGCGGATGCTTTTTATATTACAAGCACTATTCTTCCAATGTTTGTGAGTGGCCTGTATTACTATACATTTTATCCATTAAAAAGCTTTTATACTGCACCACCTCCTTCTTCCCGATCACAGGTCAATGTACATCTTAGCCAGCACACAACAGATGAACATGCACCATCCAACCATACTTGTACTTGTGCTCAGATGGTACTTGTTGATCTGTGGTTCACTGGCAAAGATGTACTTTGACAACTCCAAGCCAAACACTTGGTTCGCAGTTGCAGTGCATTATCACAATGTAAAATGTCCATTCAGAAAACAAAAAGAAAAACAGGTTTTAGGAAGTTGCAGTATCACTTCCTGAATGCCTGCAAACTTCCTTTCACCACCCCTCTGAAAAGCAATCCACAGTGGATTGCTTTTCAGGAGGTGGTACATGATACTATTGTGAAAGGAACCTGTGTCATTTGGGCTACTTCTTTGGGGTATTAATGGACTGCGTTTTTTTTATTTTTTTTGTTAAACCTTTATTGAAAAAAATTAATTGTACATTACAAGAAATTGAGCAAGCAGAAAGCAATATAAAAGAGTTCAAGTATCTGTAAGTAAAGTAAATATAAATATATAAAAGGTAATGTACAAATATATCAGTTCCAAGGTAAATGTATATATCAAAAAACATACAAAAGGGCACCTTCAGTGTCGTACATATGAATCGTATAGAAAAGGACCAACAATAACAGTTCACATAGCCAATATAGGTAGCTATAATAAAAAAAGGATTACTGTAGTAAATTCAATCTGAAGCTGGTAAACGATAGAGGAATTAAAGATCCCACTTTGCATCAAATTTTGCTTCAGTGCTATTTAAGGAATGAAAAATCTTCTCCATCAGCATATTAGCATCCATTCTACAAATCACCTGAGAAAAGCGGATATCAAAAGACTTCCAGTAGTTGGCGATGACCCAATGCATCACAGCACAGAGGGTAAGGATCAGTAGCTCCATTGGTTTAGAATGCTATGTGAAAACAATAAACAATTAGCCTTGCTCAAAGTAATTTGTTTCCCAACCAATTGAAAATGTTAAATACTTAAAGTGGTTGTAAACCTCAGTACACATTGCCATGGATGGCTTTGCATCGTGATGAGGCTATTTTCAAAAACATGAACAAAGCATATCCTTCTATGCTGTGCACTTGCCTCTATCCAAAGCACTGAGTGTGATTTCTCTCTGCCGCCTTTTCCTTTGATATGTGCATAAGTCACATCTGACAGGTTTTCCTGACACCAAGAAATAAAAAGGTGATGGGGAAGCAGATCTTCAACACACAGCCTGTGATTCTTGCTAGCTCTGCATGTTCTGTGTGTACTGTGAGTAGGGTGTGTTCCTTCCCACCACAGCTCCCCTCACTGAGCTCTGCGCTATGAGACTTCAGATTCCTGACCTCTGCTGCTTGAGCTGGAAAGAAAAATCCTTAGATGTGTGTTTTTAAAATGATCTACAGAAGATATGGCGGCAGATAAACAGGTACAACTTCTGTAGGAGGATTTGTTTCATCTGTGTATCGCCTCATGCTAGTCACTTCACTGAGTATATATGAGGATTTTCAACCACTTTAATGTCACTATAAATGGGAAACCAACCAACTTCTCATCAATGCACCCTGGCTTCACATCAGAAGCCTTTATGTCAGCGATCCCCCGATCATGGTGAAGCCCCCCTATCCTTTGGAGACTCACCACCACAGAGTCACCCCATTGCATCAGAGTCTTCCATCACCACGGAGTCCTCTCATCCATACAGCAAATTGGGTCTTGTGCTTGTGGTGCCCTGAGGGGCTCAAATGGCACCCTGGCTGAGAAACACTGGGTTAGGGAAACTGATCTCTCTCTGCTGCAGTTTCACTTTCACCTTTGTGCCCGCTCCCTGCAACTGGACAGAAAAATGAGAGCAAGAAGGTGATACCAAGTCAACCTTCTTCCCATACTGCATCCTGATGCCATCTCTTCCCCAGGTAAGTGACACACATGCACCTGGCCATCCACATGATGTTAAAGAACACGTGATACATCAGAGCGGCCACCTTCTTCCACTGCTCTGTGGTCCAGTTCTGAAGCTCATATGCCCATTGTAGGCACTTTTGGCTGTGGACACGGGTCAGCATGGGCACCCTGACCGTTCTACGGTTATGCAGCCCCACACACACCAAACTGCGATGCACTGTGTTCTGACACCTTTCCCTCTGAACCAGAATTTACTTTTTCAGCAATTTGAGCTGCAGTAAGCCTTCTATTGGATTGGACCAATCGGGCCAGCCTTTGCTCCCTAAGTGCATCAATGAGCTTTCCCCTATGACCCTAATGCTGTTTTTCCAGTTTTCCTTCCTTGAACCACTTTTGGTAGGTCCTGACCACTGCAAACCAGGAACATCTCAAAAGAGCTGCAGTTCTGGAGATGCTCTGACCCAGTTGTCCAGCCATTATAATTGGTCCTTGTTAAAGTCATGCAAATCCTTATGCTTGCCCATTTTTTCTGCTTTCAAAATATCAACTCCATCAACAACATGTTCACGTGCAGCTAATATATCCCACCCACTTCCAGATGCCAGTGTAATGAGATCCTCAGTCAAGGCACCCTTTAAAATGATGGACAGTCCCAAGGCACCCTTTAAAATGGACTGTCTTCAGGCACCCCATTCTAAAATGGAGTGCCTCTAGACTGCCCATGATTTTAAAAGGACACCCCATTCCAAAATGTGAAAAATTATTCTAATAGTTTTATATAATACAGCTACATCCACACATGTAGGACACCCAACATTAGAGGTGATTTATTCTTCCAAAGCAAATACACTTTTACACACTGGTACTGACTAGTATTCCAGTGTTTCTCTTCTCCCTCAGTTTTTCTCCATCACTGAGATAATGTGACCCCAGCACTGATGGAGAGGGGCAGGGGAGGGTCAAACTAGGATGCTGTGCAGTCAGCTGACATCCTTATCAACTGATGATGTCATTGGTTGCCAGGATGCCGGCGGCTAGAAGGTCATAATGGTGCACAATGAAAACCTGTGGCTTTGTGTAACGAAAAGGCAGGCTTGTTCCACCCGCTGGCTTGTATACAAGTTTTGGACAATTTTTAGACATTTTGCCAAGACACATCTGAAGAAACCTCAAAGCACCCTGGTTGAGAAAGGCTGGTCCATGTTATTAAGTTTACCTGTCAGTGGTCATAATGTTATGGCTGAGCAGTGTATATTGTATATACTGTATGTAAAATTAAAAAAAAAATGACACCCAATGGAATATGTTGACTTTTTCAACAGATATGATTAGGCAAACATTAGATATTTTGTCCAACAGTGCTTACACATAAAGGTTATATACTCGAATAATATCAATAGGTGTAATGTCAGATTTACACTTTCTGGTTGTGGGGATGAAAAGCAGGCAGCTGAACAACATTTTTACTGCCCACCAACTGTCCCCTTTAAGTTTCAAAGGCAGCCAGACGGGGTGGCACACAAAGCTTTGCAGACATGGCAAATATCGTTCACATCCCATTCAACTGAACGCATGTGGCATGATGGTGTGGTATTTTTAAGGTTAGGATCTCTGACATGAAATTCCTGATAACTAACACGTGCAAAATCCCTTCAGTTGGAGGATGTTCGTGGGTTTCCTTGCATGAACTGCCCATCTGAAATCTCCCACATTTCAATGGGATTCAACTCAGGGCTTTGACTGGGCCAGTCCATAACTCTCCATTTGTTCTCTCTGAATCATTTCTTGGTAGATCTGATAATGTGATTTGGAACGTTATCGTTCTGAACGATCCATTTCTGGTTCACTTTCCAACTCTTAGGCAGACGGCCCAGCATTCTTATCAAGTACACTCTACCTTAGATTGTACGCCCCGTGAGGGTTAGGGACTCATGTGAATGTACAATATATACAGTTGTGTTCAAAATAATAGCAGTCAGACATCATTAACCTGATCAATCACTGTTTTTGGTAGAAATATTTCTACATGGCAAATAATTTACTGGGGTGCCTGTACTGGGGGTGCCTGTACTGGGAGTGTGGTGTTCCTGTACTGGGAGTGCCTGTACTGGGAATGTGGTGTTCCTGTACTGGGAGTGTTGGGTGCCTGTACTGGGTGTGTGGTGTTCCTGTACTGGGAGTGCCTGTACTGGGAGTGTTGGGTGCCTGTATTGGGAGTGTTGGGTGCTTGTACTGGGAGTGCGGGGTGCCTGTACTGGGAGTGCGGGGTGCCTGTACTGGGAGTGCCTGTACTGGGAATGTTGGATGCCTGTACTGGGAGTGCCGGGTGCCTGTACTGGGAGTGTTGGGTGCCTGTACTGGGAGTGTTGGGTGCCTGTACTGGGAGTGCCGAGTGCCTGTACTGGGAGTTCAGGGTGCCTGTACTGGGAGTGCGGGGTGCCTGTACTGGGAGTGTTGGGTGCCTGTACTGGGAGTGCGGGGTGCCTGTACTGGGAGTGCGGGGTGCCTGTACTGGGAGTGCCTGTACTGGGAATGTTGGATGCCTGTACTGGGAGTGCCGGGTGCCTGTACTGGGAGTGTTGGGTGCCTGTACTGGGAGTGTTGGGTGCCTGTACTGGGAGTGCCGAGTGCCTGTACTGGGAGTGCCGAGTGCCTGTACTGGGAGTGCCTGTACTGGGAGTGTTGGGT
Source organism: Staurois parvus (assembly GCF_062004578.1). NCBI lineage: Eukaryota > Metazoa > Chordata > Amphibia > Anura > Ranidae > Staurois > Staurois parvus. Next base: position 6,610,089 of record NW_028318344.1, on the reverse strand, counting down.
GCCTGTACTGGGAGTGCGGGGTGCCTGTACTGGGAGTGCCTGTACTGGGAATGTTGGATGCCTGTACTGGGAATGTTGGGTGCCTGTACTGGGAGTGTGGTGTGCCTGTACTGGGAGTGCCTGTACTGGGAGTGTTGGGTGCCTGTACTGGGAGTGCGGGGTGCCTGTACTGGGAGTGCGGGGTGCCTGTACTGGGAGTGCCTGTACTGGGAATGTTGGATGCCTGTACTGGGAGCCTGTACTGGGAGTGTTGGGTGCCTGTACTGGGAGTGCCGGGTGCCTGTACTGGGAGTGCCGGGTGCCTGTACTGGGAGTGCCTGTACTGGGAGTGTTGGGTGCCTGTACTGGGAGTGCGGGGTGCCTGTACTGGGAGTGCCTGTACTGGGAATGTTGGATGCCTGTACTGGGAGTGCCGGGTGCCTGTACTGGGAGTGTTGGGTGCCTGTACTGGGAGTGTGGTGTGCCTGTACTGGGAGTGTTGGGTGCCTGTACTGGGAGTGTGGTGTGCCTGTACTGGGAGTGTGGTGTGCCTGTACTGGGAGTGTTGGGTGCCTGTACTGGGAGTGCCGGGTGCCTGTACTGGGAGTACCGGGTGCCTGTACTGGGAGTGCCGGGTGCCTGTACTGGGAGTGCCTGTACTGGGAGTGTGGTGTGCCTGTACTGGGAGTGTTGGGTGCCTGTACTGGGAGTGCCGGGTGCCTGTACTGGGAGTGCCGGGTGCCTGTACTGGGAGTGTTGGGTGCCTGTACTGGGAGTGTGGTGTGCCTGTACTGGGAGTGTGGTGTGCCTGTACTGGGAGTGGTGGGTGCCTGTACTGGGAGTGTGGTATGCCTGTACTGGGAGTGCCTGTACTGGGAGTGTTGGGTGCCTGTACTGGGAGTGCCTGTACTGGGAGTGTTGGGTGCCTGTACTGGGAGTGCGGGGTGCCTGTACTGGGAGTGTGGTGTGCCTGTACTGGGAGTGTTGGGTGCCTGTACTGGGAGTGCCGGGTGCCTGTACTGGGAGTGTTGGGTGCCTGTACTGGGAGTGCCGGGTGCCTGTACTGGGAGTGCCTGTACTGGGAGTGCCTGTACTGGGAGTGTGGTGTGCCTGTACTGGGAGTGTTGGGTGCCTGTACTGGGAGTGTTGGGTGCCTGTACTGGGAGTGCCGGGTGCCTGTACTGGGAGTGTTGGGTGCCTGTACTGGGAGTGTGGGGTGCCTGTACTGGGAGTGTTGGGTGCCTGTACTGGGAGTGTGGTGTGCCTGTACTGGGAGTGTTGGGTGCCTGTACTGGGAGTGTTGGGTGCCTGTACTGGGAGTGCCGGGTGCCTGTACTGGGAGTGCCGGGTGCCTGTACTGGGAGTGTTGGGTGCCTGTACTGGGAGTGTGGGGTGCCTGTACTGGGAGTGTTGGGTGCCTGTACTGGGAGTGTGGTGTGCCTGTACTGGGAGTGTGGTGTGCCTGTACTGGGAGTGTTGGGTGCCTGTACTGGGAGTGTGGTGTGCCTGTACTGGGAGTGTTGGGTGCCTGTACTGGGAGTGTGGTGTGCCTGTACTGGGAGTGCCTGTACTGGGAGTGTTGGGTGCCTGTACTGGGAGTGCGGGGTGGTGTGTACTGGGAGTGTTGGGTGCCTGTACTGGGAGTGCGGGGTGGTGTGTACTGGGTGTACCGGTATTAGTTCCTGGTTCCTGTGGGGGCAGTGAGTATCCCGGCAGTAGTCGGTCTCTCCTCCTCCTCCTCTTCTCTCCGGAATCCTCCTCCCCTCCCTCACACACGGCCTAGTCGTACTCTGAGTCCTCCGATCCCCGGCCCCCGACCTCTCCCCCATCATAATGAACATTTTCAGGTTCCTGGGGGATCTCTCCCATCTCTGCGCCATCATCATCCTTCTCCTGAAGATCTGGAAGTCCCGCTCCTGTGCCGGTAAGCGCTCATTCCTCCCTGCAATGTCCGCCCGGTGTGAACTACAAGTCCCAGCATGCCGTGCGGTGCCGGGCCCAGACCTTCCACATCACTACTAGAGAGCCCCGATTTGTCACCTGACTGTGGGGGGTTGTCAGTATGATTTGTGGGGTTCATGTATAGGGCTTCTCGGGTGGTGTGGAAGTATGTGTGACACTATAGGTGTATAAATGTGTGGTCACCTGTACTGATATCACATTCTACACTTCTATGGGATCTGTTAAGGGTGGTGTACTTCTGCCCATCCACTTCTGAGATTTATACAGCTCCGCCACCCAGCACAGCCATCTCTCTTTTATGTTCTGTAATTCAATAACACAGGCAGGTCCATCTCCTGGCTGGTGATAGGTGAGCTCATCTCTCTGTCACTCTGCTCTCTCCTCCCATTGGCCTTTTCTGACCTGATTGGCTCCTTGTACTGCTTTTCCCTCCCCCGTCTGAGCTCTGCTGTACTGAGGCTGCAAGATGCTGATACCAGCATCCTCCTCCCTGTAGTCTTCTGGGACATGTGACAGGTCCCAGATGACTACATGACCATTCATGAAGTGCAGCGCTACTTGTACATGTGCAGTGGGGACCCGGCTGTGAAGCCGCAAGCTGTCACAGCCGGGTGCCCACACTGAAGATGTCAGCGCCCAGGCAGAGAAGACGGCCGGTAAAACCGGCTGCGGGGGACACACCACGGGACCGAGAGACAGGTAAGTGTGTGTTTTTTTAAAGTCAGCAGCTACAGTTTTTGTAGCTGCTGACTTTTGTTTTTTGACAGGTGAGTGGAACTCCACTTTACATCCAAGCTACACCCAATGAGTTAATGGTTTAAAAAAACAGTTCTATTCCCAGCATGCCTGGAATGCCAACTGTCACGTTTGCTTGTCCTGTCATCCCAACTGTGAAACCTGCTGGTGCCCTAACTGATCACTTGTGCAGCGCCATGGCAACTACAGATCAGACAGAGGCTGAGATGACTGAAAAGGACAGGAGGGTTTAGTTCCACTTTAACAGACCAAGCTGTCCAGCAAACGTGGCAGTTACAGATGTTGGGACAAACCATTTACCACTGTCAGGGGTGCTTACAATGGTCAGCTTCTATTTATTTCTATAACACCTTTATCCCAAAAGAAGAAAAAAACTGTTCTAGCAACAGATTAACCATTTCCCGTCCATCTGGCACATATATGCGGCCTCCTGCATGTGTACGTTGATGCCAAACAGCCACATATTGTACAGTATATGCATCTATAAACACTTTACTGTGCTGACAGCATGCTCCCAGTATAGTAACAAATGGGTACTATAAAACTCCTGATGCATACTTGTGACTCCCGAGGCATACTTTCTGATCATGTGACTTCCAATCACAGCGGTCACATGATCGGAATGCCCACCTTGTCCTCCGGGCATTTAAATCGTCTTTAAGGTCCAGGAGGCAGAAGTGGGAAGGGGTTAAAAAGTTTTAGCAGGAGTTTGTTCTTAATTTGCTGTTCAAGTCCATCTAAGTCATCAGTCAAACTGCTGATTTAACATTGCATGATTTGTGTGCAAATTCAGCGTGATTTTAGGTGAGATTTCTGAAGACTTTATGCTACTTGGGAAGATTTTCAATGATTTCTTCAATTTGCAGGGCAATTTGCATTATAATCGATGTATGTGAAATCGCAACAGAATTGCAGAAAAAGAAATGCAGGAACTACTTTAGAAATCGCGCTGCAGCAATTTGTACACGTTAAGACACTGACATTCACATTGATTGGATGTGATTTCAGGTGCGACTTCAATTCGCAGATCGCACCTGAAATAGCACCAGCGTAGAAATCTGTTCGAAAATCTAACACTGCCCTCCCCCCAGACTGGCCATGCTGCTGTCCAAGGGTGACTCCATTGCTCCTCCTTCTAGAATGGAGACACCCTGAGTAGTGAGCTCAGGCGTTTTCAAATCCTAGTCCAATCCCAACTGTACCATTCCTGCACAGAGTCATATGTATTCAAGGGGCATGTATACTTTCAGACTAAGATCTGAACACGTCTGAGCTCATGACTAACACCCCGGTCACATCGGGTGCTACTTGGCATGCGACTTACAAATCGTTTTCCAAGTCACACCCGATTGTCTGCAATTACAGCGGTCAAAACAATGCGGTTCTGACTTGGTCGGAGCCGCATCTTTTTCTAAAGTAGTACATGTACTACTTTTGGTGCGATGTCTTACAAATCGCACCTGAAATCAGCATGTCCCCCGACTTTGAAATTGCACGACTTCACTGAAAAACACACGATTTCAAAGTCGGGCTTGATGTGACCGGTGGTGTAAAGCCAGCCATAGATGGTTCAAGTCTCGGCTGGTTTAGCAGGAAAGATTCAAACCATCTATGGGCAGGCTGATTGAATGCAATTCGATTGTTGTACGACTTGGGTACAACCAGCATATCTGATTCTACATGCGGGTATTACCAGCGGCTATAGCCGCTAGCAATCATAATTGTGTTCTGTGGGCAGGGATGGCTCCCCCTTCCCCCGAGAACACTATAGCTCCGCAGGAGGGATTCATCCATCATCACTGTGTTGATGGAGGAATTTAGCGATTTTCTTTCCTGCAACCTGCAATCTATGGCCTGCCTAACCTTGAGACAGGAAGTGTTTTACTGGCTGGATGAAATGAAAGAGAAAGATCTGAAAAACAAAATGATTGCAACAAGCAAATTTAGGCCCCTTTCACGTGGGCGTCATCCGTTCAATCAGAAAAAAGGGATTCAGTTTACATCAGTTAACACCCATCTTCTGTTTAGTGCTCATCCATTTGCATCCGTTTTTTAAACAGGACAAAAATGCATTCTGGTTCCTTTTAAAATATTGGACCTAAACTGAAGTGGATGAAAAATAGATGTAAAAGCACAACGTCCATTTGCATTCATTTGCCCAGAGGAATTCATTGCTGTCTGGTTTTTATCCATCAACAGGCAGATGAAAAGCAGACACATGGAACGCCTGTGTGAAAGAGGCCTTAGGCTCCAATCACAGTAGTGCAACTTGTCATGCAACTTTGGACACATACATTTGTAGCTCATAGATTTGATCTATTCAATTTAAAAAAAATCTTCCTGCACTATTTTGATGTAACTTTCTTGCGGCTTGAGTGTCAGAGAGTGTAAAGTCATGAAATCGCACAACTTTGGAGTCGCACTAGTGTGAATGAAGCTGTAGGGCCCTTTCTCACAAGGAGGGCCACTCTGCCCACTGATCCCCTGCTGATTGGAGCAGAGTGGGCAGATGACAGGTCCATGTCCTTTCAGTTCATGCAGGTGTACCTGGACTCAAGTCCATTTACACTTGCCTGTCCAGCCATTACCCTAGGTTCACATCTGTGCGGGTGGTGCCGCTGCGGATCCGCATGAAAATCCGTGCACGCCGCCTGCACTGGAAAACGCAACCGTACTGGGAATCGAGGTTCCCGTGCTGGCTGCGTTTTCCAAAGAAGTGCAGGGACTTCTTCCCTGCGTGTCACGTGCACGAGAGTCTATGCAGATGAATGGGCTCTCCTGTCCGTGAAAAAACGCAGCCCGCATGGCCGAATATATGTGACCCGGGGGTAAAGGTGAATGGAGGATCTGATCAGGCCAGTCTGAAAAACTGACAGGTAGACCTGATCAGGCCTTTCATGTGAAAGGAGCTTTAGGCTACATTTATACTGGCGATTTAGGCCGGTGCAAATTGTAGTGGCAGGAATCGTTTGATTCCTGCTGCGTCTCTGAGCGGCTAGGTTCGGCCACCAGCACCATTCATTATAATGACAGGTTGCTGGCAGCTGCAGTTATTAGCGGCTCTCTGCACAGCGGTGATCGCTGCTGGACGCACTCTTCTGTGTGCCATCTTCTAAATACTTGTCTTTTTTTAAGAAGCCAGCCTAGGTTTGAACAAGAATACCATGGCATATCTGTGAGGTTAGGGCTTGCTTCTTTGAAGGGGGGGGGGGGTAGTAAAACTGAGGCTGAACTACCTATTTTTACTGCCCTGACCACAAGTAAATACTAGGCGTTTTATTGTTTGACACCATAAAAAATGTTGTGTCTGTGCTGCCCCCTCCGGTATATCAGAGCTGGGTCAGTGGAAAAGCCTTCCCTGGATCTCACCAGAAGGCCCATGATGTCACCCTCACCTTGGCACTGCAGCCAAAAGCTGAGGTATAAGATACATTTTTTTTTGTATTTTTTTTAAACTTTTTTCTAATGTATTTTTTTCTGTACTGTTCCTTCTGGGTCACATGACCAGAAGAAGAAGCCTCCCATACACTTCTCATTGGTCAGCACATCACATGACTGCTCTGACATATGAGCACTTGACGTTGTAAGCATTATGAGTGATGCTCACTCCGGGGCTGTGTATTGCAGTGTACAGACCGCTACATCGACAGCATTGGGTAGCACAGCCTCTGTGCCCATAGGGGTGGCCAGGATATTTGGAGTTGGTTCACCTTTTCATTTTTCCTTTAAAGCAACCCTGTCCTTTTCCAATGTTGGATATAAAATACAACCATATATGACCCTGTCTGCATCCAGGGTCGCTCTTCCATCCGTAACCACATGGATACCCCTCTGTAGTACAGGAATATACACCAATCAGCCATAACTTTATGACCAAACATCGTAGTTTATGTATCAGGCTGCGTAGCCACAAACCGGTCAGGGTGCACACAGCCAATACTGCCCACAATGGGCACGTGAGCATTAGAACTGGACCACGGAGAAATGAAAGAAGGTGGCCTGGTCTGATGAATGACATTTTTTATTTTACATCATGTGGATGGCCAGCTGCATGTTTTTCATTTACCTGAGGAAAAGATGGCGCCAGGATTTAGTATGGGAAGAACGCAAGCTGGCACAGGCAGTGTAATACTTTGGGCAATGTTCTGCTGGGAAACCTTGGGTCCTGACATTTATGTGGATGTTACTTGACTTGTACCACCTACCCAAACATTGTTGCTGACCAAGTACACCCCTTCATGAAAGCAGTATTCCCTGATGGCAGTGGCCTCTTTCAGCAGGATAATGGGCCATGCCACTGCAAAAAAGGTTCAAGTTTAAAATATTGACTTGGCCTCCAAATTCTTCAGATTTCAATCCATTTGAGCATCTGTGGGATGTGCTGGAAAAACAAGTCTGAATAATGGAGGCCCCACCTTGGACTTAAAGCATCTTCTACCGATGGCTTGGTGCAAGATACTACAGCATACCTTCAGAAGTCTAGTGACGTTGATGTTAGAGGTTAGAGCTGTTTTGACACCAAAAGGGGGACCTACTCAATATTAGGTGGGTGATCATAAAGTTATGGCTGATCGGTATATAGTAATTGAAGAGGACCTTCGCCCATGCCCATGAAAATCATTCCCAATATTCTACTTCATTTTGATGCTCACTTATTCAGGATCCAACTCAGTCTTTAGAACTCTCCTCCATTTCCCTCATAAATGAATCCGCAATTAGATATGATGGATAAAGTGTAATATAAATTTATTCAGTAACTTACATGTAAAATTGGAGAAAACAGCTCCTCATGGCAGAGACGATGTGTAAGTGAAGCAAGGGAACAACCACATGTTCCCACTTCCAAAATGGCCGCGATCGCACTTCCGGTGAACGTCGATGCGTGAAAATTTTTTAAATTTTTTTTTCTCACCAGTTATGTGTTTTGCAGGACTCACAGTGAGTGGCACATATTAATTAATTTTATAAAGGGTATGACACTATTTTGAGTTTGTTTTTCTTGAGGTTTATGATCATTGGAAACTTCACGAACTAAGAAAGAGATTTATTTTGAAAGAAGAAAAGACTTTTACGTATGGTGTTTAAGACATTGGGGACATTTTGTATGTTTACTTGATTTTGTATAAAGAAAAGGTGTTTATTTATATTTTGATCAACTTTCAAGGGTGGAAGTGAATTACTTTTTCTACGAGAGTGGGATTTATTTAGTTAGTCTTGTGCTGATTGATAAATATACATTCTTCAACCTGCATTGGGAATAGTGTGTTTGAATTGCAGGCAGGAGCAACACAAAACTAGTCAGTACAGCATTCAGCCCCATTCAGCTGCAGCCTACCATAGACTTTGACAGGCTGTAGGCAGTGGAGCTGCACTAGAATGCCAGGAGGGATGTACAGCAACGATACACCCCCCATGAACATGGGGCCTAAATAAAAAAGGTATTTTCTTAAAATGCAGATATCCTTTGCAATTAATAAGAGGGATGAGGTGGCATGTGAGAAGTAGTTGATTTAATGTGTGAACGTCCACTTTAAATCCTATATCTGTGATTTCATTACTACATAGTAATATCATTATCACCCTTCTTCTGGGAATCAGAAGTCCTCATTTCTATATTTGCTATGGGCCCGAGAAGGTATTAAAACTGAATCATCAGATTGGCAGCCAGGTATCTTGCATTTCCAAAAGGATAAATCAGCAGCATCCACCTAAATATTTTTCTCATGATGGTTGTTTTTTTTATTGCAGAGTATATCTGCTTTAAGTCCTTTTTTAGATCAATTCCACCTTATAGGGTTAGTTCTGTACATTAGAGGAGGCTCAATCCATTACATGTAGTGACAGGAGAATTAATAGAAGTAATTAGTCTTGTTTTCTGTTTTGTATTTCTTCATGTTGTAGCATCATTAGACATGCAGACTGATATGTGCGTTATTGTTAGGGCTCGTATATACAAACTAATTATTTTACAAGACGTTCAGTTTTGACAGGATACAAACAAGTAAAATAGTGGGGATAATTGAATTCTTGTGTTAGAAAAACAATTACTGATAGAATTGACTGCTCTTTTTTTAATTAAACAAGATGGAAAAGCAATACAAAGCCTCTCAAGTTCCAGATCACTATTGTTTTTATATAATTTGTTTTGTTTTTTTGTAGTTTTTTTTGTTAAAGCCGAACTCCTGGAAATTGTCAGATACTCTTGCAAGTGGGGTTCCCCCCACACTGAAAGGCCTTGTTCACACCATATATGAATAAAACTAATGGACAAAAACACAGATTTGACTTGCAAATGCTTGTTTTTAACTACTATACTCATGGTGGCCCCAGCCATCCAGAGGAGTGGACCTAGCCATAGGAATCTATGGGGCTAACAGCATGTAGGAGCAGGGTGCCACCAGAACTCTTTTGTGTGGAGGCTGTTGTTAAGTACTTGGGCATGAGCCTTCCACTGAAGCAGGTGGAGGAAGCTTTGACTAAAGCTATAGGTGTAGGCCATTTACATGCCTCATAAAACCTGACCTGAAAAGTCCCAGGATGTTTTCAGGCTGCTGCTAAGCGAGGTCTAGCTATTATGGTTCATCTTCAACATCACAGGAGTGAGCTTTCAAATTCTGAGCTGAGAGCTACTGCATAAGGTGAAAGAAAGCACATGTGAGGTTCTCTCCAACCAGACCACCCCAGAACTACTTACCTACCGGGCATCCCTTCCCCCTTCCTGCCCAGGCCAATTTTCAGCTTTCATCACTGTCGCACTTTGAATGACAATTGCACAGTCATGCAACACTGTACCCATTATACATTTTTATCATTTTCTTCACACAAATAGAGCTTTCTTTTGGTGGCATTTAATCATCACTGGAGTTTTTTTTTTTTTGCACTGTAAATGAAAAAAGAGCAAAAAATTAAAAAAAAAAAATTTCCTGTTTCTATTATAAAATTTTACAAACAGGTAATTTTTGCAATTTTACTGATGTGCATTGATGAGGCTGCACTGATAGGCAGCACTGATGGACACTGATGAGGCGGCACTGATGAGGCGGCACTGGTGGGCATTGATTATTATTATTATACAGTATTTATAAAGCGCCAATAGTTCGCTCAGCGCTGTACATTACAAAGGGGGACAGAACATGTGACAGAACAATACCAATACAATGCAAAACATGAGGGGATCGACGGCCCTGCTCTTTCGAGCTTACAATCTAGGAGTTTGATGATTAATTTGATGATTTGATTGATGAGAAGGCACTGATGATGCACTGATTGGCGGCACTGATGGGCAGAACTGACTGATAACACCGATTGGAGGCACTGACAGATGGCACTGACGGGCGGCACTGATGGGTGACACTGCTGGGCAGCACTGATAATCAGGGCACTGATCATCAGTGCTGTGATTATTAGTGCAGATCTCCCCTGTCACATTTGCCAGTTATTGGCAGTACTTTCCTCATGCTCTTACAGCGTGCAGAAAGTGCAGCCGATAACCGTCAACTGTATTTACATTGTGATCTGTTGTGTCATTGAACACAGCTGATTACGTGATAAAGGCTGCTGTGATTGGCCTTTTACCTTATCACTGATAGCGCCGGGTGTGCGCCGTTGGGGGCGCACAAGGGCAGCGTTTTTGGAGGACGTCCATGGACGCCCTCTCAGAACTAGACAACCTCGATGTAGCCATCTTTCGGCTATAATGCTGTTAGGAAGCGGTTAAGGTGCGTGTTTCACAGGTCATGTGCATTTTTGATGCGTTGTAAATGCATGTCAGGCCTGGTTCACACCAGTGCAGTTGGCTTTTTGTCCATTTTGCAGTGTGTTTTGCATTTTTGCACATGTGTTTTTGATGCCTATTTATACGTTTTGGTGTGAACCAGGCCTCAATGGGGAAGTGTGTTTCTGGTGGTTTTTTTGTTTGGTTTTGCTTTTTTTACTGGCCAAAAAAAAGTAGGATTTTTAACACCGCAAGGGAACCGCAATGGACCAGTGTGAAGATATACATTGAATTTAAAGGGATGCATTTTTCTTCAACTTTTCTTGTGCTTTTTTTTTTTTTCAAAAAACTGCTGTGTGAAAGCAACCCATTGGCTGAAAAGGTGCTGAAAATAAATTCATATTCATTTAAATTCATATGAATTTAAAAGTCGAATATAGTATAAAATTACATGAAAAAAAAAAATTTTAAACTGTTTATTTCAGTTTCGGTTTTCAGCCAAATGGATCCTGAATTTTCGGTTTTGGTTCAGGATTGTAATTTCGGTGCACCACTAAATGCGAGGCATACTTTGAATGGGCAAGATGCAGAGGCGAGGTGAGGACACAAGTTTTAAAGCCTTCCTCCAGACATTTGTTTTTTTTTTTTGGCTAGAGTGTAGAGTCTGGGACCTCACTAGGGAGATCCTCACTTCCTGGCCTTGAAGCGCCAAACTAGGGTTATATGATGCTGATGTTGTCCAGATACAAAGGCACAAACCTCCATAAAGACATTCTCAGAAGCTATGTCCCTTCCTTCAGTCTACTAAAAATATGTTTTTTGTTTTTGATCTGTGTCCCCATTGCAGAGATTTCTTAACACTTCCTGGTAGCAAATAAGGGAAATACCCCCAGAAGGGGTAAAAACAACCGTAAAAATGTCTCCACTCTGCACTAAATGAAATAAAATGTTTTGGCCAGAATTGAACTTGAACACGTAAACCTAATATTATTTACCCACCTTTAAACTGAATCTTAAAGTAATTGTAAAGCTTTGCATTTTATTTTTTTAAATAACAAACATGTTTTACTTACCTGCTTTGTGTATTGGTTTTGCACAGAGCAACATCGATCCTCCTCTTCTCGGGTCCCCCACTGGCACTCTCCCCTGCTGAGTACCCCATTGCTATGGATGCAGTAGTATGGCACCCAAGTGATCACATTGAAAACAGCTAATTTTTCAGCTTATATCTGGAGTTTGTAATCTAGGGCTGCAACTCACAATTATTTTCATAATCAAATAGTTGGCCGATTATTGTTTAATCAGATAAAAACCTCAACAAAAAGTTTGTTTTACATACTGTATTACCTAAATATTACACCAATCTATTTTTGAATATTTATATGCAGTGGTAAATACAAGTAACCAACTATATGATTTGGGAACAAAATATTTGATCCACTCTGTGAATAACAGAATAAGAGATGTATATACCATTAGGAGGTTGAATCTGATACATGCCATCAGACTCGGAGATCAAAATTGTTATTCAACCACTTGCCCTCCAGAGGATTTACCCCCCTTCCTTACCAGGCTATTTTTGCGTTACGGTGCTGTGTTACTTTAACTGACAATTGCGCGGTTATGCAATGCTGCACCCAAATTACATTTACGTCCTTTTTTCCTACAAATAGTGCTTTCTTTTGGTGTTATTTAATCGCCTGTGCGGTTTTTATTTTTGAGCTATAAACAAAAAAAAGACTGACAATTTTGAAAAAAAAACAATAATTTTGACGTTTTGCTATAAAACATATCCAGTAACAAAATTTAAAAAATCAAATTTCGTCATAAATTTAGACCAAAATGTATTCTGCTACGTCTTTGTGAAAATAAATTCCAGTATACGTGTAAATTTATTGGTTTACATGAAAGTTGTATTGTCTATACATATATACAGTCAGGTCCATAAATATTGGGACATCGACACAATTCTAACCTTTTTGGCTCTATACACCACCACAATGGATTTGAAATGAAACGAACAAGATGTGCTTTAACTGCAGACTGTCAGCTTTAATTTGAGGGTATTTACATCCAAATCAGGTGAACGGTGTAGGAATTACAACAGTTTGCATATGTGCCTCCCACTTGTTAAGGAACCAAAAGTAATGGGACAGAATAATAATCATAAATCACACTTTCACTTTTTAATACTTGGTTGCAAATCCTTTGCAGTCAATTACAGCCTGAAGTCTGGAACGCATAGACATCACCAGACGGTGGGTTTCATCCCTGGTGATGCTCTGCCAGGCCTCTACTGCAACTGTCTTCAGTTCCTGCTTGTTCTTGGGACATTTCCCTTCAGTTTTGTCTTCAGCAAGTGAAATGCATGCTCAATCAGATTCAGGTCAGGTGATTGACGTGGCCATTGCATAACATTCCACTTCTTTCCCTTAAAAAACTCTTTGGTTGCTTTTGCAGTATGCTTTGGGTCATTGTCCATCTGCACTGTGAAGCGGCGTCCAATGAGTTCTGAAGCATTTGGCTGAATATGAGCAGATAATATTGCCCGAAACACTTCAGAATTCATCTTGCTGCTTTTGTCAGCAGTCACATCATCAATAAATACAAGAGAACCAGTTCCATTGGCAGCCATACATGCCCACGCCATGACACTACCACCACCATGCTTCACTGATGAGGTAGTATGCTTAGGATCATGAGCAGTTCCTTTCCTTCTCCATACTCTTCTCTTCCCATCACTCTGGTTTCCAAATGCAAATAGCACACTTGAAATGAACTCTGGACCTTTTATCTGCTCATTGTAATTGAGATAATGAGGGAATAACACACAGCAGGCCATGGAACAGCTGAGAAGCCAATTGTCCCATTACTTTTGGTCCCTTAACAAGTGGGAGGCACATATGCAAACTGTTGTAATTCCTACATCGTTCACCTAATTTGGATGTAAATACCCTCAAATTAAAGCTGACAGTCTGCAGTTAAAGCACATCTTGGTTCTTTCATTTCAAATCCATTGTGGTGGTGTATAGAGCCAAAAATGTTAGAATTGTGTCGATGTCCCAATATTTATGGACCTGACTATATATTGTATATATGTGCTGGAATTTTTTTTTTTTTTTATACTAGTAATGGTGGTGATCAACGACTTATAGCGGGACTACGGAGGGCATTCTGACATTGGGGGGAACTGACTAACTGCCACTGACATCCCCAGTGACACTAATACAGCTAATAAAAAGCACTGACACTGTATTAATCACACTGGGCACGAAGGGGTTAATATCTGGGGTGAGCAAAGGGTGAACTGTGTGCTGTTTTACTGTGTTGTCTGTGTGTGCTTTACTGTGTAAGCACGCTGCTTTGTATTACTCTGCTATGCAGAGCAATACAAAGCATACACACAATACATTACATTACTGTATCAAACAATTTCACCTAAATTTTGTACCTACTGCTGTTTTAGTCACGGACTGAAATCCTCCACTGCTTATCTGTTCCTGTCCAAAATGTATGACGCTAGCTTTGAAATGTGCGCACATTGGAAGGGACTCACGCTGACACACAATTTCAGTTTATGAATACTTCTAGTTTATTATAATGAAAAAGTGAACTTATATATGCAGAATGATGCGAGAGTCATGTGACAACAGCATAAGCATTATATTAGTCTTTGATTGGTCATTTCCACACGAAAACAATCTCCGTCATGGTATAGGTGTGATCTTCTTCCAGGCCTTATCTCATAGGAAAACAACATTCCTTTGTTACAAGTTGGCACGGTGGGAGGGGGTCTGTGTATGTGAGCAGACATTTCTTAAGCAAAGATTTCTTATAGTACCACAAAGCCCAGCAGGCAGAAAATATTCACACAACATATGTATTAAAGTATAAAAGTAAATAGTTATAAAACTTATAGAAATAGCCTATATATATATATATATATATTCAATAGGAAACGAAATAGGCATTTTACCAAATCCATCACACTGCTTTGTCCACTGCCATGCCTGCACTTTTACTGTTCTTTCTGCCTGGAAACTTGAGAACATTAATGGCATCCAAAAAGCGTCCCTTTAGGTCAAAAGCAGTTTTAGACCAGCTAGAAAACAGCGATAGTGAATTAGAATCAATTGCAGAATTGAGCGATAATGATTTGTGGGGAAATTCGTCATCAGACACAAAAGGATTCTGCGGCTGAGCTCAACGATGTACGAAATTGGTGCTCTATTTCAACTTTCAGTGTTTTTGGTTTGATTACATTATTTAATTAAATGTATTATTATTATATTATTATTATTTTTATAATTATTTATTATATTATAATTTATGATTTTGTGTTTCAAACTTTATCATACCTGTGATGTTTACTAGACTCTTGTTTGGACAGATTTAAGTGAGTTATTCCTAAGAATTACAGGCCTACAATACAAAACAACAAATTTCCATGCAAAACAATATACCGTTTTCACATTCAAATATATTGATTAGTTACACCACCAGGGAGGTTAATAAAATAATCATTTAAAAACTGCATTTTATATTTACTCAGGTTATCTTTGTGTAATATTAACATTTGTATAATGATCTGAATCATTTAAGTGTGACAAATAGGAAAAAAAAAAAACCCACACAGGAAGGGGGCAAATTCTTTTTTGCAACACTGTATGTGCGGACATGCAACTTGTGTTATATTACATAGCAGGTAGTCCATGGCAAGATCTGGGGTTTATTAAAACAGGCCTACATTGTCCTGCAGGATTCTATTCTGTAGCTACTGCAGTATATGTAGGTCGTACTTGTAGTCTTCAATGACTGGCAGCTGCTATGGAGAAATGGTATCGTTTATGATGATGGCTAATAAACATCTGACCAACAAGCAGAGAGCTTGATCCATTATATTGTACAGGGACTCAGCTCCACATTGTGTGCTTTGAATCCAAAAGCCGAAATGTTCTGCATTAGCTAGTGTACCGTAAAATATCTTAACAACTCGTAGCACATCATACTATGAACTAGATGTACGTCGGAAGTACTGCAGCTGTGAATCTTATGAGATTTTTCCCAGAAAGGTTCCCTCTGGTGTCATTTAAGGATTGTCTAGGAGAGCTGTAATTTGACATTATTCACAGATGAAAGGTTTTCAGTACTACTAGCTGATTGTATCGCTCTGATTTACTGGGTGCATGAATATAAGGCCAGTAGGGTGCTGTCATCTCAAATCATCCGCTCCTTCAGTCATATAGTGTTGATTTTTTATAGAAATACAATGACCTGTTTCTGATCAATGTTGCATTGTCCTGCAATATATTGGACTGTTTATTTCATTTTGGTTGTAGGGTGATGTTTTGTGATTTTGCCAAATGGGAAGTTCACCCCCTTACTGTTCCCAAGGGCACTATTCTGTCGATCCAGGGACAGACAGATCAAATGAGAAGCCTATGCCATATGACCAGACTGCAGGAAAGAATGAGGACACCTTATGCTTAAAGGCCAAGATCACCTTTTCCAGAAAATATCCTATACAGTCAAGAGCCCCCCAGTAGATATTAAACAATTTGTAGTTTGTAAAATGTTCAGTAACATTATTGTCATACCTATAGATCACTTGGGCCCCCCAGAAGCTTGGTCAAAAAACTCCCACTTAGCAACGTCATGTCCTTCCTTGTTGCTAGGATGCAAAAGCCGTTGGTTATGCCTCCTGTAATGTTGGGAGTAAATGCTGAAACGTGGGGACTGTAAACTGGGAGGTTTTTTGGCCAGGCTTCTGGGGAAGGGGGGACCTACAGGTACAACAATACAAAAAATGAAAATTTTTCTTGATTTCCAAGTTGTCATAGACCTGGTAAACCTTGTATAATACACATGCCATGCGTTTCTAAGTGAACCTCAACTCAATGTATATAAACGTAGGCAGTTTGAAGAGCATTTAATATGAACCTGTGTTTTCAGGTTTATATTAATGCTGACCCCACCAGCTGCATATGCTAACCTCCCCTCCCTTTTTTTCACTTTTTGGTCATTGGGAATGAAGAAAGGAAACCCTCAGAAAAGCTTTGCATACCCATGAGACTGCACTGGTTGTCTAAGCAGCTAATCACAAAGCACCAGCTGTCACGTAGACCACACTGGTTGTCTAAGCAGCCAATCACGAAGCACCAGCTGTCACGTAGACAGCCCTGGTTATCTAAGCAGCTAATCACAAAGCACCAGCTGTCAGGCAGACAGCACTGGTTGTGGAAGCAGCCAATCACAAAGCACTAGCTGTCAGGTAGACAGCACTGGTTGTGTAAGCAGCCAATCACAAAGCACCAGCTGTCAGGTAGACAGCACTGGTTGTGTAAGCAGCCAATCACAAAGCACCAGCTGTCAGGTAGACAGCACTGGTTGTGTAAGCAGCCAATCACAAAGCACCAGCTGTCAGGTAGACAGCACTGGTTGTGTAAGCAGCCAATCACAAAGCACCAGCTGTCAGGTAGACAGCACTGGTTGTGTAAGCAGCCAATCACAAAGCACCAGCTGTCAGGTAGACAGCACTGGTTGTGTAAGCAGCCAATCACAAAGCATCAGCGGTCAGGTAGTTGTATGGAGGAATGGACTGGTAGAGAAGCGAAGGGAAGGTACATGCAGCTGGCAGGGCTGCCAAAACAATGTACAGGTTCACTTTTAGCTGTATGTTGATTGTGCTTTGTTTGGGGTTGCTTAAATGTAATGAAAGACAACTGGATCATTAATATAAAGGTTTTATTTTTTACAACTGGGAGATATACTGTACATAGAAGATTTGATAATTGCTCATTTTATACTTTGCCTCCTATGAATGAGATTGGGTGGATGACTGTTACATCAATCTGGGCTGGTTTGGGTGGCCTGATTTTAGAGGAACTCTACTCCCCATGTTACATTTCTTTTTCATTCTCCTCTTGGCTTATTTCCTGGGTTATCCTCGGTAAATATACCCAGCAAATCCAGCACTGTCCTACTGTAATCTTCCGCTGACCACCGGGTCCATGACTGCATCCTCTTTGCCCACGTCGTAGGGAGCCAGCTGTATCTTCCTGCCCCCTGGTGCACATGCGCAGTACGTTGCAGGTTACTCCAAAGCCTCCTGGGATGTGTGATGTAAGTATCCTAGCAGGCTGCAGTCAACTGGGGCTAGTGAAGATCTGCTTTAAATGTGAAGCACTAAAATTCTGCTGTATTCTTTTTCCTTTGTGTCCACAAATCTTACTGTGCCAGCATTGAATGGATGGTGCTTGTCCAGTGGGATTGAGCTGCCTGTCTGTTGCGGGGTTGCTGTAATTGATGCCACTCACATACTTCTAAGCGAAAAGAAACAGTCTTGTATTTGCATTTAATTGTGATTAGCTGAAATCAGGCATTTTATGATTGCTTTTAGAAATGATTAGAAAAGTCTTTCTATAATAGTGTATACGCAGGCTGTGTCTGCCTACGTCTGTCTAAATAACAACCTTTCACCACACTGGCTTTGCCAATGTTATTTCTTTGTATTGCGTAGATACCAGCTACCGGTACTTCATTAGAGATCACGGCGAGACACCGGAATACAGAAAAATGTTGCCTATCCTGCACACACATAAATATACATATCTTCACATGATTGTAATTTGAAGGAATCCTATATTGGTTTTTAGTCCATTTTTTTAATTAATGTTAATAAACTGATATATTTTAAAAGGTATTGTATAAAGTTCTTATTTACAAAAAGTATTTAAAGTGGAACGGCACTGCACTTCGCACCACAAACCATACATGCTATTTAGTTCATTTGTAATATTCAAAGCAAACTCCCTCCCCCCCCCCATCCATACATGTCTCCATGCTTTATTTTGATGAGAAGGTCAGTCATCATATCCTTTTCACAGGTAAGTCCTTATACCCTGGATTAGAAAGTACCTAGAAACATGAGGACTACATGTACGTTGTTCCATAGGGGGCAGAACTGTAAAAAGAAATTGTAATGAAAGACTTTACCCTCTACAAATCCGCTCCTCTTAAATACAACTCCAGCCTCCACGCTGCTAAGCAAACCTACTATAACACTCTCATCAAGACCCTCTCATCCAATCCTCGGTAAATCTTCTCTACCCTTAATTCCTTACTCCCCCCCCCCCCCCCACTGCCTCCACCCACCAACTTACTGCACAGGAGATTGCCAGTCACTTCAAGAAGAAGATCGACACAATTCGTGATGAGATCTCCAGTGTCAAGCTTCCTCCTCTAACCAACATACCAGGCCCAACACCAAACTCACCACTCTCCTTCTTTGACCCTGTTACCTCCAAGGAAGTTACCGATCTCCTTTCCAAGGCCCACTTCACCACCTGTCCCCTGGATCCTGTCCCCTCACGACTGTTGCAGCCTCCTTCCTGCTCTATCCTAAACTCTCTAACCCACATCTTCAATCTCTCACTCTCCATGGGCACCTTTCCCTCCCCACTCAAACATGCACTGGTTACCCCCATTCTCAAAAAACCCTCGCTGGACCCCACCTGTTTGAATAACTTAAGACCCATCTCCCTGCTCCCGTTTGCCTCCAAGATTCTTGAGCGCCTTGTTCACAACCGTATGAACTGCTACCTCACCAACAACAACCTTGATCCCCGACAGTCTGGCTTCCGCCCACAATATTCCACAGAAACTGCCCTACTAAAACTCACTAATGACCTACTAACTGCTAAAACCAACGGCCATTACTCCATACTCATACTCCTTGACCTTTCCGCTGCCTTTGACACAGTCGACCACCAGCTCCTCCTCAGTAAACTCCACTCCATCGGCCTCCGTGACTCTGCTCTCTCCTGGTTCTCCTCTTACCTTTCTCAGCGCACTTTCAGTGTCACATACAACTCCTCCTTCTCCGCTCCTCTTCCCCTTTCTGTTGGGGTACCCCAAGGTTCTGTTCTTGCGCCCCTCTTTTTCTCTCTCTATACCTCCTCCCTGGGCCAACTGATAACTTCCCATGGCTTCCAATACCACCTCTATGCTGATGACACCCAGATCTATCTCTCCACTCCCCAGCTCACCCCCTCAATCTCCTCACGTATCACAAATCTACTAAGCGACATATCAGCATGGTTGCCACATCACTACCTTAAACTCAATCTTTCAAAAACTGAGCTTGTAATATTTCCTCCCCCCCAATCCCCCACCCACGACTTTACCATTAAGATCAACAGCACAACCAGTGGTCCTTCCCCTCATGCCAGGGTGCTAGGTGTAATCCTAGACTCTGACCTCTACTTTGGGCCCCACTCCCACTCACTGGCTAAATCCTGCCGCCTCAACCTCCGGAACATTTCCAAAATCCGCCCCTTCCTGACCAATGACACCACAAAACAACTTATTCACGCCTTGGTTATATCCCGACTCTATTACTGCAACTCCCTCCTCACCGGCCTACCATTACGCAGGCTATTCTCCCTTCAGTCTATTATGAATGCTGCTGCTAGACTCATATACCTTCCCAACCGATCAGCGACTGCTGCCCCTCTCTGCCAATCCCTTCACTGGCTTCCAATAACCCAACGTATAAAATTCAAAATACCACCACTTACAAAGCCATCCACAACACTGCCCCTAGCTACATCACCGACCTCATTCACAAATATCGGCCAAATCGCCCACTCCGCTCCTCCCATGATATCTTCCTCTCTAGCTCGCTCATCACCTCCTCCCACGCTCGCCTCCAGGACTTTTCCAGAGCCTCTCCCATCCTCTACCACAGCATGTCTGGTCAGCCCTCACCCTGTCTGCCATTAGGCTATCTTTGAAAACTCACTTTAGGGAAGCCTACCCCACCTCCACCTAAGAACTGTACTTGAATCACCTCCATCAGATCATCCCCCACAGCTTTCACCTTTTGTATCATCTCCCCCTTCCTTTAGATTGTAAGCTCCACGAGCAGGGCCATCCTATTCCTTCTGTACTGAAATGTATTGTAATTGTACTGTCTCCCTTATATTGTAAAGCGCTGCGCAAACTGTTGGCACTATATAAATCCTGTGTAATAATAATAATCTTCTTTACTGTATAGCTGAACTCTAGGCAGATATAAAAGGCACACATTAATGCATGCTGTACCTGAATTTGACTTGATATCCACCTTTTGCAGTACCCTGTCCTCATACACACTTGACATTTTTACAGCTGCTGTTTTTGACTTCTGGCGTTTTATTCCACAGCCAGTAAACTCCCCAGCATGTTATCCTATGTGTTCATGCACACATAGGCTTTAATCAATGTTTTTTGGCTGGAGTGTTTTCTGGCTGGAAAAAAACCCCAGGACTAGTGGGTTTCTATAGGAGCTTTTTAGCTGTAAAAACGCTCTAACGCTGATAAAAGCTGAAAAACGCTGATAAAAGCTGTAAAGTGCTAAAAAAAAAACTGCTATCCGTCGTTTGAGCGATTTTGAACCTGAAGATTTTGTGAGAGGATAACTTTGCTAAAAAATGCAAACACTGGAAAAAGCTAATGCAAAAACATTAAAAAACCCACAAAAACTCGTTTTTATTGCAGCATTCTACGGCTAACTCTACTGGCATTTTTATAACGTCCAGTGTGCATGAGGTCTAACAAGAAAATGGTGAATGTGGGAGCAGAGTCCCAGAAAAGTGACAGAGAGATTAGCTCTTCATTCTGTTGCTTTTCCTTCTGCTGTCCAGTCACAGGCTGGGGGAGGGACAGGTCAAATGTTACTTTAGTGCAGCAGAGAAAATTTGGGTTTTCTGCTCTGCCAGACACTGGGGTTGATTTCCTAAAACTGGTGCACTCAAAATCTGGTGCAGCTATCAGCTGTGCATGGTAGCCAATCAGCTTCTAACTTCAGCTTGTTCAATTAAGCTTTGACAAAAAAAAAACTGGAATCTGATTGGTTTGCAGATTTTGCACTCTCCAGTTTTAGTAAATCAACTAGGGATGCACAAAATTTTGACAGTGTAGCATTCTGTCATTCTCTTCAAGGTAAAAATGGACTCATCTTTAGTGAAGCACCTCCAGGTTGTTGTCCATGTTGCTGTGTACTGAATGGTCCCTATTACAGGGCTTGTAACAACATAACACATGTGTTAGCATGGGCTGGTTTTGTTGTGTGCTGCTATCTGCTTAAATGCACCAAAAGTGGCTTCATGCAGGATCTTCAAATTGCATTGTAGTCCAAAGCCTCATTGTGAAGAGACCCTGTTGAAAACGATATGCATGTCCATAAACCAAAATGCATGTCAACACATTTGGTAGGTTCAAGCACTAAGCTTGTGCTTTATAAATGGAATGCACTGGCCATCCTTGTGTTCAGCACTAACATATGGCACTTGAGTAATAGTTTCCACCACACTTCTGTGCAGACCTTGTGTTCAGCATCAATGTATGGCACTTGGGTATTGGTCTTTGATCCACCTCTGTGCAGACCATGTATTCAGCACTAACTATAGCCTTTGGGTAGTCTCCGACATACCTTTGTGCAGACCTTTTTAACACCAATGTATAGCACTTGGAAATTCCTCTTTAACCGACCTTATGTACAGCACTAATATATGGAACATGGATAATAGTTTCTACCACACCTCTTTGCAGACCTTGTGTTCAGCAATTCTATGGCAAATGGGAAATAGTCTCTGACATACCTCTGTGCAGACCTTGTGTTTAGCACTAACATAAGACACTTGGATAATAGTCTTGAACACATCTCTGTGCAGACCTTGTGTTCTGCACTAACATATTGCACCTGGGTATTAGCCTTTGACACATCTTTGCAAAGACCCACCATCCTATAGCACTTGGGTATTAGTCTTTGACTTGCCTTGTGCAGACCTTGTGTGTAGCATTAACAAATGGCACTTGGGTTTTAGTCTTTGACACATCTCTGTGAAGACCTTGTGTTCATCATCTACGTATGGCATTTAAGTAATAGTCTCTAGCACACCTCTGTTCAGACCTTGTGTTCAGCACCATCATATGGCACTTGGGTATTAGCCTTTGACACATCTTTGCAAAGACCCACCATCATATAGCACTTGGGTATTAGTCTTTGACTTGCCTTGTGCAGACCTTGTGTTTAGCATTAACAAATGGCACTTGGGTTTTAGTCTTTGACACATCTCTGTGAAGACCTTGTGTTCATCATCTACGTATGGCATTTAAGTAATAGTCTCTAGCACACCTCTGTTCAGACCTTGTGTTCAGCACCATCATATGGCACTTGGCTAATAATCTCTGACACGTCTCTGTGAAGACCTTGTGTTCAGAACTTATATAAGCGGATGGATAGGGCAACTGTCACCACATTGCTTTGGGCATTTCTAGGGTCAGAAGGCAATAGATTTTTAATACAAGGCATTGCTAAGACAAAATAGTGTAGGCGGGCCATCTTATTCCCCAGAAGAGTAAGACTGTATTTGATTCTCTTCCCTTTCCTGGTGGCTATTACTGACCTAGCAAGGATTTTTTTTTTAATGATCGTATCACATGTTTTTATATGTATGTTCACATATCCTAACAAGTTCCAGCTTAAATTGCTGCTGAATGTACCTTTTTATTTCATATATGAGATATAGAACGGTACCTATGATTAGGCAGAATGAGGAAGAGGGAGCAACAAACTGAAACTGGCACAGGGACAGATAATTACGATCCAGACTATGGCATTCTACAATGTATAGTATGTAAAGTAAGATCTTGCTATCTTGGCTTGGAAAGAAAAATAGAGCAATGTCTACCTTCATGAAGACATGAGCAGTGCGATGATTTCAACAAGTGTTATTTGTAGCAGATATATCTTCTTTTATGGGGTTCTGCAGTGCTGCTCTAAAAATACCTTTGTGCTCAATTTATATCCCAGTGCTTTGTATTGCACAATATTAATGTGGTTTTTTAGCACTTTTAAAAGGGGTTAAATGGTCCTCTGGGGTCAGAAGTACAGTAGACAAAATATGGGGGTGCTCAATTCAGATAATTGCAAATTAAAATAGTGTGTCCTGACAGCGGAGAAAGCAGGTAAAATTCTGGGGTGCATCACTAGAAGGATCACCAGCAGGAGGAAGAAGGTCCTGATTTCCCTATACTAGTGCTGGTGAACTTGAAAATTATAGAGAGCCTCAAGTGGGGCCACACAATAGCAGTGCATTTTTGCACCTCAAAGCACAAAAACTTTTTGTCCTTTTTTTGAGGGGCATTTTTTGCAGCATATTGCAATGCACACTCTAGTCGGAGTACATAACCTCAGCATTGGTGTCAGTGGATGGATCAATAACCCCAGTTTTGTTTTCATTGAATGCAGTAATATCCCCCAACATTGGTGTCAATGGACACAATAGCCGCTAACACTGATGTCAGTGATAGCAATGATAGTCCCCACCACTGGTGGCAAGACTAATAACCCTTCCTGCAACATCATTGGTCAGTTTAATGACTTTAACTCCTCTGAAATGACAGTGACAGCCAAAAGTGTTAACTTCCCCTACCTATCCCCCTCCTTTATTAGTGGTTATGGCAGTGAAAGTGTTAACCTCCCCAAGTCCAACCCCCATATTGGGTGTCATGTCAGTGAAAGTGTAAACTCTCCCAAGCCCCTTCTCCCCATTGATCACCTACCTATCACACGTTCCCGTGCTGATTTCTCTACTCAGACTGGGACTTTACTTGTACTGTGGATGAAGCTCACTCTGTCCATAGCACAGTCTCTCTCTTTCAGTGCCAGCACTAGAGAGCTGACCAGCGTGCTGTTGACACTCTGCTGACTATACAGTTTGGTGCCCAGCAGCCTGTGGGCCATGTGTTGGCACCAGGGCTCTATATTTACTGTATCTTTAGTTTTCACTAGAGGCGATCAGCAGCAGGAGAAAGAAGGTCCTGATTCTCCTATACAGATCTTTAGTTATCACTGGAGAGTTTACTAGCAGGAGGGAGGAGGTCCTGATTCCTCTGTACAGATCATGATTTATCACTAAAGGGATCACCAGCAGGAGGAAGGAGGTCCTGATTCCCCTATATACAGTTGCAAGAAAAAGTATGTGAACCCTTTGGGATTACGTGGAGTTTTGCATGAACTGGGCATAAAATATGCTCTGAACGTCATCTAAGTCACAACAATAGAAGAACACAGTCTGCTGAATATAATACTACACAAACATTAGATGTTGGCATGGTTTAATTGCACAGAACATGTAAACATGCACAGTGCAGGGAGGAAAAAGTATGTGAGGCCCTAGCTTAATGACTTCTCCCAGAGCTAATTGGAGCCAGGAGTGAGCCAACCTTGACTCCAATCAGTGTGATGATATTGGATTTGTTGCTGACAGCTGTCCTGCCCTTAAAAAACACACACCTGTTTTGGGTTTACTGGTTTCAAGAAGCACTGTCTGATGTGAACCATGCCTGGCAGAAAAGAGCTCTCAGAAGACCTACGATCAAGAATTGTTGACTTGCATGAAGCTGGAAAGGGTTACAAAAGTATCTCCAAAAGCCTTGATGTTCATGTGTCCACGGTAAGACAGACTGTCTACAAATGGAGAATGTTTAGCACTGTTGCTACTCCCCCTAGGCGTGGTCATCCTGTAAAAATGACTGCAAGAGCACAGCGCAGAATGCTGCATGAGGTAAAGAAGAATCCCAGAGTGTCAGCTAAAGACCTACAGAAATCTCTGGCACATGCTAACATTTTTGTTGACACATCTACAATAAGGAAAACATTAAACAAGAATGGAGTACATGGGAGGATACCACGGAGGAAGCCATTGCTGTCCAAAAAGAATATTGCAGCACGTTTGAAGTTTGCAAAAGAGCACCTGGATGTTCCACAGCACTACTGGCAAAATATACTGTGGACAGATGAAACCAAGATTGAGTTGTTTGGGAAGAACACACAACACTATGTGTGGAGAAAAAAGGCACAGCACACCAACATCAAAACCTCATCCCCACTGTAAAACATGGCGGAGGGAGCATCATGGTTTAGGGCTGCTTTGCTGCCTCAGGGCCTGGACGGATTGTTGTCAGTGATGGGAAAATGAATTCCAGGGTTTATCAAGACATTTTGCAGGAAAACGTACGACCATCTGTCCGTCAACTGAAGCTCCGCAGAGGATGGGTGATGCAATAGAACAATGACCCAAAGCATACAAGTAATTCAACAAAACAATGGCTGCAACAGCACAGAATACGCCTTCTGGAGTGGCCCAGTCAGAGTCCTGACCTCAACCCGATTGAAATGCTGTGGCATGACCTTAAGAGAGCGATTCACACCAGACATCCCAAGAATATTGTTACACTGAAACAGTTTTGTGAAGAGGAGCGGTCCAAAATTACTCCAGATCGTTGTGCAGGTCTGATCTGCAACTACAGGAAACGTTTGGTTGAGGTTATTGCTGCCAAAGGAGGGTCAACCAGTTATTAAGTCCAAAGGTTCACATACTTTTTCCTCCCTGCACTGCGAATGTTTACATGTTCTGTGCAATTAAACCATGGCAACATCTAATGTTTGTGTAGTACTATGTTCAGCAGACTGTGTTCTTCTATTGTTGTGACTTAGATGACGTTCAGAGCACATTTTATGCCCAATTCATGCAAAACTCCACGTAATCCCAAGGGGTTCACATACTTTTTCTTGCAACTGTAGATATTTAGTTATTACTAGAGGGATCACCAGCAGGAGGAAGGAGGTCCTGATTCCCCTATATCAGGGGTGTCCAAACTTTTTTCAAAGAGGGCCAGATTGGATGAAGTGAACATGGTGGAGGGCCGAACATTTTTCCGAACATTCTTTGAACCATTACAATTAAATGCAAATAAATTATTTTATGCCAAGTTAATTGCAAACGACATACTTTTCATTTCATAATATTAAGATCAACTGACAGCTGAGTTTTCACAATGTATTGAAAATAAATTTTAGAAAAACTTACCTGCACTAATGTGAAGGGTGAAGAAGGTAGCTGGAGCTGAAGTCTCTGCTTGGCAGCTGGGAGGGGAAGAGAAACACACTTCACGCTGGAAGCCCGGCCCTGACGTCACCGCCCTCTGTCGCTCCCAGCACGGCGCAGTCACGCATGCGCACTGCTCTCAAGCAGAAGACTGTCTGCCACAGAAGGGAGGGCCGTGCGACAGCCGCATTTGCACAGACCAGGGAGAACGCGCCGCAGTCAGGCATGCGCACTGCCCTCTGCTCTCAAGCAGAAGACTGTCTGCCATAGAAGGGAGGGCCGTGGGAGGGCCACATTACACAGAGCAGGGAGGGCTGTTGGAGGGCCGTATTAAACCAACCCCCGGGCCGTAAATGGCCCGCGGGCCGGACTTTGGACATGCCTGCCCTATATAGATATTTAGTTATTACTAGAGGGATCACCAGCAGGAGGAAGGAGGTCCTTATTCCCCTATATAGATCTTTAGTTATTACTAGAGGGATCACCAGCAGGAGGAAGGAGGTCCTTATTCCCCTATATAGATCTTTAGTTATTACTAGAGGGATCACCAGGAGGAGGAAGGAGGTCCTGATACTCCAAAACAGAAATTTAATTATCACTGGCGGGTTTACCAGCATTAGGAAAGAAGGTCCTGATTCATGAATATAGATCATTGGTTATTCCCTAAAGGGATCACCAGCAGAAGGACATGGTCCAATGTAACAATGCGAAAAAAACCCAAACCTATCTGGAGTTCAGTTTTAGGGTACTCTACATAATGCCATAAGGCCTCATGCACACAGGGCATTTTTGCATCCGCTTTTAGGGGCGTCGTGCATTTTTTTTTTCCAAATGGCCCTCTACGTTTTCCTATGTGTCCATGCACATGTAGACTTTTAAGTAACACTAGCGTTTACCAGCAGGGGAAAAAAACCCAGGGCCAGTGCGTCCAGAAGCAGCTGCGTTTTGCAGAAAAATTGCTTGACTTGGCTAAACGTGCCTAAACACTAGATATAAAAAAAAATATAAAATAAACACACTTGGTTACGCTTTTTCTGCCATTAGGCTCCAAGCACACTATAATTTTTTATAAACTCAAAAAACGCTAGCAAAAAGCGCTGGATAAAAAACGTTGATAATAGCATTTTTGTGCTGGCTTGTAGTAGCATTTAGGAGCGTTTTATTAGCATTTTTACAGTACATGAAGAAATAAAAAGCTGTTAGGATCACTTTAGTAGCATTTAGGAGCATTCAGCATTTTTATCAGGAAAATGCTCCCAAAAAATCTACAAAACTATTTTTTTTCTCTTCCTAAATGCTGAAGTTTGAAAAACGCTTCTAGCATAAAATAGTGTGCATGGACACATAGGATAACACTATTAGCTTCTAGGAGCAGAAAAACACGCTAGTGTGCATGGAGCCTTATTCTTCAATGTTTTATTATTATCCATAACTACACACACTAACATGCCTACACCTAATCAACACACTCATACGTGACATCTCACCTTCGTATTTGCGGTTCGGACTAGTGGCCTTTTGTTACAGCTCCCAAGAATTTCAAAGCTGAACTGTGGGTTATGCAAATATAAAGCAAAAGGAAAAAGCATGTTTATTCTTATTGGTTTCTCATGTTTTGTGTGGATTTCTTCTCTATCTTTGCAGTAAACGCAATACAAAGAACCCTCATTAGGCACATATGTGCGGTTCGGTATATCACATGTGATTCGTACAGGAACCACACCGCATTCCTGTGCAAATCACATGTGATTTGTGTGCGGTGCGATTGGAGCCATACATCGCACCACACCTGCACCAAAAAGGTGCAGGACCCTTTTTGGGATCTGCACTACACCCTGTTCCAAATTATTATGCAAATGATATTTTTCTCATTTACCTAAATAATTGATGTAAATAACAGTCAGCATAATTCTCAAAGCCGTCCACCATACTGCCCCGAACTACATCACCGACCTAATATCCAAGTACCACCCAGCATGCACACTCCGCTCCTCACAAGACCTCCTTCTCTCTAGTTCCCTGGTCTCCTCCTCCCATGCCCGCCTCCAGGACTTCTCCAGGGTGTCACCCATCCTCTGGAACTCCCTGCCCCAACCCATCAGATTATCACCTACTCTCCTCTCCTTTAGGCGCACCCTGAAAACCCATCTCTTCAGGGAAGCCTACCCTACCCCCTGCTAACTTGACCGACCTCCTCCACTCTTCCTACCACTCCATCCCCCACAGCTATCTCCTCCTGTACCACCATCCCCTCCCTCCTAGATTGTAAGCTCCAAAGAGCAGGGCCCTCAATCCCCTCATGTTTTGCATTGTATTGGTATTGTTCTGTCACATGTTCTGTCCCCCTTTGTAATGTACAGCGCTGAGCGAACTATTGGCGCTTTATAAATACTGTATAATAATAATAATAATGTTATCAACTATTAAGAGAACAATTCAAATTTTATTGAACAAACCTCCTAAGGATTTTTTTTAAACATAAAAAACTTACAATGCACTGTTCCAAATTATTACGCACAGTAAGTATCAAAACACTTTATAGGTTGTAAAGAACTGAAAATTGTCCTTTGTTGTGTTTGCAGCAGATTTACTGAAATCAAAAGCTATTTCAATCAAACTTTTAACAACATTTTAACTCTTTAAACATTTTAACAGGTCACGTTACATTGTAACATAGGACCCCTTATTTGATAGCAGCTTCACAAGTCTTGCATCCATTGAACTTGTGAGTTTTTGGACAGTTTCTGCTTGAATTTGTTTGCAAGATGTCAGAATAGTCTCCCAGAGCTGCTGTTTGGATGCAAACTGCCTCCCACCCTCATAGATCTTTTGCTTGAGGATGCTCCAAAGGTTCTCAATAGGATTGAGGTCAGGGGAGGATGGAGGCCACACCATGACTTTCTCTCCTTTTATCCCCATAACAGCCATTGATGCAGAGGTATTCTTTGCTGCATGGGATGGTGCATTGTCATGCATGAAGATTATTTTATTATGGAAAGCATAGTTCTTCCTTCTGTACCAGGGAAGAACGTGGTCAGTCATAAACTCCACATACTTTGCAGAGGTCATCTTTACACCTTCGAGGACCCTAAAGGGGCCGACCAGCTCTGTTCCCATAATTCCAGCCCAAAACATGACTCCACCACCGCCTTGCTGACGTCGCAGCCTTGTTCGAACAGGGTGGCCGTCCACCAACCATCCACTACTCTATCCATCTGGACCATCCAGGGGTGCCCGGCACTCATCAGTAAACAGGACTGTTTGAAAATTAGTCTTCATGTATTTTTCTGCCCAATGCAGCCGTTTCTTAGTGGTGACCGAATAGAAGGTTTATGCACAGTTGCAAGACTCTGGAGGACTTTACACCTTGATATCCGTGAGACTCCAGAGGCACCAGCAGCTTCAAATATCTGTTTGCTGCTATGCCTGGTACTTACTGCACATTTGTGAGTCGTGCTGCACCTCCTGATTGGTCCGGCAGTCTCCTGGGACCTGTAAAAGCTCCCAGGAGACTGCGGGAGCAAGGAGGGGGCTGAATTTCCAGATCACTTCACCGCAGCGAATTGAAACGGAAGTGGTAGCTGGTACTTGTCAATACCAGGTACCCGCTCCAACCCAAAAGGTGCCAAATATGGCATTGGAGGGGGGTAGGAGGCAAATAAGCGCTTTTGAGTAGAACTACGCTTTAAGTAGGATGATCAGTCTTGTGCCCTGTAGTTTTTAGAAGGTAGGACTTGCTGTAGTGGGTGGATCCCCTGGTCTGTCACCACCCATGTCCACCCACCAGAGTTGGCCATAAATTATACAATTTATTGTACAATTTTCCTATAGATTTACCAAAATCATATTATATGAGGTCAAAACCTAAACACTTTCAATTTGTATGCAATCAGTCAGGTCCTTGCACTACACAGTTGAAGGAAATCTAAAAGAAATTGAATAAGAAAATTGTATAATGTATGGCCAACTTAGGTTTGGTGGGTAGTATATGTTAAAAAGAAATACTTGTGACAGGGAGTTCTGCAAACCTCGCCTATTTCAATATGGTGTGACATAACATGCTCTGCAGAACCCTCCTCTTGGTGGCCAGAGACTGCTGGAAGTTAGCAAGCAATGCTGTTACATCACTGAACAAATGCACAATTTTCTAGCCATAGGAGTGAGGTATAAAAAATATCCTTGCTGATTGCTGCTGTACATGGAGAGTGGGGGGGGGCAAAAGATCAGCTATAAAAAGCAGCAATTTTAGCTAGCATGTAATTGAAAAAAGCTATTTTTAAACTAATTTTCAGATTTACTAAATTCTATCCAGTATTGAATATTTTCTAAAGAAGGAAGCAAGATGGGACAATAAATTACCTAAACCTGTTTTTCTTGTCATAGTTGCTGTCATGTAATTTAAAGTATTTCTAAAGGTTATTTTTTATGTTATACTTACCTGTTCTGTTGAATGGTTTTGCACAGAGCAGCCCTGATCCTCTTGTTTTTGGGTCCCCCGCCAGCCCTGGCTCAACTGCTCTGTTGAGTGCCCCCAATAGCAAGCCTCTTGTTATGAGGCACTCGAGCAGACTTGCTCCTGAGCCACTCTCCTGTGAATGGACATTGTCCATTTACACACAGAGTGCGGCTCGGCCCTGCCCCCCGTTCTCTCCTCATTGGGTCACTGGCTGTAAATGACAGCAGTAGGAGCCAGTGGCTCCTGCTGCTGCATGAGCCAATGAGGAGAGAGAGTCCTGGGACAGCCGAGGCTCCTGTCACTGGATCGTATAAGGGGGGGTGGGGGCTGGGAAGGGAGCTGCACCCAGCTCACCCCCCAGGGGGTATAAAAACCTTCTACTTTTAGAACTACTTTAAAGATTATGTAAATCCATCATATCATATTCCTGATATGTGCCTGCTGTACTATGTACCTGTATGGAAAAGTATCCTGTTCTCTATATATTGCTTCCTTTGTATGAAATACTGGTGTTCCTGCCAGTCCCTCTGCTTTCTTATTGAAACTGACCACACTAGGCATGAGAGCACAGCGTGGTCAGTTCTCCAATGATCAGACTTATCCTGACACTGCTCTCCCGCACAGCAATTCGCTGAGAAGTTCACTGTGCTGCTGTTTCTCCAGCCCCAGCTCTCTGTTCTCAGCTGCATAAGGAGCTTATGCGTGTGCGTATGTGATCACTTATAAAACGGGGGAAAAAAGGTATTTACAATGTTTTTATATCTACACACAAATGTTTTGCCTTTCATTTCTATTTTAAATTGAATGGGTTGTTTTACAAGGGTTTACATATACTTTAACTTACCTGTAACAAAGTGTGTCCCAGTTCCTGCAGGCTGCTGGTTCCTATGTAGATCTTCTCTCCAGTAATGCCCGGTCCTCTTCACAGCACTGAATTACCAGGTGCTGTGAGGCTTAATAGCTTTGGATCTAAAATTGAAGTATATTGAAGGTCCTGCCGGTTGCTGTCATTTCCTCAGTTGCCCAAATGCCTTGCATTGCTTTCACACATTCTCAGGGTGGAAGGGTGGATGAATGACAAAATCCTCTCCTCCATTCACAAAACATGTTATATTCTGTGAAGATAATGTAAGGATTTGTGTTAATGGAGAAGAGGACAGAAAGGACTGGGTGCCTGTCAGGACCTTCTTCAAAGTACTGTTAGACCTGAAGCTATTTCCCGACAGTGCCTGGAATTTCAACTCTGTGAAGAGGACCGGGTATCACTGGAGAGAAGATTTCTTCAGGAGCCATCAGCCTGCAGGACATGGGACTTTATTCCACGGAAGTTATGTGACTGCAGCTGTGGTAAAGAAATATATATATTTTACTAAACTTTAGCTTTAAGCACTCGGATGTCTGGACTCGTGTGGGTGAGAAAGTTGGTTTTGGGCTGTGCCTGGGAAAATATAATTATGTGCAGTTAAATTATGGGTTACTAATGTGAATGGAATTTAATTGAAACACTGAAATGTTTTTAGAAAATGTCAACTAAGTGTGACTATGCTTATTACTGTTTGCTGGTAAACATTACTTGTATATTTTTCCTGTAGCAAAGTCCATTTAGGAGCCCTATGATGTGTGTATATCCCAGCATTGCACTGCACAAGATGGAGCAATCTTGTCTGTTCATTGGCTTATATACACAGCCTGAATCCCAGTACAAATGGTACTCCAGAGTCAGATATGCAAAGTGTGCATTTACATTCACACAGGTGACACAGCTTCCATATTAACTACTTCTAATGTTCATCCTGATATTCCTCCTGTGCAGGTGACTATGGCCACCGAATCCCCATGATGGCCAGAGTCTTATGACCGTGATCCTGTGCTCAAATTCAGAGCACATTTCCCAATAAGTCTGTGAAGGTTCTCCTTTATCAAGGTCATGGTATAGGTAGTAGTAGTTAGTCACAATCAACTGGACTTGTTCTGTACTGTTGAAGATGTTTTGTAGCTTCTTCAAGCCACTTCTTCAGTTCCAATGAGTGTCGGGAAGATACCCCTGCATTATCTCCATACAGGTAGACACCCCGATTCATCTACTATGGAATGTGTAGATCAGGCTTTTCTCAACCTTTTAACATGGAGGAATCCTTGAACTGACGTTCCGGTCTCAGGGAACCTCTGCTAATAATTACTACTGTATATCTACAGCTCAGGGTACATTAGTGTGATGGCCACTAGGAAGACAGTTCCTTACATTTGTGGTTATTGGGGAGAATGCCCCCTACAGACAGCTGAAGGTTGTAATCACTTATAAAACAGGGAAAAATAAGGTGTTTACATTGTTTTTATATCTACACACAAATGTTTTGCCTTTCATTTCTATTTTAACTGCCTCCCGCCCACCATATAATGAAATGACGGGAGCAAGGCGGTTCTGTCATTCTGGGAGGACGTCATTTGACGATCGGTGGTGTGTGTGTCCCTCAAACACAGCAGATCACTGATCAACGGAAAGAGCCGAAAACGTTGGGTCGGTCATGTGATCAACTGTGTCCAATCAAATAGGGAAATGCCGGTTATCTCATTTCTTTCCTCATGAGCTGTCATACTGCCAGCTCGTGAGGAGAGGAGAGCCGGCAATCGGCATTCCTCAGATGGGACATGTACACTGATCATCAGGGCACTGATGATCAGTGTGCCCCGATGATCAGTGTAGCCCCAGCAGTGCCACCTGTCAGTGTTTATCAATGCCAGCTGTCAGTGCTCATCAATGCCACATATCAGTGCCTATCATAGCACATCAATGCCACATATCAGTGCCCATCTGAGCTGCCTTTCTGTGTCACCTATCAATGCCAGTCAGTGCCACCTATCAGTGCTGCCAATCAGTGCCAGTCAGTGCTGCCAATCAGTGCCAGTCAGTGCCACCTATTAGTGCTGCCTATCAGTGCCATATATGAGTGCTGCCTTTCAGTGCCCATCAGTGATGCCTGTCAATGCTCATCAGTGCCCATCACTGCAACCTCATTAGCGCACATCAGTGAAGGAGAAACATCACTTATTTACAAAAATTTATGACAAAAACTAAGAAAAAAAATTTTTTTTCAAAATTTTCAGTTGTTTTTGGTTTGTTTACCAAAAAATAAAAATCCCAGAGGTGATTATATACCACCAAAAGAAAGCTCTATCTGTCTCAAAAAATGATTAAAATTTCATATGGGTACAGTGTTGCATGACCACGCAATTGTCATTCAAAGTGAGACAGCGCTGAAATCTGAAAATTGGCCTGGGCAGGAAGGGGGTATAAGTGCCATGTAGGTAAGTGGTTAAACTGAATGGGTTGTTTTGTCATTCGTTACTTATCAGAGGCAGAAGTTGCTCGTTGCCCAAGAAACCCCTAGCAACCTCTGAAGGAACCATGATTGAGAAAGACTGGTATAGATGTTTGTTGCCCAAGAACAGGATGGGTGGTATAAAAGTTGTGGAACCACCCTGTTATAGTCGCATGATCCCCTTCTTGGTGTCAGGAAGATTACATAGGTGTTAAAAAGTCAAAATCAGGTACTTACACTGTTTACATTTAAAAAAATAAATTTTATAATATATTAAAGCGGTTCTTCACCCTCTTTGAAAAACAATAAAAGTCAGCAGCTACAAATACTATAGCTGCTGACTTTCAATAAAAGGACACTCATCTGTACAGAGATCCAGTGCCATCCTCACCCGAACTGGTTCTTTGCCAGTCTTTGGGTCCCCAGCTTTGGCATGTTTACTGTGGGCAGCCTGCGGCGATTCCTTATGGCTTCACAGCGCACACGTGAGCTGCTGTGCTTTGTGATTTTTCCCACAGCCTTCTGAGACCTGTGACTGGAACCTGGGACCTTTGACAAGTCTGAATAAAAAAGTCCTCAAGTTACCTCTATAATACCTGAACATATACAAAAAAGGCAAGGGAGTTACCGCTATTCAATTATGACATCAATACAAAGGAAAGTAAAAACCTGGCTAAGACTAAGTAATAATCATGTATTTTACACACCAAATAATACCAATAACAAACTGAAAAATACAAAAAGAAAAGGATAAAAACAATCTCGGCCAAGGATTATCATAACAAATCACTGTCTGCACTTGGCATGAGGGACTACCCACAAATGAACTACACAGTCCATATTCCATCGTAAGTAATTATAATTCCTTTATGGCAAACATGGCTATATGTGCAGAGGGAGGAATGTTCAAATCCGTGTATCCATATTCTATACGTCGCATACTAGCACATTATGACAGACCATAAAACGAAGTTCTCCAGTGACACTCTGTCACTTCTGTTGGTGCTTCCATCCTCACCCAGCATTCCTTCCGGGTTCAGGGGCTCCGGCTATTTGAATGGCACAATGACGTCACAGTCGCGGCACATCGCTCTCAGCTGATGGCATACTCCAGTATAGTAGTATATAGTTCAGTGCGCATGCATCGGTGATGTCACCCTCTAAAATGTGAATGCCTCCTAAATGATGCACGTTTAGATAGAGATATTCACTGTACACACAGGGAAGCTTTATTATAGGCTTACCTGTAGGTACAAGTCATGAAGTGGACTTTACTGCCGCTTTAAGGCATCTACTTAGAAGACCGTGACATCCTCTGTAAAATCTCAGGGGCCCGTCAGGTGGTTGCTGTAGGTGGGGATGAGATCAGCTTCCTATACTCTGCCTCTGGGCTGTTATCCGATTGGTTGAACTAGATGCATTTGTCTTTTTTTCAACCTATGTTCCCTGCTATCTCAGTGGACTACAAAACACCTCCCCCTGTTATGTCCTAGGGTGACTACACTGCTTAGTATGATTGTCACTCCAGGACAGATAGGGGGTTATTTACTAAGGCTGGAGAGTGCAAAATCTGGTACAGCTCTGCACAGAAACCAATCAGCTTCCAGGTTTTATTGCCAAAGCTTAATAGAACAAGGTGAAGCTAGAAGCTGATTGGCTACCATGCCCAGCTGAACCAGATTCTGAGTGCTCCAGTTTTAGTAAATCTCCCAAACAGTGTGTTAATGGCAGAATTAAAATATTAAATGTGTCACGCTCCTCAAAAGTATTTAGTAATCTATAATATATATAAATAAAATAAATAAATAAATCTAAATAGATAATAATCCATAGTGGTATAATTTAAAATTAAAACACTCCTTGTGCTGTAATTAATTATAATGCAATTCTACTAAGTTAATAAAATTGATGATGTGAAAAAAGCAAATAAATCTATTCAAATTACATGTACATGATATTGGAATTAATCAAATTAGATGAACAAAAAACCTCCATGCATAGTGATATTTATGTGCAAAACATATATGTGCAAAATTGCAAAAAATGCACAAAACAGTTGTATGAAAAAATAAAAAGTAATAAATAAATATAAAAAAATGGTAAATAATAATAAAAAGAACCTCTATTTAATCTTACTGTGCAAATAATATAGTGTGCTCACCTCACTTATACAGCCTAAAATAGTGATTAGAGCTATATACTAATTGTTCTTGACTTAGATGACATATAATCGTCCCGATCTATATATAAAAATGTATGGAAAATATATTGCTGTTGAGGTAGACTGTAATATTACTTTCCTTCCACTAGATGGCCTCCCAATTTCTTCTGGGTTATGAGGGCTGGATGGATAGATATAGATATCTCCCCTCGTCCTGTTGGGGTCTATCTCCTATTTCTTCTTCATCCCTTTTGCTCCTCCAATTTAGGCCATGAAAAAGAAAGATTCCCACATAGTGCTTTATCCTTTATAAAAGGTTTTAATTTGTCTCCGGAAAAATGCAAACTCACATTCCACAGAACAATACAGAGCGTTTTTTCAATGTGTGCCCTCGCACAATAACAGTGCTCGCCGTTCCGCTGAAAGTGGCGTCGTGACGTCAGAGCCCCTCCCCTACGCGTTACGCCACAGGGTCACGTGGCTTCCTCAGGGGGAAACATCCCCCCTGGCTTCCTCATTTAATTTAAAATGATTTATTTTATTTATTTTATTTATATATATTATAGATTACTAAATACTTTTGAGGAGCGCGACACATTTAATATTTTATTTGTCTATTTTTACACAGTATTATGAGTATGTGTTTTTGTGTTGATGCACCATCACATTTTTAGGAGTTAATTATTTACAAGTATTTTTATACCACCATAGTAGCTCACAAGTACACATTATTATAAAATGGCAGAATTAACTGGTTAAATTAAAGGAATAAAAGAAAACTACGCAGAAATACTGTCACTTTTTGTTCTTGGATTTAGATGTGCTTTAATATATTCGTAAATGTATTTTTTTAACAAACATTGTACGTATTCGATTTTTGTCTTGGTTATCAGCTTGGCAGAGGTAAGGGCAGGACACGGAGCAAAATCAGGTGAACCGCATGCCAATATGTTACACGAAAAAAAACTATGCAGGAGTGAGCAGAGAGATAACCTCATCAGTCTTCTGATGCTGCTTTGCTGTCACTCTCCTGGCTGTGTAAATCTCAGGACTGAATTGGATAAAAATGTAAATCGTTTGACAGGTAAGGCAGCTGTCTTAGATGTTTGCCTGGGGTTTGGCTTTAATCGTTGCACGTTGGTTTTCCATATATCAGGTTGTCAGATCTACGCACTCCTTGGTGAAAGTACTTTGTTATAAATTAGTTATGCCTTACAGTCAGGCATTCCTGACACGTTCTCAGAATAATGATCGATGTATTGCGAGCCATTAAATGCGCAGGCCGTATTCGGGCAGGAAACTGCAGAAGAGGAGGCTCTTGGGATATTAACGCTAAAGATGCTTTGATAAAGAGGATCGCACTACTAACAAAGTGAGATATTTTCAAGGAGTCTTAATTGAAATTTATATTGACGGACAGGTTGTTGCATTTTATTTCAGATATTAAAGAAATGTTCTTAAACATGAAAGCATTAGTATGGCTTTTTTTTTTTTTTTTTACCTGTGTCTGGATGAAATCCATAAAGCACATAAAAAGCTTTCATCCTGACAGCGATATAAAATATATTCTGCGTTGGGCAAACAGAATTAATGTGGAAGATCCATAAAGTACAAAAGATTTTTATTACTCCAAGCAAAATCACTGCAGTTAGAGGATAATAAGGATTTGTCGTACTTTTGCATATGTGATTTGTATTTCTTTCGATATGAAAATGATAATATATGTAAAGCTGGAGATGATGTCTCTGTTTTTTTTTTCTTTCAGGTATCTCTGGGAAGAGTCAAATCTTGTTTGCTGTTGTATTCACGTCACGATACCTAGATCTGTTCACTAACTTTATCTCCCTCTATAATACCTCTATGAAGGTAATAGACAATTCACAAATTACATCTCATTTTCCAAGTGTGTATACAAAATGAATTTAAGTGTAGTTAAACTTTTTTTTTTTTTCTTTTTGTCTGGAATACAGTAGGGAAGGGTTACACTATTTGTCCTAGTGACCATATCCCGCCGTACAGAAAGTGATAAGTAAAAGTTTACTGTTGTCACTTTTTACATACCATTGCTACTTCCCATTTAGAAAATGTTAGTTTCCTAGCTGTTATGTTTACGTTTTTGCCCTCCTGAGTATTTACCCCCCTTCCTGCCCAGGCCATTTTTTGCATTACGTCGCTGTGTTACTTTAACCGACAATTAAAATGCAACCCTGCACCCAAATGAAATTGACATCCTTTTATTTCCCCACAAATAGAGCTTTCTTTCGGTGGTATTTGATCACCTGTGCGGTTTTTAAATTTTTGCGCTATAAAAAAAAAGCCTGACAATTTTGAGAAAAAAACGATATTTTTTACTTTTTGCTATTAAACATGTCCAGTAAAAAAATTTTAAAGACTCAAATTTTGTCATAAATTTAGACCAAAATGTATTCTGCTGCATGTCTTTGCTACAAAAAATTCCAATACGTGTAAATGAATTGGTTTAAGTGAAAGTTATAGCGTTTACAAATATATACTGGAATGTATTTTTTTTTACTAGTAATGGTGGCGATCAGCGACTTATAGCGGGACTGCGGCGGGCATTCTGACACTGGGGGGAACTGACTTGGTGTCACTGACACCAATACAGTGATCAGTGCTAAAATAAAAAAAGGACTGACACTATACTAATGGCACTGGGCAGGAAGGGGTTAACATGAGGGGCGATCAAAGGGTTAACTGTGTGCTGGGAATGTTTAACTGGTGTTCGTGCTTCACTGTAAGCACACTGCTCTGGATGGCTGTGCTGTGCCCGACAGGGAGGAGGACTGTTAGTAAACAAAGCAGCCCTCCTCCCCATCGGAGATCCTTGGTAATCACTGGTCGGCACCCAGTGATTGACGGCCGCGAATGGCGGCGTGGGTAGGGGGCGACGCGCTCTACCCCGAAATACAAAATCACATATATATACGTGATTTTGCGCACCCCAGCTCCCCTATGTACCAATATTGCATTAAAGTGGACTTTAAAAAAAAAAATAAAAGTCAGTAGCTACAAAAACTGTAGCTGGTGACTTTTAAAATACATACAATTACCTGTCCCTCAGCCCAGCGGTGTCCTCACCATGGCTGGTTTCACTGACCATCTTCTCTCCCCAGCTCTGGCATCTTCAGTGTGGGCACCCGGCTGTGACAGCTTGTGACTTCACAGCCAGGTACCAACTGTGCATGCTCGAGAAGCGCTGCGCTTTGTGAATGGCCCCATAGTCTTCTGGGACCTGCCACATGTCCCAGAAGACTACAGGGAGAGACGGGGGGAGGACAACTTCCGCTTCCGATCGCCTAGGCAATCGCAGCAGAAGTGAGAGCGGGTACCTATAAAATTCGGGAATCCGCTCCCCAAAGGTGCCAATCCTTAATGGGGAGCGGGGGACAAAGGCTTAAAGCGGAACTTCCCCTTTTGGGTGGAGCTGCGCTTTAATGTACTTCTTTTGCAGAAATTCAAAAGCTTTCCATTTTTTCTACCCACCTTTATGTCCATGTCCACATGGCTGTCCAGAAAACGTATCCATTACTTCTGCTTCATTTTCTGCAGAGCCTTTAGTTCATGACACAGGAAGGAGTTGACTAGCTGACCTCATTAGCACACACTCTGCATCATCTACCCTCCTACCTCCCACCCACTTCCAGGTGCATGACTATTAAATGAAAAGCAATCAAGCAGTGATCACTGTTCTCACTAAATACACAGACATCCATTTTTATTTTTCTACTGTAACTTTCACCTTGCATAGATTATTCATTTGGCAGTGTGTATGTATAGTTTGTAAATATATGTGTACACTGCAATTAACTTGCTGATTACATATACAGGCTCTGCTTTGTAGTACTGCTCAATAATTGTGCCTTTCAGATCCTCTTATCTCAATACAAGTCTTCTTCATTGGCTCTGGTAGTGGACTCTGCAGTTTGTAATGCGGTGAAACACCAACCTAGGCTGCTTAGGCTTTAGGGCATATGAGTCAACTCCGAAGAAGCATTTTATGTTCCTAGGAAGTTAGAAGTCCTTTTTTTACTTGAAATATTAATGTGATTCGGTAAAGCTGTCATTTGCCTTATGATGTTTGAGTGTAAAAAAGCCGATTTTAATCAGCATCAGCTTTAAAGAGAAATAAAAATGTGTTTTGCAAATGTATTTTGTACTTTTTAAAGTGAAGCTGAACTCAAAAAATGTTCTGTGTTATATGAAATGTTTAGGAATGCAAATTGTGCCAAAGCAGTAACATGAAAATGTTGCCTTTTTATGAATTCCCCCTGAAATTAAGCAGTGTACTCAAATAGGTACAGCCAGGGCTGCTGTTAGAAATCATGGGGCCCCATACAGCCTACCTGATGGGGCCCCCAACCCCGCCCCGGACCCCACTCCCAATCCCGCCCACCCATCAGGGCTGCCTTGTGCAAAACCATTACACAGAACAGGTAAGTATAATATGTTTGTTGGTTTAGCCTGGGTTCACACTGATGCGGTGTGGAATTCGCATCAGTTTCTGTTCACACCCCATTCATGCAAACCACTGCGGGTGTGTATGTTAAGTTCATGACACCCCAAATTCGGTTCACAAAAGGCGGTGCGATGTGTAGAATCGGATTGTATGGGTGTGAATACCCATGTGATCCGATTCTAGTACAGACAAAAAAAAGGTCCTGCACTATTTTGCTGCAGATGCGGTGTGATCTGAGCCGTACAAAATGTATGGCTCAAATTGCACTGCACAGAATTCGCATGTGATTTGCACAGGAATGCAGTGCGGTTCCTGTGCGAATCACATGTGATGTGCTGCACCGCAGAAGTGTGAACCCAGGCTTAATTAAACAAAAAGCTTTCCAATCACGTTAAGACACTTAATTTTCATTTTTGGAAACTAAATCTGTAAACTCATTTTAATTTTTTGTGGTTTTCTTCCATAGACAAATGACATTTCCCTGCTCCTGTAGTCTCCTGGGATGTAAACCCATCACATATCCCAGGAGACTGTGGGAGTCTCTGCCAGGAGAACACATTGATTACTGCTAGTGGCTATACTAGCTGCTAGCAATAATCGCATGTAAAATCCGACAGGCTGGTTGTACACAAGCCATTCAACAATTGACTTGGGTACAATAAGCTTGCCCATACATGGTTCAAATTTCAGTTGGTCTAGATTTGAACCATCTATGGCTTACATTTCACTGACCTTCCATCAATGATCGTCATCATTATCATCATGATAATCACACAGTACAGGTGCTGGGGCTCAAAGCACCTGTACTGTGTGAGTGTGACTGCCATCATGATGATAATGATGATCACATGTGGCTGCTCTCTGCTGTATAATTAAAAGCAGGCCTAGGGAAATGTGTGTGCTGTCATGTCATGAGACAATCTACCTGTCCTGTGACTTCTGCCATAGGCTCAAAGCTGGCCATCCCTCTATGTCTGCACTGCTGGGTCGCCTGCTGAGTGGACCTGTACACTGATCCCTTCTAGTTCCAGCCAGCTGCCCCCAGCCTGCAAGTGCTCTTCTTCTGCATGATTCCTTCACCACTTCCTTGCTGGAGGAGTCAGGCAGTGTGCAAGGCAATCCCAGTCCAGCAGTGGGGGCTTACTGCATCCCATCACAGGATAGTGTATACATCCACTCAAAA
This sequence comes from Staurois parvus, assembly GCF_062004578.1. Taxonomy (NCBI): domain Eukaryota; kingdom Metazoa; phylum Chordata; class Amphibia; order Anura; family Ranidae; genus Staurois; species Staurois parvus. Next base: position 6,568,146 of record NW_028318344.1, on the reverse strand, counting down.
AAAGAAAAAAAAGTCCCTGACAGCCGCAATCTATTGACTCCCGGCTCCAGTTTCTAGAGGTGAACAGATGGGGGCCCCCTCCCAGCCCAGCAGGGAGTATGATTGATTGCTTGGGACTCTGGTGGGGAATAGTATATTATATACCCTGATTGACTATACATATTGACATCCAAATGAAGTCTGAAGCTGCCGGCCAGGCCCCCTACAGGAGGCCCAGCTGTACCCCCATATTAATGGCCTTGGCTACAGCCTCATAGCTGTATATCTGCCAAGTGAGATCTAAGGCACTGCTGTCTTTGACTGCCAAGCTTGGTAGATTTAGAGTGACGTTTTGTGATGTTACTTCTGTACTACACCTTTGTTCTTGCTGGAGATTATTCTGATTCTAAGCACAAACCTGCCTACACCATGATGGCTGCCTCCACACAGTCACAGTGTAGAACAAGGCATGTTAAGTCAGTAATAGGGTAAAAACCAGCTGCAAGGAGACCTCATACAATACTGGTGACCAGTCTTTTGTCCTCTGGCGCCCCTTTTTTTACATTGACTTCCAAGATCAATCTCTGTAAAAATTCAATGAATGCAGCTTCTATTCTATCTGTCCAGAAAAGTTGGAAAGTTTTATTTTTTTTGACTACTAAAGATCTTCCACACTGATAGAGCCTACCCTGAAACCTCATATTTCATGTATTTCTTTCACCTTTCCATTAGAGCAGACATTCCCAGTAAGAACCTTTTAGTATATGTTTATTACAACTTTTTTCCTTTTTTTTTCAGCTTGTATATGTTGCAAGTTCTTATGCCACAGTATGGATGATCTACAGCAAATTCAAAGCCACGTATGATGGGAACCATGACACCTTTCGTGTGGAGTTCCTCATCGTCCCGACTGCTATTTTGGCTTTTCTTGTCAACCATGACTTCACACCTCTAGAGGTAAGTGAAAATAGTAAGGGAATGTCCTTCCAGATCTGGTTACTCAGTGTTGTACGGAAGCCAATGAGTTCAGTGCCCCATCAGCTTCTAAACCCCATGGTATACAATGACATAGATTTCCCTAAACCACTCTTCGCACAGAAGGCTCTTGTGCCTCCACTTCTTTCCTCTTCAGTGGCCCATGTGTCCTGAATGCCAGGATGCTCTGTTAACACAATATCAGCCCAACTTGCTGAAGCTCAACCTCATTCCCCTCCTAAGCCTCACTGTGCGCTGGTGAGGCTGCCCATCACAGAAACAAGCCAGTAGTTAGGTTTCGGAGGTAAAGAAGGGCAGGGGCAGGTCCTCCTTTCCTTTCCCCAGGTGCCATGAACCCCAGGATGCTCTGTGAAGACATCGACTCAACTTACTGAAGCTCATCCCCATTCCTCTCCTACACCCCACTGTTGGCTGGTGAGGCTGCCCGTTACAGAAACAGTAGTTAGACGTGGGGAGTAAAGAAGGGCAGGGCCAGGCCTTAGGCTTAGCAGCTGGGTCCATGTTTCCATACTATATTGGCTTGGTATTCAAGGCATCTAAAACAGGAAAGATGACCGGGCATGGAGGGTGATTACTCTATAGTGCAAGTAAAGTCCAGACTTTTACAGTGGCATTATTTAGGTCATGTATTTCCACGGCAACCTCCTTCCCTCACTATTGTGTACAGTCCAATGTCCCTACAACTCATGCCAATGACAATAATTAGTAAACAATATTCTTCTTTATTCTTCCTTTTTTCTTCTTCCTTTTTCCTTTTTTCCTTTTTCTTCTTCCTTTTTTTCTTTTTCTTTTTTCTTCTTTTTTCTCTTCCTTTTTTTCTTCTTCTTTTTCTTTGTGCCAACAGTTTGCGTAACACTTTACAAAATGACAGTAGACATTAGAGTTACAATACAATTTGGCACAAGAGTAATCAGAGGCCCTGCTCGTTAGACCTTACAATCTTTAAGATTCATTAGATTTTTGGATTGTAGGAGAAAGTCACCTCACTCAAAGGAGACTATCAAGTACACGGTAGGGAAATTCAGCGATGTCTGAAAGGAACTGAGACTAGAATTCTAGCTGTGCAAGAAAATGGCATTGATGAGCGAGCCACCATGTCTCATAAATAAATATACATAAGTTGCCACAGAGAAACTCTTAACTGCTTTAGTTGCTATTAGTGTTCACATTGAATTGTGATCCAAACCGAAGACCTTATACAAGTGCATTTAAAGCAGTAGGACACAGAAAGAAATGTGCAGTATCTGCAATGCATGCATATTTTCCTGTTTTATCCCATACAAGACCCTGCAAGTACAGAAAAATAACTGTTGATCTACCATAAATGAACTTGTAAGTATATTGTGGGCACAACACACAGCATTGATTTTGTGGTGTCAGCCCTGCTAAGCATTCCTTTGTTAACCTATTAAATCGTACCCCTTCTTCTCTTCTCCAAAACATGAAGATTAATCTAGTCTCAAGATAAGAACCAGGAGGGCTAATTAGGCTCCTAGAGATAACATAGGAAGTGTGTACTGAAATTCTGGATAAACCCTCTGCACAATGCTATATGCCCTTCCCGGTAAACTTTGCAACACACATATTTTTTTAGCTCACACATATTGTAATACAGGTTTAAGCTGGTCAACTGCGTCAAAGTAATCCATCTATGGCCAGTCCTACTCTGCTCTGCAAACGCAAATGCTACTGCGGACACAATGCCAACATGGGCCAAACAGACACATAGTAGGGGAGATCTACTAGGTTTAGGTTTGGTCACTGACGTGCACAATGCAATAAAAATAGGATATGCCTGTGCCCAACTCCCAATAGCTTTTACATGCATTTAATTTATCAGGTGCTAAAGGCGCGTGACCTCATATTAACATTAGAAATTCTGGATGAACCCTCTGCACCCTGCAGACACTGCTGTTGCATTGCAGGTCAGTGACCAGGCCTGAACCTAGTAGCTCTCCCCCACTTTGTGGCTGTTTGGCCCATGTTGCATTGTGTCCACAGTAGCATTTCCAGAGCAGAATAGGACTGGCCATAGAGGGGCCACTTTGACGCAGTTGGCCAGCTTAACCCTTTGAGGACCAAGGGACGTATTTGTCCCATGTTTTTTTAATTGCCTGTATCATCTGATTAAGAATTTAAAATACTTTTTTTTTTTTTTTTGGTTTGAGTCACAATATTAGTTCTTATCAACAAATGGATCTAGCTTTTTTCCAATTATTTCATGAAATGGCTTAGTTACAGCAACTGAAGTGTACGAACTTTAAAAACAAAAAATTGATTCTTTTGGCGTTCCGTAATCTTATGGTCCTCAAAGGGTTAAACCTGTATTGCAATATGTGTGGACTAAAAATCCCTGTTTTGTGTTGCAAAGTTTGCTGGGAAGGGTATATAGCAGTGCGCAGAGGGTTTATCCACAATTTCTAATGTTAACATGTGGTCACCCCCCTTTATGGCATGCAAAGTGGATGGCTCCACAAGTCTCCTGTGCTCTGAAGTTTTCTGTAGTAGTGGTGGTCAGCTAAACTTTGGTCCTGAAGTTGTTGGATATGCCTCACCTTGCTGCCCTTTCTAGAGTGGGGATGTCTGTGGATGCTGGAGGAATTGGAAAAGAAACAGAGGGTGCACCAGCCCTAGTGCATTATCCTTTTGCTTTATTGATGAAATACGTGGTAGAATCACAGCATATCAGTATCCAACCGCAAGTGCCAACTCGAGGAGCAAAATCCAATTTGGCTTTGAGGAAGAGGCAAAGCCTCGAAATGCGTCCACCAGTTGGACCTATATGGATAGATACGTCAGCCAGTTGGACCTATATGGATACCACCATTTGACTTGCCCCGTGAGTTGGCACTTGCGGTTGGATACTGATATGCTGTGATTTTGCTGTTGGTTTGTGAGGATGATGCTTACCACGTATTTTAGCAATAAAGCAAAAAGATAATGTACTAGGCTGATGCGCCCTCTGTTTCTTTTCTATTTCATCCAACACCCCTTTAGCATCTGATAGATAAATTAATGTACAAGGTATTGGGATTTGAGCAAAGGTATATTTAATAACAAAATGCTTCCAATTATATGTGTAACTGAGCAGATGAGGGGGAGTAAAAAAGTGAATTGTGGTTTACATATACTTTTTAAACAGGAGCTAACAAGTTGTGATTCTTGTTAGACATGAGACATTCTGAAGGGCCCTCTGCACACTGATATATACCCTTTCAAGCAGACTTTGCTATAAATAGGGATATTTAATTCACACATATTGCAATACATGCTTAAGCTGGCCAACTGCGTCAAAGTAATCCCTCTATGGCCAGTCCTACTCTGCTCTGCAAACGCAAATGCTACTGTGGACACAATGCTAAAGTGGGGGAGAGCTACCAGGTCTAGGTCTGGCTACTGACCCACAATACAACAAACAAGATATACCTGTGCTCAAATCCCAATAGCTGTTGTGATTAGTAGTCAGACCTGAACCTGGGAGCTCTCCCCCAATTTGTCTTTTCCCCTATGTTGGCATTGTGTCCATAGTAGCATTTACATAGGCAGAGCAGAGTAGGACTGGCCATAGAGGGTTTACTTTGACACAGTTGGCCAGCGTGAACATGTATTGCAATATATGTGAACCAGTTATCCCTATTCTTTATTGCAAAGTCTGCTGGAAAGGGTATATACCAGTGTGCAGAGGGTCCTTCAGAATTTCTAGTATTAATATGTGGTTGCGCCCCTTTAGCACCTAATAGATAAATGCATGCACTAGCTATTGGGATTTGACCACAGGTATCTCTTGTTTCTTGCTAGACATGAGTTACAAATTGTTAATAGCTCCCAACTGTATCCTTCCTTGCCCACTTGTCATCTAGGGTTTTATTCTGTTACCAGTGCAGGAATTATGTAGAAATGTACCTGGAGAATCTGGTTACTGTGTATTACAGTATTTTCACTATATAACTCCTGTATTATAATTATAATAATAATATACCTGGAGTTCAGTTTAATAATTTCATTAACCGAGGCTGTTGTTTTGTGATTTATTTTGCAGATTATGTGGACTTTCTCCATTTATCTGGAGTCTGTTGCTATCCTGCCACAGCTGTTCATGGTCAGCAAGACTGGGGAGGCAGAGACCATAACTAGTCATTATCTCTTTGCTTTGGGAATCTACCGTACTTTGTATCTCTTCAACTGGATCTGGCGCTACCAATTTGAGGGATTTTTTGATCTGATTGCACTTGTTGCTGGACTTGTGCAGACCATCCTGTATTGTGACTTTTTTTACCTATACATTACCAAAGGTAAGATATGCAGAGAATGGGCACGCTATCATTGACTAACTATCCACATTGGTAATTGTAGGTATGCTCTTGTAAACATAGAATATAACTTAATTTTTAATAATTGACTGCATATTGTCAGTGTGACCTCTTAACTCTGCTACGGTAAAATCAATCCGCCAAAACACAAAACAAAAAAGCAGTGTACCAAAGTTGGTCTAGTTCTGAAGAATCCAAAACACAAAACAAAAAAGCAGTGTACCAAAGTTGGTCTAGTTCTGAAGAATCCAAAACACAAAACAAAAAAGCAGTGTATTGAAGTTGGTCTAGTTCTGAAGAATCCTGTAATCAGACAACCAGACAGTGACATATTCGCTATCCCTTTAATTGATTCAGCAGAAGGCAAGCAAACATTCAAGGCCAAAAAACTGAACTGCACAGCAGATGAATGTGCAGTTTGTGCAATGCTCGGATGTTCAATGTGTCTTTCATGTGGCAGACTGTTTTGTCAAATAGGAAGCCCCTTGGACACCAAAGAAACATAAAGGGCAGCTGCATTTTCATACAACAGTTTGGCAAACACCCCCCTTGGCCTAAGAATTACTAAGCATAAACATACAAGTACTTAAAGTTTCCAAAATTGATTCTACGGCCTCATCCAGCACTGCACCTCTCACCATTTTGCAATGAACCATGTTCAGCTCATGTGCTGCTTACAGACAAGAAAATGCCATAGAATATAACAGCAGTCTGTGTCATCTCTTTGGCACATTGATCGGGGCAGATTCAGCAATTTTTTTGGTGATTCCCCATCTGCATTTAGATTGTAAGCTCTCATGAGTAGGGACACCAAACCAGGGACACCAAACCCTCCTGTCTTGGATTGAATTGTAATTGTACTGTCTGCCTTAAAGTGGTTGTAAACTTCAGACATGAAATAGGAACAAAGCATAGTGTGTACTTATCTCAATCTAGAGCACTAAGTGACATTTTCATCTGCTGCTTCTTTCCACTACTATCAGCATGAATCACTTCTTACAAGTTTTCCTGACACCCAGAGAAAAAAGTTGACAGAGGAGTGACCTCTAGCACACAGCCCGTAATTGACAGCCTCAGCTCTGTTCCTGGGGGCAGTGTCAAGGAGGGGTGTCCCTTCCCTCAGATGAGCTCTCAGAGCTCTCCTCATTGAGCTCTGAGTAGTGTAATTTCAGCTCTCTGCCCCGTTTTCTGAAATCCCGGACAAGCTAGAAAAATTCTGGACTTTGAATGGATGTAGAGAGGGGAAGGCTTCCTGATAAACAGGTACAACTAATGTAGGAAGATTTGTTTCATCTCTGTATCGCCTGAGCCAGTCACTTTACTAAATATATGTAAGGGTTTACAACCACTTTAAAGGTTACCATCACATGCATTGATTGTGGGTGCAATACTTTGCAGTCTCCTTTAAATACGTAAATAGTAAATACACATTTGTTTTCCTGCAAAAACATGTGCATTAATAATTTTTTATGTTAAAATGGACCTGGTCTATGCCTCGTTCACATCTGGGCATTTCCAATCTCAGGCAAAATGAATGGCACCCGAACATGCATGGTGTGATTTGTCAGTATTGCAGAGGATTTGGGATCACGGGAAATATCGCTGCAATTCTGCTTGAGATCGCAAACCCCCAGGGGCCTTAATTTTGTAAACCACCGCTCACGCTTCTGGCGCTACCCACATGGAAGAAACATATATTTGAAATATAATTTAAAAATATTCTTCCCTTATATATTTCCATATATTTGAAATGCTACAATTTTGGCCATATTCAATATACATACTGCATGTTGAAATGCGTTTTTATTACAAAATACATTTCAACTATACTGTATGTCTTTAAAAATACAAATCTACATTTTTGGAATGCATTTACAAATATATGTAAAAATATATGTTAAAATGACTTTTTTATGTTAAAAACAATCGGAAGAATATATTTTAAAAATATATATTTTCAAAAAATATATTTTTTAAAATATATTCTTCAGATTTTTTTAAACATAAAGTATTTTAACATATATTTTTACATATATCTGTAAATGCATTCCAAAAATGTAGATTTGTATTTTTAAAGACATACAGTATACTTGAAATGTATTTTTAAAAATATTTTTCATAAATTTTGTAATAGAAACGCATTTCAACATGCAGTGTGTGTGTTTATGTATGTGTGTGTGTGTGTGTGTGTATATATATATAATTTATATTTATTGAAATATATTGAATATGGCCAAAACTGGAGCATTTCAAATATATGGCAATGTATTTGGGAAGAATATTTTTAAAATATATTTCAAATATATATATTTTTTTCCATATGGGTATGTAAGGGCGGTTTCAGACTAATCTGCTGTGCTTTAGTCACAGCATAGTGTACCCACATTTATCATGATGTCCCGTGATTTTGGTGCATTTTCTGAAAAAAAAGGGAAAATAATCAGGCTACTTCCTGTGCTGGATACATATGTTTAATTGAATAAAATGGAAAATGCTTCAATTGACCACTAGATGGCGAAACGTTTCTTAGAAAATTCCTGTGATACCTAGCACAGTCTAGTGGCCAAATACAGTATTTTGCATTTTAAATCAAAAAAATATATTCGACTGGCACAGGAAACAGCCTACTAACATTCTTTTTTTTTTTTCTTTTTTTGCAACATTCACACATAATTGAATGTACATGCACTTTCACTGAGCAAATTGCTATGCATATTTTGACACCCCTTGGTGAGCTCATTTTGAAGAAGGTAAATGTGTCTGTTTTTTAATTCTCTCCTTATTTTTCTTTGTCAATTCCAGTTCTGAAGGGGAAGAAACTCAGCTTACCAGCATAAGCAGATATGGTCCTCTCGTCTAGTCTCCGCTGAGAGGAGAGGGATAATGCAGGGAAAAAGGATTTGTACCACTTCAAGTGCAAACTCCAGGGCGTTATGACACAAAAACTGAACAGGAGCTGCTTTCCACTTTTTCACTTCAGAGACACTAAGAGGAAGAGACGTTAAGAAGACAAGTGTCCCTATCAAGCTGACCTTTGATCACTTCTTACCGAGAGAACGGTCTCCATTACGCCCATTCTTTATAGTGTGGGACTTAAAAAAAAAAAAAAAAAAAAGAAAAAAAAATCTAACAAAACACTTTCAGTATAGATTTCTTCTGTATTCCTTTTCTAATACCCTTTGTTCTTCTTATTTTCATCCCTTATCTTTTGCTGGCGATGTTAGGGTGTGAAAAACCACAGTTATGTAACCTGATTTTTACCTTTTTGGGTTTTTATTTTTAAATAGCAATTAAAGCATTTACAGCCAGCGTATGAGGCCTGGGTTTCCTTTGATAACAAGACATTTCCTTTTTTTCCAGATTGCAGGTGTTTTTAAAAAAAATAGGAGAAAATGGAATTTTGAACTGTATATTGTTCCTGTAACATAATCTGTATATTTTTTACAGAAACATCAAAAATTTAAATTTTGAACAAAAAAAAAAACCTGAAAATCTTTCTATGCAATCTCAAGATTTGTATACATTAAATGATGTTGAATGTTAGAAATTTGTTTATTTATTGTCCATAAACTTTTGACCAGGTTGCTTGGAAAAGTACATCAAAAACCTACATTGAAGTTGAAATCAAGGCACAAAATGAGCATGTTTGAACTTAAAGGGGTTCTAACCAGTTTGCCAGTCCTTAGATGTGGTGGCTGCATTAGTTTTAATTTGTTAGACTTTTTTTTTGCTCCATATGGTTTTTCGCTGGGTGATCTGGCCAGTAAGTCTGTTGTTTTTCAGTAGTGGATAAAGGGTTGAGACAAACCATTTACCACTCACATGGGTGCTTACAAGGATCAGCTTTATTCAGTTATGTAAAACCTTTATCCCAAAAGGAACAAAACTGTGTACTGTAACTGTTTATAAAGTGTTAGCTGAAGTTCAGCTTCAATTTGTTAGTGAGATCCATCTAAATCTGCTATTCTAACACTACCATCCCTCAGACTGATAAACCTGCTGTGCAAAGGTGTCTGCTTTACTATTTAACCACTTCAAGTCCGGACACTTTCATCCCCTTCCTGTCCAGGCCAATTTTCAGCTTTCAGTGCTATCACACTTTGAATGACAATTGCGCGGTCATGCAACACTGTACCCATATGAATTTTTTAGCATTTTTTTGAGACAGATAAAACTTTATTTTGGTGGTATTTATTCACCACTGGAAGTCCAAACATTTTGAAAAAAGTGTTTTTGTGTTGCAAATATATAATCTTTCTTCATAAATCTTGGCCAAAATGTATTCAGCTATCTTTTTAGTAAAAAGAAAAAAAAACAAATTTAGTTTATAACCAAAAAATATAATTTTTTTTTGTTTACATTTTTATATAATTTTTTTTTTCAACATACTGTCGCCCTAGCAGTACAGTGTCACCATAGCGACACTGTACTACTTGTGGGGGGGTGATGAAGATTTTTTTTTTTTTTTACATTGAGTGCTTTTACACCCATAAAGGCTATAAAAGCAATCATTTCTCCTTCTCTCTGGGTGCATTCTTGCAGCCATTGAGAAATACTGCGCGAGCTGTGATTGGTCACAGCTTGTCACATGGTACAAGGCTGTTGTGAATAGCCTTGTACCATGTGACCTCTGTGATCATTCACAGATTTCACACTTAGTAAGCAATGATGTCAGGAAGTGACATCTTGGTTACTACTGTTCATGTGATCACTGATTGGCTTCTGCACTGCTCCCGTCCGGCCGTTTATGAACATGGGTCGGACGGGAAGTGGTTAAACCAGAATGTAGGCAGGAAGTGTGTTACTGGCTGGATCAACAGGTGAAATAAAAGGAAATAGGAAAAAAAGAAAACTAATGCAGCTGCCACATCTAATGATTAGTAAGCTGGAATATGTTACATTTTTGTTTATGGGTTTAATACCACTTTAAGACACAAATTTATGCAGTGTTCGAATCATTAAAACATCATTATTTTTTTAAATGCAAGCACTGAATTTGACAGAGGGATCTATTTATAAAACATTCTTTGTCACAAGCATTCACCCAGGCTGCATGAATTTGCCCATATGACTTCCTATAGTAATCAGCTTACAGTAGAACTACACTATATCTGTACACAAACCAAAAATGCTTTTTATTAATTGTTAATATACAAAGCAAGCTCACCCATCCATGTCTCCACGCTTTATTTTGCTGAGAAATCATTTTGAAAAACACCCCCTGGCATTTTTGGCCATGGCCATCTTGAGTAAGGGCAGATGATTTATGTAGCATTTACTTCCTGGAATCCATCTGCCCTTAGCTCAGGCATTGGCTAAGCTGAGAACCCTCCCTCCCCTCTTGAAGACTCCTGGGATGCATGACATCATTTGCCTAGGCATGGAAACCAGGAAGTAACTGAAGAAATGTTAAAAAAAAGTAAATATGATATACCTTCCTATCTATTTACTAATGCTATTTACTAAAGCTAGCAGCATAAGGATTAAAAATAGTCCATGATGATTGAGAGAGTGAGGTTCCACTTTAATCTAGTGGCCAAAATGCAGTATCATTTTCTGGAATACCTTAATCATAAAATATACTGCATTTTGGCTGGGGATCATATGATGGTATTTGTGTGCAGCCTGGACAAATACACATTCATCCAACAAATGCTTTTTAGTATCAGTCTCCCTATATAGCTGGTCTGGATTGTGGGAGAAAGAAGTAGTAAAAGGAGCCATTCAGTTCATGTGCTGACAAGAAGCCTGATGATTGGAGGAGAAAGCAGCATTTACAGAAAGATGAGCTCATCACTGTACTTCCCCTTTCACTGTCAAGTCACAGGCTATGCAAGGCTATGACCTGGGTTCAGAGGAATGGATTGAATGAGGCTGATCATCAGACTGAAGACCTCTATAGGCAGGAAAAAACACTGCAGAGAAAATCTCTGAATTAAAGTTTTCAGAAAAAGCTGTTTTTTTGTTTTTAGTTTTTTATTTTATCATTCAATATGGAGTTTAAATATTTTTTTATTTTACGGTGCCTATAGTTAATTCTTGATCGTTTAGGATAAAGGTACCAATTTTGCAGGATTTAGGTTTTTTTATCGCTCATCTTAACCATAAGCCGCCCGGCCTATAGCCATTTGGCGGCCGCAAAAATGCATTAGCTTTCGGCGTCCTCCCGCACATGCGCAGTTCGCGCGGTTGAAGAGCCGCGCAGCGGCGCGATCTATCACCGGCCGTGTACCTCGGACACGGCCGGTGACAGATCTGAGTACCGGCCCCCGTTGCCGGTACCATGTGACCTGCTGTGACCAATCACAGCAGGTCACATGACAGTTGTATACAATGGATGGCTTCATTCATGCCATCCATTGTATACTAGTGCCTAGCTGTAAATGGTCACATGCACATGTCATGTGATTAGCTGTGGCCAAATCACAGCTAAGCACAAAAAAAAAAACCCCTGAATGGATCGATGTCATTCAGGTAAATGCTTGCTTATAGCAAAGTAATTCTTTGCTATAAGCAAATTGTGTAAAAAAAACAAAAAATACTGATCACTTCCCCAAAGTAGTATAATGTTACTATGGTAACATTGTACTACTTTGGTTATAGTAAAATATGAAAAAAATCTTAAAAAACAAAAAAAAAATAATAAAAAAAAAAAAATATATATATATATATTTTTTTTTTCATACTGTCACCAGTCAGTGTCCCTGTTCACCGCCATGCCAGTTATATGATGACGCTGTACTGCACTGGTAACAGTATGTAAAAAAAAAATAGTGATAATTTTTTCATTTTCCGAAAAATTATGACAAAAAAATACAACTTCAAAAACTCGCCATGCCTCTTATGAAGTACGTCGGACTGTCTACTTTACAAAAAGGGGTCATTTGGGGGATATCTGTACTGTTCTGACATTCTTGGACTTCAAGAAATTAGATTGGCTGTCAGTACTTCAGGATTGATCAATATTCAGATCTATACCATAGTTTGTGAACTCTATAACTTTCCTACAAACTAAAAAATACATCCTAATTTGGGTTATTTTCACCAAAGATGTAGCAGAATACATCTCGGCCTAAATTTATGAAGAACAATTTATTTGTAAACTTTTATAACAGAAACAAAGAAAAACTTGTTTTTTTTTCAAAATGTTTGTTTTTTTTTTGTTAATTTAGCAAAAAATAAAAACCCCGGCGGTGATTAAATATCACCAAAAGAAAGCTCTAGTTGTGTGAAGAAAATGATCAAATTTTAGTTTGGGTACAATGTTGTATGACCGCGCAATTGTCATTCAAAGTGTGAGAGCGCTGAAACCTGAAAAATGGCCTGGACAGGAAAGGTGTAAAATTGCCCAGTATGGAAATGGTTAACCACTTGCCTTCCAGAGGATTTACCCCCCCCTTCCTGACCGGGCCACTCTTTGCATTATGGCACTGCCTTACTTCAACTGACAATTGCGCAGTCATGCAATGCTGCACCCAAATGAAATTTGCCTTTTTTTTCCCATGAATAGAGCTTTCTTTCGGTGGTATTTGATCACCTGTGCGTTTTTTATTTTTTGCGCTATAAAAAAAAGTCCACAAATTTTGAGAAAAAAAACAATATTTTTGACTTTGCTATTAATCATGTCCAGTAAAAAGATTTAAAAAAATCAAATGTCATCATAAATTTAGGTCAAAATCTATTCTACCACAGTGTGAATGGCCCTGAAAGTTGTATGGTTGTACCAACTACATTTCAAGTAACACAGTCTAGATCAGGGTTTCTCAATCAGGGTTCCTCCAGAGGTTGCTTTCAATAAGAACTCTCATAAGCATTTAAAAAAACTAAATGCAGGTCCATAAATCATTTCTTAATACCTATACTGGTTTCTCCAAACAATAAGTGAAGAATATCCCTTTGCTTTCCAGCTTCTCTGTCCTCCCCTGATGGAAATCTGGTTTGTGGGCATTACTAAGGTACAGCTCTGTAGCCACTTGACATGTGCACACCAGAAATTGTTTCATTCGGATGCATTTGTTCATTTAAGAATTTTGTTTCGCCATATTCGTTATGTTGACCCAATTCGTTTTCGGAATTTGTTTTGTATCTTCGGCATTCTTTTCATAGATTCATTGGTCCAGGTGAATTATAAAAATTCTGCAGTTTTTCTGGAAGATTGCTATATATTTGAAATATCGAATTAGATGGATTCAATATTTTTGGACACTAGTCCAACCCACCAAGAGAAATAGCACAAGCTGATTGGACAATATCGACAGGTGTCATGTGCATCTGAATTACCAAATGGAACAAAATTCGAATCCATTAGGTATCCGAATATGAATTATCAAACAAATTCGAAAATTTTACTACTGTTGCATCATGTGACCTCATCGAAATGAAGCAAATGCATTCATTAGTTCCATCATAATTTTTTATTGGCCTTCGTTACTGTGTCCATTTGGAGATTCATATACATCCAAATCTCTGATAATGACATTTTCTTTCCAAAAATGAATGGAAACGAAATACACATATCTAGTAGCCACTAGCAAGCCCTGTGCTTTGGGTGCACATGTACGCACTCTCCCAACAATATACACAAGTGAATGGTCGAATTATCATATAAGTGAACTCGGTGCTCAATTATAGTGGGATCAATAATCAAGTCCTTAAACTGGAACACTGGTGATCCTCCATGAAAATCTTCAATATTCCACCAACTCCACATATTAAAACCACTGAGCAGATGGAAAAACCTCAGAGCAAAGGAGGTCTAAAATGCTTACTCTCAACACCGGCATCATGGTTGAAACTCCCCTGCACTCCCTTTGAGCTGCGACATCATCACGCTCACTTCATCACGCTCACCTGACGGCCAAAGTTGTATGGTGTTTGTTCCATGGGTTTTAAAAATTTCATGCTATGTATCTCCTCATTTTAATAAATGGTGTTCAGTCTTACTCAATTCAGTCTTCATCCATGCTGCCTGTGTTGCACTTCCTTAAGAATAAAGTGGTTGTAGAGGCTCAAGGTTTTTTACTTTACCTTCATGCATTCTATGCATGAAGGTAAAAAATCTTCTGTGTGCAGCAGCCCTCCCTAATACTTACCTGAGCCCCCTCTGGATCCAATGATGTGCACAAGAGCCTCGGCTCACTGGGGACTCTCCCTTCTCATTGTCTCCTGCTGCTGTCAATCACAGCCAGTGAGCCAATGAGAGAGAGGGAGCAGGGTCAAGCCACGGTTCTGTGTGTGCATGGATACACAGAGCAGTGGCTCAGGAGCGACCCTGCTTTGGTGCCCCCATAGCAAGCTTGCTGTGGGGGCACTTGGCAGTTGGGAGGAGCCAGGAGCATCGGTGGGGAACCTGAGAAGAGGAGGATTGGGGCTGCTGTTTCAAAACCATTACACAGAGCAGGTGAGTATACCATGTTTGTTATTTTAAAAAATACATAACTTGCCTTTAACGTCACTTTATGTGTTTTTAGTCCTCCTTTGCTCCAAGGTCTTGCCATCTAGTAAGCGGTTTTTATATGTGGAGGTGGTGGAATTTTGAAGCACTTGCACAGAGGATCATTTGGACTTGATGCAATATTGATCCCACAGTGACTGAGCACTTGATTATTCACATAAGTGTGTATTGTTGTGCACCATATTAACATCTGTGAGATTTATTATCTAAAGGTTCAGCGCAAAATACAGTAATTACTGATTTCATAGGTGGGGCTTGACTAGTGACATCATTACGCCTGTCGAGTGGATGCCAGTGATGAGACACTGTTACATGTTGTTTTTTATCTACCTCTGTAAGTACCTGTCAAACTTTTACATAGCGGTTTTACACTATGTGCAGCTTCTGTTCTTCTCTTTGAGTATGGATACTCCCTGGCCTGATATGCTGCCCTGGGAGTCACTGAAATGCAATATTGGTGGTTTGCTGTGATCATTGATGGACATCTGGAGGCTTGATACAAACATGCTGATTTGATCTCTGTCATAGGGGTCATTTTATATTTGGTAAGAGGCCATAGTTTCTTGTAGACTGTAGTGGAGGGCAGAAGGTGTTTGGTAATCCATTCAAGATATATTCACTTGATGGGTGAAATGCTGAATTTTCCACTTTATTTGAACTTCTTGGTTTCCTTATAGCATGTGGAAGATATTCATATTATTGGACTGTACGCTGTTATCTTTATTATAGATTTCTGTTTCTTTTTGATGCACATGTATTGTGTATACTGATTTCATGTGATATGAATACCTACCTGCTAAAAGACTGCAAGATACGTGGTTGCTTATCCATTGGTTGGGGATGACAGCATAGGAACATAAGTATGTGCAGACTCCATTGCAACTTTTTTTTATTGATCATAGAAGTTCCCTAGTAAAAAAATGAGGGCAATGTGTGAGTCATGTGAACATGATCTATTGTATAGGGGATCTCCTCTTCCTACAAGTGCCAAAGTTTACTCTGAACTGCCATGAAAACTCACAAGGCCTTCACAGGCACTATTTACCTCATAATGGGATGGGCTTTAATGCCAGGGAGGTGGCACAGCATCTTTATTGTGACCTCTGTGATTGGCTTTCAGCTCTGCCCTTTCATCTACCAGTCTGTAAATGTTGCTGTATAGAGGATTGCAAGAATAATACTAAGTCAAATTTGTAGCTATGTATTAGGCCCTGTTCACATTGCGGGATCTGGAATAATGGGCAGAATCGCTGTGATTCTGCCTGCAACTTCATATTGCGGCAAAACGCGCATTTAAAAAATTCCACTAAAGTCGTCGCCCCAAAAAGAAGCAGAAGGTTCTTTTGGCTGACAGCCCATTCAAGTAGATGGGCTGCCCTATTCACGACAAGGGAAAACGCATTGAAATCGCGTAACAAAAAATGCGAGTGGGAATGCTCTTTCACGCTACACAATATGTGAACGGGGCCTTAATGAGTACATGGGTGTCTTTTATATCTGCCTGGAGTACAACTATAACTTTAAAAGTCTACAGGCTGTCAAATGATTTACCACTGTGTAGGCTGCAACCTATTTAGAGCTTCTTTAACTGCTTTCCCCCCACCCTATAGCAGATATACTGCTGCAGGAGTGCGCAAAATCACATGTACATACAGTCAGGTCCATAAATATTGGGACATCGACACAATGCTAACATTTTTGGCTCTATACACCACAACAATGGATTTGAAATGAAACGAACAAGATGTACTTTAACTGTGGACTGTCAGCTTTAATTTGAGGGTATTTACATCCAAATCAGGTGAACGGTGTAGGAATTACAATAGTTTGCATATGTGCCTCCCACTTGTTAAGGGACCAAAAGTAATGGGACAGAATAATAATCATAAATCAAACTTTCACTTTTTAATACTTGGTTGCAAATCCTTTGCAGTCAATTACAGCCTGAAGTCTGGAACGCATAGACATCACCAGACGCTGGGTTTCATCCCTGGTGATGCTCTGCCAGGCCTCTACTGGAACTGTCTTCAGTTCCTGCTTGTTCTTGGAGCATTTTCTCTTCAGTTTTGTCTTCAGCAAGTGAAATGCATGCTCAATCGGATTCAGGTCAGGTGATTGACTTGGCCATTGCATAACATTCCACTTATTTCCCTTAAAAAACTCTTTGGTTGCTTTTGCAGTATGCTTTGGGTCATTGTCCATCTGCACTGTGAAGCGGCGTCCAATGAGTTCTGAAGAATTTGGCTGAATATGAGCAGATAATATTGCCCGAAACACTTCAGAATTCATCCTGCTGCTTTTGTCAGCAGTCACATCATCAATAAATACAGTTTATTGAACCAGTTCCATTGGCAGCCATACATGCCCACGCCATGACACTACCACCACCATGCTTCACTGATGAGGTGGTATGCTTAGGATCATGAGCAGTTCCTTTCCTTCTCCATACTCTTCTCTTCCCATCACTCTGGTACAAGTTGATCTTGGTCTCCTCTGTCCATAGGATGTTGTTCCAGAACTGTGAAGGCTTTTTTACATGTCGTTTGGCAAACTCTAATCTGGCCTTCCTGTTTTTGAGGCTCACCAATGGTTTCCATCTTGTGGTGAACCCTCTGTATTCACTCTGGTGAAGTCTTCTCTTGATTGTTGACTTTAACACACATACACCTACCTCCTGGAGAGTGTTCTTGATCTGGCCAACTGTTGTGAAGGGTGTTTTCTTCACCAGGGAAATAATTCTTTGGTCATCCACCACAGTTGTTTTCCGTGGTCTTCCGGGTCTTTTGGTGTTGCTGAGCTCACCGGTGTGTTCCTTCTTTTTAGGAATATTCCAAACAGTTGTTTTGACCACGCCTAATGTTTTTGCTATCTCTCTGATGGGTTTGTTTTGTTTTTTCAGCCTAATGATGGCTTGCTTCACTGATAGTGACAGCTCTTTGGATCTCATCTTGAGAGTTGACAGCAACAGATTCCAAATGCAAATAGCACACTTGAAATGAACTCTGGACCTTTTATCTGTTCATTGTAATTGGGATAATGAGGGAATAACACACACCTGGCCATGGAACAGCTGAGAAGCCAATTGTCCCATTACTTTTGGTCCCTTAACAAGCTGGAGGCACATATGCAAACATTTGTAATTCCTACACCGTTCGCCTGATTTGGATGTAAATACCCTCAAATTAAAGCTGACAGTCTGCAGTTAAAGCACGTCTTGTTTTGTTTCATTTCAAATCCATTGTGGTGGTGTATAGAGCCAAAAATGTTAGAATTGTGTCGATGACCCAATATTTTTCTACCTGTTTGTACGTGACTCTGCATTTCCAGGTAGGGGGCGCACGCGCCAGCGATTACTTGCCGGCACCTGGTGATCAAGGAGCATTACCCACGGAGGGAGAGAACTATAAGTAAACAAGCAGTGTAAGCTCCAGCACATTGCTTTGTATGGCTCTGCATAGCAGAGCCATACAAAGCAGTGTGCTTACAGTGTAAAGCACTAATACAGCACACAGTAAAACAGCACACAGTTAACCCTTTGATTTCCCCATATGTTAACCTCTTCCTGCCCAGTGTCATTAGTCAGTGCTGTTTATTAGTACTGATCACTGTATTAAAATATTTACAAAAATGTGAGCGGTGTACTCACTTCTGTGAGATACTGTATATTGCCATTGGTAAACACTATAACTTTCACGTAAACCAATTAATTTACATGTATTAGGATTTTATTTTAGCAAAGACATGTAGCAGAATACATTTTGGCCTAAATTTATGACGAAATTTGATTTTTGTACTTTTTTTACTGGACATATTTAATAGCAAAAAGTAAAAAATATTGTTTTTTTTTTCTCAAAACTGTCTGTCTTATTTTTTTTTATAGTGCAAGAAATAAAAAATGCAGAGGCAATCAAATACCACCGAAAGAAAGCTCTATTTGTTGGGAAAAAAACGATGCAAATTTCATTTGGGTACAGCATTGCATGACTGCGCAATTCTCAGTTAAAGTAATGCAGCACAGTAACGCAAAAAATGGCCTGGTCATGAAGGGGGGAAATCCTCTGGAGGGCAAGTGGTTAAAGTGACAGGCATCAGTCTCACTGAAATCTGTAT
The DNA here is from genome assembly GCF_062004578.1 of Staurois parvus. Classification (NCBI taxonomy): domain Eukaryota; kingdom Metazoa; phylum Chordata; class Amphibia; order Anura; family Ranidae; genus Staurois; species Staurois parvus. Next base: position 6,549,297 of record NW_028318344.1, on the reverse strand, counting down.
TAAAACACTTGCTGACTGCAGCTGACAGATAACATAAAGCAAACCTGTCACAAAACTAAGCATATGATAGGTAGATCACATATATATGTAGATAGATGTCACATTCAGTTAAAAACCATGTTTCAAAATGATAGGAAATCCAGAGGTATAACAAACTAAGGTCTTATGCAAATATGGGCTTTACTTAGAAAAGTCAACCTTGGCACCACCCCTGAGCCTCTCTATTGGTCATTAACCTCACCCCTATTATATTGGGGATGCTTGGGGGTGGGATTGATTGTTTTTTTACACGCAGATTTGTGCTGTGAAAGTTTTGAATTTCTTCATCACAGGCAAGATGTAGGAAATAAAAGGGAAGTGAGCCCGAGCTCTTTTAAAACTTCATGCCAATATGTAATTCAGCCATTGCCTATTACAGATCTATGGTCTTATCCGGTGGTCAGTACCCAGTAGATCATGGCCCGGTGACTGGTAGATCACGATCTGGGCTTGCTTACCCACCATCCTAGAGCATTAGCCTGCAATGCACAGGGACTACTTGTAAAGTTTAAGTATAAATCAGCACACGTATATATATAAAATCCTCAGAAATCCCTTAAAGTCATATCAATATCCTTCCCCTGAAGTACTAATAAAACATATATTCATTGACTTAAACCCAAAAACACACAATTATAGTGAAAAAATCAAGACCCAAAGAGATTACCCAAAAATAAAAAATATAAAATATATATAAAAGAACAAAAATAAAATAAAGTCCCAATATGCAAAGTGTTCAAATAATGTGTCCAAACAAAGATCAATTTCTTGATAGGAAGACGCTTCCTACTCCACTGAAGAAGATGCAAATCAATCACAGGTGCTCTTCAAATACCTCAAAAAACAAAATCTCAACATAGTATATTACCTTTTAAATCCCAGAACTAAAGTGCCACACGTGTATCATGCAAAAAAAAACAAAAAAACACTCCAGTGTCACAGCACTCATGTGAAAAGAAAATTAATAAATATCACTGCAAACTATATATAAAGTGCATAATTACCCTAAAACAAACAGATTCCAGCTTGTAATCAACCACATATGTACAGAGTGTCCTTAGATTGGTATCCTCTTGTTCCTCAGGACCTCACAAACAGACCAGGAATCAGTATGTGAATTATAATCATATATAAAATTTATTGTAGCCACTTACATATAAAAACGATAAGATCAGCAAGACAGCATCAAACTCCTCATGCCCAGTATACGATCCCCTTTCCGTGTGTAGAGGGTCTCCCGATCACCAGGTAATTCCCCCTTGCTACTCCTATCCAGCACTATCACTTTGTAGCTCTGGGGGAAACCTGAAGTGCACCGTTACTCTCCAGACCTCCAACACACAGGGATTCCAGAATCCAAAATGGCTGCCGCAGCACTTCCGGGAACGTCACGTGCCCTGGACGCGTTTCGTCTCTTCCGGACTTTGTCAACAAGGATACGGACATATGGAACCTTATGTCCGTATCCTTGTTGATAAAGTCCGGAAGAGACTAATCTGGTCTAATCTATGCTCCCACAGACACAGGACATCAGTGAAGGCCACTGGAGGTTGGTGGAAGTACTGTGCTGCACTCCTGTTTTCTGTTCTGTTTTTTAATGTCAAATACTGCTTATCTGAACTTTAAACCCCATAGGAACACATGGTAACAATGATAACACAATTGTATGCATAATTTGTATACATGAAACTGATTTCTTTTTTTCAAGGTAAGCCAAAAATGTATATAGAATGCAGTGCATACACGAGGCACAAGCACTTCTGAAATTAGTAAATGGGACCGTTAGGGCCCTTTCCGCACTGATGTGCTTTTGATGTTTAAAAAGCAGAACTGAAATGCATGAAAAATGTATCCCATTAAATCCTATGGATTCTTCACACCAATGCGTAGTGTGCTTTTTTTTTTAAATTCTACATGCTGCATTTTTTACGCATGTTTAAAAAGCGCACCAAAAATGCACCTCTCTATTGAAATGAATAGAAAACGCATCAAAGAGGCACCGAGGTTATGTTTTTGGTGCACTTTTTGAATCGCATGTCCATGTTTCACAGGTGCATGTTTCAGAGGCAACCAGAAAATGCACCTCAAGAATAATTAAACCCAAGAACAAAAATTCATTATATTTAAGCCCACAGTCCATAGATGTGGTGACTGCATTAGCTTTGTTTTCTGTGCGGTGTAGATAGATGAATCCCTCTCTGTGTCTGTTGTATTTTGACAACTGTCAAAGTATCAGAACAGTGGATGCATCCGATTGGTTCAGCCATTTTTTGGTCAACAATTTTCTGCCCGGTGCCTTCGATTTTTCAATCAAGGCATGACGAGTGGGAGGTAGCTGACAAGGCTAACAGCTAAGTGAATTTAGGCGATTTAGGCGAATTTATGTGTGGCCAGTTTAAAGCTTGGTGCAGTTTTGGAAAATATTATCTTACAAGACTGCAGGTATGAAAGACCTTAGGGCTCATGTACACGGGGCGTTTGGAAAACTCTTCTGAACGATGGAAACTGACTGCTATAAAACGTAGCTTAAAAAACGTCAGTTTAACCGTGTTTGCGTTCAGAAGCAATTTTAAAAGATAACCTCAGAAGACCTTCCCAAATGCCCAGAATGCACTGAAAAATAGTAAATAATTAACTATTTCAGACATTTTGAGAGAAATAGAGAGAGCAGAAGCAGAGAGAGCAGTATGTGTTGAGATGACCTGTCTTTTCTTGTTGTATTCACTATGGATCCCATCATGAGCATAATGGAGCACATTCTACCAATTTTTCCTTCACACAAAACCTGCAACTGACTGCGCTGGTGTACCGGGTCCATTTGAATACATGGAAAATGCCTTGAATGCATTTCTGATGATGAAAAAAGGCTCTGGACAGCATCTGGATATGGAACAGTTAACAAAAGCTTCTAAACGCAAACACTTATAAACGCGGTTAACCGCGTTTACAAGCGTTTGGCGTTTGAAACACTCGTAAAATCTACTCCTGAACGCAAGTTTGGTGCCTTAAAAAAAACGACTGCAAACTCAACTGCCTGTAAACGACATAGTGTACATGGACATATAGAAAAACATTAGGGAGAGTTCAGGGGCTGCTGAAAAAAACGCTGAACAGCTCCTGAACGTCAGTTTATCAGCTGCAGTGTACATGAAGCCTAAGTGTGATCCCAACCAGTGTATCCACATTAATACATATACAACAATAAGATACTCTGGTCCTGCAATCATTGACATAAAGGTCATAACATCTAAAATGTCCACTTTTAAACAGAAACAGGTTTTGTATTTTTCCTATAATAGAACCCATTTGTTTCCCTGTAAAACTAGTGTAAAGCTCAGCACAATGCTGCTTGCAAGAAAAAACACAATGAAGAGTGTATGGGAGGGGGGAGCTATTAACTAATTTCAGCAGCCATGCCAATTACTGTAAAATCACTGAAGTATGTAGACAGTTCATTATAGGATTATATAAAAACACTTAGTATCGAACAGACACTTATATCATTTCATCTCACGGTTAACTCTTAGCTTTTAAACCCAGAACTCTATTCATGTTTGGCCTGTGTGAATCAATAGCTTGACTCAAAAAACATTTACTGTATCAGTATTGTTGTATTTCTTTTTTTATGGAGTTTATATACACTGTATAATATATTAAGTACCTCTTCCTAGTGTTTTGTAGAACTACTCTGGCTACAAATGCATGTGGGTGCACAAGGCAGAAGAGGACCTGTTGTTGATGCACCATTGACACCTATCATAAGTAGCTGGGTGCAGATGGCCTTCTAATAATACTTGTTGTAAAAAATGTAGTACAGCCAGGAAAAGTGTGTGAAGGCCTCAAATTAAAGTGTAAGTTCAGTCAAACACTAACTATACTTAAATCTACTCCCATCCCCATTTTAAGCCAATTCTATCCACCCTGTGAAAGGAAAGATCTGCATACGTACCTATGGTGAGGACACTCCAGTTACATTATTGGGTCCCAGCATCGGCAATGGATGCCCTATAGTAAACCTATAGGTGCCATCATCACCCAGGCTCTCCCGGTGTTGTTGGTGATCTCTCCTCTTCAATGCAGCTGGCCACTGGGGTGATCATGTTACCGGACTGGAGGCCCTCAGCATACAGATCTTTCCTTTCACAGGGTAGATAGAATAGGCCTAGAACGGGGGTGGGAGTAGATTTGAGTATAGTTAGTGTTTGACTGGGCTTCCACTTTAAGAGAATAAGTGACCTTATGGGGTTCATTTATTAACCTCCCTGGCGGTATGATTATGTCAGGAATTTTGTACCAAAAGCGGTACCTTTTTTTTACATGGAAATATGTATTTTTTTTTATTGTAGGCCTGTAATTTTTAGGAATAACTCACTGAAATCTGTCCGAACGAGAGTCTAGTAAACATTCCGGATATGATAAAACTTGAAACACAAAATCATAAATTATAATTTAATAAATACTCATAAAAAATTATAATATAATAATAATAAATTTAATTCAATGATATAATCAAACCAAAAACACTGAAATTTGAAATATAGCGCCAAGTTTGCACATCACTGAGCAAAGTCGCAAAATCGTTTTCAGTGTCTGATGACGAATTTCCCCCATGAATCATTATCACTCAATTCTGCAAGTGGTTCTGATTTACTATCGCTGTTCTCTAGCTGGTCTAAAACCGATTTTGACCTAAAGGGACGCTTTTTGGACGCCGTGGACTTTTCTAAGTTTCCAGGCAGAAAGAACAGTCAAAATGCAGGCAGGGCACAGGACAAAGCAGTAGGGACAAAATGTATGTGAAATGCTTTGATACAGGAATGTTTTGCTATGAAATAATCGTTTTAAAAAAAATGTCATTTTTTTTTAATTTTCAAATTTGCCGCCCATACGTTCCGACGTCACAGGGACCGGGACACGGAAGCCAGATGCCGGCATCGGCCGGAGGACGCTGCAGGGGACGCATCACGGGAGCGAAGGACAAGGTAAGCGCTGTAGGGAATCCCTGTGCAACGCCGCATGGTAAGCCCGAGTGTAGCTCGGGGTTACCGCTTTTGGTACTGAAACTTTACCCCGAGCTACACTCGGGAATACCGCCAGGGAGGTTAAAGGCAAACAGGTTGTTTACTTTGCAAGAGAATTTTCCTTTAGCTCAACGAATGAGGTGAAAATTCACTTTGCAAAGAACACCCATTTCTGTGCAAGGAAAATAATAAAATGTATTTTTGCTTGAACTCGATTGGATGATGGCAGTCAGCAGAGCTTCACCTCATTTAGTATGCTAAGGGAAAATTCTCTTACAAAGTGAACTGCCTATTTGCTTTTACTCATTCAGTCCCTATGTGTCACAGTACTTGCCTAAAGCTATGATCATGTGATGCACCAGATCCTGTGTTTTCCAACTTCTGAACTGCAGATTAGGAGGGACCTGCTTTGCTTATCCACATCACTCTCTGATGACTCGGACTCTTCCTATTGGTGTTTACAAGCAGCTGGACGCATACAGCCATTTACTTGTATTAGCAGCTGTACACCAACTTGGTTCCCTGGGCACAGGAAAGTGCCAGATATTTTATGCTTCAAAAATCAGTGCCTGTGTTGATGTGACCTTACACTGTGAGCTTTAGAAGTACCTTCACAGTTCAAGGACTTAGACTTTTGTTTGTATCTAAGCTACATTTCTTCCCCCATGTGTCAAGGCAAAAGTGCATGTATAGCCAAAACCTCTTCTTTTTTTTCATTTTGGATAGAGCAGGGAAGGGTTTGAACCATTGGCTGTTTTTTTTTTTTTTCTTTTGCTACTGCATGTATCCTGTTGGGAAGATTTCTCATCACTTCTTGTCACAGAGATGCAACAGGAAGGGAAAGAAAATTTCTAGCAAGTGAGCAGAATTTCCTTGTTACACAGTTGTCACTGGAACAGGTGTCCCCATTGGAAGATTAAAGCTGGCCATAGATGGTTCGAATCTTGGCTGGTTCAGCAGGGACCAGCCAGGATTCAATCCACGTTTGGGCAGGCTGATTTTATCCAAGTTAATCCATCGATCAACTTGGGTACAACCAGCATGTTGGATTTCTAGCATGTAGTTATTGCCAGCAACTATAGCCACTAGCAATAATTACTGTGTCCTCCCAGCAGGGACGGCTCCCTGCGCTCCCCCATCGGGGAGAACACAATAGCTCCATGCAAGGGATTCCCCCATCAACACTGACTGTGTTGATGGGGGGAAAAGAACAATTTTCTTTCCTGCAACCCATGGTCTATGGCCTGCCTTACACTCACTTTGTGTTCTGGTGACAGCTTTAAAGTGGTTGTAAAGGCTAAAGATTTTTTTACCTTAATACAATCTCTGCATTAAAGTAAAAAGCCCTTTATGTGCAGCACCCCTGTGCGCCCCCTAAAAACTTGCCTGATCTCGATCCAGCACTGTGCCTGAGAGCAGTGGTGCTGATCTGTTTCTCCCTCCTCATTGGACTCAGTGAGAGCAGTGGAAGCCATTGGTGCCTGCTGCTATCAATCAAATCCAGTGGCGAGGAGGTGGGATTGAGCCGTATTGTGCGTGTCAATAGACGTCCACAGTGTGGCTCAGAATTGAGCCCACACATGTGCATCCCTACCAAGCAGCTTGCTAGGGGGTACTCAGAAGGCAGGAGAAGCCAGGAGCACCAGCAGGGGACCCTAGAAGAGGAGGTACCATTGCACAGAGCAGGTAAGTATAATAAGTTATTAAAAAAAAAAAAAGATCCTTTGCAATCACTTTAACACTTTGTATTTCCCCTCCACTTTCTGTCTCAGTGACAACAGTGAACAGGACAAATAAGAAGAATCTACCCAGCGGGGGGGCAGAGTCAGCATTAAAAACTTTACAGGAGTTCTAACCTCTTATCACTCTTTCCAACATATAAATATATATATTTTAAAACTTTATGTAAGAAATATGATAAACAAAAACATACTTTTTTTTCTAAAAAAATTAAAAGCTGCTTGATGCAGTTCAAAAGAAGCTTGAAGCAAATGAAATGCAAATCACAGAAACTTAGACACCCATGTCAAAGCATTCTAGAAACATCTGAAGGCACACTTCTTAGTCAGAAGCACATCTACACAAGCTTACTGAAGTTAAACCCAATTTATATTTTGCTGCTGGCTTTCACATTGTAAAAAGTTTCAACACTGGGTGTATTTACAGACTGTTGCCATGCCTCTGGGCCATTGAGATCAGGGAGTCCATGCATCACAAGCTATTCTCTATATACTGTATACTTGCTGCGCTCACATAATTTTCTGTCTTTTCAATCTTGCTATGTGCTACTGAAATTATAACTGAAACTCCCTTTAGGTTTTTCATTCTTCTTCACTCCTGGAAATATATGCTAAATACTTCTTTTTACTAAACCGTTGCTGCCTGCTATCTATTTATTAACATTCCCCAGCATGATGCCCCAGGCCGAGGAAACAATAATATTCATCTTTCCCTTTGAAAGTAAGCAGCCGGCACTTCACATGGCTGCTCCCTACCCAATCCTTTCTGGCCCAATCAGAGTGGTTCCTGATCACATGACTACTATGTCATCCTGGACATCTAGGAATCAATGACCTCTAGTCAAGAAAGCGTTAAGAGGCTTCACGGCACTACCAAATACTTCTGTGAGAATGTATGTTTATAAAAGTTTATGAAAATTCGCCATCAACATTGCAAATATCCAATGAAATGAGCAGGTGCTAATTCTTTTCCAAAAATTAGAGCAATCTTCAAAATGCTGATTATGTTGTAATGTAAACATTTTAGTGTAATTGTTTTTTATACTAAAACTTAAGATGGCCATAGATCACTTATTTTTTGGGGGCAATTCCACCATCCACAAAAGCAAGGTGGATAGAGGAGTCCTCCCCACTGAGACATTTTCTTCTGACAGTGTACTCCTTCCAATATTCCGATTCAACAGAAGTTGATCAAACTATTGACTTCTGTTGAACAGGGGCAACCATACATGAATCAAATTTTGTCTGGCTCCTGCTGAATGGACCAAATTTTGTTCCATGAATGGCCAGTTTAACTTCCAAACATAAGATGGTATTAACAGATGAAGTAATTATGGAGATCTTGAAACACAGAAATTGGATCAAGCTGCATCCTTTTGAAGAGGGAAGCATGCTCTTGAAAGAGGTAACAGCTTCCTCCAAGGAATCCACACAGAATGGAAGCGCACAATAGCTAGAATTGACAACACTAAATGCAAACAAATAAAACTGTGAAAGAGCAGCTCCGGACACCAAGCAAACACACTGATGCTACTGTAGTCTAGGAAATATTACCACTACACTACAGTCAATAAACTAAAGTATACATCGATCAGCCATGACATTATGACCACTGACAAGAAAGGGAATAACACTGATTATCTCATGGCGATGGCACCTGAAAGTGGGTGGGATATATTAGGCAGTAAGTGAACATGTTGTCTTTGAAGTTGATGTTTTGAAAGCAGAAAAAATGGGCAAGCATAAGGACTTGAGCAACTTTGACAAGGACCAAATTGTAAGGGCTAGACAACTACAAAACTACAACTCTTGTGGGATGTTCCCGGTCTGCAGTGGTCAGGGCCTACCAAAATTGTTCCAAGGAAAGAAAATCAGGGACAGACTCATGAGCGAGGAAGGCTCATTGATGCATGTGGGGAGCGAAGGCTGGCCTGTGTAGTCTGATCCAATAGAAGAAGCTCAAACTGCTGAAAAAGGTAAATTATTGCTGGTTCCAATAGAAAGGTGTCAGAACACACATAGTTACATAGTAAGCATCACAGTGCTTCACAGTTTGTCACGTATGGGGCTGCGTAGCCACAAACTGGTAAAAGTACCCATGCTGACCTGTGTCCACAGCCAAAGGTGTCTACAATGGGCACCTGAGCATCAGAGCAGGACCACGGAGCAATGGAAGAAGGTGGCCTGGTCTGATGAATTAAAAAATGGTTTGAGGTGTTGACTTGGCCTTATACTTCTCCAGATTTCCATCGACCTGAACATCTGTGCCATGTCCTGGAAAAACAAGTCCAACCCATGGAGGCCCCACCCTGCAATGTATAGAACCTAAAGGACCTGCTACTTATGGTGCAGTGCCATATACCACAGCATACCTTCAGAGGTTAATGAAGTCCATGTCTCGATGGGTTATGGTGGGAAGCCATATTATTATGGCTGATCGGTGTATGTTTTTTTTTGTATTTGAAGGGAATCTGCACAGTTCTGTTATTATTATTATTATTATTATTATACAGGATTTATATAGTACCAACAGTTTGCTCAGCGCTTTACAATATAACGGGAGACAATACAGCAACTATACAGTTCAATACAAGAGGATCAGGAGGGCCTGATCCTGGGAGTTTACAATCTAACATATTTATCAGAGGTTTATTGTATACAAATTAAGCACAGATTAACAGGTAGGATTTTGCTATTTAAAACATCTGTCTGTTTATTTTTTACTGCCTGTGTCTCATTAGGGAGATTTCCCTTCACTTCCTGGCCTAGAGATGCAGCAGGAAGTGAGAGGAAATCCCTTTTTAGACAGTTGCCACTGGAACCAGTGTCCTCATTGCCAGATTCCCCCTCACTTCTTGTTCTAATGACTCTAAAGCTGGCCACAGACGGATCATAATTTGACCAGTTCAGCAGGGAGCAGGCGAATTTTCGACAAGTGTGCGGCTGTCATGGTTCGCCAGGAGTCAATTATTAGTTGAATGCTGAATGAACAGGTTGAAAAAATGTCGTCGATCAGCTGCTGCAGCTGCTGATCATTGTATTCTGTTTTGCTGTCAGAATACAGTGCCTCAGTGGGAGGGGATTCCTTCTTCCACCTTGTTTGTGTAGATGAAGGAAACTGTTTTTTTTTTCTATTCAGCCCACTGACTGAACCAAAAAAAATCTACCCATCTATGGCCATCTTAAGTCTCTGAGTTTCCAACTTGGTAAAAATGGTCAGACTACCTAGGTGAAAAGGGTGAATCTTACCAGCAGGGACACAGACAGCAATTTGAACTTGACAGAAGTTCTAATCTTTCTGTGCTCTATCCAAAACTTAAAAGAAAGGTTCTAAATATGCCTACACGTTAACCTTCAAGGTACACTGTGATTTTGGGTCATTTTGTATTTTAATTTTCTACATTTTTATGTATACAAACATTTTTACAAATAATCATTTATGTATACAATCATTTTTACAAATAATCATTTGATACATGACAAAGAATTCTCAGAATCCTCTGAGTTATATAAAGGGTTCACTTTAGACCTTCTACTAATATGCAATATTTCATATTTACCTGAAGAAAACTACATATTTTAAAAAATGGCAGTTGCCTGGCTGTCGTGCTGATTCTCTGACTTCAATAATGAACCACTTGACGACCAGGCTATATTTGAATGACGGCTACAGCGCAGTTGTCTAGTTCTAGGAGGGTGTCATATGATGTCCTCCAGAACTGCGCCTCCCGCTTGCCCCCTGGGGTGTGCACCCAGCGAGCGCTGTGATTGCTGTGTCCTTTGGATACAGCTGATCATATGACATGGTAAAGGCCAATCATAGCGCCCTTTTACCATGTGATCAGCTGTGTCCAATGATACAGTGGATCACAATGTAAATACAGTTGCCAGATATCGGCTTCACTGTGACAGCGTGAGGAGAGCCGGTAATCGCCAACTGTATATACACATCAGGACATCAGTGCAGCCCCAAGAGGATATCAGTGCAGCCCCAACAATGTCCATTAGTGCAGTCCCAACATTGTCCATCACTGCTGCCAGTCAGTGTCCATCAGTGCAGTCCCAACAATATCCATCAGTGCTGCCAGTCATTGTCCATCAGTGTCCATCAGTGCCATCTATCAGTGACCTTCAGTGCCGCAAATCAGTGCAGCATCATCTCTGCATCCTCATCACTGCCCATCAGTGCTGCCTATCAGTGCAGCCTCATCAGTGCGTCCTATCAGTGCTGCATATCAGTGCAGCCTCATCAGCACACACCAGTGAAGGCATGCTGCATATCAGTGCAACCTCATCAGCACACACTATGTGCAGTTCTGGAGGATGTCATATGATGCCCTCCCAGAGCTAGACAAGCGTGCTGTAGCTGTCTTTAAGCTATAGCCCGGTCATCAAGTGGTTTGCAAAATTTTATAACAGAAACTAAGAAAGAAAAAATTAAAAAATGGGTTTTTTTATTGTTTAGCAACAAATAAAAAACGCAGTGGTGATTAAATACCAACAAAAGAAAGCTCTATATGTCTCAAAAAAATTAATTTGGGGACGGTGTTGCATGACCATGCAATAGTCATTCAAAATGCAACAGCACTGAAAGCTGACAATTGGCCTGGGCAGGAAGGGGGTGAAGGTGCCTGGTAGGCAAGTGGTTAAAACCACTTCAAACCTTTGTAATAAGTGAACTGAATGTGAAGTCAGAACTCTTGATCTACATACATGATCAGGGTCAATAACTAAGAGCTGTAAAGCCTTTAGATCAGCATGAAAACCAGAGAACTAGCATTGAATAGATCAGCAATAATTTACAGTATTTTTTTTTTAATTATCCTTTACAGCCAAAGTTTGGCTTTTTGAAGCTTTTGTGAAATCAATTGGATATTGTTGTTTTTCCTTTGCTGCAATAACATGTAAAATTTAAATAATCAGATATAGACCCTTATATCTTGAAGTTGTGTGCTGCACTGAGAACTACCAAGAATCTATAAATGTTCTAGAATGTTGTAGAGAGATAAAAATGCCTAGGAAATAGGTTCTCCATTGGTCAAAAAAAGCATCCAGATGTACCTCCCATTGGGAGACAAAAAAAATTGCTACTTAGGTGGTCTCTTGCCCTGCAACTACTAGCAAAGTGCTTCCCCTTCAAAGTTCCTCATTGTGCTGAAGAAACTGTGTTCAGATGGGCTTGTTATTTTACATTTGATGGAACTGTCTGGAAATCACATACTTCTGGAAAGATGGTTTCTTCTTCATAGAGTCAGTTACTAAGATTACATATGCTCCTAACCCAGCCTTAGCTCTACTTGGAATAGGTTCTGTAAAATGGCTGCTATGTATCAGATATTTTCTTATCCACATCTTAACTGCGGCTAGATTGGCTATTTGCAGATCATGGAAACAACCTGTAGACCTATCCTTATCCACAGTTATAGACATTTTGAACATACATGTTAGTTATGAAAAAACCTATGCTTACATTTATGGTACAATGTATCAGTTTCAAAGAATATGGGCTTATAACTGCAGTCGTATTTTGTAGGGATGTTTCTGATGTAAACCATTGATACAGAACATTATCAAGTATCACATCTCATCATTTTGCCTTTTTTATGCCTTGTCCTGATAAACCAAAACTAAGATGTGGTATACTTCGATATTTACTTGTGATGAGATCTCTACATTGTTGAATTTGACCTTAAAACCCTCATCCTTCTTCTACCATTCCTCTTATTTCTCTTTCTTATCTTCTTTCTATTCCTGCTCTTGTCTAATTGGCAGTGTATATGATGCAGTGGACTCACTTTTCCCTGAGCCCACTTTGTCAGACATTTTTTCTGTATGCATTTTTTCTGGTTTATACTGTTGTATTGATTATGGTATTATTATGGTATTAATCTGCACAGTCTTTACTATAATATCATAAAAATGTATATTGAAAAAACAAAGCCTTCAAATGCAAATATCTTTGAAAAAACAGGAAACAATATGCAGAAAAGTGTACTTAAGATAATTTCCATGCTGAGTATATATTAATGTTGAGTGCAGAGATTTCATCTTGAACATTGGGACAGCCAGAAAATAGTAAATCCTTCAGAGGACCAAGGCAACTTGAATTATCCTGAAATTGTAAACATTTCATTGAAGGCAGAGCTTCTGAAGTGTGGCCATCTTTACGTAACTTTTAAGTCCAAGGTGTTCAACTTATGGGGTGTTAGCAGCAGAGCTGACATGCACAGTCATGAGGACTCTATTTTAGGTATAGGAGGAGAGCATATGCTCCGTGTGCTTTCTGCAGGTCCCCATGTGATTTTCCTGTTCCTGGAAGTACCCCATACCTCTTCATCAACACCAAGCCAAACCAAGCATTATTCTACCAACTGAAACTCCACACCCCTAGTTTCAGACTTGATTTTCCTCAGAGCTGCATCTCTGTCTCTCTGATTTTTTTCTTAGAGCTTTTAAAAAGATGACTTTCTTCACAAGGGCTTATCACATTTTCCACATGTAGCCCAAGGGATGTAGCATCAGATTTTTTTGGTTTGCTTTGCTAAGGGAGGAACTGATATTTGCCTCCACTGTATTTCAAATAAATGTTAGGCCATTATGGAATTTGAACGTGCTTATTATTATCCAAACAAAACAAACAGCCCCCACTTAGGCCATGAATTTAGCAGCAAAATATCCATTGACACTTCAGCATTAAATACTGTATGTGGAAACTATCAATTTGACATTGACTTTATATACACATAAGTATATTTGGAACTGCATGTAGACCAAATGCTCATAGTTTGAGCAAAATTAGACTTTTGGAGTGTATTATCACACACAGAGATAAAGTGTTTACTCATAGCAACAACCTGTGGACCTTTATAGGAGAGCAACTAAAGACTGAGAGGAGTAGTGGTGTTATTTTATATTAATCAGCGTCATTTGCTTTAAATGCTCTCTGCAACAAGGTATCTTGCTTTCTGCTCACAGGATTCTTAAGAGCTACCCTATTATCCACTTTTATAGCTGTTTCCTTGAAACTTATGAGATGCTGCCAATCAAAAATCACCCTTTATGATCCTTCTTTAATCCAATGCAGTGAAAGGTTTATCAGCAAAATTGCTGAAGATACATTATTCAGAGGGTTAATTAGCCGTCACATGACTTGTGGGGAGGTGCAGCGTGGTGCGGCGGTAGTAAAGACGCAGAGCCAAGAAGAAAGTGCCAAACTACAAACACCCTAGGTGGGAGAGCACCACTAGGGAAACACTCACAGGTCAGTTCAAATGCAGAGATACAGCAAGAGGAGATGTGCCGACAGAGTCTGTTCAGAGGGCGGGGTGTGGCCTGGCCGGTCCAGTCCCAAAAGAGGGCTTCCTTGCAGGATGTCAAGTCCCTAATCTGTCCCTTCTTATCTCGTATCTTTCACTGCCGCTAATCACTCTCCCTGACATGACAAGCGGGGTCCCTCTCCCTACTCCAGCCACTTCCCAAATGCACCTCAAAACCTGGGGGCAGAGACTTCTAAAAGACTCTGCTGACCCAAGATAACTGCCAGGAGTCTGCTGGACACAGCATTGCCAACTGGAACACTGATCCCAAGACCCAGGAAACCATAGAGAAACCTGTTTTCCCTTAAAGCGGAGTTCCACGTGAAAAAAAAAAAAGTCAGCAGCTACAAAAACTGTAGCTGGTGATTTTTAAAATACAGTCACTTACCTGTCCCTTGACCCAGTGGTGTCCTCACCACCACTGGTCTCACCGGCCATCTTCTCTCCCTGGAGCAGGCATCTTCATTGTGGGCACCCGGCTTCACAGCTGGGTGCCCACTGCGCATGAGCGAGGAGCGCTGTGCTTTGTGAATGGTCCCTTAGTCTTCTGGGACCTGTCATGTGTCCCAGAAGACTACAGGGAAGGAGGGGTGGAAGACAACTTCTGCTTCCCATCGCCTAGGCAATCGTAGCGGAAATGGGAGCAGGTACCTGTCAAATTCGGTTACCTGCTCCCATTCCTTCCTTAATTCCAATCCTTAATGGGGAGCGGGGGACAAAGGCTTAAAGGGGAACTTCAAAACTTCAAAGTAAAACATGGCACCTGCCCGGGTCTATAACTGGTTTATGAATCAAGGACTAAGTGAACCGGGCAACGCATGCAGTAATAAAACAAACAACCAAACTAACCTGTCTAACAGTTTGCGTTAAAAACAGGGGTTTAGTTAGCACACATTTGCAAATATGTACGTAAGCCACAGAGCCAAATCACAGCACCCTGATATTCTGTGGTCCTAACTCTACAAACTTCCTCTTTTGGGTTTAGCTTCGCCTTAACTTCCCCTTCAGCTGTGGTACCACTCAGGTCGAGTGCCACCTACAATGGAGAAAACAGACTGCACCTGCCTACAGATTACTAACATAACTTCATTTCTCTGCATATAAGGGTTGGAAGTGAAGCCTTGTAATAGAACTGCAACTTCTGTCAATCTTTTGTTACTATCGGTATCCTGTTTCTGCAAGTATGTTTCTTGCTATTCATGACTTAGCTGACAGTGATGCAAAAAGCTCAATAGCAGAAAGGGAGTGGCATAGACGTGGTGTTCATTACCCCACAAAGTGATATGAGTCCTAGCATTGACAATGTGGAAGGAAGAGCTACATTGACAGAGCATTGTTGTGCCCAACAAGGAAGTAGATGGAACATGCAGGGCTACAAGTATAAAAAAAAAATGGATCCTTATTCTGAGATTCCACCAATATACTAAAAAGTCCTGTTTTTTTTTGAGTGTGTGTTAAGTTTCTTGGAGTTCATTTTGGGACATTGGATTCTGTTATTCTGAAACAATTAGGTTATTTTGGCGCCTACAAGAGGAATTGAACAGTGGTAAACAATAAGCTGTTGGCCAGCCAGATGTGATCTCTCCTTTTCCCAGCATTTTCACTTTTTTCTCCTGATCACCTCCCCAGAGCAGTACAGTGTCACTATGATGACACTGTACTGTTCTGGTCACAGAAAGGAAAGCAAAATTGTGAAAAAAAATGAAACAAAATTTAATAAAATTAGAAAAAAATAATTATTTTTCCTTTTTTTACATACTGTCACCAGTCAGTGCCCTTGATCATCATCACACCAGTCATATGGTGACTCTGCACTGCTCCGCTGAGTGTGAAAAATTGTGATAAAAAATGACAACTTCAAAAACTCACCATGCTTCTTACTAAATAGCTTGGACTGTCTACTTTCCAAAAAGTTGCTGTTTGATGGGTATTTGTACTGTCCTGGCATTTTAGGACCTCAAGAAATTAGATAAGCAGTCAGTACATAATTTTTCAAATATATCTGCCATAGTTTGTAGACTCTAAAACTTTCACACAGGCTAAATAGTATACACTGATTTGGGTAATTCTTACCCAAATATAACAGAATGCTTTTTGAGTTCAATTTCTGAAGAAAGATTTATTTGCAATCATTTTATAACACAAGCTAAGAAAAATGTGGATTTGTTTTCAAAATCTGCAGTATTTTTTTGCCTATATAGCAAAAAAACAAAAAACAAAACAATGATAAATAAGTACCACCAAAAGAAAGCTCTACCTGTCTCAAAAAATGATAAATAATTCATTTGAGTATAGTGTTGCATGACATGAGTAATTGTCATTCAAAGTGTGACAGCTCTGAAAGCTGAAAATTGGTGTGGGGGTGAAAGTGTCTGGTATTAGGTGGTTAACAAATAAAAAAGAAAATTACATTTTTAGTTTCTAAGTGTTGTCAGTTTTCTTATTGCATTCACTGTTCAGTTGAACATTCTTGCCAGGACAAACAAGAATATCCAGTACTTGTAGGTATTGTGCAGAATGTGACCTCTCTTCTTTTCCTCATGTAACAGTGCTAATGTTGAGTGACTAGTTATTCAGGCACCCATCTCTGCCACATGGGAACAGGCAACTTGGGATTTACACAGGGCACTTACGCAGGGCTTTCTATCCTTAAGGCTAAACAGTGGTAGGGGAGCAAAGGAAGGGAAAGTATGTGCACCCGGTAAAGCTGGTATTAAAGTAAACCTGTTGTGTTACCCTGGATGGAAGCTTAAATCATATTACAGAGCTCTGTGAGAGCTCCTACATCCAAGGCGTTAAAGCTACTACTGCCACTCTTGGCGACTAGCCACTAGGCTTGGAGCTCTGATTAAGCCTCCTCATATAACTTGTCTTTATTCCAAATTACAATAAACAGGATTCCAGGGAAGTTGTTAACTCGTTTCACAAGATTTCAGTGCTTATTCATATGAATAAGTACTGAAATTGTGTGAAACACGTTAACAACTTCCCTGGAATCCTGTGTATTGTCATTTCGAATAAAGACAATTTACTTAAGTATCCCTTAGAGGAGTGCAGCCATCTCTTCTTTCTTCTATAATGGTGGGGAGCTGGGCTGACACCTGTCAGAGGGATTGGTCTTGGGATTGGCCTCATTGCACACCTGAGCGGTGTTCTTCTATGTTTGTGCTTATATAACTCTCTCAATACCAAAAGAGAGGTATGTACTGTGCAGAAGGGAAGTAGAGATAAAAATATTCATGCCAAGTACCCTGGGCACGCATTTCAATACAGCTACACCTTACAACATGATCCCTATTTTTAAGAATGTAAAAATACATTAATAGTTGACCAGTGCTACAGACATTCCTAGGGACAAATCTCCCAAAATGTACGCTGCCAACTATGATTTAGTAGCATCTTATATGAAGAAAGGGTTGTCCACTTTCATCTAGCTCAGGATATCCACAAGCTAATACATTTTCCCATCGTCTTCATCATGGAATCTACTTATCATATTTCTTATTTCTGGTGTATTCCTTGAAACCCAGACGTATCACAACCAATGCCTACACATACTACAGTAATTTCTTTAAATAATTTATTACAAGTTAAACTGAATGAAAATTCACAGCAGCAACACAGTGAATGTGATAATTCCAACCCTGACAGGAGGTCAAACCTCAGAGGAGTTGGAATGACTACTTAATAATAAACAATGCCCTTAGTATGCCGGAAGACTCGTAGAGATGTAATTTAAATGAATATATTGTTTTTTGTACAAGACAGTACACGTACAGTCAGGTCCATAAATATTGGGACATGGACACAATTCTAACATTTTTGGCTCTATACACCACCACAATGGATTTGAAAGGAAACAAACAAGATGTGCTTTAACTGCAGACTGTCAGCTTTAATTTGAGGGTATTTACATCCAAATCAGGTGAACGGTGTAGGAATTACAACAGTTTGCATATGTGTCTCCCACTTGTTAAGGGACCAAAAGTAATAGGACAATTGGCTTCTCAGCTGTTCCATGGCTAGGTGTGTGTTATTCCCTCATTATCCCAATTACAATGAGCCGATATAAGGTCCAGAGTTCATTTCAAGTGCGCTATTTGCATTTGGAATCTGTTGCTGTCAACTCTCAAGATGAGATCCAAAGAGCTGTCACTATCAGTGAAGCAAGCCATCATTAGGCTGAAAAAACAAAACAAACCTATCAGAGAGATAGCAAAAACATTAGGCATGGCCAAAACAACTGTTTGGAACATTCTTAAAAAGAAGGAACGCACCGGTGAGCTCAGCAACATCAAAAGACCCGAAAGACCACGGAAAACAACTGTGGTGGATGACCAAAGAATTCTTTCCCTGGTGAAGAAAACACCCTTCACAACAGTTGGCCAGATCAAGAACACTCTCCAGGAGGTAGGTGTATGTGTGTCAAAGTCAACAATCAAGAGAAGACTTCACCAGAGTGAATACAGAGGGTTCACCACAAGATGTAAACCATTGGTGAGCCTCAAAAACAGGAAGGCCAGATTAGAGTTTGCCAAACGACATGTAAAAAAGCCTTCACAGTTCTGGAACAACATCCTATGGACAGAGGAGACCAAGATCAACTTGTACCAGAGTGATGGGAAGAGAAGAGTATGGAGAAGGAAAGGAACTGCTCATGATCCTAAGCATACCACCTCATCAGTGAAGCATGGTGGTGGTAGTGTCATGGCGTGGGCATGTATGGCTGCCAATGGAACTGCTTCTCTTGTATTTATTGATGATGTGACTGCTGACAAAAGCAGCAGGATGAATTCTGAAGTGTTTCGGGAATATTATCTGCTCATATTCAGCCAAATGCTTCACAACTCATTGGACGCCGCTTCACAGTGCAGATGGACAATGACCCAAAGCAGACTGCAAAAGCAACCAAAGAGTTTTTTAAGGGAAAGAAGTGGAATGTTAAGCAATGGCCAAGTCAATCACCTGACCTGAATCCGATTGAGCATGCATTTCACTTGCTGAAGACAAAACTGAAGGGCAAATGCCCCAAGAACAAGCAGGAACTGAAGACAGTTGCAGTAGAGGCCTGGCAGAGCATCACCAGGGATGAAAACCAGCGTCTGGTGATGTCTATGCTTTCCACACTTCAGGCTGTCATTGACTGCAAAGGATTTGCAACCAAGTATTAAAAAGTGAAAGTTTGATTTATGATTATTATTCTGTCCCATTACTTTTGGTCCCTTAACAAGTGGGAGGCACATATGCAAACTGTTGTAATTCCTACACCGTTCACCTGATTTGGATGTAAATACCTTCAAATTAAAGCTGACAGTCTGCAGTTAAAGCACATCTTGTTCGTTTCATTTCAAATCCATTGTGGTGGTGTATAGAGCCAAAAATGTTAGAATTGTGTCCATGTCCCAATATTTATGGACCTGACTGTATGTTCATTGTTAGTACTCCACATTTTCTATGTAAATTTTTCTTTGGCTTTGTACACACAAATCAATTTAGTTATACTTTTTAAAAAACCCAGAAACATTAAAAAGCCTACTGAGAAGGTAAATGCAATGCTTGCATGTAAAATACATCTTGTGAGGTGTGTGAGAGGAGATATCTGTACATTGGAGCCTAGATATATAAAATATAGAAATGGGATCTGTTTCAAACCCACACTAGAAAGATTTTATAAAACTGGTTGCTATTGGTGCATAGTACATCAGCCTATATGTATAGTACAGGACACCAGGGATGAGTCCTCGAGAGTAGATCTGTTTCCCCACTATTTGGGCTGTGGTCCCAAAAGGACAATAAAATACATTTTTTGAGTACTCAGGGGTTCTCACCTATCCATGGTGAGGGGTCTGGGTGTTCTGGTTGCAGAGGAAAAAATGTATTTACTCTTAGGATTGGTAATGTCAGGAACAAGGTACCAGCTGTCAGACTACTACTCGTTGTTTAGCTAATACAATGCTCACCTGAGCATAGACGACAGATTGCTAATTTGCCTGCACATATGAGCACTCGCGCATGTACACATGCACGCACACGTGCACAAACTGTTGACAAGAGGCCTACTTAAACTTGAACCCTACACTGGGCCTGTGCTGTATGGTCTTCATCCTTATACTAGTGATCCAGTCCTGATGTGCATCGATGATCTTGCTCTTGGATTATCGCTAACTGCTCATGTGGAATAGACTCCCTCAAGAGTTGGTTCTGGCCAGCTCAGTGGATTGCTTTAAAAAAGGCCTGGATTCTTTCTTGGATACACAGAATATAACTAGTTTCTATTTATAGGTAAAGTTGATCCAGGGAATATCAGATTGCCTCTCGGGGGATCAGGAAGGAATTTTTTCCCCTGCAGGAGCAAATTGGATAATGCTTTGCTGGGTTTTTTTGCCTTCCTCTAGATCAACTGTGGGTATAGGATTATAACTTTTTTTTTTTTTTTTAATGGTTGAACTGGATGGACTTTTGTCTTTTTTCAGCCAGACTAACTATGTAACTATGCTCATGTTTGCTGTCTGCCTCAGCTAACTACCTGGACTACTGACCAGGCTTCTGCCTGATGGTTCTGTAGTTCATTGCTTGATTGTTGCAAACTTTGGCCTGTTCCTGACCCTGATTCTGTGTACTTGGTATTATCACAGTGCATCACCAGCTGTATCTCTGCTCTTCAGACACCAGCTCTCTCAAGTTCCTGTTTACAGTGGCTACACGTTGGCACTTATGCCTTTTTTGCCCTTGACGTCTCTGTCTCACTATCCAGAGCAGCTCGGACAGGAGCTGTGCAAGAGGCCACCCTTGTCATCTCAGGCTCTGCAAACAGGTATGTGACAGGTAAGTCCTCATTTGTGACCTGGAATAAGGAGGCTTGGAGAGACTTTGGGTGGGAAAGAGTCTCCAGTTCTGACTACAAGAACTTTGGTCCTGAAAGGGTTCACTCACTTGCAGGGGAAGCCTGAAATGGAACAGGAAACCTTCAGTAAGTGTCAGTGAGGTGTAGTGTAAACCCCAGTCACAGTAAGGGACAAGTGTTACTGGCTGTGAGATGTAATTCTCTTTTTGGTGTACCAGAAGTGGATGGAGTCTTTTGTTTTTTTTCCCATGCTGAGGATAAACTATTTTCTGTTTTGCCTGCTTTTGAAAATAAAATTATTTTTTGCTTTTAACAAGTTAACTGGCTGGTGATCTCTGGGTTCCCCACATTACAGTATATATAGCACTAACTTCAGGATGTTGATGTAGTTATTATAAAAATAATTTTTTCAAGACTTTGCCCAGTGTAAGGGACCGCCCGGCGACACCACTAGCACTCCACTGATCAGGCGTCCCCAGCGCATGGAGTCTAAGCCCCAGAGTACTTGTTCACCAGGGCCCCTGATGGTGGGGATGGACTTGGAGTCCCCCGGGACCAGGTTGTGACTACTGAGGATACCCGTCAGTGGTAGGGGTATTCGCCAGGGGCTCCCACGGGAGAGGGCCTGATATGAGGAGGTCTGGAGACCCCGTTGAGAGGGATGAATGGATGGATGGCTGAGCAAGTGCAGAGTCAGGCAGGCTGGGTCGGTAACTATGGGGACGGTGCAGTACAAAGCAGTGGGCAGAGAATAGTTGGGTCACACGCCAGGTCAGCAACAGCAGGTCAGGTCCAATAGGGGGCATCCAGGAGAGAGGTCAGGCAAAGCAAGGGTCTGGGCTGGAGAATACAGCAGGGTGAGGCACAATCCGGGTCAGCAACTTACAAGAAACAGGTTCGCAATACAGGATACAGGATAAGACCAGAAGGCACTGAATGACAGCTCAGGGCCATTTAAATATCCCGCCCTGCGCTGTCATTGGTGCCAGGCATGCGCCCGCGACCTCTACTGCGCATGCGCAAGCTCGGTCGCCGCGGTCGGCCCGGCCCTAGTGCCCGTGTCCCTGCACAGGGCGGTGCACTGCGCCTGCGCCGAGACCAGCGCCGCGGCGATCCCCGACACCCAGTGGTCCTCATATGTCCTGCAGGCCATTATAAGGCCTCTGGTTATGGTTAATTGGCCCCAGCAATGAGAAGGCCCCACATGCCAATAAAATAGATTTTTACTACTCCAGATGACACCAATAATGATGTAGCTTTTATTACTTCCACTGAAACAGGGAATTCCCTGTATTCCCACTGATGCTGCAGGCATCTGTTATTCCTAGTGATACCAACATAGGAGCATTGTTTTTACTCCCACTTACCACAGATGGAGGACCATTTTCTAAACCCACTGACCATCAACATAGAGGTATTTTCTACTGATACTGACCACAGATGTACAGGCATTTTACTTCCACTGACACAGTCTAACAGACAGTAAAATGGCCTGTCTAAAAAGTTTGGGAATGCAAATTATCCAAAAATTAGATTAGATACCACGTAATTTTATAAAGTCCAGAACAAAATACTTAAAGAGGCACTGGGGAATTTTAAACTTGCATGTGAACTCAGATGAAGGAAAGCTTCAAACAAACTTAATAGCTCTGGCAAGGCAGCTCCCATACAGCAAGTCTAACCTCAATGAGCACCCGACAGTAGCAAAAACCATAGAAATGTAGAAAGGAGCACCAGACCAATGGAGCTGCTCAGTAACTGCAGTCAAGTTATTTCTCTATGAGGAGAGATAAATACTGGTTTTAATATAGGTCTATTGTTCCCTGAATCCATCCAAGTTTTATCTGGTGTTGAGCCCTGATGAAGCGGTGAGTGGTGTTGCCTCTAAAATGTGTTAGCTGCTTTTATATGACGTTTTTTTTAACAGTCAAGATTATCTTGAATTCCTTTATCCTATTTTGGTTTTGCACTTATTTCTGTTATTCTATGATTTAATCTGCTGAACTAACCATGTCAGGAAAACAAAATAATGCCTGGGCTCAAAGAAATTAGCATTGTTGTGCTCATGAGCATGAGCATGTGTGTTTGAATGGACTTTGGCATCCAGTGGTCTATTTAAAGCACTGCAAAACTCAGGATCATTGCTGAGTAGTCATCAGCATTTTTTGCCTGTGACCTAATCCCATGTTTATGTGTGTTCTGAGCTGGCTTGTTTGACTCTCCTTGCTCCTACAGGCACCCGTGCCACTCTGTACCCTATGATACCCTGACATCAACCCCAGGGGTAAGGGGAAAAGAGGTCTAAGGGAATTCCTTTTGTCAACTCTTCCTCAATCAGGTATGTGACAGACCAGATGAGTCAGAAAACATTTTGTTTCTCGATTGTGCTGGAGACTGTGCTGGACTGACTTGATCAGTCACTGGTCATGGGTGGGTGATTTTGTGGGTGAGTAGGAAGAAGTCCCTTTCAGTGGTTTGTGCCTGTTAGTGGATAGTGGCAGTGAGCCCTCTTGAGGCTTAGGCTGCTGCCTTTTGGTCCGGTCTTATTTACTGAGAATAGCAGCAAGTACACACGTGGATATTTTACTCTGACCGAAAGACTCACCGCTGTCAGAATACAATAATCAGCTGCTGCAACTGATTGGCTACAGCTGCTGATTGACAAATGTTTTACAACTTGCTTGTTCGACAGAAGTTGATTAAATAAACTACTTTTGTTGAACAGAGACAGCCATACTCTGATCGAAATTCATCTGGTCCCTAGTGAACTGGCTGAATTTCAATTCATCCCTGGCCAGCTTTACAGTAAGAGTTGCAACTAAAGAATAGTCTTTCAAAAGGACTAAGTTTGCCAACTCAGTAGACTACGTTAGAAAGGTTGGATGGATTTCCAATTGCACAAATTCCAATTGTCCTAGCTATAAATATTTTAAGAAGTAACAACGTATGTTTTTGATTCAAAGAATATTCGATAGGCTTTGGGGATCCGGAAAAGATTTATTCCCTGTCTGAGCAAACTGGTTCCCATTTTAATGTTTTTTTGTTTCCCCCTGGAACTGCAGGTTCAGACTTCTGGGGACACGTTTTAAATTTATTAATCTTTGCTTTTTGGTTAATGGAGAAGTAGGGACCAAAGCTCTTTTGGCCCAACTTTTCCTATAGGTTACAGAAGTGCACTTAGTTCTGCACTCCTGGGACCTATTTTTACCCAACACCTAGCTAAAGCCTGCTGTCAGATGACTTCACAGAGCTGGTCCAGGCTCTGGCAAGATCCCAATTTTAAAGTCAGGATCCATCCAGATTCCTGACCGGCAGCTGGCTCAGCCTTCCAGCAAGCCACTGAAATCCTGAGCGAGCTACTCCCATTACCACTACATCTGGGCGCTACAGTAAGGCTACGTTCACACTAGCGTTGTGTGCAGGCGGCAGAGAGGCGTTTGGGAAATGTTTTTACCGCTTCCCAAACGCCTCTGCCAATTCTGCACATTACAGCACATGGTGCTGTTCTAACGGGAGCGTCTGCATCGCGTCGCGTTGCGGCAAAACGGATGCCTCTGGTCAAGTCAGGAGGCGTTGAAGTCTCCTATTCTAGTGTATGGTGCCGCTCCTCAAACGCCCGGACGGCGTCTGCAGTGCAGTTGCGACGTGGTTGCGGGGCGTTTGCGGAGCGGTAACACCATTCAAACTACATTATAGGCCATTGTGGGGCGTTTTTAATGCTCGGCAAACGCCTAGCAACAGCCGCTTAAAAAACGCTCCGCAAATGCTGGATCAACGCTTGCCAAACGCTATATGGGCATTTGGCAAGCGTTGGTAAAACAGCCAAGTGTGAACGAGCCCTAAGAGCTGGGAAGGCAAAGAGAAAGCCAATGACTGATAATCACTGGCTATCTGTTCATAGAACACTGAGAACTGAGCGATTAGTGATCTTTGATCGCTCAGTTCTTGGTCTTAGAGGCAGCATGGGCAAGAAGCAGCATCAGATTGATGCTGCATCCACCTGGGTGAGGATGTACGTTTGTTTTTTTTAAAATTTACAAAATTCTCTTTTAAACTCGGTAGATATATATCTTTTTTTTTTTTTAACCCAAATAATGTAACTATGATATATCCACTGATTGATGCAGAAAATACTTTTCTAGAATAAACTTAAAACATACTGCGTATATATTACATTATGGCTTCCTATATTAGGAAACTCTTGTACATAGAAGGCTGACTATTTTGCCAATATTCCAAGCTTAGAAATATCTTTCAGTGGATTTGAACACAACTTACCCAGCATGGAATGGAGAAGAAGGAGGCAGCTATGCTAGTATGCACACTTTCAGGTGCCATTGGATAGATATAAAGTGCAGATAAAGACCACTGATGAGCAAGAAGACAAAATTCAATAAACCAAAGGGTGGCACAAAGAACTGGTAACAAAAATGATTAGTCATCATACAAATATCTTTCATTCACACCATGTACTACAATGTTTCAAGCAGAAAGAAAATCTAATTAAGATCTAATTTCATTAACAGCTTGATTACCATCTAAAATCCATTACTGCATAAATTACAAACACTAGTATAACACAAAATGATCAAATATAAAGGAGTTTTGCATTATTAAAATGTTCTAAAAAAACACTTTGCAATCAGCAAGATAAGTATTGATGATGAAGCAGACAGCTAGCAACTTTATTAAGTTATTGTTATATTATCAGTATGCACATATTTTTGAGTTATCACTGCAATCTTACAGTTAATTTCCAGGCAGATCTAAAGTACACACATTACTGAATCTCTGTAATTGTTAATATATTAATAAATGTATTTTTTTTAATGCAAGCAGTACCTAAATTTGACCTGGCATCAGTCTCAGGCAGTCCCTGCACTCTAATGGAGCTTTGAAAAGGGGAGGGAGAAGCAGCACAGGGAATCGGGGATAGAAGGAGATAACAGAGTAACAAATAGATGAGCTGCTTCTCCTTTCACTATCCAGTTACAAGGTAAACAAGGAGAAGAAACAAGTACCATAATCCTGAGATCATTTATGCTGTGTCCTCTGCTGCAGAAATAGACATTTACAGGAAAATCTGTTTTGTTGTTAATTGTGAATCTATGAAGTTTGATGAAAGGTTTGACTCATCTCCCCATTATAGAGTCCTATAGGGCATCTTTTACACAACTTCAGTTATAGCACGTTTGAGAATCTGCAGCTAAAAGTGCCATGTATTTTGTATTCTGCTATGATGGAAGTCACCACAATGTACCACAGTTTTCTGGAACTGAAAAACAATCTATAGAAACTCACATAAATAGATAGTGACATCTTCTTTTTGACCACATAGAAAAAAAAAACATCTAAACCCAAAAAGACTCAAAAATCGGAATCCTACACTACTAGATGTTCTGAAAGACTAACAAATAAAATGATCAAAATTTGCTATATCCTAAAGAGAACTAAAAAAGATGAAATACAGAACACAGCCAGACTGCTGGGGAATGACCCCATTATCATCTTAAACTACAGAGAATTCTAATTAACAACAAAAAAATGTTTAAAAGACTTAGACTTAAAGTAACTAAAGATTTAACTGGAGATGGATTAGAACAAATGGATTAGATGGATTAGAATGGTAGAATTATTAACCACTTGGAAACTGCGCTATAGCTGAATGGTGGCTACGGCGCGGTTACCCAATTCTGGGAGGGCGTCATATGACGTCACGGAGTAACTACAGTTCCTAGTTATCAACAGCACTTTCCTCACGCTGTCACAGCTTGAGGAAAGTACTGCCGATAACCATCAGATGTCACAGAGGAGATCGGCACTGGTCATCAGGGCACTGATCATCAGTGCCCTGCAGTGCCACCCAGCAGTGCCTCCCACCAGTGCCCAGCAGTGCCACCCATCTGTGCTACCCAGCAATTCTGCCCATCAGTGCCATCAGTCAGTGTTGCCAGTCAGAGCTGTCAGTCAGTGCCGTCAGGTAGCGCCGTCCATCAGTGTCGCCCATCAGTGCTCATCAGTGCTGCCTATCTGTGCCCATCAGTGCTGCCTATCATTGACCATCATTGTTGCATATCAGTGCAGCATCATCAGTGCCTTCTCATCAATGCCCACCAGTGCCACCTCATCAGTGCCATCTCATCAGTGCAGCCTCTCAGTGCCCATCAGTGCTGCCTATCCGTGCCACCTCATCAGTGCCCATCAGTACTGCCTATCAGTGGCCATCAGTGCTGCCTATCAGTGCAGTCTCATCAACGCACATCAGTGAAGGAGAAAAATGACCTGTTTCCAAAATTTTAGAATACAAAGAAAACCTTTTTTTTTCTCAAATTTTTTGCTCTTTTTTTGTTTATAGTGGAAAAAATAAAACACCCAGTGGCTATTAAATACCACCAAAAGAAAGCTCTGTGTGTGAAAAAAATGGTAAAAATTTAATATGGGTGCACCACATGGTCCTCACAGTCCCTGAGGAGCAAAACAATTTTAAACATACAGCTTTCTTCTGTGGCTCCCCTGAATCTCTGTACATCATTGCGGGCAGCTTTCTGTATAAGGCCTAATGCACACTGGGCATTTGGTTTTCTCCTCTGAATTCCAGAGCTTCTGGCAGAAGAAGAGTTAAAAAACGTGCCTATAGCGGCGTATTTGAGCATTAATGGACTCCATTTGCCAGAATATGAATTTATTCTGGCCATTGGAATGCGTTAACACTCAAACATGCCTAAACGTGTCTAGTGTTTAGACACGTTTGCACATATTTAGGTGCGTCAAGCATTTTTTCTGTTCCTCAGCTCCTGCTGAACACGCTGATGATTTTTTCTTCAGCCTGTAAACTCCTGTGTGTGAGGTGCTTTTACAGCACGAGTCTCCAAACTTTCTAAACAAAAGGCCAGTTTATTGTCTTTCAGACTTTAGGCGGGCCAGACTGTGGCCAGTGGCAATGGACATTTTCCTGGCATCAGTGGGCATAAACACTACCACATTTGATATTAGGGGAAGGAGTAGTACCCCATTGTTGGTGTCACTGGAAGAGATAGTGCCCCATTATTGGTGTTAGTGGGAGAAATGGTGTTCCAACGTTGACATCAGTTGACATAATAGTGTCTCTGTGAGAGAAATTGAGCCCCAAGGGCCAGATAAAGGCAAGCAAAGGGCCACAGTTTGGAGACCACAGTTTTACAAAGCATTATTTTTTAAGCCCAGTGTGCATGATCAATACCATTGCGAGATAGTAAGTCATTAAGTACTGAGATCTATCTATCTATCTATCTATCTATCTATCTATCTATCTATCTACAGTATCCGTTTCTCAAAGAATAGTGCAGTATGTAGAATGTATGCTTACATAAGGTGAAATCATTAAAGCTTATGTACAGCCAAAACAATTTTTTGTAGTTTTTTTTATAGTAGGAAAGAGGTAGAACCCCTGGCAAATTGTTCTGCTCTCTCTGTATCCTCACTGGGGCATTTGTCCTGGTGACCACTGTCTTCACTAGAGAAAATTATGTGAAATCCAAAATTTCAAAGTCATCATGGGAACAGGAGCTGAGAGGAAATCTTGTGATAGGGACATCTATTCTGCTGACAACTGTTTAAACAGGAATATCAGCATGCACATGTGTTAAAACATCAGCTATAAACAGCTGCCAATTAACAGGTTTATTTGACTGACAAGTGTACAGGTGCATCGCAATAAATTAGAATAACATCAAAAAGTTAATTTATTTCAGTAATTCAATTCAAAAAGTGAAACTTACACTCTTTTCCAAATTATTGTGCAAATTATATTTTTCTCATTTACCTAAATAATTTATGTAAATAACAGTCAGCATAATTCTCATGTTATCAACTATTAAGAGTACAATTCAAATTTTATTGAACAAACCTCCTAATGATAACAGTATTTTTTTTAAACATAAAAAACTTACAATGCACTGTTCCAAATTATTACGCACAGTAAATTTCAAAACACTTTATAGGTTGTAAAGAACTGAAAGTTGTCATTTATTGTGTTTGCAGCATATTTACTGAAATCAAAAGCTATTTCAATCAAACCTTTAACAACATTTTAACTTTTTAAACATTTTAACAGGTCACGTTACATTTTAACATAGGACCCCTTATTTGATAGCAGCTTCACAAGTCTTGCATCCATTGAACTTGTGAGTTTTTGGACAGTTCTGCTTGAATTTGTTTGCCAGATGTCAGAATAGTCTCCCAGAGCTGCTGTTTGGATGTAAACTGCCTCCCACCCTCATAGATCTTTTGCTTGAGGATGCTCCAAAGGTTCTCAATAGGATTGAGGTCAGGGGAGGATGGAGGCCACACCATGACTTTCTCTCCTTTTATCCCCATAGCAGCCATTGATGCAGAGGTATTCTTTGCAGCATGAGATGGTGCATTGTCATGCATGAAGATGATTTTATTACAGAAAGCATAGTTCTTCTGTTTTAGTCATGGACTTAATCATCCAGTGCTTATCTGTTCCTGTCCAAAATTTATGACGCTGGCCAGCTTGTGGAATGTGCGCACATAAAGAAACTCACACTGACACCTTTGGTCTGTGAAAACTTCTCTCTAATTTATTGAAATGAAACCGTGAGTTTATATATGAAAAATGATGCGAACATCACGTGATAACAGCATAAGCATTATATTAGTCTTTGATTGGTCACTTTACACGAAAACAATCTCCGTCATGGTATAGGTGTGATCTTCTTCAGTCTTATCTTAAAAAGAGAAAAACATTCTTTTGTCTTCCAAATCACACGATGGGAGGGGGTCTGTTCCTGTGAGCAAATATTTCTTAAGCAAGGATTTCTTAAAGTACCACAAAGCCCAGCAGGCAGAAAATATTCACACAGCATATATATTCATGCTAAACATTTATAAATATGTGGAAAGAAATAGTATTAAAGTATAAAAGTAAATATTTATAAAACTCATAGAAATAGCGTATATATATATTCAATAGGAAACGAAATAGGCATTTTACCAAATCCATCACAGTCCCCCCTTAGAATGACTATTTTACTCTGTCCCTATAAAGCCTAGCTCATCTGTCCTTATGTACCTTGGAACTCTTTTATGCTGTACGTTAGACAAGTGATGACTATTTCATCACCTCCCTTGCCACAGACTTTGTACATAAGGAAGTCAGATGCTATCCCTACAAAATTGTGAGATTACTGTTGGCGGGGAGGGACCGTAATGGGGTATAAGGTTTTCCTTCATCTATCATATGGGGATCCTCTTGCTCCTTGTTCAGGAAGGTAGGTGTTCTGTTGTCTACAGCTTTGCTCATCAATTTCCTCACACATGGTATAAGACAGCATACAACCAGGAGAATCAGAATTATTAGTACAGTTACCCCTATTTGGGCAAGTATCTTTTGCCACCCACTCATCCAACTGAAATATTGATCCCACAAGTCTGTGATCCCTGAATTCTTTTTCAACTCAACTGACAGATCTTCCAATTTCTTCATAGACAGAGTAACCTTACCATTCGAGCCAGTATTGTCAGGAATATATGTACAACATGTTTCGGTTCCTTCTATCATTTTACAGACACCTCCTTTTTCTGCTAAAATCATGTCCAGAGCCATTCTATTCTGGAATGTCATGTAGGATGTAGGGGCTAGCTGGTCAACGATTCCTTGAAGGGCATCCCTGGTGTAATTCACAAACCTCTGTTGGTTGTAGTATATGTAATTTATCTAATCTACATTTTTATTAACAGTTATCATGGGAATCAGGGATTAAAAACCTGCTTTACTTGGTCTCTGGCTTTAAATTTATTAGACACCCCCCTTGGGACTCCAATGGCATCTATATACACATGTGGGTCAAAACTACCAGAAGGAGCTTTTTGTTTCCTCCTACGGCCAGGCGTTGGGTCAGGGATATTCTCTGCTAGGATGTGGAGAGGCATAATGGCCTTTACAAGGGCATACTCACCAGTCCAAATCCCTTCCAATCTTATTCTAATCTTTTGGTCCCCAGTAATCATCCATGACACATATGTATACCTGGTCACTACTATCAGAACATGCTCGTTGTGTCAAGATCATATAGATTACGGTCATAGCACCACATGGGATCTGTACTACAGAAATCAAAGGTGTAAATAGCTACATGAGTGTTGGATGAGTTGTACCAAAATATAGTGGTGTCACCTATTTTAGTGATATCCACCTGTTGAGCCTCTGTCAGACTCATTAGAAAAAGGATATACAACATAGTTGTCATGGTGTAGATGACGCCTTTCCCTCAGGGTTCGGGACTTTCTTGCAGTGGGAGGCGTGTATCCAAGTGTTCTTCCTGGCCACCTTGTCAGAAGGGGCTGTGGTCAGCAGAACTTGGAATGGACCATCATATCTTGGCTCAAGGGAATGTTTCCTCATAAATGTCTTTACTAATACCCAATCTCCGGGTAATAGGCTGTGAGTTCCTGTATCTGACTCAGAATCTGGAATGGAGAAAACACTTGGACATGGATACGGGTTAATTCACGTGATAATACAGTCACATAATCAGTTAACACATCAAATTGTAATTGCAACTGTTGTGGAAAATAACAACCAAATATGGGGGCTGAGCTAAACAAAATCTCATAAGGGGATAGGGAGTGTTCTCTCTTGGTGTGTATCTGACACTAAATAGGGCAATAAGCAGACTGTCTGGCCAACTCATGCCAGTCTCTTGGGCTACTTTTAGCATTCTTTCTATTTTCCCACTACTTTGGGGGTGATAGGGGGTATGGAACGCCAGAGTGACTCCTAATGCCGCCCATATTTCTTTGGTTACTGAAGCTGTGAAAGCGGGGCCCTGGTCACTCTCTATCACCTCTGGAAGCCCATATCTGCATACAACCTCAGTGAGGAGTTTCTTCACAGTTGTTTTAGCAGTCCTGTTAGTTACAGCAAAGGCCTCTGGCCAACTGGAAAACATGTCCAACACCACTAGGGTGTACTCAACCGCCCACTCTTTGGCATCTGGATATGATCAATTTGTATCCTTTGAAAAGGGTATAGGGGTTTGGCCAAGTGTTTCTGTGGTGTCTTCTCTGTGCGTCCCGGATTGCATTTTGCACAGATGGCACATGCTCTGCAAAAATTGTTCGTCAATGTGGTGATTCCAGGCGCTATATCGTACTTGTTG
Organism: Staurois parvus; assembly: GCF_062004578.1. NCBI lineage: Eukaryota > Metazoa > Chordata > Amphibia > Anura > Ranidae > Staurois > Staurois parvus. Next base: position 6,517,176 of record NW_028318344.1, on the reverse strand, counting down.
ATGACAGAGTTCATGAGGCTCTTTGACAGATGGGCTGCTCCGTGTGCCCACTGGACTACAGCTGGAAACATATTCATGGGTAAACAAAGCCTCTTGTTGCACTCAAACAGACCGTCTTTGAGAATAGCTCCTCTCCGTCTCCAGCTTTCTTTTTCTTCTGGACTTGCTGCTTCTTGGAGTTCCTTGAAGTAGTTTCTGTCCACAGGTAAGGTCTGTAAAGTGAACATTGGTTCCCACTCTCCGGTCACCTCTCCTTCCATTTCTGGAGGTCCCATGGCCGCTCGTTTTGCCGCCAAATCTGCCAGATTATTGCCTTTGGCTTCTGAAGAGTTTAATTTCCCATGAACTTTTACCTTCAGAATAGCCACTTGAATGGGTAGAAGGAGTGCTTCCAGCAGTCGTCCAATGGCTGCTCCGTGTCTTATGGATGTACCTGCCGCAGTCATAAATCCTCTTGCCTTCCATATGGGTCCAAAGTCATGGGCCATCCCAAAGGCATATCTGGAGTCTGTGTAGATATTGGCCCTTTTTCCTTAATTCATCCGGCATGCTGTTGTGAGTGCTTGTAGTTCAGCTCCCTGTGCAGATATTGCTGGCGATAGGGCTCTTGCCTGTAGGACTGTGTCTTCAGTAGTGACCGCAAATCCTGTGTAATATGTGCCTCCTTCATCTGCATATCTGGAACCATCAACAAAGAAAGTGAAGTCTGGATCCTGCAGAGGTGTTTCACTCACTGTGGGGAGATGGAAGATTTCCATTTCCATCACTTCAAGACAATTATGAGGCTCAGTGGCTCCATCATCCTCTCCACTTTCTGCATTACCTTCATTACCCCCCTCAGCAATTGGGAGGAGAGTGGCCGGATTCAGGGTTTGGCAACGTAGGAGAGTGACGTTATCAGGAAGGTGGAGGGAACACTGTAGTCTAAGATGCCTCGCTGTGGACAAATGTTTAGGTTGGACTTGGTTTAAAATGCCAGCAATGGCATACGGTGCCAGAAGAACAAGTTCATGTCCCAGTACGATATCAGAGGTCTTATCCAGCGGAGCAGCAAAAACTGCACGCAGACACAAGGGTGCTCCTCTAGCCACTGGGTCTAAACGGCATGAGTAGTAGCCTACGGATCGTAGGCAGTCTCCGTGGGACTGGGCAATACTCCTGTGCCATGGCCTTGGCGTTCAGACATGAACAGTTTGAAAGGTTTCTCGTAGTCTGGTTGACCTAGGGCTGGGGCTGAAGAAAATAAGCGTTTTAGAGCCAAAAAATTGGAGTCGGCCTCTTCGGACAGATGGAAGGGCTCAGACTTGAGAGCATCGTAGAGTGGTTGCATAAACCAAGAAACATCAGGAATCCATGACCTACAGTAGGATATGAGGCCAAGAAAGGCATGGAATGGCTTCTGGCCTAAAGGGAGTGGCAAGTTCTGGATGGCCTTAACTCTTTCCTCCGTAAGATGCCTTGTTCCATGTGAGAGGCAGTGGCCCAAGAATACGACTGTTGTAGAGCACCATTGCAACTTCGGTTTAGAGGCCTTACAGCCTTGGTGTGCCAAGTAACATAGTAAACTCTCCGAGGCTTCTTCAGCCGTGGGCAGGTCATCAGCACAGAGGAAAAGCCATCCACATATTGAAGAAGGACCACTGCCGAATGTTCCTTTTGCCACGTGCCCAGTATGGTGGTCATGGCTTTGGCAAACTGGCTCAGGGAATTTTGCGCCCCCTTGTGGCATAACTGCCCAGGTGTATTGCTGCCCCTCATGGATAAAAGCGAAGAAGTATCTGCAGGGAGGATACAAGGGAACGCTGGAGAATGCATTTGCCAGGTCCACCACGGTGAATTACTTTGCTGTTGGAGATACCCCTGTGAGTAAAGTGTGGGGATTTGGAACGATAGGTGTCTCTAAGACAGTGGCTTCATTCACTGCTCGGAGGTCCTGTATCATCCTGTACTTCTCTGGTTCTCCTTTGGGTGTCTTCTTTTCTTATCGGGAACAAAAGCGTATTACATGGAGAGGAACAAGGTATGAGTGCACCATTTGCCACAAGGGACTTGACCTGCTTCAAAATGGCCTTGGATTGCGCTGGTTTCAGTGGGTACTGTGGTTTCCTGGGTAGGGGAGCTCCAGGCTTCAGTTCCACCATAATTGGGGGTACCTTTTAAACGTCCAATATCTTCGGGTCCTGTGGACCATAGACAACTTGGGATTCTGCTCAGCACATCCGGTGCCACGTAGAATGTACCATTGACTTGTAAGACCGGACACACTGGGTAGAGGCGACTCACTCAAGGCGTTGGCCTTCCATTTGTCTAATTTGGTGTACCAATATGGCCACCTCCAGGAAGTGTACTGGGCTGGGCAGGAAGGGACAAAGCAGGAGCAGCAAGATGGCTGCCATCAGGAAGTGTACTGGGCAGGGCAGGAAGGGACAAAGCAGGAGCAGCAAGATGGCTGCCTTCAGGAAGTGGGCTGGGCAGGGCTGGGGTGGTGGGCATAAAGTAGGCAATAGATGAAGGGCAGTGCTGTCCCTCCCCTCCTCCACCCCACATTCCAACATAGGGCGGTGGTTTTAGCACACACTTCCATTTACAATTTTGTGATACAAATACATTATACAATTGCCATTTTCCTGAATTTCTTCCAACTATCCTTCTTTATACACCACTTTTCCAGTTCTGTACCAAACTTCTGTCACGTTCAGCAAACCTTTTTTCACATAACATTCCTCTCTGTTCCTACAATGATTTATGCCAGTCCTGACCTTCAGCTTACAAACTTTCGCTACTTTAGATAACTGTTTTAACTGCTTCACTTCCTTCACAATATGACATGCCAGTAATCCTTTTCAATATTTTAACACATTAATGGTACACATAAACAGTTTTTTTTTTTTTTTTCCCTGTAGCAATACCTGTTCTGTCCACTACTCTTTGTGGATAACTTCGGCTACATTATACCAAACTTCTTGCTGTCTTCAGCACATGTTTGTCAACTAAGACATCTTTCTTCTCTTTTTTTTTTCTCATACCTCCTTATCTTTGATTCCACATACTTTCTAACTTAACTAATTCCTTTAACATACTGCTCCCCCTCCCTCTGTGCAACCAGGTCACGTGCTAACATTCCTTTCTAGGGGTCTTATCAGCGTCTGACCCATCTCCTCCTGTCCCTGGTCCTTCCTAACAAATCTAAGACACTTCACAGGCTGCTGTCCAGACTTTCCTTAACCCTTAACAAACCCCAACCTTCTGTTATGAATGGCAAACATTAGCTTACAGACACACATTTAGGACATAACATAGCAGTCTATCTTGGTGGGCTCTGAGTACAGATCACTGAGTAACTCTTCCTAGCCCCAAAAATGGCTAGGGCACCCGCTGTCACACTACCGTGAAGCATATCCGACACCTCCTCTGTTGTGGTCAACACACAAGGTTACCACACACCCAGAGAAATTATGTGTCAAAACCCTCAGTAGGTCCACTCCTCTTCCACCTCAAGACTGATACATAAAAACACACAACAGAGACCCAGGTAACAGATAAGCACATGCAGGTATATTTAAATAAACTCCGGGCATACAAGGTTACCTGCCTTTATTGACCTTTAGCAGCCGTACTAGGCACAGGTATGAATCAACAACAAAGACAGGATAAGCAATGGTAAGATAGCAAAATATATCTTACCATGCTCCGAGAGGTGATCAAGCTCTCCGGCCTGTCCAGTTTGACTGACACCGAACGCCTTTTCATGGCGGCTGGCTGCAGGTTCATTATTCAGTTCCCGGGTTTCTTGGCACCAAATTGTTTTAGTCATGGACTTAATCATCCAGTGCTTATCTGTTCCTGTCCAAAATTTATGACGCTGGCCAGCTTGTGGAATGTGCGCACATAAAGAAACTCACACTGACACCTTTGGTCTGTGAAAACTTCTCTCTAATTTATTGAAATGAAACCGTGAGTTTATATATGAAAAATGATGCGAACATCACGTGATAACAGCATAAGCATTATATTAGTCTTTGATTGGTCACTTTACACGAAAACAATCTCCGTCATGGTATAGGTGTGATCTTCTTCAGTCTTATCTTAAAAAGAGAAAAACATTCTTTTGTCTTCCAAATCACACGATGGGAGGGGGTCTGTTCCTGTGAGCAAATATTTCTTAAGCAAGGATTTCTTAAAGTACCACAAAGCCCAGCAGGCAGAAAATATTCACACAGCATATATATTCATGCTAAACATTTATAAATATGTGGAAAGAAATAGTATTAAAGTATAAAAGTAAATATTTATAAAACTCATAGAAATAGCGTATATATATATTCAATAGGAAACGAAATAGGCATTTTACCAAATCCATCACACTTCCTTCTGTACCAGGGAAGAAAGTGGTCAGTCATAAACTCCACATACTTTGCAGAGGTCATCTTTACACCTTCGGGGACCCTAAAGGGGCCGACCAGCTCTGTTCCCATGATTCCGGCCCAAAACATGACTCCACCACCGCCTTGCTGACATGCAGCCTTGTTGGACCAGGGTGGCCGTCCACCAACCATCCACTACTCCATCCATCTGGACCATCCAGGGTTGCACAGCACTCATCAGTGAACAGGACTGTTTGAAAATTAGTCTTCATGTATTATTCTGCCCAATGCAGCCATTTCTGCTTGTGAGCATTGGTTAGTGGTGGCCAAATAGAAGGTTTATGCACAGTTGCAAGATTCTGGAGGACTCTACACCTTGATGTCCGTGGGACCCCAGAGCCACCAGCAGCTTCAAATATCTGTTTGCTGATATGTAATGGTATTTTAGCAGCTGCTCTCTTGATCCGATGCATGGATCTGGCAGAAATCTTCCTCAATGTGTCTTTATCTGCACTAACCCGTCTGTGCTCTGAATCAACCACAAATCTCTTAATAGTGCGATGATTACGCTTAAGTTTTCGTGAAATATCTAATGTTTTCATACCTCGCCCAAGGCATTGAACTATTTCACTCTTTTTGGCAGCAGAAAGACCCTTTTTCTTCCCCATATTGCTTGAAAATGGTGCTCTGCTTAATGTGGAACACCGTCCTTTAGTAGTTTTTCCTTAAATTGGGCTCACCTGCCAATCTAATTATCACAGGTGTCCGAGATTGTTTTCAGTGATCAAAAGAGCCCTGACACACAATGCCATCCATGAGTTAAACTGAAAAACAATATATTTAATCTTTGTGACACTTAAATAGAATTTGCATAATAATTTGGAACAGTGTGTATATAATTTATAGATTCATTACACACAGAATGATATATTTCAAGCTTTTCTTTCTTTTAATTTTGATGATTAAGGCTTACAGCAAGTGAAAGCCTGAAATTCAGTATCTCAGAAGATTTGAATATTGTGAAAAAGTTCAATATTGTAGACTCATGTTGTCACAATCTAATCACCTAATTAATTCAAAACACCTGTAAAGATTTTCTGACCCTTTAAATGGTTTCTCAGTCTGGTTCAGTAGGTTACACAATCATGGGGAAGACTGCTGACTTGACAGTTGTCCAAAAGACATTCTCCAAAAGGAGGGTAAGTCACAAAAGGTCACTGCTAAAGAAGCTGGCTGTTCACAGAGTGCTGTATCCAAGCATATTAATGGAAAGTTGAATGGAAGGAAAACGTGTGGCAGAAAAAAGTGCACAAGCAACAGGGACAACTGCAGCCTTGAGAGGATTGTGAAGCAAAAGCCATTCAAGAATTTGGGGTAGATTCACAAGGCTGGACTACGGCTGATGTCAGTGCTTCAAGAGCCACCACACACAGACGTATCCAGGACATGGGCTCCAACTGTCGCTCTCCTTGTCTTACCTAGGCTAAGGAGAAAAAGGACTAGACTGTTGCTCAGTGGCCAAAGTCCTCTTTTCAATTAAAGTAAATTTTGCATTTAATTTGGAAATCAAGGTCCCAGAGTTTGGAGGAAGAGTGGAGAGGCACAGAATCCAAGTTGCATGAGGTCCAGTGTAAAGTTTCCACAGTCAATGATGATTCAGGGAGTCATATCATCTGCTGGTGCTGGTCCACTTTGTTTTATCAAGTCCAAAGTCAGCATAGCCCTCTACAAGGAAATTCTAGAGCTCTTCATGTTTCCCTCTGCTGACCAGCTTTTTGAAAGGCTGATTTCATTTTCCAGCAGGATTTGGCACCTGCCCACACTGCCAAAAGTAACAATACCTGGCTTAATCATAATGGTATCATTGTGCTTGATTGGCCAGAAAACTCGCCTGACCTAAACCCCACAGACAATCTGTAGGGTATTGTCAAGAGGAAGATGAGAGACACCAGACCCAACAATGCAGATGAGCTGAAGGTCGCTATCAAAGCAACTTGGGCTTCCACAATACCTCAGTAATGCCACAGGCTGATCACCTCCATGCCACGGCATAGTACAGAGCAGCAGTTGCAAGCTTGCACATGCTCTGTTTGGTGTGTATTTCTAGAAAGTAGGTTTTTTGGCACAGGGCCAATCAGCACTGTCCAGGCCGAGGGTCAGAGGTCATACAGCCTCATAGGGCAGTCAGAGGTGAATGTATACTCCTTCTTTAAGATTAACCAGTGCTTGGCCAGACACTGATAGAAGTCACATGACTGCTATATACTGCTGATTAGAAAAAGTATTAAGCTTTTTATATTTACTAAAATAATTGCATTTTCATGTTCTGTGTACTGTGGAAGACTGGATATAGTGACTGCAGGGTCATAGGTTTAGTCAGTGATGACTGACCTAAAATATTGTATATTGCATTCTCCAAGACACTTGCTTATCTCAGGCAAGTGAAATTGATGTCATATTTTAGTTACAATGGATGAGAGTCATATTAAATTTTGTTTTCTTTTTGAAAGTATATAAATATATACAGTAAACTTATACTTTCAATACGTATTTGTATTATTTAAAATACTATACAAATAGTAATAGTAACAATAGTATTCAGGGTGTGTCCATGCTTCATTGTGTGCACAGCATAAAAGAAAGCCCAGCACCAGCTTTGCTGTTGTTGACTGCTAATGGAAGCTAAAGATCTTGATAATATTGTCCCTATGCCAAAGGAGGAGTGGGTGTGTATCTTTTAGTCGCATGGGTGTGGATATAACTTGGATTCCTGCTATTTGGGGATTTTCACAGCACAGCTATACATTAACATTCATAGCAAAATACCATTTTGTAGTCAGGTTCTGTTCAACCTATAAAAAAAACCCCCAAAAAACGAAAAAAAAAAAAAAAAACAATGCTTGCACCATATATAAATAAATGGAAAAATGCAGCGCCACAATATATATACAAAATATAGTGCTAAACAATAAATCCATGCAAAAACAAAAGACTGCTTGTGAAAATCAATGTGTGCTATACCAGACGTCTAATCAATACATATATATAGGACTCCATAAACTGCACATAACCAGTGCTCTAAATGATTTGTGTACACAAATATCAAATAAATGTCCTTAATAGTGAACTGTTCCTTTAAATCTTGAAAACAGCACGTGGACTTGCGTGGTATATATCCCATAAATCATGATCCAAATACACCAACTATGAATGTCATCGGAATATGGTCTCCAAAAATGGTGAACCTTCCCTTTAAATCTGCTGTACTTCAAATAGACTAGTGTAACACACTACTGTATACACGTGTATGATGCTCCTGTGTCACCCCTTTGTGCTCATCCACTTCCAACACTCTATTGTGCTCACTTCTAGGTTTGACCCGTAATGACAGGTCAAACTGCGCTTTCCCCTTTAACCTGGGAGGGTATACTGGTACATAGATCTTCACCACCATTAGCCAGCACTTGTAAAACTCTCCAGATCACTTCACATCCATGAAAAAAATGCTCAATATAGTGTAATATCTCTGGTCATCTCCTGTACTGTGTCAGCAGTCTCTGGTCATCTCCTGTAGTATGTCCGCAGTCTCTGGTCATCTCCTGTACTGTGTCCGCAGTCTCTGGTCATCTCCTGTACTGTGTCCGCAGTCTCTGGTCATCTCCTGTACTGTGTCCGCAGTCTCTGGTCATCTCCTGTACTGTGTCCGCAGTCTCTGGTCATCTCCTGTACTGTGTCCGCAGTCTCTGGTAATCTCCTGTACTGTGTCCGCAGTCTCTGGTCATCTCCTGTACTGTGTCCACAGTCTCTGGTCATCTCTTTTACTGTGTCCGCAGTCTCTGGTCATCTTCTGTACTGTGTCCGCAGTCTCTGGTCATCTCCTGTACTGTGTCCGCAGTCTCTGGTCATCTCCTGTACTGTGTCCGCAGTCTCTGGTCATCTCCTGTACTGTGTCCGCAGTCTCTGGTCATCTCCTGTACTATGTCCGCAATCGCTGGTCATCTCCTGTACTATGTCCGCAATCTCTGGTCATTTCCTGTACTATGTCCGCAATCTCTGGTCATTTCCTGTACTATGTCCGCAGTCCATTGGTTCAGAATGTTTTTTTTCTTGTTTTCCTCCTCTAAACCCTTGGTGCGTCTTAAGGTCAGGTGAGTCTTATGAAGAGAAAAATACGGTAAATCAATCTAGTAAAACTCACATTAAAATGTGTCCTCCTGGGACACTACAGGGTTAAAACTCACTATACAGTGTTTGCTGTAAGAAGTGTTCAGAGATCCCTTATCCAAAATGGCGGCACATGTACTTCCGGTTTACGGCCTGACGTCTTCGAAGCCAAGTGTTTTAGGAGGTCTATAGCGCCGAGGGTTTAATATACATGTTTACACCATACAGGTGACTAAATACCTGGAAGTGCCAGAGCAGTGCCCATCGAAACTTGCCATTGTTTGCACATTACAGCACCCCTCTATTTAGGGATCCTGGTGCACCTTAGAAGAGAAGGGACCTGCTGTCCTGGCATCTGGATGTTTCAGCAATACCAGCGTTTTTTAGGAGGTTTTTTTGCCATATGTTTACTTTGAGAGAAGAGAAGGCTTGTCATGAACAATCATCAGCCCGTGCAAAAATGCTGAATACTGCAAGAGGTAACTTTTGTTACTTTATTTGTAGCTTTAGCAGGAAAGATCATTATTTTAAAAACAAAATGCAGCAGCATACCAGAACATAAAATGTCAAAAATAAGGATGATCCTTTACATCAAGTCACTGAAGATGGACAGCTCTAAGGCATCAAGGAGAAGAAACAGTAAATACATCAAATTAGCTATAATGCCAGTCCCAGTTACGTATCTACAAGCTACAGGTTTCTCATTTAGAAGTCTGCTGTAGTTGGAGGAAGTAGACACATTTTCAAATCCACCAGACAAAAGGGATGCAGAGAATATAACAGGGAAGAGCTACAAAAATAGAAGAAAAAATGATTGAAAATGTAGTTGCAGCTAGGAAGATATCTCGAAGCATATACAAGGAAACAAAGCTCATAAATAAGAAAAACCCACTACTCATAAGCAAAAATATTCCAGATCCCATTTACTCCCTCTGACACCACTGAAGGGGCTTACCTACTCCAACTGACACCAAGACTTGAGTATCCTTAAAGTGTTTCTAAACCCACAACAGTAAAATCAGTCTGTATATGTAGTAAAGCATGCTTGTTATACTCACTGTGGAACCTAAGAACATAATCCTCTGCATTGTGTAAAAAGGCCGTTTGATCCTGATTGTTCTGTTCCTCCCCTTGTTCAAGTGACCACCTCTTATCTCCTGATAAGACAAACTGAACCATAGGCATTTTGCACGTTCAGTTTGGTGTGTATCGCTAGATAGGTTTGTTTTTTTTTTTTGGGAGAGCGCATGTGATCAGCACAGGGCCAATCAGCACTGTCCAGACTTAGGTCAGGGGTTTTGCATCCTTCTAGAGCAGAAAGAAAACTCCTCCTACAAGCTTTAGCAAGTGCTTAACTGAACACTGATAGAAGCCACAAGACTGCTCTAACTGCTGATGAGAAAAGTTATTTAGCAGTTTATATTTACTAAAATAATTGCATTTCCATGTTGTGTGTACTGTGGGAGACCGGATATAGTGAATGCAGGGTCCTGGGTTTAGTAACACTGTAATCTCATCTACCACCAATGCTGGGCCATTCTTCCTCTCACTGACCAGCAATGTAATAGTTACATCTGTCATTTACCACCAATGTAAAAGTCACATTACAGCACCCCTCTATTTAGGGATCCTGGTGCACCTTAAAAGAAAATAATTGCATTTCCATGTTGTGTGTACTGTGGGAGACCAGATATAGTGAATGCAGGGTCCTGGGTTTAGTAACACTGTAATCTCATCTACCACCAATGCTGGGCCATTCTTCCCCTCACTGACCAGCAATGTAATAGTTACATCTGTCACTTACCACCAATGTAAAAGTCACAAAGAGGGAATTTTTTCTCCTACTGACCATCAATGTAAGAGAAAGTACATTATTTACTCCTCACCTGTTCCCTTTGTAACTTGTGATGTTTGTTACATACTTCAACTGCCGCACCTGCTTCAAACTGCTGTACCTTGTATACTCCTGTTCACTGTACTCTATATGCAATGTTGTACACTATATATTCCTGACAGTTCCACTATACCTGTGCTATAAGTTACAGACTTGTCACATAATAGTGTCATGCATATAGCTCTATATATAACTCCTGAGGAAGTCACGTGATGTGACGTAACGCGTAGGGTGGGCCGATGACATCAAGCTGCTAAACCGGAGGTTTACGAGCCACCATCTTGGAAATTCCTGAACACATTGAACATACATTGTTTTTTTTACTGTGGTGTCTCAGCAGGACACTTTTAAATGTGAGTGCACTTTGTTTTTTTAATAAATCACGCTATCTTTATGTACTACACTATGGCAAGCGTTTCTGTTTACATATGCAGAGGATTTGTGGGATAAAGAGGTGTGTTTCTAGAAACTGCAGATGGTACATGAAATGCAGCAGGGTAATGTTTGGTAGTGGGGGGTATATGTGGAATAGGGCAGCCTATGGAATATGCAGTACAGTTTTGGGCACCTATTCACAAAAAGGATATCAGGGAACTGGAGAAAGTACAGAGAAGGGCAACCAAACTGATAAGAGGCATGGAGGAGCTCAGCTATGAGGAAAGATTAGAGGAACTGAATTTATTCTCTCTTGAGAAGATGAGATGAATGGGGGATATGATCAACACGTATAAATACATCAGTGGTTCATATAGTGAACTCGGTGTAGAGTTATTCACCCTGAGGTCATCACAGAGGACGAGGGGGCTCTCTTTATTTCAGGAGGAAAAGAGATTTAATCATCAAATCTGGAAAGGTTTCTTCACAGTAAGAGCTGTGGAAATGTGGAAAAGACTCCCTCAAGAGTTGGTTCTGGCCAGCTCAGTGGATTGCTTTAAAAAAGTCCTGGATTTTTTCCTAGGAACACAGAATATAACTGGACACTAACATTTATAGGTAAAATTGATCCAGGGAATATCTGATTTCCTCTCGGGGGATCAGGAAGGGATTTTTTCCCCTGTAGGAGCAAATTGGATCATGCTTTGCTGAGATTTTTGCTTTCCTCTGGATCAATTGGGGGTATAGGATATATAATTTTTTTTTGTTGAACTGCATGGATTTTTGCCTTTTTTCAGCTACACTAACTGTAACTATGTAACTATGGGTTTAACTTATTACCATAAATGTCTATTGCTGTCTGCCCTATCTCCTGGCCATAGAATCCCCCCTTTCCAATTACTGCTGCTGTCCTTCTCCTGAAGGGGACAAGCAGCCCATAACCAAAGATTTTCTCCTTGCAGCTATGTCTCCAGTCTTTTTTAACTATAAAAAATTAATAAATATTGAAAAAAAATACACCCTAGCTGTCGAGTGCCTGAGAGGAGAAAGATTATGCAAGAAAAGCAGAGGGATTGCAGACATGCCTATACTGTGTGCAGCCCAATCAAAGTACCAATACCAAAAAATAAACAAAATAATAAAAATAAAAAAATATTAATACATGCAAAAATAAAGCTAAAAAAATTGGAATTGTCATGGCATGCTTTTCAAACTATGCAATGAATGTAATGTGAAAGACAATGTTTTACTGTAAGGCTGCACTGTGGAATGAATCAAAAGGCTGTAATTAAAATAAAATAAGGCCCTGAATTAAAGGACTTAGTTCTTACTAAGACAATACAAAATTCAGTGGTGAATATTTATCTATCATTTTCTTAAAGTGCAACTCCTACCAAAACTTTTTTCTCAGTGTTGGATACAGTGGGGAAGGGTTAGAACCTTCATAAGATTTTTATTGCTGCCTATGTACCCATTGGGATTTCTCCTGAGTCTTGTTCCCATTACTGTGTCAGGAAATGAAGGGACTGAAACAGCAATGAGCACAATTTAATAGAGTAGAGAAGAGTTGAAAAGTCTATTTCTTTATTGCTGCATACCCACTTTTTTCTCTTCACTTTCTATTCTATATAGAAAACCAGAGTAAATGTTCTTAACAGGAACACATACAGCAATAAAAACCTGTTCCCAATTATATCCAAAAACTAAAAACAAAATGTTAAAAAAGTTTGCCAAGCGTTCAGATATAAGTCACTGAGATAAAGGACAAATCTCTGGCATCCACAATCAGGAGTAGTGAATTCATTTTAGAATTTACAAAGGAAAGTAATTTCTTCTCCCCCTCCCCCTACCTGGCAAGAAAAATAAGGCAGTACAGTACTAATCCTGGCCCTCCACCTCCCTCACCCGCTCAACACCCTCCCACCTCCACGTCCTACTGCAACCCCCACAACTTAGTATCTGTCCCCCTGCTCCCTAAAATCTCCCCCCCATTTTCATGTGCACTCCTGAACGCCCGTTCGGTGTGCAAGAAGCTTACCGCCATCCACGACCTCTTTGTTTCCCGTTCCCTCAACCTCCTAGCGATCACAGAAACCTGGATCCAGCCCACTGATTCTACCTCCCCTGCTGCACTCTCCTATGGAGGTCTCACCTGGACCCATTCACCCAGGCCTAACGGTCGTAAAGGTGGTGGGGTTGGTCTGCTCCTGTCACCGCAGAGCACCTTCCGAGTCCTCCCAAACCCCCCCTCCCTATCCTTCTCCTCCTTCGAGGCCCACTGCCTCCGACTATTCTCCCCAACCCCCCTGAAGATTGCTGTGATATACCGGCCTCCTGGATCCATACCCCGCTTCCTGGATGACTTCTCCTCCTGGCTACCCTTCTTCCTCTCCTCTGAGCTACCCACCATAATTCTTGGGGATTTCAACATCCCTGTCAACCTCGACAACCCGGACACAGCCCGTCTCCTCCACCTAACCTCCTCCTTTGCACTTGCACAGTGCATACAATCCACCACCCACTCTGACGGAAATATCCTGGACCTTGTCTTCTCCAACCGCTGCGCTCCCCACAACCTCACTAACACCCCCTTCCCTCTCTCTGACCACAACCTGATCACCTTCTCTATCTCCTCGTCCTCCAACGCCTACCCCTCCAAATGTCACACTACTACCAGCCGGAACCTCCGCAACCTTAACCCTGCCTCCCTCCACTCTGCAGCTGATCAACTCCACGACCGCATCCTCCCCCTGTCCTGCCCCGACTTGGCTTTGACCGCCTACAACAATGCGCTCTCAACAGCCCTTGACTCACTAGCGCCTTTAACCACACGCAACATCAGACCCCGACCGCTCCAGCCCTGGCAGACTGATCACACCAAAACCCTCAAACGACAAAGTCGTGCCCTGGAGCGACTATGGCGCAAAACCAAATCCCAACAAGCCTTCACCCGCTATAAATCTGCCTTCCGCACCTACACCTCCTCCCTCCATGCTGCCAAACAGGCCTACTTCTTGACCCTCATCAAGGCCCTCTCCTCCAATCCTCGCCGACTCTTCTCTGCCTTCAGCTCTCTACTCTCTCCACCCCCACCTCCACCCAGCACCTCACTCACTGCCCTTGAGATTGCCAATCACTTCAAAAACAAAATTGACACAATTCGCAAGGACATTGCCGCAACTCACACACCCTCTCAACCCGTCTCCTCTCACACAGCTACCCCCTTATCCCCCCTCCCCCTCGACATAACCCGCAGGGACTTCGTCGCTGCTCAAACTCTCTCCAACCCCCTTCACCCTCACTCAGCTACCCCCTCATCACCCCTCTCCCACGGCCCCACCACTGCTCTGACCTCCTCTTCCACCCCACCCTACATTCCTCATACTGAAGCTCCCCCCACACTCTGCACCTTTGACCTTACTACCATCGAGGAAGTCTCCAAGATCCTCTCTGATGCCCGCCTCACCACCTGCCCCCTCCACCCTATCCCCTCACAACTCCTACGACCTTCCTCCTCCTCCATCCTACGCTCCCTCACCCACATCTTCAATCTCTCCCTCTCCTCAGGCACTTTCCCCTCCCCTCTGAAACATGCACACATCACCCCCATACTTAAAAAGCCCTCCCTGGACCCCAATGACCCGAACAACCTCAGACCCATCTCCCTGCTCCCATTTACATCTAAACTCCTCGAGCGCCTAGTCTACACCCGCCTATGCTCTCACCTCAACGACAACAACCTCCTCGATCCCCTACAGTCCGGCTTCCGTCCCCTACACTCCACCGAAACTGCCTTACTCAAACTCTCCAACGACCTGCTAACCGCCAAAGCTAATGGCCACTATTCAGTGCTCCTACTCCTTGACCTCTCTGCGGCCTTCGACACAATCGACCACCCCCTCCTCCTCAAAAAACTACACTCCCTCGGCCTCAGAGATTCTGCTCTCTCCTGGCTCTCATCCTACCTGTCACAACGCTCCTTCAGCGTTACCTATAATGCTATCACCTCCCCCTCACTCCCCCTCTCTGTCGGGGTCCCTCAAGGCTCTGTCCTCGGGCCCCTTCTCTTCTCCATCTATACCTCCTCCCTTGGCCAACTCATACACTCTCACGGCTTCAACTACCACTTCTATGCCGACGACACACAAATCTATCTCTCAACCCCCCACCTCACCCCCTTGGTCCCAGCCCGAATCACACACCTACTGAGCGACATATCAGACTGGATGTCGCTCCACTTCCTTAAATTGAACCTCTCCAAAACCGAGTTTCTTGTCTTCCCCCCACCCCGGACACCACCCCCCATTGATTTCTCCGTCACATCCAACAACTCCACCATCAAACCCACCCTGCAGGCCAGAGTACTGGGTGTCATTCTGGACTCCAACCTATCCTTCCAGCCCCAAGTCCAATCTTTAACAAACTCGTGCAGACTCCACCTCCGCAACATTGCCAAAATCCGCACGTTCCTAACCCCAGAAACCACTAAACAGCTCATCCACTCCCTCATCATATCACGACTCGACTACTGCAACTCCCTCCTC
This sequence comes from Staurois parvus, assembly GCF_062004578.1. Classification (NCBI taxonomy): domain Eukaryota; kingdom Metazoa; phylum Chordata; class Amphibia; order Anura; family Ranidae; genus Staurois; species Staurois parvus. The sequence continues at coordinate 6,501,835 of NW_028318344.1, read as the reverse complement.
ACTGGCCTGCCTCGCCGCTGGCTATCCCCGCTTCAGTCGATCCTGAATACGGCTGCCAGACTCATTCACCTTTCCAACCGCTCTGTCTCCGCCACCCCCCTCTGCCAATCCCTCCACTGGCTTCCGATTGCGCAACGGATCAAATTCAAAATCCTAACGCTGACGTACAAAGCTGTCCACCATACTGCCCCGTACTACATCTCTGACCTAATATCCAAGTACCGCCCAGCACGCACACTCCGCTCCTCACAAGACCTCCTTCTCTCTAGTTCCCTGGTCTCCTCCTCCCATGCCCGCCTCCAGGACTTCTCCAGGGTGTCACCCATCCTCTGGAACTCCCTGCCCCAACCCATCAGATTATCACCTACTCTCCTCTCCTTTAGGCGCACCCTGAAAACCCATCTCTTCAGGGAAGCCTACCCCACCCCCTGCTAACTTGCCGACCTCCTCCACTGTTCCTACCACTCCATCCCCCACAGCTATCTCCTCCTGTGCCGCCACCCCCTCCCTCCTAGATTGTAAGCTCGAAAGAGCAGGGCCCTCAATCCCCTCATGTTTTGCATTGTATTGGTATTGTTCTGTCACATGTTCTGTCCCCCTTTGTAATGTACAGCGCTGAGCGAACTATTGGCGCTTTATAAATACTGTATAATAATAATAATAATACTAATCACTTTTTACATTTTCAGCATTCTCCTCCAGGTTCTCTGGCACTGGAGATTACCATTGTCATTCAACTTCTTTCTCTGGGCTCAATATGTCGTAGACAACCCCCTGGGCATAGAACCACACTCGTACATCACAATGCTAGTGCCATTTTGTCCAGCAGTGAGGAATGTCAGTTGCTGATGATATGAAAGATGGACTTGGCCTGCACATGACTAGCTCAAAGAAATCTGGATTTAGGGCTGGTTCACACCATAGAAATGCAGTCGGGATGCATTTCTGTATGCATGTTTTTTATGAGTGTTTGATGCGTTCCGGTGCGTTTTTGAAGTATTCCAGTTCATCTTTTCCCTTCTCTTTTTTTTTTCAACTTAAATAAGGACGTGCATTCCGGTGTGTTTTTGGTGAGGTCTTGGTGCATTTTTTATTAATTTTACTGTGTTCCAGTACAATTCAGTGCAGAAAAAATGCAGCATGTTCTACTTTTTTTTCTGGAACTGGAATATGCTGGAACTGACCGCAGTGGTGTGATCTATGCCATTGGATACCATGTAACCTACTATCAATATGTTTTTAATGCAGAAAAAAAAATTCACTGGACTGCATGTGGTGTGAACTGGCCCTTAGGATATGTATTCTTAAAAAGCTTTGATGCATCAGGCAGTGTAGGCAGAAAAGGGGGTATCTGGGGGATTTTGGCAGGGGAAGGTAGGAAGCAAAAAGCCAGAGTTTGGCTTTAATGAAATAAAACTTAATTCTTGAAACTTAAATAAATCTTAGATTGTAAGCTCCCAGGATCAGGCCTTCCTAACCCACTTGTATTGAACTGTATTGTAGCTGTATTGTCTCCCGTTATATTGTAAAGCGCTGAGCAACCTGTTGGCACTATATAAATCCTGTATAATAATAATAAAACTCTACAGAAAGGGGTTCTATTAGGAAGTAAACCTGAAAGAATACCTACAAATTTGTAGGGAATTAATTTTAGTCTAACAAACCCCTCTTGTGAAATAGAAAAGTTGAGAAACTCCAAACAATTAGCCAGTGGGAAACAAGACAACAACAATGTCATGAGGATGGTCAGGATAAAAGTTTATGTTTAACCTCTTTGCACCGGCGGTATGTATATAAATGGGTGGGTGGATCTTAATGCCGAGAGGCCGCATATATGTGTACCAGAATGCAAACAGGGCTGTGCCGAGAGTTACCGACGGCCAACGGAAAGCTCCCGATCTCTACTTTCGACTCTGAGTTTTCCGATCATGTGACCACTATGAGAGCTAATCACGGCGGTCACATGATCAGAAACCCTAAAATAAGCTTCCTGCTGTATAAAATATGGAAGCAGGTCATGATGGACTATGTGTATTGCGATTTAAAAAAACCCAACTAAGCAATATTACTAACATTACCAGCCATGCACCTATGGAGGAACATGGAGAGGAAGTATAGGATGATTTTTACAACCAGTTAAAAGCTATATATTTTGGAAGGCCAACTTATGTTATTAAAAAAGTGGTTAGGGGCTGGAGAGTAAGGAAAAGGAGAACATAGTCAAAAAAAAAAAAAAGAAAACCTGCATACTTAAAATAGTAATAATGGTGGGAAACTGATTTCACAGTGAAGATGAGATTTGTAATCAGCAGCACATATTTACCAGGGAAAGATATACATGAAGAGAAATGGCTGAAAGGGAATTTGATGGACCACATGATGATAGACAGCAGATAAAAGTCAACAATCCAGAATGTACATAGCTGAAAGAGAGCAGATTGCAATCGTAATCACTACATGGCACAAGTGCTGACAAAAATAGCGGTAATTACATGTACAAAAGGAGAGTGGAGTGAATGATATGAATGATGTAGGAAAATAAAAAAGAGGTCATATTAATGGCATCCGAAGAAGAAATAGAGAAGCAATTAAAAGGAAATGGAGAAATATACTAAAGTACGAAAACAGAAAGATTGGAGAAATATAGATTCAGTAGTAAGTAGTTTAGGAGAGATACATAAACAACAAAGGAAAAAAATATAATGGGTAGAGGAATGCAAGAAAGTAGCAGATACAAATTAGACAAGGATGAGGATAATAAACAGAAATCTAGAGCAGTGGCGATATATTTATGTTTTAAAAGTCAGTATAATAACCATTACATTTTAACAATATAAACATTTTTAATAGAGCGGTGTAACTTAAAGTGTTGCTAAACCTACAACAGTAAAATCAGTCTGTATATGCAGTAAAGCATGCTTGTTATACTCACTGGGGTTAATCATCTGTATTGTGTAAAAAGGCTGTTTGATCCTGTCTTCTCTGATCCTCCCCTTCTTTTACTGTCCCCAATCCATCTGCTAATTGTACAGAGCTCTACGAGGTTCTAGCAGGCTCTTCTTTGGTCACCTTGATCTCTTACTATGCCCCGAATATGGGACAATTGTCTTTTTTTTTTCAGAAACTCTTGCACACTGTAACCCCAGAGTTGATAGGAACCGTTGCCTTTGGCGGGGATTCCAATGTGGCCCTTGACTCTATAATTTGTTAAGATGCGGTGACCCACAACATATTTCTACCCTGTATAAATCATTACTAATGCCTCATCTGGAATATGCAGTTCAGTTTCAGAGATATTAACTGAATGAAATTTATTCTCTCTTTAGAACAGGTGATTAAGGGGGATATGATCCCCATTGACAAACACATAACTGTCCTATATAGTGAACTTGATGCAGAGGTATTCACTTTAAAGTGGAACTACACTGCATCTGAGCACCACAAACTGAAAACACAGTTTAATTCATTTTTAATATTCAAAGCAAAAACCCACCCATTTATCCATGTCGTCATGCTTTATTTTGCTGAGAAATCACTTTGAAAAACACCCCTCTAGCTTTTCTGGCCACTGCCATCTTAAGTAAGGGCAGATTAATTTACTTCCTGGAATCTGGAATCCATCTGCCTTTAGCTCAGACATGTAGGCAGGAGGGTGTGCTTAATTGAGAAAGCCCCTACTTCCTCCTTGAAGACTTCTGGGATGTATAACATCATTTGCCTAGGCATGGAAACCAGGAAGAAACTGAAGAAAAGTAAAAAAAAGTTTAAAACAAGTAAATAGAATATACTGTATTTTCCGCAGTAAAAGACGACTTTTTAACCCACGAAAATCTTCTTAAAAGTCAGGGGTCGTCTTATACGCCGGTATATGGAGTGCTGACACTTCCGAGCCGGTGTAGCCAGGGGCGGATTTGTCTAGGGTGGCACTTTTTAGAGGGGCGGTGCGGTGCCGCTGCCCCCCCCTTCCAACGGAAGGGACACTAAGTACAGGGGTGGTCAGGGGGCTGCTGTTTCTTACATGGCTCCGGACCCAGTCCCACGACGATCCAGTCCAGGAAGCGCGGCTGCTCCTTCATTCAGTTCGGCCGATCCCTCACTCGATGTTCGCGCAGCCGCTCGGCTCCGCCTCCTCACCGGTGATTGGGCGCCAGAACTGTAGCTCAGGAAAGGCACACAGGCGGCCAATCACCTGCGAGGAGGAGGAGCCGAGCGGCCCCGCGAACATCGAGTGAGGGAGCGGCCGGTAAGTGTGCCGTGCAGATGGTGCTGCTGCAACCAAGTATGCTGACTGCAGCAGCACCATGCTGGAACAGGAGTCAGCAAATGTCATTGGTGTCAGTGGGAGGAATAGTGCCCCATCATTGGTGTCACTGCTACTAATGATGGGGCATTATTCCTCCCACTGACACCAACGATGTGGCACTATTCCTCCCCCCACTGACACCAACGATGGGGCACTATTCCTCCCCCCCCACTGACACCAACGATGGGGCACTATTCCTCCCCCCCACTGACACCAACGATGGGGCACTATTCCTCCCCCCCACTGACACCAACGATGGGGCACTATTCCTCCCCCCACTAACACCAATGATGGGGCACTATTCCACCACCCACTGACACCAATGATGGGGCACTATTCCACCCCCCCACTGACACCAATGATGGAACACTATTCCTCCCACTGACACCAATGATGGAACACTATTCCTCCCACTGACACCAATGACGGGACACTATTCCTCCCACTGACACCAATGACGGGGCACTATTCCTCCCACTGATACCAATGATGGGGCACGATTCCTCGCTCTGACACCAATGATGGGGCACTATTCCTCCCATTGACACCAAAGATGGGGTACTATTCCCCCCACTGATACCAATGATGGGGCACTATTACTCCCACTGACACCAATGATGGGGCACGATTCCTCCCACTGACACCAATGATGGGGTGCTATTCCTCCCACTGACACCAATGATGGGGTGCTATTCCTCCCACTGACACCAATGATGGGGCATGATTCCTCGCTCTAACACCAATGATGGGACACTATTCCTCCCACTGACACCAATGATGGGACACTATTCCTCCCACTGATACCAATGATGGGGCACTATTCCTCCCACTGACACCAATGATGGGGCACGATTCTTCTCACTGACACCATCATTGGTGTCAGTGGGAGGAATAGTGTCCCATCATTGGTGTCAGTGGGAGGAATAGTGCCCCATCATTGGTGTCAGAGCGAGGAATCGTGCCCCATCATTGGTGTCAGTGGGAGGAATAGCACCCCATCATTGGAATACCATACTGAAATACCATACCATATTGAAATCAAATCTGATGTTTTTTAATTTTATTTGGTGTGCATTGGAAGAGGGGTAGTCTTATACGACGAGTATAGCCCAAACCCTATATTTTAACAGGAAACGTTGGGGGTTGCCTTATACGTCGGAAAATACGTTACTTATCTATTTACTAATATTAGCAGCATAAAGAATAATCAATATTAATTGAGAGAGTGAAGTTTCACTTTAAGGACAAGGGGGCACGCTTTACATCTGAAGGAAACGAAATGTAACCGCCACATATGGAAAGGCTTTTCTAAAGTAAGAGCTGTGAAAATGTGGAATTGACTCCTTCAAGAACAATAACTGGAGTTCTTGCCAACTCTGTAGAGTGTTTTAAAAAAAGAGCTGGTTGCATGCTTAAATACGGAAAATATATGTGGATATTAACATTTATAGGTAATAAGACCAGAGATTATTCATCCAATTGCCTTTAGAGGATTAGGAATACATTTTTTTCCCTGGCTGGAACAAATTGGACCATGTTTTGCAGGGAAGTTTTTGCCTTTCTCTTGATCAACTGTAGATATAAGGCTCTATTGTATATGTGGAAGGTTTCTATTTTCCATTTATTTATTTTTTCTATTGGTTGAACAAGATGGTCTTTTTTCAACCTGACTAGCTAATTATATGGTTGCCTCTTTTAAGCAGAGCCTTTAAAAGCTTAAAAGGGTTGGCATCTTTGCTTTAAGTGCAGAGATCTCGAGGCCACATTCTGCAAGATATGTAAGAAGCCTGCTAATGATTCAGTCTGCCAGCATCTTTCCAAAACAAAAATACCAATCTCAGGTGAACTGACCCTTTAATTTCCTTCCTGATGAATTCAGAGGAACAAAAGCTCAGTCATGTATATATGGTGGAAGAACTTGTACTAATGTATTCAATGATTGATTCTATTTTCAAACTCCACATTAGCACGTAGCTCTTAGCAACTTCATTGAATAAACAAATCAATGTGATTTCTAGAGCCCAACACAAATTGATCTTGCACATTTTCCTGAAGCAAAGTAAATATTTCATAATTCATTACCATGAACTATATTGAATAAGCTGCTGAAAAATAAATAAGGAAATAAGTCATATCAAATATTTTAATGCCAAAAGGAAAAAACGACATGTAATTTCAATATAATGTTACCAGTATGATTCTAAATGTCTTAGCATTGTGCAGATCCAGCCTAAGTAAAATTAGCGGTTTAAGTTAAGCCAACACGGCCCCTTAATTTTTCTCTGATTTTTTTATTACACTCAAACGTAGGTGGCAAAATTCTGTAAACTATCATGTTTACAATACTATCGAATGGTATTCTACATTTTATCACATTCACTCAAGTATTAAAGTTATGTAGTTTATATTGTATTTGCTTAATGTTACTAGTAGAAAGAAACCCTGAATATTATGACTCCTTGTAAAGGAAAAATATCTACATAAGTCATGTTACCAAATAAGAAGTAAACAAAGTTTTCTCTCCCATTTTCCCTCTATTTCTGTACTATTAAGGAAGCCTGTCAGCAGAGGCGCAACAAGAACCTTCAGGGCCCTTGTGCAAGAAACCAGGGCCAGGGCTCTTCGCACTGGTCCTGGGGCATTTACTCCCATTGCAGGGCCATTTATTATGGTCCCACAGTGGAACCTTTTCACATGTTCTGCAGTGGGACCCCTTCCTGCAATCTTGGGGTCACCACTTCCACAATGGTGGAATGCCAGGGCTTGGTAGCAAGTACGACCTTTGTGACGACCCTGGTAGTTCCGCCGATGGTGTCAGTAATTCTTTTTTTTTTACCTTTTAATTACATTTTTTTTTTACAATTGTATTTTTTATTCGTTTATACATTTTTTTAGGGGCCCCTATGGGGGGCTTTTGTGAAATCTCAAGGGTCTAAACAGACCTTTGATGTTCCACCTTTGAGACAGAGAAAGGAGATAGAGGCCTCAATCTCCATCTCTGTAGCCTCAGCAGCACAGCATGAATGGGCATGAATAGATCTATACAGAACTTCCTGTTGATTCACAAACTGAAGCATAGTAAACAGTTTGAATTTATTCATTCAGACAACCTGCTGTCCATCCTGACACATCCCCTGCAGCAGCTGGTGGGAGAAGAGGGCACCCGACAGTGCTGTGGGGGTGGAGAGGGGCCAGGAGAGAGCACAGGAGCGCGGGGCAGCAGGACCTTGATAGGAGGTGCGGTGGGGGCGGCATGTAGTGGAACCGATCCCCTTCATTTCCTTCCACTGAAAGGCTGCAGGAGGAAAATGGAGGACATTATTTCCTTTATATGCCCCTGCGCCTCCTATCCAGGTGTATAGGGGAGCTGCACAAGCCCCCTGAGCATCGTGCCAAGTCACAATTGCAACCCCTGTGACCCCTGATGCTACATCCGTGCCTTTCATTATGACTCTGACAATGGCAGCCCCTACAATTGTTTGGGAAATTGAAAACTCCTGCACTACAACACGTGGTACATGTGCATACAGGGTGAAAACTGTGCACGTGCAAACATGTGCATGCAGGATGTAAACAGGGTGTGTGTCAGTAAACTGGCAGACAGCTCACGTGGCTCTTGCTGACTGCGAAGTGAACAGGTACTACCCAGGCAGAACCTGCCTATATGCCTGGTAGTTAACCTTGGCAAATGCAAAGTTAACAGTCTTCCTCCCCCCATCTTGCTTTCAGCTGAGCGGAGGGGGGGGGAAGGGGACAGAGGAAGCCAGAACAAGCAACTCCAATTCTCCTACACCCTTTAATTAGGGATAGGATCTGCTCTGTTTTCTTATTTTGGAAGAATGGCATAGGATTTATGCCTACACCACACTTTGCTATTCCCCTCCACCCCCACTGTATAAAAACAAACCTCCCTTTTGCACACATTAGTACCCCAGGTGTTGTTACTTTTGGCAAAATTAGTGCAGGTACATTTCTGTGGGTTGAGGGTAAGTAAGGAGCCATTTGAAGGAAATTAACTGACAAGGCACAAAAAACACATGCATAGTAATCTAAAGCCTTTTCAGAGAGCACTTTATATGAAAAGTTGTGATGGTATATGAAGCGCGCTAAACAGGTACCTCTGACTATGGACAATCAGGGCAAAGTACCAGTAATGCAGTTGGTTGATAGGCAGTTCTTCGCTCTAAATCTCCAGCCTGCTAGTGTTGGGGTCCAGTCTTTTAGGTGGTGCACCTAAATACAGTTCCTTTAAACTCTGCATGTTGCGATTGAAGCCACTAAGTAGAAGGTCAGTTCATATATACTCAATCTCTGCTAGCAGTGACATATCAGTTGCAGCAGAGACCGCTCACCAGACGCCAGTGATACAGCAAACCTCACTCCAGGCACTTGGCTGTTGATTCCCTTCTGGCACTGCACCTGGGTGATCTTAGTCCTCAGCTTACAGGATATCAGCATTCCAGCTCTCTGTCTCAGACTGCCAGGTTGTAGAAGGCAAGCAGGCACACAGGAATAACGAAGTGAACTCCTCTTGCAGCAACAGAGCAAACCTCCAGTCTACAGCCTAGGAAAGCCAGTCACTTTCTGCCCCTCCAAGCAATCTCATCCTGGGAATTGAAGTCCACCAGTCTAGATCTAGAATACTACATTTCACATAGTTCAGTATGGCTTACACTAAAGGCTCTTGAGCTCTTTCTGCTTGAGCTCTTTCTGCCCCCCCCCGCTGGCCGTAGTGTAGTGGCTTGAGGACATCCCCAGTCCTACAGGGCAGCAAGGCTTGAAGTGATATTCCTGTGACGTGGAGCCTCCATTCTTACCCTCACCAGGCTATCACACTTATGCGCAGGCGACTATTTTCTTTGAGAGCAGTAATTCTAGGGCCAGACCTCCTGTGTAACTCTAAACTGGTAACCTGTAAAGACGTTTAGGCCTGGTTCACACCTATGCGTATTGCAATCTGCTGCGGGAAAAAAAGTCCCTGACCCTTTTCAAAAATGCTGCGGCTGAAAACACATGGATGTGAACGTATCCCATAGGAAACCATGTTCAATGGACTGTAGTGAGTTTCTTCAAAATGCAAAATGCACTAAAAAAACCCGCATAGGTGGGAACCAGGCCTCAAAGTGACACCTATGGATAATTTAATGTACCTTAGTTTGTCGCCATTCCACGGGCATGTATAATTTTAACCGCTTCCCCGCTGCCTATACCAGAAATACTGCTCCAGGGTGGCAGGGCTGCACAAAATCACATATATATGCATTTCTGGGTAGGGAGCACGCTACATATGTCTATCACTGGGTCCTGGCCGGAGATTCGCCGTCGGCACCTGGCGATCGCCGATAAACAGTGACAGGGAAGAGACCTGTGTGAAACAAGTGTACAATCCAAACGCACGCGTTCCTGCATTAAAAATGGCTGTGTGTATAAGTGGGTGCTACAGTGATCGTCGGCTGGAACCGAACAGAATCAGCAAAGGAAATGCACACTGAGCATCACCAATATGGGTCCAAAAGTTTTAATGAACGATCACATAATTACAGCAAGGCATTATGAAGTCTCACAGGACCCCTTCATCAGGCATGTGACTACCGCGTTTCGTGAGTCGAACTCCCTTCCTCAGAGCAATAGATATTATTATTATCTAATGCTCTGAGGAAGGGAGTTCGACTCCAGAAACGCATTAGCACTTCACCTGAGGACCTATGTTGCCCATGACTGGCAGCTTTTGACTCCTTATCTCTGTTTTTATGACCTTTTTGGCTTGTGAGTATGCATTTGTATTTTTATAATACATTTCTTTTTATCGCAGTAAAGCACGAGGAGAGTGTGTCCTGTTTTTTTCTTTTTGCTAGTATCAAGATTCCCCAATCTATCAAGGGTGGCACCTCAGCAAGTGCTGGATTTCATATTTTTGAGTGCAGCAAGAAGGATTTGAGCGCTGTTTTCTGGTTACTGTTAGAGTTTTCACTTAGGGGTGTACTCACTTTTGTTGTCAGCGGTTTAGACATTAATGGCTGTGTGTTGAATTATTTTGAAGGGACAGCAAATTTTCACTGTTATACAAGCTGTACACTCACTACGTCACATTGTAGCAAAGTGTCATTTCTTCAGTGTTGTCACATGAAAAGATAGAATAAAATTTTTAAAAAAATGTGAGGGGTGTACTCACTTCTGTGAGATATATATATATATACACAATTATTATTATACAGGATTTGTATAGTTTGCACAGCACTGTACTATATATATATATAAACATGTTTGTGGGTTCTAAGTAATTTTCTAGTAAAGTACCAGAAGTGTCACAATTGGCCAGGTAGGCACGTTGTTAAGGACAAAGGAACACAAAGGGTTACTTGTAAAGTCAAAAATAATTTATGGGAGTGTTCAGAGACTTCCTGATAACATTAAAAAACTAAACCCCTGAGCCCCCCCCCCCCGCCCGCACAACAGACATCTTTTTATTTGAAGTTCCATTCATGTTTATAGGACTTTATTGGTTAGAAATAAACGTTCAGTACGTCCAATATGTCCCACTGAGAAGAGACCAGGGAAATTCTCACACCTCATACAGCACGTACACTCTATTTCCTAGTCTGACGTCTGACATCGGACGTAAGCACGCAGCAGTGTGCAGACGCAAGGTCGGAGGTCACGCAGTGCGCATGCTCGGGATCTCAATGTCAGCTCTGTGGTACCAGAGGTTAGCTTTCTCAGTGTTGTGTCGGTCTGGGGAGGGGGATTGTTACTATGGCAGCAGATTGCTTCATGTGACGTATAGACGGTGTAATCACCAGTTACGCGGATTGTCATCATTTATGTGTGTGTGTACGGACGTGGCTGGGAGTCCTGTCATGGGGATAGTCCAGGCAGCCGTGGCTTGTCTATGGGGATTGGGAGGCATGGATGTACTAGGCAGGTGTGCTGACTCTTGTAGCTGTTTAAAGGGGACCCTCACCCGTTATATAGACTTTCTCTCTTCTGCCCCCCTCCCCCCTTTACACAATGGCAGACTTCACACAATGACAGGTTGTATTTTTAGGACATGGAAATATTATTATTGTATTATGGTGCGACTCAACACTTCCTGATTCCTCACCCAGGCCAGGATGACGCAGGGATCGCACCCGTTACCTCCTGGGATGTCCATGTCACACATCCTAGGGGTGGTGTTCATTGAGGCCCTGTCCACACATACTGCACTCACCTGCGGTTTACCGCACAATATACAAATGTTTTCTGTTGTGTCCTCTTCACACCACAATGCTGGTGTCATGTTAGAATGCTACATGTATGTATTTTAATTTCAACTCAATGCATGTAAATGCTCACCAAAACAACGCAAATCTATTGAGAGAAAGAAAACGTTTTTATTCCGTCCTTTAGGCTCCATTCACTTCTATGCAGTTTGTTTTTGTCCATTTTGCAGTGCTTTTTGCAGTTCATTTTGCATTGTTCTACATGCGTTTATTATGTGTTTTTACCGTATTTTCCATTTTGTTCAACTCTTTTTTTTGTTGAAGTGTATTTTTTTTTTTGTCGCTATGCAAAATGCGGCAAAAACGCACTACCATGCATTTCAGCAGCTTCTCCATTGAACTCTACTGTAGTAAAAATGCCGCTTTTTGCCTTTAAATAAGTTCCTGAATCTTTCCAAAAATGCAGCAGCTCACAAAACCATAGATGTGAACGTGTTCCATAGGAAACCATGCTAAATGGACTGTAGTGAGTTTCTGCAAAACACTAAAAAACACATTGGTGTGAATGGAGCCTTAGAAGGATCCGTAGCAATTTAACATCCATGACGGCGCACGTTAAAATATGCATGAACGCATATAAAAATGCACGACAATAGAAGGCAATGCACATCCATTTTTTTGAGCATCGTCATGCATATTCTTGCACGTTTGTGAATAGGCCCTGTGGAATGAAGCATTCCATGAGTTCAGACCTGCATCACGTCTGTGTATGTATGGGATCTCGCAACATGCACGAATGTGAAAAGCAGGAAGCGACAGGGAGAGGAGTAGTAATAGGACAGTATGGAGGGGTAACAGCACAAGGAGAACTTTGGCTGCAAGGAAGACAATGCTGGACATCATGGACCAGCGAGATATCATTTTTCTAGAAATTGATATGTTAGTAGTGTATTTTAATCAATTATCCAAGTGAGAAGTAAATGAACAGAAGAGAAATCCAAATCAATCAATATTTGGTGTGACTGCCCTTTGCCTCTAAAACAGCATCAATTCTTCTAGGTATAATTGTACAGTTTTTGAAGGAACTCGGCAGGTAAGTGGATCCAAACACCAGAGATCTTCTGTGGATGTAAGCTGCCTCAAATCCTTCTATCTCTTCATATAATCCCAGACAGACTCCATGATGTTGTGATCAGGGCTATGTGGGGGCCAAACCATCACTTCCAGGACTTTTTGTTCTTTACACCGAAGATAGTTCTTAACTGCTTGCTGCCCACATAACCTAGTTCTGAAGCTGCACAGTGGCTCTCCTGCACTGGATCATGTGCTTAGTGTGTGATCTGGCACCTACAAGTTGGGGGTTCGCACCACCAACAACCCGGATGTGCTGGGATTAGAAACTGCACAAGCCGATCAGCAGGTGCCAGCCAATGGATGACTGCCTGCACCTGCTGACGGGTAAGGAGAAAGAACAGAGCTCTGCCTATGTACCCCACCTTCGCTATCACGACCAACAACGCCACCATCAGTCCCACCCCGCAAGCCAAAGTCCTAGGTGTCGCTCTAGACTCAAACCTGTCCTTCCAACCCCATGTGCAATCGCTGGCAAACTCATGCAGGCTCCACCTCCGCAACATCTCCAAAATACGTTTGTTCCTAACCCCAGACACTACTAAACAATTCATTCACTCCCTCATTATTTCACGTCTAGACTACTTCAACTCCCTTCTCACTGGCCTACCCCAACACAGGCTATCCCTGCTTCAGTCTAACCTGAACTCAGCGGCCAGACTCATCCGCCTTACCAACCGCTCCGCATCTGCCACCCCCCTCTGTCATTCCCTCCACTGGCTCCCGATTGCCCAACGCATTAAATTCAGACTACTAACACTGACATACAAAGCCATTCACAACGTTGCCCCAAACTACCTCACCGACCGGATACCCAAATACCACCCAACCCGTAATCTTCGCTCCTCACAAGACCTTCTACTTTCTAGCTCCCTGGTCTCCACTTCCCAATCCCGACTGCAGGACTTCCCCCTATCCTCTGGAACTAACTACCCCAATCCATCAGACTGTCACCTACCCTCCTCCCCTTTAGGTGCACCCTGAAAACCTAGCTCTTCAGGGAAGCCTACCCCACCCTCACCTAACAGCCGATCTCCACTCCTCCTACCACTCCATCCCCCACAGCCACTTCCTCCTGTACCACTATCCCCTCCCTCCTAGATTGTAAACTCGGAAGAGCAGGGCCCTCGAACCCCTCGTGTATTGTATTGTTACTGTATTGTCTCATGTACTGTCCTCCACTATAATGTACAGCGCTGAGCAAACCTTTGTGGCGCTATATAAATACTGTATAATAATAATATGTAAACAAGGCAGAGCTCTGTCCTGTCAGCAGGGATGTTCTGGATTTTGTTTCCCTGCAAAAAACTGTGTGCAAGTCTACCTTGATGAATTGATGCTGTTTTAGAAGCAAAGGGTGGTCACACCAAACATTGTTATGATTTGGATTTCTCTTCTGTTCATTTACTTTCTATTTTGTTAATTGGTAAAAATAAACTAACACTTCTATTTTTGAAAGCGTCCATCAGTTACATAATTTTTTTCACATCTGCGTAAAACTTTTTTTTTTTTTTTAACCATACAGGCATACAGGGACAATTAGGCCTCATGCACATGGACATAAAGCAGCTCCTGTGTGCCGCACATTCTGGGTACAGCCACCAGTGAATAGCTGTACATAACTACTTGTACCCATGCATGTGGTCACAGCATTTCTGCTCAAACACAAAAGTAGTGTTTACTCGAGCACTGATGCATATAGCCTTTCACTTGTATTGGTGGCTGTACGTGGCATGTGCAACTGAGGAAGTGTGCCATTGCTGTCATCCCTGCTGAGACTACTGCTTAGCAATATGTTAATCCATTAGCTTCAGGATATTTGAGTCACTAACACCAAAAGCAGAATAAGCCTACAGCAACACTTGTGATTAAAGTGGAGCTTTGCTCTTATTTAAAATCTTGTCAGCAGGAAGGATTTACTGCAGAAGAGACTTACTATGACTGTCTTTTTTTTCTGCAGTAAAGGCTTCTTACCTTCCTTCATGCAAGATGTTTTGAAATGTACGCTAAGCTGCACAGCTCATTGTACATTGTTGGAACACCTCTGTGCTGGGTGAATGAGTTCTTCTCTCTGTTTGCTGGAGGTAGGACATCCTGGTCCAGCCAATCAAGATTGCAAAAGATGCCAAAGCAAGGGGAGAGGACATTGGCACTTGCAAGGAAGCAGATGGACCTCTCCGCGCTGTAGGAGATGTGAGTTTTGGAGGGTTTAGTTCTCATTTAAATCTCTCTGATTTAAAGCGGAATTAAACTTGTTTTAACGGTTTGTTGAACGGTTACATTCAAGGCATGATAACTGTCACAGGTGCTTGTGCTCATAACTAATCACGCTTGCAGCACCATGGCAGCTGTAGATCAAATTGAGGCTAAGATGGCAGGTGCCCTTGGCTGTAAGAGGATAGGAGGGGTCAGTTCCCCTCATTTTCCACATAACATGTTGTAGACAGTTACAGAAACAGTTCGTCTTTTCCTATTTAGGATAAATTTATTACATAAATGAATAAAGCTGACCATTGTAACCACCCCGTCAGCGTTAAATGGCTTGTCTCAGCCCTGTAACTTCCATTTTTGGTGAGAACTTGGTCTGTTAAAGGATGTGGAAAAATAACAGACTTACTGGCTGGATCACCAGGTGACAATAAATAGAAAAAAGCCTTATACCTTTTTCTGTGTATTTTCTTTCCTTAAGTGAAATTTCTGGTGTTCCTGCCAGTCCCTCTGCTTTCCTATTAAAAACTGACCACACTAGGTATGACAGCACAGTGTTGTCAGTTCTCTCGCTGTGCTGAGAACTCAGCCTTCTCTCCTTCAATGGTCAGATTTTTGAAAGGTGCAATGAGCTGGCAAGTCCAGAGAATGTGGTAGATAGTGCCAGTTTGCTCGCCATATCGCCAGCACACAGGAGAAACACTCGGATTGCAAGCATGAAGAACCTCAGGGGTCTTGTACCAAAACATCATTATTTTATAAGTGTTTTCTTTATACACTACACATGTAGAAGATTTGGAGGCAGCCTCCAAAATCCTACTCCATTGATCCAAGACAATATCACATTGAAGGATTCAGGGCCATTTACTCATATAAAGGTGTGTGTCAATAGAAAAGGGGCAGACGTCTTGAAGCAGCTTATAAGTAGAGGAAATTATGCCTCGTTGGTATGGACCCTGAATGCAAATGCGTTTAAAAGGAGTAGGCTTCTCAAGGGTCAGAGAAGGGACTTTGGAGGAAAAAAAAGTGACGTATCTGTAGATAAACATAATATTGGTGAGGTGACATACGAGTAGTTTTTTTGAATCTCTGAAAAGGGTTTAAGCTTACAGGTCACTGGGTGGATCAAGTGTCTCAATTGAAATAGATTGGCCTTGGCCCAGGGACTCATGCAAGCCAAAGCTAAATTATCTGGGAGACTGGGATTAAGTATGACATTGGTCAGGGGGGGAACACAGAGAATATAGGGCGAATCTAACCCTACACCACCTCCTTATAGATAACGTAAAATGCATGGGCCCAAGCAGGAGATGTTTGTGAGAGGTAATTTCAATGTCGGCTATAGACCAGAGTAGAGAGCGTTGGACGTAATTGTAGCCACTCAATCTCGGCCCATTTAGTAGGGGGACGCTGGAAAGACTACAAGAGCACAAAGATGAGTAGCAAAATAATACGACACAATGTCTAGGGGCCTCCAGACCCCCCCCCCCCCCCCAAGATCGAGGAGAGAGAAGGACAGTACGAGCAATTCGGTGAGATTTATTATGCCAGATGAAGTAGAGGAAGGATTTCTGAAGGGAGCGCAACTTGGACATGGGAATAGAAACAGGAAACATCTCAAACAGATACAGAAGTTTGGGCAATATGGTCATTTTTAGCACATTCAGCTGTCCAAGGAAGAAGATGGCACGATTGCCCCAAGCTTTTAAGGACTGAGAAATGAACTTCATATAGGGAGTGGTATGAGGAGGTAAGGTTTGTACCTAGGTACTTCAAGGTGTAGGAGCACCACCAAAAGGGATAATTTGACTGAAGAGAAAATAAAATGGTATGTGGAGCGGTAATGCTTCAGTTTTAGACATGTTAACCTTATAACCCGACAGAGCACCGAAAAGCTGCAAAGTACGATGTAAGACCGGTAGAGTGAGGAGGGGCTCCGTCACCGTCAACAGGATATCATTAGCGAACAAAGATAGTTTGAAGTCACTATTGTAGGTGCGTATCCCATTAATATCCGGGTTGGATCTGATAGCTATAGCCAGGGGTTCCAAACAGGATAAACAACAAGGGGGGGTGTTATCTGTGTCGTGTTTAGCCAGGACAAAGCCCACCTGGTCTCTGTGTATAAGCTTGGAGATACATTTGGCCAGTCTGTTAGCTATTTTTTTCGTAAAAATCTTGTAGTCAGAATTTAATAAGGCTATAGGATGATAATTATCTGGAAGAAAATGGTCCTTATCCGGCTTGGGGATCACAGAAATGTTTGCACGTGTAAAATCATCGTGTGGATGTGACCCCTTCAAGAGATCTCGAAACAAGGCTAGGAGATGGGGGCTAAGATGCCAATAAAGGACTTGTAGTATGAGTAAGGAAGACCGTCCGGCCCTGGGGATTTGTGAGTAGGGAGATGTTTCACAACATCCAATAATTCTTCAATAGAGATGTTTAGAGCTGCAACGTCAGAAGGTGACAAACATGGTAATTGTAAGGAGTCCAAAAAAGCATCAAAAGTAGCATCTGAAGGGAAGGGTGAGAGTCAGGGGCTAGGCAATAAAGATTCTCATAGTATTCCTCAAATATTGTAGCCATAATATGTGGGTCATATGTGGGTTTGCCATCAGAGTAGGTGGCCCGGTAGTGAGGGGAATGTTTGAATTTTAAGTCTATTTACAAGCATGCAATGCAGTTTATTAGAAAACTCATAACATTTTTGCCTAGTCCAAGCACAAAACTGGGCAGTTTTATGCAGGTCTAGAGCCCTAATTTGTTCCCGTATGTGAGAAACTTTCTGGAGCCGTGAAACAGATGAGCTATATAGTAATTGTGGATAGTTTGTGTAGGAGAGATTGTCTGGCACAAACAGAGGCCTTCTTTAATCGAGTGCCCAGGGAGATACAGTGGCCTCTGAAGACAGCCTTCTGGGCCTCCCAGAGGGTTGAGGACGAACCCACCGAGCCAACATTATGTTGAAAATAAGCGTCCAGGCCCCGAGAGAGCTCCTCTCAAAGTTGTTCTGAGCGCAGAATACTCTCATTGAGGCGCCAGTGGCAGACCCTAAGGGATTAGTTAGGAAGAAGGAGATCGAGTGACAGTGAGGCATGATCTGACTAAGTCATTGGGTTGATCTCCGAGGAGATCATAAAGGGGATTAGAGGGGCGGTGACAAAAAAATGATCTAATCGAGAGAACTTGCGATGTGGAGTAGAGTAGAATTTGAATTGCCTATGGAGAGGATGTTTGACCCAGCAGGCGTCAAAGAGGCGATGCTCCAGGATCAGTTAATGGAAAGCCGTTGAGGAGGAACATAGTCTCTTCGATGGAGTAGATACAATAAGGGCCTTCCTATCCTTATGAGGAAACATAACTAGGTTAAAATCTCCCCCAATAATCAAGCATGGAGTAGATAGGGAACACAATTTATCTAGAGTTTGAGAGAGAAATAACAGTTGACCAGAGTTGGGTGCATACAAGTTCAAAAGCATAAATTCCAGCAAAACATAATGGCCAAGTGAGTCAACCCGAGAGAAGGAGACCTGCAGGGAGCAGTTTTTCCGGATCAAAATAGCTACTCCGGCTTTCTCGGAGGGGTCCAATAGGATTGTGGAAAGCTCTTAGAGACAAAGCGAAAAGAGCCATCCTGTTTGAAGTGGGTTTCGTGAATAAATATGCTCCCGAGGATCTGAACTCCTTCAGAGCCATCCACCATTTTGTTGGACTGAATTAAGCCCTTTGACATTATATGACAACAGCCTTAAAGCCATCAGGAAACAGTAATGAGTGTAGCAGCTGTGCAACCTGAGTATGCAGAAAAATTATCGATGAGGCAAAACAGAAAACAGGAATAGCGAACCAAGTCATCAGCATGGCAACAGGCCTATCACAAACAAACGTATCACTCAAAACAAAGCCCGTAGAGATTACGGCTGGAAACAAAGATATCATCAAAGATGTGTACCCGGGATATTATAAGATATAAAATCGTCCACTTAATAAGATGAAATATATGGCACAAATAGATGCATAAATAAATCTTCCACACCAGCAGATCCTTCCAAAGCCTTGGACAGATAATAAATGGCAAAAATTTGCACTCACCAGCTGCACATAGGAAATGCGCATATAAATCACCACATGATGGGGAATGCAGCATACAGATGGTGGGCTTCCCTCAAAGCCAAAAAGTCGTCAGGTTTTTGGGTGTAGTAATGGTCTGCCAAATCCAGGGGTCTCCCTTAGGATGACTGGGTGGACAGCCTGGATACAGGGCTCCCTCCTCTGGACGTGGATGTGAAGGTGATTCTCTCTACCTCCTTCCCATCATCCGCCATTTCCGGGAATGACGTCCACCTGGAAATGAGGGATGATGGGAAGGAGGTAGAGAGAACACCCAAAAACCTGACGACTTTTTGGCTTTGAGGGATGCCCACCATCTGTATGCTGCATTCCCCATCATGTGGTGATTTATATGCGCATTTCCTATGTGCAGCTGGTGAGTGCTCATTTTTGCCATTTATTATCTGTCGCAGGCTTTTTGAAGGATCTGCTGGTGTGGAAGATTTATTTATGCGTCCATTTGTGCCATATATTTCATCTTATTAATTGGACGATTTTATATCTTATATTTGAACAAACTTTTATTGTCGCTTTTATTTTATCGATCATTTAATTATTTTATTATCTATACTTTTTAGCGCTGCACTTTATTTTGGTTTATGGTATTTTTAAGGTTTGTGTAATTTCCTTTAGTGTACTAGCTGCTATCCACCTACAGAGTGCTCGCTGTTAACATTTTACATTTACCCGGGATATTGGAGACATCCCAAGTCATCAGGGCCAAAGGCCTGACACACCAGGGGGCAACACGGCAGCTGACCCGAAATGGCAGGTGCCTACCTCAGTAATTCACATAGCAGTTGCAATCAGGACACATCAATAAGGGAAATTGCTAAAGCACACATGGAAATAGAGAAGCTCAATTAACAGGGCGGGAGACCTGATACAGAAAGGAGTCAGATGGTGGGACCCACCAAACCGTGAAGTCGGGGACGTTGAGGAGTGCGAGGAAATCTCAGGTTTGTCCAGATCTTGCATGGAGTAGTAGAGGACCTGGATGGAGTAGGAAGTTGCGGAAAGGCCTCTTCCAGCAGGAGAGGGAGTCACAACTGTTTAAAGAAGGAGTCTGCTTCATGCAAGTCACGGAGTATGACTTGGGCATGACTTGAATGTAAACCCCCACCAATAAGCAATATGGTGCTGCTGGAGATGAGTGGTGACAGGCTTCAGGACACTCCTTTTTGGTAAGGTGATGGGGGATAAATCACTGAAAATTTGAAGCCTGTTTCCTTTAAATTCCAGAGAGGGCTTGTTGCGAGTAGAAGAGAGAAAGGCTTCTTTGCTGTCAATGTAGTGAAAGCAAGTGATAACATCTCTGGGCCTGGTGCCCTCAGGAGGTTTTGGGCCTAACGACCTATGGGCCTGGTCCATTCGCCAATCAACATCTGGGACCTTGGGGGCCAGAGTGGTAAACGGAGACAGCAAGTAGCACTGAAGTTGGGAATCAAGGACCGTTTCGGAGATGCCATGAACACAAATATTCTGGCGGTGCTTCCTGTTTTCCAGGTTTTCCTATTGGAGCTGAAACTGAGACACTGTGTGTTTCATGTTCGCATTATTCTCTTCCAGGACATGAACATATTGCACCAATTCGTCAAATTTTGACTCAAGGTGGTCTGTGCGGTCTACCAATTGAGTAATCTCCCCCCTAAACTCCAGAGCCAGCTTCCCAATTTCAGCAGAGATAGTGCTGGTGATATTGTGTAAGAATACTTGCAGTTTGTCCTCCAGGATATCCACCGTCCAAGAGGGGACCACCGAGGCAGGATGCAGAGCAGCAGGGAATTCTGTGTCTGTCCCCTCCATTTCAGCGGACCCTCCGGAGCACTCACTCGGACCACCGCAACTACCTGAGGTCAGGTATGCAGGCCTAGTAAAGAAGCGATTCGGCATGGAAGGCCGGGGATACGGAGGAGGAGGCGTGGGCGGCTTCCAATGCCAATTTTTTTTTTTTTTCCTCATGGAGATGCCTGTGAGCATCCTGATTTAGGAGAGGGATCTCCCAGATCTGTGGTTGCTGTAGGAGCGGAGCGTGAGATCCGTGAAGACTGAGGGTCAGCAGAGCTCACCCTTTATGCGTCTGCCATTTTGGATCGCCGCACATGCGCCCCCTGCATAATTTTTTTTACATCTACTAAAGCTTCTTGACCGCATAGGCTATTTTCTGGAAAAGGTGAACTTAGCCTTTAACCTCCTCCCGCCCACCATATAGTACAATGACGGGTGCAAGGCGGTTCTCTCATTCTGGGAGGACGTCATATGACGTCCTTCCATTCTCACCGTGCACGCGCGGCTCCGGGAGCGCACAGCGAGGAGATAGGCGGTGCGCTGTGTACCTCGGACACAGCGGATCACTGATCAACGGAAAGAGCCAAAGATGTCGGCTCGGTCATGTGATCAGCTGTGTCCAATCACAGCTGATCACATGTAAATAGGGAAATGCCGGTTATTGGCATTTCTTTCCTCACTAGCTGTCACGCTGACAGCTCGAGAGGAGAGGAGAGCCGGTAATCGGCATCCCTCAGAGGGGACATGTACACTGATCATCAGGGCACTGATAATCAGTGTAACCCCAGCAGTGCCAGCTGTCAGTGCTCATCCATGCCACCTGCTAGTGCCCATCAATGCCACATTTCAGTGCCTACCAGTGCACATCAATGCTACATATCAGTGCCCATCTGAGCTGCCTTTCAGTGTCACCCATCAGTGCCAGTCAGTGCCACCTATTAATGCCAGTCAGTGCCGCCTATCAGTGTGCATTAGTGCTGTCTATCAGTGCCAGTCAGTGCCGCCTATCAGTGCCATATATGAGTGCTGCCTTTCAGTGCCCATCAGTGATGCCTGTCAATGCCCATCAGTGCCACCTACCAGTGCCTCCTCATCAGTGCAGTCTAATAGTGCCCATCACTGCAGCCTCATTAGCGCATATCAGTGAAGGAGAAAAATCACTTATTTACAAAATTTTATAACAAAAACTAAGAAAAAAACTTTTTTTTTCAAAATTTTCAGTGGTTTTCGGTTTGTTTAAGAAAAAATAAAAAACCCAGAGGTGATTAAATACCACCAAAATAAAGCTCTTTCACAACAAAATGATAAAAATGTCATATAGGTACAGTGTTGCATGACCGCGCAATTGTCATTCAAAGTGCAACAGCGCTGAAAGCTGGAAATTGGCCTGGGCAGGAAGGGGGTATAAGTGCCCTGTAGGCTAGTGGTTAAAGAGAGGAAACTAATGCAGCTGCCACATGTAAGAATTAGTAAACTCCAATATTATACATTTTTGCTTTTGGGTTTTATACTGCTTTAAAAAGGAGCTCCAGTCAAATTTGTGTTAATTAAAAGTTAGAAGCTACAAAAAACTGTAGCTGATGACTTTTAATAAACACACTCACCTGTCCCAGGATACAGCGATGTGCTCACCTGAGTCGTTCTTTCCATCGGTTTCCTGTCCCCAAAACCGGCTTCTCAACTGTGTGCACCTGGCTGTGACAGTGTGTGGCTTCACAGCCAGGTTCCCATTGCACATGTGCGAGCCACACTGGGCTTTGTGAATGGTCCTGCAGTCTGCTGGGACCTGTGACCTGTTCCTGAAAACTGCAAGGAGGGAGGAGACATTCCGCTCAGATGTAGGAGTGGGTATCCACTCCCCCCTCCAAAAAAAAAGTACCATTTAGTAAAGAGGAGGGGGGAAGGAGGCTTTAAAGCAGAACTTCCCGTTTTGGGTGGAGCTCTGCTTTAAGGTTTTTATGTTATATTAACCCCAAACACACCTCCCAGACAACCACTGCCTTGGTAAAGAAGCTGAGGGTAAAGGTGATGGACTGGCCAAGCATGTCTCCAGACCTAAACCCTATTGAGCATCTGTGGGACATCCTCAAACGGAAGGTGGAGGAGCGCAAGGTCTCTAACATCCACCAGCTCCGTGATGTCGTCATGGAGGAGTAGAAGAG
This sequence comes from Staurois parvus, assembly GCF_062004578.1. Classification (NCBI taxonomy): domain Eukaryota; kingdom Metazoa; phylum Chordata; class Amphibia; order Anura; family Ranidae; genus Staurois; species Staurois parvus. The sequence goes on along the minus strand of NW_028318344.1, from coordinate 6,478,928 downwards.
GACTCCAATGGCAACCTATGAAGCTCTGGTGAACTCCATGCCCAACAGGGTTAAGGCAGTGCTGGAAAATAATGGTGGCCACACAAAATATTGACACTTTGGGCCCAATTTGGACATTTTCACTTAGAGGTGTACTCACTTTTGTCGTCAGCAGTTTAGACATTAATGTCTGTATGTTCAGTTATTTTGAGGGGACAGCAAATTTACACTGTTATACAAGCTGTACACTCACTACTTTACATTGTAGCAAAGTGTCATTTCTTCAGTGTTGTCACATGAAAAGATAGAATAAAATATTTACAAAAATGTGAGGAGTGTACTCACTTCTGTGAGATACTGTATTTGCTGAAGACAAGTTTGATTTGTGTGTGTTTTTCTTTTTTCATTAAAGGGATAGTTCACCTTCACCAGATAACTACCTATGCAGTTAAGAGGTGTCTGTGGATATAAGCAAACTGTGTGTCTCTGACTAAAGTTGAATGTCGCCCTTGCTACAGGTGTAGGCCATTTACGTACCTTATGAAGTATGACTGGAATACTCCCAGAATGTTGCTAAGTACAGTATTTTCTGGCGTATAAGGCTACTTTTTATACTTAAAAATGTACCCCAAAAATTGGGGGTCGTCTTATATGCGGGGTATAAAATGTGAACCTTGAGTTTGTTTGGGTCAAGCTGGCTGGATGTGTGGTAATACTATACATACAGTATACTGTGCTGAGCCAAGCTGTCTCAAAACAAATGTCCCTATGACAGATTAATCTGTCAACCCGCTGGATGTGTGGTATATACAGTATACTGCGTTGAGCCAAGCGGTTTCAAAACATATCGGTACGTCCCTACTGTAATCAGCCCGCTGGACGCATGTATGTACAGCAGCTGCGGCTACATACTGTATAAGCTGGGCCAATCACGACGAGTGATGTATTCTACTAATGAATACAAAGCCTGCTCGGATTGGCTGAGTCAGAGAGGTGGGCTGATGATGTCACAACCTCAGCCAATCCGAGCAGGCTTTGTATTCATTAGTAGAATACATTGCTCACCGTGATTGGCCCCATGTATACTGTATGTAGCCGCAGCTACCGTACATACACACATCCAGTGGTCTGATTACCGTAGGAACGTACTGGTACGTTTTGAAACAGCTTGGCTCAGTATACTGTATATACCGCACATCCAGCAGGCTGACAGATTAATCTGTCATAGGGACATTTGTTTTGAGCCAGCTTGGCGCAGTGCGGTATACTGTATGTACATTACTGCACATCCAGCGGGCTGTATATATACTGTATGTAGCCGAAGCTACCGTATTACCGCACATCCAGTGGGCTGTATATATACTGTATACTGTACGTAGCCGAAGCTATCGTATTACCGCACATCCAGTGGGCTGTATATATACTGTATACTGTACGTAGCCGAAGCTACCGTATTACCGCACATCCAGTGGGCTGTATATATACTGTATACTGTACGTAGCCGAAGCTACCTTATTACCGCACATCCAGTGGGCTGTATATATACTGTATACTGTACGTAGCCGAAGCTACCTTATTACCGCACATCCAGTGGGCTGTATATATACAGGTATACTGTACGTAGCCGAAGCTACCGTATTACCGCACATCCAGTGGGCTGTATATATACTGTATACTGTACGTAGCCGAAGCTATTGTATTACCGCACATCCAGCGGTAACGATCTGATTTAGAATATGATCCATATGATGACTGATTCCCCTGATACAGTAGCTCTGAGCTCAGAGTCTTGAGGGCTCACTCCTGTGATGGAGGAGGTGAGTAGTAACATGTAGGCCTCACTTAGCAATGTCCTGGGAGTATTCCAATCAGACTTCATAAGGTACATAAATTGCCTACATCTATAGCAACAATATTATTCAACTTTAGTCAGGGCTGCACAGTTTGTTTTTATCTACAGACACCCCTTATCTGCATAGGCAGTTTTTTGGTAAAGGTGAACTAACCCTTTAAAGTTGTCAAAGGCTTGCTGCAGAGTTGGATGGGTTCTGAAGTTACTAAAGAACAGATGTAACATTGACATATAAATTATCCATGCTCCCTACAGGTTACATTATCCACTTAAAAGTGGAAAATAGTCAGGTCTCAGATTCAGAGGTGTCTACACTGCCCTGGTTGGGCACCAATGGGGGTATGTTCACTTTTAGACTTATAAGTGGGGCCTGTGGGGAACATGGTTTATTCATATGTCAATGCATGCAATACAATTATAATAAATATTTCTATTACTTGCTTTTGTAAGGAAGAATGGGCAAAGATACCTCAAACAAGAATTGAAAGACTCTTGGCTGGCTACAAAAAGCGTTTACAAGCTGTGATACTTGCCAAAGGGGGCAGTACAAGATATTAACTCTGCAGGGTGCCCAAACTTTTGCAGACGCCATTTTTTTGTTTTCTGTTATTTTGAAAGTGTAAATGATGGAAATAAAATCTAACTTTTGTTGACATATTATAAGAATGTCTAATCTGTAATTTGATGCCTTTTGGAGATTTTTTCCATCTTTCCTTGGCTTCTTTATGCACATTAATACAAATGTTTAGCTGGGGTGCCCAAACTTTCGATCCCCACTGTATACATATAATGTATGAGGTCGGGAGACTCACTCCTCTCCAGTTAACTGTATATCTAACTTTCCATGAAATTAGTCATGGCAGCAACTGCAAAAAGAAATAAAAGAAAGCTTTGTATGCCACCTTTGGTAGCTCCAGAATACAATTTGTAAAGGAAAACCAATGTTTAGATGCAGTAGCTAGTGGCAGTAACAACTGGTGTTTACATATACTGTTTCTTTATTGTGGCTATACAAAGTTTACTGTTAAAACAAGAACCTTCAGTATCTCTTACTGGCACTACTTTTTCATTATAGATTTTCTTTAGCTTACAGTCTCCTGGATTCGATACATTCTTCCGTGTATAATTTGTTCATTAGTGTTGGTGTTTTTTTTCTTACCTAGGGACATTGCTGGCCTTCAACATGCTACACACAGCCTTGGGGGCTCTCCGCACGGGGATTGATATAGGCCATGCATTAATCCGCAACATGGGCTCCCTTTCCGCTAAAATGGCCGAATATAAAAAAATGTGGAAACCCAGTAAGCCCAAGGATTGGAATGTACAATATCAGGAAAGATATATTCCCTTTTCTAGGTGTCAGCTAGTGGAATATTTGGCTCAGGTGAGTGGAAAGGTATCTATTTGTAATCCTATAGAGTTTGACTGATACTGCTTTCATTTTCTGGACATGTCAGGTGTTGTAATTTCAAAGGTTCCCAAGGCACCTTTTACATGGGGCAGACTCCGTTATGATCGGCAGAGGATCTTTCTGCTGATCCCATGCTGATCAGAGCAGAGTGTGCGGATGACAAGTCTGTGTTGGTTCAGTCTATGCAGAGCGGACACAGACCAAGCCACTTGGCTCTATGGAACAGCAAATGTAAACAGACTCTGCTGTCTGCTTGCACCGGACTGGCCTCTGATCTTAACCACTTAGATGGTGGGGGGGAAGGGGGGGGGTATGTTTTTTTTTTGTTTTAGTGGACTGGATCTGATTTTTTCTGTGAGGCCGCATATTTGCATACCTGTCTTTTGTCCTGGGAGCATACTCCCAGCACAAAGACCAAGGTGTCACTGAGAGCCCCAGGTCCCGTTCAAACGATTGGCTATCACAGTGATCAGTCACTGTACAGCCCGCCCACCTTGTTTTTTTTTTTTCCTCTATGAATGGAGGAGAAAAATACATTGTACAGTTAGGTCCATATACAGTGAGGAACAGAAGTATTTGAACACCCCGCGATTTTGCAAGTTCTCCCACTTAGAAATCAGAGACAGAATTAAAAAAAAATTCAGGAAATCACATTGTATGATTTTTAAAGAATTTATTTGTCTTGCACTACTGAACATAAGTATTTGAACACCTAAGAAACAGCAAGAATTCTAGCTCTCAAAGACCTGTTACTAAATTAATAATTATAAATAGACAGATGCTACATATAGAATGTGCATATATAGATATAAGAGGCTTGCTTTCCAACATGCCCCTAAACCAAACCATGAAATTGTATTGCACCTGTAGTGAGTGCTATAATTTTCACTGACTTTACACAAAATCAATAAAAGTCCACAGGTGAATTACAGTCAGGTCTATAAATATTGAGACATCAACACAATTCTAACATTTTTGGTTCTATACACCACCACAATGGATTTGAAATGAAACAAACAAGATGTGCTTTAACTGCAGACTGTCAGCTTTAATTTGAGGGTATTTACATCCAAATCAGGTGAACGGTGTAGGAATTACAACAGTTTACATATGTGCCTCCCACTTGTTAAGGGACCAAAAGTAATGGGACACTTGGCTTCTCAGCTGTTCCATGGCCAGGTGTGTTATTCCCTCATTATCCCAATTACAATGAGCAGATAAAAGGTCCAGAGTTAATTTCAAGTGTGCTATTTGCATTTGCAATCTGTTGCTTTGTACTTTGTATAAAAATGGTTGCAGTTCCTAAAATTTGTACTTAATATTTATGTTCAACCCCTTGATTTAAAGCTGAATGTCTGCACTTCAGATTCATTTGGATTGTTTCATTTTAATTTTTCTGGTGGCATACAGAGCCAAAAGTATGCAAAATTGTGTCCAAATATATATGGACCTAACTGTATCTCTCTCTTCTTGCAGAGAGAAAAAAAACCTGTTTTTAACCAATTCAATACTGGGAAATTTTACACCTTCCTGCCCAGGCCAGCAATCATTTCAGCGCTCTCACACTTTGAATGACAATTGCGCGGTCATACAACATTGTACCCAAACTAAAATTTTATCATTTTCTTCACACAACTAGAGCTTTCTTTTGATGGTATTTAATCGCCACTGGGGTTTTTATTTTTTGCCAAATTAACACACAAAAAATTTAGAAAAATAAAAAGTTTTTATTTCTGTTATAAAAGTTTGCAAATAAATAATTGTTCTTCATAAAGTTAGGCCGAGATGTATTCTGCTACATGTCTTTGGTGAAAATAACCCAAATTAGGATGTATTTTTTAGTTTGTAGGAAAGTTATAGAGTTCACAAACTGTGGTATAGATCTGAATATTGATCAATCCTGAAGTACTGACAGCCAATCTAATTTCTTAAGGTCCAAGAATGTCAGAACAGTACAGATATCCCCCAAATGACCCCTTTTTGCAGAGTAGACAGTCCGACGTACTTCATAAGAGGCATGGCAAGTTTTTTGAAGTTGTATTTTTTTTGTCATAATTTTTCGGAAAATGAAAAAATTTAAAAAATTAGTTTCACTATTTTTTTTTTTACATATTGTCACCAGTGCAGTACAGCGTCATCATATAACTGGCATGGCGGTGATCAGGGACACTGACTGGTGACAGTATGAAAAAAAATATATATATATGTATTTTTTTTTTATGATTATTTTTTATTAAATTGTTTTTCTTTTTTTTAAGATTTTTTTTTTCATATTTCACTATGACCAAAGTAGTACACTGTTACCATAGTAACATTGTACTACTTTGGGGAAGTGATCAGTATTTTTTTTTTTTTTTTACACAATTTGCTTATAGCAAAGAATTACTTTGCTATAAGCAAGCATTTACCTGAATGACATCGATTCATTCAGGGTTTTTTTTTGTGCTTAGCTGTGATTTGGCCACAGCTAATCACATGACATGTGCATGTGATTAGCTGTGACCATTCACAGCTAGACACTAGTATACAATGGATGGCATGAATGAAGCCATCCATTGTATACAACTGTCAAGTGACCTGCTGTGATTGGTCCAGCAGGTCACATGGTACCGGCAACGGGGCCGATACTCAGATCTGTCATCGGCCGTGTACCTCGGACAGATCGCGCCGCTCTGCAGGAGCGCAATCTGCGCATGTGCGGGAGGACGCCATATGGCGTCCACCTGGAACGCCGATGACATTTGCCGCCTGCCATTCGGCCATAGGGCGGGCGGCAAATGGTTAAAAAAAAAAAGATAAATAAAGATTAAAGATTAAAGAAAAAATACCTAGATCAAGGTCTGACCTAGTTCAGTGCCAGGGTTAGTTTTTGGGTCAAGGTCAGAATTTTTTTTTTTTAATTCATTTCAGTGTCAGTGTGTTTTAGGTAAATAAAAACTAAACACAAAATGCGCACTATTGTTTCTGGGCTTTACCGTGGGTACAAACAACAAATAACATACACATATATGGTATCGCTGCAATCGTCAAGAGCTGAAATATTTATTTTGGGTTGTTCTTTGGTGGTAGGTTATGGTAGTAACAAGAAACACACAGCTAAATTAAAAAAAAATATTATTTTTTTTACTATTTTGGGCCAGTTTTCCTTTGATAATAAAAAATATCAGGAGATATCCATTACCATTAACCAAATGAAAGCCCAATTTGTCCTGAAAAAAAAAAACGCAGTATAATCCACTTGGATGTACAAAGTAGTTGTGATGATATGTACGGTTTTACTAACACATGGCAAAGTTGCAAGATTGTGCTTAGGCGTTAGGATTTGTTTTACCCTTAGGCATGAAGGGGTTAATCTCTCTGTATGTTAGAGAGTGAGGTGCTTACTTTAGGCGTTTTAAGGAACAGGTCTCCAACATTACAGGCAGGTTAGCAAAAAAAAGTTCCTCAGTTGCTGAGATAAAATAGTAGAGTGGAGTGATGCCATTGTACCTGGAAACCTGCAAGGCTTGAGCAGGTAGACAGTTTCCTGTATGCATTCCAATTCTAAGAGTTTGTTTCATTACTCTGTAATGTATGTCTAACTCACACCCAGAAGAAGAATGCAGTAAATAAAAGTAAGAGACTAGTCAGCATTCTATATTGCTATAAATTCTCTGGGTAAATAATATGAATGATGGTAGTCAGAGAATTAGCATAGCAGCTCAGCATTGCAGACCTCAATAGTTTCTTAGCTGATTATACTACTTCGGTGTCACTGAACCTGAACAGGTAACAGCCAGCCAACTGAAAACTCTTGATCTACATACCCTTTCTTGCTCTGTGATTCCAAGTGTATTACAGCCAGTGGACTATTAACAGCCAGGAAGCTTGCATTTTCAAAAAAGAGAAGTCCGCAATGGCAGCCTATTTTTTTCTCAGGACATTATAATTTTATTGGATTTATTCTTTAAAATTGAACTCCAGGCATATAAAAAAATACATAAATGAGTGTAGTTCTGTGATGATTAATGCAGCATTTTTAAATGCAAGCAAAATATATGACTGACTTGGTGCTTGTGCCTTTGCATTCAGACTAGCTAAGAGAGAATCAGCACAAGGAAAACAATCAGGTGTGTTGTAGTGCAAGGATCATGCTAATCGGAAGAGAGAGCAGAGAGATGAGCTCATAAGTGTGCTGCTTATCCTTTCCCTGTCCAGTCATGACATGGCTGTGGCTGTAGGAGGTGTAGTGGTGTGGTGCTTGATCTCAAAATATAATGATAGGATCTTAAAGAGATCAACATTTTCCCGGCAGTGTTTATTTTAATTTAACTACTTCTCATCCCTCCAGTAGGACGTCATATGACGTCCTTCCTGAACCATGCATTGCGCGTGCCCACAGGGCCGCGCTATGACTAGATCTGTCACCGGCTGTGTACCTCGTGTAACCGGTGTACCGGCCCCGTTGCCAGTACCATGTGACCTGCTGTGACCAATCACAGCAGGTCACATGACAGTTGTATACAATGGATGGCTTCCTTTCATGCCATCCATTGTATACAAGTGTGTCTAGCTGTAAATGGTCACAGTGATCACATGCACAGGCTGGGCCAATCACAGCCCATCTGTGTCATGTGATTAGCCATGGCCAATCACAGCTAATCACAACAAAAAGCCCTGAATGAATCATTTTTATTCAGTTAAACTCTTGCTTATAAGCAATCAAATTGTGTAAAAAAAAAAAAATACTGATCACTTCCCCAAAGTAGTATAATGTTACTATGGTAACACTATACTACTTTGGTCATAGTGTAATATGAATAAAAATCTTAAAAAAAAGAAAAAAAATCAAATTTTTTTTTTTGTCCTGTCACCAGTCAGTGTCCCAGATCACCGCCACACCAGTTATATGCTGCTGCTGTACTGCACTGGTAACAGTATGTAAAAAAAAAAGTGAAAATTTATTTTTTTAATTTCTTAATTTTCCAAAAAAATTACAACTTCATAAAACTCGCTATGCCTCTTATGAAATATGTTGGACTGTCTACTTTGCAAATATGGGTAATTTCGGGGGATATCTGTACTATTATGATATTTTTGGGCCTCAAGAAATTAGATTGGCTGTCAGTACTTCAGGATTGATCGATTTTCAGATATATCCCATAGTTTGTGAACTCTATAACTTTCCTACAGACTAAATATTAAATACTGATTTGGGTTATTTTCACCAAAGAAATATAGCAGAATACATCTTGGCCTAAATTTATGAAGAACAATTATTTATTTGCACCTGGGCACTTGGAATAATTACCCTTCCATAAAGGACATTAGCAGTTTTTACTGCCCGCTGAAGTACTTTTACAGTTGTCACGAACACATATTGATGCACATAGTTGCACTTTTGATGCACTTCTCTGCACTTTATTGATTATTGAGAAAGTTTAGCTGTCTGGAGACAGAAACCCGGAAGACGGAGGAGGAAAACACCGAGAGCGGAGAGGACGGGCCCGGGGAAGATGAGTTGGATGAGGAGACACTAGATACTTGCCTAAAAGGGGATCCCCACCTGTGCTGACTGGAGTGAGAGTCCAGGGTATACTCTACAAGGCTTGTTATCACTTTGAGAGGGTAATTGTAAACACTGGATTTATGTGGAGGTGCAAATTAGACACAGAAGAAGAATTTTGTGTAATTATTTTTGTGGACTTCAGTTTGTATTTTATTTAATTTATTGACTGGCACAAAAAAGGTTTTTTATCTTAGGTAAAAAAGCTCTCATACATATATTTAATTTGTGTATTTAGTCATTTGCCTGAAGTTCAGCTTTAAATGGGAAGTAGATCAGATAATTCCCCTGTTCAAAAGCATCCTTTTGACATAGAAGTCCACTGTATGCTTTTTTTTTCTACTCACAAGCAAATTGTATTTCTAGCTATATAGAACACAGATACTCAGGTCTGGCAGGAAATCCATTAATGAACAGTGACCTTTCTATTTTTCGGAGTAGCCAGTTGCTTATTGCACTTTCTCTCTGGGAAAAACCCTCCGAGATAGAGCTATAAACTATGGCCAGGAGCACTTGTCATATTTCGCTGATTTACCTTTTGATCAGCCAGGCTTGGTGAGAACCATTACCGCTAAACTCATTAATTAATAGGAATCTCCTGCCTTAGAGCGGTTCTTCCCCAACTTGCAGGTTAAAGGCCGGGTAGAGTTGTTTGTATGTTGAATCCCTCAGGTCCATTTATTTATCTATATTAATTTCCAGAGATGGCTGTGTTTCCATCCACATCATTGTTAATGATGAGATGGCTTGTGATGGATTGTTTACAAAATTCTTCTTTTTAGATTTTTTTTTTTTTACAGCTGTGATTTTTTTTTTATCCATCCGGTGTCTAGTCAGTTCCTTATAAATTATTAGGTGGTCATTGTTAAAATATTATGTGTAATTAAAGTTCTATTTATATTGGTTTCAAGACCCCCTTTCACTTCTCTTAGAAAATAATTAAAGTAAAGAGAGATGTAGGTTGCCAATGGCTTATTCACAAGTTAAAATGCGATTACTTGTCATTTTCTTCAGCTGACATTGAAATCAATGTGTCTTCCACGGTCTTATGAAGAAGTCTGGGCGCCTCTGACCAAATTACATTTTTGTTTTATAATAAAACCTCTGCAGGGAACAAACTTAAAGGAGAAGCGTGGGAAAAATAAACACACATGCTCACCTCCCTGCTGTAGCATTGGTCTGATGCTGCATCTGTCCACCACCGGCTCTAAGCCCGATATCTGAGTGATCACTTAACCATTGATCGCTCAGTTCTCTGTCTTCAGTGAGCAGATAGACATTGACTGTCAGTCACTTCCTCTCTGCTCTGTCCCTCCAGAGTTCACTTGAGCATTGGGCTGGGGAGGAGCCTGGAGAGGCTAGCTTAGGCTCTTAGTAGCACGCTGAAAAGTTGACCCAGCTGCCAATTGGGCATCTGGGTGGATTTCAACATTGTCAGAATCCTTGCAGATCCTGAAGTGGCTTTGTATCATCAACTGACAGTGGACTTTACCACAGTGACAGCTGAATCTGGGTCATAGGGGAGCACAAGTAAGTGCAGTCCTGTGACCCAGATGAGAAGTGTGGCCAAAAAAGCTTTGGCCATACTTCTCTTTTAAACAAACTTATGGCTAAACTAAAATCAAAGAAGTACAATTAGCAATAGGTAGCTGATGGTCTAAGAATGATTAAAGTGACTCAATTTCTTGTCGAAAAAAATGTGCAATGCAATGTTTTTGACACAGAAGAACCCTTTAAATAACTTTCTGGCCTAATGGCACCCCTGCTAAAAATTGCTATATCTGCAACTCACGATACATTAGTATGATGGTCAGTGCAAAAAATGCTCCTTGTAGCCTTTTGGAAGAATTACCCCCTTACAGATAGCTAAAAAGATCAATGATGTCAGTGGGAACTTATCTGAGAGGCAGAAATAGCTGATTGATCAAGGAACCGCTAGCAACCTCTGGAGGAACCCTAGGATTCCATGGAAAACTGGCTGAGAAATCCTATGCTAGATAAATTAACATAACACCTGACTATACAGTAAGTATAGAAAATAATCACCCCCCCCCCCCTTTAAAATAATCACATTTTGTTGTTTTGCAGCCTGAAATGAAGACAGACACAGTTTTTGTTTTACCCAGCTGTATTTACTCAGTACACCTTATAAAATCCAAGTGAAAGATATAACACCAACAGGTCAGGAAAAAAAAAAACGTTCAAAAACAGAATCGCTGAGTTGGAAAAAAGATTACCCCCTTGTGTCAGTGTTTTATTGAACCACCTTTTGCTTTAAGCACTTCAAATCCAGACACTTTTACCCCCTTCCAGTCTAGGCCAATTTACAGATTTTCAGCACTTTTTGAGTGACAATTACTCAGTCATGCAGCACTGTATCCAGTTGAGCTCTTTTGTAGACAGATGGAACTGTTTTTTATTTTTTGCTATATAAATGAAAAATGCCAAAAAATTGGGGAAAAAAATTTTTTTTGCTTCGTTTTTGTTATAAAACTTTGCAAATAAATATTTTTGCTTCATACATTTAGGCCAAAATGTATTCTGCTACATTTTTGGGGTAAAAATAACTCAAAACATTGTATATTATTTAGTCTGTGTGAAAGCTATGGAGTCACAAATTATGGGACATATATTTGAAAATTGATTAGTTGAAAATGCTGGACGCTGACGTATGGCAGTGATCAGAATGCTGGCATGGGGTATAGCGGTGATCAGGACGTTAGCATGAGGTATGACGGTGATCAGGACGCTGGTATGGCAGTAGTCAGAATGCTGGTATGGCAGTAGTCAGAAGGTAAGGGATATGGGGGTGATCAGGACACTGGTATGTGGTATGGCGGTGATCAGGGTGCTGGTATGGAGCATGGTGGTGATCATCACGCTGGTATGGGGTATGGCGGTGATCAGAATGCTCTTATGGGGTATGGTGGTGATCAGACTGCTGGTATGGGGTATGGCAGTAATCAGGACACTGGTAAGGGTATGGCAAAGATCAGGATGCTGGTAAGGGGTATGCTGGTGATCAGGATGCTGTTGTGGGGTATGGCGGTAATCAGGGCACTGGTATGGGTTATGGCGGTGATCAGGGCGCTGGTATGGTGTATGGCGAAGATCAAGGTGCTGGTATGGTGGTTGGCAGTGATCAGGGTGTGGTATGGTGTATGGCAGTGATCAAGGTGCTGGTATGGTGGTTGGCGGTGATCAGGGTGTGGTATGGCAGGTGGCAGTGATCAGGGCATTGGTTTGAGGTATGGCGGTGATCAGGACATTGGTATGGCGGTGATCAGGACATTGGTATGGTATATGGAGGTGACAAGTGACAGGGGCTGGCTGCATTATTTGTTATGGATATATTGGGGCAATGATCAGGGACACAGGGGCACTAAACCTGGACACTGGTGTGGCTGGCACTGCAGTTTGTGAGTGTACATGCATCCTGACGGGCACTCAAAAGCTGCAGAATCGGAGAGAAGCGATCTTTACTTTCACTTTCTAGTGTTTACAATATGAGTGCTGTGATTGGTCACAGCAGCCATGTGTTAAAACACTCTGTGATTGCCCAGACACAGCGGTAATGTGGTCTACTGTGTCTGGGCGATATAGTGATCGCTGGGATCCCAGGTGTGCACTCTGTGAGCTGCGCAGGAGCCTCCAATGCAAGCTAACATACAGGTACATTAGCCCGCATGGGCCAAGCTTCCTGTCTGCCCATTGCCTAAGCTGTTAATTCCAGCCTTTAGTCTGTTGGGATATGTCTCTACTAACTTTGCACATCTAGACTTTGCATTACTTGCCCACTCTTCTTTGCAGAACTGCTCAATTCAGTTCAATGTGATGATGACCTTTTGCGGACTGCAGTCTTCAAGTCATTCTACAGATTTTCAATGGGGTTTAAGTCTGGGCTGAAAAAAAAGGTGAATGCAAGAACATTCACCTTTTTCTCCTTCAACTACTGTGTGGTAATTTTTGCTGTGTGCTTTGGATCATTGTCATGTTGGGAGGTAAACCTTCTTCCCATTGACAAATTTCTGGCAGAGGGCAGTAGACTTTCCTCAAGAATTTGACTGTATTTTGTTCCATCCATTTTTCCTTCTATCCTGACAAGTGCTCCAGTCCCTGCTGCAGAGAAACACCCCCATTACCACCTCCATGCTTTACTGTAGGAATGGTGTTATATGGATGGTGAGCTGTATTGGATTTCCACCAGACATAACATTTAGTGTTGAGGCCAAATAATTACATTTTAGTGTCATCTGACCATAACACCTTTTTCCATGTGGCCTCAGAATCTTCAAGGTGCGTTTTGGCAAAGCTCAGTCATGACTGCATGTGGCTTTTCTTGCGGAGTGACATTTTTCTTACAACCCTCCTATACAAGCCACATTTGTGAAGAATTTGTGATATTGTTTTCAGATGCACACAATGACTACTCTGTCATAAATTCCTGCAACTGCAGAGAGAGACATACCGATATGAAATGATTTGCAGGAAGAAGAAAAGATTGACAAGGAGAGCAGATGGCATTGATTGTGATAACTATACAACATCTCAAGAGCAAGTCATTTCCTGGAGTGGTCTCCACTTGCCTGAAAATTAACATCAAACCACTGATTAGCTTCTGTATGATCAGTTAAAAATTGAGTCTTTCCATTATAGGTGATGCATATTAGTTCCAAAGAATTTTATTGGATTTTAAGAAAACATAGAACAATAGACAAAACATCTAGAAACATTGGTAGCAGGCTTAAGGCCTCCCTCATACAAAGTGGACAAAAGAAGTTGGTACAGATTGCGTTCATACAGTGATACAGGTTTGTGAGATACAGAACGTAATTTATGTGAAAGGGCATGGCCTAAAAATATGGTGCAGGACATTTAGTGCAAAAATTAAAATAATAAAAGGGAAGATGCCATGAAGACAAGTATTAGCAAATAGAAGATCAATGCAGGCAATAAATATATCACAACACTGTAAGGAACTAAACTCCTACTGCGAATACCAGTAAGTGCTACTTGCGTTTTAAGAGGAATGTGCCGGGAAGTACTTAGCCAGGTAGTGGTAATAGATCCTGGGAGAGAAAAAAAAAAAAAGGGGGGGGTAAGGGGATTCGAGGAAGAGTGAATCAAGGGGTTACTGAGGAAGAGAGGGGGGATAGGGAGAAGAGGAGGGAAGAAAATTGACATCTAAGGAAGGAGAGTGGAAATGGAAGAGAAAGCATGACAAAGAGAGAGGCACCAAAGAGGCCTCTGTCTTCCTCAGGTTGGGGAATATAGGTGGGTCTTAGCCTGAAAGCTGACTATTGAGATATCCATGATCAAGGGTAATTGTACAAAATATGGGAACAATGCAGCAAAAGATTCCATGCAACCCACAGACCTTCACTATAATAAAGTCCAAAACATAAAGTCCAAAGTAGTAAGATCTTCCACCAAATTATCAACGTGTACCACCAAATTATCCATATGTCCCAATATCTCCGTACACCAATATCTTCTATAACTGATCACCAATGCTACTCATGCATACACGTTCCATGAACAATATATGCTCACCTCCAGACAAGACCCTAAAATTGTGTAAATAATTATGTAAAAATTAGTGGTTCGCTTACACTCTACACATACTCATACCATTGTGTCATAAAAATAAAATCAGAAATGGTGTCGCGCTCCACTACCAATTGCAAAAAAGTATAAATAAATAAATAACAGTCCAGCTTAGAAAGTGTGCATAACGATATCTCTGCAATTATATTATTGCTACAAAAATTGCTATTAAATCCTTGACCTTGATACTTCTTCCAGTGCTGTGATATAAAATTATTAACTGTGCAGTTCATCAATCATAAAAAATATAGTGTACACCTTGACCGGTTGTGCTCTCACCTGGTGTATATGACCAGACCGTTAAGTGAGGTCATAAAAGACTTGTGTCCCTTTAATGGGGCTAAGTGGTAAATGGATGGGATGATCCCTCTTTTTCTGGGATGGGTGAATGGATGGATGAACGGAGTGTTCCCTCTTTCCAGCAGGGGGTCTCCTTGCTTCCTTATGGATTCTCTTGGAGCCGGATAGCTGGACGGGATTATCCCACTTTCCATTAGGGAGTCTCCTTGCTTCCTTTGGAATTTTTCTCCATAGGTATAATGGGCATGAAATGTAATAAAAATGATGTTTTAAAGAGGATAAGGCACTATATTTTTTATTAGATTCCATTCCGTTAGCATCCAATGTATACTTAATAGTACTGTTTCTTTGTTCTGCATTGGAAACATTTAATTTGTGTACATCCTATTAAAGAATCAATAGGCTGACCCTCTCTGTCTCTATACAGGTGAGAGAAGCCTGGCAATGCAGTATGGCTTCCATTATTTGAGGATTGGCTCCTGTGCTTGTTCTGTAGTATCTACAGTGCAATTTGGGAGTGAATCCGTTTCCTCAGGCAGTGCTGAATCCAAGGAAGATACATGAGGAGTTTTAACAGCAGTCTTAGTGGACTGCAGAGCAAAGAATTTTTTTTTACTGCCTCCCAGATGCACATCATGTTGTGTTCTGGCGCCTTCTTGCCTGCTCTTGCGTCTATATTTTCCAAGCTCTGAATATAAGATCAGGATGTCTTACAGGATGAGTTCATCAACATGGAGGTCTGAGCAAACACTGCTCACATCTCGGAAGTTATCCACCCCCCCCAAAGCTTTTATATCTTACTATTCCTGTATTATACTGCCTTGTGCAACAGAATTGCTAGGTAATAATGTTTGCCTTTATTTGACCTTTTTCTTATTTATTTCCTTCTTCTTCCCTCATACATAATCATGTAAAAAAAATTATTTTTTATTGTTACGTAAATGCTTCCTTCTTTATGGATTCCCCTGCCACTTCCTTACTTCTTGCCATTGTGAGTGACGTAGCCTTTGGTGCCCACAGCCTCCTAAGATATCCATGCCACACATCTGAGAATGCTGTTGTGCAACAAGTGCTAAAATCTCATACGATTTCATGTATACATAGGTGACAGCAGCCATCTCCATGTGTGCATGTACAGGCTTCAGCTGGGAAAACGCTGGCTGTGAGGAAGACCTAGATGTACTCAAAGGACTAGTAAATGTGCCATTTTTTAAATTAGAATGTAATTAAAATGTAATTCAACCACTGCAATAAATGTGGACACATACATAGGTGAACCGTCCACTTAAATCTTTCTGTTGATTGAAAGTACTCATTTTATTCTATTTATCCTGTTTATCACTTCGCTAAATGGTATTCATAGACATGTAAAGTTTTGCACAAAAGGAAGATACTTTTTTTTTTAACAAAAAGTAAAAACGAGTCTTTAGGACAAAAGAATTAAAAAAAAACTTTTTCCCCATGAACTGGGATGAACAAACTAATTTACAAACCAGGCAAATCATGAATTCTTTGATTTGCACAAATATGCGTCAATCAGCCGCAACTTTATGACCACTCACATAATATTAAATAGGTCCCCCCTTTGCCACCAAAATAGCCTGACCTGTCAAGATTTGGACTCCACTAGACTTCTGAAGGTATGCTTTGGTATTGTCAGGGCCTGGACTTGAACCTGGGACTTCTACTGTGTCAGGCAGTAACTCTACTCACTGAGCTACCTAGGATGCTGGACAACACTTTGCCTCATCTATTGGATAATCCTGCCTTGTGCCTTGTTTGCTCTTGAACCTTGAACTCCTTGCTCCTCCCATGAACTTCCTATATAAGCCATGTCCTTGGACTTCCTCCTTGCCAGATTATTGTGCCTTTCCAGCCAATATCCTGCTACTGTTCCTGCTGCTGTCTACACCTCCGCTACTGACCTTTGGCTTGTTCCTGACCACGATTGATCTGCTACCATTTGTGACCGACCCTTGGCTTGTGACCGACTCTGCTTTCGTCTGATCCCTAACCTGTTGATCCGCTATTGGTTCCCAGTCTGCTCATTCCCTGGTGGGGTGATCCTGAGATCTGCGACCTGGTATTAACACGCAGCCCAATCCATCTCCACCATTAGGAGCTCTGGTGAATACCGGTTAATACTTAGACCCCGCACCTCAGGTGAGCCTGCGTCATTCCCAGGGGGATCCGCTGGTGTACCTATCCTGCTGGTTCCAGGTAAGCCTTTTACTGCTATAGCAACTGGTCTCTGAACCTGACCTTACACCGTGACAGGTATCTGGCACCAAGCCGTCACTAGAAGATTCTTTAAGTTCTGTAAGTTGTGAGGCAGGGCCTCCATTGTCCAGACTTGTTTTTCCAGCATATCCCACAGATGCTTGATTGGATTGTTATCTAGAGAATTTGGAGACCAAGTCAAAACCTCAGACTCGTTGTGTTGTTCAAACCATTCTCAAACCATTTTTCAGTGTGGCACAGAGCACATTATCCTGCTGAGAGGCCACTGCCATCAGGAAATCCTGTTTTCATGAAAGGGTGTACTTGGTCACTAACAATGTTTGGGTAGGTGGTACATATCAAAGTAACATCCATATGAATGGCAGGACCCAAGATTTCCTAGCAGAACATTACCCCAAGCATCACATTGCCTCTGCTGGCTTGCCTTCTTTCCATACTGCATCTTCATGCCATCTCTTCCTCACATAAGCGACGCACACACACCCATCCATCCACATGATGTAAAAGAAAATTTTATTCATCAGACCAGGCCACCTGCTTCCATTGCTCAGTGGCCCAGTTATGATGCTCAAATGCCCATTGTAGGCACTTTTGACCCTGACCAGTCTGCTCTGATGCAGCCCCATACACCGCAAACTGCAATGTCAATTTTTATTCTGCTTTCAACACATCAGCTTAACCACTTGCCAACTGCCTGCCCGCAATGTACTGCGGATGGGCAGCAGCTACAGGCAAAGCAATGTATTGGACACAGCAGAATGAAGATCCTGGTGAACTGGACACATCTGATTCATAACAGCTCTGCTTCTCTTCCTAGTGAGCTGTGATTGGCCCACAGCTCTTACATGGTACATAGAGCCAGTCACAGCACCCTGTACCATGTGACCACCTCTAGCCAGTCACAGATCACTATTATTTTGAACTGCCATGAACTTAACTCATTCATGACAGCTCAAAGCAAGCTTTGCATTGCAGAGCAATAATCTTTATTTGCTCATGCAAAGTGTAAACAACAACAACAAAAAAAATCCCTGATCACCCCCCAAGAATAGTACAGTGTTACTATGCTAACATGGTACTACGCTGATAAAAGTTTTTTAATAAAAAATTCTGTATTGAGAATTTTTACTGGAAATGTTTTATCGCAAAAAGTAAAACATACAGTTTTTTTTTTCAAAATTGTCGCTCTTTTTTTCTTCATAGCGCAAAAAATAAAAACCGCAGAGGTGATCAAATATCACAGAGAGAAAGCTCTATTTGTGGGGAAAAAAGGACATACATTAAATTTATGGTACAGCATTGCATGACCGCGCAATTGTTAAAGTAACGCAGTGCCGTATTGCAGAAAATGGCCTGGTCAGGAAGGGGAGTAAATCCTCTGGAGGGCACGTGGTTAAAAAAAAATAAGGTTTTTTTTTGTTTTGTTTTTAACTACTTGCCGACCACTTGCCCTCATTGTGTGGGGGAGCAGCAGCGCCTCTTGGCAAAGCGACGTAACCTTTCTATTTCGCCTGCGCCGCCCTCTGCCCTCCCTTTTGGTCCAGGTGGAGAAGAAAGAACACCGCACTACATTTTACACGCACACGTTAGATTAGCACATTTAACCTTTTGATCACCACTATTAACCCTTGGATCAGCCCCGTCACCCAGGCAGTGCCATTAGTACAGTGTCAGTATATAGACTTGTTCACTGATCTTTGTATTACTGCCACTAGCGACATCAGATAACATCAAGGTCTGTAAGCTCCCCTCCTAGCCAGGGTCCACTAGCGCAGCGTTTTTCAACCACTGTGCCGCGGCACACTAGTGTGCCGTGAGATATTGTCTGGTGTGCCGTGGGAAAAATTCCAATTTCATCTGTAACATGTGGCTTCGGCTCACAAATAGACCAATCATTAGAATCTAATGATTCAGTGGTCGGCAAGCCGCGGCTCGCGAGCCACATGCGGCTCTTTACCCAGTCTAATGCGGCTCTTCTGTGTGCCGGGCGCCTGCTCCCCTCCCTCCTCTCGGTCGGCCGCTCCCCTGCCTCCTCTCGGTTGGCAGCCCCAAAAGTCCGCGCGGACCTTTTAATCCGGCTTGCGGATGTGGCTGTCAGGATGTGTGTAGGCGGGGCAGCGTGCCGAACGTGAGGGGAGGGGAGCTAGGCTCCTCTCACAGTCCGCCCTGAAGACCCGAACGGCGCGGGAAGACAGCGAGAGGAACGCAAAAGGTAAGTGAATTGACACGGGGGACTTGGCTTACTAGAAGGGGGGGGGGGGAATAGTACTGTGGGGGATGAAATACTATATGAGGGATGAATTACTTTATGAGGGATGAAATACTATATGGGGGGATGAAATACTATATGGGGGATGAATTACTATATCAGGGATGAATTACTATATGAGGGATGAAATACTATATGGGGGGATGAAATACTATATGGGGGGATGAAATACTATATGGGGGGATGAATTACTATATGAGGGATGAAATACTATATGGGGGGATGAAATACTATATGAGGGATGAAATACTATATGGGGGATGAATTACTATATGAGGGATGAATTACTGTATGAGGGATGAAATACTATATGGGGGGATGAAATACTATATGAGGGATGAAATACTATATGAGGGGATGAAATACTATATGGGGGGATGAAATACTATATGGGGGATGAAATACTATATGAGGGATGAAATACTATATGAGGGATGAAATACTATATGAGGGATGAATTACTATATGAGGGATGAAATACTATATGGGGGGATGAAATACTATATGGGGGGATGAAATACTATATGGGGGGATGAAATACTATATGAGGGATGAATTACTATATGAGGGATGAAATACTATATGGGGGGATGAAATACTATATGGGGGGATGAAATACTATATGAGGGATGAATTACTATATGGGGGGATGAAATACTATATGAGGGATGAATTACTATATGAGGGATGAAATACTATATGAGGGATGAAATACTATATGGGGGGATGAAATACTATATGAGGGATGAAATACTATATGGGGGGATGAAATACTATATGAGGGATGAAATACTATATGAGGGATGAATTACTATATGGGGGATGAAATACTATATGAGGGATGAAATACTATATGGGGGATGAAATACTATATGGGGGATGAAATACTATACGGGGGATGAAATACTATACGGGGGATGAAATACTATACGAGGGATGAAATACTATACGGGGGATGAATTGCTATGGGGGATGAATTACTATATGGGGGATGAATTACTATGGGGGATGAATTACTATATGGAGGATGAATTACTATATGGGGGATGAATTACTATATGGGGGATGAATTACTATGGGGGATGAATTACTATGGGGGATGAATTACACTATGGGGGATGAATTACACTATGGGGGATGAATTACTATATGGGGGATGAATTACTATGGGGGATGAATTACTATATGGGGGATGAATTACTATATGGGGGATGAATTACTATGGGGGATGAATTACTATATGGGGGATTAATTACTATGGGGGATGAATTACTATGGGGGATGAATTACTATATGGGGGATTAATTACTATGGGGGATGAATTACTATGGGGGATGAATTACTATATGGAGGATGAATTACTATGGGGGATGAATTACTATATGGGGGATTAATTACTATGGGGGATGAATTACTATATGGGGGATTAATTACTATGCTTACTATGGGGGAATATTACTATACTTACTATGGATGACACATACACATCATTCATCTACTCTTGGTCCGGCCCCCGGGTCCAATTATAAAATACTTTATTATTTCATAATAAAGTAATTATAAAATAATTTCTTTGTGTTTGATTCCTATTCAAGAGAATTACTTTATATATAGTCAATATAGGCACAGAGGTAAATTTTTTTAACATTTTCTAATGGTGGTGTGCCTCGTGATTTTTTTCATGAAAAAAGTGTGCCTTTGCACAAAAAAGGTTGAAAAACACTGCACTAGCGATAGATTGCCCGCACACTATCACACTCACTGCTATAGGTCACCATTACTAGTATAGTGTTTGTACAGATCAATATATTGATCACAAACAGAACTATATTAGTGCCTCCTTTGTATAGTGTCCCCAAAAACGCAGTGTTAGCAGGATCAGCCCCATTCCATGCCAGCACTAGCGTTTAGCCCCTCCGCTGTTTTTCCTGGAAGATTTGTATCAATTGATTGTGGGACAAATCAATTTATATGCACAGCAATACACCAAAAGCTAGCTCTTGCCAGACAATTCACATGGAAATCTATCACAATTTCTGAATTTAAAACTTTTTCTGGGCCTAACCCTCAACATGGAATGAATTGTGGTCATATTGGTCCACAGACCTGATTCATCTTATGCCCATGTTTTCTGCGTACATATATGCCCAACAAGGACTTGCAACATACTGGTACATCGCTGGACTTTGAGTGGTTATACCAGCAAGATGCCTGCAGCTACAGGCATCATCCTTGTATGGTTTTTTTCAGCTGGTGGTTGGCATTCATGTACAAGCAATCCTAGCAGCTAACAAGCTGCTGGATCGTTTCTACAAGCAGCAGGAAGGCCCACCCACCACCCCTTCTCTGCCACCTTCCTTGGTTTTCTTGGGCTTTTCCGTCCCACAAGGGAATCTGAGAATGCAGCCAGCAGTTCTGCCGGGTGACCATATAGCTGATGGGAGACCAGAATGTCTCCATTCATCTCTATGGTCTAAGAAAGTGGAAGCTACAGTCGGGTCCATAAATATTGGGACATCGACACACTTCTAACACTTTTGGCTCTATACACCATCACAATGGATTTGAAATGAAATGACCAAAATGTGCTTTAACTGCAGACTATCAGCTTTAATTTGAGGGTATTTACATCCAAATCAGGTGAATGGTGTAGGAATTACAACAGTTTGCATATGTGCCTCCCACTTGTTAAGGGACCAAAAGTAATGGGACAATTGGCTTCTCAGCTGTTCCATGGCCAGGTGTGTGTTATTCCCTCATTATCCCAATTACAATGAGCAGATAAAAGGTCCAGAGTTCATTTCAAGTGTGCTATTTGCATATGGAATCTGCTGCTGTCAACTCTCAAGATGAGATCCAAAGAGCTGTCACTATCAGTGAAGCAAGCCATCATTAGGCTGAAAAAACAAAACAAACCCATCAGAGAGATAGCAAAAACATTAGGCGTGACCAAAACAACTTAAAAGAAGGATCGCACCGGTGAGCTCAGCAACATCAGAAGACCACGGAAAACAACTCTGGTGGATGACCGAAGAATTCTTTCCCTGGTGAAGAAAACACCCTTCACAACAATTGGCCAGATCAAGAACACTCTCCAGGAGGTAGGTGTATGTGTGCCAAAGTCAACAATCAAGAGAAGACTTCACCAGAGTGAATACAGAGGGTTTACCACAAGATGTAAACCATTGGTGAGCCTCAAAAACAGGAAGGCCAGATTAGAGTTTGCCAAACGACATCTGAAAAAGCCTTCACAGTGCAGATGGACAATGACCCAAAGCATACTGCAAAAGCAACTAAAGAGTTTTTTAAGGGAAAGAAGTGGAATGTTCTGCAATGGCCAAGTCAATCACCTGACCTGAATCCGATTGAGCATGCATTTCACTTGCTGAAGACAAAACTGAAGGGAAAATGCCCCAAGAACAAGCAGGAACTGAAGACAGTTGCAGTAGAGGCCTGGCAGAGCATCACCAGGGATGAAACCCAGCGTCTGGTGATGTCTATGCGTTCCACACTTCAGGCTGTAATTGACTGCAAAGGATTTGCAACCAAGTATTAAAAAGTGAAAGTTTGATTTATGATTATTATTCTGTCGCATTACTTTTGGTCCCTTAACAAGTGGGAGGCACATATGTAAACTGTTGTAATTCCTACACCGTTCACCTGATTTGGATGTAATTACCCTCAAATTAAAGCTGACAGTCTGCAGTTAAAGCACATCTTGGTCATTTCATTTCAAATCCATTGTGGTGGTGTATAGAGCCAAAAATGTTAGAATTGTGTCGATGTCCCAATATTTATGGACCTGACTGTATGAGCATTTCATAGTTTCCATTTCGCCAGATATTAACAGCACCATTTTTAAATTGGGAAAGCATCTGATCACATTGATCTTGATGTGATCAGATGCCTTAAGGGCAATGGAGAGATCTAAAGTTTAATAGTTTTCAGAAAAGAGTACTTGTCATTGCCTATTGCTATCAGAGCAGATATTTACATTCCCTGTGATAACAATAAATGTGATTTAAAAAAAAGAACAGAAAAAGAAAAGCAACAGTGTAAAAATAAAAAAAATTACAGAGATTGCACCATGCATGTGAGGTATCACTGTGAATGTAAGATTGAGGACAGTAATTCTAGAACTAGACCTCTTGTGTAAATATTAAGTGGTGACCTTCAAAAGGCTTTTAAAGCGTTGCCTATCGATATTAAAAAGTTATGTAGTTTGTCGCCACTGCACGGGTATGTGCAGTTTTAAAGCATGTCATGTTTGGTATCCATTTATTTGGCGTAACATCTTATTTTATATTTTATCAAACAATTTGGCAATAAATTGTGTTTTTGTGCATTAAGATTAAAAAAAAGTATAGTTTTTCCAGAAAAGCATTTGAAAAATCACTGCGCAAATACTGTGTGACATACAAAATTGCAACACCCACAATTTTATTTTCTAGGGCCATTGCTTTAAAAAAATATATAATGTTTTTGGGTTCAAAGTTATTTTCTAGCAAAAAAAATTATTTTTCATGTAAACAAAAGTGCCAGAAAAGGCTTGTTCTTCAAGTGGTGGGTGATGTGTGGCATAAGCTTCTAATGTTGGCCCTGAAATGCAAAGATAGTAGAAACACCCCCCCACAGATTATCCCTATTTGGAAAGTAGAAACTCCAAGGTGTTTGCTAAGGGGCATTATGAGTATTTTGCAGATCTCATTTGTTGCCACAAGTTTTTGGAAATTAAGAAAGAAAAGAAACATTTTCTTTTCCTTTTTTTCTTTTTCAAAACCCTGTTACATAGTTATTCTGGCTAAAAAAGACAAAAGTCCATCCAGTTCAACCATAGAAAAAAAAAAAAAAGTTATAATCCTATACCCACAGTTGATCCAGAGGAAGGCAAAAAAACCCCAGCAAAGCATGATCCAATTTGCGCCTTCCTCATCCCCTGAGAGGCAATCGGATATTCCCTGGATCAACTTTACCTATAAATGCTAGTATCCAGTTATAATGTGTGTACCTAAGAAATAATACAGGCCTTTTTTGAAGCAATCCACTGAGCTGGCCAGAACCAACTCTTGAGGGAGTCTATTCCACATTGTTACAGCTCTTACTGTGAAGAAACCTTTCCGTGTTTGGAGATTACATTTCTTTTCCTCCAGATGTAAAGAGTGCCCCCTTGTCCTCTGTGATGACCTCAGGGTGAATAGCTCTACACCGAGTTCACTATATGAACCACTGATGTATTTATACATGTTGATCATATCCCCCCTTAATCTCCTCTTCTCAAGAGAGAAGAAATTTAGTTCCTCTAATCTTTCCTCATAGCTGAGCTCCTCCATGCCTCGTATCAGTTTAGTTGCCCCTCTCTGTACTTTCTCAAGTTCCCCAATGTTCTTTTTGTGAATTGGTGCCCAAAACTGAACTGCATATTCCAGATGAGGTATTACTAATGATTTGTACAGGGGTAATATGATATCTCTCTCTAAAGTCTTTACCTCTTTTAATACGAGAAAGGATTTTCCTCGCTTTAGAAGCCGCAGCGTGGCATTGCATGCCATTATTAAGCTTGTGATCTACCAGAACCCCCAGATCCTTCTCCACCATTGATTCCCCCAGTTGTACCCCCCCAGTATGTATGATACATGCATATTCTTAACCAACAAGTGCATAACCTTACTTTTTCGTCAACATTAAATCTCATTTGTTAAAAAAATATCTGCAAAATGCTCACCATACCTCATTTGGGAGGTTGTTTGTATTTTCCTGGCATTTTAGGGCCTCCAAAACTGTGATAGGTAGTGAGGAAGTGATATGAGGACATATGCTCTTTGAAAGCCTGAAAGTGGTCCTTGGAGTTTGGGGGCCTGTATGTGGATTGGTACCAAAAAGTTTCTCACATGTGGTATCCCCATACTCGGGAGAAGTAGCAGAATGTGTTTTGGAGTGTTATTCCACATACAGTGGGGATTGAAAGTTTGGGCACCCCAGCTAAAAATTTGTATTAATGTGCATAAAGAAGCCAAGGAAAGATGGAAAAATCTCCAAAAGGCATCAAATTACAGATTATACATTCTTATATGTCAACAAAAGTTAGATTTTATTTCCATCATTTACACTTTCAAAATAACAGAAAACAAAAAAATGGCGTCTGCAAATGTTTGGGCACCCTGCAGAATTTATAGCATGCACTGATGGTCATAAAGTTATGGCTGATCGGTGTATATAAATAGAGCTAGATTCAGATTCAGACCATTGCAGCAACAGGTGTAAAAGATTATGGAAGTAATTTATTGTTAGTACTGACCCTCTGATACATGAAGCCCACGGAGTCGCTGATGAAAATACAGTTACTAGCATTACAAGTTTACTGTCCTAAACATATATCCATCACAAACGGTTACAGCTCAAGAATCCTGCTATTATAGAATATGCCACAAGGTGACTCCTCAATGCAGAGCCATCAAGGTTTTACATCTCCAGAATTTTCCTATTATGGAATACAAATTTTTAGCTCTGTATGTGATTATTGAACACAGTTGCAGCAAACCTGTGCTTTGTTCATTCAGAGTAAAGCAGCAGGTTTTCCTCCCCCCCCCCCCCTTTAGCACCACATACTCATCTTTCCTTCACTCTCTTGCCAAGAATGAAGAAAAAGGAAAGCATTACCACAAATCCAATGAACTTGAACATTGTAATTCTTGATTACTTTTTTTCATATGGTGAAAAAAAATTAATAATGGACTTGTTTCTCTTATTTTTTTTTCTCAGATCTTTTTTTACATGAATATATACAGTGAGGAACAGAAGTACTTGAACATCCTGCGATTTTGCAAGTTCTCCTACTTAGAAATCATGGAGGGTCTGAAATTCACATTGTAGGTGCATTCCCACTCTGAGAGACAGAATTTAAAAAAAAATTCAGGAAATCACATTGTATGACTTTTAAAGAATGTATTTGTCTTGCACTGCTGAACATAAGTATTTGAACACCTGAGAAAATCAGTGTTAATATTTGGCACAGAAGCCTTTGTTTGCAATTACAGAGGTCAAACGTTTCCTGTAGTTCTTGACCAGGTTTGCACACACTGCAACAGGGATTTTGGCCCACTTCTTCACCCAGATCTCCTCTAGATCGGTCGGGTTTTGGGGCTGTCGCTGAGCAACACAGAGTTTCAGCTCCCTCCAAAGATGTTCTACTGGATTAAGGTCTGGAGACTGGCTAGGCCACTCCAGAACCTTGATATGCTTCTTATGGAGCCACTCCTTGGTTATCCTGGCTGTGTGCTTCGGGTTGTTGTCATGTTGGAAGACCCAGCCACGAGCCATCTTCAATGCTCTGACTGAGGGAAGGAGGTTGTTGCTCAAAATCTCACAATAAATGGCCCCATTCTTCCTCTCCTTAATACAGGGCAGTCGTCCTGTCCCCTTCACAGAAAAGCACCCCCAAAGCATGATGTTACCACCCCCATGCTTCACAGTAGGGATGGTGTTCTTCGGATGCAACTCATCCTTCTTTTTCCTCCAAACACGACGAGTGACGTTTAGACCAAAAAGTTCTACTTTGGTCTCATCTGACCACATGACTTTCTCCCATGCCTCCTCTGGATCATCCAGATGGTCATTGACAAACTTCAGACGGGCCTGGACATGTGATGACTTGAGCAGGGAAACCTTCTGTGCAATGCATGATTTGAAACCATGACGGCGTAGTGTTCTACCCACAGTGACCTTTGAAACTGTGGTCCAAGTTCTCTTCATGTCATTAACCAGCTCCTCCCTTGTAGTTCTGGGCTAATTCCTCACCTTTCTTATCATCAGTGATACCCCACAAGGTGAGATCTTGCATGGAGCCCCAGTCCAAGGGAGACTGACAGTCGTCTTTAGCCTCTTCCATTTTCTAACAATTGCTCCAACAGTTGATCTATTTTCACCAAGCTGCTTGGCAATTGCCCCATAGCCCTTTCCAGCCTTGTGGAGGTCCACAATTTTGTCTCTGGTGTCTTTTGACAGCTCTTTGGTCTTGCCCATGGTAGTAGCTGGCGTCTGACTGACTGTAGGGTGAACAGGTGTCTTTAAAGAGCTCAGACAGGTGCTACTAAGTTAGATTAATGAGTGGAGTAGAGGTGGACTTTTTAAAGGCACAGTAACAGGTCTTTGAGAGACAGAATTCTTGCTGTTTCTTAGGTGTTCAAATACTTATGTTTAGCAGTGCAAGACAAATAAATTCTTTAAAAATCATACAATGTGATATCCTGAATTTTTTTTTTAATTCTGTCTCTCAGAGTGGGAATGCACCTACAATGTGAATTTCAGACCCCTCCATGATTTCTAAGTGGGAGAACTTGCAAAATCGCAGGGTGTTCAAATACTTCTGTTCCTCACTGTAGTTGTATTTGTACTTTTATTTCTTTTTAATTTATGTATCATATTTAAATTTGTATTTCTTGCATTGAGTTATTTTTTTACTAACTAGGATACAACACTTTAATACTTTTCAGGAATTCCACTCCTCTAGTGAGTTGGAGAAGCAGACGTTTCTTTCCTTTGTCAAGCAGTTAGAAGGGACTCTCCTCCAGCCTTACCATGCAGTACTGGAGGAGCTTCAGGTGAATGTGCTCTCTTTGGTTTCTTGCTAAAACATTGGAAAATATATTTATAGGAAAGTTTCTACCAATTCTGCCATTTTTCCTTAACCCTGTTTTAGACTTTCCCAGATTCTGGCAATCTCTGTCTTAAATAGTGTTTGCCACAAACCACACTGCCACTTTCATGTTAGAAATCTTCATATCTGACATTAAAGTGACACCCTCTCTCTCTCTCCCCTCTCTCTCTCCCTCCCTCGCAGGTTTGACCTAGGTTAGTGCTGAGTCAAGTTAGGGTCAAAGTTCACAGTCAGTATTTTTGGGCAGGATGTAAAAAAAAAACAAAAACATTTTTTAAATTAGTATTAGTATCAGTGTGTTTTAGTTAGGATACAAAAAGCAAAATGCACACTATTGATTCTGGAGTGTACTACTCACCTCAGCACTTAGTGCAATGCATGTAGTTAGCCACAAGGTGTTCTACAGGTCCAGAGCAGTTGCCCATTCCTGTGGTTTGCAGACTCTGAAGACTCCCACCATGATTGCCAACACCCCAGACAGGGACTAGTGACCTATTTAGTATGAGACTAAATATCTCCACTTCTTGCAGTACACTTATTAGTGTCTCCTGAATAGCATTAATTTTTATACAATTCTACTAAATTTAATTGAATGTTTAAAATTTCACATTTGGTGGTAACATTTCCACTATTCAGAGCTCAGTCTCAGGTGGATGGCTAAGTGGTACATT
Source organism: Staurois parvus (assembly GCF_062004578.1). Taxonomy (NCBI): domain Eukaryota; kingdom Metazoa; phylum Chordata; class Amphibia; order Anura; family Ranidae; genus Staurois; species Staurois parvus. Next base: position 6,450,400 of record NW_028318344.1, on the reverse strand, counting down.
ATACCAGAGTCCATATAAAGTACTCAAGCACATTTTCCTGTCCCTTTGCCACAAGGACTTTGCTACAGGACGGTCAACACCTGGGTTGCTGTGTATCCTTCCCCAGACATATTTACTCTATTTCCACACCCTACTCTGTGAGTACCTCAAAGGGAATATCCTCATTGATAGCAATGGTGGAAACCAGGAGCAATGGAACCAAAACAAAAGCTCAGGTAAATATTTGCCCTGCCGATGGGCTGTAAAGGCCACAAACTGCTCAGAGTCACACTGCTTTCCTTGCACCCTATTTTAACAATGGTCTCTTTATCTGATTCTAGCTGTTTCTCAGGAATGCTGTAACTGGCCTATCTGGTCAAGGCAGATTTCTCTGGAACTATGTCAGAATTTCTCAAACAACTAATGGCCTTAATTCAGCCATCACTGTCCAGAGTCCAAAAGTGCCAGGTTTCTTCTCCACCTCCACCTTCTCTACCTGAGTGGGAAGTTGAACTACCTCCCTTAGAAGAGATAGACATGGAAAACTTTAAAGGAGACCAAGAGGTGGTGTTTGAGGAGGCCATGTAAGATTTCTTACTTCCCCTCCTCCCATACATCATACACCCAATATGTAGATAGGCTTACTTCTTCTGTACATAAATGCCTTGATATAGTCACACTTGAATATCCTCTCGAAATCCCTCTGGGTACTAAGAGATCTAAAAAAGACATTTGCCATTCATGAACAAATAGAATGGGAATTTTATGAGAATTGGGTTTCTCCTGAAATGTTTTTCAATTTTCTGAGAATTATTGCCGAGCTATGTCCAACGCAAAACAAATTCATTAAATAGGACTGGTTCAGTAGTAGACCCTGCTTTTTCGATCCTTAACATCTTAATGTGCCTATAAAAGATGTTCCTTCATTTATGGTTTCTGCTCTTGTAGGTCCAGCCCTGTAACCAGGTTTTGCTTCAATTTCTGTTTGTCAAACTGCAGCTAATTGGACTAAGCCAATGAACACTCAGTGGGATCCTGACTTTGAGGACCTAACTCTGGAGGAACACTTACAAACACTGTCTTTTGCCTCACTTTGCTGTGTTGATGTCCCACAACAAGTCGTGACATAAATTTCAGGAATGGCTCTCATTTCTGTCAATTTGCCTAGAATCTTATGGCTGAAAACCTTTTCAATTGAAGCTGCCTGCAAAAGATGCTTCACTCGTATACCATTTGATGGAAGATGTTTCTTTGCTGAGGCACTTGACAAGTCCACAAGAAGATGTCACAAGAGGAAAGGTCCTTCTCCCACATTGTAAGGCTCCAAAATCCCACTCTTCAGGGGCTTCTACCTTCTCAAAGGCAAAGCACCACACCACTTTCCTCATGCTTCAACCTCAAAGCCAAAACATTCAGTCCTTCCTTTCGGTTCAAGACTTGAAACACAAAGGCCACCAAGTCTGCAGCCAAGCCATTTCCACAATGCAGGAGCTCTCTCACTCTTAAGAGTTGGGGAACATCTGCTACAGTTTGCATTCCTTTTGGTCTCTGATATCCCAGAGTATATAAAGATGATCCCACAAAAAGTCCAGAGTTTATTATCTTAAAGGCATACAGCTAAAACACCCTTAATGGTAAAACATACTGAGTATTCCTAATGGGTGACCATGTTGTTCAAAGTTCCTAAACAGCCGTGACGGTTTGTAACAATAAGGACACATAATAACAGCAGTGATTCCTTGTACACCCCCCAGGAAGGCCGTACAGTTGACAGCTCTCGTGTACCATGAAAAGAAGGAAGATCTGTCAAGTTTTAAGAGTGCCATCTTATCTTGTTCATTGATTGAACTTTACTGACACCTGACTTTTCATTTTTCAACCCTTTTGTTTGCTGTTGCACTGTTGCCTCTTCGTTTCCTTTGTAAAACCCTTCTTCAATAATATTTTATTGCACAATTTTTTCCTTTTCATTATTAAACCATATTTTAAAAAGTGTTTCAATTATCGCTAATGCACTATAATGCACTAACGTAAAACTTAAAGAATCCCTGTTTCTTGAAGAGTGCTACTACATGGTAAATTTCTGGAAATACCTGTCATAAAGTGCTATTGCTAATATTGTGAACGCTTACTACTTCTCGAAGAAAGTAGTTAGTGACAGTAAAGAGTTAGTTGCCTAGTTAACTAAATCCAGTGACATTCGTTCTCAATCTGCTGGAACTTAGATTGTGATCCCGCAAGCTGGAAAATCTTTGTGCACGGTGAGGCTAAGAGTATCATTGTTGCGAATCAGTGACAATATGGTGTGAGGTTGACTGGCCATCTGTCACAAGTGAGTGACAGAGGGCAGTGGTCTGACCTGCATTTGTCGCACCACCAACGCATTTCAACCCAGCAAGGGTCTTTAATAATGGCACACCAACCCATGGTTTCAAAGATACACAAAAAAAGAGTTTCAAACTGCACTCCCCAGTTGATTCACTCACTCAAACCAACCAAAATCTGCCCAAAGACAGTCAGATTTACAGAATACTCTGGACCATCTCTTGTCCCAGGAAGGGTTCTATTCCCTCTAGAGGACAGATTCAAATTATTCTATTCAAACATGTTCATGGTACCAAAACTCACCAAGGCTGCTTTTCCTATTCTGGACCTAAAATCCCTAAGCAAATACCTTCTCCTTCCCTCTCACAAACAAGCTCATCTCTATATAAGGTCTCTTGCTCAGAACGTAAAATCCAACAGACAGTAGCGTGAGAGTCCTAGGTCACATGGTTTCCTCATTTAAGGTTGTTCTCAGTTTTGCTCAAGGCCCTTTCAACAGAATATTTTGTTGGCTTCTTTGCAGTCAAACAAGGAGCTCCATAGTCTGGTCGATTGCCAATCCTCTCTTGGATATAGGAAACTCCTTTCTCCCACCCTCTTGGGTGGTGATAACAGATGCCAATCTCACAAGCTGGGGAGGAATATTTTAATCTCTCACAGTTCAGGAAACCTGGTCACCCAGGGAAGCAAAGCTCCCTCTCAACATCTTGGAGCTCAGAACAATAAAATTGGTTTTGCAGAACTGGAACCCCCTTCTCCAGAGACACCCAATCAGGGTGCAGTCAGACAATGCCGCAGCAGTGGCCTATATCAATCATCAGGGAAAACCTGAGGTACAGTCAGCTTCGAAAGATATAACTCTGATCCTATCTTGGACAGAAAAGTAGTTCCAGCAATCTCAGCTGTTCACATTCCAGGAATGGAGAGTTGGAAGGCAGATTTCCTCACTCATCACTACCTGGACCAAGGGGAATGGTCTATTCTTCCTAACATTTTCAATCTACATCAGAAATAGAGATGTGGATATCCTGGTCTCCCAGTTCAACATCAAGTTACCCCTGTTTGTGGCCAGGACCAAGGATTCTCTAACACTGGCATTGGATGCTCTGATAATTCCATGGACTCCGTTCAAGTTAATATATGCCCTTCCTCCAGTATGGATTCTTCCTTGACTGCTCTGCAAAAGAGGAACAGAGGAAATTGGGGATTTTTTTTCACTTTTTAGTGTTCCAAACTGGTCCAGAAGAACCTGGTACAGAGTCATATTCAAACTAGTAGGTGATCCCTGGCCCCTTCCAAACAGGCCTGACCTGCTGTCTCAAGGTCCTGTGTACCATCCTGCTTCTCAGTCACTGGCTTTAATGGCATGGCAGTTGAAGCTCACGTATTAAAGTACTTGGGTGTTTCTGACTCCTACATGTTCCCACATTACTCAAAGCCAGAAAAGCCAGATTGAGGAAAATGTACTCTAGATTGTGCTCTCCTGGGCATTCAGACATCAGGTGTATGTTGCTCAGCTCTGTAAGGCCACCACTAGGTATTTAGTTCATAGATACTGCAAGTTTTGCCAGGTGGATGTCCAAGCCTTTAGGGATGCAGCTTTCAGCCGCAAGGTTCAGTAGCATTCTGTGTTGGGTCTTTGACCCTTATCTGTTTTAATGGGCACATTGGCATAGCTTTTTTCTTTGTAACCCACCTCTCTGATTCATTGCTTAGGAAAGTCCCATGGTATATGAATATCCATCTGTGTCCTGTACTGTACAATTAACGAAAAAAAAAAGAAATGTTGACTTGCCTGTAAATTTCATATCTTAACAGTACAGTACAGAATACATGCCACCCTACCCTATGTTCCAGTGTAGGGGTGGGCTGGGGTTATAGGGGGACATGTCTAAAAGCTTTGTTAGTGTCCAATCACCTGAAGGTAGAGGCCTATAATCCAGGATCTTTGAATATCCAGCCTGTGCCCAGTACTGTACTTATGGGAAACTACAGGTAAGTCAAAGTACCTTTCTAAAACCTGTCTATGCAAGTCTTTTTATATAAATTAGGTAACTTACGTTTTGTGACTTTCTCAGTGGTATAACTTCTTTTATATGTTGTACTACATTCTCCAAAACCAGCATTCTTACTATGATAAAGTGATATGGATCTCTGCACTGACACCTTTACATTGCTTGGTGTAGTTGTTGGTATGATAAAACACAGAATATTACTGATCTAGAGAACACTTGCCGGTGTACATGAACAGATATCTTGGCCTACACAGCAGCTGGACTGATACAGAACAGAAAAAGACAGGACTGTAGTCAGTACTAAAATATGGTTCCCCGGTAGCACACACTTCATTCTTGAGCATATTTACTAAGTACTACTTTGCTGTACATCTTTTTTTTCCCTTATTTATTTGCGTATGTAATGGAACAGGGATCTGGGAACTGACACAAAGCTATTGCAACATAATAAACACTTGCAATGATTGCTTGAAATGTGTTTTCTTTTTAATGAAATATGCTTTTTCTCTCCTAGACTTTGTATGATCCCATCAATCCTGACTGTGACGCTGTGCTAGATTCCAGCAGCCTCACAGACAGAGAAAAGCTATCCAGAGAAAAACAGGTGTTAGAGCAAATGCAGCCAGTTCTGGATCAGGCTAACTTTAATGTGTTGTCTGAGGATGCTTTGGCTTATGCACTAATTGTGCATCACCCTCAGGACGGAGTGCAGGTATTTGATGTATTCTTTTATGTATTAACACAGTATGCCTCAAATGTGTATTCGAATGCTTATTTCTGCCTTGCTTTGTAATGGAATGTTAGCCTTTATGTGAAAGGTCTGGGTTGTGCAGCACAAATTCTTATTCTAAAGAGCACATCCACATTCCTACACTGCATATGTGAATGAAGTGTCATATTCAATTTCATTTTACTGTGCAGGTATGAAATGTCACCAAAATCATAGTTACATAGAGAGCCTGGCTGAAAAAAGACAAAAGTCCATTCAGTTTAACCATTAAAAAAAATAAAATAAAAATAATTGTGCAATTATTTTATAAAAGCAAATATTCCTATGGACAAAAGCTTGGAGTGGCAGATCATGCATGTGTAAGAGTATAGGTTGAACCTTCCAGTACATCATGAATATTACTGTATTGATGCAGTCAGTAGTTTCCTGTGAACTAGGTGGTGAAGTAAGAATTTGCTGATGCTGTAGTCTTTCTTTCATCACTTACCCAAGAGAGCTTTGTTAAAGTGTATCTAAACTCAGAACTAAACATTTTATGTATTGCAACTTGCCGATCCAGTGGCTGGATTATTTTTACCTGTGATCCTGCCAGTAACGCACATTCTGACCTTAGGTGGAAATAATCACTCACTGTACTATATATGTAAAGAAGCAGCATTGTTACCCTACGACAGGCAGTGTGTTTGGACTACAGTACACCCCTTGTTCTCTTAGCCAATCACAGTGCAGCAGAGGCATAAAGCACAGATATATATGGGCGGATTGGTTTCTGGAGAGATCAACAGGTATTGCTTGCACTTATCAAAGAGATACAGTGGGTATAGAAAAGAATCACCCCCCTTTAAAATAATCACATTTTGACGCTTTGCAGTCTGAAATAAGGATAGACAGAGTTTTTGTGTTATCCAGCTGTATTTATAACATCCAAGTAAAAGATATAACACCAACATGTCAGAAAAAAAATAAAAAACAGAATCACTGAGTTGGAAAAAGGATTACCCCATTGTCAGTATTTTGTTGAACCACCTTTTGCTTTAAGTACAACCTTTAGTCTGTTGTGATAAGTCTCTACTAACCTTGCACATCTAGACTGCAATATTTGCCCACTCTTCTTTGTAGAACTGCTCAAGTTCAGTTTAATTTGATGGTGACCATTTGTGGACTGCTGTCTTCAAGTTATTCCACAGATTTTCAATGGGGTTTAAGTCTGGGCTCTGACAAGGCCACGCAAGGACATTCACCTTTTTCTCCTTCAACCACTGTGTGGTCATTTTTGCTGTGTGCTCTGGGTCATTGTCATGTTAAAACATAAACCTTCTTCCCATTGACAATTTTCTGGCAGAGGGTAGCTGATTTTCCTCAACAATTATCAGTATTTTGCAAAGAAACACCACCATAACAGGATATTACCACCTCCATGCTTTACTGTAGAAATGGTGTTATTTGGATGGTGAGCTGTATTTGATTTCAGCCAGATATATCGTTTAGTGTTGAGGCCAAATAATTCAATTTTAGTCTCATCTGACCATAACACCTTTTTTTGTGGCCTCAGAATCTTCAAGGTGTGTTATGGCAAAGCTCAGTCATGACTGCATGTGGCATTTCTTGAGGAGTGGCTTTTTTCTTGCAACCCACCCATACAAGCCACATTATGTCACATGCACAGAATGACCACTCTTTGTCATAAATTCCTGCAACTGCTTCAGAGTTGCTGTAGGCCTTTTGGCAGCCTCTCTGACCAGTTTCCTCTTGGCTTTTTCATCCAGTTTGGAGCAATGTCCTGATCCAGGGAGGGTCTGTATTGTACCAAATACTTTGCACTTCTTAATATTAAACTCCACTGTGCTTCTAGTCATTGATAAAGCCTTTGAAATGCTTTTGTATCCATCTCCTGACTTGTGCCTGTCCACAACTTTATCCCGGGAATCTTTTGACAGTGCCTAGCCACCCATAGTTGATTGTTTGCGTCAGTTGCACTCTTAGGAACTGAAATGCTCCTGGAAAGCTCTTTTCATGCTGAGCTAGTCAAAATAGCTATAGCTACTCACAGTTGAAAGTCAGAAGACTTTGTGTGCCATTGAGAAGGTGATTAGCTACACCTGATTGAGTCATTTTTAGGAGGGGGTGATCATTTTTCCAACTCAGTGATTCTGTTTTTGAATTTGTTTTTATTTTTTTTCCTGACATGTTGGTGTTATATCTTTCACTTGGATGTTATTGTCAGGGCAGGAGCTGAGGAACGGACAGGCAGGCCTAACAATGTAACGCACTGGCTGACGACAACCACCACCCACAGACCAAAGTCCCTCAGGGCGCGGAGTCTAAGTCCCAGGCTGCCCTTCACCAGGGCCCCTGATGGTGGGGATGGACTTGACGCAGCCAGGAACCAGGTCGCGGCCCCCGAGACACCTCAGCTGCGGTAATGGCCGCCGCCAATGGCGTGTAGCTGGTGGAAGAGACAAAAGAGTAGTCAGACAAGCCGGGGTCAACAACAACAGGACAGAACAGTACAGGACAGCAGACGAGAATCACAGGTCATGAGCCGGGTTCAGCAACAGAGGGTCAGATCAAAGGAGAATACAAAGAATAGTCAAGACAAGCCGAATCAGATACCAGGAGAGTCACGAGAGTCAGAACAGAGTAACAGCAACACAAAGACACAAGACACAAGTGCAAAGAGCATGTGCTTGCCACAGGCTTATATGTCATCAGCCACACCCCTCTGGAGGATGGACCACAGAAACCTGAAGGCATAAAAGGGCTCCCATCATGCACAGCAGAATCCAAGATGGACACCAGCACATGAAGTAACAACCACAGGAAAAAGGTAGGACCTTGACAGTTATAGGTTGCAATGAGTAAATGCAGCTGCATAAAACAAAAACGGTGTCTGTCTTAATTTTAGGCTGCAAAACAACAAAATGTGATTATTTTAAGGAGATGATTATTTTCTATGCCCACTGTATAACAAACAGACCAAAAATAAGCAAATAAGAGAAGTATATTTTTAGAATTGATGTACACTTCAACTAGAGATGTCTGCATCAGTGCTGGATTCATGACTACCTGTCATGTGTGATTACCCTAGAATCACTTGTGAGCTTTACTACTGATCTGCCATCTGCATCAGATTGTCTAACACTGTCTAATGTTGACAGCATTTGATGCAGGTTCCTGCAGACAAGGATATAGAGTTGTAGTATTTCCCCAGTATACATGTGCTACTACCTGGATGTTTTTTGCATTAATTCATACACACTTAAACACATTTAGTAAATTACTGTTTTACTAGAATGAAAAAGCAGTAAAGGATACTGTATACTGGGGGGATCTGTTTATGGTAAAGGGTTATGGTATTATTATTATTATAATACAGGATTTATGCAGTTTACTGTGAGGTTATATGATATTTGATTTGTTATGTCATATTGGAAGTGCTTTACCAGTATTTGATGTTAGAAATAAAGCATAATTTGTATAACATGAAAGCTTGCTGTGGCACTTTAGGTTCATGTGAATCTTGATAAATACGAATATATCCGTTACTGGGCACTTGGACAAAGACTTGGACCCCTAACCTCACAGATGAACTCCAAGGAATCACTTTTCTCCCGAAGTCCACGCACCCCACCAGAAAGGCAAGACTTGGTTCTGGGTGGTCACCATGTACAATGTAAATATGGAAACATTGTAATAACCAGTATACAGAACACATTGTATGACTTTGTGAATATACTCTTCCCCTGTTCTGGGAATTGTGTATTTATATTGATATACTGTGAGTAATGTTGGGTAAGGGCCATGTCACACAAGCTGTTTTGTAGAAAAGATTTGTAGCCACTACAAACCTCTCATTATATTTATGGCAATTTTTAGCTGGCTGCGCTGTTGCCACTGATAGCTTCTGTATAATGTGAGCTGTGTATCTTCAGGAGTGGCACGATCATCATCAGCTGCTGTAGATAACATGCACCAATGTTGCTGAAACTGAAGCATTACAGGAATCATCTAAATCTACAAACATTTGGTGTAAGCCCTACAGCTTAAGGCAAGGGTTAGTTTTGCCTAATAACTAGAGCTGGGATTTAACAATACCAAAAACTGTTGACAGGTATGGGGTGCAGCCCCGCTGGAATGAACAAATAGTACTGTGGGGAGGGAAGCTTAGTATCACGCTCTGACTATACTCAAAAGTGTGCCCCATCAAATCTGCCCAGCATTCTGGTGAGCCACAAGATGCTGAAAATGAAAGGTATGACAAAGTACATCTAGGTACCTGCCTTTCATACTTGTCAGCAGCTTTCAGTATTCTTAAAGTGAGTCCATTTATTTCTAGCAGCAATAAAGCTTTTATGAGAGGTTTTGCAGGTGCTTCAAACCATGAATAAAAATATGCTCTTCTGACAACCCTAATAGAAATTGTGTTTGCTAATAGTCAGGTTTTTGAAAAAGTAAACCTGTCACAGATAGGAGCAGTGCATACTGATAAACAATGCATAAAAACTGCATATCAATACAATCAGTATATCCAGAGCTGTAGGCAGCTGACATTGAATGCAACATCCCTGGAACAGTTTGGTTCTATCCCTCCCTCCTGTTGGTCAGCAAAGCAGCCCACTATTTATTAATTATTTATTTTAGATTTGGATAGAGTGGTGAGGTGGCTAGAACCAGGGTCAGGTTTGTATTGCTGTCTATTTTCTCATTAAGGAAATTCACTTTGTCAGATTGTCCTTATCACCAATGTAACCACAAGTTAATGTGAGGGTAAATCCAAATTTTTGAGTTTTCACCAGACCATTGATAGAGGGGAAATCTTCCAATGGGGACAATTTGTTTTGTGGCAGAGGTGATTTCTCTCACATTGGAAAGATACCCTTTCAATTTCTGTTGAGACTACAGAAGAGGAAGTGAAGGGAAAATTTCTGTAATGAGACACAGATGGGAAAATCATTCCCTACTCTAGCCCAAACAGAAAAAAAAAAAGTTTTAGCTTTATGTACACTGACAGCGGTTTTAACACTTCCCTACTCTATCCAAACTAAAAAAGATTTGACTTTAGCTATACTCTAAATTGTCCAGTTCTGTGACTGTTTAAGAAAAATAATTTACCTCTATGCCCAGTTCCGTTAATTCCTAATTTGCTTTGCTTACCATATACTACAGTGCTCTTCAAGTTAAGCACCTTATACCACAATCTCTGTGCTATGGGTTATATATGAAGTCATCTGAACCTGGAAAACCTTTTAGAATATTCAGGTTTATTTTTAGATCTTCCATACATTATATATCTTCTTTACTATACATCTGTACATTAAATAAGAAGGGCATGCAAGGCAAAAATGCCTGGTATTTTACAGCTATTACCTGTCATTCATTTATTGTTTGCAGTTCTACCTTCTAATGGTTTAATTTTTCTTCCAACAGGCGATTCTTTAAGCGGGTTCTACTAGCAGCTCGACCTAAAAACTCCCATATGGTTTTAAAATGCTTTAAAGATATACCTCTGGAGGGGTTAGAGCAGCTGCTTCCTGTTGTAAAGGTGCGAACGTCCAGCTTTGATCGCACTTTATTGAACATTATGCTGCTAGTAAGCGGAGGCATTGTGTTTGTCAATGTGGGGATGGTGGTCGTCACAGACCTGAAGATTGGAACTTCCTTGCTCTTCTTCTTGTTTGCTGGATTCATGACTTTCCGAGCTTGGAAGGTGAGTAGTCAAACTATTTGGAAATCTAAAAACTGGGAATAAAAAAGTATTCAGAATCTGAATCTAAAGCAAAACCTGATAGATTATTAGTTTAATATCAAGCTACAAAAATGAAACAAAAAAGACACAACATCACAATACTACAGTATTAAAATATTTTTAACAACAAAATGAAAATTGGCATCTTCCTGTAAGAGAAGAGGTAGTATACTCCTCTCTCTTCAGCAGCCCGTGTACCTTTCCTACGCCATCAACCTCATGTAATCTCTGTCAACATCAGACACGGAGCTTACAAAGGGTTTGGACTCCTGGCTCCAACAGAGGAATGCATGCTTAGCCATCCCTTGGTGTTATTAAAAGTGTATGCATAACTTTTTCTTTATTTTTTGAAAGGCAGAGGAAGTCACAAACTATCGGGTTATACTGCCAACTTTAGGACAATGAGACACTGTCAAACAAAATACTGTGGTCGGCCCAGTTTAACCTCTCATACTTCCAGCATACCTTGTTTTTTGCTAACGTCCTAGGATATAGGACTCCTTTCTCTGCTCTGTGGAGAAAAGTCCAACATTTCTTGTTAGCTACTTTTTTCTTACCTTTTTCTTTAATCAAGATTCCACTGCTGAGCTGGTCTTTCTATGCAGCTATCTAGATCAGCCTTTCCTAAGCAGGACTTTGGAGTGTCATACCCAAAACTGGTGGACAAGATATGCAGGGCTAGCTAGAAGATAACCGTCCGCCACTGGGTTCTGCAAGTGCCACTTTCCAGTCTAGAGTGTACTGTGTTAGCTATTGACAGCTCTGCCCCAGATGTGACCCGGTCTCTGAAGGCTCACTCAGATTTATCACAGAAGTTTTATGTTTTAGGGATTGAGAACTGCCACTATCTACTGAGTGGAGTTTTGCACGTGCTCTGCACTTTTTCCCGTAATTCAGTGTTTAAGAAGACCTTCCTGCTGCTGCTCTAGAGTGCAAGTGACACACGGAATCCTCTTTAGTCAATTTCTGCTGCTGCCTACAGTGACCTGCACACCTTCAGCTGCCTGACCCTTCTCCTGTAGTTGGAGTGCCTTTCTGGAGATCTGTTCTCACTGGCAGGTCCTTTAGTGTAACCAGGTTTAGCAGTAACCTTAGTTTGTTAGACACTAGCTGAACTAATCTGTAGGGATCTAATCACTACAGAAGTCAATCCCTTGATCATAGATCCCCTTGATCTCATCACCACAGCTTTAAACCTTAAAGTGGTTGTAAAGGCTCAAGGTTTTTTACCTTCATGCATTCTATGCACACTTATAGCTCCTCGTTGCACCACACAGTCTCTTAGATTTACCGTCTACTTGTGTCCCCACCCACCACATATAGGTTGCCATACATTTCCAAATGGGAACAAGTTTTAGGGCTAAGCCTTACGGACAAACAGGTAGAGAAAATTCTCCTGTCCACTTATAAAACCTCCATTGACTCCAGATACCAACAACCTTAATTCAACCTGTTGACACTGGTATTTCACGCCTGTTAGGATCGATAAAATGCTTCCTCAATGTTCCAACATCTGCTGGCATAGTGGAGAGGAGACTGGCTCTTTTCTTCACATCTTTTGGTCCTGTCATTCCCTACATACCTACTGGTCAGATTTGTGCCGTATTACTCAGAAATTTACCGATCATGTGATATTGTGGGACTGCGTTTTTCATCCTGCATCCCCACCATATATCCGGGTAAACCTACAGATGCTCCATTCTACCATTATTGTTCACTGCTGTGAAAAGCTGCATCCTGCTTTTCTGGAAGCAGAAACAGGCCCCATCAGTATCTGTCTGGGGGACTTGGTGGCCACGAGGAGGGGCCTTTGAGAAAAATTCCTCAAAAAGTGGTTCTGCTGGCACAAATTTATTTTGTACACAGAGGAGGCCACTCTGCTGGTTTTGCTGGGTCAGGAGGGATGGAGGAGTGGATGGCAACTTTCTGCCCCTTTTCCTCTTCATGCTCCACTTCCCTCTTTCCCCTCACCTTCTCCTTTCCTCCCCTCTTTCTTAAACCCCCTTTCTTTTTTTTTCTTTTTACACGCCCGCACTCCTCCCCCCATCTCTCTCACCCCCGCATTTTCTACTCTCTTCTCTTTATTGAGTTTGAAATGCAGAATGAAACAAGTGGTACAGAGACAACTGAACGCTTAATCACATACTCTGATAAACCTGGGTGGCATTTAAACGGGCCTAAGATGGTACACAGTCCTCTCTCACTGAACCACTGAATGAACATGTTATTTCTGATGTTTCTGTTTTATGATTTCTGTACTGCCGGAGTGTGATGAAATTAGGAACTGAAAAAATAAAATGGGAACCCTAAAGCAAAAGCAAGTTTTACCATTCCACTGTGTTTAGACAACTTTTTCAGTTATGTTTTGGAAATACATATCTGGAACTTTGTAAAAGCTGTGTTGGAAGAAAACTACAAGGCAATACTTTTTTAAAATATTTTACTATTTATTTTTAAAGGGAAGAAAAATGTATATGTAAGGTGTGGAACAAAAACAGCTTTGGAAAAAAAAACACTCTCTGTGGGTTTATAGAGAGTAAAAGGTTTGGGGACTCCAAATACAGTAGTTGACATGCCTGATGTATTTTATCACTTCGGAACTAACCTTTTTAAAGGGGATTGTGTTAAAATCACATCTGTGATCAGTTGCAACCTTAAAAGAGGAGTAGGGCTTTTTTTTGCCCATTTATACTTAACTAGGTGGATGCAGCATCTGTCCAGCTCTACATGTGCGAATTTGGTGATCACATGACTGCTAATCGCTGAGTTCTCAGAGCTGCTCTGAGCAGAGAGCTGGACTGTCAGTAGTCGCCGCTCTGTGCTCTGCCTTCTCCCCCCCCCCCCCCCACGCGCTCACTGGAGCGCTGGGCTGTGGAGGAGGAGAGGCTGGCTCAGGCTCTTAACACATTGCTGAGAGGCTGAGCCAGATGCCACTCCAGACTCTGGGGTAGATCCCAACTTTAAAGTCGGGATCTTTCCCAAGCCTGGACCAGGAATATCAGCAGACAGTGGGCTTCAGCCCGCTGTCACCTGAAAACGGGTCACAGGAGTTGCAGAACAAACAGTACTCCTGTGATCCACAGGAGAAGTACAGCCAAAAGAGCTTTGGCTGTACTTCTCCTTTAATACTCATTAGACTGGCCATGTATGGATACATTTTCTCCAAGCAAGGTGGATGGAAGAATGCTCCCCATTGTGTATTGTATTCTGATAGCGGGATTGTAGTGATGATTGAAAGAAAATGTTCATAAAGGCTGAATCGGGAGAAGTCGATTATTAGACTTATATGGAACAGGAATGGCCATAGATCGAAATTCTTCCAGTTCCTGTTGAACCTGCCGAATTTCAATCCATCTGTGGCCAGCTTCACACTGTGCTGAGTAGTTGAAGTGATTTTAAAGATTCCTATTTTTGTTTAAATAACAAACATGTCATACTTTCCATTGTTTTGTACAGAACAGCCCCAATCCTCTTCTTGTGTCACCCGCTGTCACTGCAGACCTCTCCCCCATGCTGAGTGTCCTCCGCAAGCTGCATGCTCTGGGGGCACTCGTGCGTGCTCGCTCCAAAGCCGCCTCTGTGTGTTTATGAGGCACACAATGGGGCTCGACCTTGTCCCCCCGCTCCCTCCTCCTCCTCCTGTAGGAGCCAATGGTGCGTGAGGAGGCAGAGACTCAGGAGAACTTCTGCTCTCATTCACATTGCTAGATTGGTATCAGGCTTAGGTGCGTATTAGGGGGGCTGAGGGGAGAGCTGCACACTGAAGGTTTTTTACCTTTATACATAAAATGCAGGAAGGTAAATTACCTTCAGGCTTCAGAACCACTTTAAGTCCTTTATTTTATGTTCCCATTATCAATACACTGTGAATAATAGGTTTTCTCAGTTCACTCATTTCTTGTTTTTTTGTGACAATTCTATTTATGTATATTCCAGGTGTTTTCTCAGAGGAGAAGAGCCCATTCACTGGAATTAGCTCATATGTTGTACTACAGGAGCACATCTAACAATGCGGAGCTGCTGGGTGCCTTGACTCTCAGAGCACAAGAAGAACATGCAAAAGAGGTCATCTTAGCCCACAGCTTTCTAAAGCGGCTTAACCTAACAAGCAACGGGCATAGCACAGGTGTCAGAGAAATGAAGTTTTATTTATATTACTGAAACTACTGCACACTTTGGCAGCTGTGTGGGCTTAGTGATTAACACTAATGACTTATAGCACTCCTTGTTGTAATTCCTAGAAGGGTACACTCAGCATTGAGCTAGTATATCTATTCCTCCAGCTATCCAAGGCTGTCATTCACCGGTCCCGGCCGGTGATTACTCGCCGGTCGGGTCCCGGTGTTTGCCGAGGATCTCTGACGGGGGGGAGAACTGTTAGTAAACAAAACAGTTTTCCTCCCTGTCAGCTCATGCACACTGCTTTGCATGGCTGTGCATAGCACAGCCATGCAAAGCAGTGTGCTTACAGTGAAGCACACAGACACAGCCCATAGTAAAACACACCAAGCACACAGTTAACCCTTTGATCGCCGCACCCTTTCCTGCCCAGTGCCATTAGTACAGCATCAGTGCTTTTTATTAGCACTGATCACTGTACTGGTGTCACTGGGGATGTCAGTGACACCAAGTCAGTTCTCCCCAGTATCAGAATACTCACCGAAGTCCCGCTATAAGTCGCTGATCTCCACCCTTACTAGTAAAAATATTTAAAAAAAATCCCAGTATATATACTGCCATTTGCAAACGCGATAACTTTCACATAAACCACTTAATTTACACGTATTGGGATTTTGTTTTAGCAAAGATGTGTAGCAGAATACATTTTGGCCTAAATTTATGACAAAATTAGATTTTTAAATTTTTTTTACTGGACATATTTAATAGCAAAAAGTCAAAAATATTGTTTTTTTTTTTTCAAAATTGTCAGTCTTTTTTTTTTTTATAGCGCAAAAAATAAAAAACCACACAGGCAATCAAATACCACCGAAAGAAAGTTCAATTCGTGGGAAAAAAGGACATAAACTTCATTTGGGTGTAGCGTTTCATGACCGCGCTATTGTCAGTTAAAGTGACGCAGTGCCGTAACGCAAAAAATGGCCTGGTCAGATAGGGTGGTAAATCCTCTGGAGGGAAAGTGGTTAAATAGAATTATGATTGGGATAATTCTTACATACTGCCTGGCTAGTTTTTCCCTCCACATGTTAAAATGTACAAATTTGGCTCACAAGTTTACTAAGATCTACAAAATATTATATGTTCTGCAAACAGAGGAATTATAGAATAAAAATATGGTACTTTCACTTTTGTATATCACATTATATTCGCACAATTGTTTATAAGATACATATTTTCAGTAAAAAAAATACAGATTTTGTTAGTGCACACAAGCACATTATGGTCTCCAAATGTTTCACTAAACGTAAAAAAATTAGACTGGATTGAGTTAATAAAATCAAATATATACAGCTTTAAAATTGGAAATGCTTGAAAAACTACAGTGCTCAAAATTGTAAATAAAGACTACATGTAAAATGTTTACAGCTCACCAGTTTAGAATTAAGTCAAATTATAAACCAAACAATTTACTTCTACTTCTGGCTTAGATAGAAGTGGTGCTAAGAGAGCCCTGAGCCTACATAAGTCTGGGAAAGCCAGTCTGTAGAATGGAACAGGTGGCTTTATAGCCACTTGGAACACTTCTCGTAAAGAGAGGAAGGCAGATTAATTACCAACAAGCTCAGGAAAGCTATTGTTCAACTCTTTGATTTCTGTGACATATAATACATGTCCTTGGCAACATTATTTTTTTTTAACTTGCCTTGTCTCAGCTTTAACATTTGAAAACAAATCTGCACTCTTAGCTTTCTAGACTGTTACCAGGTTCTCTGTGCTTGGAGGTAACATTCGTTTCTATTTAGAGCATCATAGAAACTCAGGGAACATAGTTATTCAAATACTACCTTTAGCCAAGAAGTCAGAGGTTCGATCACCTTTTCATAAAACCTCCAAATTTTTGTTGCTGAAGTTGATATTTACCTAATGAAACAGAGAGACTACATGGTCCGTTTCTACTTGGTGTGCCATATTCAAAGGAATCATAAATATAGAGGACTTTTTTAAGGCACCCAAGAAAGAAACTGTAAAAAAAATATTATAATTATTTTTCCTAACTTTTTATTACAAATTCATAAAAATAAGACTGATAAAAAAATAGTGCAATGGCTGATCATGAAATGTTGGGTCAGAGATGGACTGTTAATGATCGCTCAGTACATAAACAGAATATACTGGGTTTCACACCTTAACTCTGTACACCACTAATGGGTACACCTATTCATCAAAATGAATCACTATTACATGGAAAAAACTTTAGAAACTACTGATCCACTCAGCAATCAGCAAGTAAGTGCAAGTAAAGTGTGGATGAAGTAACATGGTGTCATATGAGATGAATGTTACATGATGGATGCCCAACAGATCACCTAACATCCCATGTCTTTTCATACTAGCCCTGTTTACTCTTGGTAGAGCCGAGATGTTTTATGGTGATCCTTGTGAGGTCTGTCTATGGTGGGTGACCTGTGCGGGGCAGCTGTTGACTCCCAGATCTCTGTATTTTTAATGTTAGCTTAGTGAATGTATATTGTAGTGAACTGATGGACACAATATATGCAAGTGGTTCTCTTTATGTTACCGCCATATGGTGATTCATAGAATTATGTTTGTTGCCATTATAATTATTCCCTGAAGAAGATTACATGTAATTGCAACACGGAGCTTAGTGTCTACTGTAATCTTCTATTGGGCATCCATCATGTAACGTTCATTTCATATGACATCATGTTACTTCATCTATTCTGTACCTGCACCTACTTGCTGATTAGTTAGTGGATCAGTGATGTTTATATCGTGTTTTCCATGTAATAGTGGTTCATTTTGATTGATAGGTGTACCCATCAGTGATCTACAGGATTCAGTATATTCTGTTTATGTACTGAGAGATCATTAAAAGTCTATAGACTGACCCAACAATTCATGATCAGGATTTTCTGGGGCTCTGAAAAATAAGCTGATATTAATTGCAAACATCTAGGGGAGCCTAATGTACTTCAGATGCCATTTATGAAGGAAAGAATTAGCACAGATCAATTCAAAGTGAATTTTAAATTTGGGTCTTGGGACATACAAATGCTGGTTTCTACCCTGTTCCTGACAGTCATTCAACCTAATCTCCACACTCTAACCTTGGTAGACTTCTTAGATTACCATTCCAATGGAATGGTACGCAACATCAATATGGCTAGAGGTCTTGACCTGCATTCATTTCAGTGAAGGACAAAGCTATGAATGTTTTACTGAGTGCTCATGCATATTCAGACATTGGTAATATAGACCGTGACATCAGATATGCTCAGTATGCATCAAAAAGATGCACCAAATTTCAGCATATATAAGATCTTATAACTGACAATACTGAATCCTTATTTCCCTGTTTAGTAAATTATTTCAATTTCTTTTGTAAACAAATATTCACCATTTGTATAATTTAATACAATTTCAGTCTGAATCCTTCAGCCATTGTATTGTCAAGGAGACCAACCGAACACTTTTGTAGTCTGCAGCCCAGCATACATGATACATCACTTGGGTGCTGCATAAATTCATGACTATAGATGAGTGCCAAAGTTTGCTGCATTTGAAGTTGTACAGTACATTATTAACAATTTATTTTTTTTTCTTATTCACCGAGATTCTGAAACAGTTCTTCAGATGAAAAAGCAGGTTGAGTCATGGCTGCACGAAAAATCTGGACTGGAGATAACATTCTCTGCAGATCGAGCACTTGAGAACCTGAAGAATATGAGTAGCAAAGAAGAGAAAGATTCTAAAGAACAGACTATACAGATGCACAACTGAAGATAGAAGGATGTCTTCTACGGACTAAAGTTTGTTTTTGTAATGCAAAGCAGATTGCACTCCATGTCTCTGGGTTATTGTGCTTGTTCTGTCTGTGTATAATGACAAAGAGACAAGTTACCACTGTGTTCATTGGCTTGTCTTGAGCTTGAAAATATTGATTGTATATATAAATATGCTGCTGTGTTTTCAAAGGCTGACATTATCATTGTCTTTCTGCTTGATGTATTTATTATGTGGTGGCAAAGCTTTCACTACAAGGAAGTATAAACATTTTTCACTGCTGTGTTAGAAGAACACCGAAAGCCTCAAAGTATCTGAAAAACTGTCCGTTTGGGTGCCTCCTGACCAGCATATGAAAGTTGGAGAAATAAAGAGGGAATCTAAATGGGTGCTGTGGTGCAACACAGATTATTATTTCAGCTATTTTGTGAGTAAAGGCCAAGTGATGAAATTACTGGAAATAAAACGTAGAAGTTGTCCCACACCAACTGGACTCAAATCTTAAATTGTTCTTTCTTCTTTATTTCAGTTCAATAAACTGCAAATAACAGTTGTCAAAATAACTTTTTAAAAAAAAAACCAAAGCATGTTACAAGGCAAGCTATCAACTACATCATAATTTATGATCATCATTTTTTTTTTTAAATTTAAATATTTATTTAATTTATCAAAATAAATACAAACACTTTCATCATATTCACAATAAATATACATATCTATTTCTTATTACTTTTCTTTTCCCCTCTTAAAATGTTTCCCTCTATATCCCCATCTTATCTTCCTGCATATAGTAATTCTCCATCCTACTAATCCAGTTTACTCTCTCTATCCAATCCTCCTCTCTCGGTATTATGATCATCATTTATTTTTAACACCATAACTCCTCTGACTAAGGTATTTGCACATAATGCATTATCATCAATAAATATAATAATATGGAAAAATATACGTTCTTGTTAATTGATGTATTTATCAAAACTAAGCAAAAGAAAGGACAAGGGAATGGAAAGGTATGAGCTGTGTATTCACACATAGTCATTTTGGGGTTATTGTCATAGATAAACCTATTGTACTTTGGTCAAAGTTTAGATCCTAGCAAGGAGTTGGGTTTAATCCCCTACACACGAGAATTCAGTGGATTTTGCATTTTGCTGGACATGATGATCATATAAATTAAAATATATCTAAACACAGCAACAAAAGTTGCATATATTGCAGTTTGTCCGTCCTTAGATGTGGTGGCTGGCTTCATTTTCTTGTTTCAGGCTTTTTTTTCCTTTATTTTTCACTTGATAAGCCTGCCAGTGAGACACTTTCATTCCAGGGGGACCACACGTACTCACTATACTGAGGTTGATTTACTAAAGGCAAATAGACAGTTGCACTCTGCAAGGACTGCACACTTGAAAACTGCATCCACTATATTGATAACCTTTAAAATGCCATATACAGCAACAGTAGACACCGTGGGAGCAAGGAGACGCAGTCAATGCTTTTCGTGCTACTAGCACTTATTCATGACTTCATAAATACAGTTGTGTTCAAAATAATAGCAGTGTGTTAAAAAAAAGTGAATAAAACTCAAAATCCTTCTAATAGCTTTTATTTCCATACACACAAATGCATTGGGAACACTACACATTCTATTCCAAATCAAAACATGAAAAATATATCAAATTTGTGTTGTTCCTCAAAACAAATTGAAGAAAAGTGAATATTAGACTGTTCAAAAAAAATAGCAGTGTTTGTATTCAAACTCAAACATTCACTATATAAACTGAAAAATGTTTGAAGAGTTTGCTTTCCTTTGAATCACTTAATGAATATTTAGTTGTATAAGCACTGTTTCTGAGAACTGTACATCTGTGTTGCATGGAGTCAACCAACTTCTGGCACCTGTGAACAGGTATTCCAGCCCAGGATGATTCGACTACATTCCACAGTTCTTCTCTATTTCTTGGTTTTGCCTCAGAAACTGCATTTTTGATGTCCCCCCACAAGTTTTCTATTGAATTAAGATCCGGGGATTGGGCTGGCCACTCCATAACGTCAATCTTGTTGGTCTGGAACCAAGATGTTGCACGTTTACTGGTGTGTTTGGGGTCGTCGTCTTGTTGAAACACCCATTCCAAGGGCATTTCCTCTTCAGCATAAGGCAGCATGACCTCTTCAAGTATTCTGATGTATTCAAACTGATCCATGATCCCTGGTATGCGATAAATAGGCCCAACACCGTAGTATGAGAAACATCCCCATATCATGATGCTTGTGCAACCATGCGTCACTGTCTTCACAGTGTACTGTGGCTTGAATTCAGTGTTTGGGGGTCGTCTGACAAACTGTCTCCGCCCACTTGACCCAAAAAGAACAATCTTATTTCATCAGTGCACAAAATGTTGCACCATTTCTCTTTAGGCCAGTCAATGTGCTCTTTGGCAAATTGTAACCTCTTCAGCATGTCTTTTTTTCAACAGTGGGACTTTGCGGGGGCTTCTTGCAGATAGCTTGGCTTCACATAGGCGTCTTCTAATTGTAACAGTACTCACAGGGAACTTTAGACCTTTTTTGATCTTCCTGGAGCTGATAGTTGGCTGAGTCCTTGCCATTTTGGCTATTCTATCCATTCGAATGGTAGTTTTCGCTTTCTTCCACGTCTTTCAGGTTTTGGTTGCCATTTTAAACATTTGAGATCATTTTAGCTGAGCAGCCTATCATTTTCTGCACTTCTTTATATGTTTTCCCCTCTCCAATCAACTTTTTAATCAAGGTACGCTGTTCTTCTGAACAATGTCTGGAACGACCCATTTTCCTCAGAATTTCAGAGAGAAATGCACTGTAACCAGCATGTACAACATTTGCTGCCTTCCTTCCTTAAATAAGGGCAATAACTGCCACCTGTTTTTCAAAGAATGAATGACCTCACTAATAGAACTCCACACTGCTATTATTTTGAACATGCCCCTTTCAATTAGTGATTCAATTACACAGAATCAGCAGCATGCATGTCATGACTGTTGGGTCTGTTGGATTTCTATTACTCTACTACACCTGCTAATAAATTATTTGCCATGTAGAAAAATCATTTCTACCAAAAACAGTGATTGATCAGGTTAGTGATGTCTGACTGCTATTATTTTGAACACAACTGTAAGTGCTAGTATTGTGAAACGCGTTGACTGTGTTTCCTTGCTCCCTAGACATTTACTGTTGCTGTATATGGTATTTTAAAGGTGGTCAATATAGTGGATGCAGTGTTCAAGTGTGCAGCCTTTTGTATCCTATTGCATTTATTCCACATGGCTGGATGAGTGGTGTCACAAGAGGTGAAAGGGACTGTGTGGAGCAGCAGCATACACATTGGATGCACTCTGCAAGGACATTTGTTCCAGAGTTAGTAAATGAGGTGAAGCTTCACTTTGCAACATATTCCCAATCACATACAAGAAAAAAAAATATGCATTTTTGCTTGCACATGATTGGAGGATGGAAGTCAGCAGAGCTTGCCCCCTTTTACTAAGTTGTGAAGCAAATGTGCTTGCAGAGTGCAACTGTCTATTTGCCTTTAGTAAATCAACCCCATTATGTCTATTTAGGAGCAGTGTTGTAACTATTACAGAAAATGTTTTTTACTACAGGACACCTCATCATCTCTTCTCCATTGCATAGGGGGAGATCATAAGGACAGGAAGCAAGGGGGAATCTCCCCAGTGGGAACAGACCAATAAAAAACAGACCTCGTCAACACAAAAAAAAAGGTTTTGCCTGGAGTTGAGCTTGACAATGTTTCCATCTTTTTCAAACATAACTGTCCAATAAAATTAAAATTTCAACTTTCTGCATTAGAGCAGCTGACTGTCTCTAGTTAGGATGCATTCATACAACCAAGAGTCTAAGGATGATATATGTTCTGCTTTGCATGAAATATGCATCCCCAACATGTCCTTCATGAGAACCTCTTTGAATTTTAAAGTATAGTAAACCTATCATACAAATGTCATTTGACATTTGTTTATACAGAACCTCCCATTTGGCACTCATTTTTAAAAATCAGATATAAGTAATTATCTACAGAACAAACGGTCTGCAATGTATTGGTAATAGAAGGCTATTTATTAACAGGGAAGATGGATTTATTTTTATTCTCTTGTCATGTACAAGAGAAGAAAATTCAAATACAGTATGTTCCATGGAGCATGTACTCTGTATACCAGCCTTTCTCAACCTTTTTCACTCAGAGGAACCCCTAAAATTATTTTGAGGTCTTAGGAAACCCTTGCTAAAACCAATTCATTGCAGGTCGCCCACTACAATAAGAAGACCACTACCCTTACAGTGGTGGTCTGAATGCCATCCTTACACAGAGCTAAAAGAGACCATTGCTGCTGGCTTTGCCAAGTAGCATTGGCCTTGGAACTATGCAGGCACCATCAAATCAGCCAACCCAGGGAGGTTAATCAGCCAACCCAAAGAACCCCTACCAACCTCTGGAAGAACCCTAGGGCTCCACGGAACCCTGGTTGAGAATGGATGCTGTATACAGTCCAGTGAGTTATGGTCATTGTCTTATATGAATACTACCATGGCTTTTAATGTGTGTATTTTTATGAAAATCAAATGTGTGGGAAATATTAAGCAATTTTAGTTTTTTGGGTTTTTTTTAGAACTAATCAGGGTATATTTCTTTTGGATTTAATAATTTGTTGAAGTTCGTGGAGTCCATAATACACGTTTTTATGTGTTAGTTGTTTGCGATACGTACATACAGAAGATTCAAAGGTCTTTATGGACTTTTTTTTTATCTAGAGTCAGAATAATGTCTCTGTGGTTCCAAATCACATACTTAAAAATCCACTGGACTCACATTATTTCAATGGCATGCTCATCCTTTCTACATTTCTAAGACTCGGACTACTGTAGCGGTTGCTGAGGTTGAGTTTTCTCCTGATTCCAAATCTCAAGCCCTATCCAAGTTTCTGGTCCAGCACTCTACTAACATATACACTTTGGAAATTTTTTTTTAATTTAATAATTTGTTGAAGTTCGTGGAGTCCATAATACACGTTTTTATGTGTTAGTTGTTTGCGATACGTACATACAGAAGATTCAAAGGTCTTTATGGACTTTTTTTTTATCTAGAGTCAGAATAATGTCTCTGTGGTTCCGAATCACATACTTAAAAATCCACTGGACTCACATTATTTCAATGGCATGCTCATCCTTTCTACATTTCTAAGACTCAGACTACTGTAGCGGTTGCTGAGGTTGAGTTTTCTCCTGATTCCAAATCTCAAGCCCTATCCAAGTTTCTGGTCCAGCACTCTACTAACATATACACTTTGGAAAATTTTTTCATGTAACACTAACGCTCTTTTGGTTGTTATGTGCAGCATCTTCAGGTTGTTTTTCCCTGAAGACCTTTATTCTATCTTTCTTTTGCTTTAATATATGCCTGGGACTTTACACTGTTAATCACAGTTTATCACATTGGCTGCATTTCTGAAGATGAATATAATAAAAATGGCTCTGAAAACTGATACATTTCTCTTAAATGAACCCTATACTGAAAGAATATGGAGGGTGCCATTCCTGACATCTAGAAATGCTAGTTGCCTGGCTGTAACAGAGAATTAAAGTGTCACTAAACCTACATCATTAAAACCTATCAGCAAATGCTGTATTACATTCTCACTCAGTCACTATTTGTTTTCTGTATTCTGGAAAAAACCTGGTTGATCCTGCTGTTCTATGGCTCCCTATTCAGTTCTATGTCCCCACTGCAGTTGGGGATTTTGCAGAGCAGTGTAGGAAGCTAAAACACATGCTCAATTTTCAGCATATTTTCTACCTTGATCATTTCATCCCTATCATGTTTGAGCAGCCCATGTGACTATAGCATCACCTATGTGGGTGTTTACCACTCCCTCCCCTCTCCTACATGCCCATTAACCAGCATAACACAATGACGGCGGGATGTTACATCATGATTGATGGAGGCTTCACTTCCCTGTTTTTCAAAGATGCAGGCTGGAGAGGAGTGACACAGCCTGTGACTGGCAGAAATCTGTCCACACCATGTTATTGTCAAAAATAATATAGATTTGTTTTCAAATATATATTTGTAAGACAATTTCAAACAGTTTATTGAGATTATTTATTTTTACTCTGTATTCCAAAGGTTTTTTCTTTACTTTGAACATGTGACCAGCAGCAGAGAACTAGAAGCCCCTGCTGCCACTGTTTCCCTACAGATAGGCTGGGGAAGAACTGGGTCATGTGACAGCTGTATATCGATTTGAGAAAAAGGTACTTATATGTTTTTGGGTTTTTTTTAATTACAATAATTACAGTGCCAGCATCCATATACAGAAAGAGAAGGGATAATGTAAATTAAAAGTGTGTGTTTAGTATCACTTTAATGGCTTCAATACTTTACCAAGACAATCTCCCCGAAATGTGTATGCAGATCAGGAGTTCCAATTTTACATTCATTTTCTAATCTACATGTTTGTTCTGGGTAATTGATTTAGAAAGTATTGGAGTCAGAGACTGCCAGGCAACTAGTATTCTTAGGAGGTCATAAATTGCAGCCCTTTACATCTACTACAGGTTTTCTTGCAAAGGCAATTCAGTAGGTTCACTTCTTCACCTTCACTCCCTGCTGCGCCCATGTGTATGTGTATGTCACATACCTAGCCCTTATACATATTAGGTACATGTGACTCACTCTCCTTTCTGTCAAGTAACAGCACTAGTGCTTGGTGATTGGCAGCTCAGGCAACCAGCACTGTTGCATGGGGGCTGGGAGAAAGCCATATAAGAGATCCTGTTGCAAGTGGTAAATTGCTAGCAACAGGATCACTAAAGAGCACTTTTCTGCTTCACAAGCATCATCAAAAGGGCGATACTTGTTGGTTTGTTCTCAGCTGTAGTGTGGGGGGGCAGTCAGTGCAGTTGCCCCGGATACAACATCTAGAGGGGTGCAGGACCCACCCATGGGTCCCGCAGATCATTGCTTTCTCAGTGTAATGTTACGCTAATCACTGTCTGCATATCAGAACTGAAATCTTTGCGCATGATTGTGCCCGTGTGACAGTGAGCTGAGGCTGACCAGAGGGAGCCGAGCAAAAGGCAGTGTCTCTGGAGGTAAACTCAGCCAGCAGTACATCATGGATTAGCATGCTAAGTCTACTGAGTTTATGCAGCTTAGCATAGAAGTGCTGTTAGCTGACAAATTGGAAGATGTCATCACCTTTTTCATGTAGCACTGTGAGAAATGGGCTCATTAAGGGTTATACCTGCCCTTGTACTGTGTCCTCCCAACCCCCCTGGTGTGTGCCCTCCCAATCCCGTTTCCTGTTCCCTTCCGGACCCTCTTTCCTATGTCCTCCTTACCAACTTGGTTTGTACCCTCCCAACCCCTATACTGTGCTCTCCCTACCCCCCTGGTGTATGCTGCCCTGCCCCCCCCCCGTACTGTGCCCTCCTGACCCACCAGCTGACCCCCTTGTACTTTTCCCTCCTCACTCCCTGCACTGTCCCCTGTGCTCTCATGATCCCCTTTACTTTGCCATGCTGACCCCCCCCCCCCCGTACTGTGCCCTCTTGATCCCCTGTGATCTACCCTGCTGACCTTCAGTCTTCTATTTTACTGAAGCCCAGTCCTCTGCCCTATTGATGCCCAGTCCTCTGTCCTGGTGGTGCCTAGTCCTCTGCCCTTCTGATCCCTGTACACTGTCCTATGTTCTAATAAACGCTGTATACTTCTGTACATCCCACTGACCTCTGTACATTGTCCTATTGCCCCCTGTCCTGTGCCATGCTCACCCCTAGTCCTCAGCCCTGATAACCCCTATCCTCTGCCCTAGTGTTCCCTGTGCATTACCCTACATGCTAATGACCTCTGCACATTGCTCTACATCCTACTGACCTCTGTACACTGCCCTACTTCCTACTAACCTCTGTACACTGCTCTACATCCTACTGACCTCTGTACACTGTTCTACATACTACTGCCATCTGTACACTGCCCTACATCCTACTGACCTCTATACACTTCCCTACATCCTACTGACCTCTGTACACTGCCCTACATCCTACTGACCTCTGTACACTGCCCTACATCCTACTGTTCTCTGTACACTGCCCTACATCCTACTGTTCTCTGTACACTGCCCTACATCCTACTGACCTCTGTACACTGCCCTACATCCTACTGACCTCTATACACTGCTCTACATACTACTGACCCCTGTACACTGCTTTACTTCCTGCTGGTCTCTGTACACTGCCCTACCTCCTGTTAACCTCTATACACTGCCCTACCTCCTGTTAACCTCTATACACTGCCCTACATCCTACTGACCTCTATACACTGCCCTACATCCTACTGACCTCTGTACACTGCCATACATACTACTGACCTCTGTACACTGCTCTACATCTTACTGACCTCTGTACACTGCCCTACATCCTACTGACCTCTGTACACTGCTCTACATCCTACTGACCTCTGTACACTGCCGTACATACTACTGACCTCTGTACACTGCTCTACATCCTACTGACCTTTATACACTGCCCTACATCCTACTGACCTCTGTACACTGCCCTACATCCTACTGACCTCTGTACACTGCTCTACTTCTTGCTTGTCTCTGTACACTACCCTACTTCCTATTAACCTCTGTACACTGCTCTACATACTACTGACCTCTGTACACTGCTCTACATACTACTGACCTCTGTACACTGCTCTACATTCTGCTGGTCTCTGTACACTGCCCTACATCCTACTGTCCTCTGTACACTGCTCTACATCCTTCTGACCTCTGTACACTGCCCTACATCCTACTGTCCTCTGTACACTGCCCTATATCCTACTGACCTCTGTACACTGCCCTACATCCTACTGACCTCTGTACACTGCCCTACATCCTACTGACCTCTGTACACTGCTCTACTTCTTGCTGGTCTCTGTACACTGCCCTACATCCTACTGTCCTCTGTACACTGCTCTACATCCTACTGTCCTCTGTACACTGCTCTACATCCTACTGTCCTCTGTACACTGCCGTACATACTACTGACCTCTGTACACTGCTCTACATCCTACTGACCTTTATACACTGCCCTACATCCTACTGACCTCTGTACACTGCTCTACTTCTTGCTTGTCTCTGTACACTACCCTACTTCCTATTAACCTCTGTACACTGCTCTACCTCCTGTTAACCTCTATACACTGCCCTACCTCCTGTTAACCTCTATACACTGCCCTACATCCTACTGACCTCTATACACTGCCCTACATCCTACTGACCTCTGTACACTGCCATACATACTACTGACCTCTGTACACTGCTCTACATCTTACTGACCTCTGTACACTGCCCTACATCCTACTGACCTCTGTACACTGCTCTACATCCTACTGACCTCTGTACACTGCCGTACATACTACTGACCTCTGTACACTGCTCTACATCCTACTGACCTTTATACACTGCCCTACATCCTACTGACCTCTGTACACTGCCCTACATCCTACTGACCTCTGTACACTGCTCTACTTCTTGCTTGTCTCTGTACACTACCCTACTTCCTATTAACCTCTGTACACTGCTCTACATACTACTGACCTCTGTACACTGCTCTACATACTACTGACCTCTGTACACTGCTCTACATTCTGCTGGTCTCTGTACACTGCCCTACATCCTACTGTCCTCTGTACACTGCTCTACATCCTTCTGACCTCTGTACACTGCCCTACATCCTACTGTCCTCTGTACACTGCCCTATATCCTACTGACCTCTGTACACTGCCCTACATCCTACTGACCTCTGTACACTTCCCTACATCCTACTGACCTCTGTACACTGCTCTACTTCTTGCTGGTCTCTGTACACTGCCCTACATCCTACTGTCCTCTGTACACTGCTCTACATCCTACTGTCCTCTGTACACTGCTCTACATCCTACTGACCTCTGTACACTGCAATACATCCTACTGACCTCTATACACTGCCCTACATCCTACTGACCTTTGTACACTGCTCTACTTCTTGCTGGTCTCTGTACACTGCCCTACATGATGGTGAATACCAACAGTACATTCACCTACTCCCATTAACATTAGTATTGAAATTTGAGTATACTAGTATTATATGCATTTTTCTTTAATCACATTAGTATTTTCTTAAAATACAATACCTGTGCCTAGGGGGTAAGGGGTTTATTACTGTACTAGTGGAAGGAACTTACGGAGTGCTAAAAGTCCACGGGTTAGTCGGCCAATTACTTGCCTTGCCCCAGGCGCTGACAACTCACTCTATGCCACTGGCTTTGTTTTTCAAGCATGAGAAAACTTTAAAGCAGGCGAGTGCTCAATCCTTTGATGGTGAGTATGACATGGCCTATAGGGTGAGTGATTATCCCACAACCTGGATCTTGCAGGATTTGTCACATACTTTCATTATAAAGCTCTTGGAAAAATTAGGCTGAATGAGAGAAATCTAGCTGTGCATGGCTAGCATCACTTTAAATAAATAAATCCTAGAACATGGTGGTTTCACAGTGTCATATCTCCCATTGGGTTAATCAGCATTTGCTGTGACACATTCTTTAGTGATTACAGTAAAGCTGGCCATACATGGATCAAATTCAGCTGGTTCAGCAGGGACCGGCCAAATTTCAATCCCTGTATGGGTATTGTGGTTGAGCAGAAGCCATTCTACTGATTGACTTCTGTACAACCGTCCTGTCGGATTTTTGCTGCTCAGCCAGAGCTGCAGGCTATAGCCTGCAGCTTTGATCAGTGTTTTCTAATGACAGGGAAGTCTCTCCACAGTCAAAATACAATAACTAAGGAGGGGGATTCCTCTATCCACCTTGAATAGGGAAATCGGGTGAATGGAAAAATCTGACCCATCTATTGGCAGCTATATCCATGTGGCTATACATTTTAGGTGTGTTTCTGACACCCATTTAAACCAAGGAAGCCACATGGATGAGCAGTAAAACATCTTCAACAAATCTAGTTGAATGTGACTCACTAGTGCTAACTAATGCCAACTTCCTGGATTTCTCTGACTTTAATACATTCTGAATCCCTGAACTGGAAAAAAGAATGCAGAATGCAAAGTCCCAAATCTACTAGCTCTGGCTCAGAAAGTATCAAAGAGTTTGGATCAAAAAGACACCTTTTTTTAAAAAAGGTCTACATATTTTCTTAGTGCAGGTGCCTTATATGCTGCAGGCATGGTTTAAAATGCAGTATTTTCTGCTCACATCTGTGCATGACCTTTTTATCTCCCGTTGCTTTAACCACTTACCTATCGGGCATTTATACCCCCTTCCTGCCCAGGGCAATTTTCAGCTTTCAGCGCTGTCACACTTTGAATGACAATTGCGCGGTCATGCAACACTGTACCCATATGAAATTTTTATCATTTATTTTTCACACAAATAGAGCTTTTTTTTGGTAGTATGTACTCACCGCTGGGTGTTTTATTTTTTGCGCTATAAACAAAAAAAAGTTTTTCTTTCTATTATACAATTTTGCAAACAGGTAATGTTTCTCCTTCACTGATGTGCGTTGATGAGGCTGCACTGATAGGCAACACTGATGAGCACTGATAGTCAGCTCTGATTGGCACTGAGGGGCGACATTGATGAGGTGACATGGATAGGCAGCACTGATGGGCGGCACTGATGAGCTGGCACTGAAGAAGCGGTACTGGTAATGCTGCACTGATATGCAACAATGATGGGAACTGATAGGCGACACTGATGGGCACTGATAGGCGGCACTGATGGGCACTAATGGGTGGCACTGACTGGCGGCACTGCTGAGCACTGATGGGTGGCACTGCTGGGCAGCACTGATGGGTGGCACTGCTGGGCACTGGTGGGGGGCATTGCTGGGCAGCACTGATGGGTGGCACTGATGGGGGGCACTGCTGGGCACTGGTGGGGGGTACTGCTGGGCACATGTGGGTGGCACTGATGGGCACTGGTGAGCACAGGTGGGTGGCACTGCTGGGCACAGGTGGGTGGCACTGCAGGGCACCTAAGGGCAGCACTGCCGGGCACAGGTGGGCGGCACTGGTTGGCGGCACTGCTGGGCACCGATCATCAGGGCACTGATCATCAGTGCCCTGATGATTGGTGCCGATCTGTCCTCTGACAATTGCCGGTTATCGGCAGTACTTTCCTCATGCTGTGACAACGTGAGGAAAGTGCAGCCGATAACTGGCAATTGCATGTACCGGTGATCTGCTGTGTCATTGGACACAGTGATCGCCGGGTGCGCGCCCCAAGTGGCGCTCAGAAGGGTGTGTTCTGGAAGGACGTCACATGACGCCCTTACAGGGCTGGACAACTGCGCTGTAGCCATCATTCGCCAATAGCGGGGTTGCTAAGTGGTTAACATACTTGCCATAACCGAAACATTACCACAGTAGTTATTTACAGCACAATTGAATTGAACATTTACACAAATGTGTAAATACTGGTGAAGCACTAGTACTAAAAATGTATCACCCATCACGAGCACCTACATGTTTTGTCTGCAATCCTTTGGGATTTTATTACATATAGACACCTGTGTGTTGAACGTAGTGTTGTCTGGACATTTATGTGTTTGCATGTTTTTTTGCATGTGCATTTATTATGTTATTTGGCTGAGATTCTATTATGTGGACACTGTATTTGTCACAGCTGTTGTGTGTTCTTACCCCCTGAGGGGTCACCCATATATCCACCATTAGTCCCCTGTGTGGATGGGGGGGTTGATTTGTTTAATCTTTTTCCATTTGGAAAGGGATCACGTTTATAAGTAGAGGTTTACCTACTCCACTTTTTGCAGCACCTTATTTGATTCAAGTGGATTTGCACTTTATAGGTTCACTACACTTTTATGCATTATATTTGTTGCTGTTTATATGTATTTTATATGTAATTTACATTTTTAGTACTTGCGCTTCACCAATATTTACATTATTGTCTTTTTACCTAATGAAGTCAGGTCAGGTGACAGCAGCTCTCTTGTAGTTCTCTTGTAGTTCTCTCCATTTAAAGCGCAGGAGGTCCTATCCAACATTTAGACAAATGTTTCCACATGCGTTATTTTACTGCATTTTTACAGAGTTATTTAACTTTTAGTGAATTGACCCTAATAGGTGGCATAAAGATTGAAAAGTCAATTTAACAGAAAGGAAAAAATGGGAAATCTTCAAACTAAAAACACTTGCTGCAGTTACAACACTCTCAGAGGGAAATTTCCTCACTGTGGAAAGATTTCCTCTCACTTCTTGTGCCTACAGAACAATTAAAAGGTAATATCCCCATTGGGATATAGATGGAAAAAATAATTTGCCACTATATCCAAAACTAAAAAAGATAAGTTTTAGTTTTACTTACTGTATATTTTAAGTCTAACCATAAAAATGTAACTGTTCTATGGGAACTGATCAAGAGAGTGCCTACGATTCAGACAAATGTCAGTGCAGGCAAGAGAATAATGCACCTGTTGGAAACAAGTACAGGAATTTGTGTCAAGTACAGCATGTGGAGGCGCAGTGCGGCCAGAGTGTCCATATGGATAGTCCATTTTCCCTCCTGTGACTGCAGCTGCCAGACAGCATCGCGGCCAAGGAGTTTTGTAGTTGGGTGTGCGAAGCCTGATGAGGATTCAGAGACACTAGTTCACCGGTCCCAGTCTTCCATAAATATTTAATTGCTAATCAGGTGGTACTCCCAACAGTACACCTGGGTGGTTGAGCTGGGTTGAAACCTACAAAACTATCTCAGTTTGTCAGTTTGTGTCCAGCTAAATGCCCCCCATGGAAAAAAATAACGACTTCCATATTTCCTTAGTATTAGAGGTCAAATCAAGTCAAGTATAGCATACACGAATACTGGTATTACTATACAACATGCACATGCATGGACTCAAAACAATTGTTGAGATGTACAGTATAATACGGTACTCCCACATCCTCGCCCACTCCTACCTAAACTGAAAACGAAAATTGATAACGGTTTAATTGATGTCTGGGACTCTTTTTCGCAGTACCTAGTCCACGCTAAAGACAGAACGGTAAACTCCTGCATAGAGCGTAGTTCACATCACATCATCTGCACAAGCTAGCACATACAATGTCTCAGTTGTGCAAGACATGTAAAGGTGATATGGCCTGAAAACATCAATATCCTGGATATATTGCAATATAATTCCTGTATATATTGCACACACAGCAAATACCAATCTTACATCCTCTCAAAGTACATGTTTATTAGGGTTGGCTGATTATGCGCCTGGATTGCTACTATTCGATGCAAGGAAAGATGTAGCCATGAAATGGAAGCAACACAACCCTCTGCGTTTGCAGTTATGGAGGAAATTCATAAATATCAATTTGCATTTATATAAGGCAGCATAGAATATCAGGTTGCCCATCTACATTTCTAAAGTATGGTCAGCCTGGATGGATAATCCTCTCATTGCCACAGAAATAACAATAGATCAATGCTAAATATTCTGTACCCATCTTTCTGTTTATGACAATAACTTACTGACACAGGTGTAAATCCTTTCGAACATATCTCCTCTGATGGTAGCAGACCTTCTTCTATTTTTCTGGGCCAATCCAATGTGTGAATTCCAAGCTTCTTTGTGCAGCATGAAATGTAATATATATTGACCCTGGGTAATTTGGATATCATTTATTTTCTCTGGGGGAAAAAGATAAACCACATTTATAGGGATCATTGCTAATTTAAAAGTAAAATTATTTTTCATTTTTAACTGATATAAATAGCTTTTTACATGTTTTTCTAGTGAGGCCCCCTTATATGCGTTGCATGCCACTAACCACTCAGAATACTGTCCCAACCACACCACTCTTCATTAAAGTGTCATTTGTGACGGACACGGTGTCCGGCCCCCCAGCCCTTCTCACCAACTCGTGACCGTAGGACTAGCCAATCTAAAACCGCGTTGTCACATGCATAACAATACCACGCTCAGCTGCATCCTGCACAAAGATTTTCCAGTTAATGGACCACAATCTATGTACTGCAGCCTGAGAGCGATTGTTACTGGGTGAGGTTAATTATGCAATTATCCCTTCACACTGCCGCCACCTCCTTTTTGTACGGAGAAGGAGGAAACTCGCCAATCTTAGCAGTAACAATATGATGTTTGAATAAGCGTCTGTATACCACTGTCACCACAGGCAGATGTATTCAAAAGTTTAAAACACACAGTAGCGCTCTTCAGAGACAGGGATTCTTAGTTTGCATTAAAGAGCTTTAGAAACAGTTCAACACTTTTCAGATAATAGGATTTATTACTAAAAAGGTAAAAATGGTGCAATAAAAATATTTACAGACTTGGTGCCCGCTGTTCCGCCAGATGACTCGGTGCCCGCAGTCTTGCCAGATGACTTGGTGCCCGCAGTCTTGCCAGATGACTCTGTGCCCACAGTCTTGCCAGATGACTCGGTGCCCGCAGTCCTGTCAGATGACTCGATGCCCGCTGTTCCGCCAGATGACTTGGTGCCCGCAGTCTTGCCAGATGACTCGATGCCCGCTGTTCCGCCAGATGACTCGGTGTCCGCTGTCTTGCCAGATGACTCGGAGCCCGCTGTCTTGCCAGATGACTCGGAGCCCGCAGTCTTGCTAGACGACTCGGTGCCTGCAGTCTTGCCAGACAACTCGGTGCCCGCAGTCTTGCCAGATGACTCGATGCCCGCTGTTCCGCCGGATGGCTTGGTGCCCGCAGTCTTGCCAGATGACTTGGCGCCCGCAGTCTTGCCAGGTGACTCGATGCCCGCTGTTCCGCCAGATGACTCGATGCCCGCTGTTCCACCAGATGACTTGGTGCCCGCTGTCTTGCCAGATGACTCGGAGCCCGCAGTCTTGCCAGACGACTCGGTGCCCCCAGTCTTGCCAGACGACTCGGTGCCTGCAGTCTTGCTAGACGACTCGGTGCCCGCAGTCTTGCCAGATGACTCGATGCCCGCTGTTCCGCTGGATGGCTTGGTGCCCGCAGTCTTGCCAGGTGACTTGGCGCTTGCAGTCTTGCCAGATGACTCGGCGCCCACGGTCTTGCCAGATGACTCAGTGCCTGCTGTCGAGCTTAAAGACCCGATGCCCGCTGTTTTGCCAGATGACTCGGTGCCTACTGTTTTGCCAGATGGCTCGGTGCCCGCAGTCTTGCCAGATGACTCGGAGCCCGCTGTCTTGCCAGATGACTCGGTGCCTGCGGCTCCGCCTGGTGGCCTGGTGCCCGCTGCTCCGCCTGGTGGCCCGGTGCCCGCTGCCCCGCCTGGTGGCCCGGTGCCTGCTGCTCTGCCTGGTGGCCCGGTGCCCAGCCTGATGTGCCTCTGTCCGGTGCCCAGCCTGATGTGCCTCTGTCCGGTGCCCAGCCTGATGTGCCTCTGTCCGGTGTCCAGCCTGATGTGCCTCTGTCCGGTGTCCAGCCTGATGTGCCTCTGCCCGGTGCCCAGCCTGATGTGCCTCTGCCCGGTTTCCAGCCTGATGTACCAGTCCTTGATATCCCGCCAATTACCGGATCCGGGCAATGGAACATTTTGCCCATTTAGGACGGTTTGGAGCGTCCTGAGGCCGCTCCTTGAGGGGGGGGGTACTGTCAGGAATGGACTCGCCAATAGTGGTGGGACTCACCTGCCTTGTGGGTTGCAGTACCAGGACTGACCAGCGGGTGCTCTCAACAACCAGAGGCTCACTCCGGCAATTAGCCACCACCTGGGGCTGATTGCAGGTGGTGTATTTAAGGGATGGCCAGACCTGCAGTCAGTGCCTTGTTGTACTGTTTGCTTGGCCCTGGTTTCCTGATCCTGTTACTTCTGTCCTGACTCTGCTTGAACTCTGCCTGTACTGACCTCGGCTAGTCCTGACCACTCTCCCGCCTGCTCCTGGTACTCCGTTTGCCCGTTTGCTACCGACCCGGCCTGTCTGACTACTCTTGTATTGTATGTTTGTTATCTGTTGGAGGTTTGGTTCAGTTTGTTTGCACTGTGTTTATGTTTAGTTTTGCACTGCGTTTGTATTGTTAGTCTTAATAAATTATATTATTTACTATATCTGAAGCCTGCGTTTCCCTGTGTCAGTCCACACACTTCTGGTCATACCCGCATCCCTGAGAGATAATATGCAGAATCATCTGCTGAACATCTAGATATCAGATATGACATATCTACCTGTGCCGGTTAAAGACATATCGCTTTCTGCTCTCGGGTAGACTTAATCTAGGGGTGTAAGATATCAGGCAACTCGCATTAAACTGAGCTATCCGAATATATGCTTTGTTCGATTGTATGTATTCCCTATTTTAAGTTATGAAAAGTGTTTTTTTAAATGGGATGTATGTTTTACGGCTATTCTGGAATGTGTTTGAAGTCCAGTGACTGACGGGTTTTTGGCTTTACGATTAGCTTCAGAGCAAGAGTTTGCCAGACACCCTGGCATCAGCTAATTGGGTTTACAACCATGAAGGATATCCAACTGTGTCCTGTATACTCCTGAACCAGCACACAGGGACCACGTGTCACTCAACAGAGAGGGAGGGGGGAGCTGATTTGGAGTGAGAAATGATACAAGATGGAGGGTCTTGAGCAAGATGGATGACCTTGTCCATATCTGTGTGCACAATTGCTACATCATTAAACTCAAAAATATTTTAAGAGTATGTATCTATAAAAATAGATATGGTACCTTTTCTTCAAAGCAACTGTACAAAGGTATCTGACAGGGCTAACCATCCACACTTAAAGATGGCCGCCGGCTCCTCCTAAATGCCGTGACGTCACGCCGTTGGAGCAACGTGGAGCTCTGGCGGCCATCTTTAAGTGTGGACGGTTAGTCCTGTCAGATACCTTTGTACAGTTACTGTGTACATTCACCTGGATGCTTTTACTGTTATGTTTGCCTGGATGCTTTTATACTTTCAATTAAAATACCTGAAATTACTACACTATTGGCACATCTCTGCTTTAACTCCCCTGGGGAGTATTGATTTCCAGACAACCCAATATTCAGTATCCAGAGAGGGAGCTTCCTGTACATCTTGTGAGCTGCACCCATCCACCCCTTAAAGGGGACTCAGTAGTTTCCTGATCATCATTTAAAGTCCCAGGACCCATACACCCTGTGAGGGATTCAACCCCGCTCCTTTTCCACCATAGATGACCTCTGATGACATCATGATTTGATATGCAAACACGCATTTTATTATGCGTTCCGGTGAGTGCGCATTTCTTCCATATCTGATTGCACTCGTACCAAATTGAGGAGAACGCAGGATTCCTATGAGCACCTAAAGTCACTTTATGAACATTTCTCATGATTTTATCTTTTAAAACTTTATGACATTTATTTCACTTGTACCTTTTTAATTTAATTTATTATATTTTTAGCGCTGCACATTTTTGTATATATTGTATCTTTGAGGTTTATTTGGTTACCTTGGTGCATAGCGGCTGACCTTTCATGCGTGCGCTCGCATATACTTATTAATATCTAGTTGTACGTACAGCTGTGAATAGCCATGGATAGCTGTGGCCACTGTTCACACACACCTCTCATTCCAAATGCAGGAATTTGCAGGGTGCGCATGCATGATTCCTGGGCTATAAAGATCCTTTTGCCTCTGCTCAGTTTCCCCATCACCCCCTTCCACTACAATTCCCTTGTTGAATGTATGAGAAGAACAGCCCTACCCCAAAAACTATATATCAAACTATATACCAAAAAAAATTATAAATAAGAAGATCACTTACTCTAAAAATACAGAAATCCAATTGCCCCTCGGGGGATCAGGAAGGAATTTTTTTCCCTACAGGAGCAAATTGGATCATGCTTTGCTGGGGTTTTTTTGCCTTTCTCTGGATCAACTGTGGGTATAGGATTGTTTTTTGTTTTTTTTTAATGGTTGAACTGGATGGACTTTTTTCAGCCTGACTAACTATATAACTATGTAAATATTGTATTTTTGATGTATGACATATTTTTTGTATATATATATATATATATACTTATTTTTTCTTTGCACTATTTGCGCATAGCACTTTGACATTTGTATGAATTTATGTATTTTTAGAATAAGTGAGTTATTTATTTATTTATATTAAGTGAAATATAATTTTTGGGGTAGTGCTGTTTTTCTTATACACTAATTTATGTTCATGATGGATCACATCAGAACTGAACAGCAGCTTCCATTTGAGGATAGGTCATTGTATGCTTAAATCACCTTGGCACAGTCCAGAATACTTTCCTTTCTCCTTGTTGAATGTAGTCACAAAATTCCAGACATGACCAGAAAAAAAGGGAAAAAAGTTTACCACAGTTTGAAAATGTTGAGGTTTGTTGTTCCCAAATATATAACCTTCCTTCCCTAGGACATGGCACACAAGTATCTTCTGGTATATACAGCCCTGGTGTATAGAAAAGGGTTCAATCACCCATTAGATTTTATATCCCTGATTTACGTTCATTACTATCCAGTTAAACCCACTTTTCATGGCCATTATCAATCACCTTGTTCTTTGATATGAATTACATTTTATGTTAAAAATAACTTGGAACAGTAGGACTTTATTGGCCTCTAAATATTTACAGTAAAATGTATAACAAAACATTTGGTGGTGCACCTCCAAGAGATATATTTTTGCTGTACTTTCTTCAGCACCGTTTATTGCTCTTCAGCCGGACCAGTATGTTACCGTTCTGATCCCACAAGGTCTAACTTTTTCTATGGCTATACGTTCTACTTTTGGACAGGTCTAGCACTGACTGCTGCTTAGGGTGGTTCTCTTAGTAGTCCCACAGAGCTTTAGTTTGGTTTTTTTTGGGCCTGTACCACAAACACATTCTGACCTCAGGTGCTGTTCTGGATACCATCTTTCCTTAGCCTCATAACCCTCTAGGTCACAGGTGTCAAACTGGCAGCCCTCCAGCTGTTGCCAAACTACAAGTCCCATGAGGCATCGCAAGATTGACAGTTACAAGCATAACTCCCAAAGGCAGAGGCTTGATGGGACTTGTAGTTTTGCAACAGCTGGAGGGTTTGACACCCCTGCGCTAGATTCTTGAAGTATATACTTCCTGTGTGTACTTTTTTTACATCCAGGATTATTGTTTATTGCAACAATAGCATAGTACAATAATAGCAACACACAAGCAGTATGAAGCAGTACAGTGAGACAACAATGTCCGAAGACATAAAACAAAAAATACAAGGTATATCAGTGCAACATATCAGGTGTAGGGCTCACAGCAATGTCAGTGGCAATGCAACAAGTTATAAACTTCCTGTGTATTTAACTGTTAAGAGTCATACTCTTTCCATCCTTCCAGTGGAGGGAATTATTGCATTGGTACCCTACCTCTGATGATGCTAGATGTTTACTGTCTACAAAAAGCTTATTGTCGGGGGGCGCATGCGCGACCAGGGACGATGGCGGCTGTGTAATCCCTGAGCTCCACTCATCCCCGGCCAGCAAGGACTCACCCGTCACGCGCCACTGCCTTCCTTCAGCTCCGGGTGAGTCATACACCCTCTGCACCTGGCACGGCACCAGAACGAGCCCTTTATGGGGAAGATAGGGCGCTGGAAGCCCCCCTCCCCGCAGCCACAGGATCTGCGGCCGTCACCGCTTCGGCGGTTCCTATCCAGGCCGCAATCCCCGGCCTCTGGCATGTCCAGGAACTCAGGGAACGATCCCGGACTCCCGGTGGTCACGGAGGGTACTGCACCCTCAAGCATTACAGCTCCTCTGACTGCCTCTGCTCTGCTTCAGCCCCAGATGGAGGATCCTGATCCCCAGAATATAACTGGGGGGGCAATAGTTCATCCTGCCTCAGGCAATCAACACCCCTCCACCCAGATTTCCCAGCAGGCTGTCACATCATCTTCTCTCACAATTTCAGCGCTAGATGATAAATTGCAAATATTCTTACGCAATATCACCGCATCCATTTCCACTGAAATTGGAAAACTGGCGTTGGATCTCAGAGGGGAAATAGCGCAGATTGGTGACCGCACGGATAAATTGGAAACTGAGTTTGATGATTTGGTGCAATACGTTCATGTTCTGGAAGAGGACAACGCGTATTTGAAACATTCCATGTCCCAAATGCAGCTCCAACAAGAGGATTTGGAAAACAGGGAACGGCGCCAAAATATCCGTATACGCGGTATGTCCGAATCTATTGATGATGCACAACTACACCGTCACCTATTATCCTTTTGCACCGCAACTGCTCCCTTGGTTCCGGAAGCTGATTGGCGTATGGACAGGGCTCATCGCTCCTTGGGCCCAAAACCTGTTGAAGGCACCAGACCTCGCAACGTCATTGTTCGCTTCCATTTTTTTCAAAGCAAGGAAGCCTTATTATCAGCAGTTCGCCACAAGCCATCTCTGGAATTTAAAGGTGACAGACTCCAACTCTTTTGCGATCTGTCCCCGATTACCCTGGCCAAGCGGCGAGCTCTGAAGCCGATCACCTCACACCTCCAGCAACACCGTGTCCTTTATCGGTGGGGGTTCCCCTTCAGGCTGATCGTAACTAGGGACAATACTCAAGTTGTGCTCCGTGATCTTCATGAGGCGGATTCTTTTTTTAAGCGCCTGGGACTTCCACCTTTGTCAGATGACATGACCCCTCTGCCACCCACTCCAGTCCGTCCATCTGCTACCCCCAACAAGATCTGGACTCCAGTCCACAGAGGCCGGAAGAGGCTCTCACGTACCCCACAACGTCCACGACATCCTCGGACAACTGATCCGCCTGTCTGATGATTCCCTGGGGTGCTTCTCCGAAGTGACTTCGATGCCGATCCTTCCCTCCTGGTTTATACATGTTTTTTTCCACAGGTTTTTCATTTCTGGCCGGCCGAACCATTGTTGGGTGTTTTGTTTTTTTTTTTGTTTTTTTTTCACTTTTGTTTTTTCTGGCCGGGTTTGGCGATCTCCCTGATGTCTTGGTTGTCGTGTTGCTCCCGATTTTGTCTAGCCATAGGCCTAAACGACTTGGGCCAAATTGTTGCTCCCAAGTTTATATCCTTGCGGATACTTATGTCAACTACTGTGTTTGTTCTTTCTTGTGTTAGTTTAATGTTTTTTGTTCTCCATTTTTTTACATCGATGGTATATTATGCATTTCTCATGCTAATACATGTGCTTAATTTATTATTATTTTATAATGGCTTTGAGGTTTTTGTCATATAATGTCAAGGGTCTCAATTCCATTCAAAAACGTTGGATGGCTTTGCGGGAATTTCGATCCTCAGGAGCAGACATTATTTTTGTCCAGGAGACCCATTTCAAATCAACTGGCTCCTTCCGTTTTGCCTCGAGATTTTTTTCTCAAGCCTATTCGGCCTTTGATCCTTCCGGAAAGGCTGGGGTGGCAATTTTGATTAGGTCTCACTGCTCCCTTCGGGTTGTTTCCTCCAGGGTTGACCAACAGGGTCGCTTTATTATTTTGGAATGTATGCTTGGTGACACTCCCCTTGTTTTGTTGAATCTATACGCCCCAAATTCGGGTCAATTGCAATTTCTTTCACAAACACTCGCCAACTTAGAATCCTTTCCCATTTCGCATGTGATTGTTGGGGGCGATTTCAACTTGGTTTTTTCCCCCCATAAAGACAGGAAAGTTCTTTTCGAGTCCACACCCTCGAAGCGGCAATGCTCCTCTTCAAAATCTTTCCGTAGACTGATAAGGGAGCATCGTCTCTTTGATGCCTGGCGGATTAAACACCCCCTCCATAAACAATTTACTTTCTACTCCACCCCTCACCGTAGTTTTTCCCGCCTAGATAATTTTTTTATCTCTGCCCCACTTCTTCCACTCCTGGTCGCCTCTGAAATCAACCCCATTACCTGGTCTGACCATGCCTCTCTGACTTTAAACCTTTTTTTCCCTCCTATTATACCCAAACCATGTCATTGGCGCCTTAATGAGACCTTTCTTTCTACAGAACATCTTAGGGATGAACTGTCACGGGGACTTGATACCTATTTCACCCACAATGTTGGCTCCGTAGCTTCTTCCTCAACCCTATGGGAGGCTCATAAGGCGGTATTTCGAGGACTCTGTATTTCTATGGGTTCTCGTTTAAAAAAATCTTCAGCGAGTGCTAGGGCTTCTCTCATCCATCAACTATCTTTGGCAGAACGACAGTTGTTGGCCAAGCCGTCCATTTCTGGGCTCCGGAAGGTAACATCTCTACGTGACCGCATTAAAACTCTTGACTCTAGTAAGTCTGCGCAATCCCTCTTATGGGTTAAGCAAACATTTTACGAATTTTCCAACAAACCTCATCGTATGTTAGTCAATCGACTCAAAGCTCAGTCTCCTTCCACGATGCCTGATCTTTTAATCCAACCAAATGGAAGCCCTACCTATGATCCTCAGGTCATGGCATCCCTTTTTGGCTCATACTATAAGAATCTTTATAACTGTTTGACCCCAGACCTTCACCCGCCCCTCACACAGTTATCTTTTGATAATTTTTTTGACCCCGTCACTTCCGAGTCTTTCACCCTCAGACATTGCCACCCTTAACGCTGATATTACGCCAGAGGAATTGTTTGACACAATTAAACATCTTCCCTCTCGTAAAGCCCCAGGACCGGACGGATTGCCCTACTCCTACTATAAATCTTTTATTGGTATCCTGGCTCCTCATCTCCTCTCCTTTTATCGAGATCTTTTCAAGGGGGTCACACCCCAGACTGAATTCTCCCGAGCATATATCTCGGTTATCCCCAAACCCGATAAAGATCACTCTATAGTAGACAACTACCGCCCCATTGCCCTACTTAACTCCGATTACAAGATTTTCACTAAAATCTTGGCCAACCGACTGTCTGGAATTATTTCCAAACTCATACACAGGGACCAAGTGGGCTTTGTACCTGCCAGACACGCTGCAGATAACACCAGGCGATCCATTGATCTGGTTGACTTGATTAACCGATCCTCCACCCCCGCTATATTATTAAGTTTAGATGCTCAAAAAGCTTTTGACTGTTTAAGTTGGCCTTACATGTTCATGGTCTTGGAAAGATATGGTTTTAGGGGTCCATTTGTAGCAGCCTTGAAGGCCCTTTATTCTTCCCCCTTTTCGCAGGTCAGATTAGCCTCTTTTTTTTCACTCCCCTTTCAGATGTCAAATGGTACACGTCAGGGTTGCCCACTCTCTCCTTTACTGTTCATTCTTTGTCTGGAACCATTAGCCATCGCCATAAGGTCGAATCCGGATATTCGCGGGATACGATCCCATAACCATGAATACAAATTATCGCTGTTTGCTGATGACATCCCCCTCACGCTTGCGAGTCCTCATACCTCCCTACCGATTTTGCATAAGACCTTGAAACAATTTGGGGCCATATCTGGCTACAAAGTTAACATGTCTAAAACTGAGGCACTTCCGATACATGTCCCTTCTGGCGTTTTATCCTCGCTTCAGGAAGCCTTTCCCTACCGGTGGTGCACCCACTCTTTAAAATATTTAGGTACTAATCTGACTTCCTCTTACCAATCCATATACGAGGCCAATTTCCCCCCATTATTTATAGCAATTTCTCGTTCTCTGAAACACTGGGATGCCCTGCCCATTTCTTTTCTCGGACGCATTAATGTACTAAAAATGACCATGTTACCCAAACTGTTATACCTGTTTGCGACTCTCCCCGTTCCCGTTCCTATGTCCAAACTTCACTCCCTCCAGAAATCTTTCCTGCATTTTATTCGGCACAACAAGCGGCACAGGATTGCACGTTCTGTTTTGCTTTCTCCGCGTTCTAGGGGGGGCTTGGGGGTACCGGATATAATAACATACTACTATGCAACTCATCTTCGTTTTCTCATGTCATGGTCTACTCACTATCCTCCCAACACGTGGGCTGAGATTGAATCTTTACAATTGTCTCCGGCTCATCCATGCTCCCTCCTTTGGTCGACCTCAACAGTGGATGTCTCTTCTTTTCACCACCTATTCCTTGGTCCCATGCACTTTTCTCTGGCTGTTTGGCGGAAATGTAAGGCTAAATTTACACTGGCCTCTGATTGCTCCCCACTGACAAATATTCTCCATAACCCTAATCTTCCAGATAATATGGCCATGTCCCGGATGTCTCTTTGGGTAGCAGCTAACCTTTTTCAATTGCGTCACTTGGTACACCCGGTGACTCGTAAGTTACACTCATTCCCAGATCTCCAGAAAAAATCTCTTCTACCTTCTCAACACCTATATATTTACCTTCAAATACGCCACTTCTTTTCTACCTTATCACCCTCATTAACCCTGGGGAAGCCTACTTCCTTTGAACGTTTATGTATGCAGGGCCCCCACCAAAGGGGTATTATTTCTAACACATATAAACTACTTCTAGATGCCCCCTCCTTGTCCAATGCCACTCACCTTTACAT
This sequence comes from Staurois parvus, assembly GCF_062004578.1. Classification (NCBI taxonomy): domain Eukaryota; kingdom Metazoa; phylum Chordata; class Amphibia; order Anura; family Ranidae; genus Staurois; species Staurois parvus. Next base: position 6,406,208 of record NW_028318344.1, on the reverse strand, counting down.
GCGTAGGTGGTCTCAATTCGTACAATGTGATATTGATCTATTAACGTGGAAGAAAATTTGGGAAAATGCATCTAGATCTTCTGTTTGTGTGGTTTTTAAGGAAAATATTTACAAGCTCATGATGTTATGGTACAAAACACCTGAAGTTCTTCATGCTTATAATCCGAATGCTTCTCCTGCCTGCTGGCGCTGTGGTGGAGACCAGGGTTCTCTCTACCATATCTTTTGGACATGCAGCTCCATTACTCCTTTCTGGAAAGATGTTCTCTCCCTGTTACAATCACTAATGCGTACCTCTCTCCCACTTGATCCACTACATTTTTTGCTAGGTCTACCATTTCCGGGTTTACCTAAACCATCCGGAAAACTTGCTGTACATGTTCTGACTGCGGCTAGGAGAAGCATTCCTATGTGTTGGTTGTCTTCTACCCCTCCTTCAATGGCGATTCTGTACAAACTTATTGCTGATGTTAGACAGATGGAATACTTGACTGCACTACATAATTGTTCGTTTGCTGTGTTTGAGATGATTTGGCTCCCATGGGATACCTTCATTTCCTCTATGCCGGCCCAAAATGTAAGGTCCTGATAACCTTCACACTGTTATTTTATGTTTTTGTTGGTCCTGTCCTTACGCAGTTTTGCCATCGATGTAACTTTCTATTTTGCTTGTTTTCTTTTCTTATCCTTTTTTTTTTTTTCTTAAACATACTGTTTGTATATTTTTGAAAATCAATAAAAATTGTTATTACAAAAAAAGCTTATTGTCCTGTGATGCTGATGGTCTGATCAATCACCATTCATGACTCTTTTGTACGTCAACAGTTTTTTTCTTGTTTTAAAACCTTTTTCCAATACAAATATTGTGCAAGAGGTATAAGTGGGGGTTTCCTACCAGTTTTGGTTGGGTTTATCCTTTAAGAGCAATGAACTCCATTAGAAAAATAGGACAGAGCTGAAACACATGTATTTGTGTATAATGTCCCTGTGTTTGCAGTATGATTACACCAGTGCTGTCTTAGAGCTGTATATGTATCATATCTTCAGATGCCCCATCTGCTAGACATTTCATGGTCCAACTAGTGTTACTAAATGCTGCAGCCGAAATACTCCATTGCTTCTACTTCTCTCTTTCAAGCTTTGCAGAACAAATTTATAACCTATTACTTCTCAGAAAAAAATATTTATTTCTTAAAAGATGAACCTATCAATCATGCCCCAGGCAAGTCTGTGACGGCAACTGAACCGCTACATGCAGCAGACTAGATATCATGAGGTGTTTTTATTCATGCTTCAAAGATGGAGTCAGTCTTGCATGTAATCTACAGTGACTAAAAGAAATTAAAACTGCTTATTTACTCTATGAATTCTTTCTCTGTCTAATGCAATATATTTGACTTAATTTGTGTGGTTACATATTAGGTATCACCACACTCATTATATTTATGGTTTTGAGAATAAATTGATGCTTACTTATTTTGAAAACAAAAAGCAACAGCAGCATCTCAGGTTATCCTCAAATTATATGATGCCCCATGCAAAATGTTTGTAACCCAATAAATGTCACCCCATCTCCCTGGAACTTAAAGAGGACCTGTAGTACGGTGCACCATACTGTACCCTTTGTAATGTTTTAGGATCTAAAAATGCATATGCAAATATATACTCTGGCTATCCCCGCTTCAGTCCATCCTGAATACAGCAGCCAGACTCATTCACCTTTCCAACCGCTCCATCTCCACCACCCCCCTCTGCCAATCCCTCCACTGGCTTCCGATTGCGCAACGGATCAAATTCAAAATCCTAACACTGACATACAAAGCCGTCCACCACACTGCCGCGAACTACATCACTGACCTAATATCCAAGTACCACACAGCACGCACACTCCGCTTCTCACAAGACCTCCTTCTCTCTAGTTCCCTGGTCTCCTCCTCCCATGCCCGCATCCAGGACTTCTCCAGGGTGTCACCCATCCTCTGGAACTCCCTGCCCCAACCCATCAGATTATCACCTACTCTCCTCTCCTTTAGGCGCACCCTGAAAATCCATCTCTTCAGGGAAGCCTACCCCACCCCCTGTTAACTTGCTCCACTCTTCCTACCACTCCATCCCCCACAGCTATCTCCTCCTTTGCCACCATCCCCTCCCTCCTAGGTTGTAAACTCGAAAGAGCAGGGCCCTCAATCTCCTCATGTTTTGCATTGTATTGTTCTGTCACATGTTCTGTCCCCCTTTGTAATGTACAGCGCTGAGCGAACTATTGGCGCTTTATATATATTGTATAATAATAATAATATACGCATATAAACTTTCAGCTAAATGTAAATTATCTATATATCTATCTAAATCCAAATCTTTTTTTTATATTATTATTTTAGGATAGAGAATGTAATTAGAAAACACTCTTGATTTGGTATCTGTATCCATTTCAAGGGCTTTCTCTTTATTTCAGCCAAATGTTTGTAACCCAATAAATGTCACCCCATCTCCCTGGAACTTAAAGAGGACCTGTAGTACGGTGCACCATACTGTACCCTTTCTAATGTTTTAGGATCTAAAAATGCATATGCAAAAATATAAGCATATAAACTTTCAGCTAAATGCAAATTATCTATATATCTAAATCCAATTTTTTTTTTCAATTATTTTTGGATAGAGTATGTAATCAGAAAATCCCTCTCTATTTTTTTTGTCTTGGTATCTGTATCCATTTCAAGGGTTTTCTCTTTCTTTCAGCAAGTGAGTGGAAATCTTTGAAAAGTGAGAGGAAATCCCCAATTATAGGGTCATCAGAAGAGGCATCCCCATTGGAGGATTTCCATTCACTTCCTGTTCCGGTGACAACTGTAAAACTTTGGATTCCCTATCACCTACCATAAGTAGCTGGTGTGTATGTGAGATAGTGTTAGACCAGTAGAAGTGGGGTATCGGTGCTTTTGGATTTAGTAAGCAGTGAACATTCCGTGTAAATTGGACCTTGTACCGATCCGGAGCTGCTGCCTTTCTGATAGCTTCAAAGAGAAACCTGCATCGGGGCACTGAGAATATCACCAGGTGGCTAAAAAACCAAACCCTGTCAGAGAGAAATCAGGACATGATGAAACAGTTATTTGTTCAAAATGGAAAAATGGAATCACTTGCTTTCCCCATTCACTGCTGCTGTCACTACTCCTATTAACCTTTTAACAGAAGGAAGATGCCCCATCCTCACAGTAAACCATTGCACCCAGGGCAGCCGCCCCTCCTGCCCACCCCTTCTCCTGGCCCTGCTGGTAAGTATACAACTTATAATAATAATAATAATATATAACTAATATTCTTTATATTTTGGATAGAGTATGGAGGGTTAAATCAACTGCCAGGATGTCACCAGAAATTAGACAGGAACTGAAAGGAAAATCTCCATGGAAAGTCACAGACAAAACAAAAATCTGTCAGATTCTAATCCTTCTCTGCTTAGTTGATGGATAAGGCAGTGTGTAATAGAGAGGCCTCTGTGAATAACCCCTGAGCCACTAAATTCTCAGTCATACAGGAGCAGGCAGAAAAAACATTGTTAGGATAGATACCAGGTAGTGGACTGTGAACCAGGGGCGGACTGACCATTCGGGTACTCGAGCACTGCCCGAGGACCCGGGTCAGTAGGGGGCCCCATGAGATGCCCCTGGTACCTTTCATAGGCTTTTTTGGGTGTGGGCGAGGACACAGGGGCCCCTTGATCCCCTATTGCCCGGGGGCCCCATGAGTTGTCAGTCCTCCCTTGCTGTGAACACCACACTGTAGATCTTATTTTTGTTATAGATACTTGGGAGTGATCTGCTAAGGTGCAGATTTCCCTGGTGATGTAAATGCAGGGGATAGGGTCAGATCTCTATGCTGAGGTGGATACAGTATGGTACTGTAAAAAAAGAAGCTCACAAACTCTAACTGTCATGCAACAGGACAATTTCTTTAAAGTTGAGGGCTTTAGCTCTTTAGGGTAAACAAACGGAGACGAATAGCAAATGGAGAAGGAAAATCCTATAACCAGGGAGAGGGACAGGCAGCAGGCAGAATTTATGTTTTTAGGGGAGGTATATTTTTTTTTGTTAAAGCTTTTTTTATTTTAGGGCTGCAGCAGTATACACTAGTTGCTGACACATGCAAAGCTAAGCTGACCTATGCAGAACATCACCACATACACGTCTGGTAAAGTAATGTGGGCCAAAGACTTACTTTTATCCCCAATATTGTTGTAATTGTCATTAAAATATAACTGTAGGAAAAACTTTTTTTTCATGGATAGAGCAAGAGAGGGTTATAATTTGTCAGATTTTTTTTCATCATTCGTCTCCCATTTCAGAATTTTCCTTCACTTCTTGTCACATAGTCAAAGAGGAAGTGAGAAGAAGTCCATGCAAATTAAGGGAATTCCTTGAGGACCCCCAGGTCACCAGAACTAGTGTCCCCATTGGAAGATTACCTCCCTATTACTTTTCTGGGGACCACCCAAAATTTGGGATTTTCTTTACTTTCATTTTCAATGATAATCATAAACATCTATCTATCTAAAACTAAAAAAAATGTTTGCCTTTAATTATGCTTTATATTTTGGAAATCCCTTTAGGCACACCTAAAGTGAAAAGTAGAGGTTCTGTAGACTGATGTAATAGTTTTTTTTGTTTTTTTTTTTAGTTGTTAAACATTATTTATGGGTTTACATTTTTATATGTATTTATTTTTGTTATTTTTGCAAACTGGGTAACTACAATTTGCTTGAAATTAATAAAGGTTTTCTTGCAAGATAAGCCTCACCTTGCAGAGGTGATGGCTACAAAGAATACCACGGTGTAGAAGAAAGTAAAGAGAGGGCTGTCTCTTAATCGTTTTAAAATGACCATTTCTGAAGCACAGTGAGAACCAGATTAGGTCTTAATCAAGGAGTGATAGGCCAACTGTCCCTAAACGAGATAGAAAGAGCAGAGACCTAACCTTTCATGGTATAGAGAGCTACAAGCTGGTCTGAACTGAGCCAATTTTTCACCCACCATTACTTTTCCATGTTTAACATTAATTGCCAAATTACATTTATGCCAATGTTTTTTCCTCTCATTCCTATCAATTCCTATCAAGCATACGTGGCAGGATTGGCAAAGTTGTAAGTAAAACACTTACAAGTGGTCATATTCATAGACTACTGGGTGTCAAGGATGTACCACTGTCTGGAGGTTGCCCAATATGTGCTTGAGGTACTAACCTACCCTGCTGCACCTGTCATGTCAGAGAGGGCTTCAGTGCAGAAACAGTTTTAGTAAAATAATTGGTGAAAAATGCCTAATATCACTGTACGGCATGTGAACAGGTAAAGTCTGTAGTTAACTAGTAAGACATCAGCAGCATTAAGATGTAAAATCCCTTCCACCGCCCCAGCCCCAAACTCTTCAAGATAAAGAGCATTTTCCCATCTACAGGATGTTCAGTAAGGGTTTATATCTACTTTAAAACGTCTGCCTGTGCCTACAAGCCCCACATTAATCTGTCCCTATGTACTTTATTAGCTGCCCTCCCTATACTTTTCCTATCACAGCTAAAGAATATTATCAAAATGTCTGCTAGGAACCCACCCTTTTCTAGTGTGTGGGTCTAGTTTATCCAAAAATCCCCTTATTGTCCATCTAAGCCAGATGACCTAAATTCAAAGGCCAGGAAGTACATTATGGTTAGTTGGTTACTATGGTGGCTAAATACTGGGTATTCTAATATTTTTGGGACACCCCTCCAAATCATTAGATTCAGGTGTTAGAATCACCTCCATGGCCACAGGTGTATAAAATCAGGCACCTAGGCATGCAGACTGATTCTAAAAACATTTGTGAAAGAATGGGAAGCTCTTAGCTACTTGCCAGACTGCACTGTTGTGTAGTGTAAAGTTTGGCGGAGGGGAGAATATGGTTTGGGGTTGTTTTTCAGGAGTTGGGCTTGGCCCCTTAGGTCCAGTGAAAGGAACTCTTAAGGCATCCGCATACCAAGACATTTTGCAGAATTTCATGCTCCCAACCTTGTGTTTGTGGATGGCCCCTTCCTGTTCCAACATGACTGCGCACCAGTGCACAAAGCAAGGTCCACAAAGACATGGATGAGCGAGTTTGCGGTGCTGGTCTGCATAGAATCCTGACCTCAACCTGATGGAACACCTTTGGGATGAATTAGAGCAGAGACTGTGAGCCAGGCCTTCTCATCCGACATCAGAGCCTGACCTCACAAATGCACTTCTGAAAGAAAGGTCAAACATTCCCATAGACACACTCCCAAATCTTGTGGACAGCCTTCCCAGAGTTGAAGCTGTTATACCTGCAAATGGTGATTCAACTCAATATTGAACCTTATGCACTAAGACTGGGATGCCATTAAGGTTCATGTAAAGGCAGGCATCCCAACACTTTTGGCAATATAGTGTATATACTCTAGCAGAAATGGGTAGACACCCTAATTTGAATAACAATGGCTTAGATGCGAAGAGGATCTTTAACTAGAAACAGCAACCTGAGTCCTGAGATGTTTAAAGTTCCTGATGTAATAGTTGTTCCTGATGTAGTATTTGTCTTTTGCTAGCAATGGCGAGGCGTATATTCAGTGGTGAACAATAGTAATTCAATGAAGATAACAGGTTGTGGTAAATGCTCAAAGCAAAGGTCTCCTGGTAACTGAAGTGTACAGATGCCTGCATGCAATGTCTCTGGAGTGTTGTTGGAAAGAGACTGTGCATCTGCCCACTCACCAAACCCATGGATAGCATGGCCTCCTAGCAACAGGGTTCTTACACAAGCTCTTGGCTGTTTGCAGTGAGGGGCAGGATACTGTCTGACAGCCTGTCAGCACGGCAAGCAAAGATTACTGGCTGAAGACTGGATATTGACAATCCCGATGCTAATGCGATCCCGGTGTGGTGACTGGCATCATTGCTGTGCTGAACTGGTGTGCAGAGTCCCACAGTAGTACCCAGCAATATGTCTCTGGAGGAGATCGGCAGTCCCCTGTGTTCAGCTTTGAATCCTGCCCCAAGAGAATGAGCCAGTATTTTGCTGTAGAATATATCTGATCTCCAAGCAACCTTCTGGTTCCCCAACTCTCTGGTAGTTGTATTTCAGTCAGAACTCAGAAATACAGAATGTATTGGCTATAAAACTACAGGTCCCAAGATCCTTTGCTGTTGGAAGAAATGGATCCACTCTGCTAACAAGAAGTGAGGTAGCAGTCTCGGTATTGGACACTAGGGGAAAAATGATCAACCATAGTCTCATCAGTAAATGGCACAATGATATAGCCAGTGCCCGGCTACACTCATATATTCTTTTGGGATGGACAAACCCTTTAAACTTAAGGTTCATTTTTAATACACTCTAGTGTAAATTACTTGTCTGTACTGCTTTACTGGTGTTTTTTTTATAGTGTGGGAAAATTTAGGTTTAAATGCAAATAGTAGTCCCAGCTCAAAGAACATATCTCTTTATCTTTTCACTGTCATATTATTATTCTCACCCTGTAATAGACAGATTTCAGTTCCTTATCATTTAAAATTGCAGGCAAAATCACAACTATTAGGAATTGCTATGGCAACCTGCAGGTAATTTGATTCTGCTAGCTCACTGGTAAGTTGCAAGGTATCATGGACTATTCAAACCCTGGCGCAGAAAATCACAAACAAGGAAATTACTTGTAATAGCTAATCTGTAAATGAAAGTGTGTTCCTGTGCTCTCATAACTCACACTGTGTTATTTTTTTTTAAATCTAATTTAAAGGGAAATTTCAATGAGAGATCCCTGTATTAGATTATCTTAATTTGGTATTTTTTTATACATTGTGAGCTACCATGGAGGTTGTTACACCTGGCACCTGGAGCATGTCTCCTGCCTGGTTTCCCAGATCTAGCAAGACTGCTCTGGCAGAGCATGTCACATATTATCAGTTTGACCTGCTCTGCTTTCAGCCATCAGAACTGAGCAGAGCGATATCCAGTCCAATACTGCCAGCATAGTTTTGGCCCAGTATAACTCAACACAGCCCCAAATGGTGAGAAACAGTGATGTGGGATCTCTGAAGCTTCTCTCAGGTAAGTGCACACAGAACCTCCCACTAACCGAATATGTCTGGGTTGTTATTAATCTGGCACAACCAGGGCTCGAAGGTAGGTATACAAAACAGTAGGAAAAGGGAGCAACCCTGTCAAGTTCCATTATATAGGAAAGACCATTCAGTGAGGCAATTGTTGACCCACAAAGGTGCTGTTGTGTGGGGGGAAATAGCCTTAGTCCATATAACTACCCCAAAATACAATCAACAAAGTCTGTTCATTAAAATAATATCATATTAGCACAACTCTTATGTACTGTATATGTGTGTGTGTGTATATGTACAGTGCATTCATAAATTATTTAGATCCCCCTTCACGTTTTTCAATTTTGTTCTGTTAGTCTGATACTACAGTTGTTTATGTAAAATTTTTTTCCATTACTCTACACTCAGTATCGCATATTGATAAAGTGAAAACAGAATTTTAGAAATGCCTGTGAATTTATTTAAAAGAAAAAAAAGAATTATCACGTGCCTAAGTATTCAGGCCCTTTACTCAGTACTTTGTTGAAGCCCTTTGGCTGCAATTGCAGCCTTGAGTCTTTTTGAGTATGACGTGAGAAGCTTTGCACACCTAAGTTAGGATCGTTTTCATGTTCTGAGGTCCTGAGCACTGAGGAACAGGTTTTCATTGAGGATATCCCTGTACTTTGCTCCATTCATCTTTTCCTCAACCCTGGCTTGCTTTTATGAAAACTCCAAGCGGGCTTTCATGTGTTTTGCACTGAGGAAGGCTTCCATCTAGCCATAAAGCCCAGATCGGTGGAGGACTGCAGGGATGTTTGTCCTTCTGGAACTTTGGCCCATCTCCACACAAGATGTCTGGAGCCCAGTCAAAGTGACCATCAGGTTCTTGGTCACCTCCCTTACTAAGGACCTTCTCCTCAGATTGCTCAGTTTAGCTAGGCGACCAGCTCTTGGAAGAATGAAAAAGGAAATGATGTGGCGCTGCTACCTATGAATAAACCCTAAACCTGTAAAAAGTAAACTCATAAATGCATGTAAATATCCACAATAAAACAAATAAAATGAATACACAAATAAAGTGATATTATAGTGCATGTGATAAATGCCAACTATATACGTGAAAAAAGAAACATGCATAAGCTGATAATGATGCCTAAATGCAGTGTATGTGCATAGATAACAAACCACACAACACTCACACCAATCTGGACTGCATGTCCAGTTTTCACGTGATCGTGAGTAATCTAATGATAGGATTATTATAGGTGCTCCAAATTTCTCTAAAAAATATACCCCACATAAAGTATTAGTTCAATCTAAACTGTGTGTGAGTCTGTTTTTATGGTTGCAGCCAGAGAATTCTTCTGGCCAGAGGTTTAAGGTGGTGTGGTTACCTATTACATGTGTAATTGTGATTGTGAATTCAGCTATGATAGCAACAGTCTACAGGCAAGAATTTAATTGAAATATTGTCTTCCAAACAGTGACTCCTTTTCAGAAAATGCAGCTTGAAGGCAATACATCAGGACAGGAATTTATAGCTTTAGCTCAACTTTAAAGCAGGCTTTATATGGATTACAGTACAGTAAACCTGAGATATACTCAAGAATATAAAACAAAGACTTCATTCAAATACAGTGAAAGTTATGTTGTGTGGGTAATGTTGCAACAAAAAAGACAGAGCAGTGATAATTTTGCACCCACATGCATATGAAATAAATCTGCCTTAGTTACACTTGATCCATGCTTTTGGCATTAAAACCATTGTATTGTGTTTTCAACAATATCCTGTACATTTGGTCTGTATAGGATCCAAAGTAATGAGTGATAGAATGCGTCTTTTGCCAAAATTGGCCACATTTCAATAAAGCATCAACATTAAGTGTAGTATATATAGTGAATACAGAAATTTACAACCAGTCTGTTTACATTGTAGTGGTCCCCAAGGGCCCTTTGTATTCCAAGCATCCTTCAAGGCCACGTGTAACAGTCTCTTTTCATGTCCCAGCACCTGGATGTCTGATTGTTGCATTATACATTTGTACTTACTTGTTCTCATACAGTCTTTTTCTGGGAAGGGTTTCTAATTTCCACTCTAAATCTTATGTACAATATCCCACAGAAACCAATCAAAGGTCCCTAACTCACATTCATACATACACATACAAGGCCATTTTAGACAGGAGCCAAATAAACTACCAGTATGTCTTTGGAGTGTGGGAGGAAACCAGAGTACCCAGAGGAAACTCAAGCAGACACAGGGAGATCATGCAAACTCCACGGAGGTAGGTCAGGATTCAAACTGTAGACCCTAGTGCTGCCAGACGGAAGTACTAACCATTTAGCCATTGTGCTGCCCCAATATCCACTTATATCAGGGGTCTCCAAAGTTTCTAAACAAAGGACCAATTTATTGTCCATCAGACTTTAGTTGGGCCAGACTGTGGCCAGTGGCGGTGTACATTTTCCTGGCATCAGTGGGTGTAAACATTGCCACATTTGGTATTAGGGGGAGGAGTAGTGCCCCATTGTTGGTATCATTGGAAGGAATAGTTCCCCATTATTAGTGTCAGTGGAAGAAATGGTGTTCCAACGTTGGTGTCAGTTGGCATAATAGTGTCTCAGTGAGAGGAATAGGGCCAGATAAAGGCAAGCAAAACGCCACAGTTTGGAGATTACTAGCTCATAGTTTAGAGGTCTGATTTCAGATTTCATGTCTATAAAGGGAAAAACCAAATAAGATTTTGCAAAGTGGGATACAGTGGATTCTCAAGAGACCTGGAATGAAATAGATACACTCTGAATGCAAATGTTTTCTATGTTTACGTTTACATTTTTTATGTTTGTCTGTAGATTTAGGCAAGCCTTTAACTGCTTGATAATTTTAATAAGAAAAGTAAATATTATGCAGAATGTAAATACCTTTGTTATACCTTTGTACAGTATACATTATTCCTGCATCTAAGAGGGTGGGAGGCTCAATCAAATCAGTGACCTTTTTTATTCTTTTTTGAGGCTTTATCAACTTATTGGGCATCATAATATGTCTCACCCATAGACATTCTTGCTTCAGAAAATCTCATAATGATGGGCAGAGCTGGATTATCATGGCAGATAAAAATAAAATATGGGTACTTGCTGTGTAATTCACCTTCTTTCACATAGTTTTTATTATATGAAGATGATATGCAGTATAAGCCGGAAGTCCATTTTAACCTTTCTACTGCCTAAAGCTAGCCATACATAGATTTCTCCTGTTCAGTCCATGGGCTGAACGAGAGAAAAATAGGAGATTCCTCCATGCAAGTTAAACAATGTGAATAGAGGAATTTTCCATGATGGCTATTGTATTCTGACAGTTGGCATCAATGGCTGTCAGAATACCCAAACAGTGACTGAATCTGATTGGATACCTGGACAACAATTTTCTTCCTGGTTTCTGGGTGGTGCCAACAGGACCCATGGGCTTGAATTTTGGCCTATTCATTTCAACAGGAATCTGATGATATTTGAGCTGTCTATGGCAGCCTTAAAGGAAAACTATGGTCAACGCATACATTTTAATTTATAACATCAGCACGGTAATAACAATACAAACGATATTATTACTGACAATTCAATATAACCTTACTTAAAAAAATCTACTTTCATATTGCGAGTGCTCTTTATCTGGTGACCATCTCTTTCTACAATTTCCTGGATTCCCTGCATGCGTTTCAGCTTTCCCTCTGCTGTTTACTTTCAATTTCTAAGGACTACATATCCCATGGTACCTTGCTGCCTGCAGGCAGTGATTCCTATACAGACTCTGCCTCTTGAAACTCCCCCTCATAGAATCTCTGTAGATCGGAAGTCAGGCTTTGTGAATTCTGTGACACAGCAATGCCTACTCACAGAGCATACAGTAGTGAATATGTGTCACAAAATTCAATTAAGTAAATGTGTGGAAATCTTCACAACATAAGTTTTCAAACTTCAAGATAGTTCAGATTAATAGGAGTAGGCTAGAAATAATTGAAATTCAACGTGGAAATGAATAAACAATTTTACATTTTGGCCATAGATATACTTCGGGAATGCCATGTATGTCTAAACCAATGGAGAGCGACATATTATGAACACCAATAGCTCAGGCTTATGGTGGAAATAGTAGTGATCAGACAGGGTTATCCAGCTTGTTCGATCATTACTCCTCACACACACAAATACATTTTAGCCCAGAGATGTACGTAGCCCTGCCCAGTTGGTTATGATTATGCACGAGATCCTATGAAACGCGTTAACATGTTTTGTATACATGTCCTGGTGTTCTATGTGTCCTATGGATTAATAAATATTTGCTACTGTTCATCAATCCTCTGGTGTGTGGCTAACCCTTCTTCCTATTGCATCACGTGACTGCACCTGCCTTGGTTTAATCTGGATTGTTTGCCTGAGTGGTAATACCTCTGCTTTTTGAACAGCCTGACTGTTGGCCTGTCTTTTTTTCTACTGCAGTTAAAGTATTCCCAAAGACAAAACTTTTATTTGTTTGTTTTTCTGTGGAGAGATTAAAAGACCTGTCAGGTTTTTATTGCTGCCCTGTGCCTCCATTAGGCAAATTCACCCTCTCTATTAGTCCTGTTTACTGGTATCATTAAAAGTGAGAGTGAAAGAAAATCCAACTTTTGTGTCTCCCCAGATCAGTAATAGAGGGGTAATATTCCAATGGAGACACTGGGGTTCATTTACTAAAATGGGAGTAGCTGGGCATGGTAGCCAATCAGCTTCTAACTTCAGCTTGTTCAATTAGGCTTAGACAATAAAACCTGGAAGCTGATTGGTTTCTATGCAGAGCTGCACCACATTTTGAACTGTTCAGTTTTAGTAAATCAATCCCCCTCAGTTCTGACCTTGGTGACAAGTAGGGATTCCCTCATTTTGGAAAGATTTCTTAGCACTTTCTGTTTTGGCTATGGGAGAAAGTGAAATATATTTCCCCAATGGGACACAAATGTAAGAAAAAAATTGACGGGGGGTTGTTACTCAATCAGTGAGCAGCATCAACAACAGCACACATATGAAGTAATTTCTCTATTGTTGCTAGCAAGTTCTCTGTCAAGTCATGTACATGCATTGTACCTAATGAACCCAGGGTACTGCCATCCCCTCTACTAGTTCTGTGGTACACGGGAACGCAGGAAGAATCTCACCTGCCACCTATAGTATTCTGATTGCCGATACAATTCATATTCATGTACTTACAGTTGTGACCAAAATTATTCAACCCCCAATGCTGTAAAGGGGTTTAGGGACTATAGTGTACATTTGGAATTGTATTCAGAATCAAATCCTACAAGGACGTTGTAACTACCCAAATGCAACTAAAATGACATCAATTGTTTATGTAATACAGTAGTAAATGGTTCTTATGTGGTTTCTTCATTGCCACAATTATTCAACCCCTTAAAGACTACCACTCTGAAGAACAGAGGTTCATACAGGTGCTTTCCATCAGGTATTGAAAACACCTGTGGATGTCACCGAGCAGCAATCAAGCATAATAAGCACCAATTAGGCAGCTTTAAAATGACTGTGATACTCAGCTCCTTCTAGACATTTACTGGTGTGGTTACAAACATGGTGAAGGCAAGAGAATGGTCCAGGAAGACAAGAGAAGAGGTGATTTCTCTTCACAGGAAGGGCAATGGCTATAAGAAGATTGCAAAGATGTTAAACATACCAAGAGACACCTTAGGAAGCATCATTCGCAAATTCAAGGCAAAGGGCACTGTTGAAACGCTACCTGGTCGTGGCAGAAAGAAGATGCTGACTTCGACTGCTGTGCGCTACCTGAAGCGTAGAGTGGAGAGAAGTCCCCGTGTGACTGCTGAGGAACTGAGAAAAGATTTGTCAGATGTGGGTACAGAAGTTTCAGCCCAGACAATAAGACGCACACTGCGTAATGAAGGCCTCCGTGCCAGAACTCCCAGGCGTACCCCCTTGCTGTCTCCAAAGAATAAGAAGAGTCGACTGCAGTATGCCAAAAGCCATGTGGACAAACCACAAAAGTTGTGGGATAGTGTTCTGTGGACTGATGAAACAAAATTAGAACTGTTTGGGCCCATGGATCAACGCTATGTTTGGAGGAGGAAGAACAAGGCCTATGATGAAAAGAACACCTTGCCTACTGTGAAGCATGGTGGAGGGTCAATCATGCTTTGGGGCTGTTTTGCTTCTGCAGGTACAGGGAAGCTTCAGCGTGTGCAAGGTACCATGAATTCTCTTCAGTACCAGGAGATATTGGATGGAAACGTGATGCAGTCCGTCACACACCTGAGGCTTGGGAGACGTTGGACCTTTCAACAGGACAATGATCCCAAGCATACCTCCAAGTCCACTAGAGCATGGTTGCAGAGGAAAGGCTGGAACATTTTGGAGTGGCCATCGCAGTCACCAGACTTAAATCCGATTGAGAACCTCTGGTGGGACTTAAAGAAAGCAGTTGCAGTGCGCAAGCCTAAGAATGTGACTGAACTGGAGGCCTTTGCCCATGAAGAATGGGCGAAGATACCCGTAGATCGCTGCAAGACACTTGTGTCAAGCTATGCTTCACGTTTAAAAGCTGTTATAACTGTAAAAGGATGCTGTACTAAGTACTAAGATTGAATGTCACTTGGGGGTTGAATAAAACTGATAATGCTGTGAGCACAGAAAAGACATTTGTGGTTATTTCATTATAACTGTTATGTTATATTTGTCTGACCTACAAGTGCCTCTTTAATGTAAATGTAAGCAAGATGACTGAATGATCAAAAGCAATGTCAAACTGGCCAAAACACTCAATTTCAGTGGGGGTTGAATAATTTTGGTCACAACTGTACATATGTTGAATTTAATATACATTTATTGTTCTTATAATGAATACATAACTGCACTAAATTGTGTTTTTACATCTGCTTAGAGTTCAGCTTTCATTTGACTCAAACCAGAAGAGCGTTAGGGATTTGTTTTATACTACATTAGGACCGGAGCCACTACATAAGCATTATCCTTCCACTGAGCACATTACCTTCGCTGAGGTAATGAAACCGCTACTCCAACACACAACTGTGAGCTTTAGAAGTATGATACACCAAACTTATTGCTAGTCATAGCCTACCGCTGCTGAACAAGGTAAGTACTGTAGCTTGATGAGCAGCAGAAGAATACGTAGTGTTTGCATTTTTTACAGTAATGAAAATATCTTTAACTATATATAAACTAGGAAATTAAAATGTTTGTTTTGTCTATATCATCCAAGCAGGTTTTTCTCTTCATTTTACAGCTTGCATTGGAAAAAATAACACCCAAAACCCGGCTGTTTGCTTTTTAGAACATGAGCTCCACGTTGTGAATAAAATACACATACATAAGAAAATCTTGTAAGAAGTACTACAAATTGAAAATTGTAGACAGGCTATGGACATTCTAATATGTACATTTGATAAATGTAAATCTAAAGGCAGAACTTTATTTTGGACAGAGTTGGGCCATCTGTATCTCATTAGGAGATTGTCCTTCACTTCCTGTTCTGTAAACTCAACAGGAAGTGAGAGGATATCTTTTCCCTTTTAGACAGCTGTCATGGGAACAAGTGTACACAGTAGACAATTTGCCCTCCGTTCCTGTTGAGGTGACAATTCCTAATTTCGGATTTACGCTCACTTTCAGCCCAGTTACATAGGTGATGAGGGTAATTAGAATCTCCATAACAGGTGTAACAACAAACTGAGAGTGGTTTTAACCCCTCATCACTCCATCCAAATCTAAAAAAAAAGTTTTCCTTTGGTAAGTTTTAAAACAAACCCCCAACAACCTCTTTTAGACACTGTGGAGTAATTCACTCTTAAAGATTACAACATAAAACACTTTCACTTTCATGTTGGCTGCTCAGCTTGTCCTCCACCACCTTTCCCCTTCCTTC
Source organism: Staurois parvus (assembly GCF_062004578.1). Classification (NCBI taxonomy): domain Eukaryota; kingdom Metazoa; phylum Chordata; class Amphibia; order Anura; family Ranidae; genus Staurois; species Staurois parvus. Next base: position 6,390,183 of record NW_028318344.1, on the reverse strand, counting down.
CCCAGCAGGGTGCAAGCTTTCTAGTGTCCAAATACAGAGCAGGCTCACAGGAAGAGAGGGCATCAGTGTATCTCTTGTGAAATTTGAGGATGTGTTGCTCCACAGACCATGCAGTTACAAAGGTCAGTGATGGAGGCTTGTTCTAAAGTTCATTTACTGTTTGCCAGGTTAATGTAAATATCAAATTGTCCATAGCCTGGATAAAGTTCCACTCCAAATAGTTTAGCACAAAAGTTGCAGTGTCTTCCAATTTTCAAAAATTTTACAAAATGCATTTAGAACCCTTTGAGTAACTCTGTAAACTTTTTTTTCCTTCAAAACCGTATGTTCTAACATGATAATAAAACATATTAGATAACTGTAGATTTGACATTGGGTATACACAACATGTAAAAGAAATGAAATAAAAGTATTCTCATTATTAAAGCAAAATGGGAATGTGTATATCCATTTTTAGACTAAAGGAAGCAAAACCTAACTATATTGTTTTGAATATGAAATAATATCTATATTTTCACTTATGTGTACATTTACCTAATCTGATAGTATTAACAATATTCAGATATACATTAGCTCAATTTGAGATTAAGCAATTTCTTTTGTACTTCTTTCTGCTGTTGTTGGCCTACAAAAAAAAAATTACTATTTTATATGGCTGTTGTAGCATGGGGCTGTTCCCTGAGGGTATGCAGGAGCAGAAACATATATTGCTCTGCATACATTAGCTATGCATATGATCTAATAAGATGGGTTGTCTTCGTGTGGAATGTTGATGAAATCCATGCTGAATCCAGCCGTAAATAAACGATAAAATTTAGCAGTATCTGAGACCACCGCAATCCATGGAATGGAGGTTGATAAGGATGACAATAGTGCCTTTGATTATTATGATGGCGATGTTTAAAATTTGGTGGGCCACAAATTTCCAAGACAGGCTGATCCAGATGAACCCCATATGCAATATTCCATCCAACACAGTCTGGGCATCTCCTGATATGTGGAATAAGAAGATGTTTTTTGGTGTTACTCCCGTTTCCGCAGATGGATGTACATGATTCCACTCACTAAACCGAGAGGAAAGGCCACCCAGGCTAGCACAAAGCAATGACCAAAATGTCCTCCTTCAGGCTTGTCTTGATGAAACTCCCTCACATGGCTTGCGTAGATCACTGCTCCAGAGAACACAGCAAGACCTGCACAAAGGGTTGGATTAGTCAGTTATATTTTGATCATAACAATGGCAGACAGACCAAAGACAAACAAGTTGGGAAACAAGTCTGACCTCTAACACCAGGAGCCATCTGGGAGCCATCCTAATGCTGAATCTGTATTTTTAAAAATCCCCCTTCCTTGCTGTTTACTTACCTTAGTTCCTCTGTAGCCTCATCCTTTGTTTGCTGCCTATCAGACAAAAATCACTGACACCAATGGGGTCATGCACAGTGGCAGGAGATCTTGCTGAAGACATTTTTGTCCAACAGGCTGAAAATACTAAAGGAGGCCACAGCTCTGGAACCAAGTAATTAGCTGGGGTGGGGTTAGAACAGTTTAACTTGGGGGGTTTATTTAGCAAGTACAACTGTAAAGGTACAAGCTACCTTTAATTACCTTATGTAGTGCATGAAAATAATCATAATTATCAATGACAAACTACAGAGGGAGTGTAAAAAGCATGATAAAATTAAAATTTAAATGTCTTACTTGCAAGTATCTGGAAGACACCTGTGGCATAAAAGAGTCCACCTTTCTCCATGGTGTAGAGTTGGCACATGAATAGCATGAAAGAAAAGCTGGAGAATAGGACTGAGAGGACCATCAGAGCTTGAACAGCATGGAACCATTCTGAAGAAGACAAGACAAACATTAAAGATGCAGTTTACTTAATGTTTTGTTCAGTAGGAGGCTGGCTAAGATGGCAATCTAACTTAAACTGAAATCAAAAATGGCCTAGGACAATTCTAAAAATACGAATGCAAAGGAGTTGGTACAATCACCTTGTGGTATCTGCCATATCTTCTGTCAGCTTTTATATGTGTGAGTCCCTGTAGAACCCTATGGATCTTAAGCCCAGAATGCATAAAAGGCTTTGAATTCTGACCATGCTGAGGTTAAGCACTGCCCCATCATGACATTAATACCCATCCCCTGTAAACTACCCAAAACCCCATTAATCTGCAAAATCATACAATTTTAGTAAGCAGGAGAGGCTCTGGTATTTAATTGCTGAATTACAGAAGTGGGTGTGGATCAATCACAACCTGGAATAAAGTCAAGGTTCCGTGTACAGTCTGGGCCTACAACCAAGGGGGGCTTCACAGAGATACAAAAATAATTTTGAAATACAGACACCGCAAGGTCTTTGCAATTCAGCACTGTTGTTACCTTAGAAACACCTCAGAATTACTTTTAAAGTGGAACTTCACTCTCTCTCTCTCTCTCTCAATCAAAATTGACTATTTTTAATCCTCATGCTGCCAGGAAAGTATATCATATTTACTTGTTTTAAATGTTTTTATATACATTTCTTCAGTTACTTCCTGGTTTCCTGCCTAGGCAAATGATGTCATACATCCCAGCAGTCTTCAGGAGGGGAGGGAGGGTTCTCAGCTCAGCCAATGCCTTAGCTAAGGACAGATGGATTCCAGGAAGTAAATGCTGCATGAATCATCTACCTTTACTCAAGATGGCCACTGCCAGAAATGCTAGGAGGTGTTTTTCGAAATTATTTCTCAGCAAAATAAACCATGGAGACATGGATGAATGAGAGAGTTTGCTTTGAATATTAACAATGAATTAAATAGCATTTTTGGTTTGTGGCACTCAGATGCAGTGCAGCTCCACTTTAACAAACCTATACACCTTAGCTAGTGACAATAAGAAGGTATGCTTTATTCCTAATATTAGTGCACATAGGTATTTTGTTTCTGTACTTTCTTGCTAATGCATCTGCCTCTTTTAGCATACAAACATGCTGAAATAAGCAGAGAAGGGAGCTACAAATTGGACTGCTTTTTAGCTATAGGTAATGCCTGCCCATACCTTTGGCGTACTGGGTTGGTATTTCAAAGAGGAGTTAGGGGCATTCCTTTTTGAAAACCCAGCTGAACGGTTCTGTGGCTATTTGACCTATTGCAATTTTAAAATAACACCAGGACCTAGCACTTCTCTTGGGTCCTGGTGGGGATCGGCACTTAAACCACTGGCTCGCAGTGGCGCACTTAGCCCAGAAGCTGAAACAATCAGCTCCAGGCTTTCCATCCTGCTACATACTGCTCCATTGGTGCACTCTAAAGCTGATAATGTAAACTCAGTGCCTCCGCAATGTGTTTACAATGGGAGTGAAGGGGTGTCAGGAGTGGTGTCTAAACAATTATTTTCATAATAAAATATATTATATTGAGGCTCAAGAAGAGCTGAAGCAGCTCTGTTTATATTTTCCCTGATGCAGCAGATCACATCTACGGCAATCTATCGCTAGTTGATTGCATCCAGCAATCGATCACCAGTATAACTGATCTGTTGCTATATAGTTGCATGGTGGGGCCTGGACCATATCACCCCCCGAAGAATAAAGAGTACAAAAAAAATGTGTGTATATATATTAGTGGTCACAAGCCTTGTGAAAAAGATGTCATCCTATTAATTTGTGTCTGACAACCTGACTTGATCTTCTTATCTAAATATTGCGCTGCAATTTTTTTGTAGGTTATAATTTGGGGTAAATGTCTGGGGCTGCACAAACTACATGAAAGTTGTGTTCGAAAAACATGTTCACTATTCCTTCCTAATTAAAAGCTAGGAAATACAATGTACTGTATGTGCCCAAAACTAAAATCAAATTAAAGCCCTTTCTGTCCCAAGAAAAAAATGTGTGGTATGTTACCAAGACACTGGGGAAATAAATAAAATGCCCTGGGACTCAAGCGGGTATATGTAGAAAAAGTCTACAGGACTTACGTGGTTAATAGTCATAAAAAAAGGGCACTGGATCTAATTCTAAAAACTGGAATATGTCAATTTTTTGTGATTTTCATCTGTATTTATGACAGGCTTTTTATACCTTGGCAGCTGGATGAAGGACAGTAACAATATGTAAATCCAACATTTCATATTCCTGATATGTGCCTGCTGTACCATGTACTTGTATGAAACAGTACCCTGTTCAGTTTGTATTGCTTACTTTGTGTGAAATCCCTGGTGTTCCTGCCAGTCGCTCTGCTTTTCCTATTCAAAACTGACCACACTAAGCATGAAAACACAGCATGGTCAGTGTTCTGGCTGTGCTGGGAGCTAATGATCAAGCTTGTCCTGATATGCTCCCTCTGCACAGCCATTCACTGGGAAGATCAGTTTACTTCTGTTTCTCCTCCACCAGCTCCTTTTGCTGCTGAGAGCAGAGGCTATATGATCACTTATAAGTTATAAATAAAGGAAAAAAAGGTATTTATAATGTTTTTCATATGTATACATAAATGTTTTGCCTTTCATTTCTATTTTAAACTGAATGGGTTGTTTGACAAGGTGGGGGTTTACACATACGTTGATTGTGTGTTAGTGAAGGAAGGCTTTTTTTTGGATTCACTTTGCTGCGACAATATTGCTTGCATTTCCATTTTTTACCTTACTTTTTTTAAAAATGGTTTTCTATTGGCGAACAGCAATTTTATATTTCAGGATTGCGCCACAACTAAGGACCTCACAGAACAAGTCTTAGCCGGAGTTACATATGGCAACAATGGCATGTATACAGCTCTGTCAGGCTGTAATGTTAGAAACTGGGTGGTTTGCCAGGAGGCTTTAAAACTGCGGCTCAGCCACCTGTTTTTACCTCCCCCAGCTGCCCATATGAAAGAACCCTGAGATCTATAGACCATCAGTAAAAAAAAAAAGCTATGGATTAAAAAATGTGTTGTGCTTTAGAAAGGCTAAAACAGAGTTTGCACAATTGAATAGATTGTCATCAGGATCAGGTTAGGATTGCAGACAGATTTTAGGAACCTATGTTCTCTTTTTAGTTAATTGATCTTGATACAGTGACATTTTAAATGATTCAGTCATAAATTAAAGTGAGATGTTTTTCTGAAGAAAACATAAGTAATGAAAACAAAAGCTAGGTGAGGATGCCAAGAGGCCCTTGGCAGAAAACAAATTCTGGGCACAGAATGTTTTATTTTTCTTCTCATTAATCATCTTTCAAGGCTTTTCTAAACAGTACATCTGCTTTTTAGGCCCACATGGAATTCAATATGTGTGCAACGAAAATCAAAAACCACAATGGAAAATATTTCAGAATACTTCATAAACTGTCTTAAGCAGAGAAAGGCTAGAACCTTTGTCAGGTTTTTATTACTGACAGGGGTCCCTATTGAGGACATTTCCTTTCACTTCATCAAATATATCTATAGAAATAAACTGTGAAAGAGATATATACTGTATATATATATATATATATATATATATATATATATATATATATCTATACACACACACACACACACTATATTTCCAGTATTGGGAGGCCTGCCTTTAAATGCATATGAACTTTAATGGCATCCCAGTCTTAGTCTGCAGGGTTCAATATTGAGTTGGCCCACCCTTTGCAGCTATAACAGCTTCAACTCTCCTGGGAATGCCGTCCACAAGGTTTAGGAGTGTGTCTATGGGAATGTTTGACCATTCTTTGTGCACTGTTGCGCAGTCATGTTGGAACAGGAAGGGACCATCCCCAAACTGTTCCCACAAAGTTGGGAGCATGAAAGTGTCCAAAATATCTTGGTATGCTGACACTTTAAGAGTTCCCTTTACTGGAAATAAGGGGTCAAGCCCTGAAAAACAACCCCACACCATAATACCCCCCTCCACCAAACTTTACACTTGGCACAAGGCAGTCAGACAAGTACCATTCTCCTGGAAACTGCCAAACCCAGACACATCCATCAGATTGCAAGACAGAGAAGTGTGATTCGTCACTACAGAGAACACGTCTCCATTGCTCTAGAGTCCAGTGGTGGCGTGCTTCACACCACTGCATCTGACGCTTTGCATTGCACTTGGTGATGTAAGGTTTGGATGCAGCTGCTCGGCCATGGAAACCCATTCCATGAAGCTCACTACGCACTGTTGTTGTGCCAAGCTGAAGGCAACACAAAGTTTGGAGGTCTTTATCTATTGACTCTGCAGACAGTTGGAGACTTCTACGCACTGTGTGCTTCAGCATGCTCTGTCATTTTACGCGGTCTACCACTTCATGGCTGAGTTGCTGTTGTTCCCAGTTGCTTCCACTTTGTTATAATACCACCGTGGAATATTTGTGGACGGCATTCCCAGGAGAGTTGAAGCTGTTATAGCTGCAAAGGGTGGGCCAACTCAATATTGAACCCTGCAGACTAAGACTGGGATGCCATTAAAGTTCATATGCATTTAAAGGCAGGCCTCCCAATACTGGAAATATAGTGTGTGTATATATATATATATATATATATATATATATATATACAGTATATATCTCTTTCACAGTTTATTTCTATAGATATATTTGATGAAGTGAAAGGAAATGTCCTCAATAGGGACCCCTGTCAATAATAAAAACCTGACCGTGGAATATTTAGTGGCAAGAAAATTTCATGGATGGACTTATTGCACAGGTGGCAACTTATCATGGAACCACGTTTGGATTCACTGAGCTCCTGAGAGCTACCCATTCTTTCCCAAATGTTTGTAGAAGCAGTCTGCATGCCTAGATGACTAATTTTATACACCTGTGGCCATGGAGGTGATTGGAACACCTGAATCCAATGATTTGGAGGGGTCCCAATACTTTTGACAATATAGTGTATATAGTGTAGCACTCTCTTAGGTAGGTGCTAGGGTTAGATAGATAGAATTAGTTGCATTTTTTATTTAGTTGTCACTCTATAGTCAGAGCGGCTGTAAATTTTTGTTAGGAAAAAAGCATAGTTAGCTCACTGTACATGGTGAGCTGTGGTCATTTAGTTACATCTGCTCTGTGTGCTCAGCTGCTGCCAGTCTGTCTAGCTTTCTCTGTATCTAGGAAAATTTAGGTTGATGATAGGTGTGGAGTTATGCAGATGGAAGCATGAATATTGGTACAGCCTTTGACTCTGATGGCATGCTGAGTAACTGTATATATTTAGGTGGCACACAGGGCTCTGGGTTCTTTCCTGTCCAGAAGGTTAACCTTTAGATAGAGAATACTTTGAGAATGATGGAATACTTTCTTTCCTGTCCAGGACTGATCCAGTCTGGGAGAGGGCACAATGCCCTCCCAGGCATTTACTGCTATGTGGCCTCAGGCAGGCGACCTGAGGGTCTGAATGCTGTGACCTGGGTTCTGCTATGCTGACTGAGGAGCTGTTTACTATAGATCTGCTCTGGCATCACAGAGGAAGGCTTCCAGCTGTTCTTGGCCCTTATTAATACAGACATCCCTAAAGGATCTTAGAGACTGAGTGCTGTTTAACCCTTTCTGGTGCTGGGAAGTCAACTGCGGGTTCAGTAAAGGGAATACCGGCTGGTGTTCTGAAGATTTTTGTCCACCTGACCTACTTTTAAAAGGACTCTAAAAATGTTATGCTACTACTACTACTACTACTTTTTATTGCTGCCCTAAAGCTGAAGTCCATTGTTTGATTCAAGACACTGATATTGCTTGCCCTGAAGATTAGATAAAGTCCTCAAGTGTACATAGTTCTATTTTTGGAGTATCCCACTCATCTCCCTCATCCCTATCTAAGTTCTCCAAAAATAAAACAACAAAAACAACTCCCCTAGACTAGTTATTGGAGAAACATGTGAAAGTAACTAGGCAAAGGGGCAAAGTAACTAGGGAGGACCTGGACAGTTTACCTGTGGTTCCTATGGGAGTAGCAGTACAATAGTATAATCATATGTAACTAAGACCACTGTTTCCAAAATAGCAAAAAATTAAATAGGTCCACTTTGCTGACTAATAGGGCAAGAACTCAGGAATACAGTACTTTCTGTTATGCTGTGCACATGTTGCTTGCCCGCCATACAATGCTTTAATTAGTCTTAAATTGATTCAGCAACTGTGATTTTGTTTTCTTTGTTGTCTGGACATACTCATGAAGGGTCTTCAGATATGTTTTGGCTTGGTCTGCGATTTTTATATGCATGTACCTATAGTAACAGTGACTACAACAGGTATAAACGGTAAGAAAACCTATCATGTACTGAGATGCTGGACCTATCTTCCACCCCGTAGTCTTATAGAATATTTAAAGAATCTAAGAAAAAAAAAACTGGTTGTAATGTTATTTTCATGTTAGATAATGTTATTTATCAGAAAAACAAAGTTACTAAAGAGAATGCCATATGATAAATATAACTTGTTACAGGCATGGTAAGATGATAGTACTGGTGCTTCCAGTAGGTAGTGACTCATCCAGTTCCAACTGCCCAGGTAGCTTCCAAGGTCTCCCCACTCACTGGACCTGTGATTGTTACCCCCTGAGCTACCTAAGGTGTCTTGAAATGTTTCACTGTGGTCAAAATGGGACCAGTCACTTCACTGCAAGCAAGTTGAAGTGAAGGTGACATTGGTCAATGGTCATGTTATCCTATCAATTTTACTGGTTATGCTGGTAAAAATACCAGCCTGGTCGGAAACATACTGTATTTGCCCTAAAATGACAGCTGCATTCTGATTCGTTACAATGAGCAACATGTACCTTTGTTAAGGCACTTTTTATGAAAAGGACCCGTTCTTCTTTATGACCACCAAGCTAAAAAAATATTAATGACCTTTGCATATATACTGTTTTAACTTACCATTTGTTGACACAGAAGAGCACAACCAACTTTCTGAGCTGTTGTTATAAATACAGTCATGCCAGAGGTTCAGTGTTTCATCTTCTGAAAGTACCCACCATGACTAAATTGGTGACAAGGGAAAAATGAACAAAGAATGGAGAGATTATGATAAATTGTCAAAATGCAATATACAGTATATTTTCATAAAGTACACTGCTTATTGAATGAACATATAGATATTGTAGAGTTTACCTTCTCTCATTACCTTTAAAATACCAATTACATATTATAAACACAAATTATATACCCACCTAAAACACCTATAACTATAAAAAAGCATAACTCATGTCTTTCCTTCCCTATATACATGTGGATAATAAATGTCCACTGTCCCCCAAGAAGGAAATCACACCAATGCAATGCATACAAAATGACCATTTATAAAGTATATGACCATTTATAAAGTATATATATACAGTTGTGTTCAAAATAATAGCAGTCAGACATCACTAACCTGATCAATCACTGTTTTTGGTAGAAATGATATTTCTACATGGCAAATAATTTACTAGCAGGTGTAGTAGAGTAATAGAAATCCAACAGACCCAACAGTCATGACATGCATGCTGCTGATTCTGTGTAATTGAATCACTAATTGAAAGGGGCATGTTCAAAATAATAGCAGTGTGGAGTTCTATTAGTGAGGTCATTCATTCTTTGAAAAACAGGTGGCAATTATTGCCCTTATTTAAAGAAGGAAGGCAGCAAATGTTGTACATGCTGGTTACAGTGCATTTCTCTCTGAAATTCTGAGGAAAATGGGTCGTTCCAGACATTGTTCAGAAGAACAGCGTACCTTGATTAAAAAGTTGATTGGAGAGGGGAAAACATATAAAGAAGTGCAGACAATGATAGGCTTCTCAGCTAAAATGATCTCAAATGCTTTAAAATGGCAACCAAAACCTGAAAGACGTGGAAGAAAGCGAAAAACTACCATTCGAATGGACATAAGAATAGCCAAAATGGCAAAGACTCAGCCAACTATCAGCTCCAGGAACATCAAAGAAGGTATAAAGTTACCTGTGAGTACTGTTACAATTAGAAGACGCCTATGTGAAGCCAAGCTATCTGCAAGAAGCCCCCGCAAAGTCCCACTGTTGAAAAAAAGACGTGCTGAAGAGGTTACAATATGCCAAAGAGCACATTGACTGGCCTAAAGAGAAACGGCGCAACATTTTGTGGACTGATGAAAGTAAGATTGTTCTTTTTGGGTCTAGTGACCGGAGACAGTTTGTCAGACGACCCCCAAACACTGAATTCAAGCCACAGTACACTGTGAAGACAGTGAAGCATGGTTGCGCAAGCATCATGATATGGGGATGTTTCTCATACTATGGTGTTGGGCCTATTTATCACATACCAGGGATCATGGATCAGTTTGAATACATCAGAATACTTGAAGAGGTCATGCTGCCTTATGCTGAAGGGGAAATGCCCTTGAAATGGGTGTTCCAACAAGACAACGACCCCAAACACACCAGTAAACGTGCAACATCTTGCTTCCAGACCAACAAGATTGATGTTACGGAGTGGCTAGCCCAATCCCCGTATATTAATCCAATAGAAAACATATGGGGTGACATCAAAAATGCCGCTTCTGAGGCAAAACCAAGAAATAGAGAAGAACTGTGGAATGTAGTCCAATCATCCTGGGCTGGAATACCTGTTCACAGGTGCCAGAAGTTGGTTGACTCCATGCAACACAGATGTACAGCAGTTCTCAGAAACAGTGCTTATACAACTAAATATTAAGTGATTCAAAGGAAAGCAAAATCTTCAAACATTTTTCAGTTTATATAGTGAATGTTTGAGTTTGTAAAGAAGAATACAAACACTGCAATTTTTTGAACAGTCTAATATTCACTTTTCTTCAATTTGTTTAGAGGAACAACACAAATTTGATATATTTTTCTTCATGTTTTGATTTGGAATAGAATGTGTAGTGTTCCCAATGCATTTGTGTGTATGGAAATAAAAGCTATTAGAAGCATTTTGAACTTTATTCACTTTTTTTAACACACTGCTATTATTTTGAACACAACATTGCCATCTTAGGAGTCGCTGAAGATTTGGGTCCCCCTATAGTCCTGCACAGCCAGGCAACACACATTTTTCACACAGATTTTCATCCAGTAGACAGTAGCCAGTCCTTGAGCTTGTTTTTTTGGATTTTAATAGTGGATTGAACTTGGATAGAGTAAGGGGTGTACGGGATGCCCAAGGATATAGTAACTGAGGACAACTTCCTGGAACTATGTACAAGTCTTTACTTCAAAATCCTCTTCTTGGAGAGCTAGTCAGCATGTCATGTAGTACCACCTCAGGCCCCAGATTCTCCTAATCCAGCTGTTTGAAGGAATCCCTGGACAGGGGATCCAGTGCCTGTCATTTTAAATGTAAGACAGTCCCGGGTAGCAAGCTAATCCAGTTTCAACATAGAACACTTTTTATATGAAGGGTCTGCTATGGACTTTAAGGGCGACCACACACTGTTTTTTTGTGGAGCTCCCCCCTACAATCCATACTAGACCCTCATCTATGAAAAGGATGGATGTAGAGGGGAATTCCAACTATTTTGTTTACAAACAGAATAAATCAGCCATGAAGTGTCATTAACTGTCAATTTCATTTTGTTTTTGTTGTAAATGTCACTTTTCTACAAATGCACCACTTCAAAGGCAGGTTTAAAGCACTTCATGTTATTTAAATTAATTGTGTATTTTTAATGTTGCCCTTTAAGCCTTATTAAAAGAACATTTTTGACAAAAAACATGCTGTCATTTAGCAACATTTTGTTTTCTTTGTAAATGTCACTTTTGCTGTACATCCTTCCATGTGCCACTTCACAGGCAGGTTTAGGGCATCCCCCATGCATTTTTCACATTAAGGTTTATTAAAAGAGCTGCTTCCTGCCAATTTGTATTTTTTTGGTACTCCCCTGGCAATTCCCAGCTCCACATGCCCCTTGTTTGGCAACCCCTTGCCTATTAGCCTTAAAAATGGCAGAATTGCTTTTCAGGATTCTCCTCCCATTGACTTCACTGGGGTTCACATTAACTGCTTCCCGTCTGCCAACCCATAATGTACTGCAGATGGGTGGTAGCTGCAGGCAAAGCGATGTACATCACTTTGCTCTTCCAGGTTTAGAGCGCACATGCACACGAACCCCCCCCCCCCCCCGACTCCCGCTGTCATTCGTTGTAGGAGGTGTATGTCAGCAGCTCTTGGCCAGTAATTTTGGCTGGGACTCTGACGAACTCCTATATCTAATGGATATGCAGAGCTGTGCCTGTATTTGTAAATATAGGCACATTATCTAGCTGGTTCTTCTCTGATTGCCCCCTGCCACCCTACCAGTGCCATTAGTACAGTATCAGTGTACAGTATTTTTCACTGATCACTGTATTAGTGCCACTAGCGATGTCAGATAGCATCAGATAGCCTCAGGGTCAGTTAGCATCCCTCCCAGCCAGGGTCATCTAGCGTTAGATTGCCCACACACTATCGCACTCACGCTAGATCGCTGATCACTGTCATTACTAGTATAATGTTTGTACAGATCAATATATTGATCACGAACAAAACTATACCAGTGCCCCCTTAGTATTACTAAGTGTCTACAAAAATGCAGTGATAGCAGGATAAGCCCCGTTCTCTGCCAGCACTTGAGTTTAGCTCCAAAACTCCCCCCCCCCCCGCCATCCCTAACAAGAAGTGAAGTGTCAGTGTAATTTCTGATCACTGCCACCTGTGATACATTGCACACAAAAACCGCAGCTTTAGCAAAATCAGGCCTGATCTCTGATCACAGGTGAATTTTATTTGTAGTGGCTCAAGCAGTCCCTGACAGCCAGGTGCTCTTTTTCCCGTGAGTTGCACTAGGTACCTGTAAATTTAGAGCCCAAAATGTCCCAAAAATGGAACATTAGTGAAGAGGCCTACAGGATTCTGAGCATGTCAGATGAGAGCGAAGGGGAAGCCTCTCTGACAGAATCCACCTCAGAATACGAACCGTAGACAGCAGCGGCACCCTGACAGGTAGACGATGGAGAAGATGTCTCTCTTAATATCAGGCGTACCCGACCCCTTGAAGCTGAAGTGCTAGGATCACATGACTTGTATCATATGCAGCAGAGTGGGGAGTGGAGAGTCCCATAAGTGCAGTACAAGCTGATAATTTTTTTTTTTTTTATAATATTTCTAATTTTAACATTATCTTTTATTTTTATTTTTTATATATATATATTTTTTATTTATTAATATTTTGAATCTACGTCTATCCATCCCATTTTTGTAAATTTAATTAATTCATTTTTTATTTTTATTTCTATTATATATATATTTTTTTTTTTATTATATTTTTTTAAATTTTTGGATTTTTTAATTTTGTATCCTTATTTATCTCCACCAACATTTTTCCACATAGCTTCTTCTTTTTTCCACATTTTTAACTGTCCATTTTTCATTTTCCATTGTATTTGTATTTTTATTTTTATTCTCATTCACCTATCGTTACCATTTTTTCATTCTTACACAATTTTAATTACATCTTGTATTCCCTTTTGTATTTTTCTTTTTTCTTTTCCCTTCTGACACTTTTGAACATTCGTGACTTTCCGCCATTCACCTTGCAACAGTGGCAAATCACTTCTTTCATTGATGTGTTCTCTCCCTCCCACTGGTTAATCGATTAATTAGTCCCGCGCTCCCTATATATTCATCCTTGTCCTTCTACCTCCCCCTGCTTGAAAAAGGAGCGCACTTCCGCCTTCCACGGCCAGCGCATGCTCCGAAACGCATCGCAGTGCACCTTGGGTATCTGACGTCAACACGGCCATGCCACCGCTGCGCTCCAGCGTGTGTTCCACCTGGCTCTGAGGGAGGACGTGCACGCCGGCCGGCCTCACCGCTGTTCCCCTCCAGCCACCACGCTGCTCCAGCCGGAAGCTGACCTCTCCATACCGCAGAGAGATGACGGCTCTTCACCCTGGATACCACCCCACTGTTAACTACTGTTAACTACGGTTTTTATGCTTACAATTACCCTACCTATGTGAGTGTTCCTACATATATACTTAAATAAAGAGGCATATTGCACTTAGAGGCGCTTCTCTCCTTCTCTCAGTACAAGCTGATGCGCTGGCTAGCACAAGTATTGTCCTGCAGTCACCAAGAATTCGCACACAGGCCCATAGAGCGCATAGTGTCCTTCCAGATGTGCTTGCAAATCCTGATTGGCAGCCGACAGATTCTGCAGCACCCATACTTCCCCCATCCACTGCCCAACCCGGAATTCAGGTGGAAACAGCAAATATAACTACTCCCCTTGATTTTATGGAGCTATTTTTCACAGAAGATTTGTACAATTTGATTGTGGGCCAAAGCAATTTATATGCTCAACAATATATCGCTGCAAACCCAAGTTCAAACCTTGCCAGACAATTCGCTTGGAAACCTATTATGGTTTTCTGAATTTTAAATTTTTTGGGCCTAACCCTCAACATGGGCATTACAAAAAAGAATGAGTTGTGGTCGTATTGGTCCACAGACCCGATTCATCACATGTCCGTGTTCTCTGCTGCCATGGCTAGGCATAGATATGAGACAATAATGCGCTTCATGCATTTCAGTGATAACACACTCTGTCATTCTCGGGGTGACCCTGAACATGACCGGCTCTAAAAAAATTTGACCTCTCATAAACCACCTTACTGAGAAATTTGCAGATGTGTATATGGTCCATCAAAACATCTGCGTGCATGATTCCTTAATTCACTTTACTGGCCGCATTACATTCAAACAATACATCCCGAGCAAGCGTGCTAGATATGGGGTCAAATTATACAAGCTCTGTGAGAAGGCCACAGGGTATACATAAACATTTATGGTTTATGAGGGAAAAGACAGCGAAGTAGAGCCCCCCAACTGGCCAGACTACATGGGGAGCAGTGACAAAATAGTTTTGGATTTGGTATCATATTTGTTTTGTAAGGGGTACCACTTATATGTGGACAATTTCTATAAAAGCATGCCACTATTTTGCTGCCTTTTGCAGAATGTTGGAATTGGCTCATGTGGCACTGTGTGACCTAATCGCCAGGGTTTCCCCCAAAGGCTTGTAAATACCCAACTTAGAAAGGGGGATAAAGCCTGCTTGAGGAATGATGATTTGCTTGCAGTGAAGTGGAAGGACAACAGAATGTTTTGTCCTGTCTTCCATTCATGCAGATGCGACAATCCAAATTAGTATGGTATCTGATGTTGTTGAGAAACCCCTCTGTGTCCACGACTATAACCTTAACATGGGAGGGGTTGACTTCAATGACCAAATGATGAATCCATACCTAGTTTCTCGAAAAGCTTGGCACCGATACAAAAAGGTGTCTATTTATTTATTTCAATTGGCTATATATAACGCTTTTGTAATTTACAAAGCAACTGGATAAAGTGGATCCTTTCTAAAATTTCAAGAAGAGATCATCACAGACCTTTTGTATCCAGAAGGTGCTGTGGCCCAATTCCCAAATCCAGATGCAGTTAGCCAGCTGCATGAGAGGCATTTTCTGGATGTCCTCTCTGGCACCCCAACCAAAAATCACCCCAAAGAAGATGTGTCTGTAGCAGACACAGAATAAGACATTGCATCCACTTTTTTTGTCCCTTCTGTCCTGGCCAACTTGGTCTCTGCCTCAAGGACTGCTTACGTCACTACCACACACTAGTGGGGTATTAGTATAGGGTACAGAAAAGTTCAGGGCACATATTCACCATTCTCACACAGGGTCTCAAAAGATGTTAGATAGTCAGGAAACTGTCCTTCGCATTTTGAGAGACTTGAAAATCAAAGGCTGTTACACAAAAAGTTTAAAAAAAAAAGTAAAAATTAAAAAAAAAAATCAAAATGTAATTTTTTTTTTTAAAAAGTTGTTTTTATCAAGTTTTATTGAGTTGAGTTGTCCTATTGTTACTTTGTTTTATTGTTAACTGTTTGCTTTACAGGAACACCATTCACTTCTTGGTTTATTGAGTTAATGTTCTATTGTTACTTTGTTTTACTGTTAACCATTGTTTGCTTTGCAGGAACACCATTCAGCTGCAGCACCAATCTGTTTATTGTGACAGCAACATGGCCTTGCTCTCAGAATATACAACAGTGCGTGCAGCTCTGCCGGATGAGATTTTTCATCTGCAGTTAAAAAAAAGAACATATATGCACAAGCATGGGGGCCTGGGGTGGTCAGTGGGTGGATCATTCAGATGATGTAAGGGCAGAGGAGATATCTAGAGTCTAATAGAACCCATATTTCTCAAAAAAGAATACCTGTTAATGCCTATTGCAGTGACAGGGGATATTTACATTCATTCCCTGTGATAGCAATAAAATGATTAAACAAATGAAAGGGACAGTTTAAAAATAATAAAAGAAATCAAAATAACTTAAAAAAAAAGCAACCTCACCCCCCATTCGCGCGCAGCGGCGTGCGTAAGCGTTGATCCTGTTTCGGTATGTAAACAGTGGTTGCACCGTGCATGTGAGGTATCACCGCGAACGTCAGATCGAGGGCAGTAATTCTAGCACTAGACCTGTATAAATCTAAAATGGTAGCCTGTAAAGGCTTTTAAAGCATTGCCTATGGATATTAAACATGTATATACTTTGTCACTATTGCACGGAGTGTGCGCAGTTTTAAAGCATGTCATGTTTGGTATCAATTTACTCGACATACCATCATCTTTTATATTTTACCAAACAATTGGCCAATACTTTGTGTTTTTGTGCATTAAAAGTAAAAAATGTATTCTTTTAAAAAAATATGGCCTGGTCAGGAAGGGGGGTAAATCCTCGGGAGGGCAAGTGGTTAAAGTTTGCAATTTTCTGATTTTTGGCTGTGTTTGCTGAACATGCCCTCGAATTGAACCCAAGCAGATTCACTCATCACTAGTCTTCTGATTATCTTTCTAAACTTTCAGCATTCTTCTCTCACAGGGCTGTGATCTGGACACCCTTACATAGGATGTAAGTAGCTTCTTGGTAAATGGAGTTCAAGCGGTTTTTGAATCCTTATGTTCCAAGGCAGGACACCATGGACAGGTCCCTGTGCATAATTTCCACTCAGTCACTCACCACCTGAACTGGGGGCAACAATTGCAACTTGAAAAAAATAACAGAAAAAACACACAATTTCCTTCTCCCTGTGCAGTGCTAAAAAAGGAAATTGGTGTTATTTTCTCTTATATTTTGCAGATTGTAATATTATGTTATTGTGCTAGTGGCTTAATTATTGTTCTAGATAGGGGGTTTAATTAGGAAGGAGCGCAAAAGAATGTGTGACAGATTTTTTTTCTTAAGAGAGTTGCAGGTTGCTTCCTCTAGGCCAGAACAGAACATTACTTGGAGCAAACATCTTCAGGGTTTCCTCCTTGAAAGTGAGATGCCTGCAGCACTCGAATCCCTAGGCCTACAGGGCCCGAGGAGAAAGACAGTTCTCTCTGTGACTTCCTGACCAGGCAGTAGCCCTAGAGGGAAGACCACATGCCAGGAAGTCCTTCAACTATTTCATATCTTCTGAGCCAGGTCAACAGGTCTCCAAAGCCTGCTGATTGGCTGAGTTACTAAACGTCCATAACACTCTCTGCTGATGCCAGCTCTTTTTTTTTTTTTCAATACTGTAATTCAATTACACTTATGTCACCGCAGATGAACACTGCCATCCAAAGGTGGGAAAAGCAGCCATTATGTTGCACTTAACAATTCTTAAATATTGTGGCTTTTCTTTTTTGTGTTTTCTTTTTTTAGGCATCCTTTCCTTTATTTTCACCATGTGATCCAGCCAGTAACACACTTGCTGTCTTGGGGTGGCTCCACTCTATGGAGGAGCTACAGAGCCATCCTTAGACAGAAGTACTTTAGATAGATTTGAGTAGAAAATTAAAGCCTAACTCCAGCTAACAATTTTAAGCAGTTAAATCAACAGTTTTTTCTCTTTTAGAATAAAGGTTTTATATAAATGAACAGAAACTGACCATTGTAAGCACCCCTGTCAGTGTTAAATGTATTTTCTCAACACTCTCTGCCACTTTTGCTGGACAGCTTGGTCTGATGAGGGAAGTTCAAATGTTACTGAACCCACAACAGTAAAATCAGTCTGTATATGCAGTAAAGCATGCTTGTTATACTCACTGTGGAATCTAAGGGGTTAATCATCTGCATTGTGTAAAAAGGCTGTTTGGTCCTGTCTTCTCTAACCCTCCCCTCCCATAATACAGAGCAGCAGTGACAAGTCTGCACATGCTCTCTTTGGTGTGTATTGCTGGAGAGTTTGTTTTTTTTTGGGAGGGTGCATGTGATCTGCACAAAGCCAATCAGCACTGTCTAGACAGGGGGTCAGGGATCATGCAGCGTCATAGGTCAATCAAAGGAGAATGAAAACTCCTCCCTCCTACAAGATTAACCAGTGCTCAGCTGGACACTAATAGAAGTCACAAGACTGCTATATACTGCTGATGAGAAAAGGTATTTAGCAGTTTATATTTATTAAAATAAATGCATTTCAATGTTTTGTATACTGTGGGAGATCAGATATAGTGAATGCAGGGTCCTGGGTACAGTAAAACTTTAAAGAATAATATACTTACTGGCTAGATAATATGCAATATATTACGTCTTTGCCTTTGGGGATTTGAAGACCTTTCAGTTTTTTTTGCTGTCTGTACCTCTGTTTGTGAGATTCATTCTCTCTGTTTGTCCTGTTTACTGTTATCATAGAAAGTATAAGCACAAGAAAATCCCAAACTTTGAATTGACACTGGAACGGTAATAGAGGGGAAAATATTCAAATGGGGACACTAGTTCTGGTGACCTTACAGACACCCAGGGATTCCCTCATGTTGCAGGGATTTCCTCTCACTTCCTGCTTTGACTATGGGACAGAAAATGAAGGAAAATCTCAGATAAGACACAGATGGCAAACAAATGACAGGGGATATAACCTTCCCTTACTCTATGCAAAATGAAAAAATAACTTTTGCTTTTAATTATCTTTAGTTCTATTTTACGGCTTCCATTTTGCACAATGAAGCCTCTAGCCTGCATGTGATAACTATATCATAGCTGACATAGCAGACACATGATTGGGACCCATACTGATTGATTCTCCATTGTCAGTGGAGATCTAATCTGTTAGCAACAGCCAGAATAAAGATCCCACAGGTGAAAAAAAATGTTCTCTGGTGGTTCTGAAATGTTGTAATTCTTTGATGGACTCCTTAAGCAACTTGTCATGTTGTATTACTATTATCTCTGTACCGGTTCCATGATGTACACTTTAGAAAATGTTGGCTGGCCCTTGTTATTGTAATACCTTCAAATATACAAGGAACTTTGTGGAAGAGAGTTATATATTTTATTATGAAGCTCAGTTATAAATAGAAGCAGATATGATTAAAATACTTATACCAATGACCATGTACAAAGAATCTGCCTAAATAATTTTCCAACTCTGAGATCATCCTTGTTTTTTTTCAAGGTAAATAGTGGGTATTGTGGCACAATCCAAAGGTACAAATATAGGAATAATCAAGACATACACAAAGCACCATTAACAGATAAGACTTACAATGCAGAGAAGATATGGTGTCAACAGCTGAGGACTACAAGTAAGTTTGAGACGGGGAGGAGTGGTACTTGCCTCTTGTATGGTCATGTGCTATAGAGGTTGTTAGGTGTGGTTGATTAACACTTTTTTGCATTACCTTAAGTGTAAAAGATGAAAAAGGGACCGATAGTTGTGTAGAATATGTATGAAATTTGAGCATTAGGATGAATTTGACCTAGATGGCTAGGTTCAAGAAGACATACTGTAGGTGCACATGAGTTTAGTACCTAGATAGTCCAGGGACTTTGAGGCCCAAAAAAAGGAGACATTCATTTTCAGTATGCTCACTGTATCAACAGGAGTGTGATTTTTAGTGTAGTTGATTTAGATTAATTGATGTGTAGTCCTAAGATAGTTGATTAATTGTTATATGATTTGGAAAAGGAATAGAAAAGATCTCAAAGGTTGAATGATGGTTAGAAGCATATCATATGAGTAAAGGCTACTTTAAAAGTGGAGACCAGCAAAGTCCACCTCTTTAAACTTTATTGTTTACATTGTCACTGATCAGCATTGCTAATATTAAAAAGATGGGAAAAAGAGGGCAGCTCAGGTCAAGTAGCCCAGTATATATTGGTGTCTGCAGAATTAGAGACTGCATTCATTAACTGAGACGTGGGGGATTGATAGAGAGTTGAAATACAAGCTCAACAGCTAGAACTGAAGGACCAGCAGGTTAGAGTGTAGATGATCTCATGTCACAGACTTTGGAGATACCAAGTAAAAAAGAAATCCCAGGATGTATCTTTGCTGCATGAGGTGGGTCAGCTGGGTAACTTTGGGAAACCTTATCGCTCATATGGTAAGAGGGGACCAACCCAATCTGAGCCCTGTGGATCAAGGAGGAAATAATCTATTGAGATGGGTTGCTATTATTTTTGCCAGTAATTTAATATCCAGGTTCAGCAGGGATATTGGGAGATAATTAGAGTTTTTGGTGATATCTTTTTTAGGTTTCTGGGGTATTGCGATGTGCAGAAAGGAAAGAGTTGCTGGCTGTTCCCATTTTTTGAGTAAATTAAACAGGTTGCCAAGATGGAGGTTGAATAGGTCACTAAATTTCTCCTAATAAAATCTAGGTCTGGGGCTTTGTTGCTTTTTTAGAGATTTTATGGCCAAAGTAATCCCCAGAGGGTGACAGGGTGATGTTAGCATCTAAACAGGACCCATGTGTTCTTCAGAGATTTCAGAGAAGGAAAGATTTTGGAACTTTATTTGCTAGGGAGGCATTGAAAGTCATAAGTTTAGAATTGATTTTGGCGAGGTGGTTGCGCAAGTATTTAAGAAGGGCTTGCTGTCCACATATCATCAGGTTGATATAGAGAAAAAGGATAAGAAGTTTTAGAAAGCATGCATTGTTGCCTATTGAGGAAAGGGCCAGGCTTGTTGGCTTGAGCATAGAAAAATTGTTTTTTCCAATGGAGCACTCTTTCACTTTTAAAGTTATCTCCTGACAAATTCCAGATGGTTTTGGAGAACAACGGAGGGAGACTGTTTCTAGGCCCTCTCTAGGTCAGAAAGGTGAGCTGATAAAGTTGAGCCTATATTTTGGCTTCTTAGTGTTTTTGCAAGCTGTAGCTAGACTAAGAGTTCTCCTGCAGTGTGGTTTTATGCTCTTCCTAAAGAGATTTAGGGAGGCCTACATTTTTTTTTTATTATTACATTACAATACCAATGTGGTTTGGGTCTTTTTAAGTTTGTTTAAAATGTTTTATACATGTAAGCTTTGCTTTTTTTTTTAATAAACTCTTTATTTTACAAATAAACATTTAAGGTGGTTGCAGTCACTTTTTTCCCCTAATATAAAATACGTTATATTTAAGTTCTCTGTGCAATGGTATTGCACGGAGCAGCCCCGAACCTCCTCTTTTGGGTCCCCTGCTAGAGCTCTAGGCTCCTCCTGTTCTCTGTGTGCCACCATAGGAAGCCATTTCCTATGGTGTCACACGTGCGGTCTCATTCCCTATCTGTGCTGTGTGTGCCCATTGACACACATCAGAGCCTAAAGCAATGTCACTTTGTTAATGGCAGTGGAAAATCAACTGATTTACTGGCAGAATCAACAAGTAATAAAACTACAGGGGTGACTCAGAAAAGCAAAAACTGCTGTGTTAATGATATTGACATTATATACAGTATGTTATTTATAGATTTTGCTCATAGTTTCAATTTAGCACAGGTTACACCCTCGACAAAGTTATTGATTTATCGCAAGGTACTCAAACATTCTCAATGATAATGGTCATGTAACAGTAATGGTTTCAATTAAATCTAGTACATTTTATTATTGCAATGTTGCTACTGATAGTTTGTTTTTCCCAAAGGACTAGACTCACAAAGAAAATAGCATTAGAGCTATATTGGTGTAGTTTCCATGACAAATCACTTGTATAAATGTGTTAAAGACGCTAACGTGTTGAATCATCTTAGTGCTTGTTGTACATGTCTTATACACTGGCAAGTTCTCCTGCTGAATAGTGCAGATTTGTCTCCCACCAAAGAAGTCTCAGTAAAACAAACAGTAGGTGTAGGTAAGAGCTTGGGTGGTCTATCAGACTCCCCAAGCAGCAGTGCCCAGAGTTGGCTCTTTAATTAGGCAAATTATGCAGTCGCCTAAGGCCTCACATTCACAGGGGCCTCACAGCCTCCAGATTTGCTTAACGCAGTGTTTCTCAAACAGGGTTTCTATTTGTCAGTCCAGGCAGCTGACAGGTAGATTGCATGGACATACGTGCAGGGAAGCATCTGACAGCTGATGCGGCTGATTCTATTAGCTGTAGCGTGCTGTTCCCCACTGGCCCCTCCTCCCCTCCTGTCCATCCTGAGTGCTTGTATGTGACATCATCTGCGATGGGCAGGGTGAGAGGAGGGGAGGAGAGGTCAGGGGGAACACCACGCCATTGGAGGTCTATTGAAAGCTGCCTCTGAAGCCGGGTTGTGCCCAACAGTCTGTCCCACACAATGTTCTCTGTCCCATGTATTATGTGCTCCATGGAGCAGGGCCCTTCTATCCCTCTTGTATTGAACTGTATTATTGCTGTATTGTCTCCCTTTATATTGTAAAGCGCTGAGCAAACTGCTGGCGCTATATAAATCCTATATAATAATAATAATTGTGCCCTGACCAATGTAAAGTGCTCTGTCCCATGTAATGTGCCCTGTGCTCTGTCCCATATAATGTACCCTGTCCCATGTAATGTGCCCTGGGCTCTGTCCCATGTAATGTTCCCTGGGCTATGTCCCATGTAATGTGCCCTGCCTCCATGTAATGTGCCCTGCTCCCACATAATGTGCCTTGCTCTCATGTACTGTGCCCTGCCTCCACAAAATGTGCCCTGTCCCCACATAGTGTTCCCTGCTTCCATGTAATGTTCCCTGCTTCCCCCTTATGTCGAGAGCCCTCCTGAGCCCATATACCCTGCCCTGATGCCCCCCCCCCAACACTCTGTGTATCCCAAGTTGGACCCAAAATGGAACATCTCTGAAAAAAAAAGAAAGCAAAAGTTTCACATAAAATAGGTACATTTTAATAGTTTTTCTTCTATTTAATGCTATTTCTAAAAGTGATTGTTATTATCAACAGCTCGATGATCATAGCGATGTTCTATGAGCTGTAGATGGGAACATTATTTCAATTTTTTTTGCCAGGGGTTCCTCAGGGTAAGAAGGTTGAAAAACACTATCTTAACACATGACCCCAGTTTAAGAGCCCTATCTCATTCACCTCTTCTGGAGCTCCGCCCACCAGCAGTGAGGATCCGCGCACGTCACCCCTCCATCCACAGAACAGTATTATCAGTGCTGGGTCTACCAGGAAGGGCACTCCACAGAACAGTATTATCAGTGCTGGGTCTACCAGGAAGGGCACTCCACAGAACAGTGTTATCAGTGCTGGGTCTACCAGGAAGGGCACTCCACAGAACAGTGTTATCAGTGCTGGGTCTACCAGGAAGGGCACTCCACAGAACAGTATTATCAGTGCAGCAGATGAGGGGTTAGTGGAGTCAGAGAGGTGCAGTGGTTGACATCTCATGTCTCCGCCTAGGGTTGGTATGTACCGAGACGCTGCAAACCTGCAATTGACTTTTTTCCACCCTCCATCGACCCCTCCCCGGCCTAACACATTGGGGGGGAGTTACAGGTTACAGCACACCTAAATTGTTAGCCCCACTCCTGAATCAATAATGGTTGCCTAACCCAGTGTTTCTCAACCTTTTTTCAGTCAAGGCACCCTTTGAAATTATGGACAGTCCCGAGGCACTCTGCAAAAATTATGGACAGTCTTGAGGCACCCCATTCTAAAATGGGGTGCCTCAAGGCTGTCCATAATTTTAAAAGAGCACCACATTCTAAAAAATGAACAACTATTCTAATAGTTTTATATAATATAGTAACATCCACACATGTAGGACACCCAACATTAGAGGTGATTTATTTTTCCAAAGCAAATACACCTTTGCACGCTGGTACTGACTAGTATGCCAGTGTTTCTCTTCTCCCTCAGTTTTTCTCCATCACAGAGCTAATGTGACTCCAGCACTACCAGAGAGGGGCAGGGGAGGGTCAAACTAGGATGCTGTGCAGGCAGCTGACATTCTCCTTATCAACTGATGATGTCATTGGTTGTCAAGACACCATCAGCTAGAAGGTCATAATGGTGCACAATGAAAACCTGTGACCTTGTGTAACTAAAAGGCAGGCTCATTCCACCTGCTGGTTTGTATACAAGTTTTGGGAATTTTTTAGACATTTTGCCAAGGCACCCCTGAAGAAATCTCAAGGCACCCCAGGGTGTCTGGGCACCCTGGATAAGAAAAGCTGGCCTAACCCATCTCCCAGTTAATTTTTATCGCTTGAATTATTTTTTCCATTATGGCTGTGAGTGGGTCCTCATGTCTAAGTTTTGCCTAAGGCCTCACAAAGTCTGGAGCTGCCTCTGGTAGTGCCTATAACATATGATTTGTTACTAGGGTACTGTACAGCTTTGCCTCCATTGGGATAGGCTCAGTTATTGAGTTGATCATGGGAATAATGTTACAATCAACTAGCAAACAGGGGCTTAACTGTAATTTCACTTTCATTGAAGGTGACATTCTATACAGGGTATTTTTACATGAGTTACTTTAACTTGCATTTCCTCAATACTATCAAGCTGTGGCTGAACCTTAAATGTCAGATGAATTATTTTAAACATTCCTCCAAGAGATGAATATTTAGTGCAGTATCCCCTAGCAAAAAAAGTAGGTTAGAACCTCTGTCAGGCTTTTATTGTTTTAGCATATAAGGGGAATTTTCCATATCTACTCTATATATGGTTACATAGTTGGGTTGAAAAGTTAAAGTTTGTGTCAAAGCTGTGCTCTCTGCAGGACCTGACCAATATTATAGGACATGTCACCAGCACTCCTGTGGTTTTCTTTTCACTCATTTATTGTGAAAGCATCATCATCCATAAGATCAGGCTTATATAAACTATGTAAGAAGGAATGAGGGGGGGTGTATCAGCGCAATCACTGCTGAGAGTCCTTAGTAATATAGTTAGGGGTAATGGTGGTCCGTATAGCACTGAGGGCAAAGCTTCTAAATAGGCTGTAGCAGACTCTGTGGATGAGAGAAGGAGAGAAGCGCCTCTAAGTGCAATATGTCTCTCTATATGTGTAGGAACACTCACATAGATAGGATATATAGGCATAAAAACCGTGCTAAAACAGTAAGGTGGTCTCCAGGGTGAAGAGCCATCATCTGCTGAGGTGTGGAGCGGTCAGCTTGCCGCTGGAGCAGCGTGGTAGCCGGCCGGCGTGCACGTCCTCCCTCTGAGCTTGGTGGAACGCATGCTGGAACGGCATGGCCGTGATGACGTCAGATACCCAGGGTGCACTGCAACGCGTTTCGGAGCATGCGCTGGCCGTGGAAGGTGGAAGTGCGCTCCTTTTTCAAGCATGGGGAGATGGAGCGCACTTCTGCCTTCCACGGCCAGCGCATGCTCCGAAACGAGTAGGGGGAGATTCATCCATCATTGCTGTTTAGCCCCATGGATGAACAAGAGAAATCAAAGAGTGTATGGCCAGCCTGAGGTTGGAAAATGATACACATCCATCAAGTTGAACTGAATGACCAGAATAAATTTATTTAAAAAATCTTGCACTTTTAAAACGGTAAGAACTGTAAAAAACCCCTTATAAAGTGTGGTCCAGTTTTCTGTTACAGGGAATATTTCTTCCTGATCCCCGAAGGCAATCATATACTCCCTGGTTCACCATTACAGTACAGTAATATTTGTAATAAATATTAACAGGCATCTATATTTTGTGCATTTCCAACCTTTTTTTTGATTGGGCAGGTCACTAATAATTTCTCATACTTTTACTTCAACTTGTGTCTTCATATGGATTCATTGAATAGACTACATTATATTCTTGCTTACATTGTCAAGGGTGGCAACAAAGAGGATGATCAAGATGACGATGTGTAGGGCAGTTACTCCAAACAGCAAATAGCTCATCTTTAAATCTGTAAGGGAAGGAATAAAAAGCAGTCAGTTATCACTCATTATTATAACTAGGACTAATTGTTAATGTTCAGTATGCTGCTGCATTTATAGTAATTTTTTGTATGAGAATCTAGGGATTCTGTTTACCACTACATGGGGTATTTACCATGTGAGGCAGATCATTATACAAAATGATTCTATACTGCACTACCTATACTCCAGTATATAAAAAAGAAACATACGAATGCAGCATTGATTTATTCATGAGTTATTACAATTCATTTTTAAAATACAACTAGTGCAAAAGCCTGATTAAATGTAGGGGGTTATTTACTAAAATTGGTTTCTTTGCAGAGCTGCACCAGATTTTGCATGCTCCAGTTTTAGTAAATCTTACCCACAGTGTTCAAATCTAGTTTAAAGCTGATAATGGAGATTTGCCAGCACAATGCAGACATTTTTAATTATGCTACCCATTACTCCCCTCCCCCCAACCCCATTGCATTTAACAGGAAAATTTAAGTTTAGGAGTAAAATGTAAAAGCAAGTAAAAAAACAAGCAACAAATGTTGAATAAAACCTTTTTTTTAAAGTTATCCTATGTGAATGAAAACATGTAACAAAAATAAAATAGGCATTATCCAGAATTAAGGGCAAAAGTGGAAATACACTTTAAGGTAATATTAAAGGCAATTTTTTTTAAAATAACAAACATGTTATACTTACCTGCTCTGTGCAATGGTTTTGCACAGAGCAGCCCTGATCCTCCTCCTGGCCCGTCCTTCTTACCGAGTGCCCCCAGAGCAAGCAGCTTGCTATGGGGGCACCCGAGCAGCCTCACTCCCAAGCTGCTGCTCTGTGTGTCCACTCATACACAGAGGAGAGGAATGTCACCAGCACACCGAGAATCTCCAAAATGGGTCCAAAGCTTTATTAAGTGATCACATTGTTACAGCAAGAGCAATGTTTCGGAGCCTCGCAGGACCCCTTTATCAGTTATCATCATATGCCTGATGAAGGGGTCCTGAGAGGCTCTGAAACATTGCTCTTGCTGTAATTATGTGATCACTTAATAAAGCTTTGGACTCATTTTGAAGATTCTTGGTATGCTGGTGACATTTTATTCCTCTGACTACTCTCGATGGTTACTGCAGCACTAACTTACACACACAGCCATCTTTAAACGCAGGAACATGTGTGTTCAAATCATGCATTCTCATTCATACACAGAGCCGTGGTTCGGCCCTGCCCTTTCTCTCTTCTCCTTTGCTCACTGGCTGTGATTGACATTGGCTCCTGCTGCTGTCTTATCCAATGAGAGGGGAGAGTCCCTGGAGAGCCAAGGCTCTCGTGAACATCGTTGGATCACAATGGAGCTCAGGTAAGTATTAGGGGGAGCTGGAGAGGGGGGAGTTGCACACAGAAGGAAAAAAAACTTGAGTCTTTGCCATGAAGTTAAGCATATATATACATTTATTAAACAGATCATTTTGTTTTTCACAGATTAAAAGTTTAGTAAAGATTCATAAGCAGCATTAGTAACAACACTTATAAAAGTACATCACCATTACAAAGATACATTCCCATATACATGCCTTATATTTCTCACCAATTAACACAAGTTTACACATTTGCAGGTTCCCAGACATTGTTCATCACGCATCTCTGAAATGAGGTTTAATACCCAATGAAAGGGTCACTTTTCTCAATGAGTTTCACAAATGTTTGATCTGCTTCTTCAGGAGTTTGGGGGAAATGTCTCTTGGGTGTGAGGAATATGTATAGGACAGTGCTTCCTCACATTGTATCAAGGTGCCACAGAATACCATTACAAGGTGTGGGTCAAACAGCATAATTCTTTTCAGGAAAAAGCTGGATCCCAATGCATTGTCTGACAGAAGCCATGGAGGCAGGAGGCAGCCCCTCCACAATCAATTTTTATTATCTGCCTGTACTTAAGCTTTTCGAAATCTGTGATTGATTCATATTTGGTCTGGCCAAGTCCATCTGTAACTGAAACACAGATTCTGTGTGGAATTAGCTTTCAAAAAAGAATGTTTTAAACATTATGTTTCCATTTCTGAAACAGGCCATGTTTTTTTATTATATTTCTTAAACAGGGGACCAAATGAATATGTTGCTTGTGGCCCACTTTATTTATAGTCAGTAAAGCTGTGTCTGTTCCTACCTCCTTTATTTGTATCTGTGAATTGATGTAAAGGAAGAGTGGTCACACAATATTTTAAAGTAGAACTCCAGCCAAAAATATGTAGATAAATAAGATAAGGCTATTCAATTATTAAGCCTATTAAAAAATAAAAAAAAATTAAACCACCTTTGCTTCAATATTCACCTTCAATCCAGTTTTCTTTCACAATACTTTTTTTTTTTTCTGAAACTAGATGTCCTCAATCTGATTACCAGCAACAGTCAACCCACTTCCACTGAGCCAAGGTCGCCTTAGTCTTGCCCCAGCCTGTGACTGGACAGGGAAAAGAGAAGCAGCAGTGTTGAAATAATTTCTGTCACTCGCTGTGTTCTCCACCTATCAACATGCTTCTTGTCAGTATTTGAACAAATGGTTCCTTGTGCCACTTCTTCCTCTCACACTCCAGCCCTATTGTATAGGGATAGCAAGAAGAAGATACCAGCTCAAATTTAGGTACTTACACAGCTTGAATTTAACCCCTTTGCGCCTAAGGGTAAAACAAATCTTAATACCTAAGCACAATTTTGCAAATATTACATGTGTTAGCAAAACTGTACATATCATCATAACTACTTTGTGCTTCCAGGTGGATTATACCTTGTTTTTTTCAGGACAAATTGGGCTTTCATTTGGTGGGAAATGGTAATGGATATCTTCAGATTTTTTTTTATTATCCAAGGAAACCTGACCCAATGTAGTAAAAAAAAAAAAATGTTTTTACATTTAGCTGTATATTTCTTGTTACTACCATAACCTACCACCAAAGAACAACCCAAAATAATTTTTTCTGCTCCTGATGATTGCAGCAATACCACATATGTGTGTGTTAGTTGTTGTTTGTATCCATAGTACAGCCCAGAAACAATAAAGCGCATTTTGCTTTTTTTTTATCCTGCCAGTAACTGACACTGATACTAATTGAGCAAAAAAAAAAGAAAACTGACCCTGAACTTGACCTAAACACTAACCCCGACACTGACCCAAATCAAACCTTGATCTAGTTTTTTTTTTACTAAAAATTTTTTAATTATTTTATTTATTTATTTATTTACACACACACACTTGTTTTGTTTTTTTTCCCTCTGAAAGGCCAGAGAGAGATACAATGTATCTCTCTCCTCCATTTAGCGAGAGAAAACACGAGGGCAGGCTTCACAGTGACTGATCATTGTGTTGGCCAATCAGAGTATATTATAGCGATCAGGTGACCCAGAATCGTGAGTTCTGGGTCCTGATTGTTAGAACGGGACCCAGGGCTTTCAGTGAGACCCCGGTCTCTGTGCTGGGAGTATGGTGTGTGGCGCGCTCCTATCACAAAGACAGGTACGCAAATTAGCAGCTACATGAAAAAAAGCCCAGTCCAGTGGGGCTGCATATTTGCATACGGTCGGCTCGAAGGGTTCAAAAACTATATTTGATCATGTATTATTGATTATAGATCTTCATTAATTTCTATCTTTTATATCTGACTTTTTTTTTTAATTCTTTAATAACATTTAGAGGCAAAGGGACTCCAAAAAAGTAGTACCCCTTCATGTCTATGTATTGTGTCTGTTCTGGTGTATTGCCAGCCCATGGAAAAAAAATATGCTGCCTTAATGCAATGCAAGGTACCACACATGTGCGTTAACGCAACACACCAGAGTGGGAAATTCTGCAGCCCCACTGTGCCTGCATGTGGATTCCCCACATGCAAGCCGCCTGCATGTCACTGCGTGCCCCCCTCCCCTTGTCTCGGCGGGCACAGTGCGGCCCTGATGTAACCGTGCTCTGCACCCGCCAGAGATAAAGGTTGCGCTCCCTGTACGTGGGCAGATTGAGGGGGCGGGGCTTATTTCCACGGCAACTCGACACCAGGGCCTCCGTTGCCTGGCAATCTGGGAGCATCCTGGCCCGGAGATAAAAGACCGGAGCCGGACCCTGGCACAGGTATCTTCCCCTGCTCGCAACCCAGGGTGCTGTGAGAGGTTCTGTGCTGCGGCCAGACCCTACAGCCAAGCCATACGTAACCCATTGCCTGCCAGTCTGCCTTCTGCTGTGTGCCCCGGCCTTAACCATTGCCTGCCAGTCTGCCTTCTGCTGTGTGCCCTGGACTTAGCCATTGCCTGCCAGTCTGCCTTCTGCTGTGTGCCCCCTGGACTTAACCATTGCCTGCCAGTCTGCCTTCTGCTGTGTGCCCCCTGGACTTAACCATTGCCTGCCAGAGCCTGCCTTCTGCTGTGTGCCCCCTGGACTTAACCATTGCCTGCCAGTCTGCCTTCTGCTGTGTGCCCCGAACTTAACCCATTGCCTGCCAGTCTGCCTTCTGCTGTGTGCCCAGAACTTAACCCATTGCCTGCCACACTGCCGCCCTGTTGTGTGCTCCTTGTGTTTCCCACCCTGTGGTACGGACTTAACTTTTGTTTTGCAAAAATCTTTCAATAAAAGCCTTGTGTGCCCCACTGTTCTCTGCATGTGTTCTGTCCCACCTGCCTTCTGCTGTGTGCCTCGGCCTTAGCCATTGCCTGCCAATGTGCCTTCTGCTGTGTGCCCCCTGGACTTAACCATTGCCTGCCAGTCTGCCTTATGCTGTGTGCCCCCTGGACTTAACCATTGCCTGCCAGTCTGCCTTATGCTGTGTGCTCCCTGGACTTAACCATTGCCTGCCAGTCTGCCTTCTGCTGTGTGCTCCCTGGACTTAACCATTGCCTGCCAGTCTGCCTTATGCTGTGTGCTCCCTGGACTTAACCATTGCCTGCCAGTCTGCCTTATGCTGTGTGCTCCCTGGACTTAACCATTGCCTGCCAGTCTGCCTTCTGCTGTGTGCTCCCTGGACTTAACCATTGCCTGCCAGTCTGCCTTATGCTGTGTGCTCCCTGGACTTAACCATTGCCTGCCAGCCTGCCTTCTGCTGTGTGCCCCTTGGACCTAACCATTGCCTGCCAGAGCCTGCCTTCTGCTGTGTGCCCCCTGGACTTAACCATTGCCTGCCAGTCTGCCTTCTGCTGTGTGCCCTGAACTTAACCTATTGCCTGCCAGTCTGCCTTCTGCTGTGTGCCCCGAACTTAACCCATTGGCTGCCACACTGCCGCCCTGTTGTGTGCTCCTTGTGTTTCCCACCCTGTGGTACCTACTTAACTTTGATTTTGCAAAAATCTTTCAATAAAAGCCTTGTGTGGCCCACTGCTCTCTGCGTGTGTTCTGTCCCACCTACACCTCTGTCACACACCTTTTGCTGAAAAGCATAATATATGCAGATTTTAAACTGCTAGGCTCAAAAGGGCCATTACCTAGTCTACTGCATAATTTTAAGCTTTATGAAGTGCACAGTATATTAATATTGTATACTTATTGAACAGAATATAAGAACTTTGCCTATAAAAAAATATTTTATTTTGTGCATGTGGTGGTCTCAACTAGATCTTGGAACTCTGCAGCCAAATTGTGCGGCTGACCAGAACAGTATGATAATATACAATAAATGGCATATTTCCACCTTAGCTAACAGTACACTGCAGCTAGAAAACTGGGACTTTGTGTTTCCATTCTTTGTGAAGTTTTAATCATCTGTTATTCGAAACTGTATGAGAAACTGTATGAAGTTATATTAAAAATCCAGCAATAGCTAGGGCTGAGTAAAGATTGAAAAAAATAAAGCTATGTTAAAATAAAAACAATTTAGGAGCTGGCTTATGGGGTGATCTACCACATGCTCGAAGAAACACCAGCCCCAAAATTTATTTGATTAGATATTTGATTTAATAAAAAAGAAAAATCTGCATTCTGTGTCAAACCCTAAAGTGTTAAACCTCCCTGAACTGTAAAGGAAATTTGTAAAAAACTGTATTTTAATTTGTATGCTTTGCCTATGTATTGCACACTGCACTCATTGTGCACACCGCACTAATAATGTTTTCATTACATTTGCATTCCTTCAAGTCCTGATTAGAAATCAGCCTGCCTATGTAACACCCCTTGTTACCATAAAAGTACAATTGTAATATTAATGTGATACCTACGTAATCGCCTGTATAAAAAAACTTCACATGCGCCAAATAAACAGAACAGTTATTTGGAAAGATGCTGAGTGCATCTTTTAGTGTCTGTTCCCTACTGCTGTAGGTATTATTAATTTGGAACCACTAATCAATATGAGGATAGGAGTTTCCTATCTATAAAATTTTCAGTATTTATGTCCACATCAGATGGCAAGCTTTGCCTTGGAGGGGATTTACAGGTGACCCTGAAAATCCGACACGAGTAGCCTGAGACGATCTGGGAATTTCTGATAATCAGCTGGCTGAGACTTGCTTACATTTGATTTATCAGACTTCCTTAATCAGTAAGGCATTTTTCTGGACAAAGGGTACCTATTTTACTCCCCTTAATCGAACTTTATTGATTGGTGGTTATATGTTATGTTGTCACTGTCTACTGTCCTTTGGAGTGTTATACGTAGATAAGAAAAGTAAGAATGGTGCTTAATGGGTTATATGAAGCACACGTCTGCTGTAATAGATCTAAAGGGAAGAGGGTACAGGCACATGTAGAGAAGAGACAACTGGCCAGTCATTATGGAATGGAAGGTAAGAGGGTACCCTCAGAAAATGCCCAGCGCAAGAGGAGTGCTAGAGAATACATGAACTGTAGGTGCGGTTCCACCTACACTGAGCCCCCAGATAAAAGATTAAAGTGGACAGGGATCCACAATGGGTAACAGGGTTACCAAGTCCACAGGGACTAAGAATCATGCAAATTAAACAGCTAGAGGAACAACTATCTATTTGAGCAGGATAGATGCAAGGTGACAGACAACGTAACATAAGACATACAGTTGCAAGAAAAAGTATGTGAACCCCTTGGGATTATGTGGAGTTTTGCATGAATTGGGCATAAAATGTGCTCTGAACATCATCTAATTCACAACAATAGAAGAACACAGTCTGCTGAACATAATACTACACAAACATTAGATGTTGCCACGGTTTAATTGCACATAACATGTAAACATTCACAGTGCAGGGAGGAAAAATTATGTGAACCTTTGGACATAATAACTGGTTGACCCTCCTTTGGCAGCAATAACCTCAACCAAACGTTTCCTGTAGTTGCAGATCAGACCTGCACAACGATCTGGAGTAATTTTGGACCACTTCTGTTCACAAAACTGTTTCAGTGTAGCAATATTCTTGGGATGTCTGGTGTGATTCGCTCTCTTAAGGTCATGCCACAGCATTTCAATCGGGTTGAGGTCAGGACTCTGACTGGGCCACTCCAGAAGACGTATTCTGTGCTGTTGCAGCCATTGTTTTGTTGAATTACTTGTATGCTTTGGGTCATTGTCCTGTTGCATCACCCATCCTCTGCAGAGCTTCAGTTGGCAGACAGATGGTCGTACGTTTTCCTACAAAATGTCTTGATAAACTCTGGAATTCATTTTCCCATCAATGACAACAATTCGTCTATGCCCTGAGGCAGCAAAGCAGCCCCAAACCATGATGCTCCCTCTGCCATGTTTTACAGTGGGGATGAGGTTTTGATGTTGGTGTGCTGTGCCTTTTTTTCTCCACACATAGTGTTGTGTGTTCTTCCCAAACAACTCAATCTTGGTTTCATCTGTCCACAGTATATTTTGCCAGTAGTGCTGTGGAACATCCAGGTGCTCTTTTGCAAACTTCAAAGGTGCTGCAATATTCTTTTTGGACAGCAATGGCTTCCTCTGTGGTGTCCTCCCATGTACTCCATTCTTGTTTAATGTTTTCCTTATTGTAGATGTGTCAACAAAAATGTTAGCATGTGCCAGAGATTTCTGTAGGTCTTTAGCTGACACTCTGGGATTCTTCTTTACCTCATGCAGCATTCTGCGCTGTGCTCTTGCAGTCATTTTTACAGGACGACCACGCCTCGGGAGAGTAGCAACAGTGCTAAACTTTCTCCATTTGTAGACAGTCTGTCTTACCGTGGACACATGAACATAAAGACTTCTGGAGATACTTTTGTAACCCTTTCCAGCTTCATGCAAGTCAACAATTCTTGATCGTAGGTCTTCTGAGAGCTCTTTTCTGCGAGGCATGGTTCACATCAGACAGTGCTTCTTGAAACCAGTAAACCCAAAACAGGTGTGTGTTTTTTAAGGGCAGGAGAGCTGTCAGCAACACATCCAATATCATCACACTGATTGGAGTCAAGGTTGGCTCACTCCTGGCTCCAATTAGCTCTGGGAAAAGTCATTAAGCTAGGGCCTCACATACTTTTTCCTCCCTGCACTGTGAATGTTTACATGTTATGTGCAATTAAACCATGGCAACATCTAATGTTTGTGTAGTATTATGTTCAGCAGACTTTGTTCTTCTATTGTTGTGACTTAGATGACGTTCAGAGCACATTTTATGCCCAATTCATGCAAAACTCCACGAAATCCCAAGGGGTTCACATACTTTTTTTTGCAACTGTAAGGGGACATTTTAATGTTAAATTGTGGAATGAATTTAGAGTAAGGCTCAACAACTAGTAAATTCTAAAACAAGGGAAAAAGCCAAAACAGAGAAATGAGAATCAAATTGTATAGAAATAATATAATTTATGGACCTGGCCCAAACAGTATACTTTATATGTGGTCAGAGAAGCAAGATGGGATGAGCACTATGGCTGCCCATCTGATCATGGAAGCTGGAGTAAGTTAAAGCGGAGTTCCACTCAAAAGCGGATCTCCACATATTTGCCTCCTCCCCCCTTCCACTGCCTTATTTGGCACCTTTTGTGGGGGGAGCGGATACCTGTTTTTGACAGGTACCCGCTTCCACTTCCGGGTCAGTTCTTTCACAGGTCCCAGAAGACTGCCGGACTAATCAGGAGGTGCGGCGCGACATGCGCATGCGAAGTGGGCCCCAGGCTGTGAAGCCACAAGTAGTCACAGCCTGGAGCCCACAGAAGAATCATGTGTGTATATATATACATATATATATATATATATATGTATACGTGATTTTGTATTTCCGGGTAGGCGCCCTACCCGTGCCACCATTGACCATTGGTGGCTACAGCTATCGATCAACGGGTCTCAGCCGGAGATTCCCCGCTGGCACTCGGCGATTGCCGAGAAACTCTGACAGAGGAGAGGTCTGTATGTAAACAATACAGCACCAGCATGCTGCTTTGCTTACACAGTAAACGCACACAACACATTATGTTAAACAGCACACAGTGCACAGTTAGCCCTTTGATTGCCCCACATGTTAACTCCTTCCTGCTCAGTGTCATTAGTACAGTGTCAGTGCTTTTTATTGGCACTAATCACTGTATTACTGTCACCAGGGATGTCAGTGGCAGTTAGTTAGTCCCCCCCCCCCAGTGTCAGAATGTCAGTGGTATTTGATCGGCTCTGCATTTTTTTATTTTTTGCACTAGAAACTAAAAAAAAATAACAATTTTTTTAAAAAAATATGTATTTTTGACTTTTTTCTCTAAAACATATCCAGTAAAAAAATTAAAAAAATCAAATAACGTCATAAATTTAGGACAAAATGTATTCTGCTACGTCTTTGTTAAAAAAAAATCCCAATACGTGTAAATCAATTGGTTTCCGTGAAAGTTATAGCATTTACAAATGGTGGTATAGATACTGGAATTTCTTTTTTTACTAGTAATGGCAGCAATCAGCAATTTATAGCAGGACTGCGGGACTGAGGAGAGCATTCTGACACTGGGGGGGAACTGACTTGGTGTCACTGACATCCCCACCAATACAGTGATCAGTGCTAATAAAAAGCACTGACACTGTAATAACAGCACTGGGCAGGAAGGGGTTAACATGTGTGGCGATCAAAGGGTTAACTGTGTGCTGTTTCACTTTGTTGGCTGTGTGTGTGCTTCACTGCAAGCACACTACTTTGTATGGCTCTGCTATGCAGAGCCATACAAAGCAGTGTGCAGGAACTGACAGGGGTGTTGCTTATACACAGGTCTCTCCCCCATCGGACATACTCGGCAATCACCGGGTAAAGGCGAGTGATCACTGGCTGAGACCCAGTGATTGACAGCAAAGGCAGTGAATGCCCGGAACTGCAAAATCAGGTACTGTGTATATATATGTGATTTTGCGCTCCCGTGCTGCCCTGTAGAAGTGTTTCTGCTACAGGGCAGCGCGGAACCAGTTAATGGTCCCACATTCTGTGCAGCAATTATTGCAAACAGCCCAACTAAATATTTGTCTAATGCAAGCTTCACAAAATATGAGTTTGTATTGTTATTTATATACAAAATCTAACAAAGAAAAAGGCATACCATTGAACCCAGCTACCTTATTGTCTGTGTTGGAGGAGACTGGAGACAAAGAAAAACCACATGTGTTACATTGATGACGTAGGAATCTGCTGCCGTGAGCCCAGTGAGGACACCCCCCCTGTAGACCTAGATATTTGAGTTTTTTGTAGATTTGATCCCAGTTTTATATCAAGGCTGGCAAGACCCATATTGAATATGCAGTTATCACCATTTGGTTCCATTTGAAGGGCTAGAAGTTTTTTTACTTCGGCAGGTAAACCAATCAAGCATGCTAAGTTATATAGTGACCTCCCTTAGGAGTTGCTGAGTTATTTTTGGACTCCCTGTTCTGGACCCCTTTCTGAATGTCCAACCCCTGGCACCATAGGATTCTTTTGACCAGAGCAAATCACTAGGGATGCACCGAAGTATCGGCAGCCGAAATGTTTCGGTCGAAAATAGTGTAATCAGCATTTTGCCGATAGTCAAAAAGGTGCTGATAATGGGCGCCATTTTACCCGTGATTTTTACCATCATCGTACCCACAATTTTACCTGTAATTTTACTGTGATTTTGCATGACATTTTACCCACAATTTTGCTGCAGTTTTACCACGATTTTACCAAGTTTAGGTCAAAGGTCATGTGATTTAAAAAACATCAAAACGCAATACATGTGTGTTTTTGATGGGTTTTCAATGCATTTCAGGCCTGGGTCATACCAATGCAGTTTCTGTTTTGTCTATTCTGCTGGGCATTTTGCGTTTTTTGCATGCACGTTTTTACGCATTTTTTGATGCGTTTTACTTTTTTTAATCACTTCAAGTCTGTTTTTTTTTTTTTTTTTTTTACACTGACTGCTTTTACACCCATAAAGGCTGTAAAAGCAATAATTTCTCCTCTGTGACTGCATTCCTGCAGCCATTGAGAAATACTTTGAGAGCTATATTTGGTCACAGCTTATCACATGGTACAAGGCTGTTGTGATTGGCTTTGTACCATGTGACCTCTGTGATCCCTGAATTCTCAAGTAGTAAGCAATGATGTCAGGAAGTGACGTCTTGTTTACTACTGTTCATGTGATCATTGATTGGCCAATCAGTGATCACATGAATCGGAACCCTCACACAGTGGCCTTGTACAGTGATCTGCACAGATCGTGGTGTTGCGCACTCCCTGGGAGTGTGCACAGGCAATAGATGCGGGGGTACGTTTAGAAACATCCCACCGCATCGGCAATGCTCCCATTCGGCCGTTTATCAGCATGGGCCAGACAGGAAGAGGTTAATGGGGTTTTTTGGCCAACTTGCTGGGCAGATTAAAAACGCAAAATACATCAGTAACGCAGCACATGCATTTTTTATGTGTTTTCAATGCATTTCAGGCCTGATTCATACCAATGCAGTTTGCGTTTTGTCCATTTTGCAGTGCATTTTGGCACGTACATTTTTGCCCACACATTTTATGCGTTTTGTGTTTTTGAATTTTTTTTTTGCCAACTTATTGCTGGGCAGATTCAAAATGCAAAACACATCAAAAACACAACATATGCAATTTTTATGCGTTTTCAATGCATTTCAGGCCTGGTTCACTACAATGCAGTTTGTCTGTTTTACAGTGTTTTGCGGTTTTGCACACACATTACTGCACGCACATTTTTGTACATGGTTGTTTTATGCATTTTGCATTTTTAAAATTTTTTTTGTTTCGGCCAACTTGTTGCTGGGCAGATTAAAAATGCAAAACGCATAAAAAACGCAACATGTGTCCATTTTTTATGTGTTTTCAATGCATTTCAGGCCTTGTTCACACAAATGCAGTTTGCGTTTTGTCAGTTTTGCAGTGTTTTGCATTTTTGCAACCGTGTTTTTGGCGCAATTTTTAATGCTTTTTTTATTTTCTCTTTTGGCCAACTTGTTGTTGGGAAGATTAAAAATGCATGAAAAACACAACCCCTGTTAATTTTTTATGTGTTTTCAATGCATTTCAGGACTGGTTCACACCAATGTAGTTTGCCTTTTGTCAGTTTTGCAGTGCTTTTTATAGATCATTTTGTGTTTGTGCACACGTGTTTTGATGCATTTTTTGATGCGTTTGTCTAAATTTTTTTTTTTTTGGCCAACTTGTTGCTGGTCAGATTAAAAATGCTAAACGCATAATGTGCATTTTTTTATAAATTTTTTGCTGTATTTTTCAATACGTTTCAGGCCTGGTTCACACCAATGCAGTTTATGTTTCGTCCATTTTGCAGTGCATTTTGCGTTTTTGCACACATGTTTTTGCACACACAATTTTTACACTTTTTTATGCGTTTTGTGCATCAAAACGCAATCAAAACGTGGTAAACGTGTGAAAATGCATCAAAAAGCTCTACATGTGTTTTCTGCAGCATCTCCATTGAAGTCTGTTGAACCAGTCCCTGACCTTTTCCAAAAACACAGCAGCTCAAAAAATCATAGATGGGAACGTGTCCCATAGGAAACCATGCTAAATGGACTGTAGTGCATCTCTGCAAAAAGCCCTAAAAAACACATTGGTGTGACCAGGCTTCAATGAGGAGGTGCGTTTTTAGTAAGCTTTTTTAACTCACTAAATATGCACCAATAATGCGGTAAGCAGGATTTCTAACACCACAAGGGAAGTACAATGGACCAGTGTAAAGACATACATTGAATTTAAAGGGAGGCATTTTTATTTTTAATTTTCTTCTGCCTTTTTTTAACGCAAAAGCGCTGCTAAAACTGCTCACTGTGAAAGCAGCCTATTGGCCGAAAAGTTCTGAAAATACATTCATATTCATTTAAATTAATGATGTTAATTAAAAAGTCGAATGTAATGGATATAATACAATTATATATATATAAAATATATTTTTAAAAAACTGTCTATTTTGCTTTCGGTTTTCGGCCAAATGCATCCTGAGACTTCACTTTCAGTCCAAGAATTTCCATTTCGGTGCACCACTACAAAAAACCACCATACAGTAGACTTACACACAAATTAGAGTAAACTGATATGAGGTTTATTTTACATTGCAGTGTAAGCTTGGCTAAACAGTACAAACGGTATGCAGAAAGGCAATGATTATTCTTATATAACAAACATTTTTTTCTGTGTGTTGTATTGTTTCTTTAAACCAAAAGATCATAAAAACCTGTGCTTCAATATCATTACATCATGCTTCAAACGTATACTACCAACATTATCAGTGCAGTAGTGTAAAAAAGTGGAATGTGCAGAAGAAAAAGATCATAAATGCATCCACCGTATAATAAATAAGGAAATTAAGTCAGATATTTGATCCTAGTCCTGCAGGAATCCTTCCGGTGGGGTGAGGTGCTGTAGATGGTGGAGAGGATCCCAAGGTGCTGTGGATGGTCAGGAGTCCAGGGCACCATTGGCCGACCAGAATTAGAAGTACCTGTAATCAGCGTGAACCGCAAGCCGGACGGAAGTGACGTCACACCAGAAGAGTTCGACCGACAGAAGGGAAGAAACAAGCCTACGCGCTCGGAGCTAGCTGCTCCTTCTACAGGCCTGTGTAATGGTGTAATGTAAGAGTGTAATGTCTACATGTTCTATTCATAGGGCATCTGGAGGACTAAAGAGGCCAGTGGACCATATAATCACAAAAAAAATTAATAAAATCACATATGTACATAAAACAAAATGTGTTGATAGATTAGTAGATTAAAATGGGCAAAAAGGTAAGAATTTTAAGGGAAGACTACAAGGCCCAGTGGACTATGTGTAAAAAATAACAATAATGTAGTGTGCGGGACGCACCAGAATACTTAGAATACTAAAATCCTGCTCCTTTTTAGATTCTAATCTCACCAAAGAATGGGCTTATACTGTATATCGGAATTCTGCACACAAAAATGGATTAAGGTCATTATCCAACAAAGAAATAGGAGATTTCATGATCTTAAAGAAAAAATTTCTAATCTATTTTTATCCATTTGTCAATTAACCATTCATCTCTCTTCCTTATGGCTGTCCACACTTAAGAATAATACCAAACAAAAAGAAGATTTACTCATTAAGGACAAATTGGGGAAATTTCAAAGGGACATTAAGGATTATAGTTCCAATAGAATTTTCAATTGGAAAAAGTCTAAAATTCTGGTTAGACCCCCCCAAGGTCCCTCTTTGCCCTTATTACCTAGTCACTTCAGGCTCAATTCCCACCATACAGCCCCAGTACAACCGACTAGACCCATTACTCCTCCAAAACCTATATGCCCCAAAAAGAGACATTACCGGGACAACAAGGAAAATACTGCCAAACAGCTCACCTCCATCAACGATACCATTCATGTTCCCTCTGACTACTCCGGTTTCTACCATTTTCCACCACCACAGTAATGTTCCTTTATCTCTTACTATTAGCATTTGCAACAGTACTTTAATGTCTACAGCCATTGTTTCAGAAAATCCAATTCCATTTCCAACCTATCTACACACACTTCCATAGATACAGAGAGAGATACACAACCGGAAACTTCTATAGGTCTGTCAGGTACCTACCGACGGTAGCTCTAGAGCTCCACAGACCGGATTTCCCCAGGGCGCGGAGTCTAAGCCCCAATCTGCTTGTTCACCAGAGCCCCTGATGGTGGGGATGGACTTGGAGCAGACTGAGACCCGGTCGCGGCCCCTGGGTACACCCAGCTGTGGTAGAGGGAACTGCCAGTGGCACGTAGCAGGGTGAGAGCCTGATGTGAAGAGGCAGAGCAGGCCCGGACTGCAATGGATGGATCCGTGCAGGATGGATGGACGGAACACACTGGAACAATAGCGGAGTCAGACAGGCCGGGTTGGTAACAGTGGAGGCAGAGCGTTACAGAGCAGCAGGCAGAGAATCGTCAGGTCACAAGCCAGGTTCAGCAGCAGGAGATCAGATAATGGGGGACAGGCAGAAGAATAGTAAAACGAGCAAGGAGTCAGGGCAGGAGATGGTCAGCAGTGATCAGGATCAGGCAGGGTTCGGCAACAACTAGATACTCTCACAGGAACAGGATAAACAGAAACAAGACCATATGGCAATGTGAGCATTGCAAGAGCTGGTTTAAATAGCCCGCCCGGCGCCGTCATTGGTGACAGGCGTGCCTGGGTCCTAGTGCCCGCCTGCCTGTATGTCTTGTCGGGATCCTACGCATGTGCAGATTCATGCGCCACGGCGGTTTTCTCGTTCCCTGACAAGGTCACTCCACACAAAACGGTTCCACTGTAGAAACTTTTTTAGGGGTGACCCCCCCCACCCGACTCAATAGCCAAAAGAAAACACATAGAAGAGGTAGAAGGGGTCGTAGAGCGAGGAGAAGGGACAAGATTTGAAGACTACAAAGATCTTCAATCTCTCTTCCCACGTCCTATCCAATCACGAAACATCACTACTCTACAAAGGGCTTAATTTTGCACCTACCACCCAACCAACCAAACCCCTTTACCATATTTAAGGATCTCAACAAGTTTATTAGAGACCTAACAGTTACTAGATTCTACAATATCAAAGCAGCCAAACAGTCAGATGACCTGAGCAGCCAATCCATCTTGGAAGATACTATGTCTCTAGACCAGATGGATAAGGATGCTTTAGAAATACTAAAGGAACTCTACGATAATGATCTTGATGATGCCACTCTGTGGTTTACACGGCACAATCCATTTAGGCCCAAATCCATCTTTAATCCTATTCACAACAAGGGTTTGTATCTACAAACTTTTTACCAAGTCGTATATTCTGGCCTCATTAAAATGTGCCGCAGCCCTTCCAGGTCCAAAAAAACTAACCTCACAAATTCAGAGTTAAAAGCATTAGAGGAGTTATCCCACAATAATAACATCATTATCAAGTCTGCGGACAAAGGAGCTGGGGTCATTACACAAAATAGGGAGGAAAACATCTCAGAAGCTTTAAGATTGCTTTCCAATAAGAACACATATTCAAAATTATCTCACAATCCATTACCGCAATTTAGGGTAGAGGCGTAAGCAATATCAGATAATATTATCTCCAAAAGCGTACCCTTTTTCCCAAGTATCCCCCATGCAAAACGAGAAAAAAAAGCATGGCGTCTCCCCAAAAATTCATACCTTATCCAAGCATACAGCCTGACTGGCCAGGAAAAGGGGGGGGGGGGAGTGAGCATGTGCTCCCCCTTCTGAACCATACCAGGTCACATACCCTTACCATGGAGAGGGTACTAGGAGGCTCTCAGATATCATCATTGACCTCCAACACAATGTCCCACTGTGAATAACATTTCCCCGCCTGGGAGCTGAATGTAAACAAAATGAACTATAGTTGGCCATTGATGTCACCTGGGTTCCCCCACCTCTTAGGTCATTAAGCCAGGGATGTAGGGAAAAGGCTCTTGTCCCCATCAACAAGGGGACAAAATGCTTTGACAGTGGAAGTACCCTGGCAAGGTACCCTTTATATGTTGAGGGTTCATGAGTGGGTGGGGGCCCTTTCTGACTCCCTTTCCAAGCAAGGCAAAGCTGCATACTCAGATAAGGGATTGGTATGAATTTTGGGGGTCATGCTTTTGTTTCTAGTTTTTTGTGTGGGGAACCCCCTTAAATTTCATACCAGACCTAAAAGGGGTATGGCATGGATTTTGGAAGGGACTCTGCTTTTTTCTTCTTATTGCTTGGGGTTCCCCCCTTAAACGCTATACCATCTAGGATGAAGGAGCTGGCATTGATTTTGAGAGGAACAACCTTTGTTTTATTCCAGCGACATGGCTTCCTAGAAAACAATTATGTAATCGTATTCTAGGACACAGATGGCTAGCCCACACAGCATCCTTGGTTGCAACATCCTTCGCACCTAACAAGGGATGAGGCTATTCACTACCTTGAAGAGGAGGCTGTCACATTTAGCGGTACTAGTAACACTGCCAATAAATGTATGACTTCCTGCAGCAACCAGAGGTTTGTTTTAGCTAGCAGGCAGCCAGGCTACCAGTTTGGCAAGCAGTGAACAGTCAGAGTTCACACAAACCCTATATTGCTGCAAACTGAAACCCATTGCCTAGTAATTCATTTCTGGTAGTTTATTTCCTGTCTCCATTCTCTGATACATTTTCCTTTGAAATTGTTCTTTATGTCAAACCATGTTATTGGCACTTTTGGATAGACAAGGTGCTGATGAACTGTTACAGGATGCATGGTTTAGACTGGTCCTTGTTGGTCCATAAGGCTTTATGGTGGTATACAATGGGTGCTGTTCTGTAGCTGGTCCCTGTATGAGAGTTCTCTCTTTTGTACTGGAGGCAGTAAATTGAATCTGCCTAACGTAGCCCAGAAAGCATTGCTGAAGATGTCGGATGGACTTGGAGGAGGTGCTTGCAAAATTACAGATGGATTAGTTTATGGAGATACTTGCAGAATTACAGATGGAATAATTTTGTTCGGCTGAAATACAGTTTAGGTCTTGGTAAGTGACAGGACCTGATACTTCATTGCCATGGAGTATTAGGATGATGACACTGTCAAAGAGTTTAAACCAGACTCTTACCATTGGTTTTAGGTGGTACAGTTGTTTCCTGATGGCATAAAGGTTTT
Organism: Staurois parvus; assembly: GCF_062004578.1. Taxonomy (NCBI): domain Eukaryota; kingdom Metazoa; phylum Chordata; class Amphibia; order Anura; family Ranidae; genus Staurois; species Staurois parvus. The sequence continues at coordinate 6,346,161 of NW_028318344.1, read as the reverse complement.
TGCAGACCTTGTCTTTCAAGGTGTCTATAGTTGGCTTGAATCTTCCTGATTGGTAATTTCCAGGCTGAGGTATGTGTACCCTGGGGTATGTGTAGTTATGTGTAGTTGTTTAATGTAAGAGAAAGCTCTTGATTTGTTTTGTGTTTTTCCTTTGAAATACCATATTTAGGTTAATGGGTAGTGCCTGTGTTGGACTGTAGTTCTCCAGCACTTCCACGCTGTCTTGTATGCCCCTCTTGGTTTGTGACAGTAATGAGAGTCATCTGTATTCAGAAAGATCTTCACCTTGGTGTCATTCCTAGAGTTAATCTTAGTGCTGAGGAGGATTCTAGAGCAGCAGCTTCTTATTCCACTCTCCGGTAGTTTGAGGAACAGGCTGGGGTGCCGCCTTAAATTAAATGCCTTCTTAAATTCCATTAACAGGTCAATATTTTTCCCATGTTTTGAATTTTGTAGACATATTTCTTGTTGAGACTGTGCAGGGTATAAATGTGATCTGTGGTGCAATGATTTGCCATGAACCCTGCATGGCTTCTGTTGAGAACATTATGCTGTGTTAGGGCAGTGAGGATTTGTTCGTTTCCCAGCATGCTGTTTACACATATTCCTCTGTACTTGATTGGATTGATCTTATGGATAGTTATTATGAGGTTTTCATACTTGAGAAACCAACACTCAGGAGCAGTTTACATACTGCATTATGTACAGTATATCTGGGCAATTGTGTTTAATCACCTCTGGCAGAATTTCATCAATACCTCTGGCTTTTTTTACTTTTTACTTGAGTTTATCCTCCACAGCATTGCATCTTGTTATGATTGTTCCAAAGTTAGCTTGTATTTTGGAATATCTTTGTAGAGGTTCTTAAAGTAGTTGAACCAGATGTTGCCACTTTGGATGTGGATGTTGATTTCTTGGAAATTGAGCCAATATGATTCCCCACTTCCCAGAATGAGTTTTCCTGAAGTGCATTTTCCAATTGTTGTAGGTTGTGTTTTGTATTTTTCTGTAGGATGCCAAGTGTTATGAGCATTGTCAGGGTCTTTGTGTGTTTTTATTTGAGACTTTCTGTAAATTGTTTCTTAGTGCCTTGCATTCTCTTTCAAATCACTTCTTAAAGTATATATTGGATAGTTTATTGTAGTTGATTCTTTTAGTTTTGAACTTTCTGCAATGGTGTGTAATATTTCTTGGAGGTTATTTGCTGCTTGGTTCACACCTTGTGGGTTTACTGTTGCTTTGGAAGGTTTCATGCTGTGTTCGATTTCTGGTCTGTTAATTACCTCTCTGTATTTTATGGTAGATTGTTTTGATTGTTTAAACTGTAGTGGCAGGTTGTGGAGACCAGTCTGATTATGTTTTGATAGCTTGTTTGAACATTTAATTTTTAGCAGTAGTTGGTTGTGGTCTGGCAAGTGTTTATGGAGTGACTGTAAAGGCATTGATGTGTGTGGGGATCATATCTCTGATGGCATAGTCTATCACACTGTTGCATACATGAGAGCTTAATTTATGTCACAGAGAGTCTTCTTTGGTGTGGCCATTGTGTATGTAAAGTCAGAGACTTATGACAGTGATTTGCAGATCCCAATATGTATGTGTGCCCATCAAAGATAGCATGTTCTGGTATTGAGGTCTCCACAGAGAAGTACAAGGGACTGGCAGTGAGTGACCTCGCTTTGTAAAATCTCATAGATGTCTGGTCTGAAGTATGAGGACTGGGTGTATGCAAATATGGGTATGGGAGTATGGGTGAGGAAATGCATGCTGCACACGTAGATGTCAGATTGAAAGGTGTGGATGGAGCTACTTGTTCTTACTTAGATGTGGATCTGTCCTTTTTTGATTGCTTCAGTGTTTCTCTTGTAGCTCCTTATATCGAACGAATAATAAACAATGCAATTGCAGAAAACTACTAATTCAGTTGACAGCCTTCTCATGTCTATAGCAGCTGAGATGTGTTAGTGACACTGGGGCCAAAAGAAGGATTATGAAAAGATATCATTGAAAGTGTACAAACTACAACAAGGAGACAGAAAGCTCATGCATTAAGGACACAATGGGCTATAATTTTGGGAGATAAGAACTGCACCCACAAATGTACAGGAAATAATCACCTTGGATATAACAGAAGGTTCAGTGCAAAAGTGATCAGGAGCTCACAGACTATAGCTGGCCACAGATGGAACAATTTTATTTCCTGTACCCTCCCACTGAACCATTGTGTTTTCTTGGTGGGGGGGCGAGTGGAACCGATCCTGACGGGAGAACACAATGACTATTGCTAATGGCTATATTAGCCACTAGCAATAATCACGTGTATCATCATCGATCGATCATCTTGGGTACATTCAGCCCGCCCATATTTGGTTCGAATCTCGGCCGGTCCCTGCTGAAGTGGCCAAGATTCAACCTGTCTGTGGCCAGTTTTAGGGGAACGTTGAAATTATACATAATCGGACAGATGTAGAAATGTGGAGGAAGTTGAGCTTTGCTTTTTGTTATACACAGTATAACAATTTGCTAATTCTTAACTTGCACATAGTTTAAAAGTTGAAGCCTACATATGGGTGAGCGTAAGCAAATAAACTTAGTATTCATTTATCCAATGCTCTAAGCCACGTTCTAATGAATTGGTTTCAAACTGAGTCATTAGTGAGAAATGACAGAGTGAGTTCTGTCTGTTATAATCATATTCCCTGTAGTATCTGTTCTGATACACTGTAATTATGATAAATGGTACAATCTCCTACATCATATTTGATTTCATAAACAAGTAATAGGTAATACTATCAATCTTTTATTAAAGTGTTACTAAACCCAGGACCCTGCATTCACTATACAGTATCTGGTCTCCCACAGTACACAGAACATGGAAATGCAATTATTTTAGTAAATATAAACTGGTAATTACCTTTATTTTCACATCCATTTCTTTCACATTTTGTGTATTTTTCCAAAATACTGTAGGTGAGGTAAGTGTGCCTTAGTCAATCTGACAGGTCATCACTGCTCTCTCATGCCTTTATGGCATCTTTCATGCTGCTCCTTTCTCTAAAACTAACTTCTGCATTTCATTAGGCATTCACCAACCCTTCAGCTCCAAAAGCACCTTTGAAACCCATCTTTTGAGAAAGGCATCTAACATTAAGTGTTCCTAAATCTAAATTATTTTAGATAAAGTACAATGAATAAACCTCTGTATGTTTTTTTCTATTGTATTGTAAGTAGAGAGATATCCTTTAACTTTCTTTTCACAACAGGAAATAAGGAGGGGAGGTCCCCTCTTCGGGTTCAATGCACATGGTCATCTGGTTTTACGTAGGATCTTGCTATCAGCAAGATCCTTCATAAAATCTTGTGTATACATGATATCCATGTAACATTTGTGCTAATGTTTACACATGCGCACAACATACAGTGAAAATAGGGACACAGGCAGCTTCTGCCACCTACTATCCTAGGTTTATAGGATGCAGGCAGCTCCTGATCCCTAGAGTCATCAGTTGCTAGAATGCAAACAGCTTCTTCCATCTAGCATCATAGGATGCTAGGACACAGGCAGCTTCTATTGCCCAATATCCTTGGTTGCAAGGACACAGGTGGATTCTGCCACCTAGCACTCAACTTAGAGAATGCAGGCAGCTACTGACACCTCAAGTTCTTGACTGCTTGGAAACAGATGACTTCTATCATGAAGCATTCTCAATTGCTAGGATCCAGGTGGCTTCTGCCACCTAGCATCCATGGTTGCTAGGACTCGGGTAGCTTCTGCCACCTGGCTTCAGTGGTTGGGAGGACACAGATGGCTCCAGCTGCTTGGTGTCCATGGTTGCTATGGTGCAGGTGGCATAGGATGTATGTGTTTTGCACAAGTTCTATGGATTTAATTTTACTTTTGGACACTTTAGGATACTAAATTGATATTTAATGTTCTTTCTATTTAAACACATCAGCACTCCTGGAGTTTTATAGTCATTTCATAGTTTATTTTAAAAAAGAAATATATATATATATATATTTATATTATATATATACACACACACTATATATTGCCAAAAGTATTGGGACGCCTGCCTTTACACACACATGAACTTTAATGGCATCCCAGTCTTAATCCGTAGGGTTCAATATTGAGTTGGCCCACCCTTTGCAGCTATAACAACTTCAGCTCTTCTGGGAAGACTGTCCACAAGGTTTAGGAGTGTGTCTATGGGAATGTTTGGCCATTCTTACAGAAGCACATTTGTGAGGTCAGACACTGGTGTCGGACAAGAAGGCCTGGCTCGCAATCTCCACTCTAATTTATCCCAAAGGTGTTCTATCGGGTTGAGGTCAGGACTCTGTGCAGGCCAGTCAAGTTCCTCCACCCCAAACTTACTCATCCATGGCTTTATGGACCTTGCTTTGTTCACTGGTGTGTAGTCATGTTGGAAGGCAAAGGGGCCATCCCAAAACTGTTCCCACAAAGTTGGGAGCATGAAATTGTCCAAAATGTCTTGGTATGCTGATGCCTTAAGAATTCTCTTCACTGGAACTAAGGGGCCAAGCCCAACCCCTGAAAATCAACCCCACACCATAACCCCTCCCTCCACTAAACGTATCACTTGGCACGATGCAGTAATGCAAGTACCATTCTCCTGGCAAAATCCAGACACGACCACCAGATTGCCAGACAGAGACATCTCCACTGCTCTAGAGTCCAATGGCAGCGTGCTTTACACCACTGCATCTGAAGCTTTGCATTGCACTTGGTGATGTAAAGCTTGGATGCAGCTGCTCGGCCATGGAAACCCATTCCATGAAGCTCTCTACGCACCGTTGTTCTGCTAATCTGAAGGCCATATGAAGTTTGGAGGTATTTAGCTATTGACTCTGCAGACAGTTGGCAACTTCAGCGCACTGTTGCTCCCAGTTTCTTCCACTTTGTTATAATACCACTTGTTGACCAGTTGACCATGGAATATTTAGTAGCAAGGAAATTTCACGGATAGACTTATTGCCCAGGTGGCAACCTATCACGGTACCATGCTTGAATACACTGTGCTCCTGAGAGTGATCCATTCTTTCACAAATGTTTGTAAAAGCAGTCTGCATGCCTAGGTGCTTGATTGTATACACCTGTGGCGATGGAGGGATAGGCCACGTAAAATGGCAGAGCGGGTCAGTGCATGCTGAAGAACACAGTGCGCAGAGGTCGTCGACTGTTGGCAGAGTCAATAGCTAAAGACCTTCAATCTTTGTGTGGCCTTCAGATTAGCACTACAACAATGCGTAAGGAGTTTCATGGAATGGGTTTCCATGGCCGAGCAGCTACATCCAAGCCTTACATCACCAAGTGCAATGCAAAGCGTTGGATGCAGTGCTGTAAAGCACACCGCCACTGGACTCTAGAGCAGTGGAGACATGTTCTCCTTCAGGCAATCCGATGAACGTGTCTGGGTTTGGCAGTTGCCAGGAGAATGGTACCTGCTTGAGTGCATTGTGCCAAGTGTAAAGTTTTGGTGGAGGAGGGATTATGGTGTGAGGTTGTTTTTCAGGGGTTGAGCTTGGCCCATTAGTCCCAGTGAAGGGAACTCTTAAAGTGTTAGCATACCAAGACATTTTGGACAATTTCATGCTTCCAACTTTGTGGGAACACCAGTGCACAAATCAAGGTCAATAAAAACATGGATGAGCAGGTTTGGGGTGCAGGAAGTTAACTGGCCTGCACAGAGTCCTGACCTCAACCCGACAGAACACCTTTGGGATGAATTAGAACAGAGACTGTGAGCCAGGTCTTCTCGTCCAACATCAGTGCCTGACCTCACAAATGTGCTTCTGGAAGAATGGTCAAACATTCCCATAGACACACTCCTAAACCTTGTGGACAGCCTTCCCAGATGAGTTGAAGCTGTTATAGCTGCAAAGGGTGGGCCAAGTCAATATTGAGCCCTACGGACTAAGACTGGGACGCCATTAAAGTTCATGTGCATGTAAAGGCAGGCATCCTAATACTTTTGGCAATATAGTGTATGTATGTATGTATGTATATATATGTATGTATATATATATATATATTTATTATTATTAAGAACAAAGTTAGGAGTCATAGTGTCTTCTGCTACCTACTATCCTCAGTTACTAGTTCCTGCTGCCGTGAGTCCTTGGTTGCAAGGAGCCAGCTGGCACATGCCACTTAGTGTCATCTGTTGCTAGGACACAAGTGTCTTCTGCTGTCTAGAGACCTAAGTTGCTAAGACACAGACAGCTCCTGCCACTTAGCATCCCAGGTTGCTAAGATGCAGGAAGCTTCATTGGTTCTGCCACCTAATATTCTAGGGTGCTAAAACGTTGGTGGCTCCTGCTGCTAAGTGTTCTCAGTTGCTAGGATGCAGGTGGCTTGGAAAAAATTGCAGGTTATTCTTTTGGTGCCACAGTGCCTATTTTTGGCCCCCAGTTTTCAATGGGAGCACATGAAAGACTTGAATACACATGAAAAATGCATTACAATATGAAAAATGCATGCAAATGCTGACACACAAGTATGAACCTAGCCTTATACAGATTATCTTTATAGTGTGACCTAAGTAAATATAATCCACACCATCAGGTTTACTGAAAATGTTTTTTTTTGTAATATTCATAGCATTTTAACCAGTTAGACATACAGTTGCATTGTAACAAGTGACAACAAGAACACTCACTACTTGCATTCACCCAGTGCATATGTAGGAGCAGAAACTCTCCCTTTTTACCTGGACTCTGTTGATGAGGAACATTCAAAAATCCCCATGGTTAACAAAGCCATATTGCCCCAGGATTCGGATTAGACATACAGTATGCTCCAAGAGATCAAAGAAACAAGCTCTAAAGCTGACCGTACATGGGTCTGTTTTTTCATTTAGCCAATAGGTTGAACAAAAAAAACTGACCTAATTCCCCCATCCACACATTTGATGTGGATGCGGGAACCCTCCCCACTGTGTCATTGTAGTCTGACAGCAGGGAGACTCCCCAGGCATCAGACTACACCGATCAGTGCTGCAGCCTATTGCCTGATTGAGAAAAATATACTGACAAGGTAGTTGAACAGAAGGCAATCAGTAGATCAACTTCTGTTTAGCCACAGTGGTCACACATGGATCGAAATTTGGCCAGTCCTTTCTGAACCAGACCGGTCCTTTTGATCCATGAATTGGATTGGATTTTGATCTCAATAATATTTATAATCTGGCTATGAAGATCAGGATCTGTAAAACAAGAGCAGAAAGAACCTCAACCTTTGCATATCAAACCCCTTTGCTCCAAAGATGACAAATTATAATTTGTTTTTACTGATTTTTCATACCACAACTGTATTGTAGAAAGACCAAACAGGTTCCAATGCTAACCTTACTCAGAGCTACTTTTATATACAATTTTAAGCAGTGATCGGCAAGCCATTGCTGGTGCATGTTGGGTATCATGTCCAATGGGCTTTCTACTTTAGTGCTAAAACTGTAAATACAGTCTTCAACCATAAGATCTAACTAGTAAAATATTAACTTCATAAAAGAACAGCAGATACTTGGGCATTTGCAATCTTCTATGGTAATAAAATCATGTTGATCCCGTTCACTGTATTCTTGCCAAAGTCACAAAGGAATTTTCCCCTTGAGGGAAGTTTTTACTCTACTTTATTGTTTGTTATTTTGCCTTTATCAATTAGGTTCTGTTCTGTAGGTAAAGAATGCAGGACGTACGCCAGCTAACTGTGCTGTACTGCAACTTCTAATGCCAGCTCAGCCCCCCCCCCTTGTTATGAAGCTTTTTGGTTTAAAAATAAACTGTTGTGTTTTAGAAATAACAAGCTATACCCCCTAATATGTGTAGCACTACCCCCTTAAGGATTGTTGATGAATTGGGTCCCCCTAAATTCCTGCACAATCAATCATTCAGCATTTTCCACACAAGTTTGCATTCGGAGACAGAAACCAGTCCTTGAGCTTTGGTTTTGTTATTTTATTGAGCGGATTAGAACTTGGATAAGGTAAGGGGAGTATAGGATGCCTAAGGGTACTGATATCTGAGGACAAATTCCTGAACCATTCACAAGCTTCTCTTCTCTGATGCAGTCTCTGTTGGTGTGCTAGCCAACATCTCCTAGTTGTACCACCCTAGACCCTATATGAACTCCTCTTCACCCAGCAATCTGGAGACTTTCTTCCTGAACAGGGGATCTAGCTCCTGTTCCTTCAGATGAGGTGAACTGTCACTAGTAAGGGGCTAATCTAGTTTCCCACCAGAGTGCTCCTTCCCCTATCCACTCACTCAGATCCTCCCCTGTACCGCTTGCGGATTGGCTGTTGCTACCAGGCCTATCAGCTGGTCTGCTCCATCCCTGCCATGCAGGTAGTCCTCACTCAGGGGGCCAGTGAGTCCTGAGTTTACCTCCTTTTCAGATCCAGGCTCGCAGGCAGTCCTCACCCATGTGAGCGACTCATACAGGAAACCTCCATCTACGTACAGGAAGTCATACACAGAGCAGCCAAGCCAGGGATCGCTAAACAGGCTCTGCTGGCTGCTGTCCCCGTAAGTCATGGATCACCAGTACCTCCAGGTTGCCAGCCAATACCAAGTGAGCTAAAATTCATTTGCAGAGCCCATCCCGGATTGTACAGTGGCAGATGTTAGAGTGGCAGTATCCCATTTATCCAGAGGAGGGAGCTTTTCCATTAATATTGGCTGTTAAGCATCCATCCATCCAATAAGGAGGCCTCTGACTGGATCCAACCTGCGCCCACCAAGGAGACACCTTTAAGGCTGTACACCACCCAGAGGGAGGAAAATCCGTAAATGGCATATCTCATCCATCCCATCCTGAGAGGGGGACCTCTGGCTATACTGCTTACATGGGTATTTTAAAATACGCATCTAGTAAGTGCGTATTTTTACTACACTTATGGCACATCACTGAAGTTTGAAGTTACTATCAGCCTTTTACTTTACCCAGCACTTTACCACGAACTGTCATTTTATTTCATATTGATATTTTTATTTATCCTTTTAAGTGTCAATAATTAATATTTTAGCGCTGCACCTATTATTATCTCACCTACTAGGCCTCCTGGCAGCCTCCTTCCTCACAGCCTCACATCTTCCTCCAGCTCTCTACACCTCTCCCACCACCATACTCCACACTCCTCCTACTGAGAAGGCTCCTACACTTTTAAGGGTGTCTAGCCCCTGGCCAACCCTTCTGTTGGGGATTGGCTAGAAACCCTTAAGAGTGAAGCCAGGACCTCCTCAGATCCACCCACTGCCTCCAAAGCCCTCCTCCAAAAGCCTCAGAGTACGGGGTAATTCCACAGCGGCTGTCCTGCATAGTCTCTCAGCCCTGACCACAATTTGACCCCACTGGCTATTAGAGCTGAGCTGCTAACAGCAGATCATGTCTAACCATTAGGATCTAGCTCCCCCTAGCTGCACTAGGAGGGTGTTACAGATGGAAATAAGTAGGGTGCAAATTAATAATGATAAAAAACAAACAATATAATAGGACAGACCAATAGCCTACATGCTGACTATTTTAACATTATAAAACCTGAACTTAAAGTGATGCAAAAGGATATCTTATTTTTGATTTAACATAAAAAAGATGTTATACTTTCTTGCTCTGTGCAATGATATTGCGCAGAGCAGTCCCTTACCTCCTCTTTTGGAATAACCCGCCAGCACTGTCCACTCCTCCTTTTGCCAGATGCCCCCTCAGCAAGCTGTGCGCTAAGGGGCCACCCATGTGGGCATGATTCCAGGCCGGGCTGTGTACCTTCCGTAGATGCACAAAGCGCAGGTAAGCTGCGCCCCGGCACCCTTCTCACAGGAATTTGACTAACAGCAGCAGGAGCCTTTGGGTCCTACTGCTGCCTGTGTTTTCTGTGAGATCAGGAAGTGGAGGAGCGGTGTTGCAGCGGGGACAGTGCTGGATCGGTGACAGGAGGTAAGTATTTATGGGCGGGGGGCTAGGATAGTTAGTGGAGCCTTTTTTTCCTATAATGCTTTAAAGTACAAAATTATTTAATTTTAAAACTACTTTAACTCCAGTATAAAAAACTATTAAGGGCAGTAAACCAAAAAAGATACTGACTCTGAGGGTCTCACAAGATCATATTCTTTGATGCCTTGATGAATGTCAGTCTGAAAGATTGAACTTTCCTAAGCAAACTGCATTTACATGCAGACCATTTAGGAATGCTAATGTGATGCTGATCCTCCATGACTGGAAGACTAAATAAATTGATCCAATAAATAAAAAGGGGCAGGCCAGGGACAGTAAGGCTGGGGAGGACACGGTCAGATGTTGTCCTCCAGCCTGGAACTGGTTCTAGCTGATTTGCTATAGTGTCTACTACACACTGTGAGCATGCAGTGAAATCAGACTAAGCATTTACTGTCCAACTGGACAAGACTGAAGTTAAGGCAGGAGTTCTGCTTTCAATTTAATTTAATTATATTTCTCAATAATCACAAATATATAAATGCATATTGTGTGCATCAAATGCTTTTGTAAACCCTGTTATTACCTTGCAAAAGTAGCAGTGACACCATCGCTGTGATGCACATAGCCTGTGCAGACAGCAGAGCTGTTGATGGGAGAAAACTACAGGAAAGGGGAGAATACAAGACCAGTCAACAATCTACTGTAAGTGGTAGAGAACAGCAGTGACCAGTCTTTATTACAGAAAGCTCCTGCACAGAGGCACACTGGATTAATGTACAGATCTGGAAGAAATACATAAAGCACATCAAGATTAAAGTTAGAATAGACATCTCTTGGATTTACACAGTATTTGCTTATCCTCCTCTTCTTGAGCCACACAGTACCCCACTTACATTGAGGTCATGCATCACAAATGGCACGTCTCGCATTTTCAGAAACCCTGTTCTCCTGTTTTAAAGAATATTTTTTACATTCCAACAACATTTAAAGGTCTTAGCCAGTTTGGCTAACTGCCTAACCTGCATAGAAAAGATCTGTGTACTTTCCTATTTTAACCACTTAATGCCACATCACGTATATGGACATCATTTTACGTTAAGTAGTTATACCGGGATGATGCCTGCAGCTACAGGCATCAATACCGGTATTGTTTTTTTCAGCCAGCATAAAAGCCATCCTAGTGCGTAATTAGCTATTGGATGGCTTTTACAGGTGGTGGGGGGTCGCTCTCTCACCACACACCAGTGCCTCTCTGGGCTCTACTGTCCCACCGATGAGCCCAGAATGAAATCCACCAGTTCTGTCGGTTTACCACAGAGCTTGTTGAGGACCAAAGGGTCTCCAATGAGCTCTATGCTATAGGAAAGGTTTCCTGGATGTAAACAGCACCATTTTTGCATCTGCTTACACGGATCTTGGTATGATCAGATACTTGTAAGGGCAGAGGAGACATCTGGGGTCTGATAGACCCCACATCTCTCCATAAGGTGTACCTGTCACTGCCGATTGCTGTCACAAGGGATGTTTACAATCCTTGTGACAGCAATAAAAGTAATAAAAAAATTAAACAAACAGTGTAAAAATAAAATAAATAATAATAACAAAAACTAAAGCTCCCCAGGTTCCCCGTTCACACACAAATGCAGACGCACGCGTTGGTCTCGCACACATAGGTAAATGGTAATCGCACCACACATGTGAGGTATTGCCACACAGATCAAAGCGAAAGCAATCATTTTAGTACCAGATCTCCTCTGTAACTCTAAACTTGTAACTTGTAAAGGATTTTAAAGCATTGCCTATGGAAACATAGTTTGTTGCCATTCCACGAGTGTGTGCATGACACGTTAGGTATCTATTTACTTAGCGTAACACCTTCTTCTATATTTTACCAAAAATTGGGCATTATATTGTGTTTGTGTGCATTAAAATTCATTAAAGTGTATCTTTTACTAAAAACAAAATCACTCAAAAAATCAATGTGCAAATACCATGTGACATAAAAAATTGCAAAACCCACCATTTTATTCTCTAAGGCCTCTGCAAAAAAAAAAAAATATATAAAATATATATATATATATATATATATATATAATGTTTGGGGTTCCTAAGTAAAAAAATACAGATTTTTACTTGAAACCAAAAAGTGTCAGAAAAAGCCTGCCTGGTCTTCAAGTGGTTAATGCGCTCCGGAGCGGTCACATGATTCTGCAACTTTGTGTAATGGAGAGTTTAACAATGCCTGTGAATTCCCGGAGCCCTCATATCACCCATAGGTGGCCCAGCCATTTTCAAAGCTCCCTCTTCTCCCCTGCAGCAGCCACTCATTGACACAGGAAAGCTAGAGCTGTGGGATTACGTGCCTGGATCAGATTAAAAATAAGTAAGTACACACATTGTTTTGTCTTCTAAGTATTTTCAAAATATCATTATTGACTGATGGAACACTTGATCCTAAGTTTCTCACATGCACTATATTGCCAAAAGTATTAGGGCGCCTGCCTTTACACGCACATTAACTTTAATGGCATCCCAGTCTTAGTCCGTAGGGTTCAATATTGAGTTGGCCCACCCCTTGCAGCTATAGCAGCTCAAACTCTTCTGGGAAGGCTGTCCACAAGGTTTAGAAGTTTGTCTATGGGAAGGTTTGACCATTCTTCCAGAAGCGCATTTGTGAGGTCAGGCACTGATGTCGGACAAAGCCTGGCACACAGTCTCCACTCTAATTCATCCCAAAGGTGTTCTATCGGGTTGAGGTCAGGATTCTGTGCAGGTCAGTCAAGTTCCTCCACCCCAAACTCGCTCATCCATGTCTTTATAGACCTTGCTTTGTGTACTGGTGTGCAGTCATGTTGGAACAGGAAGGGGCCATTACCAAACTGTCCCCACAAAGTTGGGAGCATGAAATTGTCCAAAATGTCTTGGTATGCTGATTCCTTAAGAGTTCCCTTCACTGGAACTAAGGGACCAAGCCCAACCCCTGAAAAACAACTCCACACCATAACCCCCCCCCCACCAAACTTATCACTTGGCACAAGGTAGTCAAGCAAGTATCGTTCTTGCAACTGTCAAACCCAGACATGTCCATTAGATTGCCAGACAGAGAAGCATGATTCGTCACTCCAGAGAAAACATGTCCACTGCCCTAGAGTCCAGTGGCGGCATGCTTTACACCACTGCATCTGACGCTTTGTATTGCATTTGGTGATGTAAGGCTTGGATGCAGCTGCTCAGCCATGGAAACCCATTCCTTGAAGCTCTTATGCATTGTTGTTGTGCTAATCTGAAGGCCACATGAAGTTTGAAGGTCTTTAGCTATTGACTCTGCAGACAGTTGTCGACTTCTGTGCATTGTGCGCTTCAGTGTGCACTGATCCCGCTCTGTCATTTTACGTGGCCTACTGCTTGATGGCTGAGTTGCTGTTGTTCCCAGCTGCTTCAAGTTTGTTATAATACCACTAACAGTTGACCGTGGAATATTTAGTAGCAAGGAAATTTCACGGATAGACTTGCACAGGTGGCAACCTATCACAGTATCATGCTTGAATTCACGGAGCTGACATGAAAGACATGCTGGTAAGTTAATTGGCTGCTGAGTATGTGTGAATGTGGGTTAGGGACCTTAGGCTGTAAGCCCCTAGAGCAGTGGTTCTCAACCTTTCTAATGCCGCGACCCCTTAATACAGTTCCTCATGTTGTGGTGACCCCCAACCATAAAATTATTTTCATTGCTACTTCATAACTGTAATTTTGCAGTGGGAGGAGTAGTGCCATGTCATTGGTGTCAGTGGAAGGAGTAGTGCCCCATCACTGATGTCAGTGGGATGAATAGTGCCCCATTGTTGGTATCAGTGGGAGGAATAGTGCCCCATCGTTGGTATCAGTGGGAGGAATAGTGCCCCATCACTGATGTCAGTGGGATGAATAGTGCCCCATCATTGGTATCAGTGGGAGGAATAGTGCCCCATCGTTGGTATCAGTGGGAGGAATAGTGCCCCATCACTGATGTCAGTGGGAGGAATAGTGCCCCATCACTGGTGTCAGTGGGAGGAATAGTGCCCCATCACTGGTGTCAGTGGGAGGAATAGTGCCCCATCACTGATGTCAGTGGGATGCATAGTGCCCCACCGTTGGTATCAGTGGGAGGAATAGTGCCCCATCACTGGTGTCAGTGGGAGGAATAGTGCCCCATCACTGGTGTCAGTGGGAGGAATAGTGCCCCATCGTTGGTGTCAGTGGGAGGAATAGTGCCCCATCGTTGGTGTCAGTGGGAGGAATAGTGCCCCATCGTTGGTGTCAGTGGGAGGAATAGTGCCCCATCGTTGGTGTCAGTGGGAGGAATAGTGCCCCATCGTTGGTGTCAGTGGGAGGAATAGTGCCCCATCGTTGGTATCAGTGGGAGGAATAGTGCCCCATCGTTGGTATCAGTGGGAGGAATAGTGCCCCATCGTTGGTGTCAGTGGGAGGAATAGTGCCCCATCGTTGGAGTCAGTGGGAGGAATAGTGCCCCATCATTGGTGTCAGTGGGAGGAATAGTGCCCCATCATTGGTGTCAGTGGGAGGAGTAGTGCCCCATCATTGGTGTCAGTGGGGGGAGTAGTGCCCCATCATTGGTGTCAGTGGGGGGAGTAGTGCTCCATCACTGGTGTCAGTGGGAGGAGTAGTGCTCCATCACTAGTGTCAGTGGGAGGAATAGTGCCACATCATTGGTGTCAGTGGGAGGAATAGTGCCCCATCATTGGTGTCAGTGGGGGGAGTAGTGCCCCATCATTGGTGTCAGTGGGGGGAGTAGTGCCCCATCATTGGTGTCAGTGGGAGGAATAGTGCCCCATCACTGGTGTCAGTGGGGGGAGTAGTGCCCCATCACTGGTGTCAGTGGGAGTAGTGCCCCATCACTGGTGTCAGTGGGAGGAATAGTGCCACATCATTGGTGTCAGTGGGAGGAATAGTGCCCCATCATTGGTGTCAGTGGGAGGAATAGTGCCCCATCATTGATGTCAGTGTGGTGGAGGGGAGAATAGTGCCCCATCATTGGGGTCAGGGGGGGGGGAATAGTGCCCCATCGCTGGTGTCAGTGGGGGGAGGAATAGTGCCCCATCGTTGGTGTCAGTGGGGGGAGGAATAGTGCCCCATCGTTGGTGTCAGTGGGGGGAGGAATAGTGCCCCATCGTTGGTGTCAGTGGGGGGAGGAATAGTGCCCCATCGTTGGTGTCAGTGGGGGGAGGAATACTGCCCCATCGTTGGTGTCAGTGGGGGGAGGAATAGTGCCCCATCGTTGGTGTCAGTGGGGGGAGGAATAGTGCCCCATCGTTGGTGTCAGTGGGGGGAGGAATAGTGCCACATCGTTGGTGTCAGTGGGGGGAGGAATAGTGCCACATCGTTGGTGTCAGTGGGGGGAGGAATAGTGCCCCATCGTTGGTGTCAGTGGGGGGAGGAATAGTGCCCCATCGTTGGTGTCAGTGGGGGGAGGAATAGTGCCCCATCGTTGGTATTAGTGACACAAATGATGGGGCACTATTCCTCCCACTGACACCAATGATACTTACTTTGCTGACCCCTGCTCCAGCCTGGGCTCGCTCTCTCACTTACCTGTCAGCTGTCTTCCTTCTCTGGCCGCTCTCCTCTTCACTCGCTCCGGCAGCTCCCTCGGTCTTCTTTGATGTACGCGCGCTGCCGCTCGGCTCCTCCTCTCCAAGCTCCACCTCCTCGCCGGTGATTGGCCGCCTGTGTGCCTCTCCTGAGCTACAGTTCCGGTGGCCAATCAGCGGCGAGGAGGCGGAGCTGCTGAGCGATCCCGGAGGTGTGGCCAGGTGACAGGAGCAGCGTATCATCCCGCCCACACATCGCCGGAGACAGCAGCGGTGTCTCGGTTCCTAAGACCATCGGAAATATGTGTTTTCCATGGCCTTAGGCGACCCCTGGGAAATGGTCGTTCGACCCCCAAAGGGGTCGCGACCCCCAGGTTGAGAACGGCTGCCCTAGAGGACAGGGACTGATGTTCAATATAGATATGTAAACGTTATGTGTATTTATGGTGCTATATACAGTAAGTACCTGTAATAAATAAGTGGATGTGGGAATACTTCCTTGTTGAACTATTGTATCCTGACAGCAGGGAGACTTCCCTACTGCCAGAATACACAGATCAGTGCTTTCGGACATAGCTGGTGACACTGATTGATCGACCTGGCAGGGTGGTTGCACAGAAGTCAACCAGTAGAGCAATTTCTGTATAACCAACCTGCCCATACATTGATTGATGTTTGGTCAGTCCCTGCTGAACCAGCTGAATTTCGATCCATGTATGGCCAGCTTGGGAATCAAAGAGTGTCTACTTAGTAATATACTGTAGCTGTTTATTTGGTTTAGGGAATACAATAAAGCTGGGTTCAAATCACTTAAAGTGCTACATTTATAACATTAACAATGTGTAAATCCATAAAGTGCATCAGAAATAAAGTGCATCAAAATAACATAAAGTGCATAAAAATTAAGTGCCAAAAAAGGTGTTACATGCTTATTTTGTGCTCAAAGCAAACAATAATAAAAACAATAAAGTGTCCACTGTCTTATTCTTGCTTGAGCAAAACAAGCACAGGACACCTTTTTTGGGCCTTTTTTGTATGCACATTATTTCTGATGCACTTTATGGATTCACACATTATTGATGTTACAAGTGTAGCACTTTACATGATTTGTGCTATCATATAGTTACGTATATATATATATATATATATATATATATATTCAACCCTGTTATCGTACCCACTGGCATCTGCTGAAGACTGAAGTATTTGTTGTTGGTGGATGGACCCTTTAACTGAATATGTGTAATAACTTGCAGCAGATTGCAGAGCTATGAAAGGAGGGGTTATATATACTTTATTGCTTTGTCTCAGGCAGTACCAACATTAAAGAGATGTATGGGAACGACCTTCCTATATTGTGTCAAGTCACCACTGTTCTCCTCTGTCATTCTGGGGTTACAAGAGCGCAGTTGTTGTTACTATATCCAGTGTTTTCTCTCTCAAACTAGCAAGAATGTGTTCAGGGTCATCAGGGTCTCCAGAGAAGCACTCAAGAATCCTACACAGCAGCCTGTTATGGCCACCCAACAGTGAACGGCCCTGGGATTATTTTCAGTTGCACTAATTTGGAGCCTGAGAGCTCTGATGGAGGATTCAGCTTGAACACTCACACACTTAGGGACGGAAAGGAACAAATGATCTTATATTCTGGCTTCCTGTGACTTGCACAAAAATGTCCTTGTGTTTTATGAAAAGCAGATGCAAGTCATCTGACCACACAAAGCATTCCCTCTCTTGCCATGTGCTTTTCTACGGTTCTGCTCTGAAAACTTCCCATTTAGTAGATTTTATTACTATAGAATAATGAAACGTTCTGCTTCCTTCTCCCATCCATCACAGACAGCAATGCGACTTTCCTTTGCATGTTCCAGACTTGAAAGAAACTACTGATAGCACTCATGTTGTTTATCAACATTCAGAAACTGGAATTAAGGACAACATAGGTCGCACCTATATTGTGCAGGGAGGAAACCATGCTGCGGGGCATCTCTCTAAATCCAGGTGAGAATACATTACGGTCTGTGAACAGGTAACAGAGCGCCCATAACAGGAATGATGGAGGTTAGAAGAAGATGTGACAGCAGTAATCCAGCAGGAATAAACTACCAAACATCATTTCACTGGCTTCTTTTGTCTAACATGGCAGTTAAACCCCGGACCCTGTATTCACTATATCTGGTCTCCCACAGTACGCAGAACATGGAAGTTATTTTAGTAAATATAAACTGCTAAATACCATTTCTCATCAGCAGTTACAGCAGTCTTGTGACTTCAGCTGAGCACTGGTTAAAGCTTGTAGGAGGAGTTTTCATTTTCCTCTGACTGTCCTATGAGGCTGCATAACCCTTGACTCTCTGTCTGCACAGTGCACGTTGGCCCTGTGCTGATCACATACACTCTCCCAAACAAAAAAAAAAACCTCTCTAGCAATACACACTAAACTGAGCATGTGGAGAAGGGCTGCAGGTTCAGTCTTGTCAGCGTGGACATTTGAACAAGAGGAGGGGCAGAGAAGTCAGGATCAAACATCCTTTTTACACAATGCAGAGGATTAACCCCTTAGGTTCCACAGTAAGTATAAAAAGCATGCTTTACTGCATATACAGACTGATTTTACTGTTGTGGGTTTAGTTATTTTTATTATAATACAGGATTTATATAGCGCCAACAGTTTGCTCAGCACTTTACAATATAAGACAATACAGCAACAATACATTTCAATACAAGAGGGTTATGAGAGCCCTGCTCCTTGGAGCTTACAATCTAAGAGTAACACTTTAACAAAAATAATAGGCCACACAACTGTCTGCACAGATGTGTTTATGGATGCTTTTTTATAGCTCTTTGAAGTATTACATATCGCTGTGATTTTCCGGGCTTGGAATGCACATTTGCGCGCCCTCCCACTAACCCCCACTGCCATTCAGCGCAGGACATGTTTGTCAGCAGGTCCCAGCCAATGATTTTTTGGCCGGGACTCTGCTGGTCTTCTGCAACGAATAGAGAAGCAGAGCTGTGTCTGTATTTGTAAATACAGGTACAGGATCTAGCTGGATCTTTTCTCCCTGGAAACTTTTCGTTCCAGCGAGGAAAGACACACCACATGTGAGTAAAAGCAGCACATTTGCATCCACACAATAGTTAGGATACACAATAGTTTGTACCAAAGACATGTTGCAGAATCCTTTTTGGCCTAAATGTTTGAAGAAATTGTATTTTTTTTTCTGGATATGTTTTATAGCAAAAAGTCAAAAATATTGGGTTTTTTTTTAATTGTCGGCCTTTTTTAATAGTGCAAAAAATAAAATATGCAAAGGTAACCAAACACCCCCAAAGAAAGCTCTATTTGTGGGGGGAAAAATTACATAAATTTCATTTTTGTACCGTGTTGCATGACTGCACAATTGTCAGTTAAAGTAATGCAGAGCCATTTCGCAATAAATGGCCTGGTCATGAAGGGGGGTAAATCTTCAAGAAAGCAAGTGGTTATTAAGAAATTAAAACCTCCACTAAACAGTACATATAATATAATAAATGGTTATAAAGTGTTGAACAGTGTCCAGTATAACATTGTGCAATACAGTGCTTCCACTTCTCAAATAAAATCTTCCTCAATAAAGTGCTCTGAGTCACTTTATGGTTTGCAGAGTTGGAGTTTGATGGGCAACTAGTATTCTAATCAGCGCATCTGACCTATACTAATATATAGGTCTAATCACAAGGTGAGAAATTAGTTCACTGATAGGTATGGATCACGAATTGATGGATTTATAGACACCATAGGAAAAAGTTTGGTTTGAAGCAGGGGCGGACTGACCATTTGGAAACTCGGGCACTGTCCGACGGCCCGGGGTCAGTAGGGGGCCCCATGAGATGCCCCTGGTACCTTTTTCATAGGCTTTTTTGAGTTTGGGCAAGGACACAGGGGCCCCATGATCCCCTATTGCCCGGGGGCCCCATGAGTTGTCAGTCCCCCCTGGTTTAAAGGATTGGACACCACAGCAAGATTGGATTGTCACTATTTTTATTTGTAGGACTGTTCCTGAGGACTTGTATTTTATAAAATTTACCTTTATAGCCTTAAAGAGCCCCAAGGGCTGGATAAAGGCAAGCTAAGAGCCGCATCTGGCCCCTGGGCCGTAGTTTGGTGACCACTGGTATATAGTATAACTGAAAATTGATCAGTCCTGACTGCCTATCACATTTCTTGACTTGATGCTATACTGAATTCAAAGACACCCTGAAAATCAAAGTGAAAAAATGATGCAGCAGGCTAGTCCATTTTGCTGAAATTTCATTGCAGCAACTCAAAATGGTACTCAGTAGTTTGTATGGCCCCCACATACTTGCATGCATGCCTGACAATGTCAAAACATGCTCCTAATGAGATGACGGATGGTTTCCTGTGGTATTTCCTCTCAGATCTGGACCAAGGCATCACTGAGCTCCTGTACAGCCTGAGGTGCAACCTGGTGGCGTCAAATAGACTTAAACATGATATCCCAGAGGTGTTCTATTGGATTTAGGTCAGGGGGGCATCTCAGTGGTATCAATCCCTTCATCCTCCAGGAACTGCCTGCATACTCTCGCCACATGAGGCCAGGCATTGTCGTGTGAAAGGAAGAGCCCAGGACCCATTGCACCAGCGTAGGGTCTGACAATGGGTCCAAGGATTTCATCCCGATACCTAGTGGCAGTCAGGGTGCCATTGTCTAGCCTGTAGAGGTTGGTGTGTAACTCCATGGATATGCCTCCCCAGACCATCACTGACCCACCACCAGGACTCTCTGCTGCAGACAGAGACAACTATAACAGCACATTTATTTCATAGAATGTTGTTTAGAACATCTGTCAAGTTTCATTGCTCTTCATGTCTTCTGTCCTGGTGACACCTATATCCTCTTATTTCTTGCCATGGTGTTACCTAGAGGGGAAATGTCCCCAATAAGGATACAGACAGCAATAAAAACTTAAAGTGATTAGATAGGTTTGTAAAAAAAAGAAGTTATACTTACCATGCTCCCAAGCCAGCCTGTGTGATTCCAAGAAACACACAGCTCAGCTCAGACCCACCTCCTACTCTCTCCTCATGGGATTTAATTGACAGCAACAGGAGCCAATGGCACCCTCTGCTGCCTCTGTGTTCTGTGATAAGAGGGGAGAGACGTGTAGACAGGTACAGACCTGGATTGAGAAAGGACTCACGTGTTTAGGGTGGTGATGGGGGTGTGAGGTGTGGGCGGAGGATATACAACTATTGGGACATTTTTTTACCTTAATGCAAGGAATGCATTGAGCAAAAACACACAGAAGGGCCCAAATGCCTAGCACATTACCACTAGCAGCATTTATTGGATAAGAAAGTTCACAAACACACGTAAAAATAGATGTATCAGAATAGAATCTCCAGCCGTAGGGTGGAAAACTGATGCGTGTCAGAGTAGAAACCCCAGCCGTAAGCGACATCTTCCAATCATATTCCAAATGGTTGGAAAGCTGACGCGTTACAGGGGCAAACCCCCTTCCTCGGGGACTGCATTAAGGTTAATAAGTCTTGACTTTAGAACCACTTTAGCAGAAATTATGACTGTTCTGTTGCAAAAAAAATTTTAAGTTTTGGTTGGATTTGTTCTTTAGGCCCAATTTACACTTTAGGCTCAATTTGGAGGGGTGAGAAATTAGTCAGTTGAGCCACAGTTTTACCTAAAACTGACCACCCCTTTAAGCCCTTCATAGGGTGACAAACATATGAACAAGCTCTTAATGTCTAAGCATATGTGAACATAAATTTTCCCACTGTCATAAAAACTGAATATGCTGTAAATTAAAAAGAGAACACTTCAATTTTCTTTTTTTATTCTTTCCTTATTTAGTTGTTTTTACCTGGTCAATGCACAAAACCTTCTCATCATACAACATAATGAAGAAGTGGCAACAGTCTACACCAGAGATAGAGATTAAACAGGGGTGCTGCGTTAGTTGCCCTTCCTATTGCTAATCTGTTGCTTGGATCCCAAGGAAATGTATAGGTTCCCTTGGCTGTCTGCCATGAAGTCATCATCATGCTTGGTCTGCTAGCAGGCCACATGTGTAGCACACTAGCTACATCTGTTTAGGATCTAATACCCTTCCTTCCAGCTCTGTGAAACTGAGTACTGAGCAATGGGTGGTGCCCGTCTCTTCTTCTGAGGCCTTCAAAATATATACACATTCCCTCAGTATGACTGGAATGCTAAGATGAGGTTATGTAGCCAGAAATAGTCCCCCATGCTGAATACACTGTTTAGAGATTGCCTACGCTCTAGCTGGAATACAGCATTGTTTTAAAGTAAGTTGCCGCTGAAGTTACAAAATACAGCTAAGTAAGCTTTGACTTCACGCATGGCATGAGTGGGGATTTTCTCTCACTTCTTTGTGGCCCTCGTACAGTTTATGAATTTTACATGGCTCCAGCTGTTCTACAGTCGATAAAGGCTTCACTTCCTTAGATAACACAGCAGCGGAATACTTCAGGAAATGTTTCACGGCCCCTTACTCTTCGAAAAATGCTATATGTTGAAATTGTTAGTATCTTGGGGTTATTTGCTATACACTTTTTTTTCTGAGTGAAGTAGGTGTGGCCCTCAGTAGACATAATTCGGCCTCTTGAAGATTTATTCCATTTAATTCAGCTCACAGTTTTATTTGAGTTTGACATGCCCACTTTATCTTCTTTTCTTTACTTTGGAAAGTAGCTACAATACAGTGCAGGACCTGCCACCTTCACAACAGGGGAATTAACAAAGCTTCCTACACCGTTATCATGGTACAGAAAATGGCGTCAGTGTGAAATAGAAACTGTTGTGGGTTCCATGGGCAGCACAGTAGCTAAGTGGTCAGCATGTCCACCTAGCAGCACTAGGGTCATCGTTTCAAATCCCAACCACACCACCTGCCTGGAGTTTGCATGTTCTCCCTGTGCCTGCGTGGGTTTCCTCTAGGTACTCCGGTTTCCTACCACACTCCAAAGACATGCTGGTAGGTTAATTGGATTCTGCCTAAATTGGTTCTAGTAGGTGTATATATGAATGTGAGTTATCCCTGGTTCAGATATCTGCGCTCCTGTGGGCCGCGTTTCGCGTGGGCACAAGAGCCCATTAATTTGAAAGGACTCAAATGCCCCGGGACACGCAGGGAAGAAGTCCCTATACTTCTTTGGAAACCCCAGCTCGCATGGGTTTCTCGGTTCTCAGTGCAGTTGCGATTTCCACTGCGGGCGGCATGCCATTAGAATTAATGGCACCCGCCCACAGGTCAGAATTCTTCTGTGTGGGTGGTGCGGCTCCACAGATTTTTGTGAGGATCCGCAGCGGCACCACCCGCACATATGTGAACCTAGCCTTAGGAACCTTAAATTGTATGTTCTTTAAGGGCAGGAACAGATGTGAATGTACAAAATATATGTAAAGAGCTGCATAAATTGACAATGCTATATAAGTATCTGAAATATCTAAAATAAACTTAATAAAGGGATTGTGGGAGTTTCAACATAGTTTAAGATTTATTAAACTTTGTTTCTATTATATTTAGTACAGTTATTGATCTGTCACTAGGATGTGGACTTAATCCGTGAAATGTGTTGACAAAAAAATGTTCCGCCAAGAACTTCATTTACTACATTGTATATACATTTGTTCTCAAAATGTAAAATTATTTTTTATAAATGTATAAGGCATTGTGGGTGTTAAGTGTTTATTTATCTTAGGAACAGTCATATCCTACTATTGTATACAGTATTTCTGGATTTAATGGCAAATTGCATATTTTCTGAACGATTCTGATCCAAATTTTTTAAACAAACATGTAGAAATAAAGTACTATATTTGATTATCATACAGTTGTCTCTATTTGCCTGTAAAGTTCAATTCTTCGAAAAAATATAATTTCTTATGTAAGTTTTCAACATAGAAAACTACTGCAGATCCCAGCAAGATTGGACGGAAAAAGCTCCTCTCCCTGCCTTCATGTCTGTTTGTTAACTCTGAAAATACAGGGGGGGGGGGGCGGCTCAGTTTCTTCTCTCTATGCTATATCTGGGCAAAAATTGTATAGAAAACACAGCATATCCCTCCAAGGTAACAAAAGGGCTTGCTTTCTCTTTTTTAATTAGAAACAGTATTTGTTCAATTTTTTTCAGCTTAGAAGAGTGGTGCAGGTTTTATGCCTATACCACTCTTGTTTAATTCCCCCAATTTGTTTTGTTTGGGTTTTTTTTTTAATGCTGCAGTTGCACTACCAACTTTGTCTATCCCCACCCCTGTCTGTCCCACTTCATAAGATTTATTTCCCAGCACAGCAATGCTGCTGCAAAACAGGGATCTCAGGAGCCTGCACACAATCTGTGTGTAGGGAAAGGTATTCTCGAGAGATGTAGTACTGGGGGCGCGCCTACACTGTTGTGAACTAAGTTCCTAGCTGCTGCGTCTGCAACAATTTTACAGTCTGAGCGATGATGTCACAGAAATGAAATAAAAGCTGTTTCTTACTACAGTAACAAGGTAAAAGAAAAACGAATGCTGAAATATGTATAGAGGGAAAATTTAGAGCAGATTTGGGTAAATGCTGGGTTTTCTCTCAAATACTTAGATTTAGAGATGGGTGAAGGATGCTGGTTTCTTAATGGACTAATAGACCCAAAGGTTCATACTTCATTAACTGCTAATGCTAGGGATGTACTGATATATTGGTGGCTGAAATGTATAAGTCGAAAAAGTAGGCAAAATGCCAACAGGAAAAAAGGTGCCGATAATAGCCACCGATAGGGATTTTACCCGTGATTTTGTTGCGATTTTACCCATGATTTTGCCACGATTTTACCACATTTATTGTGTGTTTATCATAGCTCACGAAACTCAAAAAACACATAAAAAATGCAACATGTGTGCATTTTTTATGTGTATTCAAGGCATTTGAGGCCTGGTTTACACCAATGCAGTTTGCGTTTTCTCTGTTTTGCAGTGCTTTTATCTTTTTGCACATGTTTTTGATGCTTCTTTTTTTGGGCAACTTGTTGCTGGGCAGATTAAAAATGCAAAATGCATCAAAAATGTGGCAAAACCACACTACATACGTTTTCTGCAGCATCTTCATTGAAGCCTATTGAACCAAAAATGCAAAGTTTTGCATTTAAAAAAGTCCCTGACCCTTTCCAAAAACGCAGCAAAAAAGCATAGATGTGAATGTGTCCCATAGGAAACCATGTTAAATGGACTGTAGCGCGTTTCTACAAAAAGCACTACCAAATGCACAGGTGTGAACCAGGCCTCAATGGGGAGATGTGCTTTTGGTGCATTTTTCTTTTTAACTGACCAAATATGCAGCAAAAATGCAGCAAGTAGGATTTTTAACACCACAAGGGAAGCACAACAGACCAGTTTAAAGACATACATTGAATTTAAAGGGATTCATTTTTCTTGTGTTTTTTTGTTAACACAAATGCGCTTCAAAAACTGCTCAGTGTGAAAGCAACTTGTTGGCTGAAAAGGTGCTGAAAATGCATTTATATTCATTTAAATTCCCGATTTTAATTAAAAAGTTGAATATAATACAATTGTGTATATATTAAAAAAACTGTTCATTTCACTTTTTAGCCAAATGTATCTTGAATTTTTGGATTTGGTCCAGAATTTTCATTTCGGTGCACCACTATCTAATGCATCAGTTTTGGACAGAAATGACACTGCCTGTAGCTGTTACCCTCCACTAATCTAGGGCCACCAACATGGTAAGGAAATGTCTACTGGTTGGCTAGAAGTAGAGCACAGAGTATTAGCCATAGATAGAAGCAGATGAAGATGAGTGGTTATTTGCTTTATTGTAAGCTTTCTAGATTTCTTTGGTTCTCTTAATTCAGCGATATGAATGGTAATGCCACTCTCTATGTACCACAGAGGTAAGAAAGAGATAGAGCGGGTGACTTTGCAGTGATTAAAGAAACAAATCAAATACATAATTTCATAAATACTTCATTTTCAGCATCAAAAACATAGTGGCTTCTGTAAGTATGGCTACAATGTTCATATGACATATAGCTTTACTCTCAGGATGTGCTCTGTGGTTTTCAAGAACTTAATGCAAGGAGGAGCTGTTTATTTTTGTTGCCCTTAGATAAAAATAAAATTTCCTGAATGCATCTACTGTTAAGTGTACAGCATAGAAAAATACAATATCCCTTGGTGAGCAATTCTAACAGATCAGGTACAAAACTATCTAAAGTTCATAAACAAGCCATGAAGGTGAAAAATGAAAAAGTCATTGTACTCCATTTTCAGCCGGAACTTTTATTTTCATTTTCGTTAGAGTAGGTTAGCATTAGAACTCAATCATTGGTTTTATTTCTGTGTCCTTGATGGTGAAAGTCCAACTACACCATTGTCAAAACTGCCACTGCTGGCTTGTTCTGTTTCAGAGATTCAGAAGATATGAAGCCACATACAGCAAAGCTATTAGTATTTTCGGAAGGAGGCCAGCAATGGCAGCCCATGTTTCTTTCATAAGAGTTGTACTTTAATTTCACCTGTCATAGTGATAGAAAATTAGGGGAAATCTCTTCACCAGGAACTTTTATTTTTAGCATGCTTTACAACCTCTATTGGCACTTTAATGCTGGCACTTTTTTATCCTCGTGGTGGAGAATTCTTCTCACTTCCTACCTCAATGACAGATCTCAATGGTAATAGTGGGAAATGCTCCTAATGGGGGGGGAGGGGCACAGACAGCAGTAAATACCTGGTGTAATAGGTCAAAGAGAGTGCCAAATGTAAAATCCTTGTCCAAAGTCTTTATTGTTCATCTGGTTTAAACAAGCAGGGCAAAAGATATCCAAAGCATTTAGGGGGCCACAAAATCCCTCTTCATCAGGACTAGGTGAATGGCAGACTGTTAAACAGTACTCCTAAACTGGCTGATTTGCCAAAAGAGTCTGTTATAAATAACAGTCAGAGCTGGTGTTCAAAGGAGAATGGGGAAAGGGATCTTCTTTTCATTTGGAGCTCTCTTTTGACCTTACACTTGAACTTCTCACCTCGGGTGAATGTCCTCTCCTAGGGTTTCCCATCTTTGTGGTAAGCGGCTGAACACAGACCAGTTGGGCTCAAGTAATGACTTTGTCCACATTTTACAAAGCCTGTAAAAATCTGCTTCCATCATCCCTCTACCCCTACCTCTTGAGCAATAAATATATGAAAGAGGTTATATGTCTTTCCAATGCTATTATCAACAAAAATATGGTCTTTATATCCAAACTTTTCTGTGAAATAGATTGTTGTTTATGGCATCCCTTGACACAAGGGGGTTTATTTACTAAAGCTGGAGAGCCAAAATCAGACTCCCTTCTGCATAGAAACCAATCAGCTTCCAGGTTTCATTGCCAAAGCTTCATTGAACAAGCTGAGGTTAGAAGCTGATTGGTTTCTATGCAGAAGGGAGTCTGATTTTGGACTCTCCAGCTTTAGTAAATAAACCCCAAGCTGTCAATATACCAGAGGTGAGCATTGAGATTTCTCTGCTGTCTGTGCTCATGCCTCTAATTTAGCATGCCATTGATAATTATTTCTTAACCATGAAGGATAAAACACACTATTCATGATGCAATGCACCACTTTAGAACCCCGTACCCCAAAAACCCTTACTTGGGGCTGACTGGGCCACAGCGAAGGGAGGCATCTGATCCCTCCCTGCCACAGTGTGGTGTCTCTATAGTGTATTTGAGCATCCCAAACAGAGCTCAGTCAGAACACATGTTATAAACAAAGATCTATCTCTACCAGCTCTGATTTAGTGATATCAGGGGAAGGAGTGTGAGCCAATGCATGCTCAGGTCTTGCTCTGTCTGAGATCTTTTGGGATGGCCCAAATAATTTACAGAGACGCCATCCCCAGTGGGGGAGGAGATTCTAAGGCCTAATAATGGGCAGCACAGTGGCTAAATGGTTAGCACTTCCACCTGGCAACACTAGGGTCTTCAGTTTGAATCCCAATCACGGCACTACTCCTGCATGGAGTTCGCATGTTTTCCCTGTGTCTGTGTAGGTTTCCTCCCACACTCCAAAGACATGCTGGTAGGTTAATTGGCCCTAGCATGTGTATGTATGAATGTGAGTTAGGGATCTTAGATTGTAAGCTCCTTGAGGGTTAGGAACTGATATGAATGTACAATGTATATGTAAAGCACTGTGTAATTGATGGCTCTATATAATTACCTGCAATAAATAGTGTATTTCATGTTTTCTTTCGCTAATGCTGAGTTTTTTTCCTCAACACTGATGCAAGGGCATTTTTTTTTCAATCACTGATACCAGGGGCATATTTTTTCATCCCACTAACGCCGTGGTAGTTTTTTTTTTACCACTTATGTCATGTCATTTTTTTCTTCACACTAACATTGGCATCAGGTAATATTTTACAACTTTGGTAATTTTTTCTCTCACAGATGATTTGGCATTTTTCTCTGAACACCGATACTGGGGAAATTTCTTCTCCTTCTAAAACCCAGGCATTTGTTCCTCACAAACATTAGGACATTTTTTCTTTCCACTGACACTGGGACATATTTTCTTTCCACTGACCACCAATGCCGGGGCACTCTTCCTCTCAATAACCCAATACCCTGGCATTTTATTTCTTTCACTGATGACTGAAATGGCTTGCGCTAAACCTATAAAGGCCAAGACATACACATTCTTTCTTGGAGCTAGGGGTGGGGAGCTTTATACCATACCTATTATTTTCAGATCCCATGTTGCTTCCTGGAATGTGGCTGCAGCACTGCTCTGGCCAAAGGGTATATGTCTGAACTGATAGGCATACGGGTATTACAAAGGTCTTTCTTTCTCAGCCACTTGAGTTGACCAAAACCCAATCACCATATACCGAGGGAAGGTCCGAGAAACCATCAGATATTTTACCATTTAAGGCAATTGGTAGGCTTGCAACACCTGGATAGTGCTAAGTATTTGATACAGAGCCAGATCTAGGGGTGCTGGGGTGGGCTGTGCCCCCCCTAGATTTTGGTCTCTCCCCCATCCCCCCCAGGACCAGTGGCATCAGCAGGGTGGGCCATATAATGAGGCACTGAAGTCCAGCTCAACCACTATAGTACACTTAGCCACAAGAATAAAATTTAATTGTGTTGAAACTTTGCACCCCCAATGTGAGGGGCTCTTACATTATTCTGTGATTTCACTATGTATTATCTGCCATGCTATCTCTTTGATCTCCTGATGAAGACATACGGTAATGTGCTGGTAGTGCTCATGATAGGAGAGGTGTCACCTGTAACAATTCCGTGGTCCACATTATTGGTTTATGGATATAAGAGTCCAGTAGTGCAATCAAGGCTCTCTTTTTATCTTTGGAGAAAACCCACAAATCTCTGTGTTTACAAATTCTTCTGCAGTCGGGTTGTTTCTGCTTTGTTCCAGAGCCATCTGTGCTCCCCAGACAACAAGCTGTTGGTAGCCATAATTGAAGTTCTCTTTATAAAAACTTTGGTTATGGTTGCTATTTTGTATCCAGTGTGGCCCAAACATCAATTAGTGTCAAAACAGTAATAAAGCAGTATCTCCTTAGATAAAACTACCTCTCAACTGTTCCATAGTGTAGTCTCTTAACACAACGCATACTAGCTTCATGGATGGTTAATTCCTTGGTCTCGGTCCACTAGCCAGGTGTGCACCAGATTATTTTTCACACAGTTCCCCTACGAAAGGTCTGCTAGAGCCAGGGGGTCCAAACCCAAAATGTATAGATCCTCAGTCTGCTCATCTACAATATAACTTGTTACATTCTATTTCTTTGTCAGTAGCCTGGGACAAAATGGCTTCTCCCATAATATGTTTAAAGACTGATATGTTAACAACTGACTTGCTTCCTGGAATGTGGCTGCAGCACGGCTCTGGCCAAAGGGCATATGTCTGAACTGATTTAGATATATGGGTATTACAAAAGTCTTTCTTTCTCAGCCACTTGAGTTGACCAAAATCCAATCACCATATACAGACCACTAATTGGTGTTTAGTCCACACTGTACTTAGACAAACTGTCAACAAGTATCTAGCAAACCTCTCTTTTTCTCACTCTCTACAGTGATGTCAAAAAGGGGCTTACTAAACTATTTGTCAGCTTCATCCTTCTCAAATAGCCTCTGGGGAGTTTAAACAATTGCCTTCTTATGTATGCACACACTGTACATACATACATCCACCTTTGCTTCTCTCATCTCTTTCTAAAATGAATGGACTCCACAGACCACACTATTATGGCATCCTTAGACCAGCAGTCTCCTACAGCAATACCAATGTGTTCTTTTGTCATAGCATGGATGCAAGTACTTACCCACCCCTCCCCTGGACCACCCTTGTTCCACCACCTCTCAGCACTTACACGCATGGACATAATCATATATGCGCACACACGTTAATGCTACCTGTAGCTGTATTAGAGGTATTTCCCCTCACATCCTGTTTTGCTGACAATGTTTTACCAGACAGAATGTGAGAGGAACTCTTCAAAAATACATAAAAAGCACAGAAAGGGGAAATTTCCCTGACGAGGCAGTATAAACCCACTTCTTCCTGACTCTGTCCAAACTAGAAAAAAGTTCTTGGTTTGATACACAATTTACACTAAAACCTGTATACTGTCTTTCATATTGTAGTCAGAGAGTGAACACTCTAAGCCTACTTTAACCACTTGCCCTCCAGAGGATTTACCCCCCTTCCTGACCAGGCCATTTTTTGTGATACGGAGCTGTGTTACTTTAACTGACAATTGCACGGTCATGCAACGCTGCACCCAAATTAAATTTATGTCCTTTATTCCCACAAATAGAGCTTTCTTTCTGTGGTATTTGATCGCCTGTGCATTTTTATTTTCTGTGCTACAAACAAAAAAAGATTGACAATTGTGAAAAAAAAAACAATATTTTTGACTTTTTGCTATTAAGCATGTCCAGTAAAATAATAAAAAAAATCTAATTTTGTCATAAATTTAGGTCAAAATGTATTTTGCTACATGTCTTTGATAAAAAAAAGAAATCCCAATACGTGTAATTTAATTGGTTTACATGAAAGTTATAGCGTTTACAAATGGCGATATATATACTGGAATTTTTTTTTTCACTAGTAATGGTGGCGATCAGCGACTTATAGCAGGACTGCGGCGGGCATTCTGACACTGGGAGGAACTGACTTGGTATCACTGACATCCCCAGTGACTCCAATACAGTGATCAGTGCCAATAAAAAGCACTGACAGTGTACTAATGGCACTGGGCAGGAAGGGGTTAACATGTGGGGCGATCAAAGGGTTGACCGTGTGCTGTTTTACTATGGGGGCTGTGCGTGTTTCACTGTAAGCACACTGCTTTGTATGGCTCTGCTATGCAGAGCCATACAAAGCAGTGTGCAGTAGCTGACAGGGGAGAGATCTGTATTGTTTATATACAGGTCTCTCCCGCATCGGAAATCCTCAGAGATCGCCGGGTGCCAGCGGGGAATCACCCACTGGTACCCAGTGACTGACAGCCGAGGTTGCGAATGGTGGCATGGGTAGGGCACAGGCGCGCCCCTTACCCAGAGCTGCAAAATCAGGTACATATACATGATTTTGTGCACCCGTGCCACCCTGTAGCAAACCGCGGAAGTGGTTTTAAAGAAGAATTTTCATAAAATATGCAGCAACTACTTAGCAACTGGAAGATGGCTGGAGTATACAATACAATATATGCAGTGTAGTGATCAGGAAAATGTTATGTATAGGCCATTAAAACAGTGCTGTGGTCAGGCCTATGTAAAGTACAATACAAATGTCATGTACAGTGTAACTTACAACAGAAAGGGGTATGTACAGCACAGCATAGTGTACAGTGTGTAACTTACAACCGAAAGGGGTATGTACAGCACAGCATAGTGTACAGTGTGCAACTTACAACAGAAAAGGGTATGTACAGCACAATATAGTGTACAGGGTGTAATTTACAACAGAAAGGGGTATGTACAGTACAGCATAGTGTACAGGGTGTAACTTACAACAGAAAAGGTATGTACAGCACAGCATAGTGTACAGGATGTAACTTGCAACAGAAAGGGGTATATACAGCACAGCATAGTGTACAGGGTGTAACTTACAACTGAAAGGAGTATGTACAGCACAGCATAGTGTACAGTGTGTAGCAGTCACGCATATGTAATTATTATTATACAGGATTTATATAGCGCCAACAGTTTGCACAGCGCATTACAAAATTAAGGTAGACATTACAGGTACAATTTAGTATGTTACATAATTGTGACTGCTGTACTCTGTATGCCATGCTACATGTTGCACATTCCTAAATATTGCATTCCTGGTCTGTGCATGTACTTTACCTATCACTAGCATCAGGAACAGCAGTCCTGGAGCTGGGATCTCACCTGTGCATGCTGCCTGCCCATTGGTACATGTCCAGCCACATAGAAAGGCTGTTTATTTGATGCCCTGAGATATGAGTGTGTGTGGGGGGGGGTAATTGTAGCATCAAGACCCAAGACACCCATCAAGATATGAGGGTCATGTGCCCCCGGAGGTTAATTTTAGCATCAAGACTCAAGACACCCATCAAGATATGAGGGTAATGTGCCCCCCGGTGTTTAATTGTAGCATCAAGACCCAAGACACCCATCAAGATATGAGGGCCATGTGTCCCCCAGTGTTTAATTGTAGCATCAAGACCCAAGACACCCATCAAGATATGAGGGCCATGTGCCCCCCGGTGCTTAATTGTAGCATCAAGACCCAAGACACCCATCAAGATATGAGGGCCATGTGCCCCCCGGTGCTTAATTGTAGCATCAAGACCCAAAACACCCATCAAGATATGATGGTAATGTGCCCCCGGTGCTTAATTGTAGCATCAAGACCCAAGACACCCATCAAGATATGAGGGTAATGTGCCCCTGGTGCTTAATTGTAGCATCAAGACACCCATCAAGATATGAGGGTAATGTGCCCCCGGTGCTTAATTGTAGCATCAAGACCCAAGACACCCATCAAGATATGAGGGTCATGTGCCCCTGGTGGTTAATTTTAGCATCAAGACCCAAGACACCCATCAAGATATGAGGACAGTGTGCCCCCCGGTGCTTAATTGTAGCATCAAGACCCAAGATACCCATCAAGATATGAGGGTAATGTGCCACCGGTGCTTAATTGTAGCATCAAGACTCAAGACACCCATCAAGATATGAGGGTCATGTGCCCCCCGGTGCTTAATTGTAGCATCGAGACCCAAGACACCCATCAAGATATGAGGGCCATGTACCCCCTGGAGCTCAGTGCTAGTGCTGCCACTGTGAAGCACACAGTACAGGACCAGTGCCAGAGGGTGATGGTACACAGTAATGCAGAAAAGCCTAGCAACACCCAAGAGCAAAACAACTAGACTGATTTGGATTCCCTTTCCAGCCCTTCTTGCACCATAAACAAATTTTGGCATTAAAAAACGACATTTCCAATCTGACGCACAAGCCATCTATTTACAGTATTGT
Organism: Staurois parvus; assembly: GCF_062004578.1. NCBI lineage: Eukaryota > Metazoa > Chordata > Amphibia > Anura > Ranidae > Staurois > Staurois parvus. The sequence goes on along the minus strand of NW_028318344.1, from coordinate 6,313,049 downwards.
AGGCCAACAGATGCATATCCCAGACATGAAGAATAAAATGTAGGATTTACCGCTCTTCAGCAAGAGACAAGGGAATGTTTTTAGTGGGCAGTGCTTCAACCAACAGTCCACCCAAATTTTACCCCTTTACATGATGCCTAGGTTCTGCTTTTTCCATAAGTAAATGTGTTTGTTACCATGTTACCATGGAGATATTATTCAAATTATTGCACACACAGCGTCACTGTGGTTACTGGCGGTAAGCAGTAAATAAATGAATGAGTATTTTTGCTAATAAAAAAGGAACCATATCTTCTGACTTCAATAAGAAATGTTTTCTCACCATAAAGTAACACCAATCAAATCTGCCTTTACTCATAGTGCCATACACCCAACAATCACTAATACTGAAATATACACCAGAGTCCTCAAATCACACATCTACAAAACTCATACATAGCCAGCCATATCACATTCTATATAACTGATCTTTTATTGGTACATGGAAAAATCCTGCTTACGTCTACACAGCAGGTATTCCAGTTTAACCGTTCTTTTTATACAAAGACACTTTCAACTCTGGAAAAAATGTGCGTGTGGAAACCCAACGATTAGAACCGTTAAGGAAGGGAGTATTTTTTTCATCTAAATGTGAGCCATGTGCAGGGTGAAATCTGTTACTAGTGAAGTCTATTTCATGCAACCCCCTACATACCAGGGCCCCTCATCCCAGACTGTGAGACATCTGTCTCTTTTTACTCTTCGAGGAAGAAACATAAAAACTAGAGAAGAGCAAACCAGATCCTTGACCACCATTCGATCCTGAATTTTCCCATTAGCAAATCAGAATGTGTTTGACTTTTAATAGCTCACTCATTTCTCCTGATTATAATATGGAGGGGTTGAGGACCAAGATCAAAATACACTAGAATTCTACATGTATAATCCCTGTCATTTACATGGGGACTGCATGATAAACACACAATTCATATGGTCCTGAATGCAGGATGCACTGTGGGTGTATGCAGGCTGACAATGCATCGTGCCTTCAGGAATGTGTGAATATGTACTCATCATTCAATCATCAAAATACTAAGTTGTAAAGGTAGTTGTGAGTTATCTAGTAGTGGTTCATTCACAGAGGCTAGGTTACTAATCCTCACTTAGTTCATTAAAACATTTCAGAACTGTCCCTCATTTTACTAAAGGAGTTGAGAATCCTCACTCGGTTTACTAAAGTTCAGAACTGTCCCTCAGTTTACTAAAGGAGTTGAGAATCCTCACTCGGTTTACTAAAGTTCAGAACTGTCCCTCAGTTTACTAAAGGAGTTGAGAATCCTCACTCTGTTTACTAAACTTTAGAACTGTCCCTCAGTTTACTAAAGGAGTTGAGAATCCTCACTCAGTTTACTAAAGTTCAGAACTGTCCCTCAGTTTACTAAAGGAGTTGAGAATCCTCACTCAGTTTACTAAACTTCAGACTTGTCCCTCATTTTACTAAAGGAGTTGAGAATCCTCACTCAGTTTAATAAGGAGCCGAAAATCTACATGCAATTTACTGAAGGATTTCAGAACCTTCACTCAATTTCCTTAATGTGGTTGTAAACCCTTACATATTCTCAGAGAAGTGAATGACCTCAGAGAGATCAAACAAATCATCCTACATAAGTTGTACCTGTTTATCTATAGCTGTGTTTTCCCTCCATCCATTCAAAGCCCAGATTTTACACATGATCTATCAACTCTGAAAAGCAGGGGGTGGGGAGCTGAAATAACATCAATGAGTAGAGCTCTGAGAGCTGATTGGAGGGAAGGGACACACCCCCTTCTCAGAGGACACAAGAACAGAGCAGAGGCTGTCAATCACAGACTATGCCCTCCTCTGTCACCATTTTTCTCTTGGTGTCAGGAAAACTCGGTTGAAGTGACTCATGCAGATAGCAGAGGAATGAGGCAATGGACAGAAATGTCACTTAGTGCTCTGGATTGAGAGAAGCAAACACTATAGAGTGATATGCTTTGCTTATATTTCATGTCTGAGGTTTACAACTACTTTAAGGAGTTGAGAATCTTCACCCAATACATTTAGTGAATATTAACTTCAATTATCCCATCATGGAATACTTAGTTGTAAACGTAATTATGATTCATCCAGCAGTGGTCCATAAAGCTGGATTACTAAAGGAGTTGAGAAACTACACTCAATTTACTAAAGAAGTTGCGACTCTTCACTCAATAAAATTAGTGAAGATTCACATCAATTATCCAATCACGTAAAAAGAAAATTCCTATTTATTTCTTTAATCTTTTCTTTAGCTGAACACAGCTAAGATTGTCAACCCCAATGTGTAATGTTTAAGATTTAACGTATATGTAGTCTATAGCTCCTTTACAAAAGTATAATAAAATAAATTCATATTCTCCTCTTCATCGTCATTATATGTTTCTGTAGCCGCAAATAGCTTGCCAAGGTTTACTTGCATTTGTAGTTCTCCTGCAAACACAGGGATAGCTGGCTATGTATAGTGTACACTAGTAAAACCGCAATGTTCTACAACGCAGTAAGAATTAAAAAAAAAACTCACCGTTTCTACGTAAAAAGTGAATAAATAGTCCTCTTGAAAGAGATGCTTTTCTTGCACTCCCCGCCTGTGTCTGTAGTCCTCTGTTCACTTCCAAGTGATGCCTGAGAGACAGTTTACACAAAGTTGTTTGCACTAAGGCACTCCTCCCTTCTCCAAAACTTGAGGAGACCTATACCCTCCCTCCCCACACCCTTCTCAACCACATGTCAAAGAGAACTTTGCTGAGCATATTAATCACATCTCCCCCCCCCCCTCCTTCCAACACCACCACCCTTCCCCTTTCTAGAACTGGGCACTTCTCCAGAATTCACTTTCTGCAACTGTCTTTGCAGACAGATGTTTTCAGTTAAAAATCGCATGCAGCTAAGACGGCACATCATGCTAAGCATTAAACCTTGTGGTTTTGTAATGTTTATATGCCTACCATAGACATACTAGGTTAGAATTGTTACACAAACCTCATGGCAAATATTTGCAACTCTTTATTTTATCATTTGATACAGATTTATAGTTATGTTATATAATTATGGATGTAAATATTTTCATACAGATTTATAGTTATGTTATACAATAATGGATGTAAATATTTTGATACAGATTTATAGTTATGTTATACAATAATGGATGTAAATATTTTGATACAGATTTATAGTTATGTTATACAATAATGGATGTAAATATTGAGGAGACTAGCGGTGGAGTCATTTATTTTACATGTGTTACACCAAATTTGAATGGCCTAACATGTTACGTGCTTTGAGTGCCATGATTTCTTTTCTTAAGCCTGGGTTTACATATATGCGGTGCGGTATATCGCATGTGATTCGCACAGGAACCACACCGCATTCCTGTGCAAATCACATGCCAATTGTGTGCAGTGCGATCGGAGCCATACATTTTGTATGGCTCTAATCACACCGCACCCGCACCAAAAAGGTGCAGGGCCCTTTTTTTTGGTCTGCACTACAATCGGATCGCATGGGTGATCCACACATGCGATCCGAATCTGCACATCGCACTGCATTTTTGCGGACTGATTTCGGGGTTGTTGTTATGCGGTTCGCATGAATGGGGTGCGATTGTGATGCGGTGCGGAATTCGCACAGAAAATGCTGTGAATTCTGCACCGCATCAGTGTGAACCCGGGCTTAAACTGATTAAATGAAATATAGATGTAATATGATCTCTGTTAGCTCCATTCAAAGACTGCAGATATCCAAAAATACCATCCAACCTTTTTGTTGTTTAAATTAATTGTTTATCCATCTGCCTTCCGGAAGATTTACCCCCCCCCCTCTTAATTACCAGGCCATTTTTTGCTATTTAGCACTGCGCTATTTCGACTGGTGATTGCGTGGTCATACAATGCTGTACGCAAACAAAATTTATCTCCTTTTTTTCCCACAAATACATCTTTCTTTTGGTGATAGTTGATCAACAATGGCTTTTTTATACAAACAAAAAAAAGGAATATTTTGAATAAAAGCTATATTTTTTATTCAAAATATATGAGAAATATATAGTAAACTCAATCTTACATTTAGGCCAAAATGTATTCTGCTACATGTCATTGGAAAAAAATCCCAATACACGTATATTAAAGCGGAGTTCCACTCAAAAGCAGAAGCTCCGCTTATTTGCCTCCACCCCTTCCTCCACTGCCATATTTGGCACCTTTTCAGGGGGAGCGGATACCTGGTTTTGACAGGTACCCGCTCCCACTTTCGGCTCAGTTCGCTGCTGCAAAGTGAGCCAAAAGTTCAGCCCCCTCCTCCCTCCCGCAGTCTCCTGGGAACTTTCACAACTCCCAGAAAACTGCTGGACCAATTAGGATATGCAGCGTGACTCACGCATGCGCAGCGGACACCAGGCTGTGAAGCTGCAAGCTGTCACAGCCTGGTGCCCGCAATAGAGATGCCGGCACCATGGAGGAGAAGGGGAGAAGGGACAGCGCGGGTGAGAACATCGCTGGACTCTGGGACAGGTAAGTGTGTAACAGTTTTTGTAGCTAAAGACTTTTAATAAACACAAAAACAGCTGGAACTCAGCTTTAATGGGTTTATGTGAAATTTTTAGCATCTACAAACTAAGGTATATATACTGGAATTTACACAGCTTTTACTTTCTGACTGCCTATCACATTTCTTGAGGTGCTAAAATGCCAGAGCACTACAAAAAAACAAAACAAATTACCCTTTTTTGGAAAGTAGACACCCCAGGAAATTTACTGAGAGGCATGTTGAGTCAATGGAACATTTTATTTTTTGCCACAAATTTTTGGAAAATGACAATTTTTTTTACACAAAGTTGTCAGTTAAATTATATAAATGGGTATATGTGGAATAAAACCCCAAAACACATTCTGATACTTCTCCCGAGTATGGGGATACCACATGTGTGAGACTTTTTGGCAGGCTAGTCCCATACAAACCCCTTGTGTATTGAATCGTATTGTTACTGTACTGTCTCATGTACTGTCTCCCTTTATAATGTACAGCGCTGAGCAAACTGTTGGTGCTATATAAATACTGTATAATAATATAATAATAATATCACTTCCTCACTACCTATCACAGTTTAGGGGGCCCTTAAATGCCAGGAGCAGGGGCGGACTGACCATTTAGCCACTCAGGCACCGGGGTCAGTAGGGGGCCCCATGAGATGCCCCTGGTACCTTTCATAGGCTTTTTTTGGGTGTGGCTTGAGTGTGGGCGAGGACAGGATTTCCTATTGCCCAAGGGCAAGCACTCCCCCAAATGACCCTTTTTTGGGAAGTAAACAGCCCAAGGAATTATAGACATGGTAAGTATTTTGCAGATATCATTTTTGTCACAGGGTTTTGAAAAAGAATAAAAGAAAAGAGAAAATTCATTTTCATTTTCCTTCTTCGTTTTCCAAAAACTTGTGGCAACAAATAAGATCTGCAAAATACTCACCATGCCCCTTAGCAAATACCTTGGAGTGTCTACTTTCCAAAAAGGGGTACTTAGGGGGGTGCTTCTACTATCTTGGTATTTCAGGGCCAACATTAGAAGCTTATGCCAGACATCATCGACTTTTCTAACCACTTGCAAACCAAGCCTTTTCAGACACTTTTTTGTTTACTTAAAATATTACTTTGAACCCCCAAACATTATATATTTTTTTTAAAGCAGAGGCCCCAGAGAATAAAATTGGGGGTTTTGAAATTTTTTATGTCACACACTATTTACACAGCTATTTTTCAAACGTAAATTTTTTGGAAAAAATACACTTTTTAGAATTTTAATGCACAAAAACAAAATATATTGCCTAATCATTTGATACAATATAAAATATGAGTAAATGGATACTAAACATGACATGCTTTAAAATTGCGCATGCCCTTGCAACGGTGACAAATTATGTAAATTTATAATATCCATAGGCGATGCTTTAAAAGCCTTTACAGGTCACCGAATTAGATTTACACAGGAGGTCTAGTGCTGGAATTACTTTCCTCGATCTGGCATTTGTGGTGATACTTCACGTGCATGGTGCAATGTTTACATGCTGCCATGGGACTGCTGCTTGCTTTTGCCTTTGCACGTGAGCATGGGTATGGGGGTACATTTTTTTTTATTATTTATTTAGTTTTTTTTATTATTTTTAAACTGTACCTTTCATTTTTTTTTCTGATCACTTTTATTGTTATCACAGGGAATGAAAATATCCCATGTGATAGCAATAGGCAGTCAAAAGCATTCTTTTCTGAGAAATCTGGGGTCTATTAGACTCTACAGTAGATCTCTCCTTTGCCCTTAAAGCTTCTGATCACACCAAGATCAGTGTGATTGGATGCTTTCCCAATTTTAAAATGGCATTGATTATATCCAGCAAAATAGAAATGATGAAATGCTCGTAGCTTCCGGTCTCTTAGACCATAGAGATTTTTGGAGGCATTCCAGTCTCTGATCAGCTCTGTTGTCAGTCAGTGGAACTTCCAGGTGCATTTTTGGGTTCCCCAGAGGGACACGAGAACCCAAGAAAACCTTGGAAGGCAGCAGAAGGGGTGGGGGAGTCCCATACTGCTGCTTGTAAAAGAAATCCAGTGGCTAATTAGCATCTAGGATTGCTTTTACATGAAAGCTGACTGCCAGCTGAAAAAACAATACCAGGATGATGCCTGTAGCTGTAGGCATCGTCCCAAAGAAAACCACTCAAAGTCCAGCAACATGCCAATAAGTTGCTGGTCCATGTTTGACATAAATGTAACAGCAGACAACATGGGCATAAGATGAATGGGGTCTGTGGACCAATATGACCGCAATTCATTTTTTTTTGTAATGCCCATGTTGAGGGTTAGACTCAAAAAAGTTTAAAATTTATAAACTGTGATAGGTTTCCATGTGAATTGTCTGGCTGAATTTTGGTGGGTAGCAATGTATTGTTGTACGTGTAAATTGCTTTGGTCCACAATCAATTGATACAAATCTTCCATGAAAAACAGTGGAGGGGCTAAGCGCTAGTGCTGGCAGCGAATGGGGCTGATCCTGCTAACACTGCGTTTTTGGGGACAATATATAAAGGAGATACTAGTATAGTACTTTTCATGATCAATACAATAATCCATTAAAACACTATACTACAGTAGTAATGGCGGTGAACAGCGACCTGTAGTGCGATAACTGACCCTGGCTGGGAGGGGAGCTAAATGACCCTGATGGTATCTGATGTTGCTAGTGGCAGTAATGCAGTGATCAGTGAAAAATTCTAAATACTGAGAGTGTACTAATGACACTGGCTAGGTGACGGGGTGATCAAAGGGTTAATAAGGGCGATCAAAGAGTTAAATGTGCTAATCTAATGTGTGCGTGTAAAATGTAGTTCTTTTACCCAGAAATAGAAAGCAAGTAGTTAAAAAAACATTATTTTTTATTTTATTACAATTTTTTTTTACATTCTTTCAGCAGAGTAATGCAATGTTACCATTGTAACATTGTACTACTCTGGGGGGGTGATCAGGGATTTTTTTTTTTTACACTTTGCATTGCAGGAGCAAAGCTTGCTTTGAACTGTCATGAATGTGTTAAGTTCATGACAGTTCAATATAATAGTTCAATATAATAGTGATCTGTGATTGGCTCCAGCTGGTCATGGTACAGGGTGCTGTGATTGGCCCCATGTGTCATATGAGAGCTGTGGACCAATCACAGCTCAACAGGAACAGAAGCAAAGCTTTTATGAGTCTGATTGATTCATAAAAGCTTTGTTGCCATTGTGATCATGTGATCGCAGAGCGATCATGTGATTGCCAGGTCCTGATTACTAGGATTCTAATTCTGCTGTGTGCGGTGGACACAGCAGACGTTGGTTGCTCACGGGGACTCAGCGGGGTCTTGGCTGTGGGGTCTGACCTCAGCTCAGACCTCCCAACAGCTGTTCTCTCTCTCTCATGCAGGGGACCAACACAGCGGTGAGCTTGTCAGGGACACAACAGGCTTGCAGGGACTCGGTAGGGTCTTGGCTGTGGGGTCTGGCCTCAGCTCAGACCCCGCCCAGCACCCTGTCTCGAGCGGCGGATGAACTCGTAGCTGGGTCCCACGCCGGCTTTCTTAAGCCGATGCAGGATGCGTCCCGGTTGCCCCAGCAACGGCCGGCCCAGCATCGGGTTGCCGGGGCAACGAGTCACGCCCCCTGACTCGGGCCGCGCTTATGGAGCTTGGCCTTTGTCTCCGGCGGGCACAGAGCATGGGAAGCCTCGTGCCAGGGGGGGAGCGTGGAGACAGGTCGGCGGCACTGCACCGGAGTCCCCTGGTGCTGGGTCACCCCTCTTCCGGCTATATGGCCGGGAGAGGTGTGATTCCCGCCACAGGGGTCACTTTCCTCCCATCCTGCGCAGCCTGTCTTCAAAGGCTGTGACAGGATGAGAGGACTTGACAAGGGAGGGAAGGAGGGCGAGGTGACACCTCTCACCATGCAGAGCCTGTCTTCAAAGGCTGTGGTAGGATGCAAGGACCTGACAAGGGGGGGGGGGGAAGAGGGTGAGGTGACACGAAGGGGACAGCAGGCACAAGGGGAGTGGGGGAGGCACGGGCACTGACATATACTTTTAACTTTTATATGGCGTAGAGAAGGGTTAATATATCTTTCAGACTGTCATTGCTGGAGTAAGACTAGGACTAGGACTTTTGGATGGATGCTGATGGGATTGTGTGAGTAAAAGGATGGCTGTACTAAAAGTACAATTATCTTTTAGTGCTTGAAGTTCAACTTAATTAGAAGTCAATATTAAAAGAAAATTACCACTTATGTGAGAGAACAATAATGATGGCAGAGAAAGTCTGTTTATTTCTTAAACAGTGTTTAGCGCATTTCACTGAAGCATGTAAGCTAATCGTGTTATCACACCAAAACAGAAAGATTTCATCTGCATTCAGCACCAGTTTTTATTGGCATTGGTTGTATTATTTTCTGATATCAACCGCTACCCTCAAAAGGATATTTTTAAACTCCTGCAGCTTAGGATTTATGGTGCATTTCTGTGTTAGCAATGACTCATTGGCAAGACCTACATACTCCTTGGATCACGGGTTACATGGACACATGCCATAGTCTATAAATTCTTCTAACCAAGGAGTATTAACTGTGTTTTCTTTATCGTACATCCCAGAACATAGGACTTTCTGATCATTACCATTGGGCTATACACTGCCACCCTCAGGTGAATGGACACTGACACTAAGGTTGAAAATGGGTCTGATCTTATCTTGGATATTTAACGCTTCCCAGTCTAGCAGTCTATGGTCTTAGTTTTTTGTCAATGTCCTTAGATGAAAGACATAGTCATGACTTCCTACACTACAAGAAAGTTTGTTTTAAATACATAGGCCTATGCTTTTAGGCAGGGTGTTCTATATCCAGGTAAGTTCCTAGCAGACACTCTTGGAAAGTTATAGGGATCTGCCCGTAAGTTGCTGCCTAAGCACTGGTCTTGTTTTCAAGCACTCACCTTGGTATGTGGTACATCATGCAAAATGACTTGTAGGATGTTATATGGATCCAGGGAAGAGGTTTGCTGAGATGGAGCCTAAAACCTGAAGACCTTGGAGTAAGCCCACCAAGGAGGAGTGAAGACAGAGCTGGCTCTGTTAAAGCATGAGTATCTCCTAAACATGCACCGTTTAGGAGATATTCCAAGGAGAAGCAGCCAGTGACGTCAGTAGTGCATGCTCTCTAAATCAGCCTTTCTCAACCAGGGTGCCCAGGCACCCTGGGGTGCCTTGAGGTTTCTTCAGGGGTGTCTTGATAAAATGTCTAAAAATTGCCCAAAACTTGTATACAAGTCAGCGAGTTGAACAAGCAGGCCTTTTAGTTACACAAAGCCAGAGGTTTTCATTGTGCACCATTACGACCTTCTAGCTGCCGGCGTTCTGACAACCAATGACATTGTCAGTTGATAAGGAGGATGTTGGTTGCTTGCATAGCATTCTAGTTTGACCCTCCCACCCCTCTCCATCAGTGTTGGGGTCACATTGTTGGGTCTCTAATGTTGGGTGTCCTACATGTGTGGATGTTGATGCATTATATAAAACTATTAGAATAGTTTTTCACATTTTAGAATGGGGTGCCTCAAGACTATCTGTGATTTTAAAGGGTGCTTCTGGACTGTGCATAATTTTTATGAGTGCCTTGACTGAAAAAAGGTTGAGAAACACTGCTCTAAAGGAATTGCATACCCGTGCTGTTCCTGTCAGAGCGCTGTGCTGTGCCTGGGGCTCCCACGTTCATGTGCGTGAGTGGCGACATTGTCACCAATCAAATGTCGGAAGAAGACTGGGTGAAGATGGAATTCCTGTCAGTGGTGGCAAGGCACTGCTGGAGGGATCCATTCTAAAGGTAAGTCTGACATAATGTGCTAGTATGCAGTGCATACTAGCACATTATGGCTTAAACCTAAAGGGGGGACCCTTTTTTTCTTACCTCAGTGGGATATTAAAGTGTAACTTCACCCAATAGGGGAAGTTCAGCTCTCCCTCCCCCTCATATTTGGTACATTTATTTTTTAACTTAAATAAAGGTATGCGCTAAAACCACAAACTATTCCTAATTTAGTGTAGAAACATTAGTGCAAAAGATATATATATCTATTCTCAATTAATATCAAAAAATATCAAAATTCTGTGCAAAACTATTTTTTAGTGCATAAGTAATTTAAATAATTAAATTTGTGAATATAAAAAAATGTCCAATTCTAAATTTCTTCAAATGTCCAAACAAATCCTTTTCAAATTCAGGTGCTCTCAAAGAAATTGTGCCAAAATCCACCACCAAAGTAAAGTTGGGTAACTCACCACAGCTCCATGCTGATCAATCTCTAGATCAGCAAAAAACGCTTTTTGCTCTGGGAGCAGATGCAATAAATCAACTTCTCAGGTGTGATGATCAATAGCTACACATTCATCCATAAGGTAGGTATCCACCACTCAATATAATGGTTCCAGGAGCATTATATCACTCTCTCTTTTTATATCTCTCCACCGAGGTCATGTTTGGGAACGAAAGAGAAAATCATGGTGCAGCCAGTTTTTTTTATAAAAGTATCCAACAATTTAATAAAGATTTACACTCACAAAAAGGGTGTCTTCACCGACACCAGTATAACAGCATAAAACAGCAAATGGTATAACAGTCTCCGCCCCTTGAAGACGTCATTCATGACGAAACTAGTAGGGCTTGGCTTGCTGGATGCTGACGTCTGTGGAGAAGATTGAGTCACGAGCGCTGTAGTGAGTGTACGGGGAACAGGAGACTGTTATACCATTTGCTGTTTTATGCTGTTATACTGGTGTCGGTGAAGACACCCTTTTTGTGAGTGTAAATCTTTATTAAATTGTTGGATACTTTTATAAAAAAACTGGCTGCACCATGATTTTCTCTTTCATTCCCAAACATGACCTCAGTGGAGAGATATAAAAAGAGAGAGTGATATAATGCTCCTGGAACCATTATATTGAGTGGTGGATACCTACCTTATGGATGAATGTGTAGCTATTGATCATCACACCTGAGAAGTTGATTTATTGCATCTGCTCCCAGAGCAAAAAGCGTTTTTTGCTGATCTAGAGATTGATCAGCATGGAGCTCTGGTGAGTTACCCAACTTTACTTTGGTGGTGGATTTTGGCACAATTTCTTTGAGAGCACCTGAATTTGAAAAGGATTTGTTTGGACATTTGAAGAAATTCAGAATTGGACAATTTTTATATTCACAAATTTAATTATTTAAATTACTTATGCACTAAAAAATAGTTTTGCACATAATTTTGATATTTTTTGATATTAATTGAGAATAGATATATATCTTTTGCACTAATGTTTCTACACTAAATTAGGAATAGTTTGTGGTTTTAGCGCATTCCTTTATTTAAGTTATAGCACTAAGAAATTTATTTGATTTCTTTGAGGTGGAATTGCTGCTTTAAAGTATTAAGGGTGTGGCGCTTTTATTACACTTGTGACATTTATTTTTTAGGTGTGGAAGTGGGTACATAGTTTTGAAAGGTACCCTCTTCCACTTTGAAGTTGTCCCCCTACCCCAGTCTGCAACCTTCCAGAACATGTCACGGGTCCCAGGAGGCTGCAGCACCATTAAAAAAGCACAGCACTTGTACATTCACAGTGTAGCCACAAGTAGTCACAGCTAGCTGCCCACAGTTGACATTGTGGTGACGAGGACTGAAGACCAATGAAGAAACCAGCCCGGGTGAGAACAGCGCTGGATCCCTGGACATGTGAGTGTCTATTTACAATTTTTGTAGCTGCTGACTTATTTTTCAAAAAATGACTGAAGAACCGCATTAACTATAGCACTATTTTGTTAGACTATTTGGTCAGTGTCCTTTCCTTTACCTGCCGCTTCACAGGTCTGGGGATTGGGAATCTCCGCGGCTTTCTCTTCTCTCCTTGCAGGGATGACAGTATGGGCTAGATGGTTTCTGACTGGTCAGAAGCCATTTAGCCCGTACTGTCATTCCTGCACCGAAAGGAGAGAAAACTTTTTCAAATCTACAGATTTTCCCTCTGTGACAGTATGGATTCAGTGCAGGGAGGTTTCTTGCACTGCTCCTGTGTGAACTCCTGTATGACTATGATAAGCCTGGGTTCTCACAGGAGAAGTGGGGAAAACCGCATGCGATTTGGACAGGAATCACATTCTTTGCAGTGTAATTTGCATCCATACATTTTGTATTGATGCAAATCATACCGCAAAGTATCAGTTTCAGGTATTGGAAGCATTTTCAAGCGTACGAGTACTCGTGAGAATACTCAGTATTGACACCGATACTGGTATCAGTGCATCCCTAATGTTTCCACATATCAATGTTACCTCATGAGTCCTCTGGATCCAAAAAAGCAAAAAAAATAAATTGTTCTTGCAAAGTGAGCTGCTTCAGAGGCATCTCTGCAAAGTTTTAACAAAGGATTTTTTCATACTGGGACATAGAGTAATGTCATGCTTCTTGAATTTGCCTTATCAGCCAAGACTGTGGTAAGTCAGGTGACTTATAATAACATAAAAGTCTGATTCAACTGTGAACCATCTATTCTGACAAGGAACATTTAGGCCAAATACACACATGTGCTTGATTTAGTCCATGTATAACAAAATAGTGGTGTTGAGACCCATTAATCCCTGCATTAAGTGCTATACTGACTATTCCTAGGAGTGATAGGGGTACAGGGGAATACAAATGCACATTATAGAAGATTCAAAAAAGGGCAGATTCTGTGTTCCTCAATCAATGATTAATGAAGAGCTAAGCAACACTGGTGCCTCCCTCTGTACTCATGTGTACTGAGCCCCATCTTACAATATGTTTTCTATATGAACTGCTACTTATGATGCCTACTAAATGTTCTTCAAAAACACATGTAAATCCAATCACAACAACCACATTTACTTTTTCCAGCCTTCTTTCAGGACCCATTCACAGCTCATATGTTTTAACGTGCATGTTATAATGCACATTAATGCGTACACCGAGGTTTGCCATTGTTTTAATTGCACTAATTCACATTGATGCCATGTGTTAAAATGCGCTGACCAAAAAAGTTAATGTCTGTTTGATCCAGTGACCCACATTATAATTTCAACACATAACAATATATGACATCCATCTTCCCAAAGCAAAAAATAAAGAAAAATGCAGCCTAATGCAGATATATAAGTGTAAACCCAAGCCCAATAGTTTTACGACAGTGGAACCAATGAAATAATTTTCATGTCTCAGAGAAATCACGCTTAAACTGATTATATCAACAGTTCACGTTACATCAGCATGATCAATAGGATAAATAAATATAGATTATAGATGTAATAATAAATAAAAAAGGTAAACAATGTGGCATACCTTCCATAGCACGATGAATTGATTACGTATAAAAAAAATTCTGTAGCTGAACTAATTTTGGTATTAATAACAGACAAAATACTAATGGCCAGGCAGTAATATTTATAGTCTCTCTTGGGGCCCCCTTTGAATTGATAGTCAGTGTTAAAACTCACCCTTTTATATTGGTGGTCAGCACTGTGTCTCCATACATTAGTAGTCAGTGTAGTACTCCCTTTACTCTGGAGGTCAGTGACAAAAAAGGACTACCTTACTTTGGTGGTTATTGGGAGAACATACTCCTTACATTGATGGTTAGTGGAACAGCTCAGCCTCTTCAGTTTCATAATCAGCATCAAAGCGCCCCTTAGATTAGAGGTCAGTGGAAAAGCATGCTAATATAGCAGTCAGTGCAGTGTACCCTTACATTGGTGGTCAGAGCAGAAATGCCCTTTATGCATTGGTGATCAGTGGAAAAGTATCCAGCTACATTAGTGGTCAGTCACAGAAGGATCCCTCTATGTTGGTGGTTAGTGGAAAACTTGCACTTTATTAGTTGTCTGCAGCAGAGGTGCCCTTTGCATTGGTGGTAGATTGTAAGCTCTAACAAGCAGGGCCCTCTGTTTTCTCTTGTACCAAATTGTAACTTTAATGTCTGTGGGCAGCACAGTGGCTAAATGGTTATTACTTCCGCCTGGCAGCACTAGGGTCATTGGTTCAAATCCCAACCACGGCACCACCTGCCTGGAGTTTGCATGTTCTCCCTGTGCCTGCGTGGGTTTCCTCCAGGTACTCCGGTTTCCTCCCACACTCCAAAGACATTCTGGTAGGTTAATTGGATCCTGTCTAAATTGTCCCTAGTATGTGTATGTATGAATGTGAGTTAGGGACCTTAGATTGTACACTCCTTGAGGGTTAGGGACTGATGTGAATGTACAATATATATATGTAAAGCACTGCGTAAATTGACGGCGCTATATAAGTACCTGAAATAAATAATACGTTCATTTTGTAAAGTGCTGCGCAAACTGTTGACACTATATAAATCCTGTATAATAATAATAATTTAGAGGATTCACCTACATTGGTGGTCTAGAGAAAAGGACCCCCTCACAGTTGGTCATCAGTTGGAAAAATGCTCTTCTTATAAACAGCTAAAAAAAGATAACTGGTGTCAGTGGTTACTTACCAGAGAGATAAGAGGGTAGGCTCACCTAATCTGACACCATTGACTCTGCCACATGATATTATTATTATTATTATTATTATTATACAGGATTTATATAGCGCCAACAGTTTGCACAGCACTTTACAATATAAGGGAGACAGTGCAATTACAATACATTTCAGTACAGAAGGAATAGGAGGGCCCTGCTTGTCCAGCTTACAATCTAAAGGATATCACAGCCATAACTACGTAGACCCTGTCAGAATGGAGGTCAATTCTCCACTGATCATGGCTCAAGAAAACTCATGACAACCTTTAGTGAAAGCCTAAGGTTCCACCGAACTCTGATTGAAAAGGGATACTAAAATTATTGAAAATGAAAACATCCTTTGCTGCAGTAGAAGACTGCCATAGTGGGAAAAGGGCTCATTAGCATCCACCTATAACTGGACCGCAGATTGACCTATTAAAGCGGAGTTCCACTCACCTGTCAAAAAATAAAAGTCAGCAGCTACAAAAACTGTGGCTGCTGACTTTTAAAAAAACAGCCACTTACCTGTCCCTCTGTCCCGTGGTGTGTCCCCCGCAGCCCGTTTCACCGGCCGTCCTGGATTCCAGGGGGCCGGCATCTTCAGTGTGGGCACCCGGCTGTGATAGCTTGCGGCTTCACAGCCGGTTACCCACTGCGCATGCGCGAGTAGCGCTGTGCTTCATGAATGGTCCTGTAGTCATCTGGGACCTGTCATATGTCCCAAAAGACTACAGGGAGGGAGGAAACTTTCCGCTTCCGATCGCCTAGGTGATCAGACCGAAAGTGGGAGCGGGTACCTGTCAAATTCGGCTACCCGCTTCCCCCCCACCCCCCAAAGGTGCCAATCCTTAATGGGGAGTGGGGGAGCAGTCCTTAAAGCGGAACTTCCACTTTTGGGTGGAGCTCTGCTTTAAGTAAAGCCATTTTAAAAATCAGATACCATAACATGACCTAGCATTCAAAACATGATGGCATGATTTTGTTTCTTTGAATTGCTAGGATCACTTTGCGGGTTAGTGTGACATCTAT
This sequence comes from Staurois parvus, assembly GCF_062004578.1. Lineage (NCBI taxonomy): Eukaryota > Metazoa > Chordata > Amphibia > Anura > Ranidae > Staurois > Staurois parvus. The sequence continues at coordinate 6,296,907 of NW_028318344.1, read as the reverse complement.
GCTTCCCTCTTGTGCAGAATTCTCCCCTTCATGTTGCATGCTTGTCTTAGTGTATGTGTAATGTGAGTTTGTATCTGTCATTTTTAATTTTATATGCAGTTAATGTAGCTATTAAAACACACTGTTTTTAAACTCGATCTTCCAGAAGCATTAGTATACAGCAATCGTCATGATTTATCACACCAACAGTGTTTATCTGGGGCACTGTAATAGAGACATTCAGTCATTTAGAAATAATGGATGAGTGTTTTATTACATCAATATCCACATTAAACTATACTCTCACAACTGTGCAGCATTAAACATTAGTGAAAGACTGCAGGCAATCTGCACATTGCACTATTTACAAGCAGAGCTGCAGACAAGTGATCATTAGAGATTACGTGACTGTCACGGCAAAGTTTAGCTTTACACTAGCTGATTGCATATCAGGGGCGGACTGACAACTCATGGGGCTCCCGGGCAATAGGGGATCATGGGGCCCCTGTGTCCTTGCCCAAACTCAAAAAAGCCTATGAATAAGGTACCAGGGGCATCTCATGGGGCCCCAACTGACCCTGGGGCCTGGAGCAGTGCCCGAGTTTCCAAATGGTCATTCCACCCCTGTTGCATATATATATAGGATGTTCAACAAGCACAAGATATGTTGTACCCATCACATAGGGGCGTCATGGACCTAGGACACACCATGGTGATGCCTTGACAAATTTTTTCCTGTACCAGGCAATGCTAAGGTATATTTTTATTAAAGGTTGAGAGATGAAGAGGCATATTATATGCAAGAATTTGTGTTTTATTATTGATGGTTTATTGGTATATGATTATGTGGGGTAACTGAAAAAAATACATGGAGGGATAAAGGCACAGAAACTGTATATATCTGTATATCTGTAAGAAAATGTAATTAAAGCTAAAATGAACTTTCAGTTCAAATTAGCTAAAATGAGCTTCCAGTTGTATAAAAACCAGCAAGAGCCTGAGTAGAAAAGCCTGTTCCCTGCATGCATACTGCAGTGGGACCCTTGCTCTCTATGGGGAAGAAACCTGAGTAGAAGCCTGCCCCTTACCAACATACTACAGAGTGGGGCCCTTGCTCTATGTGGGAAAAGCCTGAAACCCCTCCCATGAGTAAGAGCCAGAGCTAACCCATCTGAGGAGAGCATGACAGAGAAAGAGCAAGGGACCAGGGAACAGGTTTTTCTACTCAGGCTGTGCCTGCTTTAATAAAAAAACACATTGTAAGACACTGAACATCATTTGTTTCAATGCACCTCTGGAATTTATTTAACTGATTTAAACTGATATACAATTATGTGGGGTAACTGAAAAAAATACATGGAGGAATACAGGCACAAAAATCTTTACGTATCGGACACTAAAGGAGAAAGAGCTGCTTCTCCTCCTCCTCCTCCTCCTGACCCTCCCTCTACTCCTGTGTTTGCCCCACCCACACTATGGGGGCAGGAAGTCTGAAGCCCAGGCAGAAGAGGAAAGAAGCAGCCTGCCAATTCACTGTGAGTGAAGTCTCTCCCCCCCCCCCCCTCCCTTTTCTCTCCTGCCTCCCAGTGAGTACTGTATTGTGAGAGGGACTCCTTCCTTCCTTTTTCTTTCTTTCCTTCCTTCCTTCCTTTCTTTTTGCTTTTTTTTCTTCCTTCCTTTTCATCCTTCCTTCCTTTTTTTATTTCTTTCTTCCTTCCTTCATTCCTCCCTTCTTTCCCTTCCTTCCTTCCTTTCATTCTTTCTTTTCTTTTCCTTCTTTCTGTCCTCTATTTTCTTTTTTTCTTCCCTTCCCTTCCTTAATTTCTTTTTTCTTTCCTTCCTTCTTTTCTTTCTTCCTTCCTGCCTTTCTTCCTTTCCTTTCTTCCTTTTCTTTTCTTTCTTTCCTTTCTTTTCTCTTTTTCTTTCCTTCCCTCCTTACTTTATTTTTTCTTTTCTTCCTTCTTCTTTCTTTTCTTTCTTCCTTCCTTTTCTTTCTTTCTTCCTTTCTTTCCTTCCTTCCTTCCTTTTTTATACTTCCTTCCTTCCTTTTTTATTCTTCCTTCCTTCCTTTCCTTTTCATCTTTTCTTATATCCCTTTTTGGTTGATTTCTTATATCATATCCCTTTTTGTGATGCCAAGACTGTCACCTTGGAAGGTCACTACATTTCCTTGTTTTATGAGCTTCTTTGCTGACAAAAGATTAGTTTCAAGAGCAGGAACATAAAGGACATTTTCATAGATATCTTTCTGATGACACTCTGGGAAATAGGACAGTAAAGAAAATGGTCTCCTCTTTCTTCTGATTCCATTATTTGCCCATTAGCTGTGGTGATTTTTTCTACTTTACTCTGGTCAAGATTAATAAAGAATTTCTGCCATTTGTTATGTGGCTCGTAGCTCCTGAATCAACCCACCATGCCTGCAAAGATGAGGTGCAACTTTTGGATTGAAAAACATTCATTATCAGAAGAAAAATAAGTTTCTTACTTCACATTGTTGGCCTTTTGTAGTTTAGTTTGTTTTTGCATACTAACTTTCCAGATTCTACAATCTGGTTTTAAATGGCCTTGTTTCTTGCACACAAAGCATTTATGCATCTCTTGTTGCTTGTTACTGTTTTTATTCCAATTTTCATCTTTAAAGCAGACTCTGTGATATGCTTTCTATTTTACATTTATATTCATCCATAAGCTTGCCCTTAACATATTCCAATGTCAGTTCATCATCTGGACATGCATCAAGTTCTGTGATAAGCGTTTCATAGCTTTCTGGTAAACCACTAAGTAATAGTGTTGTGACATTAAAATCTTTTATTTCTTCTTCTATACCTCTGAGGCGTTCAACCATTTCCAAGGTGTGCCTTATGTAATCCTGCATATCCTGGCCTTTCATCAGCTTGGTTTAGTATAGCATTCTAATCAAATACAGTTTATTGCTGAGATTAGCTCTCTTATGCAATTTTTGTAATCCTTCCCACCTTTCTTTAGCAGTTTCACACTTACATATATGCATGGTTTGATATGTATGATCTATGCTTTGAAAGATTGTGAATAAAAGGCAGTACTTTTATAAATCATATAATTTCTAAGAAATGTATATTCATAAAGTGCATATAAAAGTCCATGTTCTCAAAGGACCTGGAAATTAAAGTGCATACACAACACAATAAAAAAATGTGAATTCAGTCCTTTCATAGGTGAAAGTTCTTCAAAAAGACACTATAAACTTGTGTGTAAAAGATTGTTCCATAAACAGATCATGATCCAAGACAGATCAAAGATCATCACCAAGTGCACACCACTATCAGACACCTCTTACCAGATAGGATGGACCATTGTATAATGAATGGTCAAATGTGCTTAATTAAATCCCATCCACAAATTTCACGATCTCCGCAAAAAGCTCATTCCTTAGACATGGTGGCTGCATTAGTTTTCTTTTGTGGTCATCCTGCTGCTAGCATACTTCCTGTACGCAGCCATATTTATGGTTATGGAAAATATTCTCTCTTAGCTGCGATGGAACAGAGCACATTTATCACTCAGTGAAAACAGGGGTGTAACTGACAGACAGATTGTGCTCTGAGCTTTCTGATATTCCTCTATCCACAATCTGAAAAGTGCTCTGGCCTGACTTTATTTATACCTTTCCATGTACCTTAGCAGCATTTACATCTTAAATTTTCAAGACTGGTAGTTCTGGCTTGTCAAAAAAACTGGCCATTTTCTCATATTCTTTTGCAGTCTTCCTTCTGTTGCTGTATCTTGCACTTCTTATTTTGCTGTAGCAGGCTATGGCTGGGTGCCTGAGCCCATACCTTTTCAGAGATTCTGTATATAGTTTTGCAGAACAGACAGTTATCTGCTGCTTCATGGCAAACAGGAAACAGGAAAACACTGAGTTTTAACACAGATGCAGCTACAAGCATATAAACACTGCCATCTACTGGTTGAAGAATATATCTGCACACTGACACTGATGTACTGAAGTAGTTGTTGTACAAAAATAGATGAACATTTTATTCCAATACTGGTGAACAAAAATCTTCTACAGCCATTCCCTGGAAATCCATTTATTCCTTGTTTGAATGTTTCCATTTTGCTTCTATTATGTCACACTCCATTGGCTACACTATTGTGAAAATCATCCACTAGTGAGTCAACCCTCTCCTCTACTGCTATTTCCTTGATGCTTTTACCCTGCTTGGCAATTTTCTTAATTAAAGCTGATTTCTACAGTAGTGAGGTCATCTGAACTTTCTTTCATCATCATCAGCTGTGAACTGGGCCAGCACCTGTTCTATTGTGCTGTTAGGGCAGTGTGTGGCTGGCAAACCTGAAGCAGTGTTTTCTCTTTTATTGTGGACCCATTACTGTTGCATTTTATTGCATTATATATGTGTTAATATCTCAGTGCTAACTTATAGTGGTAATTCAGCATTATTATAAAGTTACATAGTTGATCTGGCTGAAAAAAGACAAAAGTCCATCCAGTTCAACCATTAAAAAAAAAAAAAGTTATAATCCTATACCCACAGTTGATCCAGAGGGAGGCAAAAAAAACCAGCAAAGCATGATCCAATTTTCTCCTGCAGGGAAAAAAAATTCCTTCCCAATCCCCTGGGAGGCAATCGGATATTCCCTGGATCAACTTTACCTATACATGTTAGTATACAGTTATATTCTGTGTATCCAAGAAAGAATCCAGGACTTTTTTTAAAGCAATCCACTGAGCTGGCCAGAACCAACTCTTGAGGGAGTCTATTCCACATTCTCACAGCTCTTACTGTGAAGGAACATTTCCGTATATGGAAATTAAATTTCTTTATCTCCAGACGTAAAGAGTGCCCCCTTGTCCTCTGTGATGACCTCAGGGTGAATAGCTCTACACCGAGTTCACTATATGAACCACTGATGTATTTATACATGTTCATCATATCTCCCCTTAATCTCCTCTTCTCAAGAGAGAATAAATTCATTTCCTCTAATCTTTCCTCATAGCTGAGCTCCTCCATGCCTCTTATCAGTTTGGTTGCCCTGCTCTGTACTTTCTCCAGTTCCCCAATGTTCTATTTTGTGAAATAGTGGCCACAAATATGTTATTGCATTTCTCAGTGTTATGGCTCCCTTTACTGTTGAGGCTAGTTAGTTTAGTTTTTAGATAGACCCTCCCTCTCTCCTTCCCTTCATCTCTATGTTCCCTCAGTGAGCTTCTAGCCTTCATAGAGAAGATTATTGTCTCTTTACACGTCGAATGACCAGTAAACATCCCATATACTGCAATTTAAGAAGAAAAACTACATTGGATGAAACTTCTTTGTCCTATTGGAGAGTTACACTGTCTGTGGAGGGTGCTTATTCAGCAGGTGGCCAGACTGGATGAATATGATGAGGTAAAAAAGGAGTCCAGTAGATCAATGGAAAGAGCGGCAGATGAAAAAGAACAATATATTTAACAGCATAATAGTGAATTCAGGCTTTTAATTACAGGCCACATATTAGTCATTTTGTCACTCCGAGGAGCCATAAGAAGTGGTTAGTGATGAAAATGACATCATAGGTGTCATGTTTCACATGACTGTCATATACCTTTAAGTGTTCTTTGTATTTTGTCTTTGCTCCTCCCTTTCCTCTGGTTTAGTTCTGCTGTATAGATAGCCCACCCCCTTTCCCAGAAATGCATTTCAGCTTCAAGCCTCTTGTCTTATGGAAACAGATCACATTATGATCTTTTGACCTATCCGATGTTCATTGTTGTAAGATTCTCTCAGTTTATGGAATAAACTTCACAAGATCTACAAGATGTCATCTGATCGAGTCACTGCCTGTGTTATTCAACTAAGATTGGAGTTATCGCTGTCTCATCACAACTGTAAGTTACAGAGATCACACTTTTAATGCTTAGATTGGAGAGACCAAACAATAGATGTTGTTTATTGACAAAAATAAAATATCTAAATTTACTTAACATTGACAGAACTGTTCAGCCTGCTTAGTCTGTTCATTCTGTAAAAAGAAGAATTATGTTGGAAATAGCTTATGGAGTGGAATATGAAGGTACCAGTATGGGCACATGCTTGCAAAATGGAAAGGTTAGGTTCACCTTTTGTACCATGTTACATGTCACACCTATATTTAGGGTGTAACATGCAACATGGTGCAAATGCTCCCCCACAACAGCATATGTCTGTAAATGAATGACGTGGCTTTGAGGGCAGAGTCCCACACAGCTGGCCAAAACGTATCAGTGACAGCTGCCGAGGAAGTAATCAGCACACTTGTCCATTGACACTGCCTTCAGATCCACAACTGAAAGCCTGTGAAGTTATAGGCAGAAATCTGGAGGAAGTGTCTGCAGGAGCCTCACATCCACTGAAATCCACTGATCGTAGATGCAATAAATGCAACAAAAGAAACACACCTGTAAAAAAAGAAAATAAATGTATTGTTTTTTTCTGCAAAAAATATGTGCATTTCTTCTTCTTTTTTTTTTCTGAGGTGAACATAGTCGTTACGTGACAAGTAACCAACTGAGACATGTTGTCAGGTGGATACCAATCTTGCTCAGCTTATAGCTTGATGTTTCATACTGTTCTTTCAGCTTTGTCATACATTATGATGTGATGATTTATTTTGTTGATAATATGACAAGTTTATGTCTCATTGTCAGGGCCATGTAAATATTAACACAAACCTTCACCTAGATTAGGGGTCTCCAAGCTGTCTAAAGAAAGGGCCAGTTTACTGTCCTACAGACTTTAGGGGGGCCGGACTGTGCCCAGTGAGAGTAAACAATGCCCAGTATTTAGTATTGGGGGGGGGGAATAGTTGGTGTCAGTAGGAGGTTTAGTGCCCCATTTTTGTTGTCAGTGAAAGGAATTATGCCCCATCGTTGCTATCTGTGGCAGGAATAATTACCCATCGATGGTGTCAGTTCCAGGAATTATGCCCCATCATTGGTGTCAGTAGCAGGAATAATGCCCCATCATCAGTGTCAGTGGCAGGAATAATGCCCCATTGTTGGCGTCAGTGGCAGGAATTATGCCCCATCATTGGCGTCAGTGGCAGGAATAATGTCCCATCGTTGGTGTCTGTGGCAGGAATTATGCCCCATTATTGGTGTCAGAGGCAGGAATTATGCCCCATCGTTGGTGTCAGTGACAGGAATAATGCCCCATCATTGGTGTCAGTGGCAGGAATTATGCCCCATTGTTGGTGTCAGTGGCAGGAATAATGCCACATCATTGGTGTCAGTGACAGGAATTATGCCCCATTGTTGGTGTCAGTGGCAGGAATAATGTCCCATCATTGGTGTCAGTAACAGGAATTAAGCCCCATTGTTGGTGTCAGTGGCAGGAATAATGTCCCATCATTGGTGTCAGTGGCAGGAATTAAGCCCCATTGTTGGTGTCAGTGGCAGGAATAATGTCCCATCATTGGTGTCAGTGGCAGGAATTAAGCCCCATTGTTGATGTCAGTGGTAGGAAAAATGCTTCATTGTTGGTGTTTGTGGCAGGAATAATGTCCCATCCTTGTTGTCAGTGGCAGGAATAATGCCTCTTTTTTGGTGTCAGTGGCAGGAATTATGCTCCATCGTTGGTGGCAGTGGCAAGAATAATGCCTCAAGGGTTGGATAAAGGCAAGCAAAGAGATGAAGTTTTGAGACCACTGACCTAGATTATTAGAAATTAAATAAAGGCATCTTTAAAATGTTTTCAAATTGCAGTTTAAAAATACATATTTACTGTTAACTTCAGACTTTTCTTTCCTTGAACTTGTATGTTCAGCACTGTTATCCTGGCATCCATTATCAGTAAGGGAAGAGGATTCATTCTCCCCTTACCTCCTTGAAATATTGCTGTCCCCTCCCCACCCCCACAAACAGACGAGGACATGCAGCCTTCCAATTAAAAAAAAAGGACGTAGTATATGTTCTGTGGGTAGAATGTATACACAGATCTGTGAATGAATAATAAAATCTCATGGTATTCTGTTAATTCACACATAGCTTTGTATCTGCCTTTTTGCACACATCCTGTGTTGAAAAAAAATACTTCCAAACAAGATCTTGCTGTTTAGTAATGAGATTTGCTGGAGGCACTAGTAATGCAGCCTTCCCAGGGTGCAGGTACAAGATCGTGGCTACATTACCAGTGCCTCAGTATACCAGGCAGTAGGAAAAAAATTATGATTAGGGATCAATATGAAGCACCTCCCTACCCGTGCTGCTATTGGTGGCTACTGCTGTCGATCACCGGGCCCTGGCCGGAGATTCCCTGTCAGCACCCGGAAATCGCCGAGGAACAGTGAAAGGGGAGATGCCTGTGTGTAAACAACATATCAGCAAGGGCATGCTGCTTTGTATTGCTCTGCAGAGCAGAGCAATACAAAGTAGTTTTTCTCCCTAGTAAAACGCACACAGAACATAATGTAAAACACAACACAGCACGCAGTTAACCCTTTGATCGCCCCAGATGTTAACCCCTTTCTGCCCAGTGTCATTAGTACAGTGTCAGTGCTTTTTATTGGCGCTGATCACTGTATTAGTGTCATTGGGATGTCAGTGCAAGTTAGTCAGTCCCCCCCAGCGTCAGAATGTCCACTGCAGTCCTTCAGTCCCGCTATACAGTAAGTCGCTGATTGCCGGCATTACTAGTATAAACAACAAAAAATTCCAGTATATATACACCGCCATTTGTGGATGCTATAATTTTCACGTAAACCAATTAATTTACATTTATTGGGATTTTTGTTAGCAAAGACATGTAGCAGAATACATTTTGGCCTAAATTTATGATGAAATCTGATTTTTTAAAATTTTTGCTGGATGTTTTATAGCAAAAAAGTCAAAAATATTGGTTTTTTTTTTCAAAATTGTTGGCTTTTTTTGTTTATAGTGCAAAAAATAAAAATGCATAGACTATCAAATAACACTGAAAGAAAGCTCTATTTGTGGGAAAAAAAGGACATAAATTTAATTTGGGTGCATGACCGTACAATTGTCAGATAAAGTAACACAGCACCGTATCGCAAAAATAGCCTGGTTAACATGGTGTGTTATACATGGTATGTTAGAAATGCTGTTGTTGGGTTACTATGATCCTTCAGATCTACATAAACAGACATAAAGCACAGCAACATAATGCATCACTTTGCTGTGTAGTTTGTTAACTCAATACACTGTTTTATAAATGTGCTCATGTTTTCAAAATTTAGGAGAAAAATATTCACTAGCAATTCTTTGTTCTTAATTCCCATGCTCCCCAAAAGTAAAGGTCCTTGGTTGTAGGGAATACTTTTTTTTCTTCTTCACTTCATGCTACTAATGCTTATACATACTTTCATTTTGATTGTTTTTGTATGTTTGGGGGATTGCAGGATGTTTTTCTAGGGAATAACCAGCTAATAAAGTTGTGTCTTTGTCACAATTAAATGATACGTTCACCTTTAGAAAATGTTACATGTTACAACTGTTTTTAGGGGTTTTTTGCTTTATTTGTTTATTTATATTCTGATTGAATTTTGGAAAAAGTACCTGAAGGTCTCTTTCTTGCCTGTTTTTGACATTTGGAATCACGAATAATCACGGTTTAAACCTGACAATTACTGTGCATGCAAAAGAGCGAGTTCACAGCACAAAAAACATGCATGCATTCCGGATGTGTTTTTGCTTACAGTTCACACTACACTCCATTCTGGTGTGTTTTTGATGCATTTTGCTGTGTTCCTTTATGGTTCTGTGCAAAAAAAAAATGCAACATGTACTTTTTTCTGCACTAGAAACTGACTGAAATGGACTACACTGGTGTGAACTTGGTCCATTGGAATACATTGACAACACTGCATGCATTTTTGCTGCATCTGGTGTGAACCAGCCCTAAGTGTAACCAAATACAGTTCTGTGTTATATTTTTTTGCTGTAGTTCGTTCATTTTCACTATTTTATTTGTGCACATTAAGTTTCTTAAGTGCTTTCTTGACAATGTTCCTATTTTCAGAGACAATGGATGTCTAATAAAACGTGGGGTGAAAGGAATGAATGTAATGAGGAATTTAAAAATGACACTCTGTAATGCTGGACCCTGGCGTCTGTAAATAAATCAAGTATCTGTTGGGTTCCCATCTATCCAGCTTTGAATTGATTCTTTCATTGCTTTGTAGTGTCCAGTGTCTGTCTTTCACAAGTGTTGTTAATGGCTGCTGTGTGTTTGCAGGATTCATTCATTTTGGAACTTTTTATATTATTATTATGAGAACACCAATGACTTGATCTGTTCATAATAATAGTTAAAGCAAAAAACTGCAAATATGACAATTTTGGTCTGTCCTACCTCCAGCTACTATGCTGATTTATCTTTTTTTTTTTAAATAAAAACTCTTTATGTTTTTGTTCATTTTGTAGCATTGCATTGAAAACCATACACAATTAAACAAACAAAAAGAAAATGTGTTTTTGCTTTATAAATACAGTCATGGCCGAAATTGTTGGCACCCTTGATATTTTTCCTGAAAATCAAGTATTTCACACAAAAAAGGTATTGCATTAACACATGTTTTGCTATACACATGTTTATTCCCTTTGTATGTATTGGAACAAATATAAAACAGAGGCAGAAAAGCAAATATGACATAATGTCACACAAAACCCCAAAAATGGGCTGGACAAAAGTATTGGCACCCTTAACTTAATATTTGGTTGCACACCCTTTGGAAAACATAACTGAAATCAGTCGCTTCCTATAACCATCAATAAGCTTCTGACACCTCTCACCCGGAATTTTGGACCACTCTTCCTTTGCAAACAGCTCCAGGTCTCTCTTATTGGAAGGACACCTTTTCCCAACAGCAATTTTAAGATCTCTCCACAGGTGTTCAATGGGATTTAGATCTGGGCTCATTGCTGGCCACTTCAGAACTCTCCAGCGCTTCTTTGCCATCCATTTCTGAGTGCTTTTTGACGTATGTTTGGGGTCATTGTCCTGCTGGAAGACCCAGGATCTTGGACGCAAACCCAGCTTTCTGACACTGGGCCCTACAGTGCGACCCAAAATCCTTTGGTAATCCTCAGATTTCATGATGCCTTGCACACAGTCAAGGCACCCAGTGCCAGAGGCAGCAAAACAACCCCAAAACATCATTGAACCTCCACCATATTTTACCGTAGGTACTGTGTTTTGTTCTTTGTAGGCCTCATTCCGTTTTCGGTAAACAGTAGAATGATGTGCTTTACCGAAAAGCTCTATCTTGGTCTCATCTGTCCACAAGACGTTTTCCCAGAAGGCTTTTGGCTTACTCAAGTACATTTTGGCAAACTGTAGTCTTGCTTTTTTATGTCTCTGTGTCAGCAGTGGGGTCCTCCTGGGTCTCCTGCCATAGCGTTTCATTTCATTTAAATGTCGACGGATAGTTCGCGCTGACACTGATGCTCCCTGAGCCTGCAGGACAGCTTGAATGTCTTTGGAACATGTTTGGGGCTGCTTATCCACCATCCGGACTATTCTGCGTTGCAATCTTTCATCAATTTTCCTCATCCGTCCACGACCAGGGAGATTAGCTACAGTGCCATGGGTTGCAAACTTCTTGATAATGTTGCGCACTGTGGACAAAGGCAAATCTAGTTCTCTGGAGATGGACTTGTAACCTTGAGATTGTTGATATTTTGCCACAATTTTGGTTCTCAGGTCCTCAGACAGTTCTCGTCTCCTCTTTCTGTTGTCCATGCTTAGTGTGGCACAGACAGACACACAATGCAAAGGTTAAGTGAACGTCTCTCCTTTTTATCTGCTTTCAGGTGTGATTTCTATATTGCCCACACCTGTTACTTGCCCCAGGTGAGTTTACAGGAGCATCACATGCTTGTAACATTCTTATTTATCCGCAGTTGTGAAAGGGTGCCAATACTTTTGTCCAGCCCATTTTTGGAGGTTTGTGTGACATTATGTCGAATTTGCTTTCTTTCCTCCCTTTTTTTGTTTTGTCCCAATACACACAAAGGGAATAAACATGTGTATAGCAAAACATGTGTTAATGCAATACGTTTCGTGAGAAATACATGATTTCCTGGAGAAATATCAAGGGTGCCAACAATTTCGGCCATGACTGTAACTTATGCAGGCCATACATGGGTCGAATTCCAAACAAATTTTCTTTTGAAAATCAGAAATTTTGTAATCCGATGGTGCCATCATTGATTTTCAAATTCAACCAAACAAGCCTTCAATTTCACTTCATGTTGCTACAGAAAAGAATTTTCTTGGCCAAGAATTTTCTTTTCTTTCCAGGTCACAGGTCACTCTCATTTCTTTTTGTATATATTTCCTGCACGATTCTCCCATCATTGATTAGAAATTTGTTCATTTTTCAAAATATTTCCAACATGCCTCATCCAACATGACTCAAATTTGATGGTCACACGAAAATTGGCCATTTCTGTGACACACTAATGCAGGCCATAGACGGGTCGAAAATTAGCAGATTTTTTGGCCGAAAAAAAAATCGGCCGATTTTCACAACGTTAGTGGGTTTATTGGTCGGCCGTTTTTCGGGGTTTCAGCACATTTTTTTTATCGGGAAAGTTGGAAAAAATTGGTCGATTTTGCCGATCGGCCGATTTTCACGGCAATGATGGGAAAATCGGCCGATCGTTTTACCGATAAAAAATCTGCGCATGAGCTGTGACCTGCAAGAAGAAGAAAAAGAAGAAGAAGAAGGAGAAATAGAAGAATTCCAGTCCGCTATTATATTTGACATGAAAAAGTATTGTGGTTGCAACAATGTATCTATTTATGGCCGAATAAAAACATCTGTATCTGAAATGGATACAGATAGATACATTGTTGCAACCACAATACTTTTTCAACTCAAATATAATAGCAGAGCTCTCTGCAAGGGACAGAAGTAATTAAATGCCGGCCGTAGACGGGACAAAAATCGGCCAATTTATTTTACCATTGGTGGTAACGTCGGCCTATTGAACGACCGATTTTGCGTTTTTTTTTTAACCTTGGCGGTATGATTCTTTCCGATTTTTTGTGCTGAAAGCAGTACCATTTTTTTGCATGGAAATATGTAGTTTTTTATTGTAGGCTGTAATTTTTAGGAATAACTCACTGAACTCTGTCCGAACAAGAGTCTAGTAAACATCCCGGGTATGATAAAATTTGAAACACGAAATCATAAATTATAATTTAATAAATAATCATAAAACATAATAATATAATAATAATAAATTTAATTCAATAATATAATCAAACCAAAAACACTGAAATTTGAAATACAGAGGCAAATTCGCACATCACTGAGCAAAGTCGCAAAATCGTTTTCAGTGTCTGATGACGAATTTCCCCACAAATCATTATCACTCAATTCTGCAAGTGGTTCTGATTTACTATCGCTGTTCTAAAACCGCTTTTGACGTAAAGGGATGCTTTTTGGACGCCATGGACTTTTCTAAGTTTCCAGGCAGAAAGAACAGTAAAAATGCAGGCAAGGCACAGGACAACACAACAATAAAGCAAAAGCAGGCCACCAAAAATGACACGAATTACTGATGTCATTAGCATATCTCCGACTCACTTGTATAAGTGTGGATACATAAACCCAAAGAACAACATACTAAGCAATATGATAGTGTGACAAGAACACCCCTATCTGAAAAAGAAGGTTTCTAGATGATCCACGCGGAGTAATATGAATTCAAAGGAATTTTAACAATACTTTATTTGATCACATAGATCATAGGGAGGTTAAACATGAGCACGGTGTACATATGAAAAAAATAAAATCATGTTAAAAAACACTTAGCGTCTTCAATTTAGGGTCATTTTAGCCAACAGAGCACCATATAAGGCAGAGTTGTGTAATGATGAAATGGTTATCCTGGGTTTCCGTAGGTTTCCCGCTTTATATTTGAGTGAACCATGTATTCAGTAGGTGTGTTCCCAATATATGTCAGGGACCTCCTGGAATGTAAAAGCTGGAACACAAGAATACATAGTATATGTATAGAAATATGGAAACCAAATCACATCCAAAATTTACCAGGCCTCCCTCCACAATAGTCAATGGATACTGCTATTACCTTCTCAATAGTGAGACTATCATACCCGCTTCTCAAGTGTAGGGACTTCCTGGATAGCCACCCCAAATGAAACAAGGTCCACAGTACCAAATGATTCTGAGGATATATATAGAAAAAGATAATAAATGTACAGATCATGGGCATCAGGTGACCCCGAAAACCAAACACACACAAAATGTGGATATATTACCATCAATAAGGATCAAGAAGACTCCTGTCGACTTGAAATAAGATCAGGTCCTTGATGCTTTTTCAAAGATGCATATGGGGGTGAGGAACCAGGTATACACGATGCGTGGATTTCAAACACATATAATGTGTATGTAGCATATAGCAGGCCGTAGATACCTGAGTTTAATATACCCAATAAAGGGTTTCCAAAAATTGCTCAATTAGAGAAGGTTATTGCGGTTTTATAAGGATGTGGCTATGTCACAGCAAAAAATACCTGAATAGGATAGCGTATATATATATATATATGTAGATTCTCCTCCAAAGAGGATTTCCAAAAAATTCCCCGAGTATACAGGGTAAATTAGGCCCATAAAACATGCCCTATTAACACCATGTAGGCTCTGTAAATCTCAACAGCCATAAGCTTTAAATAACTTGCCACCGGTGGAAGGTATGTTTCCCTGAGGGATTGCCGTTTGCGAACCGCTGTGATAATAGCCCACTGGTAGTTCTCAGAGGGTCTTGGGCCTACCTAGCAGGGAGCTGTGACACCGCCGTTCCTTCCCGCCTCGTGGGCGCCGCACCCAGTGAAGACGCCGAGCGTAGTGACGTCAATACGTTGACGCGTTTCGTCCGCCAATCACCGCAGACTTCGTCAGAACTGGGAGGGGACTTCAATCCTTTGCCTTATATGGTGCACTAATTGCATACCAAAAAGTCTCCACCTCGCCATCTTGTGTTGAAAGAATATCACTACATTAAGAATATCCAAAGTGAATTAAAACACATATCTTGAATTTTAAAATGATTGCTGGATGTAGAAGAGGAGCCTAATTACTATAGATCAAGTCATCTTCCAAGAGGATAATAAAGAGGAGATTATTATTAGCATATTTCATGTTCACATAGGGAAACATCAAAACCAGGTCCAGCTACCAGAATTTCAATATCAGTCCTATTATTGTATATGCTCACCACCCAATAGGAGTAGAGAAGATTGCATAGTTAGATTCATATTTTGTCCACAGAAGCCCATATTTAATTCATATATATGATATCCCAATGTAGATTATAACTCAGGGTATATGAAGAGTTCAAGGGAATTCATTTCAAAAACACCCCAAAGTTGAGTTCTGTATTTAGTCCAAATGGGACAAGTGCCCCCAGGGTATAGATCCAGAATTTTTCTTTTTGTAAGAGGACTTTGTCAAAGTCACCCCGACGAGCCGAAATATTCAGCAGAAAGATCCCTTTTATTTTTAGACCATCTGTTTTGCCCCCGTGTACTTCTTTAAAGTGTTGCGCCAGTGGGTTCTCTTTTTCTCCCTTTCTTACATTCCTATTTTCATTTCTAATGTCTCTCAGATGTTCACCAATCCTAGTCCTAAGGCTTCTTTTTGTTTTACCTATATATATCTTTTTACATGGACATTCTATCATGTATATCATTTTACTACTAGAGCAGTTAATGAAGCTTCGTATTTGAAATATCCTAGAGTTATCATTGTTGAAGAACTGATTGGACTTATGTACAAATGGACAAATCTGACAATGACCACATGGAAACATACCATATACACCAGTCCTCCTAGTTAGCCAGTTTCTTTGTGGTGCCCTCTGAAATTCTGATTGTACTAATATATCATTTAGATTCCGAGTTCGTTTTGCCACCATATGGGGGCTCTCTCCTACCACTCTCGCTATCTGCGGATTTTGAGTTAGTAAATGCCAATGGGAGTCCAGGACCTTCTTGACTTCACCCCATTGTTGTCCAAATTTAGTTATGAATCTTACCGGTTGGTTTTCAGTGTTCGCAGCTACCTTTGGTTTTGATTTATTAATTAGTTCCTCTCTTGTTTTACCGAGGGCTCTTCTTTTTGCTCTTCTTAGGGTTCTATGTGAATAGCCCCTCTCTCTGAACCTCTTATAGAGCTGGATAGATTCATGTCTATATTCTAATTCTTCTGTACAGTTTCTTTTTATTCTCTGGAACTGACCAATAGGAATTCCCTGTTTTAAACTCCTTGGGTGATAGCTATTAGCATGTAGAAGTGTATTGGCCGCTGTTTCCTTTCTAAATGTTTTGGTGACCAGTTCATTTTCGTGGACAGAGATTGATAAATCCAAAAAAGTTATCACCTCTCTATCCACTGTGTAAGTGAGTTTGATATTTCTATCATTCTTGTTCAAAAATTTCATAAAGCTTTTAAGCTCATCCATACCTCCATCCCAGACCATTAGGACATCATCAATGTATCGCAACCAGGTTATTGCGTATTGTTTATAGGGAGTGGAGGGATATACTAGCTCCTCTTCCCACAAACCTAGATGTAAACATGCGAATGCCGGGGCCCAGGGTGCTCCCATGGAGGTACCACATATTTGCTGATAGAAGAAGCCCAGAAACTGAAAGCAGTTATGGGTCAGCATAAACTCAAGCAAATCCAATATAAATTCATTTTGAGCCTCCATTTCAGGAAAGTATGTCTCCAGAAAATGGGCCACCGCTTTCTGTCCCCAAACGTGTGGGATGGAGGTATACAATGATTCCACATCAATGCCCACCAGGAGTGCACCTTTTGGTACTTTTACATTTAGAATCTTTTTAAGTACATCCCCCGTATCCCTTACATAAGATCTGAGTTCCAAGACCAGATCCTTGATTAAGTCGTCTACAAATTTACCTATTGGTTCCAGGGGACCACCAATAGCAGATACTATAGGGCGTCCCGGTGGTTGAGAGGGATTTTTATGTATTTTTGGGATTACATAGAAGGTGGGAATATTATATGTATCAACTGTCAACATATCACATTCCCGTTTGGTTAATAAGTTTGCTTCACGTGCCAATCCCACTTTTTTATTTAGATCAACCACAAGTTTTGGGAACGGGTTGTTATGTAGTTTGCGATATGTATCCAGACTCTTCAGCTGTCTAAGCACCTCCTTCTCATATTCCACACTCTCTAGTAGTACTACATTCCCCCCTTTATCACTCTTTTTAATCACAATGTTTTTAGCATTTTTAAGTTCCCTAAGGGCTATTCTTTCACCCCTAGTGAGGTTATCAGCGTTCCTCATTGTCCAGTCTATTTTTCCAAGATCATCATGTACTAGATCTAAAAAAGTACTTAGCCATTTATTTTCCCTGATATTAGGCATTCTTCTAGAAGGAGTTTTAAGTCTAGTGTGTCTTTTCCACTTGTTAGAAACATCCCCCTCCCCAAATTCACTGTCTGTGGGAGTCTCCTCAAAGAGACTAATGAGATCTCTTAATGCCTGTTGTTCCCTCTCTGAATTCAGATCACAGGGATTTTGTTCTTCTCTAGATACATATGGAATTCTTAAAAGGATCTTTCTCAAAAACAGATTTAAGTCTTTATAGACCTCAAACAGGTCCATTTTATCCGTAGGAGAAAAATTAGACCTTTCCGCAGTAAATCATAGTGTCTTTTTTTCAATACAAAATTGGAAAGATTTATTACCTTAAGGTCATTTGTTCCCCCCTCTTGGTTAGTCTTTATCTCTTGTGACTTCTGGTTCGATTTTGATTGGATGGTTTGAGAGCAATTGGGGTGTTTCTTTCTTCCTTTGTCCCATTCATTTGTTTGTTTGTTTGTTTTAGTATTCCATGGTTCTCGCCATCTGTTTTTTCCTCTAAAAAACTGACAGATCTCTTATTACTTTCATCATCATCCTCACTCATTGATGAATATCCTCTATTATTCCTAGAAAAATGTTTTTTACGTTTTGATCGACTCCTTCCTCTACTATTTGTTAGGTCAAATATCTCACCTTTCTCCCAGTCCTCTAAATCTCTTCTAAATTTTTGTTGTTTCGTAAATTTCAGATTTTTTTGTATTTTTTCTATCTCTTTTCTAAGGAAATCATTATGTTTATCAAACTCGGGATGATTCTTCAGAGGATCAAGTGATTTTGCGCTCTCATTGATTTCATTAGAGAGTTCATTCAGTTGAACCTTCTCTTCTTCCACAATTAATCGCATAATCTCTATGCCATGTTTTATACAGACCTCTTTCCACCTTTCCAGGAATCTGGAGGTGTGAAGATGTTCTGCTGGAATTACCCTTTCTCTTAATCCCCTGGGAACAATCCCTCTCTCTATATATGATTCAAGGGATGTAATATCCCACTTTCTATTCAAATATTTGGTAGTTAGTTTCTTATGTAGCTTGAACTTGGTCTTGATGTCTCCCTCATTTCCCTCTCCTTGGGGGTCTAAGTTCTTAGTAAATGCAGATCTAATTTCCGCATCCATCTCCTCATTGATCTGATAGGCCATTACCTCCTTAAGTATTTTCCCTTCCACAAAAGGGAAGGGAATTACAAAGTATCGTATAGATATAATCAAAAAATATCAATAATCCAGCAATCAATGTACACCATGCAGATGTTTAAGACTGAGTCCAAACCTCCAAGGTGGCAGAACAGGTTATAAGAACCTTTAAGAAAGTATATCACAACAATAAAGCAAAAGCAGGCCACCAAAAATGACACGAATTACTGATGTCATTAGCATATCTCCGACTCACTTGTATAAGTGTGGATACATAAACCCAAAGAACAACATACTAAGCAATATGATAGTGTGACAAGAACACCCCTATCTGAAAAAGAAGGTTTCTAGATGATCCACGCGGAGTAATATGAATTCAAAGGAATTTTAACAATACTTTATTTGATCACATAGATCATAGGGAGGTTAAACATGAGCACGGTGTACATATGAAAAAAATAAAATCATGTTAAAAAACACTTAGCGTCATCAATTTAGGGTCATCTTAGCCAACAGAGCACCATATAAAGCAGAGTTGTGTAATGATGAAATGGTTATCCTGGGTTTCCGTAGGTTTCCCGCTTTATATTTGAGTGAACCATGTATTCAGTAGGTGTGTTCCCAATATATGTCAGGGACCTCCTGGAATGTAAAAGCTGGAACACAAGAATACATAGTATATGAGAAGGTAATAGCAGTATCCATTGACTATTGTGGAGGGAGGCCTGGTAAATTTTGGATGTGATTTGGTTTCCATATTTCTATACATATACTATGTATTCTTGTGTTGCAGCTTTTACATTCCAGGAGGTCCCTGACATATATTGGGAACACACCTACTGAATACATGGTTCACTCAAATATAAAGCGGGAAACCTACGGAAACCCAGGATAACCATTTCATCATTACACAACTCTGCCTTATATGGTGCTCTGTTGGCTAAGATGACCCTAAATTGAAGACGCTAAGTGTTTTTTAACATGATTTTATTTTTTTCATATGTACACCGTGCTCATGTTTAACCTCCCTATGATCTATGTGATCAAATAAAGTATTGTTAAAATTCCTTTGAATTCATATTACTCCGCGTGGATCATCTAGAAACCTTCTTTTTCAGATAGGGGTGTTCTTGTCACACTATCATATTGCTTAGAAGGCACAGGACAAAGCAGTAGGGACAAAATGTATGTGAAATGCATTGAAATAGCAATGACAGCAAAAATGAAATTTTTTAAAAAATTCAAATTTCCCGCCGAATCCGGCACCCGTACGTCCCGACGTCACAGGGACCGAAACACAGGAGCCGGATGCCGGCATCGGCCGGGGATGCTTGAGGGGACACATCGCGGGAGCGAAGGACAAGGTAAGTGCTGGAGGGACCCCCAGAACAGCGCCGCATGGTAAGCCCAAGTGTAGCTCGGGGTTACCGCTTTTGGTATAGAAATTTTACCCCGAGCTACACTCGGGAACACCGCTAAGGAGGTTAAACGGCCAGTTTTCGACCCATCTATGGCCTGCATAATGGTGTGAAATTTGAACGAAAATTCTTAGAGAAGATTTTAGAAAGAAAATTCTTTCGGAATTCAACCCGTGTATGGCTGGCTTTAATCATGCTTTGTACCAGACACATAAAGGTAGATAAAAGCTGTCCATACATTATACAATTTTCTTACAATTTTCTGTCCAATTTCTGCCTAATTTCTTTTAGATTTACCTTGAACTATGTAGTGCATGGGCCTGCCTAATTGGATACAATTGAAAGTGTTATTTAGGTTTGACCCTATATTATAGGTTTTTTGGTAAATCTAAAGCAAAATTCTTAAGAAAATTGTATAATGTATGGCCAGCTTTACTCAAACTGGAGAGTGCAAAATCTGGTGCAGCTGTGCATGGTAGTCAATCAGTTTCTAAGTTCAGCTTGTTCAATTACGCTTTTACCAAAAAATAAAACTTGAAGTGGATTGGTTTCTATGCAGAGCTGCACCAGATTTTTTCTCTCCAGATTTAATAAATTAACCCCATACTGTAACTTTAGTTTTGGTTGAAACCATACAAATTGCAGAATACATTTTTAACCTACCTTACAGCCGCAATTCAGTCTAAATAGCTCGTTTGAGTCAAGCTGGGCCAAAGAAACTGTTTCCATTACTAATACATACAGCAGCTGTGTACACTGTATGAACTGTATGTAGCTTCAGCTACTGTGTTCCAGTAGTCTATTTTATGAAATACAGGCTTCATCTGACAGATGGTGCCATGATATCCACCTCATCCAATCAGAGGAAGCCTAGTATTCATTTATAAAAATACAAACCTTCATATGATTGGTTGAGCAGCACTTAGCCCGACTTGATTTTGTTCCAGTAATGGGACAGAAAGCACTGTATACTGTGCTATGGCCGAATGGCGGCCGGAAAAATCCCCCACCTTTCCGGGTGGACGCCATATGGCGTCCTTTCGGGCATGCGCAGTTTGCGCGCCTGCAGAGCTGCGCAGAGGTGCGATATGTCACCGTCCGTGTACCTTGGACACGGCAGATGACAGATCTGAAAACTGGCCCCGTTGCCGGTACCATGTGACCTGCTGTGACCAATCACAGCAAGTCACATGACAGTTGTATACAATGGATGGCTTCATTCATGCCATCCATTGTATACTAGTATAAAAATAAAAAATGCAGCGCTAATAGTCAATCAGAGGTGACTGATATATATAGCAATAGATATGTGATGGTGATAAAAATTGGTGAATAGATGATCTCTGGTGAAAAACTGCAAGAAATTCCAGTCCTGTAATGGTGCTCCCTGTGCATATGGTATAAATGCGCACTAACCAGAGGCGTATTAAGAATATGCGATGTATAAATATCGTGAAGATCCCCCCTCTCTCTAGTCAGGGTATGGGCTGGAACTCGAGATGGTGAAGATGAAACGCCCTCGTATGGTTGAAGATGAATCCGGAGTGCCAGATGTCCCCTTTAAGGGATAAGCGGGTGAAGATTCCTGGGTTACAGGCAGTTCCCATCTCTGGGACTGGTAGGTGGATCGCAGCAGGGCTCTGAAAATTTAAAGCTCCTCTCCATTCACATTCTGCAGCAAAGAAGTTTTGTAGAATCCATCCTTCCCAGCGTTAACTCCGAGGCTGGAGGCTGGAACCCGGAACCCAGCTGTGTCATGTGATTAGATCACAGCTAAGCACAAACAAAAAAAACCCTGAATGAATCGATGTCATTCAGGTAAATGCTTGCTTATAGTAAAGTAATTATTTGTTATAAGCAAATTGTGTAAATTGTGTAAAAAAAAAAAAAAAAATTGTGCAAATTGTGTAAAAAAAAAAAAAAATACTGATCACTTCCCCAAAGTAGTACAATGTTACTATGGTAACACTGTACTACTTTGGTCATAGTGAAATATGAAAAAAAAAACCTTAAAAAAAATAAAAAATTTAATAAAACAATTAAAAATAATAAAACAAATTAAAACTTTTTTTTTTTTAAATTATAATTTTTTTTTCATACTGTCACCAGTCAGTGTCCCTGATCACCGCCATGCCAGTTATATGATGACAAAAAAAATACAACTTCAAAAAACTCGCCATGCCTCTTATGAAGTACGTCAGACTGTGTACTCTGCAAAAAGGGGTCATTTGGGGATATCTGTACTATTCTAAAATTGTTGGACCTCAATAAATTAGATTGGCCGTCAGTACTTCAGGATTGATCAATATTCAGATATATCCCATAGTTTGTGAACTCTATAACTTTCCTACAAACTAAAAAATACATCCTAATTTGGGTTATTTTCACCAAAGAAATATAGTAGAATACAACTTGGCCTACATTTATGAAGAACAATTATTTATTTGCAAACTTTTATAACAGAAACAAAGAAAAATGTGTTTTTTTTCAAACTTTTCTCATTTTTTGTTAATTTAGCAATACATAAAAACCCCAGCGGTGATTAAATACCACCAAAAGAAAGCTCTAGTTGTGTGAAGAAAATGCTAAAATTTTAGTTTGGGTACAATGTTGTATGACCGCGCAATTGTCATTCAAAGTGTGAAAGTGAAACCTGAAGCTGAAACCTGAAAACTGGCCTGGGCAGGAAGGGGGTAAAAGTGCCCAGTATGGAAGAGGTTAATATCACTGGTTTAACCATATCTATGCCAACTTTGAATTAATTCCCCTCTCCCCTTACTGCTGTTAAGGTGGCAACCCTAAATGTGAGCTCCTGGTATCAAACAAAGCATGTTCTCATTTGCGCATTTTTCTGCATGTAAAAACACTTATTTCAAATGAGCCTATTTACATCATTAAGCTGTTTTGACATGTTTTATTAATGCGTGGATATTGTTTTTTGTGCCTGGTATGGTGCATTAAGCAGGCTCTTTGAAATGGTAAATGTGCAATAAGACATATATTATGCATCAAAGTACCTATTTAGCACAAACCTTACCATTGAAGTTCAATGTTCTTGAATTTACATAATTGTGCTGCAGTGCTGTGTTCTTTTAAATGGCTGCATATTTTATCTTGTGTGCAATAAAGTGCATTAAACAGGCTCATTACAATTATAGGTAAATGTACAAGAACCCATGTTACATATATTTTTGTGCTCATTTAGCACATCTGCAGTGATGCTCCCTGTTCTTCAATGTTCCTCTCCCATTTTACATAAAATCATTAAAAATGAATCTCACCATGCATTAAAAGTGCATTACTAGGAAAAAAGGGATATGGCCCTTTGCTGTCTTCATCTAGCTTACTTTATTGGCATCTCAGCTGGTCGAGACAATTTTTTCATTTTGCATTACTGAAGATGAAATGCATATTAAGGCCCTGAGCGCTGTCTAAAGACTCATCAAACTATATATTCTTTGAAGGCATAGAACCTATAGAGCCAAAAGATAATATCACTGATTTTGAACTAGCCATACTGTACATTTCATGAACACATCTAACAAATTACATTTTCAATAAAAAAAATAAAAATGTATTAACATACAAACCACTATAATCTCCAAAACATCCACTATATATAAATCTATCCCCTAAAATCCCATGAAAGCTGCACGGAGATAAAGCTACAAATAGGTAACTAATGGCCTACATCAATGGGCATTGGGCTAGTGTTGATGGGCAGATGCAGTCATGTTTGTGTTTGACATCATTTGACATGCTTCTGGGATAATTCAGAGATCAATGAATGTGTATTTGACCTGCAGTTGACTTCTTATGACCTGCATCCATTTGAGCTGCACTAATTTGTTTTGTGCTGCTTTTGTATATGAGGAGAGATGCAAGTTCTGACATGGACAAAAGTCCGTTGACACAGGTCTAACACTGTCAGTATAGGCCTGGTTCTTTTCATACAATGTTTGCAATGCTAATGCTTCTCAATAATTCTCTAAGACAAATAATAAGACAATAATTCTCTAAGAAAATGTGGTAGACCTAATAACCAACTTTTAGTATGGCGCTAATTCATATGCAATTTGTGGGTTCCTGAGGCATGCTGGAAGGGGCAGAATGAAATAACCCAGAACCTTGCAGCATACAGGTGAAACTCAAAAAATTAGAATATCGTGCAAAAGTTCATTTATTTCAGTTATACAACTTAAAAGGTGATACTAATATATGAGATAGACTCATTACATGCAAAGCAAGATAATTCAAGCCGTGATTTGTCATAATTGTGATGATTATGGCTTACAGCTCATGAATACCTCAAATCCACAATCTCAGAAAATTAGAATATTGTGAAAAGGTGCAATATTTTAGGCTCAAAGTGTCCCACTCTAATCAGCTAATTAAGCCATAACACCTGCAAAGGGTTCCTGAGCCTTTAAATGGTCTCTCAGTCTGGTTCTTTAGGAATCACAATCATGGGAAAGACTGCTGACCTGACAGTTGTGCAGAAAACCATCATTGACACCCTCCATAAGGAGGGAAAGCCTCAAAAGGTAATTGCAAAAGAAGTTGGATGTTCCCAAAGTGCTGTATCAAAGCACATTAATAGGAAGTTAAAAGTGTGGAAGAAAGCAGCAGGGATGACCGCAGCCTGGAGAGGATTGTCAGGAAAAGGCCATTCAAAAGTGTTGGGGACTTTCACAAGGAGTGGACTGAGGCTGGAGTCAGTGCATCAAGAGCCACCACACACAGACGGATCCTGGACATGGGCTTCAAATGTCGTATTCCTCTTGTCAAGCCGCTCCTGAACAACAAAGAACGTCAGAAGCGTCTTACCTGGGCTAAAGAAAAACAGACCTGGTCTGTTGCTCAGTGGTCCAAAGTCCTCTTTTCTGATGAGAGCAACTTTTGCATCTCATTTGGAAACCAAGGACCCAGAGTAAGGAGGAAGAATGGAGAGGCACACACTGCAAGATGCTTGAAGTCCAGTGTGAAGTTTCCACAGTCTGTGTTGATTTGGGGAGCCATGTCATCTGCTGGTGTTGTTCCACTGTGCTTCATTGAGTCCAGGGTCAACGCAGCCGTCTACCAGGACATTTTGGAGCACTTCATGCTTCCTTCTTCAGACGAGTTTTATGGGGATGCTGACTTCATTTTCCAGCAGGTCTTGGCACCTGCCCACACTGCCAAAAGCACCAAAACCTGATTCAATGACCGTGAGATTACTGTGCTTAATGGCCAGCAAACTCGCCTGACCTGCACCCCATTGAGAATCTATGAGGCATTGCCAAGAGAAAGATGAGAGACATGAGACCGAACAATGCAGAAGAGCTGAAGGCCGCTATTGAAGCATCCTGGTCTTCCATAACACCTCAGCAGTGCCACAGGCTGATAGCTTCCATGCCACGCTGCATTGAGGCAGTAATTGCTGCAAAAGGGGCCCAAACCAAGTACTGAGTACATATGCATGCTTATACTTTTCAGAGGTCTGATATTGTTCTATGTACAATCCTTGTTTTATTGATTGCATGTAATATTCTAATTTTCTGAGATTGTGGATTTGGGGTTTTCATGAGCTGTAAACCATAATCATCACAATTATAACAAATCACGGCTTGAACTATCTTGCTTTGCATGTAATGAGTCTATCTCATATATTAATTTCACCTTTTAAGTTGCATTACTGAAATAAATGAACTTTTGCAAGATATTCTAATTTTTCGAGTTTCACCTGTATGTACTTGCATAGAGCAATGGTTTATACACTTTTTTGTCATGCAAGGTTTGCTTGCAATTTTTGACTTGCATACAAGTGATGACATGGGTCATGCCCATAGTATGGTCAAAAGACCACCAGGTCTTTTTTCACTCCTAGCGAGTGAATCTCCACAGCTGTCCTATCCCCCCAGTGGACTCGACCTTGTGATCCAATGTGACTACCCATAGACTTATTTCATTAGAACTTATAGAAATCAGCTTGAATATTCACATTACTTCAGAGAAAGATATGTTTACTTGTACAACCATCTAGAAATGCTGATATGTTCATCTGAAACAGCCTATAAAAACTATAAAACGTTTCAGTAGAATGCAATGTCATTGTAACAACTAGGGCTTAGAAGGGTGTCTTACATTAAACGCCAGAGAATTGCAGAAGCACATTAATTAAAGTCAGGATTGATTGATGTGAGCAATTTGATGCAGAATTTGTTCAAAGCGAAACCTTAAAAAAATAAATTAATGAATACACGCCAGAGTGAGACTAATATAGCAGGGACAATTGAGTAATATGCAGTAAATCTTTCATGACATTGAAAGCATCTTTTTTGTTAGTTCAGAAGTTATTAAATCACTCCAGTCACATAGACTAAAAAGCCATGTAAGTTTTGCAGCTAAGTATCAGGCACCTTCCAATACCACATCTTACCAATTGCAAGCCTGCCTCCCCTATCTGTATCTGTAGCCCCCTGAAAAATCCCAGCACTGTTACTTGCACAAAGAATCTATTGGGATTTTGATTATTTTTTCCCAAAGCAATACATAAGGTAACATATTAATGGAACATAAAAAACAGAGTGCAAAGAGGTGTGATCATTAAAGGAATGTAATAGAGCATAGTAATATAAGTTATGTGCAGGGGATATGTAGCACAAACTGTACAATGATGAGAACTCCATGACTAGTATAGGAGATAAAAGGTACTACTGGCTCCAGTGAAGAGTGCTCCATGTTACTTATTATGGGCACCTCTACAGGGGTGGGGAGGGGGAAAGTGCCAAACAATTCGTAGAACAAGCACTGAGGCAAGAGGGAGGAGCAGAAAGGAGCAAAAAGAGCAGATGAGAAAATCAAGGAAAATATATAGGGATTTATTTATATGTATAAGGAAGAAACAGGATAGGGGACACTTGCCTGGGATGGATGGGTTAGGGAGTAGTCCAACATGGGCCAGCAGCTGGAATGCTAAGAGGCAGTAGTGAATGGTATCAAACCGAGAGCAGGGCTCAGTCTATATCCTTGTGGGCATTATAGGATATCTAGAGGTCCCAAACCTTTAGAAATTCAGCAGGAGAGTCTTCAAGTATGGAAGTGAGCTTCTCATGGACCATGGTCCTATTAGGCTTTGCTGGACCTCAGCAAATTTGAGAAATGGTTGTCACCAAGCTCTGGCCAATGTTTGCTACGCAGCCAAGAACACAAATCCCACAAGCTTCCTCTGTGTGGTAGTGAGGGTCGGAATAGGTTTATGCAATTTGGTTATGGAAAATAGTGCTGCGTTCCCCACACCCACTAAAGCAAAATGGGAAGGTGGCGGGGCTAATTTTGAAATATGGTCAAGGCTCATGTACCAGCATGAAAGTAGTTTATAGGCATTTTCTTGAGCTGTTACTTGAACATTTGGAGATGGAAAGCCAAATCTTGTTCCATACGCCTTGGTCTGAAGGGGTAATGAGATCTTTTACACATTTTTTAACATAGGGGAGTTTGAAAGAACAGATAGAGTCAAACAGGAAGGAATAAAGGTCAGAAACCAGTCCTTTCAGACCAGCACTGTTACTTTGGGGGTAGCCTGGTGCACACAAGGGAGAATGGCAGACATGCTAATGTATGATATGCAGGTATGAGATTTAAACTGCTTATCCCCCTTTCTATGCTCATCAACATGGTAATGACATTTTGCACAAAAAACTTTGTTTTCATTATACACCTTACTGAAATTTCAATGACATCATCACTTGGTCTTTGTGCTTCTCTATGCAATGTAGGCATATCATGGCTGGTGGCAGGTGTCAGCAGGGTGCTATACAAAGTTTCCTGAAAACATCACAGAACCCTGCCCAGCCCTCAGTCCAAATGCAAGTCATAGGCTGGCTCTTTGAAGGAGAAGTTATGCAAAATGCCTTCATGAGTGGATGACAGTCTGGAGGAGAGGGTGTTGCATGCAGTCCACCATTGGTAAGCATGCAATTCTGAGCCTCCATGATCAAAAGAACTGAAATCAATTGAATGAAAGGGGTGGGCCAGGGATGGTCAGGCTGGGGAGGAAAAAGCTAAAGGTTATTGGATGTCTCCCAGCCAAAAAATAAAGCAGGCTCAATATAACTTACTGCGGGTTTTAATGCACAATGTGAGAAGCTCTGTGATAGATCAGAGTAAACTACTTCATCACAGGACAGGAGCCTATACAAGTGTGCAAGACTAAAAGTGAGGCTGAAATTCATCTGTAATTACTCAAACAATGTAAACTTTTTAAGCAGGGCCCTAAAGGCTAAGTTCACCTTTTAAAAAAACAATTATATCGTTCTTCAAATCCTTATTCATTTGTGTGTCATATGTTCCCCCTCTTGGACACTGCAGCTCACAGTGGGAGGATTTCAACAGAGGCAGTGCTATCAATCCAGAAAGCAGTGGGCAGGACTAGGTGTGGCCAGGTGCTGATTGATAGCTTCAGGTTTGTGAATCAATAGTAACGATTGTAGCAATCGTGCACACAGAGATGGACGCGGTCATCCATTTTGCTTCAAACCCCTCCATCTTGTATCTCTCTCTCCCAAATCAGATTCCTCCGATATCCCCCCTCCCTCTCTGTTGAGTGACATGTGGTCTGTTTGATGCAGAGATCACAGGCAGCAAACTCATTGGGAGGGCGTCCTGGCTATAAACCCCAATTAACTGGTGCCCATATGTCTGCAAGACTCTTGCTTGGAAAGTGATCGTAAAACCATGAACCAAGTCCCTCGCTGAGCCTCAAAGACATTCCAGATAAGCAATAAAGCAGACATCACATTCAAGACCCACTTTCCTCTATGATTACATATCTTGGAATATGAGAGACTTACATAAAAATCAGGCAGATATTCAACCCGGTCACTTTAATACAAGTCGTCTGATATATTACAACCCCTATCTGACATATACAGGAAAGCAGAAAATGATATCTCCTTAACCATCACAACAGGTATGTCATATTTCATATGTAGACGTTCAGCAGAATATTCTGCGTATTAATATACTCATGGATAGAATGTTATATGTATCCAGGGTAAGTTATGAACCATGACATCAACTGGGAGGGTTTTTGGTCATAGCTTGGGTCTCCGTCTGCAAGACCCGCCCAAATGAGGCGATTGGTTCTCTGCTTCAGGGAGACACCCTGCTGAGTTCCCAGAAAAAGCTAAGCTAAGCAGAGTTGAGCAAGTTGAAGATTCTCACTTTTAACATTGGAAATAACTTTAGGAGATAAGGCATCCTTTTGGCTCAGAAAACCTGATCTGCTTAAACCAAGGATGACGGCAAGTACTTTATCCCTCTAAACTTCTTTCTGTTATCTCTTTGCTGTGTTAATGCGCTCTGTATATTTATATATATACAGTCATGGCCGAAATTGTTGGCACCCTTGATATTTCTCCAGGAAATCATGTATTTCTCACGAAACGTATTGCATTAACACATGTTTTGCTATACACATGTTTATTCCCTTTGTGTGTATTGGGACAAAACAAAAAAAGGGAGGAAAGAAAGCAAATTCGACATAATGTCACACAAACCTCCAAAAATGGGCTGGACAAAAGTATTGGCACCCTTTCACAACTGCGGATAAATAAGAATGTTACAAGCATGTGATGCTCCTGTAAACTCACCTGGGGCAAGTAACAGGTGTGGGCAATATAGAAATCACACCTGAAAGCAGATAAAAAGGAGAGACGTTCACTTAACCTTTGCATTGTGTGTCTGTCTGTGCCACACTAAGCATGGACAACAGAAAGAGGAGACGAGAACTGTCTGAGGACCTGAGAACCAAAATTGTGGCAAAATATCAACAATCTCAAGGTTACAAGTCCATCTCCAGAGAACTAGATTTGCCTTTGTCCACAGTGCGCAACATTATCAAGAAGTTTGCAACCCATGGCACTGTAGCTAATCTCCCTGGTCGTGGACGGATGAGGAAAATTGATGAAAGATTGCAACGCAGAATAGTCCGGATGGTGGATAAGCAGCCCCAAACATGTTCCAAAGACATTCAAGCTGTCCTGCAGGCTCAGGGAGCATCAGTGTCAGCGCGAACTATCCGTCGACATTTAAATGAAATGAAACGCTATGGCAGGAGACCCAGGAGGACCCCACTGCTGACACAGAGACATAAAAAAGCAAGACTACAGTTTGCCAAAATGTACTTGAGTAAGCCAAAAGCCTTCTGGGAAAACGTCTTGTGGACAGATGAGACCAAGATAGAGCTTTTCGGTAAAGCACATCATTCTACTGTTTACCGAAAACGGAATGAGGCCTACAAAGAACAAAACACAGTACCTACGGTAAAATATGGTGGAGGTTCAATGATGTTTTGGGGTTGTTTTGCTGCCTCTGGCACTGGGTGCCTTGACTGTGTGCAAGGCATCATGAAATCTGAGGATTACCAAAGGATTTTGGGTCGCACTGTAGGGCCCAGTGTCAGAAAGCTGGGTTTGCGTCCAAGATCCTGGGTCTTCCAGCAGGACAATGACCCCAAACATACGTCAAAAAGCACTCAGAAATGGATGGCAAAGAAGCGCTGGAGAGTTCTGAAGTGGCCAGCAATGAGCCCAGATCTAAATCCCATTGAACACCTGTGGAGAGATCTTAAAATTGCTGTTGGGAAAAGGTGTCCTTCCAATAAGAGAGACCTGGAGCTGTTTGCAAAGGAAGAGTGGTCCAAAATTCCGGGTGAGAGGTGTCAGAAGCTTATTGATGGTTATAGGAAGCGACTGATTTCAGTTATGTTTTCCAAAGGGTGTGCAACCAAATATTAAGTTAAGGGTGCCAATACTTTTGTCCAGCCCATTTTTGGGGTTTTGTGTGACATTATGTCATATTTGCTTTTCTGCCTCTGTTTTATATTTGTTCCAATACATACAAAGGGAATAAACATGTGTATAGCAAAACATGTGTTAATGCAATACCTTTTTTGTGTGAAATACTTGATTTTCAGGAAAAATATCAAGGGTGCCAACAATTTCGGCCATGACTGTATATATATATATATATATATATATATTGGCTAGATCATTTCTGTAAATAATTTTATTGCACCCTTTTGACCTTTTAGTAATAAATCTTACTTTCTGAAAGTGTTGAACTGTATCTAAAGCTCTTTAATGCAAACTAAGAACCCCTGCCTCTGAAGAGCGCTACTGTGTGTGTTTTAAACTTCGGTATATCTCTGCCTGCGGTGACAATGGTATACCGATGATTATGCATGATCTTCGCCTGGTTCCTTCGATCTTCCCAAACATAGTTTCCTTCTTCAGAGATCTCTCTTTTCTCACAGTTTGACCAAAATAGGACAGTCACAACTTCATCATTTGGGCTTCTAGTGGCAAAGCCGGTTTGATCGATATCCATAATCGATCTATTAGTTCTATGGGATGTCCATGGCACACATAAAATTCTTCTCCAGCACAAAAGCTCAAATGAGTCGATCTTCTTTAAATCCTGTTTCCATAGTGTCCAGCTTTCACAGTAGTAATTGACAACTGAGAAAATGAGTGCATGGACGAGTCTGATATTTGTTTTCAGTGTAATTTCTTTGCATTTTAAAACTTTGTTGAGAGTCATCATTGTGTAGCTACCAAGTGCTATTCTGCAGAATATTTCCTCACTGCTAGCTTCCTTGTTTATGAGAAAGCCCAGGAGATTAAACTGCTTTACAACTTCTATTCTATCGCCATTATGCTCAAAATCGTCGTCATTTTCTGTGTTCATGATCTTCATCTTGTTTAAATTCAATTCTAACCCTATGTTATGACTTGCGGCTGTAACTTTTTTCAGTAGATACAGCATATCTTCTTTGCTGCTGGAGATAAGTGTTGTGTCATCTGCATAGCGCAGGTTGTTTATGTTTCGGCCACCAATTTCAATACCGACAGGCTCTTCTCCCAAATGTACTTTTCTGAAGGTGGCCTCTCTGTATAAGTTGAACAGGTAAGGTGATAAGTTGCATCCCAGCCTGGTACCACGTTTTATCAGAAAGCAGTCGGTGTTGCTTTATTCAGTTCTCACTGCAGCTTCTTGATTTTTGTAGAGGCTCTTTATTAACTGTGTTATGTGTTTAGGAATTTCCATTTCCAACAGAGTCCTCCATAATTTATTAAACACTTTGCTATAGTCAATGAAACAAGGGTTTACAATCTTTTGGTATTATTTGCTCTTCTCTAATATCTAACATTGGTAATAATGTTTTTTGTTCCTCAGCCTTCTCTGAACCCAGCCTGAGCTTCAGGTAGTTCTCACTCAATGTATGATTGTATTCTCCTTTGTATTGTTTTCAGTAATACTTTGCTGGCATGTGGAATTAATGCAATTGGTCTGTAGTTGTTACAAGTTTTTGCATCTCCACTCTTCAATATAGGAATTTATAGTGATCTTCACCAGTCAGTTGGACATGCTTTTTCCTTCCAGATCCATTGACATTGCTGAGTAAGGAGCATGATAGCACCTTTGGAGACTCTGATTAACTCAATTGGAATACCATCGATACCTGGTGACTTATTGTTCGATAAAGCTTTATTTGCTGCAATGACTTCTTCCTTTAGAATATCTGGTTCATCTTCAATGTTGCTGTCTGATTTACTTTCTACAATGTTATCCACACTGCTTTTTTTTATATACTGTACATTTTTGGTATAATCTTTACATATCTTTTTAATGTTCTCTGGGTCCTTCAGTATAAGTCCGTTAGAGTATATAAGCATTCCCAACCTAGCTTGGAATTTCTGCTGAAATATCTTAATGTCCTGAAATGCTAGTCTGGTTTTGTGTTTTTACGTGATCAGCCTCAGTTTTCATATCCTTGAGATATCTTTCTTTATCTTTACAAATTTTGGCATTGAGATATTTATTTCATTTGTATTTCTTTTACTCTATCACCAGAAATGTTGGCTTGCCTTCTTTGTTCTGTCACTTTTCTAGTTTCTTCTGAATCCAAGATGACTTTTTGATATTTTTGTTCATTTGTAATGTTCTTTCAGTTTCTTCCCTTATTATGGTTTTGATGTTAGTCCATAACTCTTCCGGCTCTCTATCCCCTGTGTCCAGAACTGCAAATCTGTTGTTTAGTTTTATGCAGTAATCTTGTGGAATATTTTCAGTATCATATCTTGTAAGACCTCTAATGATCTTTTGCTTGTGAAGCTTTACCTTGATCTTGCAAGTCAAAAGCTCATGGTTGCTGCCACAATAAGTATCTGGTTTAATCTTTGCTGGCAAAACTGTAAAGTTCCAACTCTGACCTATGCAGATTTAGTCAAGTTGATTATGATGCATGCTTTTGGAATGGTCCATGTGTATAGCCAATGCTTGTGGTACTGGAATTGTGTATTTATAATGGACAGTTGATTAGTTTTGTAAAACTGTTAAAAGTTGTCACCAGCTTAGTTTCTTTCTCCTAAGCCATACTTTCCAACCACTGCATCTTCGGATCTACAATTTACTTTTGCTTTGAAGTTTCCCATGATGATTAGTAGATCTTGATTCACTTCTTGATCTATTGCACATAGAAGTTGTTCGTAAAACAACTGTGCCTCCTCATCTTTGGCATCTGTTGTTGGAGCATACACTTGGTTTAGGGTGACATTGATTGGCTTTTCCTGTAGATGGATTGGGATGACTCATATTTTGGTATAGTCTTTGAGAGCTCATTGTTGAGGAGAAATGCCACAGCATTTTTCCTATAAGTTTCATGACCAGAGTATTATATCCAATGTTCATTTGATTTAAAGTGTCCCTGTCCCATCAACTATTTATTACGAATATTTATATAGCCCCAACATTTAATACAACACTGTACACATATATTGTACATTTACATCAATCCCTGCCCTCAAGGAGCTTACAATCTAAGGTCCCTAACTCCCATTCATACATACACATACTAGGGTCAATTTTGACAGGAGCCACTAAACCTACCAGCATGTCTTTGGAGTGTGGGAGGAAACCCATGCAGGCATAGGGAGAACATGCAAACTCAAAACAGGTAGTGCCATGGTAGGGATTTGATCTGATGACCTTAGTGCTGCCAGGCAGAAGTGCTAACCACTGTGCTGCCCCTACAGTTATGCATGTAATGCTTATCAGAATTTAAAGTGGGTCTAGCATCAGATATATCTTTTTATGTTAATTGCAACATGCTGAGATATGTGTAAGTATAACACTTAATGGTGTTTGTTGCCTTTCACAGAGATCACAGTACTCGATTCTTTTGACAAGGTCTTCATCTGCTTTTCTCTGTAGAAAAAAAGAGCCATCTTTGTTTAGGCATTACCCATGGTTAGCATCTACTTCACACACCTAGATGTGGTCTCACAAATGACACAACTATATAAAAATGTGTGTCTGTGCAGTTGGCTATGTTCACAAATGACTGACACAGATCAGTCCCTGTTCTCACCTAGTGACTTGCTAAAAAATGACAATATTGGACTCAAATCATTAGAGGAAAGGGCACTAAATGCTTCCTCCTGCTTGGCATAGATTTATAACTTCATTACAGCACAGGCAAAGTTATTTGACTTGAGCTCAAGAACTGCTTTTCAAAGACAGAAAAATGCATTATTTTAATGATACTTTTGCAGTATGTTGTGCCACCTCAAAAGACCTGCAAAGTTGTTGAATGGTCCGCTATAAAATGGGCTTCAGTTAAGTCCAATATTCATCTCAACTTTTCTCATTGGTTCCATATCAATGTATGAAAAATGTGTGTGTATATATATATATATATATATATATATATATATACATATACAGTGAGGAACAGAAGTATTTGAACACCCTGCGATTTTGCAAGTTCTCCCACTTAGAAATCATGGAGGGGTCTGAAATTCACATTGTAGGTGCATTCCCACTCTGAGAGAAAGAATTAAAAAAAAAATTCAGGAAATCACATTGTATGATTTTGAAAGAATTTATTTGTCTTGCACTGCTGAACATAAGTATTTGAACACCTAAGAAACAGCAAGAATTCTGGCTCTCAAAGACCTGTTACTGTGCCTTTAAAAAGTCCACCTCTACTCCACTCACTAATCTAACTTAGTAGCACCTGTCTGAGCTCTTTAAAGACACCTGTCCAGCCCACAGTCAGTCAAACGCCAACTACTACCATGGGCAAGACCAAAGAGCTGTCAAAAGACACCAGAGACAAAATTGTGGACCTCCACAAGGCTGGAAAGGGCTACGGGGCAATTGCCAAGCAGCTTGGTGAAAATAGATCAACTAAGAGGCTAAAGATGACTGTCAGTGTCCCTTGGACTGGGGCTCCATGCAAGATCTCACCTCGTGGGGTATCACTGATGATAAGAAAGGTGAGGAATCAGCCCAGAACTACAAGGGAGGAGCTGGTCAAAGACATGAAGAGAGCTGGGACCACAGTTTCAAAGGTCACTGTCGGTAGAACACTACGCCGTCATGGTTTCAAATCATGCATTGCATGGAAGGTTCCCCTGCTGAAGTCATCACATGTCCAGGCCCGTCTGAAGTTTGCCAATGACCATCTGGATGATATAGAGGAGGCATGGGAGAAAGTCATGTGGTCAGATGAGACCAAAGTAGAACTTTTTGGTCTAAACTTCACTCGTTGTTGTGCCGATCACGCGTCAGACCCTTGACCTTCTCACCAAACTCGTGACCGAATGATCAGCCAATCTGAAACCGCGATGTCACATGTGTAACAATGCCACACCCAGCTGCACCCTGCACAACCATTTTTCAGCTAATGGACCACAAATCGATGTACCGGCAGCCTGAATGCGATTGCTACTGGGTCAGGTTAATTACACAATTAACCCTTCACACTGCCACCACCTCCTTTTTGTACAGAGAAAGAGGAAACTCGGCAATATCAGCAATAACACTATGATGGTTGAGATAATGGTCTGTATAGCACTGTCACCACAGACAGGTTATACAGAGGGTTAAACAAACACAGTAGCGCTCTTTTAGAGACAGGAATTCGTAAGTTGCATTAACGAGCTATAGTTCGACACTTTCAGAAAGAAAGATTTATTACTAAAAGGTCAAAAGGGTGCAATAAAAATATTTACAGAGAAAAGATGTAACCAATATATATAAATATACATAGAACAATAGCACAGCAAAGAGGTAACAGAAAGGTGGGTAAAGGGTTAAAGTACTTGCCTCAGCCATTGGTTAAGCAGATCAAGTTTCAGAGCAAAAGGGCATGTCTCCCAAGTTGATTCTGATGTTAAACAGGAGAATTCTTCAACTTACACTCTTAGGCCTGACAGCCTATTTTGTGGTCCCCCAGCAGGGGGTGTCTCTGAAGCCAAGGACCAATGCCCTTTGGGGAGGGGTTGTCTGAGCAGAGACCCAAACTAGAACCAAAATCTCTCCTAGCTCATATTTTGGCTCATAACTTTTCCTAGGCACAAGTAACATTCCACCCGCGAGTAGATTAATATGCAGACGCATCTGAGGAACGGTTGGATATGAAATATGAAATACATACTTGAATGGTTCAAGAGATGTAATTTTCTGCTTTCCTTTGTATTCCAGCCAGGGAGTGTGACCTATCAAACGATTTGTCTGATCGTGAGCAGTCTGAAGATATGCCTGGTTTTTATGTAAGTCTCTCATATTCCAAGATTTGAGACATAGGGAAAAATGGATTTTAAAAGTGTTATCTAGTTTCTTACTCCTTTGGAATGTCTTTGAACTCAGGGGAAGGCTTGGGTTATCGTTTTACAAGGTGCCAGATTGCACAGCTTCCCAGCCAGCCCGGCACCCAGCTCAGGGATGTTTTATAGCTCGGAGCTTCCTGCTGTGCCCTGGCCTGCCTGTGACACTTCCAACACACACCAACCAGATGTCACTGTGGCTCTCAGAGAGGGAGGAGAAGAATGAGGAAAGATATGTTTGTACAAGATGGATGATCCTTCGCCAAAATGGAGGTTGGAGCAAAATGGTTGCACAGCGTCCATCTCTGTGTGTACAATTGCTACAGTCGTGTTTGGAGGAAAAAGAAGGATGAGTTGCATCCCAAGAACACCATCCCTACTGTGAAGCATGGGGGTGGTAACATCATGCTTTGGGGGTGATTTTCTGCGAAGGGGACAGGACGACTGCACTGTACTAAGGAGAGGATGAATGGGGCCATTTATTGTGAGATTTTGAGCAACAACCTCCTTCCCTCAGTCAGAGCATTGAAGATGTGGGTCGTGGCTGGGTCTTCCAACATGACAAAGACCCGAAGCACACAGCCAGGATAACCAAGGAGTGGCTCCATAAGAAGCATATCAAGATTCTGGAGTGGCCTAGCCAGTCTCCAGACCTAAATCCAATAGAAAATCTTTGGAGGGAGCTGAAACTCCATGTTGCTCAGCGACAGCCCCGGAACCTGACGGATCTAGAGGAGATCTGTGTGGAGGAGTGGGCCAAAATCCCTGTTGCAGTGTGTGCAAACCTGGTCAAGAACTACAGGAAACGTTTGACCTCTGTAATTGCAAACAAAGGCTTCTGTATCAAATATTAACACTGATTTTCTCAGGTGTTCAAATACTTATGTTCAGCAGTGCAAGACAAATAAATTCTTTAAAAATCATACAATGTGATTTCCTGAATTTTTTTTTAATTCTGTCTCTCAGAGTGGGAATGCCCCTACAATGTGAATTTCAGACCCCTCCATGATTTCTAAGTGGGAGAACTTGCAAAATTGCAGGGTGTTCAAATACTCTGTTCCTCACTGTGTATACACACACACACACTGTACTGCCAAAAGTATTGGAACACCCCTCCAAATAATTGAATTCAGGTGTTCCAATCACCTCCATGGCCACAGGTGTATACAGTCAAGCACTTAGGCATGCAGACTGCTTCTACAATCATCTGTAAAAGAATGGGCCGCTCTCAGGAGCTCAATGAATTCAAGTGTGGTACCATGATAGGTTGCCACCTGTGCAAGTTCATCCTTGAAATTTCCTTGCTACTACAGTACAGTATTTGCATGGCTGTGTTGCCCTAAGCATTGATGCCTCTCCTGTTATCCAGCCCAGGATTTCAGGCCCAGGCAGTACATACTGTAGTGTGACAGTGTACCAGTACTGAACACAACTTCACCTGCTTTTTGTTTAATCTCTTTGCGCCAGCCGCACGCAAATGTGCAGCCTCCCGGCGTCTGGGCCTTGACGCTGAGCGACCGCACATTTACGTGCAATTAAGAAAAACATATGTGCTGAGAGCGCGCACCCTGTGCACTCCTAGCATGTATGTCCGATACTCATGGAATGGTCCTGATCTCCTCTTTCAATCAGGACCTTTCCTGATCATGTGACTGCTGTGACGGCGAATCACGGCGGTCACGTGACCTTAAAACCCCGCCCCGCCTCCCGTCTTCTGAAACCCTTAAAGAGCCGGGAGGTGCCGGCGCCAAGGGGTTAAGCATAGAACTGAAGCAGTAGGGTGTGAGATCTGGGTACCTTATTCTGTATTTTACTCAATGTACTGTAAACCCCATAGTACAAGATGTTGTAAAAAAGGAGAAACATGACTTCACCAGAAGACAATGCCAAGAACCCAAGGAAGGCTATTGATCTTGAGATGAAAATGAAGATCATAAGTAATTATGAAGCTGATAAAAAGGTTAAAGTGTTTGTAAAAGCTGAAGATTTTTTACCTTCATGCATTCTATGCAGCAGCTCCCCCAGCCCCCTCAAGACTTACCTAAGCCTCATCGTGATAGCCTCGGCTGTCCCAGGTCTCTGCCTCCTCATTGGCTGAAACAGCAAGCGGGAGCCATTGGCTCCCACTGCTGTCAGTCACAGCCAGTGAGCCAATGAGGAGAGAGGGGGGTGGGGTCAAGCTGTGGGGGCACCCGATAGACAGGAGGAGCCAAAAGAGCTTGCGAGGGACCCGAGAAGAGGAGGTTCAGGCTGCTCTGTGCAAAACCACTTCACACAGTAGGTGAGTATAGACATGTTTCTTATTTATAAAAAAATTAACCTTTAGAATCACTTTAAGCGATAGCACTTGATTTGGAGCTGTCACATTCACCATATCAACAATCTTGAAGGATAAAGATAGAGTGAAAGAGGCAGTAAAAGCATTGACAGGCTTTAAAGCCATAATAACTAGGCAGAGGAAAGGTCTCATTCATGACATGGAGAAATTATTGGCGATCTGGTTTGATGACCAGATAAAAAAAAGAATGCCAATGAGCCTTTCAATAATTCAAGCCAAGGAACTCAATATCTTTGAGACTTTGAAGGCTAGCAAAGGTGATGAATCAACGGAAACCTTTACAGCAAGTCATGGATGATTTCAACGGTTTTGTTGGAGATACAACCTTCATAATTGGAGTGTCGGTTCTTACAGCACCTGGGCCTCCTACTGCTCCAGGGCCTCCCATAGCACCTGGGCCTCATACAGCTCCAGGGCCTCCTACAGATCTTAGGCCTTCTACAACTCCTGGGCCTCCTAGAGCTTTAGGGCCTCATACAGCTCCAGGGCCTCCTACAGATCTTAGGCCTTCTACAACTCCAGGGCCTCCTACAGCTTTAGGGCTTCATACAACTCCAGGGCCTCCTACAGCTCCTGGGCCTTCTACAGCTCCTGGGCCTCTTACAGTTTTTTTTTTGGTACATTTTGTTTATACTGTACCGTAACGTTTGCTGATTCTACTGAACAGTACTGTAGTTTTATGTTCTGTAATACATTACAGAACTGTATGTAAGAGTTATGCAAACAAAAAAAAATCATCATATTGGAGTATCCTTTCTACCTTTTTTTTCACAGTATTCAGAATATTGTAATGTACTGTACATACTGTATGTACAGTTTACAGTTCCGCGCTTAACGATCTAGTCATTGGAAAGGAACTTGGCCGTTAGGCGAGGAGTATCTGTATATACTGATGTATCTCATTATAGGTAGCTAATAGCTATGTGTGAATAATGACAAGATAACCATCATAAAATAATTCTTATTCCAGTACTAGCCCAAAAGGGGAATTCAGAGGAAATAAAACATCATTATGATTCATTATGCTGCAAACTCCGGAAAATATTTTCTTAAAAGTATTCAAAAACACTTGCCAAAGTTGATGCACTGGTTCAAGAAGCTTATTAATGAGACGACAGAGTAAGGAAGTGGTTTATTAAAACTCCCTTGCGACTTTCAATAACTGATCTTAACACACTGAAAACTTTTTTGTACACTCACTATGACACCTACATAATAAAAATGACAGCAGCTGGTGAAAAGTTCAGTTTCATTTATGGTAAATGAGTGCATCATTTTAGAAATAATTTTCTGTTTTGTGGTTTGTTTCATTTTGCCTGTATAAGTGAGCATTATTTTTAGAGGTGAAACATTAAGGTCACCAGGAGCCCCAAGTGTCACAGATTAGTATTTACTAGTGTTGAGATCTTAATATAGGCTGAATACAACTCTGACTCTACTTTCAGAATAAAAGAAAAGAAAAAAAAACATTAATTTGGAATTGCTGTTGTTGATTTTTTAATGCCCTGCGCACTCTTTCACAAGTGTTAAGCAGCCAGAAATTATAGAAAGGGAAGCCATAGCATCAGTGTGTCGGAACTAGTGATAGAGAGAGGACAGGAAGACCTTATTTAATCAGAAGAGAAATGTTCAGGTTATTTAGTAAACTGTGCTTGAGTTCTGTGTATTTCATTTGTGGGGTACAGTCTTCATTAAACATCTTTGTTACAGTTTTGAAAACTCTAGTTATTTAGGGAGACACCTCACTGAGGTTTGTGTCCCCACGTTTTGGTCTGTTGCCACTGTTGCCAAACTGGTGTCACTGGCCAAATTTTCACCCTGCACACCTAAGCACTGTACCTCTAATTTGCTAGGAAGATAGGTGCCCACCCACACCTGAGGGATTGGACATTTTCCTGTAGCTTTTGACTTAGCATTTAGAAGAGTCAACAGAAAATGTCACAAGGATATTCTTGGTTTCAACCGCTGCAACCCTGTTTGATAAAGATTTATGCAAGTGGATGGCAAATGCTGTTAAAACACAGCCTTCACTAGCCTAAGACTAGCAGAACTACCAAAAATTAATCAAATACAATTTGTTTGGGTTGATGATGCTGATGCCTGTAAGCAAAGCTAAATGTAAAAGTATAATAATAGTTACATAGTTAGTCTGGCTAAAAAAAGACAAAAGTCCATCCAGTTCATAAAAAAAAAAAGTTATAATCCTACATCCAGAGGAAGGCAAAAAAAACAGCAAAGCACGATACAATTTGCTCCCGCAGGGGAAAAAATTCCTTGCTGATCCCCCGAGAGGCAATCGGATATTCCCTAGGTCAACTATACCTATACATGTTAATATCCAGTTATATTCTGTGTATCCAAGAAAGAATCCAGGCCTTTTTTAAAGCAATCCACTGAGCTGGCCAGAACCAACTCTTGAGGGAGTCTATTCCACATTCTCACAGCTCTTACTGTGAAGGAACATTTCCGTATTTGGAGATTACATTTCTTTATCTCCAGACGTAAAGAGTGCCCCCCTGTCCTCTGTGATGACCTCAGGGTGAATATCTCTATACTGAGTTCACTATATGAACTCCCACTGATGTATTTATACATGTTGATCATATCCCCCCTTAATCTCCTCTTCTCAAGAGAGAATAAATTCTGTTCCTCTAATCTTTCCTCATAGCTGAGCTCCTCCATGCCTCTTATCAGTTTGGTTGCCCTTCTCTGTACTTTCTCCAGTTCCCCAATGTTCTTTTTTGTGAATTGGTGCCCAAAATGTAACTGCATATTCCAGATAAGGTCTTATTAATGATTTGTGGAGGGGTAAAATGATATTTCTCTCTCTGGAGTCTATACCGCTGTACAAAGAGGATTTTGCTCGCTTTAGAAACCACGGCTTGGCATTACATGCCATTATTAAGCTTATGATCTACCAGAACTCCCTGATCCTTCTCCACCATTGATTCCCCCAGTTGTACTTCCCCTAGTATTTAATGATGCATGCATATTCTTAGCCCCCCAAGTGCATAACCTTACATTTATCAACATTAAACCTCATTTGCCACATAGTTGCCCAATTAAACAGTGCACGGAGGTTGGCTTTTAAGCTGGAGACATCCTGTAAGGATGTTATTCCAGTGCATAGCTTGGTGTCATCTGCAAAGACTGAAATGGGATTTTGAATCCCAGACCCTATATTGTTTATAAACATATTAAAAAGTAAGGGTTACAACATTGAACCTTTTTTTTAATAATACATTATATATATATATATATATATATATATATATAAATTAAAGGATTTGGCCATTCCCCATGCTACCCCCAAAACTATGTAAAGTGGCCCCTTCCTTCCCATGTACCTAATGTACCTATTTTTTGTACATTATGATAGGTCACACACAACTTTGGTTGACAACAACTTGTCCAGCAGCTCTCCAGAGGTCATCATCAGAAACATCACCCCATTATTCATTGCAATTTATATTTAAATTTCAAGTTTGCTATTTTTTTTTCTCTAAATATTGGGTCGGAATTATGGTTATCATGAATGTTTCCTCTACTTCACAAGAGCATGGTATGTTTTTTTTTTAACTGTCCTGGCACCAGAGAGTGCAATCCTGTTTTTTTTTTTTTCTGCTGGCAACACCTGACCTACAGGCAAATACGTACTAAATCAACAAGCAAATGAGTAGTAAACAAGATGAGCTCAGGGCACATGGCATTCTGGCAGAGTTGTACCATAAGCATACCGAAGGCAAGGCTCAGTGTAGGTGGCAAATGAACAGCAAAATCCAGAGAACATGCTAGGTTGTGACCAAAGTAACAGCAGGAATACCATATTATTATTATTATACAGTATTTATAAAGCGCTGATAGTTCCCTCAGCGCTGTACATTACAAAGGGGGACAGAACATGTGACAGAACAATAACAATACAATGCAAAACATGAGGGGATTGAGGGCCCTGCTCTTTCGAGCTTACAATCTAGGAGGGAGGGGATTGTGGTACAGGAGGAGATAGCTGTGGGGGATGGAGTGGTAGGAAGAGTGGAGGAGGTCGGCAAGTTAGCAGGGGGTGGGGTAGGCTTCCCTGAAGAGATGGGTTTTCAGGGTGCGCCTAAAGGAGAGGAGAGTAGGTAATAATCTGATGGGTTGGGGCAGGGAGTTCCAGAGGATGGGTGACACCCTGGAGAAGTCCTGGAGGTGGGCATGGGAGGAGGAGACCAGGGAACTATAGAGAAGGAGGTCTTGTGAGGAGCGGAGTAATGTAGCATCAGAGAGCAGCTGGAGGAAAATTGTTGCTTCTCCATAGTCTCAGTTCACATGGATTTTACATCTGCTGCCTGCTGATATCCTAGACACAGTTAAACATCCAGATCCAGCTAGTGTGTACCAAGAAACATCTCTCCCAGCCAGGAGAGGAAGATACCAGGAGGCAAGGTTCAGCAGTTACAGCCTTCAGAAAATAAACAGGAATCATAGGTACCTTACAGTAACAGCTGAAAGAGTATACAATGAACCCGTACCCACAGGGCAAAGCAACAAGCTCATTTATGATCCTATTTTGGGTGGCTCGTGATTACCATTTGCTGTATGAGTGGCCCTAATGGGATCCTATCTCTCAACATTCTTTGATTAAAAATTCAAAAGAGTTGAGTGGGAAATTGTCAGCCAAGAAGCAGCTGCATGCAGTCACATTAAGCCACTATTTGGGGATTCTGATGGGCATCGGCTTTCAGAATACAGTAGTCATAGCAGATTTGTCCATCCATGCTAAATAGTATGGATTGAAGAACCTACTGTATGTATATATGGCAAACCTTACTCTTTTCCTAGTGTGAGATGGGGAAACAGCTCTCATTGTTTGAACACTGTTTGTGTGGAGTAAATTAAATGTTCTGGACTGACATTCTGCGGTTTAACCACAAGATGCCACTGTTTTCCTAACACAGCCTCAGACTGCATAGATATTTCTATATTCATGAAGAGGTGGAGTTT
Organism: Staurois parvus; assembly: GCF_062004578.1. NCBI lineage: Eukaryota > Metazoa > Chordata > Amphibia > Anura > Ranidae > Staurois > Staurois parvus. The sequence goes on along the minus strand of NW_028318344.1, from coordinate 6,252,980 downwards.
TGACTCAGAGTTTAGAGAACAGGAAGTGGGGAGAGAGAGGAGCCATGTTTGGAGGATGGTGAATGAAGGAGCCGGGTGAGCAGAGAATCTGATGGTATCCAGGTGTGAGAGCATCCCTCAGTAAGCAGAGCTGCAGCTAAGTGAAGCTGATCGTGTCCAAGACCCTGATCCTGTTCAGAGAAAAGAAGATTGCTGCCAGGAATGCTGATGAGAGCAGAGGAACAAAGCAACATACACTGCGATACTGCATGCTTGTTGCAGAGACATTAGTTCTGTTCAGAGTCACCAGCGGATGCAAAGCAGACCCGGGTCAGTAAGATCATGCACGCACCTCTTTCATTGTTGGCGCCTAGAGACTGAGACCAGGCCTATAGTTAGTTAGTTAGGGTCTCTGTTTGTGTCAGGCCACAAGTATAATTACTGATCATTGGAAGGACTTCATAACTTAAAGCGACATTTGGAGAGCTGATAAAATCCCACAAACTCAAGCCAAACTGGCGTTTTGCTCAGAAGAAATACTCAGGCACGTGCTACAGGACCAGTTATGGGAGGGGGAATACTGTAGATTTGTGTAAGATTGTAAGCTGTTGTGCAGCACAGCAGGCTAGCCCATACCATACACCCATACACTGATTCCTGCTCTTTTAGGGTAATAATGGGTAAGGTGTGGCAGCTTAATTGTGCCCGCCAGTAGGTAAATTACTACACTTTCTACCTTCATCGATCAGAAGGCGCCACGCTGTGCAGCACAAGGATCTCAGCCTTTGTGCTGGGTGCATGTAAATTTATTGTATGTTCTCAGCATTTGTGGTTGTGTTTATTTGCCACATCTAAGTAAAATTCTGTTGTGGCAAAAGCTGGTGTTGGGGTTGCTTTTCTCGTCCATGACTTCACTGTATCCTGGGGAGCCCACCCCGGTACACGGCTTACAACAGCATTACATATCTTCTTTTTTGTCCCCCGCTGCTCTTATTACCAACGCAGAGGAAAGCCCTCATGACTTGGAACTTACACATGGCCAAGATCTGTCTGTATTGCCTTGCGTGAAATAAGAAAAACAGAGAGCACCAAATGTTCATTTGGTTTCCACCCCTTCTCCTGAAGAAGCTGTACAAAAAATCCACAAAGCGTGTCAATATATTTAGAAGCTCTTTTTCCCTTGGATAACCTACACATCTTTGTGGTTTGTAATAAGGTTATTTAATATGTTAACAATATGGGATCCAGGAATAATTGTGTGAGCTTTAGAAGAGGAAAAACACTATGAACTGGATGGACTGTAGTTTTTATTGGACAAAATTATTTTATTACGGTTCTGATAAAGAAATAGTTTTTATATAACACTTGGTAGTAAAGCCTTGAGCACCACAAAAAGATTTTTTGCCCAAATTATTCTTTTTGTCTAGATATTGTTTTGGATGAGGTGCCTTATAAAATATCCATCAACTATGTTCATTAAAATTATCGATTGTTGGGCATGTAGCCCAAATAAATCCTCCTTCTTCAGCCTAGGTATATTAGAGGGTGTGACAATGCTGGAAGGGTCATTGTCATCCAGAATCAGGGACCCATATATCAGCAACTACTTCAGGGGTATACACTATGATACATTTTTCTATGGATGTACATTTGTAATAGAACAACCACTTTAGTAAACTTGGTGCAGGGGCAGTGAAGACTGGCTTGTGATAACTCTATCTCTATTTATTTTATGCAGGTTACTAAAGAGGCTGAAAGTATCAAAAATGTAATTCCAGTCCATATTTATGAGGACCACGGGTGGATGTTCTAGGTCGTTGTAAAGGCTGAAGGTTGATACATTCCATGCATGATGGTAAAAAACCTGTGTGCAGCTTTCTCCACAGCTCCTCCCTTATACTCACCTGAGCCCCCTCTAGATCCAGCGGTGTGCACAGGAGTCTTGGCTGTCCTGGGTCTCTCTCTCCTCATTAGCTGAGACACAGCAACGAGAATCATTGGGGCCCAGTGCTGTCAATCACAGCCAGTGAGCTAATGAGCAGAGATCGGGGCAGAGCGGATCTGCGGATTTATGTATCTCATTGATGCATAGAGCGGGGCTCGGGAGCTAGTTCACGCCAGTGCCCCCCATAGCAAGTGGCTTGCTGCTGGGGGCACTGATCAAGGGGGAGAAGCACCAGAGGATGACCCGAGAAGAAGCGCATCAGGGCTGCTCTGTGCAAAACCATTGCACAGAGCAGGTAAGTATGATATGTTTGTTATAAAGAAAACCCTTTAGAATCACTTTAAATACTTAGGGCTGCTACACTCATCATCCTCATTTACAGAGCATGACTGTCATTTTATAGCTGTTTAAGTTCCCTCTTGAGGAACTATACACTTCACCTATAGCACACAGCACTAACTAAGCTTTTCAATTCAAGCTACTTTCCCCAAGTCTCTGGGCAGAGTGATTCATGCCTTTCGTAATAATGATTTAAAAGTTGATTCATAATACTATTGGGCCAATCCAGCTGTAGATTAGGATTCAATTCCTGTTACAAAAGACCATCAGTGATTCATGTTTTATTCCCTAGCAATTAGTCTGACACAGATCTGTGGTTCATTCCCAGTGGTAAGACACGGTCATACACAATTCGCCTTCCTCTTTCAGGTCAGTCTAGAGAGAACACTTTTGGATAAAGGCCTTCAAGAAAACAGTATTTAATAAAAAAAATTTTAAGAACAAGGGTGATTTTATTGGAAATATCAATACTGCCCCCATCACAGTGGCAAAAATAGTAAATAGTACATGAAACTCTATTTTATATTAAAGATCCTATTTACTGACAGGCTTTCCTAGGGCCAGCACAGTGTTTGCAATTCTCAAATGAGGTTCTGGAGCGCAGAGGCTTCAAAAAGTCTTGAGAGGGATGAAGTCTCTAACCCTATGTCCAGGTCTTACCAGAGACCAGCAGGTTGTGTGTACAGATGTGCACAGCTCTTATAATCAAGGTCCTGATAGTTGTTCAGGGCTCCTCCTGGGAGACAGGGACTGGGCCAGAGCAGTGGGGAGCTGCAGAAGAGAGAGCCAACAGAGGTGACAGAGAGGTGCAGAGTTGCTTATGAGTACAGTCAGTGGTGTATTTTGGTTTTGTGCTGCCCTAGGCAAGACTAAAATCGGGCACACCCCCACATCTAAATGTGTCCCACCCCTTCATCTGTAACCCCACCCCTTCCTATTTAGGCTCCACCTCTTCCTATTAGAGCTCCACCCACTGACAACAATGGGGCACTATTCCTCCCACTGACATCAATAATGGGGCACTATTCCTCCCACTGACAGCAATGATGGGGCACTATTCCTCCCACTGATACCAACGATGGGGCACTATTCCTCCTACTGACACCAATGATGGGGTACTATTACTTCCACACTGACACCAGTGATGGGGCACTATTCCTCCCACACTGACACCAATAATGGTGCACTATTCCTCCCACACTGACATCAATGATGGGGCACCATTCCTCCCACTGACACCAACGATGGGGCACTATTCCTCCCACACTGGCACTAATGATGGGGCACTTCCTCTCACTGACACCAATGACGGGGCACTATTCCTCCCACACTAGCACTAATGATGGGGCACTGTTCCTCCCACTGACACCAATGATGGGGTACTATTACTTCCACACTGACACCAATGATGGGGCACTATTCCTCCCACACTGGCACTAATGATGGGGCACTTCCTCCCACTGACACCAATCATGGGGCACTATTCCTCCCACACGAGCACTAATGATGGGGCACTATTCCTCCCACTGACACCAACGATGGGGTACTATTACTTCCACACTGACACCAATGATGGGGCACTATTCCTCCCACACTGGCACTAATGATGGGGCACTTCCTCCCACTGACACCAATGATGGGGCACTATTCCTCCCACACTGGCACTAATGATGAGGCACTATTCTTCCTACTGACACCAATGATGGGGTACTATTACTTCCACACTGACACCAATGATGGGGCACTTTTTCTCCCACTGACACCAATCAGAGAGAGAGAGAGGAGGGGGGAGAGAGAGGAGGGGGAGAGAGAGGGAGAGAGAGGGGGGGGAGAAGAGAGAGAGAGAAGGAGAGGGGGGAGAGAGAGAAGGGGGAAGAGGGAGAGGGAGGGGGGAAGAGAGAGGGGCAGAGAGAGAAGGAGAGAGAGGGGGGAAGAGGGGGAGAGAGAAGGAGAGGGGGGAGAGAGACGGGGAGAGGGGGGAAGAGAGAGAGGGGGGAGAGAGAGGGGGAGAGAGAGAGGGAGGGGGAAGAGAGAAAGAGAGGGGGGGTGGGGGGAGGGAGAGAGAGAGGGGGGGAGAGAGGAAAAGAGAGAGAGGGGGGAAGAGAGGGAGGGAGAGGGGGAGTGGGAAATAGAGGGAGGGGGAGAGATGAAGAGAGAGAGGAAGAGTGAGGGAGAGAGAGGGAGAGAGAGAGAAAGAATACACAAGGCTGGCTGGAAGTGTGGGCGGGCAGACACAGGAGGAGAGGACGGGATAAGGAGGCGCAGCTTTCTCTCTCCTCTCCCATCTGTGTGAGGGGAGGGGGGGAACTGTCAGCACTGGGGACTGTATATGCTAACAGATCCCCTGCAGTGCTGGAGGGATAGGGGGGGGCAGCCGTAGGGGAGCATACAGTAGCTGACCGCATGCAGGAGATGGATAGGGGAGGTGACTGGCAGCACATAGAGCAAACGAGAAATCCATGGTCCTCTATGTGCCGCCCGGCCCCTTCTTCAGTTGGCTCCATGGCTGACAGGTTCTCTGTCTCCTCACCCATCCTCGCTGCCGAGCATACACACGAACCCGCCTGAGCACGTCCCCCCTGACCAAGCACAGCCCTTTGCAGTGACAACACTGGTCCCTTCTGCCTGGGGGCGGTGCCGCCCCCCTGAAAAGTGCTGCCCAAGGCAGATGCCTTGTTTGCCTCGCAGAAGATATGCCCCTGAGTACAGTGGTGCTGGTTAATGGTCTGAGGAACCAGCCAAAAGGCCTAAGCTTGAGGCCTGAGCAATGGGGCTGTCAAAGCAAGCCTGGAGATTCATTTATGTATTTTTGTATTTGAAGTGATGGTGGAAACCCTTGAAAGGGAAACCTTTTCTTTCATTAGAATTTTTATTTTCTTTCTTATGTAGCATTACCCCCTTAGGGATTGTTGATGAATTTGGGTCCCCCTATAGTCCCGCACAGCCAGCCAGTTAACATTTTCCACACAAGCTTTCATCCACCGGCAGAAATCAGGCCTTGAGCATTTGTTTTGTTATTTTATTGAGGGGATTAAACTTGGATAGGGTAAGGGGAGTATAGGATGTCCAAGGGAGCTGAAATCTGAGGACATCTTCCTGAACTATTCACAGCTTCTCTTCTCTGACACAGCCTCTGTTGGATTGCATCCAGCAGCTCCAGTTGTACTACCCCAGACCCTATGTGAACTCCTCTTCACCCAGCAATCTGGAGACTTTCTTCCAGAGCAGGGGATCTGTCTCCTGTCCCTTTAAATAAGGTGTACAGTCATTAGCAGAGGACTAATCTGGTTTCCCAACAGAGTGCTCCTTCACCTATCCCCCCAGGGGTTGCAGGTGTACTCACTCAGATCCTCTCCTGTGACATTTGTGGAATGGCTGCTCCTACCAGGCCTATCAGCTGGGCTGTCCCTTCTCTGCCATGCAGGTGGTCCTCTCTCAGAGGGCCAGTGAGTCCTGATTTTTCCTCCTTTCCAGCTCCAGGCTTGCAGGCAAGCCCCATCCCACTAGGCCTCCAGGCAGCCTTCCTCCTCTACCTCATATATTGCTCTCTCCTTATTCTCCTACCACACTCTCCTGCTACTGAGCAGGCTCCAACACATTTTAAGGGAGTCCCATCCCCTTGCCAAGCCTCCTGTTGGGGATTGGCTGTGGTGCCTCAAATGTTCAGCCAACCACATACAAAAAGAACAGAATAGAAAATAAAAGAATAGAATACAACTTTCTTCTGAAACTCGAATTTTGAATAGAATATATTTTGCAACATTTCCACTCTTTTGTAACCAGCCAAGAAAAAGTGTTAATTTTCCATTTTTTTAATGCAATAATGATTAGCTAGGTAATACATTAATGAATTGCAATTTCTCAACCCCTTGGCTTCCAACTGGCATCTTTTTTATTGAATTCCTTGTCAATTCCTTCGAAAGCCCGTGTTTAAAAGGGAGTAAATATTTGTCATATAGCTGTCAGAAAAGCTCTTAGCAAGTCGTATTTTTCTATCAAAATGTATGTGATACTTTAGCAAATCCAGCACAGTTTGGAGCCTGGATGAATAGTTCTTCAGAATATACACCAAAGCTTTTAATCTTCGTCTGTATGAAGTTTTGTATTTAAATCAGAAAAAACATTTACGCTGACAGTACATCTCCCCATATACAATTTTTCTGCTGCTGTCACAAACATTGTATTGGTCTCCACTTTGTTTCGTGACACATCTTTATCTTAATTGAAACTGTCCATCAAAGTGGCCAAGTTTTCTACAGCATAGGTAACAACTGAAGAGAGATTGGTTGCTTGCTAAGGATCACGTTGGATCTGTGGTTTTGAGACTGGAATTACATAAGTATAATAGGCAAGTCTATTTTTATCTGCTGTCATATTCACTACATGATATAAAGTAGTTTTTAACCACAAGCAAACATGCTGCATGTGCAGGTTGTGTTGCTACACAAGGGACCAAAAGTATACGGACATTCTCGGAGGTGATATGGGAAGCCACAAAGAGGTTCAGGTCAGAATAGATCATCCCTATGTCTTTGCAGAGGAATAAAATAATGGAATAATAAAATGATAACCATGAACAAAGAATGTGTTACAACGTTCCAAGGTGAGTTCAACTTGTGTCATCTAGAGTTCAAAAAAGTGTGCAATCAAGAATGTCCATTCAAAAGTGCTTCCAAGCTGCAAAGTGCCAACGTCTTCAACACCTGTTAAGTGCTACTACTTTCCAAGGTGCCTCAAAAGTATTCTCCCTCACCAGAGGTAGTTGACCCCTTGTCTAATAAGAAGGTCAATGTGTCCCAGGATCACTCCTCCACATACTGCTGCACTTTCAGGTAACTGTTCCAAGGTGCTCAGACAGATGGACGCAGACCAAAAATGCTACCATTGCACACCATTGAAAGGTGTTCACAATTGCCCAGTGGTGTAATATGCTGACAGTGGAGTAGTATGTGGAGGAGTGATCATGGGATACATTCAGCATATATTGACCTTCTTATCGGACAAGGAGTCAGCTACCTCTGGTGAGTGAGCATTACTTTTGGGGCACCTTGGAAGGCAGGAGCACTTAACTGGGGTTGAACAGGTTGGCACTTTACAGCTTGGAAGCACTTTTGAATGGACGTTCTTGATTCCACATTTTTTTGCACTTTATATGATACAGGTTGGACTCACATTGGAACAATTTAACACATTCTTTGTTCACAGTTATTTTATTGTGTCACTTTTTTTATTAATTTTATTTTTTAACATTGATTGCATGGAGCACTTTGACATTACAATTGGCATTAGGTAGTTGGTAGCGCTGCTCTCTTTATAATTGTTTAATCACCATCAGTGTAAACAAGTGAGTATGTGGACTGGCAGCTGGGTCAGTTTATAGCACTTTTTTGAGGATTACACCATAGCGCAGGCAATACTTAAATATTTATCACATTACAGGTAGCAAATGAAGTAGTAAACTGTGAAACGTAACAGGCAAAATATGGAGCCATGTGCCACAGTATGTGGTAGATTCTCTATGTCTCCGGAGGATTTCACCTCATTATTAAACAGAACCAAGATGCAGTACCAAATTGCACAGAAGTAACTGAAGCAGTACAGACTGCAGGTCAGGGCTGGCATCAGACACACATAGTTGGGGACAAGCAGCAGGTCAGGGCAGAAATTGAGAACAGTCCAAATGCCAACCAAAAACAGAAAAAGCAGTTTTGAATGTACACATTTGATGTGGGTACTTACTGACTTTACGTTCTGATCTCTATCCTGGAATGTCTAAATAAGGCCAGGCACGTACCTGATGTTTGACCAGTGGAGCAATGTCCAGCAGGTGGTGAAAGCTGCAGGCTGACTGTTACATTTTATTTGCAAATATAACCTACTGTGACATATTCAGATTTTTTACTTATTATTTTAGAGCTTTGAAATTATGAAATAGCAAATTAACATTCTGGGGTAGCTTAGAGATCTCAGAATGATGACTATTCCTAGACATAAAATAAACGTGGCCAAATGCCGATGAAAAAAACTTTGTCTATAAGGTACCTACAGATACTGCCTTCCAAAGATTCTGGAGATATAGTGAGTTGATAGGATGGAACCTTGAGCAATTGCTAACATTTTTTTCTTGAAAGTTTGGTTGGGGCTTGCGTATCCAACTATTATGTTCTGTCATCGGGCACTTTTTATATTGCAGAATTCTGACTTGTTATTCCAAATTTAATAACAATCATATTATTATTATTATCACTACAGCGATCAGCATAAATGAGTACACCCCAACAGATTTGTCAGAAAACCTTTACTTTCCTTTCAGAATCAACATTTACTATGGGACACTATATAGCAAAATATTCCCAAAAATGCGGGCCATTGATTGCAAACAAGATTTGTTATTTTGCACACACGAAAAAATTATTTTTCCTTAAAAATCATTTCAAGACCATGTTGCAAAATGAATACACCCCAATGAAAGTCTTGGGAGCAAAGCTACATTCTAGACAACAAATTCCTAATTAACAAGAATTCAATTACAGGTGAGTCAAATTATTCATTAAACAGGTGTCCAGCAGACAGTTGATTATAAATGGGCATTACTTAACCACTTGCCCTCCTGAGGATTTACCCCCCTTCCTGACCAGGCAATTTTTTGCGTTACGGTGCTGCGTTAATTTTACTGACAATTGTATGGTCATGCAACGCTGAACCCAAATGAAATTTATGCACTTTTTTTCCCACGAATAGTACTTTATTTCGGTGGTATTTGATCACCTGTGCGGTTTTTATTTTTTGCGCTATAAAAAAAAAAAGACCAGTAATTTTGAGAAAAAAACAATATTTTTTACTTTTTGCTATTAAACATGTCCAGTGTACCCCCTACCCAGAATAGCAAAATCATGTATATATACGTGATGTTGCGCACCACTGCCACCCTGTAGCAGTATATCTGCTATAAGGTGGTGGGAAAGCGGTTAACAAAGAAAACCCCTTCCTATTTTAAGCTGTCAGCAATAGCACCACATAGAATAGAAAAATCACAAGACCTGAGAGAGAAAATAATATCTTTACACAAGAAAGGTGAAGGCTACAAGAAGATCAGCAAACAATTACTTATCAGTTAGAATACTGTAGCAAAAGTGATACAAAAATTTAACAAAGATGGAACTGCAACCATATCACAGAGACATCTAGACTGTCCATGGGCGTTAACATCTCGACAGGAGCATCTTCTGATGAGAAGGATTTAAGAAAATTGCCATTCAAGTTCACTGCAGTTAGCTAAAGAAGTTTCCTGTGACACAAAACGGCGTACACTGCAGAGGAATGGCATGCATGGGTGTCATCCACAAAGGAAGCCTCTCCTAAAGCCAATGCACAAAAAAGCTCACCAAGAATTTGCCAGGGACCATGCTGAAAAAGTAGAAGACTACTGGGACTCTTTACTCTAGAGTGATGAGATCAAGATAAGTGTTTTTGGAACTGATGGCTTCAAAACTGTATGGCATCACAAAGGTGAGGAGTACAACGAAAAATACATGGTGCCTACAGTGAAACATGGTGGTGGCAGTGTCTTTCTGTGGAGCTGCATGAGTTCTACTGATGTTGGGGAGCTACATTTCATTGATGGTATGAATTTACAAATGTACTGCTCTATATTGAAAGAGAAGATGCTGCCACCTGTCAGGGAATGAGAAGATCACCGCGGTGCACGAGTCTGCGCATGCGTAGGATCCCGACAAGACATACAGGCAGGCGGGCACTAGGACCCAGGCACGCCTGTCACCAATGATGGCGCCGGGCAGGCACTAGGACCCGGGCGTGCCTGTTGGCGCCGGGCGGGCTATTTAAACTGGCCATTGCAACGTCCAAGTTGCCGTATGGTCTTTATCCTCTGCTTGTGTCCTGATCCTGTGTTTGTACCTTCGTTGCCGAACCCAGCCTGCTCCTGATTACTGCTGACCATCTCCTGCCCTGACCCCTGGCTTGCCTCTGACCACTCTTCTGCCTGCTCCTGATTGTCTGACCTCCTGTTGCTGAACTTGGCCTGTGACCCGACTATCCTTTGCCTGCTGCTCTGATTCCGTTCTGCCTCCACAGTTACCGACCCAGCCTGTCTGACTCCGCTACTTGCTTCACGGTGTGTTCGCATCCAGCCATCCTGCACGGATCTATCCGTTTACTGCTCAGGTCTTCCCTGCCTCTTCACGTCAGGCTCTTACCCAGCTACGTTCCACTAGCGGTCCTCTCTACTACAGTTTGGGTGTACCCGGAGACCTGGTCTCAGCCTGCTCCAAGTCCATCCCCACCATCAGGGGCTCTGGTGAACAAGCAGACTGGGGCTTAGACTCTGCGCCCTGGGGAATCCCGGACTGTGGATCCATAGAGCTACTGCTAGATCATGGCACCATCACTCCGTGTCCTTGGTCGTCATGCACTTTTCCAACATGACAATGGTCCAAAACACACATCTAGGGCCATTGTTTAATTTCTGAAGAACGGGGTGAAAGTTATTCAGTGACCAAGTACTGTATGTCTCCTGATCTGAAACCAATCAAACATCTATGGGGAATTCTGAAGAGACAAGTTGAGCATCACTCTCCATCCAACATCCAGGCTCTAAAAGAGTTTGTTCTTGAAGAATGTAAAAAGATAGATGCTGCAATATGTCTCCAACTTGTTCATTCCATACCTAGAAGACTTGATGCTGTCCTTACAAATCATGGAGGTCATGCAAAATACTAGATGTAGTAGTTTTCGTTATGTATTCATTTTTGCATCAACTAGTTTGAGTAAAACTGAAGATTTTGTAATCTAAGTTATATTATTAACCTTACTTTCATGTAATGAGCTAAACAAATGTTCTATAAAACTCAGTTTTGTCAAAATTTTGGAAATTGTTGTTGTGTTCATTGAGATATTGATTAAAATCTTACTTTTCAAGAAGGTTGTATTCATGTATGCTGAGCACTGTATATAACAATAGTATGTCTGAATTCTAAGATAAGTGTAAATTCCTTAATAATATATCAGAGTTCTAATATGAAGCAGAATAATGTTTAACTTTGTATTGGTAGCATTATTCTTAGTCATAGATCAGTACAGTAGGTTTGAATTTTAAGTTAATTATTTTGGCTAACCTATCATACTATGATATCACTTATTTTCTCAGAGCTCCAAGATAAGAAAATAAAGATATGCTGAAATATGTCAGAATTCTATCAATTTAGAGTTCCAACAGTCAGAATTGTATTTCACTTGTTTTTTTCCTAGCTCTCAAAGTCTATAGCTCAAAGAGAAATTACTATAACTTCTGAGAAATATCTCAACATTCTTAGGGTACATATCTTTGAATCCTGGCTTATTACTGCAGAATATACGTAAGAATTCTTAATTATCAACGAGCTCTGAGAAATTTTTTTAGGGTGGACATAGATGATCAGTTATTTCCCCAAGAATGAAGCAGGGATATATAGTAAAGCTATTTCTTGCACACGTAGGTTGAGTGCCCGGATCCATCCTTGGACTTTACCATACACATTTAATTGTTTTTCACTTTAAACATTTTTATTGGTTAAAGCCCAACTCTGTCCATAATTTTTGCTTTTTTTTTTTTTTTTTTTTTACAAGAGAGAAGGCCTCATGTTTTAAAGCCTTGCTATAGGCATATTCTTTGCGTATTGCTATTCCCCTCACTCTGTAAGTTCAAGCAATTTTTTTTTCTTGTCCTTAATGTGAAGCTTCAAAATTCTCTTATTTGGCTCTTTGACTGGGGATGTTATATCTTTTCCTATCTTTTTTCCTTTTTTTGAGGGGTAGTTTTTGTATATATTTATGTAAACATTTTTGTTTTATACCGTTTGGTATATTTTTGTTTTTTCTCTTTTCTTGAAGCTAGCCTTCCTCCACCATTGCTTTATGACATAAAGTTAAGAGAATGATTTCTTTGCCACAGCTGTGGAGTTAGGAGGCTATATATGTGTCCTGTAAGTTTGATAAAATTTGATAACTAAGGCCTTTGTATGCTGAAACATGTTAGCATTTGTCTTGTATTGGAATATTTTAACCCACATGAAGAAATAAACAAAATACATCTTTTATTGCTGCATTTGCACCTGGTTGCTGACTTTATTGTTGATTAGAATTTTTAATGTACAGCATCCCGGTACAAAAATGGTGAGTATGCATATAGATCACATTTACATAAGGTAAGGCTAGTGTTAGGGTTAGTGGAAGGATTAGACTTACAGGCAGGGTAACTGTAAGGGTGACCTTAGACAGGAACATTACTAAAAATATAGAGGTCCGCAGCTTCAAATACTGTAGCTGCTGACTTTTGCGAAAACAGATACTTACCAGACCGTGGAGTACAGCCCTGTCTTCCCTGAAGGCTGGAGCCGATTCTCTGCTGGGCTTTGGCTCTCCAACAATATGATCTTGATTATGGGAGCCGGCTATGTTTTTCTGAAGTCTCACAGCCATCTCTTCACTGTGCATAGTGTCACTTTGCAACTGGCCCTGAAGCCTCCTGGGACATGTGACATGTCCCAGAAGACTACAGGCGGGATGGATGAGAAGATGGCAAGCTGGATACCCACAAAAGTTAAAATGTACCCACATTTTAAAAATAAATTGCAAATTTAGGGTTACAGAAAGGGCTAATGTGATGGACAGTGTTAAGGTTACAGACAGGGTATTGTGACATGAACGTTAGCATTAAAGGAAGGATTAGTGTGATGGTTAGTGTTAGGGTTACCGACAGAGTCATTGTGACACAGAAAGAAGAATTTCTCACTCTGCCTATTGTATATTGACAGCTGGCCCTTCCAGCTGTCAAAACACCTAAGCAGTTGTCAATTTCCACTTGGCTATTTTGATTTTTCAGTTGAGGAATGTCTGGTGTTTGACCCACTATTTTTGGAACATACACTATTTCTCTATGTTAATTTTCTGACCTTAAAAGCTGATGTACAGAGGAGAAATCCCTGGAATAATTTTCATATTCTATTTGTCTCTCCCAGACACTATGCCAGGGCTGAAAACTTATGTAATGTACTTATGTTGAAGTGAGCAGAAGTGTGCAGCCACAAACATATGTGATATTTGTAAGTAGATTAATCAACTATATTATTCAAATGTTACTCTGTATGCTATACAAACTGACTGAAGGGCTGAAATCACAATGTATACAACCCTTGAATCCAGCATTTTTAAATGAGTCATGGTGGTCAGCTTAATTGATAAAACAAGCCAGTCAGATTTATTTATTTAAGGTACTTACACATGGCCATTAGTTTTTTTAGCGCTTTACACATATGTTCTACACTCACATTAGTCCCTGCTATCATGGAGCTCACAATTTAAGGTCCCTAACTCACATTCATACACACACGTCCTATTTAGATAGGAGCCAGTTAACCTACCATCAATTCTTTGGAGTGTGGGAAGAAACCAGAGGACCCGGAGTAAACCCACACAGGCACAGGGAGAACATGCAAACTGCAAGCAGGTAGTTGTGTAGAAGGGATTCGAACTGACAACCCTAGTGCTGCTAGGCGGAAATGCTAACAATTGCCGGATTCCAAATTCTTCAGCTATTCCTGCTCCAAGAATATCCATGCGTATAATAAGCAGTAAGATACTATTTTATGATTAAATGGTTCTAACACCTTAATGTCCTTAGTCTTGGTGAAGAAAAATGGCTCTGGCCCCTTTCATGTCTCAGTTACATTCTGTTGATCCCATAAGCTGCTTTTCTTGGAACATGCTGCGTTATCCTCCTCAAAATGAGGTGTTGGGTATTCTTATGAAGCACCAGGGTGTCTTTAGTTGCTTCACTGATTTCTTGTCGTATAGCTTAATCTTAGTGATTTTAATTAGTGTGGGATCTTGTACAGGCATGTGCATGTGTTTATAGCATGAACCAAATATTTGGCTATTGCCTAAACATTTTGGCACAAAAATTGGAATTTATCCCTACTATGGAAAGTTGGGAGGTATTGTGTTGAACAATATGGTAAGCCTTGTGTTGGACTGGCTTGCAGTGAATGTGCACCTCCACTTCTCTAATGCACCAAGAGATCACCGAATGATTTTACTTGTTTAATGGAGGTGCTCTTTGAATTGAACCTGTGTTAAAGAAATTTAAACTAACTCCTTACTATGTAGAAAATACTGTCTACCTATACTTACCTTCTCCACTCATGTCTAACTGCCTGATTCATTCTGCAGCCCTTATAAAAATCCTGTGCAAATACTGACCACATGCAATAGTCAGTGCCTATGCTCTGCCAGGCATGTTCCCCACCCACCCACAGTAATAGTGCTCAGTTCTGGAAGGTGACCATTCTGTTGGGAAGCTATGTGCTGTGGTAAATTATGGGCACTGTGCACACCTTCTCTCCACTCCATACGTTATTAAATGCTCTGCACCTGAAATTCCTGCAATGAGCTGTTGTAAAGCATCACTTGAACTCTCATGCAACTGAAATCAGAAAGTTAAAGAGAAGCAATGAAAGGTCTGTAGGTGCAGATGTGTCCTGTATGTGGAAGAATCAAGATTAATACTAGGTCTTTGGTGTAGATCAGGGTGCACAACTAGGTCCTTGGTGTAGATCAGAGTGATCAGGGTACACAAGCAGGTAAGCTAATTGGAAGGTGTGTTCCACACAGCAAGAGGATTTAAGAGTCAGAAGGTCCTCATATGATGTAGCTTATAGCTCATAGTCACACCTCTAATCTAGTAGACAAAGCAGCTTTTCTCAACAAGCGTTCTGTGGAACCCTGGGGTTCCTCCAGAGTTTGCTAGGGATGCCTTGACTAAGGAAGGAAGAATCAAGATTCATACTAGGTCTTTGATGTAGATCAGGGTGCACAACTAGGTCCTTGATGTAGATCAGGGTGATCAGGGTACACAAGCAGGTAAGGTAAATGGAAGGTGCATTCTACACAGCAAGATGATTTAAGAGTCAGAAGGTCCTCATATGATGTAGCTTATAGCTCATAGTCACACCTCTAATCTAGTAGACAAAACAACTTTTCTCAACAAGCGTTCTGTGGAACCCTGGGGTTCCTCCAGAGTTTGCTAGGGATGCCTTGACTAAGGAAGGAAGAATCAAGATTCATACTAGGTCTTTGATGTAGATCAGGGTGCACAACTAGGTCCTTGATGTAGATCAGGGTGATCAGGGTACACAAGCAGGTAAGGTAAATGGAAGGTGCATTCTACACAGCAAGATGATTTAAGAGTCAGAAGGTCCTCATATGATGTAGCTTATAGCTCATAGCCACACCTCTAATCTAGTAGACAAAACAACTTTTCTCAACAAGCGTTCTGTGGAACCCTGGGGTTCCTCCAGAGGTTACTAGGGATGTCTTGAGTAAGGAACAATATTATTTCCGCTATCTGCTATGTATATTTTCTGGCCATTGTTATTTTTTTTAAATAGAATTATTATTACTAAAATGAATAATTTTGTGTATAGAAGCCCTTGGTATCAAACTCATTAAGTACACCTTATTGATGAATCAAGGAATCATTGCCGCTTTAAACCCTTGTTTATATCTCCAGTCTGCAGTGGATCAGGTGCCAGCTTCAGAGCAAAGCTCATCCCCACTCAGAGGAAACAGAATGGGTGCAGCACATCGTCACATCTTTGATACTACATTCAGTGGAACTGGTTTCTCGCATAGTACTCACCTGTGGCCACACTCCTCTGATACATTTCACCCTGAATGGTCCTAGTCCTTATTTTATTTACTCTGATATCTATAACCTATATCTCACGCTAATGTCTCCTGAGCTGTATATAATGCTTATTAGCAGGGGTTCTGTGAGATCTAAACGTTATTTGAAGGGTTTGTTAATGTTAGAAAGGTTGAGAATGGCTGATATAAAGCATGAGCGTAGCAAGTTGGAAAGTTCCCTTGTGTTGTCTGCTCTCATTCATTTCACTAAACAGTGTGTGATTGCTGTTTTAGCACCCACTTGACAGCTCCAACATGAGTTTATTAACATCTCTTTGCTTTTTTTACAGTATGCTAATCACAGTGAACAACAAATGACAACAGAAAGCATGCATAAGCAGACAGTGACACTTCCATCCTGTGTATACTTATTTATAATTGATGTTTTTAGTCACACTAGCACTTACTGTGCACTGAGCCTGCACTTGAAAACAGTCACCGCGCAACAAAAGATTAATAATAAAGAGCGCCACAAATGTTTCCATGGAAACTCATCTGGCTGCTCTTACCTCTTATTTGGTTGATAATCTGTTCTTTCATTAAGCATCTTGTTTCTGGTGTGTTTTGACAGTTTTATAACAGGAGTGCTTATTTACTGCGCCTTGCTAACTGCATGCACCTTAGACTCTGGTGTCATTTTTAAGCTGCAGTTACATTCTATAACATGCTAAATGAAAGAACATCCGCCACTGCTAACAAAAATACTTGCACATTCAGCAATTGACTAATTAGATAACATGCATCTGCCATGATTCTCAGTTCAGTGTTTTAATAATTGCTCTGGAGACAGCACATAGATGAAATGTGGTGTTTTGTCGCCTCATTACATGCAATCCGATTGGGTGCAGTCTATATAAGTGTGGAACACCAAAATAAATGGCGTCGGGACAGCCATTTTCACTGCCAATTTCTTAAAAATTAGTCATGGTGCTCCAGATGAGCAGGGTCAAGGAAAAAAGACGGATAAATAGCCACAAGAGATTTTTTAAAGTGTAGCATTGTATAAATGTTTTAAATGTTTAGAGCAGGTTTTGACATGGGGATATGTAGAGGAAAATGGAATCATGGATGTTTGTGTGTGATTATTCCACGTTCCATCTGGTCGTGCAATGCTCCATCAGGGATATGGTTGCCACATGTGGAGAATATGACTGTTTCCATGCAAAGTGTGGGTAGTTGCATTGTATTTATTTATTTATTTCAGGAACATATATAGCACCATCAATGTATGCAGCGCTTTACATTTACATTGTAAATTCACATCAGTCCCTAACCCTCAATTGGTGAACAATCTAAGGTCCCATTCATACATACACATACTAAGGCCAATTTAGACAGGAACCAATTAACCTACCAGCATGTCTTTGGAGTGTGGGAGGAAACTCACACAGGAAGAACATGCAAGCTCCAGGCAGGTGGTGCCGTGGCTGGGATTTGAACCAACGAACCTAGTACTGCCAGGTGGAAGTACTAACCATTTAGCCACTATGCTGCTCTAGTGTGGATAGTTGCACTCGATGCTTGTCTGTATTTTCTGGAGGCTCTTCCATTGTGCTAGACTGCGATCTGATCTGGCGAACAATGGTAAAGAGGATGAGACCCCAAAATGGAACCAACGTGTGTTCAGCAGAGGTACCTGTTAAATAAAAAGGTGCTTCCAAATTGATTCTTCAGAAAGATTGGTAAATATTGATCATAAGAACAGGTTAAAATGACATGAACACATTTAATGGCTCTTTAGTCAGGAAAAGGTGTACAGCACACTTTAATGGGTGAGATACAGTATGTGTGCATTTCTTCAGCCCAGAGTATACCTCTGCTGACCACACAATGGTTTCATTTTGGGTCCTCATCCTCTTTACAATTACTCAAAAATAGCAGTATGAACATAAAAATCAAGGTATTTTTTGTGTGTGACTTTCAACAGTGAATAATCAAAAAGCAAAAAAAAAAAAAAAAAAAAAAATAAGAAATAATGATTGTATACATTTTCCAGTCAAACACATATAGTACATGAGAAATACTCTTTACTTTTTGGTGCAGCAAAATGCTGCAGGTGGAAACAGACCAGGTATATGTCAATTTTTAATGTAATAAAAGCTACAAGATAAGGGCAAAAATAACATAGAAAATCTGAAATTGAAGGTAGGTGGCCATGGTCATCAGCCAGAATTGGAGCTCACTGATAAAAGCATGATAGCACCTCGGTAATTAGAGCAGCAATTTTTTTGTTTAACACATTGAGCACAAGAAAATAAAACATTCCTGGGTAAACTATTTTTATACATTTACCTCATCGCTTACAGTTTACAACTTCGGTGTTGGTGGTTCCTGCTCTCTAGACTGTAGCCACAGTCCCAATAATGAATCATTCTGTTGGTTTAGTTACTGCTGTCAATGTCCAACTGAGCTTTTTTGGTATAAATGATAGTGATTGCTGGAGTGAGTGTTCTGTTTCAAATGCTGATTTCTGCATTGACATACCTCCACTACAGGGGCAGACTGACAACTCATGAGGCCCTCGGGCAATAGGGGATCATGGGGCCCCTGTGTCATCGCCCACACCCAAAAAAGCTTATGAAAAAGCCAATGAAAGGTACCAGGGGCATCTCATGGGGTGCTCCCGAGTGCTCCAATGGTCAGTCCGCCCCTGCTCTACTATATCCAGTCTGTCCAGACATTATGGTCACCTGCTAACTTCCACAAGCAGCTTAACTCTTTAATATGGTTGAATCCAATGCAATAGTACTTTATGTGATATGAGTCGGTGAGGCTTGAACACTGCAAGCAAAGTTCACTTTGACATACCACAGCTCAAAGCTCAGTAGACACAAGCAATGTTAACCCTTTGTTTTTTTGGCATGGAAAATGGGGTGACACTCAGCAGGTATAGTAGAAAAAGTGTTTGTTTATGGCACTGGATTGCAATGCATTAACAAATATAGCATGTGCTGAATGTTCCCTGCATTAACAACTAGTGCTTAAAGTAGAAGTATGGTCTAAAAGTAAATATGAAAATACAATTCAGCATGGCAGTTTAAGTAAAACAGGGTAGATTATTTTCATTAGTTTGCATAGAAATGTTAAAAAGGTATGTTTGATCTGTGCACCGGCAAGGCTTTCCTCACTTCTTGAAGTCATACTGTATTTCACCATTGTAGATCAATCAGCAAAATGCAGCATTCACCCTTTGTGTCGACTGTGTTCCCTAGAACTAAAGCTTGTAATTGTGACTTCACATTGGGCTATTTTTTCATCATTTGCACTTACAATGTAATGATGCAAAAAACTACGGTTTTGTCAGCATCACTCCCTGCATTACTGAGGACCACCAGAAATAAGGCAAAGAAGAAGACGCCCAGGAATGACATATGACCAGTAATTAGCAAAAAATGCCTCCATGGAGAGATAGGCCCGAAGTTGGGCATTTTGTAAGCCCTATGGAAGTCACAGGAATAAATATTCAGCTGGTTATTTTTTGTGCTGAGATCTTTCATTTTATGGGCCTGTGTCTACTGGCTTTTGTTTCAAGTGGGTTTTGCATTCCCATGAAAGTTTACAGAAATGCAAAACCTGCTGGAAGCAGGTCAAACCTAGGTCAGAACGGTATCAACTGTAGGTCAAATGCACTTCCCAATGAATTATGAATGATCTTAGAACTGTATCAAACTGACGGTATCAACATAAGCCCAAAGTCTGTCAAGACAGCCCATCATAGATTTACCAATACTTTACTATTACAACAGTTGTGTCGGAATATGACTGTGCAGCCTTATGGGCATCAGAGTTTGACCTACTCTACTCTTAATCAGCACTCAGAAACAGAGATAGTCAGACATGCCCCGTACCTCCTTTACAATACTGTATATTTCTGTATAAGGACACTTGTTGGCATGGCAGGGTGTTTTCAATCAAAAATTAAGAATTTACAATTTTTTTGGATGTACAGTATTAATGACTACAGAGCTGCATGCATTTGTGTAATTTATATCTGCCTGGAGTTTAGCTTCAAGGTCTTTAAGGCCTGTGTGCAGAAAGGCCCCATTTTTACTTTACCCCAGTATGACAGCATTTTTCCTACCATTCCCCTTTTACTAAGAGCAGAGTTCTTTTCCACTACTGGTACTACCATACCTTAGCCACCAAAATCTAGCCAGAGGTTACTGTCCTGACCACCTATCTCTGCTTTTAAGTCCTTACGGCGCTGCAGAGGAAACTGATGGGGTAGTTTCACAAGTGATTACTGTAGATGCGTTGCCTTTAGGTAACGTCACATTAATAGCTACTACTTTCCAGCATTCTATAGATAACCACCAGTTATATGGACTGCAGGAAAATAATATACGAAAAATCCTTGGGAAGACACACCAGTGCTATTTTTTCACCTCTTTTCCTTTATACTATCTTTTTAAAATAACAAATGCAATCATTTAGAATTTAGAGTAGCACAAAAAATCTTGTGGGTAAAAAGTACATTTTATTAGAAGTCTAAACATTGGATCAAAAAGAAGGCCAACTAAGGATGGAAGAAGGATAGAGAGGTTTGGTGCCAAAAGAGGGATAGTCCTCTCCAAATGAGGGACACTTGGGAACTATATATTATTTTCATGTAGAGAACTTTTACTTGATTAATGATAGTTTTCCTTTGATAAAGAAAGGGAATGCAAACCCCATAATAGGAGACTATCTTGAGCAAATCGATTGGGTTACGATTCTCCCTCCCTTTCCTCTCCACATAAATCTTTCCTCTAAAAAAAGAGTAATACAAATCTTTATTCTTGTCCTGCATGTTCAGCTCCCCAAGGAAGGACTGGGAACCTTTGTCCTGAGTGGCAAACACAAGCAACTAACTCTTTGTGGTATTGACAGATTTTGGGGGGCATAAAACATTGAAAGTGTGCAGTGGTGCTGCAGTGATTGGTATGGTGAATGATGGGTTTTCATAAGTGCCCTGGTTTACTGTGACACACCATTGCAACTCTTCCAGCATCAGATTCCTTTGTAGCTTTCAACATTTGGTCATATAAGATCTGAGAGCTTGTGGTGCTGGAAACAGATAGCTATATGCCATCAATGATCAGTGTCTGAATGGGAAAGTATCTTCAGTCAGGACCACCAGCCCAACATATCTGAATATTACCAATTGTCCGTTGGCAACCTTGCTCCACAGCTGGAAGGAACACTTGATGACAAAGGTAAGTCATTTCACACTGGAGATGTTATACATCTGACTGATTGCAAGGAAATGTGATCTGCTACTGCTTGCATATAAGGGAAAGGGGGGTGACCGTATAGAGTAACTTCTGACAATTAATTTAGCCATGCTCAGTTTCATTAAACCCTCCAATTATTTTTTCATTATTACTCTAAAAAACTACTTTCTAAGGCTGACATCTGTGTTACTGTTTGTTGCAGTGTGTTGACGTGTTGCTGCTGTTGGATGTTGTTAGATTCCTGTTATGCATATAGGAGAAAAATTAGTGGTTTAAATATTTTTAACCATGTCACATAAAAGCGCACTCTTATTTTGTTACTTCCACAATTCATTGCTCACTCATTAGGTCTCATAATCTGTTCTACTTGCTGTTATTGTTAGAAGGGCGTCCAGAATGAAGTCATTATTACAAAATAAAGCAGACCCTGATAGTTTCTACAGATGGAGGCAGCATTCCCTTTTCATTTAGTTACAAGAAGAAAAATAAAACAGGCAAACTATGAAACTGTAAAAGTTTATTTTTCATGTTTGTAATAAAACACAGCCAGATTGCTTTACTGAAAAAAAAAGATTATAAATAGTCTGATAATGAGCTACTAATTAGCAACCTTTGTTTTATGCATATTAGTATTTTGTCAGGAACATAGACACCTCGAGTAAAGCACCCCATTGGTCATGGCAGATGAATAATACAGAAGAATTGCAGCTCACTATCACCCTCCTATATAATTGGACTGAAAGTCCCCAGGATTGCCTCAAGGCCCACCTATTGATTAGCGTTTTTGCTAAGAACAAGTCAACTTGCGAAAAGAATGTATTTTAGTCATTTCTACATGATTTTTAAAGTTAACGTAAACATGGAGAAGGTTGCATGAACTTAACCCCCCTCCTTTAGAAGTGATTATAAAAATTTGCCAGCTATAGCCCTGATGGATGAAAAATGTAATAACGATACATTTCTTGTTCCCCACATTAATCGACTTTCCATATTATTTTCTAAAATTACAGTTGGAAGCTGTTTAGTTGCTATAAGCAACATGAAATGTTATTTGTGTACATCTGTATCAGTATCTGACTGTGAACAGGGAAGGTTTTAGTTTGTATGATGCCCTAAGCAAAATTGTGGCTTGATGCCTGAAAAAAGTAGATTTCACTCACTATACTTGTAATGATTTTTACTGAAATGATGCCAAGAAAAAAAATGTTAAAATTATATTCAGACGCATACAGAGTCCAATATCTGAAATACTGTATTAGCTTTACAAGATACCAATCAAGGACTAGTGGTATGTAGTACACCCTGCATTTTCAAGTGATCCTTCACCTTGTATGTGGAGTATGCGTTTTAATAGAGGCTGCTGTCCTATTGTACCACTTCCAAATAGACCTTTCATAAACTTCAATTCAGACCGAGCAAATGATACAAAATGTATAGGTAGAGGCAACCTTCAGTAGATCTAAAGACATATTCAGCTGAAGTTATAAAGAAAGCTCAATTTTTAGTCAAGCATGGTCCAAACCTGTTATTTCTCCCATACCACTTTATTGTCACTATTATGCAGCCAACCTCACTGGCTTAGTGGTGGGTTATATACAGTCAGGTCCATAAATATTGGGACATTGACACAATTCTAACATTTTTGACTCTATACACCACCACAATGGTTTTGAAATGAAATGAACAAGATGTGCTTTAACTGCAGACTGTCAGCTTTAGTTTGAGGGTATTTACATCCATATCAGGTGAACGGTGTAGGAATTACAACAGTTTGTATATGTGCCTCCCACTTTTTAAGGGACCAAAAGTAATGGGACAATTGGCTTCTCAGCTGTTCCATGGCCAGGTGTGTGTTATTCCCTCAGTATCCCAATTACAATGAGCAGATAAAAGGTCCAGAGTTCATTTCAAGTGTGCTATTTGCATTTGGAATCTGTTGCTGTCAACCAAAGAGCTGTCACTATGAAGCAAGCCATCATTAGGCTGAAAAAAAAAACAAACCCATCAGAGAGATAGCAAAAACATTAGGCGTGGCCAAAACAACTGTTTGGAACATTCTTAAAAAGAAGGAACGCACCAGTGAGCTCAGCAACACCAAAAGACCCGGAAGACCACGGAAAACAACTGTGGTGGATGACCAAAGAATTCTTTCTCTGGTGAAGAAAACACCCTTCACAACAGTTGGCCAGATCAAGAACACTCTCCAGGAGGTAGTTGTATGTGTGGCAAAGTCAACAATCAAGAGAAGACTTCACCAGAGTGAATACAGAGGGTTCACCACAAGATGTAAACCATTGGTGAGCCTCAAAAACAGGAAGGCCAGATTAGAGTTCGCCAAACGACATCTAAAAAGCCTTCACAGTTCTGGAACAACATCCTATGGACAGATGAGACCAAGATCAACTTGTACCAGAGTGATGGGAAGAGAAGAGTATGGAGAAGGAAAGGAACTGCTCATGATCCTAAGCATACCACCTCATCAGTGAAGCATGGTGGTGGTAGTGTCATGGCGTGGGCATGTATGGCTGCCAACGGAACTGGTTCTCTTGTATTTATTGATGATGTGACTGCTGACAAAAGCAGCAGGATGAATTCTGCAGTGTTTCTGGCAATATTATCTGCTCATATTCAGCCAAATGCTTCAGAACTCATTGGACGCTGCTTCACAGTGCAGATGGACAATGACCCAAAGCATACTGCAAAAGCAACCAAAGAGTTTTTTAAGGTAAAGAAGTGGAATGTTATGCAATGGCCAAGTCAATCACCTGACCTGAATCCGATTGAGCATGCATTTCACTTGCTGAAGACAAAACTGAAGGGAAAATGCCCCAAGAACAAGCAGGAACTGAAGACAGTTGCAGTAGAGGCCTGGCAGAGCATCTCTAGGGATGAAACCCAGTGTCTGGTGATGTCTATGCATTCCAGACTTCAGGCTGTAATTGACTGCAAAGGAATTGCAACCAAGTATTAAAAAGTGAAAGTTTGATTTATGATTATTATTCTGTCCCATTACTTTTGGTCCCTTAAAAAGTGGGAGGCACATATGCAAACTGTTGTAATTCCTACACCGTTCACCTGATTTGGATGTAAATACCCTCACATTAAAGCTGACAGTCTGCAGTTAAAGCACATCTTGTTAATTTCATTTCAAATCCATTGTGGTGGTGTATAGAGCCAAAAATTTTAAAATTATGTCGATGTCCCAATATTTATGGACCTGACTGTATGTATTCATCATATGCTCAGTTTCAGCTACCCAAGTTTGTCCCAGGTCTGTTACCAGTTACGGTAATAAGCCTCCAGTATTAGAAGTATCCTTATTGTAATTTTGACTGCATTAGATTAAAGTTTAGGTTTAGTGAGGGCACAGACAAAGAGATTTTCAGTCAGCCCAATCATTATAGATTAGAGCCAAATGTACCATCTACATACTATATGTTAGCCAAAGAGTATATTCCACAGTGCCATTGACCACATGCTTGTCGAAACACAATAAGGAAAAAAGAAGAAAAAAGAAACTTGTCAATGTTAACAACTGGGCTACCACAACCCTCTAAATAAGAAAAGTAATCATACAGAGCTGATCCCATTCAGATTGCACTGTGTATCAAAAAAGTGCTCATTGGTTGGTTAGTGTTATTCTCGATTCAGAGTTCTCTCCCAATTCCTCTTTTAATCATGTGGCTTCCTGGTGCCAGGATCTTCTACAATAAGGGTCAATTATTGGTCTCCCAGAGCCAGCAAAGAAAAAAAAGGCATGATTGTCAGTTAAAGGACCAGAAATTGGTGGTCGATTCCTTTCAGAAATTGCCCAGAAACATTTTCTAACTCTCAGTAGCAAACTTAATGTGTCCTCCCAATGTCAGTGAAAAACACAGTCCACACATCAAAAACACAAAATTACTTAGTCCCGTAGTTGATTGCTATGACTTACCACAGCAAAAAAAAGTGCATCTCAAAAATGGCTGGGAGTATCCTACGTGAGAATCCAAATTGATGCCCCTATGTGTAGTGCCGAGCTCCTAGAGCAGCTGAGTTAATGGGCTCTTCTAGACTTGCAATTGGTTTACAGCTGCACCAAAGCACTCACCGACCCCCCAGCGGCAATTGAATGATGGAAATCCCTACTCTCAATCATTGCTTCCTGGTTTTGTTTGCTCAGTTTGAAGCTAAGAGGGATAGGGTTTACATGATACCCAAACAGTGAAAAAATCCCTGAAATAGAAACAGCTTCAGCCCCACTCATAGGCCAAGAGTGTGTCTTTAAGCTGAGAACAGTAAATCTTTAATGTGTGCCTTAGGCTGAGACCAGCAATTCCTCAATGTGTGTCTTTAGGCAGAGACCAGTGTAGCAATCATGCACACAGAGATGGACGCGGTCATCCATCTTGCTCCAAACCCCTCCATCTTGTAGCTCTCTCTTCCAAATCAGATTCCTCCGATATCCCCCCTCCCTCTCTGTTGAGTGACATGTGGTCTGGATGACGACAGAGATCACAGGCAGCAAACTCATTGGAAGGGAGTCATGGCTATAAACCCCACTAGCTGGTGCCCCTATGTCTGCGAGACTCTTTCTGGAGAAGGGATCGTAAAGCCATAAACCAAGCCCTCATGGAGCTTCAAAGACATTCCAGGTAGTCCTAAAAACAGACTTACATTTAAAAACTCATTTTTCCATATAATTTTATATCTTCAAATAGGATGTAATTACATAAACACATATTCGGACGGCTCACTCTAATACAAGTCGCCTGGTATATTACACCCCCTTGCTGGCATATACAGGAGAGCAGAAAATCATATCTCCTTAACCATCCAAGCAGGCATGTCATATTTCATACCCCTCCCCAAATGAGGCGATTGGTTCTCTGCTTTAAGGAGACACCCTGCTGAGTTCCTAGAAAAAGCTGAGGTAAGCTGAGTTAAGTTAAGTTGAAGATTCTCCCTTTTAACATCGGAACTAACTTTGGGAGATAAGGCATCCTTTTGGCTCTGAAACCTGATCTGCTTAAAACCAAGGCTGATGGCAAGTACTTTATCCCTCTAAACTTCTTTCTGTTATCTCTTTGCTGTGCTATTGCTGTTTGTATATATATATATATATATATATATTGGCTACATCTTTTTATGTAAATATTTTTATTGCACCTTTTTGACCTTTTAGTAATAAATCTTACTTTCTGAAAGTGTTGAACTGTTTCTAAAGCTCTTTAATGCAAACTAAGAACCCCTGCCTCTGAAGAGAGCTACTGTGTGTGTGCTTTAAACTTCTGTATAACCTGCCGGCGGTGACAGTGGTATACAGACGCTTATGCAAACTTCATAGTGTTATTGCTAATATTGCCGAGTTTCCTCTCTGTACAAAAAGGAGGTGGTGGCAGGGTGAAGGGTTAATTGCGTAATTAACCTGACCCAGTAACAATCGCTCTCAGGCTGCAGGTACACAGGTTGTGGTCCATTAGCTGGAAAATCTATGTGCAGGGTGCAGCTGGGGGCATGGCATTGTTACGCACGTGACAGCGTGGTTTTAGATTGGTGAGAAGGGCTGGGGTCTGACGCCGCGATCGTCACAACCAGCAGTTGACTGAGCAAGCTTTCTGAAGGTATTCCCCTATCTTAGCCTCCTTCTTATTTTCCAGGTGCTGACATCATTGGTATTAGTGGGAGGGATATTGCCCCATTGTTGGAATCAGGAGAAGGAATAGTGCCCCATCATTGGTATCAGTGGAAGGAATAGTGCACTATTGTTGGGGTCATTGGTAGGAATTGTGCCCTTTTGTTGGTATCAGTTACAGGAATTATACACCGTTGTTGGTGTCAGCGAGAAGAATAGTGCCTTGTATCAGTGGGAGGAATAGAGCCACAAGGACTAAATAAAAGGAAGCAAAGGGCCACATCCTGCCCCCCAGGCCACTGCCCTAGGTTTAGGAAAAACTAAAAAAAAACAGAAACATTGACAATTAGAGCTCAGGCTGCCTACATCCTAGCTTTTGCTAAATTTACACTAGTGGCACAGCAGGCTTGACAGTGTCTGTACGCTGGCAAGATCAACATTTATTTTTTCTGTACTTATCCTGAAAAGTGAAGACTAATGCTGACACAACATCTAAGGATTGCTAAGCTGCAACAATATATCAAACTTTTGCATTTGGACTCAGAGACACTTTAAAGCCCATCTGCACTCGGTCCCCAACCTTACCTCTTCTACCCCCCCCATCCCAAATGTTCTCCAAACTGGTAGGAAGAAACAAGCAGACAAGAAACACTACAACAGCCTACGGTGTCCTATGTAGCCCCCCACTGCAAACCCGCTGTTCTGCCTATTTTAATTAGTTATTTTCTGATAATACAATTTTGGTCAGTTTATTGCTTTTGCTTCCACAAATCAAAAAGAAAATGATCTGCCATATAAATGTGATCTTTTCAAGGCCATAGGAAAGAATAACTATGTATTATGTATCCTAATTACATTGTGTTATTGTATTGGCAGGTAGCTCAGGGGCCAGAGATCAAAGAGGTCCCAAAGCTGTTTCCCTGCCTAGGACCCCATTCGGTCTTAATCAAGCTCTGGTTTATCTGAGTAATTATGCTCTTTGTGCCTGGCAATTGTCAGATACAATTGATGTGAATAGATTGTATGTTTTCTCTGGGCAAAATTGTCTTATCAGCAATTGACAACAAATCACTAGGGCAGTGCTGTGCAATTATTTACTTATATTTTAGGACTTGCAGCCTTGAGCTAGAGGAAAATCTCATTTGCACAGTTGCCGGAATGTTAAAATAATTTCTGGGAAAACTACAGGCTGCTGTGGAATTGTTTTAATTCATAAAGCTAATGTAAAACGGGCTCTCCCACTGTCTAATTAAAGAACTTGTCAATGGAGAAATATAGAGCTTGTCATTGCTGACCTTCATCTGAAAATGTTACGTCTCTGGCTGTTGGGCTGCACCACTGGCTGCAATACATTCTAAATCCCTCACCTTGAACAAGTATGTAGATGAGGAATGTCAAATGTCATTATTTATAGGCTTGATCAGGGTCGCTATATCAAAGCACTAAAGCAATAGGATTAGCATGGCAGCTAAGCAATTAGCATTTTCTGAAGTCAGCAATGGCAGCCTCCATAACTGATGTCTGAGTATAACTCTAGCTTTGGGAAATGTGAAAATGTATTGCCCAGTGGATTTTAAAAAATATGAAGTAGTTTTCACTAGAATACACTTTTCTTGATTGTTGTCCCTAGCAGACACCCCACTCCAACTTTATTCAACCCATTTGTGAGCCCCAGCTGTCTTGCACGCAGCCACACAGATGTGTGGCATCATGATTGTGGGCGTGGCTACTCACCGTGCATGTGAGGGTATCTTTCTCTGTGCACGTGCCCACCAATGCCCAGCACCAAGCAAGGACCGCTTCATGTGATAGTCAAACATTATGGCAGTTACCCAGCTTAGAGACTACACTGCGTGTAGCTAAATGACCTGCAGAGTTCCTCTGTAAAGCATTCTGTCCCATGTCACTACACACCTTTCATGCTGTATGCTGGATTTAGGAGGGAATGCCTATGCCCTCTCCACCTGTCCAGCATGCCTCTGTCACCTCACTCCCAGTGGCACTTAGTGTGGACCTCATGCGTGCACTTGGTTAACTCCTTTGCTTCCGTATCATGCGGCTATGCCTTGGGTCTCCGTAATGCAGGGTCGGTCACAGTTGCTGTTAAAAAACGACCACTGGGCAGGGAGTCAGGTCACCGACCCCCTTGCTACTAGAGGACCCATCGCTTGAACAGGTACCACTTTTCATGATAGGCTGCATGTACCTTGCACTAGTTCTGGGTTACCCATGACAATGCATACTTCTTCCTGCCCCGACTCTTCTGCCGAGTAAACCTTTTATAATGGTTTTGCTCCATACCCTACATGTGTGTTACTGACCCTAGTTCTTTCATATGCCAGGAACCATCATGCATCCCTTTGAAGTAACTTCAGAGCAGGCTCAGAGCTGTTGAGGCAACTTTACTGAACATTCTTGTAACACAGTCCAACGTGAAAAGTCAATGAAACATTCCCTGACTATCTCAAATGGGCTGTTTAGGCATACCTTAGCAAGGTGATAGCTCATCTCTTGCTTTGTCTCCATGCTTGGAGATTCTCTGGGCTCCCAGTATCTTCCAACTGACTGCAGGGTGCAGCAGTCCCTCTTGGGACCACATCGGTTATAGCATCTTGCTGAGTGGGCCAAACTCCGAAACCCGGCTTTCCCCCCTTATTTATATCACAGGGTGTGTAGGTTGGGACCAAAAAGCCCAGGAATAGATGTGCAGAGCATTAACCCCTTCCCCAGCCTTGGCCAGCCAACTGCCTAACTAGACCATTGTAGGCAACCAGCCCACATGCTGGCCCGAGCTCACAGGAGAATGCTGTAGAGAACAGCGTTTATGTCACTACAATCAGGATAGTTCACTGCCAACACCAGACAAAAAGAGGAATAATGCCGCTCATCATGTGATCAGCTAGAAGGAATATACAGGGATTTTTTAAAAAATGTGTACGTGTAGGAAGTGTTGGGCTGCTGTTTGTCTTCTGGCCTGAAGTTGGCACAGTGTCACTTTTGTAGAAAACCATTGAGGACTCAGTTGTCCCCAATTATGGGCTCCAGGCAGCCATATTGGGGAGGCTGGCATTTCCTATTTGATGCTGTAATCCCGCTTTGACATTGAAGTGCTTAAATAAGCAGATTCTGTATGCCCCCAGTGTAGGAGTAGGTCTGCGATCGAGTTCCACTCGTTGAGAGAGAGTAGGAGCAGTGATAGGGAGAGGTACCTGATGAGGAGGGAAAGAATGGGTTTCCCATTACAGGATATCTCTTCTGCCAACTTCTTGGAACCTCCCACCATTATCTGGATAAACTGCAAGGACTTTGGAGATCTCAGGGTGACCCTGTAATCTCGATACCTCCTCCAAGTGCTCCTCAATAATTCAGTGGTGTATAAACTCATATTATATTGCTAATGAAAAATGTCCTTGTTTACAGACTGCTTGAAGTGTGTAAACCACAACATATGTGCTGCCATTTCTATAAAACGTCCTTATATCTGTGATCATTTAATTTATTCAATATAAAGCAATTTTTACATATATAGGTATGTTGACTCCTCCCACTTTCCAGGTATGCTAATTAATCCCTGCCCACATTTACAGATGTGCAAGGTTGAGCAGTGGCAGACTGCTTACAGTATACCTGTAGGGACTTTTATCTAGACTTTACAGCCAGCATCTACTGCTATCTGAATGCATCCTCATTTGCACTTGATCTCTTTCAGAGTGACTTTTCAGAGTGGAAAGGGGGTCAGCCTGTGCTCGCCACCCACACATCGGGGGGGGGGGAGTCATGGGCAAAAGTGTTGTATTGCCCTGAAGTTCAACTTATTTTGATGGTCAGCTTGGTTGCTTGCTGTGGCCATGCGTGAGGCAGCCCGCCACCCGCCAACATTCAGGCACCCCAGACGAATGCATTTATGTTTATATGTGGGGGTGACTTTAAATTGGGGGGGGGTGCTTGGGTGCGACTTGCATTTTTTAAAACTTTTTATTTTTGACTCACTATGTTGTTCCCTTGAGTATGGAAGTATTTTCAACTTATTTTTTTCTTTGTTGTATCTCAAATCACCAGCAGCCCCTTTGCAGCCACCATGCATTCCAGTGGTTACCGCATGTCATTTCTCAGGGTTTCCTGATGATGACAATGATGGAACTTGGCTGTGTAATATGAGTTGAAATGGTCCCTTGTGGTCTTCATTTGAAGACCATATGACAGACTAACAACATAGGAGAGCAATTAGGAGACACCAAGGGTCACAGTTGTCACACTAGAACAGGAAATAACTGAGCATGGACCTTCAAATCACAAACAACAGGTAATCTTTTCATAAAAGCTGCAGATTTAAAAATGTAGTAAATTACTTTTGAAGGTACTTTAACATTCTAAAGCTTATATCAATTGTTTGTGATTGTGCTTAGATGTACAGTGCTTTAATAGTAAATATTTGGATTCTTGCATATCCTCAGCCAGTTTAACACATCTGAAGGTGATTGATCAAGCAGGGACAATCCAATCACCCTCAGGGCAAGTCCTTGAAAGAACTCTATATGCTGGTAAGCTTGACAGAGTTTGCAGGTATTTTTAATGGAAAATGGAGGATTCATTTAACTGATCCCCAAGAGCAGTTGACCAGCTCAGGGGACCCCCACAGACATAAGATTGTCACCTGATGCAGCCAATGACTACTGGAATGAGTATCTGTTATTATTTCAGATTTCCATACAGTCTATGAGGTGTGACAATGTAATTCTGGGAATGTCCGCAGTCTAGTGCTATGGTGGTGAGTTTGCACTCGAGTGTGTTCTGACATGTTGTAACTTGCACTTGCCTGGGTGCCAGACCACTTGACTCAGTCTTTATGGAGTACTAGAAAAAAATAACATGTGTGTGCATTGCGCTGTTGGTGGAAAATGAGTGACAGGAATCTGTAGCAGTGGATTAACATCAGATTTTGGTGAAAATTGGCAAGAGTGCGGGTGAAACTACAGCTCTATTACAACAGGTTTATGATGAACATTCCGGGGTCACCTGGATGGGGGGTAGGGTAGCACATAAAGGAACCAGGCTATGCATTTCTCTGTTCCTCTTTGTGTCACCCCTCCTATCTCAGCACCATCTCCTGCAGTGCTGCGGAGGATCTGTCAGCATTTCCTCTGTCTTTCCTTCCTCCCTTCTTTCCCTCCCTTTTTCTTTCCCTCCTTCCTTCTTTCCCTCTGTCTTTCCCTCCTTCCTTCTTTCCCTCCCTTTTTCTTTCCCTCCTTCCTTCTGTCCCTCTGTCTTTCCCTCCTTCCTTCTTTTCCTCCTTCTTTCTTTTCCTCCTTTTTTTCCCCTCCGTCCTTCTTTCCCTCTTTTCTTTTTTCCCTTCATCCTTCTTTTCCTCCTTCCTTTTTTCCCTCCCCGTCTTCCCCTCCTTCCTTCTTTCCTTCTTTCTCTCCCTCCTTCTTTCTTTCCCTCCTTCCTTCTTTCCCTCATTCCTTCCCCACCTTCCTTCTTTTCATACTTCCTTCATTCCCTCTTTCTTTCCCTCCTTCTTTCTTTCCTTCCTTCTTTTCCTCCTTTCCCTCTTTATATCCCTCCTGTCCTTTCCCTCTTTCTTTCCCTACATTCTTCTTTCCCTCCTTCCTTCTTTCCCTCTGTCTTTTTTCCCTCTTTCCTTCTTTCGCTCCTTCCTTGCCTCCTTCATTTCCTCCTTCTTTCCCTCATTCCCTTTTCCCTCCTTTCTTCCTTCCTTCCTTCCTTCTTTCCCTCCTGCCTTCTTTCCCTCTTTCTTTCTCTCTTCTTCCTTCTTTCCCTCTTTCTTTCTCTCTCCTTCCTTCTTTACCTCTTTCTTTCCCTTCTTTCCCTCTTTCTTTCCCTCTTACTTTCTTTCCATCCTTCTTTCTTTTCCTTCTTCTTTCCTTCCTTCCTTCTTTCCCTCCTTCCTTCTTTCCCTTCTTTCCCTCTTTCTTTTCCCACTTCCTTCTTTCCTTCTTTCTTTCCCTCCTTCCTTCTTTCACCTCTTTGTTTTCCTCCTTCCTTCTTTCCCTCCTTCTTTTTTTCTCTCTTTCTTTCTTTCCCTATTTCTTTCCCTCCTTCCATCTTTTCCTCCTTCCTTCTTCCCGCTTTCCCTCCTTCTTTCTTTCTCTCCTTCTTTCCCTCCTTCCTTCTTTCTCTCCTTCCTTCTTCCCCTCCCTCCTTCCTTCCTTCCTTTTTTCTCTCCTACAAAAAAAAGTAAAAAAAAAAAAAAATATATAAAATTATAAAAACATTAATAAAAATAAAAACTACTGACACTAGTGGCGGAACCAGCAGGGTCACAAAGGTTGCTCTGGCGACCTGGCCCTGGGCTTGGGGCTGCTCAGTCCAAAATGCACGGGCCTATTTTTTTGTTGCAATGCGGTCCTGACAATGACGCAAGAAGTGGGCAGTGAAAAACACAAAGGACAGATGCAAATGTGGAAAATTAAAATGTTAAGGGAATTTTTTGGAGGAAAGAACTGGAGCACTGGTCTGACATTGGATTCTCAACCACGACAATGCTCCTGCACTTGATCTGTTAAGTGTTCATGAGTTCCTGGCCCAGAAACACATTCTGAAACCACCTTATTCTCCTAACTTAGCACCCTGTGACTTTTGGCTTTTTCCAAAATTAAAAAATGCCTTAAAAAGAGAAAGATTTGATGACATTCTGGACATGCAGCGCACCGTGTCAAAGATACTGCGCAGCATTTTGGAAAACAAATTCCTTGAATGTTTTCAGCAGTGACACAGTCATCTAGAAAAGTGTGTTGCTTCACCAGGGGGCTACTTTGAAGGTAACAACAGTTGATGTTGTATAGGCAATTTTTTTTTTACAGTTCATTCTGGGAATTAAATTGTCACACTCGTATATATAGCATATATTAGAAAGTCCGTTGTTTCAAGTAAAATGTGAAGCAGTTGGTGAAAATACAATTCATTGATTCAAAATAGCAGTAGCAAAAGAAACCTAAGGATCTTTCCTGCAACATCCAAACAGGTTTTACTTTTCTTTCCCTTAATTACAGCTCTTGCACATGGGGATATGAGCAAGGGGATATGTCAGTAGATGCGTACACGCTCGTACACAATAAGGGCGTATTCCAAGAATGGTGAATGTTCTATTCTTGGAATATAAATACCCTTATGTTATATACACTAAGTGTAGAACTTCCCCCTTAGGGATTGCTGATGAATTGGGTCCCCCTATAGTCCTGCACAGCCAGTCATTCTGCATTTTCCACACAAGCTTGCACTCGGAGTCATAAATCAGTCCTTGAGCTTTGGTTTTGGTATTTGTTGAGGGGATCAGAACTTGGGCAGGGTAAGGGGGGTATAGGATGCCCAAGGGAACTGATAACTGGGGACAACTTCCTGAACTATTCATAAGCTTCTCCTTCTTCAGCAACACAGCCTCTGTTGGAGTGCTAGCCAGCATCTCCTAGTTGTACCAACCCAGACTCTAGATGAACTCCTCTTCACCCAGAAATCTGGAGATTTTCTTCTTGAACAGGGGATCTGGCTCCTGTCCCTTTAACTGAGGTGAACAGTCACTAGTAGAGGGCTAATCTGGTTTCCCACCAGAGTACTACTTCCCCCATCTGCCAAGGGAGTGCAGGTGTATTCACTCAAATCGTTTCATGAACCACTTGTGTGATGGCTGCTGCTATCAGTCCTATCAGCTGGGCTACTTCTTCCTTGCCATACAGGTGGTCCTTGCTCAGGGGGCCAGTGAATCCCGAGCTTTCCTCCTCTCCGACTCCAGGCTTGCAGGCAGGCCCTATCACACTAGGCAGCTTTCCACCTCCAGCCTCACATCTTCCTACTCCTTCTTCCCCCCGACTCCTCACATTCTTCCTACTGAGTAAGCGCTTACACTTTTAAGGGAGTCCCAGCCCCTTGCCAAGCCTTCTGTTGGGAATTGTTTGAGATCCCTCAAGAGTGCAGCCATCCACTCCTCAGAACCACCCACTGCCTCCATGGCCCTCCTCCAAAAGCCTTGGAGCAGGAGGAAATTCTAGAGGGGATGGTCTGCAGAGTTTCTCAGCTCTGACCACAATTTGACCCCTCTGGCTATCACACCTGAGCTGCTAACCAGCTCATGACTAACAATTAGGGTCTAGCTCCCCCTAGCTGAACTAGGAGAGTGTTACATAAGTGTTTATGGTGTGTACCCTAGTATAACTGCACACAACCATTTATGTGTATAGGTCGCTGGACACATCGCCTAGGCTTCCTGAGCATGGGAAATACACAGAAATGTTGACACATGGGCTCAGGGCCCCCATGTGCAAGAGCCCTTACACTGCAACATGATGCAGAAAAATAACCATTGTTGATTTGTTTTAGGACATGGATGGTCAGCCACTTGTAGCATGAAGAGCCACGGGTTTACATTTTTGTACTTGTGGTGAGCTGCATGCAGGCAGCCCATATTGGTGAATAAACCCTTATGCAAATATAAGGCTGGAAATACGTTGGTCGATTTTCGAATGACTTTTCGTTCGAAAATCGGACCTAAGAATAATCGTCCAAATTTCGCTCTGTTAGTGGGGCAATGGCACTGGCCAATTTTTGTGGTTTCTCCCCATTTCGTTTATCGGGCATGCTGGAAAATTAGTGAAAAACAATCTATTTTAAAAATCATTGGTGGCACCATTGGATTACAGAAGGAACAATGTTTTTGATTTTCGATTGAAAAATCGTTCGGAATTTGACCCATGTATGCTTAAATGTTTATGCATGTACTGGCGTATACCCAAATACAGCTGTGCATAGCTATTTACATCCATGTGCAGCTTTGCACAGCACCTGAGCTTCCTGGGTGTGGTAAATATGTCAGAATTTATGATGCATGGGCTCAGGGCATCCATGGCCCTACACTGGCATAACAATGAAAAAATTAGAGAGAACAAACTTTCAGTTATAACCACTGCTGGTTAGCCCCGTATAGAGTGGAGAGCCATCGGTTTATGTTTCTGTACTTGTAGGCAGCCCATATTGGTGAATGAAAGTGTGTCAACTGTACAGACAGCACAGCTGATTTTGACAGCATGGACGGTGCATGCCCTCCAGCGCAGAGCCTGTGCATCCAGGTCCGGGCTATAAATGAACACTAACTTGTACAATATAAGCCCCATCTAAAAAGCATCAGAATGCTCTATAAAATTGCAATATTATTGATCCTTAAGTCCTGTGTTATCAGGGTTTTTGCACACAGCGTTTTACCCTCGGTTCCCACTAGTGGTGATGGAAATCGCTGCGGGACCTGCACTTCGTCCCGCAGCTGCAACCACCCGCACACAAAATGCCGGACCCATGGGGGGGGATGCCATTAATCTTAATGGCATGCCTCTCATACTGGAAATCACACCTCCACTGGGAACTGCAGTTCCCCA
The DNA here is from genome assembly GCF_062004578.1 of Staurois parvus. Classification (NCBI taxonomy): domain Eukaryota; kingdom Metazoa; phylum Chordata; class Amphibia; order Anura; family Ranidae; genus Staurois; species Staurois parvus. The sequence continues at coordinate 6,216,767 of NW_028318344.1, read as the reverse complement.
TGCAAGATGCGTTTTATGAAGAGGTGCAGGGACCTTTTCTCTGCATTTTGCAAGGCACGGTAGCCCATTCAAATGAATGGGCTGCCGTGCCGTGGCCCACAAAATGGCACTAGTGTGAACCGAGGGTTAAGAGATATTTTGTATACCTAGCATAATTTCCCGCATGACTAGGGAGCTGCATGTGCCACGTACAACCTGCCATACAAGCAGAGGCGGACTGACCATTTGGAAATTCGGGCACTGCCCGAGGGCCCGGGGTCAGTAGGGGGCCGCATGAGATGCCCCTGGTACCTTTTTCATAGGCTTTTTTGAGTTTGGGCAAGGACACAGGGGCCCCATGATCCCCTATTGCCCGGGGGCCCCATGAGTTGTCAGTCTGCCCCTGCATACAAGTAAATAGCTGTATGGGCCCAGGCTCCTGCAAAACATTTAACTGAACACAAGTCTGACATAATTTCAAAAGGCATCGGACAAGCACGTGCGGTTAAACAGCGATGCAAAGAAATACTGACATTTACAAGAACACAAATGCACCACCTCCTGCGCTCAGAGACCCAGATCAGTAGATGGCCAATGGATCAATACTATAAAGAGTATAAAGATGTATGGAAGTTCATCCCAGACCGATCAAAGTCTGTGCAGCTCCAATACAAAGCTGGGGAAGCTTGATACAAACTGTAGTGGAAAACAAAAACAGAGCGCACAAACCTTGCGCATTACCTCAGTAAACAGTTAGTAAATTTATTGATTTAGGAGATATACTCACAAGAGTAGTAATAAAACAGGCATATAAAATCCAAAAGCGCATCCTACGATAAGGAGACACATGCGAATCCCATCTGAAGGGGAAATTCTCAGAATGACACTGAAGCGTTTCGAAGGGGGTCCCTTCTTCATCAGAGCTAGTCAGACTGAGAGGGCCCTCTCCTATGTATAGTCAGTACCCATGTGTGAAGACTCCCCTATGGGAGGGCTTTTATCTAACTAAAAACATAATAAAACATTTCCCTTTAACTTTTTCTCTGCCAGAGCCATTTTTGCATTTTTTCTTGCACACGTTTAAAAAATCATTTTAGATTAACTGAATACTGACAGACTGAAGATTACACAAAACCCCTAAAATATTATAGAATTTCTGAAAGCAGACACCCTAAAGAATAAAATAGTGGTAGTTCCAATTTTTTTATGCCACACTATATTAACGCAAAAGTCTACGAAAAGCAAAATTTCAGTAAAAAACGCACTAAAGTGAATTTGAGGGCAAACAAACAACAATATGCCAACATGCCAAACCTCACATTTGTGTACACCTATGAAATGGCGACAAACTTCAGTAACCTACAGTAACCATAGGTCATCAGTTTAGTGTTACGGAGGAGGTCCTGTGCTAGAATTATTGCACTCACTCCGGCGTGCACGGCAATATGTAACATATGTATCACATATGTTTCATGCATAGGTGACCTGACGTGTGCGTGTATGTGAGGGTGGGAGGGACTCAAATTTTTTTTGCTGGTGTGGTATGATTTGAAAATTTTGCATGCTGCATCTTTGGTGCGCTTTTTAAAAGTACCAAAAACACAGCTTCTCCATTGAAATGAATGGGAAATGTATAAAAAATGCACTGCGGTCGCGTTTTTGGTGTCCTTTTTCCACAGGTGTCCACATATATCCACACAAGGCTGTCAATAAAGGGGTACCACCAGTCCTCCTGTACGGGGCCCAGGCCAGCAGGGGGCCCAGGCAGATGGGTGAATTGGATGCGGGCAGAGATGCTGATCGGCATGGCTGGGGGGGGCAATTACTGGAACAGATAACCTGTATAGCTCTCTCTGCAGCAGCTGGAAGATGGCTTCTTTTCTTCCTCCCACTGACTTTCAGCTGAAGTAGAGGGAGTCAGACAGGAGATTGGTCCCAGTAATTGCCCCTCCTGCTGCATCTATTACCCTCCCTGTGCACCATACATTTACCCTACTGCCCAGGCCCCCCTGTGTGCCCCCACCACCCCAGTGCTGCCACCTTCCCTCCTCTCCTCCCACCGGCAACTGCAAACACAAAATAGGATCCCTTAATATGGAGAGTGGGGGAAGGGTCTGATAAATATGTCACATTTACAACCCCCTTCCTTTCCTGAATGAACACAATGAGTGATTGATACCGATCACTCCCTGTGTTCATTCATAATTGTGTTTTATTCTTGTTTTTTTGATTGGCGGGGGGGGGGGGGGGGGTTCATATTGGCTGTATGGGGCCTCATGGTATCTAACAGCAGCCCTGTGTCCATAGGTGCATGATTGGAGTCAGGCAACCAGAAAACGCATTGGAAACACATAAAAAACACATATGCATTTTTAACACATTTTTTCAATGGAGTAGTGTGAAAGTAGCCTAAAGGCTTCTCAAACGCCTATCAATGCCACTCAAAATTGTTAAAATAGGGAGCGGATGCAGGTTTTCACACTGTAGCATTAGCGTTGCCTCCTGTTGTGGTGAGGCAAAAATAATGTTGTCTACAGAGTTTGGCAGGCGTTGACGCTTTGCAACGAACTGCCTCCATTCACTTCTATTGCAATGCGCCACAAACGTCTGTAGGATTTACAGTGCATTTAAGTTGCGGTTGCAAAGCATCAAAAGTGATCATTGGTCATTTTAGTCTTATAACAAATAATAAAGAACAAATCTCACAGGGTGATTGAGGAGTGCTGCAAAGCCTGTACAACGCGTACAAGCCACTCATTAATGCTATAGGTGCATTAATACAAAGGATAAGTTCACCTTTTGTAACATGTTACATATTACACCCATATTCAGGGTCTAACATGTTATGTTCAGACAGGCCCCTGATCCCCGCTTTGACAGCTAGCAGGGGATTTATGTCAGGTACTTAAATAGCACCATCAATCTACACAGCACTTTACATATATATTGTACATTCACATCAGTCCCTAACCATCAAGGAGTGTACAATCTAAGGCCCCTAAGTCACATTCATACATACACATACTAGGACCAATTTAGATAGGATCCAATTAACCTACCAGCATGTCTTTGGAGTTTAGGAGAAAACCAGAGTACCCGGAGGAAACCCACGCAAAACTTCAGCCAGGTGGTGCCATGGTTGGGATTTGAACCAATGACCCTAGTACTGCTAGGCTGATGTGCTAACCATTTAGCCACTGTGCTGCCAATCTTCTCTGCTCACACGGCCGCGTCATTCATTTACAGTCCTCTGTGAATGAGAGACTACAAGTCCCAGCAGCCTTAGCAGCTGTCAGCTTATAGTCCTCAATGAACTACCACGGCACTGTGAAGCACCGCAGTAGTTCATTGAAGCTTCCTGTCAGTATATCGGCTTGCTCATACATCCCGTACGGCAAGTAGATATACTGATAGGTCTGCAGGAGACCTGCATGGGACCACGATCCACTGATCTACTGATGCAGACAAAAATAATAAATGCACATTTTTTTTACCTGCAAAAAAATGTGCATTTATTATTTTTTTTCTAAAAGGTGAACGTATACTTTAATATCAGATGAAGCCTTTTCTATTTGAATGTGACGCAACGTAAGCACATGCGTTTGAATGCAAACTGCAACGTTTGACAAGAAATGGCTGTGTTTCATGTTTTTTGCCTGAAGTCCATCCCTGCAATTTGAGAAGGGCTCATTCACACAGGCGTTGGATTATAAACTCATAATCATGGAATAGAGGGCTTATGGGGACAAATACAATATTTAACCCCTTCCTGCCCAGTGTCATTCGTACAATGTCAATGCTTTTTAATAGCACTGATCACTGTATTAGATGTCAGTGGCAGTTAGTCAGTTCCCCCCAGTGTCAGAATGCCCGCCGCAATCCCGCAGTCCTACTATAAGTCACTGATCGAAGCCATTACTAGTATAAAAAAAAAAAATAAATAAAAATTCCAGTATATATACTGCCATTTGTAGACGATATAACTTTCATGTAAACCAATTAATTTACACATATTGGGAATTTTTTTTTAGCAAAGACATGCCACAGAATACATTTTTGCCTAAATTTATAAAGAAATTTAATTTAAAAAAAATTTTTTTACTGGATATGTTTTATAGCAAAAAGTCAAAAATATAATTTTTTCAAAATTGTCGGCCTTTTTTTATAGCGCAAAAAATAAAAAGCACAGAGGTGATCAAATACCATCGAAATAAAACTATTTGTGGGGAAAAAAGGACATAAATTTAATTTGGGTGCAGCATTGCATGACTGCGCAATTGTCAGTTAAAGTAAGGCAGCGCCTTATCGCAGAAAATGGCCTGATCAGGATGGGGGATAAATCCTCTGGAGGGCAAGTGGTTAATGACCTCCCCCCCCTCCCCAATAGAATAATGAATGTGTTCAGTGTTCCCTCTTCACTCTCTGGGTTCTCCATTCCAATAAATGTAAAGCGGAAGGAGAAATGATACAAGTTACTTTCTACAACCACAATCTTCCTTTGTGTACTGGGGTTGCTAGGTAACCAGAAGGCGACACAGAGCTGCGTGCTGTCCCTCCCAGCCCGGCTGTGATTGGTGGAGGATTTCCCTGACCAGCTACTTCCTGGATACAATCTCCAAGCAAACATCACTGACAACACTGAGCCAAGCTCCACACTTACTGCAGTACAGACTCAGCACTGACTACTTCCCAAAACTTCATCATCTCTCCGGGAATCAGGTACTGGTCACAGGGGAGATCTCCATCACCAATAACAATCAGCAGTGCCATGTCCAGACATGTAGATATCAGACTTTATATCATCTTCTATGTATAGATATGGGACTGTAGATATAAATATGTCAATTCTAGCAGTCATTAACCCCTAAATATCCATTCTCAGCGGTCCTTAGGTCCTGTTCACACTGACATTACAAACAGGCGATTGGGACGCATTTTTGCCACTCCCCCAATGCCTAGCAAAGCAGCCTAAAATGAATAATATGGGCAGTGGTCAGAGCTGAGCACATTTGAAAAACATGTATCATTTGCATTGCTTTGCAATGCTGTGTGCGTTTTTGATGCGTTACTGATGTGTTTTTGCCACGTTTTCTGTTGATTTCAATGGGGGGGGGCATCTTTGGTGTGTTTTTTTTTTATTGCACCAAAAAATGCAGCAAGCAGGACTTTGAAAAACACATCGGACCCGCAACAGATCAGTGTGAAGAGTTCCATAGAAATACATGGTCACACAGTTTTCTGTTGTCTTTTGTAATACAAAAGTGGAAGAAAAGTGGATCAGTGTGAAAGCAACCTTAAAAAGAAAAGAAAAATCAGTTGGAAGGTGAATGGGGTGTGTTTCTTTTTTTTAGTGCACTGTGTGCTAAATGCATCAAAAATGCACACTAAGGCTGGCCATACAATATACAATTTTCTTGAGATTTATGGTTTAGATTTACCAAAAACCATAAAAAAGGAGGTAAAAACTAACAACACTTTCAATTGTATCCAATTAGGCAGGATCTTGCACTACATAGTTGAAGGTAAATGTAAAGGAAATTGGGCAGAAATTGGACAGAAAATTGTATAGTGTATGGCCAGCCTAAAGCGTGGTTCACACCAGCGCAGTTTGCTTTTGATCCGTTTTTGCATTTGCGTTTTTACGCACATGCTTTTGCCACGTTTATACTGCGTTTGCATTTGGTCTTGCTAAAGGGGAAATGTTTTTGTTGCTGGGCAGAATAGAAACACAAAACGCTGCAATAACATGGCAAAAACACACTACATACGTTTCAGCAGCGTCTCCATTGAACACTATTGTAGCAAAAACGCAACTTTTTTTGTGTTTAAAAAAGTCATGGACACTTTCCAAAAAACGCAGTGGCTGAAAAACGCATAGATGTGAACATGTCCCGTAGGAAACCAAGTTAAATGGATTGTAGTGCATTTCTGCAAAAAGCAATAAAAAAAAAACCGCATTGGTGTGAACCAAATCTAATGCTATAGGCATGTTGGTGTCAGCATTAGAATTTTTTGCAAGTGTAAACTTAGCCTAAAAACCCTTTCATTGCCAGAGATTTTTTGTGTTTTTTGCATAAACCTCCAAAACATTTTATATTTTCTGAAGGCAGACGCACTAGGGAATAAAATAGTGGTAGTTCCAATTTTTTATATCACACAATATTACTGTAAGGGTCTAGGAAATGCAAAAAAAAATACACAAGCTCATTTTAGGGCACACAAATGCAATAAATTACCCATTTTTTTGTAAAATATAAAAGATAAGGCTGTATGACTGAGGAAAACAAACAACATTTCCTGTCCCACCTAATCACATCTGTACTTTTAGTCAAACGTCTACCAGAAGAATTATATTCAAATATTAAATTACAGTAATGTAGCCCATAGCAACCAGGTTTAATTTTTTCATGGCCTAATCAAAGTAACCTATACTATATTGAAAAAGTATATTGCCAAAGGTATTAGGGCTCGTTCACACTTGACTGTTTCTCCAATTCTTGCCAAACGCCCCTATAGCGTTTGACAAGCGTTGGTCCGGTGTTTGCGGAGCGTTTTTAACGTTCCGCAAACGCCGCATGCGCAGTTTAGCGGTGGTTGCTAGGCGTTTGCCAAGCGTTAAAAACGCCCCACAAATGCCTATTTTGAATGGTGTTAAAGCTCCGGCCGGGCGTTTGCGGAGCGGCACCATAGACTTGAATAGGAGGCTTCAACTCCTCCTTACTCGACCAGAGGCGTCCGTTTTGCCGCGACGCTAACGCTCCCGTTTGAACAGCACTATGCGCTGCAATGTGCAGATTTTCCCAGGCGTTTGGGAAACGGTAAAAACGCTTCCCAAACGCCTGTCTGCCGTTTGCTAACAAGGCTAGTGTGAACGTAGCCTTAGGACACAAATCCAAATCATTGGATTCAAGTGTTCCATTTACCTCCATGGCCACAGGAGTATAAAATCAAGCACCTAGGCATGCAGACTGCTTCTACAAATATTTGTGAAAGAATGGGTCGCTCTCAGGACCTCAGTGAATTCAAGTGTGGTAATGTGATAGGTTGCCACCTGTGCAGTAAGTCCATCCGTGAAATTTCCTTGCTACTAAATATTCCATGGTCAACTGTTAGTGGTATTATAACAAAGTGGAAGCAACTGGGAACAATAGCAACTCAGCCACAAAGTGGTAGGCCATGTAAAATGACAGAACGGGGTCAACTGTCTGCAGAGTCAATAGCTAAAAACCTCCAAACTTCATGTGGCCTTCAGATTAGCACAACAACAGAGAGAGCGTAGAGAACTTCATGGAATGGATTTTCATGGCCGAGCAGCTGCATCCAAGCCTTACATCACCAAGTGCAATGCAAAGCTTCAGATGCAGTGGTGTAAAGTAGCGGCATGCCACTGGACTCTAGAGCAGTGGAGACGTGTTCTCTGGAGGTATGAATTACACTTCTCTGTCTGGCAATCCAATGGACGTATCTGGGTTTTGGCGGTTGCCAGGAGAACGGTACTTGCCTGACTGCATTGTGTCAAGTGTAAAGTTTGGTGGAGGGGGATTATGGTGTGGGGTTGTTTTTCAGGGGTTGGGCTTGGCTCCTTCGTTCCAGTGAGGGGAACTCTTAAGGCGTCAGCATACCAAGACATTTTGGACAATTTCATGCTCCCAACTTTGTGGGAACAGTTTGGGGATGGCCCCCTCCTGTTCCAACATGACTGCGCACCAGTGCACTAAGCAAGGTCCATAAAGACATGGATGAGTTAGTTTAGGGTGGAGGATCTTGACGGGCCTGCACAGAGTCCTGACCTCAACCCGATAGAACACCTTTGGGATGAATTAGAGCAGAGACCATGAGCCAGGCCTTCTCGTCTGACATTAGTGCCTGATCTTACAAATGCGCTTCTGGAAAAATGGTCAAACCTTCCCATAGACACACTCCTAAACCTTGTGGACAGACTTCCCAGAAGAGTTGAAGCTGTTATAGCTGCTAAGGGTGGGCCAACTCAATATTGAACCCTATGGACTAAGACTGGGGTGCCATTAATGTTCATGTGCGTGTAAACGTAGGCATCCCAATACTTTTGTCAATATAGAGTATATTGGATTAGACAATAGGAGTTTCTGCATGGTTTATCTGGGTATATTTAGAGTACAATGTCCCTTGTCCTGTGCTTATGTGTTGCATATACAGTGTGTCCAATGCAGTCCCAGATTAGTTTCAGGGAATAAAACAATTTGGGCATTTAGAGAGCTTCAAACGATTTCTATCATTTTCCTAGGTCCAGGCTGTCAGTGTGTTGCTCTCTCTTTTTTCTTCATGGCCCTAAACAGGATTGTCATGTAACCACAGAACTCCTGAGCCTTTGTTGACCTTTTTCTGAAAATGCTAGTTCCCTGACCATCATGCTAATCCAGTGGCTTCAAAACTTTTTGAGACCCTGACCCAGGACAAGTATCACTTTCTGGGGGCCTGGCTTAGAACAAACACCACTTACTGCATGCTTGTTCTGGGTACAACACACAAAGTTTTGAAGTCAGGGGATGAGTAAGGCAGCCAGACAACTAGCATTTTCAGAAAGAGTTCAATAATGGAAGCCCTTGTATTTCTTTCAGTTTGGGTTTCCTTGGGATCTGACTGGTTGCTTTGTATTGGTGTACATGTAATACAGCCATTGAATTTTGCACTGCCATAATAAATAAGTCCTTAGTTCCAGTAGAGGAACTTGTATATCTAGGTATGTATGCAATAAACAGATCTCACATCTTTACATTTCACCTAAAGGGCTCATTCACACCTACGGATGTGTGTTATGGTGCATAACACACGTGCACTGATGTGCATTGTAACCAGGGCCAGGGCAATGGTGGGCAGAAGGGTCATGTGCCCTAGGCACAGTGTCTCTATATGGGGTGGTGGGGGGGGGAGCACATGGAGCTTCAGCAGCTCCTTTCTTCTTGTGCCTCCCTGACTGTAGTGACTGCAGTGTCACTCCTGTCAGCTGGCCTTTTTTTTGTTGGAAATCAGTGACACCACAGTTACAGTGACATTTTTTCCTTCTAGTGAAACCACAAATGCAGGGACTTTTTTTTCCAGTGACACCACTAACTCAAGAAAATGTTTTTCTTCAACGCTGAAAGCCCAATATTTGTACAACAATTTTAAACTCTTCAATTTGCTTCAGTGTACCAAAAACATTGGTACTTGTTCATCGTATGCCACAAATAATATGTACATTTCAGCATGTGCAACTATTGCTCCTATTCCATCCAGCTTTTTCACCTGGGGAAAGGGGTGCAATTTCTCATCTTTGCCCTGAGCACTGGATGACCTTGTCCCAGCACTGACAACAACACTGCAGTTCATTGCAAACATACATTGTAATGCTTTCATTTTTTTTAACTTCTTTTATAATGGATTGAAGTGTATTGGAGCACACTGTGCAAAAATGCCACCACTCCCATTTTTTTCTTTTCAGTGCACCTGATGCAGCACACCCCAGTGAACTAAAACTAAAAGACATAAGGCAAAATGCCTTGTTCTTGCTTTGAAGTGCATTGGGCAACACTGCTGGTGTGAGTGGGCCCTTCCAGAAATATTGGTGGGTACCAGTATCCATATTTACCATCAGGACATAGCAATATAACGGTATTTACTTATTTATTGCAATATAAATGTGCATTTATGGATTGGTGACAGGCACTCTTTGATGATTGATGTGTTGATCTAATTAGTTGAATTACCTTCACAATTACTGTCCATAATAATTGTTTCTTTTCCTTCTTAAATGTGATTGAAGAATGCCGCTGAGAAGATCAGCTTCCAGCATCCGCTCTGATAGCAGTGATATGGACACGGAAGGAATGGGTAGGTTTATGTCTTATATATTGGTAAAAAAATTTAGATATATCAAGCTATGGGAGGCCTTCGTTCCTTTGTTATTGCAGGTTTTTGCACGCTAAATGCTGTAGACCAGTTTGAAACAATGTCAGAATTACTTTTACTGTTTAACTTCATGGTGTCATTACAGTATTCGGCAGCAGAACATCTACTGATTTCATGCCTCTATTCCTCTATTTAAATCTCAGACACTAACAGATAGATTTTATGTGCTGCTGTTTAGTAAGAGTTAGGTGACGGACAGCTTGACATTCCCTTGTCATTACTTGGTATTTGATTCTAAAAGTTAGGCTGGCTATACATTAGTGAATTTTCATTTGAAAATCTTTGTGGATGGTTGGGGGAGTTTGCTTTGAATATTAATTATTTAAATAGTATTTGTAGTATCTGTAGTTGCAGTTGTGCTGTACAATCTTCTCTTTCCAAAGTTATCATTGATGACTTTAAAAGAGAAGTATGGCCAACGCTTTTTTGGCCACACTTCTCTTCTGGGTCACAGGAGTGCACATACGTGTGCTCTCCTGTGATCCAGAATCATCCAAGAGTGGGCTAAAGCCTGCTGTTGGCTGTCGTCACAGAGCCGCTGCAGTTTCTAGATGTATCCCGACAATAATTGGTGGGATCCACCCAGATGCCTGACCGGCAGTTGGCTCGGCCTCTCAGCACTCCACTGAGAGCCAGAGCCAGCCACTCTTGCTTTTCCCCTCTTCCTTCCCAGCCCAGCAATCCAGTGAGCGCTGGAGGGGCAGAGCAAAAAACAGTGACTGACAGCCTTATACTTCTAAAGTGCTATAGATAATTATCCAAGGCAATGCATAAATCAAAATATATAGCAATCTACAGGTATACTCTGCCTCTGCCTCTGCAGTGCTGTCTGCCTGCGTCTGTACTCGGATCACCGAGCCTCTCCAGTGCAACGTCGTGACGTCAGAGCCCCTCCCCTACGCGTTGCGTCACAGGGTCACGTGACTTCATCAGGGGGAAATGATTGGATCCAATCAAGAGTATACCTGTAGATTGTCATCTATGCTGACCTGGATTACAACAGAGCTGTATACTATTGTGCAACACCTTAACTGGCAGCAATAACTCTCCTTTTATGCACAAAGATAAGGCACCATGGTCTGTTTTCTTCCTTTTTTCAATTGACCAACACCCCTTGAGCTGGTATAAGGAGGATTGGAGAAGGAAACAACCCCAGGAGGGGAAATAGGAGATCCTCAGAGAGCTGGCCAGTATATCCATTCATGAGCAGCTACACAAGGGGATAAAGGAGAGAACAGGAGAACCCATTTAAATCCACAGCCACCTTCTGAGACAACTAGAACAAGAGCATCATCCCATCTCATCTATCCTGGAAGGATAAAAAGCGTATTTGCCTGGATTCATTCAGGCAAATATAGAGGTGAGCACATAGGGAGACCACTAAGCACTCGGCGAGAGGGAACAAAGAATCCACCTGCACATTTATTTTGAAAGACTTTATATATACTTTTACTTACTATATTATATGCACGTGCACAATTTTTATATGTTTCTGCACAATATGAATAGAGTGATCACAGCAGAATAGAGGTGCATTATTTTAGACATTTATTGATCTGTATACCATTGTACCTCTTAAGGCACCATCACCTTAGGATTGCTAGTCATTAATGTCACCTGCATGAAGATCATAATTTATATTTACTGTTTGAGTCACTAGGTATAGTAATTCATGATTGCTATATATTTTGATTTATGCATTGCCTTGGATAATTATCTATAGCACTTTAGAAGTATAAGTTACATACACTAATATATAGGAGCGAGGCACTATCTATCTATAAATATTATATATACACTAGCAAGTGAGTCAGTGCAAGTGCCAGCGCACCTCACGCATGAAATAAGAAGATTATACTTAAAGTTACTTATTGAACACCTCACTTCATAATAGCTCACAAGCATTCACCATTTATATCAAGTGACTGACAGCCACTGCTCTCTGCTCAGAGCAGACCCAAGAACTGAGCAATCAATGGTCACTTGACCGGTTCTCGAGCTTAGAGCCGGTGGGGGACAGCTGCAGCAGGGAGGTAAGTATGTATGTTTATTTTGACATTTGTGAAGCCTTCAGATGTACTAAGAATTTTTGTACAATGTTTTTGTTTGAAAGTACACTAGTGCACTCTTTCTTGACCAGGATGCCCAGGCATTCCGGGGTGCCTTAAGGTTTTTTCAGGGGTGCCTTGGCAACATGTCTAAAAATTGCCCAAAATATGTATACAAGCCAGGGGGTAGAACAAGCCTGCCTTTTAGTTACACAGTCGCAGGTTTTCATTGTGCACCATTACGACCTTCTAGCCGCCGGTTTCCTGACAACCAATGACATCATCAGTTGATAAGGAGGATGTCAGCTGCCTGCACAGCACCCTAGTTTTACCCTCCCCTCCCCCTCTCCATCAGTGCTGGGGTCACATTAGCTCAGTGTTGGAGAAAAACTGAGGGAGAAGAGAAACATTGGAATACTATTCAGTACCAGGGTGCAAAAGTGTATTTGCTTTGGAAGAATAAATCCCCTCTAATATTGGGTGCCCTACATGTGTGGATGTTGCTGCGTTATAAAAAACGATTAGAATAGTTATTCACGTTTTACAATGGGGTGTTCTTTTAAAATTATGAACAGTCCTGAGGCATCCTTTAAAATTATGGACAGTCCTGAGGCACCCTTTAAAATTATGAACAGTCTTGAGGCACCCCATTCTAAAATTCTAAAATGGGGTGCCTCAAGACTGTCCATAATGTTAAAGGGTGCCTCGGAACTGTCCATAATTTTAAAGGGTGCCTTGATTGAAAAAAGGTTGAGAAACACTGCACTACTGTAGTGTATACCCAGCTTTACCTTCTGCATTGCAAATTGTTCAACAACACTTGTAGGTCTAATAAGTGTTATCTAAACATATACAGTGACACTGTATTCTCTGTCATAGGCCTCATGCACACAGGACATAATTGAAAACTCTCTTAGAAGCTCTTCCTGGTGGCAGCAGCGTTTTGGCAGAAAAAAATGCCTGACACTTGTACAAGCATTTAGGCACGATTACAGGAGTGAAGCACTTGGGCTTTAACCGCCTCCCGCCCGCCATATAATCCAATGACGGATGCAAGGCAGTTCTCTCGTTCTGGAAGGACGTCATATGACGTCCTCCCACTCTAACCGCGCGTGCATGGCTCCGGGGGCGCACAGCACAGAGATCGGTGGTACGCTGTGTCCCTCGAACACAGTGGATCACCGATCAACAAAAAGAGCCAAAGATGTCGGCTTGGTCATGTGATCAGCTATATCCAATTACTGCTGATTGCATGTAAATAAGGAAATGCCGGTTATCAGCATTCCTCAGAGGGGACATCTGAGGGGGCATGTAAATAAGGAAATGCCGGTTATCAGCATTCCTCAGTGTGCCCTGATGATCAGGTACATTGTTGCATGACTGCGCAATTGTCATTCAAAGTGTGACAGCGCTGAAAGATGAAAATTGGCCTGGGCAGGAAGGGGGTATAAGTGCCCTGTATGAAAGTGGTTAATTCATTTAATTGGCCAGAATAATCATTTATTCTGGCCATTGAAATAAATTAACGCTCAAGCTCTAAACGGGCTTAATGTTAACATCCATTTAGATGTGTTTATGTGCGTTTACAAGCATCAAGCATTTTTTCTGCCAAAATTCAGCTTGTCCTGGACGCAATGGCAGTGAGTTTTTTTTTTTGCTGCCTCTAAACTCTGTTGCCACTAAACTCTGTTAAAAGTCTATGTGTGAATGGACACATAAGATAACATGGAGGGGCGTTTGGAAACAGGAAAAAAAATTGCCTGATGTCCCTAAAAGCGGCAGTAAAATTATCCTGGTTGCATGAGGCCTTAATAGAAAGCCCCTGCAAAAGATGTGAGGTATTATCTGGAAGTTTTTGATGCACGTGTCTCCCCGCCACATTCTTTGGTTTCATTTTTCAGTCCATATGTCATATGACACAGTAGTAACAGAGAGGTCAGTGGAAGGAGCCATAAAGCATGGGGGGTGGGGGTTAGTTTGTTCATTGTGTAATAAGACAAAAACATATTTTTAGGCCATTCCAGTGAAGTGCCCTCACAGCGAGTAGCTTGATATGGGGGCACCCGAGCCACTGGTCTGTGTGTCCATTCATAAACAGCTGAGGCTTAGCCCTGCGCCCGCTCTCTCCTCATTGGCTCACTGTCTGTGATTGACAGTAGCAGGAGCCAATGACTCCTGCTGCTGTCTCAGCCAGTGAAGAGGGAGAGACCTGGGATAGTCAAGTCTTTCATGCACATTGCTAGATTGTGATGAAGGTCAGGTAATTATTAGGGGGGCTCGGGGGGCTGATACACACAGAAGGTCTTACCTTCATACATAGAATTCATGGAGGTAAAAAACCTTGAGCCTTTACAAACACTTTAATGCTGAAAATGCCTGAGCAAATCTTTCCAATGGCATCACAGACAAAAACAAATACTTGACAGAAAATGTAATTTTATTCCACTCTACTCAAAACTAAAAAAAGCCTTAAAGTATTACTAAACCCAGGACCCTGCTTTCACTATATCCATTCTTCTGCAATACACAGAACATGGAAATGCAATTATTTTAGTAAAGATAAATTGCTAAATACCTTTTCTCATCAGCAGTATATAGCAGTCATGTGACTTCTATCAGTGTCCGGATGAGCACTGATTAATCTTGTAGGAGGAGTTTTCATTCTCCTTTTACTTTCCTATGAGGCTGCAGGACCCCTGACAGTGATGAATGGCCCGGTGCTGATCACATGCATCCTCCCAAAAAAACCTCTCTAGCAATACACACCAAACTGAGTATGTGCAGATGGCTTCCTAGGGCTCTATACTGTCAGCAGATGAATCTCGCAGTCTCCGCTCTAATTTATCCCAAAGGTGTTCTATTGGGTTGAAGTCAGGACTCTCTGCAGGCCAGTCAAGTTCCTCCACCCCAAACTCGCTCATCCATGACTTTATGAACTTTGCTTTGTGCACTGGTGTGCAGTCATGTTGGAACAGGAAAGGGGCCATCCCCATTCTGTTCCCACAAAGTTGGAAGCATGAAACTGTCCAAAATGTCTTGGTATGCGGATGCCTTAAGAGTTCCTTTCACTGGAACTAAGGGACCAAGCTCAACCTTTGCAAAACAACCCCACACCATAATCCCCCCCCCTTCACCAAACTTTACACTTGTCACAGTGCAGTCAGGCAAGTATTGTTCTTGCAACCACCAAACCCAGACACGTCCATCAGATTGCCAGACAGAAGAATGATTAATCACTCCAGAGAACACGTCTCCACTGCTCTAGAGTCCAGTGGCGCCGTGCTTTACTGCATTCGGTGCTTTGCATTGCACTTGGTGATGTAAGGCTTGGATGCAGCTGCTCGGCCATGGAAACCCATTCCATGAAGCTCTCTACGCACTGTTGTTGTGCTAATCTGAAGGCAACATGAAATTTGGAGGGCTTTAGCTATTGACTTTAGCAGACAATTGTCGACTTCTGCGCATTGTGCGCTTCAACGTGCACTGATCCCGCTCTGTCATTTTACGTGGTCTACCACTTTGTGGCTGAGTTGATGTTGTTCCCAGCTGCTTCAACTGTGTTTTAATACCACTAACAGTTGACCGTGGAATATTTAGTAACAAGGAAATTTCATGGACTAATTGCACAGGTGGCAACCTATCACGGTGCCTCGCTTGAATTCACTGAGCTCCCGAGAGCGACCCATTCTTTCACATTTGTTTGTAGAAGCAGTCTGCATGCCTAGGTGCTTGACTTTAGACACCTGTGGCCATGGAGGTGATTGGAACACCTGAATCCAATAAATTGGAGGGGTGTCCCAATACTTTTGGCAAGATAGTGTATATTATATCTAAAAAAAAAAGATGTGAAAAGATGCTGCAAAGTAAGAATGCTTTCAGAAATAGAAGTGTTAATAATTTATTTTTATATATTAACAAAATGAGTAAATAAGTGAATGGAAATCCAAACCAAATCAATGTTTGGTGTGACTACTCTTTGCCTTCAAAACAGCATCAATTCTTCTAGGTACACTTGCACCCAGTTTTTGTAGGAACTCGGCAGGTAGGTTGTTCCAAACAACTTGGAGAATTAACCACAGATCTTCTGTGGATATATAATTATATACTATATATAAGTAATTTTGGATAGAGTAGGGAAGGGTTAGAGCATTTGTGAGATATTTATTACCATCTGTGCCCCTATTTGGAGTACTGTAAGGGCAAAAAGTCATAGTAAGTTTCTCGGCACAGACAAAAGCGGAAAGTTTATATCAAATAACCACTATACTTTTCCTTTTATGATTTATCTCCATGGCAACAAACTAACAGTTAATGGGGACGGATTCAGCACATTAGCGTGATACCATGGAGATGTCAGGAACACTCATTTTTTTTTTTAAATTCTGTTTACTGAACTCAGACTGTTGCACCTAAGTATAAAAAGTGCATATAAGTTCACAATTACAGTACTTGTATAAAAAAGGGGTGCATATAATCACACATTTAGATATAAAGGGAAATGGTTGGAACTTATGACAATGTTTATACTGCTGTCCATGTCTTCCTTTGCCAGTGAGCACTTCAACATGGTGTCACTGTGACAGAAAAAGAGAGCAAATCTGCAGAAAAAAAAATCTGTAATTTAACGCAACTCCTGCGCTATCCATGGAGTTAGTTTTATGTTAATATTTTTACTTTCATCACCTATCCATTACCTATAAGAAATCAAAGAATTTTGTTGTAAAAAAAATAGTAATGATAAACAAGCCACAAAATGGGCTTTCCATCAGTAATCTTGGCGCTTGGCCCAGGTTAGCAACTGTACTTGCCTGTTAAAATAAATAAGAAGTATATAAAGATAGTCCAAGAAAGCCAGCTTGCAATTTCAGATAATGGTTCATTGCAAACATCCCACTCTTTTATTATAGTGGCACAAATGAACCTTTAACCCAAATAAACACAGGAAGAGCTTTGTAGAGGAAAGTGAAATGCAATTTTGTACAGGATGCTACAACAGTTGCCAGTGATTGCACACTTTATTTCTAGTAGAAAAAATATATATTTTTGAGAGCACAGAACAAATTAGAGGAGTGTGAGCTGTTTATAAAATTCTTGAAGCAGTAGATTGATGGTGCTGGAACCTTAGGTAGATATACTGCGGTACTAATTGATGTGTTTGACAAAATGTACTGTTAAAAACCCTATGGGATGTCTAAGTGATGGGTGGGCTGCTTGCATGAACCAAGCAACTGGAACAGTGGCCTGTGACTGTAGAATAATGTTTGAAGTATGAAAATCAAAGAACTGCACCAAGGTTTAGAGTCTGTAATGAGGTTTTATTCCAAACATATGTCAGGTGATACACCCAGGGCATTAAGGGGGACACACATTGTCCATTGTTCATCAGGGTCTAAAATAAACAGTGTCTGCTGGTAGGGAATCAAATTGAAAGTTTAAGCTCTGTCTTGTGAACACGTGTCCCTCCGCTGCTGAACTAGTGCTGAGGGCTCACAACGCAAGACATAAACTTTCAAATTGAGTGCCTCTATATAAAGGGTCTTAAACCTTAAAAAACTATTTTAAATGTATGCTTTTGCATAGAGGTGTGTTTTTTTGCAGCATTTGGTTTGCGCATTGTCATGTGTTAACGTGCGTTGACATGAATTTTTTTTTTGCAGCGTTAGGTTTGTGCATTGTCATGTGTTAACGTGCGTTGACATGAATTTTTTTTTGCAGCGTTAGGTTTGTGCATTGTCATTTGTTAACGTGCGTTGACATGAATTTTTTTTTTTGCAGCATTAGGTTTGTGCATTGTCATGTGTTAACGTGCGTCGACATGAATTTTTACGTGCGTTTCCATACCTTTCAATGCATTTTTTAATTTAGAATTTGGAGTGGATAGGGTTAGCAGCTATTGACTCATACCAGTTGCCAACGCATCAATATAATTATATAAAATTATTAATGCACTAATGATTTTCAAACCCCCTAAAAGATCATGCCCTGGGGAACATGTACCAATGTAAAATAAAATGCACGGACATTTAGAATTGAAAAAGATGTTTTCGAATGCTGGCAACTGGCATCTTCCATCTGGCTTCTTTTTTCTAAAGAAAAAAAACAGCACACAGACCCGAAAAGTCTTTCAAAATACATAGCAGACCCCTAGGCTTCTTTTATAGATTGTGGGGGACCTTGGGAGGGGTTTGTGTTTTTTGTAAGTCAGCAATGAACTTTTATTTGCTGGCAATTTAAACTGCCTTTTTTTTTTCTTTGTAAATATCACTTTCTGTAGCACATCTTACAGCAAGAATTATAAAACAAATTGCATAGAGACCCCCAAAATGCATACCAGATCCTTTGAGTCTGGTGTGGTTTTTTTAAGGGGGTACCTCACACACACGCACACAAAAAATAATACCTGAGGTCCCCCAGGAAATCCATACCAGACCCTTATCCAAGCATGCAACCTTGCTGGCCAAGAAAGAGGGGACGAGTGAGCATGTGCCCCCCCCAAAAAACCATATCAGGCCACATGCCTTCAACATGGGGTGATCCCCATGTTGATGAGGACAAGGGCCTCTTTTCCACAAACCTGGCTGGGTGTTGTGGAGGTCTGGAAATCTGGAAATTCTCGAAATCTGGAAGCCTACCTAATTAATAAGGAGCCCCCAGAAACTACCCCTCCCCAAGTTAATGAGTATGGGGTACATATTGCCCCTACTTACAAAAAAGGAAAAAAAAAGATGTCACCTAGAAGTAAAGACACCCAATCGTTTGACAAGTCTTTTATTAAAAAAATTGCAATTCTCAAAATTCACAATTCCTGCCGACCTTCCAAAAACATATGTGGCCATATTTAGGCAATGATGTAACCCAATCTCTTCCCCGCCCATTTTCTTTTGTAGCCCAGGATTCCTGGCCATGTAAGCTCTTGCTTTCATAGCAACCACTGACAGCCCAGAAGCTGCCACCTTTTTGCACGTTGAATGCCCTAAATGGTCTGCACTACTAGTGTTCAGTCCGAATGTACTTATGTTCAGGCTGAACACTGAGCTCATCTCTACTCCAATGTGTAACTTTACAAATAACGTATTTTACTGAAGTAATGTTATAAACTGTCCACACTACTGATCATAAAATTTTAGTCCTTCAAAATGGTATTTAGCAGCACATCACTTTATTCAAAGATATGAGATTATAAATCTCTAGAAGATTGTTATCCAGAATAACAGTCCAATTTGTAAGCAATTTCACATATTTTCCCATCTCCGTGGCTCTCATCGCTTGCTCTGAGTCTCTTCCTCTACCCCCTTGAAGGGGGAAGACCTTCTGATCTTCATTGGTATTACATCTTGCAGGTTTTCAGTCACTCTACACTCCTCACTAAAGCAGCCCATGTATTATGTGATTTTCTTTCCTTCCTTCACTGACTATTTTGATGGGAGAATCCCTCACGGAGCGCTATTGTGTTCTGCCGGCAGGGAGTCTTCCTAGCCAGCAGTACACAGTGATCACTGATAGCAGCTATAGCCGCCAGCAGGAATTGCAGATAAAAAATCAGAGAGGCTGGTTGTGCCCAAGTTAATTGATAGATCGACTTGGGTGCCTCCAGGCTGCTCTTTTTTTTTTAACCCACAGTGGTGGGCAAAAACAAAACATCTAAGTGTACAAAAAGTGCATGTGAAACACACATACAAACATGTGCACTTAAGGGTATGGCTCTAGTCCACCTTCCGAAGAAGTAGGACTCTACCCTGAACCTTGAGGCTCAAGGCTCCTGACGGGCAAGGCTCGATGGGGTCCACCTAGCCAAAAGGCCTGGCAGACCCCTCTCCTCATGGTCAACTGAAGCCGACCACTGAGTACTTGATGAGGAGCTCTTTCGATAACCCCAGTTCAGGGGAGGAAGGAACTTAATGGCCACAAGTCCTCCCCCTAGCCTTCAGGGAAGGTCGAGGGACCCACACCTTCCATCCAAGTAAAAGAAACACACACAAAAGTACAAGTGACAACTGTGAGAGAAAAAAATAAAGAAAATAAATAGTGCCAGTACATAGTGCAATTGCTCGGCCTTGCTGCTGGTCTCTGCTGAACCACCCAAGATTCGGTCCATCTATGGCCAGCTTAAGTTCTTCCCATCCCTTGCTGAGGAGGAGTCTCACCAGGGCTGCAGGGTGGGCATTACAATAAAAGGGAACTAAGCTCGTCCTACAGTAACATCACTAAAAACATTTTAAAAACAATGTGCAGGTCCTGTACCAAATATGTAATAATGGTTCACATGCTGTAGTGTTTCTGCCTCATGAATGGGATATTGATCCAGGAATAGCATGCAGTTGAATTTATATCCCAACCAGGTACACAAACTATAGACATAATAGGGTTGATTTACTAAAACTGGAGAGTGCAAAATCTGGTGCAGCTGTGTATTGTAGCCAATTAGCTTCTAACTACAACTTGTTCAGTTAAGTTTTGAAAAAAAGAAAACTGGAACCTGATTGCCAAGCCATCTCCGGTACTCCACTGTGGAGAATATATTTGTAATCCAGGGACTGCAGGATGTTTATATGCCACAGTTCAACAAACACCTGTATCATATGTAATCCAAGCAAAATGGAAATGTTCCACCACAGCAAGGTGAATCCCACATGAAGCATACATCAGTTTAGAAAATAATGTTCCTAATTGGTTGTGCTGTGGACAGATAAAGCAAACGGTGCTTATGGAGGATATCACATGGGACGTTCTACAAGCATAATAAGTTTCAATGATGATGCCATTCAAGAAAAAGAACAATGATGTCTCTGTGGTAAATTCAGCTTCAAAAAGGTGTTTAAGCATATGGAGATAAATCCCAATATATGGTGATCCCCAGAGCACCACCATGTAGTGTCACTGTGATCTGATAATGTCGAGGACACAATGTTTTTAATGATGGCGTTGTCTTAAATAACAAGGCTAATTTACATACATGCAACATACTTCATGGTATTTTTTTCAGTGTGCATTCATTTTTGTTATAGGTGTCTGTCTAAGAGACCTTTGTAGTTTTATTCTGTTATCTAATGCAAGACACCATACCCTTTATTGTTGTCCAAATATTTTACATTAATAAAGTACAGCAGGCAGAATGAGACTCCCTTACTTGGCTTCCTAATGGTTATATTAGGGATGAAACAGTGAACGTCACTAGTAATATCCTGCCACCACAGTCCCTGTGAGATATTACAAAAATTGAAAATTATTATGTTTTGATTGACACACATTGAACAGATGGATGTAACATATGATTTTCCTTTTTTTCATACAGTTGCCTTTTTATATTATTTTTTCTAGCGGATAGTGAGCTGGCCAAGCTACAGCGCATTTTTCGCCTGAAGGAGGGACAGCGTCAAGCAACCACTATCGGGAAAAAGGAACAAATACGGAGACAGCAGTATGTATTCCTTAACCAAGATTTGTTCAGTTAATCTGCCGCAGACTGACATCTCTCTTCAACAGGCAGAATGCAGCCTCAGGGAATTTTCTCTTAATGTCATGTCATTAGTGCAGCATGGTATTCGGGGAGATGCCAATTGAAAACATGTGGCAAAGCAAGACACCTGCCATTCCTGTCATACTGTATGTCTTGTTTGAAGAGAAGCTGTGCAAATAACTCTAAGTATGTGCAAATGTAATACAGCACATAGTGGAATTTGACAAGCTTATGTGACGCATGTACTGCTTTATTATTAAAGCAAAGACACACATGGGGGAATGTATGGAGTCAATCTCATGGAGAGGCCGTAGGAGAAAGCTGCCGACGGATTCTTGGTTTGTCACCCCCCCTCTAGTGGTCAAAAATAATATGTACTAGTTTTCCGACTCTAAGGGTTGAGGCTTTGTTGTTACATGATTGATACATTTCTAGATCATGTTTGTGTTTTGTATTAAGGCTTTTAGATGCATTTTCTCGTGTTTATGTATGTTATGTTCTCATTCTGTTTACCAAGCAAAAACCTCTAAACAAGCATGTATATAAAAGAAGATTGTGAACACTTACCTTACCTTACCCACTGCCCAAGCTGCTTTAATGCCATTCAGTTGATGAGAAATCTTCATAGGAATTCCACAGGGAAAGCAGCCCTTCTAGGTGTGTTATCTCCTGTGCCTTCTGCAGTCTGCATTGGTTCCTCCTGCTGATCTCCACATCAGTACCATGTCTTTTAATGCTTGGAAGTCAGCAGGAGGAACCATTGAGCCTTGTTGAGGTCACTAGACATTTTGCATGGCCGAAAATTTTGTTTTTTTTTTTCATTTTCGTTTCAGCCATTAATTGAAAATTTTCAGTTCGTCACATTGTTATGTTGAACAGATTCCTTTTCAGGATTTGCTTTGTATCTTTGGCATTCATTTCGTATATTCTTACAATCTCCTAGATTGTAAGCTCGAAAGAGCAGGGCCCTCGATCCCCTCATGTTTTGCATTGTATTGTTATTGTTCTGTCACATGTTCTGTCCCCCTTTGTAATGTACAGCACTGAGCGAACTATTGGCGCTTTATAAATACTGTATAATAATAATAATAATATATTCGTTTTGTACCGAAAGGATTCGATGTTGTGAAGAATAGCTGATAGCAGAATGTAAATAAAGTGACAGCATTAAATAATAATTTTTTGCCCTTTTGGTCTGGTTTGGATTTTGACAGGAATGCCATGCCAAACTTTTTTAAAAATGGCGTGGAGTCCCCCCCAAAATCCATACCAGACCCTTATCCGAGCATGCAGCCTGAATAGGCAAGAAAGGGGGTTGGGGGTGGGGGGTGGCAAGCAAGTGGAGAGGAGCTTTGGTGGAAGGGGGCTCAAAACATCTTATCCCCATGTTGATGAGGACAAGGGTCTCTTCCCCACAACCCTGGCCAGTGGTTGTAGGGGTCTGCAGATGGGGAGCTTATCAGAATCTGGAAGCACCGGATCCTGACTGCCACCTATTTGGATGAGTGTGGGGTACTATGTACCACTACTCATTCACCAAAAAAAATGTCAAAGTAAATAAAAACACAAACACAGTTTTTGACAAGTCCTTTTTAAACCCACTCCCCTCAAAAACTGTCCTCCAAAGTAGATCCAACGTCAATCATCATGAATGCCGAACCACACAAAAAAAAAAATGCCGGGTGCCGAACATGTGTCCGGTGCAGGGACACATGCCTAATGACAGGTAAACATGGGTGCTGTCTCTTTCACACCTGTCATTGGGCGAGTGTCACCAGATGACCCCACCCTCATCTTTACCTGTCATTTAGTCTGTGTCCCTGGATGGTAAAGGTCATGTACGCTGGGTGACAGGCTTTACATTTACTATCACTTAATGAGCTGGTGACAATGGGTCATCAGAGCAAACAGAGAGTGAATATCCCCAGCAGGAACACAGACATCAATAAACACCTTACAGAACTTCTTACTATTTTCTAGTCTATCCTAAACCTAAACATATGTTTGTCTTAAGATGTACCTGTTGTGAGCTTATCATTGTTTATATTTACATTGATATCACCTATCAGAAATGTGAATTTGAACTGTATTTGGGCATTCCCTAGCTGATTATTTCTGAGAAAACACACACACACTGGATATAGACTCACTATATCAGTATCAGCTGGTATTGCCAGCAGTAACCTATGCACGGGACACCCAGGAACAGTCCAAGTAGGTTTGTCTTGTAATTTTATTCATCAAGGCAGCAAGCAAATACAATTTTCTTAGAATAAAACAAGTGAATCATCTGCATGTCTGGCCCATTAACTGAACTCAGATCCGTTCTTGACTTACATAGTACCCCATATTGGGTTCCCCAAAACAAACAGGCAGTATTTGTATGGTTTTAGCGTTCTGTTAGCACTCTCTCCTTCACCCTCTAACAGCAGAGAGAGTGAGAGAGAGCTCCGAGCACCAGTTATCTCACATAAATAAAGACTTGTGGTCAACTGAGAATTATAATAAGGTCTGGCTAACAGATAAGATGTGGACCTCAGAATGGAGGCTTATTCCCGCCAAAAGCTCTACAAGGCCCCCAGACTGCAGCACCACAAACAGAACTTATTGTGTTTCTGAGAAAACAAAAAGTCTGTTCTTTCCAGATCATCCCTGGAGCCTTTCAATATGTGAATGCAAAAAAAACCTAGGTGATACATACTGTATATATTATCTACAATCATACCATCCAGTGCTATATATATATATCCATTACCATAAGATCATACCCTGACCATGAACAGTGCAGTCACAGGACTGCTCATTAGCTGCTCTTAAATTGTTGGTAAAGTGAAGTGTTAATTGTCTGTATTTGGCAATTTCAGCAACTTCCTCTTAGAACAGTAAATGAAGTCCTGAATTCGTATTTGAATCATTTTTCACAGTGTATTTTTCATCTCCTGTACAACACTCAGGTGGTACAGCTGTCCTGCCGTTCAGTTTCAGAACTTGGCACTGGGCAGAGCCAAACACAATGAGGGGCTATCTCAAAATGAAATAAATCACTCATTCTTAAGTCTTCCCACTTGGATTGCCAGCACTGGTCAGATTTCATCCAGGTAGTCTGCATCAGAGCTGATGCCTGAAAACGGGTCATTTTGTGCAGGGTGGAGATTAACACCTTGCTCAGGCGCTTATCAAGTAGTGTGAACTTGTGTCACATACGTTCTGTCTTACGGTGTTTCCCGGTGATTTATTGCTATATAATATAAAGAATGCCTCAGTACGATTTAGCCTTAAAAAATCTTTGACCTACATAAAAATGGCAAGACAAAGGACTAATACATTGTCATATTTCTCATGAGACATTCTTACTGTTGATGGCAATGCTTAAATGGCACATATTGTTGCCCTTTATATAGAACTGTTTATATTCACATTGATCGTATTTATGGCAAAGTTAATCCTTGTACCTTTTATACACTTCCCATGTTTTTTTCTAATACAGTCTGTATTATGTGTTAATTTAGATGACATGTTATAGATGGCATGTATATACACTGCTCAAAAAAATGGAAAGGAACACTTTTTAATCAGAGTATAGCATCAAGTCAGTTAAACTCTTGGGATATTGATCTGGTCAGTTAAGTAGCAGAGGGGGTTGTTAATCAGTTTCAGTTGCTTTGGTGTTAATGAAATTAACAACAGGTGCACTAAATGGGCAACAATGAGACAATCCCCAAAACAGGAATGGTTTACAGGTGGAGGCCACTCACATTTTTTTCCCTACTCATCTTTTCTAACTGTTTTTCCCTAGTTTTTCATTTGGCTAGGGTCAGTGCCACTACTGGTGGCATGAGGCGATACCTGGACCCTACAGAGGTTGCACAGGCAGTTCAACTCTTCCAGGATGGCACATGAATATGTGCCATTGCCAGAAAGTTTGCTGTGTGTCCCAGCACAGTCTCAAGAGCATGGAGGAGATTCCAGGAGACAGGCAGTTACTCTGGGAGAGCTGGGCAGGGCCGTAGAAGGTCCTTAACCCATAAGCAGGGCCGGTATCTGCTCCTTTGTGCAAGGATGAATAGGATGAGCACTGCCAGAGCCCTACCAAATGACCTCCAGCAGGCCACTGGTGTGAATGTCTCTGACCAAACAATCAGAAACAGACTTCATGAGGGTGACCTGAGGGCCCAACATGCTCTAGTGGGCCCTGTGCTCACTGCCCAGAACCACAGAGCTCAATTGGCATTTGCCAGTCGAACACCAGAATTGGCAGGTCCACCACTGGCGCCCTGTGGTTTTCACAGATGAGAGCAGGCTCACCTTGAGCACATGTGACAGACGTGAAAGGGTCTGGAGAAGCCATGGAGAACATTATGCTGCCTGTAACATCGTTCAGCATGACTGCTTTGGTGGTGGGTTAGTGATGGTTTGGGGAGGCATATTCATGGAGGGACGCACAGACTTCTACAGGCTAGACAATGGCACCCTGACTACCATTAGGTAAGGGGATGAAATCCTTGGTCCCATTGTCAGACCCTACGCTGGTGCAGTAGGTCCTGGGTTCCTCCTGATGCACGACAATGCCCGACCTTATGTGGCGAGATTATGCAGGCAGTTCCTGGAGGATGAAGGAACTGATACCATTGAATGGCCCCCACGCTTGCCTAACCTAAATCCAATAGAACACCTCTGGGATATCATGTTTCGGTCCATCCAACACCGCCAGGTTGCACCTCAGACTGTCCAGGTGCTCAGTGATGCCCTGGTCCAGATCTGGGAGGAAATACTCCAGGACATCATCCATCGTCATTGTCAGGCATTCACACAAGCACATGGGGGCCATACAAACTACTGAGTACCATTTTGAGTTGCTGCAATGAAATTTCAGCTAAATGGACTAGCCTGCTGCATCATTTTTTCACTTTGATTTTTTGGGGTGTCTTTGAATTCAGTCCTCTGTAGGTTGATAATTTTCATTTCCATCAAGTGATGGGGCATCCTTACGTTCCTAACACATTACCCAGTCCTTCAGTATATCAGTATATCAGTATAGATATCCTCTATAAATATCCAGCATGATATTTTTCCCCATTGAGAGATGATGTGTTTTCAAGTGTTCCTTTAATTTTTTTGAGAAGTGTGTGTATATATATATATATATATATAATGATAGGCAAAAGTTTTGGGATGCCTGCCTTTACACTCACATGAACTATAATGGCATCTTATTCTTAGTCCGTAGGGTTCAATATTGAGTTGGCCCGCCCTTTGCAGCTATAACAGCTTCAACTCTTCTGGGAAGGCCGCCCACAAGGTTTAGGAGTGTGTCTGTGGGAAGGTTTGACCATTCTTCCAGAAGCGCATTTGTGAGGTCAGGCACTGATGTCGGACAAGAAGGCCCGGCTTGCAGTCTCTGCTCTAATTCATCCCAAAGGTGTTCTATTGGGTTGAGGTCAGGACTGTGCAGGCCAGTCAAGTTCCTCCACCCCAAACTCGCTCATCTATGTCTTTATGGGCCTTGCTTTGTGCACTGGTGCGCAATCATGTTGGAAAAGGAATCGGCCATCCCTAAACTATTCCCACAAAGTTGGTAGCATTAAATTGTCCAAAATGTCTTGGTATGCTGATGCCTTAAGAGTTCCCTTCACTGGAACTAGGGGGCCAAGCCCAACCCCTGAAAAACAACTCCACACCACAATCCCCCCCCCCAGTACCAATCTTTACACTTGGTACCATGCAGTCAGGCAAGTTCCATTCTCCTGGCAAATGCTAAACCCAGACACAAAACATGAAAGTGCAATTATTTTAGTAAATATACACTGCTAAATACCTTTTCTCTTTAGAACAAGCTGTTAGAACAAGCTGTTAGAACAAGCTGGGACTTTTATCAGTGCTCAGTAGAGCACTGGTTAAAGTTTGTAGGAGGAGTTTTCTTTCTGCTCTAGGAGGATGACCTCTGTCTGGACAATGCTGATTAGCCCTGTGCTGATCACATGCACTCTCCAAAAAAAAAAAAATCTCAAGCAATACACACCAAACTAAGCATGTGCATAGTGACTCCACATGACAAATCCTATCAGGAGATAAGAGGGGGGCACTGGAAGAAGGGGAGTATCAGAGAAGTCGGGATCAAACAGCGTTTTTACAAATTGCAGAGGTTTAACCCTGTAGGTTCCAAAGTGAGTATAACAACCATGCTTTACTGCAAATACAGTCTGATTTTAGTGTTGTGGATTTAGTAACACTTTAAGTTAAATTATAAGTTCATCTTTGGGAACATGCAACATGTTCAACCCCCTTGTAGGGTGGAACATGTAACATGTTCCCACTCCTACAGCCTCTCGCCGGTTTCCCCCCGTGACAGCGGGCTGGGGACCTTCTCCCTACACCCACTGTCATAATTTGAAAATAATGCGGCTGTTCTTTTCCTGTGAATGAATGAACTACCGACAGCCATTGTAGCAGATGGCTTGCAGTTCTCAGTGAACTACCATGGCATGGATGAACGCTCTAGGTAGTTTATTGAGTCTTCCTGTCATTGTGTATATAAAGTACGAGCAGACAGATACACTGACAGTCTGCAGGAGACTGAGAATGCACACAAGATCTGCTGATCGCAGGTGCAATGCTTTACAGGCTACTATAAAAATAAATAAATAAATAAATGCACTTTTTTTTTTTACCTGCAAAAAAATGTTCATTAATTTTTTTTAATTTTTTTTTTAGAGAGGTGAACTTATTCTTTAAGCAACACATGCTGCTGCTGCTCAATCTGGATTGGGCATCTAGGCATCAATGACCTCTATTCACAAACATGTAAAATAATGCACAGGTTTTTGGGGATCCTTTGTCATATACTAAATATTTATTTGTAAAGCAAATATTCTTTAAAAAACAGAAGTAAAGCATACATTTAAAAGACATATAAACTGAGAAATTAAAATGAAGTTACCAAAGCCATTATGGTGTCCCTGTCAAATGAATGCAAGCAATGTATATGTTGGCCATGATAATACACATTTTAACATCTACAATTACTTCTTCGATGTGACCCCAGAGTGCTGATATCCACCATACTCCAAACATTCCAATTCTTCATTTCACATGTGCACATTAAAAGAGATTGCTCACTTCCTTATGGATGGAACAAATGAAGATCTTGCCAGGAAACTTTGACAATGAGATTGGTTACAGCACCTTTGCCACAGAAAATGCTCAGATCCAACTCATCACTTGTGAAGATTGCATAGCTGTTGGCCAATCTAAATGCCATGCTTTGAAAGAAATTTGTGCTAGTTCTTTCAAAACAATGATTGCTTGCAGGTTTTGGTTGGTTGGAGGCACTTCATGTGCTTCTTTGACTTTAAAACTCCACACTTACAAAACTCAGTCCAGATCCCAATCTCCAAAACATGGGAAAGACATGTGAAAGTGTATTTTGGAGGTGGAGCCTCCTTTGAGATTAACAAACACTAGGATTGCTCTTGATTGTAATGAAAGTATCTGGGTAGGTGACCAATATGACTATTTTATCTGATATATTGTAAAAGTAGCAGTCACCTAATAGTTATAAACTTGTTTTTCCATCACAATTTAGTATCTCTCCCTATATTCCTTGCAGCTTATCACCTTCTATGTGATAAAAGCACATAGTACACAGGCAGAATATCCATCCTTTTCTCAGCCATGAATTATTAATGAAGCCAAAGCTTTGTCATGACTGGGAACCTTCATTTCCAGGAAGCACTACATATGTCACTTATGACAGCTCTTATGACACGTCCTATGACAGCTTTCTGTTAATACAGAAAGTATATTTACCTGCTGACTGAACAAGGTTGTGACTGCTAATAACTCTTCTGAGTGTTGAATGTGCATAGTTCAGAGTATATTGTTTAAAATTTATCTCTGCTTCTGAAATCAAATTTGAAAAAGACCCACTATATGTTTGTCTTCCCATTCACACACAGCATAGCTCAGACCTGGGAAATCTGAGTCCCCAGGGCCACATCTTGCCCTTTGACTGTCCCTCTCTGGCCTGCAATGCCTCCCCTGTTAGCATGAGTCTCTGAGCCTGTCAGCTTCTTCATTGAACTCAATGAGAGAGTTTGACATGCAGTGCCGCTTGTCTAACTCTGCATCCCGAGTTAAAAATGCTGCAGTCATGATGCAAAGCATTGTGATCGCGATATGTGAACAGCCCTGTATTTTAGAGATCAGGTGGGTGGCCAGGGGAGCAGTAAAGCCATGGCTTACCTGCCTTACCAGGTCCAAAATGAATATTGAGCAGAAGTAAGCTTAGCCATCCAGTCCCAGTTTCTCATGTGGCCCCTTGGGAAAATTAATTGCCCACCCCTGGCATAGCTAAAAATAATCAAAAGAAAAAATATTTCAAGTGCCACTGCACATGTGCATCCTGTCTAGTCCTGTTTGCCTGTCTCTGCATGTTGACAGCCTGCAATCCTAGGCTTGTGGTCTCTCTCCCAGAAACTTGTAAATAAGGGTGGCTCCATAAGACCTCTCAAAAAAAGGAAATCATCTGCGAAGAGAAAATCTGGGGCAGTGATCTACAGGCCTGCTGAATTGAAAAGATTGCAATGCTTTTAAAAAAGACAAGGCAGCAAACACGATAAGTACTCAGCTGCCAGAATTACTAATAAAATGCTAGGGTTTAATAACTCTTTAATTATGTTAAGCATAGCTCCTACCTAATGTAGCCAGGTGTGGCTGTATCATTATGCCTTTCAGGGATATTTACAGATGAGACTATGGTTAATAATTTTCCCCCTAGTGCTCAAGTACTGGGACTGCTACATCTCTTCCTGTTAGCAGAGTGGGTCCAGTTTTTCTGACAGCATATGATCTTGGGACCTGTAGTCCCGTAGTCAATACATCAAGATGCTGAGAGAGCAGATATATTCTACAGCAAGGGACTGGCTCACTCTCTTGACATAGGATTTAGAGCTGAACACAGGGGGACTGTCGATATCCTCCAGAGACAGGTTGCCCTACTGATTAGGAACTCTGCTATCCGGTCTTCACACAGACATCTCTGCACACTGTGCTGACAGGCTGCCAGGTGGCAACTCTGCACATCCCTGTAAACAGCCAAGAGTCTGTGCAAAAACTCTTGTTCCTAGGAGGCCATACTAGCTATGGGATTGGTGAGCTGGCTGATGCCCAAACTCTTTCTGTCATCACTATACATACTGCATGCAGACACATTTCCACCTCAGTATCAGGAGAACTTTGCTTTGGGCAGTACCACGGCCTATTTGATTAATTTCATTGAGTAACCAGTATTCATTATTGTTTATGAGCCCTACCATTGATATCAGAAGACAACGGTCACCACCATATCAGGAACTTTAAACTTCACAGGACTCAAGTTGCAATCTCTAGTTAAAGGGACCTCTTCTCTTCTAAGGCCATTGTTATTTAAATTAGGATACTTCTATCTATCTATGCTGGAGTTTATATTTACATAATTCTCTGCATTCGCCACTGTGGCACCGGTGGCCTAGAGGGAGCAGATAAGTCAAGTCAACTTTTCTTCTCCCTCTTGCTGCTGGTGTTGCAGTTTAATAGTTGACGCTTACTACTTATGACTGTAAAATTTGTTAAACGTTCCTAAATTACTATTCCTGTTTTATCAGTGTTCTATTTTTATGCGTTAACTGGGGTTATATATCTTAAACCCATTATTTTTGTTGTCTACTGTTTCAAACAAGTCTAATATAGTGATGTCTCTTGCATTATTATCCTCAACAATTGAGATATGTCTGAACCCAGAGTGTCAGAGGTGTCAGGAAGCTTGCAAGGTCAGGGCAACCACTAGGGTTATCAAGTGGCCCCTGGGGGGTAGCGGTACACTAGGGAAAACTAGGTAGGATTTTTAAAGAAGTAGAGCCAAAATCTCTTTTCGCCCTACTTCTCCTCTGGGTGATAGGAGTGCAGTTAGTTCTGCACTCCTGTGACCCGTATTCAGCCAACATTGGGCTAAAGTCCACTGTCGGCTGATGTCACTTAGCAGGTCCAGACTCTGTAGAGATCCCGACTTTAATGTTGGAATCCACCCAGATTCCTGACTGGCAGCTGTCTCAGCCTCTCAGCAAGCCACTGAAAGCCTGAGCTAGTTGTTCCCTCCCCCTCCACAGCCTGGCAGTTCAGTGAGCGTTGGAAGGGCAGAGCAGAGAGTTGATGACTGACAGTCACTGCTCTCTGCTAAGAGTGGACCGAGAACTGAGCAATCACGCGATCACTCAATTCCCGGTCTTAGAGCCAGTGAGGGACAGCTGCAACATTGGACCAATGCTGCAGCAGAGAGGTAAGTATGCATATTGATTTTTTACTATGCCCCCATTTCTCCGTTACACCTCACTGAAGACCAAGAACCGAGGGATCAGTGGTCTTTGATCGCTTGGTTCTCAGACTCAGAAGCGACGGGGGGCAGATGTGGCATCAGAATGATGCTGTATCCACCTAGGTGAGTATAAATGTTTATTTTTTTAATCCCATATTTCTCTTTTAAATAAGTACAAAGGCAAGAAGTATTTTGTATTTTTTAGTTATGTGAATAGGAACATGTAAAAGACACAAAGTAGGTGTTATCTCAATTTGGGTGTAAAAGTAGAAATCCATTTTTAAAGTACAGGATTACTTTTGTAAGTATGGTTTTCCCCACCCCATCTCCTATCTAGCGTGCTTGTACACATACTTCAGATCCAACAGGAACCCACTCGCTACTGTTTGCTTTGGCTCTCCTATTCTATACAACCTGTGGTCACCCCTGTGCACTGCAGCACAGGCACCTTGCCGAAAAATGGATTTAGACACTGCCTGTTGTGGCAGGAGGTCGGGCACTGGGAGTGGATCCATGCTGAATCTGAAATCCGTGTATATTGTGCATACAAGGGGAAAACAAAGAGGGGTTTTCTAACAAGAGTAACCCTGTACTTTAGCCATTTTACATTGCCAGTTCATATCACAAATACTGTACATTTCTCTTTCTCTAGTCTCAAAATACAGCTGTGATCTGGAAGAGTCTGTGCATTACCATTCCATTCAAGCACTGTCTGCACAGCGGAAAATGTGAAAGTTTAAATTAAAGACAACGATAGCACCAATTAAGCAGCACATCAAATTCACTCCTCTCCTGCTGCCAGCACTTTGAAGAGTGACAGTGCGAGCTGCAGGGGGATGCTATTACGTTTTATGCACTAAGCAAGCAATTGATGTTTGTACAGAGGGAAGATTTGTTGGAGCTCCTTAGCTAATTTACTGAAATGTTTTTGAAAACAATGTCAGGAAAAGCCCTTGTTGGGGAAAATTATGGACGTCCACTCCCATACAACCTTTTAAAAAAACTGAAAGCAAATTACATTGTGTTCATTTTTCTGGGTGCTACATTTGTACTAATTAGTGTCCTAAAAGATGGATATTGTTGCTGTAAATGCATATATTTTACAGTGAACATTTTTTTAAATATCAAGGCTAATGGAAGCCTCTGTTGGATTGTAAACTGTCACAAGCCCAACTTCAGGCAACTGAAAAATGATGTCTTGCAGTGGGGATGTGCCCATGCTGAAAGGGCAATTGCTCATTCAGGTGTAGGGGAACAATAAAAGAAGAGTTTTTACCTGATCCTTTGCTCCTTCCTGCTGCTAGACCAGTCTCTGTGGCACCTTCTTCCCCACACTCCAGTGGGCCAGTATCCTGATGTAATCAAGACCAAAGCATGATCCATACCCCTGCACTGGACATGATGACACTGAGGGACAGTCAACCACAGGAGCATGGGGGAGCACCATCTGCTGGGGGAGTGGAGGATCAGGTAAGTAAAAGTGTTTCCCCTCTCCCCTAGACAAGACGAGCAATTAACCCTTTCAGCAATTAACCCTTTCAGGACAGATGGAGTCCTGGAGTTGGCCTATAGCTTTCTTGTATTGAATTGCATTTTAAATGTACTGTTTCCCTTTTTATTGTAAAGCGCTGTTGGCTCTATATCAATGCTGTATAATAATATTTAGTCCTGTGAGTTTTCCTAGACTGGGGATAATACCAGAGTTGCCTGACTGTGATTTCATACTTGATACTAAGGAGCAACTAAAGGAAAATATGTTTTTCATGAAAGAGCAACAGTTGTAACGCATTGGGTTTTAGTTTTAGAAACATCCAACATATATTTTATATGTATATTGTATGTTTGTATAGTGGTGCCCTTAATGAAGTCTATTGGACATAATGCATGGGGTGGAACTAGGGTGACAGCAGTGTGGTGGGAGCATAGTCACGTTTTGAATTTCCAGCATCAACACCCTTGTGCAAGCCCAGGATTATTATTTTGTGGTAAACGTTTTACATAAATGAATAAAAGCACCCCTGTCAGTGGCAATTGGTTTGTCTCAACCGTCTTGATGGACAACTTGGTCCATTAAAGGAAGTTGAAATAAAAATAGACTTACTGGTTTGGATCACCAGGTGAAAATAAAGGGAAAAAGACTAAAAAAATGAATGAATCCACCATTTCATTTTTGTTTTGGGGTTTAATACCGCTTTAACTGGGTTCTGGCATACAAGTGGTTTGAAATTAGGAGTTTTATTATTGCACATGAACTTTCAAAGTGCATGTTTATGAATTAAAAAAAATCCAGGAGATGTGTATGAACTTGAATTTTTTCATTTTTGTATAAAATGATTTTTTTCACTATTGCACTTTATTTGTATTGCTTTTTGTACTCTGGTTTTGTACCTTATATATTGTACTTTTGTCTGTTTTGTATTGGAGGCTTGTATTCATTTTAGTGCACCTAATACTATAAAGTATTGAACATATATATGTATATGTGCGTGTGTGTTCCTTCCTATTAGGGTGATTGTAGCCGTATTAGTGCATTGCGACAGAAACAATTGAGTAGTGTCCGTGATACTTTTTTTATTTGCACTAACATACAATTTTGAGGACAAGCTTTCGGGGTATGTCCCCTTCTTCATAGTAGTACTGCTTTGACTTTGAAGAAGGGGACATACCCCGAAAGCTTGTCCTCAAAATTGTATGTTAGTGCAAATAAAAAAAGTATCATGGACAGTACTCAATTGTTTCTGTTGCTTTTAGGGTTATAATTTTATTATATCACTGCACTTTACATTTAAGATTGTTTACTTGACATTGTATAACATTTTAGTGCTAGCAAGCTTTCATTTCTACAGCCATAGAGATTTCAAGATGTGCACATGAATCTTTGTATTGTGTGTATATGCTTATCTTTGTTGTCTTTGATCAGGGCAGAGATGCGTGCGCTGAAGAAAGAACAGGAGGAGCTGCTGAAGGACCTAAAAATATCAGAAAGTCGTAGCAATCAGTACCGTGATCAGGACAGCCAGGAAAAACTCCAGGCCTTGCTGGAACAAAAACATGAACTTGATGCAGATATAGAAACAGAGAAGCAAATTATTGCTGACCTAGAGAAAGAGGTAAATTATATGAGAAAATAAATAAGACCAAATGTCATCTGTCACAAAGCAAAGCAATTGTATAAAAAACTGTTTGCTGAAGCAACAATGCTTATGTATTGTGCAGTGGGAGATAATTAAAGGATCCGTCTACCCAGGTCTGATATTACAGTTTTTGTTCGATGCTAAAGAGTGATAGCGCTTGAGAGTTTGTTTCATCTCTTGGGAGCTCTATTGGTTAGATATTGAATGCAGCACTGTACTAGTCTTGCAGAGATTGGTGTTTGTTAAAGGCTCTGCAGAGTCTGTAAACTGCTTTTTCTTTCAACAGGCGGTGTATAATCAAAGATAGAAAAAGCTAATATACAGTATTTAATATTTACCTGACTTAACAAAACCGCCTATGCGATTGGTCTGACTTGCGCTTGCATGCACACAGCTGCCCATACATTTTTACCTGTGGAATGCGCAGAAAAGACCTTTTGAAGCTCACAGCCAATTTTGCACTATGCGATTTCCCGCACCCAAAAGGACACTTTAGTTTCTGAATCGTTGGGGTGCCATTACGTATTAACGGCACTCCCATGTGTCTGCTGTGCAGTTTACATGCGGGTGACTGCAGGTGTAGGAATCATGTGATTTACATGCATTCCCGCACCTGCATGTGAACCTAGCTTAAAGGCTGATTGTATGGCTGCTGCTGTGCGCTGTGCGTAAAAAGTGTCAATGCGCCAATCCTGGCACATCACAGTCTTTATTTTTTTGCTAAAGCTTTATTGAAATGTCATAAGTGTACTGCAGTAAATGCAGTACCTTTTTGCCTGCGCACACCACAGTGGTATTAACGTCCCTCATAGGTAACAAGGCTTTTTGCCTTGCTTACACTGGGATTGTGCTGGCAGGACAAGTGCAGATTTTATTTTAAATTAATTGTGACTGCAATAAAGAAAGAAGGAAACCACACACAAAACCACTATAGATTCCCTTTAAATACTAAACACTCTTTTGCAGATAAAATCCTGGGAAAGAAAACTTTCAGATCAGAGAAAACAAGTGAGAGGCTCCTCAGGGTCTTCCACACAAAATGCCCAGGCACAGAAAAATGTGAAGGTCATGGAGAACCGACTGGACCGGGTGAGCACTTACATACACAGTGTCCTTGTAGCAAGGCTATGTAAATACCGCTGGGTGATATTTTAGGATCCATATGACACAGATCTATGTTGTAGACTTTTTTTTTTTTTTTTTATATTTTTTTTTTTAGTATACCCCTCCTTAGTCAATATTCAGCAGCATATTCAGTTTTCTAGTTTACCTATCTTCAACACCATGACACAGGGCACTCTATGCCATATGCCACACTCATGATATCATGTTTTTATTAAACTGATAGACTGAATTCCCCAAAAACTGCCTGCAAATCAGATCTCCTTTTAAAACTTAAAATATAACTCTAATCAAATATTTTGTAAAGCAGAACTCCAGCCTGAAATAACAAGTTGAAATTGAATAGAGCATTAAAGCCTAAGTTTAGTCAAAATTAAAAAGAAAACAAAACAGCACAAGCATGATAGTACTATTAATCCGATATGTCCCTTGAGCTGCTGGCTCTTTCTCTCCTTAAAATCTTCATCCTCTAACGCCAAAAGTCACCCCCTTTCCCCAGTGCCCCCACCCCCGCTGCCATCATCTTCCCCCACTGCAATGACAGACATTAAACAGGATCTATGAATGGAGGACGGGCAGATGATTAAAAGGTCCATCCCCTCCATTCGTAGGTACGGTTTCATTCATAGTAGCTATAGAACAGCTATGAATGGAGGATGCGGGCAGAAAGGGTGGGTATAGGTAAGGCACTTTTGATGAGTGCCTGTCACAGCTCCCTCAGTTTTTAACCCCGGTTGAGCCACATTTTTATCACCCCCAACTGCTCCTCCTTAAGCTGAAAAGGTATCAGAAAGGGGGGACACATGCTTTGCGTCATAGTAAAAAGTATCCCTCATGTCACCTAAATGGATCCATGTTGCAATAGTCACCAATGTGGTTGTGGCGCAGTGGTGCAGGTTTTAGAGGTTAAAATAA
This sequence comes from Staurois parvus, assembly GCF_062004578.1. Taxonomy (NCBI): domain Eukaryota; kingdom Metazoa; phylum Chordata; class Amphibia; order Anura; family Ranidae; genus Staurois; species Staurois parvus. The sequence continues at coordinate 6,179,837 of NW_028318344.1, read as the reverse complement.
GAGGTGTGGAGGCAACATTACACTCTCTGAAGAGTGATCCACTATGGATCACCCATCAGAGGACAATGCTAGAGCCCCAAGACACTTATTCAATGCTTCCTGTTATAGGGTTTCAACACTATGTCCATGTCTAACCATAGTTGTCCTGTGATTGCACCCTTTTACATAGACCTCTAATGGAGGCATGGTCCACTGTTATCACCATCAGGAAAGTGGCTCTGAGAAATGCCATACAGACATTGCTAGAAAGAATGAGTGTAGATGGGAATTGGTTGCAAAAGAGGAGATCCAAAGCCCTGAGATGCAGCTGAATGTCATTCAATTAGAGTATTATTTTAAGAGCTGTCAGTCATCTTGCATATTTCTCTGCAGTTTTCTTCTTTATCAAAGCTAACTCTGATATATCGTCATTTTTCCTGAAAAAAAACAAAGATATTAACAATAATCTGTGCTACATACAGTATAAGAAGGGAAACATGAGAGTCTGGCATTTACCGAACACATCAGATGTGCTGTAAGAACATGCTGACAACATGAATATGTCCTCAGGACTGGAACCTGCCATGTGTTTGACTTGATGTTTAATTATTTAAAGGATAATTATTTTCTATTGAACATAGATTTGATCACAGCTAAAAATAAGATAATTAGCACCATGCATGTACGTGTTTCTTGAAACCAAATGATTCTTAGCTTTGTATCTTACAACATAATACGTTTAGTGATTTGCAGACGATATGCAAGAATGATGCCTGTTTGCTGAGCATTTGATGTGTTTGTAACATTCTGTACTTTGGAATCAGTACCTGTACACTTGTGTACTGAAAGACCTCTATTCCTGACTTCTCTGAAAATTTTAGTTGCCTGGCTGTTATTCTAATTTGGTGGCTTCAATTCTTTCAAAATCCTTGACCCAGAAAAAGTCTGTAGTTTGACTTCACTTTTTACTTTCTTGTTCGGGTCTTAATATATTAAAGCCCAGCTGCTGGCCAAATTAATTAAAACAAAATAGTTCCTATTTTGCCAATTTAAACAAAAAAGCAGTTCTGGCTGCATTATGCACCTCCTCTACTGTGCTGACCCCCACAGTGATTTTTTTCCTTCTGTCCTTACTGAGACATCATTAGCACAGGGCACCACGTATCCACCTACCTGATGGGATGTCACTATGACACCCTGAAGTCATATACAGAGATACGGAGAATAGTATTGAGGTCATAGCATTAGTACCTTCTGTATAATTGTGCCCTGTCCACTGAGGAAAACCAATAAGGATAAGCCTAAATGAAAAATTCTTCTGAAAACGGGTGACTGGTGAAAGGTGCCCAAAGTGTGGATTAGGACTGGAAACAATATTTCAGCCTTTTTCAACCAGGGTGCTCAGGCACCCTGGGGTGCCTTCGGGCTTTTTCAGGGATATCTTGGCAAAATGCTTAAAAACTGGCCAAAACGTTTATACAAGCCAGAAGGTGGATCAAGCCTGCCTTTTTGTACACAAAGCCACAGGTTTTCATTGCACACAGCTGCCAGCATCCTAACTACCAATTACATTGTTAATTGATAAGGAGAACATCGGCCGCCTGCACAGCATCCTTGTTTGCCCCTCCACTGCCCCGCTCCATTAGCAGTGGAGTCACATTAGTAGAGTGAGGGAGAGAAACACTGGAATACTAGTCAGTACCAGTTTGCAAAGGAATACTTGCTTTGGAAGAATAATTCTCCTGGAACGTTGTTTGTCCTATGGGTGTGGATGTTGCTGCACTTAGAATAGTTTTTTACATTTTAGAGTGAGGTGCTTTGAGAGTGTGCAGAATGTTAAAGGGTGTCTTGAGATTGCCCATAATATTAATGGGTGCCTTGACTGGAAAAAGGTTAAGAAGCACTGCTATATTTATTTAATTATTACAACTACTTATATAGTGCCATCAATTTATGCAGCTCTTTACATATATATTGCGCATTCACATCAGTCCCTGCCCCCAGGGAGTTTATAATCTAAAATATTCTTATTCCTAAGAGTAAAACTATGTGCATGCAGTAATATTCTATATTTTTATAAGCCTTTTATTAACATTAATATTGCACACCATATGGAACTGTTGTAGCTTTCAGAACTCAGGAAGGCCTCATTTATACTTTCAAGTGGGGGTGGGGTGTGTGTGTCAAGAACAGGTGGTTAATCTGCATTTTTACAACCTCCTTAACCTATCATGATGGCCAGGGAGTTGGTACACATACTGCAGCCTAGTGCTTTGCAACCGCTGCAAAAACTGTACACCAGGGACTACCCACCAAACACCAGCCATTCAATGGTTAAAACAGCCATCCCAAAGGGGACATATCACCTCTGAGGTGCCTATAAAAGCCTCTGAATAGCAGTCTACCAGGGGTCACTTTTCAGAGTAGCAGCAAATCTAAATGAGTCAAATTTAGAAATATGAAAAGGCTTTTTACAAAGCAAATATGATGGTTGGACTTGACTCTTGCTGTTTATTAATATTAATATGCATGGAACAAAGAGGAGGTTGTTGATGGGCTTTAAACACACTTATTGATGCTACACCAGATTAGACTAATGTATTACCTTGTGTTCCTAAATTAAATAACTAGACAAACCCTTATCAGCTAAAAGAGACTCTATAATGGAAAAAAAGAAAGTGAAACTGCTCTAAGAATAATGTACAGAAACCTAGAGGTGCCTGCACCTCCTAACAACAGTCTCCCGAAGCCTCTGATCTGGTCTGAATTCTGGGCAATCTGGCAGGCTAAAAGCTTAGGCACTTTCTAAACTTTCTCATCCCTTTGCTTTCTTTGGCACATTCCTTTTCGTCAGTGAAGCGTCCTATCAAAATCATGGTTCAATAGGAATATGTTGGGTGTTTTGTGCCAAACTTGGAGATGTCAGGGCTTTGCCTGTCAAATGGTTCCAGGACTGGCTTTGACAGGAGGGTTTTGGATGGCAGCTGATGGTTTGTGCATCTTTAGAGGCCTGAACTTCTTCTCTAATGCTAAATCTAGCTGCATTTGATGTTTATAAAACTTACAATAAAGTAAAATCTCTCTTCTACTAGTGTTTTTATTTTCCTCTCATTACAATAAAACTGATAATACTTCATTTTTCTAATCTAAACTGTGAGTAGGATTTATATCTTTTTTCTGCATACTTCTGAACCCTCTCCAAAACCTCAATGAGCTTCTTACAATGTGGTGCTAAAAACAGGACCCCATATTCTAGTTGTGTCCTTAGGAGTGGTTTATACAGAGGCAATACTATTGGCATTAAATGCTTTTTATCAACTGTTTTTGTGCATCCTAAAGATTTTGTTTGTCTTTCTTCAGCTGCAGCTTGCCATTCAGTGGTGCACCTTAGTGTTACTTCTTGGAAGAATCAGCTGAATGGCTTGAGTATATATCTGTGGGTAAATGGCCAGGCTAAGGTGGCAGTAAACACTTGATCTGGGCTGTTTAGGGGGCTCCAAAGACCTCAGGAGATGGTCACAGGCCATGGCCCACCACCAAAAATTACTAATTAGCATTTACTTGCAAATTTCAGACTGATCATGTTATTTCTGGCCTCATTGAACAGTTCAGTTGGTAGGTTACAGACATGCTTGTTTATGAGGGTGATCATTTGCAGGAAGACCATCCTCCAGTGTTTATGGCCCTAAAACTCTAATAAAGTTTAGAAAGTGAAACAAAAATATCCTACAAGTTATCTGTTGGCCAGTGGCACATTTTTTCTATTAACAATGCAATGTTCTTTATTCTGCCAAACTATTGCAGTGTCTTGCCAGGATTCTTGTGTTGTGATTGTGTTGGCCATTCATGCAAAACCTGCTAACATTTTTCTCCATTCCTGTTGTGATTATTAGGCTCTGACCAAATTCAATCTTCGACTGGCAAAAAACGCCAAGATGAGGGAAGAGATTGACATTCTGAGAATCGAGCGCTCTCGCTTTGATCAACTCTATAGAAAGCTTGAAAAGGTGAGAAATAGGATAACAATTAGAACCTTTATTCTGTACAAAAAAACTATTTTCTGGCCTTGGAGAACTGTCAGTCTCTCTTATGATTTATTGACAGCATTAGAAAAGATATTAGAAAGTAGATTAAAATGGAATTATATAACAATTTCATATTTCTGAGGTTTTTTTTTCAGGAATTGCTTCAAACAAGAAAAGAAATTGCCACAGTAATTGAGGAGTCATCTGCTGCTTATGATGCCAGGTTTGCTCTAACAAGAAAAAAATTTATTTTATTATGTTGAGGCATAGGCTACACAGGACAGAATGAGAAAAACTCATTAAAGATGAACTTCCTATATAGGAGAGTGTCTGTACACTCAGGCATAAGCCCATCTCCTGTTAGTTAAAGTCAGTGCGATGTATAACCAACCATCAAATACATGTGGGTGAGGGTAACTGGGTGGCCATGATTTTAAGGGATCAGATAAGACAATGGGATTGATTTACTAAAACTGGAGTGTGCAAAATCTGGTGCAGCTCTGCATAGAAACCAATCAGCTTCTAGGGTTTTTGCCAAAGCTTAATTAAACAAGCTGCAATTAGAAGCTGATGGGCTACCATGCTAAGCTGCACCATAGTTTGCACTATCCAATTTTAGTAAATCAACCCCAATGTCTTCTGGTAATTTTCAGCTTTGTTTTTTCTTTTTAATTCATTCAGTATGCAGAACTTACAGGTGGTAGGATGCTCAAGGAGTGCTCTCTAAACAGGTCCCCTTGACTGACACTGACTCCCCCAAGATGGCCACTGGGAGCCCAGGACAGAGGACAATTCAGTCCTCTGTAAGGTTTACTTAGTGCCAAAAATAAGCAGCAATTGATGTGTTCACTTCTGGCACTAATCAGGAATTGAGTGGGTGATTTGATCATTAGTTCTGTCACTTGCTCGAGCAGAATCACTGTTCAGTATGACAATGGCAACTCTTACATTGCAGCACCCTCTTATACACAGGTTAACAATCAACTCAGGACAGAACCTGCAATTCACTTCCAATGTACAATCATAGAACCAAGGACATCATTTAAAGTCCTAACACTTTAGGGATGAGTGATTGTCTCAGGGTCCCAATGATGAGTACATGTCTCAGCACCCAATTGATGAGTCTTTATCTCTGGATCCCAGTAATGGGAGACTGGGGTTGATTTTTTGAGATTAAGAATCTTCACACAATAGATTGTGAGAGCATTCAATTCAATTATCAAAACATGACAAGCAAATTCCAGTTCACTTATTTCATCTACACATGATAGGGTATTGTAAGTAAACAGGACTTTGCTTTTAATACGATTGCATAATTGAAGTGAATATTTACATAATTTACTGTATAACGACTCTCAACTCTTTCAGTACATCAGTCTCAGGATCTTTGTCTGACATTGAGCCTTGGTGGGTGAAGGAGAACTGACTGTGCCCATACCAACCATACTGTATTTTTATTTTTCTAGTGTATTAAAGGGAACCTTTTACCATGTGAACCTTTTACCAAGTGAAAAATACAGGGGTTGTCGCTACTGGTTTGTTTCTGAAAAAGTTAGTTGTCAGGCTCTTGTGCTGATCCTTTGAGAACTTTCTAAATTACTGACCTGAATTAGGTAGGCAAATATGGACAGTCAACGGAAAACAAGAAGACCATAGTTACTTATACAGTATACTTATTCTGAGCTACGACTCAAAGTATGGAAGCCAGAAGATCAGCATGAGAGTGAGGCAATTGGCATTTTCATTAGTAGAGTTAGTAGGGTTTAAACTCTGCAGTTGCTTAACCCCTTCATGCCTAAGGGTAAAACAAATCTAAATGCCTAAGCACAATTTTGCAACGTTGACATGTGTTAGTAAAACCATACATATCATCACAACTACTTTGTATATCCAGGTGAATTATACCACATTTTTTTCAGGACAAATTGGGCTTTCATTTGGGGGTAAATGGTAATGGATATCTCCTGATTGTTTTTTTTATTATCAAAGGAAACCTGGCCCAAAATAGTAAAAAAAAATATTTTTTTTATTTAGCTTTGTGTTTCTTGTTACTACCATAACCTAGCACCAAAGAATAACCCAAAATAAATTTTCTAGCTCTTGACGATCGCAGCGATACCATATACGTGTATGTTATTTGTTGTTTGTACCTGTAGTACAGCCCAGAAACAATAGTGCGCATTTTGTTTTTGTCTTTTTTTTTTTACCTAAAACACACTGACACTGACATTGACACAAACTGACACTGAAACAAAAATTTTTTTTTAAATCCTGACCTTTGACCCTGACCTTTAGACCTTTGATCCTGACCTTGACCCAAGCAATAACCCCGGCACTGAACTAGATCAAACCTTGATCTAGGTATTTTTTCTTTATTTTTTCTTTTATTTTTTAATATTTATTTATGTATCTTTTTTTTTTTTTACAAACATTTTTTTTCTCTCTATGCCAGGAGTTAGAGAGAGAAAAAAACAAGGGTGCCGGGCTGCACAGTGACTGATCACTGTGATAGCCAATCAGAGGCTATCACAGCAATCATGTGACCCGGAATCGGGAGTCCCGGGTCCCGATCGTTAGAACGGGACTCGGGGCTCTCAGTGACACCGCGGTCTTTGTGCTGGGAGCGCGCAGTGTGGCCCGCTCCCAGCACAAAGAGAGGTACGCAAATATGCGGCCCCACGGATCCTAATTCCAATTTAAAAAGCCACAGATTTTTTTCAGTGTACATCAATGCACAACAGATAATTGTTATTTATTGGGGCTCTGGGAGCTAATGCATTTGGTGTGAACGATCCCAGAATGATTGTAGTATGAAGTGCAAAACAAATAATATACAATAATAGATAAAACTATGATAATCATAAACCGCAACAACATATAATAATTAGAGATCAAAAATGCTCACAGTGCACAAAATCTACTTATAAAAGCATTAAATTAAAAGTTTACGCTTTAGGCTTTTGCTTCCTCTTATGTAAGCAAGACCGGAATAAGAGCATCATGGGCCTGGTGCTGAGGATTTTGCTGACCTTTTTATGGAAATAAATAAAATGAAAACGCACACAATTTTTTGTTAAAACAAATTAAATTAAATAGAGAGGGGTAAGGGGGGTTAGAGTGAGAGAGAGGGGGATGAGAGAGAGAGGGGAGTGAGAGAGAGAAGGGAGTCAGAGAGAGAGGGGGGTGAGAGAGAGAGAATGGGGGTTAGAGAGAAGGGGGTGAGAGAGAGGGGACAACAGAGAGGGGGCGCGAGAGAGGGGGGTGATAGGATAGTGAGAGATGGAGGGGGATGAGAGAGAGAGGGGGGTGAGAGAATGGGGTTGAGAGGGAGAGAGTGGGGGTGAGAGAAAGAGGGGGTGAGAGAGAAGTGGGGTGAGAGACAGTAAGAGGGGTGAGAGAGACAGGTAAGAGAATAGGGGGGTGAGAAAGACAGGGGGTGAAAGAGACAGAGAGTGGGTGAGAGAGGGTGGTGAGAGAAAGGAGGGGGTCAGAGAGAGGGAGGTGAGGGAATGTGGGGGAGAGAGAGGTGGGGGAGAGAGACAGATGGGGTTAGAGAGAATGGAGTGGGGGGTGAGAGAGAGAGGGAGGGTGAGAGACAGCAAGGATGAGAGCGAAAGAGGGGGTGAGAGGGAGGGGGTGTGAGAGAGAGAGAGGGGGTGAGAGATAGGTGAGAATAGGGAGGTGAGAAAGCGAGACGGGGGTTAGAATATGGGGGGTGAGAGAGAGAGGAAGGTGAGAGAGAGAGAGAGGGGGCGATAGAGATGGGGGTGAGAGGGAGGGGAGTGAAAGACAGAGAGGAAGGGGTGAGAGACAGAGGCTATGAAAGAGAAAGGGGTGAGAGCAAAAAAGGTGAGAGAATAGGGGGTGAGCGACACAGGGGGGGGAGAGAGAGGGAGATGAGAGACTGGGGGGTGAGAGAGAGGCAGGTGAGAGAGAGGGAGGTGAGAAAATAGGGGATGAGAGGAAGGGTGAGAGAAAGAGAGGGGGTGATAGAGAGGAGGTAAGAGAGAGTGGGGTGAGAGAGGGGGTGAAAGAGAGGGGGTACGAGAGAGAGAGTGGGGTGAGAGGGGGTGAGAGAGGTGGGGTGAGAGACAGAAAGGGGGTGAGAGAGAGAGGTAAGAGAATAGGGGGGTGAGAGAATTTGAGGGTGAGAGAGACAGGTGGGATGAGAGAGAAAATGGAGAGGGGGGTGACAAAAAGGGAGGGTGAGAGAAAGATAGAGGGGGTAAGAGAGAGTGGGGTGAGAGAGAGAGGGGGTGAGAGGCAGAAGGGGGGTGAGAGAGAGGTAAGAGAATATAGGGGTGTGAAAGAGAGGGGGTGAGAAAGACAGAGAGGGGGTGAGAGATGAGGGGGGTGAGAGAAGGGGGGGTGAGAGAGACAGGTGGGGTGAGAGAGAGAATGGAGTGAGGGGGTGAGAGACAGCAGAGATGTGAGAGGGAGGGGGGTAAGAGAGTGAGAGAGGGGGTGAGAGAGAGGTGAGAATAGGGAGGTGAGAATGACAGTCAGAGAGGAGGGGTTAGAAAATGGGGGTGAGGGGGGGGGGGAGGTGAGAGAATGGGGGTGAGAGAGGAGGAGAGAGAAGGGGGTGAGAGAAAGAGAGGGGGGTGAGATAGAGGGGGTAAGAGAGAGGGGGTGAGAGACAGAAAGGGGGTTGAGAGAGGTAAGAGAATATGGAGGTGAGAAAGAAAGGGGGTGAGAGAGAGAGGTGGTAAGAGATAAGGGGGTGAGAGATAAGGGGGGTGAGAGAGGGGGGGGTGAAAAAGAGGGAAAGTGAAGGAGAGGGGAGTGAAAGAGAAAGAGGGGGGTAGTCAGTATGTCTTCTATGGTGGGGTTCTGTTGAGAGGGGGGTTAGAGAGAGGGGGAGAGGGTGGTCCATATGTCCTCTATTAAAAGCCTTTGCTGACAAATGTTCTGCACTACTTAGCACATCCCCAACCACACAGCATACCTAGTGCTGGAGAAGGTGGAGCCCATCACTCCGGTCTAGCCTCTTCAGCCTTGCCAGCCAGAGACAGCCTATCAGGAAAGTAGAATCCCCGTCCATATGCTCTCCCTGGTGCATTGCTCGGCTACTAAGTTGGGCAAAGTTTGCCAGCAACAATTAAAGTGGGGGAGGCAGAGCAGGGTGTTGGGGGTACAGATCTGGCTTAACTGAGCAAATAGGGTGAATGTCTGGTGCCCAATTAGCGCCTAACTTCTGCCCAGCCGGCGCCCCAGTAGTGCCTAACTTCCGCCCACCATGTGCCCCATTAGCGCCTAAGAGCTTGTTCACATTTGATTAAATTTCTATCTCTTACCAAACGCTCCTGTAGGTTTAGTATGGGTGTTAGACATGTATTAATGAATTTTCGTATGGGCATTAGACAGACGTTAATGAGTTTTGGGATATGCCTTAGACAGGCGTTAATGAGTTTCCCTATGGGCTTTAGACAGGCGTTAATGAGTTTTAGTATGGGAGTTAGACTGGCTTTTTATAAGTGTTAAAATGCTCCCCAAACACCCTATGTGCAGTTTTGAAGCATTTTTTAAGCGTTTGACAAGTGTTAAAACCACACCATAAACTAAATAAACTGTAATATTATTAACGCGCTGCAACTGCACCACAAATACCCCGCAAATGCCTGTTAGTGCGTTTGAGGACCGTTACCATAGACTTGAATGGGAGGCGTTGAAAGGCTTCAGACTCCTCCTGACTTGACATGAGGCTTCAATTTTGAAGCGATGTGACTCTAATGCTTCATGTTTTGATAATGTGAACATCACTGGGTGCTGCCCATAATATCATTTGCATAGGTGTTTGAGGAGTCCCTGCTAAACGCCTGCTTTCAATGCCAGTGTGAACTAGGCCTAACAGCCTGAGCCCCATTAGCACCTAACTTCTGTCCACCCTGCGCCCCCCCTGGCGCCTACCCTGTGCTCCATTGGCGCTTAGCCTCCACCCACCCTGCACCCCATTAGTGCCTAGCCTCTGCCCACTCTGTACCCCTTTAGCACCTAGCCTGCGCCCACTCTGCGCCTAACCTCTGCCCACCCTTTGCCCCATTTGCACCTAACTTCCACCCAGCCTGAGCCCCATTAGAGCCTACTTTCTCCCTACAGCACCCATCCAGCTTCTCTCGCTGTAGCAGACAAACCCCAAAGGACGTTTGAAGTGGCAACATTCAATTCTAGGGGCTGTGCTCCGCCTCTAGAGGTGGGTGGGATTTGTCAGCTACAGTGGGAAAGACAAGGGAGAAGAGGTGCTAGAGGCACAAAGTAGCCGCGGCCTATTCTTTTTGGGTGGCTTGGCCTATATTAAAGTAGGAGCCTGGATCTGCAGCTCCAATAGCCCCTACATTAATCCAGCCTTGTATGTGAGTCGATTCTTCATATGATGACTTGTTTTGATCTACAGTATTATTGTCATGAATCTGTGCCATCACTTTCTAGTCTCTTTCTGTACATCATCACTATGCTGTATGCTTCACCACTTTATCTAATATAATTGCTACTGTGTTTGCAAATTAAAGGCTTTGATCTTTAGCAATTATGCATAACGTAAGCGTTTTATGTAAATGTGTGATTTTATGTTATGTATTACATGCAGTTATATAACACAACCTTATCATGTACTTTGTGCTTGTTATCTCACTTTTAGCTGTCTGTGTTATACGTGGGTGACATCTTTATGACTAGCTCTTCCTGATCTTTATACATGGCATGCTATTGATAGTAAAAATTAATTTTTATGATGTGCTTGCTGCATACAGCCACATATGCGCTTCTATGGGACTGTTTTGAGCAGCAGTTAAAACATGATTAGATAATGTATAGGTGCACAAAAAATATTCATTAAACACTTGTATACAACACAATACTTGCATTTATTTGTAGATGTGTTTATATCTTACCAAAAAAAGGCAATATTTACTTTTTTTTTTAATGAAGGGATGAAGCCCAAACAAAAATGCAGCAAATGAAGGAAAGAGCAGAGAAAGATCTGAACCAGCACACAGCAGAGATAAAAGAGCTACAACGGGTGATTGACCATGACCGCAGACTAAAAGAGTTTATGGGAACCAAAACTCAGGAGCGCTCTATCAGTGAGGAAGTGCTTGATGCCCGACGCAGGAGAGGTGACTGCCAGTCATATTGTTAGAGGAACCTAACCCCTTTCACCACTCGCAGCCCAGTCTGTATCCTCCCTAATTCCCTGAAATCAGTCGGGTGCTGTTGCTCTGTTGTAGTCCATCATGGGCTGCACAGTGAAGACGTTCAGCTCCAGCCAAGGTTTATGTAAGTAACAGCACACCACTCACTCCCACCCAAAGCCATTCCTCCATTGCAGAGCTTAATCATAGGGATCCCCATAATTAAGCCCTGCTGTGGGTGAAACATGTTGGGGGCATGGATTTGTGAGGGAGTGAGCAGTGTGCTGTTACTGCCATAAATCTTGACTGGAGTTGAGTGTCCCTTTGAATAAAAGAGAAGTATGGCTCAATAAAAAAAACAAACATTCATACTCACCTATCTAGATTCAGCATTGATCCGATGCTGCATCTGTCCCCCACCAACTCTGCACTGAGAACCAAGTGATCAAAGACCACTGATCGCTCAGTTCTCCCCTCCACTGTGAGCAGGGAGTGGTGACTGTTAGCCTCCGGTTCTCTGCTCTGCCCCTCCAGCTCTCACTGGAGCGCCAGGCTGTGGAGGGGACAAGAGCGGCTGCCTCAGGCTGGGATCAGAACGAACTGCACTCCTGTGATCTCCAGGAAAAGTACACCAAAAAAGCTTTGGCTATACTTCTCCTTTAAGCCCTTCTGTGGGTGAAACATTTTTAGGCCTTGGCTTTGCCTAGGAGTGGGCATTGTGTTATCACTGCAATAAGTCTTGGTTGGAGTTGAACGTCTTTGATGTGGAGCCTTTATTTGGATGGTGCCAGTCATATTGTTTTACAAAACCTGTTAGTTACCATTGTCAAGAAAATGCCTGCAATTCCTTGAAAATTATTATGTTAAGATGTTAATATTTAGGCTTTTATTGTGGTAAAAACGAAAAGTAAATTTACTGTTCAAAGTATAGGAAAGACAAGGGAATCTCCATGATAGTTTGGTGGGGCAGGGTACATTTTGTGATAGACCACACTGATCGGTGATGGTAAGAGCTTAGCAGAAAATTCATCGTGGTAATTATAAGTGCAAATGTTAAAGAAGAAGTGTGGGAAACTGAAAAAGTACACATACATATCCACCTTTATGGATTCAGCATGTACCCTGCCGGGTCTGAGAACTAAGCTATCACATCGCCACTGATTGCTCAGTTCTCACTGGAGCGCCAGGCTGTCTAGAGGATGAGAGTGGCTGAATCAGGATCCTTCCAGAGCCTTGGGACTGGGTCTGTGACGCCTGCTGTTGGCTGAATCCAGGTCACAGGATTGCATTAATAAGTGCACTCCTGTGATGTAGGAGAGAAGTCTAGCCAAAAAAGCTTTTGCCATCCTTCACTTTTAAAGCCATCAATGATAATTTGTGAAAGAGAAAATTGTAAACCGCAGCTCCAACTATAGATTACAAGAACTACACTTCATCTGAGCACCAAAAACGCTATTTAATTCATTTTTAATATTCAAAACAAACTCACCCATCCATCTATGTCTCAATGCTTTAATCATCCCCCTAGCATTTCTGGCTATGGCCATCTTGAGTAGGGGCAAATGATTCATGTAGTATTTACTTCCTGGAATCCAGCTGCCCTTAGCTCAGGCATGTAGGCAGAAGGATGTGCCTAGCTGAGAAACCCCTCCTCCCTTCGTGAAGACTCCTGGGATGTATGACATCATTTGCCTAGGCATGGAAACCAGAAAGTAAGTGAAGAAATGCAAACAAAAAGTTTATAGCAAGTAAACATGATGTACTTTCTTATCTGTTTACTAATGCTAGCAGCATAAGGTTTAAAAATAGTCAATGTTGATTGAACGAGTGAAATTCAACTTTGGTTCCGTGCCATGCACTAGCTTTCGCGTGTCCTTTAGCATGTAAACTGAGGTCCATATGTTAGAGTATTGTTTATAGACTTTTGGGGGGATTCTTCTCCTTAAAAAACACACAGGGTCTGGTATATGATGTAGTCTTAAGTGAGATAAAACAGAGCTTTGATCTTAAGGCACTATGAACGTGAGACTAATGCACATTAAAACACCTCTGAATAACCTTAGTGTAAGGTTCACCTTCACCAACAATGAAATAAAAATGTGTCCTGTGATCTGAAAATATTTTCAACCTCTAACTTGTGGCTAGCATTGCTTCTAAGCTATATTGCTTGCAGCAGCCTCTTGCTGAATCCTTGCAAACTGCATGGCTGATGATTCTCTGCATTATCCTCTGTTGTCCGATATGCATGAAGCCAACCGATGCATTTTTAATAAAATTTATAGCAGTATTACATTTTTCTTCAGTGATGGATTCTGCCTTTATGATGGCTCACTTTCCAATAAGCTGCACCCATGAATATTCAAGTTTGGGCCCCTGCCCTGCTGATTTGGTTTATAAATGTGCGGGTTCTGAGGCTGTCATTTCTGACTCTGGATTAATACAAAGATTATTATGCAAAGATTTTAGGACCCATGAATTAGAGTACTTATTTTAGCTGTATGCTTCATTCTAGAATTATGTCTTTAGTATTTCTTTTTCATTAAAACCTAACTGCAGTCAGTTTTTGCTTTAGTTTTTATTAAAATGGGATAGGGGGAGAGTGTATTGTTGAAAGCTGTAATGCATGCTCACTCTACTAAAAACATATTTCTGTTTTTGTCTATGTCCCTATTAGAAAGATGTCCTTTAATTTCCTGTCCTGACAGGAAGGAATGGGAAATCAGCCCAATGGTGATACAAACCGCAATAAAAACTTGACAGTGCTTTTAACTCTCCCCTGTTCCAACCAAAACAAAATAAAAAGATTTTAGCTGGATTTTGCCTTTCAATGATATGAAACATGTCTCAATTTGTTTAGTTGGTTTATGTTAAATATATATAATATCTTTAATTTTTTTATTGCATGGACAACAGAAAAAGAAGCACTAGAGAGAAAAAAACGTGACCCAACGGAAGAAACAGTTGAGACCTATGAACAAGCTTTTCAGCAGATACAGTCTATAACAGGGGAAGACAACCTAGACATACTGGTTAACAGGTTTATTGAAGGTGAGTCGATTGGCATTTCCTTATATATGTTGTGCTGCTTAACCATTATGTTTGAATTATCTGCAGTCCCACATAGTTATCTGTTTCAAAATGCAATTATAAGTCATTTTGTCAAAATAATTTGATGTTACAGTGGTAGATAGTATAATTCAAAATCACTAGCTCTCATAAAACCTACATAAAAATGATTTACTGAATATATATTACCACCATTACTTAAGAGTATGGTTTTAATAGCCTATTAAGGTTTCATATTGTGGACTAAAATCAAAAGGCTAACTATCGCAGAGAACATCATAAGCCATGCATTTAACCAACAACTAGCTCACTCAAAAATTATTTACAGTTTTACAGTTTTATATTGAGTGGAAAGTAGCGAAGATCCACATAATAGTTCACATAATAGTTGCTTACACAGCTATGCTGGAAAGATTTTAAGGTTTATCTCACTGCTTATGCTGCCAGACCTGTCAGACTGATGGAAGATTCTTCATTGTAATCAATGGTGTTGACAATTCTGATAATAAAGGCAGTGCAAGAAGTCAGGAAAATAGATAAGTAGAAGAACTTCACAGCAGTAGATCTTGACAAGAGCTCCAAAATTACATATAACCTCACAGACCTGTTACCATAATCAAATTCAGCTCAAAACTATCTGGATAGGTTTAGGGTTGTGTTCTTTGAATAATACCTTGTCTCCAGACCGGGCTTTTTTTGTTTTGAAGCTCTGTAAAAGATAAACTTTAATATTACTTGAATGGTAACTTATTTTTCTATAAACCATTTGGTACTTTCTAAAGTTACATGCCATGTATTTTTCGTCAGAATTAGACAATGTCATAATTGCTGCTTTTCCTCCCTCCTCACTCTCATCACTTCTTGAATGTATTCTGGTCTTTATATTTGGCTCCCAACACTGCCTTATCACTCATGTCCTATATCTTCCTGAGGATGACACAGAGCAGAGCCGGCAGCACAGGTAACTCTTCATTTACTAGAAATCCCAGCATATTTGCACTTGATGCTGGCTCTCCCTGCCATCAGCTTCTGTCAGAGGAGAGCAGACACAGCAGAGTTTCAGATTTCTTCAACATTTCTAAGCCAAGTACCAACATCTTTGTTACTGCTCCTGGCTCTCCTCTGTGCGGCTATCCCTGTCGTTCTGAGGATGATATATGACATGGATAATAAGGCAGTTTGGGGAACCCAGTACAAACACCAGAACATAGGCCCCCATAGATATCTTGAAATTTCAGCTGATTCCTGCTGATTCTGGCATGGGTGTCCCTGCAAACACTAGCAGGCTCAAAAAAATTTTTGATTTAAAAATTGACTGAGCCAGTTGGAAAATTATTGGACAAGCAGTGACTGCCTCCTATCAGATTGGTTAGCGTCGATGAGGGGAATTTATAGATTCTCTCTTGTGATCTGAGCTGTCAAAATGCAAGCTGTCTAGAAGGCTCTTATGTTGTAGAATCAGGAAGAATGGGGAGGGAAGAGCAGTAGTAACTGTGGCAGGCAAATGTTGGAATTCAGCAGTATCTAATTCTTGTGAAACCTATTGTGCTTTTAACTTAGAAACACAAAATGTTTTATTTATTGGGACCTTTCCCCATGCAGGAGTGTCCCTAGTCTAAATTTAGTGCTGCTGGGTTGTAGTCAACCTCACTTCTAATTGATATTTCCGTTTCTGTGAGTTTCCCCTAAGTTTTGGGGGATTGTTTGCTTCTGCTCGCTGTTGGGCAGTGTCCCTGGCAATGATGTGCTTGGATAGAAATTACAAATATTTATGAGGTTTATGGCCAGTGATGCAGGCTAGGAGAAGAATAGAAATATTTGGGGAACCTTCCAGAATCTCTCTTACCTCCCAAGTTTTTCCTAGGGAGTGTGTGTTGCTGTATGTACCTATGCCCCCAGGCCTGATGTCTGAGGAGAGTGTGCTGAGCTAAGGAGAGGCCTGAGTCTACGGGCCTGAAAGATTTATACACTCCCTTGCTGGATGGTGCATCCAGGAGTTGTGAAGCAGAAGAATTGCTGTCAGCTAGGAGAACCCAGAAGGGGAAATTCACTGCTGAGGTTGTACTGGAGAGCTGGGTTAAAGCTGCTGCCAGAGGACTTTGCAAGAAGTCAGTGCTTCTCATTTTTAGTATCTTTGTTGTTTAGTGTTACAAGTACTACAGAATTGCTGGTTTCGGCTTAAATGCTCATTACCTCTGATCTGACTGGAGTCATTTCTTGTTTTTTTTTTTAAGTATATATCCTGTGCCTTAACCCTCTCTCCCTTAACCACTTGCCCTGCTGAGAATTTACCCCCCTTCCTGACCAGGCCATTTTTTGCGTTGCGGCGTTGCTTTACTTTAACTGATGATTGCGCGGTCATGCAACGCTGCACTCAAATGAAATGTCCGTCCTTTTTTTCCCACGAATTGAGCTTTCTTTTGGTGGTATTTGATCGCCTGTGTGTTTTTTTATTTTTTGCACTGACAATTTTGAGAAAAAAACAATACTTTTGACTTTTTGATATTAGACATGTCCAGTAAAAAAAATGTAAAAATCAAATTTCGTCATAAATTTAGGCCAAAATGTATTCTGCTACATGTCTTTGCTAAAAAAAAATCCCAATACGTGTAAATTAATTGGTTTACGTGAAAGTTATAGCATTTACAAATGGCGATATAGACACTGGAATTTTTAATTTATTTTTTACTAGTAATGGTGGCTATCAGCGACTTATAGCGGGACTGCGATGGACATTTTGACACTGGGAGGAACTGACTTGGTGTAACTAACATCCCCAGTGACACCAATACAGTGATCAGTGCTAAAAAAAAAAGCACTGACACTATACTAACGGCACTGGGCAGGAAGGGGGTTAACATGAGGGGCGATCAAAGAGTTAACTGTGTGCAGGGAGTGTTTTACTAGGGGGCCATGTCAGTGTGCTTCACTGTAAGCACACTGCTTTGAATGGCTGTGCTGTGCCCAGCCATCCAAATCAGTGTGTCCGAGCTGACAGGGAGAAGGACTGTTAGTAAACAAAACAGTCCTCCTCCCTGTCGGAGATGCTCGGCAATCACTGTGCGCCGGCGGGTAATCACCGGGAGCTGGTGATTGACAGCCATGGCTCACGCACGACTTTTACCTGGAAATGCAAAATCACATATATACGTGATTGTGCACACCCCTGCCGCCCTGTAGCAGTATATCTGCTATAGAGCTGCAGGAAAGCTGTTAAAGTATGTGTAAATAAAAACCATTATCTGTAAAATCCATTAGACAAACATTGACAGTGTGGAAGTCAGTTAACAGGTTGTTTTATATATATATCAGCATAAATGAGTACACCCCAATAGATTTGTCAGAAAACCTTTAGTTTCCTTTCAACATTTTCTATGGGACAGTATATTACAAAATACTCCCACAAATGCAGGCCATTGATTGCAAACAAGATTTGTTATTTGCTCACACAAAAAGTATTTTTCCTAACAAACTCATTCAAGACCATGCTGCAAAAATGAATACACCCAAGTGAAAGTCTTAGAAGCAAAGCTAAATTTTAGAGAACAAAATCCTAATTAACAAAAATTCTAATTATTTATTAAACAGGTGTCCAGCAGACAGTTGATTATAAAAGGGTGTTACTTAACAAAGAAAACCCTTTCCCATTTCATGTTGTCAGCAATGGTACCACATGGAAGAGAAATGTCACAAGGCCTGAGAAAGAAAATAATTTCTTTACACAAGAAAGGTGAAGGCTGCAAGAAGTTCAGCAAAGCTTTACTTAGTCAGAATAATGTAGCAAAAGTGATACAAAAATGTAACAAAGATGGAACTGCAATCTTCTCACAGAGACATCGAGGCCGTCCGTGGAAGTTATCACCTCCACAGGAGCATCTTCTGATGAGAAGGGTTGCAGAAAATAACCATGCAAGTTCACAGCAGTTAGCTAAAGAAGTAGAAAGCCAAACTGGGGTGTTTCTTTCCCGTGACACAATAGGGCGTACACTGCAGAGGAATGACATGCATGGGTGTCGTCCACAAAGGAAACCAGTCCTAAAGCTCATGCACAAAAAAACCCACCTAGAATTTGCCAGGGCCCATGCTGAAAAAGAAGACTACTGGGACTCTGTACTTTGTAGGGATGCGACCAAGATTAATGTTTTTGGAAGTGGAGTCTTCAAAACTGTGTGGTGTTGCAAAGGTGAGGAGTACAAAGAAAAATGCATGGTACCTACAGTGAAACATGGTGATGGCAGTGTCCTTCTGTGGGGCTGCATGTCAGGGATCTCCTCGATCCCTACCGCGATGGTCCCGGCGCAGGCGCAGTGCACCGCCCTGTGCAGGGACACGGGCACTAGGTCCGGGCCGGCCGCGGCGTTCGAGTTCGCGCATGCGCAGTAGAAGCCGCGGCCGCCCGCTGGGCACCAATGGCAGCGCAGGGCGGGATATTTAAATGGCCCTGAGCTGTCATTCAGTGCCTTCTGGTCTTCCCTGCATCCTGTGAACCTGTGATCCTGTACCCCTTGTAAGTTTTGACCCGGATTGAACCTGACCTTGCTGCTTTCTCCTGCTCTGACCCTTGCTTTGCCTGACCTCTCTCCTGGATGCCCCCTATTGGATTTGACCTGCTGTTGCTGACCTGGCGTGTGACCCGACCATTCTATGCCCGCTGCTTTGTACCTTGCCGTCCTCTCTGTTACCTACCCGGCCCGTCTGACCTTGCTCATCCATCCATCCATCCCTTGCAGTGGGGTCTTCCGACCTCCTCACATCAGACTCTTCCCCGTGGGAGCCCCTTGCGCATACTACTACCACTGACGGGCGCACCCGGTAGTCACGACCTGGTCTCAGGGAGCTCCAAGTCCATCCCCACCATCAGGGGCCCTGGTGAACAAGCACCCTGGGACTTAGATTCCGTGCGCTGGGAACGCCTATTCAGTGGAGTGCTAGTAGTACCGCCGGGCGGTCCCTTACAGTACCAGAAGGCCATGACTGAGTCTAGAGGAGGCCCCTCGCCGCTTGAGGAGATCTGCAGGCACCTGTCTAATTTGACACAGGCCGTATCGGCCCTGCAGGATAGATGTCAGCAGATTGAAACCCAATTCCAGACCTGCACTATATCCGTTCCCGTCCCACAGGCCGCGGTCCCCGCACCTCCAGCCGTAGCAGCCCCTGTGCTGGTGTCTGGGGCATCCGCACCACTCCCGGCGGCCGACCCCCGAGTACCCTTACCGGAACGTTTCCACGGGGACCGCACACGCTTCAGATCATTCCGCGAGTCCTGCCTCCTCTATTTTGAGCTACAACCCCGAACCTTCGTGACTGAATCCGTGAAGGTGGGGTTCGTCATCTCCCTCCTGCAGGGTGAACCCCAAGACTGGGCCCATCGATTACGGGGAAAAAATGACCCTCACCTCAGTTCGGTTGTCAGTTTTTTTGATGCAATGACCATCCTTTATGATGACCCGCAGCGGGCAGCTTCTGCTGAAGCTACTCTGTACACGCTCCGGCAAGGCCGCCGAGCGGCGGAGGAGTACGCATCTGAGTTTAGGCGGTGGATAGGGGATACTCTCTGGAACGAGTTCGCACTCCTGCATCAGTTCCGTATAGGCCTATCAGAAGGCCTGAAAGATGAGCTCGCCCGGGTGGAGGTACCTGAGACTTTAGAGGACTTAATAGCACTGACCATTAAAATTGACCGTAGACTGCGGGAACGCAGGTTTGAGAGGTCCGGCCAGGGTCAGGGAAACCCCTGGGGATCATTTCAAGGTCCCAGTCAAACACCTAGGCCAATCATCCAAAACCGGCCACCTGGAGATAACCCCGAACCCATGCAACTCGGCCTGGCACGGCCTAAACTATCCCCAGAGGAACATCTGCGCAGACGATCCCAGAACCTGTGCCTCTATTGTGGCGAAGCTGGTCATATGGCACGTTCCTGCCCGCAGAAACTGAGTAAGTGCACCTCTTCTTCCTTATCCATTGGCAATGTTGGTCCATCCCAATACTTAGTGGTACCCCTTTCCTTTCAGCTTCCAGAAAGGACCGTGGAAGTATCGGCCATAATTGACTCTGGGGCATGCAGCTGCTTCTTGGATATTAATTTTGCTCACCAGCAGGGTATTCCTCTCCTATTGAAACAGAAGGGGTTCAATATTTATTTGGCCGACGGTTCCCGAATAAAATCGGGGGTAGTGAACCAGGAAACCCCCTCCATCACCACTATCATTGCCGGCCAGCACCAGGAACTCCTCCGCCTGGATGCTATAGCTTCACCCCTCTTCCCAGTCATTCTGGGGCTCCCATGGTTACGGGCCCATAACCCCCAGATCGACTGGGAGACCGGAGTAATCACGTTCCCTTCCCCATACTGTCGGGTATACTGCCGCACTTCGGGCCCGGGGGCCCCCCAAATCCTCCTGTGCTCTGAGGGGGAAGCTGAATTAAAACAAGTAATCCCTGCAGTCTACCATGGGTTTCTAGATGTGTTCAGCAAACGGGGAGCCGATACTCTACCCCCCCACCGCCCTTATGACTGTCCCATTGACCTGTTACCCGGCTCAGAAATTCCTTTTGGGCGAATCTTCCCCCTTTCAGAGCCCGAATTGGGGGCCCTAAAGGAATATATCGAGGATAGCCTCCAGAAGGGGTTCATCCGCCACTCCACTTCACCGGCGGGGGCGGGAATCTTCTTTGTTGAAAAGAAAGACAAAACCTTAAGGCCGTGTATCGATTACAGGGAATTGAACAGGGTCACGATAAAAAACCGTTACCCACTACCGTTAGTACCAGAGCTGTTCCAAAGTTTAAAGTCAGCAGTGGTTTTTACCAAGCTGGATCTGAGGGGGGCGTACAACTTGATTCGCATAAGGGAGGGGGACGAGTGGAAGACGGCCTTCCGCACCCGCTTCGGTCATTTTGAATATCTGGTCATGCCGTTCGGGTTGTGCAATGCTCCGGCCACTTTTCAACACTTTGTGAATGATATTTTTAGGGACTTTCTGGATGTCTTTGTGATCGTTTATTTAGACGACATTCTGATTTTCTCCCCATCTTTGGGGGAACACAGAATACATGTAGCAAAAGTATTGGGGCGGTTGCGGCAGCATGGGTTGTACGCCAAGGCAGAGAAATGTTGTTTTGAACAATCCAGCATTGCCTTCTGGGGCCTGATTATCTCCACCGCGGGGGTCGCGATGGATCCCCAGAAGGTCGCTGCAATACTGGATTGGCCTGAACCCACAGACAGGAAAGGCGTCCAACGATTCATCGGCTTTGCAAATTTTTACCGGAAGTTCATCAAGAACTTCTCGGGTCTGGTCTCCCCCATTACTCAGCTAACCAAGCTGGGAACCCGATTCAGATGGACACCAGAAGCGCAGGGAGCTTTCGAAGCCTTGAAGAAGCTGTTCACTTCGGCACCCATTTTGGGTCACCCAGACGCCGCCCTGCCCTATATCTTGGAGGTAGATGCATCGGAGAATGCGGTAGGCTCCATCCTCTCCCAACGAAAAGGCACCAAGGAACTGCTCCACCCTGTAGCGTTCTTCTCACGGAAGCTTACCCCAGCAGAGAGGAACTATGATATCGGTGATCGAGAGCTATTAGCGATCAAAACGGCGTTAGAGGAATGGAGGTACCTGCTGGAAGGTGCGGTGCACCCCATCTTAATATTTACTGACCACAAGAACTTAGAGTATCTGAGAACCGCCAAGCGTCTACGCCCGCGACAGGCGAGATGGGCACTATTCTTTTCAAGATTCAACTTCCACATTACGTACCGGCCAGGATCAAAGAACACTAAGCCGGATGCGTTATCACGGATGTACGAAGACGCCAAGGAGATCCCAGTACCCGACACCATCCTGTCCTCGGGTAACTTCTTGGTCCTTCAGTCGGACCTTCGTTCCAGGCTAATGGAGGCATCCACAAACTTCTCTGCCCCAGGCGGAGGGCCGCTCCAGAACAAGGGGGGACTCCTATGGAGGGAAGATCGAATTGTGGTGCCGGAAGAAGCCCGAACCCTGGTCTTGGGGCATTGCCACGACCACCCGATGGCGGGGCACTTTGGCCCAGAAAAGACCCTGGAACTTCTCCGACGCTCATTCTGGTGGCCAGACATGGCTAAGGATTGTAAGGGCTATGTAAGGTCCTGTGTCACCTGCCAGAAGAACAAGCCATCAAGAAACAAGGTTTGGGGTCTGCTGCGACCCTTACCTATTCCTGAACGACCTTGGCAAAAGATCTCATTAGACTTTATAGTCGAGCTTCCGCCATCCCGAGACCACACGGCAATCCTGGTGGTCGTGGACCGCTTGTCCAAGATGGCCCACTTCATCCCATTGAAGAAAACCCCCTCGGCGGCCGAGACCGCGCGAGTCTTCATTCGTGAGGTAGTCAGGTTGCATGGGGTCCCTGAAGACATTGTCTCGGACCGAGGGGTCCAGTTCACGTCCAGATTCTGGAGAGCACTGTGCAAAGCCCTGGACATCAAATTATCTCTCTCCTCTGCGTTCCACCCTCAAACTAACGGTCAAACCGAAAGGACCAATCAGACCTTAGAGCAATACTTAAGATGCTATACTTCGTTTACTCAAGATGACTGGCTGCCACTTCTACCTCTAGCGGAATTTGCGTATAACAACGCCCGCCACTCAGCAACAGGGCAGTCCCCGTTCTTTGCCAACTATGGCTTTCACCCAGTCTTCCTCCCGGATTTGGTTTCGGAATGCCCAGTACCAGCAACACAAGATGTGGTAACGTTCTTCGCTGCGAACAATAAGAAGCTTCAAGAGGCCATCAGTCGGGCCCAGGAAGACTACAGGAAAGCATTCAACAGGAAACGGAGAGGAGATCTGGTATTGCGGCCTGGGGAGAAGGTTTGGCTGGCGACGTCCAATTTAAAGATGCTTTGCCCGTCAAAGAAATTGGGACCCAAATTTATAGGCCCCTTCTGCATTAAACGGATGGTTAACGAAGTAGCCTACGAACTCGTCCTCCCTGACACGCTCAAGATCCACCCGGTCTTCCATGTGTCCCTGCTGAAGCCAGTGGTCCCAGATGCCTTCCCTGACCGGGAATCTAGACCCCCGGAAGCGGTAACGGTCGAGGGAGAAGAAGAGTTTGAGGTTGAAACAATCCTGAAGTGTCGAAGGAGGGGAGGCCAGACCCAATTCCTTATCAAATGGAAGGGCTATGGCCCTGAGGACAATTCCTGGGAACCGGCCCATAATGTCCATGCACCCAGACTTGTCCGGAGGTTTTTTCGCGATCACCCGTGGTGGAGAGATCGGGTGGGCATCCGGAGGCTGCCCGTAGGGGGGGGGCAATGTCAGGGATCTCCTCGATCCCTGCCGCGATGGTCCCGGCGCAGGCGCAGTGCACCGCCCTGTGCAGGGACACGGGCACTAGGTCCGGGCCGGCCGCGGCGTTCGAGTTCGCGCATGCGCAGTAGAAGCCGCGGCCGCCCGCTGGGCACCAATGGCAGCGCAGGGCGGGATATTTAAATGGCCCTGAGCTGTCATTCAGTGCCTTCTGGTCTTCCCTGCATCCTGTGAACCTGTGATCCTGTACCCCTTGTAAGTTTTGACCCGGATTGAACCTGACCTTGCTGCTTTCTCCTGCTCTGACCCTTGCTTTGCCTGACCTCTCTCCTGGATGCCCCCTATTGGATTTGACCTGCTGTTGCTGACCTGGCGTGTGACCCGACCATTCTATGCCCGCTGCTTTGTACCTTGCCGTCCTCTCTGTTACCTACCCGGCCCGTCTGACCTTGCTCATCCATCCATCCATCCCTTGCAGTGGGGTCTTCCGACCTCCTCACGTCAGACTCTTCCCCGTGGGAGCCCCTTGCGCATACTACTACCACTGACGGGCGCACCCGGTAGTCACGACCTGGTCTCAGGGAGCTCCAAGTCCATCCCCACCATCAGGGGCCCTGGTGAACAAGCACCCTAGGACTTAGATTCCGTGCGCTGGGGACGCCTATTCAGTGGAGTGCTAGTAGTACCGCCGGGCGGTCCCTTACACTGCATGACTGCTGCTGGTGTCGGGGAGCTGCATTTCATTGATGGTATCACAAATTCATAGATTACTGCTCTATATTGACAGAGAAGATGCTTCCATCACTCTGTGCCCTTGGTCATCGTGCACTTTTCCAACATGGCAATGATTCAAAACACACATTTAAACCCACTGTTGCATTTCTGAAGAAGAACAGGGTGAAAGTGATTCAGTGGCCAAGTATGTTTCCTGATCTGAACCCAATCTAACACCGATGGGGAATTCTGAAGAGGCAAGTTTAGCATCACTCTCCGTCCATCATCCAGGCTCTAAAAGAGGTCATTCTTGATGAATGGAAAAAGATAAATGTTGCAATATGTCACCAACTTGTTCATTCCATGCCTAGAAGACTTGGTGCTGTCCTTACAAATCATGGAGGCCATACAAATACTAGATGTAGTAGTTTTTGTTGTGGGGTGTATTCATTTTTGCATGTACTAATTGGAGTAAAGCTGAAGATTTTGTAATCTAAGTTATATTACTAACCTTACTTTCATGTAATGAGCTAAACAAATGTTCTATAAAACTCAACATTTTGGAAATCGTTCTTGTGGTCATTGAGATATTGAAAATCTTACTTTTCAAAAGGAGTGTACTCTGTGAGCACTGTATATAGTGCATAGTGCACTTGCTCCTGTTCAAAACTGTAATTTGGTTTCTAAGCAGCGGGGTTGGAGAGCTTCCCCCCATCTGACAATGCAGTTGGAAAAGAGACAGATTTGTAAGTGAGAGTTTTGGCAGCAGGAACTATTCTAGAGACCAGAACTACCATTTAAAACTGATCACACAGCCTAGGGACCTGTGTGTCTATCAACAGCTACTTTTACACATACATGGTCTGGCTGATGCATCACACGGTGCTGAGTTATCTGGTATTATTATGAATGAACAATAATTGTTGCTGAATTATTTATAATAGTAAAACATCACTCAGAGCTGCAGCACTCAGTGTAATCTGTTGCTTTTTGTAAACATACAGCATACAGCTTTGACAGATACATTACACAGAGCTGCAGCTCTGAGTGATCTGTATTACAAATGAACAAGCAGTGCTGATTGTTCCTTCATAAGAGTGACAGATCACTCATCTTAGAGAAGGGATGGTGCTCCATGCTGACTGTACTTCTCCCCGCAGGAATATCCATAATTTGGCATTTAAAAGGGGGTGGGGCTACAGACAGTAATAAGAGGTGTGTTTAAGGGACAACAGGGCCACCGAATTGAACAGGACCCAGAAATTCAGTTCTTCTTTAAAACAAAAAGGCAGGTCTGGTAACAATGTCTGTCTTTACAGATAAAGGGGTTGATTTACTAAAGGCAAATCGACTGTGCACTTTGCAAAGTGCAGTTGCATTCTGAAAGTGGAGTTGCTCCAGAGCTTAGTAAATGAGGTAAAGCTTCACTTTGCAAAGAATGCTCAATCATGTGCAAGCAAAATGAAAACAAAAAACTGCATTTTTGCTTGCACATGATTGGATGATGGAAGTCAGCAGAACGTTTGCTCATTTATAAGCTCTTGAGCAACTACACTTGCAGAGTGCTACCGCACTTTGCAAAGTGGACAAGTCTGTTTGCATTTAGCAAATTAACCCCAAAGAGTAGCCCAATAGTTATGTTCATACGTGCCCTTTACTTGGTTATATGTCAAGATCATGCATAAAAATTCAATTTAGTGAATAATTCATGGTAAATACTTTAGTTTACACAGTTTTCTGCCATATCATCATATTTAATATCTTTGTAACACACTGCAAGCCTGACTAAAAATGGTCTTTGTCTGAAGAATCTGTGTTTTAGTGTCCATGCACACTTACAAAATGCTGCTTCTACTGTGGTTTGTGTTTTGCCTGTACAAGCAGCTCAATACTATGCTATGTGTCCATGCATGGAAAAACGAAAAAGAATTCTCCTGCGCTCCAAGACTCAGACAGGTGGCACAAGATGGAACCAGGCCTGGGGAGAACGAACACCACTGCATAAAGGGCTGTGCAGCTCCAAACCAAGGCTGGGGAAGCCCAATCAGCACTGTAAAATGAAATAAAAAACAAGAAGCGCACCAGCCTTGCGCATTACCTCAGCGACCAAAATTTATTACTTGTAAAAAACATACTCACAAACAGCGAATAAAATCAGGCATGTAAGTCCTCTCAGGGACTTGAAGATAACATGAGTCCCATCAGGGGAATAGGTGTTCAGTACAGCTGACGCGTTTCGAAGGGAGTCCCTTCTTCCTCAGAGCTAGCTCTGAGGAAGAAGGGACTCCCTTCGAAACGCGTCAGCTGTACTGAACACCTATTCCCCTGATGGGACTCATGTTATCTTCAAGTCCCTGAGAGGACTTACATGCCTGATTTTATTCGCTGTTTGTGAGTATGTTTTTTACAAGTAATAAATTTTGGTCGCTGAGGTAATGCGCAAGGCTGGTGCGCTTCTTGTTTTTTATTTCATTTTACAATGTGTCCATGCATGTCAGGACATTTAGAGGCATATTTTAAGCCCAGCATTTAGAGGCAGAAAGAGAAACCCTCCTGGTTTGTATTTTTGACAGGAGCTTTCTGGCAGAAAAAATGCTACCCACTCCTAAGCACCTGTACAAAAACAACCTATATTTTTTTCTACCAAGGGAACTGCCATTTTTTAAGCCCAGTCATACTGTATATTTTAGCATAAAATCAATGCTTTGAAATCTAAGTGTAAAAGGTCAAAGAGAGCACCAAATGAAAAATTATTAGAAATCCAAAGTTTTTATTGTTCAACTGGCAGGGGAAAGGACAGCCTTGTTGTAGCCAGTGGAACAATACTTTCCAAACAGACTTTGGGCTTCCAAAGAGTTTTCATTTCTCAATCTCTTTGACCTATTATATTTGGATTGTTCA
Source organism: Staurois parvus (assembly GCF_062004578.1). Classification (NCBI taxonomy): domain Eukaryota; kingdom Metazoa; phylum Chordata; class Amphibia; order Anura; family Ranidae; genus Staurois; species Staurois parvus. The sequence goes on along the minus strand of NW_028318344.1, from coordinate 6,152,717 downwards.
ACTCGGATGAATGTCCTCTACTGGAAAATCCCCTCTCTGTGGTGAGCTGCCAAATACAGGCAGATTGGGCTCATGTTGTCCACATTTTGGTAACCCATAAAAATCTATGTCCACTATCTCTTAAAATCAATGTTTGACTTCTTTTAATTTGACATTGCATGTCATTCTGAAATTGTAGCTGAAGAAGTCCCTTCAGCCCTTAGAACAATTCAAATTACATGTACTGTTTGACATTAGAGTAGAAGAGACACTACACTTAAGTTTATTTTAGTAAGGGTATTCATATGAATGTGCAAATAAATTCAGATCAAATGACTGAGCTATGTATACTAAACTGGCACTGACTGTTCAGGTAATGAAGCAGAAGACTGCTGGATTCAGTTATTTCTCTTTCCAATATACAGTGTATTCACTACTAAAAGTCCTTTGGCTATAAAGGGATTTTGTTACCTTTTTCGGGAGGTGGTCCCATAGAGACACCTATATACCCAACAGTCCTTTTTTTCTACTGTTATATTAAGTAGTATAATATGTTGCAGAACCTTTAATGTGATTCTATTTCTAAGTCTGTCAATATATTTTTCAGTGTAAGATACATTATAGCACATTTTATATTGATAAACTGCCTTTACTAGGTTAAGTATTAGTGAGTGCCACACACTCAAGCGGAAAACAAGGTTAAAAAGTGTTTACTTGTCTTGATAATTTAAAGTGGCAGTTTCCTTTTCCTGTGTTGCCTTGCCCCAGGCTTATTGTGATGTTTTATTTTCTTTCTCTCTGTTAAAGGTAGCACCCTGGGAAGGAAAAGCAAACTGTCTTATAAGATTTAGATTATCACACTTTGGGGGAAAATACATGGTTATAAATAACGTGTTCCACTGTAATGACCTCTTTGGTGTTTTGCAGTCTGCAGATGAAATAAGTTAAATAATAGGAACACAGTGTTTGTGTTAGGTAACATTGACAGGTTTACATCTAAAACAAAGGGGATTGTTTATTAAGTAAATAGATTGCCTTCTATACTTGTTAAGTGGATCAATACAAAATGGTAACAATGGCTATATTAAGCATCCTGCTGGGATGGAGTGATTGCAGCTTGGAGTTGCCCATCCTCCATTTTTGTAGAAATAATATGAACAAAGGCCAAGGCAAGTGGTTATGTCACCAGCACTGAAGAGAATATAGAGATTCACTTTCTCCAAGAAAATGTAACTACTTATCCCGAGTACAAACGTACCAAAAGTTGACTGGTTCAGCCAGAACCATCTGACTTTCAATATGTGTGTTCTCTGTTCAACAGAAGCTGGTCTAATGACCACCTTTTGTTGAACAGTCATGCTTGAAAACCAGCATTCAGCCAGTACTTGCGCCAATTTACATTTCCGCACATCACACTGTTTATTTTTTTCTTTATTTTTAACTTTATTTGAAGTGCACAAACCAGCACTCTATTCATGTCTCAAGTTTAGACCCCTCCTCTCAGAGAAGCTGTATATGACCCCATGAATTCTAATGGCAGTACTGTTCTGAGGATAAAGCCATCTGCAGCAGATAGGATAAGCTAAACATACCTGGGTACAGTATGAGACCGGTTCAGCAAACATTACTGAAGTTTAGGTGTTAAATCCAAACCCTTTGAAATCAATGGGAACCAATTATTAAAAACCCTTTAATAACCATTTTTTAGGCTAATAGGGAAGGGATTGTCAAACAAATACTGTGGGGGGAGCTGGGCAAAGCCCCAGGGAACATGCACCAAAGCAAAAAAACACTTTTTAAAAATTATATTTAACAGGGAGCAACAATTAGTGCTGGGAGTTTCTCCTTAGACATTAGTGAAGTGTCACACACAGTGACTGCTTGGGAAATGCCTTGATGATGCCTGTGAATGACATATGTACAAAACATACAACCTACTACAGCAAAGCTGACATTTACAAAGAAAATCATATGCAGTTTAAATTTCTGGCAAATAATAGGTTTGGCTGTTGTACCAGGCCCACACAAAAAATGGCATGTGGTTCCTCCTAACAGTACTTACCAGATACATATATACGTGATGAGTGTCTGGTATAGATGTAAAAGTGGACCTCATGCATTAAAAAAAAACTGTCTGCCCCTCCCCAAATTCCTTTCCAGACTCTTGGGGTCTGTAATGGATTTTAAGAGGTATTACCACAAAAATGTGTGGGGTCCCCCACCTAAACTTTCACACCAGACCCTTATCTGTGCATGCAGCCTAGCAGACTAGGAGAGGAGGGGAGACCAGCATGCAGCCCCCTCCCTAAACCATACCAGGCCACATGACCTCAACATGGGGGGTGCCTAGCACCATATCCCTATGTTGATGGGGACAAGGGTCTCTTTTCTACGATCTGGGACCTGTGGATGTGGGGGTCTGCAGGTCGGGGCTTATCAGTGGCAGCACTCAGATACTGGCCTTCTCCCATCAGTAAGGAGTACATAGTCAGAAAAAAGTGTGTAGTGTACAAAGAAAGGCCACCTAGAAAGGGGCTTAAAGGAGAACCAAACCATGGTGTAACCAAACCAGACAACTTTATTGAGATCAAGATTAAGTAAAATTAGGCCAAGTGGCCGACAATCCTCCAACCACCATTAACATAAGGTTAGATAACATACAGGCCACCACACATCCATTCACATACTCTGCATAGCAAAAACTCGGTCTCATGTAGAGCATAACATATCAGGCCAACGATCTCAAGAATGACAGTCAGTGGTCTCTAGGGTCTCTGCTTTTAGAAAATATATAATGTTTTGGGGATTTTAATGTAATCTTCAGACCTAAAATGATTTTTTAAATATATGCAAAAAAAACACATAAAGGGCTCTGGCAGCGAAAGGGATAAAGGATAAGGCCAACAACACTCCCCTTTCCTGACGAGCACCCAGTCGGTGCTCATTACACTGCAAGGTCACTCCTCTCCCTGCTAATCCCTGGGAGCGGTGCTGGAGACAGGCAGGGATGGGGAGGAGGAGATAAACAGTGCAATGTTAAAATTATTACACGTTTACATCGCCATAAAGCCCCTTTTGTTTTTAAAAGCCCCAGACATTCCTAAAATCACCTCCGATTTAAATATGGTTTTGGTTAAAATGTATTTTTTTTTATCTGGACAAGTAGATTGTCATGAGGGACAAGTAGATTGGAACCCCAATTTTGACAAGTATTTTTTTAAAAAATGCCCACACCCCTGGAATGTCTTTTCTGCATAGATAGAGGTTTTTGCTGAACCAGCCAAATTTCAATTTTAATGGCTGACTTAAAGTGGTTGTAAAGGCAGAAGGTTTTTTATCATCATGCATTCTGTGCATGACGGTAAAAAACCTTCTGTGTGCTGCTCCCCCTCACAACCCCCCTAATACTCAGCTGAGCCCCCTTTCAATCCAGCGATGTGCTTGAGAACCTTGGTTGTCCTGGGACTTCCTTTCCTCATTGGCTGAAACAGCAATGGATGCCATTGGCCAGTGAACCGAGGAGGAGGGAGTGGGGCGGGGCTGAGCTTGGGAGCAAGCACGCACCAGTGCCCCCATAGCAAACAGGTTACACTGGTCAAGGGGAAGGAGCCAGGACCACTGGCAGGGGATCCGAGAAGAGGAGGATCGGGGCTGCTCTGTGCAAAACTATTGCACAGAGCAGGTAAGTATTACTTTAAAAAAAAAAAGAAGCTGAACCTTTGATACCACTTAAAGTAACAAAGTGAAACCAGAAATAGAGCGGCACACAAAAGACTTTTCTGGTTATCAAAGGTAGTCTAATCTTTTTAAAGTTGAAAAAGCTGACAGCTTCACTTTAAGATCATTTAGAATGTAAACAAACAGCTGCTTGTCTGAGAGTGGTAGTATATGAGACATTTCAACCACTTGAGGTTGTATTTCAGTGGTTGGTAAAGGCAGATAGGTGGAATTAGACAGTAGCTTCTTCTGGAACTTCAATCAACCTCATACTGATATACAAATTTAGTTAAAATGTCATTTAACTTTAACTATTTCAAATATGAAGCAGTCCAATCCCTGATATGGAAAATCACCTCTAAATACAAAATGTGTCTCAATGTATTGATGCGCCTAGACTGAAAAATTCTGTCAGGCTGACTTTGCTCCTGCCATGGAAGCCCTCCGAGTCTTATCATGTTATGTCATCTCTGCACATACAGAAGACTTGCAGTGTCAATATCTTTTTAAGGCCAGCTGTCAATTAGTGCTGGGACTTTCTCTTTAGACATTAGTGAAGTGTCACACACAATGACTGTCATTTAATTTCCCGACAAATGAATACGGGGGGAGTCAAAGACACATTGCTGCTGACCTGCAACAATTTGATCATGGAAGAAAATGACCGTTATTTTAGATTTTTTCATGCTTAGCTTAACCTTTAAATCCAAAGACCAATATTGCTGAGAAATCCCTGACAGTGACATCTTCTAGTTGCTGAGCATACAATTAAGTGACAAAATAGGTAAGAATAGGTTAAGGCAAAGTCCATATGAAGAAGTCATTTATCTTCCTGTCATATATCTTGATGGGTATTCTGCTTGTTTAACGGTAATTTGTTGTGCAGTGGGATTGGATGTATAGCTGATAGATGAGCAAATCAGTAAGTTCATTTTGAGATCCATCTGAAGACTGCGTACATCTTCAAATATCGGTTGGTCTGCTGGTCATGGTTTGCCGTTTTTCCAAATAAAGAACAACATTCATTCATAAGTAACATTGTACGTGAATGGACATAACATCTAGCATATAGGATCTTCCAGAATCTGACAGTCCTGTACTGAATAATGAGGAGAATGGACACCCCAGAGTACAAAGCTTCCCCAATTTTGAAATGTTACTATACCCAGAACCCTGCAATCACTATATCTGGTCTCCCACAGTACACAGAACATGGAAATGCAATTATTTTAGTAAATATAAACTGCTAAATACCTTTCCTCATTAGCAGTATATAGCAGTCTTGGTACTTCTATCAGTGTCCAGCTTAGCACTGGTTAAAGCTTGTAGGAGGAGTTTTCATTCTCCTCCTATGAGCCTGCATGACCCCTGACCCTCTGTCTGGACAGTGCTGCTTGGCCCGGTGCTGATCACATGCACTCTTCCAAAGAAAAAAAAAACTAACAATACACACTAAACTGAGCATGTGCAGAGTGACTCCTAGAGCTCTGTGCTATCAGCAGATGGATTGGGGACAGTAGAAGAAAGGGAGGGTCAGAGAAGACAGGATCAAACAGCCTTTTTACACAATTTGAAGGATTAACCCATTAGATTCCACAGTGCGTATAACATGCTTTAACGCATATACAAACTGATTTTACTGTTGTGGGTTTAGTAACACTTTAACTTTGGAAGAGCCATATATTATTATTATTAGTAGTAGTAGTATTTTTTGGACAGGAAGAGGTTTGGGGCCAGACAAAGAATTAAAAATTACACTTCAGGTTAATTTTAACCATTTTAATAAACTGGTTATTTACCAAACATTTTTTTGTTTTATTTGCTGTTGAACAGGTAAGAAGTTTAAAGTTTCCCCTTAGTAGGGCAGGATTTAGACACAGAAAGGTTCTCAAATTTCCGCCCTTTCTTCTAGTTGGCACCAACGATTTAGAGACGCTTGGTGCCCTGCAGCTCTGGACTTGCCACACACTGTACTTAAACCCATATTCCCATTGCACCAAGCTTGTATTTTTGGGAGAAGAGTATATATTTTTAGTTATAGAAAAATAAAAGTAAAAAAGCTCATGATTTATATGGATATTGCTGACCAACGTAAATTGTATAGGTTCATGCGCATGGACAGTTTGAGGAGCAAATATGTGGAATTTTTCCATGCCTGGGGAGCCATACATGGCACATACAGACGGCCATAGAAGTGAATGGCCATATTCAGGTAAACCCTGATGCTTGACATTTACATGCAGATGCGCGCATGCTTCATTCCATGGACAGGAAATACATCATACATGCAAGCTTGTAAGCTATTCTATGGATGGTTGTACCTGCACCCTGCGACTCCACAGGCATGGAAAAATGCCAGAATATGTGAACTAGAGCAAATTTTGCACCTCAAACTGTCCATGTGCATGTGCCCTATTTATTCATACAATATAAATTTTTTCTGCTTTGTCTTGCAGTGGAGGATCGCAACTTTGCCTTATTTAATTATGTTAATGAACAGAATAACGAAATAGAGAGACTGATGGAGCAGATTACAGAGGTGAGACTAGACCGTGTGTTGACTGCTGTATCGCGCTAACCCCTTCCAGGAGATATTGCCAGGGCTGGGTTTACATCTCTCGAGTCTCTGCATTCAAAAGGTTGAGAAAGGCTGCTCTAGACACACAAGGGTTTATTTACCAAAGCTATTTTACTCAGAATCTCGTGCACTTCTGCATTGAAACCAACCAGCTTCCAGGTTTTATTGCTAAAGCTTAAGCCCCGGTTCACATATATGCAGCAGTGAGGGCCGCGTTTTGCACGATCACGAGAGCCCATTCATTTGAATGGACTCCCGTGCCCCATGACATGCAGAGAAGTCCCTGCACTTCTTCCGAAAACGCAGCCCACGCGGAAACCTTGGTTCCCAGTACGGTTGCGTTTTCCAGTACGAGTGGCGTGGCATTAGAATCAATGGCATTTCTCGATGCGGGTGGTGCGGCTGCACGGATTTTCGTGCGGATCCGCAGCAGCACCACCCGCACAGAACCTAGTCTAATTGAACAAGCTGAGTTTAGAAGCTGATTGGCTATCATGCACAGCTGAACCAGATTCTGAATGGACCAACTTTAGTAAATCAACCCCACAGATCTTGGTTGTGTTTTGCCCTGCTTGAGTTTGGCCTTCTCTCTAGGGTCATCTTGCAGATATCAAGTCTTTCACTGTTTTCAGCCTTTATTTTTTTCTTTATTTTTTGTTACGTTTCTATACAAAGGTTTTCACTGTGCCTCTGCATTCTGCACTGGTCATTGTCATCAGCAATTTTATTTACATCAGTTACTTGTACATCACTATTGCCAATGACCGTTTTGATCGCCTGCCTTCTCTAACATGAACCATGTCATGACAAAAATATGTTTAGTGTCATAACTGTCCAGGGATTGCATGATCTGAATGTTACCAAAGAGCTACAGTTGCCATTAGGCTTACTGTGCATAATGGAAAATGTGGCTGTCCTGTAACATGTGTTGTACTGTATATACTTAAAGTGGTTGTAAAGCTCAGACATGAAATATAAACAAAGCATATCCCACTAAAGCGTGTACTTGTCTCTATTAAGAGCACTAAGTGTGATTTCTGCCTGCTGCTTCATTCCTCTGCTATTAGCATGAATGGAGGGAGTTTCTCTGTGTGGAGGGGGGTTTCTCTTCCCTCAAATCAGCTCTCAGAGCTGTCGTCACTAAGCTCTGCAGAGTGTAATATCAGCTCTCTTCCCCCTTTTTTATGAACTCTCGGACAAGCTTTATACATTCTAGACTTTGAATGAATGTTGAGAAGAGAATTCTGCAGATAAACAGGTACAACCTATGTAGGAGGATTTGTTTCATCTCTGTGTATCACCAAAGGCCAGTCACTTCACTGGGTATTATATTATTATTATTATTATTATACAGGATTTATATAGAGCCAACAGTTTGCTCAGTGCTTTACAATATAACGAGAGACAATACATAAACAATACAGTTCAATACAAGAGGGATAGGAGCAGGGGCAGACTGATCATTTGGAAACTCGGGCACTGCCCGAGGGCCCGGGGTCAGTAGGGGGCCCCATGAGATGCCCCTGGTACCTTTTTCATAGGCTTTTTTGAGTTTGGGCAAGGACACAGGGGCCCCATGATTCCCTATTGCCCGGGGGACCCATGAGTTGCCATGAGGAGGCCCCTGCTCCTTGGAGCTTACAATCTACTAGATATATATAAGGATTTACAACCACTTTAAAGTGTGCAAAATAAAAATAAAAACACAACAATATATTCAGTACATCTCTCTAAAACATTCAGATTTCCTCATGTTTTGTCCTTTTTAAAGCACTGTAAGTACAAAAAAAGATACCAGTCGGTCCTGCCAGAAATCCAGTGAGCATCTAACTTGTTGTGTGTACTGTACTTCACAAAATTCCATGAAATGTTATCAGTGCTGCCCAGTTCTCTTCTGTGGTCTAAAAAACACCTACCTTCTACGTTACTGTGATGTGGCACATGGTAGGTATTCTGTTGTTTGAGTTGGAAATGAGAAGCCTAAGGTGACAATGCTGCTCCTCCACAGTAAGTGAGCATTGTTCCCCTAGGACAGGAACTATGTTAGCAGGACCGCTAGATAAAAAAATAAGGACTAAAGCAAGTAAAAATAGAGATGTAGTGCAGACACCCTGCAAAATATTACATTTATGATCCTGAGATCAGATGCACTTTAAAGCAATGGATATCCAGGCCAGGATTACTTTCACTGAGAAACTCTGCAAACTCTGCAAACTCTGCAAAAAGATAAACAATGTGGGTTCCTGAGCGGGGGACAACTCTGATACACAATAAGCTCCAATTCCAGGAAACTATACCTGAGATGTATCTAAACAATAGAACCATTTTACAGTGCCTGTATGTCAGCATCTACAGATCTTGTCAGAGTATATTTGCCATGGTCAGGTAGTTTTCCTATGGATTTATTTGTCAATTATTGTTACACACATCCAGGAAGAAATGTGTTTGTACTCGGCTTGCTGGAGACAGTACATACTAACAAAATACATATGAATTACGAGAAATGTTACTATTAGAGATGAGCGAATCGAACCAGGCGAACCGGAATTCGATACGAATTTCAGGAAATATTCAATTCGCGTCGAATCCGAAATTTTGCCTACTTCGGGTGCGCGAATCGAATATTTCCCGATCAGCCGGCAAAAGTGTCCCTGCAGTGAGCTCCGCTATTTCTGACAGTTCTCTGACAGAAGGAACACATGTAAAGTGGTTGAAACATTGTATCTATTAGTTTCCATTTAGGATACAGATGTTTCCACCGCTGTACATGTGAAGAAGCTGTCAGAGAACTGTCAGAAATAGAGGAACTCTGCACATACACTTTTTGCCGGTTTGGAATTCTTATTTTCATCCTACTTCTTCTTCTTCTTCTTCATCCTCATCCTCAGAAGAAGAAGAAGAGGATGAGGATGAAGAAGAAGAAGAAGAAGTAGGATGAAAATAAGAATAATTCCAAGCCGGCAAAAAGTGTATGTGCAGAGTTCCTCTATTCTGCAGATACACTTAGAGGAGCTCTGCAGATACACTTAGAGGAGCTCTGCACATACACTTTTTGCCGGCTTGGAATTAATCTTATTTTCATCCTACTTCTTCTTCATCCTCATCCTCAGAAGAAGAAGAAGAGGACGAGGATGAAGAAGAAGAAGAAGAAGTAGGATGAAAATAAGAATAATTCCAAGCCGGCAAAAAGTGTATGTGCAGAGTTCCTCTATTCTGCAGATACACTTAGAGGAGCTCTGCAGATACACTTAGAGGAGCTCTGCACATACACTTTTTGCCGGCTTGGAATTAATCTTATTTTCATCCTACTTCTTTTTCTTCTTCTTCATCCTCATCCTCATCCTCAGAAGAAGAAGAAGAGGACGAGGATGAGGATGAAGAAGAAGAAGAAGAAGTAGGATGAAAATAAGAATAATTCCAAGCCGGCAAAAAGTGTATGTGCAGAGTTCCTCTATTCTGCAGATACACTTAGAGGAGCTCTGCAGATACACTTAGAGGAGCTCTGCACATACACTTTTTGCCGGCTTGGAATTAATCTTATTTTCATCCTACTTCTTCTTCTTCATCCTCATCCTCAGAAGAAGAAGAAGAGGACGAGGATGAGGATGAAGAAGAAGAAGAAGAAGAAGAAGTAGGATGAAAATAAGAATAATTCCAAGCCGGCAAAAAGTGTATGTGCAGAGTTCCTCTATTCTGCAGATACACTTAGAGGAGCTCTGCAGATACACTTAGAGGAGCTCTGCACATACACTTTTTGCCGGCTTGGAATTAATCTTATTTTCATCCTACTTCTTCTTCTTCTTCTTCATCCTCATCCTCAGAAGAAGAAGAGGACGAGGATGAGGATGAAGAAGAAGAAGAAGAAGTAGGATGAAAATAAGAATAATTCCAAGCCGGCAAAAAGTGTATGTGCAGAGCTCCTCTAAGTGTATCTGCAGAGCTCCTCTAAGTGTATCTGCAGAATAGAGGAACTCTGCACATACACTTTTTGCCGGCTTGGAATTATTCTTATTTTCATCCTACTTCTTCTTCTTCTTCATCCTCATCCTCATCCTCTTCTTCTTCTTCTAAGGATGAGGATGAAGAAGAAGAAGAAGAAGTAGGATGAAAATAAGATTAATTCCAAGCCGGCAAAAAGTGTATGTGCAGAGCTCCTCTAAGTGTATCTGCAGAATAGAGGAACTCTGCACATACACTTTTTGCCGGAAACCGCTGTATGGAGGGAATGTCCCAGAACTGTCAGAAATAGTCTATTTCTGACAGTTCTGGGACATTCCCTCCATACAGCGGTTGAAACATTGTATCTATTTGTTTCCATAAATGGATCCATTTATGGAAACAAATAGATACAATGTTTCAACCGCTGTATGGAGGGAATGTCCCAGAACTGTCAGAAATAGACTATTTATGACAGTTCTGGGACATTCCCTCCAAACAGCGGTTGAAACCGCTGTATGGAGTGAATGTCCCAGAACTGTCAGAAATAGACTATTTATGACAGTTCGGGGACATTCCCTCCATACAGCGGTTGAAACATTGTATCTATTTGTTTCCATAAATGGATCCATTTATGGAAACAAATAGATACAATGTTTCAACCGCTGTATGGAGTGAATGTCCCAGAACTGTCAGAAATCGTCTATTTCTGACAGTTCTATGACATTCCCTCCATACAGCGGTTGAAACATTGTATCTATTTGTTTCCATAAATGGATCCATTTATGGAAACAAATAGATACAATGTTTCAACCGCTGTATGGAGTGAATGTCCCAGAACTGTCAGAAATAGTCTATTTCTGACAGTTCTATGACATTCCCTCCATACAGCGGTTGAAACCTGTCAGAACTGTCAGAAATAGTCTATTTCTGACAGTTCTATGACATTCCCTCTATACAGCGGTTGAAACCGCTGTATGGAGTGAATGTCCCAGAACTGTCAGAAATAGAAACTGTCACAGAACTGTCCTTCTTCTCATCCTTCTCCTTCTTCTCATCCTTCTTCTCATCCTTCTTCTCATCCTTCTCCTTCTTCTCATCCTTCTCCTTCTTCTCATCCTTCTCCTTCTCCTTCTTCTCATCCTTCTCCTTCTTCTCATCCTTCTTCTCATCCTTCTTCTCATCCTTCTCCTTCTTCTCATCCTTCTCCTTCTTCTCATCCTTCTCCTTCTCCTTCTTCTCATCCTTCTCCTTCTTCTCATCCTTCTCCTTCTCCTTCTTCTCATCCTTCTCCTTCTTCTCATCCTTCTCCTTCTCCTTCTTCTCATCCTTCTTCTCATCCTTCTCCTTCTCCATCTTCTCATCCTTCTCCTTCTTCTCATCCTTCTCCTTCTGCTTCTCCTTCTTCTCATCCTTCTCCTTCTTCTCATCCTTCTCCTTCTTCTCATCCTTCTCCTTCTTCTCATCCTTCTCCTTCTCCTTCTTCTCATCCTTCTCCTTCTTCTCATCCTTCTTCTCATCCTTCTCCTTCTTCTCATCCTTCTTCTCATCCTTCTTCTCATCCTTCTCCTTCTTCTCATCCTTCTTCTCATCCTTCTTCTCATCCTTCTCCTTCTTCTCATCCTTCTCCTTCTTCTCATCCTTCTCCTTCTTCTCATCCTTCTCCTTCTCCTTCTTCTCATCCTTCTCCTTCTTCTCATCCTTCTCCTTCTCCTTCTTCTCATCCTTCTCCTTCTCCATCTTCTCATCCTTCTCCTTCTTCTCATCCTTCTCCTTCTCCTTCTTCTCATCCTTCTCCTTCTCCTTCTTCTCATCCTTCTCCTTCTCCTTCTCCTTCCTCATCTCCAAGGGCATTTAAATTAAAGGTACAGTGTTCTGCACTAATTTAAAGGCTCTCTGAAGTCTAGAAACCCTTTTTATAAGTCATCTTCGTAGCGAATAAATTCGCATCGAATCGAATTTCTTCCTGAAATTCGCCGAATCAGCCGAATCGAATTTTTGAATACTTCGCTCATCTCTAGTTACTATATATTCTAAATTCTTACCATGTTGTGTATGTAATGCAAAGTATCTAAACATGAAAAACAAAAGTATATACAGTATCTTTATGTGTTTATAACTAGAAAAGAGTGAGCTTCTTAAATCATCTAAGCATCACAAACCAAAAATGCTATATAATTTATTTTTTAACCAGTTCAAGTCCGGACACTTTCACCCCCTTCCAGTCCAGGACAATTTTCAGCTTTCAGTGCTGTCACACTTGAATGATAATTGCGCAGACATGCAATACTGTACCCATATGACATTTTTAGCATTTTTTTTGAGACAGATAAAACTTTATTTTGGTTGTATTTATTCACCACTGAGATTTTTTATTTTTTTTGCTATATAAATTAAAAAGTCCACAAATTTTGAAAAAAAATGTTTTTCTTATACAATTTTGCAAATAAATAATCTTTCTTCATAAATCTTGGCCAAAATGTATTCAGCTATCTTTTTAGTGAAAAAAAAATAACCCAAATTAGTTTATAACCAAAAATTATAATTTTTCAAAAAACTTTTTTACATTTTTATATGATTATTTGTTTTGTTTAACATACTGTCACCCTAGCAGTACAGTGTCACCATAGTGACACTATACTACTTGTGGGGGTTGATGAAGATTTTGTTTTCTTTTTTTACACTGAAAAAAAGGCTGTAAAATCAATCATTTTTCCTTCTCTCTGACGTTTTGAAACATCCACCTGCAGCGCTCCAGTCTGGCTGTTTATCTACATGGGCCGGACAGGAAGTGGTTAATATTCACAGCAAACTCATCCATCCTTTCTTCCATTTCTCCATGCTTTATTTTGATGACAAATCACTTACTTAATCACATTTACTTCCTGGAATCCATCTGCCCTTAGTTCAGGCATGCAGACAGGAGCTGCTAAGAAAACCCCGCCTTCCCTCCTGAAGGCTCAGGGAATATATGACATCATTTGCCTAGGCCTGGAAACCAGGAAGTAACTGAAGAAATGTAAAAAGTAAAAACAAGTAAATTTGATATACTTTACTATCTACTTACTAATGCTAGCATCATAAGGATTATAAATAGTCAGTGTTAGCAGTACATACATTCAATACAAAGGGTCCCTTGCGCTGATGGCTGCAGATTTGATTTGCACCCCCACCCCCGTAGTCATAATCCGTGTGACCTGTCACAGACACTCATCAAGAGCACCAAATATGCCCATCCTTTCTGCCCCCTCCCCAGGGGCAGACTGACAACTCATGGGGCCCCCGGGCAATAGGGGATAATGGGGCCCCTGTGTCCTTGCCCAAACTCAAAAAAGCCTATGAGAAAGGTACCAGGGGCATCTCATGGGGCCCCCTACTGACCCCGGGCCCTCGGGCAGTGCCGAGTTTCCAAATGGTCAGTCCGCCCCTGCCCCTCCCCCACATTTATAGAAGCTGTATCATAGCTTGAAAAAGGATCTATGAATGGAGGGGGTGGACTGTTCATCCACCCAACCTCCATTGAGAGATCATTTTTTTTATTGATGGAAGCTATAGTAAAGCTTCTATGCATGGAGGAGGGGATGGAAAGGGAGGGCACAGTTGGTGCTCTTGATGAGTGTCTATGACAGGTCCCTTTTCCTTTGGTAACCCGTTTTCCCCAGAAGATCACAGCTGCGTAGGTGTGGGTGGGGAGATCAGAGGATGGAACATTTCAACTAAATGTACAGCTGTCAGCACAAGGGACACTTCACATTGATGGAAGAACTTTAACTGATAACTTTAACTAATATTTTTTAAAAATATTTTACTAAGCTTGGCTTTAATCTTGTTCATCTGGTCCATAAATCATAATGGGCTGTTGTGGGGCTGACGTAGGGCTGAAATGTGTGCTTTTCTGGAAAAGCAAAGAAGAAATGCTTCCTACTAAGTTTCCACATATGGCACCAATTTCATTGATACCTAAACTCACATCTAGATGCCAGATGAAAGTACAGATAATTCCTGTTTTTTTTTTAGTTTTGTGCTAAACATTACTGTTTTCTTTTTTGGGGGGTTCTACATTGAGTATCATTAAGTATGAAAGGAGCTGGCAATAATAAGAAATTTGATTCACCATCATAAAAGTTATTTACGAAGTAAAGTAAAAAAATAAATGACTAACTAGCGAGAGTAATAAATACAAAGAAAGCTCAAGCTGCTATACTCACCTGATCTCTGGTGCTATCCCCAACAAACTCACCTTCCCCCAGTGCTGCTTGTGTTCTGGGTTTAATAATGCCAATCGTTATTCAACCCACTTCCTGTGAACCCAGGTTGTTTATGGGTCAACGTGAAATCAGGGTAGCATGCTACAGAGTGCGGTGCCACTCTCTTCTGCATTTGGGATCTGTCCATTGCAGAGATTGAAGAGGACCTGTGATGTCACTGGACTGAAGACACTTGTACATAAGATATGTTTATAAGTTATTTAGGTTATTTTTTTTTTAAGGCTATAGGAATGCTGCAGTTGGAAGGATGGGAGGGGGGGGGGGGGTGCTGAGACCAAAGTTGGCTATTAATGTGTCAGAATAGATCTCTTACAGTAGCTAAACAGCACCTGAATGGCAGAATGCACCTTGGCAGGCCACTGGCCTAGCTTTCACACCCACAAATACACAGGATCATGACTATGGGGTACAGTCCAGATACTTTCTGTCCCCCTTTTCAGAGGCCTTCATTAAATTCCTGGACTTCAGTGTGGTTCCTAGGCTGCACATTTTTGCTGCTCTTGCTGCTTTTGCCAGTGCAGAGGCAGAGATTTGGATTTCTCATGCAATGGTAAGTGAATAGTGCTATATACATGGCTTCCATACACAGATCCATAGCTCAACTCAAGACTGGCCTCTCCTGCACATGGACAACCTGGGTGCCCACCATCACAGTCAGTCTCCACTCTTCATTGAAAATAGGAAAAAATCAGCCGCACTCCAATTAGCTCTTCTTCCAGTATTCCCTATCCTTGTGAGCAAGCCAGGAGTGGTGAAACGCGTAAAGGAAGGCAGGTTTTGGGTTGTAGACATTACTGTATTCAGTCAACTCACTGAATTATTAAACATAATGCAGCTGATTTTTTCCTATTTTTAAAGAAGAGTGGACATAGCTTACATACTTACATACTGCTTGGTATCCTCAGCAGTATGATCTCTGACTGTGGGGTGCAGTTGGTATCATAGTTCAAAAGGTCTTTTATGTTGATTTTGGAACCTTCTATTCATTTTTATCATCCAGAGACAAACAACCAGATGAAGTATAAGGTGGTATATTGCCAATAACAAATTTAAACAGGGGTGATACATTGCTTCTGTGGAGTTTGCCCATAATTCTCCTAATGTTTTCCTCAAGGGTGTCGCTTTTAAAATAGAACTCAAAAAGTGAAGATTTGCTATGTATGTACAGAGAACAGCTAGAAGTGTTATTTGTGTCTAAGCAGTATCTTGAAAAACGTATACTTTGTTTTGAATTACTCCTGAAAAGTAGCAGTGCAGTTCATGGTATGTGAAGGTGCCTAAGCACTCCTGTGCCCAAAGGCTTATAGCGGCATATCTGCAGTTTAAGATATAAGGCACTGCTGCACTTCTGTGCTAGTCTCAGGAGATTTTGAGTGCTTGAGGTGAGTGTAGCCATTTTAGTGCACAAAAAAAAATTGAGAACTGTCCGTGATACTTTTTTTTTTAAATTTGCAGTAACATCCATCTTTTTCATACTGCTTGGACCTTGAAGAAGGGGGCACACCCTGAAAGCTTGTCCTAAAAATGTGTTAGTACAAATATAAAAAGTATCACAGGCAGATTTGGAATGGGATGTAGTGATGTTTTCCTTGCTGGAGGCTCTGACATGAAAAATCAAAGCACTTCCTCTACTAAGATAGATGTCTCCATGTAGAGACACAAGAGAAGCCATTGTAAGTCAATTATGAGGAAGGATCAGCTGCAGTGAAACCAATGGCAGTATTGGTGACTAGTTCTTTGCTCTCTACCCTCCTTTTTGACAGTTTTCAGAGTTCCATGTCCTCTTGAAAGTTGTCAGCACACACCATTTGCTTATTTTTTGGTTTCCTCCAGCCCCCCGGCTTGTTAAAAAAACATTCTCAGAGTTGCTATTTACAAACGTATAAGGGTACCCTTTACAAGGCAATGCCCAAGGCTGCTGATATATCTCAGGATATTGTGCCATATGGGTGAGAGGTCATGACCACTAATCTCTGCTACACAGACGTAGAGCTGTGGATGGCGTTTTGAAAGAAAACCTGAAATAAATGATATGTGGTGACAGCTTATCCTATGAGCTATCTTCTGGATTGGTTATTAGTTTTTTTTTTGTTATACTGGTTTGCTTTAAGGTAATGCTGTCAAATACTGCTACATACCTGTTTGTATGAACAATGACAATCTTTTGTGTACTGCACAGAGAGTGAGAAGAAATAAGAAACAGTAAGCATTACTGAAAGCTATTATGCTCCACGCACAGTAGTGCTTTTATTTTTTAACCCCTTTGCGCCGGCGACTCTCAACCCTTTAAGAGTTTCAGAAGCCAGGAAGCGGGGCGGGGTTTTAGGGTCATGTGACTGCCATGATTCGCTGGCACATGATCGGAAAAGGTCCCGATCGAAAAGGGGAGATTGGGACCTTTCCGTGAGTCAAGGACATTATGTGCTGGGAGCGCACAGGGCTCGCTCTCAGCACATATGTATTTTCTAATTGCATGCAAATATGCGGCCACTCGGCGTCAAGGCCCAGACGCCAAGAGGCCGCATATTTGTGTGCACTCGGCGTCTAGGGGTTAAGCTCAAAACACATTGGGAAAAAATGTTGGATAAAAAATGCTGGTATAATAGTGATTTTATAGTAGCGTTTATAAGTGTTTAGGAGCGTTAGCGTTTTATTAGCGTTTTTACAGTACATGTAGAAAAAAGCTAGAAAAAAAGCTGTTAGGAGTGTTTTAGTAGCTTTTAGGAGCAGTTAGCGTTTTTTTCTGCTGGAAAAATGCTCAAAAAACTATTTTTTTTCTGCTCCGAGATGCTGAAGCTCAAAAAACGATAATAGCCTAATGTAGTGTGCATGAACACATAGCACACTATTTAGCTTCTAGGAGCAGAAAAAAATGTTAATAACAGCTTCTAGGAACTTAAAAAAACGCTAGTGTGCATGGAGCCTAAGTGTCTAGAGCGCACTGGCAGGTAGCAAATGCACTAGTGTAACAGGGTGTTAGGGCTCTGTTTTGACTTTCTTAGTGACAAATCTGTTTGATAGCCATGAACTGGGATATTACTGATGTTCCAGAATTGAAGGGGTTAACCTTCAGCAGTGCAAGCAAGCCCCTGTTGCACAATGAGTGACTGCAATAAATGTTGCTGTTTTGGCACTGCATAAGTGCAGATCCTAGTACGCTATTACAGATTTTTACTGTGGCAGTTTATGACACTAAGCAACAGTGACTACAAAGAAAACTTGACAAACATTCACAAATATCTGTACGTTTGTCCGTGAATTGCAGATAAATGGCTTACATCCTGACTCATGAATTGATAAAAGGACATCACTACTGAAAACAAACTTAGTAACCCTAATTGTCTATTTCTGTCGCGTTATTCCTTTTAATGGCTGTGTTCTGTTGTCAGGGCAGTTGTTAGTAAGAAGAAGATAATAAGTCAAAAGTTAATAAATAAATAAATATATTTTTTGTTTTTTATTTTTTCCCCCCTTAAATTGGTGTTTAAGTACAGTAAACAAAAATATGTAGTATATACGTGTGTGTGTGTGTATGTGTGTATGTATATATATATATATATATATATATATATATATACACTTTTTTTATTTTTATTTTTCAAATTGATTTATAACCATTTTACTTCCAATATGGTTTCTGTAGCCTTTGTGTTGACTGTTAAAGTGAATGTAACTATTGACAGTCGGTGTCAAAACACATGTATCACTAAAACATGACACCTTTCACTGGTTGTGTCTTTGAGCAAGCCTCTGGGTTTAGACATACAGGTGGGTGAAAAATGTCTGTATTCCACAGATCAAAAAAGAAATTGAAGAATTCAAAGCCCAGGGAGTGCGTCTGGAGCAGGAACACCGGTCCATCCTTAAGAACATTGAAGGCAAAGAAGAGGACGCAGTAAAACAAGCAGATGGCTACCAACAGCAGCTTAAGGCAGTCATGAAAATTTTAGATCAGCTGAAAGCAGGTACGGATCTTGTCTCTTTTTTTTCTCCAGATGCTATGATTCCTGACTTGAAGAGTAAAATGTTTAAAATATCACCTGCAGTGTATTCGTTTATGTGGATCTCAACAGTCATCAGTACGGCATACAATGATGTCAGCCATGTTGTACACCTATTTCTTTTATTTAGTTATAAACTGGTGTGTTTCCGAAGGCATCACACCAGTACCATATTTTTATTGTTGGAAATGCTCAGAGGTTTATGAAGTATGGCCCATGGAAAAATAGCCATACTATCTACCAGTATGTAAGCATTAGTAAGACTATACAGTTAACAACCAGTCCAGACTCATCTGTTTGGTTCTGTAGGTCGTTTTGAAAAAGACAAAGTCCTAATTTAAAGTTGGCTTAGTGAAAAGAGAGGGTTGGCCATCTTGGACTGGGAGTGATGGTGATGCACACTTGGTGTATGAACTTGTGGATGAGCTTCTGAAGAAAACAAGGCTACAGCAATACAAGAAGGTGGTAAATCTGATAACTTTAAAGAATAATTACAGGCAAAACTTTTTTTTCATTTTGGATAAAGTGTAGAGGGATTAGAACACCTGTCAGGTTCTTATTGCCATCTGTGCCATCGTTAGGGAGATTCACCCTCTCTATTTGTACTATTTACCGATATCACCGAAAGTGCAAGGAAAAGAATATCCCAAATTGTGGGCTGTCCCCAGAACAATAATAGGGTGGAAATTTTCCAATGCGGACACTGGTTCTGGTGACAACCAGGGATTCCCTCACTTTAGTGGTATTTCCTCTCATTTCCTGTTTGGCTATGAAACAGAAGTGCAGGGAAATCTCCCCAATAGGACACAGAAGGCAACCCCCCCCCCTCCCCACAAAACCCAAAAGGGGTTATAACCCTCCCTTATTCTGTCCAAAATTTACAAAGTTTAACCTTTAGTTCTACTTTATTGGAACAGGGGGGTACCTGTACATTGGAAAAAAAGTAGCATTTACTGTGGACACGAAACACTGATATAATGGTAGCTGGTGGTTATAACTTTGAGAATAAAATTAATTCATGTTAATTTATTCTATAGTGATTGTACTGCCATTGGCCCTTACTGAATATGCCATCAGCATTAGAATTATTTTCTAATGCCAGTGGAAAGCAAAAAGGTCAGCTTAATGCCAAATGCTTTTCCCTGACTCACCTTGGAAGAACATTAACTTTCTTGCTATAAAGGTCTTTGATCTTGCATGGGGGGAAAACTCTGTATTGTGAGTGCCACCTTTCTAAAAAGTCCACTGAGCTTAGACAACACGTTTTTGTAGGATTTAGATCGGATTCACACATGTGCAGTGCAGATTGAAGCTCTGCTTTTACAGCTAATTGACACAGTAGTTGTTCACCAGTTCATGTCAGGTTTACATCAGGTCCAGGAGCGGATTATCCTGTTCACACATATGCGATTTATAAACGGTTCCCTCAGAAGTCAATAGCCTGTAATCCACACCTGCACCTAACTGTTCTGCTTAGAAATCGTACAGGACTCTTTTTCAAACTGCACTGAATCCGCACCACCAGTGTACTGGACATGTACAATACCAAGCCACAGGTCAGCAGGTGTCACCTTCAAAAAGGGGGGCTTACAAGGAAAAACAGCCCAAGAGAAAGCCTCCAATGGTGTAATATTTCTTTATTAGTCAAAAACAGCATAAAAAGGGTGAATCAGACTTACATAGAATTCTAAGATGGCCGCTGGCCATCCATAAAGGCCATGCGGTGTGTACACAGTGATTGGGGCACCTCCTTAACGCGTTTTGTGTTCGGACACTTTTTCAAAGGGACAAAAAAAAGTGTTCCAGGTCCAGAAAACTAAGAGTAGGTCTTATATACTCCATGCGCAAGTGATTGTGCTATCTGGTTAGTGCAATATATATCCATTTCCACTATCACAGGAGTCACGGATATTCTTCATCACAAGTTTACTGACTTTATTACACTTGTCACTTTACACATCCCACTTCACTGGGATTCAGCACTTTGGTTTAGATGATTGCTTGTTTTAAGTTTACCAGCGCTGCATACTTTTTACAATCCGCATATATGTGAACCGGCACTTAGTGTTGCACAGCAAACTCTTGGGGGGATTGAAACCAATCAGCTTTGAGGGTTTATTGTCAAAGCTTAACTGAACAAGCTGAAGTTAGAAACTGATTGGCTGCCATGCACAACTACACCAGTTTTCAGTTTTAGTAAATCTCCCCCAAGTGTCTATTATGCTTTAGTAACCAAAGTTGCCCACCGATGAATCTTTTTTTCAGCAGTCCTATAACATGCTTTGTCTAGGTTTACATGATGGAAACGTGGGGATTCTATTGAAACAGGAAAAAACACAGCACCTCTGAGTGTAGACTGTAATACAAGTTTAACGGTTAAAATGTAAGCAGGCAATTCACATGTTCATAGTTATAAACAGGCTCATGATAAAAGGATGTACAGTCCTCCTCATCGCCAAGCTGGTAAACTGCAATATAGTGTGTCAAAGTGGGACGGTAGGGAGCGCTAAAGAGGAAGGAAAGCGCCGGGTTGATTCGCTGTAGTAACCCACTGTGAAGTTCAGAGCGGTGGCGTCGGCGTCTAACATCATAGAAGTGCGACGCGTTCTGAGCATACTTTATGGATTTTTTGATCTGCAAATTCCATGCACCTATTACCACCCTGTATAAGGGGATTCTATAGAAGCCTGTGTTCTGATGCATCCCAAATGTTATTTTTAGTAGCAGCTACCTGACCCTAAGTTCTTCTGTCTTCTGCTAATACTAAATCCCTTCCCATATCAAACTTCATCATCTGTAAATAAACATGAATTCAACTAAAAAGTCATTCGACATGTCAAGGTTATGAGAAGTGTCATTGGTAATATCCTTTCATATCTTTGTAAAGCCCTTCAAAGCTTGACTTGACATTGTGTACAGGGTTGTGGAAAGTATTAGCTGGAAAAAATTTATATTGTCCTTTTGAAAAACATAAGTAATTACATATTTAAGCAAAGCTATCTTTTTTTAACACAAACATTCTGATATTTCAAGATATAAATTTGCTTACCAATTTGTGTTACGTTTGCATTATCCATTTTTTCATTTCATCCATATACCTTGTTGCCTAATTTGTTCACCAGCTTTAGAGGAGATGGAAAGGAAGCAGTGGTGCCATTTGAGGGAAGTGACTCAATCGCTTCCTCACAGGATGTTCTTACTTTGTGTGTTATATTGTGACCCAGGTGTGTTATAGGGCAATTCTACAAACAAGAGATCCCTGTGCTCAAAACCCAACAGCTAGTACATGCATTTATCCATCAGGTGCTAAAGGGGTGTAACCACATATTAATACTAGAAATTCTGAAGGACCCTCTGCACACTGGTATATACCCTTTCCAGCAGACTATGCAATAAATAGGGATATTTGGTTCACACATATTGCAATACATGCTTAAGCTGGCCAAATGCGTCAAAGTAATCCCTCTATGGCCAGTCCTACTCTGCCTTGCCTACGCAAATGCTACTGTGGACACAATGCTAGCATAGGGGAAAAGACACAATGGGGAGAGCTACAAGGTTCAGGTCTGGCTACTGACCCAACAATACAACAAACAAACTGCTTGAAAGGGTATATACCAGTGTGCAGAGGGTCCTTCAGAATTTATAGGGCAATTCTATCCCAACCTAATGCTCCCTCTCTCCCTGCTTTTCTGTTTTAAAAATTGTCCACATGGAAGAAAAACATGTTTGAAATATATGTTTAAAATATTCTTCCCAAATATATTGCCATATATTTGAAATACTACAATTTTGGCCATATTCAATATATTTCAAAATATATTTCAATATATATATATATATTACAAAATATATGAAAAAACATTTTTAAAAATACATTTCAAATATACTGGATGTCTTTAAAAACACAAATCTACATTTTTGGAATGCATTTACAAATATATGTAAAAATATATGTTAAAATGACTTACTTTTTTATATGTTAAAACAAATCTGAAGAATATATTTAAAAAATATATATTTTAAAAAATATATTGTTCAGATTTATTTAACATATAAAAAAGTAATGTTAACATATATTTTTACATATATTTGTAAATGCATTCCAAAAATGTAGATTTGTGTTTTTAAAGACATCCAGTATATTTGAAATGTATTTTTAAAAATGTTTTTTACAAATATATCTAAAAATATATGTTAAAATTGCTTTTTTATATGTTAAATAAATCTGAAGAATATATTTTTTAAATATATACTTCAGATTTTTTTTAACATGAAACAAAGTCATTTTAACATATATTTTTACATATATTTGTAAATGCATTCCAAAAATGTAGATTTGTATTTTTAACCACATTTCTACAGGGCACTTATACCCCCTTCCTGCCCAGGCCAATTTTCAGCTTTCAGTGCTGTCACACTTTGAATGACAATTGTGCGGTCATGCAACACTGTACCCATATGAAATTTTTATAATTTTTTTTGAGACAGATAAGCTTTCTTTTGGTAGTATTTAATCATCTCTGGGTTTTTTATTTTTTGCTAAACAAACCAAAAACAACTGAAAATTTAGGAAAAAAAAGTTTTTTTCTTAGTTTCTGTTATAAAATGTTGTAAATAAGTGATTTTTCTTCTTCACTGATGTACGCTAATGAGGCTACAGTGATGGGCAATGATAGGCTGCACTGATAAGCGGCACTGATGGGCACTGATGAGGAGGAACTGGTAGGTGGCACTGATGGGCAACTGACAGGCATCACTGATGGGCACTGAAAGGCAGCACTCATATATGGCACTGATAGTCGGCAATGATAGGTGGCACTGATAGGCGGCACTGACTGGCACTGATAGGTGGCACTGACTGGCACTGTTAGGCGGCATTGATAGGCAGCACTGACAGGCGGCACTGACTGGCACTGATAGGTGGCACTGACTGGCACTGATAGGCAGCACTGATTGGCAGCAATGATTGGCAGAACTGATAGGCGGCACTGACTGGCATTGATAGGTAGCACTGACTGGCACTGACAGGTGGCACTGAAAGGCAGTTCATATGAGCACTGATATGTGGCATTGATGTGCACTGATGGGCACTGGCAGGTGGCATTGATGGGCACTGACAGGTGGCATTGATGAACACTGACAGGTGGCTCTCCTCGGGCTACACTGATCATCAGGGCACACTGATCATCAGTGCCCTGATGATCAGTGTACATGTCCCCTCTGAGGAATGCCGATTACCGGCTCTCCTCTCCTCATGAGCTGCAGTACAGCTCGTGAGGAGAGAAATGCTGATAACCGGCATTTCCTTATTTACATGCAATCAGCTGTGATTGGACACAGCAGATCACATGACAGAGCTGACGTCTTCGGCTCTTTCCGTTTATCGGTGATCCGCTGTGTCCGAGGGATACAGCGCACCACCTATCACTGTGCTGCGCGCTCCCGGAGCCACGCAAGCACGGTTAGAGTAGGAGGACGTCATATGACATCCTTCCAGAATGAGAGAACCGCCTTGCACCCGTCATTTCATTATATGGCGGGCGGGAGGCGGTTAAAGACATACAGTATATTTGAAATGTATTTTTCTAAATACTTTTCTTATATTTTGTAATAAAAACATATTTCAACATGCAGTAGATATATATATATTTTTTATATATATATAATTATACAGGATTTATATAGCGCCAACAGTTTGCTCAGCGCTTTACAATATAATGGGAGACAATACAGCAACAATACAGTTCAATACAAGAGGGAAAGGAGGGCTTGATCGTCGGAGCTTACAATCTAGGAATATATATATTGAAGTATATATTGAAATATATTGAATATGGCCAAAATTGTAGTATTTCAAATATATGGCAACATATTTGGGAAGAATATTTTTAAAATATATTTCAAATATATTTTTCTTCCATATGGGTGCATCTGCTAACAAATGAGAAGAGAGTAAGTTGGACAGGACTGAAGTCACACTGCTCCATGCACTGTTATGAAATTTGGTTCTGAAAACAGTGAGAGATAGTAACAATGATATAGTGATAGATTAGAGAGACAAATGTAGAGCAAGGACCCGTAGACACCAGTATACACGCTAAAACATGTGCATACTGGTGAACGTTGTGTAGGGGCTTTGCAATGCACTGTTATAACGCATTGCACTGTTTATTTACTGTTTCTTTTTTTAACTTTATTGAAATGTCACAAAATGACTCTTCATTTAACTCTATGAACCACAGCACATGTGACACGATGCAGTGCAGTGATATGCAAAGCAGTGAGTTGTGCTGCATATAATGGAGCTATGCATCTCACTTCAGTGCAACATTATGGTGTGAACAGGGCAATTGTTTTTTATGAGCATTCACTTGAAGACCACCTAACGTACATGTACGTCGGCAGTTTCCAGCGGTATACTGGAATGATGCCTGCAGCTACAGGCATCACCCCGGTATCTTCTTATTCAGAAGGCAATCAGCTTTTCTCCCCGATCATCTCTGTAGTATATGAAACCGAAATGCGACGAGTATTTTGTAGCTTCAGGTTTCACTGCATATAAATAGTGACATTTTTATATTTGTAAAGCATCTGATCACACCGACTGTGTGCTAAAAAATGTAAACAGACAGTGTAAAAAAAAAAATCAAACAAATAATAAAATAAAAAAATAGTTTTTTAAAGCCCCCCTGAACCCCCCCCCCAGATACTCGTGTGCAAAGGTGAACGCATTAACAGGCCCCACACACAGACATAAACAGTGATCACGCCATACAGGTATTGCCGTTTATGTCAGAGCTAGAGCAATAATTCTAGCACCAGACCCCCTGTACAATTCTAAACTGGTAATCTGTAAAGGCTTTTAATCTGTCGCCTATGGATATTTTTACATACTGTAGTTTGGCGTCAGACCACGAGCGTGTGCAGTTTTAAATACTTCCCTGCAGGGGTCAATTCTGACATTTCTCTCCTACATGTAAAAATTACGTAGAACCTACAAACATATATAGTTGTGTTCAAAATAATAGCAGTCAGACATCACTAACCTGATCAATCACTGTTTTTGGTAGCAATGTTATGTCTACATGGCAAATAATTTAGTAGCAGGTGTAGTAGAGTAATAGACATCCAACAGACCCAACAGTCATGACATGCATGCTGCTGATTCTGTGTAATTGAATCACTAATTGAAAGGGGCATGTTCAGAATGATAGCAGTGTGGAGTTCTATTAGTGAGGTCATTCATTCTTTGAGAAACAGGTGGCAATTATTGCCCTTATTTAAGGAAGGAAGGCAGCAAATGTTGTACATGCTGGTTACAGTACATTTCTCTCTGAAATTCTGAGGAAAATGGGTCGTTCCAGACATTGTTTAGAAGAACAGCGTACCTTGATTAAAAAGTTGATTGGAGAGGAGAAAACATATAAAGAAGTGCAGAAAATGATAGGCTGCTCAGCTAAAATGATCGCAAATGCTTTAAAATGGCAACTAAAACCTGAAAGACGTGGAAGAAAGCGAAAAGCTACCATTCGAATGGATAGAAGAATAGCCAAAATGGCAAGGACTCAGCCAACAATCAGCTCCAGGAAGATCAAAGAAGGTCTAAAGTTACCTGTGAGTACTGTTACAATTAGAAGACGCCTATGTGAAGCCAAGCTATCTGCAAGAAGCCCCCGCAAAGTCCCACTGTTGAAAAAAATGTGCTGAAGAGGTTACAATTTGCCAAAGAGCACATTGACTGGCCTAAAGAGAAATGGCGCAACATTTTGTGGACTGATGAAAGTAAGATTGCTCTTTTTGGGTCTAGTGGCCGGAGACAGTTTGTCAGACGACCCCCAAACACTGAATTCAAGCCACAGTACACTGTGAAGACAGTGAAGCATGGTTGCGCAAGCATCATGATATGGGGATGTTTCTCATACTACGGTGTTGGGCCTATTTATCACATACCAGGGATCATGGATCAGTTTGAATACATCAGAATACTTGAAGAGGTCATGCTGCCTTATTCTGAAGAGGAAATGCCCTTGAAATGGGTGTTCCAACAAGACAACGACCCCAAACACACCAGTAAACGTGCAACATCTTGGTTCCAGACCAACAAGATTGACGTTATGGAGGGGCCAGCCCAATCCCCGGATCTTAATCCAATAGAAAACTTGTGGGGTGACATCAAAAATGCAGTTTCTGAGGCAAAACCAAGAAATAGAGAAGAACTGTGGAATGTAGTCCAATCATCCTGGGCTGGAATACCTGTTCACAGGTGCCAGAAGTTGGTTGTCTCCATGCAACACAGATGTACAGCAGTTCTCAGAAACAGTGCTTATACAACTAAATATTAATTAAGTGATTCAAAGGAAAGCAAAATCTTCAAACATTTTTCAGTTTATATAGTGAATGTTTGAGTTTGTAACGAAGAATACAAACACTGCTATTTTTTTGAACAGTCTAATATTCACTTTTCTTCATTTTTTTAGAGGAACAACACAAATTTGATATATTTTTCTCCATGTTTTGATTTGGAATAGAATGTGTAGTGTTCCCTATGCATTTGTGTGTATGGAAATAAAAGCTATTAGAAGGATTTTGAGCTTTATTCACTTTTTTCAACACACTGCTATTATTTTGAACACAACTGTATATATATATATATATATATATATATATATATATATATATATATATACAATTTTTTTTTTTAAGCAGTGGCCCTAAGAAATAAAATGGTGGGTGTTGCAATTGTTTATGTCACATGCACAGCATTCTTTTTAAACACACATTTTATGGTAAAAATACACTTTAATGAGTTTTAGTGCACACAAACTATATAATACTTATTTTTTGGTAAAATATAAAAAATGGTGTTACACCAAGTAAATAGATTCTAAGTAATTTTCTAACAAAAATTACTGATTTTAACATGTAAACAAAAAGTGTCAGAAAAAACCTGGTCTTAAAGTGGCTATGAACCACAGTACATGGTGATATGGGCACAAGGTGTGAACAGGGCATATAGAAAACAATTGTTTTCTATGAGCCATTGTGGTGTTAAGCCTTTGTCGATCTTTGCAGATCAAGGAATGTAGCGTGAATGAGCCCTAGAGGAAGAAGTTACATCACTTTGTCTCACTGATTTTTTTGTCTGTCATGTAGTGATTGGCAGGTAGCAAGCCCATCGAATACGACACATTCAGGCAAACAGGGAAGCACCACAAATGCCCTGCAGTCACAATGCACATGGTTGCAGCAATTTGCCAGGAAAAATTGGGTTAGAAAAGGCAATGAGTGGGCATCACATCACTTCCTCACCTCCTGTCAGTAGTCTTTGAAGCTCGATATGAACCCGGATCATGCTTCAAAGAAAGGTAGATTTATACGCATGAGGGACAAGACATTTAAGGGTTACTTGATTGCAAGAAATACAAATCAAGGCTTTTACCCTTCCAGACAGGGCTGGCATGTGTGGCATAGCTGCATAAATCTCAGGACTGGGTAGACAGAAACACAAATCCTTTGGCAGGTAAAACAATACCCATATCGGTATTTCATGTGTGTGTTTAGCAGTTTGCTTGGACTTCACCTTTACCTATCTTGCATCCTAACTTCATACAACAACCATAGTGTGGATGACCATTATGAGCACTAGGATAGGCCTCATACAGTGTGAAATGTACATATTTTACTGTATTTTAGATCTTCTCTGTTGCAGTAATTTGCATTCATAGAATCACACAGTTCAGGAATAGAATGCGCACTGCACACACCACGTCTTTGACCTTCAGCTGCTCACATTGTAAATGTTTTACACACAAGCCTGAATTCAGCAATTTGTTAGGCTTTGTACTGGAACTATGCTCTTACCGCTACTGATTACTAATAGAGCAACTACACCCATTCCCCTGTCCCCGTTTATTATGGAACATGCGTCTACTACAGGAATATTGTGAAGATTGCAAACCTAAAGCTTAACTCCAGCCAAAATATATGAGGTGTGACAATAGAATTCCCAGAATGGACTTTAAAAAACTGTTTGCTTACCTATACACTGGCGGCTGTTGTCACCTTCAAAGTAATCCCCTTGTGAAGTGCTGCACCTTTCTAGAGGACTGTGCCACTGCCAGAAACATTCCTGGAATTCGTTTTCCGAAACGCAGCACAGTATCTTTGTCACAGCACACTGGATTTCCGGAATGTCATCAATTATGTTCCCATTTAAGGCATTTTTTAATTTTTGAAACAGCCAAAGTGACAGGGTGCTAAGTCTCGGAAATAAGGTGGTTGACCAAGTATAGATTTCTGGGCCTGGAACTTGCAAACCCTTAACACATCATGTGCAGGAGCATTGTCGTGGTGGAGAATCAACATGTCAGGTCAGAGTTCGGGTTGTCTCTTTTAAACAGATTTCCATAACCTTTTCAGAATTTACAAGTAACAATGTTGGTTGTACCATGTTCTGGTGTCAAGGTGGAATTCGTCCCGCCCTTACTTAAACTGCCTTTGCCTTTCAAAAACAAGATTTCTTCATGGAATGTTCACCATAAGTTTATTGTAAGAAAGCTAAAGTTTCACTCGCCAATTTTTAAGCAAAATTTTATGTTAATCCCCTGCTGCAGCTTCCTGTCATTCATTTTCTGCAGCAGCGCAACACACACGTTTTATTTCTTCTACTATTCTGTAAAGACCGAGTCAACTGGTCTGCGACCCAGGAGAGTGCAAGTTAGGACATTTCAGAACGTGCTCTAGTGTGAATGGCTATGTGACTCAACACCATAGTGCTACGCTGTGGGCATACCGGGAATTAAAATGTCACATCCGGTCCCTGCGATGACCACATAAAATGCAATGAAGTTGTCTCTAGAACAGCAAGGAACAGGTAGCAATACCAACATTACAAGTTTTACCTCTTCTGCGCTGTGATAAAAGTGTGTTTTTGTCTTTCGCCTTTGGGGAGGTTTCCTACTACTCCTTGTCCTGACTGGAAGTGAAGGAAAACCTCCCCAGTAGGGACACAAAAGGCAATCAAAACCTGACAGAGGCGTTAACCATTCCAACCTCTAGCCACAATTAAACAGAATGTGTGTTGTCTGCTGTCCCATTCAAGTGGAGCTTGTTTTCCTCTGTGATGGCTAAACACTTATGCAGAATTCACAACTTTTCATGCACGTTTTCAAGCATGTTTACTTGTATTGTCAAAGCTTACAGATGTGATCAATGCACATTGACACAATTTTCAATACATATCAAGTGCTGCCATTGTGATCAATAAGCCCTTTAATGCACACGAGTGTGATTTCTGGTCAATACATATTTCACAGGTGCACCACTTCATGCAGTGGTAAATGCATGTGCATGCTTTAATGTGTGTTAAAATATTAAAATATGTAGCTATAAATGGGTCCCAAAGGAAGCACAATGTCATTCGCTAAGGGCCCGGGATGTAAATGGGCCCTTATGTTATTGTGGATTGGTGCTCTGCAGTTTTGTTCATTTTGAGTGGCAGTGTAACTCACCTTCATATTGTACCTGCATTGCAGCACTCCACAAGGCAGGGTAACACAATGCTATCTGTATTGCAGGAACATTGTTTAGTGCATTCAGATGTTTTGTTGGCCCATTCAAATGTAATAGCTGCCATAACACATTCAGACCACGTTGGTGTGAATGGGCCCTTGTAATTTACCTTTAAAACACTTTAAACTACAGGGCATGCATGAGAACCAGCCACATAGGAATGAACTTCTTGAAATTCTTTTTGAAATATATTTTGGTGCAGAAAAATCCATGCATTTTAATGTGAGTGTCAACAGGCCCATAGACCTATTACCTAAGCTAGCAGTATGGTTTCCTACCATCCCATTTAATTCACGGTCATCCTGGATTTCAAGCTAAAATGCTACATCCCATGTTGATTCAATATAGAACACAGTTTATCTCATATTTTTGTGCCTGTCTGTTGCTAGGACACAGGTGGCCCCTGCTGTCTAACATTCTTTGTTGCTAGGATGCAGGACCAGGACAAGGGGGAACTGGGACCTCATCACTGAGCAGCAGCAATTGGGGCATGTGTCCACTGACCAGCAGCAAAAAGCACATGTATCCACTGACCAGCAGCAAAAAGGGCATGTATCCACTGACCAGCAGCAAGGGGAGTACTTGTCCACAAGCAGAAGCAAAGGGGGAACTTGTCTACTGACCAGTTGTAAGGAGAACACTTGTCCACTGTCCAGCAATCAGGAGGGCACTTGTCTACTGACCAACAGTAAGGAGGGCACTTGTTCATTGACCAGCAGTAAGGGGAGCAATTATTCACTGACCAACAGTAAGGGGAACACTTGTCCACTGACCAGCAGTAAGGGGGACACTTGTCCACTGACCAGCAGTAAGGTGGGCACTCATTTATTGACCAGCAGCAAGGGGGGAACTTGTCTACTAAGCAGAAGCAAGGGGGGCACATGTCCACTGACCAGCAGTAAGGAGTGGGGGAACTTGTTCACTGACCAGCAGTAATGGGGCACTTGT
This sequence comes from Staurois parvus, assembly GCF_062004578.1. Lineage (NCBI taxonomy): Eukaryota > Metazoa > Chordata > Amphibia > Anura > Ranidae > Staurois > Staurois parvus. The sequence goes on along the minus strand of NW_028318344.1, from coordinate 6,121,716 downwards.
CTACTGAGCAGCAGCAACAAGGGTGGTACTTGTCCACTGAGCAGCAGTAAGGGGGCACTTGTCCACTGACCAGCAGTAATGGGGCACTTGTCTACTGAGCAGCAGCAACAAGGGTGGTACTTGTCCACTGAGCAGCAGCAACAAGGGTGGTACTTGTCCACTGAGCAGCAGTAAGGGGGCACTTGTCCACTGACCAGCAGTAATGGGGTACTTGTCTACTGAGCAGCAGCAACAAGGGGGGCACTTGTCCACTGACCAGCAGCATGGGGGGCACTTGTTCACTGACCAGCAGAAAGGGTGGCACTTGTCCTCTGACCAGCAGTAAGGAAACACAGAGTTCTGACTTCCCTGAACTTTTCTTGGATTACAGACTCTGTCACTGCCTGCTGGCAGTCCTGACTACTGTCCGCTTGGTGTCCACCCAGTCACTAGTCCAAGTCACTTCTGCTTACTACATCTGCCTTGAACCATTCTGCATCTTCGAGATACCTAGCAAGGTACAAAGACTCTCTCTGGGTTGCTCGGAGTGTTTGTCATCAATGTTTTTTTTTTTTTTAAATGTCATTTTTGTTGGAGTACATCATACCGGTGTGCCACTATATGTGCAGATTTAAAGCATCCCTCAAGCATCGTTTTTAAAAGAATTGTATAATTTTAATGTTGCCCTTTATGCAGCTCCCCCTCCTTCTTGTAGTTTGCCAGAACAAAGGTGGGACACTGATTTAAATGAGGGGCTCCTCCTGTTGCTCCAAGGAGAGGGTAACATTGGCATCCAGTGCAGGTGTCAGTGTCCCGCAGCCAAGAAAAAACTGTTTGGTGTTCTATCTAGGCCACTATTACCCCACCCTTACTCTGCTATCTGTTCCTTTATGTTGTCAGAACAAGATGGCAACTCTGCTGGCAAAGCAGGTGAAAACAAGGAGTTTTTCAGCTTCTTGCAGATTGCCACGATATGGTAATTTATGTATTTATTAATTTTGTACTGTTTGATAAAGATATAATTAACACAACTAGTAAGCTTTCCAGCTTTATAAAAGCACTCTGTACATATAGGCGATTTTGGCATATGCTGTCAGCGCAGGCACTCTTTTACAATACAAGGCAATTACAATCTTAAAGATATCTGCTGCTGTTCAAAGCACCACCATTTGGAAGTAATGATTTATGTTTAGTAATAACCCTGAACAATTACGATGTGTATGCTGCCATCATTTCATCCCTTTTGATTATACTGATAATGTAAAGATATGGAATCTTCATTGTGTTTTACAGAAAAAGCATCCTGTGTGTGTGATCAGCCTTACAGCTGTAGGAGAGGCCTTCCTCTAAACCTCTGTATTTACATAGAAACAGGGGCGGACTGACAACTCATGGGGCCCCCGGGCAATAGGGGATCATGGGGCCCCTGTATCCTGAAACTCAAAAAAGCCAATGAAAAAGGTACCAGGGGCATCTCAGGGGCCCCCTACTGACCCCGGGCCCTCGGGCAGTGCCAGAGTTTCCAAATGGTCAGTCCGCCCCTGCATAGAAACTATCTACTGTATATGAGGAATGTGTTTCCATTGGCAATTTCTTTTATTTTGAGGTTGTTTGGTAGTATTTTTTTTCCTTTAAGTTTTTTTTTTTTTTTGTCACAGAAACCATTGTTCTTCTGCTATTGCACTGGGGAATGTTATTTGGTCATTTCACATCACCCTTCTCCAAACTGTACACTTCCAGGTTGGCAAAATATGGTTCACATGTAAATAGGGCATAGTGGAAATCTTAAAGTAAATTTGTCACAAACCCTGCAAGAATTACACTGAGCATTCGATGAGAAAAACAGAAGCAGAGGTGGATCCCGGTGAACACTGCATGTCAAAAATCATCAGCAGGACTAGAATTATTGGCAGATGAAATTTTTATGCAAACCTTGAATTTTCTTGACATTAAGCTGGGCCACATGGCCTCTCACCGTTTGAGCCCCCTTTTAGTATTATAATGTATTTTAACCCGATGTATCTTATGCGCTGCTACCTCAATTACCATACGCCTTTCAATTTTGAGTTGCTGCTCCCACTTTACACCTCTGAATATATTTCTAAAGGTGTATATATATATATATATATATATATATATATATAAAGTCAAACTTATCCCTGCTTATCTCTTTACACCTATAACATTAAATCAAACAAAAACAGTCTAGAACTATTCCAAGAAAACCTTAAAATGTGAATCACCATTCACAAAAAAAAATTCTAATCAAATGAACAAATATTTTGTTTATTTATTTTTTGTAAATGGTGATTCATATTCTAAGGCTTTCTTGGAGTAGCACTACACTATGTTTGATATATATGTCCAGAAGGAGGGTCAGGGGTTATGCAGCCTCATAGGACAGTCAGAGCAGAATGAAAACTCCTCATACATGTTTTAACCAGTGCTTAGCTGGACACTGATAGAATTCACAAGACTGCCATATACAATACTGCTGATGGGAAAAGGTATTTAGTAGTTTATATTTACTAAAATAATTGCATTTCCATGTTCTGTGTACTGTGGGAGACCGGATTTAGTGAATGCAGGGTCCTGGGTTTAGTAACACTTTAAAGGATTTCATGTATTACAATTATATAAAAGTAGTGTCTAAAATTACGGTATCCCCTAAATAAAGTCTACATCCAGAATTATACCCAATAAATAAACACCTTCACCCCTAAAAATGTATCAATCTGTAAATAATCATGTGCTACCTACAAATATCAAAAAAAGTGTCCAATAAATAAACACCTTCACCCCTAAAAATGTATCAATCTGTAAATAATCATGTGCTACCTACAAATATCAAAAAAAGTGTCCAAATACAAATCAGTGCATAAAACATATAATTGTGTCCTTCAAAAAATTATACAGTCACAAAGTGGCAATTCCAAAAATCCTGGTGTTTAAGCCTTCCAAGTGGCTCCCACAAACAAAGTAAACCTCAAAAGAAAAGAAAATTTACATAGTGCGTTATCCCTGATAAACCATAAGCATACACTACTAAAATTAAGTACACTATGTAAAAACCGTGTAAAAAAAACACAGGTGTCCACTGACAATGAAAAAAGTGAATTGATGTGTCAACCGTGACAGTGAATCACTCAAGTGCAAAAAAAGCATCCAGCAGCAAGTGTCAATATCTGGGCACACTTCTATTGTGTAAGGAGTGAATACCCTTACCAAATAAAATGAATAATCACGCCTTTGAAACCATCAGGATAAGATACAATTCCAAAGAATGCACTCCACCCAGGAGATCTTTTCAGGATGTCATCACAGCCTTATGGATAAATCTTCCTGATGTCATCTGGGTAAAGCAAACCTGTATACTCCTTACTCCTTCTAATACCAAGCTCCACCAATGCACACCATATATGGAACAAAATATAGGGTAATACCGCAATACACCATTTAAACCATGCTTTATTAATGTGCTTACATTATCTCAACTTTACAAAACGCCATTTTACAACATTTCAAACCTCTGGGAACGTCTTGGTATCATCCACGAGTGTTAGAAAGGATTTGCCAGTAACCAAGATGGCGTCACTTCCGGTTCCGCCATGTGTGTCTGACATCACTTCTCTTGATGCGTTTCATCATCGGACTTAATCATAAGGGATCAGGGATCACCAATTAGCACTGTCCACAGAAGGAGGGTCAGGGGTTATGCAGCCTCATAGGACAGTCAGAACAGAATGAAAACTCCTCGTACACGTTTTAACCAGTGCTTAGCTGGACACTGATAGAATTCACAAGACTGCCATATACAGTACTGCTGATGGGAAAAGGTATTTAGTAGTTTATATTTACTAAAATAATTACATTTCCTTGTTCTGTGTACTGTGGGAGACCGCATTTAGTGAATGCAGGTTCCTGGGTTTAGTAACACTTTAAAGGATTTCATGTATTACAATTATATAAAAGTAATCACAATCTGATTTCTGCAATTTTTATTAATGTTTTCCCAAAAGCATACCTTTTATTTCACTTTTCAGAAAATTGTGTTCCTATTTACAGCGGTATGATATTTGCATGCTCTAATATATAAATGACTAGGTGCTGCTCCTTCCGCATTCTATTAAATAATGGTTCTCATTTCTTAGGAATTGATTCCTTGTTCAAGAAGATAAATTGTGACCGCTCTGTCCTGGATGAAATGTTGGGTTCTTCATCCAGCATTCGTGAATCAAACATAATGCAGTACCTTGGCCTCATTGAGCAGAAAACGAATGAGCTGCTGGCCGTCCAATCCTTCCTCGACTCCAAGGTAGGTGGAATAAACTCATCACTACACGTAGGAGAAGAACTAACTGCATGGTTAGAATGGATAATCCTGAATCAAGGGCAAACTGTGTTCTACAGACTGAGCTCAGATTAATATATCCCCCACATGCAATGGTGTATGGATGAGAGTGAGCAACAATGAAAACTCTCTTCTGTTCTGGGAGTAATATTTGAAAACAAATCGCTCTCTTCTGTACCTTGCCAGTGTTACATAATGCCTTTCTTTTTATTCCCTTCGTCATGCTTAGTTTCAGTTCATTCTTATGCATAAAACTGTCTTAACCAGGGGCGGACTGACAACTCATGGGGCCCCCGGGCAATAGGGGATCATGGGGCCCCTGTGTCCTTGCCCAAACTCAAAAAAGCCTATGAAAAAGGTACCAGGGGCATCTCATGGGGCCCCCTACTGACCCCGGGCCCTCGGGCAGTGCCCGAGTTTCCAAATGGTCAGTCCGCCCCTGGTTTTAACACAATATGAACACACACAGTGGTAAACCGGACGCTTTGCCTGTGTGGGGCGAAGAAACAGGTTCATTTTAACAATGGCTCTACTGACACATACTGAATGTCCTTTCTTACTATTGTTTAATCCCCTGAAGTAAAGAAAAATACCTGGTACTTCCTGGTATGTGGGAGAATCTGACTAGTTCCTTTACGGGAGGTAATCTGACAGTGCTGATGATTGGAGATTGGTCACTTAGGCACCCAGTGCTGTCACATGAGAACGAGGAAGAGTCCATAGCCTTGTATAAGCTCCATGTGTTATACCAGTCGCACCAGTTAAAGCCCAGTTTAAATCAGCTTAATACGTTATAGTTGATTTTGAAAGCAACCACAGCCAGTGCAAAAGTCTGTCCCCTGCCAGCATGCTGCAGAGAAGGTCCAATATGCCTCATGCCAAGACAGAGCTAGACTTCTGCAATTAGCAGGGAGCATGAGCTTTGCTGATTGCAGTGTTTTAGGTCTGACCACTATAGGAAGCATGTCAGACCTCTGCAGAGAGAACAACACTTCCAGAAAAAGAACAAGAGTCCATCTTCTGCAGCATGCTGGCAGCTAAACAGCTTTTCCACTCAGCCATTGACAGTGAAGTGAGGAAGCTCTGCGTATGCTCTAAGTCATTATTTGCACAGGGCTGAGGGCTCTCTTCTCACTCCGATCTGACAGTACTAAGTGCCTAAGCAGTCATTTGTCAAGCATCAGCATTCTCATGGGTTAGAAAGGGGAGTAGGCCAAATGCCCCCCCATTACCCAGATACACTTGTTATTTTCTTTAGCCCTGATGGGTGAGCTGAGCAGTGGGTGAACACAGGGAAGTATTTTCATCTAAATGAACAGGAATTAAAGTGAACCAGTTCCGTTGCCCTACATAGCCAAAGTACAGGTTCACTTTAAACAGAACAGACTGTATAAAAACATCTTCCCAAAGCTCCCAGCTTCTCTTATTATTGCCAAAATGAGAACGTAAGTGAATTAAACACCTGATCACTTCTGCAGGCTAAGAGTCTTCTCATTCAGCAGGGAGATTTGGCAGATTGTGGATTGGTGCTTTGTTCTAGGAATAATCTGGGCACAATGATTTAGCTGATTAGAGCCATCCATGATACAAGAGGCTAACATTATTGATCAATAAAATGTGTCTAAAGCAAGCCTGGATGGCAAAGATACATAGAAAACCATTTGCAGAACTTCCTGTATTTTATGTGTATTTACATAGCGTTGTATTTGCATTCCCATCCTGAAAACTCATAAAACAGCATCTTATGTTTTATAGAATACAGTGACAAAGTACTGGAATAGTTTAATTTCTATATTTTATGTATTCTGTCATGCATCAATCACCAGTTTCCCATTTCCAATAAAAATGATCATTTCAGTGGTCTAATGGACTCATTGAAATGCGTTAACCACGTTCATTTCTACTGGGTATGGGGTTAATCAGCCACAGACCTTTCAAGTTTGAAGAATTATGAAATGTATAAGAAAAGCATGATTTTTTTAACTTAACATCTCTACATGTTATTACTATTTTTAAATATATTGTATGTTTTTTTTTCTACAGAACTATGACAAGCCATATGACCCACAAGAAACAGCCAGAGTCCTCCTGGGACAGTCAGTAGACATGCAACGACCAGTTTTTGAGATACAACCACCTGCCACTGGGTAAGAGAATGTAACCTTCTTCATACGAGTGCTGCCTGAACTTTAGGGGCATATTATAACCCCTTCCCCTATAATAGCGTCTGTATGCCCAGAGGGCAGGAAGGATTGGCTGTGATTGGCTGTCACATTGGACCAGGGGTGGACTGACCATTCGGGGACTCGGGCACTGCCCGAGGGCCCGGATTCAGTAGGGGGGCCCATGAGAGGCCCCTGGTACCTTTCTTAGGCTTTTTTGAGTGTGATTTGAGTGTGGGCGAGGACGCAGGGGCCCCATGATTTCCTATTGCCCGGGGGCCCCATGAGTTGTCAGTCCGCCCCTGCATTGGACACATGATCAGAAACCAGGCTCACCGGCTATCGATTGTAGTGTGGATCGAGAGCTGCCCCTTGACATCTCGGTTCCAGTGCTGGGAGCATGGAGTGAGCTTGCTCCCAGCACAGAAACCTTGGCCGCCGTTTGACGCTTATGTGCAGTGTGTGGGCATTAAAGTCACACTTATTGTATGTGCTAAGTGGGTGGCTGGAAGTTAAAGTTGGGTAAATAGGTGAGCTTTTTTGAAGCACATTCAGAATTCATATTCCCCCATCACATTTACTGAATCAGGTCTCCATGGCAAAGCATTGCATTTTCATTTCAAAATGCAATGGTGCTTAAACCAAACCTGTACCTGCATAATAAATATGGCTGCCAAATGTGGATGGGAAGATAGATGTTGCAGGTTTAGATAAGGTGAGCTTTACAGCTCATATCTTTTGAAGTACAGAGCCTTGACCTGATAAATTTGCAGGCAAACCCAACTGTTTTTCAGGTACGAAAAAATGGTTCAATGACGAATGTGCATTGAATGTCAAAGCAAATTGCGAAAAGACAGAAGCTTGCTACTCATCAGCCAGTTAACAAGGTAAAGGAGGAAGGCAGACAAAATGAACAATTTATAAATTAATCTGTAGATTCCTTGATAACCCCAGAAAATCCATGTAAATTAGTCCATATAGTCTGTGTCCTGCTGCACACAACACCAGCGGCTGCTCCTCATAAGAGTGAGTGACTCCTGAGAAATTATAATGGAACAGCAGAGTGACAGCGTTTCAAAGCCCTGTGGCTTCTTCCTTAAACCTTCATGAAACTCATCGCCAGACCCCCTCGGCTTTCTGTTCTGCCCATGATATCGTTACTTCCAGTCCAGTGCCCCTGAGTATTCCAGCCGGGTTCTCGGCATTACCTAGCTCATCCTAAAATGGTGGCCGCAGCAGCATCCTGACCATCCACCTTACAGACCCATAGAGAGCAGTGTTTTAAATCACGGAGATATGCTTTGTTCTTACAGCGAAACGTGAGCTGACAATTGTCTCTTAATAAAAACTGTGCTTATAAAACTGCCCTTAGTCTGGCGTTCACTGCTGTTCCTATTGGTTTGGCGCTCTCATTTCTCCTGCTCCAAACGATCTCCTTCAGGTGTCTTTTTGGTACTCCTGTAGTTAGAGGGCAGTCCCTAAGTCCTCTGCATTATTGGTCCTGGATAATACAGCTGAGTTTGGCATTCACACACCATAGATTAACTAGGACGCTGCCAAGAAGTGTAAATATATAAATTGATGCAGGTTTTTTGAATGTCTAGGCCAGGCATCACTAAATGGCGCACCGAGGTCCGGATGCGGACCGAGTCACTGTCCCATCTGGACCCATGCAGTCCTGCCATTTAAGAGCCTTTTCATCCTCCAGCTGTCTCATGGTCATCCTAACAGAGCTGACAACGGGAGGCAGGTCATTCCTGGATGGAGGGTGGGAGTGGCCCGAGGTTAACAAGCAGGTGAATGGTTGCTAGAATGAACGGCAGTCCTAGAAGTTAATCACTGTCTGTCAATCACTGTCTTTGTAAGGTAGGACAGTGTGTGTGTGTCTGTGTGTGGGGGGGGGGGGCAAAGTTAAAGGGGCTAAGGACATTAGTGTGAAGGGGGGGCCAAGAACTGAATGTGGGGAGGCTGAGGACAGTAATGTGGAGGGCTAAGGACTGTGGGGTGTGGGGGCTGAGGACATTAAAGTAGGAGCGGCTGAGGACAGTAACGTGGGGGGGGGGGGTGAGGACAGTAATGTGGGGGCTCAATACAGTAACATGGGGGTGTCTGGGGACAGTAATGTGGGGGGATGATGTAAAAAGGGCAGAGTACTCTTCAGTGAATGAGGCAGAGGACAGTACTGTTGGGGGGAGGGGGGGGGGGTTGATGTAAAGGGGAAACTGAGGACACTCATCAAGAGGGATCTTGCTGTGAATGAGGAGGGGACTGTGATGTGCGGTGGGGATTGAGGACACTGATGAACAGGTTCAGATCTGTACATGTGCATTTGGTGTACACATTGTGGGTAGGTCAGCACTACCTGCTAGAAACCTGAAGACGTCCCCGACCTTTTTTTCAAAATCACACCGCATTAACACGTGGTTTGGCACACGCGAAAATGCACCACAGTGGCCTACATGAGATTTGGACCTCTGATGTATGCAAATTTTACTGCCCGGACCTTGGGGAATTTTAATTCAATACCCCTGGTCAAGGCTCTCCAAATTACATCTTTAGTAGATTCAATGACTGAACATATGAAAGAATCTGAACAATCAGTCTAAAATTATTATAACGGTACTCTTCTACCTATAAAGTATGTATAATATTATGAAGTTTGTTTCCGGTTATTCATCTTTTTATTCAGGGGATAAAAAGCCATCCAACAAGTGAGAATTGCTGCGATCTCAACTGTCTGTCCTTCGCACTACACACTCAGGAGCTGGGAGACAGTGGAGTTTATTTACTAATGCTGGAGAGTGCAAAATCCAACTTGCTTCTGCATAGAAACCAATCAGCTTCTAACCTCAGCTTGTTCAATTAAGCTTTGCAAATAAAACCTGGAAGCCAATTGGTTTCTATGCATGAGCCTGATTTTGCACTCTCCGGCTTTAGTAAATAAATCCTGTGTATAAGATCAGGTCATTGACAGCTCACCAAGAAGTGTCTCACAAACACCATTCAAATGAAATCCTACTTTGGAAGTGTGAATGTGGCTGGCGATACAGGAAACAGAGGGTAAAAGTATACAGCAAAGGGTTTCAGTAAGTACAGTCCAAATGACTGTGACATCATACTCAGATTAAGGTAAATTGAGTTAACTTTCTAAATTAGCAAAGCTGCAGAGTTTGATGGATAGCCCAAGTAGCTCACTGTTTGATTTCATGGTCTCTATGGAATTGCTCTGTAAGCCCAGGTTCACATATATGCGGCCAAGCAGCATATATGTGAATGGACACCCGTGCCCCGTGACACGCAGAGAAGAAGTCCCTGCACTTCTGAAAACGCAGCTCGCACGGGAACCTTGGTTCCCATTACAGTTGCGTTTTCCAGTGCGGGAGACGGCATTAGAACTAATGGCACCCGCCCACGGGTCCGCATTTCTCTGTGTGGGTGGTGCAGCTGCACGGATTTTTGTGCGGAACTGCAGCAGAACCACCCGCACAGATGTGGACCTAGCCTTAGACCCGGTTCACATATATGGAATTTAAATGCACTTTGAACCTTATCCGATTCACATGACATGTGAACCAAAATCTTTTTCCATGGAGCCAGTTCATATATGTCTGGGATGGCTGCAATGCGATTTAAAAAAGAGTCAGGTACGATTTTCCACCCGGTTCAGGTGCAATTTCCAATATTGTACACTTTAACAATTCGCATTGGAATTGCACCTGAACCACTGAAAGAAACCATACCGGACTCTTTTACAAATCGCACATATGTGAACCCAGGCTTAGGAAGACAATATAAAAAATTTTTTTTGTCAAATTGTATATATTTGTCAAAAATGATAAAATTGTGCTATGTGTAACAGCATGTAATGCTTCTTTATGTTAAAGTTGTTTTAACTGCATTTGTTTTAAATCAGCCCACACTGGAGGAGCAGTAAAACATTCCGCCATACATTTTTTTTTATTCAATATATATGCCTAGACTTACTTATATCCATGATTCACTGCTACCAGCTCCAGTGTACTCTGCAGCACTTCCCTGAACATCCAGGTGGAAGCAGTTGCATGGAGAACATGGCACCACTCAGTTGGACAGGCCAGGCTCAAGCTGCTGTCAACCAAGCTGCTGGAGGATGGAAAAGGGGGGAGCAGGCTTGCTGCAAGTTCTACTACCATTAGGCTCCGTGTACACAGGACGTTTGGAAAACACTTCTGAACGATGGAAACTGCTGGAAAATGTAGGTTAAAAAAACATCTGTTTAGCCGCGTTTGCATACCGTGTTTATGTGCGTCTATGAGCGCTTGGAAGCGTTTTTTTAAAGATAACCTCAGGAGACCTTTCAAAATGCCCAGAATGCAAAACAACTGAAAACAGTAAACAATTTACTATTTCATACATTTTGAGAGAAATAGAGCAGAAGCAGAGAGAGCAGTATGTGTTGAGATTAGCTGTTTTTTGGGGGGGTTTTTTTGTGGTGTTTGGATGTGTTCCAGCTCATTTCTGTGCAGAAATTATTGCAGCAGTGTCTAACATATTTTCTTTAATGCGAAACCTCAAAGTATGGTGTACCAGGTCCATTTGAGTACCAGGAAAACGCTTTGCATGCATTTTTCATGATGCAAAAGGACTCTGGACAGCATCTGGAAATGGAAGAGTTAAAAAAAATTTACAAACACAAACACTTATGAATGCGATTAGCTGCGTTTACACGCGTTTACAAGCATTTGGCGTTTGAAACGCTGATAAAATCTACTCCTGAACGCAAGTTTGTTGCGTTCAAAAAAACGACTTTAAACTCAACTGCCTGTAAACGACATAGTGTACATGGACACATAGGAAAACATTAGGGAGAGTTCAGGGGCTGCTGAAAATAACACAGAAAAGCTCCTAAACGTGAGTTTATCAGCTGCAGTGTACAGATGGGATACTTTGCTGCAGTACTAGCCAGGAGCGAGCACAAAGGTGGTTCCATGGGGCCGTGCAAGCGGATGGAGCCACCCTAAAGCAGGAACCGAGGGAGAGTCATTTTTTTAAATGCTGAAATGCAAAGCAACTACAGAATTTAAGACAAATGCACAAAGCAAAGCTTGTGAGTGCTGTGATGTGCAGCACTATTGGCTTTTTTTATTACAGGGTTTTATCAGGTATGTGACTGGCAAATGGTTAAAATTCCATCACCTTCTGCCTGTAGGCTGAAAATACCAATCAGGCTGGTGGTGGGAGTGCTTACACTGGCTGCTGAAGTAGGAATGAGACACAACTCATATATGCAGTCTTCCTTAGCTATATACTGTATGTTTGATGCTTGATGCTGATGGGGGGGCATGTATTTAGACTAAGCAGAAGACATCAGAGTGTTTAAACGTATGTCAGATGTCTGGCTGAGACTTCAGGATAGAATTGTTATACTGCAGGAGAGATGGCCTGAGCCAAGTACAGGCTGCATAGGAAATTTGGAACAATTTTACAGTTACTCTGTGATCATTATAAAAGCTGGAAACTAGTTTTCGGAGCTCTTGGGAAGGTCCCATATGTTCTCTGAACTACAGAAAGAATTTATCTTCTAAAAGGTTGTTAGTGACCTCTAAACTGCTCAGATTACAGCATTCCCAGAAGACGACATTCTCCTGGTACATCTTTATTGGGATTTCAATGTTCTCAGAGAAACAGTGAAAGCATTGATTGTCTGTGTGATTCCAACTTGTTTACACTTCGGCTCTAGACAAGGTTATGTATCTCTGAAGAGCCATTTGTTGGTCAATTTAAAAATCAACTTCAAAAATGTACTTTATCATGGGTGATGGGTATTATCCAAGCACAATGTTACATTTTATTTTTAGACAATTTTTTTTATTACAGAAGAACTCTAAATTTCTGAAATACCATAGCAAGGTTACAATAAAATCTTTTTTTCTGACAAAATATGGTGTACCAGGTTGGAGGCATTTCCAATAATATTTGTAAATGTACATATAATTACATAGGGGTTGATTTACTAAAACTGAAGAGTGCAAAATCTGGTGCAGCTGTGCATTGTAGCCAATCAGCTTCTAGCTTCAGCTTGTTCAATTAAGCTTTGACAAAAGAAAACCTGGTTGGTTTCTATGCAGAGCTGCACTAGATTTTGCACTGTTCACTTTTAGTAAATCAACCCCATAGGTAATCTGGTTGAAAAAAGACACAAGTCTGTTCAGGTTAACCTACAGAGAGAAAAAAAAGCAACAAACGCAAACAGAAAACCTCTATATACACTATCCAATACCCACAGTAGATCCAGAGGAAGGCAAAAACAACCCTAATAAAGCATGATCCAGTTTGCTCCAGTGGGGGAAAAAATTCCTTCCTGATCTCCCAAGAGGCATTCAGATAGTTCCTGGATCAACTTTACCTATAAAGCTGTACATTGATTTTATTTTGTGCTCTTACAGCACTTCAGCTCTGCATGGTTGAACAAGGGAAAAAACAACTGCCATTCCGTATTTGGAGCTTTTTTGCTCTGCTTCTCCATAACCGTTTTTGCCAGTCTATAAGATGTTGTGCAGAGAATGGAGTCAGACACAGGATCTGAATACCCTAATTTTTTTTTTTTTTAATGCAAGCAATGTATATCTGAATTTGTCTTGCTGTCAGCTAGCAGTCCCTTTTAAGCAGGGCTAGAGTGTGTGAGAAAGAAGTAGCACAAGGAGCCAATCTGTTTATGTGCTGACATGGAGCATGCTGATAGGAGGAGGGAGGAGAATAACAGAGAGATGAGCTCATTACTTTGCTGCATCTCCTTTTACTGACCAGTCACAGGCTGGAGTAGATACAGGACAATCTTGGCTCAGAAGAAGTGGGTTAAATGATGTTGGTCATCAGACAAGGACATCTAGTGGCAGAAAAAAGTACTGTGGGGGAAATCTCTGGATTAATGGTAAATATTGCAGCAAACTCTGGTTTTGTTATTATATATTTTAATAGGCTTTTGATTTTACCTTGTTTTGTCAGAAGTTCCTCTTTAAATAAAGTTCTTTTTAATAAAATAAATTAAGATAGGAGTGTATTGAAAGAATGTGTAGAGTATCAAGTAATACACATACTTAAAGTTGGTATAAAATCAAATAAACCCTCTAATGCAGTATTTCTCAAACTTTTTTCAGGCAAGGCACCCTTTAAAGTTATGAACAATCTTGAGGCACCCTTTAAAATGATGAACAGTCTCAAGGCACCCCATTGTAAATTGTAAAAAACTATTCTAATAGTCTTACTTAATGCAGCAACAGTCACACATGTAGGACACTCAATGTTAAAGCGTATTTATTCTTCCAAAGCAAATACACTTGCACACTTGCTTCTTTTCTCCCACAGTTTCTCTCTATCACTAAGCTACTGTGACCCCATTACTGACAGAGAGGGGCAAGGGAGGAAAACAAGGATGCCGTGCAGGCGACCGACATCCTCCATATCAATTAATGGCATCATTGGTTGTTAAGACACCAGCAGCTGGAACGCTGTAATGGTGCATATCAAAAACCTATGGCTTCATGTAACTAAAAGGCAGGCTTGATCCACCTGCTGGCTTGTATACTATGTTGGGCAATTTTTAGGCATTTTGCCAAGGCAACCCTGCAGAAACTTCAAGACACCCCAGGGTGCCTGGGCGCCTTGGTTGAAAAAGGCTGCTGTAATGAACTAATCTTTAGCTATATTGACCTATTTTTTAATTCTTAATAAAGATATAATGAGAATAAAGTAACAATGTTGGATAAATACTAAGATATAATTATAGTATACGCTAGTACCCTCACAATAGTCATTTAAAAACTTTTTTCTTTAAATGTTTAAATGTCTACAATCTGCTCGGGTTTATTTTAGTAGGGAATTGCTATTTACCAATACCCATTGAGCACAGCAAAACTGACCTTTTATACAGTCATCAAACCATTGTCTGCCAGTTATAGTCAGTGAAGAAATCTAGAGAACAAGAGCTCACACACTCACCGGCCACTTTAATAGGTACACCTTGCTAGTGCCAAGAAAATATCCCCAACACCATTACACCACCAGCAGCCTGAATCGTTGGCAGGATGGATCCATGCTTTCATGTTGTTTACACCAAATGTTGACCCTACCATCTGAATGTTGCAGCAACCAGTCTGCCCATTCTCCTCTGACATCAACAAGGCATTTCCATCTACACAACTGCCACTCACTGGATATTTTCTCTTTTTTGGACCATTTTCTGTATACCCTAGAGATGGTTGTGTGTGAAAATCCCAGTAGATCAGCAGTTTTTTAACCACTTCCAGTCCGGACACTTTTACCCCCTTCCTGTCCAGGCCAATTTTCAGCTTTCAGTGCTATCACACTTTGAATGACAATTGCGCGGTCATGCAACACTGTACCCATATGAATTTTTTAGCATTTTTTTGAGACAGATAAAGCTTTATTTTGGTGGTATTTATTCACCACTGGGATTTTTATTTTTTTGCTATGTAAATTAAAAAGTCCAAAAATTTTGAAAAAAAGAGTTTTTCTTATAACAGTTTGCAAATAAATAGTATTTCATCATAAATCTTGGACAAAATTTATTCTGTTATATTTTTAGTAAAAAAAAAAATAACCCAAATTAGTTTGTAACCAAAATTATAATTTTTAAACATTTTTTTTACATTTTTAAATTTTTTTATATTTTTTTTACATACTGTCACCCTAGCAGTACAGTGTCACCATGGTGACACTGTACTACTTGTGGGGGGTGATGAAGATTTTTTTTTTTACATTGATTGCTTTAACACCCATAAAGGGTTTAAAAGCAATCATTTCTCCTTCTCTCTAGCTGCATTCTTCTAGTCATTGAGAACTACTGAGTGAGTTGTGATTGGTCACAGCTTGTCACATGGTACAAGGCTGTTGTGAATAGCCTTGTACCATGTGATCTCTGTGATCATTCACAGATTTCACACGTAGTAAGCAATGATGTCACAAGTGACATCTTGCTTACTACTTTGCATGTGACCACTGATTGGCCAATCAGCGATAACATTATCGGGTCCTCGCACAGATGTCCCGTCCAACGATCGGTGTTCCACTGTGTCTGGAGGGGAGCGCGCACAAGCAGGGTGTGGGGAGGCCGTTTATAAACGGCCACCCGACCCTGCACTGCCACTGTCCGGCCGTTTATATACAACAGCTGGACGGGAGGTGGTTAAATACTCAGACCAGCCTGACTAGCACCAGCAACCATGCCACATTCAGAGTCACTTAAATCCCCTTTCTTCCTCATTCTGATGCTTGGTTTGAACTTCAGCAAGCCGTCTTCACCACGTCCACATGCCTAAATGCATTGAGTTGCTGCCATGTGATTGGCTGATTAGCAATTTGTGTTACCAAGCAATTGAACAGTTGTACCTAATAAAGTGGCTGATGAGTGTATGTCCATGTTCCATTGGATTGTGCATTGTGAGACTTTTCAAGTAAGGCGGCTTTAAGCTCCTCCAGATATACAGTCACACAATGAGCTGGAAGTGTTTGGCATCAAGAAGATTAATGAATACTCCACTCACAAATTTTTATTATTGTGCATTAGGGGCATCACACATGGAATGACAGGTACCTTCTATGTGCATTTGCTGCATTGTGGGACTTTTCACAGTAGATGTCTACAAGCTCCTCCAGACATGCATTCATAAACACCTGAGCCGACAGCATTGGTATCAAGAAGATTAATGAATGCTCCATTAATACAGTTTTATCATTGTGTATTAGGAGCATCACACATGAAATGACAGGTACTCTCCAAAAAACAACGTTTGTGATTCGCCAGGTAGAAGAATAAAGGGGAAAATATATTTATAGTCTGTTCCTTATGTTAGCAAGTTATAGTTGGTATTAAAAATAACAAGTGGTAAAGATACGTGACCTTTTCTAAATGAAGGATGCCCATTCAGTCTAGTAAGTACGGAATCAGATGTAAAACCAACATGATAATTTCCACAAAGAGATGGGTCTATAATTCTCTGACCAAAATAATACTTATGAAGACAATCAGAAATGGAAGCCACGATTGTTTTAAAATCAAACAGAGCAGGACCCTGCTTACTACAGGGACTCCATACAGCAAAAATGCAGGTAAAGCTGAATTCTGGGATATGTAAATATTGTTTAACCACTTGCCTACCAGGCACTTATACCCCCTTCCTTACCAGGCCAATTTTCAGCTTTCAGCGCTGCCGCACTTTGATTGACAATTGCGCGGTCATTCAACATTGTACCCATATGAAATTTTGATCATTTTTTTCTCACAAATAGAGCTTTCTTTTGGTGGTATTTAATCGCCACTGGGCGCTTTACTTTTTGCGCTATAAATTAAAAAAGTGCAAAAAATTTGAAAAAAAAAAAAAGTTTCTTTGTTTCTATTATAAAATTTTTCAAACAGGTAATTTTTCTCCTTCACTGATGTGCGTTGATGAGGCAGCACTGATGGGCACTGATAGGCGGCACTGATGGGCACTGATAGGCAGCACTAAAGGGCACTGATAGGCAGTACTAATGAGGTGGCACGGATAGGCGGCACTGATAGGCAGCACTAATGAGGTGTCACGGATAGGCGGCACTAATATGCAGCACTGATAGGCGGCACTGATAGGTGACACTGATGATGGGTACTGATAGATGGCACTGACTGGCATCACTGCTGGGCACTGACTGGCGGCACTGACTGGCACAACCGCTGGGCACTGACTGGTGGCACTGACTGGCAGCACTGCTGGGCTGCACTGGTGGGTGGCACTGGTGGGCAGCACTGGTGGGTAGGCACAGGTGGGTGGCACTGGTGGGCACAGGTGGGTGGCACTGGTGGGCACAGGTGGGTGGGCACAGGTGGGTGGCACTGCTGGGCACAGGTAGGTGGCACTTCTGGGCACAGGTGTGTGACACTGCAGAGTGGCACAGGTGGATGCACTGCTGGGCACAGGTGGGTGCACTGCTGGGCACAGCTGGGTGCACTGCTGGGCACAGGTGGGCGGAGCCAGTGGGCGCACTGCTGGGCACAGGTGGGCGGAACTTGTGGGTGGCACTGCTGGGCACCAATCATCAGGGCACTGATCATCAGTGCCCTGATGATCGGTGCCGATCCTCGCTCTGACAACTGCCGGTTCTCGGCAGTACTTTCCTCACGATCTGACAGCGTGAGGAAAGTGCAGCCGAGAACCGGTACTTGCATTTCCCTCTGATCAGCGTGTCATTGGACACCGCTGATCACGTGGTAAAAGGCCGGTATGATTGGCCTTTTACCACATCTCATGATCAGCTGTGTCCGTAGGACACTGCGATCACGGAGATCGCCGGGTGCGCGCCCCCTGGGGCGCGCAGGAGAGCGCGTTCTGGGGGGACGTCATATGACGTCCACCCAGAACTGGCCGGCCGCAGTGAAGCCGTCATTCGGCTATCTGCGGTCGGCAACTAGTTAAGGAAAAGAGCCATGTGTAAATGTACTTGAATCTTGGGTGTACTTTGTATTTCCTACAGATCTGTGCAGTAATCCAGTGTGAAATCTTGTCTTTGTGCAGTAGCTTTTTGTAATAAAGACCAGTCACTGCTGCCACCTGTTTTAGTCCAAGGTGACTGGTCTTGTATCCGCCCCTTCTTGTAGTTCTCTGCAGGCAGCCTGTAGTGGGTGGGACTGCTGGGACGCTCCCACAGCTCTGCTTTCTGCACAGGCTATATGCAGCACAGTGATTATGTTGCTGCTACTTTTATATGGTAATATCTGGGTTTAAAAGGTGTTTGCTGCACACACCGCATGATCTGACTCTTGCATTTTGGTTAGGAACAGTCCATTTTATCCCCTTAAAAACATGCAGTATTTTTTAATTTATATATATAAGTGTGCTAAAAAATAAAAGTGTATGTGATGGTGCAATCCTAGCTATTACAAAGTAAATGTGATAAAAGTTCTTAGATGTGAGTCCCATTTCAAAAAAATAAATCAGAAGTGCAAACATGAATCTTCAATTGCTAGATGATCAAACGATATGCGTGGAGACACGTGTCACCCTACTCCGTGCTCAGTTAAAAGTTTACCAGATATATTTATGGCTCAAACAACGTTCGCCCACTCCGTATTGACCATCAATGCATGCATTGTCAAGGTTGCTGTAATGGAGAATGTCCCACTATGTGCAGGCTGCTGAATTTTGTAGAAATCATCACTGTGGGGCTGCCCTATTCTTCTGCTGGACAACGCATGCACTGATGGTCAATACGGAGTGGGTGAATGTTGTTTAACCACTTGCCCTCCTGAGGATTTACCCCCCTTCCTGACCAGGCCATTTTTTGCGTTACGGCGCTGCATTACTTTAACTGACAATTGCGCAGTCATGGAACGCTGCACCCAAATGAAATTTATGTGCTTTTTTCCCACAAATTGAGCTTTCTTTTGGTGGTATTTGATCGCGTGTGCGTTTTTTATTTTTTGTGCTTTAAAAAAAATGACAATTTTGAGAAAAAAAGAGTATTTTTGACTTTTTGCTATGTCCAGTAAAAAAAATAGAAAAATCTAATTTTGCCATAAATTTAGGCCAAAATGTATTCTGCTACATGTCTTTGCTAAACAAAATCCCAATACGTGT
Source organism: Staurois parvus (assembly GCF_062004578.1). Lineage (NCBI taxonomy): Eukaryota > Metazoa > Chordata > Amphibia > Anura > Ranidae > Staurois > Staurois parvus. The sequence continues at coordinate 6,102,616 of NW_028318344.1, read as the reverse complement.
AAATTAATTGATTTACTTGAAAGCTATAGCGTTTACAAATGGCAGTATATATATTGGGATTTTTTTTCTTAATTTTTACTAGTAATGGCGGAGATCAGCGGCTTATAGTGGGACTGCGGCGGACATTTTGACACTGGGGGGAACTGACTTGGTGTAACTGACATCCCTAGTGACACCAATACAAGGATCAGTGCTAAAAAAAAAAAAAGCACTGACACTGTACTAATGGGCAGGAAGGGGTTACCATGAGGGGCGATCAAAGGGTTAACTGTGTGCAGGGAGTGTTTTACTAGGGGGCCATGTCAGTGTGCTTCACTGTAATCACACTGCTCTGGATGGCTGTGCTGTTCCCAGCCATCCAGAACAGTGTGCTTGAGATGACAGGGAGGACAACTGTTAGTAAACAAAACAGTTCTCCTCCCCGTTAGAGATCTTCAGAAATCACCAAGCGCCAGCGAGTAATTACTGGCCAGGACCTGGTGATTGACAGCCGCGGCTGCAAATGTCCAATGATGTCCTCACCCGACCCGGCCCTTTGTTTTCTTTCTTCGGTCCCCGGTGATGGCAGTTTAACTGTGGGCAGCCGACTGTGACTCCATGCCACTTCAATACCGGCAGTCCACTGCATATGCACGAGCCACACTGCGTCCCGTGATTGGTCCCACAGTCTCTTGGGATCTCTGACATGTCTCAAGAGGCTGCGGAGAAAGGAGGGGGGAGGAACTTCCGCATCATTTGCCTAGGCAGCCAGAGCAGAAGTGGGAGCGGCAATCTTGTTTTGAAGGGGGGGGGGGGATAAAAAGTGGAATTTCCCCTTTTGGGTGAATTTCTGCTTTCATTTCACTGTCCTAAGACAGATTGCAAACTTAATTTAAAAATGTACACAAATTTGTTTGTTTGAAATGATATCTGTGGAAACAGAAGCAATACATTAGACTGGGGATGCACCGATACCTGTATCGATATCAGTGTTGATACTAAGTATATTCACAAGTACTGATACTCTTAAAAATGCGTCCGATACCCAAACCGATACTTTGCGGTGCGGTTTGCCTCAATACAACATGTATGAATGCAAATTGCACTACAAAGAATAGCATGCAATTTGAACAGGAATTCAATTCCTGTTCAATTCACATGCAATTTCCTCACCACTCCTGTGTAAACTCAGGCTTGCGGTGTGATTTGTGTCATTTTGTATTCACGCAAATCGCACTGCACACTATTGGTACTTGGGTATCAGCGAGTACTTGACTGAAAGTATTGGTACTCGTACTCGCCGATCAAAAATTTTTTAACGGTGCACCCCTACATTACCCTAGGTTCACACCTAAGCGTTTTCTGCAGCATTTTGCAGAAACGTAGTACAGTCCATTTAACATGATTTCCTATGGGACAGGTTCACATCTCCGCGTTTTCACCCTGCTCTTTTTTTGGAAAGGGTCAGGGACTTTTTTTAACGCAAAACGTTGTGTTTTTGGTTTTATAGACTTCATTTGAAAGCTGCAGAAAAGCATGAATTGTGTTTTTGCTGCATTTTTTATGCATTTTGTGTTTAACCACTTCCCGTCCGGCCTATGGCCGAATGGCGGCCGGCAACAACCCTCCCCTTTCCGGGTGGATGCCATATGGCGTCCTTTCGGGCATGCCCAGTTTGCGCGCCTGCAGAGCCGCGCAGTGGCGCGATCTGTCACCAGCCGTGTACCTCGGACACGGCCGATGACAGATCTGAGTACCGGCCCCGTTGCCGGTACCATGTGACCTTCTGTGGCCATTCACAGCAGGTCACATGACAGTTGTATACAATGGATGGCTTCATTCATGCCATCCATTGTATACTCATGTGTCTAGCTGTGAATGGTCACAGCGATCACATGCACAAGCTGGACCAATCACAACCCAGCTGTGTCATGTGATTAGCCGTGGCCAAATCACCGCTAAGCACAAAAAAAAAAAAAACCCTGAATGAATCGATGTCATTTAGGTAAATGCTTGCTTATAGCAAAGTAATTCTTTGCTATAAGCAAATTGTGTAAAAAAAAAAACAAATACTGATCACTTACCCATGGTAACATTGTACTACTTTGGTCATAGTGAAATATGAAAAAAAAATCTTAAAAAAAGTAATAAAAAATTAAAAATAATAAAAAAAAATATATATATTTTTTTTTTCATACTGTCACCAGGCAGTGTCCCTGATCACCGCCATGCCAGTTATATGATGATGCTGTACTGCACTGGTGACAGTATGTAAATAAAAAAATAGTGAAAATAATTTTTGAAATTTTTTAATTTTCCGAAAAATTATGACAAAAAAAATACAACTTCAAAAAACTTGCCATGCCTCTTATGAAGTACGTCAGACTGTCTACTTTGCAAAAAGGGGTCATTTGGGGGATATCTGTACTGTTCTGACATTCTTGGACCTCAAGAAATTAGATTGGCTGTCAGTACTTCAGGATTGATCAATATTCAGATATATCCCATAGTTTGTGAACTCTATAACTTTCCTAAAAACTAAAAAATACATCCTAATTTGGGTTATTTTCACCAAAGAAATGTAGCAGAATACATCTTGGCCTAAATTTACGAAGAACAATTATTTAATTGCAAACTTTTATAACAGAAACAAAGAAAAACGTGTTTTTTTTTAAAAAAAAATTTGGTCTTTTTTTGTTAATTTAGCAAAAAATAAAAACCCCAGTGGTTATTAAATACCATCAAAAGAAAGCTCTAGTTGTGTGAAGAAAATGCTAAAATTTTAGCTTGGGTACAATGTTGTATGACCGCGCAATTATCATTCAAAGTGTGAGAGCGCTGAAACCTGAAAAATGGCCTGGGCAGGAAGTGGTTAAAATATGCCTAGCAACAAGAACATTTTAAAAAATGAAAAAAAAAAAGCAAAACGTGGAAAAAACGCAGCAAAAACACAAGTGCAAAACGGAATGCAAAACGCACAGTAGAAACGCCTCAAACACAATCTGCATTGGTGTGAACTTAGACAGTTAACACAGTGGGTTTGCAAAGAAAGGTCCAAAGGGATGTGTTATGTTAAGCTTCAACTTCAATAATTAGTGGTTATAATGTCAGGATTATTGAAAAATGTTTGAATTGTTGTTGCTCAGAAAAAAAATAAGTCCTTAGTAAAGCTCATCTTAACTATTCTATGAAACAGCAATTCAGAAAAATTATTTGATACAACCTAAAAAAATATGAGTTTGTATCTATTTAAAGTATTACTAATCAAAACCCCTCTTCTGCCTCCCAAGACCAAGTCTGGTGAAGAGGCATTGCTGGCCCTATATTGGTTTTCTTGTCTGTCAAAGATAACAATTTTTTTCTAGTATGAACCACTGAAAACTAAACAGGAAATTGTTAACAATTCCATTATCTTTCCGCCTGATTTGAGTTGGTTTAAATGATACTCTATGGTGACCCCTTGGAGTTATGTGATGTCATGTTGGATAGCCAATTGAGAGGATGCTATAGTAATGCCATTCCTGTTTGTTTTTTTCTGATTGCATTTTTAACCCTGGTTCTTTGGAGCTATAGGAATACTACAAGACTCCTACATAGTGGATGAGTGCGCTTTTTTGTCTGTTTCTAGTTTAGTAGTTTTAAACAGTGTGTAACAATGTGTTGTGCCGAGCCTGGGTATGCCTAATATGTTTTTATTCTCTATTTTTTCTAAACTTGAATAAAAAGAATGTGCAAAAAAAAAATCCATTAACTCTGCACTTCATCCTGAAAACATACCTGACAGCAAGGTTCACAGTCCCTCACAGCTCCTGGAAGGGTGGGGAGTGGACCTCATGGGGGGGGTATTTATGCTAGAAGGGGAGATTGGGGGGGGGGGATTTGGGCTAACAGAGGGATTTGGGGGTTAAGATGGGTATTTGAGCTTGGAGGGGGAATTTGTGCTAAAAGCATGGATTAGGGGGATTTATGCTAGGAGGCGGGATTTGTGCTAGGAGGAGAGATTTATGCCAGAAGGGGGGATTTGTGGGGGAGGATTTGTTCTGGGAGGGGGGGTATTTTTAGAGAGGACTTGTGCTGTGAGGGTGATTGATTTGAGGGTGAGGATATTTTGCAGGGGGTAAAGATTTGTGTTAGGATGAGAAATTTGAGGACAAAAGAGGATGTGTGTGTGTTGGGGGGGTGATTTGTTTTGGGTGGGGTAGATTAGTGCTGGGGGGGAAATTGGGGGGATTTAAGCTAAAAGGTGGGATTGGGGGGGGGGCAAAGATTTGTGCTGAGGGGGGGATGTAGAGGGGGAGGACATTTAGCATTTTTGTTTGGGGACAATTATAGCTTGCAGAGGTAATTTTTGCTTAGAGGGTGAGCGTGCTGATAAGTGCTGTTTTTTTTATGCTGAGATATGATTCTCACACATGGGGAGGGGCGTAGTTTGTCATCTTCCATAAGCGCTAGATAACCTTTACAGATGCAGCCTTCATCTACACAATGTATAGCTGGCTGCTATATTACAGTTCTAACCTGTGAAATTCCCTGATTAGAATGGCTTTGTAGCTGTAGTAGCAAGCTACACATGGAGCAGATCAGTCTATAAGGGAATCCGATCTCAGCTCTATGCTGTTTGGTGTTTATGGAGGAGATCTGCTGAGTGCCTGGGCTGTGAGCAGTGTAGGGAAGGAGGAGCTCTGCTGAGTGCCTGGGCTGTGAGCAGTGTAGGGAAGGAGGAGCTCTGCTGAGTGCCCGGGCTGTGAGCAGTGTAGGGAAGGAGGAGCTCTGCTGAGTGCCTGGGCTGTGAGCAGTGTAGGGAAGGAGGAGCTCTGCTGAGTGCCCGGGCTGTGAGCAGTGTAGGGAAGGAGGAGCTCTGCTGAGTGCCCGGGCTGTGAGCAGTGTAGGGAAGGAGGAGCTCTGTTGAGTGCTCTGCCAGACGTGATCCTGTCCTTCCTTTCTGCCTTTTCCTGTTCTCTTACCTGCTAACCCCCTGTACCCTGCCCTGTTGACCCTTATCCTCCGTCTTACTGACCCCTGTCTTCTACCCTACTAACCCCTATCCTCTACCCTACTGACTGCCTGTACTCTGTCCTACTGACTCTTGTACACTGCCCTACATCTCATCCTCTAACCCACTGCACACTGCCCTGCTGCCTCCTATTCACTGCTTTGATAACCACTTGTACACTGCCCTACAAACTGCTGACCTTATCCTCTGCCCTGTTGACCTTTTATCCTCTGCCCCCCTGACATTTTTTACTGCACCCCCACAGCAGACAGGCTAGATCCAGCCCTGAGTGCCAATAGAAAGAAAAAAATTGTTCTAGCCAATCAAGTAAGGAGGGATCATGCCATTGTATCTAGGCAAATTTCCTACACTCCGGCACACTTGGCAGATCTTAGAGCTTCTGAAGTAAATTTTTACACAATTTCTTATCTGCTATCTAGGGATATCTAGAAAGCTGTGACATAGGAGATGGTACAATAAAGACCTTAGAACAGCCTATGTGCACAGGTGCTCTCAAATGGAATAGTAAAAGGAATAGCGAGAGTCACTTTACTAAAGGCTTGGGAAGCATAAACTTTGGCTGCCAGTTACCTCTTGTTAAAGCGGAGTTCCACCCATTTTTTAAAGCGCCTCTATTTACATTGTACGTGTACTGAAAGCACGATTTGGGTAAACTTTTTTTTCATATTATAAATACCTTTAAATCAAGTTTCCGGACTGCAGTTCTGGTTCCGGCCACCTAGGCGATGACATGATGCCAGGACCTGACATCATTTGGTCATTTGGGTTCCTACTGACTGACTATCGTGGTACTTCGAAACAGGAAATGACGTGAATGGGAGAAGTTTGGCACCATTTTATTGGAGCCCTGTGTGGGGAACTTCCGCCGTCCCCGCCATTGTCATGGCAACCTGTAGTATAGCGTGTCAGTACTGCACAGGTGTAAGATCGTGTGGTGCATGCTGGGATAGCCAGCAGCACCAACTCCAGGAAGTAAAGACTTGCGGGCTTCAGATGCCCACAGCCATCATGGCGCCTGCCTGCTTCCAAGATCCAGGTAAAGTTTAACATATTTAAAAGTAATTACCAAGGCTATAACTAATAACTATATCCAATTGTTAATGTTAACGGAAAGGCAATCCTGGGTCTGCTTTTAAAAAAAATTTCTTCTGGGGACTGGAGCTCCGCTGTAAGAATCCCTACTCATTGCACATTCATAAAGTAATGTAAACCAAAAAAGTACCCATTTAGAGTCCAGCGATGAATCTGTAAGCAATGCCAGATCATTATTACATTTGAATAATCTAAAACTTGTCTGGACACAGCAGTTTATTTTCTTTTTTCTTTTTTACCACATACCATGTTTATGTTATGTGAACGATACTTTGGCACGAGCAATGATAAAATATTGTGCTAGCCTTTGAAAGAGTTCATTATCCTGCAGTATTTGATGGGCCGGCAGTAATGATTTATGAAGCTTAGAAGTTATTGCTGTGTAGACACAACATAATTATAGTTTATGTTCAGGCCTTGCACATTTGTGGATCGTAGCTGTCTATGAAATTAATTACATTAATTTTGTACATCGCTGCCTCTTTATAATATAAGTAAAAATATATTGAAAGTAATTTGCACATGGTTATCACAAAGTACATATTCCCAATTTTTTATGGTGTTTTACACTTGCTCACTGGTGCAGCTAAAGACTGGCCAACTTCATGCAGAAATGCTGTTGTAATTAGCAATTATATTCAATTATTTCTGATAAGAGGTGAACCGTTATTGGTGAATGCTTATTGGTTGGTACGCACACTACTGTTTGATTTTTTTAAATAGGGGTCTTTTTGGGTTACTTAAAGAGACTCCTCTATGTGAAAAAAGTAATGAAGTAATGCAGAAACTTTATAGCAGAGAACATAAAAAACAGTTTTATCTCACCTAAGCCCCACCTCCACTCTAATTCCTGCTACAACCCCCCAAAAAATCATGTACTTCTGAAATTTATGTTTTTGTACTTATTAAAGCTAGTTAAAAGAGAAATATGGCCAAAGTATTTTGTGGGTCACAAGAGTACACTTTCATTTTCCTGTGACCTGCGGTCAGCAAATAGTGGGCTGTTGCCTCTATTAGCTGTAAGGGCAGAGCAGCGCAAGGCTCTGGAAGGATACCCACAAATATTGTTGGGATCCACCTCACTGTCTGGATGAGAGCTGGCTCTGGCTAAAAGTTGGAGCCAGCCATGCCCACCTATTCCCCAGCCCAGTGTTCCACTGAGAGCTGGAGGAGCAGAGCAGAGAACAATGACTGACAGAAGACAGAGAACTGAGTGATCAGTAGCGATGTGATCGCTCAGCTCTCCATCTTAGAACTGGTGTGGGACAGCTGCATCTTGACACTGATGCTGCAGTATGGAGGTAAGTATGAAGATTTGTCTTTTTCATATCCCATTCTTCCCCTTTAAAGAAAATATTCTTTACACTGGCTGGCTTGGATTATTTCTTTCACAATACTTCTGCTGTCTATTTCTTTTCTATTTTTATGGGTTTTTTTGTATTTCTGATTTTTTATAATGGAACTGGTTGAGAGAAATGTCAAATCTGCTACAAGCAATTTTTAGGGGGTTGTAGGGAGCATAGACGTCGAAGCATTCGTTTGTAATATGCTAATAAAAGCAGTGATTTTGAGTAACCTCATGTAACACCAGCACTCACTGTAGATTACAGATTCATATTTATTCATTTCATTAAAGTTACATAAGTTAAATACATTCAGCGTTTCGGGGTTGTACAGGGTCCCTTCCTCAAGATGACAGGTTTTGGCCCTGCACAGCCCTGAAGCATTGACTGTTGCACAAATAAATACAGGTGAAGCTATAAACAGTTGAGCGCTGGTGACTCTTCTTCCTTTAACCGCGGTTCTGCAAGGCTCTGTCCGCTGTGATCACTACAAGTGCTATTCAGCTATCTGTTGCAGTGTTCTCAGAGATGGAACCCAGAACTTTTTATTATTATTATTTCTCCAGTCTGACTGTCTTGTGAAACTTATCCCCAGTCTTCAACAACTCCTATATCATGTTTTCGGTCTCTGACTATATCTTGTGGCATACAGTGGGGAAAATAATGTTTTTCTCCCCTGCAAATTTTGTAAGTTAGCCCACTTACAAAGAAAAGAAGGGTCTATCATTTTTATCATAGGTGTATTTTAAATGATAGAGACAGAATATCAACCAAAAAAACACATGATACAAATGTTATAAATTGAGTTGCAGTTCAGTGAGTAAAATAAGTATTTGATCCCCAAGCAAAACATGACTTAGTAGTTGGTGGAGAAACCCTTGTTGGCAAGCAAAGAGGTAAGACATTTCTTGTAGTTGGTTACCAGGTTTGCACACTTTCAGGAGGGATTTTGGTTTAGACCTCTTTATAGATTTCTCTAAATCCTTAAGGTTTTTTGGCTGTTGCTTAGCAACACACAAAGTTTCAGCTCCCTCCATAAATTTGCTATAGAATTAAGGTCTGGAGACTGGCTAGGCCACGCCATGACCTTAATGTGCTTTTTCTTGAGCTACTCCTTTGTTGCCTTGGCGTTATGTTTTGGGCCATTGTCATGCTGAAAGGCCCATGCATGAAACATCTTCAGTGTTCGGGCTGAGGTAAGAAGGTTCTCATCTAAGATTTTACAATTCATATCCCCGTCCTTTGACCGCTCAATGCGGCAAAGTCAACCTGTACTTTTAGCAAAGAAACAGCCCCAAAGCATAATGTTTCCTCCTCCGTGCTTGACTGTAGGGATGGTGTTTTCTGGACTTTTGGTTGATATTCTGTCCCTAACAATTAAAATCTACCTATGATAAAAATGATAGACCCTTCATTTCTTTGTAAGTGGGCAAACTTACAAAATCTTCAGGGGATAAAATAATTAAATAACTGCAGTCTCTGGTAGCATGTCCATGGTCTCTGACCATCTCATGTTGAATTTATACCGTTTCTGACAGCTTTCTGTAGCATTACTATCAATGAATATTATGTGTAGCCCTTTGATGATTTCAGAGCCCCCACATCAAGTGAACTGACCACCATTGATGAGAATGATGGCCTTTCTTCATTGTGGGAAACATGGTACTGATGGTTATGCACCCCCCCCCCTCTTCCCCAGGAAGAACATCTCCAGAGAGGGAAGGATATATGCATCTCCCTAGTGAGACCATGCCCTGATAAGCAAATGAGAGTGCACCTAGCGGCAGAATACTTGCTGTATCTGGCAAATCCTGTAAGTCTGTCACATTTCTGTAAAAGACAAGTTGTGTGACTTGCCAGACATGCAGTGCCGAGTATGCAAGTTCCAGCTAACAGCACCTATTGTATGGACAGGCCTGATAGTCTGATCTGCTGGTCAAGAGCCCCAGTATATTTATTGCATCCAGACAAGTGAGTGCCCCCAGTTATTTATTTATTACGGGCACTTTTATAGCTCTGTCAATTTACGCAGACATGACAGATATATATATATATATATATATATATATATATATATATATGAGGCCTAAAAGTGGTTACAACAAGAGAGGTTGATGCAGCTTTCTGCCCCTGGGTGCTGCCATGAGGTTGAAAACATATAGATGGAAGGTGTTCTGCAAGGATTGAAGCTATATTGGCACCCTATTCAAAGAGCCCCTTGGTGTTGCATGTGAGATTAGGCACACTGAGTGGGCTCTAATTGATGTTAGATACATCTGCTTGAAAGTTGAAGCAATACTCCCCGAGGTGCATTGTAACAGTTAGAGCAAGTAAAGTAACCATGGCTTATATATGGTTCACATGTATATATTTCAGCTGTATATGTATTGCCTGGGATTAAAAATGTATTTGTATGCATAGCCTGTATTTATATATGTTCATGGGGCAGCTGTAATGGTTGTGTCTTGCTGATCCTCTTATCTTTTCGAAATTCCACCAGACAGAATCTATCTAAAACCGTAAGCTTTCTGTAGTCTCTAATTACATTTAACACCCATAGTGCTCTTAGTAGCCATGAACCATGGCAGGTTGGAAACTGCTTGCTAGCAGTGGTTATTATTCATGGAAAGAAAGAGGTACATTTTCTTTCAGTGAATAATGTGATTTGGTTATGCTGACATATCCCCTACTGATTCATGTGAAGTGTGAATTTTGCTAATAGGTCTCAAGATATGAGTATACTAAATGCTACATAAATTATTAGCATGTAGACTTTTGCACCAGGCGGTGAGAAAGATGCAAAAATGATTTAATCGCCAGTGATGATAATTGAGCTGCACTTTCTGTGCACTTCTGTTTACAATGGATGCAGCTGATCACTTGTCCCTTTCTGCCTGTCTATCCAGAGATGAATATGACAGTGACAGCGAGTCCCCAACCGCAGATGAAGAAGAGAGACCTCTGACGGTGACAGAATTGCGAGAGAAGATTATGAGGGGGGTAAGATGCATTGTAAACATCACATTTCCCACAGGTTACCCACAATTAAATATAAACCAACTTTGTGAATGTAAGCTTTATAACAAGATCATAACATTTTATTTAATTAATGAATGCACATTTTATAGTGATCCCCAAGGTTTTTGGAACAAAAGGAAAAACATTCTATATTGCTTGCAATGTACTAAATATATAGAAAGTATATTGAATAATAATGTAAGGAGGATGAGCAAGTATCTTATTTTTAATTTTGGTACATTGGTATTGAAGAAGAACTCCGGGCAAAACTTTTATTTTCCCATGCAGTGGGGCTGTGCCCGCACTGCATGAGTTAGCTGTTCGTTTTTGTCTAGGAGATTGCAGAGCAGAGATATACCTACCTAATTCACTGATCCTCTAAGTGTAAGACTGGTCCCCACTGCTCCTGCCCCTCCCCACTGCACACTAGTGGTCTTGTGAATTGACTGTTCCTGACGTCATCACGCCCATAGACATGAGGATGGCAGGAACAGTCTACCGCTGGACTTGAGGGAGTTTTACATTACTGTATCAAACCAGTTCACATACATTTTGTCCCTAGTGCTTTGTCCTGTGCCCTGCCTACATTTTTACTGTTCTTTCTGCCTGGAAACTGAGAAATGTCCATGGCGTCCAAAAAGCATCCCTTTAGGTCAAAAGTGGTTTTAGACCAGCTAGAGAACAGTGATAGTAAATTAGAACTACTTGCAGAATTGTTTACTAGACTCTTGTTCAGACAGATTTCAGTGAGTTATTCCTAAAAATTACAGGCCAATAAAAAAAATACATATTTTCATGCAAAAAAAGTACCGCTTTGAGCACAGAAATATGGACATAATCAGACCGCTAGGGAGGTTAAGTGTCTTATGCTTGTGGATTCTCATACTACTATGCCATGAATAGACTCAGCAAAATGCAGATGCTGGAAGTTTGTTTGCTTTTAACCTGACCCTCTGAAAGTGTACAGTATACAATTTAGAACTGCTTTTCCTTGGTTTGAAGTCTGTTTGTACATGTTTAATTTTATGGACCCTGAGCTTTTGGTCAGACCTTCTGAAGCAGGATTTATTCATCATTCCTATTCTCCCTTTAGCACAGAGTAGATCAAATATTTTTCACAAATGGTACATACAGACATTAACCACTTGCTTCCCAAGTCTATTCTGAAGTTTCTCTCCTACATGTAAAAATCATAACTTTTTTTGCTAAAAAATTACTCAGTACCCCAAACATTATAAATATATTTTTAAGCAGAGGTCCTAGAGAATAAAATGATGGGTGTTTGAAACTTTTTATGTCACACGGTAGTTGCGCAGCGATTTTTTTAAAAGCAAGTTAAAAAAAATACACTTTAATGAGTTTGAATACAAAAAAAACAATACATAGCACAATGTTTTTGAAAATATAAAAGATGATGTTATGCTGAGTAAATAGATACCTAATATGTCACGCTTTAAAATTGCGCAAGCTCGTGGAATGGCACCAACATTCACCCAATCCCATTTACAGTTTAATCAAGGTGCTTAGGTAGGTTTGTTGGCCTCCCCTGCTGACTGCTGAACTTGTTCAGTGGAAAATTCCTTCACTAGGAGTCCATTTTCCTGGACAGTCACTTTGACAGGCTGACACTTGTATTCACTCTCCTCCCCTATTCTTTTGCACCATCACCGATTGTTCCACTGATTGTACAATGATTTCCTGACATAAAATATGATTAGTGACCAGCCTAGCATCTCTAGACATCTTAAGGAGATAACGGATAAGTCCGGCAGTTGTGTCTTTTTTTTGCTGTTCCCAGACAAAAATGTATTCTGAGAAAAATGAAGGAAATATCTGGCATGCCCTGGTTGCAGGAGGCTATGAAATGAGTAATTGGTAATTTAGCCCCTGCCATTCCAAGTCATCCGAAAAGAAATTACCATAGTAGAAAGGCAGTGGGGGATAGAATGACTACATGCCTGTTGATGGTGAAATGCACTTTTTGGTTTATCACTGGATTCCTCATATTTGTTTACTTTGTTAGGTTCTATACTTTCAACATAATTTACAGGGCTTTGCTGAGAACATCAAACTGTCCAATTGTATATATCGGTTCTGTCTTCTTTTTATACTTGTTTATAGTGTACTAGTGTCCCTACTAGAGTCATTCAGACACACATCCAGGCTCCCATCAAACTGAGTGGATGCCAAATAACCAACCACTAGGCTGGAAAAAAATCCAAAGTTGCAGGAGAAAACAAATGCAAAGAGAACATAAACACTGCACGTGGATGTGTTGGGATTTTAACCCTGGACCTTGGAGCAGCAAAACAAGATTACTAAGCAATTAGCTGCATTCAAAATCAAATGTTTGTATGTAGAATGCCCCCTAGGAGCAATCAGCAGCTATATTTATATCTATCTTCTTGCAATAATTATAGTACGCTTTAGTATAAAGAGGGTTACTTGGCTGCAATCTGGGAAGAAACACATATAACTACAGAATGTTAAACCCAACTGCAAACAATTCTTTTGTTTTTAGTTTAAGGTGGAGTAGAGAGGAGTTTAAACTCCACTCAGGTCTATTCTGTCTCTGGAGAGATTTTCTATAAACCTTCCTGTCTGTGTCCCATTGAAGAGATTTTCCAACATCCTGCCTGATTAGGAAGTTAGGGTAAATGTCCCTAGTAACGACACAGATGGTAACAACTCCATAATAATTCCATGTGTTCTATTTCTAGTACAGGTTGGAGATAAAGCTGTCTCTTGTAAGTGTTTCTCTGTGCTACACTGTAATTTTAATTGGCTCCAGTTTTGTAAATGGGCCCTAGTGAATAATCAGTTCGGCATATTTGCAAGCATATTCAGTAAAGTACACAAAAAGCAAAACTGAGGTATTAAATTTAACCCATAATAGCTTTTACAGATCACTGAAAGAAGAATTTGAATGTACATCCTACTGTTTCATAAACAACATTACATTGAAATATATATGTTGCTTGTAGACACCAGTCAAATTCTGCTGTAGACTGCAGGTGAGTGACAGATCATAAAACAATAGGCAGTGCTCACAGCTTGTTTCACGTTCGTATTTCTAGGCTTCCCACAGGTTTATTTTATGTACATAAGTACTTGGTACAATTCATGAGTCAAGTAGAACAAACTATTAGGACAAGTAAAAGGCCATAGCTAAACCAATAATATGGAAATAATAGGGAAAAAATTCACAGACACCATGGATTAAAATTAACATAAACCTGTGACAAAACCTGAACAAATCACGCTGAGCATATGATGAAAGATTGTGGAGGTTATCTTCAGTGAAAACCATATGTCACCATGATAGGTACAAATAAAAATGTCTGCAATGCATATCTTTACCTTTCCTTTAAAAATCAAGCTTTGTTCACTATTGCTCAATTTCTCTTTCATGGACCTCATGCTCATGGGTATATCAAAATACTTCTGTGTATGCTGGAGTTTTTTGTCAGCAGCTGGAAGAAAAATCCAGCAAATTGCTCATTTTTGATTGTACTTACGCTTGTTTACAGACGTATGGTGTTTATGCATGTATACTTATTCTATTGGCTAGATTATTAATTTATTCTAGCCACTCAAATGCAGTTATGTGAGTTTATATGTGTTTATGCACATATATTACGCCAGTAAGCCCCTCTACATAAGCAGGTTTGGGGCATTTTTTATGCCCCTCTACCCTGCTCTAAAAGTTTACACCGCAATCAGCATGGACACATTGGTTAAAATGAAGCTGTGTTCAGAGGCATGAAAAAAAATTAAAAATCCATCTACAAGCAGTGTTTTTTTGCCTGTGTGCATGAGGCCATAGCCTGTGCTGGTCTGTCCTTCCAGCAGTCATAATTCTACTTATTAGACATGTCAACAAACATCCTACAGTTATTAGAACAATAGGCACTATACCTCACCCTTTTACAGAATCTTACACCTCATAATTTAACTCATGACTTCTGAGAAGCATAGGCTCATTTATCATCAACTAATAAATCAAAACCTTGCCCCCCAAAAAGACACAGAGTCTAATTAAATTGGAAATAAGGCAAGGTCAAAGTTTTATTGAAGAGCAGTGGAATGCGCCCTGGCGTAACCTTTTTCCAGAGTTCAGGCTCCACCCAGTCACCTCATGTCTTCGTAGCCAATCCTAATGGAACCACTTAACCTCCCTATGTTAGGTTAATACCCATGGAGATGCCATGCTTCCAGCAGTCAAGGCACCTTTTCCATAGGTGAGGGTTCAAGGGCCTTCATTCTGCATTGATGGTAAAGTGGTGTACCACATACCTGTGCTTTTCACATATAAACAATGACTATTCTACTGATACATGTTTTGTGCTCAATAATGTAATGTAGATGTCATTCTTTTCTCTGAAAACCAATAAAAACCTGCTGACAAAGAAAGGTCAAGCTTGGCTCCACCCTGCACATTCAGGCACCTATTGGTTCTCTAGAGTCATTCTCACCAATGTGAAAGGCCAGGAGAAGAGAGGGGCAATACGCACACTTGACAGTATTTGAACAAGCTGAGTTTTTCATATAATTTCAGCTTCCTTTTTCTATGGATGTGTTGATCATTTTGACTTATGTTCACTTAGGATAACCTCTGCTTATGTGATTATTCATTGAAAAATAGAAAAGTGGCAGCAGAAAAAGATGGTCCATCGAGTCTGCCCATTCATTCATCATTGGCTTGATTTCAATTGCCCAGGCTTGTGTTTTGGTTTAGCCTAAAGCTTGAGAAAAACATTCAAGAAAATGGTTGCTATCTTTAAAACTGTATCTGAAAAAAAACTTGTATGTAAAGAGCTAGGAGGCCCTAGTTTAATGGGAAACGGATCTGTGGCAAACATGCAGCTGCCATTGCTGACCTTACCTTCTCAAAATGTATTTTTCCCTGATGGCCATGCCAATCCAATAGTTTTTTTTTTTTTGCTGAAACATTGAACTGAAATAAGCTCAGGAGTTCTGACCTCACTTTAACTTTCTAATCTGTATGCTTGTTGCAGATCTGTAAAAGCATTGAAGTTAAGGACAGGTATGCTGCAATATTTTCCAAATGATCAGCAATGGCAGCATTCCATGTTTCTCTGACCACTGGTTTTCTTCCGTCTACACTTGCAGTGCTTTCCAAATGTCAGTCGCTTTTCAGAGAGCATTTGAAAGATGATGAGGATGCATTGTATCTGTTTTTAACCCCCTAAATTCCAGACTACTCTCCTGGAATTGCATGCATTTTACTTCCACTGCCAAACACAACAGGGATATAATTCCTGTGGCAGTGGCATGTGATCAGCATATTCTGACAGCTGCAGATCCTGCTTGCAGAATACAGTGTTCCCGAATGAGGGATTCCTCCATCCATCTTGTTTATGTGGATGGAGAAATCTGTTTGGTTTTTTTCTTATTCAGTCCTCTGGCTGAACAAAAAATAAATAAATCTAACAGTGTATGACCAGCCTAACACAGACTATAAAGCTAAGCCACACTAACAATTTTAATCGTAGGCGATCGAGGGATTTAACTACTTGCTAGCAGTAACATTTGTGCTACTAGAATTGCTATAATTAATTTTTAGCAATGGTAATCGATTACTAAATATACCAAACAAATGGTTTCCATTTGGAATTAACAACACAAGATGTATTAGTAGTCAGTCTTATGTCATCACAATGCTCTAATCACATGCCATTGATCACTGCAAGTTGTTACTACATATTATTGTGTATCTTCCGCCATAGAGAGACACTTGTTCTATCCATCTAGCAATCAATCGCTACTCTTAGCAATGAACAATGAGCCAATCATCTGCAGCCACTTTTCGGGTATTCCAACAGCTGGCTCCTGCAATAGCTGGCAGCAGGACATTCGTCCATCCATACTGTTTAGAGTGGTTGGGGAAATCAAGTACTTTTCTCTCATTCAGCCTGCTGGCTGAACGAAAGAAAAGTAAACATGTATGTCCAGCTTTACACAACTTATATAATTTGGGCTTTATTGTATTAACAAACAGCCACTCAGAATACTTTGGTTGTTACTTTTTGTAAATCAAACCAAAAATGTTTTACTCCTAAAAAATCTCTAACACAACAATTCTGCATTGTACCTGTCAAAAAACAAATCTTACTGTCCGTCTATGTGCTCAGTGTGGTGCTAAATTTATGCCGTTTATGCCAACATGTCCTTGGTGCATAATTTATTTCCAGTAGAGGTAACAGCACCCTGGCACTTTTAAAGGCTGCCTTTCAACTAAAACAACAACATCGTATATGGGGATCTTTAATAGCCTTTCTAGCTGGCTGAATTTGTCAATCTTTGATACAGAAGAACTATTTCACGGGCAGTGTTACTTGAAAGGATTCTTTAACATTTCATAGCATGAAGACATAAATATGGTGTGATTATAGTAACCTGCACACATGAAAAGGAGCAAAGCATCAAGTCTATTTCGAAGTGACGGCTTATTACAATCCCAAAAGTTAGAGCCTAGGGCTTTGTAAGCTGCTGTCAGCTTCTGTAAGAAGGTCCTTTGTGTTTCTTTTTGACTTTTTTGTTTCGATTTCTTAGGGGCAGGTTGTCTTGAATATCCCATAGAAACAGGAAAGGACTTGAAAACTCATCAAGTAAAACAAATCAGCCCTCCTAGAACTCTCATTACCCTCAGGCTGTTTAGGAAGCCGCAGGGCTGTCCTACTTGCATTCATGTAAAATTTATTAGCAGATTTCAGGCAGATGTGGTATACTGGTAGAAAGTAAATAGCAAACAGGTTTCAATATACTTGGCAGACTGATTTGCTGAGGTTAGGTCAGGCATTGGTAACTTGTGTTCATCCAATATATAAACCCCAGCATGGCCAATCAGCTGCTAAGGCACAACGGGATTCACAGCTGCAGCACCAAAATGGTTTGTAGCTTTTTGACCATCTAAGCCAGAAGAATACCAGACAATGGGTCAAATACAACGTAAATATACACGCTTTACATTGAAAGCTGAATTCCAGGAATTCAGTAACTTTGCAAAGAAAATGCAGATACATTATGAGTTAAGTTAAATTAGGTGCTTGTCACCTCCAGGACTTATCTCTCTAACTTATATGAGACAGGTTTACTGCACTCTTGGAGGATACATTTTGGCTGTGAATGGAGAGAAGCGAACAGAGCAGCTATGTCTGCCCCTCCCCTCTGCTGCCAATTTACAGAAGCCTTTGTATTGTATGACTGAGTTCACATAATACAAAGACTTCTGTGAATAGCACAAGGGGGAGGGTGGCATAACAGTTACAGTGACTCTGCTCTTGAAGAAACTGAGATCACAGTGAGCAGCATCAGAGCCCTGAAAGTTATGTTCCTGGATCACAGTAAACATGTCAGATGAAAATAATAGAGATAAGTCTATGAGAACTCATGGTATGCCTGCTGTTTTACAAAGTAACTGAATTCCTGGAATTCAACTTTAATGTTCTATGTTTTGTCTACCTAGATTTGGAATTCACGCACCGCAATTTATAGCCAGCAAGAAGCACCACTGTTTCCTGTTTCAGCTTTTCAGCTGCCTGTGTCAGCACCACGAGCCAAAAAAGGAGTGTTCTAGTACATGTGTTGATAGTGAACATGCTGACAGAAGGAGAGAGCAAAGTGAGCAGTGAAAAGCAGAGTGGTGACCTAGCTATATTGTTTAACTGCATTAAAGAAAAGTCAGGTCACCAAATCTGGCACTTCTGCCTGGAAGATCTGTGTAAATTATCTCAGGAATGAATGAAAAGTGTCACTTATCATCTTTGTTCCTGTGCTATCTGCCTTCCCCTTGGCCTACCATGCTTCCAGGTTCTCAGCTGGCATAACAACAATTACATCATCGGTGTGTGCCTCCTAAAAGGGCCATGATTATTTAAGGGAGCAACGTTCTTGCTCGCCTCTGTGCTCCCTCTTGATACTCTTTGTCCTACCTATTGTAGCTTTGGTTTGATTTTCTGTCTACCAACCCAGACTTCATGTTTCAGATTTGTTCATTTTCCATCTGCCCTGACCTTTGGCCTGCTTCCTTGATCTTCTGTATGTCTCTCTCTGCCTGTACATCTGCTCGCTCCTGAATCCATTTTCATGGCTTTGTCGCCATATCTGCAACAGGGTGAACCTGGGAGTTGTGACCTGGCAACAGCACACAGCGAAACCCATTTCCACCATCAGGAGAAAAATGGCTTGTGCTTAGGCTCCACACCTCTGGGCAATCTTATATCACCTGCTCCCACAACAGCTCACTTCCGTGGATATCTATCACAAAGATAAAGCAGTTTCCGTATACACTCACTGGCCACTTTATTACGTAGGTACACCTGTTCAATTGCTTGGTAACACAAATTGCTAATCAGCCAATCACATGACAGCAACTCAATGCATTTAGGCATCTAGATATGGTGAAGATGACTTGCTGAAGTTCAAACCAAGCATCAGAATGGAGAAGGAATGGGATTTAAGTGACTTTGAACATGGCATAGTTGTTGGTGCCAGACAGACGGGCTGGTCTGAGTATTTCAAAAACTGCTGATCTACTGGAATTTTCACGCACAACCATCTCTAGGGTTTACAGAGAATGGTCAGAAAAAGAGAAAATTTCCAGTGAGCGGCAGTTGTGTGGACGAAAATGCCTTATTGATGTCAGAGGAGAATGGGCATTCAATTTCAGCTGTGACATTCAGATAGTAGGGTCAGAATTTGGCATAAACAACATAAAAAGTATGGATTCATCCTGCCTTGCTTTAATGGTCCATGCTGCTGGTGGTGGAGTAATGATTTGGGGGATATTTTCTTGGCACCAGCAAGATGTATCTAATAAAGTGGCTGGTGAGTGTATTTAAACTGTGTATTAAGCTATTTGCCTGGAGTTCAGTTGTAATGCCCTTCACTGAAGCTGAAGTCATCCTAATGTAGTGCTAGATACACTATATTGCCAAAAGTATCGGAACATCCCTCCAAATCATTGGATTCAGTTATTCCAATCACCTCCATGGCCACAGGTAAATAAAATCAAGCACCTAGGCATGCAGACTGCTTCTACAAACATTTGTGAAAGAATGGATCGCCCTCAGGAGCTCAGTGAATTCAAGCGTGGTACTGTGATAGGTTGCCAACTGTACAATAAGTACATCCATGAAATTCCCTTGCTACTAAATATTCCACGGTTAACTGTTAGTGGTATTATAACAAAGTGGAAGCAACTGGGAACAACAGCAACAGCCACAAGTAGGCTACATAAAATTACAGAGCGGGGTCAGCGCATGCTGAAGTTCACAGTGCACAGAAGTTGCCAACTGTCTGCAGAGTCAATAGCTAAAGACCTCCAAACTTCGTATGGATTTCAGATGAGCACAACAATAGTGCATAGAGAGCTTCATGGAATGGGTTTCTATGGCCGAGTAGCTGCATCCAAACCTTACATCACCAAGTGCAATGCAAAGCGTTGGATGCAGTGGTGTAAAGCACGCCACTACTGGACTCTAGAGCAGTGGAGACACATTCTCTGGAGTGACGAGTCACGCTTCTCTGTCTGGCAATTCGATGGACGTGTCGGGGTTTTGCAGTTTCCAGGAGAATGGTACTTGCCTGACTGCATTGTGCCAAGTGTACTGTTTGGTGGAGGGGAATTAATGTGCGGGCTTGTTTTTCAGGGGTTGGGCTCGGCCCCTTAGTTCCACTGAAGGGAACTTTTAAGGAGTCAGCATACCAAGACATTTTGGACAATTTCATGCTCCCAACTTTATGGGAACAGTTTGGGGATGGCCCCTTCCTTTTCCAACATGACTGCGCACCAGTGCACAAAGCAAGGTTCATAAAGACATGGATGACAGAGTTTGGGGTGGAGGAACTTAACTGGCCAGTACAAAATCCTGACCTCTACCCGATAGAACACCTTTGGGATGAATTAGAGTGGAGACCTCGAGCTAGGCCTTCTCGTCCGACATCATGCCTGACCTCACAAATGTACTTCTGGAAGAACTGTCAAACATTCCCATAAACACACTCCTAAACCTTGTGGACAGTCTTCCCAAAAGAGGTGAAGCTGTTATAGCTGCAAAGGGTGGGCCAACTCAATATTGAACCCTACGGACTAAGACTGGGATTCCATTAAAGTTCATGTCCATGTAAAGGCAGGCGTCCCAATACTTTTGGCAATATAGTGTATCTTTCATAGCACGGGCTTGGTTGGAATTCGAGCGCTTGTATAAATGGCCACAAACACTCAGAGATTCTTTACTATTTTAGTACCAATTGAATTCTTATTTTATCCATATAGAGATAGTGTTAATGTGCCCATAAATAGGTTGATTATGAGGCAAGAAGACTTATTTTAGATGCACTCTAAGTGAATAATGTTGTTTCTGTTCATGGAATTCCCAGGAAGATTTAGGTTCTTAGCAGAACTTTCAACAAATGCCATTTTCTAAATATTCTTATTTTCCATACACAGAACCTGCAATGCAAGAGGTTAAAAAAAGCAGATCTCTTGTAAGATTTGCAGCAAGGTTACTGATAACGTAAAAAGCAGATGATAGATACAAAGCTTGTATATTTTCTCTCACTTTTAATGAATATTATTTTTGCCCTTTTTAAAACCAACTTTCCTTCAAAACATATTGCACAAATATGCTTACAGTTCACTTGTGGGAAAATGTTGAATGGGTCCTTGACTAGTTTATCATTTGGGACTTGCACTTATCTATAATTTATCTGAAAAGGTGAAATGAGAATGGAGTTGATGTAATAACGAGAAATCAAAGGTCATCATGCAAGCCTGAGTGTCGGTATACTTCTACTGCAAGACAAGAAAAGTGACAAAGCGGTGATATGACTTCATGCTAACCTGTCTCATTAGTAACCGACGGCCTCAGTGAATGGAGCTTAGTCTGACACGTTTCACCCTGAACAAATCTCTATTGTAGGATCAGACTGACACATAAAAATTGGTTTATGTCCAAATGCAGAAGAACCTGGTGAAATGAAAGTATTTTAATTACCTCATTCTTTTTCCAAAGTTTGACATTTCTTATCCGTTATTGCTATATGGCAGAATGAATGTGTGTAATAAGACATATGTAAAGGTGCACAAATGCAGACCAGACATTTGTCAGATTAGGGCTAAAGTGATTCAGTCCATAAGTAATTGGCTTGTATGGACACAGAACAGGTGACATATGAAATCTGCTCATAAAGCCACCAATTTCACCTTTGTATGTCCCTGGATAATCCAGTTTGGTTTGGTTCAAATTGTTGTATCCATCATATTTATCCATAGATGGGTATTGCAGAATCTCTGTTCAGCCACCTACATTGAACCTCATAAGGTTTAATCGGATTAAACTGCTTTATATTTGTCTGTACAAACAAGCTTAAAGCATAACTGTACACCTAATCGTTTTTAATATATACACAGATACCAAGAAAGCAACTTTGCTAATACTGTGTGTGTATATATAAGGAGGACAGGCGTAATTGGTACAGGCAGCAGTAACTCATGCATGAGACAGGGACATCCAAAACAGTCCCGAGTGGATTTTGTCATGCACTTGCACATGCAGGACCAATTTGTTTAGGAGGTATAAAACATCTGTTCATCTGAGCCACTAACTAACTCAGGTCAGTTACTGAATAACATGGTGCCCCCCTGTGAGTTAATAAAAAACAAACAGGCAGCACTTGTACCTATTCAGTGTTCTGTCAGAACTCCTTTTTACCCAGCAGCAGGCTCCTATAGCAGAGACAGGGCAAGAGAGTCCTGAGCCTCAGTCAAATCACATTTATAGGGGCTCTCTCAGGACCTTTGCAACCTTATTGTTGCAAAACATACTGATGGCATTGGTTACAGAAGGATTTCTAAACTTCTGAATGTTCCCGTGAGCACCATTGGGGCGATAATCCGGAAGTGGAAAGAACATCATTTCACCATAACCCATCCATGACCAGGTGCTCCTCACAAGATTTCTGACAGAGGAGTGAAAATAATTATCAGAAGAGTTGTCCAAGAGCTAAGGACCACTTGTGGAGAGCTTTAGAAAGACCTGGAACTAGCAGGTACAATTGTTTAAAGGAAAATAATAAGTAATGCACTCAACTGCCATGGCCTGTATGCACACTCACCACGCAAGACTCCATTGCTGAGGAAAAAGCATGTTAAAGCTTGTTTAAAGTTTTCTGCGGAACATTTAGACAAGCCTGTGAAATACTGGGAGAATATAGTCTGGTCAGATGAGACCAAAATTTAAGTCTTTGGATGCCATAATACACACCATGTTTGGAGGTCAAATGGAACTGCACATCACCCCAAAAAACACCATACCAACAGTGAAGTTTGGAGGTGGGAGCACCATGGTGTGGGGCTGTGTTTCAGCATACGGTACTGCCAAAATTCATGTCATTAAAGGAAGGATGAATGGAAAAATATACCAAGATATTTTATGATAACAATTTGCTGCCATCTACCAGGATGATGAAGATGAAACGAGGGTGGACATTTCAGCTAGACAATAATCCCAAACACAAAGCCAATGAAACACTCAACTCATTTCAAAGAAAGAAAATAAAGCTGCTTTAATGGCCCAGCCAATCACCTGACTTGAATATAATAGAAAATCTATGGAAAAAACTAAAGATCAGAGTTCATAGGCCCACAGAACTTTCAAGATTTGAAGACTGTTTGTGAGGAAGAGTGAGCCAAAATCCAAACTGAGCAATGCATGCGACTAGTTTCTCCATACAATAGACATCTTGAAGCTGTCATTACCAACAAAGAATTTTGTTCAAAGTATTAAATAAATTTCACTTAGCATGTTCAGTACCTTTTTCCTTGTGTCATTCCATTTTATTACACATAACTTAATTTCTGAACTTATTTGTTTTGGTTTCTTTGTATGTATGGATTGCACAAGTTGTTACCAACATGTGGTGAATATTTGTCAATAATATTTACTGAGAAAAATGTTTACGTATTCAATACTTATTTAACCCATATACAGTATACAGTACATATAGTATACAGTATACAGTACAGTATATATAGTGTGTGAGTATAATCTCCTAAAATCAGATGCATTCGGTGCTCCACTGTTTCACTATTTTTTTTCTCGAAACATTTTATTAGTTATATGTTTGTATAAGTAAAAAGTATGGCTTTATTGTTTCAATAGTGGCAAAGCAAGAGGGAATTAGAACTTTTTAGTAAAAGCAAAAAGCCACTAGATGGCCCCAGTACACCTGATAAATTGCAGAGCATAACAATCAAATAAAGCAAAGTCATTACAAGCAAATGGATGATATTGTTTCACTGTTAAAAGAACATTAGTGAAAGGGGAATGAACCAGATTATTCTTATAGTATTGCACGGGCAGATAATGAAACATTTTTCAACTATGTAAGAGGGTGGGGGGAGGTACCAGAACAGGAAAAAGTTCTTGTATTGGGTGAAGGTCCGCTTTAAGGAGATGGAAGAACTGGGCAGTGGACAGTAAAGATAGAGATAAAACTGGTCAGACTAGTAAGGAGTTTGGAGAATGGTTCTTCCTTTTCTATATTAGGTAATAATGACGTTGTATGTCATGCCACTTTATGTCATTCTTTTTGGGTACTTGGAGTATAGGAAGATGAAAGATAAGCTAGATATGAGCAAGAATGGACCATAATGAAAAAGAATCTACAAACTAATTCTTGATTTTAGTATAACATCTCCAAGACCCCACTCCAGGCCCTCTTTCAGATAGTTACAGGCACAGATGTAGGGGAGGGGGGGGGGGGGGGGAGAAATGGTAGCATCTTAAACAGCTATTTACTTGCAGTAAAAACGTTCACCTCTCCTCTATTACAAAGGACCACTACTGCTGGAAATAAACATTTTCCCCATTGTGGAAATAATTGTATGTTAAATGCACAATTAGAACCTTTAGAATGTAGTTTAAAGGGGAACTTTACCCATGACAATCTTTTCTAAATTGTTACAGGCAGGCTGGAGGTCAGTTGGCACCACATCCCGTAAAATAAATGCAAAGAAAAAGGGATTTTTAAAGTGCACCAAAAATCTTAAAGGTTTGATGTTGTATTAAAATCATACAAAATTTTATTGCAATGTTATGATATAAAAATCTACATCACATTTGTAGTTGTGAAGGTTTAAACCCAACAAGGCACTCCATGTGGCTCAGAGTTCACAATGCAGCAATTCCCACTCGACGTGTTTTGCCAATTTTTGGCTCCTTCAGGAGATTTACAGATAATTGCATATAATTGCCACAGGTGTGTTTTCAAAAGAATGCAACAAAACAAGCATCCACTCTCTTATCTCCAGGAGGGTCCTGGACCTTCCTGCTAATGATCACACCAACTCCCCAAAAAGATGAATAAAAATTCATAAACTCATAGGCGACCTCACTTTCCTCAAACTATCCAGGGCTTATATCGCCAATTAGTTCCCCCGAGGGACACAGGGGAGGACAAAACCAAACACAGATGAAAACCCACTCATTAGGAAAAAAGAGAGTAGTTCTGGCAAGTCTCAGGAGAGCTGGGTGTAACAACCCTTCACAAAACCAGATCACTGTGGCCTCTCCAGGGATCTAAGCCAATTTGTGAGGTCACTGTCTTTTTAAAGGGTTTTTTGGACTCCTGTATGTTAGATGCACAATAAGAAGCTTTAGAACAGGGGTGTCAAACTGCTGGCCCTCCAGCTGTTGTGAAACTACAAGTCCCATCATGCCTCTGCCTTTAGGAGTCATGCTTGTAACTGTCAATCTTGCAATGCCTCATGGGACTTGTAGTTTGGCAACATCTAAAGGGCCACCAGTTTGACACCTGTGTTTTAGAATGTAGTTTAAAGTGGAACTTTACCAATAACAACTTGATAAAAAAAATCATGTTCTTTAGCAAGGAAGATATATTCCACATTAATGTACACTGCTGCTCCTAAACATGAGTTTAGGAGCTTTTGGCGTTTTTTTTGCCAAAGTCCCTGAACTCAACTCAGTAAAAGCCTTTGTGTCCATGTACACATAGGCTTTTGCCAGAGTTAAGGAGCAGCAGAATTTAGGGGCAATTAAACATTCCTCTTCTCAATGCAGAAGAATCGCATTCAGGAGAGGAACGTTTTGGCCAGAAACCGCTAAACGCCAAAAAACACGTGTAAATGTGTCTAATGCTAGCTGCAGTTATTGCTTGGGCATTTATTCATGTCAATTGAAAACACTCTGGCCAATCAAATGAATAAACGTCCAAGAGCTAAATGCAGGTAAACGTGGCACCGAGTTTACATGCGTTTTTGTCACGTTTATGGTTTTTCTGCTGCCAGAAGAGCTAAACGTCTAGGGGAGTTCATGTGCACATGAGGCCTAATACTTATGCTACCAAAATGAGTGGGTGCTGTAAATAGCCTCCAGCGTTTTTCCTGTTTCTTCTTGCTGGAGGCTGCCATTTTGCTGAAGCCCAGAGTCTTCAGCAGCATTAAATCTTTCCATTGTCAGCAGATCGGCTTCTACAAATTCAGCACAGTGCCTAAAAATAGAGAGCAACTGAGTATGTGCAGAGCAGGGTGAGAAAGTGTATTCATGGATTTTAAACAGTATAGACACTTATTTCTAATGTTTTCCATGCAAAATGGGCCAGCCTTAACCTCCCTAGCGGTATTCCCGAGTGTAGCTCAGGGTAAAATGTCAGTACCAAAAGCGGTAACCCCGAGCTACACTCGGGCTTACCATGCGGCGCTGCATAGGGAGTCCCTGCAGAGCTTACCTTGTCCTTCGCTCCCGCGATGTGTCCGCTGCAGCGTCCCCGGCCATCTCCTCCGGCCGATGCCGGCATCCGGCTTCTGTGTTCCGGTCCCTGTGATGTCGGGACATACGGGCGCCGGCGGCGGCGGGAAATTTGAAAATTTTTTAAAATGTCATTTTTTCCCAAACAAATTTTACATAGCAAAACATTGCTGTTTCAACCCGTTTCACATACATTGTGTCCCTAGTGCTTTGTCCTGTGCCCTGCCTGCATTTTGTCTGTTCTTTCTGCCTGGAAACTGAGAATAGTCCATGGCGTCCAAAAAGTGTCCCTTTAGGTCAAAAGCGGGTTTAGATCAGCTAGAGAACAGCGATAGTAAATCAGAACCACTTGCAGAATTGAGTGATAATGATTCGTGGGGAAATTTGTCATCAGACACTGAAAATGATTTTGCGACTTTGCTCAGCAATGTGCGAACTTGGCGCTCTATTTTAAATTTCAGTGTTTTTGGTTTGATTATATTATTGAATTAAATGTATTATTATTATATTATTATTTTTTATGATTATTTATTAAATTATAATTTATGATTTCGTGTTTCAAATTTTATCATACCCGGGATGTTTACTAGACTCTTGTTCGGACAGATTTCAGTGAGTTATTCCTAAAAATTACAGCCTACAATAAAAAAACTACATATTTCCATGCAAAATAATGGTACCGCTTTCAGCACCAAAAATCTGAAATAATCAGACCGCCAGGGAGGTTAAGTGATCTAGCAGGACTTAATTTTCTGACTAAAATTCCACTTTAAGGAATACAAGAGAAATTTTATGAATGAGTAGTGGATCATTATTTTTAAAAATCGCGGTGATTTAGTTGTATAGCTTATGCTGCCTATGGCTTGGGAGACAGTCATTTAGAAAATCCTTTGTGGAAGAGATTTAAAAGGCTTTGTAAGTCCAATAACATTTCTGGATTTTCTATCTGGAAAGTCTGACCCCCAAATTGGTTAAATGGGGAAATGGAGATCTATACATTGGTGTCTTCACAATCGATGGCTTCAGCTTCAGATACTGACACTTTAGGGAGTGCCGATCTCTGGTTCCCCTTCTGCATTCTGTGGTTTCATCCTCTGACCCCTATGCCATTAGAGAACACAGTAGTAAGGTAGAGGCTGGTGGAAGAGTCCACAGTGCACATTGCGGGGGCCAGACATCTGACACAACCAGAAGTGTGCCAGCTTCTGAAGGTCTTTTAGGTAGTTTTTCTCTTCAACCCAGCAGAATTCAGTGGCACAGATGGGGACAGGTCATCGTTAATTGTTTGCTTTGCAGAGACTGCTTCTTTTCATCTTAAAAAATAATAACAGTCACTTTAACATAGCAACAAGTAATATCATTTATTGTAGTTTATTTGTAACAACGTGCTTTAATTGTTGGGTACCGCATTTCTGCAGGTGTGCTGAGGACATCTAGTGGTCCCTAGAACTCATCTAAAATTTGTAAAAAGTATTTGCTTTTTAAATTGTCCTTTTTTAAAATATAACTAATAATGTGCTGGCTTTTTTGTGAAATGATAGAGCATCGAATTCAGGTGATTTTTAAGAGATGAGTATACATAGCAGAAAAGTATTCTTTATTTGGGGTCAGTTGTAATTGTTTTTTTTCCAGTGTACATTTGTATTCAAACCAGGTTGATTTAATATTTAATATTTTTTATGAATTCATTTATTTTAGCGGACATCATAATCTAATGTGTGTAAGTATATTAATTCTTCACACATCTTTTTTAGTATTTATTGATTCATCTAATTGATCAATTTTCTATATGTTTTCTTTTTTTTTATAAATGACTGCATGTGAAAGAAAAACAAAGCATACATTTATATTTGTCTGTATGTCATTTTTCTTTGTTGTTCGAGGTAACTAAGTCTTGCCTGAAATGGAACTTGGAGTGGTGAAATAGGGCATTTGTAGATATAAATGATGGACAGATGCACCAGGCAGAGATGGTGGGGATGACATGCCTCCATATGTTCCAGCCAGGGGCGGACTCACCATTTGGAAACTCGGGCACTGCCTGAGGGCCCGGGGTCAGTAGGGGGCCCCATGAGATGCCCCTGGTACCTTTTTCATAGGCTTTTTTGAGTTTGGGCAGGAACACAGGGGCCCCATGATCCCCTATTGCCCAGGTGCCCCATGAGTTGTCAGTCCACCCTTGGTTCCAGCAGCTATTTAACATTTGACACAGAGCCCTAAAACATGACATTGTGTTTGTTGGATAGTGCCAGACTCCCGTGAGACTATTGGTATATGGCTCGATCATTCTGGGCAAAAACCTCCCTTAGTGGCCAGCTGTGGAGGCTTCAAGTTCCAGCTGCAAACATGGTTTAGAGAGTCAGCTTCTTCTTTAAGTCCTTGCTCAAGGGTCCTAGTACACTAGTGATCTTCTTGCTGGCGACAGTTGACCAAGAAGAGTATTGCTATGCAGCACAGTGGCTAAATGGTTAGCACTTCCGCCTGGCAGCACTAGGGTCATTGGTTGGAATCCCAGCCACGGCACCACCTGCCTGGAGTTTGCATGTTGTCCCTGTGCCTGCATGGGTTTCCTCCAGGTACTCCGGTTTCCTTCCACACTCCAAAGACATGCTGGTAGGTTAATTAGATCCTGTGTAAATTGGCCCTAGTATGTGTATGTATGAATGTAAGCTAGGGACCTTAGATTGTACGCCCCTTGAGGGTTAGGGACTGATGTGAATGTACAATATATATGTAAAGCTCTGCGTAAATTGACGGTGCTCTATAAGTACCTGAAATAAATAAATACATGCAGAGCAGAAAAAATGCTCACCTACTTCCATGTCGTTGGTTTATGAGAGAGCTTTTGCTGTTGAGTGAAATCCTTCAGCATTTTCAAGGCAATAACAATGGAGCAATGCATGGAAACTGGTAAGTATTTTATCTACTCTGCATAGTGATCTCGTAGTAGACAAGTTTTCTCCAGTGACAGGATTGCTGGTGTGACATGGTCCTTATAGGAGTAATTGACTTCTATGTTTTGCTTAATAAACAAGTTACAGGTGCTATCAGATGCCATGGGTTTTTTTTACTAAAACTGGAGAGTACAAAATCTGGTGCAACTCTGCCTAGAAATCAGTTTCCAGGTATTGTCATCCAAAATTAACTGAACAAGCTGAAGTTAGAAACTGATCGGCTACCAGGCAGAGCTGCACCAGATTCTTAGTGCTCAGTTTTAGTAAATCTCCTCCCATGTGTCACTTCTATTATGTCTATTAAATCCACTGGACATCACTCAGAGTGGTAAGGATTTCCCCATAGACCATTAGTGACATATTCAAAGTGAACATGCTCTGTGCTTGTGACTCCTTTCTGCCATTTGCTGTTTGCAGTAATTTTCACCCACTTATTATTATGACTAGAAAATCAGAAACTATCATATTAGTATATCAAGCAGCCATGTTTGTTTATTATGAATGCTAGCTATCCATTTTGGGAAGTAGTGCAGCACAGAAATTGTGCTTTACTGCTACTTTTCCGTAGTGTGTAGCCACAGCTAGTTCACTTTTGTAGAAAACAAAATACTCCAAGAGTATTTGTAGTCAATAAGTAGAACTCCAGTCAGGACAGACTGTATTAGCATTGGAAAGAGAAGTGGAACTTTTTCATTATATGTCTCTGGGACTATACTGGTGAGATTCCCACTGAGTTTTGAGGTGTACATACCTGCTGTGGACATTTTGAAACACGTCTACTCTACTCTCCCTTTAGGATTTTTTTTGTATTTGTATATAGGATTTATATATATTTATATATATATATATATATATAAACATTTTTTTTTTGTATTATGGAGTATTTAATAGAAAGAATTGGGACACACAAGATAGGTGGGGACCTCAAAACTCTTAGGCAGATAGCAAAGGAGTCAGGAAATTTGATAGGGAGATCTAAAGCTGGCCATAGATGGTTCGGATCTCAACGAGTTCAGCAGGGACCGGCCGAGATTTGAACCATGAGTGGGCAGGCTGAATGTACCCAAGTTGATCAATTGATCATCTTGGGTACAACCAGCCTGCCATACTTTACATGCGATTATTGCTAGTGGTTATTATAGCCTCCAACAGTAATCACTGTGTTCTCCCAGCGGTGACAGCTCATCCTGCCTCTCTGCCGGAGCAACACAATAGCTCCATGGGAGGGATTCCCCCACCAACACTGACTGTGTTAGTAGGGCAATCACTCTGTCTATGGTTGGCTTTAGTATTACAGCAGGGGTCTCCAAACTTTGTAAACAAAGAGTCAGTTTACTATCCTTCAGACTTGGGGGGGGGGGTGGACAGGCTGTGGAAAATGGGGTTAAAAAATGACCCAGTGCAATTGGGGGTAAACAATGGCTCAGACTTGGTGGTCAATGGAGGTGAAAAAAAAATATAAAGCACCTGTGATCACTAGAAGGAGAAATAACACCTCATCGTTGGTATTAGTGGGAGGAATATTGCCCTATTGCTGTTGTCAGTGGAAGGAATAGAGAATAGTTCCCCATCATTGGTATTAACGGGAGCAATACTGCCCCATTTTTGGTGTCAGTGGGATGAATAGTACCCCATCATTGGTGTCAGTGGGAGGAATAGTGTCCCATCATAGGTATCAATGGGAGAAATAGTTCTCCATTGTTGGTGTCAGTGGGAGGAATAGTGCACTGTCATTGGTGTCAGTGGGAGGAACAGTGCCCTTTCACTGGTGTCAGTGGGAGGAATAGTACTCCTTCATAGGTATCAATGGGAGAAATAGTGACCCATTGTTGGTGTCAGTGGGAAGAATAGTGCACCAACTCTTGTGTCAGTAGGAGGAACAGTACCCCTTCACTGGTGTCAGTGGGAAGAATAGAGCTCCATCAGTGGTGTCAGGAGGAGGAATAATGCCTCATATCAAGGGCCAGATAAAGGCAAAAAAAGCAACATTCAGCTCACAGGTCGCAGTTTGGGGACCGCTATGTTAGAGGATCCAATACATTTAGGAAGCCAGTGGCTAATTCAGCACAACAGGCCCCACCTATAATTAAAAAACCACTTATGGATTGACTGAACCTTTCCATTTTTTAAGAACCATAAAAATACACTACAGTTTCAGATGAATTGTTACAGAATTCTATGATGGGTTTATAAAGGTAATCTTTTTTTTTGATTTGAGATATTAATAAGCAGGCCCCTTAATTTCTCCAAACCTGCTGCGCAATCCCACAAATTAGAGGCAGGGTGAAAACTGCACATCTCTTAAGATCTTCCTTATCAAGCTCTAAATTCCCTGGGATTATGTAGCATAACATTTTTAGCCTTGTAGCTTATTTTATCCCTTTTAACAATTCACCCTGTCATACGATATTAATGTGACAATGACACAGATGAGCTGGCTGATAAGCGTTATCTATCTGTTGCCTTGTAGCCCGAGGAAAGCCCGCAGCATAATTCTTTCACAGCTTGATTACGCGATCCTGGAGACACTGCAGTCGAATTTAGATTCTTCATCATTTTGTCACGTAATACAAAGTCATTTCAAAGCTTGACTTAGAATTAGAATTATCCTTACGTGGAGAGCGCATCAAAGTAAAACTGTGTTTGTAGCCTGCGATCGCCCTTGCTGTGCTTGAAACAAATTCTTTTATGTTGCCTCTGCAGGAGTCTTGCGCACAATTATAGTTTTCTAATGTAATTTTGAAGCACATTACTCGTAGAAGACAGCTGTGTGTAAGGGCGGCTTTATCTACCTACAAAGACTTGCTGCTCCACATTTACACAAGTAATGCAGTCACCCCGCTGCCCCAAAATTGTCCTTCTTTTTAAAAGTGTACAGTCCAAACTACACCATCAAATCATTCTTTTCAGCATTCAATACTTTTTTTTTCTGTTATCTTCTATAAATGTTTTCAGAGGTGATTACAGGGGATTTAAAGTGAATATATAGTTCTTTTCTGTATACCGTATATATTTTTTTATTTATTAACCCCTTCCAGCCTACAATCTGCATATTACAGTGACAATAAACTGGTTTACAGTAACATTTTATTTATGTATTCTTAACTCATACTTTCTATTTCTCTCAGCCTCCACCAAATATCAAAATAATTTTTTTTTTGCTGCTGCTGCTGCTGCTGCTAGAAAATTACTTAATGAAAATAGATTACAGGGCCAATAAATTGTTGATGTCTATGGATTATTTTTGGAGAATGTAATTTAGTGACAATGTAAATGTTAACTAAATGTTAACTAAACCCACAACCGTAGAAGCAGTTTGTATATGCAGTAATGCACGCATGTTATACTCACTGTGGAACCTCAGGGGTTAATCCTCCACATTGTATCAAAAGACTGTTTAATCCTGTCTTCTCTGATCCTCCAGTGCCCCCCTGTTATCTCCTGCTAAGACATATTGTGTGGAGTCATGCTGCATATGCTCAGTTTAGTGTGTGTGGCTAGAAAGGTTTTTTTCTTTGGGAGGGTGCATGTGATCAGCACAGGGCCAATCGGCACTGTCCAGACAGAAGGTCAGGGGTTATGCAGCCCTTATAGGACAATCAGGGGACAATTAAAACTCCTCCTACAAGCTTTAACCAGTGCTCGGCCAAACACTGATAGAAGTCAGAAGACTGCTATATACTGCTGATGAGAAAAGGTATTTTTTTTACTGTTGCTGCTGTGATTCGACTTTCTGTTGGAGGCTGACTATGAGTAGAAAATGACTTAATGAAAATAGATTACAGGGCCAATAAGTTGTGGATGTATATGGATTATTTTTGGAGAATGTAATTTAGTGACACTGTAAATGTTAACTAAACCCACAACAGTAAAAGCAGACTGTATATGCAGTAATGCATGCATGTTATACTCACTGTGGAACCTAAGGGGTTAGTCCTCCGCATTGGGTAAAAAGACTGTTTAATCCTGTCTTCTCTGATCCTCCCCTTCTTCCAGTGCCCCCCTCTTATCTGCTGATAAGACATATTGTGTGGAGTCATGCTGCACATGCTCAGTTTAGTGTGTGTGGCTAGATAATTTTTTTTTTCTTTGCGAGGGTGCATGTGATCAGCACAGGGCAAATCAGCACTGTCCAGACAGAAGGTCAGGGGTTATGCAGCCCTTATAGGACAAACAGGGGACAATTAAAACTCCTCCTACAAGCTTTAACAAGTGCATGGCCTAACACTGATAGAAGTCAGAAGACTGCTATATACTGCTAATGAGAAAAGGTATTTAGCAGTTTATATTTACTAAAATAATTGCATTTCCATGTTCTGTGTACTGTGGGAGACCAGATATAGCAAATGCGGGGTCCTCGGTTTAGTAACACTTTAACTTCACCTTATGTTAATATATGCCAAAGTTCTCATGAAGAGAGGATCCCCCTCAAAATGCATCAGCATTTATAGGTATTGAGAGTTTATTTTTGTAAATAATTATAACCAGAATTTTTATTTTTTATTGTCCTTCCCTCATTCATAATTATTTTAATGGTTTTTTTATTTCCTTCGGGAAATATGGAGAAGGCGCAGGGCGAGTTCTATTCATCCTCTTGTAGACTGTCTATATATACGTATATACACTGCTCAAACAAATTAAAGGAATACTTTTTACTCAGAGTATAGCATCAAGTCAATTAAACTCCTGGGATATTGATCTGGTCAGTTAAGTAGCAGAGGGGGTTGCTAATCAGTTTCACCTGCTTTGGTTTTAATGAAATTAACAACAGGTGCACTAGATGGGCAACAATGAGATGACCCCCAAAACAGGAATGGTTTTACAGGTAGAGGCCACTGACATTTTTTTCTCTACTCATCTTTTCTGACTGTTTTTCACTAGTTTTGCATTTGGCTAGGGTCAGTGTCACTACTGGTAGCATGAGGCGGTACCTGGACCCTACAGAAGTTGCACTGGCAGTCCAACTCCCCTAGGATAGCACATCAATACGTGCCATTGCCAGAAGGTTTACTGTGTCTCCCAGCACAGTCTCAAGAGCACGGAAGAGATTCCAGGAGACAGGCAGTTACTCTAGGAGAGCTGGACAGGGCTGTAGAAGGTCCTGAACCCATCAGCAGGACCGGTATCTGCTCCTTTGTGCAAGGAGGAACAGGATGAGCACTGCCAGAGCCCTACAAAATGACCTTCAGCAGGTCACTGGTGTGAATATCTCTGACCAAACAATCAGAAACAGACTTCATGAGGGTGGCCTGAGGTCCCGACATCCTCTAGTGGACCCTATTCTTACTGCCCGGCACCATAAAGCTCAATTGGCATTTGCCATTGAACACCAGAATTGGCAGATCTGCCACTGGCACCCTGTGCTTTTCACAGATGAGAGCAGGTTCATCCTGAGCACATGTGGCAGACATGAAAGGGTCTGGAGAAGCCATGGAGAACATTATGCTGCCTCTAACATCGTTCAGCATGACCGTTTTGGTGGTGGGTCAGTGATGCTCTGGGATGGTCCAGGAATATCCGTGGAGGGACGCACAGACCTCTACAGGCTAGACAATGGCACCCTGACTGCCATTAGGTATCGGGATGAAATCCTTGGACCCATTGTCAGATCCTACACTGGTTCAGTGGGTCCTGGGTTCCTCCTGGTGCACGACAATGCCTGGCCTCATGTGGCGAGAGTATGCAGGTAGTTCCTGGAGGATGAAGGAATTGATACCATTGAATGGCCCCCACGCTCGCTGTGACATCATTACACTGGACAAGACACCTTGATACAGTGTGATGCTTATATTTGGATTATCTTAAGGGGGCAACGCACCCCTGTCTTATGGACGCTCGATATCTATGTGCACAGACGTTGGTCCACTGCATAATGTGAGTGCAGTTTATAGTTTTTTTAATAAAATTAAGGATTTATTATAGTTAAGCACTATAATGGCTTTTTAATCCTCTTTGAGGAGACTTTTCAATGCTGAAGACTTACCCTATAGCAAGTTTTTCTACATGAGGGGAGTGTTGGTGATTTTGGAGAAGCTGTATGTCTCTGGATATAATTCCCAGAGGGGGAGGCACATATAGACCTATGGCCAGGTCTAAAGTAAAGGTGAGCACATAGTTTGACTGGTCTTGGAAGTGAAACACGGAGCACTAGGCCAATCACCAGGCGCCAGCACTGTCACATGTTGTAAGTCATATGCTTCTGCATACTCAGAAGTACTGCACCCAGAAGCTGAACGGGGTAAAGGTATGTTCTGCAAGGGAGGAGGTGATAGGATAAAGCAACCGGTCACCTTTATCAAAAAAAAAAATCCTACAAAGAACACTACCTAGTCTTATTTTTCCTCTGGAATCTTGCAATGCAAAGCTGTTCAAAGCATCTTCACAAATTGTGTCCGCCACCATACATCGTTGTTCCTAATGCTCTCTACTAAGGAATACAGTGACATAGGAGCCAGCAGATGGTAGCGCAGCATGGTAGTGGTACAGAAGTTTGATACACCTGGAAGTACATTGAATCTGAGGATTCTGTAGGCAGGCTGGCTCTACAAAAAACTTAAGATTCCAGGAATGGCTGGTGGGACAGGTATCTATGAACAGTGTTCTTTTGCTGGACTTTTTTCTTTTAACCTCTTTACACCCCAGTAACCCATATGTGTGGCTTTAAAAAGCTGGGCTTTAAGGCTCCCACGCCGCACATATGTGTCACTGGGTGGGCAATGTTTATGTGCTGGGAGCATGCTCCCTATGTGCTCCCAGCTCAGTGATCGAGCTGCCAAAAACTGCTCTCAGTCCTGAGAAGACATCAGGAGCTGGCAGGACCGGCTTCCGATCATGTGACCACTGTGACAACCAGTCACAGTGGTTACATAATTGCCTATCCTTCCCTCCCCACTGAACATTAAGAAGAAGATGCTAGGGTAGGTGGGAAAGCAACAGAGTCACTTTAAAAGCCAAAGAAACCCAAGAACAAAAACATTGTATTGCAGCTTACCAG
This sequence comes from Staurois parvus, assembly GCF_062004578.1. NCBI lineage: Eukaryota > Metazoa > Chordata > Amphibia > Anura > Ranidae > Staurois > Staurois parvus. The sequence continues at coordinate 6,066,428 of NW_028318344.1, read as the reverse complement.
TCCCTACATGTGGTGGCTGCATTTGTTTTCTTTTTTTCACGCTTTTTTATTTTAACCTGGTAACCCTGCCTTTAACGTATTTCCTGTCCTAGGGTGAACAACTCTACTAAGCAGTGTTGTCACCCTAGGACAGGGTGTGTGTTAGGACTACATAACACCTCCCTGTCTTCTCCATAACAGGGGAGGTGTTTTGTAGTCTATAAAGATAGCAGGAAGTAATGTCAACAGATAACAGTCCAGAGGAAGAGAATACAGGAACATATCAGCTCACAAGATTTCTGGACGAACAGTTTTTTTTTTTTTTTTTTGTACAAATATTATAAAACACTTTCAATTGTATATTTAACGGACCAAAAGGGACTAAATAAAAGAAATGTATTGCTGGAGTTTTCATACACATTACGTATTAAAATAAATATGAATATTAGTATGCACAAGGCACCAGGTCAATTTAAATTTCAGTTCACATGGCACTCTTATTTTGCTTGCTGTCAGAGAAAGAATTCTATTCTTAGCTTACACTAAGCCAAAGATCCCCATTATTTACATTTCCCGACTCTCTGTGTATGTAAATGGTTATAATGCAGGCACTGGGCCCTCGACTGTGCTAATCATCTCTCACCATTTGTTTATAAAACGGGTATCAGGTTTAGTGAAGAGTGTAAAATACTGTCAGAAATACAATAGGACCATCCTGATCATTTCAAACAAAGAAGGTAATAAAAGAAACAATATGAACAGCTGGGCTAGCGAAACGGAACACCTGGCAAAAAAGCGAAATGCACATCTGAAATACATAACTGTAAATGGTTTTACCTGCCATGATATTGCTGATTGTGTTCATGCACACTTTAATTCATGTGCCCCTTCCACTATGTAGAGCCAGAGGGTGGCAACACTATTCAGTCACTATTCACTGCAGCTCCTCCTCCAGCCTGCTCATTGAACGGTGACTGGCCATCACCACCCAAGTGAGTCCTATTTACTGCAATTTACAGGTGAAACTCGAAAAATTAGAATATCGTGCAAAAGTTCATTTATTTTAGTAATGCTACTTAAAAGGTGAAACTAATATATGAGATAGACTCATTACATGCAAAGCAAGATAGTTCAAGCTGTGATTTGTCATAATTGTGATGATTATGGCTTACAGCTCATGAAAACCCCAAACCCACAATCTCAGAAAATAAGAATATTACATGCAATCAATAAAACAAGGATTGTACATAGAACAATATCGGACCTCTGAAAAGTATAAGCATGCATATGTACTCAGTACTTGGTTTGGGCCCCTTTTGCAGCAATTACTGCCTCAATGCGGCGTGGCATGGAAGCTATCAGCCTGTGGTACTGCTGAGGTGTTATGGAAGACCAGGATGCTTCAATAGAGGCCTTCAGCTCTTCTGCATTTTTCGGTCTCATGTCTCTCATCTTTCTCTTGGCAATGCCCCATAGATTCTATATGGGGTTCAGGTCAGACGAGTTTGCTGGCCAATCAAGCACAGTAATCCCATGGTCATTGAACCAGGTTTTGGTGCTTTTGGCAGTGTGGGCAGGTGCCAAGTCCTGCTGGAAAATGAAGTCAGCATCACCATAAAACTCGTCTGTGGAAGGAAGCATGATGTGCTCCAAAATCTCCTGGTAGACGGCTGCGTTGACCCTGGACTTAATGAAGCACAGTGGACCAACACCAGCAGATGACATGGCTCCCCAAATCAACACAGACTGTGGAAACTTCACACTGGACTTCAAGCATCTTGCAGTGTGTACCTCTCCAATCTTCCTCCATACTCTGGGTCCTTGGTTTCCAAATGAGATGCAAAAGTTGCTCTCATCAGAAAAAGAGGATTTTGGACCACTGAACAACAGAGCAGGTCTGTTTTTCTTTAGCCCAGGTAAGACGCTTCTGACATTTTTTGTTGTTCAGGAGCGGCTTGACAAGAGGAATACGACATTTGAAGCCCATGTCCAGGATCCGTCTGTGTGTGGTGGCTCTTGATGCACTGACTCCAGCCTCATTCCACTCCTTGTGAAGGTTCCCAACACTTTTGAATGGCCTTTTCCTGACAATCCTCTCCAGGCTGCGGTCATCCCTGCTGCTTGTGCACCTTTTTCTTCCACACTTTTCCCTTCCACATAACTTTCTATTAATGTGCTTTATACAGCACTTTGGGAACATCCAACTTCTTTTGCAATTACCTTTTGAGGCTTTCCATCCTTATAGAGGGTGTCAATGATTGTTTTCTGCACAACTGTCAGGTCAGCAGTCTTCCCCATGATTGTGATTCCTACTGAACCAGACTGAGAGACCATTTAAAGGCTCAGGAACCCTTTTCAGGTGTTATGACTTAATTAGCTGATTAGAGTGGGACACTTTGAGCCTAGAATATTGCACCTTTTCACAATATTCTAATTTTCTGAGATTGTGGATTTGGGGTTTTCATGAGCTGTAAGCCATAATCATCACAGTTATGACAAATCACGGCTTGAACTATCTTGCTTTGCATGTAATGAGTCTATTTCATATATTAGTTTCACCTTTTAAGTTGCATTACTGAAATAAATGAACTTTTGCACAATATTCTAATTTTTCGAGTTTCACCTATATGTATACAGGCTATACATTTCTGGGACATTTCTAAACACATATAAATGCATGTAATCAGTTTTTAAATGGTATCATTTTCACTGTGCATTTACCTGTGTTTGGGCACTTCATTTAGCTATGTTTAGAGAAAATAGAATTGTGTGCATCCAGGGACAGATTAGATACTTTCAACGTATGTAAGTGCTAGAGATGTGCACCACAAAAACATTTGTTTCATTTTGGATTCATTTGATAAGTGAATCATTTTTGGAATTCCTTTCATATATTCTAGGGGTCTCCAAACCTTCTATGCAAAGGGCCAGTTTACTGTTGTTCAGACTTTAGGGGGGCCACACCAGAAAATGTCCCAGCATCAGTGGGAATAAACAATGCCCCATCTTTGGTGTTAGTGAGAGGAATTGTGCCCCATCATTGGTGTCATTGGGCTCCATTCTTGGTATCATTGGGATGAACTGTGCCCCATCGTTGGTGTCATTGGTTGGAATGGTGCCCCATCGTTGGTATCACTGGGAGGAATCCATTAGTGTTAGTGGAATAAATAGTGCTCCAAGGGCCAGATAAAAGCAAGCAAGGGGCCGCAGTTTGGAGACCACTGATATACTCAGTGTTCCAAATTCATTTGTATTTTCAGAAGTTATTTTAGAAGATTCAGATTCATTTGTTATGTCAGTATGTTGTTTTGGATGCTTTAAAGTGGTTATAAACCCTTACATATACTCAGTGAAGTGACTGGCCTCAGGTGATAAAGGGAGGTGAAATAATTCCTCTTACCTAAGTTGTACCTGTTTATTTACAGCAATTTGTCGTGTACACCCTTGTAAAACCCAGAAATGAAAAGGATTTTTCACAGAATCACAAAGCAGGGGGCGGGGAGCTGCAGTTACACACTGTACGAGAGCTCTGAGAACTGGTTGGAGGGAAAAGACACCCCCCCCCTCCTTCACACAGGAACAGAGCTGAGGCTGTCAATCAGCTGGAGCCCCCCTCCCATCACCTTTCTTCTTTTGGTGTGAGGAAAACTTCAGCAGGGATTCATTTGTTGTTTTCATTATAACTGATTTCCGATTTGTTTAAATTTGTTACTAATAGTAATAGTAACTAATGTATCCAAATAATGAAAATTTTGCCCAAATTTCAATTCATAAGGAAACAAATTGCTCATGTCTAGTAAGCGCAGGTACATTTAAACACAGGAAAAGCTGATCTGGGACATAGAAAGTTTGTATATAATTTCCAGATTAATTTCTTCATTTCTTCAGCATTTAAATATAATGCAGACCTCCCATGTGAATGAAGGCTAACACTTACTGGTCCGCATCCCAGTGCCTAAAACAAGTGAGGATGCAGTGCCCTAGCACCTGGTGGAAAGAGATATTACACCTTTGGAACATGTTACATATTACTCCCATATTTAGGGTGTAACAAGTTCCATGCCCCACCCTAATACCTTGAGCACCCCTCCTCCCTATGACAGCAGGGGGGTTCCTCTCTCCCACAGGTGCTGTAACATTTAAAATTGGTGATTTAATTAACTACAAGTCCCATCTACCAATGCAGCAGATGGTTTGTAGTTCTCAGTGAACTATGAGTGCGCTGATCAGTGTGCTCACAGTCCATTCCTCCAGCTTTGTAAACGAGCCACAATCCACTGATCCACTGATTGCGGGTGCAATACTTTGCAAACTCCTCTTGGGAAAAATTTAAACAATGCGCATTTTTTTTCCTGCAAAAAAAATGTGCATTTAGTATTTTTCCCTTAAAGGTGAATTTAGCCTTTAATGATATACAGTGCCTTGAAAAAGTATTCATACCCTTTGAAATCTTCCACATTTTGTCATGTTACAACCAAAAACATAAATGTATTTTGTTGGGATTTTATGTGATAGACCGACACAAAGTGACACATAATTGTGAAGCGGAAGGAAAATGATAAATGGTTTTCTAAAATTTTTTACAAATAAATATGTGAAAAGTGTGGCGTGCATTAGTATTCAGCCCCCCGGACTCAATACTTTGTAGAACCTCCTTTTGCTGCAATTACAGCTGCAAGTCTTTTTGGGGATGTCTCTACCAGCTTTGCACATCTAGAGAGGGACATTTTTGCCCATTCTTCTTTGTGGTTTTTCAAGGCACTGTAAGTAGTGTTTAAAACTACATTTCAAACTTGATAAATGAATACATAACATAAGAAAACCTGAATCTAAAAGCAATGCCACCAACTGATTCACTCTTATTGATTTTTGTAGGTTTTGAAGAAAGAAGAGAAAGCCATCAGAAAAGGAAATCTCAGTGAAAATAATCTCACCAAAACAACAACAAATGCAAAGAAATGATTGACATAATCATAATCGGAGGGACAAAAAAATAAAGAGAATTAAAGAATTAAAATGTTAAAATTTCACTTGTATTGTTTTATTAGTAAATATTGTAGAACTTTTATGAAACGTAGAGGTCTATTTATGAAAAAAATTGCCATCACAAATAATCCCTCTGATTTGCCCAATATGTTTTGTTCCTCGTCAGTTCCGCCTAGTGATCGTGATGTGGTATTTTCCTGATTAAGATATTTCAGAAAAATACCCCATTATGGCCACTAGATGGATCTGACAATCATGGGAAATAAACATATTAGGCAAACCACAGGGGTTATTCATGGTGGCTCTGCAAATACTAACCTCTTGCCCTCCAGAGGATTTACCCCCCTTCCTGACCAGGCCATTTTTTGCTGTTCAGCCCTGTGCTATTTCAGCTTGTAATTGCACAGTCCTGAAATGCTACCCAAACTAAATTTATGTCTTTTTTTTCAAACAAATAGGGCTTTCTTTTAGTGGTATTTTATCACCTCTGCGGTTTTTATTTTTTGCGCTATAAACAAAAAAAGACCAAAAATTTGGAAAAAAACACAGTATTTTTTACTTTTGGTTATAAAAAATATCCAATAAACTCAAAGTTAGTCATAAATTTAGGCTAAAATGTATTCTGCTACATGTCTTTGGTAAAAAAAAATCTCAATACATGTATATTAATTGGTTTGTGTGAAAGTTAGAGCGTCTACAAACTATGGTATACAGTGGGGATCGAAAGTTTGGGCACCGCAGCTAAAAATTTGTATTAATGTGCATAAAGAAGCCAAGGAAAGATGGAAAAATCTCCAAAAGGCATCAAATTACAGATTAGACATTCTTATAATATGTCAACAAAAGTTAGATTTTATTTCCATCATTTACACTTTCAAAATAACAGAAAACAAAAAAATGGCGTCTGCAAAAGTTTGGGCACCCTGCAGAGTTAATATCTTGTACTGCCCCCTTTGCCAAGCTGAGACCTGCCAGTGTCATGGATTGTTCTCAGTCATCGTCTGGGAAGACCAGGTTATGTCAATCTCACTGAATCACTTTCACCCCGTTATTCTTCAGAAATGCAACAGTGACCTTAGATGTGTGTTTTGGATCATTGTCATGTTGCAAAAGTGAGCGACAGCCAATAAAGAGCAGTACATCTGTGAATTCATGATACCATGAATGAAATTCAGCCCCCCGACACCAGCAGCACTCATGCAGCCCCACAGAAGGACACTGCCACCACCATGTTTCACTGTAGGCACCATGTATTTTTCTTTGTACTCCTCACCTTTGCAGCGTCATACAGTTTTGAAGCCATCAGTTCCAAAAACATTTATCTTGGTCTCATCACTCCAGAGTACAGTGTCCCAGTAGTCATCTTCTTTTTCAGCATGGTCCCTAGCAAATTCTAGGTGGGCTTGTTTGTGCATGGGTTTTAGGAGAGTCCTCCTTCATGGACGACACCCATGCATGCCATTCCTCTGCATTGTACGTCGTATTGTGTCATGGGAAACAATCACCCTAGTTTGGCTTTTTACTTCTTTAGCTAACTGCAGTGAACTTGCATGGCAACCTTCATATCAAAAGATGCTTCTGTCGAGGTGTCAACTTCCGCTGATGGCCTGGACATCTCTGTGAGATGGTTGCAGTTCCATCTTTGTTAAATTTTTGTATAACTCTTGCTACAGTATTCTGACTGATAAGTAAAGCTTTGCTGATTTTCTTGTAGCCTCCACCTTTCTTGTGTAAAGAAATTATTTTCTTTCTCAGGCCTTGTGACATTTCTCTTCCATGTGTTACCATTGCTGACAGCATTAAATGGGAAGAGGGCTTCTTGGTTAAGTAACACCCTTTTATAATCAACTGTCTGCTGGACACCCGTTTAATGAATAATTAGACTCACCTGCAGTTGGAATTCTTGTTAATTAGGATTTTGTTGTCTAAAATTTAGCATTGCTCCTAAGACTTTCATTTTTTTAATTATTTTTAATTTTTTATTACATTTTTTTAATGATTTTTTTCATATTTCACTATGACCAAATTAGTACAATGTTACCATAGTAACATTGTACTACTTTGGGGAAGTGATCAATATTTTTTTTTTTTTTTTTACACAATTTGCTTATAGCAAAGAATTACTTTGCTATAAGCAAGCATTTACCTAAATGACATCGATTCATTCAGGGGTTTTGTTTTTGTTTTTTTGTGCTTAGCTGTGATTTGGCCACAGCTAATCACATGACACAGCTGGGCTGTGATTAGCCCAGCTTGTGCATGTGAGCGCTGTGAGCAATCACAGCTACATACACTAGTATACAATGGATGGCATGAATGAAGCCATCCATTGTATACAACTGTCATGTGACTTGCTGTGATTGGTTACAGCAGGTCACATGGTATCAGCAATGGGGCCGGTACTCAGATCTGTCATCGGCCGTGTCTGAGGTACACAGCCGGTGACAGATTGCGCCGCTGCGCGGCTCTGCAGGCGCGCAAACTGCGCATGCCCGGGAGTACGCCATATGGCGTCCACCCAGAACGCCAATGGCTTTTGCGCGCCGCCATTCGGCCATTGGCTGGGCGGCTAATAGTTAAAACAGAAGCAGCACACGATGAGCTTGTCTTGTCTATCACTCTGCTTGCTCCCACTATCAGCATGCTTCTTATCAGCACATGAACAGATTAGCTCCTTTTTCTGCATTTATCTCCCACACTCCAGTCCTGCTGGTCAAGGACTTCTATCTCCCACAGTCCAGCCCTGCTGTGCAGGGACTAATATCGGGTCAAAGCCAGGTATTTACACTGCTTGCATTAAAAATAAATTTAATGATGCAAAACCGACTACAAAGCTGCATTAATTATTGTTTTTATATATACCTAGAGTTCGTCTTTAACTGCCTAGAGAAATACATGTGGCCTTAGGAGTCCCTGACTTCAGGGTAAAGTAGCCATACTGCAAGGAAGATACTATTGGTATCATGGACCTGGTGTACTGGACAAGAGTTGGCATAACAGCTGCCTATAAACAGATTTTTCTTATGACTTGAGTGCCTCTTTAACCCTACATCTGCCTTTTTCTCTGGTTGTAGGAACGAGAGCATTTTCAGCAATGCTTTAATAGAGGAAAAGAACTGCAGGTGGATAAGTACTTTTTTTTTTATTAAATTGCTTTATCAGTAACTCTTCCATCATAATGACATGACCTTTAACACAGGCTGCAAATGAAAGCCAATTTTCACACAGCATCAAGAAAGTAAATTACTATAACTACTAGCAAACCCTTGGAGGAGCCGAGCTCATCTTCATTGCAGCCCATTAAGCACAAACCAAACAGAAAAGCTGTTTAGTGGATCACCTACTAAATGTACATTCTAGCGAGGTTGGTCAATAGTGCCAATGCAGTGCAGGACATGGAGTTGCTAGCCACACTAATGACAGTGATTTCACTCCATTTATTAGCAGGCTAGGCTTCGGTTCGGCTTCTCTGTGGCTACTGTTCTGTGCATCCCTCTATGACCGCACAGTTGTATACATTGTACAAGCTACATCAAATTCAACAGTCTAAATGTGATTCAGGGTCCATTTGCACCAGATGCATTGGCACATTTTTTTTCAATTTATGCCAACACAAGGACTTGTAAAAAAGTAATGTATGTGAATGGGAGCTGTTCACACTGGTTCATTGCGCTGATATGCACTGGTTTGCAGTGGAAAAAGGTAAAGCAAGTCATACGTTTTCAGCACAACGCAATGCAGCACATGGTAATGCAGGTCATTGCAGTGGGCAGCAAGGCACAGCATCACAAGTGTGTCTCCTCTGCCATGCCATAGACTTTTTGCATATTTCTGAAAATTAAGAGAAAAGTGTATGTTAAAACACACTGCAGCATGCCAACATATGTCAATGCACATGTGTTTACCTACACTCAGTGCACACATAGCAGTGTGAATGGACCCTAAATGTTTTCTAAAAAGGTGCATTTACACTTTAAAATGGTGCTGTTAGGACTGGTGACATCACTGTGCGTCACTTGGGATCCTAGGAAAACATGGTCCCAAAACTCATGAGAGAATGCCATGGTGCTGTGCACATAGCAAGATTTGAATATACTTAGCTTTTCCATGATCCTCTAAGAAGGTCCAGTAACATTACCTACAACTAGGCTAGCACCCCGCAGGGGCGTACATACATGGGTCGCAATTACGACCTGGCCCCATGCTCCAGGCTGTGTGGCTTCCCTGTACACCTAGATAGGATGGGTGGCAGGGCAGCATATAGAGGAACAGCAGCAGGCAGAAAATGGAGAGGATCGGTTCCTCTACATGCTGTCCTCACCAACCCTCCTATCCAGGTCCTAATGCCCCCAGGCCCCTGTGCACTCCCTTGGCCCTCCCCTTGTCCCCCTCAGGGTTGTCAGGTTCCCCCCTCTCCTCTCCCGCTGGCTGTTGTTGGGGATGCTGTCAGGATGGAGAGTGGGGAATATGTAATTTACCAGCCCCTTCCTTTTCTGGTACTGGTACCAATCACTGACTATGTTCATTTATAACAGACGCATAGTAAACTGGGTTTAATATGCTTCAGTTTGCAAATGAATGGGAAGCTCTGTACAGAGCTATTCCTGTCCATTCATTCTGTGCTGCTGAGGCTGCAGAGATTGACATTAAGGGCTGTGTCCCCAGTTTCCTTTCTGTGTCTCAAAGGTGAAACACCAGAGGTCTGTTTCGACCCTTGATATCTCCCCAAAGCCCCCCCAGCAGGGCCCCTAAAAAGATTGTAAACATAAATAAATAAAATGGTAAAGATAAATAATAAAATGGTAAAAAATAAATAACAAAAGTAAAAAACTACTGACACCAGTGCTGAAACTACCAGGGCCGCAAAGGTCACACTTGCGGCTGGGTTCTGGCGCTCCGCCGCCATGGGAGGGGGCCCAAGATGGCAGGAAGGGGGCCCACTGCAGAATATGTGAAAGGGTCCTGCTGCACAACCATAATAACAGGCCTCCACAAGGGGAGTAAAAGGTCCTGGGATCAATGGGAAGGATCAGGGGGGACTTCATGGTTTCTTGCACCATGGCCCTGAAGATTCTAGTTACACCTCTGATTGGAAGACAGGTTGTAAGTGGGGATATTCTCTACATTTTACTTTCAATTGTTGTGATTGTATAGTGTTTGCTTTCACTAAGCATTTTTTATTTAGGGATGAGGGATGAAACATATGTAGACCTTGCATGACATTGTTTTTGTGCTGGCTGAAAAGGAGAATCTTGCCTACTAATGAGGAGCAAAACCTGGCTGGTTTGACCAGCGAGAGAGCAATGCTTTAAGAATGTGGGAGTGTTCTCTCTGGCAAGTTGCTGCCAGTGACATATAAGGTGGGGATGTGACTGGGTAGATGTTGGCACCAAACTGTACAAGTTCCTGCCCTCTTTCTTTTCCGATAGAACAGACACCCATCTGTTGTCGAGAGGAACTCTCTGCCATATTGTGTCATACTCCTGGCCATAAGCCTGCTCATGACATTCCTAGCCAGAGGTCTTAATGTTCAAAATAAAGGAATGTACGCAAACAGATGAATGCCAGCACTTTACTGCAAATTCACATCTACACATAACTTCCCATGACGTATCACATATGACATACTAGCAGAATCTTCAGCTCAGAACGCCATGTGTAAGGTTAACATTCTGTAGCAGTTAGTTCAGTGCAGAGCATACAAAGTACACTTTTTTTTTTAGTTAAGCCATCTTCCCTCCACTCCATTTTTCTCTATGGGAACATCACAGGATTGGGACCATTTCTCCATGTATACCAAGTCTCATTAGGCTCCACAACCAAGCCACAGGACCAGCATTTGAGGGTCAGGGGGCAAGGTCCTTCCATTAGTATATTGCCTCTCTATCCCAAATGGCCTATCTAGCTATGTGCAGGCAGGCATACTCTCTGATCACATCTTTTCCCAGGTTTCACTGTCACTCACATTAGAAGACTGTCCAAGCCCCCAAGACCATGTGCACCATGCTACAGGACCTGCAGAGGAAGGTCAGGGGTAGACAAGGCAACAACAGCTAGTCCCTACACGATTGTGCCACTTCTACTGGGAATTCAGGTCTGCACCTAGCTTTTGGATCAGTTCAGTATAGGATTACATCTTTGCAGCTCTGGAGGGTTAGAGGAGGGTTTCTGTGAAAGGGGAGCTAACACCTGCCTATAACTTTCCACTTACCATGCCCTAATGGCAATAGAGCCATCTAGTGGCAAGCAAGCTAACTGCACCTGCCAGCAAACAGGACCATATGTCATTGGCCCTTGCAATTTAAAGAATGTGATGAGATGCAGAAACCTACAGCAACCCAATCCTCTTTACCCCACAAAAAAGAAAGACAGAAACTGCAACCACAAACTTCGGGGGCACTTATTCAGCTTCATTAAACAAAGGAAGATAAGAGTGGCAGAAAGGAACTAACAAATTAAAAGTCAGACAGGCTTCTAGAAGCAAGCTGGCTGTATGTTATAATTCATGATTAATACTGTATATGACTTAATGAAGTGAAAATGCAGCTGTTGGGGCCCACACAGGATGATGCCCTACGTGACCGCACTTGTTGCACATAATAAAGCAGACTCTAAGCATCAGGCATTTACTAGATAAAACTGAAAAAAATAAATAAAAAGCTTTTTATTTATTCAAATGCAGGTGTTTATGCATCCACTGACTCAGAAGATCAGGCAACTGCTTTGACTCAAATTAATAAAATCTTGACACACTCTTAGAATTTGATTTATTCTGAAAATATAATCCCTTCTGTATTTTTTACGTGCAACAGCACAATTTTATATCTGGGATTATCTATAAACAGTAAAAAAAAGGGTTGTGTGCTGCTGCCATCATAAGTAGAGCAACAGTGACACCTTAAGGAAATAAAGGATATATCAGAGTCCCGAAAATGATTTATTTTTGTCTTAAAAAAGTACTTATGTGTACATATCTCCCTTTTTTTATATAAAAGAAGTGAAAAGTAATTTATCCACGTGTTTTTTCACATGCTGATTTGAATAAAAAACAATCCTTCATACAGTCTGTCTTTGGCCATGCCCCGCTTTTGGTAATTTGTGACACCAACTAGCTATCCTACAAAATGCTAATCCATCTAGTAAGGAACCATCCGAACAAAAAAAGTACACAGCCTGACCTGTTATGTGCAATTATTGATAGCTTCATACCAGTTATATTTCTACTTTACCCAATCAACAGCTGCTTTCCAATGCACAGTGATCGTTCGGAGCCCCCTGCTTTATGAGCACTGCAACAGAAATCCCCTGGGATACAAGTGTAGGCAGGTTGCCTACAGAATGTTAGCTAGGCAGTTGGCTGGTCAAGGCTGGGGAAATAATTAATGATGTACACTTCCATTGCTAGGCTTTTTGGACCCAGCCTAGCCACACTGTAATATAAAAAGAGGGAAGGATGGGTTCCTGAGAGAACCCTGCTCAACAGAATACCGTGATTGCTGCAGGAACCAGGGAAGGACTGCTGCACTTTGCAGTCCATCAAAAGCCACCGGGAGTCCAGAGATCTGCCAATTCCTTGAAAACACCAAACAAGGAGTACTACCTTGCTGAGGTATGCCTGGGCAGCCTAGTAGAGCTAGTTAGGAGATGTTTATTACCAATGTTCATGTTGAGCTGTATCACCAAAATGCTTAAAGTGACACTAAAACTTTTTTTTTTTTAAATAACAAACATGTCTATACTCGCCTGCTCTGTGCAGTGATTTTCCACAGAGCAGCCCCGATCCTCTTCTTTTTGGGTCCCGGTGCTCCTGGCTCCTCTCCCTCAAGCAATGGCCCCAGGGAAAGCCACTGGCCCTGGGGGCAACACTGTGTGATCGCCCCCGAGCTGCTTCTCTATGCGTCCATAAGACACACAGAGCCATGGCTAGGCCCTGCCCTTCGCTCTCTACTTATTGGTTCACTGGCTGTGACTGACAGCAGCGGGAGCCCATTGGTCTCAATCAATGAGGAGGAAAAGTCTCCAGACAGTAAAACAGCAGAGACTGTTGAGAACACTGTTGGATCAGAGGGGGCTCAGGTAAATTTTGTGGGGGGTGGTGAACACTGAAGGTTTTTTACTTTCATGCATAGAATTAATGAAGGTAAAAGAACCTTGAGCCTTTAGAATCACTTTAAGTAAAAGTTGTATGTACTGTCCTAAGCCTGGTCTGAAGTCATTTAAAGGGGTGTATGATCGTTTCTGGAGTGTGAAAGAACTAGGGTCAGTAAAGTACATGTGGGTTATGAAGCAAAACCACTACAAGGAGTTTTCTCGGCAAGACAAGCAGGAGGAATAATGCAGCTGCTCTAGGCTACCCGCACTAGCGCAAGGTACAGTGCAGGCTGTCATGAAGAGTGCTACCTGGCAGAGTGGAGGGTTGTCCTGTAGGGAAGGTGGCCAGTGATCTGGCTTCCTCCCCAGCAGTTGGTTTCCCAAAGCCGCATCATGGAGACCCACAGCCTAGCCATATGATATGGGAGAGTTGTAAGGAGTTTAGTGAGAGCGCACATGAGGTCTGCGCTAAGTGCTTGATGGGCCAGATTTCCTATTCTGTCATGGGAAATGAGGTGGCAGAGGAACAGTGGATGGGTGGAGAGGGCACAGGCTCAGCAGCGTCCCTCCTAAATGCGACATTTCACATAAAGGGTGTGTAGTGTCATGGGGTTGAAGGTTTTACAGAGGAACTCTGCATGTCACATTGCTACACACAGTGCATGGCTCATTTCTATGCTGGGGAACTGCCATAATGTTTGACTCTCCCATGAACATAGTTCCAGTCTGGTCCCAGGCATTGTGAGTGCGTGCACGACGAAAGGTATTCCCAAGTGCTGGACGTGTGGCCCCACTCATACAGGCACTGCTCATTTCCAGGCAGCATGATCCACATACACTATGATGGAAGCTGCACCCCCAATGCTGTACTTTGAATAAATGTATTTAAATATTAGCAGAAGATTGGTATGTCCTCCATGACATGGCCTGTGAAAACTGTTGTCCCTGTGTAATCTGGTATCCCCTGACTAGCACTGCATATGACATTTGTTATGTCCTGGCTAACATGGCCTGTGAAATCTTGTATCCCCTCACGATGACTGCCTGTGAAATCTGTGAAAACTGTGAAATCTGGTATATCCTCAATAATATGGATTGTGAAATCTGGTATCTGTCTGTGAGTGGGCCTACTCGCCCTAAGTGGGGACCCTAATCGCTGATGTCCTGGGAAACAGGTGGGGGCCATGGTGATAGGAGAATCAGCATTAAGGTGGCACCCCAGAAGTAGAACTGAGCTGTTTGCCTTGCACAGTTCCACTGTAATACACTTAAGCACTTCTCTGTAAGCACTCTTCCCATGACACTGTACGCCTTCTCTTCCTGAATGCAGCATTTTGAGGGGATACCGTGGAGCCTATGTCCTGCTCCACCAGCATACTCATACTTTGCAAGCTCACTCCCAGTGACAATGTAGAACAGCACTAACTCTTAGTGGATTCTCTTCTTTACTCCCCCAGTACCTCTGACTAGGTCCATAGGCTGCCTGTGCTGAAAGTTCAGTCACGGATACAAAGGGACGCCTTTCTCTAGTGAGGGGGCCAGGTCACCAACCACCTTGCTACCAGGGGACACTGTCACTCATAGCTGGTACTACCTTCCCTCTGGCTAACTGCTATAACATTCCCACCAATTCTGATTACTCATACCAACGACATGTTAGACATATCTTCTGCCCACTTCACTGTACGATTAAACCCTTCAAGGTGGCTCTCTTACTTCTGCTTTTTTCACCATCTTTTGTGCTACAGGTCCTGTTCTTTTGGATACACAGTGTACCTTAATGCACCTCTTTATAAGAACTTCAGACCAGACACTTCACAGTTAACTTGGAACCTTTAATAAGCATTCAGTTGATACAGCACACAGTCTCTGTGCAATTGATTCTCCCTCTCTCTCTATCTCTACTCCCCTTTCAGGCTGTTTCCTAATCGGGCTGCCATCTCATACCTCAAAGCAGAGCAAAGTCCATTAAGTCCTTTTATTCCTTTCAGTGCCCCGACTCAAGGGAGACATGGACACCCTTCAGTTGCGGTCACATCTTGCAGCACCTCTCCTGCTAGTTCCCATGTGAAGACTCCCAGAAAGAAGAAAATAAGCCAACCTCCTTCTAGAAGGAGGTTGGCTCCCCTTGTATTTATGGGCCCAGGCAAAGAGGCAGGACCATGAATACCTGGGAGTGAACAACCTTAACCCCTTAATTTCCCTTGAGCAGCCTGCTAACTGGCTACCCCATTACAATGATAGATTTTACACAAGTAACTTAAATGCGTAAAAACCTTGTTTTAGATACAACCCCTGTAAACACTGGCTTACATGTGTGAATGTGGGCAGGGAGGGTAATCGCACTGTGGGGGGAGGGCAATTACTGGAACCGATGCCCCATGTGACTCTCTCTGCAGCAGCTGAAAGCTGGCTTATTCTCCTCTTCCTCCCTCCCGACTTTCTGCTGCTGTAGAGAGAGCCATACAAGGCATCGGTTTCAATAATTGCCCCCCGCCACACTGGTCACCCTCCCTGTGCACCATATGTTTCCCTTTGCTGCCCAAGTCCCCCCACCCCCACAGTGCTGCCAGCTCCCCTCCTCTCCTTCGCACTGGCACCTGCAAATACATCATAGGAGCCTTCAGGATGGAGAGTGGGTTAAGGGTCCAGTAAATATATCATGCAGTACCAATCACACACTGTGTTCATTTATACCTGCAGCATAGTAAACTGTGATTAATTGGGGGGCTGTGAGGTTGGCTGTATGGCCCCCGTGGTTACTAACAGCAGCAGCGTCCCTCACTAATGCAGTGTATGAAATCTTGTATCCCCTGACTAACAAGGCCTGAGAAATCTGGTATCTCATCAATACCATGGCCTGTGAAATCTGGTATCACATGACTAACAAGACCTGTGAAATCTGGTATCTCATCAATACCATGGCCTGTGAAATCTTGTATCACCTGAATAACAAGACCTGTGAAATCTGGTATCTCATCAATACCATGGCCTGTGAAATCTGGTATCCCCTGACTAACAAGGCCTGTGAAATCTGGTATC
Source organism: Staurois parvus (assembly GCF_062004578.1). NCBI lineage: Eukaryota > Metazoa > Chordata > Amphibia > Anura > Ranidae > Staurois > Staurois parvus. The sequence continues at coordinate 6,050,330 of NW_028318344.1, read as the reverse complement.
TCATCAATACCATGGCCTGTGAATTCTTGTATCCTCTGACTAACAAGACCTGTGAAATCTGGTATCTCATCAATACCATGGCCTGTGAATTCTTGTATCCCCTGACTAACAAGGCCTGTGAAATCTGGCATCCCCTGACTAACAAGGCCTGTGAAATCTGGTATCTCATCAATACTATGGCCTGTGAAATCTTGTATCCCCTGACTAACAAGGCCTGTGAAATCTGGTATCTCATCAATACTATGGCCTGTGAAATCTTGTATCCCCTGACTAACTTTGCTTATGAAACGAGGTATCCGTTCACTAATGCTGCCTGTGCAATCTGGTCTGCCCCCACAGACACCCCATCTTAGCTTAGGAAGGCTGCACACAATTCTGACTTTACGTTTGCATGTGCTCTTTTTGGCGTAATATACAGTACGTGATAATGTGAAGCTGTAATATACTTAGATATTTTGTGGATCTTTATTTTGCAGCTCATTGGCACTGGAACTGTAATGGAGTAACAAAGAGCAGCAATTTATTTCCATAATGGCGAGTTGCAATTAGACAGAAGGACGAGTGAGATGTCAGGTTCTCTGTGGACATCATAGTCGTTTATGAGGTATCTGTAAATGATGAATGAATAAATAATGTGTTTATTTGGGGCTGGTATATTTTTTGTTCCTAAAAAAAATGTTGTGTTCCCAACCTGACTTTATTGTATTAACCAGTTCAGTACACCAGGCATGAAGACTGATATGGCCATAATTAGTAGGCCATGTACAAGGGACTCCCCCTACTGTGTTCATAAACAGTCCCCGTGCCCTGCAACTAGGGATGAGCAGAATGTACGTGGGTTCCACAAACTTTACTGAAGCTCATTGCCAAATCTGGTCTCCATTGAATTCAACTGGAGCCAAAACAATATGCATATATGTGGCCTCACCAGGAACCCTGAGTTCTGTACTAATGATCGGAACCCAGGACTCCCAGTTCTGGGTCACCTGATTGCTGTGATAGCCTCAAATTGACTATCACAGTGATCCGTCTCTGCAACCCGTCTTTCTACCTAAAAATAACAAACTGTGATTGTTTCTTGTATTTCTATGAGGAGATTGCATGCCTAATTGTTTTGTACTGCAATGAATACTATAGTCATGTTAATTAAATTTCATAACTAATATGCATTTCTTTTTGCCTTCTTCAAAAATGAAAAATTATGTTCCCACTAGACACATTTTATGGTACATCATACATATTATAAAGTATCAGATCCCCTGCTGCAGATATGAAACTCTGAAATGCTTCAGTGTTTAAAAAAAAAAGAAAGAAAAGAAAACTCACGTGTTTTCATCCGATCAATATCATTATCAGAGTCTATAAACTTCAATTAGCTGTAATAGGTATCATCTTTAGACAACCATCTGTTGGGTTTCAGCTGATCAAGGTTTTTAGTTCAATATGAATGTGGAAAATAAATTATTTATGCATTGGTTTATTTGCAAATTAACCTTCTACTCTAATCTATCAGTCCTAATGCATTCAAAAAGCAGCTCACAAATTTGGACTTATAATTATGTTTGTACTGAGAAATTAAGGAACCTATCTAAAGAGATAATTTACCTTTTTTTGTTGTGAGTGTATGCTCCAACCCCAAATGGACAACATCCCTTCAGACCTCAGATCAGACTTTACTACTCTATGAATGGAGGGAGAGATGCATTATATATTTCTCTCCTTGCAGGAAGAAAGATGGAAATTAACAAAATTGTGTACAAAAATAATAAAAAATAAAAATATAGAAAAAATAGCTAGATCAAGGTTTGATCTAGGACAGTGCCAGGGTTAGTGTTTGGCTCAATTAAGGGTCAAAGTTCAGGGTCAAAAGTTATGGTCATTATATTTTGGGCAGGATTTTTAAAACATTAACTGCTTTCTCACCACCCTATAGCAGAAATACTGCTGCAGAGTGGCATGGGTGTGCAAAATCATGTTTATTTATACATGATTTTGCAGTTCCAGGTAAGGGGCACACGTGCCCTACCCACGCCACCATTCACGGCCTCGGCTGTCAATCACTGGGTCCTGCCGGCACCCGGCGATCTCTGAGTATTTCCGATGGAGGAGAGATCTGTGTATAAACAACACAGATTTCTTCAGCTCCTGCATACTGCTTTGTATGGTTCTGCATAGCAGAGCCATACAAAGCAGTGTGCTTACAGTGTATAACACAGGCCACAGTAAAACAGCACACAGTTAACCCTTTGATCACCCCACATGTTAACCCCTTCCTGCCCAGTGCCATTAGTACAATGTCATTGCTTTTTATTAGCACTGATCACTGTATTGGTGTTACTGGGTATGTCAGTTCCCCCCCAGTGTCAGAATGCCCGCCGCAGTCCCGCTATAAGTCATTGATTGCCGCCATTAGTAGTAAAAAATAAATGAAAAAACTCCAGTATATATACCGCCATTTGTAAACGCTATAACTTTCATGTAACCCAATTAATTTACACATATTGGGATTTTTTTTAGCAAAGACATGTAGCAGAATACAATTTGGCAAAAATTTATGACAAAATTTGATTTTTTAAATTTTTTTTACTGAACATGTTTAATAGCATTAAGTCAAAAATACAGTTTTTTTTTCAAAATTGTTGATAGTGCAAAAAATAAAAACCGCAGAGGCGTGCATATACCACCGAAAGAAAGGTCTATGTGTGGGAAAAAAGGATGTAAATATAATTTCGGTGCAGCTTTCCATGACCACGCAATTGTCAGTTAAAGTAACACAGCACCGTGTCCCAAAAAATGGTCAGGAAGGGGGGTAAATCCTCTTGAGGGCAATTGGTTCAATTAGTATCAGTATCAGTTAGTGTCAGCGTCAGTATATTTTTGGAATGATAAAAACAAATCAAAATATGCACTATTGTTTCTGCTCTGTACTATGGTTATAAACAACAACTAACAGAACACATATTTTGGGTTGTTCTTTGGTGGTGGGTGGAAGTAGCAAGAAATTTACATCTAAATTTAAAAGATTCTTTTTTTACTAAAGCTTTACAAAATGAAGGAAGACATTACTGTTACAATACAGTTTGGTACAAGAGGAAATAGAGGGCCCTGCTCATTAGAGCTTACAATCTAGGAGATAAACTAGCTCTTTTTCATTATTGACACAGGGGGACAGATGTACAAATATGGGGATAAAAGTGGACATGTTACCCCAGGTAATCAGAAATATATCTGATTGGCTGCTATGGGTAACTGCACAATTGCAGTGTTTAAGTTATTTTTTTTAAATTAAACAAAACTTCCCAGCCATCCTTCAGCACTTTATTGTAAAGTGATAGGTGTTCTGTCCATTGTTGGTCTGAGAAGAATCCAATAGGGAATACATGCTGCTCCAGGTGGAGAGGGATGAAACATCCTTTTCTCTCCCCTTTATGATGACATCTGTCCAAATACGCAGTCCAATGAGAGAATACAGTATTACACCGGAATATTGACTTTACTGTGTCGGACTCAGCAGTGGAGGAGCTTCAGGAAGCTAGCTGAACAAGGTAAGTCTTTACAGGCCATTCGCTATAAAGAGGGTCTACATTAAGGTTACCAGGTGTCTTCATTTCTCAGGGACAGTCTCCATTGTGAGGACACGGTCACCGGGAAATATCCCTGGGTTTGTTTCCACGAACAGGTACATTATAGCTATCTTTACAGTGTGCAGGCTTCAACTGGAGTCACACTGCACAAGTGTTGCTGAAAAATGCCACAACATTTAGGACTGATGCTTGCACGTGTGGAAGGTGCAGCATGGTGCAGCAGCAGAAAACCCTCAGAGTCCAGTTGCAGGAAACAGAACTTGTATTAATTGCAAAGTTCAAAGTTCACAAACAGCTCAATGGGAAGGCCCTCGACTGGGAACACTCACAGAATGTAACAGCAGTGTTTAATGGAGCTGGACTTGGATGTACAGACAGCATCTGTTTTGAGGGGCAGAATGTGGCCTGACTGGTCTGTGCCCAAATGGAAAGATTCCAGGAAGGATGGCATGCCCCTACCCTTTCCATGCTAATCTGGAACTTTACCTACCGCTAGACATTGTCCCTGACAGATGGGTGACCTGTTTCTACACTGCCTACATGTGAAATGCACCCTAGAGCCGGGGTCTTAAATAGACTCTGCCTGACCCAAGATGGCCACTGGAGTCACATAGGGCAGCAGTATCAAACCAGATAGCTTCCCCAGTGACCCAGGAAACCATAGAGGAGCATTGTTACTCCTGATTTCCTCTGCACTGCTGCTGGTGTTGAGTGCCCCCTGCAGTGGAGAAAGCAGACTGCACCTGCCTACACATAGTGTTTAGTTGGAGTCTTTCGTTGAAGCCTATGCACTGCAATGGTTACATTACAGTGCCCAGCTACTGGGCATGACTCTGTGGATGACCAAGATAGAGAAGGGTGAGGGTGAAGAAGTCAATGTGAAGGACACCAGCCGCATTCTGTGAGTTATCTGCTCCTAACCTGACCCTTGCATTTTTACAGCAAACTGTGCATTACTTAAAGGCACTGTAAAACCTACATATCCCATACTCTCCGGGTCTCTCAGTCTAGCATTGGTGCAGGTGAGAGCTTCACAGTAATGAGATCTGTCACAGAGACAATAGGTAGAGCATTCCATAGAGAATTCACTGGTGCATCTGGATGATGATTATTTATTACATTAGCACTCCCACATTTGTGGGATGTACAGATGGCAACGCATTCACTGGACGCTGTTTGAGCCAGAACAGGAAGTTGTTCCTTTGGCCAATAGGGACGAACAAGGCGAATGAGCACTTGGATACAGGGGAATTGCTCATCCAACATATGAACCCATCATTACAAGATAAGGAAAACCAACAACACAGGGAATATAACTACACTAATAATATGTAATAAAGTGAGCGCTACTAATAGAATAATCAAGTAAGCAGCTAATAGCACTGAAGATGATCACAACCACCTTCGGTATAAATAAAATAAACAAAGTGCAGCGCTTTAAAACAGGTTTAAAAAGTTCGACCTCAAAAGTTCGACCAAGGATCGATCTAAAGACACACGTTTAAATGTTCATATGATCAAAATAGGCAATATTTGAACACAGCTGGAAATCTGGTCCGGGAAATGGCAAGAATGCGCACTCACCGACCGCACATAGGAAATGCGCTGTTAGGAATGGACTGGCCAGCAATGGTGGGACTCACCTGCCTTTTGATCTGCAGTACCAGGGCTGGCCAGCGGGTGCTCCCAGCAATCAGAGACTCAACCTTTCAGCCAGCTAACACCTGGAACTGATGATGCTGGGGTATTTAAGGGATGGCCAGACTTGCAGACTCTGCCTTGGTGTTGTGTTTGTCCTGGGCCCTGTATCTGTCCTGCATCCTGTTTCTGTTCCTTTGCTGACTTCTCCTGCTCTGATCCTGGCTTGTGACCCTGACCATTCCTCTGTCTGACCCTCTGTACTACGCTGCTTGCTACCTGTTCTGATCCCTGGCTTGTGACCCGGACCATCCCTCTGTCTGACCCTCTGTACTATGCTGCTTGCTACCTGCTGAACCTGGCCTGTGACCCCGACCATTCTCCGCTTGCTCCCCCTGTACCTACCTGCCCAATTGATATTGACCCGGCCTGCCTGACGACGCTTGCTTGTATATACTGTTATCTGTGGGTGGTTTGGTTTGGTTTGTTTGCACTGTATTATGTTTTAGTATTGCACTGCGTTTATGTTTGTACTGTTAGTGTTACTAAATTATATTGTTTATAACATATCTGAGGTCTGCGTTTCCCTGCTTCAGTCACACACCTCTGGTCATACCTGGGAGCCCTGACATGCGCGTATACGTGTATCCAATCAAAACGAATGTAGATATCCCACAGAGAGAGATGTCCTCAATCGATCTGCTGGGCTGATGGATCAATCACAGGCACATGTTCCTTCCAGGTACAGGTGTTCCTCCTCTGGATGATATGTAGCTGTGTCTGCCTACCCCTCAGTGGGGTTTAAGAAGTGGGAAAATACTCATGGTGTAGTATGTCAAATATTTATTGATAGAAGTGATTAAAAGCTAGGTCAGTAATGTCACTGGCAATGTGCCATATAACACATATACAAAAGTGAAGAAGTAAGTTACTGACCCTTTAAGAGCAAGCACCCAGACCTCCTCGTGGTCTGGGTGATAAAGAGGCGTCACAGGCTGTCAGTTCCTCCTGAGGCCTTTCGTGCTAAGGCACATCTTCAGAGGGGATGCTGACAGCTCTGTGACCGACGCCAAATGAATATGTAGAGAGAATGCGGGATTCGCACATGCGCAATAGATCGCCGCCATTTTCCGGAGGACCATACCACTGCGCATGCGCGCACATCGAAGCGCCATTTTGCCATAGATATATAGAACTGTCAGCAGTGGGATAACTAGCCATGCTGACAGGACACATATACAGCGCAATTGAGCCTAAAGCATATGGCTCAGAGTACCCAGGGGAGTAGACCAGCAAAATCTTTTAGTTTGTATCCCAATAAAACGGCAACGGTGCCTCATTGATTAGTTCACCATAGTTAAGGTGACACAATAAGGGGGTGATGTGAATGGACCCATATTATGAAAAAAGCGCTCCGAGTGCCCAGGTTACAGACATTGACAATAATCCGAAACCTCATTACATGCATGTAATTGACGGTCTGTCAGAGAATAGTTCTCCACCGCTATTGGTCAGTATATTTGTATCTAGAGACGCCATTATTATGCCAGATCAAGATGCATCTCTTAATTAATAATACTTCACCAGTTTAAGGTAAAGGTTAAATTGGCATTAATATATGGCAAATATAGATGGTCCAGGTGCAAAATAATTTGTATACCATTAGACATATTCAAATATATACATATGAGTGACATATCATTTCCATACACAAAGAAATAAATAGCTTATAATTATAGAATGGTAAATTGAATAAAATGGCTTATAATCAAATAAACCAAATAAAATAACATAAAAATAGAAATAGATAAAACTCAGCTACGGGTAATGTCTAGAATATCTAATGTCCTACTCAATAATTGATCCTGTCTTTAGAGACACCAACTCATTACCAGAGATATATATATAGGTTGTGCATGCTACGCACCTCCAATTAATAAAAGAGTATACATGTGTTACTATGTGGTGATTAAACGTGTTCACCACATATATTGGATAATGTAAAAATGACACTAATTCATCCTTGACATATCTAAGGTGCTCACGGTGCAGTAGTCATCAACCCGTGTATGGTATTATATTTCTAAGAAATCACGATTACCGCCAGCAGTATATAAGAAGGAATAATTCCTTATATGCTAGCTCTTATAACTAAAATCAGGAGTAATGGCATAAATACTAGTGATAAGATTAAAAAATGGAATAAGATAACCTACAATAGAGTAAAACAGCCTAAGCGAATGGATAGTTCATAATTGAAATGTATGACTAATAATAGTCAGTCGTGAAGTAAATTCTGTACAGTTCCTAATTCAATTTATGAAAGGACGGAAGGTATTCAACCATATGGAGATGGTAAAATGGCATAACATATTGGTGGCTATGAAAGGCATTAATTATTTGCTATATAGCAATTGATATCAATTTCAATATTGTGCCCTTTGGGGTGTAGGGTATCAAGTTCATACACCCATTTTGTTTCAGCTTGTGATACAGCCCTGGTTTTGTTCAGACCCCTCCAGTGTGGCGATATTATCTCGATTCCCACAAATTTGAGGGAAGTGGGGTCACAATTATGGAATAGCCTATAATGGTTCGAGAGTGAATGCTCTCTATAGCCCTTCCTTATATTGGCTACATGCTCACGCAACCGGTCACGGAGACGTCTAGTCGTACGTCCCACGTACTGCTTATGACATGGACATTGAAGAAGGTATACCACAAACCTACTATTACAAGAGATGAATTGGTTAATGGTGTATGTTTTCCTAGTAGTAGAAGAGTCAAAGTTGTTAATCCTACTCCTCCTTGTGCTGTTGCATTTACAGATGACGCATTTATTGCAGGGGTAAAACCCTTTTAATTCCTCAAAAAATGTAGTTCCAGTCGGAGGGTTTATTGCATTAGGGGCTATCCGATTTCTAATTGCTGGCGCTTTTCGGTAGATGATCTCGGGTTTGTCTGGTAAAAATTTAGATAATATGGGGTCTAGTTTCAATAGTTCCCAGTTCTTTTTAATAATCCCTCCAATCTGTCTGAATTGTGTAGAAAATGCTGTTATGAAAGGACAGACCCTTGTTGCTGTACGTCTTGGTCTGTTAGATAACATAGTATTCCTATCATATTGGGCAACCATCTGTATTGTCTTATCCAGAATATCTTCCTTATAGCCCTTTTCTAAAAACCTTTCTTTCAGTATTAGCGCTTGGTTGAAATAAGTATTCAGATCTGTACAATTTCGTCGAATACGCATAAGTTGACCTTTAGGAATATTGGTCAACCAATTAGGGTGATGACAGCTACTTGTAGGAATGTAGCTGTTCCTATCGGTGGTTTTAAAAAATGATTTTGTTAAAATTGTACCATTAAAATGAATGAGTGTAAGGTCTAAAAAATTAATTTCAGACTGACTATATAGAAATGTGAGATTGATGTTCAATCTATTATTATTAAGGCTGGTAAAGAAATTCATAAGTGATTCCTCATCCCCATTCCATAGGAGGATGATATCATCTATATACCTTTTGTACATAACCAATTCTGGCCAGTCTCTAGAATATATCATGTCTTCTTCCCAGCGAGACATGAAAAGGTTCGCCAGACTGGGGGCAAACTTTGCCCCCATCGCGACACCTTTGATTTGTAAATAGTAGGACCGATTAAACCAAAAGTAATTATGGTCCACCTATAACCATCCACCTATAACCCACCACCCCAGACACATTCCTTTGTGAATCTCTTTAGAGACAAGGTCCTAAAAGACCTGAGGAGTATCCCTATCAGGAACTCTTATAAGGGAACAGGTGATAATGTGGCAATTAAATCCTTACTCGAAAGGAAAGACCTTGTCATTAGACCAGCGGACAAGGGGGGCGGTGTGGTGATCCTTGGCAAAGTCCAATACATTACGGAGGTGGAAAACATCTTGAGTGACAATACTACTTATAGACCTTTATCACACGACCCATTAATAGGGTACAAGAAGGAATTGAAAAAGATTATTAACAAAGGTTATGACTTAAACATATTGAATAAGAAAGAAAAAGCATACCTTTGCCCTACAGCACCTAAATTACCCATACTGTACATCTTGCCTAAAGTACATAAGGACCCAGTCCACCCTCCAGGCCATCCAATCATCAGTGGGATTGGATCCCTTAGCTCCAAAATAGGGGAATATGTAGACCACTATCTTCAGCCATTGGTGGTACAAACCCCATCATACCTCCAGGATACAAAACAAGTACTGAATATCTTCAGCACTTTGAACACACTACCAAATACTTACCTAGTTACCGCTGATGTAGCTTCACTCTACACCAACATTAATCATGCGGATGGGATGGAAGCGGTTGATTTTTACCTAACGAACTATGGTAACTTACCGCTATTACAGAAATGTTTTATTTTAGAATTATTAGCGTTTGCAATGGACCATAATTACTTTTGGTTTAATCGGTCCTACTATTTACAAATCAAAGGTGTCGCGATGGGGGCAAAGTTTGCCCCCAGTCTGGCGAACCTTTTCATGTCTCGCTGGGAAGAAGACATGATATATTCTAGAGACTGGCCAGAATTGGTTATGTACAAAAGGTATATAGATGATATCATCCTCCTATGGAATGGGGATGAGGAATCACTTATGAATTTCTTTACCAGCCTTAATAATAATAGATTGAACATCAATCTCACATTTCTATATAGTCAGTCTGAAATTAATTTTTTAGACCTTACACTCTTTCATTTTAATGGTACAATTTTAACAAAATCATTTTTTAAAACCACCGATAGGAACAGCTACATTCCTACAAGTAGCTGTCATCACCCTAATTGGTTGACCAATATTCCTAAAGGTCAACTTATGCGTATTCGACGAAATTGTACAGATCTGAATACTTATTTCAACCAAGCGCTAATACTGAAAGAAAGGTTTTTAGAAAAGGGCTATAAGGAAGATATTCTGGATAAGACAATACAGATGGTTGCCCAATATGATAGGAATACTATGTTATCTAACAGACCAAGACGTACAGCAACAAGGGTCTGTCCTTTCATAACAGCATTTTCTACACAATTCAGACAGATTGGAGGGATTATTAAAAAGAACTGGGAACTATTGAAACTAGACCCCATATTATCTAAATTTTTACCAGACAAACCCGAGATCATCTACCGAAAAGCGCCAGCAATTAGAAATCGGATAGCCCCTAATGCAATAAACCCTCCGACTGGAACTACATTTTTTGAGGAATTAAAAGGGTTTTACCCCTGCAATAAATGCGTCATCTGTAAATGCAACAGCACAAGGAGGAGTAGGATTAACAACTTTGACTCTTCTACTACTAGGAAAACATACACCATTAACCAATTCATCTCTTGTAATAGTAGGTTTGTGGTATACCTTCTTCAATGTCCATGTCATAAGCAGTACGTGGGACGTACGACTAGACGTCTCCGTGACCGGTTGCGTGAGCATGTAGCCAATATAAGGAAGGGCTATAGAGAGCATTCACTCTCGAACCATTATAGGCTATTCCATAATTGTGACCCCACTTCCCTCAAATTTGTGGGAATCGAGATAATATCGCCACACTGGAGGGGTCTGAACAAAACCAGGGCTGTATCACAAGCTGAAACAAAATGGGTGTATGAACTTGATACCCTACACCCCAAAGGGCACAATATTGAAATTGATATCAATTGCTATATAGCAAATAATTAATGCCTTTCATAGCCACCAATATGTTATGCCGTTTTACCATCTGTATATGGTTGAATACCTTCCGTCCTTTCATAAATTGAATTAGGAACTGTACAGAATTTACTTCACGACTGACTATTATTAGTCATACATTTCAAATATGAACTATCCATTCGCTTAGGCTGTTTTACTCTATTGTAGGTTATCTTATTCCATTTTTTAATCTTATCACTAGTATTTATGCCATTACTCCTGATTTTAGTTATAAGAGCTAGCATATAAGGAATTATTCCTTCTTATATACTGCTGGCGGTAATCGTGATTTCTTAGAAATATAATACCATACACGGGTTGATGACTACTGCACCGTGAGCACCTTAGATATGTCAAGGATGAATTAGTGTCATTTTTACATTATCCAATATATGTGGTGAACACGTTTAATCACCACATAGTAACACATGTATACTCTTTTTTATTAATTGGAGGTGCGTAGCATGCACAACCTATATATATATCTCTGGTAATGAGTTGGTGTCTCTAAAGACAGGATCAATTATTGAGTAGGACATTAGATATTCTAGACATTACCCCTAGCTGAGTTTTATCTATTTCTATTTTTATGTTATTTTATTTGGTTTATTTGATTATAAGCCATTTTATTCAATTTACCATTCTATAATTATAAGCTATTTATTTCTTTGTGTATGGAAATGATATGTCACTCATATGTATATATTTGAATATGTCTAATGGTATACAAATTATTTTGCACCTGGACCATCTATATTTGCCATATATTAATGCCAATTTAACCTTTACCTTAAACTGGTGAAGTATTATTAATTAAGAGATGCATCTTGATCTGGCATAATAATGGCGTCTCTAGATACAAATATACTGACCAATAGCGGTGGAGAACTATTCTCTGACAGACCGTCAATTACTTGCATGTAATGAGGTTTCGGATTATTGTCAATGTCTGTAACCTGGGCACTCGGAGCGCTTTTTTCATAATATGGGTCCATTCACATCACCCCCTTATTGTGTCACCTTAACTATGGTGAACTAATCAATGAGGCACCGTTGCCGTTTTATTGGGATACAAACTAAAAGATTTTGCTGGTCTACTCCCCTGGGTACTCTGAGCCATATGCTTTAGGCTCAATTGCGCTGTATATGCGTCCTGTCAGCATGGCTAGTTATCCCACTGCTGACAGTTCTATATATCTATGGCAAAATGGCGCTTCGATGTGCGCGCATGCGCAGTGGTATGGTCCTCCGGAAAATGGCGGCGATCTATTGCGCATGCGCGAATCCCGCATTCTCTCTACATATTCATTTGGCGTCGGTCACAGAGCTGTCAGCATCCCCTCTGAAGATGTGCCTTAGCACGAAAGGCCTCAGGAGGAACTGACAGCCTGTGACGCCTCTTTATCACCCAGACCACGAGGAGGTCTGGGTGCTTGCTCTTAAAGGGTCAGTAACTTACTTCTTCACTTTTGTATATGTGTTATATGGCACATTGCCAGTGACATTACTGACCTAGCTTTTAATCACTTCTATCAATAAATATTTGACATACTACACCATGAGTATTTTCCCACTTCTTAAACCCCACTGAGGGGTAGGCAGACACAGCTACATATCATCCAGAGGAGGAACACCTGTACCTGGAAGGAACATGTGCCTGTGATTGATCCATCAGCCCAGCAGATCGATTGAGGACATCTCTCTCTGTGGGATATCTACATTCGTTTTGATTGGATACACGTATACGCGCATTTCCTATGTGCGGTCGGTGAGTGCGCATTCTTGCCATTTCCCGGACCAGATTTCCAGCTGTGTTCACATATTGCCTATTTTGATCATATGAACATTTAAACGTGTGTCTTTAGATCGATCCTTGGTCGAACTTTTGAGGTCGAACTTTTTAAACCTGTTTTAAAGCGCTGCACTTTGTTTATTTTATAACTACACTAATGTTTAGTATAACAACAAAAAACATTTGAAAGTGTATAATGCGTTTAATCCTGACCTCTGCATTTCATGATTTACACTCTCTTGATCCATAGCAGCATAGGCTCGGGTTTTATTTGACCATATCCCCTTAAGCCTTGCCCAATCCCAATTATCATAATTTGACTACACCCACAATTAGACACGACATGATATGAATGTCACATTATTTCTTCTTGTGGTGTTCAAGCTATTTTGTCTTTTTACCTTGAGGCCCTGGTCAAACCTTGTGTTAGCAGGAACTAGCATATTATAAAGCATGATTTATATGCATTTCTGCGTGTCATGCATAGGGCATCTAACTCACTTCAATAGGCTGCCCTGCACGCTTTGTTCACCTAAATAAGCTCCTGCTCCTTTTTGGACAACAAGCTTCGTACGATTTTTAAACGTGTTGTACAGAGATTGCTGCACTATTCTGTCGTTTGACAATTAAGGCAAAATTGCACTGGATTTGGGGTGCCAATAAGAATTAAGGCACCCAAATGTGCATTGCACGTTTTGTCACAATTGGGAATCAAGTGCAGAATCTTCACAATTCTGCCCACAATTTCAAATTGCCTAATGTGAATGGGACCTGAATGTCTGTCTCTTGTTCCAAAAGTCTGTGACAAATTGTTTCAGGGGGTGAATAGTGGGTGTGATTGCAGTTTTGTGGGTGTGGTTAAAAGTGGACATGGTCAGTAGGGTGTCCTAAGATTTCATTTAGAAAATCTAATAATCTTAGCCTACATGGCCTAGCTGCAGCATAATAGGAAGCTGCCCACTGAACTCTCCAAGAACAACATTGTTTTATATTCCCTGCCTGTCCATTATTCATTGGATAAGTGAAGTCTCCTGCAGTCTGCTTATAAACAAAGCCACCAACTAGGGCCATCACCAGTATGTTTACAATATCTCTCTTCTCAGCTGCACAAGAAGCTCAGGGAGGAGAAACAGCAGAACACAGATCTTCTCAGGGAATGGCTGTACAGGTGGAGCATCTCAGCAGAAGTCTGATCATTGAAAGGAGAGCAGGCTGAGTTCCCAGCATAGCTAGAGAACTGACCATGCTGTGCTCTCCTGCTTAGTTTGGTCAGTTTTTAACCGGAAAGTAGACGGACTGGCAGGAACATCAGGGATTTCACACAACATGGTACAGCAGTCACATATCAGGAATATGAAATATTAGGTTTAGAAATTCTTTAAAGGTGAATTCCAAATCTTGACATTTTATACCGTTACATTGGTCCACCTTGGACCAATCTAACCATGTATAGACCATACCTGGCCAATCCCCCTGGAAGCTGGAAATCACTGAAGTAGACATCATTGTCAGTGACCTTCACTTGCTTTGAGGTCTTGTGCTGAGCAGCTGCCCTGTTGCATTCTGTACACAGGGAGTCAGCCATCAGTACAGATGCCATTCTGAGAGTGCTTTGCCTTTTCTGAATTAATTGAAGGTGTTATTTGATTGGACAAGATTAACTAAGAGCTCTTGTATTAGAATTATTGTTCTCATTCTGACGTTCATTCCAATATGTCACACATGTGGTGCGACCGCTGTTTACATACACACCCTGTGCTTGTGTTTGCGCAGGTGTGCGGGGCACAGGAGCGGACTGACAACTCATGGGGCCCCCGGGCAATAGGGGATCATGGGGTCACTGTGTCCTTGCCCAAACTCAAAAAAGCCTATGAAAAAGGTACCAATGGCATCTCATGGGGCCCCCTACTGACCCCAGGCCCTCGGGCAGTGCCCGAGTTTCCAAATGATCAGTCCGCCCCTGGCGGGGCAATGGAGTTACGCCAATATATTTCTCAAATTTTAATATATTTTATTATAATTTTAATGTTTAAGACTTTCTTCTTTTTTCTTTATTTTTACTTGATTGGTATCACAAGGAGTTAATAATCAGCATGTGATAGCATTGGGCATGTGACAGCATTGGACATGTGACAGGTACTCTTTATAGAGACATTAGTGGTCTAATAGACCACAATGTCTTCCTTGTCCTTCACATCATCTAACCAAGCACAGATTGGCTTGGTTAGACATGTCCCCTGGCTGTACTGGCCAGGAAAGGGTGCATCTAAAACCGGAAGTGACATCACTTCCAGTTTCACTGCTTGCATGTGAGATTGAGGCCTTGGTCTCACAGCGCTCTCCCTCCCCTAGCTGGCGAATGTGTTTCCAGGCTCTGGTAACAGCGGGAGATTCCAGGAACCAGATGGGCCGGGGGGGGCGGGAGGAACCATGCCTTAGCCTCATTGGCCTAGTTAGGAAGCTGCCTCTATCCAGGGGGATCTGCCAGATATGGTATATACATAGTTAGATTGGTTCAAGCTAGGCCAATGTTACTATGCATAAATTATGCAGACCTGGATTAGTTCTTTAACCTCTATATTTCCAAATATCCTATTACAGAAAGAGTGCAAATAGCAGGACAATATGTACTTATTATATGGATACTTTCCACATTCTTTCCTATACTGATGAATAGTGATGGGCTGAACACCCCCGTGTTTGGTTCGGGGTCGAACATTTGAACCTATTGAATGTTTGACGGCAAACTTTAAACTCAGTGCAAGACTCAAATTTGTAAATTCAAAAGTGCCTATTTTGAAGTCTTATATGCAAGTTATTGGCCATAAAAGGGATATGGGGACTTGAGTACTGCCCTGAGGGACATAAGTTTTTTCAATAAGCACCGGTTTTAAAGGGGCATTTTCATTGCCTAAAGTAAAAAAAGAATAAACAAAAGGAAAATTCCTTTAAATATCATGCCTGCTGGGTCCTCTTTAACTACCTGCAAAGTTGCACATCTGTACAATGAATAGAAACTGCTGAAACAGGACTGACACATATTTACCTTTAGGCCTAGTAGGACTTTTAAGGGGAACCCCACCCCAAAAAAATGGGAGGGAGGGAAGCACGGGGTCCCCCCTAAATTCCTACTAGACTCTTGATCTGAGCACAGGCCTGGCAGGGCTGGAAAGGGGGGGGGAGAATTAGCGCTCCCCCCATGTGGCTTACCAGGCCACGTGCCCTCAGTATGGGGATGGTGTCAAGGGACAAGGGACTCTTCCCCACAACCCTGGCCCGGTGGTTGTAGGGGTCTGCAGGCAGGGGAGCTCATTAGCATCAGGGTACCCCTTTAAATAAGGAGCACCCTGATGCTGCCCCCCCCCCCTTTGCAAATGAATAAGTATAACATTTATTATTTTCATTAAAAAACTAAGCTTTACAATCACTTCAAGGTATACTCATGGACTAATGATATAGATGTAATGTTGTCCTTTGGATTTGGACATTTTATCTTTGTAATTAAAGTCATTGCTGTAATTTATATTGTCAGACACATACAGATGTGCGGCTCGGGGGTGAGCAGACACCTTCAGAAACCATAAAAGGAATTTCCATTGTTTCACTTTTAAACGTATTAAACTTTTGAGTTAGCTGGTTTTAGTTTGGAAAGAGGCAGCAGAGTCAAACTTTTCTTTTTCAACAAGCAAGCTAGTCTAGCTAATTGTTATTGATCGTCCTTTCCCCAATCCTCCCCTTTAATGGCTTTCTATTTTTCTGCAGCAGTTGTAAATTATACATCTTGATAGACTTGTAACTGGGTGGTTTTAGGTAGTTTTGCCTGAAGATTCTGCTTAAGCAAAAATGCAGCGCCTGCAGATCACATGACCTATGCCAATGTACAAGTCATATGACAGAAGCCCGAGTACATGAGGAGTCTATCATGACAGTAGAACACTGACATTGTACATACTTGCAATATGTTCCAGTAAAAAGTGCTGTCTGTGTGATGTTTTCATTCAGTCGTATGAAGGTCTACTTTTATAATTGGTATGAAAGAATAAGCATTTATTTTGAGTTCATTTATTTATTACAGTGGAATTTAAACCATCTAGATGGCTGTTTGGTAATGCAGAAGATTCCAATTTTCGTGTTTAGTACTCTGCTATGCCAAAAAGGTAGGAGCTACTCAATTAAAATCCATTGACCCCCCCCAAAACAAAAATGTATGCATTTATTCAGACTTATTAACTAAGTCATACTAAGTCATGTACCAATTTACATATGGGGCTCATGGCTGTCCAAAAAGTTTGAAAAGAAAAATGTTACCTACAGCGTGATACCCTCTGTTATTTTTCATGTATTTAAAGAATATTATGTTGCCATATGAGAAAATGATACAACTGAGAATAATGCAACAATGTCATATTCTTAGTATCCATAAAAATAATAAAAGTTTTTTCTTTTTGCAAAGGACACTACATCCTAATAATGTCTATAATGGTTAAATAAAATAGAAAGGTGGATTTTTTAGGTACCAAAAAACACATGTATAAAACAGTAAATGATTTTATTGCAAAATTCCAATTTTTAAAACAGTATAAAATTATTATGCACAAAACACACTAGTGGATAGCGCCTTCCTTAAGTGTTAACCCATGGAAAGACACAACCCCCTTATTGATAGACAATAAAGCACCAATTTTCAGTCATGAGGACCTCCAATGTCTGCCTGGGGTATCTTCACCCTGGGTAAAACATCTCAATACGTTTTGCGGGATGCCCTGCCCCTTTAGGAGCTATGGGAGCGCAGAAAGAACTAGGATTCAAAAACACAAAGTTAACATAGAATACATAAACAAAAAATAATATTAATACACAATGCACAGAAACTTATAAAGCTCAGCAAACCTTCAGAGGGTCCACAACCATAGCAGGAGGCATCAGCTTATACCGGCATGCGGGTGGCCATCTTGCACATGCGCTGTTGCTGGAAGTTCCGATACTTATTTTGTTTTTTTTTTCTCAGTTCAAATATACATTGTCTTATATAATAAAATAACAATAAAAATTTCCTTAAAAAAAGGAATTTGATCAAATAGGAAACAATCCCACTTAAAGCCTAAGTCCAGCATTGTAATAATTTTAAATTGTTAATTTGGACCAAACTGACTCAAAGAACTATTGCGGTTTGGCCTTATGCACACAGGATGCTTTCCTAACTCTTCTAGATGCCTTTCCTCCTGGCAGTATTGTTATTGGCAGAACGCGTTTAGGCGCATGAAGCGCTTGGGCGTTAATTCAGTTCATTGACCAGAATAATAATTTGGCCATTGAAGCAAAATATTATTCAAGCACTAAACGTGCCTAGTGCTAACATGTTTTTACATGTGTTTCCATATGTCGAGCAGTTTTTCTGCCAAAGCACCGCCGCTCCTGGATGTAGTTTATGGTTTAGCACTGACAGCAGTCACAAGTATTAGAAAGGAATTGGTTAATTTGGGCTAGCTTGGCCCAAAGAAACATTTTAAAGAGATAGCAAAGCTGGAGTCAAGCTTTAAAACTGTATTTAGTTAACCACTTCCATACCGGGCACTTTTACCCCCTTCCTGCCTAGGCAAATTTTCAGGTTTCAGCGTTCTCACACTTTGAATGACAATTGCATGGTCATGCAACACTGTACCCAAACTAAAATTTTATCATTTTGTTCACACAACTAGAGCTTTCTTTTGGTGGTATTTATCATCACTGGGGTTTTTATTTTTTGCTAAATTAACAAAAAAAAGACCAAAAATTAAAAAAAAAAAGACCAAAAATTAAAAAAAAAACCAAGTTTCTTTGTTTCTGTTATAAACATTTGCAAATAAATAATTGTTATTCATAAATTTAGGTCAAGATGTATTCTGCTACATTTCTTTGGTGTAAATAACCCATATCAGTGTTTATTATTTAGTTTGTAGGAAAGTTATAGAGTTCACAAACTATGGTATATATCTGAAAATTGATCATTACTGAAGTACTGACGGCCAATCTAATTTATTGAGGCCCAAGAATGTCAGAACAGTACAGATATCCCCCAAATGACCCCTTTTTGCAAAGTAGACAGTCCGACGTATTTCATAAGAGGCAAGGCGAGTTTTTTGAAGTTGTAATTTTTTTGTCAGAATGTTTTAGAAAATGAAGAAATTAAAAAAATTATTTTCACAATTTTGTTTTTACATACTGTCACCAGTGCAGTACAGTGTCATCATATAACTGGCATGGCGGTGATCAGGGACACTGACTGGTGACAGTACGAAAAAAAAAAATTGGTAACTTTTTTTACATTTTTTTTGTTTTGTTACATTTTTTCTCTTTATTTAAGATTTTCTTTTTCATATTACACTATGACCAAAGTAGTATAATGTTACCATAGTAACATTTTACTACTTTGGGGAAGTGATCAGTGGCTTTTTTTTTTACACAATTTGATTGCTTATAGCAAAGAATTTCATTATAAGCAAGCATTTATCTGAATTAAATGCATGAAAGGAAGCCATCCATTGTATACAACTGTCATGTGACCTGCTGTGATTGGTCACAGCAGGTCACATGGTATTGGCAAAGGGGCCAGTACACAGATCTGTCATCGGGTGTGTCCGAGGTACACAGCCGGTAACAGATCTCGCCACAGCGTGGCCCTGTGGGCACCCACAGCGTGCGATCCAGAAAGGACGTGATTTGACGCCCTCCCGGAGGGATGAGAGGTTCGCCCGGCCGTCATTTCACTATAGGCCGGGCAGAAAGTGGCTTAGTTATTATAAGATATAATAACAGTTTGTAAAATTCTTTCAGGTTTTCTGCTTATGTTATTTTATTTTTATTACAGGTACTTATATAGCGCTGTCAGTTTACACAGTGCTTTACATATATATTGTACATTCACATCAGTCCCTATCCCTCAAGGGGCGTACAATCTAAGGTCCCTAACTTACATTCATACATACACATACTAGGGAAAGTTTAGACAGGATCCAAATAACCTACCAGCATGTCTTTGGAGTGTGGGAGGAAACCGGAGTACTCAGAGGAAACCCCACACAGGCACAGGAGAACATGCAAACTCTAGGCAGGTGGTGCCGTGGCTGGGATTTGAACCAGCGACCCTAGTGCTGCCAGCGGAAAGTGCTAACCATTTAGCCACTTTGCTGCCCATAATTTGAGTAAAGGTTTGCTTTAAAATACATTTTTCAAGGTGTTATGGAAAGTACACATCTTTGAAGAGAAATACACACCTGCAATTCCTTACTTCCTACTGAACGTTTCTGGTTACCTGGCCGTTATGGTCATCGTCGGGCTTCAATACTTTCTAAATCACTATTAGTTTGTTATCTAATGTTCGCTACATAGTGTGTCCTATAGGTGTCAGCGCGTCTCATGGAAAGAACATGATTCCAGATACAGTTGGTTACATTTCCAGCTACCATTCATTTTCCATTCTTTCAACGTACCTTTAAGAAACAAAATAAATCACAGACTCATAACGTGATGCTGAATAGTGATGAGAGAATCTGGCAGGATTTAATTCACATGGTGATTGGCGAACTGAGCAAAAACTTTGACAAATCGAAAATGTGCGGCCGATTTCACTGAAGCGGCGTGCAATGCCAAGCAGCAGCTTCTAACTCAGGCACAATAAAAGAGGGATAAACTCCAGAGGCAGATACATGATTTTTCCCCCTTCAAAGCTTTAGTAAGACCTCATTTGGAATATTCAGTCCAGTTTTGGACAGCAGTTCACAAAAACGTTTTTTTCAGCTAGAATTAGCAGCAATGTGTGCATTGTGAAAAGCAGAATGTGTAGCTCTAGCCAGCCTATATACAGTGAAATACAGTATAATAGTATTGATTTTCTTCAATAGCTGCAAGTAAAGCAGCATGCTCCAAACAATATACAAATCATATTAAAAAAAAAAGCAGTACATATGAACTTTTGGAGTGTAAAGGTTACATTGTTATGCATCTGTTACACTTTAACCTCTATGTTGAGTGATAGAATATCACGGTGCCCTGACTGCAACAGCCTGCTATCTCCCATTATTCACCCTAAAGACTAGAAATGTGTGCTTCATTTAGTTAAGAAAGGAAATTTGGATGAAATTGTCATTATTCATTATCTGAATCACAATAGTAAGGAATTTCAAAGAAATTTGAAATAACTTTTAATGAAAACAACAAATTAATTTGTATTCATTTGTTTGCGACTTCAGAGGGTATTATAAGTTCAGTAATATGTGTCGCACTCTGTAGTGTTATGATTGACCAAAGCCAGTCACAAAACATCAAACTCGCCAGCAAGTCACATTAAAATTGCAAGCAAGTCACAAGGCATCCAAGTCACATCAAAGTCGTAAGCATGTCGAAATGCAGAGACGCACTGGAAACATAACTAATTCATCTGAATCTTCCAAATTAACTTCCGAAAATACAAATCAATTTAGAACAACGAATATACAGAACAAATCTGAATCTACAAAATGAATCCAAATACACAAAATTAATTCCAAAAACGAATCATTCTAACATAACAAATATGACGAAACAAAATGAATGACTTAACAAATGAATCCAAAATGAAACAAATGTTTTCGCTATGCACATGTCTGCTAAAGATCCCTTCCATTCCCCTCTCTCCCATTCTACCTTCTTCTTCTTAGGGATGGGCTTTATTGGCTGTTCATGTGTTTGCCGAACACACGAACGGTAAGGGCATTGTGAGAGCCATGATTGGCCAAAGCAATGCACCTGACTACAGGTCAGGTGCAATGCTTTGGCCAGTCACAGCACAATTGGCCAGAACTAGCTGTGATGTCACTGCTAGCTCTGTCCAATTGTTTACATCTGACCAGAAAATGTCAGATTGTGGCGAGTGCTCAGCAGTTGCGGATGAGTCGGCGGGCGTCAGGTTTTTTTAAAATTCTGCGGGGGTACCCTGATGTTAATAATCCCCCCTGCCCGCAGACTCCCACAACCACCTGGGCAGGGTTGTTGGGAAGAGGCCCTTGTCCCCATCGGCAGAGGGAGGGGGGCACTCAGTCTTCACCCTCCTTTCTGCCGTGCCAGGCCTGTGCTTGGATCTGGTAGGAATTTAGAAGGGACCCCATGCTTTTTTACCCCATTTTTTGGAAGTCGGGTTTACCTTAAAATTCCTAGCAGGCCTAAAGGACCAGGCATGGCTTTTAGGGGGAACCCCATGCACTTTTCCCCCCATTTTTGGGAGTTGGGTGTCCCCTTAAAAGTCCTATCAGGCCTTGAGGGCCTGCTATGGCTTTAAGAGGGAACCCCACGCACTTTTTTTTTTTTTTACTGTGGGTTCCCCTGCAACCTTCCTGCCAAAGGGTGTGGTATAGATTGGGGGGGGGGGGGTTAGGTGTTTTTTATTTTTCATAAAAATTTCATTTTTTAAAAAAAAAGTCACTCTTGCTGCAGCAGGTTCTATATGTTGTACAGATGTGCAACTTTGCAGGTAGTTTAAGAGGACCCCCCCAGGCATGAAATTTGAAGAATTTTTTCTTTTTCTTCTTTTCTCTTTAAGCAATGAAAAATTACTGCCCCTTTTAAAATGGTACTTTTTTGTCAGTTTTTTGACTGATTCATGTCGTTCAGGGCAGCACCCAAATGCTCATTCCCCTTTTGTGACCAATAACTTGCATATAAGTCTTCAAAATGGGTACTTTTGAATTTACAAGTTCTAGTCCCATAGACTTGCATTGAGTTCGAAGTTCGTGGTCGAACATTCACTAGGTTCGAATGTTTGACAGCAAACTGAACACAGGGCCCATCACTACTTCTTCTTCATCCTGTTTCTCTAAAAGCTGATGATTGCTTTAAAGCAGAACTATACTCATGTCCAATCCAGAAATGTTCTGTGAGCTCCCTCTCCAGTGCCAGCATCCTTCCTCCAGCTTCTTCCAACCATCTCAACCAATGTAAGAGGAAGAGATGAGGCAGGCTTTAACTTGAGATAAACATTATAGGGTATTATCTGAGAGACAATAGCCACAATTAATGAAAAGGGGCTGGAAATTATGTAAGCAGCTTGGTTGGGCTGTTTACCTGCAGCAACTTTGGAAGTTTGGCAGCTGAGGTCCACCTGAGGAAGCAATGCGTGGCACTTTTACAGTACCAGAGCACCAGAGTAAGCCTCAAAACTTTAAACATTATACATTTGGCAGCTGAAGTCCACCTGTGAAAATATTATGCAATGTGTGGTACTTTTACAGTGCCAGAACTCTAGAATAGGTCAAGGAGAGGCGACAGGATCTGTTATTTGCATCAGGTACCATTTTACTGAAAATTGTAGTCTGTAGCTTCAGCTGAAATGGGTTTGTACTTGCTGATATCCAGGACTATTTTATTTTAATGAAAATTAGCCACAGTATCAAGGGGAAGACAGATATGCTTCTGAATAACAAAACCTTCTGCTATGCTGAAGGTCCTCCATGACAGCACACTAGCTGCAAGGCAAACCAAAAACTCCTGGCCATACTGTACAAGCTGGTGCCAGTGGTCACGCATGGACACCCATCAGTCCATGAGGTCCTTACTACTAACAGTGTCTGCATCAGCCTTGGACCTGATATAGTCAAATATCATTGTAGTGTTGCCTGTCTGCCGTGGTTGAAAATTGTTGTCACAGATGTATCAGAAGCAACTCCTTTTGGGGAAGAAGTAACATGGGCGTGACGCAACGCGTAGGGTGTGGCCGGAGGCAGACGTGAACCAGAAGTGATGTACGTGGAAAGTGCAGTCTGTGTTTGCTCCAATGTGATTTTAATGGTGTTTTCACAAGTGTGAACATGTAAGTGCCATACTTTTAATAAAATGTATGTATTGGAACATACTGCACTAATGAAGATCCCTCTGTTTCCTCTGCGTAAGTAAAAGAGATTTGATCCCAAGCGACCTTTAAAGGGACCGATCTTGTAACTGGTTCCGGAGACCAGGAGAAAGGAAGGACCCAGTGGTTCTAAAGTGGTGGAGGACCAGGAGAGTGGAGGAATCCCAATTTATTAATCAGTATAAGCGCATTCAAATTTTTTTAAGGTGAGAGTTCTGTGAGCACAGAGGTGGCACAAGCTGCATGTATGCAGCACTTTAAAAGACGGTGATGGTGTTGCGAGAACACGAGAAATTCTATGGAATTGTGAAGGAAGTTGATGTAAAACCTCATCGACTTTCACTGCTTTAATTCAAACTGCACGTACTTGCTTATATTGACGTGTTTTTTTAACATATATACATACATATACTATGATTTATGCACATTATTATGCACATTTGTTGATTTCATTTTTAATTTTTTGATTATTTGTTATTTATGTTTCACATTAGCAGCGTAGCATTAAGTTCATTGGTTTATTTATGATTATGTTATGGGACATATCAACTGCATAGTCACAGTGAAGGTAGTGCAGGAGTATTTCTTACTTTATATATTGCTGGAATCTTGCTGCCACCAGGAGAACTTTATTTTAGGGAAACCTCACTATTCTTTTACCTTCAGTTACCTTAGGACACTTTTGGTAACATTTCCTTGCCCTGAGGATTGAAAATACCTTAGTATTAAGCAATTCTACATTAAGTTAAAGAACCCCACTGCCAGCAATATTGGTTGCACTGTTTTCTATTTACTATTGCCTTCAGTTTCACTCTCTACTCACCCAGTGCCTTTGAGACAAGGCATTTCACTGGCAGTAAAGAAAGTGAACATCAGCCCTGTTTACCTCAGCATACCAATGCATACGTCTGCTGTTATTGTTCTATTGTCTTTACTATTGCGAACCTTGTTTAACTAATGTATTTTTGCAGGGATAATCTCTGTATTAAAATAGCTCATGTATCACCATTGGTGTTTCTTTGTATTGTTGGTTCCACTTGACAGGCCACAAGTAATGATACCATAGGTTATGTAGAGCTACTCCTGTGGGAGCTGCAGGAAGTCTATTTCTGCATAACCAGAAGGTGTTTGCACCTCCAAGTTTACGTTCCAGAATCCTTAGTTTATGCCATGACCATGACCATGGCGTATCCAAAACAACAGAACTTGTACAACGCTCCTTTTTGATGGCCTAGTTTAAGGTCAGACTGCCAAAATTATGTCAAGACCTGTAGAGTTTGCATTCAAAGCAAGAATGACAAAACCAAATTCTGGGATTTGTTAAGGCCCTTACCCATGCCCCAAAGGCCTTGGGAATGATCAGTATGGACTTTATTGTTGATCTCCCTCCATCCTAAAAATTTGCTACCATCTTCGTAATAGTCGACAGGCTCATTTCATACCTATGTTGGGTACTCCCTCAGCAATAGAGACTGCACATACTTTTGTCAAAGAAGTGGTCAGACTTCATGTGGTGCCTGGCAGTATTACTTCAGATCGGGGAGTACAATTTACATCTAGGTTTTGGAGGGATCTTTGCAGACGACAAAAGATTGAAACTTTTTTTTCTTCAGCCTACCATTCGCAAATAGCCAGACTGAACGTACAAATCAAACTTTGGAGCAGTACCTTCGGTGCCAAAATGACTGGGCATCACTCCTTCCCCTGGCAGAATTTGCTTACAATAATGCAGTTTGGCCACAGGACAGGCCCCATTCTTTGCAAACTATGGATATTTTCCCACCTTTTTACCTGATACCACGCCTGCTGCTTCTGTTCCCGCAGTTCAGAAAAGGTTGAAATTCTTGCAGTCAAATAACAAGGTGTTGCAAGAAGCTATTACCAAGGCCCAGTAAGATAATAATAAATGTTTTGATAGAAAGAGGAGAGGAGACTTGGATCTCAAACTAGGTGAAAAAAATCTGTCTGTCAACTGCTAATCTAAAACTGGCATGTCCATCCAAGGCGCTATTCAGTATTTAATTAAATGGAAATGCTATGGTCCAGAAGAAAACTCATGGAAGCAAATGTTCACACCAAAAGACTGATAAAGGCATTCTTTCAGGCCCATCCTGAAAAGATGTTGCTGATAGGCATCCGGAGGTTGTCCATTGGGAGGGGGCAACGTATAAAAACTTCAGTACATGTTGGTAGGAGAAGGCTGGCACATGCTCATACTTATATGCATGCTCATAATTCTGAGCAAAAGCTCAATACAAAACAGGCATTGTCACACCCGCGCAAACATATTAGCGTGTGCAGAAAACCGCTGAGCATATGCATGCGCACACATATGAGCACTAGCGCCAAACAGCTTTACCTGAGCCTTGACCTGCTGTACCTGCTTACCTGTGACTCGGCTTGCCCCTGACCTGTCCTTGGATTTATGCCTGCCTACGTTGACCATGGCTTGTATTCTTACT
Organism: Staurois parvus; assembly: GCF_062004578.1. Lineage (NCBI taxonomy): Eukaryota > Metazoa > Chordata > Amphibia > Anura > Ranidae > Staurois > Staurois parvus. The sequence goes on along the minus strand of NW_028318344.1, from coordinate 6,024,262 downwards.
CTGCTCTTGTCTTGCGTTCCTGTACCTCGCTGTGTACCGATCCCGGCTCATATCCTGACTCCGTATCTGCCTGATGTTCCTGTACCTTGCTGCCTGTTGATGACCTTTTGGGTTGTGTTCTGGCTACACTCTTGTCTGCAAGTGTCACTGTGTTCCAGTTCCAGTTCCTGGTTCCTGTCTGGTGATATATGATCATCTGCTTCTTCCAAACCCCAGCTCGTGCTAATTGCTATACCGGCCCTTGTGTAACTCTGTGTCCCCACACTCCCTGTCATCACTACTAGGGGTGTTGGACAAGAGATGCAAGAGAAGCCCCCTCTCCAGCTTGATCTCCACTTGGTATGTGACAAATACTGTCCAAGTCTACCTCCAAAACTATGCCCTCCAGCCAGGCACAAAGTCTCATTCACATGTTTCTTCAGTGACCAGTCTAGGGGTGTTATTTTTGTTGTTTTTTTTATTTTTTGAGAATTTGGATATGGTTGAGGGAATTAGATGGGATACTGCAAAAACAAGAACTATGTACAGTTGAGGACTTTAGGTATTCTTTAGGATAAGCTAGCGGGTCCAGGTGGTAGCAGACTGTGGTAACCACCACTGTAGTAAGTCGTGGGACCGGAAGTGACACCTGAACCACCGTAAAATGCACAATGCACAACTGGACATGAGGTCAAGAAGGGGAGGATCCAAGACCTGGGTTGCCAAGGTGATGCGTTTCAGAGCACCAATCAGCTCCTTTCTCAAACCTGATTAGCAGAGGGGGCTGTGTTCTAATATATCGGCATGGAGACTATTATGGGCATGGCCATGGGACGTTCCAGATTGACATTCACAATCCGGATATGATACCTTTCCCAGACCTAGCATATATCGATGTAATATGCATACAAAAACATACGTACCTGAGCCATGGCCCATACATTAATATAATAAGAAAACAATACACAATATTTACTTACAATAAACTCCTAAAACCTTAATCATAATAAGAAAAATCAAAAAAATAGAAACATATATATAGAAAGCAGCACAGGAAGTATGTGTTGTCCATAGTAACTTGAGGATACTATTGGTGGCAAATAAAGGGGAAGGTATATACAGTATGACTATATATATATTTATATATATATATATATATATATATATGAATATATAATATTATTATTATACAGTATTTATATAGCGCCAAAAATTTTGCTCAGCGCTGTACATTATAGTGGGAGACAGTACATGAGACAATACAGTAACAATACAATACACGAGGGGTTCGAGGGCCCTGCTCCTTGGAGCTTACAATCTAGGAGGGAGGGGATAGTGGTACAGGAGGAAATGGCTGTGGGGGATGGAGTGGTAGGAGTGGAGGAGATCAGCTGTTAGGTGAGGGCGGGGTAGGCTTCCCTGAAGGGATGGGTTTTCAGGGTGCGCCTAAAGGTGAGGAGGGTAGGTGACAGTCTGGTGGATTGGGGTAGTGAGTTCCAGAGGATGGGGGAAGACCTGGAGAAGTCCTGGAGTCGGGCATGGGAGGAGTAGACCAGGGAGCTAGAGAGTAGGAGGTCTTGTGAGGAGCGAAGAGTACATGTTGGGTGGTATTTGGATATCAGGTCGGTGAGGTAGTTTGGGGCAGTATTATGAATAGCTTTTGTACGTCAGTGTTAGTAGTTTGAATTTTATGCGTTGGGCAATCAGAAGCCAGTGGAGGGAATGACAGAGGGGGGTGGCGGATACGGAGCGGTTGGTAAGGTGAATCAGTCTGGCCACTGAGTTCAGGATAGACTGAACCGGGGATAGTCTGTGATGAAGTAAGTCGGTGAGGAGGGGGATAATATATCATTCTAATATCCATCATATACAAGAAGGCACTAATTCCATGGAAAATGTTCCAATTTATATTATACTACTAATGTCAATCTCCTCGTTAAGGTCCCTAGGGGCCAATGCATCCAGAATGTAAATCCAATAAGTTTCTCGTTCACACAATTTTTTGAACCTTTCTGCGGGGGGATAAGAGTTGGGGATCTCTTCCATAACCCATACTTTCAGACCTTCGGTACTTGTGCCATGGTGCTCTTTGAAGTGCCTCGGGACACTATGTTTCTCAGCTCCCTCCTCCACGAATCGGCGGTGTTCGCCAAAACATTTCCCCAGGGTCCATGTGGTTCTACCAACATAAAATAGCCCATACAGACATGTGAGGCAATAGATCACAAACTCAGATGAACATTTGTAAAATGACTTGATCTCATATGTTTTCCGTTTATTTGTGAATTGTCTCTGGCCATGTGTCACAAAATTACATGTCAGACAGAGGAACTTTGTACACTGATACATCCCTTTAAGAGAAGAGAGCATAGAAAGTGATTGGCACAAGGGTTCTATTTTCTTCAGTTTACTGGGTGCAATTTTGTTTTTTATGTTTTATGTTTGGGGCCTTCCTTTATGCCATTTTATCCTGGAGTAATGACATAGGGAAGGTGTGGATCCTCAAGCAAAATAGACCAATGTCTTTTGAAGATTTGTTCCATCTCCTTATGATGACAATGATATTATGTGACACAATGAACTGTTGAGAAGGAATTAGAGGAACATTTGTTATATTCTGATCAAGGAATTGTTGGTAAGCCTCCTTGACTTTGGGTCCTGGGTAACCTTTGTCGAGGAACTTTTGTTTCATAAGCTGGCTATGCTGAATGTAATTTTCAGTTCTAGTGCAATTGTGTCATAATCGACAAAACTGGCTTTTAGGAATGCTATTAATCCAACGTGGATGGTGACAGCTGTAAAAATGGACAAAAGAATTACCAGCTGTTGGTCTCGTATAATTGGTTGCGTAGTTGGTATTTCCCTCATGACAAAGTGTGAGATCCAAGAAAGGTAAGGAGAGATTGTGACATACAGAGGTAAAAGAAAGACAAAGGTGTTGGCATTACAATGAGAAAGATATCAGATTCGGAGCCATCGCAAATTATAATTACCGTATATCATTTATATACCGCCCATAAAAAAAGTATATGGGTGGCAAAGGGATTGTTATGCCAAAAGTATTGAGTTTCCCAAAAACCCACTGTCAAATTCACATAACTGGGGGAAAAGTTAGCCCCCATAGCCGTGCCTATGATCTGAAGGTAAAACTTGCCATCGAAACTAAAATAATTGTGGGTAAGACAGAACCTGGTGGCCTCAAGGATGAAGTTGGCCTGGGTATGGCTGAGTAGCGGGTCCTCCATCAAAAATATCATGTGGTATTCAAGTGTACAAGGAACATACATTAAGGGAAACCCTTTTAATCTATAAATGTGAGTGCATTACTGATGATTTTTAATAAAGTGTTTATAATGCTGCACTTAGAGGCTCCCCCTTGTGTTTTCTCTTATTAATACAGAAGGGATCCAATCCAGTCCTTTTGGTGAAGCTGTCTACATGGTACATAATCTATTTATGGACTATGTTAATCATTTGGACTTTATGGACTTATGTAATTGTTATTAACTTGGCTCCTATGTCCCATGCAGGGGCGGACTGACAACTCATGGGGCCCCCGGGCAATAGGGGAACATGGGGCCCCTGTGTCCTTGCCCAAACTCAAAAAAGTCTATGAAAAAGGTACCAGGGGCTTCTCATGGGGTCCCCTACTGACCCCGGTGCCTCGGGCAGTGCCCGAGTTTCCAAATGGTCAGTCCGCCCCTGGTCCCATGTGGACCAGGGTTGCACCAAAGAATTGTATTATTTTAGTACAACCCAGATCTCAGCATTGAGGCCCCCATGTTGCTCACCTGAGGCTTACAGCAGTAGATTAAGCAGGATTGCCTGGGAGGGCAGCTTGCCCTCTCCAGGCTGGAACAGTCATATACAGTTACCCAGCATGTCTTCAAAGCCAGTCTCTCTGGGATTCCTGCTGCCATCTGCATAGCTCTATACCTATTATCCAGAAGCTTCTCAAGCTTTCTTGATGCCGAGGGAGCTATCAGCCTGGATGCACCTGATCACGCTGAACAGACCTAACTAGCAGGACACAGCAACACTGATTACAGTGTGCAAGTTAGAGGCTTTTAACTAGCAGCGAATACAACCACACTGACTACAGTGTGACAACTGAATTTACCTTTTAAAGCACAAACTAAATCTGTCTATCTAAACCTAGCACCTATCTAAGAGGATGTTACATGCACCCCCCACCACCAAAAATGTGCCATATCCTCACTGGCCTAAGCCAATTGTGCCTACAAAAACTTAAATAAAAGCAAAAAATATAAGCATGTACAAATAAATTAGCAGAAGAGGTTTCTCCTATTTTTCAGACAGCAGTTCAGTTCCTGTAAAATGCTTGAGGAATAAATATTTTAAAAGTGTTCTTTCCTTTGAAATCTTTGCAAATACTTCAGTATGACATCAAATCAAAGTACCCTCCCCCTTGCAGAAACGGAGCACAAAGGGTTTTGTCTGTTTAAGTTGAAATCCTAAGAAATTTGGTTGGAAAAGCTTTAAATAAAAAAGTCTTTCCTCCTTAGAGCTAGAGAACTTTAGTAAGTAGCTACCCCTTTGCCACAAAAAGCCACTTTGCTTCAGCTGTTCCTCTGGGCGAAAGTTGAAGCACCATTCTCTTTAATTTGCAAGGATTGTAGGGAAAGGGATGTAGGAATTAAGGGGATTTCCCCCTTAAAAGTACTTTCTTAGTCAACAAGAAGTAAACCAGGAGCCTCCCTCTGATAACAAAAAGAGGCAGTGCAGGTGGTTCCAATTTTTTTTCTAGCAATATAAATCAGGATTGAGGATCTGGACAGCCCTTAGATGTTGATGGACCACTCCTGGTCCCTGCAACTAGCCTTTACAACTAGAACCTTATCCATATGGATGGACCTCCTCAAACTCCAGTGCTTCTTAAAGTCTTGAAGGGTGCTACAGTCACATGAAGGACTGTGCAATGTGCTTAAAGGGTAACTCCGCTTTCATGGAAAAAAAAATTGGAAATGAAAAACAAATAATATAGCGTTTTCAATTGCAACCCAAGTCATATTCTAATTGAATGTTTTTAAAAATTACTTTTCCTTTTCAATATGCAGTGCTGTAATTTTCTGTAAAATGCAATGCAATATGGCTACCTGGAGGTGTTCTATACACACATGGTGTACAGAACACCCCCTGAAAATGTAATTTACTGCTTGTGTGATTGGTTTATTAATTTTCCAAGAAGTCTGCATTAAGATACAAGCCAGATTTTTGGCATCTCCTGCAACAAAAATATTCATTTTGGTGAGATACTCCCTATAGGAAATCATGTCTAAGGGGACACAGACCCTGCCATGTTCCTCATTAGAGTCCTGCAGGTGCAGCAGCTGATTGATAGTTTTAAAACCCCTCCCATACAGATTTACTTTGCATATGGACACAGACAACAAAGTTGGCTAAAATCCTTGCAATGTACATAGATCACCCAAAGGGAAATGTTTTTGTTTCTCAACAAAAGTGGAGTTACTTTTTAACACAAACCCTTTTATTGTTTTAACCATTCATCCCTCAACCTGTAAATATCTGAGTGTGTTGCACTAAGTTTCAGCAAGTCCTGCACCTTTTGGAACGCAACTTTTGGAATTGGGACAATCTTATGAAAATTGTTACTATTGGAATAACTAGTCTGAGATTCTACACTGCTGATCAGGGGTCTTTTGTAAAAAAAGGGCCAGTTTATTGTCTTTCAGACTTTTGAGGGGGGCAGATTGTGGCCAGCGGCAGTGGAAATTGTCCTGGCATCAGAAGATATAAATATTGTTACATTTGGTATTATGGGAAGGAATAGTGCCCCATTGTTGGTAGTATTGGGAGGAATAGTTCCCCATTGTTGGTATTATTGGGAGCAATAGTTGCCCTTTATTGGTGTCAGTGGTGCACCATTGTTGGTGTCAGTCAACAAAATAGTGTCTTGTATCAGTGAATGGCCCAAGGGCAGGATAAAGGCAAGCAAAGGGATGCATCTAACCCCAGGGCCACAGTTTGGAGACCACTGTTCTAGATGGATAGATACATTTTTGGCCTGTCCCCTAGCAACTGGTAAAGATTCAATCTTAGAAGTTCCTACCCCAGAACATTGTACTGATGGAAATAGGGATATTGCAGTGAGTTCTCAATCCAGGCCATCTCTGTTCTTTTCACTGGAAACTATGTTGGGGGCCCTTTTTAAAAGGCTTTGCTAAAATTAATTTTACCCTCTGCTTATGAGAACAACATGACTGCAGCCACAGAAATGTTTATATTCAAAGAATTTTGTATTAGAAGAAGCCCTTATTTCATGAAGACTTTCCTAATACATCTCAGTGTGCTATTTATGGCTGTTCTGCATGCTTTCCTTCTGGAGAAAAATACTCCATCTGCTAAATTTAACTTTGCATGTTGAGCACAGAAAAGGGAGTATCAGGATTTCTACGTAGCTACCTCCACATTTAAGTACCAGATCATACACAACCTTGTCTTTTGCAAACAATTCTAGGAACTAAACCTGCCAGATTTTTCGAAATATATGTTTCTAAATTGCTATGTAGGAAATCACAAAGCTATGTCTTTATATGTGGTATGCACATTGGCTTGTGTAATTTATGTTTTACTTTGGTTTTATGCTTTGCGGCTGAATGGCAATCAATGTAGCCTTTAAGTTTTACATTCCTCAGTTGAAATCCCACCAGAGGTCATGTGTACTTTCCATGACTATGTGAGAGTTGTATGAGCTCAACTTCACCACACAAAAAATAGGCTATCCAGAGCAATTCCAGCATTCTGTGACCAGGTATCACACAAACACACATTCAGGGGCCGTGGCCCCACACCTGACCAAGCACCATAGTCCCAAGACTTGTGTTTCTGTAACAATAATTTTAGAGACGTTTCACATCTTACTGATCTTCACAGTATTTAAGGTTGAACTCCGGCAGAACAAACATTGTGTGAATATGTTTATCAATAGCCAAAAATGATATAAATTAACTTTGTGTGCACTAATTGGCTTTGTAGACTCAGATAATACCTTGTAGCAGTAGTGATGACATAACCTGCATGGAGAGCAGAGCTGTTTGTGGGATCCAGCAAGTTCTCCCACTGTAGGCTGCCTGTTGAAAACCATGGGGGATGGATACAAGAATAGTCAATGTGCACGAGGGGAGAGAGCAGCAATGATTGGTCCGTATTACAGGAAACTTCTGCACAGAGGTAAAGCACAGCAATTGTTTCATGGTGTATTACTGCACGTATCTGGAAGAAATACACCAAGATTCAAATTAAAATACACTTTCTTCTTGTATTTAGGAAATATAAGTTTAGTCCAGTTTCAGATTTAACGTGAACCTCTAGTTTGTCCATCCAGGCTCGTGGAAGAAACACGAAAAGGTGCCTCTAAGTTCAGTATACCAATGACATTTATTAGCGCTATGGTTAAAAACACTTACAGGATAAAAAAGATATCAGTGCTACACTCCCTCGGCCTCAGAGATTCTGCTCTCTCCTGGCTCTCATCCTACCTGTCACAACGCTCTTTCAGCGTTACCTATAATGCTACCACCTCCCCCTCACTCCCCCTCTCTGTTGGGTTCCTTCAAGGCTCCATCCTCGGGCCCCTTCTCTTCTCCATCTACACCTCCTCCCTTGGCCAACTCATACACTCTCACGGCTTCAACTACCACCTATATGCCTCTCTCTCAACACCCTACCTCACCCCCTCAGTCTCCGCCCGAATCACACACCTACTGAGCGACATATCAGACTGGATGTCGCTCCACTTCCTTAAACTGAACCTCTCCAAAACCGACTTTCTTGTCTTCCCCCCAGCCTGCACACCACCCCCCATTGACTTCTCCATCATGTCCAACAATGCCACCATCAAACCCGCCCCGCAGGCCAGAGTACTTGGTGTCATTCTGGACTCCAACCTATCCTTCCAGCCCAAAGTCCAAACTTTAACAAACTCATGCAGACTCCACCTCCGCAACATCGCCAAAATACGCACGTTCCTAACCCCAGAAACCACTAAACAGCTCATCCACTCCCTCATCATATCACGACGCGATTACTGCAACTCCCTCCTTACTGGCCTGCCTCGCCGCTGGCTATCCCCGCTTCATTCGATCCTGAATACGGCTGCCAGACTTATTCACCTTTCCAACTGCTCCGTTTACGCCATCCCCCTCTGCCAATCCCTCCACTGGCTTCCGATTGCGCAACGGATCAAATTCAAAATCCTAACACTGACGTACAAAGCTGTCCACCATACTGCCCCGAACTATATCACCGACCTAATATCCAAGTACCACCCAGCACGCACACTCTGCTCCTCACAAGACCTCCTTCTCTCTAGTTCCCTGGTCTCCTCCTCCCATGCCTGCCTCCAGGACTTCTCCAGGGTGTCACCCATCCTCTGGAACTCCCTGCCCCAACCCATCAGATTATCACCTACTCTCCTCTCCTTTAGGCACACCCTGAAAACCCACCTCTTCAGGGAAGCCTACCCCACCCCCTGCTAACTTGCCGACCTCCTCCACTCTTCCTACCACTCCATCCCCCACAGCTTTCTCCTCCTGTGCCACCATCCCCTCCCTCCTAGATTGTAAGCTCGAAAGAGCAGGGCCCTCGATCCCCCTCATGTTTTGTATTGTATTGTTATTGTTCTGTCACATGTTCTGTCCCCTTTGTAATGTACAGCGCTGAGCGAACTATTGGCGCTTTATAAATACTTAGCTCCCAAATGTGAACTAACTGAGGTTTTCCATGTTTGCAACAACAACAAAAAACATAAAAAAAATATTAATATGATCATAGTCATAACCCAGGGCAGAGTAAATGTGCAGGCATGAGATCCATGGCTCGCTCTTCCACAAGAATCCAAGATAATGGCACCCAATGGCCCTTTTCAGAATCCCAAAAGGAAAGGATACAGAGCAGTACTCTACTATCTTCTGGGTATTTACTGTATGTCCAGCCCAGACCCATAAGGCATTCAATATAGAGTATTTCAATAATTAAATGTGCATTTCCTATAAAAAATATACTGACCCAACATCTACAGCATGTAATATTCGTGTTTGTGAATTTTGTGAAAATTGCCGTAAGGTAAAATAATGCAGTTAAAAGAACTCATACACATTTGAGTGATTTGTTCCTATTGTGTGCTAAATATTTTTTAAATAATTTCCTGATAAATTATAAAATCATTTATGTTGTGGGCTTTTGAATCATGTCTCAAAAATATGACTTTTATCAAGACATAATATTATATGGCAAACAGCTCAGCAATAGCCGGATGCTAAGAGTTAATTTTGTCTTGGTTGAACCATCTAGCTAGAGAAATGTAATGGGTGAAGGGATTGTTTTTCTTTCCTCCTAGAGACAATACTATTTTGAAGTTCTACAGGTGATCAAACACCATTATTCAGACTTCAATAAGCAGGTAAACATATACAAGGTCTGGACATGACAATAGAGGAACCAAACTGATTGTCTGAGAGCTTACCCAAACCTTGTAGAGTGTGATGAACCAACAGACCTCTGAAACTATTACCATATACCATTGTTCACCAAGGGTGAAAGCATTAACAATTGTTTACCATGAGTCCAATACAAGGGCCATGCAAATAGAGAGTTTTTTCCCTACACAGAGAAAATGTTGATTCTGAAACAAAGGGGTGAAATTCAGGACATTTAAGTTTAAAAGTTCACTGTATATCATGACAAAAATATACTACAAAAACATATCATAAATAAGATGTTATAGATTTTAAACACCACTAAATACTCAGCAATGGGAACTATATATCACTAATTTGAGTATTGAGATGATGGGAAGTAAGATGTATTATAGACTAGCATTAGTTACATGTCTTATCAGGAAACAAACAGGATGGTACTTCAAGGAGGAATAACCGAATATACACCTATATTCCATGGTCCCTATTTAGAATAATATAGGTATCACTGCTATATCTGGATAGAGCCGTATATTTTATTCCTGAAATTACCTGAAGATTCCACCCAAGGTATGAGTCATCTCAAATGCTCACATTGTTCTGTGATACATGACCGCCACCTGGCGGGCAGGTGAGAAATAGCTTATGTACACACATTTCTCAACTAGCCAATCAGGAAGCCTGGTGGGAAGGTATCTTAGAACAATGGACTAGTGGATATAAAAGCCCATGTGCTTTAAGAAAAAGAACCCTCAAAAAGACCTCATGGAAAGACCTGACATCTGAAGAAGATCTCTGCTGAAATAATTACTCTTCCATCTTTTCAAACTTCTTAAAACTTTAAACCTCTAATCTTATAACCTCCTACATTCTCCCCTACTGAGAATCTTTCACTTGCCCTATATATCAGTCTAAAGGCGTTCCACTGCCAGCTAAATCCACGGGAGAGTTGCCTAGTCTGACGTCTGGGTGTGGTGAGATGTTTATTTGATTTTGTATTAATTACTTTCTCTGTTGTGTAGAATCATAAAATTACCTTAGTGTATTACAACAATATTGGGTAGTTAGATATCTGTAGTCAGATACTGTGTTACTGTTAAAAAAACTGTTTATTGCCATATTATAAATTTTTCCATATTTCATAATTTATTGAATATTAATAACCAGAGTATCACATATCAAGGGCTTACTTCTTGCAATCCTATGGCCACGGCGTGCGAGAATATAACCTTTGAGATATTCGAAATTATTAATTATTAATAAATTTAATAAATAATCATATCATTTAAAAATTGTAATTGATGTAATTAGTTAGAAACTTGATTAGTGTGTCTTACATTGGTAGGTTATATCTTTGATTGTGTGTACCAATATTCATTTATCACCAGTCTTTTGCGTTTTGTGTTAATATATATATAATTTTTGTACATAAATAAATTTTTATATTTATCTATTATAAGGCAAATTTTGTGTGTATGGTACGAAATCATATTGGCTAAAAGAATTCAAGGTATAATAATAAGTGGTGATCAAATTATCAAAGTGTCCAAATTATTGGTTTACTAAATATTTGCCGTATTTTAACGGCTGGAGGCACTGTAATATTTCATCTAAGGGAAAGGGACACGCCCTTTATAAATAATATATATCCTTACATAAACCACCACAACATAAATTTGGAGGCACTGCTGAGATCCATAGAAATCGTACCATAACACAAAACGCACTGGTGATTGTATATTTGTACACTTTATCAAACATATATTTTGTATCAAAATGGCATCCAGTAATCACGGATCCACCTCTTCCAAGCATAACGAGGAAAATATGGCGGCTCAAGGCATTGAGCAGGAAGTTATGAAGCCAGCTCGGAAAGCTGCCGGTGCTTGGCAGAAGTATGTTGAAAATGAAGTAATAAATTATCTCCGCAAGAAATTGAATTTGGGGGATAGCAATAATGAATTTGTGGATGAAGAGAAAGAGCAGGCCATGAGTACCTTTGAGGACCTGTTCAACCAAAAGGGCCAGGTTGTTGGGTTTTTAATAGCATTTGCTGGAGCAGAAAGTGATAGAAGCCGTGACAGACTTCTCCTAGAAGCTTGGCCCATGTTATGGTTCATGACCGCTGGAGCTGCCCAGCGGACCATGACTCTAAGGGAAGAGTTGTCAGAGGCCCGCCTCTTGTTAGAAAGCAAAAATCAGGACATTGAGTCTTTGAAAGGGAAGCTTGGTCATGCCGGTATTCGTTTAGACGAATCCGAGAAACATTATGATAGATTGGTCAGAGACTTTCGAAGTGCTCAGGACCTGTATGAAAGAAACTTTCAGGAATTAAAACAACTTCAAGAGAAGTATCAGGACTTAAAAGATGAGGTGAAGTACTTCAGATCAGAGAGGTTATCTCCTGTTAAAATTAAAGTTCACCCAGGGGATAAGCATGACCAGTCAGAACTTACCTTGATAAAATCTGAGCAGAAAACTCTGGAGGAGCAGATTATAAGGTTGACGGCCCAAATAAATTCTGGGGTCCAAAGACGGACCAACCCAGTCAAGCCAGAGGCTGATGAGCGGAGATACCCGCATCACAGCGAAGTATCTGATAGTGAGTCAGGGTCAGAATATAGGTCACCTCCTAAGCTTTCAAGATACACTCCAGAGCGCTCTGAAGAAAAATATGAGGTTTCATATAGGCAGGAAAGGAAATCCCAGGGGTCATTCCGGAGATATGACACTCCAAAGGTCATTAAGTTCCTGAAGGACACTGTTCCTATGTTTTCTAAGAAAGGGTCCCTTGAGATCACCGAACACATGAAAACATATGAACAGACGTTAGAGATTCTGGGCATTAGAGATGACCACACCAAAATAGAATTGCTGCCATGGGTGTTTGAAGAGAAATACCGGCAATTCTTTGAGACCTTGAGGGCCTATTCCAATCAGTCCTGGAGAGAGGTTAAACATAAGTGCCACATGGAATTTGGGCCTTATAAAACTGTAACCTCTGCCAAGGCTGCGGCCTACAATTTAAAGTGTGGTCCTCACCAAAGCCCTGCAGAATTTCTGGCTGTCCTCAGAAATGCCTATTTCCTGGCTGAAAAGGATCCCAATCCTAACCAGCCAGAATTCAAGACACTATTCTATGAAGCATTACCTGCTTACATAAAATTGGGACTTGCAAAGGATTACAGAAAGGGATGCTCTCTTGATTGGTTGGTGAGAGAGAGTGACTATTTATTCTCGATCCAACAGTCCAGTGAGGGCGGGATAAAAAGAGAACCCAAAAATAGCCCCAAGATAGTAGCAGCCACTACCGTTTCCCCTCCAAATCCAAATTTGCAGGCAGAGAAGAAATCATATGCGGAAGTAGTCCGTGGGGGTAAAACCAATGGTTCCCCTAGATTTGTACCTCAAACCCAGCAAGTGAAGGAGGTCCATAACTTTGCACCCCAAAACCAGTGGGTGAGAAAGGATAGACAAAAGCCAGGGAACTACGGTAGTGGAAGTGAGAAGAATAAAAAGTATGGTAAGGGCCAGTATAGTGATGAGAATCAAAGGAGGCAATGGTATCCTCAGAGGTTCTATTATCCTCGCCAAAACCAACATGGGAATTTTTATGGGAACCCCAATTTCAACAGGCCCCATAATTACAATAAGAATCCCAATTTTAATAAAAACTCCGACTTCCAAAGATTTCCTCCACGCCAAGAACACCCTCAGGCTCAAAGGGGGAATACAGTACCCCAGGCTCCCTTTAATAACAGGGAGACCCCAAAACCTCAGAGAGAACAATGGCGTCAGGATCAGAGCAGTAGTTCTGACTCTGAGTCTCATTACCAGTCTCGTCCAAAATACAAGCGCAAGTATAGGAAGAGGGAGAATCAACAGAATGACTCCTCTGAGCGTATTGGACAAATCGAGGCACAGGTCAGCAAAATGGCTGAACAAATGGACAGGCTTGTCACTCAATTTCCATCCAATCCTTTTTTAGGAGCAGCTCCTGTGACCAACCAAGGGTCACAGAATTAACAGGCAACCAAGCCTTAAACCAACAGGGGAGGACACTGAGTCAAATGACAGGAGATGTGTGCCCCGTCCCTGACACGCCTACTAATAGAGAATCTAGTTCTCAGGCAAAGGGGGACCAGTTGTTGGTTATTAATGATTCTCCTGTTTTTCAGTGTCCATCTATTGCCCCTAATATAGTCGCGGCATCGGAAGTCGTCGGGATTGACAAGCCAGACGGAGCACCAACTTCTAGTTGTGCTTCTGTCTTGAGACAGTCCAAGAATCCCACCAGGGAGGATAAGGGTAATGTGTCCACTACATGCGGTGAGATAAGAGCTAGTCGCATGTTATTGAAGGGCCCACAGATCTTCAACCACACCAATTTCATGTGTGAGCTGACTGAATCTGATGGGAGATATTATGCCACGGTACAGGTGCAGGATGCCAGTGATCTTTCGATTGTCGGCTTAATAGACACTGGATCCCAAGCAACCATCATGTCACAGGAACATTTTGACAAAGTGGCGAATGTCATGCCCACCAAGCCGAGACTTAAAAGTTTTGACAGCTCATTGATTGGTGTAGGTGGAGACCCGTTACAAGTCATGGGTACCGCCTGGCTTAAACTGAAACTGGGTAATAAGGAACTGAGACACCCCATCATCATTGCCAGCATCTCCCGGCACCACATGATAATTGGGATGGACTTCCTAAAAAGGCTGAACACCATAGTTGACTGTGTGAACCAAGTACTGTGGTCACAGGTAAATACCCCGATTAAATATGGGAAACTTAAAACTCCCCATTCCCGACAACACTGCCACCTGGTGGAAGAAAGGCCTGGATCATTAGAAATCCATTTCAGGAACAGCCAACTTCCTGATGTAACGGTTATCAAACCTGATGACCATAACCCTATCAGAAGAGATGAGGAACACATTTTTAGAATTCCCCAAGATAAAATAAAAGATATTTCCCTCCAAGATGACATCCTTACGATATCTTTTCATCAGGAGGATAAAACAAGAAAAGGGGGAGATCACACCCAATTCTTGACAGGTATTGAAAGGGTTAACAGCGATTTGTTTATCCCCATCCGGATAAATGGTCTTAATAGGTCAAAATATGCCAAACTAGATTTGAGACAGGAACACAGCTTTGTAAGCCATGGGTTGATAAAACACCTGACCGAAATGGAAATGATCCGTTTCTCCACACCTCAGCGTCATTGGATTTCAGACTCCCTTGATGACTCTGATGATCACAATTCAATGGCTAGGTGTCTCTTAAACGTCACTGTAGGAAACAAAACAGCCACCCATGTGTTCCTAGTCTTGGATAATCCCCAAACTAAAATTTATTTTGGCAACGATGTATTACATCGCTTTGCAATGCAAGTCGACCTAATTAATGACTGTTTATGGAGTCGACTAAAGGGGGACCCCGAAAAATACCAAAATCTGGACTTAGCTTTAAAATCCCAGCAACAGATGCCTTATGCTGTTGAAGTCCAGGTAGCCCAGAAGATTACAATTCCTAAGGGCATAAATAATTTCATACTCCCCATCCAAGTTAAAAAGGGACATAGACTGAAGGGGTCAGATGCATTAGTATGCCTCTCCCATAAAATGCAGGGGGAGGGACTGAACATTACACACACGCCCCTAGTCAACACACATCAATCCCCGATGTACATTTACGTACATAATCTGTCCAATCAGGACATCGTCTTACCCAAAGAGACCCTTATTGGTCTAGCGGTAGAGACTGAATATTACACCTTTGGGGTCATTAACCAGGTGATTGGACTCATCCCCGATGAATATTTGTCGGAGGAACAATTAATTGAACAAACATTCCATTCATTACCAGAGGGTATTTTCACCATAGAGTCCATTTATCCATTCGATTCTAAAGATGGCACCTGTCGAATCGAAGAGACATCAATTGTCTTTGATCACCAATCAAAGAACAAGAGTACCCCAAAGAACCTGGATGGCAGGAGAACACACACACACATCACATACCCAATGACCTCACTACAAAACTTGAAGAGGCATATGAGATAGGTCAGCCGGAAAGCTTTCCTGGATTCAAGGAGTTAGTGGAAGAGATGGTGGCCCTCGCCGATGCGTGTTCCAATGATCTCGACCGACAATTGCTCCGGGAGCTTCTCCTTGAATTCCAAGAAATCTTTGCCAAGGATTCTTACGATTGTGGGACTACTGACCTACACATCGCTAGGATCCAAACAGATCCAGATGCCCCACCAGTATTTGTAAGACAGTATAGGTTACCATTAGCTTCCTATGAATCTCTAGCTGAGATTATCAGGAAGTTACATGAAAGGGGTATAATTAGGCCCATCCACAGCTCCTACAACCACCCGATCCTGGGTATCTTAAAACCCAATGGACAATGGCGTCTGTGCGCTGACCTCCGTCAGCTAAACAAACGTGTGTACATGTCAGGATGGCCTGTCCCATACATAGACCAATGTCTCGCCCAGCTCCAAGGATCCCAAGTTTTCACAGCCTTGGATTGTGCACAAGGGTATTGGACCATAAAGGTGAGTGAGGAAGACCAATACAAACTGGCTTTCAGTTTTGGGAATCGACAATATTGTTGGGTGAGAATGCCTTTCGGATTCATAAATTCCGGACATGAATTTGCTGTGTTCATGCACAAGGCCATGCCAGACGCCTTCGAAAGGGGGACGTTGGCATATGTGGACGACATCCTGATCAAAAGTACAGATATGGCCAAACACATTACAGAACTTCGGCATGTCCTGGGCCAATTAAAAGCAGCAGGAGTTAAACTGTCTTTACAAAAAGCCCAGTGGTGTCGCACGAAGGTAAACTTCCTAGGCCATGAAGTTACTGCTGAAGGTTTGAACCCACAAAAGAAGAAAGTTGAGGCGGTTCTGAATTGTAAAGTCCCTACTAACCTTAAAGAATTGAGATCATTCCTAGGTATGGTAAACTACTCGCGTAAGTTTATTGATAATTACGCCGAGATAAGCAAGCCACTGCTTCACCTACTGAAGAAGGATGTCGAATGGTCGTGGGGTAAGAAACAGGAGGACGCCATGAAGGAATTAAAGGAACGTCTCACACAAGCTCCGTGTCTCGGATATCCCGAAGGGGGTAAACATTTCTATCTAGAGACAGGGTTTACGCAGGTAAGTATGAGTTCTGTTCTTTACCAGAAACGTGATGATGTTAGTAAGGTGATTGCCTATGCCAGTAAAACTTTGTCCCCGGTTGAAGTAAAGTTCAGTGACTGTGAAAAAGCTCTATTGTCCACCGTGTGGGCATTACAGAATTTCCGCAGTTACATTCAGGGAGAGAGAATCATTGTTGAAACGGCACACCAGCCTTTACAGTATTTAAAGAGTGAACGTATCAAGGGAGGAAATGTGTCTAATAGCCGCATCACTGCTTGGACTTTGTCTTTGCAAGGGTGGCCTCTTGAAATTCGGTACAAACAGAACAAGGAAAGTCCAGTAGCCCAGGACCTAGCCGAGCTCCATGATTGTTCCGCAACTACGCCTGCTATGGAGGGCCCGGACACTGACTTTCTGGAAGAACAACTGTTCTCTCCCTACAAGGTTTACGATGAAGAATACTGTAAACAGCTGCCGTGTGTATATGTGGATGGTTGTGCTTTTCATCACAAGGATGGGGAACAGCTCCAACTAGTGGCAGGTATTGGAATCGTTTGGACCCAAGGTGTCACCCCAATTTCTGTGGGATACAAACTTGGACCAAAAAGCAGTCAGGTTGCTGAACTTACTGCAATTCTTAGAGCAGTTGAGATGGCTATAGAGTTCAACATCAGAGAGTGTGCCATCATAACCGATTCCAATTATGTCAGGAATAGTTTTGTGGAGTATTTCCCTAGGTGGAAGCGAAACAACATGAACAAGAGTAATCACAAACCCGTGAAACATGGTAAGCTCTTTTGTCACATCGATGAACTGGTAAGGTCCAATGATCTCACCCTGCACTTCAAGAAGACCAAAGGCCACTCCAAGGTTCTAGGTGCCGAGAAAGAAGGGAACGATCTGGCCGATTCTCTAGCCAAGGAAGGGGCAATCACCGGTGAACTGTTAGACATTGACCAATTTTTAGGTACCGTACAGGTTGAAGCTGTCACCAGGCAACAGGCCAGAACGGCTGGTGATCCAAATGCATTACAGTGGAGTCACGATTCTCCTAGTGAGGATTTAATTACTGCCCAAAAAGAAGACCCAATAATTGGCTTGTTTTATAGTCATATAGAAGATCCCAACCAAAATCCCATAAATAAGGAAGTATGTAGTGGGAAGGAGGATTTACGTATCTTAATGAAATCCAAATCCCAATTCTCTTTATACCAGGGATTGTTGATACGAACCTCAAAGGGTGGCGTACAACAATGGGTCGTCCCACTTAAATTTAGAGGTTTGATGCTACAGCATGCCCATGATGCTCCCACTTCCGGTCATCGTGGAGAGAAGATCACGTATGAGATCCTGCGGGATTATGCCTACTGGCCTCATATGTTACGTGATGTGAAGGAATACTGCCAAGGTTGCCTAATATGTCCCCAATTTCAACCTACCAAGCCAACTCACAGAGCACCTCTCCAGAAGAGGGGGATATGTATGCCTTGGTCAGACCTTCAGATGGATTTTATTGGGCCAGTAACAAAATCTTCACGAGGAAATCGGTATATGTTAACAGTTACATGTTTATTCACCAAGTATGTCGAATGTATACCAGCACCAAATAACAGCTCCGAGACATGTGCTGCATTGCTAATAAATCATGTATTTTCACGTTTTGGTTTACCTCAGAGGATAGAGTCTGATAGAGGATCGCACTTCACTAGCGAAGTGATGGCCAAATTGTGGAAAATTTTGGGGGTTAAAAGGAAATTGCATATCGCCTATCGGCCAGCCTCTAGTGGTGGTGTAGAACGATACAATCAGACCATCGTTAATGTCCTTAAGAAATTTGTTAAGGAAACAGGCAAAGATTGGGATGTCAAGCTCCCGCTGGTCCTGATGGCGTTGAGGGCTACTCCGAATACAGTTACAAAAATGTCATCTTTTGAACTGATGACAGGTAGACGGATGGTACTGCCCCAGCACTTATTGTATCGCACTACAGATCAAAATTTGATCAATGCTACCACCACACACCAGTACATAGAGGATTTACGTAAACATCTGCAATATGCTTTTGCCTTTGCCCAGCGAAATTTGGAAAGAGCTGCAACTAGTGCTAAGACATACTATGATCTCAAAACCTCCAAGAAGGAATATGAGATTGGTGACAAGGTCTATCTATACAACTTTGCAAGAGACCAGATCAAGGAACGGAAATTCCTTCCATCTTGGAAAGGTCCGTTCTCTATCATTGATAAAATCTCTCCGGTCGCATATAAATTGCAGGTTACCCGGTATGGTGAAATCAGTGATAGATGGGTGCACATCAACCAATTACGTGCTTGCCATCCGAAGTCTCAATTGCAGTTGTTGGAAGACTGAACTCACCAATTCCTATCTGGAGATATTGAGATCATTATTAAATTTCCTTTAAACATATAATTCATCTTTTGCCTTACAGGATCCAGTAACATAATTTTATGTATATCCCATACTTAAACTGTTCATTTTAATAATTTAGAAAGGAAGGCCCAGACTATGACCAGACCGGCGATCGGAGGTGTCAATGACCGGACCCTAGAAGGAAGCTATAATGTCCTGTGGGAAAGACCAGATGCCAGAGATCGATCCGGAGACGATAACCTGATGTCCCAGGCCACCAAGGGCCAGTCCAGAGGAAAAGACCCGCCTAGGAGACCGTCTAAGAGACCTGTCGTGCGGTGGACCCATGGACCCCAAGGTGGATGTGCCAGGCCAGGCCGGCCTCATCACAAGACCAGGATCGTCATCAGAAGTGTCCATCTAAAGACGCCGAGTCAAGTTGAGGACCAACCAGCATCACCGCTGCCATTTTATTATAAAAAAAAAAAAAAAAAAAAAAAAATTTTTATTTTTTTTTTTATTTCATTCACTTCACCGGAGAAGACGAACAATCACTCTAGCCAAAAGCCCCACTCATGTTTTGCGACACAGACACCCCTATACACGTGCCTGTACCCCAAACAAAGGGGGATTTGTTGTGGGCTTTTGAATCATGTCTCAAAAATATGACTTTTATCAAGACATAATATTATATGGCAAACAGCTCAGCAATAGCCGGATGCTAAGAGTTAATTTTGTCTTGGTTGAACCATCTAGCTAGAGAAATGTAATGGGTGAAGGGATTGTTTTTCTTTCCTCCTAGAGACAATACTATTTTGAAGTTCTACAGGTGATCAAACACCATTATTCAGACTTCAATAAGCAGGTAAACATATACAAGGTCTGGACATGACAATAGAGGAACCAAACTGATTGTCTGAGAGCTTACCCAAACCTTGTAGAGTGTGATGAACCAACAGACCTCTGAAACTATTACCATATACCATTGTTCACCAAGGGTGAAAGCATTAACAATTGTTTACCATGAGTCCAATACAAGGGCCATGCAAATAGAGAGTTTTTTCCCTACACAGAGAAAATGTTGATTCTGAAACAAAGGGGTGAAATTCAGGACATTTAAGTTTAAAAGTTCACTGTATATCATGACAAAAATATACTACAAAAACATATCATAAATAAGATGTTATAGATTTTAAACACCACTAAATACTCAGCAATGGGAACTATATATCACTAATTTGAGTATTGAGATGATGGGAAGTAAGATGTATTATAGACTAGCATTAGTTACATGTCTTATCAGGAAACAAACAGGATGGTACTTCAAGGAGGAATAACCGAATATACACCTATATTCCATGGTCCCTATTTAGAATAATATAGGTATCACTGCTATATCTGGATAGAGCCGTATATTTTATTCCTGAAATTACCTGAAGATTCCACCCAAGGTATGAGTCATCTCAAATGCTCACATTGTTCTGTGATACATGACCGCCACCTGGCGGGCAGGTGAGAAATAGCTTATGTACACACATTTCTCAACTAGCCAATCAGGAAGCCTGGTGGGAAGGTATCTTAGAACAATGGACTAGTGGATATAAAAGCCCATGTGCTTTAAGAAAAAGAACCCTCAAAAAGACCTCATGGAAAGACCTGACATCTGAAGAAGATCTCTGCTGAAATAATTACTCTTCCATCTTTTCAAACTTCTTAAAACTTTAAACCTCTAATCTTATAACCTCCTACATTCTCCCCTACTGAGAATCTTTCACTTGCCCTATATATCAGTCTAAAGGCGTTCCACTGCCAGCTAAATCCACGGGAGAGTTGCCTAGTCTGACGTCCGGGTGTGGTGAGATGTTTATTTGATTTTGTATTAATTACTTTCTCTGTTGTGTAGAATCATAAAATTACCTTAGTGTATTACAACAATATTGGGTAGTTAGATATCTGTAGTCAGATACTGTGTTACTGTTAAAAAAACTGTTTATTGCCATATTATAAATTTTTCCATATTTCATAATTTATTGAATATTAATAACCAGAGTATCACATATCAAGGGCTTACTTCTTGCAATCCTATGGCCACGGCGTGCGAGAATATAACCTTTGAGATATTCGAAATTATTAATTATTAATAAATTTAATAAATAATCATATCATTTAAAAATTGTAATTGATGTAATTAGTTAGAAACTTGATTAGTGTGTCTTACATTGGTAGGTTATATCTTTGATTGTGTGTACCAATATTCATTTATCACCAGTCTTTTGCGTTTTGTGTTAATATATATATAATTTTTGTACATAAATAAATTTTTATATTTATCTATTATAAGGCAAATTTTGTGTGTATGGTACGAAATCATATTGGCTAAAAGAATTCAAGGTATAATAATAAGTGGTGATCAAATTATCAAAGTGTCCAAATTATTGGTTTACTAAATATTTGCCGTATTTTAACGGCTGGAGGCACTGTAATATTTCATCTAAGGGAAAGGGACACGCCCTTTATAAATAATATATATCCTTACATAAACCACCACAACATTTAGCTGACACCTTCCATTTAATCTGTTGTCAGTGATTGTTTCTGTTCACAGAATGCTGTGATAATATTTTCATTCAATGAATGTTCACAAAGTATTCAATAAATCATAAGCTTTATGCACACAGACAGTGACAGGATGAAAATTTGACACATTACCCATATTTCCCAAGCATGGAAGTTTTATGTTTAAGAAATATGTCATGCATGCATGTATGGAAGCATAAGGGTACAGCTGTGTACAACCATTAACTTGTATTGCAAGTTATATGTGGCACCTGTGGCGCCCTGAGTGTGGAAAATGCCCCCCACCCCTACGCCCGAATTTTGCACCCAGCATATTTTCTGCCTGTCACCATCCATGAGACGTTACCCAAATCAGTCTATCTGTTTGGTTGAAGTATACAATTGATGCAGTGTTTGTTTTTTGTTTTTTTGGGGGTTTTTTTATAAAAAATTGCAATTGGTTTCACTCACTGTCTAGAGTAACGTTTTACTTTCTTTTGTTCAAGAAATCAGAGAGAGGAGCAAAATGTGCTTTTTTTCCGTCATCAATTATGCACAGTTGAATAAAGGAGAGGGGCTGTGATAGCATTTCAGCCTTGAACTAGTTACAAAATTCCAACAGCGCTCCAGTCAGTAGACAGAAGGCGGTTATCCCAGCTATGTATGGGTGAGATGTATGTAAATTCAAGACATATATTAAATGAATTGGGTGGGAAAGGATCACTTATGCACAATAGCACATTCCACAAAGACAGTGTCATTTGATTCTATCCATGTTTAGTTTATGTTAAAACTAACTCTCCAGTACAAGTCTCATAACTGCCCACGCCTGAGTCAGAGCTGCAAGCTATCACTCTAGACACAAATATATCTTTAGCTCTGCTAACCTGCAGACATCTTGCTTTCTTCTAGTCTCAAATGCAAGTTCTGTCCATTCCAGGCATACTCTTGAAATCATTTTAAGATTGAGTCTACCCAAAAGTGATATTTCAGTTTCAGGAAGATGCTGGCTCATTAAAATTGTGTGACTCACAGGCATCTTACAGTCTTGGAACTCCAGTGCTAAGATACCCCAGCTATCATGGGCATTTTTTCAGACTCCTATCTGGAATTTTAATTTATTTTAAATGATAAAGAATCAAAGACTTCTTGAGATACTTTATAAATTGCTATGGTGAGTGTGACAGTAACTCCTCGCCCTGTGCAAAGATTTTCCACTGAACAATCTAAGCTCAAGCAAACTTGATCATCACTAGGGCAGGTTAACCAAGCAGCTAACTCTACACACAGGGTAACAATATGTTTTAACAGAAACACATATCATTCACAGCATCAGAGCATTCAGAGATTCAGTCTAACAATTTTTAAATATTGTTTTAATGAAAAGAAAGGAAAAATCATGTAAGAAATATTTACAGTTAAAATATTATAAAACAGACATAAGCAACAGTCCAGAATTTGGGTCACTAGGAAATTAAGTCCAATCTGATATGGCAGAGTCACTGGCCCTCACAAATTACTGTAGTTTTCCTTAATATTGTGTCAGATGGGAGCTCTAGGTGCCAAAAGAAGCTGCTTCTTCTTCTACCTCAAGAGTGTCACAGAGCTAACTCCACCAATCAAAAGGTCAGAAAAGTCTATCAAAAAGCTAAATGGTGGTTCGATTGAAAGAGGCACCCAAAGTAGTTTGTCTAAAGACTGGCAGGAGTTGTCTGCCTAAATGAAACATCATGTTTATTTCACCAAATAAAACACGTTTCATGGCTTTAAATTGCCACTTCTTTAGTGGGCACTGTTGACCACTAATTTTAGACACTAATCTAAAGGTCAGAGGGGTGTATTGAGGGGTGTGCATTTTATTATGCTCATCAGACACACCCTTAATGACAATTATTCTGGGCACATCTATATTTTCATATGACAAGATTACACAACTCAACAACCAGTCTATTGTTTAGCAGAATTAAATTATGATTTTTTTTTATAGATTCTATATTTGGTATATATACTGTATATATATATATATATATGATATTTTTCTTAGGCATATTTGGTGTCCAACTGATTGGTATCTTCTTATATGTCATTGTAGCCACTTTTTAGGCAAGTAATTTCATCACCGTAGAAGTTATGGAATATGAATGCAAGTTGAGAGTTTGAGATGTTTAGTTCTAGGTCAATATATCATTCACACAGATGTGTATTCTTTAAGCTGCTTTGCAGACTGTTTATGGATTGGTCTTTTATGACAGGGCCTCATTACCAGTCTTTTGAAGCCCTGGGCTAGTTAGGGTTTACAATGTTCTGCATACATTTTTAGCCTGTCTACTTTCTGTCAAATGTGCCTGAAACTGGACTTTTTTTCCAAATGGGTCACCTTGTATTGCTGAGTAATATACACAAGATTTAAATCTGGCCATTTTCGTTACTACCTTGCAAACTCTGAGAGAATGAGGTGGTATGGTGTTCACTACTACTCCCCCATTTTTTACAAAGGGTTTAGGGTTCATCAAGTCTTACTAACTTCACAGGGAGATCCTAAAGTGACACTGTCAGAGTCCCTTGCAAAAAAAGCCCACATTGTAAAAGAAGGGTATGTATACATACCATTCCAGTACATCCAGTGTCTACAAACTGTGAATTTCCAGGCCAATGCAGGTATTAGACACTCCTGGTTGTGTAAATGCCTGCTCCTCCCACTGCACACTGTGGCTCTTTTCACCCGCTCATACATCACTACAGGCCTCATGCTGTGGTTCTATACTTCTGTCCCTGCATCGCTGCAGGCCACACCAGTGATGTAGGGTTCATAGGCTGGAGTTCATGATGGAAGACACAAGCACCAAACTGCTGCGAAGTTTAACGGGGGCTACAGTAATGCTGTTGCAGAGAACTTCTAGCTGCTTTTTATGTTTCCAAAAAGTTAACTTTAAAGTCACCAAGCATACCTTGAAGCCTTTCCCTATGGATTCTACATGAATAATGTAGTGTTACCCTAGTTAGGTAGGGGGAGCCAGCTAGGTGTTTTTTACAGGCTGAATAGCAGCCTGGGGTGAGTCAGCCACATTAACTTTAGGTCAGGGCTGCAGGCTCTGCAGGTCAGTTCCCTGATACCTCCTGTTGCTCTAGAAGTTTCAAGAAGGCAGTGGGTAGGGGTGAGAAAGGGATGATCTGCATATGTGAGAGATCTTGACCAATCCCCAGGCAGAATGCTTGGCATGGACTCAGGACAACCCTCACATATATTTGAGCCTGATCATCAGGACGTGATCAGTGTGTATTGGGTGGAAGATGGAGTAAGAGGCTGGAGTGTGGAACCTGGGAGGGGGCCTACCTACAGGCCGGTTTTAGAAAAGGGGATCTCCACTGTGTCACAGTCTATTAGGAAGGAGCCAGAGCAGCAGGGAAGGAGGCAGTCAAGCAGAAGGCCTGAACGCAGTTACCAACCCATAAAGCTATCAGGAATGATGGTGTGAGTAACCTTGCACCCCCTGGGCCGGAAAAGGGGTGAGGGCAGTCAGGTGGAGAACGCGACTAGCTCATTGACCAGGACTGTTTAATTTTTGGCAGCTTCTGGATCCCCTTGCCCAGGGAATACCCTCAGTGCAACTGGGCAAAAAGGAAGTTTCACCTGGGGTCTGTGGAGGTACACAGAAGAGCTGGAATGCTCTCAAAGAGACAGATTTCTTTTTTTTGCATTTTTGTCCATAGACTTGTACATAGTCTTTAAGGAGATTGTCCTAACAGTTTACAGTTCCTTGGGCATCCCATGCATCCCTCAACCCCATCCAAGTTCAATACCCCTTAATAAAACTACAAAAACAAGCCTAAGGACTGGTTACTGCCTCCAGTGTGCAAGTATGGAGGAAGAAAATGCGCATTGCCTGGATGTGCAGGACTATAGGGGAAGCCAAAACTCAGAGATTCCTAAGTGTGTAGTGCTACAACAACAATGCCCAAGGTTGGCATTGTCTTAATTAATGTGGCACCAGAGTGGCAAAAGTCAGGGGCAATCAGCTTTGAATTTTGGCAGGATGAGGCCTAAATGTTTGAATTTGCAGTCAGTAACAGAATGAGTGGTACCATTGCAGCAGGATAAACGGGAGTAAAGCTCACTGCAATTACATAGTAGAGGGGTTTGTCTGTAGTTTAGGTAGCTTTTCATAATACATTGGGAGAATGTATGTGTGTTCCAGAGAAGCTACTAATAGGCCTAAACAGGTGCCATGTGCAGGGCATTTAAGGAAAATGACCTGTTGAAACTGGACTGGAGAGGGAAACCTTCACTGAAGAGTGTTGCAGGGGAGCTGAGCAGAAGCTGCCCCTGGATATTGTGAGTAGAACCTTTCACCTATTGCTCCAAACATTCAGTACTCATCGAAGGGCAGACACTATGAGGTGCTGCTAGAAGATTGCTCTCATAGGGTCACAGATTTGCTACTAAAGGACCTACCACTACTATTACTGGGATTTTTCAGGAGGCTGTCCAACTTTTCACATGTCTTTGGTATCCTGCACCAACAACTCTCCTCCCTGTATTCTTGTGGCTAAAACCTGCAATATATCATAAAAAACATTTGAAGACTGTAGACTGAGTTTGTCAATGTGCTGTTGAGATTTAAAAAATGGTGGACAACCTCTGAACAGGTAATGGGGACCCAGTTCATTCCCAGTGGTTATTTCAAGGGCTATCGCTACATAACAATGTTACAAAATAAAGCTTCCGACACTGAAGCTTGGGGTACACCATCAATAACCTTTAAACCATTCCGATGTAGTGCTACCTCTGCAGGGGCTTCTGGTTTTACCTGGTTTTCCCCCAAACAGTACAGAGGCCACCAGCCACCCAAGCAACAGTCTTGTCACACAGGCTCCAATAAACAGTCTTGGGGTTGTCCTTTTTTGTAATTTATTGCTGGTAGAACATGAGGCAGAATAGGGATCAGGGCACAGGATACTCCAAAAGGTGCAACATATAGCAGTTAGAGGACATTTTTTTCTGTAAGCAAGTACAGAAGTTGAACAGTCTAGATCCTGACTGAGGGTGACTTTCTGAGTACCATAAGGCAAATCTACTTGGCATAATTTATTCTTCTTTGTACTGGTAGAATACTGGGTAGTGTGAGGCCACACAGCTGAAAGCTATGAGGCTTGTCTTTTGGACGTCTGGGTACCTTGTGCCAAGTAGAGTAATCGGAAGCTAGTGCAATTTCCCAACAAACATTCTCAAGGATCAACTTAAAGGGTAAGTTCACATATTGGACAAAAATAAATGCACATTTTTTTGCAGGTAAAAAAGGTGCATTTGTTTTTTTTGTCCAAAGGAACCTGGAAAGCATTGCACCAGCAATCAGTAGATCGCTGATGCTATGCAGGTCTCCTGCAGACCTGTCAGAATATCTGCATCTTATCCAGTAGTGTATAAGTCCATAAGCATTACAGCGTCAATTCTGTGTAAAACAGAGTCCAAGGGTACAGCATTAGACCGCCAATGCAGGGCAATGGACCACAAAGTGGCAATACATAATGTATGTAGCAATCTCAGAGTGGCATCAGAGACCCCTGGGATATGAACCCCCAATAAACAGGTCTGTATAGACAACTGTATCGGGTTGCCCGATAGTGAGGTAGCCACCTCAGATATCTTACGCCAGATCAAAGATATGTTTGGGCAATCCCAAAAACATATGGACCAAAGTACCTGTGCGGCCACAGCCCCGGAAACATAAAGGGGATGTTTGTGGGAACATTGTATGTAGTCTGGACGGAGTATAATACCATCTGGTTAAAACTTTAAGGGCCGTCTCACGAACCGAAAGAGATCTAGAGCTCTTGCATATATTATCCACCATAGAGTCCCAATCCTCATCCGAAAAAGTGATACCACAATCCTCCTCCCACCTCTGCCTGTACATAGGAGGAGCATGAAAAAGACAGATCAAAAATTGGTGATAAAGATCTGAAATAAGACCCCTACCTCTAGGAGAGTCACGGCTGACACGCTCAAAAAAAGAGATCGGAGAAGACGGGGTAAGGCCAAAGTGCGCATTAAAAAAGTGCCTAATCTGTCTATAACGAAGGTACTCACGAAGAGGAACATCAAATAGCACGCGCAGCATATCGAAGGTAATATAAGATCCTCCTCTTTGGAAATCAGACAATCTGATAAAGGATCGATCATACCACCAACGAAACATGTGAGGGGAAGAAAAGGCTACAACAAAAGTAGGATCACCAAAAAATGAAACACCTGGGGGAATATGAGAGACTAAACTCAGCTTAGCCTTGTATTTGGACCAAAGTGTCAGTGAGTGGGTCACTATAGAGTTATGAAAAGTAAGCGATCGGGGGGAGATTTTAGACCATAAAATTCCCGGTAAATAAAAAGGACGTATCGACTGAGACTCAAACTTAATCCATGGGATTTGAGAGTTAATAGTAGCCCATTGTGATAATTGCGCAAAACGAGCCGAGAGGTAATATAGCCAAAAGTTGGGAAGACCAAGACCTCCCGTCCGTTGTGAGCGATATAAAATGGATGAGGCAAACGTGGATGCTTATTTCCCCAAATAAAATTGTTAATAATCCACTGAAAATGATCCAAAAACGTTTTTGAAACCGGAACTGGAAGTGCTCTAAAAAGATAAAGCAGTTTGGGCAAGATATTAATTTTAACCGCCGTGACTCTACCCAGAAAGGAGACATGATAACCATGCCAAATCTTCAGTAGAGTAGAGAGACGTGACACACATGGTGGATAATTAGCCACAAACACATCAGAGTATCTGGGAGCAAGATTAATCCCCAAATAGGATATCCTGTCCTTGACCCAGCGAAATGGAAAAGAACTACGGAGAGATGCACTTAGGGAGTCAGGAACATTAACAGGCATAATTACCGATTTGGTAAAATTAACAGTGAGGCCTGACACTTTAGCAAAATCATTCAATACGACACACAAATTGGGCAAAGAAGTCAACGGGTTAGTAATAAAAAGCATAACATCATCAGCATACATGCTCAGCTTAAAGTGTGAAACTAATAACGAATAGCCAGAAATATCCGAATGTGATTTGATCGCCAATGCCAAAGGTTCCAACACCAGCGCAAACAAAAGGGGCGAAAGAGGACAACCCTGACGGGTACCTCTACCCAATGTAAAAAAGTCAGAGTTACAGCCAGGAAGCCTTATTCTTGTTTTAGGAGAGTCGTATAGGGCATGTATGCCTGCCAAAAACCCATCACTGAAGCCCATTTTCTGTAGCAAAGAGAACAAGTAGGGCCAAAGGACACTGTCAAAGGCCTTGTTTATGTCTAAACTCATCAACAGAACCTCTTTGGAATGTAAATTGGCATCTTGGATAACGTTTAGAGTGAGACGAATGTTATCAGTAATAAATCTGTCGGGAATAAAACCCGACTGGTCTGGAGATACCAAAGAGGAGATAATAGGAGCCAACCTGTTCGCCAAAATGCGGCTAAATATCTTCAGATCGTTATTCATTACTGAGATTGGTCTATAGTTTTGCGGCAAACAGTGGTCTTTCTGTGGCTTGGGTATTAGAGACATGTTAGCTAACAACATCTCCTCGGGGAATTTACCCCCCTGTAAAACATCATTAAATAGTGTTATCAAGTATGGAGCCAATGTAGAGGCAAAATGTTTATAATAGCCAGCAGTAAATCCATCAGGACCCGGTGCAGTAGAGCGTTTCAGCGTTCCTATTGCACATGTTATTTCCTCTAAAGTACAGGGGGCATTAAGAGAGGCAATCTGAGAAGGTGTGAGAGCAGGAAGGGGTATAGAATCTAGCCATGAATCTGATAGAGAAACAGAATCCGACTGTGGAGAAGCCAGTAGTTTAGAATAAAAATTTTCAAAAATACCCAAAACTTCCTGAGGTAATGATGAGATAGCACCTGAATTAGTACGCAATTTATACACATGTGGGGGGCGCAAAGAATGGTTCAATTTCCTAGCAAACATGGTAGATGCTGAGTTGCTATGTAATAGGAACGAGGCCTTCGACCAGCGGAGGGCCTTTTCAGTTTTTTGGGAAAGTAGGGCATTCAGTTCCAAGCATTTTTGGGACAACAGCTGTTTATTAAGTAGAGATGGATCAGCTACATGGCTTCTATAGTGTGCTTCTAATTCTCGGGTTAAAAGTAGTATCTGCTGCCAACGTTTTTTATTTCTGGCCGAAGCCATAGAGATAAGTCGGCCCCGCAGGACCGCCTTGTGGGCTACCCAGAGTGTGGCTGGGGAAATATCAGGGGTTGAATTAGATTGAAAGTATTCCTTAAGAGATGTAACCACCTCCTGCCGAGAGTCAGTATCAGTTAGCATAGAATCATTAAGTCTCCATGAAAAGGGAGTAGGTGCCAATCCCACAAACGTGATAGATAAGGCCATAATACTGTGATCCGACCAGGTGCTCAAATGAATACTAGCTATCCTAGAATTAGCTAGCAAAATAGGGGTACAAAAGATATAGTCTAGTCTAGCATAAGAGTCATGTGGGTGGGAATAAAATGTGTAATCCCTGGCTCCCGTGTTGTGCGCCCTCCAAGCATCCACCAACTGGAGGGCATCTAGTTTCTTAGTAAGGGATTTTGGGAAAGCTTGGGAAGTGTGCGAGGCGGAGCTACGGTCCAAAAGAGGATTTGCCACCAGATTAAAATCACCACCCACCAATAGATGGGGGGACAAAAATTTATCCAGAGCACCAAAAAATTTAGAAAAAAAGGTAGCCTGTGCCGAATTTGGTGCATAGACATTAGCAATTGTAAGTTCTCGACCTGAAAGGGTACCCTTAAGAATAATAAACCTACTGTCTGGATCACGATACACTTGTTGAACCTCAAAAGGAAATGAGTTATGTAGAAAAATGGCCACTCCCCTACTCTTGGAGGAATGTAGGGTATAATACCCCTGCCTATAGGATCTATGAAAAAAGGTCGGGTGTTTTGCGGCTGCAAAATGTGTTTCCTGTAATAAGATGATTTTTGCTCCTAATCTTTTATATTGAAGAAAGGCTGTTTTGCGCTTATTTGGCGAATTGAAACCCTGGACATTATGTGAAATACATTGCATTACCATAATAAACAGAGCTTGCCACTATCATCATAAAAGTACACATTACAAGGATATCCCCTAAAGTTATTTGACTAGACATAGAAACCCGCAAGTCTGCATCAGACAGACCTACAGGTGGCAGAACCAGCCTAGGGGACCTCCAGACCCCAACATAGGGGTCGTGACGTCCACAGACCGACATAATACCATCCACATGCACTAAAGTTTTAAGAAAAGAAAAAGCAAAACACAATGGAGAAGAAGCTTTAACATCTTCTATATTTGAAAGGGTACCTGAAGAACGTGGATCAGGCAGAAAAGTCGTCATACCTGATAAAACAAAAAGTTCAAACATTAAGGGGCCACATGGGCCCAAACCCTGTCTCCTTAGAATATGGAAAACAGAGCTGCCACCCCGCAATCGGGCGGCGACACCTCCGGCCATGTCAGGAGGCAGGGTGGGGTAACGTGTCAAAGAGTAGTACAACCATGAATTAATGGGCGCAATTAGGAGGGTCCAATGACCCTTGTTATACCTTAACCCGTACAGTTATCAATGCAAGGCATACAAAATATTCAGTATTGCAAAAATAGCACAGCAACAACCACAGAAATACACAACCTGACAATGTAAAAAATAGAGAGCAAAATCCCTGTGTCCCAAATCTTAGTAAAGTCATAAAAAAACAATAGACCAAACCAAAGACTATCAAGACAATGAGTATTAGGCAAGTGAGAGTGGACACGTCAACCCGGTTCTTGTCTGACTCTCCTTCTATCCCTCCGTGGGGAAGGGGTATGCCAAATGGGAGAAATACGAGGGGTGGAGGGTGGACGTTCAGGTGATGGGGCATCCGCCAAGCCCAATTTGGCCAAGATTGCTCTACCTTCGGGAGGGGATGTAGCGATATATGTGCTCCCATTGTGTGGAACTATCAGCTTAAAAGGGAAGCCCCACTTGTAGCGGATACGAGCTGAGAACAGGGCAGTTGTAACTTCTTTCATCTTTCTACGTTTCTCCAACGTGGCCGGGGAAACATCAGGATAGATTTGTAAAACCGAGCCCTCAAAGGAGATTGTTGGAGTATTGCGAGCAGCTCTGAGGATTTCTTCCTTGGTCAGAAAATCCTTCATGCACAAGACAATATCCCTAGGCGGCTTGTCAGCAGGAGGTTTAGGGCGTAGGGCTCTGTGGATGCGGTCACAAGCAAAAGATCCAGGGTCACGATCTGGGAGGAGTGACTTGAACAATTTGGTTATAATTAATGAAAGATCTGACATAGACTCCGGGATTCCCCTGATTCGCAGATTATTCCTGCGATTGCGATTGTCAAGATCCTCGACCTGCGCCTGCAGTTGTGAAAAGGCCATTTGTAAATGATCATGCTCTCTGGAAAGTTCACCATAGGCCAGGCTAAGTTCATCGTGTTTGGTTTCCAAGCGGTCTGTCCTAGAGCCCAGCGTGGCTATTTCCTGAGAGAGAACATTAGTGCTTTTATGCAATTCTGATTGAAATTTGGCAGCTAGTTTGGCGTACATAGATTCCAAGCAGGACTCCAAGTCCCCTTTTGTGAGATGCTGTGTATTTTCGCTGACTAAGGCCGATAAGGGAGCGGTGGTATCCCGTGCGGGATCGGACAGGGATGCTTGCTCTGTATTGACTGGAGACATGCCGCAAATCTCGTGAGCCTTAAGTAGGTATGTTGTGAGGGACTTCTGAGCTTGTCCCTTTTTTTTCTTGGTGGACAGCATACAAGTAATCTCCCGGGGGTGATCAACTGAAAATTGGAAAGTGAGTAAAGATTATAACCCCAGGGGACCTATAGCGCCCAAAATAGGTTCAGGGTTGTAGTTACATGGATGCTGTCAGATCCATATGCGATAACATTATATTGTAAAAATATTCAGCAAGCCTTGAGAGGGTAGATAGAACATAAGTTGCAGCAATCCTGCAAAAAATTCACGTTGGAGCAAGATGATGGCATTGGATCCCAACTCAGGACATGAGAGGGACGGATGAGAAGCAGGAAGCAGAGGACCTCCAATTCTGAGCACAGGGCCCCGCACGGAGACACCCTCTGGGGCAGTATCAAGGCCCCAGTAGGCCTCTGAGCACAGTAAGGGCCACAGTCACAGAGGATGGTGGATTCTGGGGCTATTAATATGTGGCCCACTCCCCAAAAGCACTGTGGGGAGATCATAGTGACAGGATGCCGCCTGTACCCCCCACTCACTGTGTCCAGGTGAAAGGAGGCCTCTGGCAGAAGGTGTAGGCCGCAACCGTCGCCGCCGCCGCGGGGAACAGCAATACACAGCGGCGTCCCTCTCCCAGCCTCTGTGATACAGAGGACGCTGCAGACGTCCTCGGATGATCCCCCACAGCACGGATGGCAGCGGGTGTGGATGGAAGACGCCGGAGCCCCGGCCCGCGCGGCCGCACTAGGCCGCGGATGTCCGCCGCCACGAGGGGCGGAAATGTCGCCCGGATTCCACCTCCCAGGTATCCGGAATGACACCAGGGCCCTCCTCTGCTCCACTGTGATCCGCTGCTGCACGGATGGCAGCGGATTCCGAAAATCGGCGCCGGAGCTCCGGATTATGCGGCCGCTCCGGTCGCCATCTTGGACACGCCCCCGTGGCATGACATTTTCAAAAGACTTGTTATGCCTCTTAGAAAATTCCTCCAAGTGTTTGCTTTCCAAAATGGGGCCATTTTGTGGGTGTTTCCACTGTCCTGGTGTTCCAAACATTTTATAGATAGTCAGGAAATTAGATGCGTAATTTATGCTTAACTAATGCAAAATCCAAAGGTGCTCCCTGGATTTTGGGCCCTCCATGTGAATGCTGTGTGTGAGACATAACTTGTTAAAATAAAAACTTTGTGAAAAAAAAACACATTTTATCTAATTTTTTAATTTTCCAACAAATTGTGACAAAAAAAATTACAAAATTAAAAAACTCACCAAGTCTCTTACTAAATAACTTGAACTGTCTACTTTCCAAAAAGAGGTAATTGGGGGGGGGGGGGTATTTGTACTGTACTGGCATTTCATGGCTTCAACAAATGAGATAGGCAGTCAGTATGTCAGGACTAAAAATTTTCATAAAATATACAGTACATCAATCATAGTCTAGACTCTAGAATTTTCACACAGACTAAATAATATATACTTATTTGGATTATTTTTACCAAAGAAATGTAGCAGAATACACTTTGACCTTAATTTATGAAGAAAGAATAATTATTTCCTAAATTATTTCCTAAATATCTCTGAAATAACAGAGCTTAAATCTTTGAGGACACATGGGTGTAGGCTATCTGATCCAGGTGCTTTATTCAACTTAATGATGTCTAAATGTTTCTGGATCATATACATTTTGAGCCATTGGGGTTCTTCTGGAATGTTTCTGGACTGGCTGTGTCTCTGTGTAAATGTTTATGCTTGTGTTAGCATGGAACTTATGTTTTATCTGCGGACATCTTTATTTAACCATTTTAACTCCGCCCTATAGCAGGATTACTGCTACAGGGTGAACTCGCTGCACAAAATCATGTATATCTACATGATTCGCGCTCCCACTATGATCGAGGGTCGGGGGCACGCACGCCCGCCGGCCGACCCGGGGTGCCGTGATTCGGTGCCTGATCGATCAATCAGCAGATTCAGGTGAGTGATGTATGGCTGGATCTGCTGATTGATACCTGCCCTATCGTAGATCTTCCTGTACCTGTGTTTAGATTCACACAGGTACAGGAAATGATTCAATCTTCTCTCCCTAGGCACATTCCGTCCCAGAGACAGAAGAAAGCAGATCTACATGAGTCAAAGCACTACACTTTTACAGTAAAAGCACTGATAGCTTAGCGTCAGTCAGCGTTAGTTAGTGTCCCTCCCAGATAGCGTCAGATTGTCAGCCACTACATCAGTCATCACATTTAACCCTTTGATTGCAATGAACACCCTGACATACACAAAAAACCTCCATTGCTAGTATAGTGTCTGAAAAGATCAATATCTTTGATCAGATCGGAACTATACCAGAGTTCACAAAAGTATAGTGTCCACAAAAATGCAGGATCAGCACCACTACCTGCCAGCACCTGAGTTTAGCCCCTACACCTAACCCCCCCCCCCTTCTCCCCTAGCAAGTGCAGTATCAGTAGATCACTGTCACTTGATTCATTGCACACAAAACTGCAGTGTTAGCAGAATCAGGCCTGATCTCTGCTATCACTTGCAGGTAATTTTTTTTTGTTTTTTCTGTTTGTTCTAACAGTCCCTGACAGCCAGGTGCTCTTTTTCCCATGAGTCGCACTAAGTAACTATAAATTTAGTGGCCAAAATGTCCAATGAAAAGTACTTTAATGAAGAGGCCTACAGGATTCTGAGCATGTCAGATGAGAGCGAAGGGGAAGCCTCACTGACAGAATCAGGCTCAGAATGCAAACCTGTAGACAGCAGCAGCACCCTGACAGATAGCTCAGATGATGGAGTAAAGGTGCCTGTTAAGGTCCGGCATACCCGACCCCGTTCCCAGGTTGCTGAGGTGGTATAATTGCATGATGACTCTCATATGCATCAGAATGCCAGTACTAGTGCCGCTCTACCTGTTGGTGAACTGGCGAGCACCAGCGGCCTAGCACATCATGGTCTTTCACATACCAGCACTGCAGTATCACTTGCTAATGTGGCGAGTCCCATAAGCGCAGTACAAGCTGGTACAGTGGTGAGCACAAGTATTGTCCCGCAGCAACCAAGAATTCAAACACAGGCCCGTAGAGCTCATAGTGTCCCTACGGATGTGCTTGCAAATCCTGATTGGCAGCCCACAAATTCTGCAGCACCCGTACTTTCTCCATTAACTGCCCAACCCAGAATTCAGGTGGAACCAGCAAATTTAACTACTCCCCTTGATATTTTGGAGCTGTTTTTCACAAAGATCTGTATGGAATGATTGTGGATCAAAGCAATTTATGTGCACAACAATTTATCGTCGCCAACCCGGATTCAAACCTTGCCAGACCATTTGCATGG
The DNA here is from genome assembly GCF_062004578.1 of Staurois parvus. Classification (NCBI taxonomy): domain Eukaryota; kingdom Metazoa; phylum Chordata; class Amphibia; order Anura; family Ranidae; genus Staurois; species Staurois parvus. The sequence goes on along the minus strand of NW_028318344.1, from coordinate 5,988,613 downwards.
AAACCTATTACGGTTTCTGAATTTAAATTTTTTTTGGGCCTAACCCTCAACATGGGTATTACTAAAAAAAATGAATTGCAGTTGTATTGGTCCACAGACCCGATTCATCATATGCCCGTGTTCTCTGCTGCCATGGCTAGGCATAGATATGAGAATATAATGCGATTTATGCATTTCAACGACAATACGCTCTGTCGTCCTTAGGCTGACTCAGAAAATGACCTGCTCCACAAAATTCAGCCCCTCATAAATCACCTTAACCAGAAATTTGCAGATGTCAATGCTCCCCAGCAAAACATCTGTATTGATGAGTTTTTCTGACCACCTTGCATTCAAACAATTTCTCCACAACAAGCATGCCAGATATGGGGTTAAAATGTATAAGACCTGTAAGAGGACAACAGGCTATACTCAGTTTTGGATTTACAAGGGAAAAGATAGTCACGTGGAGCACCCCGGATGTCCAGCCTACATGGGGAGCAGTGGCAAGATAGTTTGGGACTTGGTGTCACCCTTTTTCCATATGGGGTACCACTTGTACGTGGACAATTTTTATACAAGCGTGCCACTATTTAGACATTTATACAATCTTGAAATTGGCGTATGTGGCACCATGCGACCTAATCACTGGTGCTTCCCCCAATGGCTTGTTGTTACCCGTCTTAGAAAGGGGGAAAAAGCCAGCTTGAAAAATGATGATTTGCTCTCAGTGAAGTGGAAGGACAAACAAGATGTTTTTGTCTTGTCTTCCGTTCACGTAGACGCAACCATCCAAATTTCCACGGCAGCTGGTATTGTTGAGAAGCCCCTCTGTGTCCAGGACTATAACCTTAATATGAGAGGGGTAGACTTCAACAACCAGATGATGAAGCCGTACTTAGTTTCCTGAAAAGCTAGATGCTGGCACAAAAAAGTGTCAGTTTATTTATTTCAACCCAGATGCAGATAGCCAGCTGCATGAGAGGCATTTTGCTGATGCCATTCCTGGTACCCCAACCCAAAAGACACCTGAAAAAAGATGCGTCTGTAGTAGACACGGAATTAGGCGTAACACCCACTTTTTTTGTCCCTCCTGTCCTGACCAACCTGGTCTCTGCCTGGTCAATTGCTTCCATTGCTACCATACACTAGTGGACTATTAGTATAGGGTACAGCATGGCACAGTCAGGGTTACACATTTACACAGGGTTTTGAAAGATGTTAGGTAGTCAAGAAACTGGCTCTTGCATTCTGAGAGACCCTAACATCTGGAAGTTAAAAAAAGTTGAAAAAAATAAATAAAAAAGTAAAAACTTCCATAAAAAATAAAAAGTAAAAAAATAAATAAAAAAAACAAAAATAGTTGTTTTATTGTTGTTGAGTTACTGTTTTACTGTTACTATTTTATTGTTAACCATTGCTGTTTTATTTACACGAATGTCATTCAGCTGCAGCACCGATCTGTTTATTTTGACAGCAACAGGGACTTGCTCTCAGAATATATGTCAGTGCATGCAGTGTGGTTGGATGAGATTTTTCATCCGCCATTAAAAAAGAGCATATATGCCCATCCACATGGATCGATGTGAATAGAGGAATCTATTAGGTTCTTTTTTTTTTTTATTCAGCCCACAGGCTGAACGAAAAAAAAAGAACGTTTCATGTGTGCCCACCATTAGGAGTGGGTGGATGCAAGGTGGTATATTCTAATGGTGGGCATACCACGCACTTTTTCTGGCAGAGATTTCTTCTCTTTTTTTAATTCAGCCCATAGCTGGCAATTGGCTTTTGTGTAAAAGCAAACTTAGTAGCTAATTAGCTGCAGGATTGCTGTTACAAAGCAGTGTGAGAAGATGACCCTCATGCTGCCTACCACATCTTTCTCAGGCAGTCCCATGTCATTGAGGCAACCTGAGAATGCAGCCAGTGTTTCCGCCAGCTGACCATAGAGTTGATTGGAGACCGGACTGGCACCAATCATCTTTATGGTCTAAGAAATCGGAGCCACAAGCATTTAATTACTTCAGTTTTGCAGGAAATAAACAGCCCCCCCCCCAAAATGACCCCTTTTTGGAAAGTAGACACCCCAAGGAATATGATAAGAAGCAAGGTGAGTATTTTACAGATCTCGTTTGTTGCCACAAGCTTTTGGTAAATGAAGAAAGAAAACAAAAACATATTTTTTCTTTTCTTTTTCCAAACCTTGTGAGAAAAAATTAGATCTGCAAAATACTCACCATGCCTCTTTTTTTTTGGTACAATAATATTTTTATTTAGAAGATGTAACAAGGTACAAGTAGAACAATAAGGTCCCTCGCAGGGGACCATTGTAGAAACAAAAAAAATGAGAACAAATAGGTAAACAAACTAGCCCATCACAAATAGTTTCCTCACAAAAAAAGTATGACCATCCAACAGGTGACGTTGGGAGCATCAGTATATATTAGAAGGCTTAGTAAAATTGTGGGGTGGGGGAGGGAAAGGAGAAGAAGCAGCGAGATACGAGAAAGTAGAGAGAAAGAAAAGAAAGATTAGGTCAGAAAAAAGAAAGAGAAAGTGCCTGTGAGCAGGAGCCTCCCCTAATAAACTGAAGTACCCAGACTGGATGAGGGTAGAGTGGGGTAAGCATAAGACCACCACGGATTCCATATTTTGAGGAATTTTGAGTGGGAATCATGAAGTATGCTTGATATTTTCTCAAAGACCCCGAGGGTGGTCAAAATGTTCCTCACTTCGGCCAAGCTGACAGTGGGCTGCATCCAAGCCCTGGTGATGGCACGTTTCTATGAAGAGGTAAGTGGCCAATTTTTGCTGATGGGACAGAAGGTCAGGGAGCGGGCAATGGAGAAGCGCTTGTCGGGGGTCTCTGCAGAAGGTAGTATGAAACAGAGATGAGAGGAGGCCATAAACCTGGGACCAACAGCCCACCAAACGAGGACAAGACCACTATACACTGTATGAATCTCATCTTCACGTAGACCACAGCCCCTAAAACATCTATCACCACATGACAGATTCTGGTGCAGTAGAAGGTAGATTTAATAATAATGTCTCGGGGTGGGCCCTCTGGGTTTTTAGGGCCGATCTCTCAATGGATTCGGTCAAATTCTAGGCGGTCTATGGGGATCGCCGGGACCAACTCCTGGAAGAGAGCGGTGGCTGGGGAGGTCTGGTCTGTGATCATTTCAGGAAAGCCCCTGAGTCAGAGGTTCCCTCTGCGGGAGCGATTCTCGTAGTCTTCCAGATGGATTAGAACTGTCTCCAATTCTTTTTTCAGGTCGGAAATGTCCTGTTTGTGATTTTCTAGGACTGTGGTGGCTGCCTCCATATTATCTTCCAGGTCATTGGTGCGGGAGCTCCCGGATCTCTTTAATGAGATGTGTGGCTAGCTTGGTAGTTGCCATTGAGAGCTCCGCCTGCAACATGACCTTGAATAGGGCTAAAGATCTGCACCCCGGAGGGCTGGTGCGTGGAGCAGCGGTTGCGGGTCTCCCTGGCTGTCCTCCGGTCTGGAGGGAGGCATGGAGTCCTCCATTGGGAGGAACAAGGGAGAGTCTGGGCTCGAAGGCCAGCGCTTCCAAGATGGTGTCGGGAAGAGAGGCCTCGTCTAAGTCCCAGCCTGTGTGTGTTGGCGCTGGACACCCAGGTTGACGTCAAGCGTTTCCCCATGTGGTGAGCCAGGGACTCCAGAGGTTGTTGCAGGGAAGGGGGGTAGTCGGGTGACCCTCTAATCCGATGTATAGATGTGGATGTGTCCGGGTTGCGAGGAGCGGAGTTAACACGCTGCCATTCTCAGTCACTGCTCCCGAGCGCCCCCCTCATCATGACTCTTTTTAAACTCCTTGCGGTGTCTACTTTACAAAAATGGGTCATTTGTGGGGGGGGCTTGGTGCTATCCTGGCATTTCAGGTCATCGGATTTTGGGCTCCTGTATGTGTCTAGGCTTCCAAAAAGTCTCACACATGTGGTATCCCCATACTAAATAGGAGTAGCAGAATGTATTTTTAGGTGTAATTCCAAATATACCCATGGCACGTGTGAGCAATATATCACTTAAGTGACAACTTTGTGTAAAATAAAATTTGGTCATTTTCCAAAAACTTGTGGTAAAAAATAAAGTATTCCATTGACTCAACATGCCTCTCAGCAAATAGTCTGTGGTGTCTACTTTCCAAAAAGTAGTCATTTGTGGGGGGATTGCGTTATCCTGGAATTTCAGAGCCTCTGAACCTGTGATAGGTAGTGAGGAAGTAAAATGAGGAAGCTATGCACCTTCAGTCTTTCAAAGTGGTCATCGGATTTCGGGCTCCTGTATGTGGCTAGGCTTCCAAAAAGTCTCACATATGTGGTATCCCCATACTCAGTAGAAGTAGCAGAATGTATTTTGGGGTGTAATTACACATATACTGTACCCATTTGTGAGCAATATATCATTTAAGTGACAGCCTCTCAGCAGCTAGCTTAGGGTGTCTACTTTCCGAAAAGGGGTTTTGTACTGCCCTGGTATTTTAACACCTCAAGAAATGTGATAGACAATAAGAAAGTAAAAGCTGTGTAAATTCTAGTATCTATACCATAGTTTGTAGATGCTATAACTTTCACACAAACCAATTAACCTTCTTCTTGTGTTAGTTTCCTGTTACCATCTCTTATGTTAACGGGTCGGTTTTGACCCGTGTCTTAAATCAGCTGTAAAATATACTAAAAACAGTTATCTATCATCCAATTTGTTTCTCATATCTTGGTTACCTTGTTAGGCTTCCTTATCCATGAAAATATTGTTTTTAATAATTTTGGTGTGGGCCCCTGTTTAATAAAAAACAAAATCAGAGTAAAAGTCTGTGTGCAAGAACATGTATGTGTGTGTGTATGTGTGTGTTTAGATGCATGTGTGGCAAAAAGTGACACTTTTAGTGTGTTCTTTGCAGAGATATTTGTTGCAGTTGAAGCACAGTACATTTGTCTTTCTGTCCTTACTGCTTGGGCAGACCTGACACCTCTTTCTTTTAGAATCAGGTGGCCTGAGTGGGGTTGTGGTTGTGGCTGTGGTGGATGATGTTGAGGCAGGGCTGGCTGAGGAGGATGCTGACGGGGACAAAGTTCTAGGTGACCTCTGCAGCTGTCTGACCAAGACTGCAGCATCTGGGTCTCGGGGCACCCGTTCCCTTCGCTCAATGTGTGGCTTGACAAGGGAATTTCCCAGCTCCTCAAGAAACATTCTCCGCTTGTTATTTTTGGTTGAGTTCCATCCTTGGTGGATGTGTGTCCACAACACAAATGCATTATATGCAGACACATGAAGGATGTTGTAAAACACAACCATTGGCCATCTGCTGGTCATTCACTGGCAAGTGTAGGTGGCAGTCAGCTTGTCCACTCCTCCTTTGTTTTAGTTATAGTTGAGGATAATTGTGGGCTTTTTGTCACTTCCTGATGACACAGCTGCATCTTTGTGAAGAGAAGACATAAGTATTACATTCCGTTTTTTTTTTGGACAATATGAGACAACAGTGGTGATGTCTGTAAAAGCAAACTTTATGGACAGTGCAGCCCTGTCCTTCACCTGCAAGATTTCAGCAGGCAGCGTGGGTTTATTTTTCTTCACTGTGCCCACCATGGTAAGTTTCCTCCTGAGAAGTTCTTGTCCAAGGTCATAGCTGGTAAAAAAATTGTCACAAGTGATATTGTGACCCTGCAGTCCAGTAGTCATATCGAGGACCACACGTTTTCCTTGGTTTTTCTCAGGGATGCCACTTGCACCTTTGTCTGTGTAAATCTGTAGATTCCAGGCATAGCTGGTTTTTGCATCACAGGCTGCCCAGATTTTTATGCCGTACTTTCCTGGCTTACTGGGTATGTATTGCCGGAAGGAGCATTTTCCTTGGAAAGGGACAAGATGTTCATCCACTGTCACCTCTGGCCCAGGGTTGAACATCAGTGGAAGAAGCTGCACCCATCTCTCCCAGGCATCCCTGATGGGAGCAAGCTTCTCAGATCTTGCTCTGGTATCTCTGTTGTCAAATCTGAGGACTCTTGATATCATTTGAAAGGTCTGAAGTGACATTGTTGCCCGGAAAATATTTCTGCCTGTCGATGCGTCCCACAGACTATCAGTGGCCTCATTGCAGGATCTGTACACTCCAGCAAGAAGAAGAACACCAATATAGGCATCCAGGTATTCCTCATCAATGTCTTTCCACATGCTGCCATGGACTTTTTTTCTTTCAAGGTTTGTCATAGCAATGATGACTCTTTTTAGTGACAATGGCATAAATAGCTCAAAACATGTCTTGATGTCACTGACTCTCATCACAGCAAACCTTGTGATTCCAGGGGTCATTTTGATGACATTTGCAGCAACTGCCCTGCCATGTACATCAGGAGGTACTGAGCTCCAACAGATCTTACCATTTTTGGACTTGAATATTTCAGCGGGAGCAGCTTCAGCACCGGTGGCCTCCTCATCAGACTCATCAGATGTGTCTGTCTTCTGGATGATACTCCACATTGTCTTCCTCCTCAGAAACCTGCTCGTCCAAATCATTATGCTCCTCTGTGTCCTCTCCCTCATTTTCACCAAAAATATTATCCAGAACTTGGCTCAATGAAAATCTTCTTCTCATTTTTGCATGCTACAAATTGGAGATGTGCACTCTGCAAGTCAAAATGAGAATCCCCTAAAGCTCACATGATTGGGAGAGGAGCTGGCTGTCAGTGTGCTGGTTGACAGTGAACTTATGATTTCAGTTTTGGCTCTAATTATTGCTTTATAATCTTATTTTTATAACTGGGTCGAAACCGACCCTAACAACACAAAGGTCATAATTTCAACTTGAGCATTTTATAATTTAGTGAAAACAATTTTTTGTTTTTTATTTTGTTGAAATAGAGGTTCCTGACAAAGTCATAAAGCCTTGATGCAATAAACAAATTTATATGGTTATTTTATGCATTTAAAACCTAAAAACGGGTCGGTGCCAACCCTAACACAAGAGGAAGGTTAATACTCAGTTATTGGGATTTTTTTTTTACCAAAGACATGTAGCAAAATACATTTTGGCCTAAAGGATGAAATTTGAGTTTATTGAATATTTTTATGACAGAAATGAGAAAATAGTGGGTTTTTTTTTAAATTTTTGGTCTTTTTTTTTGTTCATAGCGCAAAAAATAAAAAACCAAAGGTGATCAAATACCATCAAAAGAAAGCTCTATTTGTGTGAAAAATAGACATAAATTTCATTTATGCACAGCATTGCATGACCACGCAATTGTCAGTTAAAATAGCGCAGCTCCGTATAGCAAAAAATTGTGTAATTTCCAATATCTATACCACCATTTGTAGACTCTATAACTTTTGCACAAACCATTTAATATACACCTATTGGGTCTTTTTTTGCCAAAGACATGACGGAAAATACATTTTGACCTAAATTTATGACGAAATCTGAGTATTGGAAATTTTTTCTAACAGAAACGAGAAAATATTGGTTTTTTTTCTAAATTTGTGGTTTTTTTTGCTCATAGCGCAAAAAAATTAAAAACCCAGAGGTGATCAACTACCATCAAGAGAAAGCTCTATTTGTGTGAAAAAAATGACAATGTACAGTATTTGCATGCCCACACGATTGTCAGTTAAACAAGTACAGTGCTGTGTAGCAAAAAATGGTGTAAATTGCAGTATCTATACTATAGTTTGTAGACGCTATAACTTTCACACAAAGCAATTAATATACACTTATTGGGATTTTTTTTTACCAAAGACATGTAGCGGAATACATTTTGGCCTAAATTTATGACTAACTTTGAGTTTACTATATATTTTTTATATCCAAAACACAAAATACCGTATTTTTCACTCCATAAGACACACTTTTTTCCCCCCAAAAAAGGGGGGGGGAAATGTCAGTGCGACTTATGGAGCGAATATGGAGCGGCCAGTCCGGTATTTCCGCCGCCGCCACCGTGTCAGCATACCGAGCCGGTCGCTCAGCTCTTCTCTGCAGCAGGACCTTACCTGTTCCTCGGTCTAGCATAGTACAGTCTTCCCGTGCCAGCATCTTTAGTGTCACAGTCAGGTGCCCACTGCGCATGCACAAGAAGCGTTGCGCTTTGTGAATGGTCCGACGTCTTCTGAGACACATGACAGGTCCCAGAAGACGCTGGGCCATTCACAAAGTGCAGCGCTTCTCAAGCATGTGCAGTGGGCACCTGGCTGTCACATAAGGGTGCCTAAACTAAAGGGAGGACAACTCCACGGAAGTGGGAGTGGGTACCTGTCAAATTCAGATACCCGCTCCCCCTCCCTCCCCAAAGGTCCGCAGTCTCTTGGTCATCTCCTGTACTGTCTGCAGTCTATGGTCATCCCTTATACTGTCTGCAGTCTCTTGGTCATCCCCTGTACTGTCTGCAGTCTCTGGTCATCCCCTGTACTCTCTGCAGTCTCTGGTCATCCCCTGTACTTTCTGCAGTCTCTGGTCATCCCCTGTACTGTTTGCAGTCTCTGGTCATCCCCTGTACTTTCTGCAGTCTCTGGTCATCCCCTGTACTTTCTGCAGTCTCTGGTCATCCCCTGTACTTTCTGCAGTCTCTGGTCATCCCCTGTACTGTCCGCAGTCTCTGGTCATCCCCTGTACTGTCTGCAGTCTCTGGTCATCCCCTGTACTGTCCGCAGTCACAGGTCATCTCCTGTACTGTCCGCAGTCTCTGGTCATCCCCTGTACTGTCCGCAGTCTCTGGTCATGCCCTGTACTGTCTGCAGTCTCTGGTCATTCCCTGTACTGTCTGCAGTCTCTGGTCATCCCCTGTACTGTCCGCAGTCTCTGGTCATCCCCTGTACTGTCCGCAGTCTCTGGTCATCCCCTGTACTGTCCGGAGTCTCTGGTCATCCACTGTACTGTCTGCAGTCTCTGGTCATCTGTACTGTGTCCGCAGTCTCTGGTCATCTGTACTGTGTCCGCAGTCTCTGGTCATCTCCTGTACTGTGTCCGCAGTCTCTGGTCATCTCCTGTACTGTGTCCGCAGTCTCTGGTCATCTCCTGTACTGTCTGCAGTCTCTTGGTCATCCCCTGTACTGTCTGCAGTCTCTGGTCATCCCTTATACTGTCTGCAGTCTCTTGGTCATCCCCTGTACTGTCTGCAGTCTCTTGGTCATCCCCTGTACTCTCTGCAGTCTCTGGTCATCCCCTGTACTCTCTGCAGTCTCTGGTTATCCCCTGTACTTTCTGCAGTCTCTGGTCATCCCCTGTACTGTCTGCAGTCTCTGGTCATCCCCTGTACTTTCTGCAGTCTCTGGTCATCCCCTGTACTTTCTGCAGTCTCTGGTCATCCCCTGTACTTTCTGCAGTCTCTGGTAATCCCCTGTACTGTCTGCAGTCTATGGTCAGCCCCTGTACTTTCTGCAGTCTCTGGTCATCCCCTGTACTGTCCGCAGTCTCTGGTCATCCCCTGTACTGTCCGCAGTCACAGGTCATCTCCTGTACTGTCCGCAGTCTCTGGCCATCCCCTGTACTGTCCGCAGTCTCTGGCCATCCCCTGTACTGTCCGCAGTCTCTGGTCATCCCCTGTATTGTCCTCAGTCTCTGGTCATCCCCTGTACTGTCCGCAGTCTCTGGTCATTCCCTGTACTGTCCGCAGTCTCTGGTCATCCCCTGTACTGTCTGCAGTCTCTGGTCATCCCCTGTACTGTCCGCAGTCTCTGGTCATCCACTGTACTGTGTCCGCAGTCTCTGGTCATCTGTACTGTGTCTGCAGTCTCTGGTCATCTCCTGTACTGTGTCCGCAGTCTCTGGTCATCTCCTGTATTGTGTCCACAGTCTCTGGTCATCTCCTGTACTATGTCCCCAGTCTCTGGTCATCTCCTGTACTATGTCCCCAGTCTCTGGTCATCTCCTGTACTATGTCCCCAGTCTCTGGTCATCTCCTGTACTATGTCCCCAGTCTCTGGTCATCTCCTGTACTGTGTCAGCAGTCTCTGGTTATCTCCTGTACTATGTCTGCAGTCCATTGTTTCAGAATATTTATTTTCTTGTTTTCCTCCTCTAAAACCTAGGTGCGTCTTAAGATCAGGTGCTTCTTATGGAGCGAAAATTATAATTTTTTTTCAAAATCTTCGGGTTTTTTTTAATGCAAAAAATAAAAAACCCAGTGGTGATCAAATACCACCAAAAGAAAGCTCTATTTGTGTGAAAAAAAGGACTTAAATTTCATTTGGGTACAGCAATGCATGACCGCGCAATTACCAGTTGAAATAGCACAGCGCTGTAACGCAAAAAATGGCTTGGTCAGGAAGGGAGGTAAATCCTCTGGAGGGCAAGTGATTAATGTCTGCGTAGGTTGTAGGGGCCCAAATGGTAGGCACCTCAGAGGAAAGGCACGGCACACACAGCAAATGAAGTTGCAGAAATTGTATGATCAAAAACATTCCGACATACAGTACAGAAACAAAGTCTATGCAGCGGCTTAGAGTGTAACAGTAACACACACAGAAGGATATACATTACTTTCAGAGAGTGGTGCACAGAGACCGGCAGTGCCTGGCGCAGAGGAGGCGGCTAGAAAGCTGATGCAGCAAGTAGTAGCGGGAAGGTTCACAACCCCTATGCTGTCCCTTCTCCTCTGGAACCTCTCCCTATGCTAAGCACACTCTTCCTGTCAAGCGGGTTCCTCTCCCTAACCTAGTCGCACACAAAATGTGCACCACCTTTTTATAAGCACTGCCCTCACTAAAGAAAGGGGTCATTCGGACAGCAGCGTCCAGTCAAACAAGTCTACCCCAGTGGTCTCCAAACTGCGGCCAGGAGCCGAATGTGGACCTTTGCTTGCCTTTATCTGGCCCTTGGGGCACTATTCCTCCCACTGACATTAACAATGGGGTATGATTTCTACCACTGACCCAAAAAGTGGGGCACTAATCCTCTACTGACACCAATGATGGGACATTATTCCTCCCACTGACACCACTGATGGGGCACTATTCCCCCCACTGACACCAATGATGTGGCACTATTTCCCCCACAGACACCAATTATGTGGCACTATTCCTCCCACTGAAATCAATGATGGGGTACTATTCCCCCCACTGTCACCAATGGTGTGGCACTGTTCCTCCCAGTGATACCAGTGATGAGACATTATTACTCACACTAATACCAATAAAGGGGCACTATTCCTCTCAATGACACCAACATTGGGGCACTGTTCCTCCAACTGACACCAATGATGGGGCATTGCTCACTCCCACCAATTCCAGGACATTTTCTACTCCCACTGGCCACAGTCCAGCCCCCCTAGAGTCTGAAGGATAGTAAACTGGCCCTTTGATTAGAAAGTTTAGAGACTCCTGGTCTGCCTGATGACATGTACAGAGGCCCAAGATGAATATGCATTCCTCCACTCTCTCTCTCTGCAGGGCAGCTGCAACAGTGCCACCTGTGCAGGGAGGTTATACTGCACCTGCCTACCTCTATAACTAGGATTATAATTTTGCTAGTGTTATAACATTGTAAATCTTGGAAAATGAGTTATGTTTTCATATGTTGTTTGCCTGTTTGGGAGGAAGCGTAAAGTAGCTGGGCAGGGGAAAAAAGTGTATAAATTCAGCCCTGATGATGTCTTATCTTGTTAGCATGAACCCAAGCCAGTCACTTGGGTAATAGGGGGCAGCACAAGGTAGTTAGCTCAGGAGGCAGGCACTAAAAATGCATCATTTTGACTTTCTGCTATTTTTATTTGTATATCTTATTACACAATAGAGCACACTTATCAATGCAACTGGTTTTTGTCTCATTTGATAATTGAATTAAACATTTTTCAGTGCAGTGGAAGCTGAGCTGCAGATCTTTTCTTGACAATGGAAATAGCATAATTCATATGATATGGAAGAGAGGCATTAAACAAACCACATGCAATTGTTGTTCTGCTTTATGTGATTTGCTGTAAACTAATAAAGCCATGTATAATTGTAGTTTAAAGCAGCAGGTCTGAGTCACAGAGAAGAGAGTTTGCATTGAATAGCCCCGATTTTCCCTTGTGATCCAGACCAATTATTTCCTGTATTAGTACGAACAGCAGACCAGGAAGATCATGCCTGGAAAATAAATCTGCGGGACTTCATCCAAACTGGGAATAGACTTTCTCTGTGTATTAGGTATTTTCCATGCGTGATTCCAAAAGCAGTTAAAACATTCCTGGCAACGGAATAGAGAAAAAAATGATGTATAGGTACAACACACTGTATTCTATGAATGTATATACTGTAAGTGTATACGGTATATATTGAAAGCAGGGCAGGCTCAACTGGAATAGGCAGCAGTAAACAATGCACAAAGCAGGGATACCCAAGAACTGTCTAAGGTGGTTTGTACTGAATTTTTATTTAGAAAGGCAGCAAAGTTTCAATACAGGATGACTTTGTATAGCAAGTCCATAGCTTAAAAAAAACCCCATCTGGCAGATTCCCAAGCCACGGTGTTTCTAAATTCCTATTGCTAATGTGCTCAAGGCTGTACTATAACCTGTTGATTTGGCAATGGTATTTTTAGGAACTGGCCAATTTCAGACAGGCATACTCTAGATCTGCCTCTGGTGGATAATATTCAGCTATAACTGTATGACCATTGGCAGGTTATGTGAATAACATTTGTAGCACTACCCCCGTAGGAGCTGCTTGAGTATTACCCAAGCATACAATTTAGCTCGTTGGAGTCAAAGACTAGTCTAGGGGTGTTGTTTTGTTGTTTTACTTTAGAGGAACACAAAACTATTCACAACTTGAGGGCACTAGCTTTTCTAAGATGAGCCTTAGGTGAAGTCCCTTGCTGGGAGCAGATGTCAGACCTCTCCTGTAGACAAAGCTCTTTGGATCACTAGCCAGTGATCCCTTTAGCTGGGCCCTTAGCTGACTAGAGGACAGCAGAGGGGGGTAACAGCACCAGGTCCCTGAAATCCTACAATGTCTGTACTCACTGTACTTGTAGAACAACCAGCAGCCTCTCTCAGTGTTACCAGATGGGCACTGGTGGACGGCACTGCTGGGCACAAATGGGCACTGGTGGATGGCACTGCTGGGCAACAATGGGCACTGGTGGGTGGCACTTCTGGGCACAGATGGGCACTGCTGGGTGGCACTGCTGGGCACAGATGGGCACTGGTGGGTGGCACTTATGGGCACTGGTGGGTGGTACTGCTGGGCACAGGTGGGCACTGGTGGGTGGCACTGCTGGGTACTGATGTATGGCACTGCTTGGCACATATGAGCACTGGTGAATGGCACTGCTGGGCACAGATGGGCACTGGTGGGTGGTACTGCTGGGCACAGATGGGCACTGGTGGGTGGTACTGCTGGGCACTGGTGGATGGTACTGCTGGGCACTGGTGGGTGGCACTGCTGGATGGCACTGCTTGGCACAGATGAGCACTGGTGGATGTCACTGCTGGGCACAAATGGGCACTGGTGGATGGCACAGATGGGCACTGGTGAGTGACACTTCTGGGCACTGGTGGGTGGCACTGGTGGGCGGCACTTCTGGACACTGATCATCAGTGCCCTGATGATCAGTGCCAATCTGCTCGGTGACAGCTGTCGTTATCAGCAGTACTTTCCTCATGCTCTGACGGTGTAAGGAAAGTGCTGCCGATAACCGGCAACTGTATTTACTCCATGATCTGCTGTGTCATTGGACACAGCTGATCACGTGGTAAAAAGCCGCTGTGATTGGCCTTTTACCTCATCACGTGATTAGCTGTTTCCATAGGGCACTGCGATCAGAGAGATCGCTGGGTACCAACCGCTGAGGGAGCGCAAGAGGAAGCATTCTGGGAGGACATCATATGACACCCTCCCTGAACTGGACAACCGCGCTGTAGCCATCATTCAGCTATAACACAGTAAGCATGTAGTTAAAGGGATCACATGTGGAAGTGGCTGCAAAGAGCCGGAGGCTGACCCGCAGAAGGATACCCACCTAAGCGCTGTTTGACCTATTTCTTTAGATCTAATGTTAAGGTGAGCATGCACTGCACTTAGAGGTGGATATTTGCAGCACTGAGATTTGGAGCACATATACCAGTACGTTTATGTTGTGTTTGGAGGACTGATAACATTGTATGGACACTTACAAGTGAATTCGTGTTTGGCATCACAGATCACCGTATACTGTGTAGAATGGACTTATATTTTTCATATGTTGTATAAGTATCACAATTTGTGCACTAATGTTATGTTATTTTTGTATATATTTGATTTATTGATTTTTAAAGGAACAGCGCACCATTTTTTTTCTATACATCACAATACTCACAGGATGCCATCAGTGGCCACCCCTGAATTTTTCTGATGAGAGAGATTTACTTTTCAGCTGATAGAGTTAAAAAAAGAGAAAGGCTTGATTTCCCTGTGTGATGATAAAAATCTATGCGAATGCCATAAACTGTCCATTTTTTCTGCCTTTTTGTGACAGAGGATTTATACAGGATCTGACAAGTGAAATAAACCAGGTTATTAAGCTCTGCTAACAATGAAAAATAAAAAGGAGATATGAAACAGCGGGGACCTGACTTGTAAATGTCCAGCCCGAGAGATGGTTGCCATGGTAACCAATAACAAAATGGTTTAAATGTTGCAATGTGTTCTTTAAACTGACCTCTGTTTCCTTAGCAACACTTTATTTTTGCACAAATAAGTCAGTGTTTTCCCTACAGATGAGCTATTCTGAGAATGGATCTACAAAGCAATTACTCACCATATTCTGTATATAACCAGATGGATTTTTTTTCCTGGGTATTTCCTTCACTTTATCCATGGCATTGTGTTAATAAATACAATGTTGGCTTTAGAACGGGGAAGGAATTCCCTTCCTGCAAGTGATATTGTGACAAGGAATTCTCCATGTATACTCATAGTTCCTATAAAGTGGCTGCCAACCCAAAAGTGATATTTCAGATTTTGGCAGATGTCAGTGAGCTGAGTTACCAACTGGATTTTATTATCTGCGGGACTCAAGTTTTACGTTCTATTTAAAAAAAAAAAAAAAGCAAGGGGTTCCACAGCCTTGTGTAGTATAATAAATTAATGAACGGGGAAATTGAAGTAAGAATTGAGCCCTTCTAATACCCAAGGAGAGTGGATGGAACTAGAAATTTCGGATCAGAAATCTTACCATCAGAGTTCCTGAGAGATATAAGAAACTAGTAGATAAATACGACCCACCTGTAGCTTTCCAAACCTGAGCCATTTAGACCTCCCCAGTGGCGTCCCTAGGGTTGGTGTCACCCGGGGCGGTAACACTTGGTGGCACCCCCATCCGACGATCCCCGCAGAATGGATCAGATCTGCGGATTGAGCATAATGGATCGGAGTCCGATCCATTATCCTCCCTGACCTGCAGATCCGATCCATCCTGTAGGGATCGTTGGCATGCAACCTATAAGGGGTTAACTGATTTCTCCACAAAAAGGTACATTTAAAAGCAAGCCGATGATCCCCACAGGATGGATCGGATCTGCAGATTGGGGAGCATAATGGATCGTACTCCAATCCATTATGCTCAATCTGCAGATCTGATCCATTCTGTGGGGATCATTGGCTTGCTTTACAATTTATCTTTTCGTGGAGTGGGTCCAGTGTCACCCCGTGCGGTAGGTGTCACCCCGTGCGGCGCGCACCCCCCGCACCTGCCTAGGGACGCGCCTGGGCCTCCCTCATGCACAGTGGGCATTTGCCCAGCTCTCCTGAACGCCTTTCTCCTGGCAGGAGAGAAGCAGCATCAAAAAGATTAGATGCATTCAGGCACGTCAAGGGCATGAGTATTAATTTCATTGGCCAGAATAATAATTTATTCTGGCCACTGTAACAAATGAATGCTCGAGCGCTAAACACTCCTAGAGTTAATGCTCGTTTACATGCGTTTAGACGTGTCTAGCGATTTTTCTTCCAAAACGCTACTGTTTATCTTGGTGCAACTGACTGGCTAGTTTTTCCAGGTTGAACTGTTTGATTTTCTCTTGTAATTTCTTAGTGCTGGCAGAGCTGTATCATTCTACATGGATGTCTGTAGTATGTGCATGTGTTTTATTCTGTATTCACAATGGACCTGTTCTGAACCTAAGTGGTAAATCCTCCACATTGTGTAAAAAGGCTGTCTAATCCTGTCTTCTCTGATCCTCCCCTCCTTTTACTGTCCCCAGTCCATCTGCCATAGTACAGAGCAGTAGTGGCAAGTCTGCACATGCTCTGTTTTGTGTGTATTGCTAGAGAGTTTTTTTTTCTTTTTTTGGGAGGGTGCATGTGATCAGCACAGGGCCAATCAGCGAGGATCAGGGGTCATGCATCCTAATTGGACAGTCAGAGAAGAATGAATAAAAACTCTTCCTACAAGATTAACCAATGCTCAGCTGGACACTGATAAAAGTCACAAGACTGCTATATACTGCTGATGATTTAGCAGTTTAAATTTACTAAAATAATTGCATTTCCAAGTTCTGTGTACTGTTGTAGACCACTTTATTGTTTGCTATGCTTTTGTAACTGCTTTATGTCTGACAGCCCTTTCATGTGCTGTTTTTGTACTGTACCAGTTGTGATTGTACAACCATTCTGCATTATTTATTAAACTTTTCTATTTGTTAGAAATCAAACAATGCTGCTCCTGAACGCTCTGGCAGTGGATTTTTCCTCCAAATGCCTCTAAGCACCTATGTGTGTATGAACACATAGGCTAACATTGAGTATCGTCTAGAGGCAGAAAAAAAATTGTATAAGGCAGGTATCTTGACATTGTAGCGCTAAGGGATTCCAGAAAGATGGGACAGACTGCCACAAGCGATATCTCTCACTGTACAACTTGGACTGGAAGTGCTATACCGGGCGTTGTGTACTAATTAGACAATAATCATTACATCGGTTATCTAAGGAAAAAATGTTCACTCGTGTTCCTTCAGAAACTTTTGTATGACCAGTCCTGACCAGTTGGAAGCTGTGTTCTAATGGTTAGATAATCGAACAATCGCTCTGATTGTGGTTCATTTCATCTGATTTTCTCATAGTGTGTACTAGCCATGAGACTAAGTGCTGCTCCTTGGCATACTGGCATACAGCCTGACAGTTATTGTCCCTTGTCATGGGTTGTATACGGACAGGTGGATGGGGTAGGGGGAGGAATTGTAGGTTGGACTGCAATCTGCAGAGAAGCGGCCTTTTTCATAATGGGCCATATATCCTGCTGTGTTATGACCTGTGAACACCTTATGAGAAGGACTTACCCTTGTGCTCTAGACAGAAGGTTTGGGGACTAATTAACGCAGCAGTAAAGTGCAGCCTTTTTTTTAAACCTGCAAGACAATGGCATAATGTATGCATCACATACTAGCACATTATGAAGTACTTACCTTTAAACAAAGCCCTCCAGCAGCGCACTGTCAACACTGACAGGACTTCCATCTTCACTCTGTCTTCCTTGCGGGTCTGCTTTCTCTGAGATTCGCCCGTGGCACAGAGCTCTGAAGGGACAACACAGGTATGCCGTCCCTTCAGAGTGAATGAGCCGGTACTGTCAACGGCTGCATGCAGTGCGAATATCTCCTAAACCATGCAAGTCTAGGAGATATTCACTGTAACTGCAGGAAAGTATTATTATAGGCTTACCTGCAAGTACAAATTAAAAAAAGACTACTACCATTTTAAGCACCTGACTAATTTTACAGAGGAATATTATGCACCACGTTGGACAGAATGTTCTGCTACTTAGAGAAAGGAAAGAAGATGTTCATTTATTTATTCTTATGTTTAATTACCATAATTTGGAGTAAAGCCTGAGTCCTTTTTATCAAAACCCGAATGGACATTCTTTATTCTGTGGGATGAGGAAGAAGAGAGTGAAAGGTGTTCAACAATGGTGTGGGGACCACGCAGCAAAGGCTGGGAGGCCTGATATCTGCTCTCCTTGCAAAGCGGTGAAGTGAGTGCTGGAGTTTACATTAATAGACCATTTCTTGGTTATTGAGACAAGGGATATCCTAAATATGTGTAGTTGGTACCAGTGAAAGCCAGCTTATGGACTGTGGAGGTTGTCTTGGGGGAAGGAGCCCACCTCCAGAGATTGAGGCTGTGTTCAAATGAGCTTTGGTAGTTACAACTGTAGTCCTTTGGCCAAATACAATTGGGAAGTACTTTGCAACTACCAACATGGTGTTCTGTATCCCTGGCACCAGGAGGAGCAGACCTTCCACTTGGTTACACACTAACCAAAATAAATCATAATGGTATTGTTAGAATTTTTATTAAAAATGAAGCCTGCAAACATTACTTTTAATATGGAATTTATTCCAGGTGGCCAAACAAAGCGGCAAAGGAGCAAAGGGAAGGTGAGCATATGTTAAGAGGGGACATTTACGTGAATTTGATTCCGGGTAAAGCACATATACTTTCATATCACTTTAACACTTCAAAACTGAAACATGAATATTACTTCCTTGGTAATCACCGTTTGTTTGTTATGTTGTTTTCGTTATATCAAATCTTGTACTACGTTTTGCTTTACATTAACTAAGTCGTGGTTTGTTGGTTGGTGATTGAATGGCCATGATCTGAAATATCTTACTTACCCGTCAGTGAAGTTCATTACTAGATTGTTTTTTTTGCCTGGAACTTTACAGATACTTAAATTCACATATTTACAGCTAAATGCCATAAAAATATTGTGTGCCTTACCATCAGTTAGGAGTATAAAGGCTAGGCCCACCCTTTACTGCTGAACTATGGTTCAAAAATTAAATGTACAGCTGAAGTACACAAGTGCATGTTTTCACTGCTAAAATGACTAATTCTACAGGGTGTCCTTAAAGTCTGGACACATAGGAAATATCATTAACTATATGTTTTTTTCTCAATATGCATTTTGCCTGTGTGTCCAGACTTTAGGGACATCCTGTATTTAGCCATCCATGATTCACACATCTGTCACACCGCAGTCAGGAGAGTGACCTTTGTGTGTGCCATTAATCAGTTCAGCTTAGTCCCCACCCTGTCCATAGCCTGCTGACTAAAGTATCATCGCCACACTAGACAGGAAATCCATTTATTTTCCCGTTTTGTAAGTATCCTTCCCTCCCAGTTCCTGAAGACATTGCATTGACTGCACTGTTCAATGCAATGGAACCTGATTGGCTGACAATGGTCCCCCTCTCTCTCAGTATGAATTGTGGTGTGCAGGGTGTTATGGAGATGCTAACAGAAAGACAGATTTCTGCTACGAGAAATATTTAAAGATATATTTTACAACTTTAATTACATCACAATAGGATTAAAGAAATGTTTTATTCTTTCAAAGTTCTGCTTTGAAGTATAACTCAAGTCAAAAGGTTTTTTATTGTTGTTTCTGCCCTCTCAACTGTCTCTATCACCACCTCTGCCACCGTGTGAGAAAGTGGAAGAAAATCACACATCTTGGGTTGTCCCCAGAACAGAAATAGAAGCAGGACTGGTGCTAGACTATTTTGCGTCCTAGGCAAGAACAGCTGCTTGCACCCCCCCCCCAAAAAAAAATTAAAACTAAAACTTCACCTGTATTTTTACGTCACCCTTCCTAGCACACATCCTCTTTCCCCTCAAATTTTTCTCCTCAAATTTCTCCTCCTAGCATAAATTTCCTCAATCTCGCCTCCAAGCTCAAATCCCCCTAAATCCTTCCTAGCACATCCCCCTCCAAATTACCCCTCCCAGTACAAATTCCTTCTCCCCATCCAATCCCCCCTCCTAGCAGAAATCCCCCCTTCCTAGCACAACCCCTATCAATCCCCCCTCCTAGCACTATCCCCCCCCCAATCTTCCTTTCCTAAAACAAATGCTCCAACCCCCTCTCTTGGCACACATTCCCACCCAATCTCTTCTAATAGCACAAATTCCCCCCCCCCCTTTAATCCCCTCTCCTCGCACAAATACCTCCCCAAATCCCTCTGCCTAGCAACACCTCCCCCAAGCCCCCTTCCTAGCAAACCCCCAATCTCCTCTTTCCTCTCCCCAAATCCTCACTCCTAGCACAACCTCCCCCCTCCCAATCCCCTCTCCTAGCACAAATTCCCCCCAAATCCCCCCTCCTAACACAAATCCCCCCATCCCTCCTCCTAGCGCAAATCCCCCCCCCAATCCCCCTCCAGTCCATGGAAAGACCGGCCTGGGGGGGACCCCCTAGGTCTGGCTATGGTGGAGAGTAGAGAAACCAGTGGCAGTGGCTGCACCCTAGGCTGCAGTGCATCCTAGGTGGTCGCCTAGTTTGCCTAGTGGCAGCACCAGCCCTGAATGAAAGGGAAATCTTTGAAGGGGGACCCTGATGACAATCTGGGATTCCCTCACTTTGGAGGAATTTCCTCTCACTTTCTGTCTTGGCTATGGGATAGAAAGTGAAGGGAAGTCTTCCCAAAGGGTGGCAAAAAATTACAGAGGGTATAACCCTCCCTCATACTATCCAATATTTAAAAACGAGATTTGCCTTTAAGTCTGCCTTGCCTCTATTTACTAAAAGGTCACATTTTTTCTTTTGTGTTTATATGTTTTTCCTTAATCTTTAGGTCTTCCTTGCCTCTATTTACTAAAATATCAAATTTTTCCTTAAAATTGTCCAGAAGTGTTCTCACTGGATAATGTAATTGCATGGTAAGTATAATCTTTTATTTTTCACAACATGTTTTTATGTGACCAAGTTATCAGTGTTAGTATGAAATCTGTTGCTTTCATTTTAAGTAACACTCTTCTCAATAGGAACAGCTATTGACATTATGATATAAAAATAAATTATGAACTAAGAATTATGATGACAATAATAAGAGCAAAATCCTACAGTTATTTCACCATATTTAAATATAAGACAAAAAGAAGAAGTTACAGTTCATGCTACTCCAACCACGGAAACAAAGGGTGAGTAGACTACCGGATAGCTTGCCAGTGACAAGATTACTTATCTTTTCCTATAGAGTTACTGGCAGAACCAGTGAGGCGTAGGTCCATTACTGCTCCTTCGCAAGAGAGTGAAGTTATGCAGCATTCCAGACAGTCAGAAAAATATTCACTACCAAATTATCCAGAAACAATTAATTTAGAAGACAAGTAGCATATGTTGGAAGCTGAGAGCCAGAGGTTTGTACTGCAACTGACATTCTGTATTGTATGAATAATCTTGGATAGGCAAAACTGTATTACTTAATTAATTACTTACTTAAAAATAAAATAAAATTTTAACACATCTGGACCTGTAAACATTTAGCAAAATCCTCTGCAAATTCTGTTTGATGGCTTTGTTTGAACAGGAGCTGCTGTCAGAGCTCAAGCATCACAAACTAGGACCTGGCTGGTAACCTAGCTGTCATTTTGACAGCTGGGTCACAGTTTCTTTTCCAGGATGCTGACTGTCACTCCTTTATAAACTGTTTGCAAGCTTTGTATATAAATACAGTTTACCAATATTACTATAATACGGTATCTAATAATATTATTGATCAATAACTTATCCATGTTCTGTACCAGAAACATAGTTTTAGTGTCTCTATAAAAGAGAAAAATTATAATGAAATTGGTGGTTCTAAAACAATCCCTTGCTTAATTAGAAAAAAAGTGTTTTTTTATTACAACTTTTTACTTATAGATTGCCAAATCATTAGGCCTACAGCTAAAATGTATACAAAGTTTTGAGACCATGTTGTAATACTCCTTTGTGTTGATTAAAATAATGTGCAAACAATGATCTAAAATTGCGTCTATGACTTCTCATGAACATGTATATGCTATGTGAATCATCCAATGTACTATCAACTGATAAATAGCGAAATAAATAAATAAATGTTTCAGAATGTGAATATACCCAAAAAGTAGATAAATAACTATATATAAAGTAATCACAATTCATCCAATAAAAGCCTACTAGTGTGTAGTGTTATCAAAGCAAACTCGTGCAGTCCTGCACATGCAAAGCTGTTCATGTCACACAATCCCTCCTGGCTTCTCCCTGGGAGTCATAGACTCAATTTTAGATCATTGTTTGCACATTATTTAAATTAACACAAAGGGGTATGTCAGCGCAGTCACAAAACTTTGAATTTCATTTTGTAGACTTTTGTCTTTTAGTGACTACAGCTCATTGAGTTTTTGTAATATATTTTATTTGTTTATTATTTATTCATACATTTGGGTCCAGTTGGCATGGATTCCTCATATTCTTTTGTATTTATAAGCCACAACTAAAATGTGCCCATAAACATACAGATGTGGATGCTGGAGTGATTAAATCTGCCTGCCACTTCAGTCCCAATACCCCTGAACAATTTGTTACAGTCAGATTGTCAACATTTATCTTCACACAATTGGCAAACAGATTTTGTTTTTGGCAACCTAATAAGGCCATTTGGCTACCTACTTGTGGGTGGGGCGTAAAGCACCAGATTTTCTGTGTGTAAGGGGAACTATGATTGGACAGGTGTTGGTATAAAATTGTGTAAGCCCCCATCCTGCTTCTGCTTGGATAGGACAACTACCAATCACTCATTGATGGAACCCTCTGCCATAATGGGAGTTAGTTACTAAAACCGGACAGAGCAAAATCTGGTTCAATTCTGCATAGAAAGCAATCAGCCATGGGTGTAGCATCAGGGGTTGCAGGGGACACAATTGTGACAGCGCTCATGCTCTAGGGGGGCCTGTGCTGTCTTCCTGTCACTATGATGGGCAAAGCGAAATCCGGAGCTCTGAGCTTTTGGCTTCATTTTCATGTCCTGAGCCAGAGAGTAGCGGAGGAAGGACAGGGTGAGGCCAGCCCTGCTGGATGGGAAAGTGTCAGTGCTGACAACCAGGCAGGGATGGACACTAAGCTGTCACCGGGCTGAGCGAGGGAGGAGGAGAGCACCATCCAGGAGCTAGTAGTACTATCATTGGGGAGGTAATAAGACACTGGTAGGATCTGTGCAGAGAACATACACTACCCCTCCCCTCCCCACAACTCCTGCTGACACTCATACAAAAATTCTCACAAAATCCCATTCGACCTCCTGAGGGACACCCCAAGGGGCTGCGGGTTCCAGAGGCTGCATATTTTACTGTGACTGTTTGAGCAGGATGAGCAGAGGGGGAGCTGGATGAGGAATCTGTCATTGTCAGCATGGAGAGGGAGATAATGTGACATTACCAGGTTGGTGGGGGGATCAGTAATTCCCTGGGAGGACATGTGTCATTACTAGGAGGATGGCACCTGAAGGTGGGGGCCATCTGTCATTGTCTGGCAGGGAAGGGGGTCACCTGTCATTACCTGATGGTGGAGGGGGGTCATCTGTCATCTGGTGGGGGAGAGGGGGAGAAGGGGGTCATCTGTCATTACCTAGTGGGGGGGGGGGTCATCTGTCATTACCTGGTGGGGGAGAGGAGGGGCCTCTGTCATTACCTAGTGGGAGAGGGGGGTCATATGACATTACCTGGGGGGGGTGTCATCTGTCATTACCTGGTGGGGGAGAGTGGGGTGATCTGTCATTACCTGGTGGGGGAGGGAAGTAATTTGCTGTTACCTGGGGGGGTCATCTGTCATTAACTGGTGGGGGAGAGTGGGGTGATCTGTCATTACCTGGTGGGGGAGGGAAGTAATTTGCTGTTACCTGGGGGGGTCATCTGTCATTAACTGGTGGGGGAAGCATGGGGGGTCATCAGGTCAGTGCACAGGGGGATCACCAGTCCGGAGCACTGGGGGGGGGGGGTCACCAGGGCAGAGCACAGGGGCTCTGTAGTACTGTTTAATTTCTTCCTCATGCAGAGCTGCTCAGGGCAGTTGCTGGTACATGTCCGATTTGGCATGCTGATCCCCAATACCTCTCCTCTGTTATCCATCCCAGGTGATGTCAAGTGCCTGAGATGGACAGAAGAGGAGATCTGGTGGAGATTAGTGGAGTACAGTTAGGATTAGTAGCAGTACCGGTACTGTATGCTGCACAAAGCTCACCTTGCTACAACAGTCTTCAATCAATAGCCACTGATGAGGGATGAAAACACGCTACACACACTCTCCTCTTGTTCCCCTCTGCCCTCTGCAGTGATATCACAGGCAGCAGCCGGAACTACAGGGAAGGCATCGGGGATCAATGCGCCCTGACAGTACACACTGTCACAGCACATTGAATTCACCATTGGGCAGATATACATCTGCCACAATGGTGAAATGCAGCGGAACCCCTGGGGATTTCTCGCGGAACCCCGGTTGAGAATCACTGCTTTACAGGGTAGTTAGAATTGACTTAGAATGGGGGCAGGAGCAGGTTTAAGTGTAGCTAGGATTTGAATGGAATTCTACTTTAAGAATAAAGGAATGTCCACACACAAATTTTTATTATTATATTATACAGGATTTATATAGCGCCAACAGTTTGCACAGCGCTTTACAAAATGAAGGTAGACATTACAGTTACACAGGGGTGGACTGACCATTCGAGCACTTGGGCACTGCCCGAGGGCCCGGGGTCAGTAGGGGGCCCCATAAAATGCCCCTGGTACCTTTTATAGGCTTTTTTTGGTGTGTTTTGAGTGTGGGCAAGGACACAGGGGCCCCATGATCCCCAGTTGCCCGGAGGCCCCATGAGTTGTCAGTCTGCCCCTGCAGTTACAATACAATTTGGTGCAAGAGGAAACAGAGGGCCCTGCTTGTTAGAGCTTACAATCTAGGATCCATGTTCTGCACATTACTGTAACTTCACAAATCTTTCCTTGACATTTGACATCACATCTGCCATACTCCACACATAGCAGTAGACATTCTGTAGCTGTTATATCTGTGCAGAACACAAACACATATCTTTTACGCCATCTTCCCTTTATACCTCTGTTCCTCTCCTACGGAGCACCATAGAGTTGGGACCCCTTCTCCATATCTACTAAGTCCACAGCATTAGCTTCCACCACCTTGTCACAGGACCTCCAGCTGAGGGTCAGGGGGTTTAAGGCGATCTCTTTAGTGGACTAGTCTCTTTCTCCTTGTCCCTTCTATAGCTGTGCCCAATGGGGCATGCTACCAGATGGCATATACTCTCCCAGGCTTACACCACTACTCACAAATGCTGTTCCACATCACCCTGTACTTCAGCCCTGAAAAAGGCCTTTAGGTCAGTACTGCAGGAGACTACATATTGGCAGCTCCGGGGGGGTTGACTCACATGGGCACTATCCCCACCCAATACAGTACTAGAGGAAGGATATCTCCAAAAGGGGAGCTAACACCTAATTACAACTTTAACATACTATCTGGGAACAGAGCCATCTAGGGGCAGACAAGCTAACTGCATCTGCCAACATGTGTCTTTGTACTGGCCAAGATATAAATCTGGCCCTGGTGCTAATAGTTTAAAAGGAAAAAAAACAGGATCAGGAGAAACCAGTGTTGTACTTTGTTGAAACTATTAAATGTCCTGTGGTAGTTTTAGCACTTAGGTTTTTCTTTCCAGTGGAAGGGATGCCATTATTTAAGAATTCTTAAACTATTGCTTGCAGGGTTTTAAAGCATCTCTGTGCTGTGAATCAACTATTGTGGGTGAATGGTGTACTACTTGTATGACCCCTCCCACAAATATACAGTAGAGTGAATCCCTTGATTTTAGATGTGCGATGAAATCTAATTAGCTTCTTTTTTTCAGCCAGACCGTGCTTTACTTCTGTACTTTAAGATCTTTCTGAGTTTAATATGCAAGAACATAGAAAGAAGAATAATACCAGATATCATAGCATAGTTCATTACAAACTGTTGGGAATTCAGAGAAGGTAGTTTTTTTAGGTCCCACACCATAAAATGGCTACATTATAGAATATGTAAACCCAACATTTCATATTCCTGATATGTGCCTGCTGTACCATGTACTTGTTCAAAAAAAAGTATCCTGTTCTCTATGTATTTCTTTCTTTGTGTAAAATATCTGGTGTTGCTGCCAGTCTCTCTGCTTTCCTATGAAAAACCACACTAGGCATAAGAACACAGAGTGGTCAGTTCTCTAGCTGTACTGGGAACCCAGCCTGCTTTCCTCCAAAGGCCAAACTTGTCCTGACATGCCCCCCACACAGCTATTCACTGGGAAGACCAGTGTACTGCTATTTTTCCTCCTCTAGCTTCCTAAGCTCCTTATGCAGCTTAGAACAGAGGATATGGGATCACTTATAATAAAGGGAAAAGGGTAGTTATATTTTCTTGCTATATCTATGCACAAATGTTCTGCTTTTCATTTTTATTTTAAACTGAATGAGTTGTTTTACAAAGTGAGGGTTCACATATACTTTAAAATCTTACTAGTGACATAGTGGTTTGGAAGCAATGGTTTCCATATCTAAGATTGATAATATCTAACAAACCTAAAATATATGCTTGCAATGCAAGTTAATTACATGGTTCAATATTTGTATTGCATCTACTATGAACTGGGAGTTCTGTTTGTACGCTTGGCCTCTCAAGCAAGGTATGACTTGCATCACAAGGTCTAATATGCTGGGCCAGACTATGCAAACAGATATTTTTCAGATTCTGAACAAGCAGAAAACACTTTAAAACAAACCCTCATTCATGTCTGTAGATATAGGCACTGAAAAAATGATTATCTTCAAACCTACAAAAGAGGCAGTAAAATGACAACTTCCCTTTTACCTTCTATTGAAAGCAGAAGTTTGGCAGCTTGTCAGCCTTCAAACTTAAAGACACAGCAGGTGCTTGTAAGCACTGACTGAACCCAACTATAGACTCTTTGTTGTGATTACTGGTGAACCCAACTTACCTGGATTTGGTTTGGGGAGAGTTTGCCAACCACTACCAAAGTTTGTGTGCCGCATCTAAACCTCACTGAAATCAATGGGAGTTGGATCCTATTAATCAGTCATGGACATTTTCTAGGCTACTAGGCAAGGTATTGTTAAACAAATGGCTTGGGAGGTTGGAGACTGCTCTAGAAAACATGTACAAAGCAAAACAATTTTTTTAGAAATTTGCAGCATTTTTAATAATACGTAAAGCGGAACTCTGAGCAAAAACTTCTTTACGTGTCCTTGTTGCCAATTTCCTACCTTCACTGAATATGTCATCTTATGGTTCCCTCAGTAGTTGCTCTGAAATAGTCTATTCATTTTCAAATCAAACTATTAATTCTCTTTGGTTTCCTGTTTTTAAGCCCAGTGGCTGCTATGCCTCCTATTCTACTATCCACTGATCTTGGCACATCTCTTCTGAAGTTCTTTCTCCAGGAAGCAGTTTTTTAATTCAGCCACGCTTGCAGTGGTTGTCAGGCGGAGACTCTTGGACACATTCAACATGTACAGGCTTAGTGTGCCCGCCAATATTCACTACAATTCCCTGTGGTTGATGGGAAATGTAGTTTCCTTTTACTGCAAAGAAAGTGGAGAGGATATGCTGTTAATCCCTGCTGTTACACCTCCTCCA
The DNA here is from genome assembly GCF_062004578.1 of Staurois parvus. Classification (NCBI taxonomy): domain Eukaryota; kingdom Metazoa; phylum Chordata; class Amphibia; order Anura; family Ranidae; genus Staurois; species Staurois parvus. The sequence goes on along the minus strand of NW_028318344.1, from coordinate 5,961,209 downwards.
TGGCAGAGCAGATGCTGGTATCTTTTAAATTACAGAGATGAGGTTATGAAAATTCAATTAGACTTTTCTCCTAAATGGTAAAGATTTTCAAAAATGTATTAACTGGAAAGTGTTTTGTGTATTAATGGATGTTTTTTTTGTGCCTATCTTGAAATGCTTCCTTTAAGGGCAACATTAGAATTGCAACATTCCTTTAAATAACCTGTGGGCATGTGTAGAGCATCACATCTGCATGATTTATTCAACCTTCTACAGCAGAACAGAAATTTACAAAGAAAAAAATAGCCATTTAAATTGCTGATAAATGATCACTCTAGGCTGCCTTTAGCATACGGTTCCCCCTTAAAATGTATACCAGACCCTTGATGATCGTCTGGTATAAATGTCAGGGTGGACCCCACACAAGAAAAAACTTTATCTAAGCATGCAACCTCCCCCATCCTGTGAACAATACCAGGCCACCTGTCCTCAACATGGGGAGGGTACCTTGCCCCTTTGGTGGTGACCCGGGCCTCTTCCCCACAATTCTGCTGTTTGTGGGGGTCTAAATGGGTGGGGAGCTTATGGTAATATGGAAGCCCCCTATTGATCTGCTTTACAACTCTGTTCTATGTATTATTATTTATTGATCTATTTAATTGGGTTTCTTGAGTGAGACTGCTAACTCCTTTGAAACATCAGTGGTCACCTCTTATATTATTAATACCCTCCCTCCACATTGTCAGAAGAGTCTCCCACTGATGACATCATCCTATCCTGCCTTGTTGCTAGGACGTTGCTAAGACACTCCTAGCCAATAGTGAACTATCAAACCCCCGCACATGTGTGGTCCACTATTTCCTCTGTCACCGCATTGCTGAGCTCAGAGTTACTGTGACTGGGGATAGAGAATGTGTGCATGGTGGGGGTTTTAAATTACTGGGAGTGACCTAATGTTTTACCAACAAGGAAGAATGGGGGATGCCATCTCTGGGGGTTTTCAGCCAAGCTCCGGGAGGTACATAAATGGCCTACACCTTTAGCATTATAAGGCTGCACAGTGTTTTTTATCTATAGGTGCCCCTTATCTGCATAGGCAGGTTTTTAGTAAAGGTGAACTGACCCTTTAAAATAAAGAAACTGAATGTCTCAGTCCAGTCAAATCCCAGTCCTCCATTCAACTGAGAATCTATGGTATGACTTGAAATGTGCCATATACCAGCAACCCCAATTCAAACAGAACTAGGCAACATGTACCTAATTCCAGATTCTAACAAAAAAGAAAAACAGATGACTACTTATGCAAGTGACTGTATAAAATGCAAGCAATTTTAAACTCTGCTTAATATATCACCATTATTGCAGGATTCGCAACATACCAAGTAACGTGAGAAAAAGGCTGCACAAAACTTAAATATATTGCAGCACTACCCCCATAGGAGTCGCTGAGTTATTTTCAGACTCCCTGTCATTCTGGATTCCTCTCTGAAAGCCTCACCCCTGCTGACACCACAGGATTCCTTTGACCAGAGTAATATACCACCAGAAAGTAGACTCACTTCCTGTCCAGTCTCTTACCTTCTGTATATATCTGCCCCCACCCACACACCAGCTCTTCTGGGAAAAGTAGTCCTCTGATACACCACTCCCCAGCAAAGTCCTGCAGCTCAGCATAGAAGGTCCATGGGGCTGCTCTGCAGAGTGCGAGTGCCACTGAATTTCCAGGACACTGCCATCTCGTGTTGGTTTTAACATCCTGCAGCTGACATAACAGCAGGGTGTTACAATATCATAAGCTGATGCAGTCCCAAAAGACAACCTATGAAATATCTACTGTAATGGTAGCCATGGATTGTATATAGGATAAACTGTGGACTGATTGTGGCATAGTGGTAACTTTTTTGTGCAAAGGCATCAGCAAGTCTTGTTTAGTGGTCTAGCGTTACTCATTTAATTACCGGTAATTGTTGCTGCATGGAAGATCCACAGATTTTTATTGGTTTCAGGGCAAACCTGTTGTGCATTAGGCCAGTATACAGAAAAAGAGGATGGTATTTACTATATAAACAATGACTGTACTGTTACATCATGTTATTTCCTAAATTGTTGACCCTGTGTGAGATTATACAGTAGCGACCTCTGACTGTCTGCCTGATAATAAAAGTTTGGTAGACATAATCAACTAAACACAATTGCAACACTTCTGACAATCAAGCCATGCTGGTCTTAAAATATGTCTATACCCGTCTTTATCCTCCTCCGTCTTTTAATAACGATCTGATTGATTTTTATTTGGGTGTGGAGTAAAATCAATGTTTATGTTGGTAACACTGGAGCAGTTGTGCACCAATTTGTTTTTCCCTTTATTTTGTCTGCCTTTTTTCCTTTATTTTCACCTGGTAGTCCTGCCAGTAACACTTTCTGTTCTCACTGTCAGGGCTGTGGATAAGGGGGTACCACCAGTCCTCCTATACGGGGCCCAGGCCAGCAAGGGGGTCCAGGCAGCTGGGTGAATCGCATATGGGCAGGGAAGGTGATTGGCACAGCGGGGAGGGTTCAATTACTGGAACTGATCCCCTGTATGGCTCTTTCTGCAGCAGCTGAAAGCTGGTTTCTTCCCTCCCTCCCGCTGGCTTTCCGCTGTTGTAGAGAGATCAATATAGGGGGTGAGTTGCAGTAATTGACCCCCTGTCGCACTCATCACCCTCCCTGTGCACCATATGTTTCCTCCTACTGCTCAGGCCCTCCTGCGTGCCCCACACCCGAAGTGCTGCTAGCTTCCCTCTTCTCCTTCCCACTGGCAGCTGAAAGCACTCAATAGGATCCTTAAGGGGAAGGGTCCAGTAAATATGTCACATTTACTAGCCCCTTTCTTTCCTGATTGAATACAAAGAGTGATTGTGATTGGTACAGCTCACTCACTGTGTTCATTCATAACTAAAGCATAGTAAGCTATGTTTTTTTGGGGGGGGGGTGCTGTCATGTTCGTTGTAGGGGGCCCTGTGGTTTCTAACAGCAGCCCTGCTCACTGTACTGTATCATTGGCATAGTAGCAGTGAAGTCACTCACTCACTGAAGTGTATTGGGACTACAGAACACCTTCCCTTCTTCTTATCCCTATACCATAGGAGGTAGTGTTCTGTAGTTCACACAGATTATTTGAGAGGGCTATGAACAATGCTTGAGGTAACACTGGAGCCATGGCTGGATTTAGGTCCCTTTCACATTGCTCTGGTGCAGTTTCCCCGCAGCTCAGATACAGCGCAATGTACCCGCGGTTTTCATTTGGAATATCCACATTTCCCTTAGGCTTCTATAGATTGGCGATATCAGTGCATTAGTGCAGAAGTCCTGCATGCAGGGATTTTGGTGCACTTTCAGAAAACGCACCAACACTGCCTGATCTAATAGAAGTCTAACACAGTGAGACCTCTTGCTGCGATAAGCCATGCTAGTGGACACAGGAGATTATTGAGGTTGAAAACTAGGATTTCTACTGGGTGTTGCCTTTTATAATTATTGAACTTCCTAGACCACTAAATTCTTTCACTTGGATGGTCGTACACTGTAGGAAGATCTCCCTATATATTTATACATCAATATGGGACCTGTTTATGTAGAGAGATTCAACTCCTATAGCATCTTATTCGCATATATCCAGCTTTAACATCCACATGCATCATGTGACCTCAGTGATTCATGAGTGGCCTTGTTTGCGGCTTGGTGATGCCATGATTTTATGACTTTAAGTGCTAGCTGTTTATTTGTTGTTTCTTGCAGCATATTATTGATCCTACAATATATGCATCCCTGAGGAAGAAAAAAACACTACTTTGAAACTGCTTCTGTATCAACAAATCACAAGACAAAACAGAATTTTCAGTTATGTAATATTGGCAGGAGGGGGTAGGAGCTCCTTTATAGCTCATGCTAATAGTTCTTTATATGGGGTATATATACAATCAAAATCAATCTATAAACCGTATATTCACCTCGCAAATGAGATGTAAAAATATATGAAACAAGAAAAAAACATCTAACACCTGAAAAATATGCATAATAAACCAATCACCTAAATCAATAAGGGAGTGCATAGAATGTGTGGGCATGCAGCTGTCCTAATAGTGAATAATGCAATAATCAATTCATGGACCAATGATGAATAAAAGCAGCACAAAAACAGTTTTATATATATATATATATATATATATATATATATAACACTAGCAGAGTGAAAATATGACACAAAATATAACACTGTAAATATACACAAATATTTAAATCATTTCGCATAAGTCCACCAACTGAAAAATGAAGATTGTGATGAAGTGCAAAGTACTCATCAATCCACCGAAATCACCATGTGAGCAACATAATGATAATTGATTGAGTAAAGTGCACTCAGATATCACCATGTGCTCCAGAGGAAAACCTCCCCCAATTCAGTGGCACTCACCAGATATCGTGGTCCATCCAAACCTGATAGGCAATAGCGTTTATGGTGAGTGCCAGCGTAGTACAGATCATCAATCTCTAAGCCCTTCATCAATCAGAGACTGATATGATGGCGGGACATCCTCCAAACTACTTCATTCCGTAATCATGGAAAGTTGTAAAAGGAAACTAATAGCGTGAATTCTTTAAAAATCATTTATTGCAGGGCTTGAAAAAGCTGCTCGCCAAATGCGAGGAGAAATTCCTCTGTGGCGAGCGACGAGTGGCTGCAAGTGGTGAGCACAGATGAAGCATGGAGCGACTGCACCTGCGCTCCAAGCCTCATTGTGAAGCCGAGTTCCGGTTTACAACTTCTGGTTTCCGGATTCTGCGGCACCGCCGCCGATGGGACAGTTGCAGGAGAGGTCCGCTCTCCTCCGCTGAGAGGAGACACCCTCTCCACCGCCGCGGGGGACTCGGGGGGACAGTAAGTACTGTATACAACATGTCATATCACTATAATGGAGTACAGGGGAGCTGGGATATACATTACTGTGTACAGTTTTATATTTTGGAGTATTTATTCTAAAGAAAAATGTAATTTCATAAGCTTTAAGGGGGCGTGGTTGGGGCGGGGGTGGGGTTGGGGGCGGACCTGGGCAAGGTTGGGTGGGGCTAGTAGGTCTGGACTCAAAATTTTAACCCCTGATTTATTGGATAGAAAGTATTACACTCACATGAAATAAATCAAAGCATGCCAAAATATCCACAATAACCGTTAAGGGTATCTGTATATCACATGAAGCAAACGTCTCACCAGATCCTCCTTGCTGCACACGAGCAATACATCACTTTCAGCAATGGATGTAAGGTGGATGCCTCATTACAGAATACGTTGTGCGGCCCGACCCTGATACATGTTTCATCACCTGACTTTATCAGAGCGTTGAACCCTGACACTCACCATAAGCGCTATTGACTATCAGGTTTGGATGGGCCACGATATCTGGTGAGTGCTACTGAATTGGGAGAGGTTTTCCTCTGGAGCACGTGGTGATATCTGAGTGCAGGTTACCCAATCAATTATCGTTATGTTGCTCACATGGTGATTTTCGGTGGATCAATAAGGACTTTGCACTTCATCACAATTTTCATTTTTCAGTTGATGTACTTATGTTAAATGATTGAAATATTTGTGTATATTTACAGTGTTTAGTGTCATATTTTCACTCTGCTAGTTTTATATACAGTATATATATAATTGCTTTGCACTGCTTTTATTCATCATTGGTATATATACAATAACAGCCTATATTCAATGCTTTTTAATATATATATATATATATATAAATATATATATATATGTAACATATATATAGTAACATAGTTACTGGTCCTTCTGACCATCAGCTCTTTCGGGCACACAGCTTAGAGCCGCACACGACTCCTCTGGCCAAGTCCTCAGGCCATTAACAGTCTCTTGCAGACTTTCATACTCCGGCTGCCACCTGTAGCCTCTCTGACTCCTGTAGGAGACCTTCTGTCTCTTGGGTGGAGCCCTGAGGTATTCCCAAACCTCTATTATAAGGGCTGTGTGCACCTGGGCACAAAACCCCGACACTGAGTTGGAGATTCCATCCCGCCCAAGGCACTATGGAATCTCCAAACTAGGGAACCCCATCCAGGATTACCAAAACCTGGAGAAAGCTGCAAATGCAGTTTTCTCCATTCAGAACATATGCTCCCTAGTCCTGCATTCAGAGTCTCGTCCTGTCACTATATATATATATATATATATATATATATATATATATAGATATACAGTGAGGAACAGAAGTATTTGAACACCCTGCGATTTTGCAAGTTCTCCCACATAGAAATCATGGAGGGGTCTGAAATTCACATTGTAGGTGCATTCCCACTCTGAGAGACAGACTTTAAGAAAAAATTCAGGAAATCACATTGTATGATTTTTAAAGAATTTATTTGTCTTGCACTGATGAACATAAGTATTTGAACACCTATGAAACAGCAAGAATTCTGGCTCTCAAAGACCTGTTACTGTGCCTTTAAAAAGTCCACCTCCTACTCCACTCATTAATCTAACTTAGTAGCACCTGTCTGAGCTCTTTAAAGACACCTGTCCACCCTACAGTCAGTCAGACGCCAACTACTACCATGGGCAAGACCAAAGAGCTGTCAAAAGACACCAGAGACAAAATTGTGGACATCCACAAGGCTGGAAAGGGCTACGGGGCAATTGCCAAGCAGCTTGGTGAAAAAAGATCAACTGTTGGAGCAATTGTTAGACAATGGAAGAGGCTAAAGACGACTGTCAGTCTTTCTCGGACTGGGACTCCATGCAAGATCTCACCTCGTGGAGTATCACTGATGATAAGAAAGGTGAGGAATCAGCCCAGAACTACAAGGGAGGAGCTGGTCAATGACATGAAGAGAGCTGGGACCACAGTTTCAAAGGTCAGTCGGTAGAACACTACGCCGTCATGGTTTCAAATTATTCATTGCACAGAAGGTTCCCCTGCTGAAGTCATCACATGCCCAGGCCCGTCTGAATTTTGCCAATGACCATCTGGATGATCCAGAGGAGGCATGGGAGAAAGTCATGTGGTCAGATGAGACCAAAGTAGAACTTTTTGAGGAAAAAGAAGGATGAGTTACATCCCAAGAACACCATCCCTACTGTAAAGTATGGGGGTGGTAACATCATGCTTTGGGGGTGCTTTTCTGCGAAGGGAACAGGACGACTGCACTGTATTAGGGGAGGATGAATGGGGCCATTTAATGTGAGATTTTGAGCAACAACCTCCTTCCCTCAGTCAGAGCATTGAAGATGGGTCGTGGCTGGGCCTTCCAACATGACAACGACCCAAAGCACACAGCCAGGATAACCAAGGAGTGGCTCCATAAGAAGAATATCAAGGTTCTGGAGTGGCCTAGCCAGTCTCCAGACCTAAATCCAACAGAACATCTTTGGAGGGAACTGAAATTCTGTGTTGCTCAGCGACAGCCCCAAACCTGACAGATCTAGAGGAGATCTGTGTGGAAGAGTGGGCCAAAATCCCTGTTGCAGTGTGTGCAAACCTGGTCAAGAACTACAGGAAATGTTTGGCCTCTGTAATTGCAAACAAAGGCTTCTGTACCAAATATTAACACTGATTTTCTCAGGTGTTAAAATACTTATGTTCAGCAGTGCAAGACAAATAAATTCTTTAAAAATCATACAATGTGATTTCCTGATTAGTTTTTTTAAATTCTGTCTGGGAATGCACCTACAATGTGAATTTCAGACCCCTCCATGATTTCTAAGTGGGAGAACTTGCAAAATCGCAGGGTGTTCAAATTCTTCTGTTCCTCACTATATATGGACCTAACTGTACAATGTATTGATACAATGTATCTTCTGTCATGTGTCCCAGAAGACACCGGACCATTCACAAAGCGCAGCGCTTCTCGCGCATGCGCAGTGGGCACCCGGCTGTCACAGAAGCTGACGCGGGAAGAAGAAGGAAGGACAACTCCGCGGAAGTGGGAGCGGGTACCTGTCAAATTCAGGTACCTGTTCCCCCTCCCTCCCCAAAGGTCCGCAGTCTGTGGTAATCTTCTTTACTGTTTGCAGTCTCTGGTAATCTCCTTTACTGTCTGCAGTCTCTGGTCATCCCCTGTACTGTCTGCAGTCTCTGGTCATCCCCTGTACTGTCTGCAGTCTCTGGTCATCTGTACTATGTCCGCAGTCTCTGGTCATCTCCTGTACTGTGCCCGCAGTCTCTGGTCATCTGTACTATGTCCGCAGTCTCTGGTCATCTCCTGTATTGTGTCCGCAGTCTCTGGTCATCTGTACTATGTGCGCAGTCTCTGGTCATTCCCTGTACTATGTGCGCAGTCTCTGGTCATTCCCTGTACTATGTGCGCAGTCTCTGGTCATTCCCTGTACTATGTGCGCAGTCTCTGGTCATTCCCTGTACTATGTGCGCAGTCTCTGGTCATTCCCTGTACTATGTGCGCAGTCTCTGGTCATTCCCTGTACTATGTGCGCAGTCTCTGGTCATTCCCTGTACTATGTGCGCAGTCTGTGGTCATTCCCTGTTCTATGTGCGCAGTCTCTGGTCATTCCCTGTACTATGTCCGCAGTCTCTGGTCATCTCCTGTACTATGTCTGCAGTCTCTGGTTATCTCCTGTACTGTCTGCAGTCTCTGGTCATCTCCTGTACTGTGTCCACAGTCTCTGGTTATCTCCTGTCTTATTTCCGCAGTCTCTGGTCATCCCCTGTACTGTGTCTGCAGTCTCTGGTCATCCCCTGTACTATGTCTGCAGTCTCTGGTCATCTCCTGTACTGTCTGCAGTCTCTGGTCATCTCCTGTACTGTGTCCGCAGTCTCTGGTAATCTCCTGTCTTATGTCCGCAGTCTCTGGTCATCCCCTGTACTGTGTCCGCAGTCTCTGGTCATCCCCTGTACTGTGTCCGCAGTCTCTGGTCATCCCCTGTACTGCGTCTGCAGTCCATTGGTTCAGAATATTTTTTTTCTTGTTTTTCTCCTCTAAAACCTAAGCGCGTCTTATGGTCAGGTGCGTCTTATGGAGTGAAAAATACGGTAACTTTCCGGGCTCAGGGAACCCCTGCTAAAAATTACTGCATCTACAACTCATAATACATTAGTGTGAAGGTCAGTAGGAAAATGCTCCTTACACTTGTGGTTACTGGGATGAATTACCTCCTTGCAGATAGCTAAAAAGATCAATGGTGTCAGCGGGAACTTATCTGAGATGCAGAAATTGCTCAAGGAACCCCTAGCAACCTCGGGAGGAACCCTGGCTGAGAAACCCTGTTCTAGAGGTTGTCTCTTTTTCCTGAGTATTAGTCCTGTATAGTAACTTATTACATGATCTAGCCTTAGCCTTGTGACTGTATGACTTCTTGACTGTAAAAAATCCCTTATTGCCTGAACAATTGTGACTCCGTCTTAAAAACTGGCCATATGGGATGTATCTAACAGCATCCACACAATAAAAAAAGGATGTTGTTTAATATGTAATCACAGACCACACCTTTATGTTCTGCTATTCCTTGCCACATATTTGGGTGTTGTAAGCAGAAAAGTTTACATGGTTCTTCTTTATGATGTTACATATACTTATGTTCTTCTGCATTGGCTTTTGCCATTGCTATGGACTATGTAAGATGTAGTTTTTAGGCCTTTGTCCTTTTTAATTTAATAAAAATTTGTTATATTATTTATAAAGCATTATTTTTTTTCTCGTTCCCTGTAAAATCACTTCCACCTATTAGACCTTTTCTTATTTATTTATTTATTTATTTATGTATGTATGTATGTATGTATTTATTATTGTTTGAACTAGATGGACTTTGGTGTCTTTTTTTCAACCTGACTAACTATATACCTATGTACCATTTCATGGTGATAGAATGAAAGTGTTACTAAACCCAGGACCCTGAATTCACTATATCTGGTCTCCCACAGTACACAGAACATGGAAATGCAATTTTCTTTTAGTAAATATAAACTGCTAAATATCTTTTCTCATTGGCAGTTAGAGCAGTCTTGTGACTTCTATCCAGCAAAGCACTGGTTAAAGCTTGAAGGAGGAATTTTCATTCTGATTGTCCTATGAGGCTGCATGACCCCTGACCCTCTGTCTGGACAGTGCTTATTGGCCCTGTGCTGAACACATGCAATCTCCCAAGAAAAAAAAAAACTCTCTAGCAATGCACACCAAACTGAGAATGTGCAGCTTGCTCCCAAGTCTCTGTTCTATCAGCAGATGGATTGGGGACAGTGTAAAATGGGGAGGATCAGAGAAGATGGGATCAAACAGCCTTTTTACATGGAATGGAATGGATGGAATTAACCCATTAGGTTCCACAGTGAGTATAACAAGCATGCTTTACTGCATATACAGACTGATTTTACTGTTGTGGGTTTAGTAACACTTTAACCACTTCCTGTCCGGACACTTTCACCCCCTTCCTGTCCAGGCCAATTTTCAGCTTTCAGCATTATCACACTTTGAATGACAATTGCGCGGTCATGCAACACTTTACCCATATGAATTTTTTTAGCATTTGTTTGAGACAGATAAAGCTTTATTTTAGTGGTATTTTTTCACCCCTGGGATTTTTATTTTTTTTGCTATTTAAGTGAAAAAGTCCAAACATTTTGAAAAAAAGTGTTTTTCTCATAAAATTTTGCAACTAAATAATATGTCATCATAAATCTTGGCCAAAATGTATTCCGTTATCTTTTTAGTAAAAAAAAAAACAAAAAAACACAAATTGGTTTATAACCAAAAATTATAATTTAAAAAAAATTTTTTTTAATTTTTTTATATTATTTTTTTTTTTTTTACATACTGTCACCCTAGCAGTACAGTGTCACCATGGTGACACTGTACTACTTGTGGGGTGTGATGAAGATTTTTTTTTTTTTTTTTTACACTGATTGCTTTTACACCCATAAAGGCTGTAAAAGCAATCATTTCTCCTTCTCTCTAGCTGCATTCTTACAGCCATTGAGAACTACTGAGTGAGCTGTGATTGGTCACAGCTTGTCACATGGTACAAGGCTGTTGTGAATAGCCTTGTACCATGTAACATCTGTGATCATCCACAGATTTCACACGTAGTAAGCAATGATGTCACAAGTGACATCTTGCTTACTACTCTGCATATGATCACTGATTGGCCAATCAGTGATCACATGATTGGGACTTCACACAGAGGTCCCGTCCGACGATCGGTGTTCCACTATGTCCGGAGGACACAGCGGGCACCGGATTGCGGTGCTGCGCGCTCCAAGGGAGTGCGCACAACTAGAAAATGTGGGTGCCATTTATGAACGGCAACCCGCCCCTAGAGTGACACCGTCCTGCCATTTAAAAACAGTAGGCGGATGACAAGTGGTTAAGGTGTCTGTGCTACCTGTGTGGATATAAATGCTGGAATATCTTCCTGACTTTCATTAGAACTGAATTAGAATAAGGGCAGCACAGTGACTTAATAGTTTGCACTTCTGCTTTGCAGCACTAGGGTCCTTGGTTTAAGTCTCAACCATGCCACTTTCTGCATGGATTTTACATATAGGGACCTTAGATTGTGAGCTCCTTGAGGGCAGGGTCTGATGTGAATGTATAAATTGCTATTGTCTCTGAAATAATATATTCTAATTATTATTTTGGTATAATATATGCCTTGTCTCTTGCTTTTTATGTTACGGCCTTACCAAGCTGCTTACATACTGTCCAGCCACTGTATAATGTATGTGGCTATTGTCTCTGAGCTAATACAATCTATTGTTTATTTCAACATAAAAGTTTGGGTTGTGAAGTTGGGATCAGAGTGGCATCACTCAGAGTGGCCCTGTATTTTTAATAGTCGTTTCTCATTTTTATCCCACACCTGTCAAAATACCAGTGCTGGGACTCTTAAATAAATTCCACTTGGCTGCTCAATGAAGATAACTAGTACCATTGTTTACTCAGCTGCAAACCTGGATTCTGCTTGATCGAGAAATAGACAGCAGCAAGTATTTTTTTTTTTTTTACATTTATTCCTGTGCAGCACTACCAGATACTTTTGTAACTATTGCAGTGCTTACTGTGTCTTAACATCCCCCACCAGTAGGGGTGGATTTATTTATTATACTTTTTGGATGGTTAGTGACTTTTAATCAAATCTGTACAAGTGCTGACTGAATTTTATTTATTCAAAATAAAACCTGGCTAGTCTCTCTATTTTACATTGTAGCTTGAAAAATCCTTAAAGTGGTGCTATACTTGGCTCCAGTGATGCGGTGTAGAGATTCTAGCCTGGCTGAATTCATTGTTCGGGTAGGAATGACATCACTCCCACGCATGCATGGGAGTTCAGTCAGATTCGACATTGCCAGATTTGAACAGTGAGCTATTGTGTCTCAGATAATAAATACACTCTAATTTTTATTACAAGATAAAGCTACACAGGTAGCACAGACACCTTAAAGTGTTACTAAACCCACAACAGTAAAATCAGTCTGTATATGCAGTAAAGCATGCTTGTTATACTCACTGTGGAACCTAAGGGGTTAATTCCACCCATTCCATTGCATGTAAAAAGGCTGTTTGATCCCGCCTTCTCTGATCCTCCCCTTATTTCACTGTCCCCAATCCATCTGCTGATAGAACAGAGTTTTAGGCCTAAAAGTAGGATCAATGCCCCCAAGAAAAAATGTCCTAGTATCAATATAAGGTCCCCATAAATCCTCATTTGCATATTAGTGATGTGCGCATGCAAGCGTACCCATTACTCTTGTTGATCTATTTCAAATGTGTAAATGTTATTGAGAAATATGAGATAATAATATGAACGTTTTACTTGTACATTGTTTTATATGTTGTATATTCACAAGTAGCACCTGAAAAGTTCTATTGTTTTTTTCTGTGTTGGTATTGACGTTTTGTTAAACTTTCAAGACAATGCAGTGCGATACTGTGAAAACAGAAGCCTGCAAACTATACTATCAAACTGTTTTTCCACTGATCAGTTTGTACAACGTTGAGGGCTTTAGCTTTATTTCTTTAAGTAAACTTTCCTATATCTTTTAGATTTGTTGTGGCTGCTGCGGTACTTCCACCAGTCAATTATGGTTAGTTACTGCTGAAATAAAAAATCAGGTTTGGGGGATAAAACTACCTTAAAGAAACCTTTTAACCATGCTGTAATAAATCAGATTTCAGTGCTGTGCAGCTGTATTTAATCTAAGCAATAATGTAAAGTGGAAAAAATCTATTTTACAAGCAAAACTCAAATTGATTCTAAAGGATTTATTTTTAACCACTTGCTTCCCGCCCTATAGCAGTAATACTGCTACAGGGCGGCAAAGCTGCACAAAGTCAAGTATATATGTGATTTGCAGTTCCAGGTAGGGGGGTGCGTGCCACCATTGGCAGCTACGAATGTCAATCACCGGGTCCCGGCCAGAGATTCTCCACCCACACTTGGCGATCGCCGAGTAACACTGACTGGGGAGAGACCTGTGTGTAAACAACACAGGTTTCTCTCCTGCCAGCAATAACATGCTCCTGTGTATTTCTCTGCACAGCAGAGAAATACACAGCAGCATGTTTCCCTGGCAAAACACACACCGTACATCATGTAAAAGAGTACACAGCACACAATTAACCCTTTGATCGCCCCAGATGTAACCCCTACCTGCCCAGTGTCATTAGTACAGTGTCAGTGCCAGGGGCGGACTGACAACTCATAGGGCCCCCGGGCAATATGGGATCATGGGGCCCCTGTTTCCTTGCCCAAACTCAAAAAAGCCTATGAAAAGGTACCAGGGGCATCTCATGGGGCCCCCTCCTGACCCCGGGCCCTCGGGCAGTGCCCGAGTTTCCAAATGGTCAGTCCGCCCCTGGTCAGTGCTTTATTAGCACTGATCACTGTATTAGTGTTATTCGGATGTCAGTGGAAGTGGAAGTGTCAGAATGCCTGCCGCAGTCCCGCTATAAGTCACTGATCGCTGCCATTACTAGTATAAAAAAATTAAAAATTCCAGTGTATATATACCACCATTTGTAGACGCTATAACTTTCACGAAAACCAATTAATTTACACGTATTGGGATTTTTTTTTTAGCAAAGGCATGTAGAAGAATACATTTGGTCTAAATTTATGAAGAAATTAGATTTTTACATTTTTTTTTACTGGATATGTTTTAAGTAAAAAATGTGGGTTTTTACTCAAAATTGTAGGTTTTTTTTTTGTTTATAGCACAAAAAATAAAAACCGCAAAGGTGATCAAAATACCACAGAAAGAAAGCTCAATTTGTGGGAAAAAGGACCGAGGAGTTGTTAGTTAAAGTAGTGCAGCGCCGTATTGCAAAAAATGGCCTGGTCAGGAAGGGGGGTAAATCCTCTAGAGGGCAAGTGGTAATAATAACCATGTCATATTTACCTGCTCTGTGCAATGATTTTGCACAGAGCAGCCCTCTTCTGGGGTCCTCTGTAGGCCTATTGATTTCTCCCCCCTTCTGAGTGCCCCCATAGGCAGTGACTTGCTATGGGGTCACTCTTGCAGGCTCGCTTCTGAGCCACACTCTGTGTGTCTATTGACACACAGATAGCGGCTGGGCTCTGCTCCCCACTCCCCCTTCTCTCTTTATTGGCTGTGAATGACAGCAACAGCAGCAAATGGCTCTGGCTGCTTTCTCGATCTCCAGTGAGGGGAGAGAGAGCCGAGAGAAATGCTGCTCTCGGACACAGTGCTGGATCAAGATCTGGTATTTAGGGGGGCTGAGGGGGAGCTGTACACAGAAGGTTTTTTTATGTTAATGCAGAGAATGCATTGAGGTAAAACATCTTCTACCTTTAGAAACACTTTAAAGGCACTGCCCAAGCAATACAGTATATGTCAAAGGATTAGGCAGGCCATACATGGTTCCAATTTCCGAACAAATTTTCTTTAGAAAATCAAAAATTTTGTAATCCAATGGTGCCACCAATGATTTCGAAATTTGAACAACCAAGCCTTCAATTTCCCCTCGTGTTTCTACAGAAAAGAAATTTTCGTAGCCAAGAATTTTCATTTTTTTCCAGGTCACAGCTCACTCTCATTTCTTTTTCGATTCCATTTCTCACACGATTCTCCTGTCATTGATTATTAATTCCTTCGTTGTTCAAAACATTTCCAACATGCTCAAATTCGATGGTCGCTCAACAATCGGTTGTTGCTGCGGCCCACTAATGATGCGAAATTCGAACGAAATATCTTAGAAAAGATATTTGAAAAAAAATTATTTCAGAATTCGACCTGTGTATGTCCAGCTTTATTGTTTTTCCCATGTTGCCCTCGATGTCACATTAAAATTACCCTCTCCTCACTCTATGGAATTTAAAAAAAAAGTTTTTTGCATTGTTACATGTCTCCCATGGTAATGCCCAGTTACCCATGCCCTTTGCCCGACACCCCCATGCCTATCAACTTTGAATACTCAGGCAGATTCGCTTATCCATAAATTTCACCTATTGATCTGCTGTTAACACAATTCCTATCCTAAGGTGACATTGCTTACTATCTGTACTGTATCAATGGAGGAGAAGATTTTAAATCCTAGGAAAGGAAGTGTGTTTTGGCTACAGGACACATCATCCTCTTTTCCATAACAAGGCGGGGATGTTCTATAATCTACATAGGCTCTTATCAAACAGATCTAACAAAAAGCTTTCAATGGTACATTGACAGAAGAAGAAGCATAAAATAAGAGAAGTTCACAGAGTTATGTCTTTTAATCTTACAGTAATCACCAGCCTATAATAAGTAATATCCTGTGCTGTAATCTTACTCAACTAACTTTTACATACAAAATACTAAACAAAACAGCTAAAATAAGGTGTATGCATTAATTCCAGCTGTGAAACTTATCTTAGTAAATTGAAAAAAATTTGTTTGAATTGTAAAAACTAAACAAAAAACACTTGTAAATAAAAATACCTGCATGCATTATTCTTTTCTGAGCTGAGCCATTTCTGTCATAAATAAGTGATTTTTGGGGGGCAATTTACATCTGTGTTGTAGGAACACATGTATAAACACACGTTACATACGTTGACACATTGTGGTACCATTGATTTTGAATAGCAACCCAACGCACATGTGCTGCAATGCATGGCAAAACACTAGAGTGGGTTGCGGTGCGTTGTGACAAACGATTTGTGACGCCTGATTTTTGGGATTTTTTGGTGCGTCGAAAGCCCATTGATTCAGCAGGCTGTCTTAATGCAACACATATTAACATGTGTTAACGCACAAATTTAAATTCTCTTTAACTACTTGCTGACTGTTTTACTGCAGCAGGGCAGCAGCTACAGGCACCTCGGCATACTGGTACGTCGTTGCTTGCTGTCTGGTTCGCGGGGCGTGTGCACACCACTGTCCGCCTATTCCCCTGTGATTTGACACAGTGGGAGTTCATCAACAGATCCCAGCCAATGAGTCATGATCAGGATCTGCTGATCAGCTTTGTCAAATCACAGCCTAGAGCTCTGTGTTGGTAAACAACACAGAGCTCTATCCATGTGCAATGGCAAAGCGGCCTCCCCGTGCTGGATCATGTACTTAGTATGTGATCTGCACACTGTGCAGCCGGGGTGTGCTGTGATTTGTTACAGTACATGCTGATCACTGGGTCCCAGCCAATGATTGATTACTGGGACCTGCTATTCATCTCAGTCTTTCACCAAACACAGATTGCCCACTGCACTATATCAGTCCCTGTATAAGTCACTGACCACCGCCATTAATAGTATAAACATAAATAAATATTCCAGTATATATCCCATAGCTTATATATACTATAGCTTTCACCCAAACCAACCAATATACACGTACTGGGATTTTTTTTTAACCAAAAAAATTATTTATTGGATATGTTTTATAACAGAAAGTAAAAAAATATATATTTTTTACAAAATTGCTTATATCACAAAAAATAAAAAAAACCCAGTGGTGACCAAATACCACCAAAAGTAAGCTCTATCTGTGTGAAATAAATTACCGTATATAAATTTAATTTGGGTACTGCATTGCATGACAGTACATGACATTAGTACAGTGAGGAACAGCAAAAAACAGCCTGGTCGGGAAGGGGGTAAATCCTTCCGGAGGGCAACTGGTTAACCACTTAAGCTCCAAAAGACCAGGCCATTTTTTGCTATTTACCACTGTGCTACTTTAACTGGCAATTGTGCGGTCATGCATTTTTCCCCACAAATAGATTTCTCTTTTGGTGCTATTGACCACCACTGTTTTTTTTTCATTTCTTAATATAATTTCCATAAATGAAAAAAGACTGTCAATTTTGAAAAAAAATACAATATTTTTTACTTTCTGCTATAAAACATATTCAATAAAAGACAATTAAAAAACAATGTTCTTTACAAAAGTAGACCAAAATGTATTCTGCTATATATGTAATAAGTGTTTATTATTTGGTTTGCATGAAAGTTATAGCGTCTACAATCTATGGGATATATACTGGAATTTTTTTTTTTATGTTAGTGAGGGTGGCAATCAGAGACTTTTAGTGGGACTGTGACTCTACGGCGGGCAATCTGACACTATGTAGGAACTGACTAACTGACACTGTTTTGTTAGGGTTTGGGGGTTGTATATGATAGGTGCAAAGAAAGATCACACAAATACTTATAAGTAAACCATTTATTACAAGTAATGACAGATACAGATAAAGAAAAAGAAAATATAACAAGAATACTTAACTAAAGATGCTGTTTCCGCCATGGGTCCCTCCATTATATGGCGTGGCCAATGATCAGAATAGACACATGCTCAACACATGCTCTAGGTCCAGACAAATATTTCCAGTTTAGCTGTGTGTTATATACTGGACTTGTGTGTAAGCAATTGACAACCCACCCCCCATGCAAAAGGAGAGCAGTGGTCTGGCTTGTCCAAATAGTCACATTCCTTTGGTGTGAGTCATCTAAAGTGACCATCCTTGTCTCCTTATTAGATATTGTGAGCCAACAATAATAAGGAAATATAAAATATACAATTTCCCCATCAGACACTGACATGTCCAGTGACACTAATATAGTGATCAAGGCTAAAAGTATACACTGTCACTGAACTAATGACACTGGCTAGGAAGGGGTTAACATCTAGGGGCAATCAAGGGGTTAATTGTGTGCCTAGCAAGTGTTAATGTGTTTACTGTGTGCTACTTTGTGCAACAGAACAATTTATTTATTTTCCCTGTTAACAAAGCCATGGATCCCTCTTTAAAAGAGAAGTGCAGGAATGTAAAACTACAAACATATATGCTCTCACCTAGATTGCTACAGCTTTGATCAGGTGCTGCAGCTGTCCCCTGCCGGCTCTAAGCCCAATAACTGAGCAATCAAAGACCGCTGATCGTTGAATTTTCAGGTCCACACTGAGCAGAGAGCAGTGCCTGACAGCCACTGCTCTCTTCTCTACAACTCCATTGCTCACTGGAGCACCAGGCTGTGGAGGGGGCGGGAGTGGCTGGTCTAACGGAACTGACCCAGACTGCGCTTGAGTACCTCCATTAGAATACCGCTTCCCCGTCCGAACACCGACAACAGACACCACAGCCGACCATACAAGACTAGATGACACCAGTCTGTCTGAACATGGAACTCTTTATTTTAAACTCAAATGGGATTTTTATACAGTACACACTGAGATTGATCACATGATCATATGCAAACGCAGCTATATACAGAAATAGACTTAACACTCTAAACAGTAAGTTAATTAGGTTAGCTAGCTGGGTGATTGAAACAAAAGGTGAATGGGAATTCACACCTAGACAATGGTTTGATGAATTAGGATCTCACTACAGAACAGATGGTCTGGCTCCTTCAATTCACATGTCTAGTTCAGAATCAACAACCAGGAATAGTCTTCATATGGCTGGTAAATATTACTGTCCCATCTGAAGTAATTCCAACCGCATTCTCAGTGTCCATAAGTCACCCTGTGCCCCTAAGAGATACAGGGTGACTTGCACATAAGAGGGATATGGGGAGCAAAGACAGGGGTCTCCCAACCTCTGCAAAGTAAGCTGGGTTCCATAAGCCCCCCACCCAAAGTGACTCCCATCACAGCTGGCTCAGGCTGTCTGTGGAACACTGAGGTGCTGAGCCAGCTGCTGATCAGGCATCTGGGTGGATTCCAACATTATTGTAGGGAACTCTGCAGAGCCTGCACTGGCTCTGTGATGTCAGCCAACAATGGGCTTTAGCCTGCTGTAGGCTGAATCTGGGTAACTGGAGTGCAGAATGCAGAAGCTTTGTCCATTCTTCTCCTTTAAGCTCTTCCCTACTGCACTATGGTGTCCTTTTATGAAACAGAGATCATCGGAGATCCTGGGGATCGTTGCTGATCTCAGATCATTAGTGGTTTAGGAAACAGACCAGCAGAGAACATGTTTTCCGCTGATCATCTCAGCACACAGATGGTCAGTGTATGACGGAGCGATAGACCAAACACGAATTCTTCTGCGCTCTAGGACCCAGGCAGGTGGCAAATAGATGGAACCAGAACTGGAAAAACAGCGACCACCAGTGCTTCAAAGGTTGTGCAGCTCCAAACAAGGCTGGGGAAGCCCGACCAACACTGCAAAGCGAAATAAAAACGAGAAGCGCATAAACCTTGCGCATTACCTCAGTAAACAGAAGTTTATTAAAAAGAAAGGTACTCACAAACAGCGAATAAAATCAGGCATGTAAGTCCTCACAGGGACTTCAGAGATAGAGGGCCAGCGCGAGTCCCATCGTGGGGGTAAGCACTCAGTTCATCTGACGCGTTTCGAAGGCCAGACCTTCTTCATCAGAGCTGCATGCCTGATTTTATTCGCTGTTTGTGAGTACCTTTCTTTTTAATAAACTTCTGTTTACTGAGGTAATGCGCAAGGTTTGTGCGCTTCTCGTTTTTATTTCGCTTTGCTATGAAGGAGCGATGTCAGCCCTTCACTGGCTATCTGTGTTCTCCCTCCAGATTCTCCAGCCCAGAGCTAGAGAATCGTGGGGAACCGCAAACGAAGCAGCGGTAATTTACTGCTGCTTAGTAAATGTGTTTGACTGATCTCTTACTGTAATCTCGCCAGATTATAGTAAAAGCTGCCGTTTTCCTGCGTTCAAAGCGTTTGTAGATCGCTTCTCCGAATGAAGGGGAAGCGATCTACACCGCTTCATAAAAAGGCATTCAAAGGAAAACTCTCTCCTCTGAGAATGCCGGAGAACTGAGCAGCGGTCATTTGCCACTGCATGATAAAAGGACACCCAAAGCCGAAAGTCGGCTACAGCACAGTTGTCTAGTTCTGGGACAATGCCCATAGACGTCATTCCAGAACACGCCCCCTGCGTGCCCCCTGCGCAACCCCAGTGGTGCGCTGCTGGTCATGTGATATGGTAAACGGACAATCACAGCCTTTTACCATGTGATAAGGGGCAGACTGACCATTCAGGCACTCGGGCACTGCCCTAGGGCCCGGGGTCAGCCGGGGGCCCCATGAGATGCCCCTGGTACCTTTCATTGGCTTTTTTTGGGTGTGGTTTGAGTGTGGGCGAGGACACAGGGGCCCCATGATCCCCTATTGCCCGGGGACCGCATGAGTTATCAGTCCGCCCCTACACGTGCTCAGCCGTGTCCAATGACACAGATCACCGTGTAAATACAGTTGCCGGTTATCGGCTGCACTTTCCTCACGCTATCACAGCATGACTTGGCAGATATCTGTGCAACGCCATGCAGAGAATTCTATGCAAGCTGCACCTGAAATCGCAAAAAAATAGCGCAGGAACCTTTTTTTTCAAATAGGTATGGCACAGCGAAATCGGAGTCACGCTTGAACAGTTCCTTTGCCAACAAAAAAGTGCGACTGTCAAATCGCATGACAAGTTGCATGGGTGTGAACCAGGGCTTAGTGCTCTTTATTGAGACAAGTAAACACTGTACAGGGATATGCTTTGTTCATATATCATGTCTGAGGTTTACAACCGCTTCAAATGCCATTTGCCTATCATAAAGTATTGATCACACATTTTATCATTTTTAGGAGAATATCATCATGAGATACAATAATCCATCTTTGTGAATGGTCCTTATAGAGCAGATAACTGAACATTGCTTCTGAAGGGACCGTGTGCATTTATACTTCTCTTCACGAGGCTCTTTGTACCGAAGTTTCCAGTACAAGTCTTCTATTTAGCTGGAGGCTGATACTTTCCTCCCAGTCCCTTGACTCTGTGTATGTGTCTTACAACCGCACCCACCCAGCAATAGTTCTCATTCACTTCTCCCCCTGGCCGAGCACACATCTTTGTCTAGGGGACAGAGAGGTAAGTACTGACACCTACACTGACCAATCTTTACACAATATCACTGCAGACACATCTGTACAGGATTGCATTCACCCACATTATGATTGTGAGCTCACAGAGTCTTGGATCTTATATTTTATAAATGTTGTGACTTGCAAAACATGTGCAAAACTCAGTGATGTTGTAGCATTACTTTTTCTTATTATTATTCTTTTTATATTTGTTATGAAGATAGGGGCTGTGGTTGAATGCAGTTCGGGACAAGGATGTGTCCAGATGTTGATTACAAGTAGTACACTTTGGATACATGCTGCACTTAATGTACTATGATACTACAGTATGTAGATCAGTGTTTGTAAACTTTGGATGCAAGCTGGAAAAAAATGTACAATACTATGCAGATCCTTGTTGTATAGTTTGGATACAAGTTACAAAAAATATATGTACAATGATAGGATAGATCAGTGTTGTACACGTTTGATACACGCTGTAGTAAATATGTCCAATGGTACTATATTATGTAGATCAGTGTTGTACACTATGGATACAAGCTGTAGTACATATATACACAAATATATTTTACAGATCATTGTTTGTAAACTTTGGGAACAAGTGGCTGTGAATATACTGTATGTATACTATGTAGATCAGCGCTGTACACATTGAATACAAGCTGTAGTAAGCATATGTGCATTGACACATATGCTTACTACAGCTTGTATTCAATGTGTACAGCGCTGATCTATATTGTATACATACAGTATATTCACTGTGCAACTGCGCATAGTAACCAATCAGCTTCTAGATTTTTTTTTTTTTGTCAGATCAGTGTTGTACACTATGGATACAAGCTGTAGTAAGATTATGTACAATGATATACTATGTTGTTCAGTGTTGTACACTATGGATACAACCTGCAGTAAGTTTATGTACAATGATATACTACAGTGGTCTCCAAACTGTGGCCTGAGGGCCAGATGCGGCCCTTTGCTTGCTTTTTATTTGGTCCGTGGGGCACTGCTTTATCCACTGATCCCACCAATAGGGCATAATGCCCTCCACTACCACCAATGGGGCATAATGCCCTCCACTACCACCAATGGGGCATAATTCTCTCCACTGACACCGATGGAGGAGCACAAATCCTCACAATGACATCAATTATAGGGCACAATTCCTCACAATGACACCAACAATCAGGCCCAATGACACCAATGATTGAGCACGATTCCTCCCAATGACACCAACAATGGGGTGCCATTTCTCCCACTAAAACCAAAGAAGTGGCGTGGTTTATTCCTGCTGACGTCAGGACCTTTTCTACTACCAATGTCCACAGTCTGGCCTCCCTAAAGTCTGAAGGACAGCAGACTGGCCCTTTGTTTAGAAAGTTTGGAGACCCCTGATATGCTATGTAGATCAGTGTTGTACACTATGGATACAAGCTGTAGTATGTTTATGTACAACTAGAAAATATGTAGATCAGTGTTTGTAAAGCTGCAGATCAAAGTTTAGACTGCTGGTGTTTGCTGTATTAGCTTGCCTATAGAATAGTTTTATCAACATTTCCGATTTATGGTTTACTCAAAGAAACTGAAAGCTACAAAATTTGCGAGGCAGTGTTTATGGTGCAGGTTGGTTATTAAATTCAGTAAATAACTTTGAGGACATTTAAATGGTGTATTTTAGCACAAAGACACCGATGATTCTAAAGTGTAGTTATTGCATTTGCTGGAATAATAAAACCTGATTGGTTGCTGAAGGTTGCAACTCCACTTTTGGACCAGAGTTCATAAATGAGCTACTGTTTAGGATACCAGGGACTACAGTGGGTGTGTACCAGTGTTTTATGTGGAAAATATTGAATGCTTTGCCTATGCACAGAGGGGGATCTGCATATACAATGAATGATTTTGATGAATTTGATCTTGTGTGCGTAATCCCAGGTTCACACTAATGCGGTATGCAAAAGTATGATAGGAAGTGGCATGGCCAGTGATGGGCAATAATATGATAGGAAGGGGCAGGGCTAGTAATGGGGCATTAGCATGGTAGGAAGGGGTATGGTTAGTGATGGAGCAATAGTATGGTAGCATGGGGCAGGGCCACTGATGGCGCAACAGTACAGTAGGAAGGGGCAGAGCCAGTGAGGGAGCAATAGTATGGTAAAAAAGGGCAGGGCCACTGATGGGGCAATAGTATGGTAGGAAGGGGCAGGAGCAGGTAGCTGTTAAGTACTGGCACCCAGGTTTTTTGGCTGTGGAGGGGTGCTGTATTTGGTATGAGGTGCACCATGCATGCACTAGGATGTGCTTGCCAATCAAAAATCCAGGTTTAATGAAAAATTATTACCACGGATTTACTTTCAGCTCTGAGTTAGCGCTGGTCCTAGTTACAGCATTGGCTAGCAGGTCACTCTGCTGCTTGGCAAACTCATTCGTTTCATCAAGCTCATACAGTAGGGAAACCCACTTTGTTGCCTGCATATGGCTCATACAGTAGGGAAACCCACTTTGTTGCCTGCATATGGCTCATACAGTAGGGAAACCCACTTTGTTGCCTGCATATGGCTCATGCAGCAGGGAAACCCACTTTGTTGCCTGCATACCGCCACTTACAATGTGTTTTTCAGCCTGAGATTATTTCAAAACGTTGGGATCCTGTATTTAATACTGGCTTTCCACACACCACACTCACATCAGCTTTAGTAAAGGGAAGGGATTATGACCATAAGTGGACAAGTAATGCAATAGCTGGCACCAGGCCATTGTACAATCTGCTCTGCTGTGTGTCTGGCAAGGCGAGCATAATTCTTGTTTTTCTTTAAACTTGCATTTCATTTTCTATACAAACGTGTGTGTGTAAAATAAATATATATTTAAATGTATATTTAAAATGGCCTAGTGCAGTTTCAGGGAAAAAATCTAGAGTCATTTCCTTAAGAACAAAAACACTGTTAGGAGTATTTAGTAAATATGCAGTGCTATGTGTGATATAACCCAAACAGTGAAAAGTGCAGAATTGAATGTGAAAGTATTTTGTACAACAAAGATACAACACTAAAAAATTAAAGGATGAAATGTGAATAAAGTTCAAAGTGTGTGAACACCGTTGTGATGTTCAATTCCAAAAGGAGTCACCATAATGTTTATAGAGTGTTAAGAATGACAATCCATGACTAATAAACTTGTTCAGTGATCTACCACCTCTGAACACCATACACGCTTACCAGAGCAAGGGGCCCCACATACAGTAAGTATGGCGTCAAACCAGCATATGGGATTCCAAAGCTGCCGATCAACAGGTTGAACCCATCTAGTTGGACTCCCACCACTCTCTGTTCACAAGATCAGACACTCCCACAGAATTTATATGGGCATTGATGGCAATCATAAACCAGCATCAGATAGCAAGGACATGTGTGAAAACTCTATCCACACAGCTCCGAACCACCCACTGACACCAGGACTGCCCCGCACACTTCTTCCAGCACTTCCAATCACCTACACTGCCATGTCTCTTTTTGTGGTGACACTAATACCAGTATGCCTAATTTGTGCCTTTTTGTTTATTTACTCTTCAAATCATCAAACCTGAGCACTTTGGAACCCTGAAGGTATTGATTATATTTACTTTTTGAACCCTATTGTGCCGTTTACTTTCAGATAACCTGCCTAGCCCCCCTTAGTGTAACATATCCTGCCCCAGCCTAGATGCAGGCTTGCCTAAATCTTAAAGCTGCAGAATTTCCATCTGGCAGCCAGATTACTCCCTGCTGCTGGCCACGCCTGCACAATGGGTCCTCGTAAATCTCTATGGGTTGTCTCCTGAGTGTCTCTAACCTTGACTTCACAGGCATTGCATGAAAGATTAGGCTACACTGGATGAAATGGGCTGCGGATGTCAAAATCAAATATTTGTGTAGAATGGGAGAGGGTTAGATACTTTAGACTGGGGAGCTAGGTAGGCTGAATTGGAGCAATTATCCTTTAAATTTAAAGTGGACTTTCCATGTCTACTTTTTTGCAAGCTCCCTGCCACTCCCTCAATGCAAATTTATATAAAAAGCTATTTGTAAACCCAGATTGTCTGAGAAAATAAATTTTGCCCAGGCCTCTGACATTTCCAGGAGGCACAGGTGAACTTATCATGCCTTCCTGAAGGACTGAGAGCTTAAAATCCAGCGATAATGCACCCAAGCTCACTGCAAGAGTGCATTATTGTGGGATTTCTAGGGCCTAGCTATCCAAGGAGGCAGCAGTGAGGCGCAGTGTTGTCCTCCCAGAAATATAGAAAGCCAGGACCAAGGTAAGAATTTTTTTCCCCCAGTTGATCTATTTAAAGCCATGTGTATTGGGATGGCAGGGGGCTTGCAAAAAACAGATCTTCTATTTTAGCTTTATAGGAGAAGTAGAGCCAAAGCTCTTTTGTGGGTTACAGGAGAGCACTTAGTTTACTCCTGTGACTTATATTCAGCTAGCAGCAGGTTAAAATCAGCTGTTGGCTGAGGTAACTCAGAATGAGCCACTGAGAGCCTAAACCACTCCCAACCCTCCACAGCCTGGCATTCCAGTGAGCACTGGAGGGCAGAGTAGAGAATCGGTTGTCAGTGACAGCTCTCTACCCACTGAAGAATGAGAACTGAGGTGTTTTTTTTTTTTTTTGATCACTCAGTTCTTGGTGTAGAGGCAGCGAGTCGATGCTGCATTGACCTAGGTGAGTATGTATTTTTGTTTTATTTAAAGGATAAGTTCACCTTTTTTTACCAAAAATATTAAATACACATTTATTATTTTTGGTTGCAGGAGACTGTAAACCATTGCATCAGCTATCAGCAGATCACTGGTGCCATGCAGATCTCTTGCAGGTCTGTCAGTATATCTGCTTGCCCATACGAGATGTATATACTGACAGGAAGAATCAAAGAACTACCACGGCACTCCACAGGGCTGTGGTAATTCATTGAGAACTACAAGCCGGCAGCCGCTGTCGTTAAGGCTCCATGTACACGGGACGTTTGGAAAACACTTCTGAACGATGGAAACTGACTGCTGGAAAACGTACGTTAAAAAACGGGGTTTAGAAGTGTTTTTTAAAGATAACAGGAGACCTTCCAACTACTTCAGACATTTTGAGAGAAAGAGAGAACAGAAGCAGAGAGAGCAGTATGGGTTGAGATGACCTGTCTTTTCTGGTTGTATTCACTATGGATCCCATCATGAGCATAATGCAGCACATTCTACCATTTTTTCCTTCACGAAGAACCTGGAACTGACTGCGCTGGTGTAATAGGTCCATTTGAATACATGGAAAATGCTTTGCATGCATTTCTGATGATGAAAAAAGGCTCTGGACAGCATTTGGATATGGAAAAGTTAAAAAATGCTTCTAAACGCAAATGCTTATAAACGCGGTTAGCCGCGTTTACACGCATTTGGCGTTTGAACCGCTGAAAATCTACTCCTGAACGCAAGTTTGGTGTGTTCAAAAAAACAACTGTAAACTAAACTGCCTGTAAACGACTGTGAACATGGACACATAGGAAAACATTAGGGTGAGTTCAGGGGCTGCTGAAAAAAACGCAGAAAAGCTCCTGAACGTCAGTTTATCAGCTGCAGTGTACATGAACCCTAAGCTGCTGACACTTTTATGATTTGCTTCGGATTTGTTTTCTTTATGTTGGACTTCTGCTTTTTTAAAACAAAGGGTCTCTTTTAGTGTATTTTTTATTTTTTTTGCAGTGGAAAGCACTCTATGAATGGAGCAGATACATCTCTCTATTCCTTTCAACCACTCACCCTCTATTGATGGAGTACTTTTACATTGATGGTTTTTTTGATGATTGCTATAGTACAGCTTCTGTGATAGAAGATGGGGTGGAAGGAATGGGCATAGCTGGCACTCTTGACATGTGTTTGAGGCTAACCCCTCCAGCACCGGATGAATATGGCTTCAGGGGTATGGAGGAGGGGAAACAAAGGATGGAAGATTTCAATTAAGAGTAGCCACCAGCACAAAGGACACTTCTTATTCAATAGAAGTGTGCTGATTTTTAGAGAGAAAAAAAAACTAGTCCCTGACATGCCCTGAGCATGGGAATGTGGATATGTGGATCTAAAGATACCCATACCATCCATTTCTGACTCTGATCACTATGGGGATCCAGGTGTGTGAAAGTGTTGCGTGCTCCAGCATATCTGAGAGTACCATGCAGCCATCGCTGGACTACGTGCTGGAAGTGGCTGCAGGAGATCAGCAGTGCTGAAATGTAAACAAGAAATAAAAAATGAATAAAACAAGTGTTTTTTTTTTTTTTTCTCTCCATCTGCGGTTAGGGTTTCTATCTACGGTATTTATTAATACTTGTATTAATATTTAAGCTTAGGTATTTTATAAAGTATAATAATTCAGTATTTTTTTTAGGTTTCTTCTTCTTATTATAATACAGGATTTATATAGCGCCAACATTTTGCGCAGCGCTTTACTAAATTAAGGTAGACAGTTACAATACAATTTGGTACAAGAGAAAACAGATTGCCCTGCTCGTTAGAGCTTACAATCTAGGAATATTGGTTTTAACATTGTTATTATATTATTTTACAGGATTTATATAGCACCAACAGTTTGCACAGCGCTTTACAAAATGGAGGGAGATGGTACACTTAGAGTACAATTCAATACAAGAGGGATCAGGGGGGCCTGCTTTTTAGAGCTTGCAATGTAAAATCTACTTTACATTCCATATTTAGTCATTGCTATCTATACTGTTTTGCTCTGTATATACTTAGACGGGGTTGCATGGCTGTTCTGTATGTAATCCCCTGTAAAATAATAACCTAGTGTACTGCAGCTGTCATTTCAACAATGGTTTCTAAAAACAACAATAATAAGTTTACTGAACAAAACACGATTCTTATACCGCTACACGTGAAGATATTTAAAAAATATAAATATAAAAATGAAAGTCATTAGAGCAAACACAATGTTTTTTTTCTAACAATATGCAGTAAGAAATGTAACTGGATGATCTACATTTGAAATGTAAACTTCTGAAGGTATTCAAATGGTTTCCTGTTTGGGGTTTGGTGGGGGATGCCTGCTGAGCTAAAACACTCCTATGTTTATCTATCACAGCTTGTCTAGTGGCAGAGGTTTGCTGGTGATTAGTGCATTCTTTGGATGGTTTACAGTTAGGCCTATTTTATAACAATTTAAAAACTATTTACTGGTAGACCGTATCAGTGAAATTGGTCAGTAGTTGTGTGAGTATCTCCTGATTCACTGAGTTCTCAAAAACAACTTCCAGACAGAACACGAGTCTGTGCTGAGCTGCATGTTGACACAAGCTGGTTCAGTACAGATTGGGAAAGCTATATTATATAACTATAGTAGGAAAATCGGAATGTGGAAAACGATCTGAAAATTCATAATAGTCAGAAGATTAATCTGCAAAGTGAAATAAACTGATTGGAACAAAAGAAAATATAACTCCAGAAAAAGTAAACAAATGTCTATTTAGGGCAGGGGCACTCATCCTGTGGCCCGTGGGCCGGCGCTTATCCTGTGGCCGCGGGCCGGTGCTCAACCTGTGGCCCATGACTTCAAATCAGGGGAGTGCATGCCTGAGGTTGGCAACTTATTGATCGTGATCTGAGCTTCCCAACCCGCCATCTGGGACCATGAAGGGAGTAGGAGACATGTAAGCTGATTCTTCCTCTGTAGCGCCAGCTCCTGTCCCAGGCGGAGTGATACCTAGTGCACACCGTCTCCAAACCTAGTGCACTCCGTCTCTAATCCTTTAGCAGCCTTGAGAGTGATGCCAGCAACAGATGCAAGAGGAAAAGGACCGTGTATTCAACAACTCATACACTGGACATAATAGCTTTTGCAGTGGACATATTAGCACCTATAAAAGGGTTAACACCTTTTTAGGCTGTTTTCACATTGTTCTGTGGGTGCAACGCAGGGCACCTGTGGCTTTCCTCCAGGCTAGCTGCACGGAGCCATAGACTTCTACTATATTCTGTGGGTTTGGTGTGCTTTCAGAAAGTGCACCACACCTGCAAGATGTAATAGAAGTATATGGCAAAGCGCAGCTAACCCACAGAAAAGCTGCAGGTGCACTGTGTTGCATTGTGGGTAAATCAGAGCATCAGTATGAAGGCAGCCTTATAGGGGGCCCAAGACAGTAAGGGCTCATTTAAATATACAGTGTGAAGGGCAGTAAAGCCTGTAAAGTTCATTGTGGCCCATGACCAGTTACCAAATCACTTACGTGGCCCTCACTCTTCACCCCTGGTTTAGGGACTCATTCATAACAGGGAGCCATGCTGAAGACACGGTTACTGATGTGCACCATGAGACACAGTGCAGATGTGCCAATCCTAGCACATTGTGCTTTTTACTTTTTCCACAGAACAAATGTGACATTTCAGTCTGGTTCTGTTCACCACAACATAGTTGCAATGCAGTGTTTCACATTGCGACCTGCTGTGCTGAAAAAAAAGTATGGCATGCACCATTGCTGTGGTGTGAACTTAGACCTTTTCACATGAGGCATTTGATCTTGTCTATGTCATTCAGGGATCGGTGAAAGACTGATCCAACAACGTATATGAGCAGGTTCTATCTGATTTGGGCTTCTCTTCAGCTTTTAGCTAACACATGCTGTACATACGTGTGGGGGGTCAGCTTCCAATAAAAGACCGCTAAAACCCCTTATGAACATAGTGTTTTTGTTTTTTAAACCTTGATGCAGCGTGATTAAGATCAGGCCCTGACAC
This sequence comes from Staurois parvus, assembly GCF_062004578.1. Taxonomy (NCBI): domain Eukaryota; kingdom Metazoa; phylum Chordata; class Amphibia; order Anura; family Ranidae; genus Staurois; species Staurois parvus. Next base: position 5,931,131 of record NW_028318344.1, on the reverse strand, counting down.
CATTAGCTAGTTGCACAAATCAGGTCTGTTCTTCTTGAGATAAGGGGGAAGGGTGTGGATGCCTTTGGTGGGCTCCCTTCTGATGCTTGGAGTTTCATATGGCTTGATACTTTGTCCCGGAATTCTGAGTTATAATTACTATGTAGAATTCTATACATGTAGGAGAGATGTTTTTTTTAACCACTTCCAGTCTGGACACTTTTACCCCCTTCCTGTCTATGCCAATTTTCAGCTTTCAGCGCTATCACACTTTGACAATTGTGCGGTCATGCAACACTGTACCCATATGAATTTTTTAGCATTTTTTTGAGACAGATAAAGCTTTATTTTGGTGTTATTTATTCACCACTGGGATATTTATTTTTTTTGCTATATAAATAAAAGTTCAAACATTTTGAAAAGTGTTTCTCTAATAAACTTTTGCAAATAAATAATATTTCATCATAAATCTTGACCAAAATTTATTCAGTTATCTTTTTTTTTGGGCTTGCTGGATGCTGACGTTTGTGGAGAAAATTAAGTCACGAGCGCTGTAGTGAGTGTACGGGGAACAGGAGACTGTTATACCATTTGCTGTTTTATGCTGTTATACTGGTGTCGGTGAAGACACCCTTTTTGTGAGTGTAAATCTTTATTAAATTGTTGGATACTTTTATAAAAAAACTGGCTGCACCATGATTTTCTCTTTCATTCCCAAACATGACCTCGGTGGAGAGATATAAAAAGAGAGAGTGATATAATGCTCCTGGAACCATTATATTGAGTGGTGGATACCTACCTTATGGATGAATGTGTAGCTATTGATCACCACACCTGAGAAGTTGATTCATTGCGTCTGCTCCCAGAGCAAAAAGTGTTTTTTGCTGATCTAGAGATTGATCAGAATGGAGCTCTGGTGAGTTACCCAACTTTACTTTTGGTGGTAGATTTTGGCACAATTTCTTTGAGAGCACCTGAATTTGAAAAGGATTTGTTTGGACATTTGAAGAAATTCAGAATTGGACATTTTTTTTTATATTCACAAATTTAATTATTTAAATTACTTATGCACTAAAAAATAGTTTTGCACATAATTTTGATATTTTTTTATATTAATTGATAATAGATATATATATCTTTTGCACTAATGTTTCTACACTAAATTAGGAATAGTTTGTTAAAGCATTCCTTTATTTAAGTTATCTCTTTTTAGTAAAAAAAAAAATCCCAAATTAGTTTAGAACCAAAAATTTATAATTTAAAGTTTTTTTTTAATTTTTATGTTTGTTTTTTTTTTCTACATACATGGTGACACTGTACTTTTTGTGGGGGGTGATGAAGATTTTTTGTTTTTTACACTGATTGCTTTTACGCCCATAAAGGCTGTAAAAGCAATCCTTTTTCCTTCTCTCTGGCTGCATTCTTGCAGCCATTGAGAACTACTGTGTGAGCTGTGATTGGTCACAGCTTGTCACATGGTACAAGGCTGTTGTGAATAGCCTTGTACCATGTGACCTCTGTGATCATTCACAGATTTCACACGTAGTAAGCAATGATGTCAGAAGTGACATCTTGCTTACTACTCTGCATGTGATCACTGATTGACCAATCAGTAATCACATGATCGGGACCTCGCACAGAGGTCCCGTACGACGATCAGTGTTCCACTGTGTCCGGAAGACACAGTGGGCACCGGATCGCGGTGCTGCGCGCTCCCAGGGAGCATGCACAGTCCATAATGGCGGGTGCCATTTATGAACAGCAACCCGCCCCTGGACTGCCACCATCTGGCTGTTTTATATACAGCGGCCGGACGGCAAGTGGTTAAAGATAATCGATATCAGACTTAAAATGGCTGAGACTTGTTATCACGTACCTGGTGATGGAGGCCAATGGAGAGAGGGCTTCACTTGCGGCTAAGTTCCAGACTCCCTGAGAGTGGGACAGCGGGAGTCAGGCCCAAAGGTGCACAGGTCGCCTGTAGGAGTGCTGGATTGTGGTCCACTCAGAAGCACAGCTGGTGCACGGAGATAGGTCTGCAGACAGGAGGCGCTTGTGCGCGGTTTGCAAGCCCTTCCGGGATTTAGATGTTTACTGGGTAGTCAGTTCAAGCCAAGGCCAGGTACCGGGTGGGTATAAGAGCAGACGTAGTCAGATACGATAGCCGAGGTCATACACAGAGGAAAGAGAGAGAGAGTATCCGTGAGCCCAGCTGAGGTCAGATCAGGGTTAAAGCAGCGTAGACCGGTCCAGGAGCAAGCCGAGTCAGTAACAGAAAATCACAGATCACAGGAACAGGGCAAGGGGAGCTAGAGATCATCCAGCAACTTGAGAAAGTGACAAGCCACCTTATAAAGGCTGTCTGGCACCAAACCAAGGCTGATGTGTGCTTCTGCGGCCATGCGTACTGGCAGAAATGCCAGATCTTCCAGAACTTCTGCCGTGGACAGGACCCTGACACTTGTACAAAATGGTGGATAGCTAGGTTGTTCAGCAAGGATCATTAGATTTCTCTATCCCTAATGCATCTGGTGGAAACAAGCCCTACGAGCCCTAAAGTGTGTGTGTGTGTGTGTGTGTGTGTGTGTGTGTGTGTATATGTATGTATATAATCTCTATCCAAAATTGTTTTTTCATTTTGGATAGACCTTTGCCCAGTTATTTTTTGCTAAGCATAAAACCTGCTTTGCGCTTTCTGGGTTATCAGCAGAGAACTGGGAACCCATTTGTCAGACAAAGTCAGCTCATTGAATAGATCTGTTTTTTCCAACCAATAAGTATTGAAATCCCAGTGATATTTTTGGAGTTTATTTTTTGCTGTCTGTGTACTATTGGGAAAATTTTCCTTCACTTCCTGTCTCAAAGGTACAACAGGAAATTAGTGAAAATCTCCCAACATGAACAAAATTCCTCTCTTAGACAATTGTCCCCCATGAAAGATTTCACCTCATCTCTTGTTCAGGGAACAGCTCTTCAATTTTGGATTTTCCCTCACTTTTATTCTTGGTGACAATGGTCGCTAGTAAATATAAAAAGGTGAATCTTTCCCTATGCGAAAATGATGGCTATGCTAAACTGACAGAATGGGGTTTATTTACTAAAGCTGGAGAGTCCAAAATCAGACTCCCTTCTGCATAGAAACCAATCAGCTTCTAGCCTCAGCTTGTTCAATGAAGCTTTGGCAATGAAACCTGGAAGATGATTGGTTTCTATGCAGAAGGGAGTCTGATTTTGGACTCTCCAGCTTTAGTAAATAAACCCCCCTGTGTACGCCTTTCCTTGCTCTATCACTTTAACATGTTGACAGATTCATTGAAAAATGACGACTCTGTTTTGGGTTGACTGCAGTGTGATCATCACCATTGCATATGACATACCTTCTTTTAGCCAACCTGCCTTTAGTACCTGTTTACATCTGCATGTGTTCCGTGCACGTTACCCCCTCCGTGTTATAAATGCTCTGGGTGTGCGCTCTGCTATGGGTGTAAATAGATTCCTAATGACACCCCAAATTCAGATTGCAATCCAATTGCAGTGCATTTTTAAAGTAGTGCATGTACTGCTTTTGGTGCAGTCCTAGTTGAGCCTAAAGTGGAAGTATGGTCTAAACCTCACTAAGCTTAAGCGCCTTCCTTCACTAAACTCCCACCCCTCTTCTAACTCCTATAGTAACTACCCTGTAGAAGGAGGATGTTTATGCTCCAGTCTGGTTATGTGATTGGCTCCAATGTAGAGGCCAGAAAGCCAACAACTGATGCTCCATAGTAAGCCCATGTGTGACGTCATCACCCAGGCATTGCAGCCATTGTTGGTGATCTCTCCTCTCCCTTGAAGATGGCCACTGGGGGGATCACGTAACTGGACTGGAGAACCCTTAGATTAGGTAATTATGCACATCTTTCCTTTACAGAATTGTTAGGATAGGGCTTAGAATAGGGGTGGGAGCAAGTTTAAAATGAGTTACGTTTAGAATGGACTTCTACTTTAATTTGGCAACATCAGTGGTTCATATATAACTTCAACAATCAGGGGGATTTCAATAAAAATTGAACCTACTGTCCAGATGTGGACTGTCTGGGACACTCTCTGCAAGGAGGTTGAGGAACACCCAGTGATCCCAGAAAAAATATCTTTGTGGATTGTGGGAAAGTAAGTATTAGGCCCCTTGCACAAGGGCCCATGTAGGAGCAGAGCATATCTCCTGGCATTTTACTGGGTCCAGGATGGACAGGTGCAGCTCAAGGGTAGACCTACATTTAAAGGATAACTATAAAAAAAGACCTTTTATGTACTTGTAAACATGACATATTACACATATTCTGTGGTGTAACATTAACCCACATGGTTCCTATGGGGCCCGTTTCAATAGCTACATAAAAAATAAACCACCTGCGCTTTTCCAATAAAATCCATCACCAATAGTGTGTGTATGAAGATTGCTGCTGTTCAAAAGAATGCCCTTAGGCTCCTTTTAAACCAATACATCACCCACAGTGCTCTCTTCCTATCAGTGAACTGCTCCTCTCACTATACTAATAAACACTATATCTCATATGTCACATGTACATAACAAATTTGCATTAATATTGCAAATTCTTGTCATATGTACAATGTTAACACATAAGACATCAATACAATCATGCGTATCGCATGTTATATATAACCACTTTATATTCGTATTAAACGTCCAAATCTTTTTTGTGCTTCATATTAAGGCCCCATGTACATGGAACACATTTCTGAACAATGGAAACTGACTGCTGGAAAACGTAGGTTAAAAAACATCTGTTTAGCCATGTTTGCATACCGCGTTTATGAGCGTTTGCGTTTAGAAGCGTTTTTTAAAGATCACCTCAGGAGACCTTAGAAAATGCCAAGAATGCACTGAAAAACAATAAACAATTAGGGCTCATGTACACTGCAGCTGATAAACTCACATTTAGGAGCTGTTCAGCGTTTTTTCAGCAGCCCCTGAACTCACCCTAATGTTTTCCTATGTGTCCATGTACACATCTTCATTTACAGTCGTTTACAGGCAGTTGAGTTTACAGTTGTGTTTTTTTAACTCATATTCAGGGTGTAACATGTTACAAATGGATACTGTGGAGCGCCATGGTAGTTCATTGAGTCTTCCTGTCAGTAAATATCTGCTTACCCATATGAGATGTAGGGGAGCACAGATATACTGACAGACCTGCATGGCGCCAGCAATCTGCTGTTATGTATGCTTTTTGCCAGCCAACAGTGAGGGCTTAAGCCCCCATTTTACACCTGAGCATTTTGTCATGTGTTTTTGGTCATTTCTCTACATTCAACAATGCTCAACATCAAAAATTGCCGTTTTTTTCCTCTTGTGGCTGTTCACATGTCTATGCTCATTCACTTGAAAAGTACATTTTTTTTTTTTTTGGAGCGGTGTTGCAAGAATTCAATAAATTTCAATGAAAGCAATGTAAACGCTTGACACAAGCATGTTTACAACTGAACAAATGGGGTTAGATTTACTAAAACTAGACACACATGTGGTGCAGCTGTACAGAGTAACAAATCAGGCCCTAATTTCAGCTTGTTCAATTAAACTTTGACAATAAGTCCTCATGCACACTGGACATTTTTACAAGTGCTGTTTTTGCTTTTGGCGTTTTTTTTTTTTCTTTTCTACAACCAATAAAGCCATGCACTGTAATCAGTGTTTTTGGCTGGGAAAAAACCCTAGAACTAGTGGGTTTCTAGAGGAGTTTTTTAGCTGTAAAAACGCTCTAACACTAAAACGCAGCAAACCGACGTTTTGGACATTTTTTAGCATCAAAAAGCTTAAAACCGCAAGCGCGACAATACGCTAATGCAAAAATGCTAAAAAACCCAAGTTTTTAACGTGACTTTACACAACAAATGTTACCAGCGTTATGCCCAGTGTGCATGGAGCCTAAAACCTGAAAGCTGACTGGTTATTATGTACCGCTACACCATATTCCGTGGACTCCAGTTTTAGTAAATCTCCCCCATGTTCTCTGCTCTCCGGCACTCGTCCCACCCAGGAGCTTGCTTGCAGGTGCAAAAACGCTTGCAGAAATCCATCAAACACTTTAGCCAGAGAAAGCCTCTAAGGAGATAACTTCAGATTCATTCTCTTTATAACAAAACCATAGTTCTCTCAGAGTCCTTTGCCAAAAAAGTTAAAATGACCCCAAAAACCATTAAAGTTACACTTTAAAGTAACAGGGTTTTAGTTATGTAAAGGCAAACTATAATGATTTTGGTCAGTTTTATTTTACTATTGTAACATTTACAAAATGCATAAACTAAATAAACTCTTTCAATTAGTTGCATAGAATATTTATTTGCAGTTACCTTTTTGTTCCCACAATTACAGACACAGATCACCCAAAATATTTTTGACATTGCTATAGTAACCTTTCCTTTATCTGTAGTTGTTAGAAATTGTGGTTTAACACCAGTAACTTTATATTTTGCTATACTCTGTTTCCGTTTTGTGTGTCAGTTTGCTGGTAATAGCAAACCACAGTATGGTTATTACAGTGGTACAATTTTTTCATTCTACAGGGCTGGTGCTTAAAGCAGAACTAAACCTCCATTGATTTTACAGATTAAAAAATAGTTACATTCCCGGCATGCTGGGAATGCTAACTATCACATTTGCTTGTGCTCTCAACCAAACTGTATTACTGACCATCAAATGGCTAGTGTCATCACTGATCAGCATACAATACCTGATACATACAGAAACTGATACAGCATCATGGCAATCACAGATCAAACAGAGGCTAAGATAGCATCTTCCTTGGCTGAAAAGGACAGGAGGGTTTAGTTCCACTCTCAATGCAGTAAACAATAGCAATCTGTTAAAATCCCCCCTGCTAATGTCTGACCTCCATAAAATGGATTCTGGTTACTATTGGATACTGAATAGAGTCTTCTATCTGATGGCAGGAGCAGCATTGGATTATTGGAAAGTGAGTAGAACTGCTTTTAGAAATCGTCACTTTGCCCTAAATGGGGAAATTGACAGCATCTCTGTAAAGCCCAACTTCTGGCACCAAAAAAAAAAAAACACCTTTGCAGTGCCCCCTCCCCACCCATCCTGCACAGCAAGGGTTACATGCTTGTTAGGGAGCTGCAGAGACTGTATTATATACCCAACTCTCTACCCTGAAGCTGAAGTCTGTTGGTGGAGCCTTAGCTCCATCACATACAATGCGGGCTATTAAGTCTGCATTGTACTTGATGGGGGTAAGTCTGTAATCAGGGCCAGCAGCACTTAGAGGAGGCTTTTTTTTATTGTTATACAGGGATAAGTGTGGAAAAACATTTTGTTTTTGATAAGTAGGGTGGCGTTCCTTTTTAATGAACATTTAACCCGTGCAGTAGGGGGGCTTTACTAAAAGGATATTTTTAATTTTTTGTGCTTGGAGTTTGGATTTAAAGTACATTTTTAAAATCAAGTTCCCTGGTGATCCTGCCATGAAGGTCCTTGTTCAGGCACTTCTTGCTATAGGCTGACCATACTCTCTCGCAACATTTCTCTACTTTTAACGAGGTCGCATGGCTTCTGATGGAGAAGTAAGTGTCCATTTAGGCTCGCATTATGCAGCCATGACCCACTGTTGTCACCATCAGAAAACCTATCCAGAAAAATGCCACGCCACAGTGCATGCAGACAGGAAGTGGTTGCAAAGCAGCTGCAGGATATCTGCAGCACTGAATTGCAACAAAGAATGAAAAAAAGGGAAAATGTGTTTATATTAAGAATCAGTAAATATCTATGATGAATAGTGCTTTAGCATACTAAAGCTGGTCATAAAAAAAAAAAAACATGGTAGGCCCTAAAACTGTAAAAGTTTTATCGCTGCTTAATTAGAGCACGAAAAATGAATCTGAAACCATAATGGTATATACTTTAAATGTATGTGTTTTGAATTCTTTGCACAATTCTGCGTCTTCAGTATTCCCTGATTTTGTGTGGGTAGGTGTTTACACCAGTCTTTCTCAACCAAGGTGCCTTGAGGTTTCTTCAGGGGTGCCTTTGGAAAATGTCTAAAAATTGCCCAAAACTTAAATAAAAGCCAGCAGGTGGAAAAGCCTGCCTTTTAGTTACACAAAGCCACAGGTTTTCATTGTGAAACATTATGACCTTCTAGCCGCTGGTGTCGTGACAACCAGTGACATCATCAGTTGATAAGGAGGATGTCAGCTGCCTGCAGAGCATCCAAGTTTGACCCTCCCCTGTCCCTCTCCACCAGTGCTGGGGTCACATTAGCTCAGTGATGGAGAAAAACTGAGGGAGAAGAGAAACACTGGAATACTAGTCGGTACCAGGATGCAAAAGTATATTTGCTTTGGAAGAATAAATCACCTCTAATGTTGGGTGTCCTACATATATGGATGTTGCTGTGTTACATAAAAATATTAGAATAGTTTTCACGTTTTAGAATGCGGTGCTCTTTTAAAATTATGGACACTCTTTGGAATGGGGTGCCTTGGAACTGTCCATAATTTTAAAGGGTGCCTTGACTGAAAAAAGGTTGAGAAACACTGGTTTACACCATCTTCTATGAGGCTGTGGTGAAGTCCACTATACTGTACATAACTGGGAAACCCCCACTGGCTATAAGAATTGTAGCAGCCACTCACTTTCTGTATACGTAATGGCCTCCTTGTGTATTGATCATTGCCCTTGGCATTCAGTAGTAGATATATGCAATTTGTTTCAGGCCGAATCTAGATTCAACCGAATGTTTGGTTATTTAGATATTCGTATATATCCTAATTTTCGAATAACAATAGTAACGAATTTCGTTAAAATTAGTTTCATTTGTTCGTTTTCTAACAAATTCCAAATTTCAGAACAATTTGAATTGGTCGCAATTCTGTGTGAAAAATAGCTGGTTGTTAAGGAGAGGGCTAAGAAGCCGGCTGCTGCGTCCTTAACAACTGATGACTCATCAGTTGTTGGTGGGTTTTTTTTTTTTTTTTTTTTTTTTTAGAAATTTGAAGTCCACCAAACGTGAAACTGCTAAATTTCTTTTTAATTTGCAAAAACAAATGCCATAAGATGCCACCAGCACCAATATGAAAGACAAAATCATTGTCACAGACAGACCGTTTTTGTGGCAGGATGATAGTTGCAGTGAGTGGAGGATGATGGATCCACACTCTAATAGATCCGGGGGGAGATAAAATGCTGTGAAAGCAGACAGGTCAGCCCATGTAGAGAGAACACCTGAACTGAGGGATCCCACACAGTGACAGATCTGACACAACACACCACCACCACCACCACCACCACCACAAACACTGACACAGATCAGCAGGCACTAGAAGCGCAGGCTGTGGGATCATGATGATGTTGTCACTCACTGATGCATTGCACATGTGATGAATGGCCAGCTGCCCATCTGGCCAAGTCACACACTCGCAGACATGAGACATCAGAGTCAAACATTGCATTCCTCCTCAGGCGCAGCTCCGCCTCTACTGATGAATGGGAAGAGAAGGGCTGGAATTTCACAGTGATCAGTAGCCACCAGCCGGCTTGCAGTAAGGGACTGAGTCAAAGAGAAACACTGGAAGGCACGGTAGCTCAGCTGCTACACTGGCCCCAGAAACCCGGCATCTTCCTCTGTCCTTTCTTCCTCTGTCCTTTCTTCCTCCCCTCTGCCCCCCCCCTTCTTTCAGCTGAAGGATCATTCATGACATGGCGGCGTCCCACACAGAGGGAGTGCTGGACTGTGCTGCACCCAGGCACCCCTAGGTGGCAGTGCACCCCAGGTGGCTGCCTAGTTTTGCCTAGTTTAAGCACTGACCCTGTGTATAGTGATCCTTTAAGTTAGCAGAGATAACCTATAGGGAAGTCTTTCTCATCCAGGGTTCTTTCAGAGGTTTCTAGGGGTTTCTTGAGCTGTGGCTGATAGACCACCTATTTTATCGTGCCTTTATAATTCCAAGGCCCATACCACTTGGCAAAGCTGGCAGCATGACAGCAAACATCATTTTTTTTTTTTTCTGTCTGTAAGGATAGCATTCTGACCACCACTGTAGGGCTGCATTCTTTCTACTGACCTCCGATTTACTGGTTTTAGTAAGGGTTCCTTGAGTCGGTAACTTTTTTTAGGGGTTCCTCTAGGGCAGAGGTCTCCAAACTATGGCCCTCTAGCTATTGAAGTGCTACAAGTCGCATCATGCCTCTGCCCCTGGGAGTCTTGCTTGTACCTGCCCGAGTCTTGCAAGGCTTCATGGGACTTGCAGTTCCAACACCTGAAGGGCCATAGTTTGGGAAAATTATTATTTTTGGTAAAAAAGGTGAACTTATCCTTTAACCACTTTCCTGCCAGGCACTTATACTCCCTTCCTGCCCAGGCCAGATTTCAGCTTTCAGCGCTGTCGCACTTTGAGTGACAATTGCGAGGTCATGGTTAAAAAAAGTTGAGAATGGCTGCTATAGTAATTTGCATTGGACAATGTAGATGTCTCAGACTTGCTGTGGTTTGTACCCCGGGCAGATATAAAAGACACAATTTCATGCAGCTCTGTATTCATAAATCATTTTAATATTTTTGTATACAACTAGTGTAAATACCTGAATGTAACTTGATATCAGCCTCTTACAGAAGACTGCGTGAGGGACAGGAAGCATTAGGAGCCAATCAAGTGCCAATGTGTTGATGGGGAATAAGCTGATAGGAGGAGATAGCAGGAGGACAACCTCACCTGTCTTCTGCTGCTGCTCTTTGACTGTCCAATCAGCAGGCAGGGAAACAGTGGTGTTGTCCTCTTGTGTGTGCAGTGTGACATGGCTTTGTACATCTCCAGATGGGATTGATAGAAATATAAATGCTCTGGCAGGTCCTGCACAGTATATGTACAGAGTCTGCAGTTTTAGGCGAGGCTGGCATCTTCTGCCTTGTTAGTGTGCTCAGCAGGCAGTTTATATTAGTGATGATTATCTCAGGAAATGAACTGTTTACCAATCTTGTTGCTGAGTAATAGTTTGTGTCTTCTGCCAAGCTAGTGTAAGGAGATTGTGGTTCAGTGCTCGCCTCATAATGAGTTCATTTGGCCAAAATGGTCAGAACATAGGTTGTGGTACATGTATGTGGCCTGAGATTATACTTTCACCAACATGTGTACGTGCAGAACTGTTGTCTGATTCAAATCATGTCATCTTTGATGTTCCAATACCTAAAGAAAAATGGCCAGCGTTGTGGGAACATTTAGAAGGTAACAGGTCACATTTGGAGGGCAGAGCCACCGTTCGAGTGAATGGGACCACACTGTGACCTCACTACAACTGTGTGTACTGCATCTGGTTGCTGCGTGGTGTTGCAGGCTTTCAGTGCTTAGAATTGGTGTTCAGGAGGCAACCTGTCATCTCTAAGCTGCCTGTCAAATGTCTCTGGAAAGTGATCCATGGCCACAAATATAAATTAATGTGTTCAGACTCTTCTATTGCAGTCGGGGGGGGGGGGGGGGGGGTGGCAAAAGGAGAGCCTAGCCACCTGCTTTTACCAACTCCTTGCCATCTATGCAAAAGAAGCCAAAAAGTAAGTCATTAACCAATTCAATACCAGGCAATTTTACACCTTCCTGCCCAGGCCAGTTTTCAGGTTTCAGCACTCTCACACTTTGAAAGACAATTGCGCGGTCATACAACATTGTACCCAAACTAAAATTTTATCATTTTCTTCACACAACTAGAGCTTTCTTTTGGTGGTATTTAATCACCGCTGGGATTTTTATTTTTTCCAAATTAACAAAGTCCAAAAACTTTTTAAAAAAACACACGTTTTTCTTTGTTTCTGTTATAAAAGTTTGCAAATAAATAATTGTTCTTCATAAATTTAGGCCAAGATGTATTCTGCTACATGTCTTTGGTGAAAATAACCCATATTAGGATGTATTTTTTAGTTTGTAGGAAAGTTATAGAGTTCACAAACTATGGTATAGATCTGAATATTGATCAATCCTGAAGTACTGACAGCCAATCTAATTTCTTGAGGTCCAAGAATGTCAGAATAGTACAGATATCCCCCAAATGACCCCTTTTTGCAAAGTAGAAAGTCCGACGTACTTCATAAGAGGCATGGTAAGTTTTTTGAAGTTGTATTTCTTTTGTCATAATTTTTCGGAAAATGAAAAAATGAAAAAAATTAGTTTCACTTTTTTTTTTTACATATTGTCACCAGTGCAGTACAGCGTCATCATATAACTGGCATGGCGGTGATGAGGGACACTGACTGGTGACAGTATGAAAAAAAAAATATATATATAAATATTTTTTTTATTTTTTTTATTTTTTATGAAATTTTTTCTTTTTTTTAAGATTTTTCTTTCATATTTCACTATGACCAAAGTAGTACAATGTTACCATAGTAACATTGTACTACTTTGGGGAAGTGATCAGTATTTTTTTTTTTTTACACAATTTGCTTATAGCAAAGAATTACTTTGCTATAAGCAAGCATTTACCTGAATGACCGATTCATTCAGGGTTTTTTTTTTGTGCTTATGACATGTGCATGTGATTAGCTGTGACCATTCACAGCTAGACACTAGTATATAATGAATGGCTGAATGAAGCCATCCATTGTATATAACTGTCATGTGAGCTAGTGGGCTATTTGTTCGGCCGTTTTTCGGTATTTTGGCAGATTTTTTTTATCGGTAAAGTTGGAAAAAAATCGACCGATTTTGCCGATCGGCCGATTTTCGCGGCAATGATGGGCAAATCGGCCGATTTTTTACCGATTAAAAAATCTGCGCATGAGCAGTGACCTGCAAGAGGAAGACAAAAAGAAGAGGAAGAAGAAGAAGAGGAGGATGATGAAGAAGAAGAGGATGATGAAGAAGAAGAGGATGATGAAGAAGAAGAAGAGGATGATGAAGAAGAAGAGGAGGATGATGAAGAAGAAGAGGAGGATGATGAAGAAGAAGAGGAGGATGATGAAGAAGAAGAGGAGGATGATGAAGAAGAAGAGGAGGATGATGAAGAAGAAGAGGAGGATGATGAAGAAGAAGAGGAGGATGATGAAGAAGAAGAAGAAGAGGAGGATGATGATGAAGAAGAAGAGGAGGATGATGAAGAAGAAGAGGAGGATGAGGATGAAGAGGATGAGGATGAAGAAGAAGATGAGGATGATGATGATGAAGAGGAGGAGGAGGATGATGATGAAGATGATGATGATGAAGATGATGATGAAGAGGAGGATGATGAAGAGGAGGATGATGAAGAAGAAGAGGAGGATGATGAAGAAGAAGAGGAGGATGATGAAGAAGAAGAGGAGGATGATGAAGAAGAAGAGGAGGATGATGAAGAAGAAGAAGAGGAGGATGATGAAGAAGAAGAAGAGGAGGATGATGAAGAAGAAGAAGAGGAGGATGATGATGAAGAAGAAGAGGATGATGATGAAGAAGAAGAGGATGATGATGAAGAAGAAGAGGATGATGATGATGAAGAAGAAGAGGATGATGATGAAGAAGAGGATGAAGAAGAAGAAGAGGAGGAGGATGAAGAAGAGGATGATGACGATGAAGAAGTAGAAGAAGAAGAGGATGATGAAGAAGAGGATGATGATGATGAAGAAGAGGATGATGATGAAGAAGAAGAGGATGATGATGAAGAAGAAGAGGATGATGATGAAGAAGAAGAGGATGAGGATGATGAAGAAGAAGATGATGAAGAAGAAGATGATGAAGAAGAAGAAGAGGAGGAGGATGATGATGATGATGAAGAAGAGGATGATGATGAAGAAGAAGAGGATGAAGAAGAAGAGGATGAAGAAGAAGAGGATGAAGAAGAAGAGGATGAAGAAGAAGAGGATGAAGAAGAAGAGGATGATGAAGAAGAGGATGATGAAGAAGAGGATGATGAAGAAGAGGATGATGAAGAAGAAGAGGATGATGATGAAGAAGAAGAGGATGATGATGAAGAAGAGGATGAGGATGATGATGAAGAAGAGCAGGATGATGATGATGATGATGAAGAAGAGCAGGATGATGATGATGATGAAGAAGAGCAGGATGATGATGATGATGAAGAAGAGCAGGATGATGATGAAGAAGAGCAGGATGATGAAGAAGAGGATGATGATGATGATGATGAAGAGGAGGATGATGATGATGATGATGAAGAGGAGGATGATGATGATGATGAAGAGGAGGATGATGATGATGATGAAGAAGAGGAGGATGATGAAGAAGAAGAAGAGGAGGAGGATGAAGAAGGAGGATGAAAAATAAGAGGAATTCCAGTACGGCAAAAGTGTCCCTGCAGAGAGCTCCGCTATTTCTTTGACAGTTCATTGACATTTACAGCGGTTGCAACATTGTATCTATTTGTTTCCGAATAAAAACATCTGTATCCGAAATGGATACAAATAGATACTTTGTTGCAACCGCTGTAAATGTCAATGAACTGTCAAAGAACTGTCAAAGAAATAGCAGAGCTCTCTGCAGGGACACTTTTTGCCAGCTGTAGATGGGATGAAAATCGGCCGATTTTTTTTTTTTTTTTTTTTTTTTTTTTTTTTTTTACCATTGCTGGTAACGTCGGCCGCTTGAACGACCGATTTTTCGTTTTTTAAAAGAAAAATCGGCCGTTTTTCTCCCCGTCTATGGCCTGCATTACTATCTGTCAAATTTGAAAACCGCTCCGCCCACACATCTGCATCATTCATTCATTCTCGGAGTTCCGTGAATGAATGAACTGCAAGTCCCGTTGGCTTGTAGTTTTCAATGCACTACCACCGTGCTGTGGTAGTTCATTGAAGCTTCCTGTCAGAATATCTGCTTGTTCATATATCCCGGCAAGCAGATATTCTGACAGGTCTGCAGGAGACCTGCATGGCATCAGCAATCTGATCGCTGGTGCAATGCTTTCCAGGCTCCTGTAGACAAAAATAATAAATGCACATTTTTTTTATCTGCAAAAAAATGTGCATTTATTATTTTTGTCTAAAAGGTGAAGTTATCCTTTTTAAAATCAATAAAATTGTATTGTTGAACTCCAAGCAAGCTTTTAAATGCCCAATTGCACTAAAGAAATGTCATTTGTTTAAAGGCTCATGCACACTGCAGCTGATAAACTGACGTTCAGAAGCTTTTCTGCGTTTTTTTTTCTTAATTTTTTTATTTAGCCCTGAACTCTCCCTAATGTTTTCCTAATGTGTCCATGCGTTTACAGTCATTTACAGGCAGTTGAGTTTACAGTCGTTTTTTTTTTAACACACCAAACTTGCATTCAGGAGTAGATTTTATTAGCGTTTCAAACGCCAAATGCTTGTAAACGCGTTTATCAGCGCTTGCGTTTAGAAGCGTTTTTTAACTGTTCCATATCCAGATGCTGTCCAGAGCCTTTTTAAATCATCAGAAATGAATGCAAAGTGTTTTCCATGTATTCAAATGGACCCGGTACACCAGCGCAGTCAGTTCCAGGTTTCGCGTGAAGGAAAAAATGGTAGACCATGCTGCATTATGCTCATGCTGGGATCCATAGTGAATACAACCAGAAAAGACAGGTCATCTCATACTGCTCTTCCTGCTTCTGCTCTCTCTATTTCTTTCAAAATGTCTGAAATAGTTAATTTTTTTACTATTTTTCAGTTCATTCTGGGCATTTTGGAAGGTCTCTTGAGGTTAAAAAAAAATGCTTCTAAACGCAAATGCTCATAAACGCGGTATGCAAACGTGGCTAAACAGACATTTTTTTAACCTACGTTTTCCAGCACTCATTTTCCATCGTTCAGAAGAGTTTTCCAAATGTCCCGTGTACATAAGTCTTACAGGGATTAGTGACTCTATGTAACCAGTCTTTGGATCCAGGCATGCTTACCAGACAGCACATGACTGAGCAAGGGTCACTGAGTAGTCCAGAAACTTAGCTTTTCCATATGACATACAAACATAAAGGATACAAATGGAGAAACAGAAAAAGGGCGCACCGACCTAGTGCATTATCGTTTTATTTATTAAAGAAACAAAAATAGGTATCATACTCACAATGGGCATAATAACACAGGCATGTCAAACCGAACAAGATGTATGATCCAAACAACATCTGAGTCCATACGATGGAACCCTGGATGACCAACTGGCTAACGCGTTTCGAGGACACAACCTCTTCCTCAGAGCCAACACTACTACTAGTGTTGGCTGTGAGGAAGAGGTTGTGTCCTCGAAACGCGTTAGCCAGTTGGTCATCCAGGGTTCCATCGTATGGACTCAGATGTTGTTTGGATCATACATCTTGTTCGGTTTGACATGCCTGTGTTATTATGTCCATTGTGAGTATGATACCTATTTTTGTTTCTTTAATAAATTATTTTAAACGATAATGCACTAGTTCGGTGCGCCCTTTTTCTGTTTCTCCATTTGTATCCAGTGTATTCGGACCACCCCGGTCTGTTGAGGGCAGCAAGCAGTGCATATTCCAGAACATTCCTATTGGGTCTACTGAGTCTTTTCCTAGCGCAGGAGTAAAGTGTTTGTTGTGTTGGATACAAACATAAAGAGCTTTGCATTTTCAGACGAGCTTGTCACTGTGCAGGTGACATATTTCACCCATATTGTACACCGTGACCAGTCGGGAATCATTGTAGCACCCTTTTGATCACATGATTGTTTCCAGTATGGTATGGGAGAGGAGTAAACCATATTCCAGAATGTTTGGCCACCCACAGCCACACACACATGCAATGCATGTAAAAATGTGGATTTTAACACATACTACCAAGTGTGCATAGATGTGAATCTATCTAGTCTTATAAATGTCATCCAGTTTAAAACTTTAGTAAATTTGGATTAATGAGTATGGGGCATACCATTTGTCTGGAAGCTGCATTCAGCCAGTGCATTCCCAGCTCTCTTCTTTACAATGAGTCATACATGGAAGAATGTATTGGGAAACTGTAGAATGACCTCATAGCCCTGGTAATGGGGTTAAGCAAACGGACTAGTATCACATTTCTAGCTGTCTAGGGCTATACACTGCATACATCTCACAGATTAGCCGCCGCCTTTTTCTCCAGACCCTCTGCACTCTGCAGATTGTGCAGCATTTTTTTTTTGCATCAGGTTATCTTATATATTTCAGGTGCTTGTATAGCGCCATCAATTTACGCAGCGCTTTACATGTAATACGTTCACATCATTCCCTAACCCTCAAGGGGCGTACACTCTAAGGTCCCTAACTTACATTCATACATACACATACAGGCGTACCTTGGTTTACGAACACCTCGGTTAAAGTAATTTTCAGTTTACGAATGAAAATCCATTGAAAATAATGCCTCTGTTAACAAATCTTGTTTGCAATACGAAGTAAGTTTCCCCAAGATGCATTACACCTGGGAGGTTTATAGCGCCGGCCCCGTGCCTTTAAAGTGCACTTTATAAAGAGTTTTGAACAGATAAGGGCTCATGTACACTGCAGCTGATAAACTCACGTTTACGAGCTCAGCTGTTCAGCGTTTTTTTCAGCAGCCCCTGAACTCGCCCTAATGTTTTCATTTACAGGCATTTGAGTTTACAGTAGTTCTTTTGAACGCAGATAACTTATGTTCAGTAGTCGATTTCATCAGTGTTTCAAACACAAAACACTTGTAAACACGGCAAATCGCGTTTATAAGCGTTTGCGTTTGAAATTTTTTTTTCCAACTCTTCAGTTTCTGATGCTGTCCAGAGCCTTTTTTCATCATGAAAAATGCATGCAAAGCGTTTTCAAGGTACTCAAATGTACAAAACACAGGATGTACCCACCCCCGCCCCCTAGTAAAACACTCCCCTCACGCAATTTACCCTATCACTGAATAATACAGTTAACCCCTTCCTCCCCAGTGCCATTAGTACAGTGTCAGTGTTTTTTTTTTTTTGCACTGATCACTGTATTGGTATCACTGGGGATGTCAGTGACCCCAAGTCAGTTCCCCCCCAGTGCCAGAATGTCCGCCGCAGTCCCGCCATAAGTCGCTGATCGCCGCCATAAGTCGCCTATCGCCGCCATTATTAGTATAAAAAAAATAAAAAATCCCAGTATCTTTCCCGCCATTTGTAAATGCCATAACTTTCATGTAAGCCAATTAATTTACAAGTATTGGGGTTTTTTTTTTACTGGACATGTTTTATAGCAAAAAGTCCAAAATATTGTTTTTTTTCCTCAAAATTGTCAGACTTTTTATAGCGCAAAAAATAAAAAACGCACAGGCGATCAAATACCACTGAAAGAAAGCTCAATTTGTGGGAAAAAAAAGATGTAAATTTCATTTATGTACTGTATTGCATGACCGTGCAATTGTCCGTTAAACTAGCGCAGCGCTGTATAGCAAAAAAATGGCGTAAATTGCAGTATCTATACCATAGTTTGTAGACGCTATAACTTTCACACAAAGCAATCAATATACACTTATTGGGATTTTTTTTACCAAAGACATGTAGCAGAATACATTTTGGCCTAAATTTATAACTAACTTTGAGTTTACTATATATTTTTTATAGCTGAAAGTAAAAAATTTTGTTTTTCTTCAAAATTTTTGGTCTTTTTAGTTTATAGCATGAAAAATAAAAAAAAGCAAACCGATGATCAAATACCACCGAAAGAAAGCTTTATTTGTGTGAAAAAAAGGACGTAAATTTTGTTTGGGTGCAGCATTGCATGACCGCGCAATTATCAGTTGAATTAGTGCAGCGCCAAGTAGCAAAAAGAGGCGTGGTCATTAAGGGGGGTAAATCCTCAGGAGGTCAAGTGGTTAAACAGATTTTACACACTGCACAGGACTAACCCCTTAGGTTCCACAGTGAATATAACAAGTATGCTTTACTACATACAGTCATGGCCGAAATTGTTGGCACCCTTGATATTTCTCCAGGAAATCATGTATTTCTCACGAAACGTATTGCATTAACACATGTTTTGCTATACACATGTTTATTCCCTTTGTGTGTATTGGGACAAAACAAAAAAAGGGAAGAAAGAAAGCAAATTCGACATAATGTCACACAAACCTCCAAAAATGGGCTGGACAAAAGTATTGGCACCCTTTCACAACTGCGGATAAATAAGAATGTTACAAGCATGTGATGCTCCTGTAAACTCACCTGGGGCAAGTAACAGGTGTGGGCAATATAGAAATCACACCTGAAAGCAGATAAAAAGGAGAGACGTTCACTTAACCTTTGCATTGTGTGTCTGTCTGTGCCACACTAAGCATGGACAACAGAAAGAGGAGACGAGAACTGTCTGAGGACCTGAGAACCAAAATTGTGGCAAAATATCAACAATCTCAAGGTTACAAGTCCATCTCCAGAGAACTAGATTTGCCTTTGTCCACAGTGCGCAACATTATCAAGAAGTTTGCAACCCATGGCACTGTAGCTAATCTCCCTGGTCGTGGACGGATGAGGAAAATTGATGAAAGATTGCAACGCAGAATAGTCCGGATGGTGGATAAGCAGCCCCAAACATGTTCCAAAGACATTCAAGCTGTCCTGCAGGCTCAGGGAGCATCAGTGTCAGCGCGAACTATCCGTCGACATTTAAATGAAATGAAACGCTATGGCAGGAGACCCAGGAGGACCCCACTGCTGACACAGAGACATAAAAAAGCAAGACTACAGTTTGCCAAAATGTACTTGAGTAAGCCAAAAGCCTTCTGGGAAAACGTCTTGTGGACAGATGAGACCAAGATAGAGCTTTTCGGTAAAGCACATCATTCTACTGTTTACCGAAAACGGAATGAGGCCTACAAAGAACAAAACACAGTACCTACGGTAAAATATGGTGGAGGTTCAATGATGTTTTGGGGTTGTTTTGCTGCCTCTGGCACTGGGTGCCTTGACTGTGTGCAAGGCATCATGAAATCTGAGGATTACCAAAGGATTTTGGGTCGCACTGTAGGGCCCAGTGTCAGAAAGCTGGGTTTGCGTCCAAGATCCTGGGTCTTCCAGCAGGACAATGACCCCAAACATACGTCAAAAAGCACTCAGAAATGGATGGCAAAGAAGCGCTGGAGAGTTCTGAAGTGGCCAGCAATGAGCCCAGATCTAAATCCCATTGAACACCTGTGGAGAGATCTTAAAATTGCTGTTGGGAAAAGGTGTCCTTCCAATAAGAGAGACCTGGAGCTGTTTGCAAAGGAAGAGTGGTCCAAAATTCCGGGTGAGAGGTGTCAGAAGCTTATTGATGGTTATAGGAAGCGACTGATTTCAGTTATGTTTTCCAAAGGGTGTGCAACCAAATATTAAGTTAAGGGTGCCAATACTTTTGTCCAGCCCATTTTTGGGGTTTTGTGTGACATTATGTCATATTTGCTTTTCTGCCTCTGTTTTATATTTGTTCCAATACATACAAAGGGAATAAACATGTGTATAGCAAAACATGTGTTAATGCAATACCTTTTTTGTGTGAAATACTTGATTTTCAGGAAAAATATCAAGGGTGCCAACAATTTCGGCCATGACTGTATACAGACTGATTTTACTGTTGTGGGTTTAGTAACACTTTAATGATACACAGAGCTGCGTTAATTTTTGTCTTACAGTATATCAGGAGTTCTGCTTTTTATTTGTCTAATTTTTTGCAACACAGAATTATTTTTTAAGTTTGGTGCCTTGTGTATATTACTTGCATAGGGAGAGAGGTCTACATCTGTTGAGCAGGAATAGCTTCCAAGTAATTGGCAGTAAGAAGAAAGGGAAAGCGAACATGTTTAGTCGTAAAATGTGTGATAGAATGCCAAGAAATATGTTGTTTCAGCCCATGCCGCTAGTGCCTGTTCCAGTAGGGTGCTTTCAGTATGTGTCTGAAAGGTTGATCCTGGCTCTTGTAAGATCTGGCATAGACAAAATGAATGAACTCCATCTTCAGAAAGATTTATTTCTCCCTTTTTACTTGCAAGGCAGACTTACTGTGCTATTACATCAAAAAACAAACCGTATTACAATCCTTAGATGTGGTGCTTGCATTTAGTTTCCCTTAAACTTTTTTTTTATTTTCACCTGTGGATCCTGCCAGTAACACACCTCCTTTCTTAAGCCGGCCATGGAATGATTTTCTTTCCTGTGATTGCTCAATTCCCCCATCAGCACAGTCAGTGTTTGTTGGAGGAATCCCTCCCGTGAAGCCATTTTGTTCTCCCAGCAGGGAAGGGGGGGGGGTGACAGGGAGCCATCCCCACTGGGAGAACACTGATTACTGCTATAATAGCTGCTAACCATAATCAAATGTAAAATCCAAGAGGTTGGTTGTGCCCAAGTTGATTGATCAACTTGGGCACGATCAGCCTGTCCATACATGGTTAGAATCTCGGCTGGGCCCTGCTGAACCGGCCCATATTAGAACGGTCTATGGCTGGTTGTAGGGTGTGCAGTGGAGACACCTTTTGGACCGCAGTATTGTCATTCGGGGGGGGGGGGGGGGGTAGTGTTGGATGCACTGCCAGATTTAGGTAGACTTGACTAATGAATTAAAATCAAACTTCAGTTAACACTTTTTAAGCAGTTACAAGAACCGTTTTTATTCCTTTTTGGTATAAAGGTTTTGCATAAATGAATAAATGCTGACCATTGTAAGCACCCTTATCAGTGTTAAATGGTATATCTCAACTCTCTAACTGCCACTTTTGCTGGACAGCCTGGTCTGTTAAAGGATGCTGAAAATGACAGACTTAGGCTCCATGTACACAGGACACTTCTGAATGAAGGGAACTGACTGTTGGAAAACGTAGGTTAAAAAACGTCTGTTTAGCCGCGTTTGCATATCGCAATTATGCATATTTGAGTGTTTGCGTTTAGAAGCGTTTTTTAAAGATAACTTCAGGAGACCTTCCAAAATGCCCAGAATGCACTGAAAAACAGTAAAAAATTAACTATTTCAGACATTTTGATAGAGAGTAGAAGCAGAGAGAGCAGTATTTGTTGAGATTAGCTGTGTTTTTTTTGTGGTGTTTGGATGTGTTCCAGCTCATGTCTGTGCAGAAATTATTGCAGCAGTTTCTAACATATTTTCTTTAATGTAAAACCTCAAAGTATGTTGTACCGGGAAAACGCTTTGCATGCATTTTTCATGATGAAAAAAGGCTCTGGACAGCATCTGGAAATGGAAGAGTTAAAAAAAATTTCCAAACGCTTATAAACATGATTAGTCACATTTACACGCGTTTACAAGCTGAAAAAAATACTCCTGAACACAAGTTTGGTGCTTTAAAAAAACGACTGTAAACTCAACTGCCTGTAAACGACTGTAAACAACATAGTGTACATGGACACATTAGGGTGAGTTCAGGGGCTGCAGAAAAGCTTCTAAACGTGGGTTTATCAGCTGCAGTGTACATGGAACCTTACTGGCTGTGTCACTATTTGAGTATAACAAAAAAAAACTCCTAATAAAAAATTATAATTCAGCCACCACATCTAAAAATTGGTTAGCTGCAATATGACATTTGTTTTGGGGTTTATTACTAATTATTCTAATTTTTTTCGAGGGGTCAGAATCACCTTTTGGGATTTTTTTGCTACCTTTGTGCCCGTTCCACGGAGATTCATTCTGTCTCTATCTTTGTCAAAATTTTGAGTTGCCACCAAAAACTGAATAGAGGGAAATCTTCCAATGAGGACACTTGTTCCTGTGTCAACTGTCTAAGAGATTTCTTTCATACACATCCTCTTCCTGCTGAGTCTGCAGGACAGGAAATCAAGGGAGATTGCCCTAATGCGTCACAGACAACAAAAAAAAAGAGAGCAATTTTAATTCTCCCCTACTCTATCTAAAATGATCCACATTATATCGAATTCAGGGCTATGGGCTCTGTATTGTACTTGATCACGTCAGAAGACCTGTGACCACACCAGAGCATAGTAGAGGAAGGTACCGGAGCATAGTAGAGGCGGAAGGTACCGGAGCATAGTAGAGGCGGAAGGTACCGGAGCATAGTAGAGGCGGAAGGTACCGGAGCATAGTAGAGGCAGGAGGTACCGGAGCATAGTAGAGGCGGAAGGTACCGGAAGATAGTAGAGGCGGAAGGTACCGGAAGATAGTAGAGGCGGAAGGTACCAGAAGATAGTAGAGGCGGAAGCTACCGGAGCATAGTAGAGGCTGAAGGTACCAGTACAGCGGTGCGGAGAAAGCATGCAGGAGAGGACGTTCGGGTAAGTAAAAGTGCTTTTTCTGGAACCCTAGATGTATGTGAGTATTTAACCCTTGAAGTGGGCAGTCTCCGTGCACGGGATTATTTTTTACTTTTCTTGCCTTTCTGCTCCCTTCCTGTCCCTGCAACACGTTTCCAAGAAATGCAGGGTGTGGCTGTCAATGAGACAGGAAGGCATGTGCAGCAATGAAAGTATTGTCAGAAGTTCAGACCTTCTCTTGCTGCTGTACAAGGTATGACATAGATCTGATATTATCATAAACTTATGTACATAACATGTTGCATTTAAAGTGAAACTTTATGGCCCCAGGAGCTCTTTCCATGATGTGTAGGCATACACAACATATTTGGACATATATGGCATATTTGCCTCTAAAAGGGTCTTCCCCAGAAAGCACCCTCCCACATTAATACGATGTTCATGATCCCCCTAGTTCCTCTGTTGCAGAAGCTGATGTATCTCCTGGTCTTCTTCCAGGTCCAGAGGCTCCTTTTCTTCTCTATTGGCCAGCCCAGGTGTAATTCCGCACACAAGCACTGTAGTTACTTTGTCTCGGCATTCTGTAATGTTCTTTGCCGTCAGTGTACTACAAGGGCTGGTTTACATCTGTTTGATGCATTTTAAATGCATTTTATGTGTCTTCATGTTGATTTCTATAAAACATGTGTTTTCATGAAAGTGCATCAAGCAGGATTTTTTTTCCATAAATGTTTTTATTGAAAACACATGGTAATAAGTACAGTTCCATTGCATTATCAATCAGAACATAGATAAGAAATGGGCATGGAACCAAACAGGTCACATCATAAATCCACATCATAAGACAGGTCATAAAAATGGTACACCAGTATACAGAATTTGCATTGCTAGACCCACTTTTTATGTCGGAGAACCTCTCCATCTCTAAGTAAAGCCTGAAAACTATATACCATTTGGGAGGTATCTAACCTGCTATGTAGTTTGGTTCACAGAATGTGGGTATATTTTTATGGTTCACAGAACGTGGGTATATTTTTATAGCTCTAAAAGTGAGCAGGATTTTTTTTTTTTAATTGCACTGCACCTAAAACACACAGGTATGAATGGGGTCTAAGAAAAACATTTCTAGCAGGCATGGGAAGAGATTTTATGGCAAAATAGGAATACAGAATTTTTTCACCTTTAAAAACCTACCTGCTAGAAATGTTTGTAAAAAGAAAAAAAAATGAAGTATCACTTTTTAATACATTATAATGATTTCTTTTATTTAAAATAATTGTATAAATTTTTTTTTATTTTTTTACATCTGTCTAGAGCAAAATGCCCAAAATTGTCAATAAGCCAGCAAGTGGAGGAAGCCTATCTTTTGTTACACAAACCATAGGTTTTTATTGGGTACCATTACGACCCTAGGCAAGGTTTACACCTGTGTGGGTGGTTGCCTCTGCAGGACCTGCACCCATTCCTGCAGCCGCAAGCACCCGTACAGTGAAACGCAGGAGATGTGAGCGAGTGCCATTTAATCCTAGATTGCACTTGGAACTGCACTGTACCTGCTGCTCACGTGCAGGCTGCGATTAAAAAAAAAATGGTGAAGGGACCTTTTCATTGCATTTCACGAGGCATGGCAGCCCATTTAAATTAATCGTCTGCCATGCCTGCGCAAACTGCGGCCCGCACAGCCGCATGTATGTGAACCTAGGCTTAGGCACTGTGAGGACCAGCCTCTGGCGTCCTAACAGATGATGTAATTGGTGACAAGGAGGTCATCTGGCACCTGCACCTTGTATAGATAGCCCTCTCCATCAGCATTGGGGTCACTTTAGCTGAAATAAATATTTGTATGGACTTTTATCTGCACACTTTTATATTATTATTTGATGATATCTTATATCACTTAGTATGTTAGTGATTTTTTTTTTGGGTTATATGTCACATTTTAGATTATTGAATGCAGATCTGTGATTGCTTTAGCACTGGAGCTATATACTATATTTTGTGTTTTACCTCATGTATATATTGTGTTTTTTTTGTTTGTACTGTGGTTTTGGTTACACATCATATCTGATTTGTACATTTATTGCTTAGAGGCAGCGCTACTATTTAAACATCTGTTTTTTTGATTAGTGCTGCAAACACTGTACAGTGTTGGCGGCAGCCTCACATTTTGTTACATATATTTTTTCATACATACGATTCAGATCTTTTTCATTCACTTTTTAGAATTTTTGGCTGTATATTATGCAAAACTATTTGTTTAGTTCTTTACATTTTAATATGGGTGCCTCGAGTGTTCAGAATTTTAAAGCTTGCCTTGACTGAAAAAAAATTGAAAGACACTGATTTAGAGTTCAGCAGTAATGGTCTTTACTAAGGCTGAAGGTGTTTTGTGGCTTCTTTATGATGCTTACCGTGAGATTGAGGATATATAGCAGCAGAAAAAATGACTGCGGAGGAAACCTGTGCACTAAAGAAAAATATAGCAGCAAAAGCTAATTTTGCTTTTTAATGGGCTATTTATTTATTCTTATTTTTGGCTGGAGTTCTGCTTTATTCATTCCTCCACAGACGTGTCTGTAAATTAGAAGCCTGGAAATGCCCCACCTAAGTCTAGCTGCATAAATCATCGTACTGCATCTGCACATCTACTTCTCTTGCTGGTTACCTCACTCTATACAGGAAATATCTGTGACTCATATCCTTCACTTGCAAGAGAATATATACACTTATTGTCACTTTTTAAGAGAAGGAATGTAGCTGAAGTGTTCGTTTTTCTTCTGAAAGAACAAGTCTTGCCTATGATACCAGCATATTTAATACACTCGTCTGAATTCGGTGTGTTACATAGAGATCTCACAAACCATATAGAGCAAAACAAACTGTTCTAGAGCAGGAAAGAGTGTTAAAGCTTCCTCCATGCAAATCTGAGACGCTGAGTTTTATATCCCCCAACCATGGGAGCTCTGCACCTGGATAACCTGGGCTGCCTGCCACAACCATGACATTGGAGTGGATCCCCCACCTGCTGGTTGAATCTATGGTTGCAGCTCCAGATATCCCATCTGGGAATACAGGCGTACCTTGGTTTATGAATTTAATTCATTTTGTGGGACTTTTCATATTGCGAAAAATTTGTAAACCGAAATGCAGTTTCCCATAGAAATGCACTGAAAACCAATTAATCCATTCCGGAGGTCAGAAAAAAGTAAAAAAAAAAAAAGTCTTATCTGTTCAAAACTCTTTTATAAAGTGCACTTTAAAGGCATAAATACTGTACAGGGACATGATTAAAAATTAATTCGTAAATGCACTGAAAACCAATTAATCCGTTCCGGAGGTCAGAAAAAAGTAAAAAAAAAAAGTTTATCTGTTCAAAACTCTTTATGAAGTGCACTTTAAAGGCATAGTACTGTACAGGGACATGATTAAAAAAAAATTATAAATGCATTGAAAACCAATTTTTTCATATTGCGAAACAAATTTGTAAACTGAGCCATTATTTTCAATGTATTTTCATTCATAAACTGAAAATTACGTTAACCAAGCCGTTGGTAAACCGAGGTACGCCTGTAGTTGTATTTACTTTGTTCATTCTTGAGGCTGAGTTCACACTTCTGCGGTGCAGTATATCGCATGTGATTCGCACAGGAACCTCACTACATTCCTGTGCAAATTACATACAAAATGTGTGTGGTGCAAATCACACTGCATCTGCATCAAAAAGGTGCAGGGCCCTTTTTTTGGTCTGCACTAGAATGGGATCGCATGGCTAGTCACACCCATGCGATCTGATTCTGCACATTGCACCATGTTTTGTGAACTGATTTTCAGGGCGTTGTTAACTTAACATACATACACCGGCAGCGGTTCGCATAAACAGGGTGCGATTTGTGATGCGGTACAGAATTCGCACAAAAAATGCTGCAAATTCCATACCGCATCAGTGTGAACCCTGGCTTAGTCCCGAAAACCTTTCAATAAACACCACCAAGGGAGTCCTGTCATTTTTGAAAGGGGATTATGGTGGGAAGGGACTTTTTGTCGATTTTCACTGTCCTTGAAACTCGCAAAAAAAAAAAGGCTTAATTGTCAAAATTCTAGTAATGCCTTTAGATGATCCAGAGTACGATAGTCATTATTGTGGACTTAGAAGACCACAAACCACTGTAAATGTTTACTTAGTTGAAGGGCATTTTCCTTTTTTTTTGTTTAAAAACTTTTATTAAGTAGATATTGGTGGTACAAAAAAAGCACATTTGTACAAATATACGAAATTTGGGTATTTCGAAAAACACTGTACATCTAACTACAAATAAAAAGACTAAAGAAGGCATAAAAAATAAAACCATAATATGGGTTGAGTATAGAATGCCAATGTCTATAATAAGAGATTTTGATAGTGAGCAGTGAGTGACTGATCACTTTGAAAAGAAATAACAGTGGGCTATCTAATGTTCAATAAGTTAAAGGAAGACATTAGAATGGTCAAACCAAGGATCCCATTTGGTGTTCTAAAAAGCCAGAGTTATATAGGGTGTGAAATATTTTTTCCCATACGACAAATGGAGTCTACTCTCATTTGTAATTGTGGAATGGGAACTGAGGAGGATTTCCAATGTCTAGCTATAAGCCAGTGTATAGAAACACAAATGGTATAGATTGGTCTCATCTGAGTGGTAAAAAGCCTTGGGATAGGATTGAAAAGTAAATAATTGACTGTAATGATATCGGTAGGATTGCCAGATATGTCGTAGAAAAAAGTTCCAATTTATGCCAAATGGGGGATATTTTCTCACACATTGAACGTTTCCAAACTATTTTTCAAAAGATATAGGCCTGAAAGGGAGTATATACTTTATAAACAAAATTGCATAGCTGTTCATCCATGGAAAATGCATGTAAATTTATTCTGTGTGAATAGGGTAAAATCAATTGTTTGCAAGCTATATTCTCTGCAGATTAAAGTGGTTCTAAAGGCCAACTTTTTTTTTTAACCTTTAATGGATTTTCTGCATTAAGATAAAAAACCTTCCACTATCTGTTCCCTCACCCCCTTCCTCAAATACTTGCCTGTATTGATCCAGTGCTGTGCCCATCTGCAGCAAAACTTGTCTTCTCTCCCTCTCTCTTAGGCACAGGGGCAGCTGATGTCAATCAAATCCTGCTGCTGTCCATCAAATCCTATGAGGAGGGAGCAGGGGCGGGGTTGAGCCATGTGTGTGTTTGTCTGTGGATACACACAGCCCGGCTCGGGAGTAAGTCCACGCGTGTGCCCCCATAGCAAGTAGCTTGCTATGGAGGCACACAGAGAAGAGGAGGATCAGAGAGCACCAGCAGGGGACACTAGAGGAAGAGGTTTAGGGCTGCTATGTGCAATATTCTTGCATGGAGCAGGAAAAAAAAAAGTTGGAGACTTTAGTATCACTTTTAATATACAAATGCAAAAAAAAAAAAATACTGAATTACAGCCATTAGATGAGTTGAAGAGCATATTTATTATTACCAACGCCATCCTTGGCCATGGCCATTGACTTTCTCAATCTGCAGTATATCCCTGCTATTGTTGCATATTCATCCATGTTTTATCTCCCTTTCAAGTATAGAAAATGCCTGTTAATATGCCAAAATTGCATCTATCTCCTCCTCTAGGTTGACAACACAAAGCATTTTGTAGACTGAAAATTACAGGGAATGGTATTGGTCCTGTCCAGTTAATGTTTTCTGATATGCGGAAGATTCCCCCCCCCCCCTTATCTCCACCACATAGAGAAGAGATGTGACCTCAGACCTTCCTCCTAGTACAGAGGCTTGGACAGAACTGAGGGGGACCATACCTGCCTCTTTCTCATTCCTATAATGATCTATTGCTGGCTGATTGCAGAAAAACTGACCACCATTTTATTTTTGAAATTTTTCTTAGTTTTATTTATATATATATATTTTTTTTAAATGAGAGCTGCACATCATGATGATATTGAAAATTGTCTTCAGGAGCTTGTCAGTTTAAAATCTAATATGCAGTGATGTGCTCCATGGAATCATCATCTACTGTCCTTTAAAAAAAAATGGTCACAAATGGAATACTGCTTCCAAATGGAATTCTGCTTCCATATAAGGTCACTCCCAGGAAGACTTGGCCTCTTTCCACAGTGTTCAATAAGTCTGCTGCTGGCCCAGAGATCCATGAGCTGTTAAAGATGTTTACATGTCGCCAATGTGCTGTAGATCTCCGCAATGGGAGACTTGGCAATCGGATTGTGCTTTGTTTATGCCATTAATTACAAACATTGTAGATCTGGATTAGTAAATTGTACATTGGCAGTACTGTGATATGCCATTGTTCATTATTTAATTTATTGTAAATAGAATTTATGATGTTTGCAGTAATTGAATAGTGCCTGACATATTGTTTAAAAGCTAAGTCCATTGGAAAAGAAAACTGCACCCACATTTGCAGAAAAAAATGGAATAATTTTTTAGAAATGAGCCTGCAAAGCATTGCAACCGTAATCGGTGAATGCTGAGTGCATTGCCAGGCTCGTGCAGAATTGGTAGGACTTTAGGTTATTGAGGTTATTGAGCTGGAGGAGCGGCTATGCAGGTGGTGCCACACACAGCAGTGCAAAATTTTAAAAGTAACAGATTCCATTGGGGAGAAGAAGCCCACGAACCCCTTGGGGGTGATGGGATGGGGGATGCTAGCACCATGTTAAACATTACACCCTATATATAGGTGTAATGTGATATAAAACAGGCTTTCTCAATTACGCCCTTACAGATAGCTAAAAAGGTTATTGGTGTCAGTGGGAACTTATCTGAGGGCAGAAATTATTCCTTGCTCAAGGAACCCCTAGCAACTTCTGGAGGAACCTGAGATTCAGAAACCCTGGTATAAATGGTGGACTTGGCCTTTGCAGTGCAAAACGTAACTTGGCAAATAGCAACTACCAAGAGAGAAAACAAATTGAAGCCCAGGCAGGATGGGTTAGAGGGAGGTGGGGGCAAAATTATTATGGGAGATGGCTTTAAAGTATAACGGGCAAAACGTGTTTTTTCTTTTTTTGGGGGGACTGGGTGGAGAGGGATTAGAACCCATGTCAGGTTTTAATAGCTGTCTGTGCCCCCATTAGGGAAATTCATCCTCTCTGTTTGTCCTGTTTATTGTTATTCCTAAGACTGAAAGTAAATTTAATTTTATGGTGAGAACCAAAAATTTGGATAGCAAAGAAATCTTTCAATGGGAACATTAGTACTGATGACCCTTGTGACAGCCAGGGATCCCCTCACTTTGGGATATTTCCTTTTACTTCCTGTTTTGGCTTTAGGACAGGAAGGGAGGGGACATCTCCAGAATGGGACAAATATGAGAAAAATAAAGCTGACAGGTGGTATATCCCTCCTTTGTTCTATAAAAATGAAAAATATTGCCTTTAGTTCTACTTTTATATCTAATTGGAAAGGGTTTTCTAAAAATAAAAGGGTACCTACAAAAGAAGACTGTTCTTACTTTTCTCTTTGAAGGGCTCAGAGATTGTAGCTTTCTTTGCTAAAGAGCTACAGCCATCTTTACATCAGCCACATCTAGGAGTGTTAGATGTCTGTGTTCACACTTTTAGAGCTGTTATTCCTCTTGTCAGCCACTTATTTGTCAGAAAATCAAGCACCTAGGCTTTCAGACTGCTTCTACAAACATTTGTGAAAGAATGGGTCACTCTCAGGAGCTCAATGAATTCAAGCGTGATAACGTGATAGGTTGCCACCTGTGCAATAAGTCCATCCGTGAAATTTCCTTGCTACTAAATACGATCAATTGTTGGTGGTAATATAACATATATAAGTAGAAGCATCTGGGAACAACAATTTCTCAGCCGCGAAGTGGTAGGCCACGTAAAATGACAGAGTGAGGTCAGCGCATGCTGAAGCGCACAATGCACAGAAGTTGCCAATTGTCTGCAGAGTAAATAGCTAAAGACTTCAAAACGTCTTGTGGCCTTCAGATTAGCACAACAACAGTGCATAGAGAGCATAATGGAATGGGTTTCCATGGCCAAGCAGCTGCATCCAAGCTTTACATCATCAAGTGCAATGCAAAGTGCCGGAGTGGTGTAAAGCATGCCGCCACTGGACTCTAGAGCAGTGGATACGTGTTCTCTGGAGTGACGAATCACACTTCTCTGTCTGGCAGACATGTCTGGATTTGGTGGTTGTCAGGAGAACGGTATTTGTCTGGCTGCATTGTGCCAAGTGTAAAGTTTGGTGTAGGGGGATTATGGTATGGAGTTGTTTTTCAGGGGTTGGGCTTGGTCCCTTACTTCCAGTGAAGGGAACTCTTAAGGCGTGAGCATACCAAGACTTTTAGTCAATTTCATGCTCCCAACTTTGTGGGAACAGTTTGGGGATGGCCCCTTCCAGTTCCAACATGACTGCCCACCAGTGCACAAAGCAAGGTCCATACAGACATGGATGAGCTAGTTTGGGGTGGAGGAACCTGACTGGCCTGCACAGAGTCCTGACCTCAACCCGATAGAACACCTTTGGGATGAATTAGAGCGGAGACTGCGAGCCAGGCCTTCTTGCCGACATCAGTGTCTGACCTCACAAATGCGCTTCTGGAAGAATGGTCAAACTTTCCCATAGACACACTCCTCGTGGACAACCTTCCCAGAAAAGTTGAAGCTGTTATAGGTTGGGCAAGCTCAATATTGAGCCCTACAGACTAAGACTGGGATGCTATTAGGGTTCATGTGCATATAAAGGCACACGTCTCAATACTTTTTGCAATATAGTGTACATTGCATGCATAGGGATGCACCGATATATCGTCAGCCAGAAATGGGGTTATCTGCATTTTGCCGATTAGGAAAAAAAAAGTGCAGATAATGGCATGCTGCGTCCCATAGACTTGAAAGCAAAACTGCCCCTTGGACTTTAATGCAAAGTCGCGTCCCTTGGACTTTAATGCAAAGTCGCGTCCCTTGGACTTTAATGCAAAGTCGCGTCCCTTGGACTTTAATGCAAAGTCGTGTCCCTTGGACTTTAATGCAAAGTCACGTCCCTTGGACTTTAATGCAAAACGCCAGCCACATTTATTTCATTTTTTTTAATTGTAAAAAACTATTCGGTTTTCGTTTTTTTGCTAAGTGCATCCTGAATTTTTGTTTTCAGCATCGGAATTTTCATTTCGGTGCACCACTAGTATTGCAGTTTCTTTCCTTTCTCTGATCAGAACTAAGGTGCTTTACCATGTGCTTTCTTTAAAGCTGACAAACATGAATGGATTTGTAATTGGTCTACAAAAGAGTGATTCATCATCCAGAAACAATCTATTAGCAAGGATACTTTTAGTTGATCTGCATTACAACCCATTGTTTAACACACAGGCAGATGTTTATTTGAAGAATCAGAAACAATCAATATAATTCCTATCAAGCTTGATCAACCTTCCAGTGTAAACAATGACTGAAAGCTCATAAATTGATCGAATGGAGGACCATGGTTTACAATTCATGTTCAGTTTGATTATTTTATTGCATTGGATGATTGAGTGAATTTGTCATATCTGTATGTGTGTGCAGTCTTTAAAATTAGCAATTTATGATGTAATCCTCTAATAGTGACAAAACCGACCAGTATTTTTAGAATTTTTATTTACTAACACTTGTTATTTTCATTACCCCTGGTGCCCAATCTGTGACCCTTTTCTTAGTTATTGCGTGGCCCTCAGGGCCCTTGCAGACAGTAGTCTGTGTTTTCCTTACCTAGGTGCTTATTCAGGCCAATAAAGGAAAATATATTCCATAGGCCGGCTTATAGTATTGAAACGGTTTGGTTTAATTCTTTTAACATTATATTTTTTTCTCTGATGTACAGACGTTTCATAATTTTTTTTTGTTTTTTTCTTATATTTTATAATGGATTCTACTGAGGAAAGCATCAAATGTACACAAGTACATTTTAAGGGGCCTTTATGGATCTTAAGTGAATGTAAAGGTTTGTTTATTTATAAATAATAAACATGCTATACTTCTCTCTGTGGAATAGTATCGTACAGAGCGCCCCAAATCTCCTCTTCTCGGTTTCCCGGCCGGCAGTTCTTTCTCCTTCTCTGTGTGCCCCCCATAAAAAGCCACTTACTAAGAGGGGGCTCCACCTACGGGCTTGCTCCCTAGCCATGCTGCCTGCATCTATCAACACAGACATCCCTGCCCCCCCCTTCTGCTTAAAAAAATTGATTGATAGCCACGGGAGCCAATGGTTCTTGGTGCTGCCTCTTTGAGCAGAGAGAGAGAGGAGAGAGCTGCTCAGATGGGCTCAGCACTGGATTAAGAAAGGACTCCGGTAAGTATAAGGGGGGTGAGGGGGCAGTATAAATAGAGGGACGTTTTTAACCTTAATGCAGGAAATGCATGAAGGTTAAAAATGTCCAGACTTTATGACCACTTTTGTGATTGATTCCAATTTTTATAAAACAAAAATAAAATTTTTGTTCTATATAATGGTGTGCCCAGCTTTTGTGGTAAGATATTGATTGTGTAATTGTGAAAATAAAACTGACTACAGGGCTTACCTGGAGCTGGTCTTTCAGTTCTAAACAGATGTCTGAAAAAAAACAGTGTGATATTTCTGCGGGCATTCAAAACGTATATGTCACCAGTTTGCCTCATTGCAAGAAAGTAAAAATCACATTTTGTGCCATTTTCACTGCATATTGAAATGGTAAATAATTACTGTATATCTTTTTTTTTTTTCACGTGGAGTGTTACATGATTAGAATCAAAAGACCGCCATAGCTGTACTTTATTATGTAAGGAATGCGAAAAGAAGAAATGTTTCCTATTTGAATACATTTTAGTTTTCCAATATAAAGACTAAACTATTAATTTTTTTCCTTTTAAAAGATAAACCTTCAACCATGTCGGTCCAACGCAGGAAAATCATAGATGGCAACACCCATGTCTTGAAGTCTCCTGTTGGGATAGTACGGATTCTAGCAGCCATCTTCGCCTGTATTACATTCAGCTTGGTGGTCCACAGAGGAGGCTGGAGCGGCCGAGCTGGCGACTTGTGCATGTTCTCCTGGTGCTTCTGCTTTGTTGTCACCATCATCATCCTTGTTGTTGAGTTTGTAGGGATACAGAGCCGGATGCCAGTGTCCTGGAAGAATTTTCCCATCACGTTTGCAATGTTTGCTGTCCTAATGTGCCTTTCGGCTTCTGTTCTATATCCATTATACTTCCTTCAAGATAGGAGCTACGGCAATGAAACACACACTTACCAAGTTGTGGCAACTGTGTTCTCCTGCCTCACCACCTTGGCATACATCTTTGAAGTGTCGTTAACCAGGGCTCGACCGGGAGAAGTTACTGGCTACATGGCTACTGTGCCTGGAATACTGAAAGTCATTGAAAGCTACATAGCTTGTGTCATTTTCGTCTTCATTTCAGAACCCCCCCTGTATAATAATCATGATGCACTGAAATGGTGCCTGGCTGTGTACTGCATCTGTTTCATCCTATCTGTTGTGGTCATTATTCTCTGTGTTGGGGAGTGTACAGGCTGGCTGCCTTGTACTTTTGAAAAGTTCCTCAATGCTTATGCTCTCCTAGCTGTCTTGCTGTATGCCTCTGCCGTGATCATATGGCCCATTTTCCAGTTCGATTCAAAGTATGGGGGCACAACACGAAGGCCAAATAGCTGCAGCAATCACCCTCGTATGCTATGTACGTGGGATAAATTGGTAGCTGTTGCGGTTTTGTCATCTGCCAATCTTATAGTCTACATCATAGATCTTGTGTATTCTGCAAGACTTATCTTTATCACTGTTTAAATCTGAAAATGATGTGGATTTCACTTGTCTCCATATTAATCAATAGAATTAATTTTAGTGATATAAATTGACCATTTCAAACTTGATAAGTAAATTATTTACATGAATTATTCCTTGTCAGTGTTGTAGCTAAAATTAGCAAGCCAATTTAATAAAGCATTTCAATGGCTGATGCCTATAGAGTAGCAGCTGCTGGAGACCAATAGCCAATAACTTCATTACTGACCTCTGTAAACTGACTGTAGTCGAGGTGGGTTTTAGGGCTTGCTAATTACATCAGCATCTACCA
This sequence comes from Staurois parvus, assembly GCF_062004578.1. Lineage (NCBI taxonomy): Eukaryota > Metazoa > Chordata > Amphibia > Anura > Ranidae > Staurois > Staurois parvus. The sequence goes on along the minus strand of NW_028318344.1, from coordinate 5,895,903 downwards.
ATGCACAAGACTTGGAATTCAATTCAAACTGCCTTTTGATCCACCCAAACTTGTATCCAGTTTTGCAGGGTTGAATATTTGCAATTCATTACTTTTCCCTGTCCTACTCATCCACAGGACACAAATTGATAAATCCCTCACTCATGTGACCGCCTCTGTTGGGCAACTCATTTACCTGCCAAAGTGGTTTGTATTTCTGGACATCCAGTTCTGAGATTAACATAGCCCTGCTAGAAAGCACAGTCAAGAGAATATCACCAAATTTCTCTGTTACAGTTAGGAAAAAGTTTTGCCTGGACATACCCTTCAAATTCTAACATCTTGATTTACTTTGGTCACTTGTTTACAAATGTCACCTTTAGTGAAGCTGCAATATTAAACCTAGGTGGCTTGCTTTTTCACTAGATGCGGTGAGCAAAGATGATGCTATATGTTAAGATAAGGGAATTCTCCTGACCAGATAATTGACCCAGATTGGTTAGATTTATGGGTACACAAATATTTGTCACGTTTGCCAGATCTACCGGGCAATACATTTAACCCTCCCCACTCAGATGTGAACTAGTAAGAGGACCTTTAGGAACCCCTAACTAGTTTACACCAATACTTCTAAGACTGGAAAGCAGGTCCCTAACTACTTCCTCTAGTTCACCTGTTGTCAACATGTAAGGAACTTTTTCTGATTGATGTAAAGAATGAAAGCACGTGAACGCCCACACCTACCCTTCATTTATAATGTCATATATCCAATAGGGATGTAGTATACTTGCATACTAGGTCTAGCATATAAGGCAGTATACAGAATGTAATGTACTTCTTTACCATTCAACTTGCATAATTTACCAAATAAAACCGTATACTAGTCACTAGTTCGTTAATGAGTGAATTAAAGCTGAACTCAAGGCAGATCTAATGGTTATTGATTCGTAAATGTGGAACTTTACCCATAACAACTAGATAAAAAATAATGTTCTTTAGCAAGGAACATACATTCCACATTAATGGCCCATGCACACTGTGGCCTTCAGTAGTATTTAGAAGCAAAATATTAGGTGGCTGCATTTAGGAGTGTATAGTGTTTTTTTCTGCCAGGAAAATGCTCTCAAAAACGTGAACCAGAAGGGTTTTTATTCTGCATCTAAACACTGAGCTTAATAAACACCTCTAGACTACCTAATACACATGGGCACATAGGATCGCATTAGCTGCTTCTAGAGGCATACAATGAAAGCTAAACACCTCTAGGAACAGAATTTTTTTTTTTTGTTTTGTTTTCCATGGACCCTAATAAATTATGCTACCAAAATTAGTGTGTGCTGTTAATTGCCTCCAGTATTGCTCCTGTTTCTCCTTGCTGGAGGCTGCCATTTTGCTGAATCCCAGAGCCCCTAAGCAGCAGTAAATCTTTAGACTGTCAGCATATTCGCCTCTTGTGGCTCTGATTTTAAGCACGGTATAGTATAGTATTTTTTTTAATTTTTTTTTACAGTATAGACACTTATTTTTAATGTTTTACATAGCTATACCTGCAAAAGGGGGCCAGCATGAAGTCCTCTATCAAGACCTAATTTTCTGACTAAAGTTCCACTTTAATAAACCTATACATGCGTTTAGGCAAACTGTAAATTCCTGAATCTGACTTGGCTGCGCCCAGACTGGGCAAAGGGACGGCAGTACTAGATGACAATCAGGTGTGCCAATAAAGGAGAGGATGGAGGAGCTCCTCAGTCTGCTGTTGCTCCTTCACTTTCCAATCACAGACTAGGGGTGGGAGATGACACCACGGTACACATGATTTAGATCAAATGGGGAAGAATAAGAACCTTTTAGTTTCAGTTTTTACTTCTGTCTGAGGCTGCACTAGAGACATTTTCTCTCATGGTAAAAAAAAGGTTTAACCATACCAGGATGTAAGGGAAAATCCACAACACACTCAGAAATAAGAGCATAAGAAGGCTGGAACTTGAACCCCTGTCAATTTTGTATTGCTCTATGTGTTACAGATTTTCCCTCACTTGCTGCGTGCTGAAATGGTTGTGATTAGGACAGTAAGTGAGGAAAGGGGAAAACCTCTGCAACAGTGCCCCAGACAGCAGTAAAAAATTGACAGGGGTTCTAACCCTACCTCACTGTACACCCTTTTGGCAGGACACACAGTTTGAGGGTCTCATTAATGCAAAACATAATATTTCTGTGGGTAGCCATATAAAAGCATAGTTTATTAATACAAAAAACTACTGAACTCTTCCACAGCATTTTTCTCATCTTGTTTGAAGTGTAGCTTCACCAAAGAACTGGCGAAAGTGGTCATTGGAGAAATATTGGCATTGCAGTCCTGATCTCCACCTAAAAATTCTTTTTACTTGACTGTCATACTGATGTATTGGCCTTAGTTCCTTCTGACTTGCTGTCTCATAACCAGTTTACTGATCAGGGACTTCCCTTCCCACATACTTGTTCCAGGTAAGGAATGGCTGTGTACAATATATCCCCTGACAGCTTTTTCTTTACGTACAGAGTAAGAATAAATAACTTCAGGGTTTTACGAGGACCTGTCCCTTGCGCTTTGGTTTGGTGTAACCCGAAACAGATACTTTGTGTGTATTTGAAAGGTTCATAATTTCTATTTTTTTTTTAAATATGTTTTCTCCACATAATCCTGCCAGGATACTCTTATTATTATCACATTCGTAAATGAACAATGTCAGCATATGCTACTATTGAGTCTAAGGCTAGATTTATATCTATGCGGCTCTGAAAGCCATTTTTGCGCAGGCATGGCAGCCTATTCGTTTGAATGGGTTGCTGTGCCTGTGTTTTCATGCAGGAAAAAGGTCCTTGCACATTTTGCACCATGCTATTTCCTGCAACCAAAATCTTTCTTCAGATGCAGGAGTGCCATTAAGAATGAATGGCAACCGCTCAAGTGCAAAAGAGCAGAGCGGTTTAGCTGCGGGTGCAGAAATGGGTGCAATTTACATGCTGTCCTGCACCCCCACAAGTGTGAACCTAGTGCCTCAGTGAAAAAATGTTTATTAAAATGTTTTTTGTTTTTTTTTGTATTTAGTTATATATTTTAGATGCAGAGGTTTATTGAAGTTTATGTTTTCACATGTTACTATTGTACAATGCAGTTTTTACACATAATTTTACTATCACATAATTCTAGAAAATCAGAGAGTGCAGAATAAGACTACTAATTCTGAAGCTAGGACTCCAAACCATATATTCGCTTCAGGTAGAGTGGGAAAAGGTCAGAACTTCTGTCGGGATTATATTCCAACACTTTCTTTAAAAATATTTGCCACCGGCTTTCCCTAAAGAATTACACTTCCAACCAAAGTATCTATATTGTGTTGAGTGGACCTTTTAAAGATTGAGGAAAAATAATAAGTTCTATAGACTCGGTCCAACCGAAAAATTCTGGCCTCACAATTTGATTGTACAATCTCTTTTTATATCTACCAACAGCAATGTAGTGCACGGGTTCAACTTATTGGATCTAAATTGAATGGGCTGTTTGAGTCCCTTGAATTACAAGGTAATTAAATCTAAAGGAGGTTTTATAATCAGATGGCAAAATACATGGCTGCCTTTAAAGTGTTATTAAACCCGCAACCGTAAAATCTGTCTGTTTATGCAGGAAAGCTTGCTTGTTATGCTCTCTGTGGAACCTAAGGGGTTAATCCTCTGCATTGTGTAAAAAGGCTGTTTGATCCTGACTTCTCTGCACCTCCTCTTGTTCAAATGTCCACGCTGATAGGACAGACCTGAACCCGGAGCCCTTCTGCATATGCTCAGTTTAGTGTGTATTTCTAGAGAGAGCTTTTTTTTTTTTTGCTTGGGAGAGTGCATGTGATCATCACAGGGCCAATCCGCACTGTCCAGGCAAAGGGTCAGGGGTTTTGCATCCTCCTAGAGCAGAAAGAAAACTCCTTGTACAAGCTTTAACCAGTGCTCTGCTGAACACTGATAGAAGTCACAAGACTGCTCAAACTGCTGTTGAGAAAAGGTATTTAGCAGTTTATATTTACTAAAATAATTGCATTTTTATGTTCTGTGTACTGTGGAAGACCAGATATAGTGGATGCACAGTCCTGGGTTTAGTAACACTTTAAGAGGGCCAGGGTGTACTATATTCCCTCTGAGGTGCATCTCAACAAAAAGTTCCTCGGTGGAATTTGGTGGAGCTCTTGTCAGTTTTCTGACTGACTGTTAAACCCGAGAAGCTATTGAAAAATCCATCACAAAACAGGAGTAATACAAGTAAATCTATGACATCTTGTACAAACATGTTAAGAGATTGCCTGAAGTAGAATTCTAGGTTTAATTTGACTTTTAATATTTTTTTGGACCAAACAAATGAATTACCTTTACATAACTTTGCAGTTGCTGTGTGCATTGTAATATATTATTATGATTATTCTACAGGATTTATATAGCACCAACAGTTTACTTAGCGCTTTACAATGTGAGGACAAACAGTAGTTACAATACAATTCAATATAGGAGCAAACTGAGAGCCCTCCTCATTAGATCTTACAATCTATATACTGTAGTATCAGAGTCAGGGTGAATGCTTCTCCGCTATTCTATTCAAGCCTTCTATTTTTTAGCAGTGTATCAAGGCTTTCTCTGATTGGCTGAGGTGGAGAGATGGGCGGATGACATCACGATTTCCACCTCTGCCAATTAGAAAAAGCCTTGTAATCATTAATAAGAACCTTTTTCTGAATGGTGGCGAGGCATTCATCCTAATTCTAATTATGGCAACAGATGGGAAGTTGCCTTCACTTTTGTGGAACAGAGCACCATTAACAGTGTCTGCTTCATTCTGTAATTATTATTATTATACAGTATTTATATAGCGCCAACGGTTTGCTGTACATTATAATGGGAAACCATACACAAGACAGTACAGTAACAAGGGGTTCGAGGGCCCTGCTCCTCGGAGCTTACAATCTAGGAGGGAGGGGAGAGTGGTACAGGAGGGAATAGCTGTGGGGGATGGAGTGGTGGGAAGAGCGGAGGAGATCAGCAATTAGGTGAGGGCGGGGTAGGCTTCCCTGAAGAGATGGGTTTTCAGGGTGCGCCTAAAGGTGAGGATAGAAGGTGACCGTCTGATGGATTGGGGTAGTGAGTTCCAGAGGATGGGGGAAGCCCTGGAGATGGGCATGGGAGGAGGAGACCAGGTAATTGAAATAGTTGGGCCATTTTGGTCAAAATGAACTATTTAAAGAGGAACTACACTGAATCTGTGCACCAGAGACCACTTTTTAATTCATTTGTAATATGCCCATCCATCCATGTCCCCATGCTTTATTTTGCTAAGAAATCCCCCTAGCATTTCTGGCCGTAGCTATCATGAGTAAGGGCAGATGATTCACGTAGCATTTATTTCCTAGAATCCATCTGTCCTTAACTCAGGCATGTAGGCAGGATGGTGTGCTTCGCTTACAAAACCCTCCTGAAGTCTCCTGGGATGTATGCCATCATTTACCTAGGCCTTGAAACTTGGATATGATATACTTTCCTATTTATTTGTTAAACCTTATATCTATCTAATTGTAGCAGCAATAAGAATTAAAAATAGTCAATGTTGATTGAAATAGTGAAACTCAACTTTAAAGTCAAAGTAAACATGGAATTCTACTTTAGGGGTTTGTGTTGATGGAGTTGGGTTTGTGTCGATGTCGTTAGTGTGAGACACTCTTGGATCAATCAGAATTCATTGACAGGTGCATGTGACCTACAGTGGACATCCTTCTGACCTACCATTGGCCACCTTCATAAAGGTTTTGCACTCCCATAGACCATTACAACCAAACATGGGCCCTACGTAGAAACCTAGAATAATTTTTTTTAAAAAATAATTTGCCTGATAAAGGAATTATTAGAGAACAGTAATGTGTATCAGTACAAAATATGTGTAATGTGCATTTTTAGGTCATGCTTTTTATATATATATACATATATGCAAACATTCACTGTATTTATTCAGTAAAGCAGTGCAAAGAGCAGCCTTTTCTGTTTAAAGTACAGTAGTTCATAGCAGTCAAGAATTGTATTTTTATTGGTTGTTCTGAGTTACTGTTCTTAGCACATTGCTATTGCCTTATTAAGCCTGATTGTGTCTGCCTTGTCTTGATATCCTCCATAAAAAAACCCATTTTTTCTGTATGTACTGTGCATTATATATACCGTGGCTTTCTTTGCACAACATATAACAGAATGCTTAGTATACCAAAGTGCCTTCTTTTGAACAGTATTGTAAAGTACTATGTATTGTACTTGTGTCCTTTTTTTTATATTTTTGTGTCAATCTTGTGCTTTTCTTATTTTTAAGAAATGAAAATAAATACTTTGATGTACACAACTGGTTTGGCTCACATCCTTGAAGGTGAATTAAGAATATATTGTTATGGTTTGGTTTTGTTGTAAGGATAACTTGTAAATAAATGGAATTTTTATGGGCTTTTTTTTTTTTTTGACCATGACACTCTGGCATTATGCTATCCTATTAAAAGCGCACACTCTGTGTGTAATATGATTTTATCATTTCAAAATTCTCTATTTAAAGCAAACTCCAGGCAAACAACTAAATAGATGGGTGAATTGCATTCAAAAGAACTGTTTTACCTATCTGTTTCTGTCCATCCATTTCTGTGATTTACCCAGCTCTGTCATACAACACAGCCCTGTGTGGCAGAGCAGGAGACCTGATTTTTCTCTGCTGCAGTTAAGGGACACTTAACAGTGTTGTCCCTCCTTCAGCTTGTGACGGGACAGTAAAATGAACTGTTCTGTCACTCTGTTCTCTTCTACCAACACATTGCTTATTAGCACAAGAGCACAACTGGTTGGCTCATTCTGCTGTTTTCTTCCCTACCAGTCTGAGCTCTGCTATACAAAAGCTGCAAGAAGCTCATACCAAGTCAAATTCAGGTACGTGCAGGGCTTTCATTTAAAATACATTCAATGATGTATTAATATTGCATTAATGTGTGCCTTTTATAACTGCCTGGAGTGTTGCTATAAAGTACCTTTCACCTTACTAACATTTAATAATAATGTTGTTCATGTATTTTGTGCACCACCTAAATCAACCAGTAGATGGCGGTGTGTATGAGTTTGTAGCTGCATCTGTGTTTGTACTCTTTTTCTCTACAATAAAGTTCTTGTTTCCTGTTAGCAGTGAAGCCGCATATAAACACTCCTGTGAACTGTGCACTGTCTGTTCTGTAGGGCTATATTATTATTATACAGGATTTATATAGCGCCAACAGTTTGCTCAGCGCTTTACAATATATACAGAATCTCTAACAAATAACTACATTAAGTACATCATTGTGATAGGTAATATAGAGCTATGGGACGATAATGGACCCAAATTATATAACCAGGGCTTATGTGTAAGGGACAGGAAGGATGGGAATCCAGCTAAAAGTCAATAAAAAGGCATCAGAGATGGTTGTTACTCCTCAGATTTAGGTCTTGAGTAACTTAATACACATGCAAAAATTATACAGGAGAGGGCTCTACCATCTAATTCACATGTGTCAAACACACAGGCCGAATCTGGCCTGCCACGCCATTTCATGTGGCCCTCTCACCTGTCCTACAGTTGCACTCCCCCCCCCCCTATTCTCTTTGTCCCCACCTTTTCTCAGCAGTCAGCAGCAGAGAGGACAGAACTCCACCAGACCTGCATTTCACCATACATCCGCTGAGAGGCTCCTTCCAACCCCTCCCCCAGTCTCAGCAGTCAGTAGCAGAGAAAAGGATAGAACTCCTACCAGGGGCGGACTGACCATTCGAGCACTCGGGCACTGCCCGGGGGCCCGGGTCAGTAGGGGGCCCCATGAAATGCCCCTGGTACCTTTTTTATAGGCTTTTTTGAGTGTGGGCAAGGACACAGGGGCCTCATGTTCCCCTATTGCCCGGGGGCCCCATGAGTTGTCAGCCCGCCCCTGACTCCTACAGATCCTACACTTTCAGCTTCCCAGCTTCTTCTGGTTCTTCTGTCAGCAGCACTAGGTAACAGGGGGTGCACTGTGATGTAAGGGAGAGTGGGGACTCTTGACTTCTGATGGGGGGGTTGCTCTGGACATATAGTCTTACTGATACAACTAGCACTTTGAGGGCAACCATGATGCTGATGTAGCCCACAATGAAATTGGGTTTGACACCTCTGATCTAAGTGGAGACAATTTATTCAAATTGATTAAAAGCAATAATGCACTCAGTGCATAAAGGAAAGAGTCAGTATATCCCCAACTTTATAGTAGGACCCTCAATGGAGCAACCACTGTATGCGGAGATCAGCAGGGAGGCAGCTGGAACATGAAGAAGCTGCTGGTATGTGTCTGATGATGTATAGCTAGGCTGAAATGCAAGCACCCTCTGAACGCTTCCAGGAATGGCTTTGGCCAGCTTGGCTGGGCTCAGCTCCACTTGGTGATTAGCTGTGATGTCACTACGTCAATGACGGACGTGGCTATGTATTTTGGGGCTAGAAATGCCCCTTTCACAAGCCAGAAGGATGGGATGAGCAGCAGATAAGCCGTATTTAAGGGGAAGTGGGGTGGATACTTTTCGGAACGACTTGTAATGATATCGGCTTGTGTTTATTTTAATCATTGTGATAGAACATATAAAATGTATAGGGGCTGGAAGAAATGGGCAACCTCAGACACTCAACAAGGAACTGTTAGCACTTTGCCCAATCAGAGTGGTTCAGCATTTGGGTAGGGAAGGAGCACTGAAAGCTGCTGCTGATATGGGGTGTTTGATTGACATACCTGTTTGCAGTCTATTCTTCTTGTTAAAGTGTAACTCCACTTTCATTGGGAAAAAATAGGAAAAAAAAAATATAGCATATACAATTGCTACACTAGCCATATTGTAATTGAATGGTGGTAAAATTTACCTTTCCTTTTCAATCTGTAGCACTGTAATTTTCAGAAAGTCATTGCAATATGGCAACCTGGAGGTGTTCTGTACACCACTGGTGTAGGAAACTGTCCAGAAATGTCAGTTCCTGCTTGTGTGATTGGCTCACTGATTTTCCTAGAAGTCTGCACTAAGATGCAAGTCGGATTTTAGGCATCCTCTGCAACACAATGTTATTGTTGGTGAGACACTTCTAAAGGGTTATGCGTGTCTAAAAGGATGCAGACCCTGCAATTTTCCTCATTAGAACAATGCAAGCGCATCAGCTGAATAATGAAAAAGTGACTCACATTTGGATTCACCTTGCACATTGTCCTAGACAGACAGCTTTTTCTTCAGAACAGAAACAGGTAGGACTCTTCAACAAAGTTGGTTAAAATGCTCCCAGTGAGAATTTTTTATTTCAAGAAAAGTGGAGTTACTGTTTAAAGTGAGTCACTTTAAGTACAGCTCCACACCTAATGTACCAAAATTTACCTATGACTTGTTTTCAGTGAACTTCTTTAACCATTTGAGTAACAGCCTGTAATACTCCTTCATTGCCAGGCCAGTTTTCAGTCAGTTTGGATTGACAAACAATTACTCAGTCATGCAACACCGTACTTGAATTGACTTTTATCCAAGGCTTTTTTTTTCAAAGAATAGGTGCAGGTACTCTCCCCTTCCGAGTCACTCCCTGGTCGGCACTCCTTACCCACCATCCCTTGTTTCCACCCCCTCCCAGTACTGCCCATTTTAGAGAATACAGAAGCGGGTATAATTTTTTTGATGCTAAGTAACTTGTATGGAATTTGTTGATAACAAGAAAAGCAGTAAAATAGATCCCCCGCAGCCAGTAACAATAGACCCCTCCCCAACAACAATAGATCCACCAGCAATAATAGCCCCCCCCACAATAAAATATAAATTCCAGGAATAATAGAGCCCCTCACAACAAAATAACCATTGCTGTAACAATAGATCCACCCCAGCAACAACAGACCCCTCAAGCAATAATAGATCTCCTAGCAGCCAGTTGAACCCTTCCAGCAACAACTTACTCCCCACCCCCAGAAATAACATATCCCCCACAAGCAACAATAGACCACCCCAGCAACAATAAATCCCCCCTAGTGATGATGGATCCCTCAGCGACAAAAGACCCTTCCAGAACACTCCAGCCCTTGCTATTACTTACATCCAGTGTTGGAGGTGCTGGAGTTTCTCCGCGTTCCTGTTGAGCCCTGTTGTTATATAATTTTTAACGGACAAAAAGAAAAATAATTACACTAATGCAGGCTGTACATGGGTTGAATTCTGAACAAATTTTCTTTAGAAAATCATAAATTTTGTGCGTTTTGTAATCCGATGGTGCTGCCATTGATTTCACAATTCAACCAACCAAGCCTTCAATTTCACCCCGTGTTGCTACCGAAAAGAATTTTTATGGCCAGGAATTTTCTTTTCTTTCCAGGTCACAGCTCACGCTCATTTCTTTTTTGCTTATATTTTTGGCACGATTCTCCCATCATTGATTTGAAATTTGAATTTTAAAAAAAATTCCCACATGCCTGATCACTCAAATTCAGTGGCCACCCGAAAATTGGCCATTTCTGTGACCCACTAATGGTGTGAAATTCAAACGAAAATTCTTAGAAAAGATTTTCGAAAGAAAATTCTTTTGGAATTCAAGTCAAAACAGAAGTTTTAAGTATGTGAAATAGTCTAGTAAAAACGATTATATGTAAAGCTCACTCTAGTGTGACCTGTAAGTGGTAATAGTCAGCAAAGGCAGAGAGCACAAGAAGTTAGCTCACAACTGCTCTGGCATGTTGTTTTTGTTTTTTTTTTGTTTTTTTTTAATTTAGCAGATACCTTCCCACCTGGCAACAGTGTTTAGGCAGAAGGAAATGCTTGTTAAGCATTTAGTCGCATCAAACGCTTGGGCATTTAATTGTCAAGAATAATTATTTTGGTCTTTGAAATGAATTAACACTATTATTTCTATCACTCTGCTGGTTGTGGTGATACCCCACATGTGTGGTGCAATTTATGTCTACATACACATGTGCGCCCTATGCTACGCGTTTTACATTAGGGTTTGTATAGGGATGATTTTCATTTTTTTTTATTTTCATTTAGTTTTTTTTATATACTTTTTAATTTTTGTTTAACTTTATTACTATCACAAGGGGGCTAACAAATCAGGTGGCAGATCCATTTCATAAAGACCTAAAGACTCCCAGTGTCTCCTGTGTCATCCATAATACATGCTACACCTTTCCTCACTCCTGCTCTTTCCTTTTTCAGTGGATGTGTATCAAATGTTAGGCAGTGGGGTGGTTTTTTGCGGTTGTTCCTCTATCTCCCAAGCAACAGGGGTATTCCCAGTGATCTCTATTTTCCGTTGAACAGCTGGCAGTATAGCTGGTCAGGTTAAAGCCTCATGCACCACGGGCATTTCTACAGCTGCTGTTTTGGGCATCAGGCGTTTTTTTTTCTACAGCTAGTAAACGCCCCAGCATGTTATCCTATGTGTCCATGCACACAGAGAGTTTTATCAGCGTTTTTTGGCAGGGGCATTTTCAGGCTGGAAAAAATCCCAGAACTACTGCATTTGAAAAAGAGTTTTTCAGCCTGTCCAGCTATAGTTCACTTGCTGTCTGATTATCTATGCTGCTCTGTTTCCACCTACTCAGGCTGCTGAAGGCTCATCCTCTCCCCCGAAGGGAGGCAAAAAATTGGCTCCCACAGGTACTTTCACAGGTGCCTCTGTAACTTGAGAGGTTGGGTGGTTTAGCCCTCTTCCATAGACAGGATCTCTCTCTGTATATGCACTAAAGCATGCTTGTTATATTGACTGTGGAGCCTAAGGGGTTAATCCTCTGCATTCTGTAAAAAAGCTGTTTGATTCTGTCTTCCCTTTTTTACTGTCCTCAATCCATCTGCTGGTAGCACAGAGCTCTAGCAATCTCTCTGCACATGCTCATTTTGGTGTGTATTGTTAGAGAGATTTTTTTGGGAGGGTGCATGTGATCCTCACAGGACCAATCAGCACTGTGAGGGATCATGCAGCCCCATAGGACAGTCAGAGCAGAATGCAAACTTCTCCTACAAGCTTTAACCAGTGCTTAGCTGGACACTGATAAAAGTCAGAAAACTGCTATATACTGCTGATGAGAAAAAGTATTTAGTGTTTTATATTTATTAAAATAATTGCATTTCCATGTTCTGTGTACTGTGAGAGACAAGATAAAGTGAATGCGGAGTCCTGGGTTAGTAACACTTTAAAGCCATGAACACCTGGAAGTTTATAAAGGTACCTTGGTAGACAAGGGGGGAGAATTACTAAACCTGGAGCGTGCGAAATCTGGTTGCACAGAAACCAATCAGCTTCCAGGTTTTATTGCCAAAGCTTAATTGAACAAGCTGAAGTTAGAAGCTGAATGAATATCATGCACAGCTGCACCAGATTCTGAGTGCACCGGTTTCAGTTAATCCCCCCTAGGAGTTAATTTTTGCCTGTTCACATATGCTGAAAAAGTCAACAATTTCCTTGAGGTGTACTTATTTTTCACATAAATGTAAGTTCTCAGCAATCATTTGATGTGGAATATAATTTCTTAGGCAAAGAAAGAAAAATTCAATTAGAGAACTGACAGAGGAAACTGGTCAATATGATTAGATATTGCAGAAGCATGGTTTGTGACAGAGAGCAGAAGCATCTAATGTCCTAGCAGATGGACTTCTAATACTCCAACCGCCATAAATATATTGTGATGGCTGAACATTTATTCATAAGTAGACATGCAGTTCGTTTAGTTCCGAATCGAAATTCAGACGCCTTTTCCATTATTCGGAGATTCAGATGTATCCGACTTCTGGATTATAATACTAACGAATTTAAAGGATTCTGAAATAACGAAAAGAAATTTGGCTGAAATTAGAATTAAAAAATACATTCCAAAACAAAATCAAATTTGAAAACCAGGGGGCGTGGCTTGGCGCCGAGCGGAATGGCCGCATAATACAGGAGCTCCCGCCGGCCGGATCGGATTGCCAGACAGCGCGGTCGGGAGGGGTAAGATAATCCCCTCTCATCATGGGGGAACACGACCGGACGCTCTCCGGCACCCGATCGCGATCCCCAAGGGGCCACAAGCCAGCTGGGAGACACATTAAGGAGCTCTTTAGCTCCCAGGCTCAGAGAGCAGGGCCGCAGCCACCTCCCTCTCTCTCTCAATTCCCCTCTCCCCCTCCCTCTGCAGCCTCAGCCTCAGCCTCTGACACAGGCTGCTCTTCCTGCATGGCTATGCAGGCTGGAAGTGACACAGTGCCACAGCATGATCTCTCTCCTGCCACACAGTCCTTGTTCCTAAAAGATTTACATGCTGTGGCCACTGATATAAAGGCCTCTCTGGCTACTACCCTGACCACTGCCTTACATGATTTAAGGGAAGACATCCGCGCAATGGGCTCAAGACTGGCTCAGGTAGAAACGGTCTCCAGTAGCAACAAGAATGCTATACTCCACTTACAGAGACAGTCAGGGGTCCACACTGCGACTATCAGAGAGTTCTACAGGCAGATTGAAGACTTGGATAACCGTGGCCGTAGACATAACATTAGACTCCGCGGTGTACCAGAATCCGTGGAAAACCCTGATATACCTAAGGCGGTGACAACCATCTTTAACGACCTTCTGGGTCGCCCGCCGGCTACCCCTATTGAGATCGAGCGTGCACACAGAGCAAGTCGGCCCAGGGGGAGCGATGTGGATCCACCCAGAGATATCATTTGCTGCATTGTTAACTTCCCGCTCAAGGAAGATATACTTCGATGCGCTAGGATCAGAAGGCATCTGTCATACGAAGGAGCGGATATACAACTGTACCAGGATTTATCCAGCATGACCCTACAACAAAGGCGAGCGTTGAGGCCACTACTGGAGTCGCTCCGTTCCCATAATATTCTATACAGATGGAGATTTCCGTTTTGCCTTTCAGCTCGGGTTGGTGACCACACATATGACTTGCGAATTCCTGAAGATCTACCATCTTTTTGCTCGTCACTGAATATCCCATTGATCGACCTGCCTGATTGGCAGGGGTCTCTGAGAGGGCTTCCGACCCTGACCCCAGATTCAGCAGATGGTGCAATGGACTGGCAGGGCCACTCCCTTCGTAGAAGACGGACTGTCCCTTCGACTCCTCCAAGACCTCCCATTGGAGGCGCGGTGGCCGCTTCTAGCCCATCGGCCTCCCCCGCGCACAGAAAGCAACGGCACGAGCCTTAAACGGCTCCCGCTCCCCTTCCATCGGGCCACTTCTGTGTAATTCTTTTCAGCTGCCTGTGGTTCATTATATTTCTTCTGTTGTTCCCATGGCCTTCCCTAAGGAACTCCGAATGCCTCCTCTCTCACAACTTGTTTTGCGCTGGACTCCCTTCCCAGTTGACACGTCATTTGTTAGCTCTTTGGGGAATCTACGCCTCTGGACTCTGACCAGCACCCACTAAGGGAAAGACGCCCTGCGGGTGTCTCCACTGTACCCCTGCCTCATTGGTTCTAGAACCTGCTGCGAGTGATAATCGGTTGCTCCGGTGTGGATTTCTTGATCCTCGGCTCGCCCGCTACTGCTGAGATTTGGCTCCCCGGATCCCCCAGCTGAACTTCTGTCCCCTCCTCACCTGGAACCCGCCCAGTGAACTGTTCGCTCAAGTATCCGCCTTAGTGGTCAGCTTCCGGATTGTCCGCCCACCTTTTGCCGCATCCTCTTCGTACCCAAGGGTCCTCATCCTGCCTCAACGTCTGACGCTCTGTTATCTTTGAAGAAGCTCCCAGCTGAACTCAGCCTCTCCCTGGCGTTCTGTGATCGGCTATGCCCAGTTGATTTCTTCGGTGCTGGCGCAAGAGGGCTGAGTATTTTATGCACTGTATTTGGGTCTGTGGAGGTGGGCGGGTGGCGGGATGGGGGGTGGGTTTGTGGTTGGGTGTGGTGGGGGGAGTTTGTGGGGTGGTTCCTGGGGTTAATGCTTCTTCCCTGTGGTTGGATGACTGAGCATCCCCTTCCCTGCTTCCTATAGGGTTGTCCCGCCTGGCCTTGCCTTCTTCTCATTGGGTTATTCCTGTTTCCTGCTCTTGCTGTCAAGCGCCTTCTAGGGATAATAGCTTGGGCGGGGTCCCCTTGTGGTTCATTTCCCCTTTGCTCTAAGGATCTTAGTGGCCGTGCAGTTGTGGGGGAGGTGATGCTCGTCCCTTTTGTGATGATGGGGGCATTGATTATATTACTTATAAACATTTGCAGTATAGGGTCAGTGTTTTGTTTAGTATCGGCTTCACTGGTGCTGACCCTGGGATGTTTAGTCTGTATTTGCTAACCACTTGGGGTTCCATTGTGTTTCTCATTGTTAATGCCTGATTTTCGTTTGTTTTGCCTCTGCTAACTGTTGATAACTTTGTTTTTTGTTAAGGAGATGCTTGCAATACTCGTCTTGGCCCTCCACTCTTCTACATTTGTCTTCCCTCGTTTCGGGCCTTGAGACCGTCTCCACATTCTCCAACCCTTCCCTTATATATGGGTTCTGGAGTTAACCAGACACTCGGGTTTGGACAGCGTGGAGACGGTTTTTTGACCTGATTTATGCCTCTCCGAATTTATTCCTGTGCCAGCCTGCGCTTTAGTGCCCCACACATGACTTACACTTTGCCACTTCATGGAGTTGGTATGCGACCCTTCCTACGCGCGTTTTTTCTAGAACCTCCTAAACCTTCTGTCACTACCGACCTCCTCCCGCCTCTTCACATATTTTCTCACCTGATTCCATATTTTGGCGTGACCACCGGCCGGCGGTGGCGTTTCTTCTCGTTTCGGCGTCCTCCTCGTTCCCCACACAGTGGGCTCTGTGAGCTCCTACTGATCGTCTATACGGCGCGTTTCACTATATAGTTTGTTTCCATTTCTTGCTTCTCTTTCTTCTCTTTCTCTTCCCACCTCCTTCTTACTTTCTTTCCTAGTTATCTTCCCCCCCCCCTTTTTTTTTTGTCTTCTCATAGGGAACAGCGGGTCTCTTCCCCAAGCCATTTATTTTTTCCACTTTTTCTTCTTATTCTCCCCCCCCCCCCTTTTTTGGTTTTGTTTTGTTTTTTTTGTTTTTTTTTTCCCTTCCCTTTCCCCTCATCCCTAGTGCATTTTACTGACGGGTTACCATGTCGGCCTCCACCTCAGTCTCAGGATCATTGTCCTTGAAATGCCTTTCACTCAATGCCAAGGGCCTGAACGTGCCCGAGAAGCGTTCCATGTTGCTCTCCTACGTGCGTAAAAAAAAAGCGGATGTGGTCTTTCTCCAAGAGACGCACTTTCGCCAGGATTCTATACCCAAACTTTTCAATTTCCATTTCCCTACAGTTATCCATGCTGCTAACCCTCTAGCCAAATCAAAGGGTGTTGCCATCTTACTCGCTAGACATTGTCCTTTCTCGGTGTCGGACTCCCTTGTTGATCCAGAAGGCAGATACCTGTTTGTAAAGGGTTTTTGTGCTAAGCGACCTGTTACACTGGCCAATGTATATGCTCCTAACACCAAGCAGGTTTCTTTCATGCGCTCAATTACCACCGCCCTGGCTGGGTTCCAATCCGGAATGTTGATTTTAGGGGGCGACTTGAATGTCCCACTTAGCCCGCTGTTAGACTCCTCTTCAGGTAGCTCCTTTCTGCCGTTCAAGGCCCTTAAGCAAATACGCACACAACTACAACATCTACAATTGCATGACTCCTGGAGAACCCTTCACCCGTCGGTGAAAGACTACACATTTTACTCTGCTCCCCATAATAAATATTCCAGGATAGATTATTTCTTCCTGTCGCAATCGGATCTCCCACTCCTCCATGCTGCTTCGATAGAACCTATGGTTCTTTCAGACCATCACCCCATCACCATGATCTTGCGGTTCCCTGATGTGTTCATTCGCTCGAAATTTTGGCGCCTGGATGCTTCCCTTCTTGCAGATCCCGCTATTTTACAGGAGATACGCTCCAATCTGACGGAATATTTTTCCCTAAATTCCTCTCCTGATATCTCCCCCCTTACGCTGTGGGAAGCCCACAAGTGTGTTATCCGTGGCTTCCTCATTGCAGCGGCGACAAAGCGCAAAAGAGATAGACAAGAACATTTGAAATTCCTCACGGGCAGGATACACTCCTTGGAGAGGGCGCATAAACGGTCTCTGGCCGCGTCGACCTTATCTGAACTAACGAGTCTACGCTCACAACTTCTTACTGAACTGGGTAGGGTGGTTAAGAAACGATTCATTCTTTCACAAAAGCTGTATTATGAATTTGCTAATAAGAGTGGGAAGTTTCTCGCCAGAGCTCTCCGTGAACAAAGATCCAGCATGACGGTGCACAGAATTAGGGGTTCTGATGGCACTATGGCCACATCTAACCCTGACATTGCTACCCACTTCGAACAATTTTACACTTCCTTATATAATCTCCCTCCGGAACATCCCCCTCTGGCCACTGACAATTCCAGGGCCTCCCTGATTTCCGAGTTTCTCCGCCGTCACGGCCCGGCGGCCCTCTCGGAGGACTTGGCTGCATCGTTGGAAACAGACCTGACACTGAATGAGGTGCAGTGTGCTTTGCAACGGATGAAACCGGGTAAGAGTCCGGGCCCGGACGGCTTTTCGGCGGCCTATTACAAATCTTTCCTTGACATCCTGGGTACCCCTTTCCTATCGGCATTCAACACTTTCTCTCAAGACCCTCCACCTAAAAATTGCCTTCTGGAAGCCCATATCACAGTTATTCCTAAAGGTGACAAAGATGCCACACAGGTTTCTAATTATAGACCCATCTCCCTGCTGAATGTGGACATTAAAATCTTTGCGAAAATCCTTGCCAATCGACTTATTCCTCTGCTCCCCTCCTTGATCCATTTGGACCAAGTTGGATTTATCCCGGGTAGGGAGGCCAGGGATAATACCATTAAGGCCCTCAACCTCCAACATTGGCTCTGTAAATCTAACTTTCCCGGTTTCTTCCTTTCCCTGGATGCGGAGAAGGCCTTTGATAGGATCGCCTGGGACTATTTGCAGGAGTCTTTGGTGCAATTGGGTCTGGGTGAGAAGATGCTCAATTTTATAATGACCCTGTATTCAGGCCCTACTGCGCGTGTCCGGGTCAATGGCCATTTGTCAAACTCTTTTCCTTTGGGCAACGGTACGCGTCAGGGTTGCCCCATTTCTCCACTCTTGTTCGTCATTTCCTTGGAGCCCCTTCTACGGAAGTTGCGCTCTAACCCCGACATCAAAGGAATTGCAGTCTCGGATAAGGAATATAAGCTTGCGGCTTACGCGGACGATATTCTTCTCTTCCTTGCCGAACCGCATATTACTCTGCCAAATTTACTAAAGGACTTTGCATTTTTTCGTTATTTGTCGAACTTTAAGATTAACTTTTCCAAGTCTTTCGCTCTCAACATCACCTTGCCATCGGAAGTAGTTTCTGATTGTGAGTCGCGTTTCCCGTTTCATTGGGAAAGGGACTCACTTTCTTATTTAGGTGTGCAGCTTACCCGCAACCCTGATGATTTATATGCTAAGAACTTTTTACCCACTCTTCGTTCTCTCCAAGGGGATCTGAACAAATGGCACCGTCCTTGCTTTTCGTGGTTCGGAAGAGCTGCGATAATTAAAATGAACATCCTTCCTCGCCTTCTCTACCTCTTTCAAACTCTGCCCATCCACATACCGCTTGCCTTCTTCACATCCTGTAGGAGGCTCTGTTCTCTATTTCTATGGAACCATAAACGCCCGCGCATTGCTTATTCCCAGCTGATTCTCCCTAAACTTAGTGGTGGTATTAGCCTTCCTGACCTTCACCGTTACTATTTGGCGTGCCAGCTCTGCCGTGTAGTGGATTGGCATGTCCACTCTGCTTCTAAAGACTGGGTGCAACTAGAACACGCCTTCTCGTCCGCACCCCTGATTTCAATCCCTTGGTTGCCGCTGAAGCATACGCCTCAGGTCCTTCTTAGTCACCCTTTGGTAGGCCCTACCCTGAAAGCCTTCCGCTATACCTGCAAATCAGCATCTATTTCTGCGTCTCCGAATTGTCTCACTTCCATCCGACTCAACCCTGACTTCCCCCCTGGAATGCACAAGAACTTTCTATCTGAACATTGGCCGCATGATCAAATTTCGGCCAAACACTTTCTCCACGAAGGCAAGATGAAATCACTCCACGAACTGCGTGACAGCTTGGGTACCCGCGATTTTCCTCTCTGGGTTTATTTGCAAATACGGCATTATCTGCTCTCGCATAAACCTTTCCGTGATTGGACCCGCCCTCTTACCCCTTTTGAGGATATTTGCTCGAAAGGAGAACCGCGTAAGCATTTGATTTCAGAAATTTACCCTCTCTTAATTGAGAATAGGGCCTATAACTCCCTGCCCTCCTGTCAGGCCTGGAATAGAGATTTGGATGATAATTTGGCGGATTCCGACTGGGCACGTGTTTTCAAATATTCTCATAAATGCTCCCTTAATGTCTCGACGCAGGAAAACGGTTACAAATTGGTATCGAGGTGGTATCGCACCCCTTCACGAATTTCTCATTTCAATCCTTCTTATCCCAATACCTGTTGGAGGTGTGGGGCTGCGGACGGATCATTTTTACACATCTGGTGGTCCTGTTCGAGCATTCAACCGTTTTGGAAAGAGGTCCATAGGATTGTAGTATCGGTGACGACCGTGCCTCTGGATCTGTCTCCGGCCCAGTTTCTCCTCCATCATTCCTCCCTTCCGGAGAGACAATATCATAGATCTTTGGCCATGCACATGGTCAATGCGGCCAGACTCTGCCTTCCCGTCCTTTGGGGCTCTACTCGCCCTCCCTCTGTTCGTGATTGGCTTGTCCGTGTGGGTAAAATGGCAGACATGGAGGAACTAATTGCGTCGGCCCTTGACACTCCCACTAAATTTTCCCACATTTGGGCCTGCTGGATCTACTTCACAACTACTCCTACGTACAGGTCTCTTATGGACCATCAGGTCTGACTTGGTCCGGCTTTCCTGCTGATGTTACTTCTTTACAGTAGTTTTTGTGATAGGCACTGAGACTCTTTTCGACAATGTATCCCTTCCCACGCGACTCTGGCGTTAGCTTAACTCCTATCCCCATGCATGAGTAACCCCAGATATTGCTGTCATTACTCACCCCATATGTTTCCCCCCCCCCCCCACTATTAATTTATTTTGCAAATTTTTTTTTTTTTTTTTTTTTTTTTTTTTTTCTTCACCTTCCACCCCCATCCCCCTCTTTCTGTTTCTATCACTTTTCTCTCTATTTTCCTTTCTCTCTTTTCTCCTTTCTCTTTTCTTCTCGCCTCTCGCTTTGCTATGCTACATGGAACACTAGACATGCCATCCTATCACTCTCCCCACTTCCATCAACGGCTCCTACCGCAATATATGCCGATTTTGTAACTCTCCACCTTGCCATAAGTTTTTTGTCCAATTCCTACGTTCAGATGCCATGACCACTCTTCCTATCGCTACAGCCCTGCTTGGCGAAGCACGAGCGCAGGGGATATTATAAGATGCAATTACACCCCATACTATACTATATTGGCTCCGGTTTGTTGCAAGCATAACCTTATTGTAGTCGGGTTTTGTATTATTGCATTATCATTATCTGTATTCTCTTGTTTGAGTTACTGCTGTATCGTTGTAGGTTGTGCCTGCTGTTTCGCTTAGGCACCCTGTACATGTCTTTTGTACCATTATGTTCTTTCTTAATAAAGGCTTTCTTTTTGGAAAAAAAAAAAAATTTGAAAACCAAACACGATAACCAATTCAAATTTGAAAATAAGATAAGAATAAAATAGAACAGAACATAAAGACAGAAAAGATATAGAAATAGAATAAAAAATAAAAGAATGTAATAGAAATGAATAGAGGAAAAAAGAACAGAATAAAAGTTAAAGAATAGAACAGAATATAGTAGAAAAAAACTTGGTAAAATAGAATAGAAAATAAAGGAATAGAAAAGTATAGAATTCATTGGAATAGAATAGAAAATATTAAAATAGAACATCAAAGAATAGAATGCAAAATAATAGAGTAAAACAGAGCAAAATAGAACAGAAAATAAAGGAATAGAATAGAATCAATTAGAGTAGAACAGAATAGAGAATCAAAGAATAGAATAGTACAAAAAAATAGAATAAAAGAAAAAAGAATATAACTGCCTTCCGAAATTTAAATTTTGAATAGAATAAATTTGAATTCAAACAATACATTAGAATATAATAAAAATAATAGAAAAGAATAGAATAGATTTGGAAAGACTAAAATACTTTACAAAAAATTGTGAGCTGCGCTATGATGAAATGAGTAGTGATCAACAAAAGCCATGAAAAATTTTTGCTGAAATAGAAATTTCCAGTATGGTCACGCAACTCTTCATATAGCCCACATACCATCAAAAACACATATGGATTGTAACGTTAGAACTATTATTGAATCCGTTTTGTTAAATTTGTTTCTAAATCCATTAGAATTATTTTCGCATCTGTACGATATTTAGAATTCGGTCAAATTCAAATAAACAAAACTAATTCCGAAAAACGAATTAAACTAATTTAACTAATCAAACAAATAACGATTAGTTAAATAACGAATCGAAATGAAACAACAATTTTTTTCATTTTGCACATGTTAAGTAAACATTACCTGTGAAATGGTCTTTTCATGAGAATTTCAATTATCCAATTTACATAAGTAGCCTTCCGTTGTTTCCGCAAAGTAACAAGTGTTTTTTTTGGATGCACATGCAAGTTTTTATGGAAACATGCTGTAATAGGTGTATAAAATGGATCATGTCGTCAATTTCATGCTCCATTTTACAAGTATGCTATACTGTACAAGACATCATTAGGCAGAACAGACACGTTATTATCATCATGGTTATTCTGCCACCTTGTGGATATTTGGTGGTAGTTTAAAAAATAACTCATAAAAGCTGAAGTTTGATCTGTTTATAGTTTGCCTTCCCTGGTCTTTCCTTTCTTCCCTCATCAACATGCTAATACCCTTTTTAAATAAAATTTAGCTTGCTTGCATAATTTATTTTAAGTATCTATGCTTACTTCTGTAATACAGGCTGATCACCGCTGGTGGGAGGATGCTGTACCTAGCTTCTTGAACACATCACAGCACCCTGCCTTAGTATTCCTCTCAATTGCCTGCAGCCGTGATGCAAGCAGTGGGCTGGATCTTGAAAACAATTATGCAAATATTAATATGTAAAGTGGCACATTGAATTACATGGAATAAAAGAAAAAAAAAAGGAAGGACAAAAGAAAAGCAAACATTGCAATTCATCTTAACACATTTCAGCATGCATTCATATCACATTTTGTGGTGTCAATGAGCCCATAACTACCTCAATACCACCATATTAAAAATAGTGGAGTGGTGGTCATATATTTCCAGAGTGCTGTTTAAAATTACAAATTTGTATGCTATGTTTGCAACTACTGTTTGGTACAGGCACAATGCTTGTGATTGCCTTGTCACAGCCAATCAGAGTGGCTCTGTGCCGTGTGATTTTAATGATGGGCAATTTTAGCAATTACAAATGTAAACATAAAAGTATACCAACTCTCCCCTTCCTCTTTTACTCTGATCAGCAATGAAGTATACTATTGGCAAGTTAACCATAAAGGGGGCACAATGGCCACCACTGAGCAGTAAGGGGTGCACAGGGGGCATATTGTCCATAAGGGGCACAGTTACCACCAATGTTACAATGTTATTAGGGGAAACCGCCACTGACCACCAACAACTATAGGACATGCACCACTCATCACCAACATTTAAGATGGCACACATCAATAACCCCCAATATTTGAAAGGACACTCACCACCATAAGAGAGCACTACAAGTCCCTTTTATCATAGAAGAAGACTTGACCAATACACACTACCAAAATAAAGTTCCTTCAGGCTCAAACAAATGATCTAAAATTCATCTGGGTACGATGTCGCATGACTGAGTAATTGTCACCTGGCCCATAAAGCTGGTAGCAGTGGAATGTAAAGAAGTGGACGGGGATTTGAGTCTGGTATGGATTTTAGCGGTGGGGGGGGGGCTAAACAAAGTAAAAAAAATGTGGAGCCCACCAAAGTCTACACCAGACACTGAATGCATCCTGGCTGGGTTGGGAGAAGAGTGTGCTCTCTCCCTTCCCTGACCATAGCCCACCCCAAACAATGCCCTCAACATGGGGGGGAGGGGTACCTGGAGGGAACCCCCTGGCAAAGCACCTTGTCCTCACATTGATGAAGACAAGGGTTTCTTACGCCTCAACCCTGGTCTGGTGGTTATGGAGGTCTGCAGGTAGAGGCTTCCTGAATTACCTGAATGCTTTGCAGCTTCTCCTTTATTGTTTACATATCCCATGGTACCTTGCTACCTGTAAGCGGTGATTCCTGTTCTGACTCCATCTCCGGAAACTCTTCCTCTCAGCACCTCCATAGTTCAAAAGGCAGGTTCTGGAAAAATATGTGACACAACAGTGCCTTCCCACAGGGCATAGTGATTACATATCACAGAATTCAAGGAAGTAAGTGTGTGGGTATCTTCACAAAATAAATTTACAAATTTCAAGATCCTTCAAACTAAAAGGAGTAGGCTAGAAATAATAAAAATCCAACATGGAAATAAAAATATGATTTTACAGTTTAACCCAAGATAAGCTTTAAGTTTACAGAAATGATGAAGAGTGCAATGTGTTATATGGCTATTGTTATTATTCTTTGTTTGACTTTGCTCTCATTTTTGCAATAATTCTCCTGTTAGGTCCCAGTATGGTAACAATTTTCTTATTTAGGTCCTTGGATGAATAAGTTTAAGAATCCCTTTCCTAAAGTAAGTATCTTTGCAAAGTGACAACTCTCTACTCCCGTAGCAAAATAAACCCTTTTGAGTTGTCTTGAAAATAAAATTATACATTTTCTTTAACACTTAACCTAACCTCAGAAACAATCTCTTAGCTCTTAAATTCACACCAAATTAACCCCTTTTGTACCAAATACTCACTTTGTATTGTGTCAGGAGCGGTGTTGTCAAACCATCACTGTTCTGAGCTCAAACTCAAGCCAACTGAACTAGGTGCAGTGGAAGGAAAGCAATACCTGAAGTGCCCCACTGGCAGTGCTGCGACAAGGTCAACACTAGGGCAAAATTGTCAAACTTTACCCCCCCCCCCGCAGTTTATCACAAATTAATGAGTAAAATAAAAAAAAAATTCAAATATAAATGAACATAGGCTTCATTAATTCAAAGCGGAACTCATGCATTTGAACCCCAATGCATTGGTGCCAGTTCCCGCAATAATAGCCCCCTGTATTGGAGCCAGTTTCCACAATAACAATAACCTGCATCGTTGGTACCATTTTCTGCAATAATGACCCCCAGCGTTGGTGACATTTTCTACAATAATAACCTTCAGTATTGGTGCCAGTTTATACAATAATAACCCCCATCACTGATGCCATTTTCTGCAATAATAACCCCCAGCATTGGTGCCAGTTTATACAATTCTAACCTCCAGCACTGGTGCCAGTCTATGCAATAAAATCCACCAGCATTGGTGCATTTTTCTTAGATAATAAACCTCAACACTGGTGCAAGTTTCCTTAATAATACAATATTAATAATACTTAATAAAAATCTACCTGGATGTCCTCATCCCGCTATGACGTCACTTCATTGGCTGCTCCTGGTTAGTGGGAATCGCTGCTTATGACCAATAGTCTTATTAAAATGGATGGCTTTTTTACAGCTATGTGCTAGGACTGGCACTGGGAGGAGAGAGATGTACTGTAGATTCAGTACAAATGAGCTAGGTAATGCATTGTGTTTAATTCATACTTTACTGGGGTTAAAAACTTTTTGTAGTACCCTTTCTATCCCTTCTTTTTAACTATGCACAGTCCAGCATTTACGCAATTATAATTCCCTTATGGATTTTACAGGCTGAAATCACTTACCATCAAAAAATGACAGTAGGCTTGACAGCCCCCTTTGATCTGCATGGCTTATGTTCCCCCTAGTGATTTATCTTATTTATGACACTTCAATAAGTACATCAGACTTGAAATAGACTTGGTGAATTGATTCTCTTTTTCATGTGTGTGTATGACAGACGTTCAATATTTGTAACACTTTTTTAAAGCCATATTCATATTTTGTGTCTCTTCTGCAGCCCAGCTTGCACGGTGTGGGACCTGCCCTTTGTTGTATGTGGGGAATTTTATCCACCGATTACACAGGTCTGCAAAAAATTTTTTTTCAAGAGCTGTTTTGGTTATTTTACGTAATCTTTATGTTTTTTGGTGCACTGAATCCAAAAATGACCTCCATTTTGTTATAGGACACCACGTTTCCTGACAATTTAGGTAACTGTTAAATAAAGCAATACCTCAAAATAAATGGAAATAGACTTCTAAAATTAAAGTTTTATTACAATTTTTTCATGAAAATCCTTTTTTGAACTGAAATGAGCTCACCTACACACACTAAACTCGATTCTTCTTCCCTGTGAGGCTCCTCTTGGTGCATTTACGCTTGTGAGTAGCATCTGGAACGTCTCTCTGAAGCATACAACAGTAGTCTGCCATCATTGTAATGCTCCATTTACCCTGGTATCTCCTTTCCATCTCTTTAATGTCTTGGTGGAATCGTTCACCTTGTTCCTCACTCACAGCTCCCAAATTTTCAGGAAAGTAGTCAAGGTGGGACTGGAGAAAATGCACTTTCAAACTCATCGGCAACCTAAAACTTGAAATGCTTTCAGCATTCGTCCAACGATCTTTTTGTAGAGAGGATCTTTGTTATTGCCTAAAAATTTCTGTACAACTTCTTTAAATGCAATCCACCCTTCTTTTTGAGGATCCGTCATGGTATTGACAAACTCTTGATCAACTATTAGCCTTCTAATGTCTGGTCCGACGAACACACCTTCCTTCAATTTTGCCTCCGACAGGCCTGGAAACTTGGTGACCAAGTATTTGAAGCATTCTCCATCTCTTGGAAGTGATTTTATGAATTGCTTCATCAATCCCAATTCTATGTGGAGAGGTGGTAGAAGAACTTTATGGGAAGGTACCAAAGTTTCTCGGTGGACATTTATTTCACAGACTGTTAGCACCCTCGGCTGCCAACTCTTCTTGGTCCAGTGATTTTGTTGGTCTCGACTGTCCCATAGACACAGAAAACAAGGGTATTTGGTATCCCACCCACTGGATTCTTCAGTAAAGATTAACCCCTTCTACCATTAGAAGCACAGACTCAGGGCTGAGGCTTACACATACAGCATGCTGCTGAGTATCCCAGTAGTCAGACATGTCACTCAGAGTAGCACTTGTATTCACCCCCTTTTCAGGGGGGGGGAGGGGCAGAGTTTGTTTACCTGCAAACAACAACAAAGGGCCAGAAGAGAACTAGGGAAATGAGGAAATAGAATTTTTTTTCCTAAAACTTGCTTAGCTTATGTATATATTGCTGACCATCAAATTTACAGTGCTATATTTTTTTTACATAACTCGGACAACCCCTTTTAAGTTTTTTTTGGCATTTTATATCTTAAATGCACTTATGTGAATTAATAGTAATTTGGACTTTAAATTTGGTTAAAAACGCATAATATAAAAAAAATACCAAAAATTTAAAAAATTTGATAAATTTGAAGACAATTTAGCATTTTGTGGCAAATCGTGACATCTAGGAGTTTTTTCAATATTTTATTTGTTTTCAGCACACCAAAATACATAGAAATTAGATGAAAATAATCAAACAGCTTTTTAGTCGCAGACCTGTGTTATTATTTTTATCCATTTGTATGTTACTCTAGATCAGCGGTTCTCAACCTGGGGGTCGCCAACCCTTTGGGGGTCGAACGACACTTTCCCAGGGGTCGCCTAAGACCATCGGAAAACACATATTTCCGATGGCCTTAGGAACCGAGACACCGCTCCTCTATCCGACTCCAGGTGTGGGCGGGATGACATGCCGTCCCTGTCATCTGGACACACCCCCGGGATCAATCCTCGTCGGTGATTGGCCGCCGGAACTGTAGCTCAGGAGATGCACACAGGCGGCCAATCACCGGCGAGGAGGTGGAGCTTGGAATGGAGGAGCCGAGCGGAACCACGAAGATCGAGCGAGTGAAGAGGAGGAGAGCGGCCAGAGAAGGAAGACATCTGACCGGTAAGTGTCTGTACCATGGGAGAGGGAGGGAGCGAGCGAGCCCAGGCTGGAGCAGGGGTCAGCAAGGTAAGTATCATTGGTGTCAGTGGGAGGAATAGTGCCCAATCATTGGTGTCACTAATACCAATGATGGGGCACTATTCCTCCCCCCACTGACACTAACGATGGGGCACTATTCCTCCCCCCACTGACACCAACGATGGGGCACTATTCCTCCCCCCACTGACACCAACGATGGGGCACTATTCCTCCCCCCACTGACACCAACGATGGGGCACTATTCCTCCCCCCACTGACACCAACGATGGGGCACTATTCCTCCCCCCACTGACACCAACGATGGGGCACTATTCCTCCCCCCACTGACACCAACGATGGGGCACTATTCCTCCCCCCACTGACATCAACGATGGGGCACTATTCCTCCCACTGACAC
Source organism: Staurois parvus (assembly GCF_062004578.1). Classification (NCBI taxonomy): domain Eukaryota; kingdom Metazoa; phylum Chordata; class Amphibia; order Anura; family Ranidae; genus Staurois; species Staurois parvus. The sequence continues at coordinate 5,868,258 of NW_028318344.1, read as the reverse complement.
CAACGATGGGGCACTATTCCTCCCACTGACACTAACGATGGGGCACTATACTTCCCACTGACACCAACGATGGGTCACTATTCCTCCCACTGACACCAATGTTGGGGCACTATTGCTCCCCCTGATACCAATGATGGGGCACTATTCCTCCCACTGACACCAATGATGGGGCACTATTCCTCTCACTGACACCAGTGTTGGGGCACTATTCCTTCCACTGATACCAGTGATGGGACACTTTTCCTCCCACTGACACCAGTGATGGGGCACTATTCCTCCCACTGACCCCAATGATGGGGCACTATTCCCCCCACTGACACCAATGATGGGGCACTATTCCCCCCACTGATACCAATGATGGGGCACTATTCCCCCCACTGACACCAATGATGGGGCACTATTCCCCCCACTGACACCTATGATGGGGCACTATTCCTCCCACTGACACCAATGATGGGGCACTATTCCTCCCACTGACACCAATGATGGGGCACTATTCCTCCCACTGACACCAATGATGGGGCACTATTCCCCCCACTGACACCTATGATGGGGCACTATTCCCCCCCACTGACACCTATGATGGGGCACTATTCCTCCCACTGACACCAATGATGGGGCACTATTCCTACCACTGACACCAATGATGGGGCACTATTCCTCCCATTGACATCAGTGATGGGACACTATTCCTCCCACTGACACCAATGACGTGGCACTACTCCTCCCACTGCAAAATTACAGTTATGAAGTAGCAACGAAAATAATTTTATGGTTGGGGGTCACCACAACATGAGGAACTGTATTAAGGGGTCGCGGCATTAGAAAGGTTGAGAACCACTGCTCTAGATGCAGAAGACCGGTTGTGGTGTGAATTAAATGCAGCCTAGAAATTGAACATATGGGAGTATGTTTCAGTTTGTATGTTTGTACTTATTTGTATTTTATTTTATATAATTAGGCCCTTGGTACTGAAAACTTCCAGATGAAGCCAAACTAGGCAAAAGAAACATGTAGAAGCAAGTACGTTTCTGCTCAAGAACATGGAGTTTGAAGTGTTTTGTTTATAAAGTTTTCTATGGATCAGCAAATGTTGCTTTTTATAAAAGATGTTATTGCTATGCTATTTAATACAAATATTGTGATTATAAACAGTGTACAATGTTAATTTATCTTTGGCACCATGAAAATCCTGCTTCTACACCAAATATACAGTACGCTGCTTTATAATAACCCCCAGAATTGGTGCCAGTTTCCTCAATAATAACCTCTAGCATTGGTGCCAGTTTACACAATATTAATTCCTTGCATTGGTACCAGTTTCCTCAATAACAACCACCAGATATGGTGCCAGTTTACTGCATTGGTGCCAGTTTACCAATATTACCCTCCAGCATTGGTGCCAGTGTACGCAATAAAACCCCCCAGCATTGGTGCTTGGCGACGCAATAATATCCCTCAGCATTGATGCCAGTTTCCTCAATAATAACCATCAGCATTGATACCAGGTTATGCAATAATAACCTCCAGATATGGTGCCAGTTTACTGCATTGGTGCCAGTTTACACAATATTACCCTCCAGCATTGGTGCCAGTGTATGCAATAAAAACCCCCAGCATTGGTGCTTGGTGACTCAATAATATCTCTCAGCATTGATGCCAGTTTCCTCTATAATAACCATCAGCATTGATACCAGGTTATGCAATAATAACCTCCAGCATTGGTGCCAGTTTGCACAATAATAATCTCCAGTGTTTGGTGCTATTTGGGCAATAATGCATGTCAGTGCAGTTATCATTTAAATGGTGTGACAGAACGAGACCCTGTCACTGTGAAAATGGAGGAGAATATGACACAGGATTCACATTAAGTGTTAATGTGAGCAGGGGCGGACTGACAACTCATGGGGCCCCCGGGCAATAGGGGATCATGGGGCCCCTGTGTCCTTGCCCACACTCAAAAAAGCCTATAAAAAAGGTACCAGGGGCATTTCTTGGGGCCCCCTACTGACCCCGGGCCCTCGGGCAGTGCCTGAGTGCTCGAATGGTCAGTCTGCCCCTGAATGTGAGGTTCTGGACTACCGGTTCTGAGTGGAAAAATTGTGTTTTTGGTTTTCTCTGAAGTTTTTAGCTCTGGACTGGAGCCTTCAATCCTCTGTACTGATTTTAACAAGTGCTTGCAGGCTGTCTGAGTACACAGGTGTACAGTGTCATTATATACTCAAGCCTGAGGGCAGAAGGTCTCACCCAGGGGTCAGAGGAGCCCCAGCCAGGAGTCAAGAGACATATGGTCTCACCCAGGGGTCAAAGGTGCCCCAGCCAGCAACCAGGAGACAGGAGGTCTCATTCCAGGAGTTAGTTCAGTTCCTATCAGGGTGTCAGAAGAACCCCTATCCAGAGGCCAGGTTTGGGCCATGCAGCAGGAGGCGGTGACTAAAGGCTAAGAAAGCCAAGGGAACCAGTAGAGCTGGACACACAGTAAAAGAGGGATTGGTAAGAAAAGCAGTGGAGCTGCCAACAAGGGACCAGGTGGCTCTGTATTTTAATTTGACTATTCATATTGATGTAGAAGAACCCCTGCTTGGGCAACTGATGTCTATGTGAACTTTCCATTTTGTTTAATAAAAGTGGGCTGCCATGCCCTTAAATACAGTTTGGACTGTCACAACTTAATGGAAAAGCATCTGCCACATGAGTAATCTCCCCAATACCACAATGGCTAAATATGGGATTCTATCCAAGGCAATGCAATCAAACTCTTTGTACTAAAAAAAAACAAAATGGGTTTCTCCTGCCCAAATATTTTGCCTTTATAGAAAAAAAATATATAAAAATGCTTGAAAACACAATCATTGTGAACAAGCCAAGGTTTATTTTCCCGGGAGTGAGATGTGGTCTGTAGCCATTTTACATTCACGCTCTGCTCAGTATGCAGCTGGCAGATTTGTAGGTGTCTGATCATTTACTCTTCTTGTGAAATACATAGGTCAAAGCACAGAGCAGCTATTCAAATATTGATTGCCAGAATGTAGTAACAGATTCTAATGAAGAACACTGTGTTTACAGGAATTCAGTGAATATTAACAGACGGAACGGAGGTCTCTCTGTTTATGTGATTCATTATTTGGATTGAAAAGATTTCAGTGACAGGAAATGCGGTAAAAATTCCAATAAACTTTCTATTTTTCCACCTCTCCTTGTACTTTCATTTTACCGTTTTAATGTTATTTTAAATAGAAGTTTTTCACAGGACTGATGTTGTACCATTCTTTCATTGGCATGTATAGTGATTTTGCATATATTTTTTTTATTTTGTTTATAATTAAAATAGCAAGTTGACATATGTATCTAAACTGTTTTCCTGGAGTTCTGCTACCCACGTGGAAGAAAAATATATTTTAAATATATTTTAAAAATATTCTTCCCAAATATATTGACATACATTTGAAATACTACAATTTTGGCCGTATTTAATATATTTCAAAAATATATTTCAATATATATATACTGTATGTTGAAATGCATTTTTATATATTAAAAAATATATGAAAAATATTTTTAAAAATACATTTTCAAATATATGTCTTTGAAAATGCATGTAATCTACATTTATGGAATGCATTTGCAAATATATGTAAAAATATATGTTAAAATGAATGTTAAAAAAATCTTAAGAATATATTTAAAAAATATATATTTTTAAATATATGCCTTTAGAAAATATATTTAGATTTACATTTTGTAGAATACATGTTAAAATACATTAGCGTAGGTCAATATATTGTAAATATACGTCACATGTAAATTTTTTTCTCTAAATATATTGGAAATATATTTCTCTTCCATGCGGGTAGACATGGGCAAAAACCTTTCTGACTGCTCTTTTACTTATCTGAAGCCTGGTTCACTTGACAATCCTTTCTTCTCTTTACTTGCTGTGGTCCTTCTTTCAGTGTCCACATAACTACCTGCACAATGAGGACATCTCCTAAAGGTGAAAGCGACATTTTCAGCTTCCGGGTCCTCTTTTATAGTTTCCAAAGGAAGGAGAGCTCATGGAGGACTGAAGGAAACTGTAACTTTCATCCATTACCCTACAGAATGGCTAAGGAAGAGGTGTTTGCAAACAAGCCTAAAAGTAAGGTAATTTATGTTTATGTACAAGGCTCCAGTTAAATTTATTTTCTTCTGGAGATGGGATTTAACTGATCCTAGGGAGAACAAGTTTGCTTGTGCAGAGCAGTGCAGTTTCACTTTAAGCCCTGGTTCATTTGAATGGACTGCTGTGCAAGCATTTTCATGCAGGAAAAAATGTTCCTGCACCACTTTTAAAACACAGCCATGGGGAAATCGAATGGTGCTTCAACCAAAATGCGCTGTGCTTTCAGATGTGAGGGGGTCCCATTAAGAATGAATGGCAACCCCCTGAGTCTGCAAAGGTGCAGCGCAGTTTGGCTGCGGGTGGTTGTGGTGTTGGAACAGGTGCGATTTACATGCTGTCCAGCACACGCAACCTCGTAGCTACACACCACCTGCTTAAAATGCTGCTACTACAATATAAAATTGTACTTGCAAGTAAATATAATATTAACAAAGAAGTTGCTAAATGGAAATACGCTGCTGTCAATCACAGACAGTGAACCAATAAGGAGGGAGAGGGGGCAGGGCCAAGCCATGGCTCCATGTGTCAATGGACACCAAGCCTGTCTGGGTTCCCTGTAGCAAGCTGCTTGCTGTGGGGGCACTCAACAGGAGGAAGGGGCCAGGAAAGCTGGAGGGGGACCCGAGAAGAGGAGGATCTGAGCTGCTCTGTGCAAATCCACTGCACATAGCAGGTAAGTATAGACATGTTTATTATTTTAAAAGAAAGAAAAAAATGACTTTACAATCACTTTAATAATGTCTTCATCTTTTTGCTGCACTCCTAATAGTTTATTTGACAATTCTTTACAATTAAGCTGAACTTCACTCTCTCAATCAACATTGACTATTTTTAATTCTTAGTCTGCTAGCATTAGTAAATAGATAGGAAAGAGTATCCTATTTATTGGTTTAATTTTTTTTTTTTTATATTTCTTCAGTTACTTCCTGATTACCATGCCTAGGCAAATGATGTCATACATCCCAGGAGTCTTCAGGAAGGGAGGGAGGGTTCTCAGCTACATAAATCATCTGCCCTTACTCAATATGGCCACTGCCAGAAATGCTAGGGGGTGTTGTTCAAAATAATTTCTCAGCAAGATAAGCAAAATGGAGACATGTTTGGATGGATGAGTTTGCCTTGAATATTAACAATGAATTAAATAGCATTTTTGGTTTGTGGTGGTCAGATGCAGTGCAGTTTCACTTTAAGCCCTGGTTCACACTATAACTTATAACTGCACTGCATTCTTGTAAAATTCACCTGCAATTCAGTGTAGTGCGATTCGAGCCCATTCATTTTGAATGGGCTCAAATCACACCGCATCGCACCAAAAAAAGTGCATGCACCTTTTTTGGAGACGCACCTCAACAGCATCACATGGTCATTTGGTACCATGCAATTCAGGGCAGGCAAACCACACTGCATTTGCGGTCCTTTTGGGGTATTGTTAACTTTGTATTGACAGAAGAAAGCATTATCCAAGGTTTATTAAAAGTGTAAAAGGACAGAAAATATACTCACAAACATAGCATGTGTGTAAAGCCTATAAGGCCATAGAGATGGCCACAAGGATGGCAGAGTATCCATCTGATGGTTCGGTCGGCCTTCTACGCGTTTTGGGGACAAATCCCTTTCCTCAGAGCTCTAAGAGATATATAGTTCTGAGGAAAGGGATTCATCCCCGAAACGCATCAACAGGCCAACCGCACCATCAATTGGATACTCTGCCATCCTTGTGGCCTTATAGGCTTTACACACATGTTATGATTGTGAGTATATTTTGTGTCCTTTTCCACTAGGTGTTTGTGCCACCTGTATGCTTTCTTCCAGTTTGTTGATCTCCCCATTTGAGAGGGCTGCATCTCCAGAACATTATCCATTCTTCTGATCCCCTGGCCTTCCCCTGGCATTGGTTTCCTAGAGGCGCTGAAGAGTTTACACATCTGTCAACTTTGTATTGGCACCCTCCGCAGATAACAAATACAGTACGATTGCAATGCGGTGCAGGAAAAGTGTAGCGATCGCTGCGTTTCCTGCACTGCATATGTGTGAGCCTAGGCTAATTTTGTAGTCTTAGCATCAGAAAAATTCAGAATTTAAAAGGCTTTACCTGCAAGCAATACAAAATGTGGAGGTGTCATGATAAATGAGAAAAATTCCACTTTATATTTATGTTAACATTTGGTGATTTGAAAGTATCACAGGTCAAACTGTAACTGCTTTTTCTTCCTGTTGTTATATAGAATATCCTGCGACCGCAACAGTTTTTTTTGTAGTGAACATTAGGCTTGGAAGAACCCTTTTGTACCAGAGGCTGTATACTGTATGTTTTGCATGTTAATTATTTTTATATTCTTAGTTAAATTTCACAGCTGCCCATAAAATACATTTTGACCTCTGCATTTTTATTTATTTTGTATGGCATCAAAAGGGTTAGACCTTCTGTCAAGCTTTTACTGCTGTCTGTGTTCCCATTAGGGAGATTCGCCACTCTGTTTGTCCCAATGACTATTGTCACTGGCAAAGTGAGGGGAAATCCAAAAATGGAAAATATTCTCCAGAACAATAAGTAAGAGGAAAAAATTCCAGTGGGGACACTCAGGTGTGTATCTAGACTTTGTCCTGCCCTAGGCAACGAAAACACACTACGCACACTACGGCCCTATGCGATCCCCCCCGCAAGACAGAGACTCGCCATCACAGCGTCTCCCTTCCCAGAGTCTTCCCAGAGTCTCACGGCCGCTCCCAATGGTCCCCTCACTCCGCTCTGCCGTCCAGCCCCAGTGCTCGGGCGAACCAGCGTCCCTTCTTTCAGGGGGGCGGTGGCGCCCCCCTGAAAAATTCCACCCAAGGCAAACACACCCCTGGGGACACCTGTTCTAGGAAAAGCCATCTAAAGCTGGGTACACATGAACCAAAAATCAGCTGAAAACAGTCAGTTTGATGGCCGATTTTCCGCCCGTGTGTACAGCTTGTGAGACTGGCTTCTGTCGAACGGGCATGCTGGAAATCCAGCAACTGATTGGCTGCCAGCGCTGAAGTTAAAAATGGCGACATATTGAAAAAAAAAGTGTTAATTCGCTTTTCCCTGTAAGCTTCCCTTATTTTGTAAATAATGCAATGGGCCTCCCAGCAAAATACATACAACACCCTCATCCTCCCTGATGAGGATGCTATTCTACTTTGTGTATGTGGTGTAGATGGTGAACATTTGCCACTTCACAGGAAGGTTTAAGGTACCCCCCCATGCATATTTTTTTTTTGGAATAGTGCACATTTTTGCCAATTCCCTTGGTAGTTAGCTTCAAAAATGGAGAAAAATCATTTGATGGATTCAGCTTCCATTGACTTCAGTGTAGTTCAGATTTGGCATCCAAGCTTTTGATATGTTCAGCCAAACCTCCTCGAAGCAAACCCAGGATTTTTCAGCTCATCTCAAGTTGGGAAAGGAATTATTAGTAATAAAATATTAGTTCCAGTTACCCAGTAGCTTCTAGAGTTTGTGATATGCTCAACTTGATCACCATGTGTCTTTTTATAACCTAGTTCACTGTGTAAAAGCTTAGCTAAAAGCAAGATATATCTGCCATATCCATAGATGAAAAGATGACTTTCCTTGACCCTTTAGCTGTGATCTCCAATCTGATCAGCAGTAGAATAAAGAATTAGTTGTTTTTTTGCAATGCTAGCAGTTACATCATGAAAGAAAAACTTAACTTTAAATCTGTTTTCCATACTTCCTATCCTGCACCTTATAAAATGGCTTGTCTATTGGATTCTTTGCAAAGATTTTCTTGTCTCATGGTGTGCCACAGGCCATGCTGCCTTGATAGGAAGTTTCAAGTATAATATTGAAAAGAAACAGGCAATACCGTAATAGATTAGGCTTATGTAATGATGTGAATATTCAGCCTTAAATTATTATAACTTTGTACAATTACTTTTAAAAGATTTGTTTTCTCTAACTTTAAAAATGAGTCTGACTTTTTAGTTTAAAGCACATCTTCAGTTTTTATGTATACATACATCTTTCCAAGGATTTTCTCCTCAGTCTGTTCCTCTCTCTTCTTCTCTGGAAGCACCAGTGGGTGGTCCTTATGCCTGTACTGAACATCACTCATTTAAAGCATAAGGATGAGCTAAGATTTGGGCCAAACTTGGTTAGGTCTGAACCCACAGGAAAATGTCAAATGACAGCAGGGCATTGTCCCAATCAGCTGTGGCCAATGAATTCTTTGCCCTGCCCCATGTAACTAAGAGACAGGGATGCTGATGACATAATTGACCTAATATGACAACATGTCATTGCCTAAATATGGCCATGTGGTCAATTAGCTCATTCCTAGTAATGAGGTGTGAGCACCATTCAGTGCAGTAATAATGTGATCCAAGGTTGGCATGATGACACACGCACAGGGCATGTGCCCATGACAGCCTGGGCTCAGAGAACGTGGATTGAATGACACTCAAACTGGAAGACTGGTTGCATGTAGTGGTGGAAAAGACTGTGATGGACAGTCCGATACTGAAATATCAAGTATTGCTGGAAAAACAGCTTCTTATTTTTACTTTTGCTGGGTTGTGAAGTGAAACTGAAGTGGGAGAAGCTAGGTCACATGATTAACATAACACAAAGAGAAACTGTCATTAAAAAACAAGGACTTACATCTAAAAATGGTACTTTTATTGTGTGCAAAGCCTTAAAGGAACACATAAAATGGAATGTAGGCGTCTGTCTTTCTAAACTTTTATAGGTATAGACTCCAGGCTGTTATCCTGCTCCCAATTTTGCTACCTGATCCTACTTTCTGTATTTAGTGGATCACTGACTTAGAACAGGTATGGAGGGAAGACAGGACACACTACTGGCTGCAAGCTTGTTCCAGATCAGTGACTCACTAAACAAGATGAACTAACATCAGGTTTGAGAATCAGCCCAAAAGTTTTAATGTTTAATATACTGTATGTCAACAGTGATTGGTGCCATATTTCTGTTGTCATTGCTGTCCATTAAAGGACCATATACATAGACTTCATTCTAATTACACAACAACAGTTAATATTAACTCTAATATTTAATCTAATTAAATATTCACCCCCTTAGAAGTTTTCAACTTTTATTTTCCTAGTACCACAGTGCATATAATTGTTTTTCTTTTTTGTTACTCTGTTTTTTGAACAGAAATAGCTTCTTCGCATATGGATCTCAGACAAGTGATTCAAATTATATGCAATGAAAAACAACACAACATACCTGATTGCATATATATACAACCCCTTTAATATGCCACACGCAAATCACCATCACACATAGTATGAAGGGAGGTGTCATTAGATTGTACACCTGTATCTGGAAGGTTTAACTTCTGGTGTGTCCATATACCAGCATAACCTACCCCATCAAGATGAAAGAACATTACAAGCAGCTCCACGAGAAGGTGATAGAAAAGTGCAAGTCACTAAATATGCTTTGGGAACAATCAACCAGTTAATAAGATTTGGAAAAAGTATTGCAAAGCTGTAAATCTGCAAAGAACAGGCCTTCCACCAAGTTTGAATGATATTGCAAGTTGGAGTCTTGTGAGAAGGGCCCCCAAAAGACTTATGACCATACAAAGAAACATTCCAGGCGATAATACCTGAGACCAGGGGCGGACTGACCATTTGGAAACTTGGGCACTGCCCAAGGGCCCGGGGTTAGTAGGGGGCCCCATGAGACGCCCCTGGTAAATTTTTCATAGGCTTTTTTGAGTTTGGGTAAAGACACAGGGGCCCCATGATCCCCTATTGCCTGAGGGCCCCATGAGTTGTCAGTCCGCCCCTGCCTGAGACCATGCATTCAACTTCTGCCTGTGGGCTTCACTAGTCACAGCCACTGATACATACAAGTCACATGCCAGCTCACCTGAAGTTTGCCAAAAGGCACTTGGGTGGCTTTGAAGGTAGCTGAAAGATGATTCTATAGTCTGATGAGAAAAACAATTTGTTAGGCTTTGCCAAACATTACACATCATGGTAAACATGTATCCTCACCATGAAGAATGGTGGTTGCAACATTACATTGTGAGGATGTTTCTCTGCAGCAGACCCTGGAAGTTGTGCAAGGGTAGAATAAAAGCAGTAAAATACAGGAAAATCCTGATGGAAAATGTGAAGGCTTTTTTTTTTTCAAGAAATCTGAACCAAAGGAGTATATTTGTCTTCTAGTAAGACAATGACCCCAAACATAACACTAAAACTACACAAGAATATCTTTAAAAGAATTTTTAATGTCCTGGAATGGACAAGTCAGAGTCCAGAACTCAATCTAATAGAGAATTTGTGGCTGGGCTTGAAAAAGCCTGTCTACTCATGATCCTCATTAGAGCTGGCATAGCTGGACAAGGTTTGAATAAAGAAAATTGTTTGAAAATTGCTATGCCCAGACGTGCAAAGCTAATAAAATACTATGCACACCAACTCAAAGCTAGTATTGCTGCCAAAAGTACATCTACAAAATACTGACCTAAATGGTTATATACCTATGCAGTTAGTTGCTATCTTTTTTTTTTTATTCTGATTAGTTGAGATCATTACAGAAGTCTGTTCACACTTTTACATGAAAGTCTATTCTATCTGTAGCACTACCCCCTAAGGGTTGCTTAGTAATGATGCAGGTTCTCTGTCAATTGCATGCCCAACCTGATACCACCGTGCTCCCGTGACCAAAGTAAATTACAACTGTAAAATGGACTCACACACAAGTTAGTGTAAACCAATATATTGGAAACAAAAATAACTTGGTCAAAAAGAACAAAACAACATTGATGTATTCATCAAATATAACCACTCTTGGTAATTGTGAGCAAAAGTAACGACATTCACCATAAAGCAACAGTAACTGTTAGCAGGCCTGCTTTCAGAAATAATCCACTTCCTCCAATATGAGGAGACTGCTGAATCCCCAGTGAGCAGAAAACAACTAACAAGAAACAGGTAATCTCACTGTGGGTCCCCAGAACTAGATGACAAGGATTAGAGGATTAGTTGTGAAGGAAAGTGAATTCTCAGTTGAAATTTAGCACTGTTCCTTTAAGGACACTACAATGCCTTCTGTTTGTTGAGGCCCAGTTGATATGAAGTTGAGTTCAGGTGTGGGATATAGTTCCTTGGAATGGCAACACAAAGATTGTGAAGGAACAAGAGATTGGCAAATTAGGGTGGGTTTCCCTTTAAGACACTCAACATGGGGCAGATTTGAAGTAATGAATAACAGCAATTAGCATGAATGTCTATAGGCAAAGACAGATCCCTTTGAACATTAAAGGCAAAAGTTAACAGTAATGGGATTCTTGCTTTGTTGAAGAAGGGTAACTTGTTTCAGTGGCACTGCTGTATCCCAGCCTGCAACTGTATGTCCTGGGATCAGATCATCTTGCACAATAATTGTAATGTAGATGCAGCCCAACAATGGCGGCTGTGAGAACTAGGCTGAAAACTGAGGCAGGTATGTGTATTGTTCACAACTGTGTGTAAGTAGATGGCTAAGGTGGCAAACTGACAGTATTCACTAAGTCAGTGGGTGCATGGACCTCTTTCACCTGATCAGTAGTCCAGCAGATTATAGCGGTCGGTCTCTCTCTTTCCAAATGAGATCAGTCCATGGCTCTCCGGCTCATTGTCCCATCTGATCTCCTGCTGTCAGATTGGCCTGCTGGCCAGTGTGGCAGACCAGGTGGTCGGTAGGCTCTTTCAGCTCTTCCCCTCTCTCCAACTCCGGCTTTGCAGCCTAGTTCAGCACTTCAGCCATAGGCACACCTCCTTCTCTTTCAGTCTCTCCCCGCACTCTCCTGGTCAATCTCCTGGGCTTTGATATTTATTATTCCCCGCCCACATGCTACCTCTCTTGGGAAATGTAGTTCGTGACTGCCCTGCTCACCAGCTGAGTCCTGCTATACAGCATACAAGTTCCATAGGGCTGCTCTGTCTATGTGAGTGACCCTGAATGGCAGACCACCACCATCTATTGTCCATTTTAATGTACTGCAAGTAATAACATTTCAGTGGGCTATATATCATTTTGATCACTAAAAAAAAACCTAAATTAAGAAGGCACTCCAGTCCTGGTTTAAAAGTAAAAGGCAGCAGCTACAAATGCTGTACCTGCTGTATTTTATCAATAAGGTACTTACCAGCTTAGAAATCCAGTGGTGTCCACCATCTTGGATGTGGGTCCCGCTGTGATTTCCTGAAGCCTTACAGCTGTCTCCCCACTGCACATGCTTGGGATTGTGCTTTACTGTCAGATTGGTCCCACAGCCTCCTGGGGTGACTAGGGGACAGGGCTAAGCTGACATCGTTCTATCTTAGAATTGAAAATTGAGGGAGCGAGTGCCCATCAGAAAAAGGTATCGATCCCAGAAAAAAAAAATTGTTACAGAAAAGGGGAGGGAGGATGAGCAGAACTTTCACTTTTAAGTGGAAGTCCTGCTTAACGAAGACAATAATACAAGAAAATGTTCCAGGTGTTAAATACTTTTTATATGCACTGTATGTCACTTTTGTTTTATTAAATAATATCAATATATGCCGAAACTGTAGGGTGATCCTTTCATGAAGAGTTTTGACATAAAATAAAACCACTCTGACAAAGCTGCATACTTACTTAGCGATAGTCTGCATCTGCGAATGAGCACAAATATCCTTTTTGCATAAAAATACCTTTGTTGTTTTTAATTTTGTTCTTTTATTTGGACTCAAATCCAAATTAAAATATATGTATGGATGCTGTGGAGGATGGAAATCCCTGAAAACACTGCTGTTACCTTGTCATTGTTTCTCTGACTTGTACACACATCACATAAACATTTAAGTTTATTGTTGAGCAGGCTCTAGATGGGTTTTGTGATTTACAGCAGTAATCCCATCAGTTGCCTGTTCATTCCAACAGACAATGGTTTGCTGTAATGGCACGCAGTTAGGGTGCCCACAAACAGCTACTCTAATGCCGGTGACTTTCTCCAGAGGTCTTGCGTGCTTTATAATGAGATTGATCTTTGTTGACATTTCGTATTTCTCAAGTAAGACATGAATCTGGGTTGCCTGTCAAGCCTTTACTCCGTGTTTGTAGAGAAACCTACTAGGTCATCGGCACAAGCCTTGCTCATTTTCACTGAGAGGAGTTCTGCCAGGTAGAGAAAAGCAAGAAAACAGCAGTCCCCAGCAATACACCGTACATGAGGTATAGCAAAGGTGTGTGAAAACCTTTTTTCTTAAGAAATCTCAATGTTTTATGTACTGATTCAAGTGGACAGATTTTTGGTTCTTTTACTCCTTTTTCACTATAACCTTAACGCTCATACTTTGCTCATTGGGTCCTAAGCACTATTCCAAAGAAAGCTACAGTTTCCATACACTGCACTGATGATGGCTGGAAATCCTGAAACCACTCTATACAGTTTGGACTAAATAGTCCTATTTATTGTATTTATTACAGGTACTTTTATAGCTCCACCAATTTACACAGCACTATATATATATATATATATATATATATATATATATATATATATATATATATTGTACACTTACATCAGTCCCTAACCCTCAAGGAGCTTACAATCTAAGATTCCTAACTCACATTCATACATACACATATTAAGACCAAATTAAAGAGGATCCAATTAACCTACCAGCATGTCTTTGGCGTGTGGGAGAATACTGTATGGGAGTACCGGGAGGAAACCCATGCAGGCACACAGAGAATATGCATACTCCAGGTAGGTGGTGGTGTGGCTGGGATTCTAACCAATGACCGTAGTGCTGCCAGGCGGAAGTGCTATTATACTAAACTATATTTGCATTATACATCAGTGGTTCTAGATGTGCCTTTGACCATTGGGGTGTAAACACATGATTTTCATGATCTGTCCACTGTCCCAAAATTCTTTTTTTTATAGACATGTGATGGAATGACATGTATTCATCTTTTGTGTGTAGCCTGTGGTTCCACAGCGCTGCTCTGTCTGGTAGCAGACTGGGCTATTATCACCGCTGCTGCCCTGTACTTCCTCTCCTTCTCTCAGGCTGTTAAGAACTTTATACAGCCACAGAGAAAAACAGAGCACTGACCTTCTGCAGGACTGAGAATGGACCACCTACCATGTGGGATCATAGAGAGGAAGTGGAAACTGAGCTGCTGTGATTGCGGGAAGGACAGAGACCGCTGGGTGCAACTATGACTTATCAGAGATTCAGTCTCCAGACAGATTGAGCCTGTATTGCAGATTGGCAATGGTACTACACATACCAGCATGACTGGGGCTCTGTGGAGAGGAGAAGAAAGGTCTGTTCCCAGGCTCAAGGCAGCTTTGCTGAGTACATTGTAGGAGATGGACTGTGCTGCAAGATGTTAGCAGAACTTTTCACCATCGTATCAGCGACACAACGAGGCAGAGTAGACATATCCTGGTACATGAGAAGGCCACAGTTGCTGATCAATACTGCCGCCTGATCATTGGGGAGAATGCCACTATCACTGACAGGTGCTGTCACCTCATTGTTGGGGAGAACAGCACTGTCATTGACCGATGCTGTCGCCTGATTGTTGGGTACAGCGCTTCTGCCACTGACTTCACTGAGCTGATGAAGGAGAAAAGAGAGAGACCAGATGTCACCCCAGGAGCTAGTGAGAGGCTGCTGGCCAAAGCCTGCTGCACCCCACTAAAGAGGAACAGCATGGCTTGCTTGGGACATAGTGCAATTACCTATACCTGGATTAGGAGGAACTTATCTTTTTTTTTTGTTTACAAACGATTTTATTTTGCAGAAGTAGACTGTAAAACAACAGTACAGTTTCAAGTGATATTTACAGCAAAAACAAGGCACTTTTTAAAAGTACAATACACAAAAGCATATTAATATAGGAAAGAGAAGAAATAGAAGAAGGTAGATTGCAAGTACATGAAATATGTATGTAGACGATAAAGTAGGCTGAATGATACATTTGTCAACAGTATATACCAGTCAACCTTCAGTTGGAATGTTGTTAATCATGCAATAAATGTCTATAATCCCTCCATGACTCCCATTTTTTGTCAAATAAGTGCATCTTATCCAGTAAAGTATACTGAATACGTTCCATGAGCATTACAGCATCAACTCTGTGTAAAACAGAGGCCAAGGGAATGGTATCGGACTTCCAATGTAAGGCAGCAGCCCACAAAGTGGCAATACAAATAGTATGTATTAATCTCATAGTGGCATCAGAGATCCCCGGGATATGAGCCCCCAATAAACAGGTCTGTATAGACAATCGTACTGGAGTACCCGCCAGTGTGGTAGTGACCTCAGACATCTTGCGCCAAATAAAAGATATGGTCGGGCAATCCCAGAATATATGAAGCAAAGTACCTGTGAGGCCACAGCCCCGGAAACATAAAGGGGACGTCTGTGGGAACAATACATGTAGTCTTGATGGGGTATAATACCATCTGGTTAAAACCTTAAGGGAAGTCTCACGAACAGAAAGAGACCTAGAGCACTTACATATGTTATCCACCATGGAATCCCAATCCTCATCTGAAAAAATGATGCCACTATCCTCCTCCCATCTCCGTCTATATGAAGGGGGAGTAGGAGAAAGACAAATCAAAAATTGATGATAAAGATCAGAAAGAGGAACATCAAAAAGCACGCACAGCATATCAAAAGTAATATAAGATCCTCCTCTTTGAAAATCAGATAATTTAATAAAAGATTGATCATACCACCAACGAAATGTTTGAGGGGAAGAAAAAGCTGCAACAAAAATGGGATCACAGAAAAATGAAACACCTGGAGGGACAGAAAGGAGGAACTTATCTTGAGCCTTCCAATGCCGGATCTTGGCCCTACATGCTGGCCAGCAGGGAGAGCATTTAACACAGGCTGAGAGACTGGTATTGTAATATTATCTCTTAGGCAGGACTCTACCTAGTATAGAGTTTAGGGGCCATTATCTGGACAACTGGCTTACTAACTAACTGTATACCCTAATTACAACTGTTTATATATGCTATTGTATTATTTATTAGTATGAGGGGTTGTTGCCATTTCCATTTCTCTGGTTGCTGCATATTTACAATAAACATTCCCTTTTCCGTGATAAAGTGAGGCAGTGCATGACGGGATATGGAGTTTCCTGGATGACCACATGACGCTACAGGAAGTCAGGGCTCAGAATGCCTCTTTTGAAATTTTGAAAAAAGAAGGTGTAAATTCAAGGCTGCCATGGACTTGGTAAGTGAGAGATAAACACTTTGGGATGGCTAGGGCAGAAAAGACTTTAGAAAATGGTTCTATTTATTATGAAAAGTGAAATTCTACTTGAAAAGGTGAACTTAGCCTTTAAGGGCCCAGGACGCTGAGGATTCTGATCCAGGAGTAAGAACGAGTCAAGCTTTCCAATGTTTGGTTCGAGGCAGGTTCGCAAACACTGCTGAAGTTTGGGAGCTGAATCTGAACCCAGGTGAGCTCAATTGGTAACTGAATGTTGAAAATAAGTAATGGCCGTTTACAAATGGCATGGGTGCTGGCCACTGCCCTGACAAACAAAGTTTAGATTTAATTTAGCAGGGAGCAACACTTTTAATAACACTTAAAGGGCAACATTAAAATACAAATTCCATTAAATAAAATGCCGGGGATGCCCTGACCCTATCTGTGAAGTGGTGCATCTATACGATGTATAAGACTCACTACAGTAAAACAGACATTTACAAATAAAAAAATGCAGTTTAAATTGCTGGTAAATTATAGCTTCCAGCTGCTTATTTCAGTTTGTAAACACATTGACTGGACTACCTTTCACCCCTAGCTTAAAGGAGGGTCTGATATAAAAGTGTATATAGACCGCACTGCCACAAAATGTGAATCTAAATCATATTTTGTTTCAGTGCGGTCTATATACAGTTTTATAGGACTCACTAATGTGGAAGTTAGACACATTTTGAAGACTGCAGCAGCCATAATCACATTCATCCGTGTTTCCTTATTTTTGGTTTCTTTTGGTTTTGCCTGTGGTGCAGAGTTTTCATTGTTATTTGAGGGACTGATATACATTGCTTTAAAAAAGTATTCATACCCCTTGAAATGTTCCACATTTTGTCATGTTACAAGCAAAAACGTAAATTTATTTTATTGTGATTTTATGTGATAGACCAACACAAAGTGGCACATAATTATGAAGTAGAAGGAAAATGATAAATAGTTTTCAAATTTTTTTACAAATAAATATCTGAAAAGTGTGGCATGCATTTGTATTTTACTCTGATACTGAAATCTAGTGGAACCAATTGGCTTCAGAAGTCACCTAATTAGTAAATAGAGTTCACCTGTGTGTAATTTAATCTAAGTATGAATACAGCTGTTCAGTGAAGCCCTCAGAGAAGATGGTAAACAAACAGCATCATGAAAGCCAAGGAACACACCAGACAGGTCAGGGATAAAGTTGTGGAGAAGTTTAAAAAAGGGTTAGGTTATAAAAAAAAAATTCCAAGTTTTGAACATCTCATGGAGCACTGTTCAATCCATCATGCGAAAATGGAAAGAGTATGGTACAACTGTGTACCTACCAAGACATGACTGCCCACCTAAACTGACAGGCCAAACAAGGAGAGCATTAATCAGAGAAGCAGCCAAGAGGCCCATGGTAACCCTGAGGAGCTGAAGAGATACACAGCTCAGGTGGGAGAATCTGTCCACAGGACAACTATTAGTCGTGCACTCCACAAATCTGGCCTTTATGGAAGAGTGGCAAGAAGAAAAGCAATTGTTGAAAGAAAGCCATAAGAAGTCCCATTTGCAGTTTGTGAGAAGCCATGTGGGGGACACAGCAAACGTGTAAGAATGTGGTCTGGTCAGATGAGACCAAAATTTTACTTTTTGGTTTAAAAGCAAAAGGCTATGTGTGGCAGAAAACTAACACTGCACATCACCTTGAACACACCATCCTCATAGTGGAACATGGTGGTGGCAGCATCATGTTGTAGGGATGCTTTTCTTCAGCAGGGACAGGAAAGCTGGTCAGAGTTGATTGAAAGATGGATGGAGCTAATACAGGGCAATCTTAGAAGAAAATCTGTTAGTGTCTGCAAAAGACTTGAGACTGGGGCAGAGGTTCACCTTCCAGCAGGACAACAATCCTAAACATACAGACAGAGCTACAATGGAATAGTTTAGATCAAAGCATAGTCATGTGTTAGAATGGCCCAGTCAAAGTCCAGACCTAAACCCAATTGAGAATCTGTGGCAAGACTTGAAAATTGCTGTTCACAGACACTCTCCATCCAATCTGGCAGAGCTTGAGCTATTTTGCAAAGAAGAATGGGCCAAAATTTCATTCTCTAGATAGCAAAACTGGTAGAGACATACCCAAAAAGACTTGTAACTGTAATTGCAGTGAGAGATGGTTTTACAAAGTATTGACTCGGGGGGCTGAATACAAATACACGCTGCACTTATCAGATATTTATTTGTAAAAAATTTTGAAAACCATTTATCATTTTCCTTCCACTTCACAATTACGTGCTACTTTGTTTTGGTCTGTCACACAAAATCCCAATAAAATAAAATTACGTTTTTGGTTGTAACATGACAAAATGTGGAAAATTTCAAGGGGTATGAATACTTTTTCAAGGCACTGTAGATGTTAAGGGTAACCTCCACACAAAAATAGAAAAAATAGGTGTGGGGTTCTCCCTAAAGGTACATACTACCTTTATCCTTGATGAGTATTTGGTATGGATGTCAAGGGGGTCCTCAAGCGAAAGACAAAACAAAACAATAAAAGAGCGTGGTATTCCCCAGAATTCCATACCAGACCCTCAGGGTCTGGTATAAATCGTAAGGAGTAATCCCATGCAAAAAAAAAACACAACAAAAAAAAAGAATGGGGTCCTCCCAAAAATCCATACCATGCCCTTATCCGAGCATGTAGCCTGGCACAGTACCCCAAAAAAATTTTAAAGTGTGTAGCGCTACCCCCTAAGGAGCAACATGCATTTTCCCAATTTATTTGCAGAGGCAATGACCAGTCCTTGGGCTTTGTTGTTTTATTAAGGGTAAACAACTTTGATAGGGATTGGGGAAATGGGATACCCAACTTGACTTAGTAAAACAACTTGAGGACAAAAAGAAAATAGTTCCTGAACATCACTCCAGCTGGAGTGGAATCCATGCCTTTGAGGATCAGTAGCAATGTTACTTTAAGGAGCACGAAGTCCCCTTGGATGAAATCTCAAACCCCAAGTAAGCAACCACCAGTCCACCTGGTTGCCTTGAAGAGTGTCCCAGAGCAAGGGATTTAGGTAACTTGCGACACTGTCCTAATGAGAGCTTGCTGGATATTGCATCTGGCAGCCCTCTCTCTTGTAGGCCCTGGGGATGTAGAGGAACTCACACTGTCCCTTGTATCCTGCTGCAATGGATGTCACTGCTTCCAGACCTTTTCCTGCATTAGTCTTCCCAGGCTAGGCAGGCTGTCCCTTTGTGTAGACTGCATGGGAGTGGAGATCTCTCTTTAGAACTTCTTTTTCTTCCTCCCTCAGCTCAAGCCTAGAGGCAGAGCCCCCCTTCCACGGGGTCCCCTTCTAGGCCTCATGAACCTCAGCACTCCATCTTCCACTCGATCACCAGACTCTCCTGTTGGCTAGGCTCTTTTATAGTTAAAGGCTCATCTCACCTCCTGCCTCAGATTGGTCAAACTCCCAAAAATATGCAGATCACCACCTCCTTGTCTCCACCCACTAGCTTCTAGAATCTTCTGGTAGCTTCTAGAAACAGTGGGAGGTACCAGAGGCCTGACCTATAGAGCCCTCCAGCCTGACCTGAAGTAAACACAAAATAATTCCCCAGACTCACCACACTATCTGAGCCATTACATTTTCCTAACTCTAACTGCACACCAGAGGGTAATACAAGTGTAAATAAAGACACACCTTTTATTATTATTAGCTAATAAACCCTGCCCAAAGACTCCCTCAGTGTAAATCCTTCTTCAGTCACATCTTCAAGCAATGCAAATCCACATCAATCTTTATGAACAATGCCTGCTGACTTACTGAAAGCAGACTGATGGACATGTCCAATCCGTTTGCTACACTCACTATGAATTACAGCTTTGGTCCCCATCACTAAATGTGAAGGAGGGGCGGGTATACCCAGTGATATCATTAATCAAAAATGACCATGGCCATATTTGGTCATTGTCATTGCCCAGATGTGGCCATATTTGGTCAGTGAGGTCAGCTCTATTGCTGCTTCTTTGTTTAGATGGTCAGCATTAATGGGGCCAGATGTCATAAACTGGTTCTTAAGGTTGCAGCAGGTGCCAGCACCCACTGATTCCTTAGCAACCATTGACAGGGGAAGCTAATATGTATAGTAAAGCTGCCTATAAAATACTACTGAGGATTCTGCTGCTGAGAGCCATATGGCTCTTGTGCTACATCTGGGAGTGAATGTGCTAAAGTAACCTAAGGCCACGTATTGCTGTTCCTGTGCTACTGCTGTAGAACATGTAATTGGCTGCTGCATATACCTGTAAGGAAGGGCAGATTCACGCCATTATAAGGAAACTAGTGCAGGCTTATGTACATACACTATATTGCCAAAAGTATTGGGACACCCCTCCAAATCATTGGATTCAGGTGTTCCAATCACCTTCATGGCCACAGGTGTCTAAAATCAAGCACCTAGGCATGCAGACTGCTTCTACAAACATTTGTGAAAGAATGCGTCGGCCTCAGGTGCTCAGTGAATTCAAATGTGGTACTGTGATAGGTTGCCACCTGGTTGTCCATCCATGAAAATTCCTTGCTACTAAATATTCCACGATCAACTGTTAGTGGTATTATAACAAAGTGGAAGGAACTGGGTACAACAGTGGTAGGCCACGTAAAATGACAGCGCATGCTGAAGTGCACAGTGCACAGAAGTCGCCAACTGTCTGCAGAGTCAATAGCTAAAGACCTCCAAACTTCATGTGGCCTTTAGATTAGCTCAACAGTGTGTAGAGAGCTTCATGGAATGGGTTTCCATGGCTGAGCAGCTGCATTCAAGCCTTTCATCACCAAGTGCAATGCAAAGCGTTGGATGCAGTGGTGTAAAGCACGCTGCCACTAGACTCTAGAGCAGTGGAGACGTGTTCTCTGGAGTAACGAATCACACTTTTCTGTCTGGCAATCTGATGGACATGTCTGGGCTTGGAGGTTGCCAGAAGAACGGTACTTGCCTGACTGCATTGTGCCAAGTGTAAAGTTTGGTGGAAGGGGTATTATGGTGTGGGGTTAATCCACAGGAATTGGGCTTGGCCCCTTAGTTCCATTGAAGGGAACTCTTAAGGATTAATTAGAGCGGAGACTACAAGCCAGGCCTTCTCGTCCATGCCTGACCTCACAAATGTGCTTCTGGAAGAATGCTGATCACATGTACCCTCCCAAGAAAAACAAGAAAGCTCTTTAGCAATACACACTAAACCGAGCATGTGCAGCTTGCACCCAAGGCTCTGTTCTATCAGTAGATGGATTGGGGACAGAAGAAGGTGAGGATCAGAGAAGACAGGATCAAACATCCTTTTTTACATACTGCGGAGGATTAACCCCTTAGGTTCAACAGTGAGTATAGCAAGCATGCTTTACTGCATATACAGACTGATTTTACTGTTGTGGTAACACTTTAAATATGCTGGCTGCATCTGTTTTCTTTCTTAAGCTTTTACTCCTTTTTTCACCTGGTGATCCAGGCAGTAATACACTTGCTGTCTTAGGGTGTCTCCACTCTGGATGGAGGTGGAATGAAGACTCCTTTGGACAGCAGCATTGTCAGTCTGGGAAGAGGATAGTGTTAGATGCACTAACAAGATTTAAATACTGTAGGCTTCACTAACAAATTAAAGCTGAACTCCAGATAACACTTTTTCTTTTTGGAATAAAGGTTTTACATAAATGAATAAAAGCTGACCATTGTAAGCACCCCTTTCAGTGTTAAACGGTTTGTCTCAACCTTCTAACTGCCACTTTTGCTGGACAGCTTGGTCTGTTAAAGGAAGTTGAAAAATAACTGGCTTACTAGTTGAATCACCAGGTGAAAATAAAAAAAGTATAAAAATGGAACCTAATGCAACCACAACATCCAAGAATTAAAAAGCTGCAATATAATACATTTTTGCTTTTAGGTTGAGATACATTAGATATAATATAATTAATATACACTGCTCAAACAAATTAGAGGAACACTTTGAAAACACATCAGATCTCAGTGGGGAAAAATATCATGCTGGATATCTATACTGATATGGACTGAGTAATGTGTTAGGAACGCAAGGATACCCTGTCGTTTGATGGCAATGAAAATTATCAACCTACAGAGGACTGAATTCAAAGACACCCTGACAATCAAAGTGAAAAAATTATGCAGCAGGCTAGTCCATTTCGCTGAAATTTCATTGCAGCAGCTCAAAATGGTACTCATTAGTTTGTATGGCCCCCACGTGCTTGTATGCATGCCTAACAACATAGGGGCATGCTCCTAATGAGATGACACATGGGGGTTTATTTACTAAAGCTGGAGAGTCCAAAATCAGACTCCCTTCTGCATAGAAATCAATCAGCTTCCAGGTTTCATTGCCAAAGCTTCATTGAACAAGCTGAGGTTAGAAGCTGATTGGTTTCTATGCAGAAGGGAGTCTGATTTTGGACTCTCCAGCTTTAGTAAATAAACCCCACGGTGTCCTGGGGTATTTAATCCAAGATCTGGACCAGGGCATCACTGAGCTCCTGGACAGTCTAAGGTGCAACCTGGTGGCTTTGGATGGACCAAAACATGATATCCCAGAGGTGTTCTATTGGATTTAGGTCAAGCGAGCGTGGGGGCCATTCAGTGGTATCAATTCCTTCATCCTCCAGGAACTGCCTGCATACTCTCGCCAGATGAGGCTGGGCATTGTCGTGCACCAGGAGGAACTCAGGACCCACTCCAGTGTAGGGTCTGACAATGGGTCCAAGGATTTCATCCCGATACCTAATGGCAGTCAGGGTGTGATTGTCTAGCCTGTAGAGATCTGTGTGTCCCTCCATGGATATGCCTCCCCAGACTATCACTGACCCACCACCAAAACAGTCAAACTGAACGATGTTACAGGCAGCATAACGTTCTCCACAGCTTCTCCAAACCCTTTCACGTCTGTCACATGTGCTCAGGGTGAACCTGCTCTCATCTATGAAAAGCAGAGGGCGCCAGTGGCGGACCTGCCAATTCTGGTGTTCAATGGCAAATGCCAATCGAGCTTTATGGTGCCGGGCAGTGATTACAGGGTCCACTAGAGGACATCGGGCTCACAGGCCTCCCTTATGAAGTCTGTTTCTGATTGTTTGGTCAGAGACATTCACACCAGTGGCCTGCTGGAGGTCATTTTGTAGGGTTCTGGCAGTGCTTATCCTGTTTCTCCTTGTACAAAGGAGCAGATACCGGGCCTGCTGATGGGTTAAGAACCTTCTACAGCCCTGTCCAGCTCTCCTAGAGTAACTGCCTATCTCCTGGAATCTCCTCCATGCTCTTGAGACACAGCAAACCTTCTGGCAATGGCACATATTGATGTGCCATCCTGGAGGAGTTGGACTGCCTGTGCAACCTCTGTAGGGTCCAGGCATCACCTCATGCTACCAGTAGTGACACTGACCCTAGCCAAATACAAAACTAGTGAAAAACAGTCAGAAAAGATGAGTAGGGAAAAAATGTCAGTGGCCTACACCTGTAAAACCATTCCTGTTTTGGGGTTCATCTCATTGTTGCCCATCTAGTGCACCTGTTGTTAATTTCTTTAACACCAAAGCAGCTGAAACTGATTAACAACCCCCTCTGCTACTTAACTGACCAGATCAATATCTTAGGAGTTTAATTGACTTGATGCTATACTCTGATTAAAAAGTGTTCCTTTAATTTTTTGAGCAGTGTACATTAAATTATATCTATAGCTAAATTTTTTTTAGTTTTGGATTGGGTGGGAAGGATTAAAACCCCTGATTGGTTAGTGATATCAGAGGCTTAGTTTGAGAGATTCCTACACTTTTTGACTGGTAAAAAGGTTGTCCCCTGAACAAGAAGTGAAAGGAAATCTCTCTAGTGGATAGCAGTAAAATTTGACAGGGGTTCTAATCTGCACCCATTCTATCCAAACTTATGAAAAAAAAATATTGGGGGATAGATACACTTTAAATATTATATTAAATACATAATGTGCAACCATTAAAAAACCCTCTGTGTCACAATTATGCCAATACAATTACAAAATCATGACAACTCATATTTAAACATAGTTTAATTTGTAAAAATTGTATTCATTACAAATAAATATAACATTATACAAATACTGGTCATATCCAAACAGAGAAAAACAATACCATAGAGCAGTCCTACAGTCTGTAAAAAGACAACCTCCATGTGCACAGTGGTAACGTACGGTGTAAATATGGAAGATTCATTAGCTAGAAAATATTTGTAGATGAACTCCTGGCAAACAGCAAAATAAACAAATGAAATATACAAAAAGAAACTGTTTTACCTTTACAAATATGGCTGCCACCTGGCCACTATGTTTATAAGTCTGGTTGGTAAAAATGAGACTTGTGGCTAATGTTATTAGTAGGAAAGAGTAGGAGCACTCAGAATCTGGTACATGGTAGCCAATTGGTTTCTAACTTCAGCTTGTTCAGTTAAGATTTGGCAATAAAATGTGGAAGCTGACTGGTTTCTATGTAGAGCTGCACCACATTTTGCGCTCTCCAGTTTTAGTAAATCAACCCCCATGTGTTTTCCCAGAAAAGGTGGCAAATCTACAGCCAAAAGATTTATATTTGTGTTGATCCAGTCCTAATAATTATACAGCTCTGTGCCACAGTAAAACCTTGTCTGACAAAGGAGGCCTGAATTTTCTTTCACTTAAATTTTATTGAAAAAAATAAAAACATAACATGTTGACAGATTAGAACTCACGGTCACTTAGACATAATAGCACATAACAACAGAGAGATTCATGTGGAAAGAGACACATTATATGAATCAGATCTTAACAGATGGCTTGTGAGACATTTGTGTTACAGTTGCAGGCCTTGCCGCTTACAGAGCTTATGGTCAGAATCATGGGCAATGTCACAGGAGGCCTTGTAGTGCCAAGGCAAATAGTGTTTAATGGTCTAAACTGGCAGTACCTTCTCAAACGTAAGAGAAAGCCGACGGTTCAATAATTTTAGGAGCAGAATGGATGTAGGGAGGTCAGAATTCCATTCCATTTGGCATAGTGAATTAGCTAAGAAGTTTACAGAGCAAGCAAAAGGAAAGGAAAAGGAAAGAAAAAAGGGTTCGCAGATAAGACCATAAAGGAGGAGAGAGTGGGAGGAAGAATGGTAAGGTGTAGAACAAAATTTAGGAAGAGGGGAGAGAGGGAGACATGGGGCATATAGAAGCAGAAAGGGGATCAAGAAGAGGGGTAGGTAGGGAGGGGGTAGAGTTTACATCGAGGAGCACATCTATCAATGTCTAAGAAGGTGTGGCTTGTCCCCGAATGCAGGTGAACTAGGGGGGCAATCTGAGCAGGTTTATACAAGTAGGAAATGTTAGGGATGCCAAGCTACCCTCTGAGTTTTGGTTTTGTACAGTTTTCTGGATTTTCTTTGCTAGTTTCACTTTTGCTTACTTACTTTTTCCCATCCCCACTCTGTAAAAAGAGAGTCAAAGGGCAAGCAGAAGAGTGATTAATCAGCTCTCAACTCCATCACTGGTGTGGCTGCATTTGTTTTCTTTTTTAAAGCTTCATTTTCATTATTTCTACCTGGTGGTCCTGCAAAGAACATATTTCTGTCCCTGAGGGGCTACATCACTCCTCCACTGTATCTTTGGACAGAACCATAGCTGTCACCCTAGGCTGATCTCCTGATATGGACTACTAACATGTCCTTATCTTTTCATCTCCATTACATGGGGGAAGGGATCAGGGTCAGGACACAAGGGGGGTGGCCATGGTGTTGAGGGTTCACTGGCAATTTGGCTGCTGGTGACACTCCTTTGACAGGAGTGATCAAGGAAGTAGCTACGGCTAGCTTCTGTAGGAGAGAGGATCCATCTTTCTCCTCCCTCCTGCAGGTGGCAGAAGAGAGCTACACTCAGATTCAGCACTGGAGAGGAAGGAGGTGGCTTCATTACAGGTGGCTGTGAGCACAAAAGGGAAGGGGTGGAGGCACAGGTCTGATGTATGGGGACATCTGATGTTTGGGGATACTGATGTATGGGAACACTGTAATTTTGGGGAAATCTGATGTATGGGGACACTGTGATGGGGAACATCTGATGTTTGGGGACACTGTGATGAGGACACCTTTTATATGAGGACAACTGATGTATGGGAACACGGTGATGGGGACATCTGATGCATGGGTACACCTGATGTATGAGGACATTGTGATGGGGGACACCTGATGTATGGGGTCACTGTGATGAAGACCCCTGTAGTATGGGAACACCTGATGTATGGGGACACTGTGATGGGGACACCTGATGAATTGTGATGGGGACACCTGATACATGTGGACAGTGTGATGGAAGACAAATGATGTATGGGGACACCTGATGTATGGGGACAATGTGATGGAACATCTGATGCATGGGGACATCTGATATATGCGGACACTGATGTATGGGGACAATGTGATGGAAGACATCTGATGTATGGGGACACCTAATGTATGGGGACACTGTGATGTGGGACACTTGATGTATGGGGACAATGTGATGGGGCATGTGATATAAGGGGACAATGTGATGGAAGACATCTGATGTATAGTGACATCTGATGTATAGGGACACCTGATGTATGGGAGCAATGTGATGAGGGCATCTGATGTATGGGGACACTGTGATGGGGGACACATGATGTATAGGGACACTGTGATGAGGGACACCTGATATATGGGGACACTGTGGTGGGGGACACTGTGTTATGGGCATCTGATGTATGGGAACACCTGATGTATGGGGACACTGTTATGGGTGACATCTGATATATGGGGACACCTGATGTATGGGTACACTGTGATGGGGGACATCTGATGTACAGTGTATGTGCAGTGTGATGGGGGAAGCTAATGTATATGGGCACTGTGATAGGAGAACCTGATGCAGACTGGTAGGGTCACCACTGCATTACTTTGAACAGGGACCCAGGATGCTAATAAGATGGCACTGGTGCTGAGTGGCTGTTCTGCATTGTGAACACAGAAAGTCATCCACTCGGTACTGCTCCACTGAGATAATGTGTTGCATTTTCTGAATGAATTCAAAGCATTCCTTGATTGGAGGAGGCAGAGAGG
This sequence comes from Staurois parvus, assembly GCF_062004578.1. Taxonomy (NCBI): domain Eukaryota; kingdom Metazoa; phylum Chordata; class Amphibia; order Anura; family Ranidae; genus Staurois; species Staurois parvus. Next base: position 5,840,736 of record NW_028318344.1, on the reverse strand, counting down.
CAGGGTGGTGATGTAATGCTCATCTCCTCTCCTCTACTCAGTGATTTCCAGCTTCCAGAGGAATCGGCCAGATATAATATACTGTATGCATAGTTGCATTGGTCAAAGCTGGACCAATATAACCATGTATGATATAGCCATGCCTTGAATTATTCTTTAAAGATCATACAATTAATGCCTCTCCTGTTAATAGCACCGCTTACAGTTCAGTAGCCAGAAGTGATCCTTATAATTCTGTGTACAGAGTGTCAGGATGCTGTCTTCCTCATCTGATGAAAAAAGCTGAGGCACTTCCAGAAATCTCTTCTTCAATCCTTAGAGAAGTTATGGGGCTTGGCATGCGGCAATTTCTGATACGAGATTCCAAGGGAAAAAATTGTACTGTATCCAGGCTGGCTCTGAAAAAAAGTGAAAAATATATCTGAAAAAATCAAGTCACCATTAGGATGTGCATCTCTCAGCTGACCTAAAGCTAATAATCATTCCGTAGTTACAAGGCTCCTTGTGGCTCTGTCAAGTACATAGACACCTACAGGTCTAAATTAGCCTCCTATGGCTTAGGGGTGCCTCGTAGCTCAGGAGTTTCATAATTAAAAGAACACTTGTCTTTCAAGTTAAGGGGAATGAATGAGGTAAAATGTATGCGTTGTTACTAAACATAGTTTTTGTTTTTCACAGTATGCAGCATAATTTTAACCCTTTTCTGATATTGTTCTAATTTTTTTACTAAACCTGTTAAACTAAGCTCCCTGTGGTTAAGAGTATAATAAGAATAATAAGGACAATATCAAATAGTATCAACTGTAATTAACTAGTTCTCAGCACTGGGAAATTGTGTTTGGAGAGCATTCAGTACAGAGAACAATGCCCCACCCTAAAGTCCCCTTACACCAACCCTTGTGGTAAGGCAGGCCATAGAAGGAGAAAATTTCTTTCCTGCAACCATGGTCAGTGTTGATGGGGGAATCCCTCCTGTGGAGCTATTGTGTTCTACGTGCGGAGGGGGCAGGAGAAGCCGTCACCGTTGGGCTATCACAGTGATCATTGTTAGTGACTATAACAACCGGCAACCTGATTGATCATCACTTGGGTAAATTCAGCCTGTCCATACATGGTTCGAAAGTTTTGAACTGTCTATAGACTACTTAACTGTAAGGCCGCTTTTACATGGATGGTCTGATCAGATCCATCTGTCAGTTTTTCAGGCAGACCTCATTAGAGATACCATGACAGTCTATGGGCAAGCATATGTACATAGATATGCATCTATTGACATCTAAAGTGGGTCTGGAAAGCTCTTGCAGCGAAAACGTAACAGACATGGATGTCACAAGAATGGCATTCCTGATGTTTTGCTTCAATTCAGCTTGGGATCTCTTCATGGACCCCTATTGATTAGACTGGACTGGACATGGACCGTGTGAAAGGAGCCTAACACTCTCACTATTCTTCCCTACAACCATAAAGTATATGTGAACCCAACCTTTTTCTTGTAAGGTTTTGGATAAGGGCTCATGCACATGGACTAAAAAAACAAAACAAACCACAGCATATTTATTATTACAGTTTTTTTTAAAGATCTATATGCAGGTCTGTTGTTTTCTATGGGCCCATGCACGCGATGTGTAAAGATTAATAACCTTGTGTTTTGTTCAGATCTATAATATCAAAATAGAAACATCTGCATACAAGGTCTGCAATTTACACATGTATGCTAATAAACGTATGTAAACGCATTTACATGCGTAAACCTGAAAATGTAATATAATGGAAGTAGATATGTATGTATCTACATGCTGTATGGACATTCACATGTCTACACTCTTGTGAACACAAGCATCTTATGGGCCATTACTTGCATTTTTTATGCAGTATCTTTCTGCCAGCAAGATTTCATGTAGCTCATCAGTAATTCATTATGGCTGTGTACATGTACCCAAATGGAAAAGGATTAGAACCCCTGACAAGTTTTTGTTTATATCAGTGTCCCTAAAGAGATTCAATAGTGTCTTTTGGCAGCAGGACAGAAAGTGATGGGAAATCCATAGGTAAACTGTTTTTACAGAAACAAGAGGTGATGGGAACCTTCCAATCGGGACACATTTTTTAGTAACAAGAGATGATTTCTACAAATTTTGGACAGATTTCCACCCACTTCTTGTTGTGTGCTTTCATTATATGCCCTATTTTGGACCTAGTGATCTTGTAACTGGGTCTCTGTGCTTTTCTATCCAATGAAGATAGATCAAGACTGGTGGAGGAGCTAGCGGGGTGCTGTTTGCAGCTTCCTGAAAACATCTGTAGCCCTGAGTCCACGGCCCTCACTGCCACACATACCAGGCTGTCATTCTAATAATGCAGCCATCACTCACTGAGGGGTGGAAAAAAAACAGTCACAGTGAGCTGGAGGAGAAGAGAGGATAAAGGATGCTTTGACCAAGCTGCATTTGCAGTCATAACTGCTGGAGGAGCACCCACCCAACGTTCAGGATGCAGAGGACATTGTGATTGGCTGTAGTGCAGCCTGAGGAGGAATGGCTACACCCCCTTCTTGCCTGAGGACTTCTGGGAGGACCAAAGACTTATGGGGGAGGTAGTCCCCAGAGAGACTGGACTCAGTGTTGTAGATCTGTGTGGGACTACAAGAACTACACCCAGAAACCTAGTGCTAGAGGAAGAAGGAAAATGAAGAAGTTGGAGGCTTGGTGCAGTCTGATGTGTGAACTGAGCAGTGGGGAGGGCTGAGTTGGACAGATGGTTGTCAGGAGTGTTCGCCATTGTGTCATACAGAGCGACTGGGCTGCCTGTATGGAGGGCACAGCTGTTGGAAAAAGGTCCGGTAGACGGGTGTCACTGGTTCCATGAGAGATTGTCACTAGAAGGGTAGTGAGATGGCGCCAACATTATCAGTTCCTGACACCAGAGAGAAGGAGAAGGCTTAATTACAGACTGCAATGTGGTGAGAGGTTGCAGGCCACAGCTTCGCTTCACATTTCCCAGACTGCATAGGGGTGAGAAGTTGCTGGCCATAACCTCCTTACCCACTTCTTAAAGGGAGAGTGTCACTTTGGTTTGAGATACAGTCTGGGTATTTATGCCCTGCACTGTGGGATCCATTTAAATCTGAGCTCTCCAACACAGAAACATTGGGCCTAATGGTTAAAGTATACTGACCAGTGGGAGGGTTTTGAGAGTCTTAAGGACCTTTTAGCTGCCAGTTCCGCCCCTTTAGTTAGGACCTCCTTAGAATCAGGGTTCAGGTACAAAGACACTTTAAGAGAGAAGGGCCAATGTCATCCAGATTCAGGGGGCCCATACATCAGCTACTCCTCTGGGGGTAAAAGCCACACATCACAGCAGCTTGCTTCAGTACTCATCTCAAGAGTCATCAGCCCTGATGAAAACAATGCGCCAGCTCCTGGGAGGAGTTATCCATATATTAAAATGATTTAATGAGTGGGTGTCAGTCTGGAGGAATGGACAGTCCTAAGCAGAGTGCATTTGTTTGCAATACCCACATGTGAGGCTGAGCCTCCACAATTTAAAGAACTGAAATCCAGTGAGTGAAAGGGGTGGACCAGGGACAGTCAGACTGGGGAGGAAAGCGCTAGATGATGCTGATGGTCCTATTGCCAGGCCAGCATTCTGGGTCTGACTCTCTACTGGCTGAGGAGGAGGCCCAATGGATGGAACAATGATACACATAGGCAGGCACAACTCCCTTCCCCAACCTCCATTATGACTCGGTTCACCTCTATGGCCCCAACATTTAAGAGGCACTTGACAAAGTGTTAAACTGCCTGCTGAACATCTGCTTCTGTCACTCATACAAATGTAGTCTCATTAAAATGTGACAGAGTAGATCAGTTTATACATTTGTAAAAAGTTGATAACAAATACAAAAAAAACCTCAAAACACTTTAGCTATAAGAATCTTTTTTATTGACAAGTACAGAACATCCCTTCAGGCTATGTGATTTAGCCTCTGAGTGAAACTTGTGGATGTGACCTGCTACTGCACCCTGGACTGACCCCTGGTCCTCATTGCTCATTCTGAGACCAGTTTATTAAACAGGTATAATGCAACCTGTGTCAACTGGCAGAAAGGAAGAATCCGTACAATTCCAGCAGTGATCTGCAATGAGCAGCAAAGAACTGCAAAAAAGACAGGTTGCCATGGAAACTCCAGCAAAGAGAACCTCTTTCTAACCTGGAATGTTTTCCTTCCAACTTTTGATATTTGAACATTAAAATTAATGCTTAAGTGTATTAGGGCTGAACTCCACAGGAGATTTTAGTTACATGGCAATCAAGATTTCATCAGCAATAACTTTGTATGTAAATAGCTGTACGTGAATGTTGGATAGATGCTTTGAGAGGAAAGTCTAACAGGATGGGTAATCAGAATAATTAGACACGGACTAACTGTAACTTGCAGTATACTGAACAGGTGCAAGCTTAGAATTCCATAATGCAAAACAGGTTCAGGATGCCAAAAACATGCATAAACTGCAGGATAATGCAAAATAAATTCTGAAAGCTACATAGAAATGGGCTATTCACCGCAATGTCTTTGTGGCACAATCAGGGTAACGTGTATCATGCAAAGCATGGTCTCCCTCACACTATAACAACAGAGCATCTATAACCAAAACACATGGAGCGCCGCTAAAGCACCAGTCTAGACCCATCCAGTTACTCTTACTGCTAACAAGTTCTGGTATCCAAGAAGCTCATCCTGGCTTGCTGTGGAGCATACAATAGTAAAGGATGGGACACCGCACACCGAACACAGCAAATCTATGAAACAGATCAGAACCCAAACATCTGTCTGTGCTTCTCCTCATAAATGGCATCCTTCTCTGTGTAGCCATGTGCTTAGCTACAATGATAGAGAGAGTGCAAAATTAGGACACTGTGCTGCAGTTGCTTTCTGTGTACTCTGCTCAGACTTTCATGCTGAACAAGTTGGCACCACCTCACCTCCACCCACCAGGGAGAGCTGACAAGTCAAAAGAGCTCAAGAGGCATGTATGCTGGCCTTGGACTTTAGGAGTTCAATTTCAGAAGGGGAGTCATGCTGTTTCATCCTATTGTCCATTGGGCTACAGTTCCCAGAGAGGAACAGTGATAAGGAGGAGAAAGGAGCTGCAGACCTATATACTACAACTTCCTCCTGCATTGATGGGACTGGAGTGTGCATGCCATTTAGCTATTAGCCAGGGGCGTGAACCAGAGATTGGGGTCCTGTGGGCTGTGGAGAGAGGGAGCGGACCTGTGTGCGAACATTCTGGGTTTTAAGGTACTATCAGGACACAGTGTCTTGCTGCAGGGAGACAGGAGCACTGTTGGTCTGTGGGCTGATGACCAGGGCCACTCCATGAAGATCCAGAGGACATCTGAACTGTTACGGCTGTATTGATGGGACTAGTGAGAAGGCATTGCTGCCATTGGCCTGCTGTTGCTAGTAAAGAGTGAGGAAATAGAGACTAAAAATTTGACAAGTAGCTCTTACCACTGCATGCAGGCTTTACTTAAGTGTACTACCATAAAGACCGGGCCCCAACACTAGCCGGCTGAAGAACTAGAGCAAATGATTGTCTCTTTGCATAGTTGCTCTACAAGGACTTCACGTTTTGCTGATAGATAGGGGTACCTCCACAGTAAGGTCTGGGTTTTAGCATAGTTATCTACAAAGAGTGCACTCTAGCAGTGCAGTACACTGGATGCATGGAAGTTATAACAGTACAGATCTGTATTGCCATTACTGTTACCTGTTTTATTGCTTAATGCTGGTTTTCAGATTACCATTTATATATATATATATAATCTTATTCTAAATTGCTACAGTATAGTAATTCCTTTGTCTAGAATTGTGTTTGACTTACACTCTAACTGTTCCTGTATGTACAGTACATACTGCTAGCTACTTTGATTCATTACAGTACAATGCATTTCTCCATTCCTAACCAGTCTGCAGTTTTCTTCCTGGTTCTGAACGGCAGTGTGTACAGAACATTTATAATTGTGCTAGTCATAGTAGTGTGATATCCTCTTTACTTTCTTCTTACTCTCTTCACCCAGCAAGCTGCAGGACGATTCACAAAGTGTAGTGCGGCTCAAGCATGTGCAGTAGGAAGCTGGCTGTGAAGCTGCAAGCTGTCACAGCTGGCGTCGCACAATAAAGATACAGGCGCAAAAACTAGTGAAGAACTAGCCCGGGTGAGGACAGCGCTGAATTCCTGAAAAGCTATGTAAGTGTTCTTTTATTAAAAGTCAGCAGCTACACTATTTGTAGCTGTTGACATTTAATTTTTTTTTACCAGAGTGAAGAACCAATTTAGGGTATCATTTACACGGGTGCTGGCATCCATGCTATGTGATTGATGCATTTGTTTTTACCCCTGTATCCATGCTGAGCTGCATGCAGGTAGCCTCAAATGTCTCATGTGAATGAGGTCTAAATGTTTTGCAGGAAAAAGCCTGCTGTTTACAGAGCTTTATTATAGAAGCTTAGATTACACCCACAGCTGAATGAGTTGGCGGAATTTCTCCCTAATATGCACGTTTCCATACAGACTTATGACTAGAGAGAAACAGTCTACAAAAATCTACTGCTTCTCTATGTCTCTATACATCCATTCTGGTTTGAAAAACTTGTCATAGGTACTATTATTAAATTAAATTTTAAAATAAATTATATGGAATTGTTAAAAAAATATCTAAACCATCTGTTTGAACACTCATTGCCAGTGGTGTAACTATAATCTTCAGGACCCCAGTGCAAGAAACCATGAAGGGCCCCCCTGACCCCCAATCGGGGCCCTTCACTTTGAGCCCGGTGGTGGAACACTAGTGTCCAGTCGCAAGTGCCACCTTTATGACCCCGGTAGCTCCACCACTGGTGTCAGTGTTTTTTTTTTTTTTTACTTTTTTTAATTTATTTTTTACAATATTACTTTTTCAACTATTTTTTACAATCTTATTTAGGAGCCCTGTTGGGGGGTTTGATGAGACATCAGGGGTCTAAGCAGACCTTTGAGACACAGAAAGGAGATTGAGGACATAGCCCTCAATCTTCTTATCTGTGGCCTCAGCAGGACAGAATGAATGGACAGGAATAGCTGTGTACAGAGCTTCCCGATCATTCATACAGTAAACTGAAGCACGGTAAACACCAGTTTACTGTGTTTCAGTTATGAATGGACAGAGTCAGTGATCAGTACATATCAATGACTTTCCATTCAGAAAAAGAAGGGGCTAGTAAGTGAAACATTCACTGGCCCTTTCCCCGCTCTCCATCCTGACAGATCCCCAGTAGCAACCGGAGGGAGAAGGGAGGGGGGAATGATAATGGGAGGCAGAGAGCACAGGGGGGCCCGGAGATCATGGTGGGCTGAATAGCACGGGGGGGCTGGAGAGCATGAGGGGTGGAGAGCACGGGGGGGGAAAGCTGGATAAGAGGAGCGATGGGGCGGCTGCATATAGAGGAATCAATCTCTCCATTTTCCTTCTGCAGCCATGGAATGGCCTCTTCTCTTCCTCTCCCTCTTGCAGGTATTGAGCAGCTTCAGGAGGAAAATGGCGAGATTTATTCCTCTATATGGAGCTGCCCACACTGCTCCTAATTCCAGGTGGGCTCACAGGCCCCCTGCAACATGGGGCTGGGTCGCAGTTGCAACCTCTGTAGGTACGCCCCTGCTCATTGCCTTGAAATTGTACATAAAACCAACCCCAAGCCATTATAGCACCCCCTAAAAACTGCCATTCCAGGTTAATCTGCAGCCACTTTTGATTCTGTAAAACTGGGAAAACATCAAATGTCGCATCCTTCCAACCACGGCAATACTGGTCTGTACAAAGTGTAGAGAACATCCCCAGATATGTCATCCCCTGCCCATGTGATTGGCTCAATGCTTTTCCTGGGAGTCTGCACAGCATTTGTAGTAACATCTAAGGCATTCCCAGCACTTAGTGTTGATACAGTGAACCTTCCGTCCTTGGAGATATACTAGCCAAAGTCATTGCAAGTCTACAGAAGACACAGAGATGCAGCTGTTATACTCTTCCTACTGGACCTGATCTTGTGGTTTTAACAGGCAGACCCTTCTGTTTAGCAGTCTGTTTGAAGCAGTTGCTGCCATAGCCTATTGCAGTATCTACTGAGCATTGGCAGTTAAATATCTGCAATGAAATCTGCTAAAATCATAGTAACTGGCCAATATTTTATTCCTGACAATCTGGAGCTGCTTTATAATATACAAGAAATCCCCCTTCACTACTCTGATTGCTCTTACTTCATGAAGGGTGAAAGGTGAACTCAAACTAGTGGATATGGGATTTTGTACATATTGCTGGAGTTTGATTCACTGCTGATAGCAATAATTTATTAAATAAGTTTGTATGCTAGCAATGAAATGAAGTTCACACATAGCTTACCCTCATAGCAGTCAGGAGGGGAAAGAACACTATCATAACACTTGGAAGAGGCTGTGTAGCTGCAGGCTTGGGTAGTATTTCGGCAGAAAAATGTAACAGTCTCGGCGTGATGCACTAGACCTTCTTCAATCTCTGTGACCCACACCTTTCTCCCTTTGTAGATGACCCGGCTTCGTTGCACTGGCACTTTACACCTAGCTGTACGAAAAGCAATGATCAAACATCACAGTACACATAAGAATGCAGACAATATTCTGGATAGTTAGGCATTACTGGAAGCTAAGGTAGCATTTATAATATAGGATAGATTACATAATTTCTTTTAACCAAAATGGAACCCTAGATGATGAAAACAGGCAAACAGCTATGCAAACTATTGAAATACATACATGGGACCTGTTTTAACCATCAAATGATTTATAGCTGGGACCCTGATGAGCATCAATGTAGATCAACAACTAAGCCTTCAGAGATGGCAGCTTTCCCAGCTGGTGAATCTCCTAGGCCAAATGTGTAGAGCTGTATATCCAGCACATGCTAGGCCTCTAACAGGCTTTTGGTCCTAGCAGCATAGACACCCCAGCAGCAACTCCTCAGGCCTTAGCCTGAGGCAAGATAGCTAGCACATGGCCTCCCCAAATATCTATATTCTCTCCACATGCCCCAGTGTCTTGAACCTCCTACTGGGATGGCTGGGGGAAATATGAATAATCATAACTGGCTATAGCCAGTAAGTGGACTAGATCAGAGGTCATCAATTTGGGTTCTATATTTACTTTCAAGTATATTAAGTGTAGCACTACCTCCTTAGGAACTGCACAAGATTTGGGTCCCCCTATAGTCCTGCACAGCCAGGCAACACGGATTTTCCATTCAGACTTGCATCCAGGAGACAGTGACCAGTCCTTGAACTTGTTTTGATGTTTTATTAGGGGATGATAAAACTTTGATGGGGTAAGGGGTGTATGTGATGCGCAATGGAACTGGAATTGAGGACAAACTTACTGAAACTATTTACAAGTCTGTAGAGAAATAGATCCTCTTCTGGAGAGCTAGCCAGCCTCTCCTGATTTACCAGCCCAGACTCCCCTCTATCTGGCTGCCTGGAGGAATCCCTGAGCAGGGAATTCAGTGCCTGTCATTTTAAGACGAGAAGAGAGTCCCAGGTCATGGCTAATCTGGTTTCCCACCAGAGTGTTCCTTCCCCTATCTGGCTCGGGGGGTGCAGGTCTACTCACTCAGATCTTCTCCTTTGCCACTGGTGGGTCAGTGGCTGCTACCAAGCCTTCTAGCTGGGCTGCTCCTTCACTGCTTCACAGGTGGTCCTCTCTCAGCGGGCCGGTGAAGTCCTGAACTTTCCTCCTTCCAAGATCCTCTGCCTGCAGATGAGCCCCTCTCCATCTGGGCCCCGTCACAGGCTCCTGCATACAGCCTCACATCCTTCTCTCTCTTCCACCCGAACTCTCCTGCAGCTGAACAGGCAGAGTTACTCTTAAAGGTTGTCCTGGACCCTTGCCAAGCCTCCTGTTGGGGATTGGCTAGAATCCTCTAAGAGTAAAGACCAGCAACTCCTCAAATCCACCACTGCTTCTAGACCTTTCTCCAAAGTTGTAGAACAGGGGGAAATTCCAGAGGGCTGGTCTGCACAGCCTCTCAGCTCTGACCACAATTTGACCCTGCTAGCTATTGCACCCAGGCTGCTACTCAGCCCTCCTGCCCAATAACAGAGCTAGAGCGTCCTCTAGCTAACTAAGAGGGTGCTACATAAGCAACAGGTATTACAAATTGAAACTCTATCTTATACTGTAAAATTTACAGTTTAATGGAAATATATTAGTCTTCAATGGTTTTCATGATCATTAGTATCATATAACACAACAAGTGTTTAAATCCACTTACATTTTAAGGCCTGACTATGGATTTCTGCACTAGATAGTCAACCTGCATTGCATACGGCAGTACACTTTAGTAGATTAATTGCAGTCCACAAAATTGTATACCTTACCTCTACAGGCTGGGCCTTCAGACCACTGCCCATTGGCCAAGCAGCTTACACTGTGTGATCCATCTATAATAAAGTTTTTCTTGCACATATAATATATTACTTCAGAGATTTCATATTCTTTTTTCTTCACTGCCACAAGGATACCTTCATTGATTTCTGGAGGAGGAGGGCAATATATTTCTGAAAAAAAAACCAGTTAGGGCAGTTAAGGCAGATCATACTGGCAGACAAATGGTGCAAACATACCTGTCCAAAGTATTTAATTTTTAGTAGAAATTTACAGATTTTTGGTAGTAGAAAATGTGCATTGTTAATGGTACAAGCGCCAAAATTAAAATTCTGGACAGAAACAGAAAAATTCAGGATGCACTTGGCTGAAAACTGAAATGGACAGTTATTTTAAATATATTTTTATACATAAATTGTATCATATTTAACTTTTTAATTAATATCATGAATTTAAATAAATATGAATTTAAAAATATGATCCAGTAGAGTAAAATAACTTTTATTGAAAGTAACAAACTAAAATAAGACAGAAAATAAAGTCAAATATATATAAAAAGTTAAAATTAATTAGAGCTGTTTTTGCATTGAAGTCAATAGGGGACATTTTTGCATTGAAGTCAAAGGGACCTGATTTTGCATTAAAGTTAATGGGACACTTAAAGGCTGGGAGGGGGTGTTAAAGGGTAAATTTATTATTTTTTAATGCAAGCAGTCTGAGTATGCCTTTTACTTTATATCAGTCTCTTGCAATCCCCTGTAAAGCAGGACACATACAGGCAGAAAGCGAAGCACCGCAATGAGCCAGTTAATTGGGCTGTGATGTTAATGAGCTAACAAGAAGAAAGCTGATAGGAGTAGAGAGCAGAGTGACATAGAGGTGAGCTCATCAGTCTGCTGCTTCTCTTTTCACCGTCCAGTCACTGGCTAAGAAAGGGTCAAGACCTGTAAGTGTTACGTAACAGCAACAGAAAAAAGTCTTCTGCCCTGCATAGCATAGTTGTGTAAATCTCAGAACTATATGTACAGTAATAAAAATGATTTTCCTGCTAAAACAACTCATACATACTGCATCTGCATGGATTGTGAATGGTGTATATGTGTCACTTAGGTTTCTCACATACACATAGAGATAATCTACAGGGTTTTTGGTTGATGTGGGGAAAACAAACCTTTTGTTTACTCAGAATCTTAAAGCAGAGGTCCAGTTGGAATTAAAAGAAATAAAGTCAGCAACTACAAAAACTGTAGCTGATGACTTTTAAAAAATGGACACTCGCCTGTCCCTCGATCCCACGGTGTCCTCACACCGGCCAGGTTGACCAACCATCCTGTCTCTCTGCGCCGGCATCTTCAGTGTGGGCACCCGGCTGTGACAGCTTCGCAGCCAGGTGCCCACTGCGCATGTGCAAGTGAATGATCCCGTAGTCTTATGGGACCTAGGGGGGGAGGACAACTTCTGCTTTCAATCGCCTAGGTCAGGGGTGGGCAAACTGTGGCTCTCCAGCTGTTGCAGGACTACAAGTTCCATCATGCCTCTGCAAGTCATAGCTGTAACAGTCAGTTTTGTAATGTTGCAATGCCTCATGGGAAATGTAGTTCCACAACAGCTGGAGAGCCGCAGTTTGCCCACCCCTGGCCTAGGTGATCGCAAAGGAAGTGGGTACTTGTCAAATTCGGGGTACCCCCTTCCCTGCTCCCCAAAGGTGCCAATCCTTAACGGGGTGCGGGGGACAAAGCCTTAAAGCAGAACTTCCCCTTTTGGGTGAAGCTCTGCTTTATGTTCTATTTTGGGTCCTGAAGTCCAGAGGCCTCTAACAGCTTGGGTTGCAATAAAGCCTCCATTGCTTGATCTACATCGTAGCTAGTAGCCAAACCAAAGGCCTTTATATTTTCAAGTTGACTGATACTCAGGTCTGTCTTTCGCTTTCTCTGCTGTGTAAGACAGCTTCTGGGTGAATAGGCTGACTGCTTACAGAAGGTATAAGTGCTGCCTGTTTGCTTTGGGGAACCATTAGGGGGCACTCTATTAGTCAGGAACAGACCTGCGTTTAGTTAGTAGTTTGGATGAGCAGGTATTTTTTCATGCTATTTAGCCTGGCCATACATTATACAATTATCTGGAGATTTTTGGTTTAGATTTACCAAAAACCATGTAATAGGAGGAAAAACCTAAACAACACTTTCAGTTGTATCCAATTAGGCAGGCCCTTGCACTACACAGTTGAAGGTAAATCTAAAGGAAACTGGGCAGAAAATTGGAAGATAATTGTATAATGTGTGGCCAGCCTTACTTGCTGTACAAAGCCATCTTAATTTGAAATTGTGTTTGCTGCCTTGCTGAATACAATTGCAGGACAGGCCTACTTGGATTGTTTCTAGGTGTTCCTGTCTTGTGCATAGCCAGAGCTGCTGATACCAGTTGGGCCTGTCCCTCCCAAGTAAAACTGTTTTTTTTTTCAACTAGTGAGGAACTACTTGTACTCACGCATTTGATTTTGTGGATTCATGTTTTATCCCTTTAAAAACCCTTCAATACAAACTCTTATGCCTCCTTGTGGGTTGACAGCACACAGCATTTTTGTGGTCTGAGTGGCATCAAACCTGCCTAATGTCCTTGGCTAATCTACTCAACAATATCACTTTCAGATCTCTACAACATAAAGGCTAATAATTCTGTAGTCCATTATAAAAATTAGAAGGGTTAAATACACTCTCTAGGATAGCATAGGAAGTTTGCAAAGAACAAAAAACTATTTAGAATTTTTGTCAAGATCAACAGGTTTTTTTGACAGACAGATATATATGAATGCATATAAATCAGTGGTTCTCAACCTTTCTAACGCCGCGACCCCTTAATACAGTTCCTCATGTTGTGGTGACCCCCAACCATAAAATTATTTTCGTTGCTACTTCAGAACTGTAATTTTGCAGTGGGAGAAATAGTGCCCCATCATTGGTATCAGTGGGAGGAATAGTGTCCCATCGTTGGTATCAGTGGGAGGAATAGTGTCCCATCATTGGTATCAGTGGGAGGAATATTGCCCCATCATTGGTGTCAGTGGGAGGAATAGTGCCCCATCATTGGTGTCAGTGGGAGGAATAGTGCCCCATCACTGATGTCAGTGGGAGGAATAGTGTCCCATCGTTGGTATCAGTGGGAGGAATAGTGTCCCGCCATTGGTGTCAGTGGGAGGAATAGTGCCCCATCATTGGTATCAGTGGGAGGACTAGCGCCCCATCATTGGTATCAGTGGGAGGAATAGTGTCCCATCGTTGGTATCAGTGGGAGGAATAGTGTCCCATCATTGGTATCAGTGGGAGGAATATTGCCCCATCATTGGTGTCAGTGGGAGGAATAGTGCCCCATCATTGGTGTCAGTGGGAGGAATAGTGTCCCATCACTGATGTCAGTGGGAGGAATAGTGTCCCATCGTTGGTATCAGTGGGAGGAATAGTGTCCCGCCATTGGTGTCAGTGGGAGGAATAGTGCCCCATCATTGGTATCAGTGGGAGGAATAGTGCCCCATCATTGGTATCAGTGGGAGGACTAGCGCCCCATCACTGATGTCAGTGGGAGGAATAGTGTCCCATCGTTGGTATCAGTGGGAGGAATAGTGCCCCATCGTTGGTGTCAGTGGGAGGAATAGTGCCCCATCGTTGGTATCAGTGGGAGGAATAGTGCCCCATCATTGGTGTCAGTGGGAGGAATAGTGCCCCATCATTGGTGTCAGTGGGGGGAATAGTGCTCCATCATTGGTGTCAGTGGGAGGAATAGTGTCCCATCATTGGTGTCAGTGGGAGGAATAGTGCCCCATCATTGGTATCAGTGGGAGGAATAGTGTCCCATCATTGGTGTCAGTGGGAGGAATAGTGTCCCATCATTGGTGTCAGTGGGAGGAATAGTGCCCCATCATTGGTGTCAGTGGGAGGAATAGTGCCCCATCATTGGTGTCAGTGGGAGGAATAGTGCCCCATCATTGGTGTCAGTGGGAGGAATAGTGCCCCATCATTGGTATCAGTGGGAGGAATAGTGCTTCATCATTGGTATCAGTGGGAGGAATAGTGCCCCATCATTGATGTCAGTGGAAGGAATAGTGCCTATCATTGGTGTCAGTGGGGGGAGGAATAGTGCCCCATCGTTGGTATCAGTGGGAGGAATAGTGTCCCATCATTGGTATCAGTGGGAGGAATATTGCCCCATCATTGGTGTCAGTGGGAGGAATAGTGCCCCATCATTGGTGTCAGTGGGAGGAATAGTGTCCCATCACTGATGTCAGTGGGAGGAATAGTGTCCCATCGTTGGTATCAGTGGGAGGAATAGTGTCCCGCCATTGGTGTCAGTGGGAGGAATAGTGCCCCATCATTGGTATCAGTGGGAGGAATAGTGCCCCATCATTGGTATCAGTGGGAGGACTAGCGCCCCATCACTGATGTCAGTGGGAGGAATAGTGTCCCATCGTTGGTATCAGTGGGAGGAATAGTGCCCCATCGTTGGTGTCAGTGGGAGGAATAGTGCCCCATCGTTGGTATCAGTGGGAGGAATAGTGCCCCATCATTGGTGTCAGTGGGAGGAATAGTGCCCCATCATTGGTGTCAGTGGGGGGAATAGTGCTCCATCATTGGTGTCAGTGGGAGGAATAGTGTCCCATCATTGGTGTCAGTGGGAGGAATAGTGCCCCATCATTGGTATCAGTGGGAGGAATAGTGTCCCATCATTGGTGTCAGTGGGAGGAATAGTGTCCCATCATTGGTGTCAGTGGGAGGAATAGTGCCCCATCATTGGTGTCAGTGGGAGGAATAGTGCCCCATCATTGGTGTCAGTGGGAGGAATAGTGCCCCATCATTGGTGTCAGTGGGAGGAATAGTGCCCCATCATTGGTATCAGTGGGAGGAATAGTGCTTCATCATTGGTATCAGTGGGAGGAATAGTGCCCCATCATTGATGTCAGTGGAAGGAATAGTGCCTATCATTGGTGTCAGTGGGGGGAGGAATAGTGCCCCATCGTTGGTGTCAGTGGGGGGAGGAATAGTGCCCCATCGTTGGTGTCAGTGGGGGGAGGAATAGTGCCTATCATTGGTGTCAGTGGGAGGAATAGTGCCTATCATTGGTGTCAGTGGGGGGAGGAATAGTGCCCCATCGTTTGTGTCAGTGGGGGGAGGAATAGTGCCTATCATTGGTATCAGTGGGAGGAATAGTGTCCCATCATTGGTGTCAGTGGGAGGAATAGTGTCCCATCATTGGTGTCAGTGGGAGGAATAGTGCCCCATCATTGGTGTCAGTGGGAGGAATAGTGCCCCATCATTGGTGTCAGTGGGAGGAATAGTGCCCCATCATTGGTGTCAGTGGGAGGAATAGTGCCCCATCATTGGTATCAGTGGGAGGAATAGTGCTTCATCATTGGTATCAGTGGGAGGAATAGTGCCCCATCATTGATGTCAGTGGAAGGAATAGTGCCTATCATTGGTGTCAGTGGGGGGAGGAATAGTGCCCCATCGTTGGTGTCAGTGGGGGGAGGAATAGTGCCCCATCGTTGGTGTCAGTGGGGGGAGGAATAGTGCCTATCATTGGTGTCAGTGGGAGGAATAGTGCCTATCATTGGTGTCAGTGGGGGGAGGAATAGTGCCCCATCGTTTGTGTCAGTGGGGGGAGGAATAGTGCCTATCATTGGTGTCAGTGGGAGGAATAGTGCCTATCATTGGTGTCAGTGGGGGGAGGAATAGTGCCCCATCGTTGGTGTCAGTGGGGGGAGGAATAGTGCCTATCATTGGTGTCAGTGGGGGGAGGAATAGTGCCCCATCGTTGGTGTCAGTGGGGGGAGGAATAGTGCCCCATCGTTGGTGTCAGTGGGGGGAGGAATAGTGCCCCATCGTTGGTGTCAGTGGGGGGAGGAATAGTGCCCCATCGTTGGTGTCAGTGGGGGGAGGAATAGTGCCCCATCGTTGATGTCAGTGGGGGGAGGAATAGTGCCCCATCGTTGGTGTCAGTGGGGGGAGGAATAGTGCCCCATCGTTGGTGTCAGTGGGGGGAGGAATAGTGCCCCATCGTTGGTGTCAGTGGGGGGAGGAATAGTGCCCCATCGTTGGTGTCAGTGGGGGGAGGAATAGTGCCCCATCGTTGGTGTCAGTGGGAGGAATAGTGCCCCATCGTTGGTGTCAGTGGGGGGAGGAATAGTGCCTATCATTGGTGTCAGTGGGGGGAGGAATAGTGCCCCATCGTTGGTGTCAGTGGGGGGAGGAATAGTGCCCCATCGTTGGTATTAGTGACACAAATGATGGGGCAGTATTCCTCCCACTGACACCAATGATACTTACCTTGCTGACCCCTGCTCCAGCCTGGGCTCGCTCTCTCCCTCTCCCATCTACAGCCTGCAGAAGCAAAATTTGCACTTACCTGTCAGCTGTCTTCCTTCTCTGGCCGCTCTCCTCTTCACTCGGTCCTGCAGCTCCCTCGATCTTCTTCGATCTGCGCGCTCTGCCGCTCGGCTCCTCCTCTCCAAGCTCCACCTCCTCGCCGGTGATTGGCCGCCTGTGTGCCTCTCCTGAGCTACAGTTCCGGTGGCCAATCAGCGGCGAGGAGGCGGAGCTGTTGAGTGATCCCGGAGGTGTGGCCAGGTTACAGGAGCAGCATATCATCCCGCCCACAGATCGCGAGACAGAGCAGCGGTGTCTCGGTTCCTAAGACCATCGGAAATATGTTTTCCGATGGTCTTAGGCGACCCCTGGGAAATGGTCGTTCGACCCCCAAAGGGGTCGCGACCCCCAGGTTGAGAACCGCTGATATAAATGCTTCTGTATGTACTGTATATTTATTAGATGAAAAGGCAGTAAATATGAGATTTTTATTGCTATGCTTTAGTTACACTTTAAAAACAGTATTTTAGAAATAAGAAGACAGAATACAGATTAAAGTTGCCCAATTCACCCAAGTATGGCTCCCATGGGACACCTCACACTATAACTCAACCTTAAGCCCTGGTTCACATTGAATGGAACTTTGAAATCGTGCAACTTCAAACCCGCTGGCCAGTGTGATTTCATGTGTGACTTGCCTGACATCTGTGCAACTTCATGACCGGGTGTGCAAGTTGCACACGAAATCGGCAAAAATAGTGCAGGAACCTTTTTTTCAAAATCAGTGTGGCATTGCAAAGTCAGAATCGCACCGATTTGAACGGTTCCATAGGCACTAATAGGGTGTGACTTGTCATGCGATTTGGAACTGTCAGATCACATGACAAGTCACACCACTGTGAACCAGGGCTTGATCTTCCTTGATGCCCAAAACCGGTGCAGGCCAATCACGACTCTCAGCTTACTAACAGGAACAATCAACAATCAAACAATACTTGTATTGGATTTGTTGTCCAAATTTATTGTCAGGCACTCGTCCATTGTTAACTTATGTTCATTACAACTTCTATATTGTGATGCTTTATTTGATGCAAACTGCAAACATTTGGACAACAATGCTAAATTAATTCAGGTAGTTATCACCAGGTTAACCTATTATTATTACACTACAGGATTTATATAGCGGCAAAAGTTTGTGCAGTGCTACAACCCATAATATTTAAATTTTATTGTGACTACCAAGAGAACATGTGGTCCATATATATATATATATATATATATATATATATATATATATATATATATATACACAGTGAAGGAAATAAGTATTTGATCCCCTGCTGATTTTGAATGTTTGCCCACTCACAAAGAAATGATCAATCTAAAAATCGAATGGTAGGTGTATTGTAACAGGCAGAATAGCAACAAAAAATTCAAAAGAAATGCATGTCTAACAAATTATGCACTAATTTGCATGTTCATGAGGGAAATAAGTATTTGATCCCCTTCACAAAACGTGACTTAGTACTTGGTGGCAAATCCCTTATTGGCAATCACAGAGGTCAGACATTTCCTGTAGTTGGCCACCAGGTTTGCACACATCTCAGGAGGGATTTTGGCCCACTCCTCTTAGTAGATCTTCTCCAAGTCATTAAGGTTTGGTGGCTGACGTTTGGCAACTCGAACTTTCAGCTCCCTCCACAGATTTTCAATCGGATTAAGGTCTGGAGACTGGCTAGGCCACTCCAGGACCTTAATGTGCTTTTTCTTGAGCCACTCCTTTGTTTCCTTGGCCGTGTGTTTTGGGTCATTGTCTTGCTGGAACACCCATCCATGACCCATTTTCGATGCCCTGGCTGAGGAAAGAGGGTTCTCACCCATGATTTGATGGCACATTGCCCCGTCCATCGTCCCTTTGATGTGATGCAGTTGTCCTGTCCCCTTAGCAGAAAATCACCCCCAAAGCAGAATGTTTCCACCACCATGTTTGACAGTTGGGATGGTGTTCTTGGGGTCATAGGCAGCATTCCTCCTCCTACAAACACGGTGAGTTGAGTTGATGCCAAAGAGCTCGATTTTTGTCTCATCTGACCACAACACTTTCAACCAGTCATCCTCAGCATCATTCAGATGTTCAGTGGCAAACTTCAGACGGGCCTAGACATGTGCTTTCTTGAGCAGAGGGACCTTGCAGGCACTGCAGGATTTCAATCCTTGTCGGCATAGTGTGTTACCAATTGTTTTCTTGGTGACTGTGGTCCCAGCTGCCTGGAGATCATTGACAAGATCCTCACGTGTACTCGTGGGATGATTCCTCACTGTTCTCATGATCATTGACACTCCATGAGGTGAGATCTTGCATGGTGCACCAGACCTAGGGAGACTGACAGTTGTTTTGTATTTCTTCCATTTGCGAATGATTGCACCAACTGTTGTCACCTTCTCACTAAGCTGCTTGGCGATAGTTTGTTAGCCCAGTCCAGCCTTGTGTATGTCTACAATCTTGGCCCTGACATCCTTGGACAGCTTTTTGGTCTTTGCCATGGTGGAGAGTTTGGAATCTGATTGTATGATTGCTCCTGTGGACAGGTGTCTTTTATATAGGTAACAAAATGAGATTAGCAGCACTCCCTTGAAGAGACTGATTCTAATCTCAGCTTGTTACCTGTATGAAAGACACCTGGTAGCCAGAAATCCTGAATGATAGGGGATCAAAAAATACTTATTTCCCTCATGAACATGCAAATCAGGGCATAATTTGTTAGACATGCATTTCTTTTGAATTTTTTGTTGCTATTCTGTCTCTCAGTGTTACAATACACCTACCATTCGATTTTTAGACTGATCATTTCTTTGTGAGTGGGCAAACATTCAAAATCAGCAAGGGATCAAATACTTATTTCCTCCACTGTATATATATATATATATATATATATACATACATACATACACACCCTACATACAAATGTCTATTTACCACTTGTACTTTCATTGTTGTATACTATCTGTACATTTTCTGGACTTGCAATATTTTTTAATACAAAATGTAATGTCCCCAAAGTCATTTATTAATATTCCATATTTTATCTGCCATTTTCTGGAATATATTTAATATGTATGCTGTCCTACGAACGGTTAGTCAACAGCTAGCTAACAAAACTGACAGAAGCAGCATTGTGTTTCATTCCAAAACTGAATTTACTCCTGTGAATAGTTATTTAAAACTGACATACAACCACATAAACTGAAGTTACAATACAATGTGTTATTTGCAAATTCATACAATGAACACATTTCTTGCAAACAGCTACCTACAAATCACATTAAACACATTGAAATGCAATCTAGATATACCATAACTTTAACAAATGATAAATAGACTTACAAGCATATGTGTATCAAAGGGAGAATATAAGGGACCTTCACTGGTGTTCTTCAGGACACTAAAATGGCTCTGCAGTGGTTTATGAAAAATCTTTATTAACAAAACTACAAGACCCTCCCTATTCTTGTTGAAAGGAATAATAAAAAGAAGTGAAATTGCAGTGAATTCCCAATAGATGGCTCCCTACTCAACACAAAAAATACTGTATTCTGCTACATATACAATAATACTATTTCTTAAAAGAATAGTGTTCATAATATTTTTTCTGTTACCTATGTACACAGGGTGCAGATGTAGGGAGTCCATAATGCACAAAGTGCAGAGGTCCGGGGTAAGCAACTCACAGAGAGTAGAGATCAGGAGTAAGTGATGCACAGTGTACATGGGTCAGGAATAAGTGACACAAAGAGTGCAGAGGTTAGGAGTAAGTGCTACAGAGGGCAGAAATAATGAGTAAGTGATGCACAGAGTGCAGAAATTATGGGGAAGTAATGCAAAGTGAGCAAAGGTTGGGAGAAAGTAACACATAGAGTGCAGGGGTCAGCAATAAGTGATGCACAGTGTTCAAAAGTAAGTTGATATACAGAGTGCAGGTCCTAGAAGTAAGTGAGGAATGCAGTGCAGGGGTGATGTACAGAGTGCAGAGGTCAGGAGTAAATATCACATGGAGAACAGAGGTCAGGAGTAAGTAAGTCAGATGAATCCCAGTGGAGTGTGAGTCCCCCATATTTCTCCTTGTCCTCAGTATGTCCCAGGCTGCCAGGCAGTGCAGTGTAAACACTACACTGTGCAGATGCCTCAGCCACTACAAAATAACAATGTACAAATACTAGTGTGTATGTGCATGTGGGTGGATGCAGTGTGGTGCAGCAGCAGCAAAGGACACTCAACTGGGAACAATCGCAGTTCTGAATAGTAATGCAGAGCACAGCAGGTCCTGTTGTGCCGACAGCATCTGTTTCTGAGAGTGGAATGTGGCCTGGCTGGTCTGTACCCAATTTGGAGGATTTCTGGAAAGGATAGCAGCGCCCCTATCCTGTCCCTACTTGTCTGCAACCAGGGGTGTACTGACCATTTGGAAACTCGGGCACTGCCCGAGGGCCTGGGGTCAGTAGGGGGCCCCATGAGATGCCACTGGTACCTTTTTCATAGGCTTTTTTGAGTTTGGGCAAGGACACAGGGGCCCCATGATCCCCTATTGTCCGGGGGCCCCATGAGTTGTCAGTCTGCCCCTGTCTGGAACCTTTCACTTTCCCTGACAGACAGGTAACCTGTCCCTTAAATAGACTCTGCTTGACCCAAGATGGCAACCAGTCACATGGGGTGGCACCATCCAACCGGATTGCTTCCTCCATAACCCAGGAAACCATGGAGGAACAGGTTCCTCCTGATTTCCTGTCCTCTTGCAATGCTTGCTGTAGTTGAGTGAAAGCTGCAGTGGAGAAAGAAGACTGCACCTGCCTACGTGCAACTAACTACATAGTTCAGCAGCACCATGCTGGGGTAGATGAGGCACCTGCACGGTATAATGTTTATACTTGCCTTGCAGCCGGGATGTGCCAAAGACATTTGTTTCCCAGGGAGAGACCCCTGAAAATAGGGACTTTCTTGGGAAATGCGAACAAATGGCAACCTTATGCCAGGGGTCCTTGAACTGCAGCAGCAACTGTTTTTATTAAGAGGATTTAAATCATGGGATTAATTAAATGTTCCCTAATTATACATTGTGTCAATAAAAAGAAATATAATGTGAAATATAGAAAGTTAGTACTTTCAATGGTATCATTACAGGTATTTACCACATGCAACTATCAGCACCAATGTTGGTCCTACTACACATAGATATAATACCAAATATTCTCAGTTCATAAAGGTTTTGAACAGCGATACTGATCTTCTATTTTAGACTTGTGACTCTACATTTCAATTTTTATTGAAACTATCTAAAAAAAAAAAAAGGTTTGCGATAACCAAAAAAATTGTAAACCTTTTGTTGTGTGTTATCTTTGTAAATTGAGTCTAATTTGTCATCATGAGTAGGGATGAGCTAATGATCCATCCAAACTGGGTCTGGGGATGTTAGTGGCATCATTGAGCAAACACAGCAAGATGGCCATATTTAGACAATGTAAGTGATCAAATATGGTCATGTGGCCAGCCATATTAGGTCAATAATGTCATCAGCTTCCCTTCCCCTTTGTTACGTACAGTTGTGTTCAAAATAATAGCAGTCAGACATCACTAACCTGATCAATCACTGTTTTTGGTAGAAAAGATATTTCTACGTGGCAAATAATTTACTAGCAGGTGTAGAAGAGTAATAGAAATCCAACAGACCCAACAGTCATGACATGCATGCTGCTGATTCTGTGTAATTGAATCACTAATTGAAAGGGGCATGTTCAAAATAATAGCAGTGTGGAGTTCTATTAGTGAGTTCATTCATTCAAACAGCTGACAATTATTGCCTTTTTTTAAGGAAGGAAGGCAGCAAATGTTGTACATGATGGTTACAGTGCATTTCTCTCTGAAATTCTGAGGAAAATGGGTAGTTCCAGACATTGTTCAGAAGAACAGTGTACCTTGATTAAAAAGTTGATTGGAGAGGGGAAAACATACAAAGAAGTGCAGAAAATGATAAGCTGATCACAAATGCTTTAAAATGGCAACCAAAACCTGAAAGACGTGGAAGAAAGCGAAAAACTACCATTCGAATGGGTAGAAGAATAGCCAAAATGGCAAGGACTCAGCCAACAATCAGCTCCAGGAAGATCAAAGAAGGTCTAAAGTTACGTGTGAGTACTGTTGCAATTAGAAGACGCCTATGTGAAGCCAAGCTATCTCCAAGAAGCCCCCGCAAAGTCCCACTGTTGAAAAAAAGACGTGCTGAAGAGGTTACAATTTGCCAAAGAGCACATTGACTGGCCTAAAGAGAAATGGCGCAACATTTTGTGGACTGATGAAAGTAAGATTGTTCTTTTTGGGTCTAGTGGCCAGAGGCAGTTTGTCAGACGACCCCCAAACAAGCCACAGTACACTGTGAAGACAGTGAAGCATGGTTGCGCAAGCATCATGATATGGGGATGTTTCTCATACTACGGTGTTGGGCCTATTTATCGCATACCAGGGATCATGGATCAGTTTGAATACATCAGAATACTTGAAGAGATCATGCTGCCTTATGCTGAAGAGGAAATGCCCTTGAAATGGGTGTTCCAACAAGACAACGACCCCAAACACACCAGTAAATGTGCAACATTTTGGTTCCAGACCAACAAGATTGACATTATGGAGTGGCCAGCCCAATTCCCAGATCTTAATCCAATAGAAAACTTGTGGGGTGACATAAAAAATGCAGTTTCTGAGGCAAAATCAAGAAATAGAGAAGAACTGTGGAATGTAGTCCAATCATCCTGGGCTGGAATACATGTTCACAGGTGCCAGAAGTTGGTTGTCTCCATGCAACACAGATGTACAGCAGTTCTCAGAAACAGTGCTTATACAACTAAATATTAATTAGGTGATTCAAAGGAAAGCAAAATCTTCAAACATTTTTCAGTTTATATAGTGAATGTTTGAGTTTGTAAAGAAGAATACAAACACTGCTATTTTTTTGAACAGTCTAATATTCACTTTTCTTCAATTTTTTTAGAGGAACAACACAAGTTTGATATATTTTTCTTCATGTTTTGATTTGGAATAGAATGTGTAGTGTTCCCAATGCATTTGTGTGTATGGAAATAAAAGCTATTAGAAAGATTTTGAGCTTTATTCACTTTTTTCAACACACTGCTATTATTTTGAACACAACTGTACGTCAGCAGAATGGGGAGCCCCACAGCTGCATCTGATTGGAACTGTGGCATGCTGTCATGTGGCAGTTTCTAGGAGGTTTGGGCAGAACCTCAGTTCATCCATAATCATGAGCTTAGTCGCGACTTCAAAAGCTCCTAGGCTACAGTCCAATCTTGATGTGTTTTTATAACAGACTCCTAGTGAGGCTTATGGCTGCAGTCCTCAGGTATCAAAAGTGTGTTTTACATGGCTAAATAACTTAACAGAAAAACAGAATCAAATTGCCACTGAAAAAAATTATAACTGGCAATAGTTTGAATCTGGTTGGATAGGAAAGACAGGTCTTGACAAAGATACTTTAGAAAATAAGGTTTTGCATTCCTACTAGAAGGTATTAAATTACAATAGAAAGGACTGCACTTGCAATACCTTTGATATCCATTTCTAGACCAGGCCTTTTATGGCAATTTTATGTTTACATGTAACAATCAATATTTTTAAAGCAGAGGCCCTAGAGAATAAATTGATGGGTTTTGCAATTTTTTTTATGTCACGCGGTATTTGCACAGCTTTTTCAAATGCAATTTTTTTGGAGAAAAACACACTTTTCAAATTTTAAGGCAAAAAAAAATACATAAAATTTTTTGTAAAATTTAAAAGATGACATTATGCCGAGCAAATGGAAACCAAACATGTCACGCTTTAAAATTGCACCCACCTGTGCAACGGCGACCAAGAACTCGGGTCAATAAGACCCCAAATCCCTTCTCTGCCCTAAAAGCATTCATTCACACCAAGCATTCAATCACACCCCTTATAGTGATGAACATGTGCTAAATGCATGTGCCTTTACATTTACACCCTGAAAAGGAGAAGTCTGTGAGAGGGTTGCTACCTCCCCCTATTTTTCTTTTCTTCTAATCAAATACTGACACTTTTATCCACCACCATAAATCCCTGTCCATAAACCAACCACCTAATCAGGCCATCTGCAAACAGTTAAATTGACTCTGTTGAGTTTCTACTTGAACTCTAATATTCTTAGATCGATAATCCTCCTCCTTCGCCCAGCTACACTGTTCAGTTACACTGAACTTGCCACTCATTTGTAACTGATTTCAATTCTGGGATAAGCACCCAGTAGTTTGTTCTGTTTAACAGTCTACTGACTTTGATCAGGAGAGTACCAGTAAGCTCTGTCAGAAGTGCATCATTAAGGGCCCCAACCAAGCCAGCAATTTACAAGGACTATCCTCTGTTAAAGTGTTTCTTTGCTTGTTTTGTTTGAGGACATTACTAGATATCAGTATCCATTGGCCCAGTCCCACGGGTCTAATTACCCAAGCTTTATCCTCCCACAGGAGAAAAGTAAACGCATTATTTAGTGTATTGCAAAGACCTGCAGGCAGACTTGAACTTAATTGGGTCACCTCCGGGGGACTTTGTGGCGGCATAGTCAACCACAGGAGTCTTGTTTCTATAATTTGGTTGCCATCGCATACTCTTAGTGTTCCTGCTACAGTTTAAGCTGATTTACTTACTGGTGGTAAAAATCCGGGCCTAGATATGTTTGGTCTACTGTCACTGTTAGCATAGTAGGTCTCTGTATAGAGTTAGGGAGATTATATTTCGCTGATTGTTGCTGGATTGTTATCCTGGCTTAAGCTACTTTTCTCAATATAGTCTCAGCTCAACTTAAACTGGTGTTGTTTAGTTCCTTAACGGGTGTGTCAGAGTGGTTAACGTAGGAATATTGGGTGTTTTACCCCCTAGGTCAGATTCGGAGGGTACATTTATTCTGTGTTTCCTACGGGGGTGCGCTACACATGTAATTATATATTTCATTAATTTGGGGAAACAACAAAACATGCAGAACATACTTTTGCAAACAGAAGCAGGATTTGTCCATGTGTTGTTTTCAAGGCATTCTGTCACCTCCTGACCTTCAAGCCTGAAGCTGTGCAGGGAGAAAATGTGATTATTTATTTGTATCGGAAAGGTTTTCTTTCATATTATATACAGTATATTCTATATTAGAGTTGTGGGGTTTATCGTTGTGGTTTTTGACACCAATGATGGGAGTTATTGTGAGCAATGACATCAATGTTGGAGTTATCATTGTGGACACTGACCCCAATGATGCGGGTTACTGTTGAAACCATTGACATCATTCCTGAAGGCTATTATTATCGCCACTGACACCAATCATGGTGGCTATTATTATTGCCACTGATGCCAATGATGTTTTTTCTTTAATCTCGCTTTCTTTTCAGTGTCCATTACAGTACATTACAAAAAATGTAGCAAGACCAACATCTTTTGGTGTTCAGGTGCATTACAGCCCATTAATTTTGAATGGGTTGTCCAATTTGATGTAATGCACCTCAATACGCAAAAAATTGCTATTGTTAAGTGCCAGGAGCAGCACTTGAGACCCTATATAATTTTCAAGTTGACTTCCACTGATCTAGGTTACTATATAACATGTTTAGTGTAATGAAAAAGCTGCATGCACAATAATGTAAACAGGGTCTAACAAGAGTATGTACTGATTCTGGTAATCAAATCAACTAGAAATCCAACTTACCCTGGACTGCATATATACTTGGCCCTAATCCCCATCACAGGATTTCCATACTTCACAAAAGAGCCATCCTCTATTCCAGGAGGGTCACCACAAGGAGATATTGCTACATAAAAAAAACACTATTTTTTTTTAAATGTATGTCTAATAAAAAAAAAAAACCTCTATATGACAGAATGTGATGTAGCAATATATAGCATAGTGAAACATAGATATAGATGAGAAATAAAGCATTTCATATTTTTGAGCATAAACAAAGGGCAACAACTCAATGGCATTACCAATCACAAATATAAGGTGGAGATAGGGTTTCCACCTTTTCTTCAAGCCAAACCCGAACACTTTAGCAGTGCGCAGCAAAATGTTTTTTGTTGTATACATAACAAATGAAAAACAAAAATGTAGTACAAATAGATGTTAAGGCTCTATTCACACTTGTACTACTCCAAAGTTGTATGACATTGGAGTGCAACTTTAAAGCAACTTTAACGCAGCTTTGATGCAACATTGGATGGGTGCAACTTGGATATGACTTTGGCTTTCATTAATGATAATGGACAACTGTTTCACAACTGTTGTATAACATTCAGGTGCAAGTTTCCAAGTTTCATACAACTTTTGAGGGTTTTCATTGCAGTCTATGACAATCAAGTTGCATGAAAGTCGTACCAAAGTAGAGCATGAACTACTTTGAAGTCTCACAGATATGAATGGTACCCATTGGGAAACACGGGGGGGGGGGTGATTTTCCATGCGACTTTGGACCACAAAGTCGCATGACAAGTTACAGAAGTGTGAATGGGCTCTTAAACTGGTATAACCTTTTTTTTTTTTTTTTAAATTATGGTGCACCAAAATGCATGATGCTTTGTTACCATACGTCTTGCTGCAGGTGAATGAGCACAAAATGTCTACCAAGGGCAGGGGTAATGAATTCAAATTCAAGGAGGTCTGGACACTAAAAGTTTCATCCTGCTATGGTCCAAATAGCTCTCTGATAAAACATAAAAGTAGGCCAATTACATCCATATTTCAAGTATTAGAGAAAAAAAATCACATTACATATTGTAACGGGTTCCATCAGAGTACCCCCTTAGATCAGTTGCCCTCATCAGAATACCCCCTTACCCCTGATGTCCCCATCAGAGTGCCTCCTTACACCAGGTGCCCCCATCAGAGTGCCTCCTTACATCTGGTTTCCCCATCAGAGTGCCTCCTTACATCTGGTTTCCCCATCAGAGTGCTTCCTTACATCTGGTGCCCCCATCAGAGTGCCACCTTACATCTGGTTTCCCCATCAGAGTGCCTCCTTATATCATTTTTTGAAGCTTAAAAGTGAAAGTCCACACGAAAATATTTTGAAAAACACCAAACAAGCTGCAAGTTCCCCTATTCAGCTCTCCTTCCTTTCCAAACCACCTCTACACTCCTTATGACAGTTTTGTCCTCTCTCCTTAAACTCTCCTTCCTTCATCCCTCTTCTCCACCCCACATTCTGTAAATATCACCCTTACGTCTGTCCTCTCCCTATTACTGCACTCACCAACTCCTACTAATTCTAAACCCACATGCTAATAAAACCTCCAGGATGTTGGGGCATGTACCTTCATATAAATTGCACCCCCATATTACCTCCCTCACCCCTCTGCTGCTTCTAACCTCTGGAAATAAATCCCCAAACTCTGGGCCTCCATTATTTAACTCTGCCCAATACTCCCATTACCCCACACCCCCTGGCAGCAGCTGCAATCCAAACAATTTAGTTTACATTCTTCTAATTCCAGCCTCCCCTTCTTCTGCGCCCTCTAGAATGCCCGATCTGTAACAGACTTACCTCTCTCCACAACCTCTTTATCGCCAACACCTTCAATCTACTTGCCATCACGGAAACCTGGCTCCATGATTCCGACACTACTATACCTGCTTCCCTTTCCCATTGTGGCCCTCTCTGGGCTCACTCCACCAGACCCAGGGGACAGAAGGGAGGAGGAGTGGGAATCCTTTTGTACCCAAATAGCACCTTTCAGGTACTTCACCCTCCTCACTCTCTGTCGCTCTCCTCATTTGAGGCACATTGCATTTTCTATTTTCTCCAATTTCTTTAAGAATTCCTGTGATCTACTGCCCCCCTGGACTGGTATGAACCTTCCTTGATGACTTCTCTGCCTGGCTACCCTAATTTCTCTCTTCTGAAATCCCAACAAAAAGACTTCAACATCCCAGTTAATGCTAACACTCCTGCTACTTCTACATTTCTCAGTATAACCTCCTCTTTTGACCTGAAGCAATGGATACATGCTTCTACCCACACTGATGGCAACACCCTTGACTTTGTATTCACCTACCTATGCACTCCACGCAACCTCACCAACAATCCTTTCCTACTCTCTGATCACTACCTTATTAGCTTCTCTCTCCCTGTCTTCTACCTCCTCTCCCTCCAACTGCCTAACAGTTACTCATAGAAACCTCTGCCACCTTAACCCTTCACATCTCTGCTACTAACTAACTCTATGACAAAATCTCACCCCTGTCCTGCCCCCGCCTAGTCACTTCTGTCTATAATATTTCTCTGTCATCCGTCCTAGACACAGTTGCTCTCCTCACTACACACAGAATCAGGTCCTGACCCCTACAATCTTTGCAAACAGATAACACCAGATGTCTGAAAAAACATAGCTGTGCTCTTGAGCGCCTGTGGTGCAAGACTAGGTCTCAGAAAGATTTCAACCAATATAACCTTTCAAAAATACTATTACTGCCTCCACGCTGCCAAGTAGACCTATTTTATCACTCTTAATAACACCTTCTTATCCAGTCCCCGCCAACTCTTCTCTACCTTTAACTCTCTACTTTGTCCTTCAATGCCTCCACCCACTACCTCCATCACTGCCCAAGAGATCGCCAATCACTTAAAAAATAAGATTGATACAATTTGTGATTAGATCTTCACTGTACAGACATCTCCCCCCACTTATCACTACATGTCTACAGGTATGATCGTTACCTTCTCTCATTCAACACCTCTACTATAGAGGAGGTTTCTAAAAATTTTTAAGATGCCTACTTAACCACTTGTCCCCTGGACCCTGTTCCCTCACAAATACCCTCACTGCACCTTCAGCATCAATTACAATCTCACTTCCTCCTCTCCTCTTCTTTTCTCCATTGGGGACCCCCAAGGTTCTGTTCTTGGACCTCCCTTATTTTCCATCTACACCTCCACCTTGGGTCAGTTGATAACCTCTTATGGCTTCCAATACCATTTCTATGCTGATGACACCCAAATCTACCACTCTACCCCACAGCTCACTCCATCAGTCTCCACACACATCACTTATCTACTAACAGATATATCAGCCTGGATGCCGCACCACTTCCTCAAACTTAATCTATCCAAAACCGACCTCATAAAATTTTCTCCCCCACATGGCCCTTCCCCTGACTTCTCTGTCAAGATTGAAAGCACAGCTATCAACCAATCCCAACATGCCAAGAACAGTGGAAAGAAACTGTGTATTACATAGTTGTTACTTAGGTTGAAAAAAGAAATAAGTCCGCTTGTTCAACCAATAAAAAAAAATAAAAAAATAGAAAGCCTCCATATACATAATCTTATGTTGTTAGGATTTACGTGGTCCAAGATGTCATAAACTTTCACTTCAACGTTCTCAAAAGATTCCTAATAAGGCCCAGTTGTAAACGGCCCTGTTCTAAACAGTCTAGTGAGGTCTGACATATTTGTTAGTCTGGTCTTTGACAAAAAATTGAACTTTCATACCGCTCAAGCTTTCAATTCTAATTAATTTTATATAACTCCCATGGTAATAGGGTGTTTTTTTCTCTCCTTAAGTGTAAATAATGAACATTAGGGGACAAGATTTATATATGTGTTTTTTTTAAATATATATATTGGATGTCATATACTGTAACATATTTTCTTGTTGTGTTTTGTGAATCAGTTGTACAAGATGTTTAAACCTATTCTCCAGTGCACATCCTGAGGAAGCGACTGTAGATTGTGAAACGTCAATATTTTAAAAGCAGTATAATGCTATAATATCTGGGACTAATTTGATGTATGAGGTCTAAATAAGTATTTGTTTTAGAGAACTGTTTGTGTTTTTTACATGTATTTAGAATAATAATAAAAATCATTTTTATAGATTGCATGTCTGTTAGAGATTAGTCTTACACTCTTGGATCCTCGATTGGGTATTTTTTGGATACATAAAACCATATTGGGATGGGACCTCAGGAGGTTTTCTAGTAGGTTGTGTATATTACAGTTAAATTCACCATAACTGGTTTCTAGAAGGATGAGAGTATAAAGTGGTTACACTAATGTATAAGAAAATATTTATCTGTTAGACACCGACACCTAATTTACATTGCCCTGAAAGCTAATAAGATACTGTAATTTAGCCATCGTAAGAAGAACATACCTCAGAAATATATATTTGGTGTTCAATTAATTGTAATTATAAGGCCTCATCTTGAATATGCAGTTCAATTTTGGGCACCAATTTACAAAAAGAACATTGGAGAACTGGAGAAAGTGCAGAGAAGGGCAACCAGACTGATAAGAGGCATGGAGGAGCTCAGCTATGAGGAAAGATTAGAGTAACTGAAATTATTCTCTCTTGAGAAGAGGAGATTAAGGGGGGATATGAACAACATGTATAATACATCAGTGGTTCATATAGTGAACTTGGTGTAGAGTTATTTACCCTGAGGTCATCACAGAGGACAAGCGGGTGCTCTTTACGTCTGGAGGAAATTTAATTTACAAACGCAGAAAAGTTTCTTCACAGTGAGAGCTGTGAAAATGTGGAATAGACTCCCTCAAGAGCTGGTTCTGGCCAACTCAGGGGATTGCTTTAAAAAAGGCCTGGATTCTTTCTTGGATACACAGAATATAACTGGATAATAACATTTATAGGAAAAGTTGATCCAGCGAATATCCGATTGCCTCTCGGGGGATCAGGAAGGAATTTTGTTTCCCTGCAGGAGCAAATTGGATCATGCTTTGCTGGGTTTTTTTTGCCTTCCTCTGGATCAACTGTGGGTTTATATTTTAATGGTTGAACTTGATGGACTTTTGTCTTTTTTCAACCAGACTAACTACTGTATGTAACTTCATTCTGTTATATAATATGCTGCTTGTCACATTGTGAAACTTTGTCAAACAGAAACGTAGATATATTCACGATAGTTGGAATTAAGGGTATGTCTGCTGAACATAATAGAATGCTCTCCAGCACACCCCTCACACTCTTGGATTGTGTACAGTTAACTCACACCACTAGACCCCACTAGAGGGTCAATAAAAAGTTCCTGCATTGGGCAGCTGGAACTCTTTTCTAACATGCTAAGGATACTGAAAGTCACATTAAGAGGGCAAGTGACTCTTGCTCATCAGATTGAATATACTCTGCAAATGATCCAAATTCTGCAGTAAAACGAAGACCAGGCAGAACTGCATTGCAGAATTGCAGGTAACAAGCAACAAACACACCCCAAAATATATCTCATATGAGGAGGCTGTTTTGTAAGAGAACAAAGAATGAAGAAACAGCAGAATACAGTAGGTGGGTTTACAGCCCTGGCTTCTGACATTTCTTTAACCGAACAGAGTCGCTTTAAAAAAAGTATGTTATACAAATATGTTTTTATAGAAAACAGTCATGGTATTTGATGTAACATTTTATGTAAAATATAATAATTATTGGTCAGAGCATTCATAGTTAGAATTGTGGAATAGTGATGACTTGGAATAGATGGCAATAGATAAGCACTCTTTCTGGCAGAAGCAGGAAAACAGCTGTTCCCAGGTCTATCCTCTGGCATTCCCACTGATAATGTGTTTAAAAATGCAAAGGGAAAAAATTGCAGACTCCACATGAGCGGCATTTTCATGAATTGCAGCACTAAAATAAAATGAATCATGTCATGTTGCTGTTACCTTCACAGGGTGCTGTCACACTCCACTTCTTATCTCCTTGACAACGACTGTTTGCCATCTCCTGTCCATTGGCCATTTTGAATCCCGGATAACAGTGAACTGTCATATGATCATCAAAGTTTTTGGTATTCTGATTCAGAGTTGTATTAGCATTCTCGATGGTCACAGGCCAAGGGCAGCTGTTGCGGGCTTTAACAGAAACATTAACAGTTATACTGCCTTATTGTTTTTAAAGAACTATACTCCTTATAAAACTCCCCTGCCCAACTTAATTAAATTGTAAAGTATAGCAGATACTCCCCTGCCCAACTTAATTAAATTGCAAAGTATAGCAGATACTCTCCTGCCCAATTAACGTGAATTGTAAAGTGTAGCAGATACTCCCCTGCCTAACCAACGTGAATTGTAAAGTGTAGCAGATACTCCCCTGCCTAACCAACGTGAATTGTAAAGTGTAGCAGATACTCCCCTGCCCAGCCAACGTGAATTGTAAAGTGTAGCAGATACTCCCCTGCCCAACCAATGTAAATTGTAAAGTATAGCAGATACTCCCTTGCCCAACCAATGTAAATTGTAAAGTGTAGCAGATACTCCCCTGCCCAACCAATGTAAATTGTAAAGTATAGCAGATACTCGCATAAAAGTGGCCACCCGCCCAAGTCTATAACTGGCTTATGAAGCAAGGACACATAAACAGGCATCACATAATGAAAAAAAGGGGCTTACGTATGTATTTGCAAATGTGTGCTAACTAAACCCCTGTTATAAACGCATACTGTTAGACAGGTTAATTTGGTTGTTAGCAAGCTGGCTGGCAAGTTGTCCAAGAACATTGTTCTCTCCCCCTTTTTTTCACTATGTGATGCCTGTTTATGTGTCCTTGCTTCATAAGCCAGTTATAGACTTGGGCGGGTGGCCACTTTTATGCATGTTTGAGTTTTTGGTACGTGGGTGCACTAGGGCCCTGGTTGCCATTGTGCTACATGCTGGGGTCCAGTGCACTCCTTTGCCTTTAAGAGGGGTGGCTCCCTCAGGTCCACCTGCCCTTGATCTATCCATTAAATGCATGTGCCTCTACTATGGGGACTCATAAATTTTAGAGTTAGGACCACAGATGATCAGGGTGCCGTGTCGTGGCTCTGTGGCTTACGTATGTATTTGCAAATGTGTGCTAACTAAACCCCTGTTATAAACGCATACTGTTAGACAGGTTAATTTGGTTGTTAGCAAGCTGGCTGGCAAGTTGTCCAAGAACATTGTTCTCTCCCCCTTTTTTTCACTATAGCAGATACTCCCCTGCCCAACCAATGTAAATTGTAAAGTATAGCAGATACTCCCCTGCCCAACCAATGTAAATTGTAAAGTATAGCAGATACTCCCCTGCCCAACCAATGTAAATTGTAAAGTGTAGCAGATACTCCCCTGCCCAACCAACGTGAATTGTAAAGTGTAGCAGA
This sequence comes from Staurois parvus, assembly GCF_062004578.1. NCBI lineage: Eukaryota > Metazoa > Chordata > Amphibia > Anura > Ranidae > Staurois > Staurois parvus. The sequence goes on along the minus strand of NW_028318344.1, from coordinate 5,806,746 downwards.
TACTCCCCTGCCCAACTTACTTAAATTGTAAGGTATAGCAGATACTCCCCTGCCCAACTTACTTAAATTGTAAAGTATAGCAGATACTCCCCTGCCCAACCAACATGAATTGTAAAGTGTAGCAGATACTCCCCTGCCCAACCAATGTAAATTGTAAAGTATAGCAGATACTCCCCTGCCCAACTTACTTAAATTGTAAAGTATAGCAGATACTCCCCTGACCAACCACCGTAAATTGTAAAGTGTAGCAGATACTCCCCTGCCCAACCAATGTAAATTGTAAAGTATAGCAGATACTCCCCTGACCAACCACCGTAAATTGTAAAGTGTAGCAGATACTCCCCTGCCCAACCAATGTAAATTGTAAAGTATAGCAGATACTCCCTTGCCCAACCAACGTAAATTGTAAAGTGTAGCAGATGCTCCCCTGCCCAACCAACGTAAATTGTAAAGTATAGCAGATGCTCCCCTGCCCAACCAACGTAAATTGTAAAGTATAGCAGATGCTCCCCTGCCCAACCAGCGTAAATTGTAAAGTATAGCAGAAGGCATTAAATATTCTTATAACATATGCAAAGTGCAGTAATCAGAAGCAACCAATTAAGAATTAACCTCTTAAACAGAATGCAATTAAATTCATTTTGATTGGTTGCTATGGGGTTCAACAACTTTCAATCAATCAATCTCAACACCTTTTGACTATCTATAAATGATGTTAAATGACCTAAAGCGTTCGTGGTGGGTCAATCTATTCAGTTGTTTTTGCAAATAAAAGATGGGTAAAAGTGTCTAATATTGCCTGAAATCAGTGGCGTCACTAGGGTTGGTGTCATCTGGTGCAGTAAAACATGCTGTCACGCCCCCCCAATATTTTTTTCCCCATACAACACTGCATATAATGGCAATAATATGAATGGGCTGCCAAATTGCACTGCAGTGGGACCCATAATGCATTCCTGTGCAATTCTGGTTGGTCCTTAAGTTATTTCCGTTCTCCAACAAACATTTCTTTCTCAGACTTGGAGTACTTTTGTACTCTGGTCGTGGAACGTCACTGTTTCCTATATGGGGGGATTTGAATGGTGTTCTGCACTTTATTATATATAACAAAGAGTGTTGCTTTTTACAGTTGCTGTCTGGACATCCCCAGTGCACATTAATTTGTTGGCATACTAAACATTATATTGGAACTAAAGTTCCACTGTAAGAAACAGCAAGTAGACATGTTTTTACTGAAAAAGAAACATGCACTGTCTGGGGGACAGTAAATACAGGCAGCTGAGCTGTGGTTTTACCACCCCCATGGCTGCCAACCTAAACTGTAATAGCTGGACAGAGCTGTGCACGTGCTGCAGCTGGGACACTTCACTTTGCAGCTGTGGCATTTTTAACTCAGTGTGCAGAGTTTGTGGTACCACCTGTCAAACTCATTGAGCTTTCTTGGGCCACACCACAACCATGAGCTGAAGCTCGGCTCACAGTTCCTAAACAGGAAAATTGCCATTTGGCAATTAAAAAAACAGAACAAAAACCACAAGAGGTGTTCAGGAAGCAGCAGTACCACCTCCTGAACATCTGTCAGTCACTGCTATACAACCCTTTGAAAAGTGATCCACCAAGATTCAACTTTCAGAGGGATTAAGCAGTACAGCAGATCTGGAAGAGCACTAAAAGAAAAAAAAAATCTCAATTACATTGACATTCCTTACTGCTGCCTATGCCATGTGTGTCCCCATCGGTTGAGAGAGCCTTAAGTTCCCTCTGACCTCACAGAAGTGGAGCAGTTTCCCTTGTTAAAACTTGCACCTTCCCAATGGCACCGGTGACATCACGGGCGACATGGAACCAGTAGGTTCTGCTCACCTTCACCAGCGGGTCCTGAAGACCTCTAACAGTGTGCCCCACCCACCTCCAGTGTGCCCCACCCACCTCCAGTGTGTCCCGCTTACCTTCACCAGTGGGTCCCGGCTATCTGCAGATCTTCATTTTCCCCTCTCTGGGAAGCAGATATTTGTGGTGCCATCCTGCCCAATCACTTCCACCCACATCAGACAGCTGCTGGAGGAAAGAATCCGCTCCTCCAGAAGCTGTTTCGGTCACTGCTATGTGATTCTCTAGCTCAATGATAGGGGCAGGGGCAGACTGACCATTTGGAAACTTGGGCACTGCCCGAGGGCCTGGGGTCAGTAGGGGGCCCCATGAGATGCCCCTGGTACCTTTTTCATAGGCTTTTTTGAGTTTAGGCAAGGACACAGGGGCCCCTTGATCCCCTATTGCCTGGGCGTTATTCCTGTCATTCAGACACTGACAAGCTGAAGCTCCCAGTGCCCCCTATCCACAGGATGCAACAGTGTCCTGGCCCTGGTGGCACCCCTCTGGCAGGTGTTCCCCAAGTGTGGTCCGCTCTCCCCACAAGCCCATAGTGATGCCACTGCCTGAAATGTGGCATGTGTGTGGCCTTTACTACCCTGTACTCTGTACTGTATGCTAATATATATTAGAGTGTTAGCCATCGATTAAAGCAGAAAGTTTGAGTTCAATTGATACCCTTTATTGGCCAGCTTTAGGTGGATTGAACTGTTTCCCAAGGTAGTTGAAACATACAAGACCTGCAGCGCCACTCCAGACCTTCCCCGCATCCTGGCTCACTATTGGAAGTAATAGATGAATGAGAGCCACAGTCCAGTCCTCCAGTTTTCCAAAATCATGGTGCCTCTCTATCCAAAGCTACAGTACCCAAGTTTATCACATATAACCATAGGCTTTCAGTTGCATTCTTCATCCAGCACTTGACGAAGGCTGCACAATTCAGCTGAAAGCTTGTAGATATATGCAACAAAGCTGCTTCTAAACACCCCAGACACATCAAGCCCAACTTTGAAATTGTGCGTCTTACAGTGAAGTTGCACAATTTCGAAGTTGGGGGACATGCCAATTTCAAGTGCAATTTGTAAGACATTTGGGGGTTTATTTACTAAAGCTGGAGAGTCCAAAATCAGACTCCCTTCTGCATAGAAACCAATCAGCTTCCAGGTTTCATTGCCAAAGCTTCATTGAACAAGCTGAGGTTAGAAGCTGATTGGTTTCTATGCAGAAGGGAGTCTGATTTTGGGCTCTCCAGCTTTAGTAAATAAACCCCTTGATGTCTAAGCAAATCGCACGGAAAGTAGTGCATGTACTACTTTAGAAATCAACCAGGTCAGAATCGCACCGAATTGACAGCTGTAATTGCGGACAATGGGGTGCGACTTGGCATATGATTTGCAAGTCGCATGGCATGCAAATTGCATGCTAAGTCGCACCCAGTGCGGCCAGGGTTTTAATGTGCTTTGCCCTGTCTTATTAAATAGCTGTACCAGAAGGATGGAGGTAAAATGCAAATACATTGAATGTTATCTGTGAATTCTGTGCTGTGCACCTTTAATAAGTCGGATGTGAATGATGATATGAGAGGAGGCAGCACCATCTGGTCACCTTCCCTTTGGTGATAAAAGTCATCTAACAGACAGAGCATCTGGATTACCACAATGCCCTTCTCTGTAACATGTGTGCCACGGAGCCAAACCAATGTTTCTCTCTGATAAACATACCACTGCACTGTAATTTTACAGCGCATTTCCCATGGCGCATTAAATACTTTTTTTCAGTCACTTGATATTTTATTCATGCATTTCTAGATGATGTGATGTGATATTTCATATTCTGCAGCTTGGCTGTATTAGTATAATTATGATGTATGGACATTAGACAGTAGGGTGAGCAGTTCTCAGTAATGAACTGGCTTAAGTGACCCAGCCATTGCCTGATCTGAGGAAAGATTATAACAATGTAAATGGAAGTAATATGGAATGTTATTTTGCCATGCTGAAATAATGTAGAATGAAGTCAAGGGTCAGTACGTTTGTTATTGTGATGTGATCTGCAGATATTATCCAAAGGATTTTTCTTGAAAAAAAAAATTCTCTTTAGCTATCAAAAGGGAATATATAGTCAATGTAAGGGTTATTAGACATAATGCTTAGGTTAAAGTTCATATTAGTAAATACTCTTAAAAACATGGGTTAATATTTTGAAAATCTCATTTGTACTTGTTTTAACATTTATAAGGGAATGACTATATTTTCTAATTGTAGCACCCTCTACAAGAAAATTTATTGGCTCACTCAGTAGCTGACGTAGGCATGTCTGAGTAAGGGTCAAGTCCAGGTTAGGCTCAGCAAGTTGAATCTCTATCTCCTCCCCTTGGTTCTGGAGGTCCATGAAGGCTTTCAGAAGCTAGTGGGCAGAGACCTGGATTTGCATATTCATGGGAGGCTGACCAATCCCAGGTAGGAGATCCTGGAAGTGTGGGAAGACCAGCCCACAAATATGGAAAAGACAGCAGGGGAGTCAGGTGGAAGCCGGACTACTGAAGGTACTGCTGTGTAGCCTGGGAGGGGACCCCAGAGAAGGGGGAGTTCTGCCTCCAGGCTGGAGGCTGGAGGAAGGAAAGAAAGGAAGCTGACTGAGGGAGCTCTACTGCTTTACAGTCCATCAGGGAAGGGCAGCCTGCAAGTGGGGAAAGAAACTGGCTCAGTCAGAGGCCTTAATACAGTTTACCCAAGGCTACAGGATACAAGAATAGCATAAGTACCTCTACACCCTTGGGGCCTACAGGAGTGAGGGCTGCTAGGTGCAACACTTCTCCCTGGGGCAGTGCTGCATGCCTGTCTTGGAATCTCTTGCTCCTTACTCTTCAAGGGCAGCCAGGTAGATGGGCATTTTCTAGCTGGGGTATGGAGAGATTTCACTTAGGGGGTTCAGATGCTCCTCACCAAGTTTGTGCTATTGATTTATCAAGAGACTGTGCAACTCCAGCTGGAGTAAAAAGTCCAGGTTCTTACTTTTTTTGTACAGAATTAAAAAGTTTGTCCTCAGAGTTATTACTGCAAGTCAAGTTGCGCATCCCATTTACCCCTAAACCCTATCCTGTTTCTCTCCAAATAAAATAACAAAAACAAGCTCATGGACTGGTTAATGACTCTGAGTGGAAGTTGGAAAATGCGTGTTGCTTGGCTGGGCAGGGTGAAGGGGAAACAATACTCAGAAGCTCCTTTGGGGGTGAGCGGTACATAATCATCATGGGTAAAATGCTTTGTATGAGCTTGAAATAGATCTGTTCTCGGTCCATTCCTTTGCAGATTTGCATTTATGTTTGCCAATACTGTGCAAACAGTTTGTGCCATTGTGACCTTTGACAGTGCCCTCTTTACAGAATAAATGACTGTGATGAACCCACCAATGCCACAACTGGCTACTGCAGGTTACCTATTTATATAACAGAACCTTGCAAATGCACCCACCGTCTGATTACATGCAAGAACTCCAGTGGGGGTTTCTGTGCATATTGTAGCTGCGAGAGGCAATCCCATTGAAAGCAATAGGAGGCTGATGATTCCTGCAGCTAATTGTGCCCATTTGCATGTAATGTTTCATGCAATGATCACATGAGGTTAATCGGTCCTGGATGCAGACTACCTGTATTCAGGGCTGATCACTCACATGTGATAGCTGTATGAGAAACTACATGTGAGAATGCGAGATTAGCTACAGGAGCCAGCATCTTCCTACTGGTTTCAATGGAGCTGCCTCTTATTGTGGGAACCCTCATTCTTGCAGGTAATCGGACTGAGGGTGCTTTTGCAAGTGTGAATGCACCCTTAAAGCTGGCCATACAAGTTCCAATTTTCTGTCATTTTCAACCATTTTGATCAAGCTGAAATCAAAATCCGGATGAAAATTTGTGGAGATGGGATCAAAATTGCCTAACACAACCCATGGCAAAAATTTAATAACCTTTAAGCAATTTGTTGTTTTCTTTCAGCTGTCAATTTGTAGCTCAGCTTGATAGATCAAATGAAGGTGGTCAATCAACATCAGATCGAATTAAGGTGATCAATCAAAATCATGAGTAGTAGCTTGCTTGGTTTCATGCCAACAATTTTGATCATAAGTTTAGTTCTTGGTCTTTCAGAAAAGTTTGCTGCAGATGTCTCCAAACTCCTGACACTAGTTTAGCTGAAGCACTTAGCCTAGGCCAGACACAAGACCAGCTGAAGAGTTTGGGTCAAATGTTTCAGCTAATCTTGTATCAGGAGAATTGAGAAATCTACCCCAGGAGACCTGGACAGTAGTGCATTCCTAGGAGGTGTTAAGATTCTATCCAAATTCAATAAAATAGAATATTTAAATTAGAGTGGAGATAACTATGACTGTATCATTGAAATTAATATCATTCCCAGCATACATAGGTAATTGTTCAGCTTCATCTTCTTTATTCTGATAACAAAGTTTTAATACTAAAAATTAAACTAATAATTTGTAAGAGATTCCAAAAACCATTTAGCACGGACTTACGTTTGATACAGCTCATTCCGCATCCTCCATCACACAAACATTTTGGTCTATTCTTAGTGCACTCTTGATCTTGTATACAAGATTTCTGGCATGTCTGGCCAATAGGATTTTGCTTTCTTTTGGGGCAGACATTTGAAACTCCTGAAAATGATTTAAAGACAAAGGTGTCATATATTGCTTTGCAAGTACAACAAATAAAAAAAATCCTTGCATTTATTTAAATGCCTTGTATGCAGTTCACTCAGGTCTAATTGACTGGTCAGCCCAGAGAGTCGAAGAAGCATTGAGTAGTGCAGTAACAACTGATAACAACCAGCAGAGATTATCTGTTAAAGGATATGTAAACCATCAGCTTGTACAACTACCCATTCAGTTGAATAAAGAAATGAAAGGCAAAACTTTTGTGTATAGATATATAAAAACATTATATACAGCTTTTTCCCTCCTCCTTTTTTTTTTTTTTTTTTCATAAGCGACCAAATACCCTCTGTTCTCACCTGCATAAGGAGCAGGGGAGGGGGAACCGCAGAATACTGATCTTCCCAGTGAATGTCTGTGCGGGGGGGGGTGTCAGGACAAGTCTGATCATTGGAGGAGAGCACACTGAGTTCCCAGAACATCTAGAGAACTGACCATGCTGTGCTCTCATGCCTCATGTGGTCAGTTTTTAATAGGAAAGCAGGAGGGACTGGCAGGAACACCAGAGATTTCACACAAAGGAAGCAATATAAAGGGAACTTGATACTTTTTCATACAAGTACATGGTACAGCAGATCAGGAATATGAAATGTTGGGTTTACATACTCTTTAATAGACTGCATTAGAGTAAAGTTATATCTGGCCTGGGCATCTTTGGATCCTGGAGGAGATGACATCATTAAAGGGGCTATATTTTGTGTACATTATTTTCTGTATTTTTTAGATATGCTCAGGATACAAACCAAAGTTATCAGTTAGATAATTATGAAATATTAAATATTATTTCATATGTACAGCTGCAGCCAGCAGGTGGAGCACTCAAAGCATACTTTCCAACTTCCGCTAAGTCATGTACTACTATGCTGTGGATAGCCTCTGTAATTAGATTGTCTGCTATTTACTTCTATCTGAAACACACAAACAGCTGTCTGCTAGCCCATATGCAGCTGTTTGTCACAGTTAGTTGGAAAGTTAAATGGTAGTGCTGAGTTTTCCCATTCCAAACCCAAGCAAGCATGTATCTTGGAAGGGCCTGTATTTAATGTTTTTTTTCTAAAATAAGTAAGTGGTCATACACCATTGAGGCAGTACACTTTCTACAGATGGAGAGCTGTGCCTATTGCTCTGAACAAGCTTCCATCTGAAAAGATTTGATGATACAGGCACTTATAGCAAGTACCATTGTGAGCATAAGATAAAGATTTTAATTTAAAAAAAATAGAATTTTTCATGATGCCAGTGGACTGTGTTTTTTTAGTATTTCACTTTTACACACCATGTACAACAATCCTCTTTTAGATTCAGACAGACACATATGTTTGGTGCAAAGTACAGTCAGATTTATGGCTACTGATGTCAGATTATTGAAACAGTTGTAATTAATTGAATTTAAGACAACTTGCTGAAGTGCAAACAGAGCATCAGAATGGGAGAGAAAGAGGATTTAAGTGACTTTCAATGAAGCATGGCTGTTGGTGCCAGACAGGCTGGTATTTCAAAAACTGCTGATCTACTAAGATTTTCAAATATATCTAGGGGGTACAGAGAATGGTCCAAAAAAGAGAAAATATCCAATGAGCGGAAGTTGTATGGACAAAAATGCCTTGTTGGTGTCAGAGGACAATGGGCAGACTGGTTCGAGATGATAGGCAACAGTAACTCATGTGAATATAGAGCAAAATCTCTGAGGAATGTTTCCAACACCTTGTTGAATCTATGTCACAAACAATTACGGCAGTTCTGAAGGCAAAAGGGGGTCCAACTAGGTACTAGTAAGGTGTACCTAATAAAGTGGCTGGTGAGTGTATATATACACGATATATATATACAGTATATATATATATACACACAGTTGTGTTTAAAATAATAGCAGTGTGTTGAAAAAAGTGAATAAAGCTCAAAATCCTTCTAATAGCTTTTATTTCCATACACACAAATGCATTGGGAACACTACACATTCTATTCCAAATCAAAACATGAAGAAATATATATCAAATTTGTGTTGTTCCTCTAAAAAAAATTGAAGAAAAGTGAATATTAGACTGTTCAAAAAAATAGCAGTGTTTGTATTCTTCTTTACAAACTCAAACATTCACTATATAAACTGAAAAATGTTTTGGAGATTTTGCTTTCCTTTGAATCACCTAATGAATATTTAGTTGTATAAGCACTGTTTCTGAGAACTGCTGTACATCTGTGTTGCATGGAGACAACCAACTTCTGGCACCTGTGAACAGGTATTCCAGCCCAGGATGATTGGACTGCATTCCACAGTTCTTCTCTATTTCTTGGTTTTGCCTCAGAAACTGCATTTTGATGTCACCCCACAAGTTTTCTATTGGATTAAGATCCAGGGATTGGGCTGGCCACTTCATAACGTCAATCTTGTTGGTCTGGAACCAAGATGTTGCACGTTTACTGGTGTGTTTGGGGTCTTTGTTTTGTTGGAACACCCATTTCAAGGGCATTTCCTCTTCAGCATAAGGCAGCATGACCTCTTCAAGTATTCTGATGTATTCAAACTGATCCATGATCCCTGGTATGCGATAAATAGGCCCAACACCGTAGTATGAGAAACATCCCCATATCATGATGCTTGCGCAACCATGCTTTACTGTCTTCACAGTGTACTGTGGCTTGAATTCAGTGTTTGGGGGTCGTCTGATAAACTGTCTCCGCCCACTAGACCCAAAAAGAACAATCTTACTTTCATCAGTCCACAAAATGTTGCACCATTTCTCTTTAGGCCAGTCAATGTGCTCTTTGGCAAATTGTAACCTCTTCAGCACGTCTTTTTTTCAACAGTGGGACTTTGCGGGGATTTCTTGCAGATAGCTTGGCTTTAGACCTTCTTTGATCTTCCTGGAGCTGATTGTTGGTCCTTGCCATTTTGGCTATTCTTCTGTCCATTCGAATGGTAGTTTTTCACTTTCTTCCACGTCTTTCAGGTTTTGGTTGCCATTTTAAAGCATTTGCGATCATTTTAGCTGAGCAGCCTATCATTTTCTGCACTTCTTTATATGTTTTCCCCTCTCCAATCAACTTTTTAATCAAGGTACCCTGTTCTTCTGAACAATGTCTGCAACGAGCCATTTTCCTCAGAATTTCAGAGAGAAATGCACTGTAACCAGCATGTACAACATTTGCTGAATTCTTTCCTTAACCATTAGCCGCCCGGCCAATGGCCGTTTGGCGGCTTCAAATGTGTCTCTGCACTCCGGGTGCACGCCATTTGGCGTGCTCCCGCACATGCGCAGTTTGCGCTAATGCAGAGCGGCGCAGCAGTGCGATCTGTCACCGGCCGTGCACCTCGGACACGGCCGATGACAGATCCGAGTACCGGCTCCTGTTGCTGGTACCATGTGACCTGCTGTGACCAATCACAGCAGGTCACATGACAGTTGTATACAATGGATGGCTTCATTAATGATGCCATCCATTGTATACTAGTGCCGAGCTGTGAATGGTCACAGCTAATCACATGCACATGTCATGTGATTAGCTGTGACCAAATCACAGCTAAGCACAAAAAAAAAGAAAAAAAAAGCTGAATGAATCGATTTCATTCAGGTAAATGCTTGCTTATAGCAAAGTAATTCTTTGCTATAGGCAAATTGTGTAAAAAAAAAAAAAAAAAATACTGATCACTTCCCCAAAGTAGTACAATGTTACTATGGTAACATTGTACTACTTTGGTCATAGTAAAATATGAAAAAAAATCTTAAAAAAAATTAAAAAAAATGTAATAAAAAAATTAAATATAATAAAAAAAAATATATATATATATATGTATTTTTTTCATACTGTCACCAGTCAGTGTCCCTGTTCACCGCCATGCCAGTTATATGATGACGCTGTACTGCACTGGTGACAGTATGTAAAAAAAAAATAGTGAAAATAATTTTTTTAATTTTTTCATTTTCCGAAAAATTATGACAAAACAAATACAACTTCAAAAAACTCGCCATGCCTCTTATGAAGTAGGTTGGACTGTCTACTCTGCAAAAAGGGGTCATTTGGGGGATATCTGTACTGTTCTGACATTCTTAGACCTCAAGAAATTAGATTGGCTGTCAGTACTTCAGGACTGATCAATATTTAGATATATCCCATAGTTTGTGAACTCTAAAACTTTCCTACAAACTAAAAAATACATCCTAATTTGGGTTATTTTCACCAAAGACATGTAGTAGAATACATCTCAGCCTAAATTTATGAAGAACAATTATTTATTTGTAAACTTTTATAACAGAAACAAAGAAAAATGTGGTTTTTTTTTCAAAATTTTTGGTCTTTTTTTGTTAATTTAGCAAAAAATAAAAACCCCAGCGGTGATTAAATACCACCAAAAGAAAGCTCTAGTTGTGTGAAGAAAATGATAAAATTTTAGTTTGGGTACAGTGTTGTATGACTGCGCAATTGTCATTCAAAGTGTGAAACCTGAAAAATGGCCTGGGCAGGAAGGTGTAAAATTGCACGGTATTGAAACGGTTAAATAAGGGCAATAATTGCCACCTGTTTTTCAAAGAATGAATGACCTCACTAATAGAACTCCACACTGCTATTATTTTGAACATGCCCCTTTCAATTAGTGATTCAATTACACAGAATCAGCAGCATGCATGTCATGACTGTTGGGTCTGTTGGATTTCTATTACTCTACTACACCTGCTAGTAAATTATTTGCCATGTAGAAATATCATTTCTACCAAAAACAGTGATTGATCCGGTTAGTGATGTCTGACTGCTATTATTTTGAACACAACTGTATATATATATTTGATATGAAATGTGTTTACTCTTTGATCTATGTTATTAGATAAAAGCTTGCACCTGAGCCAAACCTATTCCCAGACTAGCAGAGGGAGATACGGAAATACACTGGGTTCTAAGAAAAGCTGAGGGCTGAATGCATATTCTTAACTAGAATGCTTTCCAGTCATTATTTCCTGCTTTTATTATTCATGTAATACTAATTATTTTCACTAGATGTCAATGGAAACTTGAAAAGAAGCTGCTGGTTATTATGTCGTACAGTCTATCAAACAGGGACTACATTAATGTTCATAGTTAAGGACACAAGTACAATCATTAACAAACCCACGGGTAACCAGAAAGACCGGAAGTATCCTGGAAAACTCTCACCCCCACTGGGACGGTACGCACAGCCTCATTACCCTAGCAGCAGCACAGATAATGTTTCAAAGCAATGTTCTCATTCTAATCCGATAACCGTTAAAGCAGTTTTCCATGCTACATTAAAATGTCTTTACTGATTCTGACCTCTCCATGTTACAACACAGAAATGCCCCAAACATTGGTAAATATGAGTGGGATCATGTCAAAGAATAAGTTTCTACTGACCAATGAACTACATTTTGGGCTTTATGGTACATAACCATATCTAAATAAATAAATATGCAGCGCTAAAAGGTATATATCATGATGTGAAACCAGTAAAAACATTAAAATTGATGTAGCAATATTACCTCTATAAGTGACGTGACTAGAGTCCCATAATGGTATTAAAAAGTCCAAAAGATAGTGGTGTCCATAAAAACTGGTAATGAGTGCTTCGTGACTTATATTATAAGTGCCAAGGTCTGGTAAGGTGATTCACTTACCAGAAATACATATAATATGAGCATTATATGTATAATCCTTACGGTGGAGACATCAGGATCTGGTCCTGGGCTGCGGTGTCATCAGGCTCAACAATGGACATGCAAGATGATATCTCACACTCGGGGGTCTCACCCTGCTCACAGACTCAGCACACAGCTTTGGATATAAACTCCACACTCCCAAATGGCTCCACCTTGTGAGGCTCGCAATCAGGGGCGGACTGACCATTTGGAAACTCGGGCACTGCCCGAGGGCCCGGGGTCAGTAGGGGGCCCCATGAGATGCCCCTGGTACCTTTTTCATAGGCTTTTTTGAGTTTGAGCAAGGACACAGGGGCCCCTTGATCCCCTATTGCCCGGGGGCCCCATGAGTTGTCAGACCGCCCCTGCTCGCAATGAACAAGCCAGGGCAGAAAATGGTGCTAATAGTGTAGTACCGTTGTTATTAAGATATGAAACAAATCCAGAATAAGATAAACAACTCACAAGTGATCAAAGAATGGCCTTCCTGATGGCCATGTACAGCTAGGCGTCAAAACTGGAGGGCTCCTCTGACGTGTTTCGTGCAACAAGCACTTTGTCAACGGGGGACCAGATTTTGATGACTCCACCATAAGGATTATACATATAATGGTCATATTATATGTATTTCTGGTAAGTACATCACCTTACCAGACCTTGGCACTTATAATATAAGTCACAAAGCACTCATTACCAGTTTTTATGGACACCACTATCTTTTGGACTTTTTAATACCATTATGGGACTCTAGTCACGTCACTTATAGACGTAATATTGCTACATCAATTTTAATGTTTATACTGATTTCACATTATGATATATACCTTTTAGCGCTGCATATTTATTTATTTATATTCCCTTGAGGTGTTGAGGTTTGTCTTTTATGCTAGCAGCTTCTATACGATCAATATTTGACTGCGCTCACATTTACTTTTTATACCTACATAACCATATCTGATCAGGCTGGGCTATTATATTTCACCTGCAAGTACATTAAGGCCCCTTTCACATGGGGCAGATGACAAATCCGCTCAGTTTATGCAGAACACACATGGACAGAGAATGCTCTGCTCTATGGGCGGCCGGGAGTAAATGGTCAGGTGTCCATTTACACCCAACTACCCTCTGATCTGATCTGCCTAAACGGAAGAGGACAGATCCCCTTCTTTCCTTTTTGGGGGACTGGATCAGATTGGACGTAGGTGAGTGTAAATGGGCATAAGTCCGTTTTTATAGCAGCTAGTCCATAGGAATGCATGTACTGTACCTTCCAGTCAGGTCCATCTAAAAAACAGGTGGGCTTGATTGGATTGCCCATGTAACATTAGACTTAATCATGTCAAGCAGCATCTCCCAATAAAACGGCAGCCTTACTCAACCAATGATGGGAAAAGTGAGATACATTGATCATATTGGAATTTAGCTAGAAAGACCTATTTAAAAGACTAACTTTAGACATTTCTTCATTTTTAGTTTTGCATAGGTTGGGAGAGCCTAAACTTTTGTCAGGTTATTATTATTTCTAAACAGTATATAAAAAGATGAGCGTACCAGAGGTTTGTATCAAGTCCAACAAAAATGTATTTATCTTGACAACAGGTCCAAACACATTGGGGGGGGGGGGGGGGCCTCACCACTCCCTCTTCATTGGGGTGTTATTTGTGCATACTGGACAGCAAAAGCATAAAAAGAAAGATTCAACTGACAACCTGTGTTCTCTGTTCTTTCAAATTTTCATGTTAGGTGTTTTAAGCTTTGTTTTATGCCTTTTTCTGGACTTGATGCAAACCTGTGGCACTCTCATTGTTTTATATATTATTCTGATTGCTCCAGAGGCCCTTAGGGCTACCATAGCTCACAGAGAGCTGCGCTGCCTGTAAGAACTTAATACCTAGCCAACTTCAGCACTATTAGTGGGTCCAGTGCTCCAACAATAGGATTTTTGAAGGTTTTAATTCCTGTCTGTAACCCCACTGGGGAGATTTTTTTGTCTTTTTGACAGCAGGATCAGAAATGAAGAGAGGGGAGGCAACTGTTAATAGGAAAGAAAATCAGGCAGCAATAAAACATGGTTATACAGTAGTATCTACTATATGGAGGGCCACTTCAAACTCCACTGGTCCTCCCTGATCTAGAGTAAGTAAGGTTCCAGCTATTGGACCCCATCCCAATATCCTTACAAAGAAGACCACACAATGATGACATGAATCCTTTGAAATTAGTTTATTCACAACATTTTCGCTGAAAGTCCCTGTATGTAGCCACACCCTCTGACATGTTTCTTTCTGATCTGGCTTAGCCATAAAGATGGGAGTGGCCCAGACAGGGGATTATTTATATACAACATATAATTAAAAAGGCATCTATGAATACTTAAAGGAGCATTGTACATGTTAATCAAAGCTCTATTCACACATATCACAGAGCATGCTTCTTGTAAACTGTATCATATTAAATACATTTCCAAAGGTGTAAGAAACAAAAACTCAGCCTACATGTCCTGAATAAACTGATTACAAAGGATTGATGTCATCCGTGTGCAGCCTTCTTTATATGGATATAAAAATAAAACTTTGTTCTACCCCTTCTATACTAACAAACGGACCCTATTTTAGTCTGTGGTCGCATTGGAGAAAATTTCCCTCAGTTCCTCCTTAACAGGAAGCAGAGAGAAACCTCCTAAGCGGGGACAGCAACACCTAACAGAAGTTCTAACCCTTCTCCACTTTATCCAATGTCCAAATCTCTACATTTAAGAAAACAAAATGTGGATGAGCAAGCTTGTAAAAGAAATAAAAACAAAGATTAGGTGGGGGATCTTGTCAACTTTTATACATTGGCACAATCCCCTACTATAATCATTAATCAAAAAAGAACTACCCACATATCCCTCCACAGAGGAGACTGACGGAAATTGGGATTTTGAAGTTCCACAATACAAAACACAAAAGAAAAGGAGTTTGAAAAAAAAAAAAAAAACTCTTTAATTTCCATATTAAAAAATATATCATATAAAAACATTAGGTACTAGCTACAAGTATGACATAAAAGTTCATATAATTAGAGGAGCATGAAAACAAAGAGCAAATAGATCGACATGTTTCGCTCAAGAAGAGTTTCCTCAGGATCCACTTTGTTTTTCAATCTTTGTAATATCATAGCTAATAAAAAAGCTGAAAAACAATACAATTAATAAATTGTTACATGATCAGTTTAAAATTGTTATATACAATGTTTATAACATACAGATCTCATCATGATTAGGTAAACATCTATGAGTTTTCCAAAAGGAAGAAAGTAAAGAAGAGAGGGCAAGAAAAAAAATAAAAAAATAAATAATAATTAAAAAATATATATATGATGGAAAAGATGTACATAACATCAAACGCTTCTTTAAAGACAAATTTTGCACATGCTATATAGCTTTTTGTGCAATAATATTCCCTAGAAATTAGCTTAAAAGAGTTTCAACATCTTAATGTAATACCAAAGTTTGTTAATCCAAAAACTGGATTTTGAGGTACTCAAGAAATTATATCCACATTTACCTGTAGGTAATAATAGTAAATTTGTCTCCTGTTTGTTCAACAAATTGTTCAGCCTGTGACAGATTCATATAACTGTCAATAAGGTGTTTTTGAAGCTATCGCAGAATTGCCTCCGACAGAATTTTGTATGCCATGCGACTATATAGCAGTATTACCTGAATTTGTTGCAAATGTTGGAAATAGCAAAAACATTGTCGCACAGCTTTCATGAAATTGGTGCAAGACTTTCTAATACAGACATAACGCCAGAAAAGTGGCCCACATGCTTTATTGAATCACCTCGATTTCTTTCTAAATGTTTCTTCAGTGCCTTGAAATTCCAATTTTTTGCAGAATGGACTTTGTTTTGCTCTGAAAAGAGGCACTGTCACTTTGCCCATTGATGCCACAGTGACACTGTCTGCTGATGGCCTCCCCAAGCAAAGTATACTTACCTTTGTATGCACCTTTTAGGCCTCCCTATTATTTCTCCCTACTCCGCTTCCTTTCCACCGCACGACTATAGAATCCCACCCTGGGTAAGTTCTGGTGTAAGATGGTGTAACACCCCTCCCATATGACAGTGTTCTGGTACAGGCCTAAGCCCTGTCACAAGTAGGTAGTCACATGTTCCCTCATACCTGGAAGTCCTGTTCCATTGTGGCAACAGAGTGGGGAGACTGTCTGGGGAGTGTGGATATGTGAGTATACCTTTCTGGAGTTACTTTGACCCGAGCTGATGTAGTTACTCTGTCTCTTTAACCACCTGTCTACTGGGCACATATACCCCCTACCGGCCCAGGCCAATTTTCAGCTTTCAGCACTGTTGCACTTTGAATGATAATTGCGCAGTCATGCAGCATTGTACCCATATGAAATTTGTATAATTTTTTTACATAAATAGAGCTTTCTTTTGGTTGTATGTACTCGCCGCTAGGTGTTTTATTTTTTGCGTTATGAACAAAAAAGAAGCAAAAAGTTTGAAAAAAAAAAAAAGGTTTTCTTTGTATCTATTATAAAATTTTGCAAACAGGTAACTTTTCTCCTTCACTGATGTGTGTTGATGAGGCTGCACTGATAGGCAGCACTGATGGGCACTGATAGACAGCACTGATGGGCATGGATAGGCAGCACTGATGGGCACTGATAGGCGGCACTGATGAGGTGGTACTGATGATGCTGCACTGATAGACGGTACTGATGGGCGGCACTGATGGGTGATACTGCTGGGCATAGGTGGATGGCACTGCTGAGTGGCACAGGTGGGTGGCACTGCTGAGCGGCACAGGTAGGTAGCGCTGCTGGGCACAGGTGGGGGGCACTGATAGGCACAGGTGGGTGGCACTGATGGATACAGGTGGGCAGCAGTGCTGGGCACAGGTGGGTGGCACAGGTGGGCAGCACTGCTGGGGACTGATCATCAGTGCCCTGATGATCAGTGCTGATCCCTTTGCTGGCAATTGCCGGTTCTCGGCAGTACTTCCCTCACTCTGTGACAGCGTGAGGAAAGTGCAACCGATAACCGGCAACTGTATTTACACGGTGATCGCTGTGTCATTGGACACAGCTGATCATGTGATAAAAGGCTGCCGTGATAGGCAGATTACCGTTTCCAGTGATCAGCTGTGTCCGTAGGACACAGCGATCACCGTCAGGGCCAGGTGCGCGCCACTGGGGGTGTGCAGGGGGGCATGACCTGGAATGTCGTCCATGGATGTCATCCCAGGAATACACAACCACGCTGTAGCCTTCCTTTGGCTATAGCGCGGTTGGGAACCGGTTAAAATGAATACTACTAAAATAACACAATAAGCACTTACTCAACATACACTATAATTTAACTTTAAACAAAACACCTGTATGTGTGAAATTATAATGAATTGTTTCCATACATTTTGCATTGCCATAAAATATCCATAGCAATGTAAAGCTATGGGCAGTTGTAAATGGCGGGCCTAACTACAAAGTAGTCTTGAGGGACTTTGGATATTGGCTGTAACAGGTCCGTTCCTTGAGCTGTTATCAGCAAAATACACAGGGCTCCCAGGGTGATAGTGTTTAGTGTAATTAGATTGTTTTTATGTCTGAGAAACTCTCTGGAGGTTGATTTTGTAGACAGATTACCACGTTCTATTTTGTTATCTTTGAAATATGTCATTTCAAGAGCATCAGAGAAAAATTCTGCCATCTAAACAGAGGTGTTTACTAAAGACTACATGTCTGTGGACGCAGCAGTCAGTAATTGTGCCGAACATTTGGGGAGAGAGAGAAAAAAAAAGGAAAAGTCTACAAACTACAAAACAAGAAAAACATTTTTTTAAGGAAATGATTCACTTGGTTACCAGAAGTCTAAAGTAAGATCAGAATTCTAGTAAATGGTCACTGGAGTTAAAAAGAAGAAGAAAACAAATCATATCACCTAGACTTGTAAGCAAGTGTTTTCAAAGGGTTGACAGTTTTTCTTTTGCTGTCTCATGGTCTGGGGTTATTCAGGTCAGCTGTGTTTGTGTGCACAATCTACTGTAAATGTTACAATGTATCTTTCTGCAACCTTTGTCCTTGGCTGACATGTCTGGCTGGTGCATCTAAGAAGGAAGGGTTAATGTTGCTGGCCAGGTTTCCTGCTCTTTATCAGAAGGTTACCAACCCCTAGAGGTTATAATATATAAATCGGGCTCACAAAGTGCCCTTGAGAGTTCCTGGGGAAATACTGCAAAGATGTATTGTAGCGGTTACTCTGCTGGTTTGTCCCCTTGGTGAGGCATGTCAAGGTGTTGTGGGGCATATTTTAACCGGGCTTTTTTGTGGCATCGGTGCAGTAAAGGCTTCTTTCTGGCAAAACGTAGGAAAGAAGTAAAGGCTTCTTTCTGGCAACTCAACCATGCATCTCATTTTTGTTTAACCACTTGCCGATTGCAGATAGCTGTATGACGTCATCCCAGAACGTTCCCTCCCACGCTCCCCCAGGGGGTGCGCACCTGCCGATCTCCGTGTCCTGAGGACACAGCTGATCACCTGATGTGGTAAAAGACCAATCACAGCAGCCTTTTACCACATGATCAGTCATGACCAATGACACAGCAGATCACCGGTAAATGCAGTTGCCGGTTATCGGCTGCACTTTCCTTACGCTGTCACAGCGTGAGAAAAGTACTGCCGATAACCGACAATTGTCAGAGGACAGATTGGCACTGATCATTAGGACACTGATGATCAGTGCCCAGCAGTGCCACCCACCAGTGCTGCCCACTTGTGCTCAGCAGTGCCACCCACAAGTGCCCAGCAGTGCCGCCCGTGTCCAACAGTGCCACCCACCTGTGTCCAACAGTGCCTAGTAGTGCCACCCACCTGTACCCAGCAGTGCCACCCATCAGTGTTGCCCATCAGTGCCATCCATCAGCGCCCAGCAGTACTGCCAGTCAGTGCCCATCATTGTTGCATATCAGTGCTGCCTATCAGTGGCCCCTATCAGTGCTGCCTATCAGTGCCCATCATTGTTGCATATCAGTGCCAGCTCATCAGTGCCGCCTATCAGTGGTCCCTATCAGTGCCACCTCATCAATGCACATCAGTGAAGGAAAAAAATTACCTGTTTGCAAAATTTTATGATAGAAACTGAGATAAACTTTTTTTTTTCAAAATGTTTGCTCTTTTTTTGTTTATAGCGCAAAAAATAAAACCCCCAGTGGTGATTAAATACCACCAAAAGAAATCTGTATTTGTGTGAAAAAAATTATAATAATTTCATATGGGTACAATGTTGCATGACTGCGCAATTTTCATTCAAAGTGCTACAGCGCATAAAGCTAAACATTGGCCTGCAATAGGAAGAAAGGTCAGCCGCACACTGGAGGATAGATGAATATAGTGTGTATTTATTAATCCATAGGACACACAAAACACCAGGACATGAATACAGGACCTGTTAACGCGTTTCACACGATCTCATGCCTAATCATAAAGTCAGAGGGCCCTGCTCAATAGAGCTTACAATCTAAAAGGGGAGGGTCAAGTGACACAAAAGGTAATAACTGTGGGGGATGAGCTGATGGAGAAAATACATGTACAGTTTTTTAGGTAAGGGCAGGATAGGCTTCTCTGAACAGAAAAGTTTTCAGGGATCACCTAAAAAGTGTACAGAGTAGGAAAGAGTCAGACAGATTGGGGCAGGGAATTCCATAAGACGGGAGAAGTCCTGCGGGTGGGCATGGGAGGAGGTGACAAGGGAACTAGAGAGCAGGAGGTCAGGGGAAAAACAAAGAGTGCAATTTGGTTGGTATTTTGAGACTAGGTTAGTGATGTAGCTGGGGACCGAGTTGTGGATGGCTTTGTAAGTTGTTGTTGGTATTTTGAATTTAATTTGTTGGGTGAGTGGCAGCCAATGGAGGGAATGGCAGAGAGGGGTAGCAGACACTAAATGGTTGGTAATATTCAAGACTTAGGATATTCTTTTATATCCATCTTTATAAAGCTCCCAGGGAGCGCACTCAGGCAGTGAAAGATAGGGCCGTTTATAAACGGTGATCCGCTTCAGAACTGCTCCAGTCTAGCCGTTTATGTTCATGGACCAGACGGGAGCAGTTCTGAAGCGGGTTGCCGTTTATAAATGGCCCCCGTATTCACTGCCTGTGCGTGCTCCCTGGGACCGCACGGCATCTCGATCGCTGTATGGGACCTCTGTGTGAGATCCTGATTTATATGATCGCTGATTGGCCAATCAGGGATCACATGAATAGTAGTAAACAAGATGTCACTTCCTGAGATCATTGCTTACTACTTGTGAAATCTGTGAATGATCACAGAGGTCACATGGTACAAGGCTATTCACAACAGCCTTGTACAATGTGACAAGCTGTGACCAATCACAGCTCTCACAGTATTTCTCAATAGATGCAAGAATGCAGCCAGAGAGAAGGAGAAATTATTGCTTTTACAGCCTTTATGGATGTAAAAGCAGTCAATATAAAAAAAGAAAAAAAAAATCTTCATCACCCCCCACAAGTAGTACAGTGTCACTATGGCAGTGTTTCTCAACTCCAGTCCTCATGGACCCCCAACAGGTCATGTTTTCAGGATTTCCCTCAGATGAAACAGCTGTGGTAATTACTAAGGCAGTGAAACTGATCAAATCACCTGTGCAAAATAATGGAAATCCTGAAAACATGACCTGTTGGGGGTCCATGAGGACTGGAGTTGAGAAACACTGCACTATGGTGACACTGTACTGCTAGGGTGACAGTGTGTTAAAAAAAACCCATAAATAATAATATAAACAATTAAAATGAAAAAAAAATTATAATTTTTGGTTAGAAACTAATTTGGGTTTTTTTTTTTTTTACTAAAAAGATAGCTGAATACATTTTGGCCAAGATTTATGAAGAAAGATTATTTATTTGCAAATTACTTTTTCATTTAAATAGCACAAAAAGAAAAATCCCAGTGGTAAATAAATACCACCAAAATAAAGTTTTCTCTGTCTCAAAAAAATGCAAAAACATTCTTGTGGGTACAGTGTTGCATGACTGCGCAATTGTCATTCAAAGTGTGACAGCAGTGAAAGCTGAAAATTGGCCTGGGCAGGAAGGGAGTGAAAGTGTCCGTACTTGAAGTGGTGTTCTAGCCTATGCTGGTTATTGAACCCGGAGCTATAACTAACTATAGAACCCCGGACCACAAGGACAGGGTTAACAAAAATAAAAGGAACTGCATATAAACTTTTTTTCAAAAAACAGGTCCACCTAATATACTGGAAGGTGACCATTGCATACATACAGAAGCACAGATCTATCTGGCACTGTGCATGTGAGATAACAACAATAGGACACAGATATGTCTGTCACAATGATTCAGATACACACTCAGGAAGCTATGGGTAGCTGCAGTTAAATTATTACACACAGGGCTGCTATTAGATATCATGGGGCCTCGTACAGTCTACCTGACAGCCCCTCCCCACCGCCAGAGAAAATATCAAAATTATATTTATGGTAAAAATACACTAAAAACACTATTAATGGACACAATCCCCACAAAATTCCTGTTAAATCTAAATGATAAAACTGTACTTAGTTCATAAATAAAGCTGGGTGTGCAATTGAGGTCTTGGGGCTCCTTCACATAGGTGCTGTGGCCTGTAGAGTATGAATCAGTGGTTTGTTTACGTGGCTGGACCAGGTTTGCAGGCAACCTATGTTACACTATGGAAATGCTGCAGGTCCTAATCTGACAGGCATATAGGTGCAGGTGTACAGCCCTGAACACAGACAGTGAGCATTCAGGGCCACTTCCCCACGCCTGCACATCTGTCAGATTAAAACCTGTGTTCATACAGCTGCTGTGTCCCCATAGTGTAACAGGTGGCTCCAGCCACATGAACAACCCACTCATTCATGCTGTATAGGCCAGGGGACCTGTGTGAAGGGGCATTTTTGCCAATTTTTTTTTATCAGCCCATTAATTTCAATAGGCTGCCTAACATGTGGGAACATGCAAAAATACTGCAGGCATATTATTTTAAAAGTGTGTTGCACCTAACAGTAGTGTGGTGCCATGCGTTTTGGTGGCTGTGACTGTGTCTGTGTTTACTAGATGTGTGGAGGTGCAATTAGGTATTCATCATGGTACCAGCGCACATCTGCACATCTGCGTTTTTTTGCTGTGCTGGAAAATGCGTGCTCTTGCATGCGTTTCTGCACCACAAATAGTGTGAAGAAGTCCTAAGAGCCAGTTCACACTATAGAAATGCAGTCTAGATGTGTTCCGGATGTGTTTTTGCATGCGTGTTTTTAGAGTGTTCCGGTGCATTTTCGTCGCGTTCCAGTGCATTTTTTATGTGTTCCAGTTAATTTTTTCCCCTCTCTCGCTCCCTGTTCAATTTAATTAGGGATATGTGCATTCCAGTGCATTCTTGGTGCTTTTTGGTGTGTTCCGGTGTGTTTTTGATGTGTTGTACCGCGTTACAGTAGAGTTCTGTGCAGAAAAAATGCAGCATATTCTACTTTTTTTTCTGCAGCTGGAACACACTGGACTGCAATCGCTGATGTGAACGATGCTATTGACAACCATCTCACTTACTTTATGTGAGTTTTGAATGCAGAAAAAAGCAACTGAAACACATGTAGTGTGAAGTGGCCCTAAAGGTTATTATAGGTAAGGGAACGGAACTGACCAGGAATTGTGAATTCAATCAGACTAGTGGTGAGATACAATCAGGAATCATATAATAATGCGAGATATGAGCTGTAGGTGATAGGAAATGGGACTCATTACCTTGATCAGTAAATAAATAGTTAAATAAAAAAGGTTGAGCAGTGATACATAGATTTGCAGATGGAACAGGGGATGACAGTGGGGGGCCAAGTTGTGTAAGGAGAGAGGTTTGTACTAGTGCAGTGGTCGGCAAGCCGCGGCTCGCGAGCCACATGCGGCTCTTTACAAACTTAAATGCGGCTCTTCTGTGTGCCGTGCGCCCGCTCCCCTCCCTCCTCTCGGGCGGCCGCCCCAAAAGTCAGGACTCTGCAGCTGTCAGGATGTAGGCGGGGCAGCCAGGATGTAGGCGGGGCAGTGTGACGAACTCCTCTCCTCTCACAGTCCGCCCTGAAGACCAGAACGGCGTGGGAACACGGCGAGAAGAACGCGCGGAACAAAGGTAAGTGAATTGACACAATATGGGGAATGAATTACTATAGGGGGGATGAATTACTATAGGGGGGATGAATAACTATAGGGTGGATGAATTACTATATGGGGGATGAATTACTATGGGGGATGAATTACTATATGGGGGATGAATTACTACGGGGGATGAATTACTATAGGGGGGATGAATTACTATAGGGGGGATGAATTACTATGGGGGATGAATTACTATATGGGGGATGAATTACTATATGGGGGATGAATTACTATGGGGGATGAATTACTTTGGGGGATAAATTACTATATGGGGGATGAATTACTATGGGGGATGAATTACTATATGGGGGATGAATTACTATATGGGGGATTAATTACTATGGGGGATGAATTACTATATGGGGGATGAATTACTATGGGGGATGAATTACTATGGGGGATGAATTACTATATGGGGGATGAATTACTATGGGGGATGAATTACTATATGGGGGATGAATTACTATGGGGGATGAATTACTATGGGGGATGTATTTTCAGTTTTAAAATTGTGGCTCTCAAAATAAATTTCAATCGTGGTTTTGGCGAGATTTGGCTCAGTTGAAAAAAAAGGTTGCCCACCACTGTATTAGGGAACAGGAATGGATCAGCAGTCTGGGGGAGAGGAGAGAAACAAAGTTGCAATCAAATGTAAACAGAAGAAACCTGAAAGTATCAAACTTAAGAAGCAGAGCAGGAGCGCCTCTAACATCACAACTCTGAGCAGCTGTGTGATAGAATGACAGGAGGCTAACAATGGAATTTAGCAGCTGCAGATGGGCTTGTCAGCTGCACGGGCCCCCCTCTGCAGCTGATGGGGCCGGGCCCCCAACAGGAGGGCCAGGGGTACCCCCTTATCAGCGTCCCTGATTACAACATAGGAATACTTGCCTAAAAATCTATGCTTCTGGTCTGAGTGAAATACAACAACAATAGCAGCATGTATAATGTTATGTGACTCAGTTCTGTGTGTCCATGTTCTAGAAACTCCCCTTTATATAACTTCACAGTTCTCCAATCAAGTTTTCTGACCTAGTTAGCATCTGAATTCAAATTTTGGACAAAATTTGTTACGGTATTTCAGATTCGTTTAAATTTGTTACTATTGTAATTTGGAAATTCGGATACATTGGATTCTCTGAATAACAAAAAAAATTGTCTGAATTTTGATTCGGAATGAAATGAACTACACATGTTTACTGGTGAGCAGTTGCAGCAAGAGAATTTCTCATATGACAGAAGTCTAATGTTAGCCATGCAGTTTTCAGCTGTTTTTGAACCACTTTAAGCTTGGTTCACACTGGATATGATTAAAAATTGTGCGTTTTGTTTGTGATTTCAGCACGTTTTCTGAAGATTTCCCAAGGATTTCTTGTGTTTTCCATTACGTTTTGCAGTGTGACTTCTATTGTAGTCTATATGTGAAATCACAACAAACTGCAGAAAAACTAATACAAGAACTACTTTTGTGAGTAGAAATATAGGGGTCTGATAATGAATGTTCTAATATACACATATACAAGTATATATATTTCCATATATGTATAAGCGTTTTTATTGCAGTTTCTTTTTTTCTTCTCAGGAAATGTGATTTGAAGTATGTCTGAGACGCAAACCTAGATGGCTGGAAAAATGTTAACTTTTTCTTTCAAGGATGAGAAAAGCATCTTATGGTCAAACCAGCTTGAACCAGCAACCATCTATTTTGGACTGACCATGTGCTATGAACCTGCACTTAACTCTGAGTTTGCTGTTAAACATATGAAGATTTGATTGGATTAAAACCATATGACCACGCCTGAACTTCTGTATGATCACGCCTAGAATTTATGTCTATATATGTAATAATCTAAAGATTAAGAGACAGATATATATTTTGTATTACCTTAATTCATCTCACATGAGGTGAACTTTTGTATGCTATATTATCTACACTGCAGTGTAATAAATGCACCTTTCTTTATCAATTTGGACTCGGCATCTCATCTAGAAAGTCTCGCTTGGAGACACTTTAACCTGAAGTTACATTTGAAATCGCGCTGCAGCAAATCGCGTATGTTAACCCTGTGACGCCGAGCACACGCAAATATGCAGCCTCTCGGCGGTTGGGGCTTGATGCCGAGTGGCCGCATATTTGCGTGCAATTAGAAAATACATATGTGCTGAGAACGCACACCCTGCGCCCTCTCAGCACATATGCTCGTGACTCACAGAAAGATCCCAATCTCCCCTTGCGATCGGGACATTTTCCGATTATGCGACCACCGTGACGGCGAATCAAGGCGGTCACATGACCCGAAAACCCCACCCACCTCCCGGCTTCTGAAACTCTTAAAAGGGCCAGGAGGCGTCGGCGCTAAGTGGTTAAGACACTCACATTCACTAGGTACGATTTCAATTCCCAAATTGCACCTGAGATCGCGGCGGTGTGAACCAGACCTTAACCTGGCTTTAACGTGCAAAAAGTCAGATTGGGTCATGAAAAGTGGACACCAACACATTCTATGAAAACTATTAAAAAAAATGTAATTGATACAAAATTTGCCAGCATTAGAGTTAGTGTAACTGGCACCTTTCTTATACATATCTTATATGACACACGAAGCCTACTAGCACAAGGCTATAACTTTGAACTAAACTCTATGAGATGCAAGCCCACTGTGCACATGGCTACTCTCAGACTAAAGGAAGTGCAAGTGGACAGGACAAGTGCTAACCACTTGTATCATGTTCTTTTGGAGTAGCCATGTCTGTGGTGCGTGAGCCTCTCGAAGACTCTGTGGGGAGCAATGTCAGCCAAATCCATTCTGCCTACAAAAAAGAGATTTCAATGGAAGTAGCTATGTAAGAAAAGTAGCAAACTTGTTATTTCATGTGTCATTCTGTGAATATGATTGGAAAACCTGCATTGGCTCCTGCTGCCTTCCTCCTGGGTAAATGCACCTCTCTCCTACCTCCACTCTTAACTCAAAAACGCATTGACTCCTGCTATATTCAGAACAAATGGTGTATTTATATTTGTGTATATGTTGACCAGTGCTCACCTTTAGCTGCACCCGTTTTACGATTGTTGTCTGTTTCCTGAGAAACATCCCCCCCTATTCATGTGATCCTTATCAGCTTCTAATTGGGGCGGAGTTGAATGCTCATTTGAGCATCTCCCTATAAATTTAGATCAGCTCATGGGGGAGATCTCTGATGGGGGGCACAGTCTCTGATGGGGGTGCTGCTTCAGATTGAATGCGGCTTAGAACGAGTGCGAAGCAGTTAAACGCAGCAGTTGAACTAAAGCAGGAGAACTTAAGCAGCAGGAAGACACATCAACAGCAAGAAGCTCTACTGCACACTGGACAGACTGCAAGCAAACACCCTGGGAAACATCTCTTACATGCCTGAGACCCACTCCGTGTACCTTTATATAATACACCCCTCTTCTCCTTATCACATTACTATCCTCTATTCCCAAATCTCATTTCTTTACCCCTCTGCTCCACCCCAAAACTTGTACATCTCCCCCTCATTGCTATCATCTCCCTACTATTGCTCTCATCACCTCCCCAAAATGCCTCTTCCACTCCTCCTTCTCATTTTCCTCTCCTCCGTTCCCAAAATCCATTCACTATATCCCTCTGCTCCTCCCAAACAATTGTATATTGTCTCCTCACTGCTTCCTTCGCCCCTCTACGGCACCCACCACCTCCTCCTATTACTCCACTCTCCCACTGACCCCAACACCTCCACTAGTAGTTTTTCACGCTCCTGCACATCCCGCTCCCATGCCACCTTTCTCACCCTTCTCCTCCTCATAACCGCGGGGGACATCTCCCCGAATCCTGGCCCTCCACCACCTCCCTCACCCCCACAACACCCTCCCGCCTCCACGTCCCGCCGCAACCCCCGCAACTTAGTATCTGTCCCCCTGCTCCCTAAAATCTCCCCCCCGTTTTCATGTGCACTCCTGAACGCCCGATCGGTGTGCAACAAGCTTACCGCCATCCACGACCTCTTTGTTTCCCGTTCCCTCAACCTCCTAGCGATCACGGAAACCTGGATCCAGCCCACTGACTCTACCTCCCCTGCTGCACTCTCCTATGGAGGTCTCACCTGGACCCACTCACCCAGGCATAACAGTCGTAAAGGTGGTGGGGTTGGTCTGCTCCTGTCACCGCAGAGCACCTTCAGAGACCTCCCAAACCCCCCCCCTATATCCTTCTCCTCCTTCGAGGCCCACTGCGTCCGACTATTCTCCCCAACCCCCCTGAAGATTGCTGTGATATACCGGCCTCCTGGATCCATACCCCGCTTCCTGGATGACTTCTCCTCCTGGCTACCCTTCTTCCTCTCCTCTGAGCTACCCTCCATCATCCTTGGGGATTTCAACATCCCTGTAAACCTCGACAACCCAGACACAGCCCGTCTCCTCCACTTAACCTCCTCCTTTACACTTGCACAGTGCATACAATCCACCACCCACTCCAACGGTAATATCCTTGATCTTGTCTTCTCCAACCGCTGCGCTCCCCACAACCTCACTAACACCCCCTTCCCTCTCTCTGACCACAACCTGATTACCTTCTCTATCTCCTCGTCCTCCAACGCCTACCCCTCCAAATGTCACACTACTACCAGCCGTAATCTCCGCAACCTTAACCCTGCCCCCCTCCACTCTGCAGCTGATCATCTCTATGACAGCATCCTCCCCCTGTCCTGCCCCGACTTGGCTATGACCGCCTACAACAACACGCTCTCAACAGCCCTTGACTCACTAGCGCCTTTAACCACACGCAACATCAGACCCCGGCCTTGGCAGACTGATCACACCAAAACCCTCAAACGACACAGTCGTGCCCTGGAGCGACTATGGCGCAAAACCAAATCCCAACAAGCCTTCACCCGCTACAAATCTGCCTTCCACACCTACACCTCCTCCCTCCATGCTGCCAAACAGGCCTACTTCTTGACCCTCATCAAAGCCCTCTCCTCCAATCCTCGCCGACTCTTCTCCGCCTTCAACACTCTACTCTCTCCACCCCCACCTCCACCCAGCACCTCACTGACTGCCCTTGAGATTGCCAATCACTTCAAAAACAAGATTGACACAATTCGCAAGGACATTGCCACAACTCACATGCCCTCTCAACCCGTCCCCTCTCACACAGCTACCCCCTTATCCCCCCTTCCCCTCGACATAACCTGCAGGGACTTCGTCGCTGCTCAAACTCTCTCCAACCCCCTTCACCCTCACTCAGCTACCCCCTCATCACCCCTCTCCCACGGCCCCACCACTGCTCTGACCTCCTCTTCCACCCCACCCTACATTCCTCATACTGAAGCTCCCCCAACACTCCGCACCTTTGACCTTACTACCATCGAGGAAGTCTCCAAGATCCTCTCTGATGCCTGCCTCACCACCTGCCCCCTTGACCCTATCCCCTCACAACTCCTACGACCTCATTCCCCCTCCATCCTACGCTCCCTCACCCACATCTTCAATCTCTCCCTCTCCTCCGGCACCTTCCCCTCCCCTCTGAAACATGCATACATCACCCCCATACTTAAAAAGTCCTCCCTGGACCCTAATGACCCGAACAACCTCAGACCCATCTCCCTGCTCCCATTTACATCTAAACTCCTCGAGCGCCTAGTCTACACCCGCCTATGCTCTCACCTCAACGACAACAACCTCCTCGATCCCCTACAGTCCGGCTTCCGTCCCCTACACTCCACCGAAACTGCCTTACTCAAACTCTCCAACGACCTGCTAACCGCCAAAGCTAATGGCCACTATTCAGTGCTCCTACTCCTTGACCTCTCTGCGGCCTTCGACACAGTCGACCACCCCCTCCTCCTCAAAAAACTACACTCCCTCGGCCTCAGAGATTCTGCTCTCTCCTGGCTCTCATCCTACCTGTCACAACGCTCCTTCAGCGTTACCTATAATGCTACCACCTCCCCCTTACTCCCCCTCTCTGTTGGGGTCCCTCAAGGCTCTGTCCTTGGGCCCCTTCTCTTCTCCATCTATACCTCCTCCCTTGGCCAACTCATACACTCTCACGGCTTCAACTACCACCTCTATGCCGACGACACACAAATCTATCTCTCAACCCCCCACCTCACCCCCTTGGTCTCAGCCCGAATCACACACCTACTGAGCGACATATCAGACTGGATGTCACTCCACTTCCTCAAATTGAACCTCTCCAAAACCGAGTTTCTTGTCTTCCCCCCAGCCCGGACACCACCCCCCATTGACTTCTCCGTCACATCCAACAACGCTACCATCAAACCCGCCCTGCAGGCCCGAGTACTTGATGTCATTCTGGACTCCAACCTATCCTTTCAACCCCAAGTCCAATCTTTAACAAAGTTGTGCAGACTCCACCTCCGCAACATCGCCAAAATCCGCACGTTCCTAACCCCAGAAACCACTAAACAGCTCATCCACTCCCTCATCATATCACGACTCGACTACTGCAACTCCCTCCTCACTGGCCTGCCTCGCCGCTGGCTATCCCCGCTTCAGTCGATCCTGAATACGGCTGCCAGACTCATTCACCTTTCCAACCGCTCTGTATCCGCCACCCACCTCTGCCAATCCCTCCACTGGCTTCCGATTGCGCAACGGATCAAATTCAAAATCCTAACGCTAACGTACAAAGCTGTCCACCATACTGCCCCGAACTACATCACTGACCTAATATCCAAGTACCGCCCAGCACGCACACTCCGCTCCTCACAAGACCTCCTTCTCTCTAGTTCCCTGGTCTCCTCCTCCCATGCCCGCCTCCAGGACTTCTCCAGGGTGTCACCCATCCTCTGGAACTCCCTGCCCCAACCCATCAGATTATCACCTACTCTCCTCTCCTTTAGGCGCACCCTGAAAACCCATCTCTTCAGGGAAGCCTACCCCACCCCCTGCTAACTTGCCGACCCCCTCCACTCTTTCTACCACTCCATCCCCCACAGCTATCTCCTCCTGTGCCACCATCCCCTCCCTCCTAGATTGTAAGCTCGAAAGAGCAGGGCCCTTGATCCCCTCATGTTTTGCATTGTATTGGTATTGTTCTGTCACATGTTCTGTCCCCCTTTGTAATGTACAGCGCTGAGCGAACTATTGGCGCTTTATAAATACTGTATAATAATAATAATAATTGGGGAGCTTTACAAAAATCTCACAGCATGATTTCATGTCATTTCCTAGATGTTTTGGGCTTTTAGCGTTTGCAACCTAATTGCAATTTGAATTGTGTATGTTTACTTTGAGAATCCCATGAGCTTGATCAGTTTTTTGTGAGTTTTTTCAGGTTTTATAAAAAGAGGATTGTGAAGAATAAAAAACACATATTATGTGCCATAGGAAAGATAATTTAACTGTGCATGCCACATTGTAAATGATGCAAAGAAATTTAGAAAACATAGTATGCATGCTGTGCACAAAGCACTGCTGGTTTGGAGGAATCAAGGATGTGCGGCAAAAGCTATTCACAGGTTGAATTTGGAAAAACAACCTCCTCTGTGAGCCTCTACCACCGTGAACCTTGTTGAGGTAAGAGTGGGGCAAATTTATTAAATGAGGAGCGACTGTTCACTTTTCTTGTAGAAAGTTGGCAAACTATACCCCATTTTAATAAGCCTCCATATAGGAGTACTGAAAGTTGTTGTGTGAAATATAAAGGTCAACTGCGACCTTAAAACAGATGTGAAGTATATGCCTCAAACCACATTAGCTTTTGCATGCTTAAAGCCTGGTACACATGATTGGACGAATGATCGTCCGTTTTTTTTGGGGTTTTTTTGCAAGCTAGTCTCATATTGAAAATTAAGAGGTTACTAAAGGTACAACATTTCTTGTAAGACAGAAAACAACTTTGGAAATGATGTAATGTATTGTATTCTTTCGTTTCTGAGCATGCATGGTCTTGGTCTTCTGAATTTTTTTAGGATGAATTCTTTACTGATTAAATGAAAATCGTCCGTTCTGGTATCATACAAGAAAAATGTTCATGTTTGTCCCTTTTGGATAGTTTCTCATGAACTGTCTTAACCACTTGCCCTCTAGAGGATTTACACCCCTTCCTGACCAAGCTATTTTTTGCGATACGGCGCTGCGTTGCTTTAGCTGACAACTACGTGGTCATACAATGCTGTACATAAATGAAATTTGTCATTTTTTTCCCAAAAATAGAGCTTTCTTTCAGGGTATTTGATCACCTCTGCAATTTTTATTTTTTGTGCTATAAACGAAAAAAGACAGACAGTTTTGAAAAAAAAACAAACAATTTTGACTTCATATCCAGTAAAAAAAACGTAAAAAATTACATTTCTTCATAAATTTAGGCCAAAATGTATTCTGCTACATGTCTTTGCAAAAAAATCCCAATAATTGTATATTAATTGGTTTACTTGCAAGATACAGGTGTCCGTTTATGACACAGAGAATAGCTGCGATTCAGAGGATCACAGCTATTCTCTGGTTATTCACAGTTTATGACACTCAGGAGATGAGCGGAGAACATGTTCAGCCCTTCACTGGCGATCTGTGTTCTCCCTCCAGATTCTCCAGCCCAGAGCTGGAGAATCGGAGGAACCGCAAACTAAGCAGAGATAATTTACCTCTGCTTAGTAAACTGATCTTTTACTGTAATCTTGCAAGATTATAGTAAAAGCAGCCGTTTTCCAGCATTTGTAGATCGTTCTCCCTTCGTTTGGAGAACTGATCTACACCTCTTCATAAAAGGCATTCACAGGAGAACTGTGTTCTCTGAGAATTCCGGAGAACTGAGCAGCGATCAATTACCGCTGGTTCATAAACGCACACCATAATGTCTATAAATGTCTATGAATGTTCCTAGATTGTAAGCTCGAAAGAGCAGGGCCCTCAATCCCCTCATGTTTTGCATTGTATTGTTCTGTCACATGTTCTGTCCCCCTTTGTAATGTACAGCGCTGAGCGAACTATTGGCACTTTATAAATACTGTATAATAATAATAATGAATGGTGGTGTGTATATATACTGGAATTTTTCTTTTTCTTTTATTATACTAGTAATGGCGGCGATTAGCAACTTATAGTGGGACTGTGCGAATATGGTGGGCATTCTGACACTGGGTGGGAACTGACTAACTGCCACTAACATCCCCAGTGACACTAATACAGTCAACAGTGCTAATAAAAAGCACTGACACTGTAATAATGACACTGGGCAAGAAGGGGTTAACATCTGGGGCGATCAAAGGGTTAACTGTGTGCTGCACGTGTTCTACATTGTGTGCGGTTTTACTTGGGAGACATGCTGCTTTGTACCTCTCTGCTGTGCAGAGATACAAAGCGGCATTTCCATGCTGACAGGAGGGAGACCTGTGTTGTTTACACACAGGTCTCTCCCCTGTCAGCTTCATCAATGATCACCGAGTGGTGGCTGGGAATCGCCAGCCGCCAATAGCGCATGCCCTCTACCCGGAAATGCAATTCATGTATATATACATGCTTTTGCACAGCCATACCGCCCTGTAGCAGTACTTCTGCTATAGGGCGGATGGCAAGAGGTTGGCTCTCGAAAGCTGTGTACTAACAATCAGAGTATCGTACGATCGTTTCGAAAGCTGATTTTCTGCTTGTGTGTACTAGGCATTACGTTACATTTAGCACTTACTGCCATGAATTAGTGGATATGGGGGCACAGGTAGAAATGTACATACTCTGTTTCTTTGCAGAGACAGCTTTTTTGGCTACTTTTCTTGTAGACAGATTCACTTTAACCAATATTCTGTTTGCTTGTTGTTAACAAGAAGAAAGGATAACTGGAAGCAGGGTTATACTAGCCATCTGCCAATTCTGACATTTGTCAGAAGCACTGTTAACATTTATGGAGTAGTATCAGCTCAGCAAGAACAATCCTTTGGTTGTAGAGTCTCCCTGTATGGGGCTCAATCCTTCACTCATCTAGGAGGGAGAATGAAGAATGACAGTACTGTTTGTGTCACGCTTTCCCCATAAGTTGAGTATCAAAGCAAGTTTAGTGTCCTGGTAACATACTGTATATCTTCCTGCCCAATATTCTTCGGGGGCATCCTCCATTCTGTAGCCTGCTTATCACACGTATGCATTCTACACTTGGCCCCCAGAACAGTTTTGATTGGATTGTGTTGCCTATAACTGCAAACCGATAGAGTGATAAATATAGATCTGGCATTTATTTGTGAAATTAGGATTTATATGCCAAAGCTGATCTTTACAGTATGTGAGAGGACAATTAAAGATGCTGCAGTTTTCATTTCCTCAAACTACTGTGTTTAGATAGTCCACATGAGCAATCAGCTCAGCTGTACAGCTTTTTATAACACAAGATATAAGGCGAGCGCAGATAAGGTAGCTGCTAGCACAAAAAGGCAAAGTAACAAACCCACAGTAGTCAATTTCAATGTAAGTGCACAGTTAAAGCATAAGTGACAAGTAGAATCATAAAGTGCTTATGATTCTACAAATGATTCATAAAAGCATACCAAAATGACTGCCGCTCCGAGCTCCGGCAGCGGCGGCGTGACGTCATTTGACACTTCTGTGACCTGTAGTGCCACGGACTATTTATATTTACTATTTAAGTTCAGATTTTTAGAACTTTTATGATCCTATAATTTTATATGATTTGAGATGTTTATTAGATATATGCCACTTGAATATTGTATGATACACTTCTATTCACATAAGCACTTCATGATTTTACTTGTCACTTATGCTTTAGAGCTGCACTTACATTGAAATTGTGTACAGCTTTTTACTTTACTGAATGTGAATGCAATGTACAAATCTGGGTGTGCATGAAAATCACACCCGCCACAACAATCCTGTAATATGCGGCTGACATGCAGCGGATGAAAGGTGCACTGAGGTTCTGTGTGAATACATGATTTTTCATGGCACCTCAATATTTGCTGTTTGAGCTTCAATCTACATGCTTCTCTTAGACTAGTTATACTGTATATATAAAACAGTGCTTGCCAGATGTGTGGTTGTTTTTTCTTCCATACAGAGCTTTGCATAATAAATCTTTTTACAAGCACTGACATTTCCCTAGCAAGAAAATCATACATTTGCAAACCAGAAGCAATGGTGCCAGATAATACTGCACAGCACTTGCCATATTAGCCATCATAACTAGTCCTGGCAATGTGCTCAGTGGTGTAAGCAGAGGACCCAGCAAGTCACTTTCCCATTGTTCCCTGTGTTTTGACTGTTTTGACAGTTGTTCCCCAGGGATCCTGCTTACTTCCCAATTAGCAAGGAAACCTGATAGGAGAGTAAAATGTAATTAGGTATAATTTGAATTCATTTTTTTAAAGCATCCTTTGGGTTGTTCCATTGAGTTAAGTTAGTTCATGTGCTAGATGGCAGGCACGGGCAGACGCCTACACACATAAGCAGTATTTCTGCAGAAAAGCCTGACATTCTGGAGTGCCCTAAAAATTCAATTGCAGAGACCATGTAGACCAAACCCTTTACTGCGTCCTGAGCAGAGGTGTATTTACCACAAGGCAAACAAGGCATTTGCCTAGGGTGGCATATTTCAGGGGGGCAGTGGCATCTTTCATAGGGGAAGCAGCATTTTTCAAGGGGCAGCGCCGCCCCCCAAAAGAAGGGATGGAAGAAGGGACACATGCAGCATGGGACCAGGTGAGATCAGAGAGAGGCTGCAGGCTGCTTTATGGTGTATGCAGAGTCTGACTCTTGTTCCCGGGGATGTCCAAAGCTGTGAAGATGAGTGTCTTCTGTCTCGCAGGGGTGGGGGTTTGCCAGTGTATGGGGGAGTGGTGGTAGTGGAAGGCTCTCTCGGGTGGGTTGGGGGTCTGAGGTGTTGTTGGTCAACGTCAGGCTCTCTTTGTTGGAGAGGGGGGTGTTGGTCAGTGTCATGGTCTCTCCGTGGAGCGGGAGCCTAATTTTGTGTTGCCTAGGGCGGCACAAACCTAAATACAACACTGGTCCTGAGCCACCCACATTTGCTGAACAACAAGAAGGTATCAGCATTGCGAAGTGGGCAGGACTATACAGTGACCATACAAACTCTACTTGCAATTTCCTTTATTGAATATCCCAAGTAGCTGACAGTTGAGTGCACACCAGTAGGTACCTGTTATCCAGGGTAGGTGCCAGATCAACACCTATGAGCCACCCTACAGCTGCAAGTAAACATTTTTTCATATTAGAGGCCACTTCTGTAATATGGAAGAACCTTCACTGAACTTTGTAATGTTTTCTGCTTGTTTATTGTGAGATTCAGTTCATGTGCCCATAGTTTATTTGCCAGTGACTCTTTTCCTGCGCCATAGTCCTGGTTATGTTGTGTCGCCACCCAGTGGGCAAATGTAAGAATTTTCGCTAGTATTCCTGTTACTCTGTTTGGATACCCCCTTCTATATCTCTCCATTTATTACGGTTATATGCTCACCGGCCACTTTATTTGGCACACCTGTTCAATTGCTTGTTAACACAAACTAATCACATGGCAGCAACTGAAAGCATTTAGGCATGTAGAAGTGGTGAAGACGACTTGCTGAAGTTCAAACTGAGCATCAGAATGGGGACGAAAGAGGATTTAAGTGACTTTGAACGTGACATGGTTGTTGGCACCAGATGGGCTGGTCTGAATATTTCAAAAACTGCTGATCTACTGGGATTTTCACACACAACCATCTCTAGGGAAAGCGAGACTCATCAGACCAGGAAATGTTTTTCCAATCTTCTATTGTCCAATTTTGGTGAGCTTGTGAGATTGTAGCCTCCGTTTCCTGTTCTTAGCTGACAGGAGTGGCACCCGGTGTGGTCTTCTGCTGCTGTAGTCCATCTGCTTCAAGGTTTGATGTGCTGTGCATTCAGAGATGGTATTCTGCATACCTTGATTGTAACGAGTGGTTATTTGAATTACTGTTGCCTTTCTATCATTTCAAACCAGTCTGCCCATTCTCCTCTGCCAAGAAAATATTCCCCACACCAATACCACCACCAGCCTGAACCATTGATACAAGGCAGGATGGATCCATGCTTTTATGTTGCTTATGCCAAATTCTGACTCTACCATCTGCATACAGCAGCGGAACCAGTCTACCCATTCTCCTCTGACATCAACAAGGCTTTTTCATCCACATAACTGAAGCTCACTGGATATTTTCTCTTTTTCGGACAATTCTCTGTAAATCCTAGAGATATCTGCGCATGAAAATCTCAGTAGATCAGCAGTTTTTGAAATACATAGTCCAGCCCGTCTGACACCAACAACCATGATACGTTCAAAGTTGCTTAAATCCCCTTTATTCCCCATTCTGATGCTTGATTTGGACTCCAGCAAGTTGCCTTCACCACATCTAGATGCCAAAATACACTGAGTTGCTGCCATGTGATCGGCTGATTAGCAATTTGTGTTACCAAGCAATTGAACAGGTGTACCTAATAAAGTGATCAGTAAATGTATATCTTTGTACCTTTCTATCTTGCATACAGTCAGTAAAAGTCAAGTGAACAACACTTTGTCTGGTTCTTGGCTGAAAACACTACACAACATCACTATATGAGCAACCATATTTGCAGCACAGAAGATCAACCACTGACGAGGGTCCCAAGAGATTACATGACTGCTCACATGAAACCTAGGAAGAATGGTATGTATAGAAAAAATATTTGTGGAAGAACATGTGCTAGAGTGATCAAAAGGGAGAAAACTACCCCAACTGCGTGTTATATTTATTTTGTGTTATTTTCTTGACATAGTGAATGAACTATAACTCACTGATCTCTCTAGCTGGTAGTATTTTGGAACAATTCCTCCTCAAAGTTTACATCAGAAGCAATGACGTTGTTATCTTATTGCATGCTCAACTTCCCCTGCTCTTCCTTCCAGAAGGAAGGTCAGAAGGCTGGAAGGCTGCCAAGGCACTGCTAGGGGATAGAATAGAGTGAGATGAGTAGGCCTGCACTGTGAGATTTGGGAGTAGCATCTTCACAGGCTAATCCATGTTTCTTCTTGTGTACATAGAAGTTGGGGACATGCACTCGTGCATATGCACACACAATGGTGCTTACACCCATGCCAATCTATGTGTGCATTGGTGTGCTCATGTGCACTCGTGACAGATGTTGGCAGCAAATGGGCTATTTAAACTGTGCCAGTGCTCAAGACCAGTGCTGCTTTGTCTGCAGCCTCCTGTGTATCCTAAGAACCTGTGATCCTGTATTCTGACTCCAGTTGTTGACCCAGCTTGTCCTGACTACTCTCTGAATTCTTCCTGCACCAACCTCAGCTTCACCTCTGACCACTGCTTCTGCCTGCTCTATTTGCTTCTGCTTCACTATTCGGTTCAAGACCTGGCATGTACCCTGACCATGCTCCTGCCTGTGCCCCAGTACCTGATCAGTCCTGCCAATGTATGACCTGGCCTGCCTGACTCTGCTACTCTTCTAGGGGGTCACCAGTATCTGCCTACCACCCTGCTGTGCCTGTTGATCTACAGTCTGCTACCAGCACATGCCTTGTCTGCTTGCTTGTGCCAATACCTGTCTGCTGGCTACCGGCTGCCTCCCAGCTTGCCTGCTTCACTGAAGGTCACTGATGACTTCACCTGCCCGGCATGGACCCCTGTCCTGCTGATAGTAAAGCTTACAGGCGCTCATGCCACTCTGCACTCCTGAGCCTTCTGTTCACACTATCAGGGGCCCCGAGTCAGAGGTTCCTCATCATATCAGGTTCTGCTACCAGGCACTGTTGTGGTTACATGGGATTAACAAAAATGCATTCCAATATAAAATAAAAGAGTAAATAAACATTATGTGAACCACTACTTAAAATATGAACCATAAACTGTAATCAAATTTAAAGTAATATTTTCTTGCTGACTGTCTCATACTCGCCTGCCCTGCAAGCCTATAGAAGTGTGTCATGTGGGGAAACTAGCAGGGGAGAAAATCTGCCATCATACATCCACAGCTGATCACGTGGGACAGAGACAAGGGGACTGGGATGTCATTTTCCCTACTGGTGCCACCCCTCAAGCTGGGTCACGTGGGGAGGCTTTCAGAGGCCAAGTGAGGACGTGAAAGGATTCCAAACAGGGATTATTCGGAGCATGTGCACTGAGATTGGCAATCCAACAGCCAGAGGATTGACTGTTATACAGTTCCCACTCACGGTAGCGAAGTAGCAGGAAATGGCATGACCAAACGGGTATTTGACACTAAAACAGTTGAAGGATGGAAAGCTTCACAGGAAGAGATCATAAATATAAAAAAATACAGATTTAAAAAATTGGGATTTAATGGCAATTTAAGAATTTGAAAAAACATGAATATCCAGACTTGCCAAAAGTGGTAACTTTTATGGAAGCTTACTGGCAATGAACTCAGTGCTATATGTATCTCCAATATAGGTCCTCCCATTGATCAAAATATAGGCTGCACTAAACAGAGGCACAATACTCTTGACATACAGTATGTAGAGGTAGACTTTCATTTTTTTTTTTGACTGTACCATGGTTATGGACTGGGGAGCCTTTGCAACTGATGTAACAGACATGCCCACTAGGGTGATACAGACTTGAATGAAGGTATCATTCCATGTTCAACATTTGTTGTAACTAGTCTTAATGAGAGCTGGCCTGCCAAGCACTGTCCACTGGATGTGCACATGGATTATAGGGTAACATATTTAAGGGGTCTTATGATTACAGCATTGTTGTACCCTTACACTTAGCAAAGCTGTAATGTGACCAGTGGATTTCTTGTAATTTAAACTGTCTGAGTATACATCAATAAATACAGGAAACAGAAAAGATATTGTTCAAAACAGCTATATCAGAAAACGATACAAAAAATGTGTGCCGATTGGCAACCAAAATCTGAAAACTTATACTACATTTTAATATTCAGTGTCCCCCCATATGGAAAAAAAATATATTTGAAATATATTTTACAAATATTCTTCCCAAATATATTGACATATATTTGAAATGCTACAATTTTGACCATATTCAATATATATATATATATATATGTATATATATATATATATATTTATACACACACACACTGTATGTTGAAATGTGTTTTTATTACAAAATACATGACAAATTTTTAAAAATAAATTTCAAATATACTGTGTGTGTTTAAAAATACAAATCTACATTTTTGGGATGTATTTACAAATATATGTACAAATATGTTAAAAAAAATCTTAAGCATATATTTAAAAAAAATATATATTTTTAAAAATATATTTTTTTAAATATATTCTTCAGATTTTTTTTAACATATAAAAAAGTCATTTTAACATATATTTTTGCATATATTTGTAAATGCATTCCAAAAATGTAGATTTGTATTTTTAAAGTATATTTGAACTGTATTTTTAAAAATATTTTTCATATATTTTGTAATAAAAACGCATTTCAATATGCAGTATATATATATTTATTGAAATATATTTTGAAATATATTGAATATGGCCAAAATTGTAACATTTCAAATATATGACAATATATTTGGGAAAAATATTTTTAAAATATATTTCAAATATATTTTTCTTCCATGTGGGCCATAGCATGTTGTTTTATCCAAAAAAGTGTCAGTCTGGGTGAAATATAACGGCTAGAGTCACCTGTCCGCCACATTAACAAGCATAATTTTTCTTTTGTGAGCCCTCTATCTTATACCCACACTTCTGCACACCCTTAGTTACATTTCTGGACCATACTATACCTTGATCACTGAAGACAGCAGGCACATTAAGGATCAGCAAGATTGCCACTGTAGAATATAATTTCCAAACCATTTTTGGAACTGAGAACATCCAAATGTCAAGCTGCACTAGATCATATCTCACAAATCTGTTCCCTCTATATAAATTAGAAATGTTACTGATTAACCAGTAACTAGAATGAAAGAGAACATAAACTATGCCAAAGGCTGTGTTGACTGTGGACACTTATCTTCTTGTTGATCTTTGACTTCCCCCACAGAGTTTTTTTAACGAATAAAGATAAAAAAGAACAGTACAATGTCAGAAAGTCTACATAAAAAATATATGAAGGGAAGTTAATCTGAGGATTTATATTTTCCAGACTGTGTGGTCTTTGTGGTATGGACCAGTGGACCCCATCACCGATCACTTTAACACCTACAATCTGAAGTCAGAAGCACCATTTGCAAGACATATATTCATTTTACATACAAAACTGACTCCATGCAGACTTGTAGGCCTAGGTGAAGTAACAGTTCTGCATTCATGGTAGTTACAGTCACGGGCGGACTGACCATTAAAGCACTGAGGGCCCGGGGTCAGTAGGGGGCCCCATGAAATGCCCCTGGTACCTTTTGTATAGGCCTTTTTGAGTGTGGGCAAGGACACAGTGGCCCCATGATCCCCTATTGCCCAGGGGCCCCATGAGTTGTCAGTCTGCCCCTGGTTACAGTAGTTACACCATTCATTAGCAAAACTCCCAACTTTCCCTGATTTCGAGGGACTATCCTTCATTCGGAACAAAGTCCCTCTGTCCCTTTCTCCGCCTCATTTTGGACTAATCTACATAGCTGTATATGCAAGGCACTACTTATCTAACAAAAAGTGCTTTACAGTGCTAAACCTTTATCCAATTTCTAAATTGCTGCATTTGTAAATTCCAAAAGCCAATATAAAGGAATAGTAGTGGTAGAAAAAGCACTTGTGGATTTAACCAATCTTTTTTTTTTTTAATTTTCCTTTAAGGTGGCATGGAAGGGGTGAGTCTTATGCCTACATACATTTGCTGATAGATGTCCCTCATTCCCATCTCAGAAAGAGGTATGCATTAGAGGCTCAATTAACCAAGCTGTATAGGTCACGGTTTGCTATAAGAACTGATGTTTTCAATACGGAGAAACAATGAGAGCTCAGAATAACAATTGTTATGACTAATAACACTTGCATATAATAAAATATCTCACAGCATTTTGAAATGATAAAGAAGGATACCTTTTAGCACACAGTATATAGACAAAGGACATGTCCTTGCCATAGCCCCGGTTACAAAGACCACAAAGATCTAATATGCAGAAAATAGTTGGATAAGCCACACAAGTGCTATTTTGACTTCTAATTTTACTTTATATTGGCTTCCTAAAAAAACAAATGCTGTAATATAGAGGTTGGATAAAAAGTTTATTGTAGCTTAATATGTATGGTAGTGAAATACTACATTTGTATAGCAATGTACACATCAGACTAAAAAGTGGGACAACTGAGGCTGCACAAGGGATAGAGGGATTTGGTCTCAAAATTGGGACAGTCCCTCCAAAGGAGGGACAGTTGGGACCTATGCAACAACTGTAGCTGGCCAGCTAAGACCAGTCCTAGGTTGTTAATATGGTTCACATATATGTGTATACCAAACCTGCCAATAACCTCAGTACAGTATATATGTGTATATGTTAAAGCCAAAAGCAGAATCATTGCTGTAATTTATGTCTTTGATTGTTATATGACATTTATATATTCATTGTGTTAGCAGAAGCAGAAAAGGAAAATATGCCTTTAAGAGTTAGTTAAAGGTGAGCCAATCACAGACAGCCTCATACTGTACAGAGCCTTAACCAATCCCAGCCAGTTTCACATTTGTGCCTGTGTAAAACTCCCTGCTAGGATTTTCTAGAGACACATGCTCACCAGACAGAGGAGGAAACAGACAAAGTTCCAATCAGAGAAGCTCCATGGAAGTAGAGAAGGCCAAATAGGTATTTAATGCACTTGTGTGTTCCTCTATTGTTTAACAGTGCAGGTAGATCTGTGTCTAAAAACTGTTGAATGTGTTTACTTGTAGTTCCACCGAACTTACGAATCAAGTCACTGTAGAGTAATCATAATCGATACAATCTACCGAATTTAACAAATTTATATATCCAAGTGAATTTATCAATCTATCGAAATATACAGAACGAATTTATCAAATCTATTGAACCTATCGAGATAAGCTATCGAATCAACCCAATGTAATACGAATTAAACCACTGTAATATGAAAGAAATAAGCCATTGTAAGCAGTTATATGAAGAAGATTGAAGTTATTAAAGAAGTTAACTAAAGTATTCGGTGTGCTCTTTAAACCTACTGCATCCATAGAGCGGCATTGGAGGAATTACAGAGTAAAGTCAGTCTAATCAAACAAAGAAACAGCAATTGCATAATTTTTCTAATGCCACAGCGCACTAGTCACCAAAGGGTGCTGCGCCTGCCACAGTGGAACTATTACCCTCAGAGGTCAAGCAACAGCACTCCTCAACTTGCACAGTAAAGAGTACACTAGAGAAACAGAGCGCCAGCATATACTGCCACGCGGAGACACCTCAGCGGAACAACAGTACAGGCCATAGCACGTGCGCATTAGTCAGACTGCAGACGAATCTTAAGGTGGCATAACGGCAAAGGCAAGACAGTCAGAGAAAGAGCGCCAAACCTCCTGCACCCCTAGAGAGAGAAAGAGATGCATGGGGGGAGGGCCAGAGTCCAGAGCTAGCGTGCCCGCACCACTATCCATCAAGAGACCACGTGTTGCATTCAGAGAGTTCACGCAGAGCATCGCAAGTCACTGCAGAGCATCATATAGTCACCGCAGAGCATCGCAAAGTCACAGCAGAGCATCGCAAGTCACCGCAGAGCATCGCAACAAGTCACCGCATCAAGAAAAGTCTCCTTTAAGACTGACATTTGTTTCTGCAACCTTCAGATCACGGTATCCTGTTTTCCAATTAAGGTCAGAGCTTTCCTTTATTACTCACTTATGCACATAGGTTTCTGCAAGAGACATTTTTGTGCTCAAGAGAATACAGACTTTTAATAAAAGAGAGACAGTTCTAGTATATGACTCTGAAGTATTTAAAGTGA
Source organism: Staurois parvus (assembly GCF_062004578.1). Lineage (NCBI taxonomy): Eukaryota > Metazoa > Chordata > Amphibia > Anura > Ranidae > Staurois > Staurois parvus. Next base: position 5,763,411 of record NW_028318344.1, on the reverse strand, counting down.
AAGTCATTTATTGCCTGCATTTTGGTGCTATTACATGTAAAGTGAAAGTCATTTATTCTTGCATTTGTTAGTATTGCATTTAAAGTGACAGGTCCTTATTATTCATATTAATTGTTATAGCATTCAGAAATGGCTGAGCCTAGCATTGCCACCCCACTGTTAGCGGATGCAATGATAGATATGGTAATATAACATAAATAGTGTAGCGCTAGATGATATATGACTGCACCAGTATTTATAAGGTGGTGCAAAATCCCTTGAATTAATATCAAATAGTGTAGGCCACATATATTGTATGTGACCTTCCCAAAAAGTGAAAAAATGAAGTAATGACGTGTACCCCACACGGCTTCACTTCACAATAGAAACGCACAATATGAATATACAGTAAAAAGATAGTCCAATAATAGTCTAGTAATCAAAAAAAAAAAATCACAGATAGGTGTATTTTGATAAGATCCCTGTGACGCATATAGTCCGGCGTTGTGCAGAAAAATTGAATAAATTGCGCACTCACCGGAAGCACAATTTAATTGTGCGTTTATATCTCATACACCAAGGATCACTCCAGCTGTAGATGGAAGGAAGCTCTGAACAGGTGATTCCGTGATGGGGGGTACCACATCTGGGGGTCCCTTATGGTAGACCTGGATCCAAACAGGATAAGCTGAATGCTACTCTGGGCCCTGGGGTAGTCACCTGGTGGTCCAGCTGGTATAGGAGAGTGGCCGCCGGACCTCCTTGATCCGGCGGCTTGACGTCACGGCTAGCAGGGGCTCCTCCTTGACGCGCGTTTCGTATCACACGTACATCATCAGAAGGGATTGGCTCTTATCCCTTCTGATGATGTACGTGTGATACGAAACGCGCGTCAAGGAGGAGCCCCTGCTAGCCGTGACATCAAGCCGCCGGATCAAGGAGGTCCGGCGGCCACTCTGCTATACCAGCTGGACCACCAGGTGACTACCCCAGGGCCCAGAGTAGCATTCAGCTGATCCTGTTTGGAGCCAGGTCTACCATAAGGGACCCCCAGATGTGGTACCCCCCATCACGGAATCACCTGTTCAGAGCTTCCTTCCATCTACAGCTGGAGTGATCCTTGGTGTATGAGATATAAACGCACAATTAAATTGTGCTTCTGGTGAGTGCGCAATTTATTCACTTTTTCTGCACAACGCCGGACTATATGCGTCACAGGGATCTTATCAAAATACACCTATCTGTGATTTTTTTTTTTTTGATTACTAGACTATTATTGGACTATCTTTTTACTGTGCATTCATATTGTGCGTTTCTATTGTGAAGTGAAGCCGTGTGGGGTACACGTCATTACTTCATTTTTTCACTTTTTGGGAAGGTCACATACAATATATGTGGCCTACACTATTTGATATTAATTCAAGGGATTTTGCACCACCTTATAAATACTGGTGCAGTCATATATCATCTAGCGCTGCACTATTTATGTTATATTGTCAATTTGAAGGTTTATGGTTTTTCCTTTTTAGTGTATCAGCTGCTGTATTAGTTAGCGCTCACTGAACCCCTCATTACGATAGATATGGTAGAAGGTGAAGAACAAGAGAACCTGTCTGAATCTGAAAGGTGCAATGTAACGGTAGTCTCGCCCCAAACAAATATAGCTCAAACAGGTGAGTTAAGACGTTCATCACGGGACAGAAAACTGACCCAAAAGGTGCTAGAAAATTTGGAGCAAGAGGCAGCACTGAAAGAAAAAAGGTTCGCCCGAATTTATGAGAGATGGAAAGTATACATCATAGACATTCGCAGAAAGCTAAAACAAGAAAACATAAAGGAGAATTTGAGTTAAATAATAGAGACAGTAGAAGATTCTGAGTCAGAGCTTATGACAGCATATGTCAACTTGCGGTCGTCCTTGACACCCTCCCAGGATATTGTAAGGAACATGGATACATGTACCGCAGTCACTAGGGATTTAGTGAAGCTTATGAGAGAACTATCATCTGCAGCAAATTATGATGAAGTCAAGGCACGAAAGGGAATGAATGAGCTCTTCATGAAAGACTATACTAGGTCCTTAGGAGGAACCACAATCTCAAGTCTGACTTCCATCACTAGCAGAAGCGCCAGCCACATAACAGAGTTCTCAAGTACGTCAGCCAAAATAAAGGAATTAGCTGAACAACTCGCTGCCAAAAGAGCAGAAGTTGAGATGGAATCTGCCATTGAGGCTCAGTGCCAGGAAATGGAAGCCCAGCGTCATAAATTGGAAGCTCAGCACCATAAAATGGAAGCTGAAATGAAAAGTCTGGAAAGGCAGAAGGAAGTTAAGATTATAGAAGCCAGACTCAGAGTGCACGAAGAGGATACGAATCAGGGTAGTCATAGATCCAAATCAGTACTAAGTGGAGAAGCTGACTGCTACGATCTTCCTTACGCCCAGGAAAATGAAAGGAAATCTCCAGCATGTAGTGAAGAAATAAGTCACAGTCCTTCCATCCCTGCTCAGAGAGAAAAGAAGAGAGACTCGCCTGATTCAGAACCAAGAGGAAAAAGAGAACCAGATAATTCAACTCCCATATGTCATGGCAGTGGTCACGAGGATGTGACAACTGTTGACCCGGCGAAACCTCAGAGATTTCTCACTAGACTTCCTGTTCCGGAACCTACTGTATTCTCCGGAAACGTGCTGAAGTTTATAGAGTGGAAGGCAAGTTTTGAAATGATCATTGAACATCATTGCTCCCATCCAGTGGACAAGTTATTCTACCTCCAGCGGTATACTGGCGGAGAAGCAAAAAGGGTTCTTGAAGGTAACTTCTATAGGAAAGATGAAGAAGTCTACAAGCAAGCTTGGGAAAAATTAAATGCAAGATATGGTCATCCTTTCTTAGTGCAAAGAGCTTTCAGAGAGAAGTTGATAAACTGGCCCAAAATAGGTCCTAAAGAACACTTCAAGCTCCAAGAGTATGGCGACTTCCTGCAAGCATGCAGCAATGCTATCCCACATGTTCAAGGACTAGAAGTATTGAACGACTATCTAGAAAACCACAGGATGCTAGCCAAGCTACCAGAACAAGTGGCTTCTGGATGGAATCGCTATGTGACTGAACAGTTAGATCACGGCAAAAACTTCCCAAGTTTCAAAGAGTTCTCTGAATTTGTCAATAAGGAAGCACGAATAGCGTGTAATCCAGTAACAGCATCTTATGTCTTAAAACCCATAGAAGAAAGGCCTACAAGAGAAATAAGACGCGCAAGAGCAACTAGCTTTGCAACCAACACAGCTACTAAAGGTCCAGATGCCCATGAGAGCAAGTTCAACGTCATTACTGGGATCAGTAAAGAGTTTGTACCGACAAGTCTTCAGACTACCTTCAAGTGTATGTTCTGTGAAGAGAATCACTCCATACACAAGTGCCAACAACTGAAGGAAAGGTCTCCAGATGAAAAGAAGAAGTTTGTGTTTGATAATCAGCTGTGTTTTGGATGTTTAAGAAAAGGCCATATTACTAAAGAATGCAAGAAAAAGGCCACTTGCAGTGTTTGTAAAGGACATCATCCTACACCACTACATGAAGAACGTCCAAAGAAAGAGAAACCCTTAATGCCCAAGGACACTGAGGAAGAAAATAAAGCAACAGTATTCTCTTGCAGAGTGAGAGAAAGAGAAATCAATGGCACGCCAATGGTTGTACCAGTGTGTATTTCAAATCCTAAAAGGAAGAACAAGAAGGTATACGCCTATGCGCTACTGGATGCCCAGAGTGACGTCACCTTCATTGATCAAGAAATCTGCAAGAAATTACAAGTGGCCACAGAACCAGTGAAACTCAAACTCACCACAATGACAGGAAGAGGCACATTGGTGAACAGTCAAAGAGTCAAAGGACTGAGAGTTAGAGGACTCCACTCAAACTGCATATTAGATCTACCTCCAGCTTATACAAAAGATGACATACCTCTGGATCGAGATCGCATACATACCTGTGAAACAGCCAACAAATGGGAACACCTATCTGTCATATCTCATGAAATGTCCCCGCTGAAGGAATTTGGTGTTGGACTGTTGATAGGCTACGACTGTCCCGAGGCCTTGGTGCCCCGAAAGATAATCGCAGGAGGAAAGGGTGAACCCTACGCAGTCCAGACTGATCTAGGATGGGGTGTTGTTGGAGGAAAACGACAGATTGCAGATTCAGGACAGGTGACAGGATTGTGTCATAGAATATCTGTCCAAGAGTTACCAACTGTAAGTCCAGCGAAAGTACTCAAAATCCTAGAATCCGACTTTGCAGACGTAAGTTGTAATGAAAAGAGTGTATCCCAAGAGGACATAAAGTTTGTACAAGTTCTAGAAGATAATATTCAGCAAAATCAACAAGGTCATCTTGAAATGCCCCTACCTTTTAGAGAACGACCTCATCTGCCAAATAGCAGAGATCTTGCCCTGGCAAGATTGAAAAGCTTAAAGAAAAGGATGGGAAGAGATCCCAAACTCAAAGACGATTATTTGAAATTCATGAAAAAAATCCTCAAAGAAGGGCATGCAGAGAAAGTTGATGGTCAGACTAAAAATGGAGAAGTGTGGTACATCCCACATCAAGGTGTCTATCACCCAAAGAAACCAGATAAGATCAGAGTAGTTTTTGATTGCTCAGCAAGGTACAATGATGTTGCATTGAACGATCATCTACTAAAGGGACCAGATCTTACAAACACTGTACCTGGAGTACTCTGTAGATTCAGAAAGTATCCCATAGCAGTCGTGCGACATTGAAAAGATGTTCCACCAATTTCATGTGAAGGAAGAAGATAGAGACTTCCTGAGGTTCCTATGGTGGGAAGACGGGGATACAGATACAGAGCCAGCGGAATACAGGATGAAAGTACACTTGTTTGGAGCAGCATCATCCCCAGGTTGTGCCAATTATGGTATGAAGTATCTGGCCAATCAGAATGAAAAGGATTGTCCATCAGCAGCAAATTTTTTGAAGAAAAACTTTTATGTAGATGATGGTCTTATAAGCCTAGAATCCTCAGAATCGGCAATTCAGTTGGTGAGAGAGAGCCAAGAGTTATGCGCAAAGGCAAACCTGCGTCTTCACAAATTCATCTCAAACGACAGAGAGGTACTAGAATCCATCAGTGACTCCGAACGTGCATCAACAATAAAGAATGTGGATCTTAACTATGATCCTCTTCCAGTTCAGAATGTACTCGGATTGGGATGGAATGTAGAAAATGACAATTCTTTCTTTGAAATATCCATGGAAGAGAAAGTTCCAACTAGACGTACCATTCTTTCCACAGTAGCCTCAATATATGATCCGTTGGGATTCCTATCACCAGTAATCCTCAGAGCAAAAGAAATACTGCAAGAATTATGCAGACAGAAGTTGGGATGGGACCAACCCATACCTGCAGGCTTGAGGCCAAGGTGGGAGAGTTGGATAAGAGACTTGCAAAATTTGAAAGAAATTCGGATACCCAGATGTTTTGTACCTCCTGATTTCGGAAAGTACAAGAAAATAGAACTTCATCACTTTTCAGATGCCAGTAGTCATGGTTATGGTCAGTGCTCCTACATCAGAGTAATAGGAGAAGAAAAGATACACTGTGCCCTAGTTATGGGAAAGGCCAGAGTCGCACCTAACAATATTCAGACAATACCAAGACTCGAACTAACAGCAGCCGTCGTTTCAGCATCAGTAAGTCAGTTTCTGAGAGAAGAATTGGAACTGAAAATAGATGAAGAGCATTTTTGGACAGACTCACAAGTTGTCCTAGGTTACATAAACAATGAAGCTCGAAGATTCCACACCTTTGTCGCTAACAGAGTTAAAAAAATTTGAAAAGCAATGAATCCAGAACATTGGCACTATGTTGACACAAAGCAAAACATGCTTCAAGAGGCCTAAATGTTACAGAATTGAAGAATTCAAACTGGTTCACCGGTCCAGAGTTCCTTTGGGAAAGGGAAATCAAACCCAGTGAAGGTTATACAGAACTGTCTATGGGTGATCCAGAAGTAAAGGTAGTTCAAACTTTGAGCACTGCTGCCAAGTGTCAAGATGACATACTTGAACAACTAGCCAGATGTTCAAAGTGGAATACAGTCATAAACATAGTAGCTCGAATTCAACGCTTAGCAAAAGGAATCAGAAAGAAAGAATCGTTGAATGTAGAGGAAAGAGTGAAAGCTGAAGAAACGGTTATAAGACTCATTCATCAAAGATTCTATAGTGAAGAATTGAAGAGACTTAGTCAAGAACCTGAGAGACTTCCAAACAACCACCCATTGTACAAGCTTAATCTTATTCTGCAGGATGGTATACTGAAGGTGGGAGGGAGGCTGGAAAATGCATCGCTACCTAACAGAGTTAAGCATCCAGCAATTCTACCCAAAAATTCTACCTTCACAAGATTGATTATCAATCACTACCACAGCAAATCCTTGCATCAAGGAAGAAGCTTTACTCAAAGCTGTTTGAGAGAAGGTGGTTACTGGATAGTGAAAGGAAGCAAAGTTATAGCGAAGTACATAAGTAAATGTGTAATCTGTAGAAAGACACGTAGACCTACAGAAGAACAAAGAATGGCTGATCTACCAGCTGATCGTGTAAACCCATCACCACCATTTCTTTATAGCGGAATGGATTGCTTCGGCCCATTTATCACCAAACAAAACCGCAAGGAGTACAAGAGATATGGACTGATATTTACACGTCTAAGCTCCAGAGCTATTCACCTGGAAATGTTGGAAGATATGTCAACCGACGCCTTTATCAACGCCTTAAGATGTTTCATAGTCATTAGAGGTACTGTCAGAGAACTTAGATCTGACCAAGGATCTAATTTTGTTGGAGCAAAGAATGAATTGAACAAGGCTCTAAAAGTGATTGATAAAGAAAAAGTAACTGAGTACTTGTTAGAGAAACAGTGTGATTTTCACATGAATGCTCCACATGCAAGCCATACAGGCGGAGTCTGGGAGAGGCAAATCAGAACTGTAAGAAACGTATAAGTTCAGTTTTGAAAAAGAACGCCGGAAGATTAGATGATGCTTCACTTAGGACACTATTCTATGAAGTAATGTCTATTGTTAACAGTCGTCCACTTACAGTCAACAACATCAACAACCCAACAAGCTTGGAACCTCTAACTCCCAACCATCTACTTCACCTTAAGTCTGATTACATACAGCCACCGCCTGGCAACTTCACCAAAGAGGATTTATACGCAAGGAAAAGATGGCGAAGAGTTCAATATCTATCAGAGCAGTTTTGGAATAGATGGAGCAAGGAGTACTTAGCTCATCTCATACTAAGAAGTAAATGGCAAACGCCTAGAAGAAATGTTCATGTTGATGACATAGTGTTAGTAAAGGAAGACGACTTACCTAGAAGTCAATGGAAATTGGCCAAAGTCCTAGAAGCTCGAAAGGATGAAGAAGGACTAGTAAGAAGAGTTTTGTTACAAATGGGAGACTCAAAACTGGACAAAAAGGGAAAACATCTCACAACTCCACTCAAGTTGGAACGTCCAATACAAAAGTTAGTTGTTCTGCTTGAGAGTTGAGAAACTGATGGAAAATTCCACAAATTCATGTTCGAATCCTATTACTGAGAACATAGAAGTATAGGTAATTTTGGTGGGAGTGTAGCTGGCCAGCTAAGACCAGTCCTAGGTTGTTAATATGGTTCACATATATGTGTATACCAAACCTGCCAATAACCTCAGTACAGTATATATGTGTATATGTTAAAGCCAAAAGCAGAATCATTGCTGTAATTTATGTCTTTGATTGTTATATGACATTTATATATTCATTGTGTTAGCAGAAGCAGAAAAGGAAAATATGCCTTTAAGAGTTAGTTAAAGGTGAGCCAATCACAGACAGCCTCATACTGTACAGAGCCTTAACCAATCCCAGTCAGTTTCACATTTGTGCCTGTGTAAAACTCCCTGCTAGGATTTTCTAGAGACACATGCTCACCAGACAGAGGAGGAAACAGACAAAGTTCCAATCAGAGAAGCTCCATGGAAGTAGAGAAGGCCAAATAGGTATTTAATGCACTTGTGTGTTCCTCTATTGTTTAACAGTGCAGGTAGATCTGTGTCTAAAAACTGTTGTATGTGTTTACTTGTAGTTCCACCGAACTTACGAATCAAGTCACTGTAGAGTAATCATAACACTGTTCAACAAATTTTTATTTTTTGCCAGTTTTGGAAACAAAAGGATCCATTTCTTAATGAATTTCACATTCTGAGTTCAAATATAACAATGAAATTTGTCAATTGGCTCTAGTTTTTCTGTAAACGGAAAGTTTTCTACTATAGGCGTAATGACTACATAATGCACAATAATTATATAGATAGATGTCTTTCCACAAATATAAAGCAAGTAATATTGACTACATAACAAAGCCTAAATGGCATAATATATTGCATAGGATTACCAAGAAAAATTATAGCCATAAGCTAAGTTGAATCATTTTAATACTTAGGATTCTCACTAGTTTTGTCTTCAGTTTGTGTCGGTTTTGCTTCTCTTGGCTTTTCTCTTGTATTCGTGGAAAGGGCTATCTCTTACAACTGCACGTGACTACACACTTCAGGTTCTTCCTCACTTGACTCAACCACGAAGGATTCTGGTGCTTTAGGAATTGGTAGCCCCTCTCCATGAGGAACTGGACGTATTGCCGATAGAATATTTGGATAGTGCACAGATAACATTTTCTTCTTATTTAGCCCTTTTACAATTGGAGGCACCATACAAAAGTAACAATTACTAACATGATCTGTTGGCTCTCTCCAAATCATTGGCACAGCGAAAGGCATAGATGCCTTTTTTCCATTCAACCATTGCTCCAGTGCCGTCCCATAAGAATTGCAGCATATATGTGGTGCCTAGCTCTTGTCCTGGTCTTCTATCTTGCAGCCAAAATACAAGTTGTAGGCTTTCTTAATCATTCCTGTTATCCTCCTTTTTTGTGAGATAAAAGTTATTTCACCGCAGATATAGCAGAAATTATCTGCTTTATTCACACAAGTTCGAGGCATTACTGAGTAGCCTATATAAGCATAAAACGAAATGTAAAGACGCTGTCGAACTACAATCAGCTACAGATACTGCAGCTTTTATGCAGTGAAGTGATGCAATTAAAGGCTAATATTGCATCATCTCAGTATACATGCAATTTTCTATTGGTCACCAGTATCAATTGCGCAATATGCAGCTGAAGTTGCATCATAATTTTGAATGGCTTACGTCATTAGATGGGTGAATATATCATGGAAACTAGAGCCAATCAACATTTTTTAGGGTCATTTTCGTTTTCAGCACCCCAAAATTATGTAAGATTAGCTAATTTTATGCCCAAAACTTTTTACCTGTTGAACAGTGTAATCGATACAATCTACCAAATTGAACAAATTTATATATCCAAGTGAATTTATCAATCTATCGAAATATACAGAACGAATTTATCAAATCTATTGAACCTATCGAGATAAGCTATCGAATCAACCCAATGTAATACGAATTAAACCACTGTAATATGAAAGAAATAAGCCATTGTAAGCAGTTATATGAAGAAGATTGAAGTTATTAAAGAAGTTAACTAAAGTATTCGGTGTGCTCTTTAAACCTACTGCATCCATAGAGCGGCATTGGAGGAATTACAGAGTAAAGTCAGTCTAATCAAACAAAGAAACAGCAATTGCATAATTTTTCTAATGCCACAGCGCACTAGCCACCAAAGGGTGCTGCGCCTGCCACAACAACATATTTTAAAGCTGGAGAGAGCAAAATCTGGTGCAGCTCTGCATGCAAACAAATAATCTTCCAGGTTTTATAGTCAATGCTTAATTGAACAAGCTGAAGTTGGAAACTGATTGCTTACCCATGCACAGCTGCACCAAATTCTGAGTGCTCCAGTTTTAGTAAATCGCTCCCTTGTATTTGAGATTCAGACATCAGCATTCTCCAGTCTCACAGTACATCTCCCAGTAACTTTATCTGCATAAACATTAAGTTATGTATTTTTTAAGGCACATTCTTCAGTATTGAAATTAAAATGAGAGAAACTTGCGCTCTATGTTTTAAAAGTGAAAAACCAGCTGCAGCACCTAACCATGTCTGATTACTGGACCATAATAGAATATATGCAAAAAACAGGTGTGCATGCCCCTTTAAAGAAATATAAGTATATCCAATTCACCAGTGTCGCTAAATTCATGTGTCTCAAATAAATATGCCAAAAAAATGAACAATAATGGAAAAAATACGCAAATCAATAAATATATGTCCTGGAGGATATTGTGCTGTGTAATGGTGAGACATTGGCTGGCTTCTTCTGTGTTTTATTCTAATGGTAACACTATATGCGGCTGAGAGTGCCCATTCTGGATATTCCCTGTGATGGGCTAAAACACTTTCAGACCTCTTTGTCTTGAGATCTTGTGGATTGGTAAGTGGCCTTGCATGTGGGCTAGCACTGAGCACTTTTTATGCCTATTTGAGTGGCACTGAGAGCATTTTTCACAAGGCGGAATATTGCTGAAGAGGTGGGACTTTTAAGCAAGAAATAAATGAATTGTGGGCTGTTTTTTATACTTATTTATTTATATTTATTGATTTGTGTATTTGTTCCGTTATTGATGTATGTTTTGGCATATTTGAGACACATGAATTTTGTGACGCTGATGAAATTGATTCAGTTATGTATTTATTTAAAGTGGTATGTCCACCTGTTTTTTCATACATTCCTCATTGTACAACCATATTTAACCTTATTTGATATTTGTGTAGCCCCTGGCACACAGCTGCCCAATCTGCAGCACTGCCCTGCTTGTCAGTGCAGACCAGGGGCGGACTGACCATTTGGAAACTCAGGCACTGCCCGAGGGCCCGGGGTCAGTAGGGGGCCCCATGAGATGCCCCTGGTACCTTTTTCATAGGCTTTTTTGAGTTTGGGCAAGGACACAGGGGCCCCATGATCCCCTATTGCCCGGGGGCCCCATGAGTTGTGCAGACCATACTACTGCCATTACTGCTGCTCCCTTCCCCACATCTGCTCTCCCCCTGTCAAGAAGCTGGAGTGACTATGTGAAAGGAGAGGACAGAGAGAATACTACTTCTGCTGCATGCCTGCCGTTAGCCCAAAGAAGCTCACCCACCACCCAGGGAAAGCAGAGGAAGAAGAAACTGAACTGCTGTACATCCTGGGAACTACAGACCCTGCTAAGAAGGGCTATGACTTGTGGGGGATGTAGTCCCCAGAGAGACTGCATTAGATTGGCTGTGGAACTACAGATTTCAGATCCAACAGTTCCTGACTTGGGGGCAGTCACTGGGAGGACATTGTAGAGCACACATTACAGCAGGCTGTTGACAGGATGTTTTGCCACGTGGAACATAAACAGGCCACGTCGTCTACATCTCCTGGTCTATGGGAATGTCACTGTCAGATCTGGTGTCACCACCTGGTCATGGGGGGAATGTCACTGCAGCTGGCATTGCTGAGCCCCGGATGGAGAGTGGGAGGAGACACATTGTAACCCTAGGAGTCGGTAGGATGCCGCTGGCCATACTCTACTACACTCTATTTAAAGGAACAGTATTGCCCACTTGGGACACCATTTAGTCGTGTAAACCAGGATTCATACCGACTTACATTAGAGCACTTCAAAGTTAGATTTGGGTCCCAATGCACTGGCCAGTGGGAGAGGGATTTCAGGAGATTGTCAGGCCACTGACTAGCAGTGCCCCTTAGTCATAACCTCCCAAATGGAGGGGGGTCATGATATTAGTCCGTTGGTTATTTACTAAGTCACATTTTATTTGCAATTGTCTGTTTACTGTTGATGTGTTGTTTACTGCATTTCCATCTCTTCTAGGCCCTCTTCACATTTTGTGATTCTGCCCCCAATCCCACATTATGTGGCGATCGCTGGGGATAATGGCACCCCAAGCTCGATGTGATTCTGTTGCAGATTTCCCACGACAGGGTCATGTGGCAATTGCATCTGTCAAAATCGCGTGAAGCTTGTCGCCTGAAAAAGAGCAGGAGCTTCATTTCAGGCAACAAAGGTTTGTAGGGCCCTCTATTCAAAACAATGGGCTGGCCATATGTGGCATGCAAAATTGTGCTTCACTCCACAAAATGGCACAGCAGGAACACTTGTTCCTGCTACAAGAATGTGTGAATGCAGCCTTAGGGTGGTATGTTATCCTGTGTTATTACAATAAATATTCACTCTTCAGCCCAGGTGCGTCCGTGAATGTTGTGCTGCTCAGAGAGTTGTCGGCACTGGAAACAAGGGACCGAAGAAACAGGTGGTAAGCGCTACATTGTTCTAACACAAAAGTTCATTTTGTGAAAGTAGGTATACTTCAAGTGTAGTGAAGTCTTTTGATGAGCCTCTTTAATACTGTTGGTTATGCATTAAATATTGATTTACTTGGATTGACAGAGAGTTGTTTTATGGAATAAAGGGCAAAATGAAACCGTTCCCTATAACAAACAATTGCATTTCTTGTTTTAAAAAGATGAATTTAATTGGCTGATGTGCTTTGACATAGTGCTACCCCAGAGGAGCTGCTGAATTGTTTTGTGATTTCTCTGCACACCTGAAGATGACACGCCTCACTCACCCAGCACTTACTGACACTTAAGGTATTTCAAAGAGTTTATTAGGCCAAACAGCCGAAAACAAGAGAGGATTTGCAATGCACTTATACAATGGATAAGACAATAACATTTCTCTGAGAGATATGGTTAAACACCTGCAGTACAGTATTTTGAATAACAGTATTTGACAGAATAGGATTGCACTTACCTAAAGCTAACTTGTTATGATGGTCCCAGTGTTATCCCACTGGCCAGTGACTGATTAAATAAATTGTCTGGCACAGATGGGGCCCTTGAAAAAAGCACAACAGTTCCCACCAGAAAACAGATGAACTTGTACAAGGGTAATCTCTTCCCTCCAAGGTGTCTCTGGTTCAGTTCAAAGCATCAGAAAGGAAAGAGTTGCAGTGATTTCCCTCATTCATTCCTGCTGAGACAGTTCCTCATTTCCTTCCTTACAAGTGGTGATCACACACCCTCCCAAGGAGAAGGTTCCCAGCCTCTGAGGTAAGGTCCTGCATGACAAGCAGTCTCCTTGCTTGTCTCAGGTCCCACCTGATTGTGGTAAGCTATTGCAGGCTTCCATTCAGTTAGCATCTCAGTCTTTTTCTAACACCCTGCTAGCCTTTTTACTGCCCCCCCTTTCCTCTCAACAGCCTCCAGACCCACTATCCTTGCTTTATTGCACCAGCCAATTACCATCCTCTGGCATGTATACAGATCCAGATAAGATGGCTACCCCCTGCACTGGAGACACTCAAAGATGAGCATTGCAACATGGTATCTTTAAAAATGGCTGCTGCACTTCTGCTTTAATGAATATTTGGTTTAACCCTGTCCACACTGCAGAGGGATAATGCAGCAGTTCAACAAATCTATAGGCCCTTTATCTGCTTCCCACAGACCATCTTCATACACAACTCTGTGCAGATAATTTGCAGTCCCTTGCTGCTTTGTTCTCAAGTGGAGCCCTCCTGACTCCTGGCAGCAACCTCCTATGTCCGCTGGGGTGGAGTCCAGAACCATGGTGAGGTCACTACTAAAAGCCCAGCACAAAACTGACCAATTAGTATACTGGTGGTTTCAAAAACCTGGACCCAGGATAGAAAATTTCTTCCCCCAAGGTCACTTTGAAATATCCAGGTCCAAAAACGGACTTTACAAAAAAATTAGGAAACTGAAAAGCCAGTTTCCTCTACATCAAGCAAACCCCCTGGAGCCCCTCAACCTGCCAGGCTGAGAATCCTGGGTTATAATCTCTGTTTAGACCCTGGCAGGGTACCGCATTGCCATAAGATGAACAGTTTGAGATTTGACTAGTGATGGTCCAATTTCTGTCTTGGTAAGTTGGGAAATTCAGCTTGTGCTCCACTTTTTGAGGATCAATTGTTGTATAGTAACAACTGAGTTAAAACAGTATGACATCCAGAGAATAAATTCTGAACAAAATGTATTATAGTGCAGCTCACCAAATTTTAGATGCAGTGGCTGCATGCATTTTGTTTTATTAGCCTTTTTTGTTTATCCAGTCAGAAAATCGGTCAACTGCTTTTAAACAGGACAAGCTGTACAGTTAAAGCATTGAGACAGACTTTTTTTAAAACTGACAGGGGTGCTTACAATGGTCAGCTTTTATTCATTTGTATGTAAAACCCTTATCCCTAAAGAAAAAAAACTGTTGCTGGATCTTCTTAACCACTTCGCATCTGGCCCATGTATATAAACGGCCGGATGGGGGCAGCAAAGGGCATTTTGGACTGTGTGCGCTCCCTGGGAGTGCACAGCACTGCGATCTGGTGCCCGCTGTGTCCTCCAGACGCAGCGGAACACCGAACGCTGTGTGAGGTCCCAATCATGTGATCACTGATTGGCCAATCAGTGATCACATGAATAGTAGTAAGCAAGATGTCACTTCTGACATCATTGCTTACTACGTGTGAAATCTGTGAATGATCACAGAGGTCACATGGTACAGGGATATTCACAACAGCCTTGTACCATGTGACAAGCTGTGACCAATCACAGCTCACACAGTATTTCTCAATGGCTGCAAGAATGCAGCCAGGGAGAAGGAGAAATGATTGCTTTTACAGCCTTTATGGGTGTAAAAGCAATCAGTGTAAAAAAAAAAAAAAAATCTTCATCGCCCCCCACAAGTAGTACAGTGTCACTATGGTGAAACTGTACTGCTAGGGAGACAGTATGTTAAAAACAAACCATGAATAATAATATTAAAAAATAAAATAAAAATGTTAAACAAATTAGAAAAATTATAATTTTTGTTATAAACTAATGTGGGTTTTTTTTATTTTACTAAAAATATAACTGAATAAATTTTGGCCAAGATTTATGATGAAATATTATTTATTTGCAATTTCTCCAGACTGACAGTGCTACTATATTGTTGCTTTTCCATCCACAATGGAGACACCCTAAGACTGGCAGTGTTACTGAAAGTACCGTCAGGTGACAATAAAGGGAAAAAAAACTAAAATGAAAACAACGGAAGGCTGCAATATATAAAAATATTTGTTTTGGGATTTATTACCACTTTAGGATGTTCACTTTAATGCCAGCTGTGCTCATCTGAAATAATTCTGTGTACCCTATTTATATCTTAACAGCTAAAAAAAAAAAAGTTTGCCATAAATGTTTTATTATGAATTTAATAATGAACAGGAATTAAAGGGTGTTGCAAGTTTGTATATCTACAGCTGCAGCGAAGAGCATTGTGGCAGATGGTAGAGTTGCTTAGCAACCAGGAATGCTGGTACCCCGGCACTAGAACTAGAGCTTTAAGGTATAATGTTAACTCCTTTAAAGGCTTAACTTGTGATTTCATTGACATGGCATTTTCGTTGATCCTGCTTCTGTGTCCTGAGCAATATAATCTTTCAATACATTTCCTCCAAATTAAGCTGCAATTTCAGTTTTAATGTGGGTTGCAGAGAAATGCAAACTGAAAACACTATGCTGAAAACAAGGCATATTAGTTGAAATGGTAAAATAAATATAAAGAAAGTGAAAGCTATAGAATTAGGGGTATTTTTTGGGACCACTTTTTTTCTGAGATTATAATAGAGGCTGGCATTCTTCTTATTCTGCAAATGCTAGTTACCTGGCCATCATGCCGAGCTTCAGGCTTCAGTACGTTGGTTCACTAACCCAGAACCAGAAGGAAAATAATGAGTTTTAGGCCTCCTTCACAGGGACAAATTTCAGAGGCAAGAATCGGAGGATTAATGTGGCTGAAATGACAGGTTCATGCAAATAGTGGCGGCAGTTCAGGCTGTTCAAAGTAATGACAGGCTGACAGCTGGCATCACAGTTCACATGTAGTCGGTCTCTACCTGCATTCAGGGACAGATGTCTGAGCTTAAACATATCTGACTGCTTGAGGCTCAGACACCTGAAGGTAATCGCTTGGTGTGTGGCCACATGAAAATCCGCTGATTTCTGCCACTGGAATCCAGTGTGTGCAGCCATAATCCTACTCTCAGGCCTCGTTCACACACCATACGTGCAGAAAAACTGATGTGTAGATTTCACTTGCAGAGATGTCAGTTTCCATCAGTTTCCATGTGCACATGATACTAGTGTTGTGGTGTGAACAGGGCACATAGAGAACAATTGATTTTGTTGTGCCTTTGCAGAACAACTGACATCTCTGCACCATGGTGTGAATGAGTCCTTAGTTGGATGATCTGGATACTCATTCTTGCTAAGAGACTCTAAATATATAGAAGCCAGAGACTCAATATAACAGCTAGACAAAGAATGCCCCAAGGGGCCTCCTTGTTACATTCATTTTACACCTGGGAAGAAGGGGCTGCGAGGACATATACTGGACCCGATCTCCTCCATTTTCATCCTGTAGCCGCTAAAGGCCTGCTTGTCCTCCTCTCCTTCCCACTGACCTTCAGCAGCTGCAGGAAAATGAAGTGGGTCAGGCCCTACATATGCCGCCCCCAGAGCCTCTCATATCCAGGATTACTGCCTAATCCCCCTGTGTGCTTCCCTTTCTCCCCCACAGCACTGCTGGCTTTCCCATTTCCTCTCCCACTGGCTACTACCAGGGAGGTTTCAGGATTGAGAGGGGGAAGGGGCCAGTAAAAATTTAATTTATCAGCCTCTGACTTTTCCGAATGAACACAGTGAGTGATTGGTACTGATCACTCTGTGTCCATTGATAACTGAAGCATAGTAAACTGTGTTTACTGTGCTTTGGTTTGTGAATGAATGGGAAGCTCTGTACAGAGCTATTCCTGTCCATTCATACAGTGCGGCTGAGGCTGCAGAGATGGACATTGAGGGCTGTGTCCTCAATCTCTTTTCTTTGTCTCAGAAATGCAACATCAGGGGTCTGTTTGATATTTCAGCAAAGCCCCCTAAAAGGCTGCTAAAAAAACTGTAAACAATAATAAAAATAAAATTGTAAAAAATAAATTAAAAAAATAATAAAAAAATGAAATAACAAAAATATAAAAAAACTACTGACAACATCCACTGCTCTACTGACCCAGTCCTCTGCCCTACCGACAAAGTCCACTGCCCTTTTGATACCATCCACTGCTCTACTGACTGACACCATCCACTACCCTACTGGCACCAACCTCTGCCCTACTGACAAGTCCATTGCTTTATTGACACATCCACTGCCCTACTGATACCATCCACTATCATACAGACACTGTCCACTGCCCTACTGACACCATCCACTGCCCTACTGACATTGTCCACACACTCTGCACTGCCTCACTGACACTGTCCACTGCCTCACTGACACCGTCCACTGCCCTACTGACACTGTCCACTTTTAAGATAGTCTAAGTTTATATTTTTACATTTGTTTTATTATATTTTTCTAAGTTTTCCTTACTTTTAGTTAGGTCTTGCTAATCAATCTCTTTTTTAAAAAAAAGGGGGCCAAATTCCGGCCATACATGATCTCTTTCATGTTTTTCAGGTAGATCTCCACCTCTCAAAGGCTGCCTACCCCTGTTCCAGGGTATTCAAAAGAATTGGAAAGGCATATCAAAATGTGGACAGTTTCTCAAAAATCTTTTGAATTACCCTCTCAATATGTAAATAAAGATCTGAAATCTTTAGCCATTAGGAGTATCTTGGCATGCAGTGGAAGCGGTGGGTGTCAGTGGGGGGACCCCAGGTCAGCTTTTGCACTGGAGCCCACAAACCTCAAGCTATGCCTCTGTTGTCAGCTTTTTGGTTTCAGTAACCTATTGCTGCCTGAAATTGCCCATAATGAAGCATAAAAAGCACTGATGATATGTAAAGTGCCATCTTTTCCTCCCTCTCTTTGTGATGGCATTTCTCACACACACACGTACTGTAGACACCCCCACATCAGTCAATGAAAATCAATTCGGCTGGCTCTAAAAATGAAAGGGTATTTACAATTTTTTAAACCTTTCACTCTATGATACAGTCCATCATGACTATGATACAGTCCAAGGAAATGTTCTTTAAAAGGGATCCTCAGATTAATATTCATACCATCCAATTGCCTAAAGTATGGATCGTAATGATCGTTTAGCAGTTATTGATTTGTTTTTCTTTGTAATAAGCATAGCACAGTGATTTTTTTTAAAGGAGGTTGACAAAAAGGGTGAGACAAAATAGAAACATGGAATGTGCTTTTATTGCACATTTTGATATACAGCATAGACAAATAAAACAGTTTTTTTCAGTAACATTGGAATGTATAAAGGAGATACCCTGCTTTAAAGAAGAATATACCTGATTTCACAGTGTTAAAGTCCCCTATGTGAGAGATCTTATTGCTTCAGGGGTTACAGGCCGCATACTTGCAGCTGGGGGATATCATTATAACACCATGAAAGACAGCAGGGCAGCCCTGTAAGATAAAAGCCTGCCTTCTTTGTCCAGGAGCTGCAGCGACTTATGGGGGCTTAATCCCCAGGTAGAAGAGTGCCATGTATGCAGGGACTGTAGACTGTAAAGGACTAGAAGTCCCAGACAGAGAGTGCCCTGCTGATTGAGGAATAAAAGAACTGTGAAGGCATACATTGAGAGGAGTCTCACTTGGAGAGAGTAGCAGTGCTGTTGAGTCTTCTGCCACTGGTGTGAGAGGAGACAGGTAAAGCACCCTGAACTTCCAGGTGTTCTTGGGACTGAAGTCCTGCACCTGTCCAGGAACTGCTGATGTCTGAAGGTCTGCTGGGTGTGTACAGAGGATCATGCCTTGGAGCAGAGGGACCTAGTAGATATGTTAATATTCTATATTAAGGGCTCCACTAAAAGTCGGGGCCTAGGAGATATATACGTTGCACCTTGAGCTAGGTTTCGGGTACCTTGTGTCATTGGTTTTAATAATATCTTGTTTGCAAAGTTTGTTATTAGTGCAACAGTTATTTGCCTTTGTTTGCCATTGCTTGTATTATTCTTGATCTTATGTGCTCTGCTGGACATGTTATGCAAATAAGCAGCCTTTCCATAGCCTTGTGTGTCAGAGGGTGCAGTGCTACCTCAAGGGTAACTGTCACCCGGAACAAGAGAACCCATACATTAGTGGGCTCCTTCGAGGGTAAACACTACAAGTGGGGGCTTGTTCATGATCTTTCTGTTGCATGAATGAAGAATGACAGCTGCCAAATGCCCAAGAGCTATCATGGATTCCACTCAAGTGGTGATGGCCTTGTGTTGGACATCAAAGTGGATTGGGCCATCTCTCTCAGCTACACATTGCTAGTGTAGTGGAGGGCAATCCCAGCCTCTTTTCAAAGGGTTCGCCTATAATTGACCAACAACATTGAGGTTCAACTTGTTTATTCAAGAATGAAGGACACCAACCTAGAGAGCACAAGCCAGGAAGCCCAGACTGAGGGGCTTCTGTAACAGCACCTATGGCCATTATAGGACCTAAATCCTTTGCCTGGGAGAACCTGTGGCAAGGTGCTAGAATAGTAGTCCAATGCTCGAGTTGCTAAACACTGAGGACCTTTTTTAGAAATTAGCTGGGTATCTGCCTGCAAGGAAGGCTTTGAAGAGAAAAACAAGCTACCGTATTTAGTCCTTTTGCCTCCCCCTTAAAGCTGGTGTGGAAAAGAACAGATCCCTGAGGATGTGTCAATGGTGCTTACTGGAATCCAACAGCAGTCAGGAGAGAAGTGTTCCAGGTCATTGCAGTAGTCGACATTCAAGGTCCCTAAAGCAGGCCCCAGACAGTAAGTGGATCAGATCTGGTCGTGGGTGGACAGGTGCAGGTTATAGTCAGAACAGCATGGTAGTGCAGAAACCCTGACAGTCTCAATCCAGTGACCTGCAGTGAGAACTAGTGGCTCTTCAGATAGTACAGACTGCCCGTTACTTTCAGCATTAAAGTGATTCTAAACCCATGACCTTGCATTCACTATATCTGGTCTCGCACAGTACACACTACATGAAAATGCAATTATTGTAGTAAATATAAACTGCTAAATACCTTTTCTCATCAGCATTATAGAGCAACCTTGTGGCTTCTATCAGTGTCCAGTTGAGCACTGGTTAAAGCTTGTAAAAGGAGTTTTCATTCTGCTCTAACCGTCCTATGAGGCTGCATAACCCCTGACCCTCTGTCTGTACTGTGCTGATCACATGCACCCTCACAAAGAAAAAAAAAACTCTATCAATAGACACAAAACTGAGCATGTGCAGAGTGACTCCTAGAGGTCTGTATCATTTGCAATGGATTGGGGACAGTAAAAGAAGGGAAGGACCAGAGAAGACAGGATCAAAACAGCCTTTGTACACAGGGTGGAGAATTAACCCCTTAGGTTCCACAGTGAGTATAAAAAGCATGCTTTACTGCATAAACAGACTGATTTTACTGTTGTGGGTTTAGTGGCACTTTAAGACCACTAGCAGCTCTACTCACTCTCAGTAACAGCTCCTTTCTGGTTGGGATCTCCCAACTCCTCCCACTCTTTCCCAGGCTTTTTAATTTATATTCCCCCCGCCTTCCTCCAGGTACCCTGAGTATGGTAGTTCTCTTTCCAGCAATAGTAATAACACCACTTATGGCTCAAACTACATCACCCAGCATCCAGTGTTCTAAGTTTAGAGCTTAGTAATAGAACATATCCCCCATTGCCCTGTTGTGGAAGAAAAGAAGATCTACACTCAGGAATTTTAACCATAGTAAATTTAGGCTCTGAATAATTTGATAACAGTGGTTCTGGTTACATGATGTATAAGGCAGCTCTCACATCATGCAGATTTGGGACATGTATGTGACAATCTATGCAGCAGTACACAGTGTGCCCATGGTGTACGATGACAAGTCCTGGGGGTTTGCACTTCCTTGGCTTACAAGAAATGGATGATGCTGGGCAGCAATTAACCTTCAACTGGCTCAGTAAAGAGGACTAAAGGATACAGCATGGAGAATGTTGGTACTGTATTTACAACATATTTTTGTTTTAAAGGCAAAATTATTTAGTATATTGAAATAAAACAATAACTTTAACAAAGAGGTGGTTTCTAAACATGAAAGCAAACATTAGTGTGAGTCAGATATCTTAAATTTATGAAATGAGCCTTTTTCTTAACAACACAAGCTAAAGATCATTGATGTTCAGCAAGCCAAAGAACCAATAAGAAATAATTTTTCAGTAAGCAAACCAATAAAATATTATTTTTAACTGGCAGCTACAGATCCCTGGCATACTGTACTTTGCACTGTTCCAAGCACAGATGTCAAGAAAAGAGAGATCAGAGCAGGACATGCTGTATTTTTTTTCTTTCCCAAACATCTGCCCTTGTCCTCAGGCAATGAAGACTGATAATCCACTCTTTGAAGGAAATAGAAAATTACTCTGTTCAAAAGAATCAGTTGGCACTAATCAAGATACCTAAGATTAGGCTGGCCTTGGTTACGTGGTGCCCTTAGGCCTCAAGCACACTGGCCATCAAAACCACAGCTTTTAAGGGAGTTTGGTGTTATTTTCTGCCTCTAAAACACCCTTTATGTTAATAGAAATTGGGTGGGAGACCATTTCATTCGTGTTATAGTATATAGTTATAGTAGCACCAGCCCCATGAAAAAGTAAATGAAAAACAGTAATATCCGCAAATAACCTCACCTCCCCCATAAGGGAGGGAGGAAATCATGGGAAGATGGGGATTTGGAGGGTGCTCTCAAACACAAAATTAATACAATTTTATTTTATTCATACAAATTTTAAAAAGTTTATATAAAACAAACCCATTAATAAGAACATATGATACGGGCTACAATATAATGGACAAATACATATGCTTGAATCAGTTGGCGCTAGGCAAGATACCTAAGATTAGGCTGGCCTTGGTTTTGTGGTGCCCTTTAGATCTCATGCACACTGGACATTAAAAAACAACTGTTTTTAAGGGAGTTTTGGTTGGAGTATTGCTTCCCAAACTGAAAATGCAAGTAAATTTGTTGATTTTTTTCTTATGCCACATGTTACGTGACTTCCCTCGTATGTCAATGATACTTTAGATCTACTTAAACATATTGATGGTCTGTGCCCCCTGATGCCCTCTTTGTGACTATTGATGTGGAAGCCCTTTATTCTAGCATACCACATGATCAGGGAGTAGCAGTGGTGAGCTCCTTTTTGATGGAGCAAGATTGCACACAGTGGACGTTGTGTAACTTTGTTTTTGATTTATTGCACTATATTCTGATCCATAACTGGTTTACTTTTATGGGCTCCCATTACCTCCAGGTACAGGGAGTCGCCATGGGCACTTGTTGTGTCCCGGCGTATCCAGTCTCTATCTGGGGGGATGGGAGCATGCCCCTTGCTGGTTCAGGTATATTGACAATGTGTTTGTCATCTGGACCAGTACCTCAGACGTTTTGGAGGAATTTATGCAACTATTGAATAGGAATTCTTTTAATCTGATTTTTACTATGAACTGGCATGGGAACACCATTGCTTTCCTTGATTTACAAATCTTCAAAGACACTACCAACTGTCTGGCCACTAAACTGTTTGGCAAAGAAACAGCTGGAAATAGTATACTTCATGCAGATAGCTCCTATCCTCCCGCCTTGGTTAAAAGTATACTCTTTGCACAATGCATTCGCCTACAGCATAATTGTACGTACCTAGAGGACTTTATACATCAAGCTGGGCTTTTAAACAAGCAAAAGTACTGACCGCAAGAATAAGTGTTGGCCACCAGCGGTGGCTTAGATGTCCATGTGCTGTAGCCCCCCTTCCAGGGCTTACAGCATGGACATCCTCTCCCTCCTATTTATGTCTAAGAATGGCAATCACGCTGTTTAGCGCCCGCTGGTGGCCAACACTTATTCTTGCGGTCAGTACTTTTGCTTGTTTACTATATACATACTTGGAAATAAAGCTTTTTATGCAGTATCACGCTATGGGATGTCCCTTATTGCTCTCTATGAGCATTACCCTTCTAGTACCAAGCTTAAGGAAAGACTCCGGGAGGTATCAAGCTTAAGGAGGAACCCCAGATAAACCAAACCTTAGGAGGGACCCCAGAAGTGAACCAGGGAATCCGACCAGGAGGGATCTCTAGTGAGAGTGCAGCCTAACCTGAGACCAAAGGACCCCGACGCACCTGATGAAAAAAGGAATTTTCTTTTCATGTGTTTATTGAACGCACTTCTGGTAAGTGCGTATTTCACTCATTTCCTGTTCACCTGTGGATTGATTATCCTGAAAAAAGGAGATACGACAGAATTCGCATATCACACTCTTTGTGTGACTTTGGGACGTTTAATATATCCATAATATCTTTTGTATATTTTAGATATTGATTTGATATTAATATAGTAGTATTAGCATTATTAGCGCTGCACCTTTTTCTCTTTATACTATTTTGGAAGGTTATGTTGGTTACCTTTTTAGGTGTTCTAGCAGCTTAATCTTTTCATTGCAGTGGGTGCTCGCTATATAACCTATATCCACTTCATAAATTTAGGCCAAGATGTATTCTGCTACATGTCTTTGGTAAAAAATTTGGTAATAATAATAAATAAATTAGGATGTATTTTTTAGTCTGTAGGAAAGTTATAGAGTTCACAAACTATGGGATATATCTGAATATTGATCAATCCTGAAGTAATGACAGCCAATCTAATTTCTTGAGGTCCAAGAATGTCAGAACAGTACAGATATCCCCAAATTACCCCTTTTTTGCAAAGTAGACAGTCCGACGTACTTCATAAGAGGCATGGCAAGTTTTTTTGAGTATTTTTTTTGTCATACTTTTTTGGAAAATGAAAAAATTACAAAAATTATTTTCACTAATTTTTTTTTTACATACTGACACCAGTGCAGTACAGCATCATCATATAACTGGCATGGCCGTGATCAGGGACACTGACTGGTGACAGTATGAAAAATAAATATATATACTGTATATATATATATATTTTTTTATTATTTTTAATTTTTTATTACATTTTTTTTTCTTTTTTTAAGATTTTTTTTTCATATTTCACTATGACCAAAATAGTACAATGTTACCATAGTAAAATTGTACTACTTTGGGGAAGTGATCAGTATTTTTTTTTTTTTACACGATTTGCTTATAGCAAAGAATTACTTACTTTGCTATAAGCAAGCATTTACCTGAATGACATTGATTCA
Organism: Staurois parvus; assembly: GCF_062004578.1. Taxonomy (NCBI): domain Eukaryota; kingdom Metazoa; phylum Chordata; class Amphibia; order Anura; family Ranidae; genus Staurois; species Staurois parvus. The sequence goes on along the minus strand of NW_028318344.1, from coordinate 5,739,164 downwards.
TTCAGGGTTTTTTTTTTTTTTGTGCTTAGCTGTGATTTGGCCACAGCTAATCACATGACATGTGCATGTGACCTGCTGTGACCATTCACAGCTAGACACTAGTATACAATGGATGGCATGAATGAAGCCATCCATTGTATACAACTGTCATGTGACCTGCTGTGATTGGTCGCAGCAGGTCACATGGTACCAGCAACAGGGGCCGGTACTCAGATCTGTCATCGGCCGTGTCCATATGGCGTCCACCCGGAAATCTTATGCATTTTTCCGGCCGCCAAACGGCTATTGGCCAGGCGGCTTATGGTTAAAATCTAGTAATACACTGGGGGGGGATTTACTAGAAATGGATTGCTCAGAATCTGGTGCAGATGTGCATGGTAGCTAATCGGCTTGTAACTTGTTCAATTAACCTCCCTAGCGGTATTCCCGAGTGTAGCTCGGGGTAAAATTTCAGTACCAAAAGCGGTAACCCCCAGCTACACTCGGGCTTACCATGCGGTGCTGCATAGGGATTCCCTGCAGAGCTTACCTTGTCCTGCGCTCCCATGATGTGTCCCCTGCAGCGTCCCCGGCCATCTCCTCCGGCCGATGTTGGCATCCGGCTTCTGTGTTCCGGTCCCTGTGACGTCAGGACGTACAGGCGCTGCCGGCGGCGGGAAATTTGAAAATTTAAAAAAATTTCATTTTTTTCCAAACAAATTTTACATAGTAAAACATTGCTGTTTCAACCCATTTCACATACATTTTGTCCCTAGTGCTTTGTCCTGTGCCCTGCCTGCATTTTGATCTTCTGCCTGCAAAATAAGAAAAGTCCATGGCGTCCAAAAAGTGTCCCTTTAGGTCAAAAGCGGTTTTACACCAGCTAGAGAACAGCGATAGTAAATCAGAACCACTTGCAGAATTGAGTGATAATGATTTGTGGGGAAATTTGTCATCTGACACTAAAAACGATTTTGCGACTTTGCTCAGTGATGTGCGAACTTGGCGATCTATTTCAAATTTCAGTGTTTTTGGTTTGATTATATTATTGAATTAAATGTATTATTATTATATTATTATTTTTTATGATTATTTATTAAATTATAATTTATGATTTCGTGTTTCAAATTTTAGCATACCCGGGATGTTTAATAGACTCTTGTTCGGACAGATTTCAGTGAGTTATTCCTAAAAATTACAGGCCTACAATAAAAAAACTACATATTTCCATGCAAAACAATGGTACCGCTTTCAGCACCAAAAATCTGAAATAATCATACCGCCAGGGAGGTTAAGCTTTTGCAATCAAACCTGGAAGCTGATTGGTTTCTGTGCAGAACTGTACCAGATTTTACACTCTCCAGTTTTATTAAATAACCCCCACTGTCTCACCCTGCTCTACACATCCAATGTGCAGGCCATTCTGCTGACAGCCTAAAGGCTTACTGCTGCTCAGGGGTTCCGAGCTTCAGCACAATGGCAGCCTCCAGCAAGAAGAAACAGGAATAATGCTGGAAGCAACTTAGAGCACATACTAATTTTAGTAGCATAGTTATGGATGTACAATTTATGTTCCTTGCCAAAGAGCATGACTTTGTTGTTACAGGTAAAATTCCACTTTAAGATTTCAATGAGAGACAGCAAGCATGGAATCACTTTTGCTGTTTAGATAATCCAAATGAATCCCTTTTTCACATATTAAATGTGTATTAGAAATAAAGTGATTTTGTGAGTGTTTAAAGCTTATAAATATTAACATGAAACTAAAATAAAATTGAACTAAAACCATTACCGCTTTCCTTTAGGGTCCAATTACACGAACACACTATAGTTTGTGCCCCATACTACAACATGTTGCAATGTATGTAATTTTCTTTACTGCATTGTGCCATTATGAATGGCACTCAAACATGCTAAGGCAACACAGCTGCTTTGTAGAGCACCACACTGCGTGTCAACACATGGTGCCGTGTTGCGTAAAAAAAGACACATCCAACTTTTGGCATGATTTGGTACATTGGCAGCCCATTCACCCCAATTGGCAGCCCATTCACCCCAATAGCTCAACACACAATAACATGCAACATGTTTAAATAATCCTTCTCATCTTTTTAAAATACGAAAAGGTAGAGAACAAAAAAGTGTTCAGTGTTCTAAAGCTCCCTCTGTGACAAATAAAAAACCTAATATTTTTAGCCACTAAAAGGTGTTACTCTAACTGTATATTTATTCTGGCTATATCATACAAACTGCCACAAAAAACTCTACCTCCGTTAGAAAATAGTCTCCAAGGATGGCACAAATTAGTTTGATGATCTGAATCATTTAAGATTGACAAATATGCAAAAAAAAAAAAAAAATCAGGAAGGGGGCAAATACTTTTTTACAGCACTGTATACTAAAGGTACCTTTCTTAAAATGCTGCAGCCCTTGGCCCTAGCCTACAGCATGTAGAAATCATGACCCACAGAAGAATGAGATGGTTGCAATTCTACACAATAATAATTGAATCCTTAGTACAGAAACAATGGCCTCTTTCCATTGTCATGTGACAATCAATCTCAGACACTTCTAGATCTTCCAGGAGATGGTGATCGACCTACATACACATCAGTATACATTTTCTAAAATGTCATGTTAATCAAGAGGGCACCATTGACCAGTTTTTCATGTGCCACTAACCTTTTATCATTTGGGAAGAAAGAAAAGATTATTGAAGCAAGAATAGTATAAAACATTACATTTCAAATACTGCACATGATTATGTCTAACAAAGGAAATATCTTGTGTAAACAATAGTGGGCGGATACTTTGGACCAGCTTCCTGACATGATATTTCCCCTATTCTTGTATCTCCCTTGTGTTACCCAATCCTAATACTATGGGGTTGATTTACTAACGGCTCATAGACTGTTCACTTTGCAAGGGAAGTTGTATTTTGTGCCCCAGAGCTTACTGGATGAGGTGAAGCCCTGCTGAACTCCCTCATCCAATCATGTGTAAGTAAAAATGTGATTGGATGTTCTTTGCAAAGTAAAAATTCACAGTATTCACTAAGCTTTGGGACAACTTCCCTTGCAACTTGAAGAGTCTATTTGCCTTTAGTAAATCAACTAATTTGTCTCTATCGTTCACTCATGACTTCACCTGCAGGTCAGCTTTTGAATAACCGCTTATTTGTTCAAGTATAATAAGGCCTCAGTCTTTATTCTCTTCTACCCCCATTGTGGTCTCATAGACACTCTTTTGAATTCTGTTGGGCAGTGCATCGAAAAGTTTTTGTTCTTATATTTACATGTATTGATTTATGCTAGCAGCACAACACTTTCATTTGCTTTAATACATCCAAAGAGTCTGTGCTTGTGCTCATTTTGCATACCTGTCAGAGATTGGTGCCAGGCTCCTACTGATTCATGTACCTAAGTTGGAGTATCCATACTGGACACTCTTTCCTCAAATGGCTAACAGAGTTTTGTGAAGGGGGAAGCCTGAAGGAGATCTGAGAGGCCAGCTTCCCTTCAGGTCCGCCTTACTTTTGATTGACAGCACATAGCAGTGGGTGGATCCATGTCTGATATTGGGTTAGCACAGTTAGCACATCTGTCTGGCGGAACTAGAGTTGCCGGTTCAAATCCCACCCATGGCACTACCTGCCTGGAATTTGCATGTTCTCCCTGTGCCTGCATGGGTTTCCTCCGGGTACTCCGTTTTTCCCCCACACTCCAAAAACATGCTGGTAGGTTAATTGGATCCTGTCTAAATTGGTCCTAGTACGTGTATGTAGGAATGTGAGTTAGAGACCTTAGATTGTACGCTCCTTGAGGGTTAGGGACTGATGTGAATGTACAATATATATGTAAATTAATGACACAATATAAGTAACTGTAATAAATAATAAGTGAATATTAAGTCCAGCAGTGGCTTTCGAATCCACCCACTGCCATGAGCTGTCAATCAGAGGTAAGGAGGACCTGATGGGGAACTAGTCTCTCAGTTCCCCTTCAGGCTCTACCAACCCAGTGACATCACCACTATCCTGGCACCTTTGCTTATGTTTAGCTTTTGACTGGGGTATCTCCTGGCCGACAGCTGAATGGGGTCAGAGATACAGCACTGTGCTGGAAGCTGTCACATACACGACAGCTTCCTAGCACAGCCATGACCCACTCTGAGTACTCCTCCGTATTCTAGCTCAAAGCTGGCCTTAATTACTGCCAGTTTCCTCATCTGCAAACTGGCAATAATTCTGCAAGATTCAGTTGCTGTCATAGCCACAGGTTCTTTACGGGGCCGTAGTTAGGACTACCTGACTTTGCTGCCGATAGTGCTACTAAAACTAGAACAATTGCTTGCCAGAGTTAGGTACAGGTAGTTATAAAGAGAGAAAAAAAAACACAAAAATGTGTTTTAAGCACTTTGTTGAATTTCTTTGAAGGTGTTTTTGATAGGCTTCTGCCAACAACTAGATTTCTCTAGAAGCTTTAGAGAAATATTGGCATTAATGGTTCAGTGCTCGCTATTATACAGCATTTGGCATTTGTAGAGTGCTTGGAAGAGGAACCTCAGCTGGGAAGTCCTATAGAGTAAGGGAGCCCCAACACTTCATAACTGCTGCCATTAAAAGTAGCAGATACAACAGTACAATGGGCAGTTACAATGTAAATCAGTCAACAATTACAGTAGGCATATATAGTACAAGAAAAAGAACCTGCTAAACAGCAGTGGTGTAGGAGAAACAGCCTACTCCTAACTTACAACATATACAGTAAAAATCACACTAGTAAAATATTTCAACACCCTGCCTACACTCCTGCTAACCCAATGGATCCTTTTGGCTGGATGCTGCAACTCAATCGCTCATGCATGGGAAATCAAAAAGTGGTCTATTGTTAAACAGGAAATATGCTAACAAAAGAAGCTTTATGTAAGATGGCACCAGTGGCTGTGGATCAATGAGAGGAGCAAAATGCTTAATTGAGGAAAATGAACAAACCCAGAAGGTAAGTCTGTTATAATGTTGCATGTATTGCAAATTATTTCAGGTGCTTTCCCCCTCTCCACCATCTAGTTCTGCTTCTAATCACCCAACAACTGTTTGTACACAGAAAATGATCAAATATTAAAATGTTTAAGAATGAAACGCCAGGCATTTTTACAAAAATATATAATTTGTTTAGAGTGATGGTTTTGAAACTTATTTATTGCAGGAGATAGATTATAATGTAATCTTCATATATGCCGTATATTATTTTGCTACTTTAACACAAAATGGGCTTAATTCAAAAAGCTTTACACAAGAATAATCATTCTTTTAGTTACATGATTTTATATTTTAAATCTCATTGGACTTGAATGACAATTGCTTTTTTTTTTTTTTTAGAAAATGTATCCTTATCCTGGTGTGCTACAGTGCTAGCATTGTGAATTGAGACATATATCTGAGATGAGAGAATTTGTGTTGATGATGAATATAAATCTATTTAGATTACTTTACACAATACTTTACAAAGTACATTCAAAACTATTACATCAGTCCATTCCATCCAGCATGCTTACATGTCCTTATCATGGTCATGGAGTAGGTCAAGTTTTCATGGAAACCACTACCAATATAGCCGTCAGTATGTTTTATGGTCATGGAAGGAGAGGTGAACACCTGCTGAATTGTGGCATAAACACCTGGAGAAATACCAACTTAAAAGAAAAGTATGGCCAAATCTTTTTTGGCCATACTTCTCTTCTGGGTCGCATAAATGCACTTACTATTGCTCTCCTGTGATCCAGAATAAGCCAATAGCTGACTAAAGCCTGCTGTCAACTAACATCCAGAGCCACTCCAGGCTCTGAAAGGATCCCAACCAGGGGCAGACTGACAACTCATGGGGCCCCCGGGCAATAGGGGATCATGGGGCCCCTGTGTTCTTGCTCAAACTCAAAAAAGCCTATGAAAAAGGTACCAGGGGCATCTCATGGGGCCCCCTACTGACCCCGGGCCCTCGGGCAGTGCCCGAGTTTCCAAATGGTCAGTCCGCCCCTGACCTTAACCATATTGTCTGGATCCTCACAGATGCTTGTTCAACATCAGTGTGCCAATAGGAGTCGGAGCCAGCTGTGCCCACCCCCTTCCCAACCCAGAACTCCAGTGGGTGCTGAAAGGGCAGAGCAGAGAGTGGCGACTGACAGTCATCACTCTTAGCTCTGAGCAGACAGAGAACTGAGTGATCAGTGGTCATGTGATTGATCAGTTCCCTGGCTTAGAGCTGATAAAGGACAGCTGCAGCACAGAGTTGAATATGGATGTTTGTCGTTTTCTATTTCCATACTCCTATTTTAATGCAATTATTGTCCTTGGTTAAAATTGAACTCAGGGTGACGAGGCCACAGTGTTGTCCTAAGCTACAATAAATTCCTTTTGCTTGGATTTTTTTTTATAGAGATTATCTTTGTGTTAAATAACTTTTTGTTACATGTGTAACCTATATGCTAATAAGATTTGAGGTTACAATTCATTCTAGTGCTATCCAAAAAAAAAACAAACAAACTATGGAGTTGGGCTGTAAACTGCCATTTTACACACCTTCCTATTGGTATCTTGTATTTTTCACCTACATAAGATGTTTATTGAACGTGTAGCTTCATGCTGTCATTTGGTTGCCTCTCTGGACAGTCCATAGTAGAGTAAATCTTCACATTCCTTTGTCACCAATTTTTGTTTGTGTTGAAACACGAGGCATGTGGCATGGCACTACACACATTAATGCATGACCTCTGTCTTTAGTCTAAGACCTGACAGTTTCTGTAAAGAAACTACATATCCCACAACCCCTGGGTCTCTCCATCTAACCTTGGTGCAGGTGCAGTAATTACACTCACCGGCCACTTTATTAGGTACACCTTGCTAGTACCAGGTTCAAACTCTTTTTGCATTCAGAACTGCATTAATTCTTCAAGGAATAGATTCAACAAGTTGTTGGAAACATTCCTCAGAGATTTTGGTCCATACTGACATGAGTTGCTGTTGTCTTTCTATCATCTCGAACCAGTCTGCCCATTCTCCTTGGACCTCTGACATTAACAAGGCATTTTCGTCCACAAAACGGCTGCTCACTGGATATTTTCTATTTTTTGGAACATTCTCTGTAAACCCTAGAGATAGCTGAGCATGAGAATCCCAGTAGATCAGCAGTGTTTGAAATACTCAGACCAGCCCTTCTGGTACCAACAACCATGCCATGTTCAAAGTCACTTAAATCTCCTTTCTTCCCCATTCTGATGAGCAGTTTGAACATCAGCAAGTCATCTTCACCATGTCTAGACTTCTAAATGCATTGAGTTGCTACCATGTGACTGGCTGATTAGCAATTTGTGTTACCAAGCAATTGAACAGGTGTACCTAATAAAGTGGGTGAGTGTATATATGACACAGGCAAGTATGCTGAGCAATAAAGGGAAGAGATGTGTTTTCATCACTTTAGCACTCCCACATTTGAAAATGTTGAGAAATGGCGAGGCATTAATTGGATGCTGTGTAATCTAGAACAAGAAGTTGACTCCCTTTGTCAAATAGGGACAAGCTAGGTAAATGAATACATGGACATTGGGGAATCGATCAGGTATAACACTACAAACTGCAACCACAACATGTGAGCCCATCATTACAAGATAAGGAAAACAACATAGGGAATATAACTACATTAATGTATAGTTAAAACAAAAAATTTGAAAGTGTACAATGGATTTAAAATGGTTAAAAAGTATAACCACAATGGTGAGGGCAGGTGTGGTGCATGTGCGAGTCTTGGCTATGCAGCCTAACAAAAGTTCACGTGTATTGTAAACCCCTATGACAATTCATATTGCACAGTTGTATAAATTTAGTTGCCTCATAATACTTATAATATTTTTAGAAAGACTAGGTGTGATTTTCACTTCTGCCGAGACACACCAGACTCAAAACTGTACAAAATGTCTTTTTTCAGACACTTCACTGATTTGTATCCCAAGCCAGTTTTGGGTTGGAATAAGTATAGCTCTGCCCCAAATAATGCAGGAAACTGCACCAGTGCCTATTTGCATTGCTCACTGCTAGATTCCTCCCATCAATCCCGGATTGGGCGAGACTTTCCCGCATTGTCAGCTTTGTCCCATGGTCCCGGAGTACAGGGGCTTTGTTCCACACTACTCTTATCTATTCTTTATATGCTAACTTCCAGCCAAGCACAACCTGCAGCAGTGTGGACAGTGTGTACATCTAGCACAGCCAGGGATTGGCAGGCAAGCCAGCAGAGCTTACAGCCGCAAGGAGAGAGAGCATGCAGCTGTCAACTCCAACCTGTGATGTCGGGGATGGGCGGGGCTGATATGCGTTTCAGGGGCTCTGCCCCCTTTGTCAAGCAAGCACTGTATAGTCAAGCTGCCAGCATTTGTACATTGCCGGCCAGGGAAGATGGTGACAAGCAGCAGGACCAATTGGAACTATTGCATGTACACCTGCAGTGGTGTATAACAATCCTGATTTATACGCCGCTGCAGATGCAGTAGTTCCAATTGGTCCTGCCTCTTGTCACCTTTTTCCCGGTTGGCAATGTATAAATGCTAGCTGTTTCCCTATGGATGGATTGATTTTAAAAGGGGGCGGAGCCCCTGAAACTCATATTAGCCCTGCCCATCCCTGACATCACAGGTTGGACAACTGCACACTCACTCATTGCAGCCATACCCCTGCCAGCTTGTTTGCCAATCCCTGGCTGTGCTGGATGTTCACACTGCTCAGCTGCACTCATTTGTTATCCATCTGATGCCTGAATTCTTGGCTTGGCTTATGTATGCAGTTAATCAAGATTTTAGAATGTAAGTGTATATCTAATTGGTGTCTTTGTGGTTTAAGTAACTTCTGAACCTTCCACTCTGTACATATCGCATTCCTGAATCCTGAACTCTGTACGAAATGCACTTCTGAATCCTGCACTCTGTATATATCGCATTCCTGAATCCTAAACTCTGTACGAAACGCACTCCTGAATCCTGCACTCTGTACGAAACGCACTCCTGAATCCTGCACTCTGTACGAAATGCACTTCTGAATCCTGCACTCTGTACATATCGCATTCCTGAATCCTGCACTCTGTACGAAACACACTCCTGAATCCTGCACTCTGTACGAAACACACTCCTGAATCCTGCACTCTGTACTAAACGCACTCCTGAATCCTGCACTCTGTACGAAACGCACTCCTGAATCCTGCACTCTGTACGAAATGCACTCCTGAATCCTGCACTCTGTACGAAACGCACTCCTGAATCCTGCACTCTGTACGAAACGCACTCCTGAATCCTGCACTCTGCACGAAACACACTCCTGAATCCTGCACTCTGTACGAAACGCACTCCTGAATCCTGCACTCTGTACGAAACGCACTCCTGAATCCTGCACTCTGCACGAAACACACTCCTGAATCCTGCACTCTGTACGAAACGCACTCCTGAATTCTGCACTCTGTATAAAATGCACTCCTGAATCCTGCACTCTGTGCATAATGCATTCCTGAATCCTTCCACACTTTGTGTAATGCACTCTTTCACAGTTTGTGCAAAACCGTTTGTAATCAAAGCTTTTTTTAAAATGATTGTGCTGGGTAGTATGTCTGTGAGACTCTTGCTTCTGACACTGCAATCAAAACATATTTTATTCGTACAAGGTTTTGTTTAACCACACCCCCTAGCCCCCCCACCCCCACTGTTAAGCATTTGACCACACCCATTTTTATCATGGTGTGCTGTGCACCCCACAGGTCACTTCCTCCCTCAAGTATCCCTCATTCTGAAGTTCAAAAGTTGGGAGGTATGCTGTCAATATGGCATGATGGTTGAGGCTTTGTTTCAAATATTTATTGAGTTAATCTGTGTCAACTTCTGCTGTACATCTATTGAAATGCCAACTTTGTTAAGGTATGGCAAGTTTTACATGTATATCCCTGAAGGCTGATAATAGCTCTTTTATATACAAGGTGGCCCCAGGATACAACAATGTCTGAAGCAAAGAGCAATGGCATCCAACAGAGATACTAAGGAATTTGTGTAGGATTTGCTTGTGCTCACAAGCTAAACCAATTAGTGAAACCAAAATGAGAGCAGCACTAAGCTCATGATTACCAGCAGAGCTTACTACATGTGACCAAATTCCTTCATTTATGTTCATTGATAAACTATATGATCAAATCACTGTCTGAATCATGGAGGAAATTCATTACAGCCATCAGCTGTTGCCCAGGTAGAGGTAGGTACAGCATACACATTGTTAATAGCAGCGTATTGTATGTTTTTTGTGTGATAATCTGATCAGTTTGTGTACAGTTTAAGGGAAATCCATACTGGAATAATACCAAGATAAATGGAACTCTAGAAAACTTTTTCTAACTTTAAAATTAAACTTTTTAATTTTAGGTAGAGGAAGTGTTAGAAGTTTTGTTCCATACCCACACTGCCTTCCTTGCTTGGTCACCCAGGCTGCATGCCTGGTAGGGGTCTGAGTAGAATTTTAAGGGGAACACCATGCTATTTTCATCTCCCCCTCCCTTTTTTGGGGGGGGGTTACATTGAAACAGCAGTAGGTTAGATTGGGGTGCTACTGTATGTAATCGAAGCTCATTTTAAAAGAAGAAAATAAATTCCACAACCATTTTTGGACAAGAGTACGCTGTCACTGAGATTGCCCATGAAAATCTTACTGAACTGTAACACCATGTACAACTTTAAAGCTGTCCCCAACCATGTGTTTGAAAAGATTTGTGTGTTTTCAGTGTTACCCTCTAAGTGGCATGAAAAGACTTTCTCCCCACTGTATAGTAGTACAGTATTTTTAAAACCATTAAAGTATATGTAAACACTCACAGTTGTGTTCAAAATAATAGCAGTCAGACATCACTAACCTGATCAATCACTGTTTTTGGTAGAAATGATATTTCTACATGGCAAATAATTTACTAGCAGGTGTAGTGGAGTAATAGAAATCCAACAGACCCAACAGTCATGACATGCATGCTGCTGATTCTGTGTAATTAAATCACTAATTGAAAGGGGCATGTTCAAAATAATAGCAGTGTGGAGTTCTATTAGTGAGGTCATTCATTCTTTGAAAAACAGGTGGCAATTATTGCCCCTATTTAAGGAAGGAAGGCAGCAAATGTTGTACATGCTGGTTACAGTGCATTTCTCTCTGAAATTCTGAGGAAAATGGGTCGTTCCAGACATTGTTCAGAAGAACAGCGTACCTTGATTAAAAAGTTGATTGGAGAGGGGGAAACATATAAAGAAGTGCAGAAAATGATAGGCTGCTCAGCTAAAATGATCGCAAATGCTTTAAAATGGCAACCAAAACCTGAAAGATGTGGAAGAAACCAAAAAACTACCATTCGGGATGGATAGAAGAATAGCCAACATGGCAAGGACTCAGCCAACAATGAGCTCCAGGAAGATCAAAGAAGGTCTAAAGTTACCTGTGAGTACTGTTACAATTAGAAGACGCCTATGTGAAGCCAAGCTATCTGCAAGAAGCCCCCGCAAAGTCCCACTGTTGAAAAAAAGACATGCTGAAGAGGTTACAATTTGCCAAAGAGCACATTGACTGGCCTAAAGAGAAATGGCGTAACATTTTGTGGACTGATGAAAGTAAGATTGTTCTTTTTGGGTCTAGTGGCCGGAGACAGTTTGGCAGACGACCCCCAAACACTGAATTCAAGCCACAGTACACTGTGAAGACAGGGAAGCATGGTTGCGCAAGCATCATGATATGGGGATGTTTCTCATACTACGGTGTTGGGCCTATTTATCGCATACCAGGGATCATGGATCAGTTTGAATACATCAGAATACTTGAAGAGGTCATGCTGCCTTATGCTGAAGAGGAAATGGGTGTTCCAACAAGACAACGACCCCAAACACACCAGTAAATGTGCAACATCTTGGTTCCAGACCAACAAGATTGACATTATGGAGTGGCCAGCCCAATCCCCGGATATTAATCCAATAGAAACCTTGTGGGGTGACATCAAAAATGCAGTTTCTGAGGCAAAACCAAGAAATAGAGAAGAACTGTGGAATGTAGTCCAATCATCCTGGGCTGGAATACCTGTTCACAGGTGCCAGAAGTTGGTTGACTCCATGCAACACAGATGTACAGCAGTTCTCAGAAACAGTGCTTATACAACTAAATATTCATTAGGTGATTCAAAGGAAAGCAAAATCTTCAAACATTTTTCAGTTTATATAGTGAATGTTTGAGTTTGTAAAGAATACAAACACTGCTATTTTTTTGAACAGTCTAATATTCACTTTTCTTCCATTTTTTTAGAGGAACAACACAAATTTGATATATTTTTCTTCATGTTTTGATTTGGAAATAAAAGCTATTAGAAGGATTTTGAGCTTTATTCACTTTTTTGAACACACTGCTATTATTTTGAACACAACTGTATGTAAGACAATCCATTCAGTTTAAAGTAGAAATGACAGGGAAAACCTTTGTGTATAGATGTAAAAAAAACACTTTTTTCCCTATGTTTTATAGGTAAGCACATCCCTATGTAAGGCTCCATTCACATCTGAGCGTAGTGGTTTTTGTGTTATTTTTAACGCATATCTTACCACGATTTTTGTGCATTTTTTTCATACAGCATTTTTTAGCCATTTTTGAGTTTTAGCGTTTTTTATTAGCCAATAGAGAAAAATATAATTTGATGCATCAGTTGTAGCTGTTTTTCTGCTTTTTTAGCTTTTCCGTCAGCTTTTATTTCTTTTATTATTATTCTTTATTTATTTTTTTTGTTAGGGTAAGGAGTTAGAGCTAAGGTTAGGTTAGTGTTTATCGTTCGGGTTGGGATTAATATTTTATTATCTTATAATTTACTTATAATCATATTATTATTATTATATTTTTTTGTTCTGGTTTGGGTGTTTATTATTTTATAATTACTTTTATTATTATTAATTATTATTTATTAAATTTGTTTAGGGTTAGGGGGTGTGGTTATTTATTTATCATGATATTTTCTTTGTATATTTATTTTACATTTATTTATTTATTCGTATATTATTACATTTTTTTTAGATTTTTAATTTTAGCAAAGAATCACACGTGCAGAAAGACATGCAAGAGCGTGGAAAAATGCACCAATCACGCGTTTCTATTCATTTCTATGGGAATAAAAAGCCCAAAATGTGCAAATCTGCCCAATTTGAGCTACAAAAAAAAGCTCCAGAACTTGTTTCAGCTCCAGGCAACTTGGAGTGGAGATGTTAATCAACTTCATTGAGAATAATTGATATTTTCTCTTCAAGTGTTTTGTAGCTACAAGCATTGAACTATAAAACACTCACATTTGAATGGGACCTAAGACCTGGGGGGGGGGGGGGAGAGAAGCAGCAGTACACTGATCTTCCCTGTGAAAGGCTGCTGTGTGAGGGGGGGGGGGGTCAGGACAAGTCTGATCATTGTGGAAGAGCACTCTAAGTGTTCCCAGTATATCTAGAGAACTGACCATGGTGTGTTCTCCTGCTTAGTGTGGTCAGTTTTTTTTAAAAATAAGAAAGCAGGGGGACTGGCAGGAACACCAGGGATTTCACATTAAAGAAGAAATACAAAGAAAAAATTATACTTTCTCATACAAGTACTTGGTACAACAAGCACATACCAGGAATATGAAATGTTGGGTTTACATATTCTTTAACCTTGAAAATGGATTTGTCTCCCATAGACTTCAGTGGGGTTTGGGGTTCATGGACCTCTCATGAACTGGACCTGAGCAGATTCACTTATTTATGACATTATGAAAATGCCCTAGGACAGGACATGTGTTATAGGCAGGATCAATAAATGAAATTAAGTGGAAACAAGCTTAAAAAAAGAAAACTAATACAACCAAGAAATCTAAGTACTAACAAAGCTTCAAAATATTACACTTACATTACATTTTATTGTTTGATTGTTTAGCTATGCTTTACAATTTATGGAAAGTCCAAACATTTTTGTTGATATATTAGTAGGGAAGGGTTAAAACCCCTATTGAATTTTTTTTTTTTGCTTCATGTATGTTGCTAGGAAGAGTTCTCTGCACTCCAAAGTGAACAAAATTCCCTTCCAGGTGTCCCAGTTGGAGGATTTTCCCTCACCTCTTGCTCTAGTGACAAAAATGTTGGATTTTGCATCATTTCCTATCCTTGCAAAAGTGATCATCAAGACAAATAGAGGGCAAAATGGCAACACAGGCAGCAATAAAAGCCAGCCAGAGGCTCCAACTAATGACGGGCAAATGTGCTTGGGCTTCATTCACAGTTTTTTAAATTGGGAACTTCAATTTGAACCTCAAGCCAATGAGGAGCAAATCTTGAAAATGGATTCTAGCCATTTTCAAGGCTAAACACAGGGCACTAGGAGCTGGGAATGGCCTTAGGGAACATGTAGCAATGCAAAAATATCATTAATCGGTGGGAGCATTCTCCTTTTTATGGGACTTCAAGGGTGACATTAGTAAAACACCAATCCGTTCAATTACATACTAAGGAGATGCCTTTAAGATGTACAGTATGTGGTGATGCAGGACAGTACGATTCTCATTGACGTGTGACCAGGGGCAGACTGACAACTCATGGGGCCCCCGGGCAATAGAAAATCATGGGGCCCCTGTGTCCTTGCCCAGACTCAAAAAAGCCTATGAAAAAGGTACCAGGGGCATCTCATGGGGCCCCCTACTGACCCCGGGCCCTCGGGCAGTGCCCGAGTTTCAAAATGGTCAGTCCGCCCCTGCATGTGACACTGCATGTTGTCATTACATAATAATTCCACATGTAATACATGTACAATACACAATAATCTTGAAACTATTGCTTGGCTTTAATATACAGCAGCATTAGCAGAACCTCAATCTGATTTATTTTCATAAGTAGGAAAAAAAGCTTTTTCAGGTAGTTGTGAATGTGACACCTGATTTCTCTAACCAACTGTAATCCACCAGGGATTAACAGGCAACCACAACAGATATAAAAGCTATAGGAAATTGTACTCTTCAAAAAAATAATGCTTAAGCCCTCATTTTTGTACAAACTGGCCGTGACACAATGGTTTGATAACATAGTTGATATGCTTCTTTTTTTATCAGCATACCACACTGCATTCTCTTAAACATTTAATAAAAATGTCAAAAGTGATTGTACCAAAACACTTTAAAATCACAACCCTATATCCCCCCCCCCCCCCAACCCTCATATTCCAAAAGCATTCAAACTATGTACTTCAGGTTTGTGTTTGGTAGAATTTTACTAGCTTCAGTACTTGAATATTCAAAAAACTGAACTATTTCTGCAGTGTGGGTCTTTTTTAAAGTGGAACTTTAGATAGTACATAGAAAATGGACAAACTGTCAGGATTTATAATGCAGAAGAGACATGCTTTATCTCTTCTGCCTGTCCATTCCTGTACAATGAGCTGCGCACCTGTAGCTCACTGTACAAATTTGCCAATACTAAAGGCGACGGAACTCCCACCGACTCACGAGAGTGACGACATCCCGCCCAGCCAATGAGAGCATCTGGTGTTCAATACTTGGAAGCTGGCTGCTCAAAAATGTCATTGGCCGGTGGGGAGCTTCAGGACGTTGCATCAATAGAGCGGAGGCGAGTATAGTACCATTTTAGAGTATCGGCTTCCAGCATGCTACCATGCAACCATGCAGCATCTCAGCCGTGGTAAAAATGCCACATGCTTAAGCAACCACAGAACTATGCACCAAATAGTTGGGTGGGGGAAAAACACAAGATCTTGAATCAAAATAAGGACTCCAAAACTATGCCAAATAATGTCATAAAAGAAAAATCCTGTTAGCCCCTAGAAGACACCTTTTTGATGATGAAACGCATCGAGAGGAGCCTCCCTCTGACGTTATCACACTGTCGGCCATCTTGAAAATGGTTCTTTTGAATGCTTTACAGCACTCTATAGTTTGTAAGTAGGATTTTATTTTGTGCAAATAAAGGATTGTCAAACTTACTGCACTATGAGAGGCATGTTTTTTCTTTTATGACTGTCAGGGTCCTGTCAACGGCAAGAGTTCTGGAAGATCTAGCGTTTCTGCCAATACTCTACATGGCTGCAGAAGGACACATCAGCCTCAGTCTGGTGCCAGACGGTCTTTATAAGGAGGCTCATCACTTCCTCTGGTTGCTGGATGATCTCTAGCTCCCCGTGGTTTGTTCCTGTGACTTCCTGTTTCCGACCCGGCTTGTACTTGGACCTGCCTGCTCTACTGAACCCCTGATCTGACCTCGGCTTGGCTAAAGGATACTCTCTCTCGCTCCTCCGTGTATGACCTCGGCTATCTGTTCTGTTCCCCACCCGGTACCTGACCTTGGCTCGAACTAACTAACCAACAAACATCCAAATCCCGGAAGGCTTGCATACCACGCACAGGCGTCTCCGTGCACCAACTGTGCTTTTGAGTGGACCACCAACCAGCACTCCTACAGGCGACCTGTGCAACTTTGGGCCTGACTCCCGCTGTCCCACTCTCAGGGGAGTCTGTAACTTAGCCGCAAGGGAAGCCCTCTCTCCATTGGCCTCCAGCACCAGGTACGTGATAATGACATTATTTGGCATCGTTTTGTAGTCCTTATATTGATTCAAGAGGCTTAGGATATTCCTGATTTGGGCATGGCATGGAGAACTGGATGATGTCCTATATTGCAATGCTGGCTGAGACCCCCTATAGTTATGGGGTCTAGGTTTCTTGTAAGCCTCCATTCCTTTATTTGGTGCTGGTGCACATTTTGGTGAATATTTTGAGTATTAGAATCTACAACATCAATATTATATTCCCAGTGCTGAAATACGGCTTCACTATTGGTCATGAAACTTTATATCCATACGGACTGTATTGCACGTTCGTGTGGACTATAAGTCACTGTTTTGTTTTCTGCTGATTTGATCACATGTATGAGGGACTTCATAGAGTATATGTTTGACAAGTGAAGTTTATAATATTATAATGCATAGCACAATATTTCATTTAATAAGGTTTTTGAAGAGAGGATATCCTCTTTAATATTTTCAGCTTTGTATGATAGAGGTACTGGGAATTTGCGCAGATTGATCTGTCTACTTTATTATTTGTAGTTGTTCCTCATAACTGAGGTCCTCCAATTATGAATGAATGTATTGAGTGCTGCTCAACCTAACTGAGGAAACCAGGAGAAGTTGGGACTGGTCTGAGGCTGAGCAAAAATGTGAGAACTGCATACAGTCTGGAACTGTGGGAAACAGACAGGGTCACAAACCTTAACCACTTTAAGTCCGGACCGGACTGACAGCTCATGGGGTCCCCGGGCAATAGGGGATCATGGGGCCTCTGTGTCCTCGCCCATACTCAAACCACACCCAAAAAAAGCCTATGAAAGGCACCAGGGGCATCTCATTGGGCCCCCTATTGACCCCGGGCACTCGGGCTATGCCCGAGTTCCCAAATGGTCAGTCCGCCCCTCGTCTGGACACTTTCACCCCCTTCCTGTCCAGGCCGATTTTCAGCTTTGAGTGCTATCACACTTTGAATGACATGTGCGCAGTAATGCAACACTTTACCCATATGAATTTTTTTTCCTCCATATCTTTACTTAAAATTTAATAAATATCACTGACTTAGAAAAAGTAATTTAACCCCTTAGTGACTAAGGGTAATACAAATCTTATTGCTTGAACGTAATTTTGCAACTTTGACAAGTGTAAAATCGTACATATCATTGCAACTACTTTGTGCATCTAGGTGGATTATACCTTGTTATTTTGGTGGTAAATGGTAACAGATATCTCCTGATTTTTTTTTTTTTTATCAAAGGAAAACTGGCCCAAAATAGTAAAAAAATATATATATATTTTTTAAATTTAGCTGTTTATTTATTGCTACTACCATAACCTACCACCAAAGAACAACTCAAAATATATTTTCCTGCCCCTGATGATTGCAGCGATGCCACATATGTGTGTGTAATTTGCTGTTTGTACCCATAGTAAGGCCCAAAAACTATTCTGTTATCCTACCTAAGACATACTGACACTAATACTAATTTTAAAAATGATTTAAAAAAAAAAATCCTGCCCAAAATTTTCTGATCCTGACCTTTTGACCCTTATTTGATCCTAACACTAACCCTAGCACTGATCTAGCTCTAACCTTGATCCTATGTATTTTTTCTTTATTTTTTATTATTACTATCCTTTTTTTTTTTCTTTTTTTTTCTCTACACATTTGTGAAAAAAACCACAGAGGCAGGCTGTACAGTGACTGATCACTGTTATAGCCGATCAGAGGCTATCACAGCGATAAGTGACCTGTAACTCGGAGTCCTGGGTCCCGATCATTAGCATGGGATCCGGGGCTCCCGGGAACAGCCTGGCCTTTGTGCTGTGTGAAGCGCTCCCAGCATAAAGAAAGATATGCATATATGCAGCCCCACTTAAAAAGCCCAGTTCTATGGGGCCACATATATGTGTAAGGTCGTCATGAAGCGGTCAAAGTGTTTACCACTGTTACATGCAAACTTACTTAAAGGGCAACTCCACTTTCATGGAAAAAATATAGCTTATATACAACTAAGTCATTGTGTAATTATAGGCTTTTAAAATGGCATTTTCATTTCAATATGCAGTGTTGTAATTTTCTGTAAAATTCAATGCAATGTGGCAAACTGGAGGTGGTCTGAAGACTGTTACAGAATTTATCCAAAAATAACATTTCCTGCTTGTGTGTGAAGAGCTCTGTACTAAGATACAAATCAGGTTTTAGGCATCTGCTGCAACATAAATGTCATATTTAGTGAGATACACTCTAAGGGTTAACTACTTCTCCAGGGATGTAAAAACTGCAACTGTTCATCAGAACACTGAAAGTGCATCAGCTGATAATAATGAACCAGTCACTCCCATTCGGAATCACTCTACACCTGACATTGTCAAACTAAAAGCATTTCCTTCCGAGCAGAAATCGTTAGGAATCTGCAATAAAGTTTGTTAAACTGTACATTGATCACCCGGACGTTAGTAACTCTTTAACCCCTTGACGCCGGCGTCACACAAATATTTGGCCTCACAGAACTGTGCCTTTTTCTGTGGGGCTGCATATTTGCATATCTGTCTTTCTGCCGGGAGCATGCCTCACTGCGGACTTGCAGCGCAAAGACCGCGGTGTCACTGAGAGCCCTGTGTCCCGCTCTAACGATCGGGACCTGGGACTCCCGATTCCGGGTCATATGATCTCTGTGATAGCCTCTGATTGGCTATCACAGTGATCAGTCACTGTTCAGCCCGGCCCCCTTGTTTTTTTTCTCTCTCTATGAATGGAGAAGAGAGATACATTGTATCTCTCTAACTCCTGGCATAGAGAGAAAAAAAAATGCTTGTACAAAAAAAAAAAGATAAATAAATATTAAAAAATAAAAGAAAAAAATACCTAGATTAAGGTTTGATCTAGTTCAGTGCCAGGGTTATTGTTTGAGTCAAGGTCAGGGTCAAAGATCAAGGTAAAAAGTTCAGGGTCAAAGGTCAGGATTTTTTTTTAAAAAATTAGTGTTCGTGTCAGTGTCTTTTAGGTAAAAAAAAAAGACAAAAACAAAATGCGCACTATTGTTTCTGGGCTGTACTATGGGTGAAAACAACAAATAACATACACATATATGGTATCACTGGATCGTCAAGAGCTGGAGAATTTATTTTGGGTTGTTCTTTGCTGGTAGGTTATGGTGGTAACAAGAAACAAACAGCTAAATAAAAATATTTTTTTTTTACTATTTTGGGCCAGTTTTCCTTTGATAATAAAAAAAAATCAGGAGATGTCCATTACCATTTACCACCAAATGGAAGCCCAATTTGTCCTAAAAAAAATGCGGTATAAGTCACCTGGATGTACAAAATAGTTGTGATGATATGTACGGTTTTACTAACACATGTCAATGTTGTAAAATTGTGCTTAGGCATTTAGATATGTTTTGAAGGGGTTAAACTGCAATAGATCTGTGGGGTTTCTTGCCTGAACGTTCTTGTTTCAGATCTCTTCACCTTTTAATCAGCAAAGCAACCCCAAATCATAAGATTTCTACCACCATGCTTCACAGTTGGTATAATGTTTCTCTCTTGGAATGCTGTCTTCAGTGTGTGCCAAACATGTCTACTGTTACTGTGGACAAACAACTCTATCCTTGATTTTTCATGCCACAACGCAGTTTTAGAAGGCCTGGCCTTTGCCTATATGTCCAAATACAAACTGTAGTCTTGCTCCAATATTGCCAGTCAGGATAAATTGGTGCAACCTCTTTCAGATCACAGGTGCATGTATTTTGAAAACAACTGTTGCAAAAGTTACCTAAAAACCCCACAGTGATATTTTGGGGTTCTTGGAGACTTCTTTTTAAGATCAAACAATTAGCTCATGGGCTGAGTGTAGGCCTGCCAATCCTGGACACATTTTCCGATGTCTGAAATCTATTCCACGTATAGATTATTTTTCATACAGTGAAATGCTTGCTTTCAAGTTGTAGACTGTTTTCCTAATTTTGCAATTTTTTAAAATTCTTAGCCAGGCTTATAGACATCCACAACCTTCTTTCTGAGAACCTTAGAGAGTTTTTTGGCATGATGATGCTAGTGTGTCTAGTTGTGAATGGTCACAGCGATCACATGCACAGGCTGGACTATGCACAGCCCATCTGTGTCATGTGATTAGCCATGGCCAATCACAGCTCATCACAACAAAAAACCTGAATGAATCAATTTCATTCAGTTAAATGCTTGCTTATAGCAAAGAAATTATTTGCTAGAAACAAATTGTGTAAAAAAAAAAAAAATGCTGATCACTTCCCCAAAGTAGTACAGTGTTACTATGGTAACATTATACTACTTTGGTCATAGTGTAATATGAAAAAAATCATAAAAAAGAGAAACATTTAATAAAAAATAAAAATAATACAATTAAAAAAAATAATAATTATCCATTGTTTTTTTTTTTCATACTGTCACCAGTCAGTGTCCCTGATCACCACCACACCAGTTATATGATGACGCTGTACTGCACTGGTAACAGTATGTAAAAAAAAAATTGTGAAAATTGTTTTAATTTCTTCATTTTCCAAACAATTATGACAAAAAAATGACAACTTCAAAAAACTCGCCATGCCTCTTATGAAACGTACTGTCTACTTTGCAAAAAGTAGTCATTTAGGGGATATCTGTACTGTTCTGACATTTTTGGGCCTCAAGAAATTAGATTGGTTGTCAGTACTTCAGGATTGATCAATATTCAGATCTATACCATAGTTTGTGAACTCTATAACTTTCCTACAAACTAAATAATAAATACTGATTTGGGTTATTTTCACCAAAGACATGTAGCAGAATATATATTGGCCTAAATTTATTAAGAACAATTATTTATTTGCAAACTTTTATAACAGAAAAAAAGAAAAATGTGGGGGTTTTTTCCAAAAATTTCAGTCTTTTTTTTGTTTATTTAGCAAAAAATAAAAACCCCAGTGGTGATTAAATACCACCAAAAGAAAGCTCTATTTGTGTGAACAAAATGATAAAAATTTTAGTTTGGGTACAGTGTTGCATGACCGCGCAATTGTTATTCAAAGTGTGAGAGCGCTGAAACCTGAAAATTGGCCTGGGCAGGAAGGGGTAAAAGTGCCTAGTATGGAAGTGGTTAAACCAGGGGTAGGCAACCTGCTGCTCTCCAGCTGTTGCAGGACTACAAGTTCCATAATGCCTCTGCAAGTCATAGCTGTAACTGTCAGTTTTGTAATGTTGCAATGCCTCATGGGAAATGTAGTTCCACAACAGCTAGAGAGCCGCAGGTTGCCTACCCCTGGGTTAAACTGACACTAAGGGCTCGTTCACATTTGACTTTATATCTAACTCTTGCCAAATGCCCCTATAGCGTTAGACAGGCGTTAGACAGGAGTTCGGGAAGTGTTTTTAACGCTCCTCAAATGCTCTCCAAATGCCCTATGTGCGGTTTTGAGGCGATTGATAGGCATTTGCCAAGTGTTAAAACCGCACCACAAACGCTTATAATGAAATTAAATGGTATTAACACTCCGCAAACGCCTCGCAACTGGCTCAGAACTGCGTCGCAAACGCCTGTCAGACGTTTAAGGAGCGACACCATAGACTTGAATGGAAGGCTTCAACTCCTCCTGACTGGACAAAAGGCGCCAGTTTTGCTGCGACACGACGCTAATGCTTCAGTGTGAACAGCACTGTGTTCTGCCATGTGCAGAATTAAAAACACTTCCCAAACGCCTGTCTGATGCCTGCTGTCAAAGCTAGTATGAACTGAGCCTAACATAGTAGTGCTGAAGTGACACTGTAAAGGGAGGACGAATGAACTCAACAGGAAGAGCAATTAATGAGTTAGGTAAAATATTTTGTAAAAACCTGTAATACATCATCACCATCATCATAATATTGAACAACTGAGAAAGAAAAGCCAATTAACACAAATCAACCAACACTGAGCAAAGACAGAAAAACAAATCTGGTACTTTGTTTTTTTTTTGTTTTTTTTTTAATAGAGCCAATATAATATAATATTTTCTATGCAGAAACACTGCAGAACCCATTGTGAAAGCTCACCTGATTTCAGATGTTATTTGTAAACATAGAAGCCAGCAAAGTAAGTCTTCCATTATCCACATCCTGTGTTGTGATTTGCATTGCATGATCTCATCAATCAAAGCCTCAGAGGAATAGAGTAATGGAAGAATTCCTCTGCAGGCGTCTATGTTTTTAAGCAATGTCAGCAATTTGGTGAGCTGTCACAGCGGGTCCTTCCTGATTGAGTTATGGATGGAACCCGTGGTCTAAATTAGGTGTACGTTTAAGCTGAGAATTTTTTTTTCTCCATTCAGATCTCTCAGAGAAAAAACTTCTCTGCAGCCTGTTTATGAAGTGGAGAACTTCTGTTCTCAGAGGGAGAATAGAAGTCTTTCCTCTGAAAATGGCTGAGATCTGTGTAGAAAGGGGAGGACTGCCTGTGATCTCGAAAGATATAGTGAGATTACAGAGCAGCCTAGTTCAAAAAGTGAAACCAAAGTTAAAAAGACCATGTAATTACATAAAAATACTAATCATTAGGCACTAGGGCTTTTTGCTAACATGTATTTTGGCCAGGGGCGGACTGACCATTTGGAAACTCGGGCACTGCCTGAGGGCCCGGGGTCAGTAGGGGGCCCCATGAGATGCCCCTGGTACCTTTTTTCATAGGCTTTTTTGAGTTTGGGCAAGGACACAGGGGCCCCATGATCCCCTATTGCCCGGGGGCCCCATGAGTTGTCAGTCCGCCCCTGATTTTGGCTTTTTTTTTAATCACACATTGTGGTGCATTCTTTAAATACATATTTTGGTCCTTTTTAACCACTTGCCCTCCAAGGGATTTACCCCCTTTCCTGACCAGGCTATTTTTTGAAATACAGTGCTGCATTACTTTAAGTGACAATTGCATGGTCATGCAACGTTGCAATGAAATTTATGTCCTTTTTTCCCACAAATAGAACTTTCTTTTGGTGGTATTCGATCACTTCTGCGGATTTAATTTTTTTGCGCTATAAACAAAAAGACCAACAATTTTGAAAATAAGAACCAATATTTTTAACTTTTTGCTATAAAACATATCCAATAAAAAAATGTAAAAAATTAAATTGCATCATAAATATAGGCCAAAATGTATTCTGCTACATGTCTTTGTTAAAAAAAAATCCCAATATGTGTAAATTAATTGGTTTACGTGAAAGATATAGCTTCTACAAATGGTGGTATATATACCAGAATTATTTTTTTTTACACTAGTAATGGCGGCGATCCGCAACATATAGCAGGACTTTGGGACTGCGGTGGGCATTCTGACACTGGGTGGGAACTGACTGACTGCCACTGACATCCCCAGTGACACTAATATAGTGATTAGTGCTAATAAAAAGCACTGACACTGTACTAATGACGCTGGGGAGGAAGGGGTTAACATCTGGGGCGATCAAAAGGTTAACTGTGTGCTGTCTTACCTGATGTGCTGTGTGTTTTTACTAGCAAGACATGCTGCTTTGTATTTCTCTGCTGTGCAGAGAAATACAAAGCACCATGTCCTTGCTGACAGGAGAAAGACATTTGTTGTTTACACACAGGCCTCTCCCCTGTCAGCATTCCTTGACGATCGCTGAGTGCCACCCGAGAATAGTCGGCCAGCACGCGCCCCCTACCCGGAAATGCAAATCACGTGTGTGTGTATGTATATGTGTGTATATGTATATGTGTGTGTGTGTGTATATATGTGTGATTTTGTGCAGCCCTGCTGCCCTGTAGTACTTCTACTATAGGGCAGCGAGCAAGTGGTTAATGCACATTTTAGTGTGTTTTTTTGTTTGTTTTTTTTTGCACGCAATTTGGTGCAGGTTTTTTTATTCTGCGTTTTGTCACTCTGCAAGTGTGTGCTTCGGTGCTTAATATAACATATGTTTACGCACAGGTTTTTTCTCACGTATTTTGGTGTTTCTTTTAACACATTTTGGAGCTTTTTAATGCACATTTTGGCATTTTTTTAATGTGCATTTTGGCAAAACTTGCATCTGCTAGCCACGTTTGGTGTGTCATTAACAAATTGCACCGCACGTGTGACATGCATTTTGCATGTGTTTCTGAAATGCACACAAAAACACATGTTTCTGCAGATTCCTGGAATGCACAGGTGTGATTGGGGTGTTAACAAGATGAGCCAAAATGCATGTAAAAAACCCCAAGCCAAAATGCATAATTAATAAAAAAGCGCCAAAATGTACATTTTAAAAAATGCACCAAAGTATTCATTAAAAAAGCAACAAAATGCCAAAATGTACCTTTTCAGGCAGAGTTTTTTTAACGTGTTTTGGCACTTTATATAGCGCATTTTCACATGAAGTAACATTAACAATGAATGGCACCCAGAAGCGCGTTGCGCTTTTTGCCACAACGTCAGTACGGTCGGGAATCGCAGACAATCATGTAATAAGTATATATATAAAATTTATATTAATAATAAATATATATATATATATATATAAAATTTATATCAATTTTTAACCCTCTATTGCTGATATATAGGAAGAAAAGAGTCTTCTTCTTCCTCACATAGCACCAGCTTCTCTCCCAGACTCTCCACTTCTTAGTTGGAGAATCTGGGATTGCCTGAATTGGGGTTACATGAACCGATACACATGAGAGCTCAGCCACAATCCTCAGAATCACAGCTCTTCTCTCTTTCATAAACAGACACCTTAAATGCTTAGGGATGAATGCTGTGAGGGAAGTTGAACCCCCTCATAACCCTCTCGTATCTACATCGGAGCAGGACCCCCGACCCGTAATGTTAAAACATTGCACCTAGGGCAGCTGCCCCCCTCCTTGCAGCCCTGACCAAACCTGAGAGATCTGAAGTTTAAATAAAACCAGTTCCACCTACATACTCCCTAAGGAAATTGTCATCATTGGCACCTAACTTGGAACACCTTATTTTAATTTAAAGGATTTGACATGCTGGGAAATATGGGGGTATAGATACTTTTTTTGTGAAAAACTTTCACTTAGATTATTAGAATGAATACAATATGTTGATTTTTTTTGTCATTTATTTAGGTATATCACTTTTTTATCTGCAGGCATAGGTTGAATGAAGAGCGAATGTTTGCCTGTTCACATACGATGAAATAGCCAACAATTTCCATTGGGTAAACACATAGCAAGTGCAGCGCTAAAGCAAATTCTTAAATAGATTTTTCCATATAACGAAAAGTCCAATCCAGAGCTATATATATATATATATATATTTAATCAGCCAAGACCCAACAGATGTCCAATAGGTGCCCAGGAAACCACCGAAAGAAGAAATCCTTTACCAACACCAGATGAAGATTACATTTATTTTCCATACCATCTGGTAAGGGACAGGGGGGTTGGTGAAGGATTTCTCCTTTTGGTGGTTTCCTGGTCACCTGTTGGATATCTGTTGGGTCTTGGTTGATTAACTTTTTATCTTTTATATAAAAAAAGCTCTGGATTGGACTTTTCATTATATGAAAAAATCGATTTAATAATTTGTTTTAGTGCTGCACTTCCTATGTATTCATGTTTATGAATTGTAACCTGCAACATCCGTATTTAACAATTCTCCGTCCAGCCCATGTACATAAACAGCTGGAAGGGAGCAGTGCAGGAGCAGGTGGCTGTTTATAAACGGCCTCCGCATTCACTGCCTGTGCGCGCTCCCTGGGAGTGCCTGCTGTGGAACATCGATCGCTGTACGGGAACTCTGAGGTCCCAATCATGTGATCACTGATTGGCCAATCAGTGATCACATGAATAGCAGTAAACAAGATGTCACTTCTGACATTGCTTACTACGTGTGAAATCTGCAAATGATCATAGAGGTCACATGATACAAGGCTATTCACAACAGCCTTGTACGATGTGACAAGCTGTGACCAATCACAGCTCTCACAGTATTTTTCAATGGCTGCAAGAATGCAGCCAGAGAGGAGGAGAAATTATTGCTTTTACAGCCTTTATGGGTGTAAAAGCAATCTGTGTAAAAAAAAAATAAAAAAATCTTCATGGTGACAGTATATTAAAAAACATAAATAATAATATAAAAAAAAAAAGTAAGAACATTTTTTGAAAAATCAAAAAAAGTAATTTGGGTTATTTATTTATTTTTTTTTACTAAAAAGATAGCTGAATACATTTTTGGCCAAGATTTATGAAGAAAGATTATTTATTTGCAAAATTTTATAAGAAAAACACTTTTTTTCAAAATGTTTGGACTTTTTCATTTATATAGCAAAACAATTTAAAACCCAATGCTGAATAAATACCACCAAAATAAAGTTTTATCTGTCTCAAAAAATGCTAAACAATTCATATGGGTACAGTGTTGCATTACCGTGCAATTGTCATTCAAAGTGTGACAGCACTGAAAGCTGAAAATTGGCCTGGACAGGAAGGGGGTGAAAGTGCCGAGACTTGAAGTGGTTAAAGGTGTGCTGTTATAATTGCTTGAACACAGTTTTGCAATCTCGACTTGATTGCGCACCATGGAAAAGATGAGGATGCTTCTTCGGCTTGTGTGAATTTGCTATGAATGGCAAAGACAAAGTATTGTAATGAGAAAGGTCAGGATGCAGTTTGTGTTTTTCTTTATTGATAACAAGGGTTAATATTCAATCACAGTCGCATACACAATAAATTGCTTTGTGTATCACATTATGCCGCATTGCAAAAACTGCAGACATAATCAGATAGAGGATAGTACAAGTGGTGCAAGCTTGTTTCCAATGATACCTTGTGTTTCTACCAGCAGATATGAGTTGTTTGTGAGTGCACATCATTCAAGTGACATTGCTGGCAGCCAATCAGCAGGGCTAATTCAATGACAGAGACAGAACGATGTATCTGTATGCGGCTCCTGGTCACTATGGAGACTGAGACATTTGGAGTTTATGCAGCTACCATAGAACTGTATTTTGACCATTTAGTTACCATATAAACACAGACCTATGCGGCATGCTGGCACGGAGCTCTTCTCACCATTACCCACAGCCGTTTTTATGTTAACCTTGATGGAAGACTCAGCCGAAGACAAATTATCTTTTCATTTTATTCCACTATCAAGAGAGTATAATACATTTGCTAAGTTGCCATAGCTCTGTATTTGAATTTGTAGGGATTCACTAAATGTTTTTTTTTTTGTATAAAGTACAAAGACATGCTTGTATAGTAGATTGTGTTTACTGTGGTTGTTTGAATTTCTAATTCACTCATGGAGAGTGAGGGAATTTAAGTGACATGGACAACATTGTTATTGAACAAAGGAAAAAAAAAGAAACCTTGTGCTTGTGTTCTTTTTTCATATCAATTTAAAGCAGTTCTAAAAGAACGATATTAAAGGTTTTGGTTTAGAAAACAAAAAAAGAAAATAATAACATGTTATACTTACCTGCTCTGTGGTTTTTCACAGAGCAGCCCTGATCTTTCTCTTCTCGGGTCCTCCGCCAACACTCCTGGCCCCCTTCCCTCTGCTGAGTGCCCCCAGAGCAAACTGCTTGCTCTGGGGGCACTCATGTATGCTTGCTCCTGAGCCCCGCTCTGTGTGTTTATAGGAAACTCACTCCTCATTGGCTTGGATTGACAGCAGTGGAAGCCAATGGCTCCCTCTGCTGTGTCTCAGCCAATGAGGAGAGAGAGTCGTGCACAGCACTGGATTGATATCAGGCTCAGGTAAGTATTAGGGGGGCAGCACACTGAAGGTTTTTACCTCCATGCTTAGAATGCATGAAGGTAAAAAAACCTTCAGCCTTTACAACCACTTTAATGCATTCTATGCATTAAGGTAAAAAACCTTCTGCATTCAGCTCCCCTCCCCCAGCCCCCACTTATACTTACCTGAGCCCAATCTCGATCCAGCGATGTGCACGAGAGCAGTGGCTTTCTTGGCGCGCTCTCTCCTCATTGGAGAGGCAGCAGCAAGAGTCATAGGCTCCTGCTGCTGTCAAACACACCCAGTGAGGAGAGAAAGGGGGATGGGGCCAAACTGCACTTTTCCTGTCAATGGACACACAGAGCTGGCTCAGGAGTGAGCACACACGAATGCCCCCATACCAAGTGGCTATAACTTAAAATAGTTACTCCCTTTGACATTTTAACCTAACTCGAAAGTCTTAAAGTGACCTATTGACTCTCAAGCTCAACCTTAAAAATTAACTTTCCTTCTTTTCTCACACTAAACTTAACCCCCGATTAGAATCTTAATCTAACCCCTAACCTTCCATTCCCTTACATAATCCCCTTATTGATGTCAAATATACCATCCAACCCCCATGTTTGGCTGATATAGCACCCTAAAAAAGCAGTACTTCCAGGTATGGATCACATATGTACACCCCTCTTCCTCTTTGCAATGCAGCATTCAATGCCTGAACAGCCAGTGGTGCATGTGGGGGAGGCCTAGTGACATGCAAATTCTGGATTGGGGTAGCAGGTGACTGCTGAAAAGGCAGAAGTTTAAAGCATTATTAAACCCCAAACCAAAAATGTTAAATAATGCAGCTTGCCAGTCCTTAAATGTGATGGCTGCATTCGTTTTCTTTCTTAGTCTTTTTTCCCATTTTTCTTTTACCTGGTGTTTCAGTTATTGATGCACTTTCTCTCTGAGGGTGGCTCCTCCTATCTATGGAGGAGCAATGGAATCACGCTTGGACAGCAGCATTGTCTGGAGAAGGTAGATTTAAACTGACTAGTAGATTTAGATGGATTACAGTGATTCTAAAGGTTCTTTTTCTCATAACAAACCTACTATACTTACCTGCTGTGTGTAGTGGTTTTCCACACAGCAGCCTAGATCCTCTTCTTCTTGGGTCCTCCGCAGGCTCTCCTGGCTCCTCCTGTCTGTCAGTGCCCCCACAGCAAGCAGCATGCTATGGGGGCACCCACTGCTCTGTGTTCACACTCAGAGCTGTGGCTTAGCCCCGCCCCCCTCTCTCCTTATTGGCTGACTGACTGTGATTGACAGCAGCAGGAGCCAGTGGCTCCTGCTTGCTGTTTCAGCCAATGAGAAGGCAGAGACCTGAGACAGCCGAGGCTGTCATTCAGATCGCTGGATCACTGAAAGCTCAGGTAAGTATTGAGGGGGGGGGGTGATGCTGCACAAAGAAGGTTTTTTTACCTTCATGCATAGAATGCATGAAGGTAAAAAACCTTCAGCCTGTACAACCACTTTAAAAGACAAGTTCACATTTGGAACATGTTACATGTTCCAGCCATCTTTAAAGTGGAACATGTACCATGTTCCAGCTCCCGCAGCTCTCCCCCCTCACCGCTTCTGACCTCCTGACACCCACTATCACAATTCAAGAAATAACTTGTTCATGTTGGACTCTGCACACATGGCCACATCATTCATTCACAGTTTCCTGTCAATGAACACCTACAAGTACCGTCATTTGTTGCATCTGATGGCTTGTTGTTCTCAATGGACTGCGAGGGTGCTGGTGAGCTGCTGATTGCGGGTGCAATTCCTTACAGACTGTAATGTAAAAAAATATTAAATGCACAAAGATGCAAAAATGATTTGCATGTGCATAGAAGATGTGCATTTATTATTTTTTGTAAAACGTGAACTTACCCTTTAAGTCACAATGTAAAGCTGAACTCCAGCTAAAAATGTTTAAGCAGTTAGTTTTTTAAATTTTGGCATCTAGTTTTTACTTAAAAGAATATAAGCTGATCATTGTGAGCACCCTTGTCAGTGTTAAATGGTTTGTCTCAACCCTCTAAGGGCCCAGGTACACTGCAGTTAGTAAACTCGCGTTTAGGAGCTGTTCAGCGTTTTTTTGCAGTAGCCCCTGAACGCATCCTAATGTTTTCCTATGTGACCATGTACACATCTTCGTTTACAGTAGTTTACAAGCAGTTAAGTTTACAGTCGTTTTTTGAATGCAACAAACTTGCGTTCAGACGTCGATTCTATCAGCGTTTCAAATGCAAAATGCGTCTAAACGCGTCTAATTGCGTTTTATAAGTGTTTGAATTTTTTTTTATCTCTTCCAGTTCCTGATGCTGTCCAGAACCTTTTTACATCATGAAAAATGCATGCAAAGCGTTTTCAAGGTGCTCAGATGGACAAAACACTGAAAACAGGATGTTCCAAGCTTGTCACACATTGTAATGACCAATTCACACCTCAGACCTCTCCCACCCTTGGAAACAAAAGATATGTTAATGCCCATTCACACCTCAAATTCCTCATGAAGACCCCCTGCCAGGTGACCTTAATGACTACATGAGACACCTTCCCACCCTTGGAAACAAAAGAAATGTTAATGAGCAACTCACACCTAATTATGTCAATACATACTGCTGTCTCTGCTTCTTCTGTGTGTATTTATTTGAAACAGTCTGAAATAGTTAATCATTTACCACTTTTCGGTGCATTCTGGGCATTTGGGAGGTTCTCCTGTGCTTATCTTTAAAAAATGATTCTGAACGCAAACACGGCTAAAAGCGGTATGCAAAAGCGGCAAAATTAATGTTTTTTTAACCTGCGTTTTTCTGCTGTCAATTTCCAGCATTCAGACGTGTTTTCCAAATGTCCCGTGTATGTGAGCCCTAACTGCTCTTTTTGCTTGACAGAATGTTGTCTCAACCCTCTAACTGCCCTTTTTGCTTGACAGAATGTTGTCTCAAGCCTCTAACTGCCCTTTTGCTTGACAGAATGTTGTCTCAACCCTTCACTTTTGCTGATTAAAAACTAAAAGTAGCAGCAGGATCAACAGGTAGTTACAGACTACTTTTTAATGCTAGTGACAGACTGCATCATATGTCAGTTTGATTTTGTCTTTATTACCACTTAAATGTTACCTTCTCTTTGGTTACTTCCTCCTAAATACAGAGTCACTTTAACCTTTGCTAAAATAGTGAAAGGTGGATTCTGCTGGTTAGAAGTAACACGTTCATTCCTTCATCTTTTACATTGGAAGTCACAGATCTCTTCCGGAAAAATCAGGCCAAATTGCCAAGTATGCTATTTTTGGCATGCTAACTACATATAAAAATGTAATAATTATAATACATGCAATAGATTCCAAACTCAGAAATGACCAGGATTCCTGTCATTCAAAAACAGATGGCACACTTGTGTTTCTGTACTACGCAACACAATTAGGGGGAAACAGATTAAAGCAAAATTGTCAATTAAGTGAATTCTTCTGTATCGCTTTGCATTTAACTATTACATAACCTTCCATTCCTATTCATCATCTATTCCTTTAAGGGAAAACTCCTCCTGTTCTGCTTTAATAGACACAGAAAAGTCCCTCCTTTTGAAGGATATGTTCAAGAACTGCCCTCTTTCTATTTCTCTGGCTCCTTAAGATTGCAGTCTCCAGTGTCTGTCTCCACATACACACATTATTCTAGTGTGTGCTGCCTGCCCTACAGTTACCGCAAGTAGCATCTGAGAGGGAGTCACAGCTAACTGCAGCCCTCTCCTCTGTCATTGCTCACTTTCACATTCATCTAAAGAGCTGCCTCTGGCTTTCTCTCTGCCAGGTGTTCACGTTCTAGGCTCGCTGTCTCCATTTGTTGAATCTGGAAATCTCACGCAGGGTCGTAGCACCAAGGAACTGGACAAGATGGCTCAGGTGTGCACTGGCACCGATGTGGAGCAACCTTTTGTCAAGCCTCTCTTCTGTCGCAAAGGAGCCCTAAGGCAAAAACTAGTGCATGAGGTCAAGAGTCACAAGTTTACGGCCAGATTCTTCAAGCAGCCGACCTTCTGCAGCCACTGCACAGATTTCATTTGGTAAGTCCCCCCCTTTTTGTCAACTTTTAAAGCTGGCCATAGGCTGTGCGATTTTTTTCTAGTGGTGTATTGTGATGCTTTGTGAGAATGCGTAAATTGACGGCACTATATAAGTACCTGTGATAAATAAATAAATGTTCTAGCTTTCAGTCGAAAGGGTTGATGGATGAAAAGTCTGCCATAAGAAAAATTTCTTGTCGCCCGTGGCAACCAGTCAGCTTCCAACTCTTTTTGATGCAGTCCAGGTCTCCGTATGAAACAAGGATTCTGGTTGGAATGAGCAGCATAGAATGTTCCCCTCAGCACAGTTTTCATACATCAGACCCCGAGTAAAGGAATCAAAAGAGCATTAATGATCAATAAGACCCTGAGTAAAGGAATGAAAAGAGCATTAATGATCAATCAGACCCTGAGTAAAGGAATGAAAAGAGCATTAATGATCAATAAGACCCTGAGTAAAGGAATAAAAAGAGCATTCATGATCAATAAGACCCTGAGTAAAGGAACAAAAAGAGCATTAATGATCAATAAGACCCTGAGTAAAGGAACGAAAAAAGCAACAATGATCAATCAGACCCTGAGTAAAGGAACAAAAAAAGCAACAATGATCAATCAGACCCTGAGTAAAGGAATGAAAAGAGCAATAATGATCAATCAGACCCTGAGTAAAGGAATGAAAAGAGCAATAATGATCAATCAGACCCTGAGTAAAGGAATGAAAAGAGCAATAATGATCAATCGGACTCTGAGTAAATGAACGAAAAGAGCTATAATGATCAATCGGACCCTGAGTAAAGGAACGAAAAGAGCAATAATGATCAATCAGACCCTGAGTAAAGGAACCAAAAGAGCAATAATGATCAATCAGACCCTGAGTAAAGGAACCAAAAGATCAATAATGATCAATCGGACCCTGAGTAAAGGAACCAAAAGATCAATAATGATCAATCGGACCCTGAGTAAAGGAACAAAAAGATCAATAATGATCAATACGTTTCTGTTTACCGAAGTTCCTTTAAATATGAATTCTTGTTGGCTGCCATAGGTTAGCACACTTTGTTGCTCAAGACCAGTGGTGGCACCGCATTGCATGGATCAGTGCTGTATAATTCAGTTACTAATCTGAATTCCAGATGCCTTCATGCTGTGTTTAAATCAATTTATATAGACATCTAAAAGCTGAAGTGAACCACCCTGAGCAGGAAGAATTGAAATGTACAGTTAAGGATCTGCACAGGAACACAATCTATGGAGAGTTGTCTCTCATCTGTACATTTGGAGAATTTAGAATCAGTTCAAGAGACTATGTCATGAAGTTAAATTCCTGTCTAAGAAGCATTTGATGGAAGCTGCCATCTTCTCCCAGGTTGCTTACTAGTCACCTCAGTTGTAATGATGCCCTACAGGTGTTGCACTGCCCCATATCTATCATGCAGTTTCTGAGCTGGAGACTGCTAGCTTCTTCTAAAGGCTTCTCGGACAGGTGCTTACTTTGATGGCAAGCCCTCTTGAAAGTAGTACGATAGTTAAGTTCCATATAAGCAACATGTTATGTCCCTTGCATGATCTGCACCAGCTTATCTGACGGATAAATGATCCCCTCTTTTATTTGAATTAATGATCCTTTCCTGCGTAGATATCAATATTTCTCTTTCACCTATATACACAGATTATTAGGATTAACATAAGTAGTCCAATCTCAGATCACCTTACATTGTTTTCACAGCACTGAACGAATAAAAGGCGATATCCTGCTATAGTTTATTGTAATTGAATGATCATCATTGCTCCTTGCATTGCATTGTACAGCATGTAAGCTCAATAGACATGTTTCTCAGGATTTAAAAGATAAATTTTACAGCACAGTTGTACAATAATCCCACTGCTGGCATTCTCTGACAGTGCAGTATAGCTGCCGCAAAGTAAAATAAACACGAAGCGTATGCATTATAAATGAGAACTATATGCAAAGCTGAATTGGTATTTACACAGTAGTGATCACTGTGTTTCCGCTTGTATAGCTTTCTTTTATATTAAAGCATTCTGTTTTTTATACAGCTCAAACAGGTTTCCATTTACAAAAGTGGAATTATTCATGCTATGTCAATAGCTTTATTCTGGGTGATGATCCGATCATATATCCAAATGATAACAAAGCACACTAGGTCTGGTCATGCACAGCTTGATATTTGAAAGCAATGCAATTTGTGTATCACCTGCATATAATGGACAGTGCATTAAAGAGATGTTGAACTCAAAATGTAGCTCCATTTAATATAGAATGGGAGCTTGTGCACGTTTATACACTTTCTCATTAGAGATAGTTGACACACGAGGGAGGTGTATTGTAGATCCACACTAATATTTTTATTTATATTCCTGAAATAGGGGATATAAAATCAGTGTGTCAGCAGCTACATTAAGAGCACCCATTTTTCATAGTGCAGTAATATCATAAAATAATGGGAGCATGGTTACAGGTAATGCAGCTTACCTGTTCACCATAACATGCAGATCCTGTGGTTTGAAAGCCATAGCATTTAAAGTTTAATTAAAGTGATTCTGCAGTCATTTTTTTTTTAATAACAGACATGTCATACTTACCTGTTCTGTGCAATGGTATTGCATAGAGCAGCCTTGATCCTCCTCTATTTGGGTCCCCCTACGGTGCTCCTGGCTCCTCCCCCCCACTTAGTGCCCTCATAGCATTCCTCTTGCTATGGGGGCACACGTGCGTGGTCGCTTCCAAACTGGCTCTAGGTGTCCATTGACATACGTTTGGCCCCACCCCCTGCTCCCTCATCACTGGTTGTGATTGACAGCAGCAGGAGCCAATGGCTTCTGCTGCTTTCTGAGTCAATGAGGAGGGTAAGAGCTGAGAAAGGCGCTGCTCTTGTGCACATTGCTGGATTGAGATCAGGCTAAGGTAAACTAGGGGGGAACTGTACGCGGAAGGTTTTTTACCTTAATGCATAGAATGCATTAAGGGAACACAAAATTCTGCCTTTAGAAACAACTTTAATTCACATGACCCTGAATTGGAGTGTCATGGGATCTTCTTTTTGTTTTTAACTTGTAGATTTCAGGCTAATTCCATTATCTCCCCCCCACCCCCACTCTGCTCTAATTTCTTCCTAATTGTTTAAACAAATACTAAACTTTAAGTTTAGCACTGATTTAATTACAAAGTTAAAAAAGCACACCTACAGTAACAGGACAGGTTTGACCAGCAGCCATGGCAAGGATGATGAACTACCTCCTCCCAGCTGTTAGTAGGTGCAGAATGGTAAACCTATTCTACATTATGCATTATCTGCTCCCTATCTGTGGCTGTCCAGGGTTGCCATGGAGTATGCACTGCATGTGCATAGCCAATCAGTTGCTTTTCTAGCAGCTAGAAGGTCGTTGTGCATACACAGTATGTTTTTCGTGTGCTGTGGGCGGATGGGAGAGTGGGCATGTTGGAACATGGTATGACAGCAGTAGCTATCAGAGCAGACATGAAGCCACAAGCTGCTGGTTGCCAGCCATTGATCTATAGTGTGTATTGAGTGGGCACCACCACCCACCACTGCACCCAGGGCAGCTGCCCTCCTGCATACCCCTTGTCAGTCCTCCACCTCAGTTAAGCTGCCCATACACTGGACACAAATTTTGGATGGGTCCTGATGAACTGGCTGAAATTTGCTCAGTAAGTGGCCCGGCTGGCCACCACCCACCCAATATCTTTTGTTTGAAAAATTGAGTGGGGTAGAAATTTTTTGGTCGAACAACAGCTGCATTCGATCAGATAAAAGTACTGTTCAATAATTTTGACAGCTGGCAAACTGGCTGGCAAAATACAATAGCGGCAGCAGGGGATTTGTCCAATTGCTTTGTAGAAAGTGGATGGAGGAATCTGTTGGTTTTTAATGTGTATGGACAACTTTACTAATTATTATCTTCCTTCAAAAAATGTCACACTTGTAAAATATCTATGAAATCCTTTTCCTTTGTACTGTAGAAAATGGAACCATCTCATCCTAGCCCATGTTCCATACAAACTTCAGCTAAAGTAAATTCCAAAGTCACAAAGGGTCCCAGCATTGGTGTTATCCTAGCAGTGACACCATTGAGTTTCTTGAGCCTATAGAACTTGACTCCATTTAATCTACTGAAAGCATCTCTACCAGTAATGATATAATTTAGAGGTTAGGAGAGGAATGCTTAGATAAGAAGAAAAACTGCTGAAATGTCACATAAAATTTCCTATGCAATATCTTCCATGTTTCTTATTCCCCATAGAGATTGATCATCAAGTATGTTTGAAACACAGTTAAGGAGGAAGACTGAAAGCAGGATCTAGTACTTGCATTCATTATAGTGTGAGACATATTTCACGTTTCTTGAAATACCCAAAAGAATTACTGAAAGGTAATTGCCTAGCAGGGGGCAGTGTAAAAGGATTTGATGCACAGGTGATTCTTCATTTCATCACCAATAACTGCCCTTGGTCTCCTGCAACTAATCATGGGTTTTGTAATTAACAGTTATTTCGATCACTATGTGGGTTGCAGAAGTGCAGGTCAGTTGTAGCCGAGTGGTCATTAACATCCATTATGGGTCACTACACTACAGTAGTTGGATTAAATTAATTAGTTTGGAAACTTGTGGTTAATTACAGGGGTCATGGATAACTCTTGATGCAATAGCACAATAAGGAACCAAGTGCATATCAAAGACCAGGTGATGAGTATGCTAATGTACAGATGTTATGAGCAAAATAGAATGCCTTTAGTTTTCAAACACACACTTCTGCATACCACCAGTGCCCCAGATGTGAGGTGATGCTGAAAAAATACAAATCATCTAGCAGTGAAAAAATGCCAATGAATGTAATCATTGTTTGTTAGAATTAGGTTTAACATTCCCAGCTCTGATTCACAATAAACCCAGCAAGGTAGGCTTTCTGCCCATGCAACGTCTGCTTGACATAACCAGGCAATGTTATAAATCTAGGCATTTTCCATTATTGATTTTCCAAGGCTGGAACTCCCCACCAGAGCATTAGATGTATGAATGCCAAGGCATATCGCTCCACAGTCTTCTATTGTGAATAAACAATACAAGTCTATGTGCCTCATAGTTTCAAGGCAGGTATTCAGGGCATGACATTTACGATATAATGAAAGGGTCGGAAATATTAATTAAGTGATGGCCAAGTGTATACTGGAATTTGCTAGAATTAAGTAAAGTTTGCATGTTTTAATGGCATTTTGGGTGTTTTTTTTAATATGTTCTATGAAAGAACATGCTTTGTACTATAAGTTTCAGTTTTTTAAAGTTTCCTTAAACAATTCCACAGTAAAAAGCAATGTGTTGATTGTTGTTAACATGGCAGGATTTAGTAGGGTGCTGGAGTGGGCCATGCCCCCCAAATTTTAGTTGTTTACCCCCAAAGTCAACTGCCCCCCCTCTACCCGTCCGCAGAACCACACTGCAGACAGCTGCACTTTCCCTGTCCTTGCAGCCATATAAATTTACTGCCCAGCTAAATCGGGTCAGCAGCGGACCCAATGAGGCGGGGGAGACTCTCTATAATACTCCACTGTTGTCTAATTAGCTTAAATGCGGATCTTCAATATCTCCCGAGGCAGCCAGAGGTGGTGGGTGGGGCTGAGGCTGCCTTCTCTATTCCTCCCCCAGGCTCCTTCACTCTGGCTGAAGAAGAGGAAAGGGGATGAGTAGACAAAGCAGCCTGGGGAGTTTTCTATCACCATTCATGGGGTAACACCTTGACACTACATAGTGCCCTAAATTTACACTATACCTACCTAATTTGATACTGTACCATCCTAATCCTGATACTATACTGCCCTAATCTGTCACTATACTATCCTAATATGACACTGTACTGCCTTAATTACTATACTGCCCTAATATGAAACTATATTGCCATAATATGTCACTATACTGTTTTAGGATTACACTATACTGCCCTAGAATGACACTATGCTGTACTTCTCTAGCCTGACACTATACTGCTCTAATCTGAGACTATACTGCCCTAATATGACACAATACTGCCCTAGCCTGACACTATACTGTCTTTGCCACAATACTGATCTCAGCTATGCATTGCATTGTGTGGAGAGGTGGAGCTCTTCTGCCTGTTCCCTGTCTGTGTGCAGTGTAGGAAAGGGAGAAGGAGCTCTGCTGAGCGCCTTTCCACCAGTGACCCCTGTCCTCTGCTAAATGCCCAGCCAGAAGTAACCCCTGTCCTCTGTCATGCCAGAAGTGACCCCTGTCCTCTGCCCTGCCAGATTTGCCCCGTCTTTTGCCCTGCTAGAAGTGACCCCTGTCCTCTGCCATGCCAGAAGTTACCCCTGTCCTCTGCCATGCCAGACGTGACCCCTGTCCTTTGCCATGCCAGACGTGACCCCTGTCCTTTGCCATGCCAGACGTGACCCCTGTCCTCTGCCATGCCAGACGTGACCCCTGTCCTCTGCCATGCCAGACGTGACCCCTGTCCTCTGCCATGCCAGACGTGACCCCTGTCCTCTGCCATGCCAGACGTGACCCCTGTCCTCTGCCATGCCAGACGTGACCCCTGTCCTCTGCCATGCCAGACGTGACCCCTGTCCTCTGCCATGCCAGACGTGACCCCTGTCCTCTGCCATGCCAGACGTGACCCCTGTCATCAGCTCTGCCATCCCCTATCCTCAGCTCGGCTGACCCCTGTACACTGCCCCACTTACCCCTGTACTCTGCATTGTTGATTCCTGTACACTGCCCTACAAACTACTGATCCTAACCTCTGCCCTGCTGCCCCATTGTACACTGCCCTGCTGATCTCCCATTGTCTGCTCCCCTGAAACTTTGTACTGAACCCCCACATCAGACAGGCTAGATTCTGCCATGGTTGTTAATAGAGATAAGCTAAAATAGAAAAAATCTGGTTTAATGTAAGCTAAAATATTAGCAGTCTGTGTCCAAGTTAATGTGGTATTGAACCCGAAAAAAAAATATAATATATTTCAGCTTATCAATCCTTAAATGCAGTGGTTGAATTAATTCTCTTGTTTTAGTCTTTTCCACCTTTATTTTCACCTGGTGATCCAGCCAGTAACACACTTCCTGCCATGGTGTGTCCACTCTGGATGGAGGAGTACTGTAGATACCTTTTGGACAGAAGCATTGTCAGTGTGGGGGAGGGTAGTGTTAGATGCAGTAGCAGTTTTAGGTGTATTTTGACTTAAAGTTAAATAAAAGTTAGACTCTAACTCCAGCTATTTTTTTTTATGGGGGGGGGGGGTTAAGATTTCACATAAATGATGCAAAGCTGACCATTGTTAGTTTCTGATTTGTCTCAACCTGCTAAATGCTACTGCTTGGTCTGGTAAAGGAAGTTGAAAATTACCAGACTTACTGGCTTGTTTACCAAGTGAAAATAAAGGAAAAAATGCCTAGCCTCAGATACAAATCTGCTTCATCAAAATATACATAGGAGGCATATCTATAATATTTATCTGAACATACAACATTAATATCGTAATGCAGTACATACTTCAATTAAAAATGCAATTTATGTCACATCATGTAAAGAAATTTGGCATTGTTCACTCCCTTTCCCCAGGTTTTCATAAATATAAAAGATAAACATCAGATTAGTAGAACAATCTACTGACCGATCATATAGATGCATTGCACCTGGTACTGCTCAAACATATCAGACAATTCTTTTTTTCATTAACATTGTAGAACAAAGAAGCATACCTAAATGCTCACAAAGGCAAAATGATGTACACTCTATTGCTGAAAGTATTGGGTCACCCCTACAAATTATTGGATTCAGGTGTACCAATCACCTCCATGGCCATAGGTGTATAAAATCAAGCACCTAGGCATGCAGACTGCTTCTACAAATATTTGTGAAAGAATGGTTTGCTCTCAAAAGTTCAGTGAATTCAAGCATGGTACCATGATAGTTTGTTACCTGTGCAATACGTCCATAGCGAAATTTCCTTGTTACTGAATATTCCACAGTCAACTGTTAGTGGTATTATAACAAAGTGGAAACAACTAGGAACAACAGCAACTCAGCCACAAAGTGGTAGGCCACGTAAAATGACAGAGCGGGATCAGTGCATGCTGAAGCACACAGTGCACAGAAATTGCCAACTGTCTGCAAAGTCAATAGCTAAAGACCTCTAAACTTCATATGGACTTCAGATTAGTACAACAGTGCATAGAGAGCTTCATGGAATGGGTTTCCATGGCCAAGCAACTGCATCCAAGCCTTACATCACCAGGTGCAATTCAAAGCGTCGGATGCAGT
This sequence comes from Staurois parvus, assembly GCF_062004578.1. NCBI lineage: Eukaryota > Metazoa > Chordata > Amphibia > Anura > Ranidae > Staurois > Staurois parvus. Next base: position 5,698,457 of record NW_028318344.1, on the reverse strand, counting down.
GGTGTAAAGCACGCCGCCTATGGACTCTAGAGCACTGGAGACGTGTTCTCTGGAGTGACAAATCACGCTTCTCTGCCTGGTAATCCAATGGATGTGTCTGGGTTTGGTGGTTGCCAGGTGAACGGTACTTGCCTGACTACTTTGTGCCAAGTGTAAAGTTCGTTGGAGGGGGGATTATGGAGTTGTTTTTTAGGGGTTTGGCTGGGCCCCTTAGTTTCAGTGAAAGGAACTCTTAAGGTGTCAGCATACCAACATATTTTGGACAATTTCATGCTCCCAACTTTGTGGGAACAGTTTGGGGATGGCCCCTTTCTGTTCCAACATGACTGCGCACCAGTGCACAAAGAAAGGTCCATAAAGACATGGATGACCTGGTTTGGGGTGGAGGATCTTGAATGGCCTGCACAGAGTCCTGAACTCAACCTGATAGAACACCTTTGGGATGAATTAGATCGGAGACGGTGAGCCATGCCTTCTCATCTGATATCATTGCGTGACCTCACAAATGCGCTTCTGGAAGAATGGTCAAACATTCCCATAGACACACTCCTAAACCTTGTGGACAGCCTGCACAGAAGAGTTGAAGCTGTTATAGCTGCAAAGGGTGGGCCAACTCAATATTGAACCCTGCGGACTAAGAATAGGATTCCATTAAAGTGCATGTGTGTGTGTAAAGACATGCGTCCCAATACTTTTGGCAATATAGTGTATATTAAGTTCAAGGTAAGTATTTGAGCAATGGATCAAAAATGCATCCAGTAGAAGCCCTCATGAACAAATAGTTCATAAATATAATTTTGAGCTGGAAACAATGTTTGAGATGCTCATATACAAAATATAGAGTTATATTTAACCATGTCAATATTGGGCACTTTTTCTCCCTTCCTGCCCTGGCCAATTTGCAGCTTTCAGAGCGCTTGCACTTTGAATGACTATTGCGCAGTCATAGAACACTGTACCCAAACAAAATTTTTATCATTGTGTTCACACAAATAGCTCTTTCTTTTGGTGGTATTTTTTTTAATCCAAACAACCTTTAGTGTCATAAAAGTGCAAGCATTACATGTAGAATAAACAATACGCTGTGCAATACAATGGCAATATGTGGGTACGCAGAGCCATGGATAAAAGAGAACATCATCCAATGGATACAGTTTTATACATGGCATGTAAAACATCCACTGCCTAGCAATTAATTTTCTAGCTAGATACAACAATCTGTAAGCCATAATATAAACTCCAGTTTGAAACAATTCCTGGTCTAGAGCACCCAGTAAGCAGATTAAGGGGTCCTGATGTGTAGACTATTGTGTTGCCAAATAAATAGTTGTAAGACCTCAGTTCAATATCTATTTAATTTTGGGCAGCACCAGATCATATGGATAAAGTGCACAACACACCTTGGGCAGTTAGGGGAGTCTCTTCTTCCCTATTGATGTAGTTTTTCAGGGGTCCTACTGACGTGATGGAGAATGAACTGGAAAATTGGGGGAGTTTGTGAGAGGCTGAGAGAGAGATCACTGGTACAGACTCCAAAGCAGTGTCCCAGATATCATCAGTAATTTCAACAATATCCTGTGCACAAAGGGTTCTACTGCACAAATTAGCATGGTTTTGTACTGTAGCTAATAATTGCAAATAGATGCGGGAGATCATCACCTTTTTATGCGTAGCCTGGGTGATAACTTTAAGAAGTATGGAATCTGTTAGTGTAAGATTAGACTGATAAAATTGCCTATAAGCAAATGCATTGTATTGCGAGTACAATTGAGCAATAAATTTCATGCCTTTCCTTTTCCAATCTTGGAATCCCTCTAGCTTAGCCAGCTCAATGTAATTGCCTAGTTCCCCACTAAGGTACAGCACCAAATACCCTGACACATGAAGAAATGTTTTTAAGGTATGCAATAATCGCTTTAGGAGATCCGCAGTGAGAGATTGGGAAGGAAGGGCCAGTAAGGCCATTTCCAAATGGGAGAGAGCAGAAAGATCATGGTCTGGAAGAGATATTAAACCAGCGACAGGGCTCCTATTGTTCAGTATATCCCACTCTGCTAGCTTCTGAAATTGGGTCGCTAAGAAGTGCATCCTAGGGTCAGGAACTGCTAAGCTCCCAGAGTCCTTGCCATGCTGTAAAGTGGATAGGCCAATCCTGGCTGATCATTTTATCCAGATTAGGGCTCTAAATTGAGTTTCTATACGTTGGAACCATTTTTTAGGGATCCATATGGGGGAGTTGTGAAAAATGTAGAGGAGTTGTGGGGCTCACACCATTTTAATTAAATTCACTCTCCCCACAACCGAGAGGGGGAACTTGTACCAGCTGTTGCATTTCAATTTATGCTTTAGAAGCAGAGGTAAAAGATTTAGTTGTAGTTATTGTCCCTGGTCAGTTGTAACCACCCCCCCCCCCCAAGTATTTAAAAGAGGTAACCATTTGTATCTGCTGAGCACAAGCAGTCAAGGGGTGTTCTACTGGGTCCAAAAGCATCAGGACTGATTTATTCCAGTTAATATTGGAACCCAAGAAAACACCAAATTGGTCAATAGGGGACATAACAGCACTCCGTGGCCTGGAGGTGTCACCTAGGTGCAGGAGGATGTCGTCTGCATATAAGGATATTTTTTCAACTAGGGTTACACTAATGAATCCCACAATCTCAGGGGATCTGCAGACGAGTATTACAAGGGGCTCCACTGCCAGGGTGAATAGAAGGGGTGACAAAGGACACCCCTGCTGTGTCCTTCTTTGCAATTGAAATGGGAACAAAAGATCACCTCCATTGATACACAGTTTGGTTCTGGGGGCAGCATATAAGGTACGCACCCAGTTGATAAATGAGGTCCCAGCCCAAATCTAGACAGCACCTCCCAGAGGTATGCCCACTCCAAGCTGTCAAATACTTTAGAAATGTTTTGTGAAACAATAGCCCTACCCCCAGGATTGTCCATTGGGATTTGTAGACTCAAAAAAGTCTACAGCTATTATTAGCTGATTTTGAGGGGATAAATCCCGATTGGTCTTTATGTATAAGTCTGACAATTACCTTGGCCAATCTAGAGGCAAAAACACAAGCTAGCAGCTTAGTGTATGTGTTTAGAAGAGAGATTGGACAATAAGAGTCTGGGAGTTGCTTATCTTTCCCTGGCTTCAGTAACACTGTGATTATAGCCTCATTCATTGTAGGAGGCAATCTAGCTATGTCTGCTGCATCATCTAATGTTTTAAGTAAGGCTGGGAGGATAATTTCTCCATACGTATTATAGATGGGCAGGCCATCAGAACCCAGGGATTTATTATTGGGAGCCACAGCCAATGCCTCTGATATCTCCTCTATGGCAATGGGGGATCTAGCATTGTTCGGTTCACCTCCAAGATCCTGGCAAAGGGGCATGTATCTATAAATTGCATTAGTTCGGAGGGGGTGGCATTTGTTTTAGGAAAATGGAGGTCCTCATAGAATTGGTGGATAGTATGTATAATATCAGCATGTACCGTGTGAACCACACCATTAGCGCCGCTAATACTGTCTATAGTAGACACCTCTTGCTGCGCTTTCGCCACTAGGGTTAAAAGATGCCCCGTATTCTCCCCCTCTTCAAAATATTTCTGTTGCAGGAAATACCTTTTATTTTCAGCAGTTTGCATAACCACAAAGTTATACAGTGCTTGAGCTTTCAGCCAACATTTATGGTAGGTGGGGCTCGGAACCGCAACCAATCTAATTTCTGTTGGACATCTAATCGTACTAAGTCCTCCCATTCCTTAGGTCTATGCTTAACAGCTGATATTTCCCTAATAATCAGACCTCTTTAAAGTACCCCAGATTACCGCAGTTGGGACAATGCCCTGGTTCTGGTGCAGAAAGTCTGACAATGCCTCTGGAATCAAATCTTTTTCCGTTAAAAAATGCCAGCCCAGGGGCGGACTGACAACTCACGGGGCCCCTGGGGCAATAGGGGATGGGGCCTCTGTGTCCTTGCTCAAACTCAAAAAAGCCTATGAAAAAGGTACCAGGGGCATCTCATGGGGCCCCCTACTGACCCTGGGCCCTCGGGCAGCGCCCGAGTTTCCAAATCGTCAGTCTGCCCCTGTTCCCACCAAAAGGGATTGACCACAAGGCTTTGTGTTTTCAGTGTAACCCGAAAAGGGGCATGACCAGACAAAGTTCTAGGTTCATAGGCAAAGTCTAACACAAACGGCATAATGGCAGAGTTACAGAGTTCCATATCTATACACGATAGCCCATCATGGATGGCAGAGTAGCAGGAGTAACATTTAGTAGTCGGATATTTTTCCCTCCACACATCATGGAGACCTAGTTCAATTTAGCAAGTTAGCAAAGATGGTGGGCAGGGAGGGCAGTGGTCTACCCCTGTTACCTAGAGGTAATGAATCCATTGAGGGGAGTAAATAATTGTTGTAATCCCCCAACGCTAAAAGAGGAGTGTCGGGATATAATGGCATAAATTGTGGGCGTTTGAGGACATCCTCCATCAGAAGGGTGGAGGGATGTATATCGCAGCCACAATGCAATGGAACCCATTCAATTTACACAAAGGAAAACACATATCTGCCCTCCTTGTCTATCTGCTCCTGAATGCAAATAAATTGTATGGTTTTGGAGATAAGGATACTCTTGTTTCAGCTTTTGAAGCAGCCCACAGAACCGGTTTCTGTGTTATTTGATGTGCTGTATGGTTGGGATTGGCCGCTTTTATAAGTAAGTGCAATTACTTTGTTTTAAGCAATAAAGTGCTTTTATGTGGTTTTAAACTGTGGGTCGACATTGTGTTACTTTTTGAGAGCCATTGAGGAGTTCTATTGGATATAAGGATTGCAGCACAGATGATCTTTTGGCAGGAGGGTGGCCAGAACAATCCTAAAGGTGCATGCAGACCATTTGCTTTTTAGCATAGGTCTATATCATCTGGTAAGAGGCTGACCTTTTTTGCACACAGTTGGTGGCACTGGGTGTTTTCGTGAAAAGTTCCATAGCACTGCACGTCTTTTGGAGGACTTTCTGGAGAATGTTTGATTCATTTGGACTCACTTTGACTTCTATTTTTCTAAAGAATGCACAGTAATAAGTTATCTTTATTGTGTATATTAGATGCTAGTCATTATTCACTTACATTATAGCTTGTATTTTTATTAACGCCACACTATTACTTTTTTATACTGTTTGTTTGGGCTTAGTATCACAAGTCTTTTCAGTGTTGGCAGCTGTATTTTGGGTTAGGGATTTTATCCTTGAGCACAGAAATTTCTTTTTACATTATTATTATTTAGGGTTTATATAGTGCCAACAATTAGCACAATGCTATTCAATATAAAGGGGGACAGTATAATTACAATACAGTTCAATACAGAATGGATAGAAGGGTCCTGCTCAATGAACGTACAATCTAAAGGAAGGGGGAGGTGATACAAATGGGTAATATCTGTAGGGGATGATCTGACTGGTTACCCAAATACAGATTGAGGTGGAGGTGGGGTAGGTTTTCCTGAATAAATTCGTTTTCAAGGATTGCCTAAAGGCTGACTGGGTAGGAGCTAACCAGACATACCGAGGTAGGGAGTTCCAGAGGATGGGAGAAGTTCTGAAGGTGAGCATGGGAGGAGGTAACAAGGGAACCAGAGTGCAAGATGTCTTGGGAGGAGCGGAGTTGACAACTTGGGAGATATCTTGAGATGAGGTTGGTGATATAGCTGGGGGCAGTGTTGTGGTTGGCTTTGTATGTTGAGGTTAATATTTGGAATTTTATACTATGGGCTAGTGGGAGCCAGTGAAGGGATTGGCAGGAGAGACAGCAGTCACAGTTTGGTTAATAAGTTGTTCAAGTCTGGTAGCAGCATTCATAATAGACTGAAGGGGGGATAGCCTGTGTAAAGGTAGGTCAGTGAGGATGTAATTGCAGTAGTCAAGGCAGGGTATAACCAAGGAGTGAGTAAGTTGTTTGAGGTATCATTAGTTAGGAAGGGGTGAATTCTGGAAATGTTGCGGAGGTTAAGGTGATAAGATTCAGCCAGGAATTTGGATCTGGGGACCAAAGGAGAAGTCGGGGTCTAAGATTACATCTAGCACCCTTGCATGTAAAGAGGGAACAATAATTGTGCTATTTATCTTAATGGAAAAGTCGTGGGGGGGGGGGGGGTTCAAGGAGGAGGAAATATTACAAGTTTAGCTTTAGAATGATTGACCTTGAAGTGCTGTGACATCCGTACTGATATGTCACTCAGTAAATTTGAGACACGTGAGGAGATCAAGGGGGTGAGCTAAGGAGTAGAGACAGATATGGGTGTAGAGGTGTAGAGGTTGCATTGGAAGCTGTGGCAGGTTGTCAACTCACCAGGGAAGAGATGCAGAGAGAGAATAGGAGGGGCCCAAGGTTGGAGCCTTATAGTACCTTTAATAGAAAGAGGAAGAGGAGTTGAGGAGAGAGTGTTGTAGGTGACACTGAAGGTGCACTGAGATAGATAAGTGGAGAAACAGGAAAGAGCAGAGTCGGGGAGGCCAAGAGAGTGGAATGTATTGAGGAGGAGCTGGTGGTCAACTTTTGTCAAAGGCAGTGGAAAAGTCTAAGAGTATGAGTATTGAGTAATGGCCATTGGTTTTAGTTACCAAGGGTACAGGCTGTGTGTAGAGAGGGTACAATACCAGCAGCACATCATAGAATTTCCTGATCCGCTTAAATGATCTTGCTGCACAATGGTGTCCATTGACAAACAGGTGGTGTGAAAGATGCCCTCCCATAGACCATGCCCACCTGATGGGTTGGAATATCGCCCACATCACTGGCCAGAGGAGAGAAACACCACACACAATTGAGAGGGAAGAGTGTTCCCACACAGCCACGGGGGACAGGAATAAAACATTGTGCCAAAGCAGGAAGAACATGAAGCACACATCTAGATGAAACGAGGCCAGAGGGACCCTAGACGACACACACTCATAAGCCACAAAGACAGCGTGACCAGCAGCAGAAGTGAATGGCCACAATCTAACTGAGCTGTGTGATAGAGGGTTCCCTGTAGTGGCACTAAGTAACTCACAGCAGTACTGAGAACACAGAGTATTCGGAAGAGCAGGGGAAGCGGAGGAGACCATGGTGAAGAGGAAAAACAGAGAGGGACCCCACAAACTGAGCGAGTTTGACAGCCCAGCAGAATTGCCGATAAAGCAAGATGGTGACCGGTCCTCCTCACAAGTGCCACACAGCAGGCTGCATACTCTGAAGAGGGGGAGAAACACAATGATGAGCTGCACACATATAACTGTATGGCTTCACAGTCCAAAATTAACAGCCCTCTTAAACAGAAAGGGAGGATAACAACGGCCAATGAAGCCCAAGTAAGTGACACAGTACATGTGTTTCATGGGTTGATGGAAAGCAATGCATATGAAGATAAACATAATGCATTGCTCACATCAGGTCACCCTATAAGGGATTCAACATTAAAAGAGATGTTGCTGTCACTGGGAGGAGCGCTGCAAAAGGATATGTTTATGTTTATACAGCAATCTAAAATGGAAATAGATGCCTTGGGAGAAAGGGTGGAATATATTGAAAACAAAATGAGTGATTTTTACAGAGACCCATTATGACCTAGTGGACACCCACTTTGATTTGGAAGATGAAATCAAAAACCTCAAGCTTAAAGTGGCAGACCTTGAGGACAGGTCGAGGCACAACAATGTGAAATTCAGGGGAATTCCTGAAAATGTTAAAGTGGCTGACCTGAAACAATTTCTCAGACACATGGTATCAGAAATCCTCTCTATGATTCCGCAACATGAATTAGTGATTGATAGGGCACATAGACAGCCTAAATCCACACATATTCCTGAGAAATTGCCCAGAGATGTGATTGCAAGAATACATTTCTTCCATGTAAAAGATCCATTGATGCAATATGCACGCCATCACTCACAGCTCCCAGATCCTTATGCGGGCATAATTTTCTACTCTGATCTTCCACAGGCAAACATACTGGCCTGGAAGAACTCCACAACTAAAATCCTCCGAAATCACAATATCATTTACAAATGGGGCTTTCCTATCCAGCTATTAGTGGAAAGAAATGACACCACCTATACAATTACCAACTTGGAAGCTGGCCTAAAAATCCTGAGATCTTGGGGTTTGATACCTAATAACGATGACAACCTCTTGGGAAAAAATGCGCCTGGGAAAATCCCCCAACAGTGGCAATCAAGCCATGGATGATCCCTCCACCCCTTCAAGAATGACCTTACTTTACAGGAAAGGACTTTCCTTATGTTTCTTGAATTGTTCTGACAGTAAATTGAGCATTTTTTTAATATATATTTGTGCTATCTCAGGAACTATAATAATCTCAGGGAATCCCAAGTGGGAATATTTGTTTACTACTTAGTTTCCCAGGTTTACAAGTACATAGTTAAATGTACACGAGAATTGCCTTGCTACTCTATTTTTTTTTTTTTTACTTTTTCTTGCTTTTATATTATACTAGTGTGATGGTTACACTTCTTTTTGGCAATCCTTACAAGGATTACTATGCTCCACTACTTCATATAATCTATTTGTATATCAATAATCTCATTAGTTTTTCATGGCTGACAAATTGGAAGGCGATTTCTGAGCATCTGGCTTCTACACTTTTATGGGACTTAAATTTGTCTTTGAATGTTAACACCTTCCCGCCTGGCCTATAGCAGATTGACTGCTGGGCGGGACACTCCTCGCTGTGACTGGCGGTCAATATGACATCCTGTCAAAAGGAGCGGCTCACATGCCCGCGCGCCGCACAGCGGTGCAATCTGTCACCGTCTGTGTCCACGGGACACAGTTGATGACACATCACTACACTGACCCACTGCCAGTTGTCATGTGACCACTGTGACCAATCACAGCAGATCACATGTCAATTGTATACAATGGATGGCTTCCTGTCATGCCATCCATTGTATACAATTGTGTTAGCTGTGATTGGTTAAAGCAGTCACATGGTACAGACAGGGCCAATCACAGCCCATATGTATCATGTGATGAACTTTGCCCAATCACAGCTAATCACAACAAAAGACTGATTGAATCAGTTTCATTCAGTAGCAATGATTGCAAATATCAATGAAATACATTGGTATTAATAATCATAATGTGTAAAATGGTAACACTGTATTGCTTTGGTCACAGTGTGTTGAAAAAAAAGAAAAAACAATATAATAAAAAGTAGAAAAATTTGAAAAAATTAAATTATTATTTTTTTTTTTTACATACTGTCACCAGTCAGTGTCCCGATCACCACCACACCAGTTATATAATAACGCTGTACTAGAATGGAGACAATATGTACAAAAAAAATAAAAAATTGTGATTTTTTTTTTCTACATTTTTCAAAAAATTACAACCTCCAAAAAACTTTGGACTGTCTATTTTCCAAAAATGGGTAACTTGGGGGGTATTTGTACTATCCTAGCATTTTCGGGCCTCAAGAAATGAGATGGGCCGTCAGTGCATCAGGATTGATCGATTGTCAGATACACATACCATGGTTTGTGGACTCTATAACTTTCCTTCAGACTAAATAATATACTCTAATTTGGGGTATTTTCACCAAAGAGATGTAGCAGAATACATTTTGACCTAAATTTATGAAGAAATGTTATTTATTTGCAAAATTTTATAACAGAAACAAAGAAAAATTTTTTATTTTTCCAAAGTCTCAGTTTTTTTTTGTTTATTTAGCAAAAAATAAAAAACTCACTGGTGATTAAGTACCACAAAAAGAAAGCTCTATTTGTGTGAAAAAAATGCCTGGGCAGGAAGGGTGAAAAGTGCCCAGGATTGAAGTGGTTACAAAAGAAAGGCTTTATGGTCAGATGTTTTGAAGTTCGGTAGTGAGATAGTTTGTATCCAAGAATTCCACTTTGCAGAAAATAAGATGCCCAAATTTACTCACACAAAATTTCCCTTCATTTACTTATCTAACAACATAAAGAAGAGAGAAGTAATCGTAGCTACAAAAGACTCTGTTCCCTTTCAGCTTCTAAATCTGCTGACAGATACGTGGAGAAGATACATAATATTGGTGGCAACTATTGATAACACAACCTATACAATAGTAAATGTACATGCTCCCAATAAGAACCCTCACCAATTTGTGCAGAAGGTAATTAGGAAAATGAAGAATTTACAAATAGGACACCTTGTCATCTGCAGAAACTTCAATGCCCCTATGGACCCTATCATGGACACCACCAAAAAATCTAGTACTAATAGAGTTGGTTAAAAAAAATGTCTTTGCTCAGGAAGATTTACACGACCCATGGAGATATATTAATTCTACAGAAAGAGACTACACATTATTCTCTAATGTTCATAAAACCTATTCAATGATTGATTATTTTATCACAGATAAATTTCTTTTACAAAAAGTAGCAGTTGCCAAAATTCATAATATATCGTGGTCCGACCATGCACCCATTACGATTGAAATAGAAACAGGACAAAAGCGTACTAATACATTGTGGAGGAATAATACATACATATTTTCTAAGGACAAATATTTGTCTGTGATAAAAACAATCTAAAAGATTTTTTTAAGTTTAATGCAGTTAATTGTACCAATTTATGGTGTGCACATAAAGCCTATATTAGGGGTATACTCATCCAATTATCCTCTAGGGAGAAAAAAAAAGAAATATCACCTTGAATAACCTAATGAAAGATATATCCAATATGGAAGAAAAACATTAAAAGGCACCACATGCTTAGTTCTACTGCAGCAACTTAGTAGAAATGAACTACGGGCACTACTGATAGAGATTCATGATAGATATCTTAACAAAATTCAAATTCAATTATTATTCACAAAATAACAAGGCGGGTAAATTGCTGGCCTTTCAGTTATGCACTCATAAACATAGAATTCAAAAGTTAACTCATCATAGATCTGGAAAGATTCTTTATAATGCCAAGAAAATAGCGGATACATGTTTGGAATACTATGAATCTTTATACAACCTTAAAGATGATACAGATACCATTCAACCTTCACTAAATAATACTACTGAATTTTTAAATAAAATGAATCTCCCAAAAATTGACCCTGCCACTCTGGAAAGACTTAATAGGCCAATATTGCCAGAAGAGTTAACTAAAGTAATTAAATCCTTACCAAACAATAAAGCTCCTGGGATCAATGGACTCTCAGGAGAGCAGTATAAAGCTTATGGAGATAATAGTAACATATCTAACTAATTTATTCAACTATGTTGCTAATAATAATGATTTCCCCAAAGAAATGCTAGAAGCCATTATAATTACCATACCCAAACAAGGTAAGGATCCTACATCCCCACATGGAAGAAAAATATATTTGAAATATATTTTCAAAATATTCTTCCCAAATATATTGACATATATTTGAAATGCTACAATTTTGGCCATATTAAATATATATGTGTGTGTATATGCATATATATATGTGTGTATATATATATATATATATATGTGTATATATATATATATATATATATATATATGTATATATATGTGTGTGTGTGTATATATATATATATATATATATATATATATATATATATATACTGCATGTTGCAATGTGTTTTTTTTTATTACAAAATATATGAAACGTATTTTTAAAAATACATTTCAAATATACTCTGTCTTTAAAATTACAAATCTACATTTGTAATGCATTTACAAATGTATGTAAAATTATGACGACATTTTTTTTATATGTTAAAAAAAAAATCTGAATAATATATTTAAAAATATATATATTATTAAAATATATATTTTTAAAAAATTTTCTTCAGATTTGACAAAAAAATTACAACTTCAAAAAACTCGCCATGCCTCTTATGAAATACGTCAGCCTGTCTACTTTGCAAAAAGGGGTCATTTGGGGGATATCTGTACTGTTCTGACATTCTTGGGCCTCAAGAAATTAGATTGGCTGTCAGTACTTCAGGACTGATCAATTTTCAGATCTATCCCATAGTTTGTGAACTCTATAACTTTCCTACAGACTAAATAATAAATACTAATTTGGGTTATTTTCACCAAAGACATGTAGCAGAATACATCTTGGCCTAAATTTATGAAGAACAATTATTTATTTGCAAACTTTTATAACAGAAACAAAGCAAAACTTGTTTTTTTTTCCCCAAAATTTTCAGTATTTTTTTGTTAATTTAGAAAAAAATAAAAACCCCAGCGGTGATTAAATACCACCAAAAGAAAGCTCTAGCTGTGTGAACAAAATTATAAAATTTTAGTTTCGGTACAGTGTTGCATGACCATGCAATTGTCATTCAAATTACGAGAGCGCTGAAACCTGAAAATTGGCCTGGGCAGGAAGGGGGTAAAAGTGCCCGATATTGAATTGGTTAACATCAAAAAATACCCTTCCCAAAATAATCTTACCTAACTTATTAACTATCAGATCCACCCTAATAGCCTGGAAACATATTATATCCAAGACTAAAGAAGCAATTAAGGTATCCAAAATTCCTATTCCTTTAAGAACTGTGGAATATTGTAAAACCCACATTTCAGTAACTGAACGGATCTCTCACAGTTATCAATACTGTAACTGCCTACCTAAGAAACATAAGAACAAAATATCTTAAAATAAACAAAACTACACGCAGAAAAGGGTTTAATCCTGATAATAATATATAAATTCCTGAAGAATAGTGGAAATATATCACTTCCTATACTAAGCATAAGAAAAAAAGGTATTTCTTTTTTTTTTTTAATAAATGACTTTCCTCCTACCCCATAGATCAAAAAAGCCCCAATATGTGTAAATGGGCATCAGATCTGTCACAGACCTTCTTCTGGATTCAATGGCAAAAAGCTATGTCTGCCACGGAGAATGCATACATGCAGATGCAAATGTGATATACTTTGTGTAAAACATCTGTTTTTGGGACTGATCATGCTGCAATTGATGGGAGTGTCTTTCCTCTTCTGAGATCATGAGTGCCCTAATTTAAGTGCATTATGCACAGTCAACACTCCTATTGTAGGTGGAGCGCGTCCAGAGTTGCAACTATTCTGCCCCTCTAGAATTGTGCTACTGTCTGGAGTCCCTCCAATCCTGCTCCATCTAGGTGTGCAAGCCTGATTGTTCAATGTTCTATCAGTGTATTTAATCCTCCCCTGACTCCGTGGCCAAGTGGGAACAGCTTTTCGTCTCCGTTGGTGGCTTATTTCTCCACACAGGTGGGCAGTGCTGTAGGTTGTTTCTTCTCCTGTGAACTAGGTGGGTATGATCAAAGTCAGCACTCAATGTGCATTCGTTTTTGGGCATCCATGCTGTTCATGAAATCACACACCACCTTTTTGGCAATAATGCCATTGCTCAGAGAGGGCCATTTAAGGGGATCAGCAGATCCCATGATGTGTTGGAGGATAGTACTGTCCCCTCTACAGCGACCTTGACACAGCCTGATACACTTGGTAATTATATGGCTTTTAAGTATAGCTCTATATATTTGTGTATATATACAGGGTGGGCTAAACATAGATATACCTTACTTCTACAGTATTCATTATTACTCATTATTGTACATTATAATGTATATTTTACCAAGCCTCATTTAGCTTTGTCAGTATGGTGTGGGTAACTTCCCACTGTGCAAGACCAGGTGACCTGACACCTATGGACTTCTTTTTGGGGCATAGTAAAGGACAGGGTCTTTGAGAGGAAGCCTCACACAGTGGATGCATTGAAGGAGTTCATCTTACAAGCATTTATGGACATTGATGCTAACCTGAATTTGTGTGCTACTGTGTGTCAGTGTTGGGTACCAGATCCAGGAATGTTGCAACGTTGACGGGGGACATTCAAGCGCCTTATGTCTAAGAAAAAGTCACACTGTCAGGAACAGGTTCTAGGGATGTTGCACCAAAGATACTAACCTTGCTATGGCCATTGTTTTTCTATACTTGTAAGGTAGAATAAATAATTGAAAAACTAACCCTCCCCCCCCCCACCCTAATGTTCCTTTAAAATGTTCTGAATGCCCAGAGAGTGGAAAGCTTCAGTGGTCATGTGAAATTTTGATTGGAAGTCACAGTGGTCAGATTGGGAGTCGTTCCTGCTGGCTACTGATCTTTGGTCAAGACCAAGAGCTGTCTTTGACAGCTCAGTCTCTGTGATGGGAGCATACAGGGACACACATGTGCTGTGTGTGGGTGTTAAAGCCCATCCTTTTTTCACATCACATATTTGTTATGCAGGCATTAACAGATTAAAATAAAATGCCATGATATGATCATTAATGTATACCTACTTTGTCCCACTCTGTGTGTTTGTCTATATATAATATATTTATATGGTACATCTTGTTTCCAGCTCACAATCATATTAATGCACCATTTGTTTATGCAGGCCCATGCATGCTGGCTTAAAACAATGCCAGTGTTCTTGGCAGAAAAAAAATGCTTATTTTGTATGTTTTATGTACTAGCCTTTATGAATGTATAGCTTTTTTTCTGCTAGAAAATCGCTCTCAAAAATCCAAAACAGAAGGGTTTTTTTCTGCCTCTAAACACTGAGCTTAAAATATGCCTCTAAATGACCAAATGTGCATGGACACATATGATAACATTAGTTGCTTCTACAGGCAAAATGCTAAACTCCTCTGGGAGCAGCGTTTTTTTTTAAGTCAGTGCTTGGAGCCTTTAAGTAGCAATTCCATTCCTTACTGTGGCTAGTTCATATCTAAAAAAGTAGGACATGTAGCCCTTTTGTATGGTTATATGCATATAACAGGCTCATTGATTGAAGAATAAATGTACAAGCACACATATTAATTTTCAACACATCTGCATCATGAACAACCTCTGTTTTGAACACAATTTTGTATTTTAAAAGACACAAATAACTTTTAACCATGTGAACTTAAACTGCACAAAACCAGACATACACCCAAGTTCTAACACATTTTCATTAGGCGGCAAAAACTTTAACAGCGTTTCTCTATTGCAGGTAAAAATTTAAGGGTACATCCCAACCCACACTGATTACAATAAGTGGCTCATTCATTGCATGGTGACTGCAACTTGACCTCAGCCTTGGAAATGTATTTGCGGGGAAGCATTATATCTCCTTCTCCATGCAGGCGACAACAGTATTGGGTCATTGTGCTTTTTTTTTTTAAGGGGGGGGGGGCTGTTTTCTTTATTTTTAACAATATATGTGTACACACATCTTGTGGTCCATATTATAAAAAAAAAAAGTTATTGTTGAGGCTGAATGGCTGAATCTAGTGATAAAGTAAAATGGAAAAAATGCCATCAACTTTTCAAAACTGTGTCTCTTTACTGACCAACATTACATTACTCCAAATCAGAACTATTCACATTGAGAACACCTAGCTGATCTCTTAGTTAAACACTTATGGAGTCTTTACTGACATTAGATAGCAGACTTCCCTTTGTGACCTATAGCAGGAGGCAGTTTAGGAGTGAGCAAAGTCCCTTTAGCAGTAATAGTAGTTACAGGGCCGAGCTCCTCAGATATAAGTCTGTTACGACAGATTGTGACAGCCCAAAGGTAATGTATCTAAGCAAAGTCCTTTGCAGTATTAGCACTTGAACAATCTTTTCGGAACACTGGCCAGTGCTCCCTTTTTCCAGACCTATGCTGACTATCAAAACCCAGGGGAGGTAGCAAGCACACATCGTCCCCAAGTTCTTCAATGTCAGTATTCACAAGGCTCAAGGATAGAGTGAATGCTTCCTTCCAATCTTCCAAGTGAAACCCTCCAGTGATACCAGAGTCTTAGCAGACCACTTCCCTTTAGTCAGCTTCCTGCAAAAGCAGGGTCTCTCTATTTAGCTGTAGACCCTCAGGTTGACCCATATGAGGCCACATGGCAGCATGTGCCAGGTGAGGCAGCCTGCCTCCAGCCTGGCTGGTGCAATCCACTCCCGGCAAAGACACTGAACCCATGTGCTCCTAGAACAAAAATACCACTCCCAGCATGCAATGGGACTGCTTTCCCCTGCAATTGGCCAGGGCTGCATCCATATTCATGCTGTTCATTTGCCCAGCCCCTTCTCATGTTCTGGAAGGCTCTCATAGCTTCCTGAAGGTGGGCAGAACTCAGACAGACTCCAATAGTACTAGAGCAGCATGAGCAGACCTAACCAATCAATCACAGCACTCTGTTAAGCAACATACCACACTGAATTTACCTGACAGCCTCTCTGGTAAGCAGAGAAACACAGTTAAGCCTAAGAGAAGTCTCACAGCGTCATATTCCCAAATCAATATGTATTCATGCTCCTAAAATTAATCCACCGTCATAGAGACATTCTTTAAATCTGTGTGAACCTCAAAAAGGAAATTCAATATAGTGCATTATCCCAAAAAACATTGGGAGATCTAATCACCCAGTGCTAATAAAGTGTCACAACACTTAGTGTTCACTTTTAAATGGCTGTATTAAACACCCTTACCCTATCAAAACTTATAAAATGACTTCCAATCTCGTACTAATCCACAAAAACTGGTGCTCCAATCTGTCCTTTCCTCTCTTCAATATTACCTCCGAAAAAACATATGATAGTGCAATATCCTTTGGGATACCAAAAAGTGCTCCCCTTATGTATATTCACGGTATAAGTGTAATGTGAATCCACTCCCCGTCACCTTACACTCCATGCACCTTACCGGACTAAACACTTCCACAAGCATAAATGGCTCTCCTCATCCGATCATCCCAGCTCTGTTCAATCTCCATATGGCAGCATGATATGGGTCAAAACAAAGTAATTAAACAAATGTTAAAATGCATTTATCCTTCATTATGGGGAACATGAATTCTCAGAAAATGTCTATCGGTGAATAAAACCTCAATCAAGATGGCCACTCCGCAACTTCCGGTTTTATGTCTACATCCGACGTCACGTCCTTGACGCGTTTCGTCACTTCCGACTTCTTCACAAAGGGTCTCTATGAAGGTGGATTAATTTTAGGAACAACAATACCTATTGATTTGGGGATATCACAGACTCCGAGAAATTGTTATCTTGACTTTGGACTTTCGGGGGAGAAAGTGGAACTTTTTGCATCTAGGGAGACAAAGTATTATTTTTGATTGTTATTTAGGCTGGGTTAACCGCATTTTTGTGACAGCTAAGCTTAACCTTACTATACACATCCTAGCACCAAACTAGGAGGGTGCTACAAATACTTTGTTGCATCTGTTCTTTTAAACTTCTGAATTTGCTGTATATCAGCTTCTTACAGTCCCTATACAGCAGAGTTTAGAATGGAGAAAGAAGAAGTAACAGAGTCATTCAGTTGCACTGTGGTGCAACATACAGTACATGCTACTAGGAAGTGAGAGCACAATAACAAAAAGATAAACTCATCAGTGTGCTGCTTCTCCTTTCACTATCCAGTTATAGAATGTGGCAGAGCTGTGTAAATCTCAAGACTGGATGGATAAAAATACAAATTCTTTGGCAGGTAAAAGAGCTTCCTTATATGTATTCTGTTTATGCAGCAGTTCAGCTTTCATGTTTTTATGGGCCACATCTCTATTTTAACTGTAGCTTTCATAAATCGGTCACCTTTTCCTCCTTTTTTGTACTTCTGGCCTTGTTCACTATCTTTTCTTTAGGTTTTCCTTGTCATGTGTTGTCCTGTTCTGTTCCTACAATGATATCCATATTAAGTGCTAGTAGTAAATGCCATAATACACATGAAAATGTGCTCATAGATTTCATCTCTTGCCTTCTGCAGGTTTATCAGAGATTACAATTACTGGAAAGCCATTCTTTTATTTCTCTGTTGAAGTTCAAAAATGTACTATGACTAATCCCAGACAGAGGTGATTAGATCTAGTCCAGGGTTTTGGTGAGGAGAGTTAGCAATTTATTTTGTATCATTTCTATAAGGCTGAGCATAACGCTTAACATTAGGATTGGGTGGCAGATAATGGCTGTACAGCCTGGATAGATCTTACAGTAGATGACACCATATAAGTTTCTGCTACACTTTCTAAATGGAAGTTAGAGCCACTGTTAATTTTTATGCCAAGTTTCGATTTATAGTCCTTTGACTAAAATTCCATATTAGTTTTAGTCATATTTAAGTCATCTGAATTGTTTTAATATTTTAGTCCACTAAAATCTCCAGTACATTTTAGTTGACTAAAATCTCCAGTACCCACCTGTCTGTTAAAGACCCAGCCCACTGACTCTATCGGCAAGCTGTATTGGCTGAGAAATGCAGCTCCCTCTGAATGTTTCCCCTCTCAGCAAGGTAGCAATGGTTAGCACTATGTAAAATAACAGCCTCCCCAGACCATCCAGTTCTCTGCCCTGTGCATTCCCTCACTCCCATTTACTTCCCCATCCCCACGTACAGCATGGCATTACAGGCAATAGGGTTTACAGTTTTTTTTTTTTTTTTAATGTTTTAGTTGCACTTCTGTTTGTCAAAAAGCAATATTTATGTTCATTTATTAACCGCTTGCCCTCCTGAGGATTTAACCCCCTTTCTGACCAGGCCATTTTTTGCTGTTTGGCACTAAGCTATTTCAACTGGCAATTGTGCGGTCTTGCAATGCTTTACCCAAACAAAATGTATGTCCTTTTTTTCACACAAATAGAGCTTTCTTTAGGTGGTATTTGATCACCTCTGTGGTTTTTATTTTTTACGCTATAAACAAAAAAAGGCTGGAAATTTTGAAAAAAAAACTATATTTTTCACTTTTGGTTATAAAATATATCAAATAAACTCAGTTAGTCATAAATTTAGGCTAAATGTATTCTGATACATGTCTTTGGTAAAAAAAAAAAAAAAAAATCTCAATACGTGTATGTAATTGGTTTGTGTGAAAGTTATAGCGTCTACAAACTATGGTATGTATGTATGTATGTGTGTGTGTGTATGTGTATGTGTATATATATATATATATATATATATATATATATATATATATATATATAGTGAAAGAAATAATTACTTGATCCCCTGCTCATTTTGAATGTTTGCCCACTCAGAAAGAAATGATCAGTCCAAAAATCGAATGGTAGGTGTATTGTAACACGGAGAGACAGAATAGCAACAAAACATTCAAAAGAAACGCATGGCTAACAAATTATGCACTGATTTGCATGTTCATGAGGGAAATACTTATTTGATCCCCTATCATTCAGCAGGATTTCTGGCTACCATGTGTCTTTCATACAGGTAACAAGCTGAGATTCGAAGCAGTCTCTTAAAGTTAGTGCTGCTAATCTCATTTTCTTACCTGTATAAAAGACACCTGTCCACAGGAGCAATCAAACAATCAGATTCCAAACTCTCCACCATGGCAAAGACCGAAGAGCTGTCCAAGGATGTCAGGGACAAGATTGTAGACCTACACAAGGCTGGACTGGGCTACCAAACTATCACCAAGCAGCTTGGTGACAAGGTGACAACAGTTGGTGCAATCATTCGCACAAGGAAGAAACACAAAACAACTGTCAGTCTCCCTAGGACTGGTGCACCATGCAAGACCTCGTGGAGTGTCAATGATCATGAGAACAGTGAGGAATTATCCCAGAACTACACGTGAGGATCTTGTCAATGATCTCCAGGCAGCTGGGACCACAGTCACCAAGAAATCAATTGGTAACACACTACGCTGACAAGGATTGAAATCCTGCAGTGCCCACAAGGTCCCTCTGCTCAAGAAAGCACATGTCCAGGCCCGTCTGAAGTTTGCCACTGAACATCTGAATGATGCTGAGGACGACTGGTGAAAGTGTTATGGTCAGATGAGACCAAAATCAAGCTCTTTGGCATCAACTCAACTCTCCATGTTTGGAGGAGGAGGAATGCTGCATATGATCCCAAGAACACCATCCCAACTGTCAAACATGGTGGTGGAAACACTCTGCTTTGGGGGTGTTTTTCTGCTAAGGGGACAGGACAACTGCATCACATCAAAGGGACAATAGACAGTAATGTACCATCAAATCTTGGGTGAGAACCTTTTTCCCTCAGCGAGGGCATTGAAAATGGGTTGTGGATGGGTGTTCTAGCATGACAATGACCCAAAACACACGGCCAAGACAACAAAGGGGTAGCTCAAGAAGAAGCACAGTAAGGTCCTGGAGTGGCCTAGCCAGATTCCAGACCTTAATCCGATTGAAAATCTGTGGAGGGAGCTGAAAGTTCGAGTTGTCAAACATCAGCCACCAAACCTTAAGGACTTGGAGAAAATCTGCCAAGAGGAGTGGGCCAAAATCCCTCCTGAGATGTGTGCAAACCTGGTGGCCAACTACCGGAAAAGTCTGACCTCTGTGATTGCCAACAAGGGATTTGCCACCAAGTACTAAGTCATGTTTTGTGAAGGGGATCAAAAACTTATTTCCCTCATGAACATGCAAATCAGTGCATAATTTGTTAGACATGCATTTATTTTGAATTTTTTGTTGCTATTCTGTCCCTCAGTGTTACAATACACATACCATTCGATTTTTAGACTGATCAAACATTCAAAATCAGCAGGGGATCAAATACTTATTTCCTTCACTGTGTGTGTGTGTGTGTGTATATATATAATGTGTATATATAATGTGTATATATAATGTGTATATATATGTATGTGTGTGTATGTATGTATGTATGTGTGTGTGTATATATATATATTAGAATTTACGTAGCTTTTACATTCTCACTGCCTATCACATTTCTTGAGGTGCTAAAATGCCAGGGCAGTACAATCCCCCCCCCCCAAATGACCCCTTTTTGGAAAGTAGATACCCCAAGGATTTTGCAGAGAGGCATGTTGAGTCCATTTTATTTTTAGCCACACATTTTTTGAATATGACAAGTTTTTTTTTTTTTTTTTACACAGAGTTATCAATTTAATTATATATTGCTCATGCATGCCATGGGTATATGTGGAATAACACCCCAAAACACATTCTTCTACTTCTCCCGAGTATGGGGATACCACATGTGAGAGACTTTTTGGCAGCCTAGCTACAATCTGGGGTCTATCAGACTCTAGATATCTCCTCTGCCCTTACATTATCTAATCTCACCAAGATCGCTGTGATCAGATGCTGTCCCAATTTACAAATGGTGCTTTTTATATCATACAAAACTGATGTGATGAAATGCTCGTAGCTTCCGATTTCTTAGTCTATAGAGATGATTGGAGCCATTCTGGTCTATGACCATCTCTATGGTCAGCCAGCGGAACTGCCGGCTGCATTCTCAGATTCCCCTGTGGGACAGGAGAGCCCAAGAAAACTGTGGAAGGCAGCAGGAGGGGGGATGTCCCTTCCCGCTGCTCACAAAAACAATTCAGCAGCTAATTGGCCACTAGGATTGTTTTTACATGAAAGCCGACCACCAGCTGAAAAAAATTATACCTGTACCTGCAGGCATCATCCCGGTATAACCACTCAAAGTCCAGCGACGTACCAGTACATTGCTGGTCCATGTTGGGCATATATGTAACAGGCATACGATGAATTGGCTCTGTGGATCAATATGACCACAATTTATTCTTTTCTGTAATGCCCATGTTGAGGGTTAGGCCCAAAAGAGTTTTAAATTCAGAAACCGGGATAGGTTTCCATGTGAATTGTCTGGCATGAGCTGAATTTGGGTGGATGGCCATGTATTGTTGTGCATATAAATTGCCTTGGACCACAATCAATTGATACAAATTTTCCATGAAAAACAGCAGAGGGGCTGGCAGCGAACGGGGCCGATGCTGCTAACTCTGCATTTTGTGGACACTATACAAAGGAGGCACTAGTTTAGTTCTGTTCATGATCAATATATTGATCCATACAAACACTAAACTAGTAATGGCAGCGATCAGCCTATAGAGTGAGTGAGATAGTGTGCAGGCAATCTAACGCTAGCTGACCATGGCTGGGAGGGGATCTTACAGACCCTGACACTATCTGATGTAGCTAGTGGCAGGAATACAGTGATAAGTGAAAAATTCTATATACTGACACTGTACTAATGGCACTGACTGAGTGACAGGGTGATCAAAGGGTCAATAGTGGCAATCAAAGGGTTAAATGTGCTAATCTAACGCATGTAAAGTGTAGTGGTGCTTTTTCTCGGTGCCGTGTTCTCTCTTCTCTCCCTGGAGCGACAGGTGGGGGGGGAGGGGGGTGCAGGTGCATTCACACACTCCAAAATAGGAAGTGACGCATGATTACGTCACTTTGCCAAAAGCTGCTGCTCGCCTGCAGAATGCAGGTAAGCGGTTGGCAAGTAGTTAAAAAAAAAAAAAAAACCTAAATTATTTTTTTAAAATTCTCAATGTTATTTTTTTACAATTTTTTATTATTTGTTTTTTAATACTTTTAACAGAATAGTACAATGTTGCCATAGTAACATTGTACTACTGTGTGTGTGTGTGTGTGGGGGGGTGATCAGGGATTTTCTTTTGTTTTTTTACACTCTGCTTTGCAGGAGAAATAAAGATCATTTCTCCTGCAATGCAAAGCTTGCTGTCAGAACCAAGCTCATTGAACTGTCATGAATGAGTTAAGTTTTGACAGCTCAGGATAGTGCTTTGTGGGGCAGCAGTCACAGGGGGGTGGAGTTTGGGCCCAGCCAGAGTGACGAACGGGTACGTCCCTTTGCCTGTAGCTGCCGCTCGGCCGCAGTACATTGCGGGCAGGCGAGAAGTGGTTAAACTTGGTTTTATTTATAAAGATGTTCTATATCACAACGGCTAAATCTGTGTCTGTAGTGCATATTCAAAACTTAATACCATAAATAGTAACATGTTATTAGATTTTTACTCCAGCATTATATGAGCTTGGAAATTCTAGAGAAATGCTGAATTAATGCATTACAATTTAACTAAACCCATTAGATTTTAGACAACTAAAATGTACTGGATATTTTAGACGACTAAATGAAAATTGGAATTGATTTTCCTCATAGTTTTCGTCAATTGACTTAATTCTAATTTTATTTTCATTTAGTTTTTGTTACTGAAAACAGGCAGCCGACAAAAACTATGATGAAAATATTTTTGGCGACGTCATTTACACTGGTAAGAGCTTGGGAAATGTGATTATGCAGATCGAATTCAAAAGTAGGTTGTTTAAAATGAATAAATGTTGAAATACAAACACTTATGACTTTTTTTTTGTTATTTTCTCCCATGAGAGAACAGCTAATATGCAGCAGAGGTCTACATCAGCCTTTCTCAACCAGGGTGCCTAGGGGTGCCTTGAGGTTTCTTCAGGGGTGTCTTGGCAAAATGTCTAAAAATTGCCCAAAACTTGTATACAAGCCAGCGGATAAAACAAGCCTGCCTTTTAGTTACAAAAAAGTCACAGGTTTTCATTGTACACCATTAGGACCTTCTAGTAACTGGCGTCCTGACAACCAATGACATCATCAGTTAAGGAGGATGTCAGCTGTCTGTATCAGTGCTGGGGTCACATTAGCTCAGTGATGGAGAAAAACTGAGGGAGAAGAGAAACATTGGAATACTAGTCAGTACCAGTGTGAAAGCGTGTATTTACTTTGGAAGAATAAATCTCCTCTAATGTTGGGTGTCCTACATATATGGATGTTGCTGCGTTATATAAAACTATTAGAATAGTTATTCACATTTTAAAATGGGGTGCCTCAACACTGTCCATAATTTTAAAGGGTGCCTAGGGACTGTCCATACTTTTAAAGGGTGCCTTGACTGGAAAAAGGTTGAGAAACACTGGTCTAGACAAACATCTTCACATGATTTGTGTTCTCCACCTCCAACAAATGTGCTGATTGATGGATAATCTTGCACATAAGTGTATAGATGTTTTTGTTGCAGGGGTTGACTGACCATTTGGAAACACGGGCACTGCCCGAGGGCCTGGGGTCAGTAGGGGGCCCCATGAGATGCCCCTGGTACCTTTTCATAGGCTTTTTTGAGTTTGGGCAAGGACACAGGGGCCCCATGATCCCCTATTGCCCGGGGGCCCCATGAGTTGTCAGTCTGCCCCTGTTCTGTTGCATCATGTTGTCTGGGCATTTCTTTCTTGGGTCAAATATATTCAATGTTGATATGCTGAGGAGGTGGAGTAGCCACAAACAGGGGCTATAATTTAAAGTCCTTCATCTTCAGTTAGCAGCCAGAGGCTTGTTAAAAAAAATAAAAATAGGCTTGTTCTAGTAGAGTTTCAAATTTCAAGAAATAGTAATGTTATGTTGTGCGCACATTTAGATATAAATTGTTTGTAGCATCCTCCTAGTTAGTTACTATAGGAGTAGGGACATTTTGTGTATTTTTGGGCTTCATTGCATTCAGTGGAGTTGAGAGTTTGATTGCTACAGGCTGTTCTGGGTTCTGCAGCTGCAGGCTCATCTGCTTCACCCTGTTTTTCCAGAATGTGCTGGAACATAGTGGGTGGAGGGGGTAAAGCCTGAGCTGATTATTCATACAGCCTCAGCCAATCCCTGGCTGGGAGAGTGACCAGCAAGGGGTTGGGGGTATAAATGGTCTGGAGTCTAGAACAGCAGGGTCTTTTGCCTGCTGGAGAGTGGCCCAGCCTGGAAGTGCTGTTAAACCTTCCAAGGTCTTTGAAAAGCTGCAGGAAAATTCTGGGGAGTTCTGGCTCAGAGAGGAGCTGAAGAACTCACTATAAGCTGCAGGAACAGTTGGAGCAAAGTCTAAGAAGGATTTGGCCAGGAGGCTCACAGTACAGTGTTGGCTGATCCTGGAAGGAAGTGTCCATATAAGCAGTGGCACAGTGAGTAGATACCTGAGAGAAATCCTTTGCAGAGACTGTTGCTATTGTGCTGTTTCCAGTGTGGGATCCCCCTATTATGAATTGTTCACATTTTCTACATTTAAAGCCTTTTCTGCAGAAATTTACTGTTTGAAAGGAAATGCCCTCAACCGGGTTTGCATTAATTCTGGGTATCCCAGGGCTCACCCTAATCGCTATTGCAGTTCTACAAACAATAAAAACCCACAAAAGAGACACTATCTGCTCACTCACTGTGTCAAAGACTGAAGGAAACACCGTGTGTCTGACTAGAAAATACCTTGTGCCTGGCTTTCTTGCACCTACTAGGGAATTGAGCCTGGGACAAACAGCGGGACCAGTCTGAGGTCTGCTCTACATGTCCTTTGTACCATTCTAAGAACTTCAGAAGAAGCATGTTTGTTTAGACTTGGTGCTCATGAATGGTGCGGCCTTAAACATATGGTGTATCAATCTTTTGGCCATTCTCTGCACAATTTTCAGTAAAATATGAATACATATTCATTGGAAACATATATAAAAGGGATTGCGAAGCAGCTCATTTTCTGGAGGTCATTGTGAAGCACTGTGTGTCCATTGGTTGCTCATGTCCACTTGTGCACACTGCTACTTATTCGGTGATTTTCAAGAGCTTACAAAGTGACTTACCATTGATTACTAGCTATTGTCTAAGGATTTTTACAGAATCTGGGATACTTTCTAATCACTTACTACTAGCTTACCAAACACCTGAAAATGCCAAAGGCATTTGGTAAGTGGCTATACAACCATCTATGAGTGCCTAGCTCTGCTTTATGGGCAATATTACAATTTATACTCTTTAGCCCTTGCACACCAGCTGAATTCTAATATTTGGATTACTCTTACGGTAGTGAGATCTTCCTTAGTGGCAGCTAAAGCAACACCGTTTTACAACTGCTGGTATTGGGTGATAAACATGTTTCAGGAGGCTAATTGTTTTTTCAGACAAGACTAAATTCACTGAAAAATTAAACGTTTTGCAAGTAAGCAGTCTATTATTGTTTTTTGAGATCTTTTTAAGACAAAGGACAATTAATTAAAAAAAAGAAATACCAAATTAAAAATCAAACTCATTAATTTTTGTAAAAAGCTGTACTGCCTTTTTATAAACTGTATTTTTTATTCTGTGTGCACAGAGGTTTTCTCACACAGAAATAAATACATTGATGGCTGGTTTTGGAGAGGTTTGTGTACTGCAGACTCCCGGTTGTTTAGATACTAACACTTTAGCCATTATGGGAAAAGTGATAGCACCATCCAAAAGCCTATACCAGGGGTCTCCAAACTTTCTAAATAAAAAGCCAGTTTATTGTCCTTTAGACTATAGGGGGGAAAGACTGTGGCCAGTGGTAGTAGAAAATGCTCTGGCATCAGTGGAAGCAACAATGCCACAGGCTTGGAAGTAAGAAAATTACATAGCAGTAGTCACTAGGAGGAGAAATAGCATCCCATCATTGATATTAGCTGAAGGAATAGCGCCCTATTGATGGTGTCTGTTGTAGGAATAGTGTCCCATAATTGGTGATAAATTGGAGGAGTAGTGCCCCATTGTTGGTGTCAATGGGAGGAATATTGCTTCATCATTGGTATCAGTGAGGGGAATTGTACCCCATCATTGGTGTCAATGGGAGAAATGTTGGTGTCAGTGGAAGTGGGAGGAATTATGTGCCACTGCTTGTGTCAGTGGAAGGAATGGTGCCTCATTGTTGGTGTCAGTAGGAGAAATAGTGCCATGTATCATTGAGAGGAATTGTTCCCCAAGGACTGGATAAAGGCAAGCAAAGGCCTGCATCTGGCTCATGGGCCACAGCTTGGAGACCACTGGCCTACACCTGCAGAAAGATACACTTCCCAATCTGTGCTCCATGGCTACCTCTCTGCTACTTCAGAGCTGTGATGAAACAGGGCTTCCAGATGTGGGGGAGCCTGTAACCTCTCACATGTGACAATGTCGGGGCCTGACTTGCCTGAACACAGTCATGTACAATGCTCAGCATAAATTAGTACACCCATTTTGAAAAGTAAGATTTTAATCAATATCGCAATGAATACAAGAATAATTTCCAAAATTTTGACTAAACTGCGTTTTATAGAAAATGTGTTTAGCTCATTACATGAAAGTAAGTTAAATAATATAACTTAGATTACAAAGTCTTCAGTTTTACTCAAATTAGCTGATGCAAAAATGAATACACCCCACAACAAAAACTACTACATCTAGTATTTTGTATGACCTCTATAATTTGTAAGGACATCACCAAGTCTTCTAGGCATGGAATGAACAAGTTAGCGACATATTGCAACATCTATCTTTTCCATTCTTCAAGAATGACCTCTTTCAGAACTTGGATGCTGGATGGAGAGTGATGCTCAACTTGTCTCTTCAGAATTCCCTAGCTCATATCAGGGGACATACTTGGCCACTGAATCACTGTTCTTCTTCAGAAATGCAACAGTGGCCTTAAATGTCTGTTTTGGATCATTGTCTGTTGGAAAAGTGCACCACTAGCAAGGGCATGGAGTGATGGTAGCATCTTCTCTTTCAATATAGAGCAGTACATCTGTGAATTCATAATACCATCAATGAAATGCAGCTCCGCGACATCAGCAGCACTAATGTAGCCCCACAAAAGGACACTGTCACCACCATGTTTTACTAAAAGCACCATGCATTAATCCTCACCTTTGCAAAGCCATACAGTTTTGAAGCCATCAGTTCTAAAAACATTTATCTTGGTCTCATCACTCCAGAGTACAGAGTCCCAGTAGTCTTCTTCTTTTTCAGTATGGGCCCTTTTTTGTGCATGGGCTTTAGGAGAGGCTTCCTTCGTTAAAGACATGCCATTCCTCTGCAGTGTATGCTGTATTATGATATGGTAACAAAATCACCCCAGTGTGGCTTTCTACCTCTTTAGCTAACTGCAATGACCGTTCATGGTGATTTTCTTCGACCCTTCTCATCAGAAGACGCTCGTGTCGAGGTGTTAACTTCCATAAACAGCCTGGACGTCTCTGTGAGATGGTTGCAGTTCCAACTTTGTTACATTTTTGTATCACTTTTGCTACAGTATTCTGATTGATAAGTAAAGCTTTGCTGATCTTCTTGTAGCCTTCACCTTTCTTGTGTAAAGAAATTATTTTCTTTCTCAGGCCATATCTCTTCCATGTAATGCCATTGCTGACAGCATGAACTGGGAAGGGGTTTTCTTTGTTACGTAACACCCTTTTATAATGAACTGTCTGCTGGACACCTGTTTAATGAACAATTAAGCTGGCCATACACGTACAGATTTTTCTTCAGGAATTTTAATTTCAAGAATATTTGTTTGATTTTCTAATTGTTAGTGAGGTCAAATCAATGTTTGTTTTCGACCGCAGTGACAGGGAAATTCGAAGGGGAAGGAAGGAAAACTATCCACGATCAAATAATTTTCGGCCGGTGTATGTGGTGATCATTCAGAAATTACATTCATTTTAAAGTCGAATGTTAAAAGCAAAAGACAATTTTCAGACATTCGCCCATTCACAAAATGTCCAAAGAATTTACGTACGACTTTCCATACGAATATTCTCGTCAGAAAATCTACACGTGTATGGCCAGTTTTAGACTCACCTGTAGTTGAAATCTTGTTACTTAGAAGTTTGTTGTCTAAAATTTAGCTTTGCTCCTAAGACTTTCATTGGGGCGTATTCATTTTTGCAACTTGGTCTTGAATGAATTTGTTAGGAAAAATACTTTTTTGTCTTAGCAAATTAATAAATCTTGTTTGCAATCAATGGCCTGCATTTGTGGGAGTATTTTGCAGTATAGTGTCCCATAGAAAATGTTAACTCTGAAAGAAAAGTAAAGGTTTTCTGACAAATGTGTTTGGGTGTTTGCTGAGCACTGTATGTGGGGAAGGGAGCAGTGGCATCATCCACCATTCTATGATCTGACACCATCCAATATCAGAGCTAACTCATGGTGGAATGTAGCAGGGAGGCAGTGGAGGGTTTTTAGTCTGAGTATACCTTGATGGTAGGGATGGTGGTAATGTATTTAAAAAAACTGTCACTTGTCCATTTAGGGCAGAGTGACAGTTTCTCCTTAAAGACTAACACTTTGCAAATAGAAAATTCTCCTTTAGCAAATCAACCACTTTGGATCTTAGCCACTCCCATCTGCAACCAGCATATCACCTGGTTCTGTTCCCAATCACCTTGCACTTCACAGCACAGTGGGGTGTTTCCACTTTTGCTTAGCATTTTCTCAAATATAAATCCACAACCTAATCCATTCATAATTAATGAACTGACTCAATTATTGAAACTGAAGAAAGAAATACCTATCAAATCAAGATGTTCCAGCTATATTTGCTCAAAAATAAAGGACAGAGCAGAGTTTTAAGAGCTTTTAAAGCCAACACAAAAATGTGATGTATTGCAAAAGTAAATATATATTTCAGGCTTTTTTACATTTATTTTCATCTGGTGTTCCAGCTAGTAACGCGCTTCCTGTGTCAGGGCCAGTTCACACCAGGAATGGGCTGTACGTTCCTGCGATTCACACTGCATGCAAAACACACTTCATTTGCGATCTGCAGCAGGTGTCAATAATAAGTTAATGACACCCCAAAGGCAGGTTGCAAACTCAGTGCGTTTGCTGCCCTGGACTGCATCGGATCACATGGCATAAAAGCACCATGCAATTCAGTTGCAGTGTGTTTCTAAAAGTAATGCATACACTACTTTTGGTGCAGTGCGGTCAGATTTTAGCCATTCAAAATTAATGGGCTGAAATTGCACTACAAAGAACCACCTGTGAATCACACAGGAATGCACAGCATGTTCCTGTGCGATTCCTGTGCTGGCATGGTGTGAACCAGCCCTTAGAGTATCTCCGCTCTGGATGGTGGAGCTACAGAGACAAGTCTGAGGAGAACATAACTTTAGGTGAGCTAGTAGATTTAGATGGGCTTGAAAAATTATAGCGGAGCGCTAACACTCTTTAAGCATTTACAAGTTTTCTTTTCTTTTGGATTAAAGATTTTATATATATATTAAAGATTTTTATATAAAAGTTGATCATTTTAAGCACCCCTGTCAGTGTTAAATGGTTTTATCTTAGCCCTCTAACTGCCACTTTTGCTGGACAGTTTGTTCTGTTAAAGAAAGTTGAAAAATAACAGACTTGCTGGCCAGATCTCCAGTTGAAAATAAAAGAACAAAGCCCCCCAAAAAGTAAACTAATACAGCTACCACATCTAAGACCTAGTAAGCTGCAATATATGACATCTTTGGTTTTGGTTTTAAAGTGGTAGTAAACTCTTGTTTTAAAAGAAAAAAAAAAGTTTATTTCTGCAAGGCAATATGATAATGTGATAGTATGCATTACATACTAGCAGATTATGAAAGACTTGCCTGAAAATGAAGCACTCCAGCGGCGAGCTGTCACCGCTGAAGAGGCTTCCATCTTCGCTGGGCCCTTCTTCCGGGTTTGCGGGCCGCTTGCCGCTTGAATGGCCAAGCCAGGATGATGTCACTCCCACACATGTGCGCAGGAATCTTGGCTGTGGCACACAGCTCTGTAGGAACGGCACAGGTATGCTGTTCCTTCAGAGTGCATGTGCTGGTTACGTCACCTGGCTGCCACCAGCTAGAGTATCTCCTAAAGAGCACATTTAGGAGATATTCATTTTACCTATATTATTATTATTATTATTATACAGGATTTATATAGCACCAACAGTTTGCTCAGTGCTTTACAATATAATGGGAGACAATACAGCAACAATACAGTTCAATACAAGAGAGTTAGGAGGGCATTGCTCCTTGGAGCTTACAATCTAAGAGGGAGGGGCTAGTGGTACAAAAGTTAATAACTGTGGGGGATGGACTGGTAGGAGGAATAGGGCAGGATAGGCTTCCCTGAAGAGATAGGTTTTCAGCGATCGCCTAAAATTGAGCAGAGTAGGCGATAGTCTGATAAATTGGGGTAGAGAGTTCCAGAGGATGGGGAAGCTCTGGAGAAGTCCTGGAGACAAGCATGGGAGGAGGAGTCAAGGGAGCTAGAGAGCAGGAGGTCGTGTGAGGAGCGGAGAGTACGGTTTGGGTGATATTTGGAGACAAGATTTGGTGATATAATTTGGGGCAGTTATAAATGGCTTTATATGTTATTGTTAATGTTTTGAATTTTATTTGTTGGGCAAAGGGAAGCTTTATTATAAGCTTACCTGTAGATAAAAATAAAAAAAGAGTTTACTACCATTTTAACTAACACATTTAAAGCTGTTCGCTATCTAGACATGGAAAGATCCTGAAACATGCTTGAATTAATATTGTGTAATCCAGAAATGTATCGGCTGTATGGAAAGCCTTTTCCTGAAATTCAGTCCAAACTGTAAATAATATTGTACAGTTTTGTTAGAAAGCTGACAAGTCTCTTGTTCACAATTATATCAACATGACAGAACAGTTCTTGTGATCATATCAATAAGGAAATAAGATAAAACAAGAGTACAAACCCAGTTAATAATGTGTATTTTATTTATAAAATTCCTGACAGCATGTAGAGAAGTTGAGGAAGGATCTCTCTAGGGGGGAGGCTTGACAGCAGAGCAGAGAGCGGAAAAGAAACCATGACAGTTGTTCTGCATTTCCAATCTGCTGCTATTCTGCACTTCTCCCATGGAAATTCAGAGGACTTCAGTTTGCTCTGCAGAATGCCGTATATCAAAGACTACTGATGCTGTCTTTATGTTAAAAGTAAAAGCTTTGTTCCTAGATACAAAAAAATTCAACAAATAATCAGAGCAGATGGTGCCAGACACTGACCAGAGTGGAGTCGGATATCTCTAAAGGGTGGGAGTCCTTACTATTGGAGAAATAATAGGAAATGCTATAAGAAGGATGTAGTGGAAAGGTGGGGGCTCTAATTCATTTTAGTGAGAAAAGACAGGATTTAGAATTGATTTTGAAAAGGCATTGCCTTCTATTGCCTCCCTATGACATAGGCTCTGTAAATCATGCCAATCAGTATTGTAATTCAGAAATATTGAATTTTTATAAATGAATAAAAAAAAACATTTGCTGTACCTCATAGAACAACATATTTCAAAGACACAGGTACAGTTGTTTTCAGAAAATCACAACATGTAGGAAACCCAGCAATTGTGAATTATAGGGGTTGATTTACTAAAGGCAAATAGACTGTGCACTTTGCAAGTACAGTTGTACTCTGCAAGTGAAGTTGCTCCAGATCTAAATAAATGAGGGGAAGCTCTGTTGACTTCCATCTTCCAATCATATGCAAGTAAAAATGCTGCTTTTTTAATTTTCTTTGCACAGTGAAGCTTGACCTCATAAGTGTATAGCTCCAGCAATAGACAATAAGAGCCCAGAAGCAGAATGGAAAAGTGAATGCATACCCCCCGGGCTGGGGGGTAGACTATTTTGCACCCTAGGCAAGACCAGCTACTTGAGCCCCCTTTCCCCCACACACATACAAAAAAAAAATTAAACAAAAAATTTTAAAAACAGTGGAGAATATTAAATCAACAAAACATGAAACTGCTAAATTTATTTTTATTTGCAAAAATAAGTACCATAAGATGCCACCAGCACCAATATTAAAGACAAAATCAGTGTCACGGGTGGACTGTATCTGTGGCTGGCAGTGGCAGGGTGACAGTTGCAGTGAGTGGAGGATGATGGATCACCACTCTGACACATCCAAGGCTGGAATTCCCCAGGCAATGGGGGAAAGATAAAATGCTGTGAAATCAGGCAGCTTAGCTCATACACACAGAGAACACCTGAACTGAGCGATCCCACACAGTAACAGATCTGACACAATGCACCACCACAAACACTGACACAGATCAGAAGGCCTAGCAGTCACTATAAGAGCAGGCTGTGGGATTGTGATGATGTCAGCACTCACTGACACATTGCAAGTGTGATGGATGGCCGGGTCACACTCACACAGACACTAGACATCAGAGTCAGACATTACCTTCCTCTGCTGATGAATAGAAGGGCTGGAACTCCACAGTGATCAGCATCTGCCAGCTGGCTTGCAGTAAGGGACTGAGTCTGAGAGGAACACTAGGAGGAGCTAAAGCTCAGCTGCTACACTGGCCCCAGACATCCAGCATCTTCCTCTGTCTTTTCTTCCTCTCCTCTGCCACCCCTCCTCTCAGTTGGAGGATCATTCACGATGTCGCAGCATCCTACACAGAGAGAGTTCTTTCCTGTGTTGCACCCAGGCACCCCCAGGTGGCAATGCGTCCTAGGCAGTCGCCTAGTTTGCCTAGTGGAGGCACCAGCTCTTCATACCCCGAGCTGCGCCATTGCAGCACTGTAGGGGATAGGAAGAGGACAGGCAATTCCAGTAGTCAAGATTTCTTGATTCAGGATTCGGATGCCTGCACAATGTAGGACATACTTCATTAGAGGTAAAATGATGTGACTAAAGCTGTAGGATGTTTTTAAACGGAAATTTCAGCTTTAGAAAAGTTACAGTTCAGTCCAGGTTTACTTAAGCCTCTGGATGCATAGCAATGGAGCACCAACACACTAAGGATGCCAGCTGTGGGTTTTGCTGTTCTTTCAGCAGGCTGTCTGTGTACTGTGTGGTGTAATAAGAGGCTAATCGTAGAATGGACTGAAGCATTATTCACATGTAAAAGTAATTGAGAGCGCACATAGACCAAGCAGCTAGCATAAAATGTAGACCTCTAAACCTCAAATGAGTAAGATCCCTGTGGTGGTCTCTATATATTTTTTGATATTTGTGTAATATGTTTGTAATTTTTGCTCTGTAATATATGTATTCAGTTACCAGTATGCTATTTATTCATTCATTTCACAAGATTAACTGGGACTTGTAGTTCATATCAGACACCTCAGTGTGCTGTAAGTTGTCTACGGTCACATGTAAGCTTCATATATCAGTGCAGCCTCATCAACGCACATCAGTGAAGGAGAAAAATTACCTGTTTGCAAAATTTTATAATAGAAACAAAACCTTTTTTTCAGATTTTTTGCACTTTTTTTCATTTACAGTGCAAAAAACCACCCAGTGGCAATTAAATACCACCAAAAAAAAGCTCTATTTTTGTGAAAAAAATTATAAAAATTTAATATGGGTACAGTGTTGCATGACCGCGCAATTGTCATTCAAAAGCTGAAAATTGGCCTAGGCAGGAAGGGGGTAAAAGTGCCTGGTAGGCAAGTGGTTAAAGAACAAATTCCGTTTTAAAAAAAAACTTGTAACCCCCACCTACCTAGCTCCCTAACCTGATCTAATCCAGAAACTTTCCGTGGGGTTTAGATACTGGCACTGTCTGCACAGAAACGCCCCATAGACTAGTGACTGCAGAGATATGGCCTCGACACAAATGGAAAAGATTTCAGGCCCGCCCAATGATGAACACAAGAGGAGGCTGGTGCTGTCAGAGAGAAGTAAGCACCTGGGTGGGGGTTCTAAGTTGGAATAGGTTGGGAGACCAAGAAGGTTTTTAATTAAAACAGAAATTGTCCTTGAATAATTTTAAAGAATATTTAACTGGATTCAGTTGTGTTGCTTTTTAGATACCTGTGGAAAGTGGACCTACGCTGCACCTGAGCTCCACAAACCAAAAACTCTATTTAAGTCATTTTTAATATTCAAAGCAAATTCCCTTTCCATCCATGACTCCATGCTTTATTTTGCTGAGAAGTCACTTTGAAAAACACCCCCTAGCATTTCTGGCCATGGTCATCTTGAGTAAGGGCAGATGATTCATGTAGCATTTACTTCCTGGAAATCATCTGCCCTTATCTCAGGTATGAGTCAGGAGGGTGTAATTAGCTGAGAAAACCCCTCCTTCCTTCCTGAAGACTCCTGGGATGCATGACATCATTGGCTTAGGCCTGGAAACCAGGAAGTAACTAAAGAAATTTAGAAAAAAAAAAAGTTTAAAACAAATAAATGATTATACTTTCCTATCTATTTACTAATATTTGCAGCATAGGATTAAAAAGTCAATTTTGATTGAGAGACTGCTTTAATCTGTTACTTTGGCTAATTAGGACAATGTGACAGATTATTTCACTAGTCGAACCCCCTTGCACTGTTACTTACCTTCACAATGCTCCTGCGCTACCCTATTCACTTGCTGCAGCCCTGAGTTTACCCTGATATAATCTCCAGATCTGTCACTATAGTTTACATAGGTTAAACAGTTTTTTTTTCAGATGACAGTTTTGTTGTTTGCAAAATATCTACAACCAACAATATTAGGGCTGATTTACTAAAGAAGTAGAGAATATTCACAGAAAAATATGATGAATATTCACTTCAGTTATCCAATCATGTCAAAAGTATTTGCTCATAAGGTGGATGTTCAAAGTGCATAAGAATTTGCTTTTCACATGACTGAATTATTGCAATGAATAGTCACACTTTTCTTTAGTAAAGACTGTCAAATTCTTTAGTAAATAAGCCCAACAGTGTCTACTCTAAATCTGCAACAAAAATGTACTGACCTTTCATAACAGCTCTGCAACAAAACAGGTTTGCTCCTATTATGCAGTAGATGATTCCCCTATCATATGCGGCAGTGGTCTTCAAACTGCTGCCTGGGGGCCAGATGCAGCCATTTGCTTGTGCCTTTAACAGTGGCGCATAGTTACTGCCACTGACACCAAAGATGGGGCACTTTTCCTCCTACTGACACCCAACGATGGGGCACTATTCCTCCCACTGACACCAACAATGGGGCGTTATTCCTCCCACTGACACCCAACGATGGGACACTATTCCTCTCATTCACATCTATGATGGGGTACTATTCCTTCCACTGACACAAATGAGGGAGCACTATTCCTCCCATTGACACCAACAAAGGGGCACCACTACTCCTCCCTAATAACAGTGATGGGGCATTGTTTACTCCCACTGATGCCAGGACATTTTCTTCTCCCACTGGCCATAGTCCAGCCCCCCTATAGTTTAAAGGATAGTAAACTGGCCCTTTGTTTGGAAAGTTTGGAGACCCCTGCTATAGGGTGATAGAAAAGGGGAAGCAGTAGAGTGACTTAGTGGTTAGCCCCTCTAGCTTGCAGCACTGAGGTCAGTGGTTTGATTCCCCACCACAACACTACCTGCATAGAGTTTGCATGTACTTCCTGTGCTTATGTAGGTTTCCTTCCACACTCCAAAGAAATTCTCATTAGTAAATTAGCTCTTATCTAAATTGGACCTAGTATGTGTATTCATGTGTGTGAGGTAGGGACTGTAATTTGTAAGTTCCTTGAGGGGAGCAACTGATTATTAGGTACACCTGTTTAACTGCTTGGTAACACAAAATTGCTAATCAGCCAATCACATGGCAGCAACTTAATGCATTGTAGGCATCTAGACATGGGGAAGATGACTTGCTGTTCAAATCGAGCATCAGAATGGAGAAAAAAAGGGGATTTAAGTGACTTTGAACATGGCATGGTGCCAGACGGACTGGTCTGAGTTTTTCAAAAACTGCTGATCTATTGGCATTTTCACCTTAACCATCTCTAGGGTTTACAGAGAATGGTCCAAAAAAGAGAAGATATACAGTGAGCTGCAGTTGTGTGGACGAAAATGCCTGGTTGATGTCAGAGGAGAAAGGGCAGACTAGTTTGAAATGATAGAAAGGCAACAGTAACTCAAATGACCATTCGTTACAACCAAGGTAGGCAGAATACCATCTTTAAACACAATACGTCGACCCTTGAAGCAGATGGGCTACAGCAGTAGAAGACCACACCAGGTGCCACTCCTGTCAGCTAAGAACAGGAAACGGAGGCTACAGTTCACACAGGCTCACCAAAATTAGACAATAGAATATTGTCTGGTGTGATGAGTCTGGATTTCAGCTACGACATTCAGATGGTAGGGTCAGAATTTGGCGTAAACAACATGAAATCGTGGATCCATCCTGCTATGTATCAATGAATCAGGCTGGTGGTGTAATGGTGTGTGGGATATTTTCTTGGCACACTTTGGGCCTCTTAGTTCCAATTGAGCATCGTTTAAACGCCACAGCTTACCTGAGTATTGTTGCTGACCATCTTCTGATGGCTACTTCCAACAGGATAATGCACCATATCACAAAGCTCAAATCATCTCAAACAGGTTTCTTGAACATGACAATAAGTTCACTGTACTCCAATGACCTCCACAGTCACCAGATCTCAACCCAATAGAGCACCTTTGGGATGTGGTGGAATGGGAGATTCGCAGCATGGATGTGCAGCTGACAAATCTGCAGCAACTGCTTGATACTCTCATGTCAATATAGACCAATATCTCTGTGGAATGTTTCCAATACCTTATTGAATCTATGTCATGAAGAATTAAGGCTGTTCTGAAGGCAAAAAGGGGTCCAACCCGGTACCAGCAAGGTATACCTAATAAAGTGGCTTGTGAGTGTATGTAAAGAACTGCGTAAAATGTCAGCACCATATTAAAGTATATTGGCAACTGTGTTTGTTGTACACTCTGACATAGTGAGAGAGGTAGGCAAATACAAAAAAGGGAGCCAGATCTCAAACTGCATATTATTGCTTTTCCAGTTTAACATATTAAAGTAAAAGTGATAATTGCCTGTATTAAACAATTTCAGCAGCTCCCTTTAAAAAAAAAAAAAGTATTTCTCATTGTGGAGTTATTTGCTAAGGCATTTAAAGGTCCACCGATATCACTCAGAAATATAATTCCAAGAATATTATAGTTAATAGGAGTTCATTAATTGAGACTGAGCAAATAATTAACCTATTTTGTAAGAAAAATGAATTCCGTAAAAAAAAAATCAGTGGGGACTTATTCATGATACAGTGCAGATGAGAGAGATGAACTAAATATAGAACAAATTCATGTGTCAGGGTAATTGTACAAAATACTTTACTATAATGTCACCAAAGCACTTCTTATAACAAGAACCACTGATTATACTAGAATAAGTCATAATAATGTTTAATTATAAATATTACTAATAATAAATTTAGTTGTAGTACTGATTTTAAGTCACATACTTTACAGCTCTTAGCAAACCCTGATATTGCTCCTTGCAGGTGGTTTTGTACTGTCTACTACGTACATTTCCAACATGTATGGACCCTAGCAGACATTGCTTGATTTATTTGCGTATTATCTGACCAAAAGTAAAAAGGAACACCTCCAAATTATTGAGCTAAGGTGTTTTCGGTAAAGGGAAATGTTAATTCAGCAGCATACAAAGACCTATAGATAATAATGTCCTTCCAAGTTTGTGGCTGCAGTTTGGGGAGGGCCCTCTTTGTTCCAGTATAACTTTGTACAAGCCCAGGTCCATAAAGGCTTTGTTTGACGAGGTTGTTGTAAAGGAACCAGAGTGGCCTGTATACAGTCTAAGCCACAACCTTACTGAACACGTTTGGGATGAATTGAGCCACAATCCACTCCAAAATCTTGTGGAAAACTTTCCTGAAGAGTCAAGGCCAGGGCTTCTTCTCTCAGAGGATAGGTACAAAACACAACCATATCCCCAACCAAAACAACCTCTCTCCCCCCACATGCACACACCTGCCAAGCTGCATCAAATAGTAGGTGTGACCAAATTTCACTAACAGTAGGACAGCCTTAACAGGGCATTAAATACCAGGAGCGCAAAGTTCAGGGGTGCATTACACAGGGTGCAAAGTTCAGGGCTGCATTACACACAGAGTGCAGAGTTTAGGGGTGCACTGAACCTCCTCCACAGCTGCTTACCACTGCATCCCCCATTTAAATGTGACATTCACCCCTCTTCAGCTCTGACCTCTGCACAGAACCAACCTCCACTGCCCTCATCTTTTCCACCACTCCTAAAAAGCTCTGCCATCTTTCATTTATCTTACTTTTGTTGCTGTATTAAGCTGAAGCACCCAGTCAGCTCTAGCACCTCCCTGCACTCTGTAGATGGCTCCTCCTCTCTTATTAACAGAGAGATCATCCAGTGGGGGCATCGGCATCTGTCACCAGGAGAAAAAAGGAGATCACAGAGGGTGCCGACTATCACACGACCAGTCTCGCCCATGACTGCACTGCACCCTGGGCACCTGCATCTCCCTTGTCCCTGTCCTGCACTTAGCGGGATCTGCTCAGGAGATCTGATCTTTGGGAGCTGCTGGGAGACAAGCTATCACTGGTAAACACAGAAGCTGGACTTTGTTTACAAGTGATAGTGGTGAGTGCCACCAAGTTCTAGCTGAAAAATTCCCTGGTCAATGCTATAAAAAGCTAATAATAGGGCAGGGTCAACTCTACATTAATACTCATTATTTATTTATTTTTTAATAAAAATAGATTCTATTGAAAACAGTCAAAGACAGGTACAGCAGACAAATGGTACAATAGTACGTCATGCAAGAAAGAAAAAAAAAAACAGTTGCAGGTGCCTAGGCCTCTTCATAGCCCCAGAGTCAAAGACAGTAATAATACCAGTACAAAGGGGGCACTAGACAAGGGATTCACTATAAAATAGCAATCAGTGGTCAAATATACATCAACCCAAAGGGCCTTAGCAGCAAATGCATCTGGACTAGATCCTGTGGTCCAGGGGTATCCAGCCATGGGGCACAAAGCTTGTTAAATTTACTTGGGCATCCTCTGTTGGTAAATTAATTTCTCCAATCTTAGAGTCTCCTATGGCCTGTATCCACGCCTGTACAGAAGGGGGTGTGGCCGACTTCCATTGGGTTAGAATTAACTTACGAGTCACAAACAGAGCTCTGGAAATAGCTTCTCGGGTGAAATCACATGAAATAACGTCACCCAATATTTTAAGCAGGCAGCATTTGGGATCCAAAGGCACAGAAGACTGAAAGACTAAGTTATTAATTTAAGTCACCCTCTTCCAATACAGGTGAAGCTTGGGACATCTACAAAGTAAGTGGAGATCACCATGATCACACAGGCATTTACCACAACAATCATTACGGCATGTAATGTACCTGATGCAGAATATATAATTGAGAAACTATTTGTGCCGCATTTAGCGAACAAGTAGTAACTGCTTCAAATGCTTCCTCCCATTGGTCGCCTTACAAAGGACCTAGAAACTTCTCCCAATGTGAAAGGACTTTCATAGGATATTGCATAAGGTATCTAGTAAGGGGCATAGAGTATCCCTGCGATATAAAACCTTTAGAAGTTTCAACAGAAGCAATTAAGTTAAAGAACAATGATGGGGATAAGCGCCGGTCACAAGAGTTCCTCTGGGCTTTGATAGCATGTTGTAATTGTAAACAATAATAATACATACAGTATCTCACAGAAGTAAGTACACCCCTCACATTTTTGTAAATATTTCATAAGACAACAGTGAAGAAATGACACTTTGCTACAATGTAAAGTAGTGAGTGTACAGCTTGTATAACAGTGTAAATTTGCTGTGCCCTCAAAATAACTCAACACACAGCCATTAATGTCTAAACCGCTGACAACAAAAGTGAGTACACTCCTAAATAAAAATGTCCAAATTGGGCCCAAAGTGTCAATATTTTGTGTGGCCACCATTGTTTTCCAGCACTACCTTAACCCTCTTGGGCATGGAGTTCACCATAGCTTCATAGGTTGCCGCTGGAGTCCTTTTACACTCCTCTATGACGACATCACGGAGCTGGTGGATGTTAAAGACCTTACACTCCTCTACCCTCCATTTGAGGATGCCCCACAGATGCTCAATAGGGTTTAGGTCTGGAGACATGCTTGGCCAGTCCATCACCTTTACCCTCAACTTCTTTAGCAAGGCAGTGGTCATCTTGGAGGTGTATTTGGGGTCGTTATCATGTTGGAATACTGAACTGCGGCCCAGTCTCCAAAGTGAGGGGATCATGC
The DNA here is from genome assembly GCF_062004578.1 of Staurois parvus. Lineage (NCBI taxonomy): Eukaryota > Metazoa > Chordata > Amphibia > Anura > Ranidae > Staurois > Staurois parvus. The sequence continues at coordinate 5,657,794 of NW_028318344.1, read as the reverse complement.
TCTGCTTCAGTATGTCACAGTACATGTTGTCATTCATGGTTCCCTCAATGAACTGTAGCTCCCCAGTGCCGGCAGCACTCATTAGGCCCCAGACCATGACACTCCCACCTCCATGCTTGGCTGTAGGCAAGACACACTTGTCTTTGTACTCCTCACCTGGTTGCTGCAACACATGCTTTATACCATCTGAACCAAATAAGTTATCTTGGTCTCGTCAAACCACAGGGCATGGTTCCAGTAATCCTTGTTCTTAGTCTGTTTGTCTTCAGCAAGCTGTTTACCTGCTTTCTTGTGCATCATCTTTAGAAGAGGCTTCCTTCTGGGACTAAAGCCATGCAGACCAATTTGATGCAGTGTGCAGCATATGGTCTGAGGACTGACAGGCTGACCCCCCACCCCTTCAACCTCTGCAGCAATCCTGGCAATACTCATATGTCTATTTCCCAAAGACAACCTCTGAATATGACGCTCAACTTCTTTGGTCGACCATGGCGATTCCTGTTCTGAGTGGAACCTGTCCTGTTAAACCGCTGTATGGTCTTGGTCACCATGCTGCATCTCAGTTTCAGGATCTTGGCAATCTTCTTATAGCCTAGGCCAGGGGTGTCCAAACTTTTTTCAAAGGGGGCCAGATTGGATGAAGTGAACATGGTGGAGGGCCGAACATTTTTCCGAACATTCTTTGAACCATTACAATTAAATGCAAATAAATTATTTTATGCCAAGTTAATTGCAAACCTCATACTTTTCATTTCATAACATTAAGATCAACTGACAGCTGAGTTTTCACAATGTATTGAAAATAAATTTTAAAAAAACTTACCTGCACTAATGTGAAGGGTGAAAAAGGTAGCTGGAGCTGAAGTCTCTGCTCGGCAGCCGGGAGGGGAAGAGAAACACACTTCACGCTGGAAGCCCGGCCCTGACGTCACCGCCCTCTGTCACTCCCAGCGCGGCGCAGTCACACATGCGCACTGCTCTCAAGCAGAAGACTGTCTGCCACAGAAGGGAGGGCCGTGCGACAGCCGCATTTACACAGACCAGGGAGAACGTGCCGCAGTCAGGCATGCGCACTGCCCTCAAGCAGAAGACTGTCTGCCATAGAAGGGAGGGCCACATTACACAGAGCAGGGAGGGCTGTTGGAGGGCCGTATTAAACCGACCCCCGGGCCGTAAATGGCCCGCGGGCCGGACTTTGGACATGCCTGGCCTAGGCCATCTTTATGTAGAGCAACAATTCTTTTTTTTCAGATCCTCAGAGAGTTCTTTGCCATGAGGTGCCATGTTGAACTTCCAGTGACCAGTATGTGAGAGTGATAACACCAAATTTAACCGGGGGAGGGAAAATGACTAATTGGACCAAATTTGGACATTTTCACTTAGGGGTGTACTCACTTTTGTCAGTGGTTTAGAAATTAATGGCTGTGTGTTGAGTTATTTTGAGGGGACAGCAAATTTACACTGTTATACAAGCTGTACACTCACTACTTTACATTTTGGCAAGGTGTCATTTCTTCAGTGTTGTCACATGAAAACATACAATAAAATATTTAAAAAATGTGAGGGGTGTACTCACTTCTGTGAGGTACTGTACAAGCAGGCAGAGCAAATAAAAAAAATTAAATCAGAGAAGAGTAGCAAAGAACCATCAAAGATTTGGAAGAGATGAGTAATTCCATAGTTCTTCCAGCGTGGGCCCTGTTGCAATTTATCCAGCTCAGCATATGAGGCATTGTGCCAAATCACACTATATGCAGTGAAAACATGAATGCCCTGTAGATACCGAGTTTTATTCCAAATATTTTGCAAGTTATATGTAGGGAAACATTCATTGGATTTACTAAATGCTTGAGATTCAAGCGCCTCAGGGATGGTTGCATTCTGCATGTATATTAGGGTAATTTGAGCAGAGGATTTTATTGCCACCAGGGTCATGTCTGTAATGGGTGGCAGGCAGTCTACTAGGTGTTGGGACTGTGCTGCAAAGTAGTAAAGCCAGGGATTGGGAAGAGCAAGACCTCCGTCATCCTTAGGATGCTGGAGCTGCTGCAAATGGATGCTAGGAGGGTGATCAGGGAGAGGAATAGAGCGTTTACGGGATGAAAAACTGAAAGAGGGAATATGACCGGGGAGTTATGGAGGAAATACAAAAGTTGGGGATAAGAACCATCTTTATTAAATTTACTGTACTAACAACAGACAGTTTTAGTTTTGTTCAGATCCTGATTTTATCCCAGAATCTAGTGAGGAGGGGGTGTATATTAAGAGAGCAGAAGTCAGGAATGACTGAGGAGATAGAAACCCCTAAATATTTAAACTGGGCAGTCAGAGGTATAGGGCAGGATAGGACCACTGGCTGACTCTCATGCCTGTCCAATAACATCAAAGCTGATTTCGTCCAAATGAGTATTAACCCTAAAAAAGTCCCAAAGTGGGTTATGGTATCCATAGCCACTTTCAAAGATAAGGACGTGTCACCTAGTAATAACAGCATGTCATCAGCATACAGAATAATCTTTTCATGAAGATATATACAGTATATAGTGGAAACCAGTAATTTCAGGGTTAGAGCGTATGATAGCAGCTAGTGGTTCTATGGCTAAGGTGAAGAGGAGAGGTGACAACCCTGCCTAGTCCCCCTGCTCCACTTGAAAGGAGTAGATATTCTGCCCGCTACTCGTATGGTGGCCTGAGGGTGACTGTACAGAAAACGAACCCAGGAGGTAAACACTTCCCCAAACCTAAACCTGTTCATCACTGCCCAAAGGTACTGTCAAATCGATGCTATCGAAGGCTTTGTTGGTATATAATAATAGCAGAGCTCTCTGTCCCTCATTATCTGCTGGGGTTTACATATTTATATATAACTGATGGAGATTAATGGCTGTAGATTTATGTGGCATGAAACCCTGCCTTATCTGAATTAATTATAGAGGATATAACCTTATTTAACCGAATGGCTAAGACTTTTGCTAACATTTTTATATCAGACTGTAAAAGAAAATGGGTCTATAGAAACTCGGATCCAGGGGATCTTTACCAGGTTTTAGCAGTAAAATAATTTTAGCCCTGGACATAGATGGAAGAAGGCATTTGGCAGTGCAGGCATTTTTAAATACTTCCAGCAGTTGGGGTAAAAGTTGTTCCTGATAGTGAGCATACACCTACATGGCTATACCATAATCCCCAAGTGCCTTGGAGGAGGGGAAGGAGATGCCCTGTAAAGCTCTTCTATAGTGAGGGGTGCCTCCAGTTTTCCCCTTGTTGTGTGGCAGAGAGGGAGGGCAGGGGTACATGCTGTAAATACCTAGTAAGGTCTGCAATTGAGTGTTCGGAGTGTGAACCGTACAGACCTTCAAAGAATCATATCAATTCACCAAGGACCAAGTCAGGAGTATTTACAAATGGCCTTGTTTAGTTCTGATGGCACCTATACTGGGAAAAGTCTAGTGGGAGTGTACCAGTTTACCTAAGAGTTGTCAAGTTTTCTCCCCCTCTTCAAAGAACACCAGTTTAGTTAAAAAAAAGGTTTGCATTCAGCCGTCGATGTCGTCAAGCGATCAAGGGCTGCTTGAGCCGACTCCAGGGTAGCATCAGATGAATTAGTAACATATTCCAATTCAAATTGTTGTACCTGATTTTCCCTCCGCTCATGTAATTCAGAGGTGGATTTCTTGATCCCATTGATTTGATATAAAATACTTTGTAGGTAAGTTTTGAATGCCTCCCACACCAGAAGGCTGTCCGAGTGATAAGCATGGTTACAGAAATAAGATATTAGTTGAGCAATATGGTCATGAAAGGGGAATAACTGAAGCATTCAATTTCCAGGGGGCTTTAGGCAGATCTGCCAGAGGCCTGGCTATGATCTAGACCACTTGCGGCAAATGATCAGATACTCCCCGGGGGCAATACTCAACTTTATATAGTAAGGGATCCATGGACAGAGTACCAACACAAAGATCGATCTGGGAAAGAGGATTGAGTTTTGGAGAAGCAGGAAAACTGCTTAGTTAAAGCAGAGGTCTAGTGGGAATTAAAAAATATAAAATTCAGCAGCTAAGAAAACTGTAGCTGCTGACTTTTAAAAAACACACTCACCTGTCCCTCGATCCCACGGTGTCCTCACACTAGCCATATTGACCGACCGAGCTGTGTCCTGGGCTTTGGCATTATCTGTGTGGGCACCCAGCTGTGACAGCTTACGGCTTCATAGCCAGGTGCCCCCTGTGCATGCACGAGTAGTGCTGTGCTTTAATGGTTCCGTGGTCCTCTGAGACCTGTCACATGTGTCAGAAGACTATGGGGGGGGGGCAACTTCCACTTCCGATCGCCTAGGTGATCGCAGCGGAAGTGGGAACGGGTACCTGTCAAACTTGGGTACCCCCCCCGCTCCCCAAAGGTGCCAATCCTTAACAGGTAGCAAGAGACAAAGCCTTAAAGTGGAACTTTCCCTTTTGGGCGGAGCTCCACTTTAAGGGGTGTCTATGTCTCCACAGATCTTGCCATCCCACTTCCCCTAGGAATCGTGGCAAAGTTGTGCTCCATTGGTGTATATTAGGTACTATTTGGGGGTGTCTGTCTAAGGTCGGATCAAGCCATTAAAATTCCCTACACTCAGAAGTGGGACAGCAGGTTTTCAATCAGGTACGACATAGGGAGTGCAGTACCGCCCCAGAAAAGGGAGATGGGATATATGCAGGCTAGTACTAGAGTTACAGCAACTAATCTACAATAAAAAAAATATATATACCGACCTTCCTGGTCAACCATGTGGTGGTACAACTGAAAATCGAATGCCCTGTGTACCAGGACACTCACCCCGTGAGAAAAGGAGGTGTGAGTCAAATGAAACTCACTGCCTACCCAAGAGAATCTAAGACTGCTACAGTACGAGTAGAGCTCGTGAGGTGAGGCTCCTGAAGACTAACAATTGCAGGGTGAAATTTGCAGATAAAAGCAGAAATCATAGTACGTTTCAGCTGATTGTGGACCCCCAGTTGCCAGTCGGAGCCAACCAGCAATATCAGTTACATACAAGAGGGAGGCCTAGAGTGAGTAAATCTGCCCAGAGTGTATGGGCATAAGGGCTACAGAGCCCATTTAGGCAGTGACCTTAAGTACATTACATAAAACAGTAAGGAGCTGTCCCAATCATGTCCGCTGGTACCTGCAAGGAAAAACAACAGAAGAAAAAGACACAACAGCATCTCTGCATTGAAACTGTGGGGGGAAAGCAAATCTATCATGGTGGATGCGAGGCAGACGCCCATCCACAGACACAGGGGGGTTTATTTACTAAAGCTGGAGAGTGCAAAATCAGACTCACTTCTGCATAGAAACCAATCAGCTTCCAGGTTTCATTGCCAAAGCTTCATTGAACAAGCTGAGGTTAGAAGCTGATTGGTTTCTATGCAGAAGGGAGTCTGATTTTGGACTCTCCAGCTTTAGTAAATAAACCCCAGACTGTCTGCCATACCCCAGGTCAAAACAACAGTGTTTGCCATGCTGGCGATAAAAGTGTTCCTATACTTCCAAAGAGGAAGTAAACAACACAAAGGAAGTTATGTCCAGGTGAAGAAATACCCAGAGGTACTGTTGCTAGGTGTGCAAAAAGTCAGCACAATAAGAGTAGGGAGAGTAGCTTGTATAACTAGCAATGAAGCATCCTCACGCTGGATCTTTCAAAGGTATCGGCCCTCCAGAACAGAATAGCATATGAAGGGCACATCAGGATGGCCTGGTAACATCTCAGGACTTTATGTGGAGAGTGGCACAATTAAAAAGAGTGGCACAAGTAAAAAGAGGGAGGAATCATGCAAAAGAACAAGCAATTTAATCATCCTCACCAGCCGCTGCCCTGCGTCACAGGTTATGTTCACTGGAGTCCAGCCACACAGAGGCATCCAAGGCAAAGTATTGAAGAAGTGGGCCTGCTCATTAGCAGTCACCCGCAGGTGAGCTGGGTATAGCATAGGTCAGTTGAAGGCATTGTAAGTGCCTCTTCACCTCTGAAAATTTTGTACGCTTCTTTAGAATTTGTGCAGAGAAGTTTGGATAGAAGGAGACTTTCACACCGTTGTAAAGAATATTGGGTTTAGTGGGGGCCAGGCAGTCCCTATAATTCCGAAGTTGGGCTAGGACAGGCTGAGTTGGTGAGCTAGGTGGTAGAGGCAGTGGTGGAGCTCGGTGGACCCTTTCTACCACAAATAAGGAAGTGAAGGAATCTTTGCCGAATAATTCCAGCAGCCATCACTCCACAAAGTTGGTGGGGTCCCTGTCCTCAGTGTGTTCCAGGAGGCCCACTATGTGAATATTATTGCGGTGGAGCCAGTTCTTTATATCATCCGCTTTAGTGGTATTAGCCATCACCATCTGGGAGATGGAGCGGAGGTCTCTGGTGAGAGCAGGGAGGTTATCCTCGATGTCACTGATGCCATAGTGCACTCCCTGATCTTTTGTGTATCTTGAAAGAGACCTCCTCCCGCAGGCTGCTAAAATACTCCCGCAACATATCAACTGAGGCGACACATTTATTAACCACTTCTAGAATTTCACTGAGTGTAGGTTGTTCCGTGTCCCCGTCATCCTGTTCCTCATCCCCCGATTCTGACACAATGGTGGCCGTCAGCTGTCCTGAATCAGACACGGCGCCCGGCTCAGCCACCGGTAGAGGCTCCAATGTGGAAGTGTACCTGTCTACGGATGCCGAGTCTAGTTGTCCCGCTAGTTTTTGGGCATAGTAAATCATATCCCGGGGTGCCTCTTTCTGTTGTACTTTAGAAGGTTTAGGCATTTTATTCACAACATCTGTACATTTATCAAAGCCGCATGGTGCACACTGAGGCAGCGGCGGGCAGGTGCCACTTTTTCCCAGCCCTTTGTGGTCATCAGTGAGGCGGCAATGTTGATGGTGAGAGGAACCGGAGGAATCTTGAGACTGAGAGAATTCTAATGGTGCCCTTATAGTTAACGAAGATCGTGAAGGGAAGGATTGCTGAAAGATAAGTAGAGGGTGAGTGAGACACGTCTGCTTACATGCTGATCCTGACCACGCTCCAATACTCATTATTTTTAAATGGGACATCCAACAAGCTTAAATATGTGTGATGGTCAGGTGCCCACAAACATTCAAACATGTAGAGGTTGAGGCAAATAAGTAAAAGGCAAATAAGTTCACTTCGCAAAGTGAATTTTTACTTTTTAAGGAAATTTTCAGTTAGCTTAGTGAATAAGCTGAAGTTCTGCTGACTTACATCATCCAGTCATGTGCAAGCTACATATATATATTTTTTTATTTTCCTTGCGCGTGATTGGGAATTCTTTGAATGAATTTACGCCACTTTTGTTAAGCAAAGTGAAAATAAACTTGCAAATGAAAACTGATTTTGCAAAGTGAACATGCTCTATAACTTTAATAAATCAACCCCTTATTGTCTGTTATATTTGAATGAGGAGTGCAAGCTGTAGACCTGTGGCCCTCTTTCATCTATCTGGACCAGGGGTGTCAAGCTGACGGCCCTCCAGCTGTTGCGAAACTACAAGTCCCAACATGCCTCTGCTGTGGGAGTCATGTTTGTGACTGTTAGTCTTGCAGTGCCTCATGGGACTTGTAGTTTCGCAACAGCTGGAGGACCACCAGTTTGACACCTGTGATCTAGACTCATCCATCTCTATGGACCAGTTAATAGACATGTGTGATTCATTTAGTTTTGATTAATTTTTGGACAAAAATGTTGTCTTCAGAGATTCAGATGTATCTGATTTTCCAAATGGACATAGAAAGGAATAGCAATGAATCCAGAAAAAAAAAGTTATAAAGAAAATAACAAATGTATTTGTTTCATTTGGATGAAATCAATTTTCAAATTTGTATGATACGCACAACCGCAGATCTGAATTAATTGTGAAAAATATTTGGTTGTAAAGGAAAGGCTGAATCCTTAACAGCCATGACTCATCTGCTGTCAGTGGGATTTCTAACTGCCAGCAGAATGTAAACAAACAAGTGCCAGGCTTAAGAAAAAAAAAACAGTGTAGGGCCCCCCCCACAATCCCTACCAAGTCCTTCGGGTCTGATATCGATTTTGAGGGGAACCCCATGCCATAATTAAAAATAAAAAGGCTGTAGGGTTTCCCCCCCATAAACCTTATCCAAGCATGCAACCTGGCAGGCTAGGAAAGGGGGGAAATGCGAGCGCTCCCCCCTCGAACCAAACCAGGCTACGTGCCGTTAACTTGGGGGGGTGCTTTGAGGGTGGGGGGCTCCTCCCCACAACCATAGGCAGTGGTTGTGTGGGTATGGGGGGGTGACCTCTCAGAATCTGGAAGCCCCCTTTAACAAGCCAGCCCTCCAGATCCTGCCCTACCATGTGAATGAGTAAGGGTACATATTACCCCTACTCATTCACCCCAAAACATATCAAAAGTAGATAAAAACAAAAACACAGATTTTGACAAGTGCTTTATTAAAAAATTAAACAAAAAATAAATGTCCCCTAAAGTATATCTAACATTAATCATTAAAACCCCCCAAAAACCTGCCACCTGCCAAATAAGATATGTCCCATAGAGTGAGACACTTAACAAAAAATGACATCATCGGGTGACCCTACCCCATGTTTTCCTGTCATTCAGCAAGTGTCTCTTGACGGAACACACTACTCGATGAATTACAGGTAAAAGTGGGGATGGGGTCATCTGGCTCCTTAACAACCAGCTATTCTTCACAATAAATTTGGATCAGATTTTAGGATATCAAATCTTTCTGATACCAACGAATACACAAAACAAATGCTGAAGATACAAAACAAATTCAAAAAAACAAATACAGTTGTGTTCAAAGTAATAGCAGTGTGTTGAAAAAAGTGAATAAAGCTCAAAATCCTTCTAAAAGCTTTTATTTCCATACACACAAATGCATTGGGAACACTACACATTCTATTCCAAATCAAAACATGAAGAAAAATATATCACATTTGGGTTGTTCCTCTAAATAATTTGAAGAAAAGTGAATATTAGACTGTTCAAAAATAGCAGTGTTTGTATTCTTCTATACAAACTCAAACATTCACTATATAAACTGAAAAATATTTGAAGATTTTGCTTTCCTTTGAATCACTTAATTAATATTTAGTTGTATAAGCACTGTTTCTGAGAACTACTGCACATCTGTCTTGCATGGAGTCAATCAACTTCTGGCACCTGTGAACATGTATTCCAGCCCAGGATGATTGGACTACATTCCACAGTTCTTCTCTATTTCTTGGTTTTGCCTCAGAAACTGCATTTTTGATGTCACCCCACAAGTTTTCTATTGGATTAAGATCCGGGGATTGGGCTGGCCACTCCATAACGTCAATCTTGTTGGTCTGGAACCAAGATGTTGCACATTTACTGGTGTGTTTGGGGTTGTTGTCTTGTTGGAACATCCATTTCAAGGGCATTTCCTCTTCAGCATAAGGCAGCATGACCTCTTCAAGTATTCTGATGTATTCAAACTGATCCATGATCCCTGATATGCGATAAATAGGCCCAACACCGTAGTATGAGACACATCCCCATATCATGATGCTTGCGCAACCATGCTTCCCTGTCTTCACAGTGTACTGTGGCTTGAATTCAGTGTTTGGGGGTCGTCTGACAAACTGTCTCCGGCCACTAGACCCAAAAAGAACAATCTTACTTTCATCAGTCCACAAAATGTTGCGCCATTTCTCTTTAGGCCAGTCAATGTGCTCTTTGGCAAATTGTAACCTCTGCAGCACATGTCTTTTTTTCAACAGTGGGACTTTGCGGGGGCTTCTTGCAGATAGCTTGGCTTCACATAGGCGTCTTCTAATTGTAACAGTACTCACAGGTAACTTTAGACCTGCTTTGATCTTCCTGGAGCTGATTGTTGGCTGAGTCCTTGCCATTTTGACTATTCTATCAATTTGAATGGTAGTTTTTTCGATTTATTCCACATCTTTCAGGTTTCGGTTGCCATTTTAAAGCATTTGCGATCATTTTAGCTGAGCAACCTGTCATTTTCTGCACTTCTTTATATGTTTTCCCCTCTCCAATCAACTTTTTAATCAAGGTAAGCTGTTTTTCTGAACAATGTCTGGAACGACCCATTTTCCTCAGAATTTCAGAGAGAAATGCACTGTAACCAGCATGTACAACATTTTCGGCCTTCCTTCCCTAAATAAGGGCAATAATTGCCACCTGTTTTTCAAAGAATTAATGACCTCACTAATAGAACTCCACACTGCTATTATTTTGAACATGCCCCTTTCAATTAGTGATTCAATTACACAGAATCAGCAGCATGCATGTCATGACTGTTGGGTCTGTTGGATTTCTATTACTCTACTACACCTGCTAGTAAATTATTTGCCATGTAGAAATATCATTTCTACCAAAAACAGTGATTGATCAGGTTAGTGATGTTTGACTGCTATTATTTTGAACACAACAGTATGTTCAACATAGTGAATATGACAAAACAAAATTCTTCATTTAACGAATGCATCCCAAACTAAATTAAGCAAAAATTTCTGGTGTGCATATGTCTACCAGTTAATGAGGTAATATGGCCAGTCCAGGGCCCACTAAGGCCCATTTAATACCACGGTCTGTCCAGGCCTTCACCAAGTGCCTAAAACCCTCAAAGCCCAGCTCCAGCCAATTTAACAATTCTTAAGTTTTGAACATAAATCAAACTATCAGCACCCTTCTTGGGTTTTTATTTTTCTCTCTCCGGTGTTAAACTTTTTTTTAACAAGTACATAACTAAACTAAACTAAACTTTTTTAGTTATGTGGGAAAGGATTAGAGCCCATGGTAATGGCTTCCATCATATCTCATCCTGCCACCACTGGATCAGGAAGTGAAGTGATGTCAACCCGAAAGGGTTGACAGCAGTAATCATATTGTTTACATTTCTCTACTCTCCAAAACTATCCAAAATTCTAAAGCTGGCCATAGATGGATGGAAATTTTTATGGTTCAGCAGGGAGTAGTCAAATTTTGATCAGTATGTGGCTGTCCCTGTTAGACAGAAGTTGATCATTTGATCAACGTATGCTGAAGGAGAATGTTGGAAAACTTTTCTCCATCAGCACCTGCAGACACTGAGTGGGAGTCGCTGTCAGAACACAAAGTCCCAATGTGTGAGTTTCCCCTATGCACCTCGTTTGTGAGCCAGATGAGAGATACAGTAAGATAATATAACGAAAAACTATATTCACACTCGTTCAGTATCAGCAGTGAGGTACGAAGGTACAAACCATTTTTGGCAGGTGAGAAAATAAAAGGAAAATTTGGACTGTTGTTATGATCAAAAGTGAATGTTCTCCCTTTTCTAGTTTTTGTATTTGTGTAATTTTCTTACATTACTGCATACCTAATTGTTTTTTTTTAATTATCCCTAATTATATATACATTCAGAAACATATCAGTTAAAGATGATAAAATCAACTTCATACCATGGCAGCTCTTTACCTAAATAGCATTTATTACAGCAGGAAGAAACTGTGACATGTGGAGCAGAAACTAGAATTGGGTTCTTGTGATTAATTAATTGCAGAAGAGAAGATCCCTAAGGAATTGTAGGTTCATAAGGAAATAGGTCACAATAAATTGTGGCTAACCAAGGGATGGCTAACCACTGTAACATATGCTTTTCAAATAAATATATATCACCATCTCACGTTGAACGTCTTAAAGTGATTCTAAAGGCTTATATTTATTATAGAAAAAAATAACAAAACATCTATACCTACCTGCTGTGTGCAGTGGTTTTGCACAGAGCAGTCCTATCCTCCTCTTCTCGGGTCCCCCACAGGCTCTCTTGGCCCCTCCTTCCTGTCGGGTGCCCCCAAAGCAAGCAGCTTGCTATGGGGGCACCCACTGCTCCGTGTGTCCATTCACACTTGGATCCGTGGCTTGGCCCCCCCCTCTTCTCATTGGCTCACTGGCTGTGATCGAAAGCTGTGGGAGCCCATGGCTTCTACTTCTGTCTCAGCCAGAAGTGGGTAGCTGAGACTCCAGTGAAAATTGCTGGATTGAGATGGGGATTAGGTGAGTATTAGGGAGGGCGGGGGGGCTGCAGGCACAGAGAAGGTTTTTTACCTTCATGCATAGAATTCATGAAGGTAAAAAACCTTGATCCTTTAGAAGCACTTTACGCTGACCTTATTGAAAGCTATAAAGCTGAGCTATCTGGTTAAAGTACTTCTGGGAGGTGGCTGCAAATACCCTTATGCAACTTCCTCTGCATCCCTTTATGAGTTGGCAAACCCACCCTCCTGAAAAGGGAACCACTCTCTTGGTTATAAAGGCTAGAGGATTGAACTGAGGGATGCATTAATAGAACAGGTAAAAGGGGAAGCTGTCCCGGGCCTACCAGTACAGGGGGGATCACCAGAGGCCCTACCTAAGAGCAAACACAAGACACAACACAACACACAATCCCTGCTATCTCCTTTTTTGGCAAATTATTTCTCTGTGGCCCTCGCTGGTTTAATTTTGCATTTTTACTGGGTCCCTATTTCATGCTTGAGATTCACTAACTGCCACCACTGTGTCCACTGGCCATTAGGGCAATCACATGGACTGTTAAATGGCAGATGACTGCTGATTAGTTTCTGTAGGTTAGATAACTTTGCTACTCTTTACCACTTGACCTCTATTGCTAAAGTAACACTGTGCTACTTTAACTAGCTAGTGCTCAGTCATGCAACACTGTACCCCAATGACATTTTTATAATTTTTCAACACAAATAGAGCTTTCTTTGGTAGTATTTAACCACTTGCAACCGTGCTATAGCCAAATGACGGCTACAATGCGGTTGTCGAGTCCTGGGAGGGTGTCCTATGACGTCCTCCCGGAACGTACCCTCTCGCGCACCCAGCAATCTCCATGATCGCTGTGTCCTACAGACACAGCTGATCACATGATGTGGTAAAAGACCAATCACAGTGGCCTTTCACCACATGACCAGCTGTGTCCAATGACACAGCAGATCACCGGGTAAATACAGCTGCCGATTATCAGCTGCACTTTCCTCACGCTGTCACAGTGTGAGGAAAGTACTGCCGATAACCAGCAATTGTCAGAGAACAGATTGGCACTGATCATCAGGGCACTGATGATCACTGTCCTGGTGATCAGTGCCACCCACCAGTGCCTAGCAGTGCCACCCATCACTGCTGCCCAGCAGTGCCGCCAATCAGTACCCAGCAGTGCCACCAGTCAGTGCCCATCAGTGATGCCTATCATTGCCGCCTATCAGTGCCCATCAGTGCTGCCTATCCATGCCACCTCATCAGTGCCTATTAGTGCCGCCTATCAGTGCAGCCTCATCAATGCACATCAGTGAAGGAGAAAAATTACCTGTTTGAAAGAAAAAACATTTTCTGCTTTTATTATAAAATTTTGCAAATTTTTTTTCTCGTTTTGTTTATAGCACAAAAAATAAAACACCCAGTGGCGATTAAATACCAGCAAAAGAAAGCTCTATTTTGTGTGAAAAAAAATGATAAAAATTTCATATGGGTACAGTGTTGCATGACCGCGCAATTGGTATTCAAAGTGTGACAGCGCTGAAAGCTGAAAATTGGCCTGGGCATGAAGGGGGTATAAGTGCCCGGTAGGCAAGTGGTTAATTACAACTGGGTTTTTTGTTTTATAAATGAAAAAATACCAAAAAAGTTTTAACCACCCCCACACACTTTCTTCGGTTTTTGTTATAAAAGTTTGCAAATAAATAATTTTTCTTCATAAATTTAGGCCAAAATGTATCCTGCTACATTTATTTGGTGAAAATAACTCAAATTAGTGTATATTATTTAGTCTGTGTTAAAGTACAGTCTACAAACTATGGTTTATACAGTATATTTGAAAATTGATCAGTTCTGATGTAATGATGGCCGATCTTATTGCACGAGGCCCTAAAATGCCAGGATAGTACATATACATCCTAAATAAATTCTTTTTCAATGCTCTGTGTGCCCCAGGGAGAGTGTCAGTGTGCATGTGATCAGCAACATATATACTGTATATTCATGTTGCTGAGTCTGGCCGTGCCTTTTATTGTAGACGGGTGACAAGTGGTTAAAGTGGCAACATTTAAAGTCTCTGTTCACCTACATAGTTGATCAGCCTTTCTCAACATTTTCAACACAGAGGAACCTTTTTACTTTCCAGTCACAAGGAACCCCTACTAATAATTACTATAGGTTGTAAGCTGTCAAATTCAGGGCACTTCTCACCCTCTGATTTCGTAGCTGTACTGTCCCCCTTTATTTTGTAGAACACTTTGCTGGTGCTATATAAATCCTGTATAATAATATTAATATAATAATAATAAAATAACAATACACATTTTGGGCTGATGACTGATGACATGACCTTTTTTGCAGGGATTAATTGCTGCTACAAATCACTAATGTCTGGAGATATACTACAGCATTGGGGTGTGCTCTGCTACAAATCACTGTCTTCCAGCAATTGGCATCTAAGCATAGAGATTGCTGCAACATTTTACAGGAAAGCATTCTGAACGATTCTCGCTAATTATTTATTACAGGTGCTTACTGTATATTATGCCATCAATTTACGGAGCGCTTTACATATACAGAATGTTGTACATTCACATCAGTCTCCAACCCTCAAGGGGTGTACAATCTAAGGTCTCTAACTTACATTCATACATACACATACTAGGGACAATTTAGACAGGATCCAATTCACCTACCAGCATGTCTTTGGAGCGTGGGAGGAAACCGGAGTATCTGGAGGAAACCCACACAGGCACAGGGAGAACATGCAAACTCCAGGCAGGTGGTGCCGTGGTTGGGATTCGAACCAACGACACTAGTACTGCCAGGCGGAAGTGCTAATCATTTAGTCACTGTGCTGCCCTACTAATGGTTTTGCCACCAGGCTGAAACGCTGACAAATCTCAACTGCTGAGCGACAGAGCGACTAATTGCTTAAAAAAATGTACTGTTAACGATTCCATAGAGTATCATCATGATTTTCTTTGGAACAAATAACTATAACAAAATGTTGGGGGGGGGGGAGTTAATCGCTACAAAAAATGACAGATCAACAAGCTGGAATTCCATGGCTAGCTATATGCGCTATATATTTACATAGTATCAAAACTAATAAAAAAGTTAAGAGTGCAGATGGGAAGAAAAAAACTTTGGAAGTAATAAATATTCTTCAGAGAATTTAGCTCCTGGCTGGAAGGGTGAGGGAGGGAAGGAATGTAAGTATTAGCTTTTGGGGAGTATGGATGATTTCAGACTTGTTCAGATCCTAGTCTGAACCCACCCTGAGCAGTCAGTTTTTTACAGTCAGTAAGCTCCCCAGCATGTTATCCTATGTGTCCATGCACACATAGACTGTAAGCAACATTTTTTGGCAGAGATGTTTTTTTGGCTGGAAAAAAAACCCAGGACTAGTGGGTTTCTAGAGGAGTTTTTTAGCTGTAAAAACGCTGAAAAACTTGGCAAAAAGCGGTAAAATGTGGTAAATATGGCAAACCAGTGTTTTTGGACTTTTTCTGACAGAAAAAAAAATTGGGGGGGGTAAAAAAAACCACCAAAAAATGCAAACGTGAAAAAACGTGGCAAAACGCTAATTTAAAAATGCTAAATAAAATGCTGAAATGGCCTGCAGAGCAGGGAATACCTCGGCCACTCAGGATTTGTTTTGTGCAGTGACAGCTTCCTGGTGGGATAAATCATCAGACCCTGCTTGGGAAGGGATTACAGCAAAATTGCTTGGTTACCCAGATTAAAATGTTTATTAAAATTATTTTCTCCTTTCTTTCAATTAACTTAATCTTTAAAAAAAAATTTGCATCCAACATTGCATTTACATTATATATAAGCATAAATGTTTAATGCCATTTATATTTTATACACTATTTTATATGCCTCGGTTTATTTCACACTCAGTGATGTAAGTACAAATATGCCACTTCTAGTGGACAGCTGGGACTCTTAGCTCTGACAGCTGCATATTGTATAATGTTCATAGCATTCCATATTCAACTAATGAATCCTGCTTGTTTTTTCCTCTCCACAGGGGGATTGGAAAACAAGGATTCCAGTGCCAGGGTAAGATATTTATTTTATGCTTTGCTTTGTTTGTGCTTTATCTCATCCTCACATTCTCTCCAGAGGATGCCCTCTGCTATTTTTTGCAGCTGTGCAGTAGAGAAGAAGTATTATTAATTTATTTAAATTTCCTTTTATATTGATGTAGGTAAAATTGGCCTGCTAATTCTCAGATGTCCAAAATTAAATGTAATTTCTCATTTTTTAAAAATTAAGATCAACTTCAGTGTAATTTAAACCATGTTGGATAATCTGGTATAATCCTTTTGTTATATTTTTTTAAATGCCATTGTGTGTATGCAGCTAACATGCACAGGAAACATATACACTACCATAATATAATAAATCAATGTGCAAAAAAGCTATAGTAACTGTCCAACAATCATTTTGGTGTAACCTGAACCACTTGAGATCACAAACATGTGAAGTCCTTATAGATAAAAGCAGTTTTACATTTTATCCATGGGTTTATTGTCAAAATAATACAGTTACCATTTTTGGACCTACAAGGCTTGGCAAGATTGTATTTTAAGGATTATTTTTGTGCAGTATATATTCTAAAGACTAACATCAGTAAGTGAAAAATTATTTTTGTCCATTTTGACCAGTGATATAACAGCTACTGTTATGGATAAAAAGTGCACATTTTATTCTGTGATTTGTCCCATTAGTTTAATGACACTAATCATGTTTATATTACAAAGGATGGCAAAGTTACAGAGAGCTGTACATTTACATGAATGACTAAAGCTGGGTAAAAATGTTTACACCAAATTCAGAGCTGATATTTCAGGCATACATCTTGTTTCCAAGGTTTGACTGCCCACCAGTATAGTTACAAACAAAAGCTTTGTGACCCATAAAGTATGACGTGGGTCAAGTCTTCCTTTAACAGGCAGTTCTCTCATCCCATATGGTTCTTAGTGAGAGACCTGAATGTCTACAGTCACGCTAACCCATTGAAAGGTGATGCCTGTGTGGTTGTTGTAAGTAGCTGCTTATCATTTATCTTTTGACTGTTTTACTGATTAAGAAACTAAGTGCGAATTATGCATGTCTAGAATGCCTGTATAATATAACCCTGTTATAATGTTGGAAAACACATTTTTTTATGGTTTTCCAACTCCTTTTACAACTACTCTAGGAAAACGTAGTCATATCTGAATGTCTGCTTGTCTATGATCACTCCTCAGTTTGTCGTGGTCACATAGTTTGATCCAGAAAAAAACTACACTCCTACATGTAATAGGACCATGCCTTGCTTTTCCGCCCATATAAGTTCTTCTCTTAGTCAACATTATCATGTGCTTTCATCTTTCCTTGATACCTTTGCCCCATTAAAAACTTGAACCATCTAATTCCCTGTCCAGCTTTGTGGTATAATTTCCACCTGCGATCAACGAAGGCTGAGATTTGAGCGTAGATAGCGCCGTTCTGGCCTGACTGTTCATTAGCAGGTTTGGAACTACTATTTGTGTGACTATAAGGGTTAAATTAAAACTGTTAGATCCAGCTATTTCTCACATTCCATTAAAAAAAAATCTTAGCAACTCTAGATAACTCTTCAGCACCATTAATAGATTATTAAAACCTAATTGTCCCTCCACATTACCAGCCTCAACACAACTCTGTAACACATTCTGGTTCTTCTCTCTCCCACTTCTGTTTACTTGACTCTGCATCTCTGATTAAATTAGTCTCTATTATGATATCCTCCATCTGCAAACTTGATCCAATTCCCACCTATTTATTTATTCTCAATATAAAAAATGACTCCCTTAGCACCTGTTTTCTACTAACAGTCCTCATAACTGCCGCTATCACCCCAATACCAAAAAACCCAACATGGCTCTAGACAATTTAAACAACTTTTGCCTCTAGACAATTTAAACAACTTTTGCCCCATTTCTAATTTACCCTTCCTTGCCAAGATCCTCGAGTGGGCTGTGATATCTCAGTTACATAACCACCTGACTTTAAATAACCTATTTGAATCCTTTTAATCTGCCTTGGTCAAAGCCACTAATGGCCTTCTGTTAGCTTATGATTCCAGCTCACTAACTATTCTTATTCTGCTACTTTTACTCTCTTGCCTTGAAACCATATTTGGAGTCTCAGAATTGGCTCTGAAATGGTTTGTCATATTTTATTGATCACTGTCACTGTTTGGTCAACTGCTCAGATCAATTTATCACTTCTATGCTTCTAGATTCTACTTTGGCTGCTTCTCTCCTATCTAACTGTATTTGTGATATAAGTAGGGATGGCCCACAATTTCCTTCAATTAAGCTGTAACTCAGTGGTTCTCAACCTTTCTAACGCCGCGACCTCTTAATACAGTTCCTCATGTTGTGGTGACCCCCAACCATAAAATTATTTTCGTTGCTACTTCAGAACTGTAATTTTGCAGTGGGAGGAATAGTGCCCCATCATTGGTATCAGTGGGAGGACTAGCGCCCCATCATTGGTATCAGTGGGAGGAATAGTGCCCCATCATTGGTATCAGTGGGAGGAATAGTGCCCCATCGTTGGTATCAGTGGGAGGAATAGTGTCCCATCGTTGGTATCAGAGGAAGGAATAGTGCCCCATCATTGGTATCAGTGGGAGGACTAGCGCCCCATCATTGGTATCAGTGGGAGGAATAATGCCCCATCATTGGTGTCAGTGGGAGGAATAGTGCCCCATCACTGATGTCAGTGGGAGGAATAGTGTCCCATCGTTGGTATCAGTGGGAGGAATAGTGCCCCATCATTGGTGTCAGTGGGAGGAATAGTGCCTATCATTGGTGTCAGTGGGAGGAATAGTGCCTATCATTGGTGTCAGTGGGAGGAATAGTGCCCCATCGTTGGTGTCAGTGGGGGGAGGAATAGTGCCTATCATTGGTGTCAGTGGGGGGAGGAATAGTGCCCCATCGTTGGTATCAGTGGGGGGAGGAATAGTGCCCCATCGTTGGTGTCAGTGGGGGGAGGAATAGTGCCCCATCGTTGGTGTCAGTGGGGGGAGGAATAGTGCCCCATCGTTGGTGTCAGTGGGGGGAGGAATAGTGCCCCATCGTTGGTGTCAGTGGGGGGAGGAATAGTGCCCCATCGTTGGTGTCAGTGGGGGGAGGAATAGTGCCCCATCGTTGGTGTCAGTGGGGGGAGGAATAGTGCCTATCATTGGTGTCAGTAGGGAGAGGAATAGTGCCTATCATTGGTGCCAGTGGGAGGAATAGTGCCCCATCGTTGGTGTCAGTGGGGGGAGGAATAGTGCCTATCATTGGTGTCAGTGGGGGGAGGAATAGTGCTCCATCGTTGGTGTCAGTGGGGGGAGGAATAGTGCCCCATCGTTGGTGTCAGTGGGGGGAGGAATAGTGCCCCATCGTTGGTGTCAGTGGGGGGAGGAATAGTGCCCCATCGTTGGTGTCAGCGGGGGGAGGAATAGTGCCCCATCGTTGGTGTCAGCGGGGGGAGGAATAGTGCCCCATCGTTGGTGTCAGCGGGGGGAGGAATAGTGCCCCATCGTTGGTGTCAGCGGGGGGAGGAATAGTGCCCCATCGTTGGTGTCAGCGGGGGGAGGAATAGTGCCCCATCGTTGGTGTCAGCGGGGGGAGGAATAGTGCCCCATCGTTGGTGTCGGGGGGAGGAATAGTGCCCCATCGTTGGTGTCAGTGGGAGGAATAGTGCCCCATCGTTGGTGTCAGTGGGAGGAATAGTGCCCCATCGTTGGTGTCAGTGGGGGGAGGAATAGTGCCTATCATTGGTGTCAGTGGGGGGAGGAATAGTGCCCCATCGTTGGTGTCAGTGGGGGGAGGAATAGTGCCCCATTGTTGGTATTAGTGACACAAATGATGGGGCACTATTCCTCCCACTGACACCAATGCTACTTACCTTGCTGACCCCTGCTCCAGCCTGGGCTCGCTCTCTCCCTCTCCCATCTACAGCCTGCAGAAGCAAAATTTGCACTTACCTGTCAGCTGTCTTCCTTCTCTGGCCTCTCTCCTCTTCACTCGGTCCTGCAGCTCCCTCGATCTTCTTCGATCTGCGCGCTCTGCCGCTCGGCTCCTCCTCTCCAAGCTCCACCTCCTCGCCGGTGATTGGCCGCCTGTGTGCCTCTCCTGAGCTACAGTTCCGTTGGCCAATCAGCCGCGAGGAGGCGGAGCTGTTGAGTGATCCCGGAGGTGTGGCCAGGTTACAGGGGCAGCATATCATCCCGCCCACAGATCGCGAGACAGAGCAGCGGTGTCTCGGTTCCTAAGACCATCGGAAATATGTTTTCCGATGGTCTTAGGCGACCCCTGGGAAATGGTCGTTCGACCCCCAAAGGGGTCGCGACCCCCAGGTTGAGAACCGCTGCTGTAACTAGACTGAAGTCATACTTATCCCCCCCCCCCGATCAATTATGTAAGGCCAGTCCTGGTAGCCTATCTATAAATGGCATTGTACTTGAGCTTCAGTCTAAATCCTAGATTGTAAGCTCTAACGAGCAGGGCCCTCTGTTTTCTCTTGTACCAAATTGTATTGTGGCTGTAATGTCTACCTTCATTTTGTAAAGCGCTGTGCAAACTGTTGACGCTATATAAATCCTGTATAATAATAATAAATCAGTGGTGTGTCATCCATGTGTGCAGTGAACATGGATCCTCAGGGAAAGAGGACCCACTGTGCCCTGACACACACAGGGCACACATGGAGTAAGTAAAATGAGTCCATAACATTTCCTTGGGCCCCATGATTTCACTCAGAGGGACCCAAGAGGTGAGAGCATTGATGTTGATGGACTTTTTTTATTTTTGGCTCACAGGCGGAGACAGCCAGGGCTGCATTTTCTGATGCTAGGACTATAGTCCTGACAGCTCAAAGACTACTGGGGGTGAAGCTTGGTAGCTGGCATGTGCTGTATACTCACATCTAGTCAGTGGTGTCACTGTTCATTGCTCCCAGGTGTCCCGGGAACATGTGTGATGACTAGACGCAGGAGAAGACGTCTTCCATCACAGGCTTTAACTGAGGTTTGGTTCTTTGTGACCTGTATCTGTCAGCTGCAAACTAGGTCTATGAAGGAAAACTTTCCCTGCTGTGCCCAGGCAGCTGCTGAATGGGGTTTGTGGAGATAAGGAGAGAATGTCTGTGTACAGTCTGCCAAGAACTTTACACAGACAGCAGGATAGGAGCCAATGAATGGAGGTGGAGAGTGAATATAACTGATCCATAGCTCCCTATTGGCTCCTCTGTGACTCAAACATCTTCTACCATCCATGTAGCAGGCTGTAAGGGGGAGTGGTAGGCTGATAAAAAAAAACAGACACTCAGAACAGAGGCTTTGTAACAGATAGGGATAGAGAGCCAGGAATGGAGTCTGCATTGGGGGTAATTAAGGGGGAGAGTGTACTGGGAATAGAGTGGGGGGGCATTATTTGTTGTATACTGGCCAGTGTGTTACTTACCTCTGAGCCTTCTATAGTGCACACTCCTGAGCACAGTGTGAAATGCACTCTTGAATCTTCTACTGCACGTACTATGTACTCCTGAGCCCTGTACAAAAATCAAACCTGAGCCCAACACCCTGTATGATATGCAGTCATTTGCTCTATGCAGTACCCACTCCTGAATCCTGTACTTTGTACGATACGTTCTTCTGTGCGTTGTGCAATACGCACTCCTGAGCCCTGTAGCTTGCGCAATGTACACTCTTAAGCCCTCCAAGGCAATCCAACGCTGATCCTCCTGACCCACTCTCCCTCTGGTCTCTGCCCAATAGTGGTGAGCATACTTCCATAACAGAGAGAAAGGTGAGCCCTGGTGATGGAGATCTAACAGCATGGGCAGCTCTTCTAATGGGCAAGTAAGTATTTTGCTACCCCTGAACAGTCAGCAGGCAGCATAGAGGAGTCAATACACTCTAATTGGACCCCAACTTAACAACCCCACTGCACACAAGCCCCCCCCCCCCAAAAAAAAAGTCCACTACATGGGGTCTCCCACCTCCTGAGGAGTATTCTACAAGCCCTGCTACAGGGGAATGGATTGGAGAACAACATTATTTTATTTCAAAGCCACAAATATGTGTGTATGTCAAATGGACTGTGGACAAGATATAATATAACTCAATTTATGAACAGTTTTAGAAGTAAATATCAGTGATTTCATAAAACTTTGTAGTGTCTCCAACAACTGCCCCTTTCCTCAGTTTTTATCACAGATCTTTCTTCTACAGCTATTCACAGTCTAATAGGCCCATTTTAGACCTCTGCTGTCTTATTAAAGAGAACCTGCCACCAAATATTCATCACGTTGGGGGCTTCTCATCCCTTATGTGATTTAGTTAAAAAAAAGTGTAACAATTTTAAGTTGCACACAAACACCTAAAATTTCCCCCAAAACATTTATGAGCCCACCTCCCCCACAAATACATGCACATATGTATTAAGGACAGACTGACCAGGTTGACCTGGGGCAGGAGCAGTCTGACCATTTGGAAACTCAGGCACTGCCCAAGGGCCCGGGGTCAGTAGGGGGCCCCATGAGATGCCCCTGGTACCTTTTTCATAGGCTTTTTTGAGTTTTGGCAAGGACACAGAGGCCCAATGATACCCTATTGCCTGGGGGCCCCATGAGTTGTCAGTCCGCCCCTGACCTGGGGTGAAAGGATTGTACTGAGGGACAGATTGACCTGGGGTTAAGGAATTGTACTGGGGGACAGACTGACCTGGGAGGATTGTATTGGGGGACAGACTGCCTTGGGAGGATTGTACTGGGGACAGACTGCTCTGGGAGGACTGTACTGGGGGAGAAACTGACCTTAGAGGTTTTTGCAGGGGGACAGACTGAGCTGTGGTGAAGGGATTGTACTGGGGACAGACTGACCTCGGTGGATTGCACTGGGGACAGAGTGACCTAGTCAGAATTGTACTGGGGACAGAGTGACCTGGTCAGGATTGTACTGGGGACAGAGTGACCTGGTCAGGATTGTACTGGGGACAGAGTGACCTGGCCAGAATTGTACTGGGGACAGAGTGACCCGGCCAGAATTGTACTGGGGACAGAGTGACCCGGCCAGAATTGTTCTGGGGACAGAGTGACCCGGCCAGGATTGTTCTAGGGACAGAGTGACCCGGCCAGGATTGAACTGTGGGAGGGGCTGACTTGGTTGACATTGTACTGGGGAGAGACTGACTTAGTCAGAATTGTACTGGGGAGAGACTGACCTGGGGGGAGGGATAGTAGTGAAGGAGAGACTGACCTGGGGGGGATTGCACTGGGTGAGAGATTCTTCGCTCCCTCTTGGAGGGAGGGAAAAACATTACTCTGTTGTGTCCAGGGGCAGACTGGTAACTCATGGGGCCTCCAGGCAATAGGGGATCATGGGGCCCCCGTGTCTTTGCCAACACTCAAACCTCACCCAAAAAGCCTATGAAAGGTACCAGGGGCATCTCATGGGGCCCCCTACTGATCCCAGGCCCTCGGGCAGTGCCCGAGTGCTGGAATGGTCAGTCCGCCCCTGGTTTTGTCCTATGCTATCATACACTGTAGCTGAAAAGCTGATCCATACATTTGTGTTCTCTCAATTTGACTACTGCAATGCTCTACTCACTGGTGTACCTAAAACCACAATTAATTGACTACAATATGTACAAAATCCTGCAGCCAAAATCCTGACTAGGTCTTTTACAAGTGACCATATTACCCCTATACTGGAGTCCTTGCACTGGCTACCTGTTAGGCTTTGTGTAGACTTTAAGATCCTCTTGCTCACATATAACGCTCTTCATGGCTTGACACCCCATTATCTGTCTGCAGTTTTATCAACTTACTCCCCCCTTGTAACCTCTGCTCCTCAGATTATGGCATTCTGTATGTCCTCCCTACTTACCTACATTGGATGGGAGACAGAGCTTTCTCCTGCTATACCCCAAAACTCTGGAATTTGCTTCCAAAGAACATCAGAGAGTCATCTTCTCTAAACTCATTTAAATCAAATCTAAAACCTTTTTCTTAAGATAAGCTTTCACATAATTGTCCCTTTTTCCTTTATATTACCTTGTGTCTTTCTTGTGTTTTTATAAAGCGCTTTGAGAAGCTACCAACGCTATATAAAATTTTTTTTTTTATTATTAATATTGTTATTTTTTATTCCTTTGCTGCATTCAATAACACTAGCTGAATCTGCTCTTCTGAAACTTCTAAATAGTAAATCATAGCTTATTTTGGTAGATCGGGTGGATGATGTCACGATCTCCACCTTAACCAAAGGAAGCCTTAAATTAATTTCTTAAAATTACTAAGCAGCATTCAGCCCAGCTCGATTTTGTTTCAGTAACAGGATGTTAAGTTTCCATATTGCTGCCAGAACCCAGCATTGTATACTGTATGTAGCTGATGCTAAATACAGTTTATACTTTAAAGAAAATAGATAATTTGGGCCAGCTTGCTCCAAACAAACTATTTAAAGTCATAGTATTCCTGGATTAACTCTTTAACAAAGCAAAAACAATTATTTTAATAAATACTGTACAGCAGACAAAGGATCCTTCTTTTCTTGTGTCTTTAAGATTGACATGGGAAAAATACCAATCTTTCATATTCCATGCTTGGGTGATGCTTTGTATGAGGTGTTACAGAACAGTACGATTTTCACAGATAACATCAGTGACAAGATATTTTGGTATGACATGTTTTAGATGTGTAACTGATTTTTTTTACTTTTACATTGAGCTTGGCTAAAATACAGCAGAACCCCAGTCTGATTGAACAGCAAATAGAAAGAGACAAGGCAGGTTTTATCTTGCTTCAAAAATTGGAGTGTATTAAAGACATAAATATTGAGCAATAGGCTCAATATTTGTCAGGGGCATGTAGCGCTCCTGCTCCATTAGCTGCTGGTCTCATTCCAGCCTCCTGGTTTCATTTGTGATACATTCTCCCTGTCTGTATGTCCACCTGCAAGGTGATTGATGTGGCAAGTCTCTGGGTGCAGACCAAACCTGATTTAAGCCAGCCAAGTCGGCAGTCTCATGCTTGTGATAGCACTGGTAACATGTGTTTAAGCTGCCTGTGTGTCTGTTCTGCTGTGCTGTCTGGATTCCCTTGTTGACGACCTCAGATCGAATGTTGACTATTCTTTAAACTCTGCCTGCCTTTTGACTATGAATTTGACCCTGACTACTTGCCTGCCTTGTGCCTGGACCGTCATTGAACTACTCTGCTTGTTTGCCAACCGCAAATACCTGTTTGCTGTGCTCAGTTTGCAACTGAGTACAGGTAAGCCTGCTTGCCTTATAGAAAATGGGGCTGCTTTTGGTGAAGAACACAGAAGCCAGCTATCGTGCCTAATCACTTGTGTTAGGGGTAAGCATGACAATATTGTTCAGTGGCTGGACAATACATAAGAAGTTTTATTAGGTCACGAGATAAGGGGGAGCTATGTGGCAGATTCTATTTTGAAAGAAACATTAGAATGTGTTATTTAAATCCCAAAACTGTCAGTCTCATCCCCACTTCATTCAAACTCTTTGTGTTGCAACTTCTTCCATTTAATCCAGTGAAATGTACTGGCCTGGGTTCCCCAAAGGGCAATTTCCAGCCACAATTTCTATTTTTTCTTGCTTTAACTTATGCAATTTTTAAATAATTATTGTTATATGTATTTATATTTTTTGTATTTTTTTTTTTTTTTTTTGCTTATGATGCAGTATTTGGGCTGCACATTGGCAAAAGGCACATCTGCAATTACTTTACCAACACAATCTTTCTGTTCCCAGGCACTCAGCAGCCATTTCTAAAATATATATTCATCACACTATAGTCAGGACAGTGGAAGCATAGTTACTGAGGTAAATAGGCTGCCCTCCCTTCAACAATGTAGAATGAACTGCAAGCAGTAGCAAATAGAGATGGGAAATTCTATGTTCAGGAGGAAGGGCAGGCAGCAGCACAAAATGAAAGGCAGGTGTAAAATGAATATCAGTCCACACATCAAAAAGGGTACACCAAGAGCCTCTATAGCCCATGCAGGGAAGGTTAATACATATAAATAATTCTGCATATATACAGTTGTGTTCAAAATAATAGCAGTGTGTTGAAAAAGGTGAATAAAGCTCAAAATCCTTCTAATAGCTTTTATTTCCATACACGCAAATGCATTGGGAACACTACACATTCTATTCAAAATCAAAACATGAAAAATATATCAAATTTGTGTTGTTCCTCTAACAAAAATTTAAGAAAAGTGAATATTAGACTGTTCAAAAAAAAATAGCAGTGTTTGTATTCTTCTTTACAAACTCAAACATTCACTATAAAAACTGAAAAATGTTTAAAGATTTTGCTTTCCTTTGAATCACTTAATTAATATTTAGTTGTATAAGCACTGTTTCTGAGAACTGCTGTATATCTGTGTTGCATGGAGTCAACCAACTTCTGGCACCTGTGAACAGGTATTCCAGCCCAGGATGATTGGAATACATTCCACAGTTCTTCTCTATTTCTTGGTTTTGCCTCAGAAACTGCATTTTTGATGTCACCCCACAAGTTTTCTATTGGATTAAGATCCGGGGATTAGGCTGGCCACTCCATAACGTCAATCTTGTTGGTCTGGAACCAAGATGTTGCACGTTTACTGGTGTGTTTGGGGTCGTTGTCTTGTTGGAACACCCATTTCAAGGGCATTTCCTCTTCAGAATAAGGCAGCATGACCTCTTCAAGTATTCTGATGTATTCAAACTGATCCATGATCCCTGGTATGCGATAAATAGGCTCAACACCGTAGTATGAGAAACATCCCCATATCATGATGCTTGCGCAACCATGCTTTACTGTCTTCACAGTGTACTGTGGCTTGAATTCAGTGTTTGGGGGTCGTCTGACAAACTGTCTGCAGCCACTAGACCCAAAAAGAACAATCTTACTTTCATCAGTCCACAAAATGTTGCGCCATTTCTCTTTAGGCCAGTCAATGTGCTCTTTGGCAAATTGTAACCTCTTCAGCACGTATTTTTTTCAACAGTGGGACTTTGTGGGGGTTTCTTGCAGATAGCTTGGCTTCACATAGGCGTCTTCTAATTGTAACAGTACTCACAGGTAACTTTAGACCTTCTTTGATCTTCCTGGAGCTGATTGTTGGCTGAGTCCTTGCCATTTTGGCTATTCTTCTATCTATTCGAATGGTAGTTTTTCGCTTTCTTCAACGTCTTTCAGGTCTTCCACCATCTTCTCTACCTCCTAGTTTTCTCTTTCCTCAAACCCCACAGTACCTCTGCCAGGATTTCCCATCTGCTACCATTGCTAGGCATAAGGATTATGCATCAGATGACATTTGGCTACCAGATCAACATAACCAGTAGCAGAAGTGGGCAGTAAAAAAGTTTTATCTACCAAGTGCTGGAGCTATACTGCCACAGTGCATTTATGGCTGCGATACCAGTCATAGACCGACTTGGTATACACTGTCCAAAAGAAAAGCAGGATGATAGTGGAGAGGACAGGGGAACAAAAGAGGGATTGCAGAATAATTGTTACAGGAGCGGCAGTCCTTTGAGATGTTCTTCTGCTGGTTATCGTATACAGTATAGGTGCAGTATAGGTATAGTATAGTTTTGGCACAGGGGCAAGGTAGATGTCATTCAGATGTGGTAAAGGTTTAGTATAATGCTGTATAACATTGGTATAGGTGCAGTCTAGGTTTGGAATAAGTGTGGTATAGGGTGCAGTATGGGTGCAGTATGAATGGGGTACACTTGGTGTCCTGCACTGAGTGGCTCAGTCCCTGCTAGCAGTATCAGCAATGGGCAAATAATCCTCTCACCAGTCCCCAAGATGCTGTAGTGACCTCTAACTGTAGAAGGGGCGGCGCCTTCAGTTTCTCCCTGAAATAATCTTGTGATCAGCAGTAGAAAGCAGAGGGTGAGTGGATGCTCCAGTCTCCCTGCAGCAGCAGTACAGGTGCTGTGATGTGGGCAGAACTGGGCTCCTCCCAGTCTCAGGCTTGGATCTCCACTGGTATGGTCTGTAGCTGGCAGGTGAATATTCAGACAGAGGTGCTCTAACTCTCTCAGTGCTAAGAGGAAGAACTTTCCTAGGCAGTTTAATAAAAATCCTCTCCTCCTACTGCACAATATATATTGGGAAATGTAGTGTAGCCAATAGGCTCCATGCACACTAGCATTTTTTATCAGCTCAAAAAATGCTAGAAAAAAATGCTGGATGAAAAACACTGATAATATCGTTACTGTGCCAGCTTGTGGTAGCATATTAACATTTTATTAGTGTTTTTATAGTACATGAAGAAAAAAAATGTTTGAAAAAGGCTCTTAGGAACATTATAGTATGGTTTAGGAGTGCTTAGAAGCGTTTAGAAGTGTTTAGGTGCGTCCAGCATTTTTTCTGCTTGGAAAACGCTCCCAGAAACTATACAAAAACAATTTTTTTTCTGCTTCTCAATGCTGAAGCTTGAAAAATGCTTCTAGCATAAAGTGTGCATGGGCACATAGGATAGCACTATTAGCTTCTAAGAGCAGGGAAAAATGCTCATAATAGCTTCAATGAGCTTAAAAAATTGCTAGTGTGCATGGAGCCCTATAGTGTAGACATTGTATGGCTGCCACTCAAAACTATAACTCCCAGGGTTCTTAGCACTCTGCATAGAAGTCTATGGGCTTGCTTGGCTTTAGCTCTCCTTCTGCTGGCCAGAGGGGGATGGTGCAGCATAACATCAGTATCTTTGTAGAGGGAAAAAAGAATAAAGGGCAATGTCTCCATCTCCCTATTGCTGCAGTCCATCACCTAGCTACAGTACAAGGGTAAAAACTCGTCTCTCCCCCAGCCACAAATTCTACAGAATACACAACATTTTGCTCCATAAAAAGGATGTTCATAAGGGTTTACATCTACTTTAAGAAACCAGTGCCTGCAAGTCCTACAACCATTTGTCCCTATGTACTTTATCAGCACTTTATCAGCACCATTTCCTATGCTTCCCCACCATACTGTAGCAAAGTACATATGACTGCTAGGAACCCAACCTTTTAAAGTGACGAGGCTTGCTTATCCAATATGCCCCCTTATTTGCCCTTCTAAGGCATCTGATCTACATTCAGATGCTAGGAAATACATTATAGTTAGTTGGTTGCTAAGGCAGTGAAATTGTTCATTAGTTCATGGATACAAACATACTGGGGACCTTAAACTCATGTTGGTCCCAAACATGAATCTCATCTTTAATGTTCAACCAAAGACAAAACTTTTTTTTTTCATTTTGGATAGAGTAAGGGAGAGTCATAACCCCTGTCAGTTTTTTGCCATCTGTGCCCATTGGGGAGATTTCTCTTCACTTCTTGTCTCATAGCCAAAACAGATAGTGAGAGGAAAGCCCTACAAAGTAAAAGAATCCTGGGGTGTCCCCAAGGTCACCAGAACTAATGTTCCCATTGGAAGGTTTCCCTCTATTAGCTTTGTGATATCAACTAAAATCTGGAGTTTTCTTTTACATTCACTTTTGAGGATAACAGTAAACAGGACAAATAGAGAGAGTGAATCTCCAAAATGGGGGCAGCAGTAAAAACCTGACAGTGTTCTACTCCCTCTCCACTCTATCCAAACCTAAAATATGGTTTGCCTTTAATTATACTGTAATCAAGAACATGCCAGCCTCTTGTTGGACAATGTAGAAGTAGCTGTATGCTGAAAGGGTCATTCTGGCACTTTCTTCTCTTGTAACCAAACTGATAGGGTTCTACAGTTGGTCCTCCCTCTTGCAGTCTGAGTGCTGCTGTACAGAGGATTACAGTCAGCTACTCACGCAACAGATTAATGCACTTTCATGAGCTGCACTTAAAATAAATGTATAGTTTTTTGTATTTGATACATAACTACATTAACTGTATTAGTTCAATCTGCCATGTGTTCAGTTATAAATTACAAAAAATGCTTGTGCACTAATCATACCGTACATGCTGTATCACTATTTTAAGGAAAGAATAGGTTTACTTGAATTGTATAGAATGAGAAAGCTGCTTATTAAAGTATGAGAAAACATACAGCAGTACCATATAATAAAACACAGGGGTGTCTAATATCACATATCAGCATTGGGTATCACAGACCAGTACAGTTTCTGATATTGCCATGTATTAATGTTTATCATTTGTAACCATTCCAGAAACAGCCAAGACCCAATTATGCCTCCTGCACCCCAGACAGTTATGTGTGTCTCATTCTAATGAACTGCAGAGTTCAGGAGGGCTAGTAAGAGAGGCTCGAGGAATAATAATGAGCATCTTTACATACCCACTAAATTGCAAATTTTGCTAGCAATTTTATGAAATATGTAAAGGCAACATTAGTATTAACATGCTTGTGCATCCGGCAAATTATAAGTAAATTATTTACTATGAGTTACTGTACTATGCACATTGAACTTTGTATTTCAATTAAAACTAGCAAAATTGTGCCCGTTTTAGAACAGAAAAGGTCAGGGATATAACTAAGAATGCTAAAATGACTTAGAAGGCAGGATAGGTAGGAGAGCAGTGCGGCGGGTATGACAGTGGGCAGTATGTGCAGGAGAGGAGTGCAGAGGGTATGATGGGAGGCAGTATGTGCAGGAGAAGAGGTAGGCGGGTATGACAGTGGGCAGAATATGCAGGAGAAGAGGGAGGCGAGTATGACAGCGGGCAGTATATGCAGGAGAAGAGGGAGGCGAGTATGACAGCGGGCAGTATATGCAGGAGAAGAGGGAGGCGGGTATGACAGAGGGCAGTATTTACAGGAAAAGAGGGAGGCGGGTATGACAGCGGGCAGTATATGCAGGAGAAGAGGGAGGTGGGTATGACAGAGGGCAGTATTTACAGGAAAAGAGGGAGGCGGGTATGACAGCGGGCAGTAGTTGCAGGAAAAGAGGGAGGCGAGTATGACAGAGGGCAGTATATGCAGGAGAAGAGGGAGGCGGGTATGACAGCGGGCAGAATATGCAGGAGAAGAGGGAGGCGGGTATGACAGCGGGCAGTATTTGCAGGAAAAGAGGGAGGCGGGTATGACAGCGGGCAGAATATGCAGGAGAAGAGGGAGGCGAGTATGACAGAGGGCAGTATATGCAGGAGAAGAGGGAGGCGGGTATGACAGCGGGCAGTATATGCAGGAGAAGAGGGAGGCGGGTATGACAGCGGGCAGTATATGCAGGAGAAGAGGGAGGCGGGTATGACAGCGGGCAGTATATGCAGGAGAAGAGGGAGGCGGGTATGACAGCGGGCAGAATATGCAGGAAAAGAGGGAGGCGGGTATGACAGCGGGCAGAATATGCAGGAGAAGAGGGAGGCGGGTATGACAGCGGGCAGAATATGCAGGAGAAGAGGGAGGCGGGTATGACAGCGGGCAGAATATGCAGGAGAAGAGGGAGGCGGGTATGACAGCGGGCAGTATATGCAGGAGAAGAGGGAGGCGGGTATGACAGCGGGCAGAATATGCAGGAAAAGAGGGAGGCGGGTATGACAGCGGGCAGAATATGCAGGAAACGAGGGAGGCGGGTATGACAGCGGGCAGAATATGCAGGAAAAGAGGGAGGCGGGTATGACAGCGGGCAGTATAGGCAGGAGAAGAAGGAGGCGGGTATGACAGCGGGCAGAATAGGCAGGAGAAGAGGGAGGCGGGTATGACAGCGGGCAGAATATGCAGGAGAAGAGGGAGGCGGGTATGACAGCGGGCAGTATATGCAGGAGAAGAGGGAGGCGGGTATGACAGCGGGCAGAATATGCAGGAAAAGAGGGAGGCGGGTATGACAGCGGGCAGAATATGCAGGAAAAGAGGGAGGCGGGTATGACAGCGGGCAGAATATGCAGGAAAAGAGGGAGGCGGGTATGACAGCAGGCAGTATAGGCAGGAGAAGAGGGAGGCGGGTATGACAGCGGGCAGAATAGGCAGGAGAAGAGGGAGATGGGTATGGCAGCGGGCAGAATAGGCAGGAGAAGAGGGAGGCGGGTATGACAGCGGGCAGTATATGCAGGAGAAGAGGGAGGCGGGTATGACAGCGGGCAGAATATGCAGGAAAAGAGGGAGGCGGGTATGACAGCGGGCAGAATATGCAGGAAAAGAGGGAGGCGGGTATGACAGCGGGCAGAATATGCAGGAAAAGAGGGAGGCGGGTATGACAGCGGGCAGTATAGGCAGGAGAAGAGGGAGGCGGGTATGACAGCGGGCAGAATAGGCAGGAGAAGAGGGAGACGGGTATGGCAGCGGGCAGAATAGGCAGGAGAAGAGGGAGACGGGGATGACAGTGGACAGTATATGCAGGAGAAGAGGGAGACGGGTATGACAGTGGACAGTATATGCAGGAGAAGAGGGAGGCGGGTAAGACAGTGGGCAGTATATGCAGGAGAAGAGGGAGGCTGGTAAGACAGTGGGCAGTATATGCAGGAGAAGAGGGAGGCGGGTAGGAACAGTAGGCAGAATATGCAGGAGAAGAGGGAGACGGGTATGACAGTGGGCAGAATATGCAGGAGAAGAGGAAGACGGGTATGACAGTGGGCAGTATATGCAGGAGAAGAGGGAGGCGGGTAGGAACAGTGGGCAGAATATGCAGGAGAAGAGGGAGGCGGGTAGGAACAGTGGGCAGAATATGCAGGAGAAGAGGGAGGCGGGTATGACAGTGGGCAGAATATGCAAAAGAAGAGGGGGGCGGGTATGACAGTGGGCAGTATATGCAAGAGTGGAGTGAGGAGGATATGGCAGCAGATAACACAGGTGAGGAGTGAGTAGGATATGACAGCAGGCAGTATGTGTAGAATAGTTGTGCAGAGTGTATGGCAGTGGGTAGTATGTACAAGAGAGGAATGTTGAAGCTACAAAAGAGGTTAGTATATGCAGGAGATAATTGTACAGTGTATGACAGGGGGCAGTATGTGCAGGAGAGGAGTATGGAGGGTACGACAGCGGTATGTGCAGGAGAGATTTATATAACCTATGACAGCAAGCAGTATGTATAGAATAGGACTGTAAAATGTATGATGAAAGACAATATGTGTAGGAGAGGAGTGCAGAGGGTATGCCAGGGGGCAATCTATGCAGAAGGGAATTATGCAGGATATGACTGGATTGTATGATGGGAACCAACATGTGCAGGAAGGGAGTACAGAGGGTATAACAGTAGGCAGTATGTGCAGTAGTGAGTTTAGAGGTATAATGGGGGCAATATGTGCGGGAAAGAACTGTGGAAAGACAGATTTATATGCAGGAGGAAAGTGTGGAGGATATTACAGTGGGAAGAACAGTTAATCTTATGACTCACAAATGGTTACCGATCTTTCCATTATTAGCAACAAAATCACTTAAGGGTATGGCCATAGTCATACAGGTGAATGACAGTGGAGGAGAAAAGTGCTCCATATTGCATTTGGCATCCATTTACAAAACATATTTATTTTTAAATATCAAGCAGAACCATTGAAGCTGAACTCTTTACACCAGCGGTTCTCAACCTGGGGGTCGCGACCCCTTTGGGGGTCGAACGACCATTTCCCAGGGGTCGCCTAAGACCATCGGAAAACACATATTTCCGATGGTCTTAGGAACCGAGACACCGCTCCTCTCTCCGGCGATGTGTGGGCGGGATGATACGCTGCTCCTGTCACCTGGCCACACCTCCGGGATCGCTCAGCAGCTCCGCCTCCTCGCCGCTGATTGGCCACCGGAACTGTAGCTCAGGAGAGGCACACAGGCGGCCAATCACCGGCGAGGAGGTGGAGCTTGGAGAGGAGGAGCCGAGCGGCAGCGCGCGTACATCAAAGAAGATCGAGGGAGCTGCCGGAGCGAGTGAAGAGGAGAGCGGCCAGAGAAGGAAGACAGCTGACAGGTAAGTGAGAGAGCGAGCCCAGGCTGTCACTAATACCAACGATGGGGCACTATTCCTCCCCCCACTGACACCAACGATGGGGCACTATTCCTCCCCCCACTGACACCAACGATGGGGCACTATTCCTCCCCCCACTGACACCAACGATGGGGCACTATTCCTCCCCCCACTGACACCAACGATGGGACACTATTCCTCCCCCCACTGACACCAACGATGGGACACTATTCCTCCCCCCACTGACACCAACGATGGGGCACTATTCCTCCCCCCACTGACACCAACGATGGGGCACTATTCCTCCCCCCACTGACACCAACGATGGGGCACTATTCCTCCCCCCACTGACACCAACGATGGGGCACTATTCCTCCCCCCACTGACACCAACGATGGGGCACTATTCCTCCCCCCACTGACACCAACGATGGGGCACTATTCCTCCCCCCACTGACACCAACGATGGGACACTATTTCCCCCCCCACTGACACCAACGATGGGACACTATTTCCCCCCCCCCTGACCCCAATGATGGGGCACTATTCTCCCCTCCACCACACTGACATCAATGATGGGGCACTATTCCTCCCACTGACACCAATGATGGGGCACTATTCCTCCCCCCACTGACACAAACGATGGGACACTATTTCCCCCCCCCCGACCCCAATGATGGGGCACTATTCTCCCCTCCACCACACTGACATCAATGATGGGGCACTATTCCTCCCACTGACACCAATGATGGGGCACTATTCCTCCCCCCACTGACACCAATGATGGGGCACTATTCCTCCCACTGACACCAATGATGGGGCACTATTCCTCCCACTGACACCAATGATGTGGCACTATTCCTCCCACTGACACCAGTGATGGGGCACTACTCCCACTGACACCAGTGATGGGGCACTACTCCCCCCACTGACACCAGTGATGGGGCACTACTCCCCCCACTGAAACCAGTGATGGAGCACTACTCCCCCCACTGACACCAATGATGGGGCACTACTCCCCCCACTGACACCAATGATGGGGCACTACTCCCCCCACTGACACCAATGATGGGGCACTACTCCCCCCACTGACACCAATGATGGGGCACTACTCCCCCCACTGACACCAATGATGGGGCACTACTCCCCCCACTGACACCAATGATGGGGCACTACTCCCCCCACTGACACCAATGATGGGGCACTACTCCCCCCACTGACACCAATGATGGGGCACTACTCCCCCCACTGACACCAATGATGGGGCACTACTCCCCCCACTGACACCAATGATGGGGCACTACTCCTCCCACCGACACCAATGATGGGGCACTACTCCCCCCACTGACACCAATGATGGGGCACTACTCCCCCCACTGACACCAATGATGGGGCACTATTCCTCCCACTGACACCAATGATGGGGCACTATTCCTCCCACTGACACCAATGATGGGGCACTATTCCTCCCACTGACACCAAGGATGGGGCACTATTCCTCCCACTGATACCAACGATGGGGCACTATTCCTCCCACTGATACCAACGATGGGGCACTATTCCTCCCACTGATACCAACGATGGGGCACTATTCCTCCCACTGATACCAACGATGGGGCACTATTCCTCCCACTGATACCAACGATGGGGCACTATTCCTCCCACTGACACCAGTGATGGGGCACTATTCCTCCCACTGACACCAGTGATGGGGCACTATTCCTCCCACTGACACCAGTGATGGGGCACTATTCCTCCCACTGACACCAGTGATGGGGCACTATTCCTCCCACTGACACCAGTGATGGGGCACTATTCCTCCCACTGACACCAGTGATGGGGCACTATTCCTCCCACTGATACCAACGATGGGGCACTATTCATCCCACTGACATCAGTGATGGGGCACTACTCCTTCCACTGACACCAATGATGTGGCACTACTCCTCCCACTGCAAAATTACAGTTATGAAGTAGCAACGAAAATAATTTTATGGTTGGGGGTCACCACAACATGAGGAACTGTATTAAGGGGTCGCGGCATTAGAAAGGTTGAGAACCACTGCTTTACACAAATGGTTTTGACAAAGGAATAATAGATGTTAAAATCAGCGTCTGGGAATCGGGGCTGCTAAAATTAAAGCAAGTTATACTGGGACAGTGGTTATTCAGAAACAGGTTATTAGCAGGGCCTGTTCCAGGGAGTCCAGGAATGGTGGAACTATTGCTGGGGACATGAAGGCTGAGGCAGGGCTTTCTTGCTGGGATTGTTTGAACAGTAAATGGGGTAGCAGAGTGACAATTCCCCTCGGATCAGAGTTATTGGAGATGAGACTAATATTTGACACGGTGCACTGATTAAATGTGAGGGATTATTGCAACATATGTTGAAGACTGGGTGCTGAGGGGTTTTACGCAGCTAAGGACTGGCTTCTCAGGGGTAAATGCACGTGTTAGGTATTATCAGCCAAGAGATTAATGCACAAAAGCAGAAACTGTACATAAGCAGAAGAACAGGCGCTAAGAGATTAAAGCACATATATTGGGTATATTACCTTCATGGGCTGGGTATGTGTTGATGAGAAGCTAGCATGCATGCCTGGGAACTGAGCACTGAGGAGATTATGCAAATAGGCTGAGGACTTTGCATGGAGGGGTTATCACATGTACTATATTGCCAAAAGTATTGGGACACCCCTCCAAATCATTGGATTCAGGTGTTCCAATGAGCTCCATGGCCACAGGTGTATAACCCCTTCACGCCTAAGGGTAAAACAAATCTAAATGCCTAAGCACAATTCTGCAACGTTGATGTGTTAGTAAAACCGTACATATCGTCACAACTACTTTGTACATCCAGGTGGATTATACCTTG
Source organism: Staurois parvus (assembly GCF_062004578.1). Lineage (NCBI taxonomy): Eukaryota > Metazoa > Chordata > Amphibia > Anura > Ranidae > Staurois > Staurois parvus. The sequence goes on along the minus strand of NW_028318344.1, from coordinate 5,620,986 downwards.
TTTTTTTCAGGACAAATTGGGCTTTCATTTGGTGGTAAATGGTCATGGATAGCTCCTAATTTTTTTTATTATTAAAGGAAAACTGGGCCAAAATAGTAAAAAAAATCATTTTTTTTAAATTTAACTGTGTGTTTCTTGTTACGACCATAACCTACCACCAAAGAACAACCCAAAATACATTCTCCAGTTCTTGACGATCGCAGCGATACCATATATGTGTATGTTATTTGTTGTTTGTACCCGTAGTACAGTCCAGAAACAACAGTGCGCATTTTGTTTTTGTCTTTTTTTTTAATATAAAACACACTGTCACTGACATTGACATTAACACTAACTGACACTGATACCAATTTTTTTTTTTAAATCCTGACCTTTGACCCTGACCTTTGCCCTTGACCCTGACCTTTGACCCTGACCTTGACCCAAACACTAACCCTGGTACTGAACTAGATCAAACCTTGATCTAGGTATTTTTCTTTATTTTTTCTTTTATTTTTTAATATTTATTTATCTTTTTTTTTTTTTTTACAAACTTTTTTTTTATCTCTCTATGTCAGGAGTTCGAGAGATACAATGTATCTCTCTTCTCCATTCATAGAGAGAGAGAAAACAAGGGGGCCGGGCTGCACAGTGAGTGATCACTGTGATAGCCAATCAGAGGCTATCACAGCGATCACGTGACCCGGAATCGGGAGTCCCGGGTCCCGATCATTAGAACGGGACCCGGGGCTCTCAGTGACACCGCGGTCTTGGTGCTGGGAGCGCGCCGAGCGGCGCGCTCCCAGCACAAAGACAGGTACGCAAATATGCGGCCCCACGGAAAAAAGCCCAGGTCCGTGAGGCCGCATATTTGTGTTACGTCGGCGTCAAGGGGATAACATCAAACACCTAGGCATGCAGACTGCTTCTACAAACATTTGAGAGAGAATGAGTCGCTCTCAGGAGCTCAGTGAATTCAAACGTGGTACCGTGATAGGTTGCCACCTATGCAATAACTCCATCCATGAAATTTCCTTGCCACTAAATATTCCACAGTCAACTGTTACTGGTATTATAACAAAGGTAGAAGCAACTGGGAACAACAGCAACTCAGCCATGAAGTGGTAGGCCACGTAAAATAACAGAGTGGGGTAAGTGCATGCTGAAGCACACAGTGCGCAGAAGTAGCCAACTGTCTGCAGTTCTCTGGAGTGATGAATCACTCTTCTCTGTCTGGCAATCCGATGGACGTATCTGAGTTTGGTGGTTACCAGGAGAACGGTACTTGCCTGACTGCATTGTGCCAAGTATAAAGCTTGGTGGAGGGGGGATTATGGTGTGGGGTTGTTTTTCAAGGATTGGGCTTAGCCCCTTAGTTCCAGTGAAGGGAACTCTTAAGGTGTCAGCATACTAAGACATTTTGGACAATTTCATGCTCCCAACTTTGTGGGAACAGTATGGGGATGGCCCCTTCCTGTTCCAACATGACTGTGCACCAATGCACAAAGCAAGGTCCATAAAGACATGGATGAGCGAGTTTGGGGTGGAGGAACGTGACTGGCCTGTCAGTCAGTCAGCCATTTCTCTCAGCAACTTGTTCTGAAGAAGTCTGCAATGATCGGCAGACAAAACGCATCAACGTAATGATTTCATCACACCTGGAAGTAGCGCTCCACGAGGTCTGCACATCGGACATGTGAGGATAACTTCATGACACAAGGGCTGCAAAACTACAATAATACATCGGTTTACAAATTTAATTTGTTCTGCAGGACTTTTCGTATAGCGAAAAATTTGTAATAAAATACAGCATGAGTTATTTTATCAAGTCATGCGGTATATTATTAGTGACAACCATGTGTTAATGTTTCAGCTGTCGGTGGGGTTCCCCACTGACAGCTGAATGTAAAAGAATTGCTGGCAATTAAAAAAATAATTAAAACAATTTAAAAAATGGTGTGGGGTCCCCCCACCCATCCATACCAAGCCCTTCGGATCTGGTATGGATTTTTAGGGGAACTCTCACACCAACAATTTTAAAAAAATGGTGGTGGGGGTCCCCCCCAAAATCCATACCAGACCCTTATCTGAGCATGCAGCCCGGCAGGTCAGGAAAGGGGGGGGCAAGCGAGCATGAGCGCCCCCCCTCCTGAACCATACCAGGCCACATGCCCTCAACATGGGGGGGTGCTTTGGGGCAGGGGGTGCTCCCCCCCAAAGCACCTTGTCCCCATGTTGATTGGGACAAGGGCCTCTTCCCCACAACCCTGGCCGGTGGTTGTGGGTGTCTGCAGGCAGGGGGCTTATTGGAATCTGGAAACCCCCCCTTAGCAAGGGGGACCCCAGATCTCGGCCCCCCCCCATGCGAATTAGTATGGGGTACATGGTACCCCTACTCATTCACAAAAAATAAAAAGTGAAAAAAGACCGGACACGGTCTTTGAGAAGTCCTTTATTAAAAGAAGAAACTAAAATAATGTCCCCCGCAGTAGATCCAGCATCAATGACGATGCCCGCCATCACCGCCGACCTGAAAAAAAGAAGGGGACGAGGCTTTCCAGCTGTCTGCCTCTGAGGTGGCAATTCCTCTCTTAACATATGTGTGGTCTTCCTACTTGCTAAAATTGGCTCCAATCGCTATATCCATTACACACAGGACTGTATGGATTTCAATAGCTCTTATCATCACATAGATGCTCGCTTGGATATATATCTGACTTAGTCTGCATCACTCTGTCCTTATACCCTAACTTTGATGGACATGTACTTTGCTTCTCAATCACCTAGGATGTTCACTTCATAGTGGCCACATCATTAACCCACTCTCTACTTGTTTACCATGACTTACAGTCTAAAAATGTGCACCAACGAATAGAGACTTCATACTGTTTATCACCTGCCTAAGGAATTACCAGTATTGCCTAACTTTTGCTCCTAATCAGGAACACTGGTGTCCATTATTATACTGTATATCACCACTGTCCATATGGACACTGTATAATTCTTTGCGCTTTGCAATCCTGATAGCTTTTTGGTTTTAATAGTGTTTATGTGGTTGTGTATGATATTCACTGTCTGCAGATATCATTCCCCCTTTTTAATTGGGAAGTTAATAAAAATGTGTTTTTACATGTGAGCTAGCCTGAGTGTATTACTACCTACTTAGGTAGCTTGCTTCTTTCCCCAAGTTGTGACAGCCAGGTGCACAGCAACAGTCACTCTTTCTGGCTCAATAAACAGTCTAGGGGTGTCTATTGATTCTTTATTGTAAACTTGAACTTGGTTGGGGTGCAGGGGAATTGTGGGATACTCCAGCAACACCGGAAAGCAATAAGAGGACACTCTTCTCTTTACCAAAACCTCTCAATTCAGTCCCTGTAGTAGCCACCAAGGGAATGAGTAACATTGAGACCCCATAAGAACTGTTCCAATGTAAGCACACTCTGGCACTGATGCACAAGGCATAGAAGCAGCAAAAATTCACTAGGATCCTATACACAGGTCTGTACTTACAATGCCCTTGGATACTTTGATGCCTCCTTCAAATATCAGTCAGCCATTTCTCTCATGAACTCTCCAGATCCGATACTCGGTGAAATCCCTCAGTTAGCTCCATACATTCTCAGAAAAACGGACCCCCCCAGCTCTAGCATAGCTGGGATCTTGATGAGCACATGTAGACCCTCAGCTGGGCTAACTAGAAGCCCTTCAGGCTGGGAATGTTTCCTCCTAGACAAGAACAGGTCTGCCTCAGACCTGGCTATTTATGCACTCCCCAGCCACCTACTGGACACCCACTCCCAGGGATTGGCTGAGATGACAAATACCCAGGCTGCTGATCCGCCTCTACGAACCCACTACATTCTAGAACCCTCCAGAAAGCAGGAGGAAGGAGTCAAATCTGCGGTCAGCAAAGCCCAGAACATCCCAAAGCAATCACAAACTGTTCCACTGATCACAGGGGAGCCAAAGTTTGCCTAGCCTTTCTATCACCTTATCTAGGAGAGTGCTACACCCTTATTCATTAAGTAAGGTGCTCCCACTCGCTGAAAACATTATTGTATTGTTCATTGGGAATATATTGCTGCAGCTTACAATGACAAAACAGTCCCCACATCCAAGTCTGAATTTACTGCTAAATTTAGCCCGGCTAAAGCCTTCCTTCTGGGGTTTTCCTTCTAATTTGAACAAAAGACTTTGATTTAAGTTTTACGTGAGCTCATAAATTAAAACTTTATTGATTTGTTAAAGAGCGGAGATAAAGCAATGTGCATAATTAATCCTGTGTAATGATCAGCAGTGTTCACAGAATTAGAAGATATCCTTGTACCAAGCCTGCCATTTTAGTGACCTTTACCAAGTTAAAATTTAAACATTTAGACCTATAAATAAAGACTTGCATAGTTGCTATAGCAACCCAAAAACTCTGGCATAGTGTCCTGTTTCCTGGGACTGAGAAAATATTCCTTTAAATTATACAATATTTTAAACGGAAATAGCTACAAGGATCTGTTTGCAAATTCTCCACTACAAACATAGGGAAAATATTGTGCTGGCCAAAAGAGGTACATCTAGGATGGCAGGTATGTATCCCCCTCTTTCTTTTTGTGCAGCAGGTTCTGGGCTCTAAGGGCTTGTTCACACCTTTGACAGCCCTTGCTGCCTCTATGAAAAGTGTTTAGTAACACTGTAATGTCAAAGTGAAAACACATCTCTGCAAAGTGATTTAAATACACCTCTTTATTATGGTACACATAAATCTTTACTGGTACAGCCAGTTCTTTTCCCAGATCATGTAATAGTCACAGTAAATGGAGATCTCCTGTGTGTAGCCAAGAGGATTCAAGTGATTGCAGTATATATACATATGTATCTAGGAGGTCCAGCTTCTGATGGGTCAGTACTGAAGTGTGGCATAACCTACAACATGGAGACAAAAGAACCCACCAAACAACCCTTAGAAATGTGATTTGAAAAACACGAATTGAGATGGATAAAATAAATTGCCCAAGTAATTGAATATCTCTTAGAGTACAGTTAAATCAACCAATAAGAATTGGAAAAGTATGATGCAGCTGGGAAAATATTGGCTTGCACAAAGTAAAATATTTGGTTCAGTCTGCAAGAATCCTGAGCTCAGACTGAAGATTTGTCTACAGCTGGACATTTGGGTTGATTTACTAAAGGCAAATAGGCTGCTAATTGTTCAAGGGAAGTTGCACCTTGCAAGGGAATTTTCTCCAGAGCTTAGTGAATAAGGTGAAGCTCTGCTGGCTTCCATCATCAATTCATGTGCAAGCAAAAATGTTTTTTTGGGGTTTTTTTTAGCCTTTAGTAAATCAACCTCAATGACTCTAAACACAAAGCCAAGCCTACACAGGAATGGTTTGAAAACCAGGATGTTTCAATGAATATCCTAGAATGGCCAAGCTAAAGTCCAGATGCCAGTCCATTAGAGAAAATGCAACTGTACATGAAAAAATTTGTTTACTCACAATCTCTTCACAATTTGACAAAGCTGAAGCAGTTTTGCAAAGCCTTTGCAAAGCGTAATAGGTAAATATTACAATGTTCAATGTGAAAAGCTATAAAAGATTTTTCCACACCTAATAAAGGATTGAATTACTGCATAAGTGCACATACAATTGTATTTTGTTGTGTTTGACATTATAGACTATTTCTGTTCATCAGTGTAACATACATACATACATACATACATAAATAACAAAATTAAATTCACTGTGATTTAAAGCTCCATGGAAATAAAACCTTCAAACTTCCAAGGCAGGGAAGGTATTATATAATGGCACAGAGTATGTGAAGTAACACTAACTAGTCACTAGGTGAAGTATATATTGTATAGAAATGTAAATGGTTGTAAAGGCTCTCTCTTCTGTCACTCCTCTATGGCTTAGATGCAGGAGCCATTGGCTCCTATTGCTTTCAATCACAGTCAGTAAGGAGGGAGAGGGGTGGGGCCACGCCAGGGTCTATGTGTCTTATGGACGCACATGGATGGCCCAGGAGTGAGCATGTATTGGTGCCCCCATAGCAAGCTGCTTCCTGTGGGGGCACTCAGCGGGGAGAGGAGCCAGGAGTGTTAGTGGGGGACTCGAATAGGAGGATCAGGGCTGCTCTGTGCAAAACCACTGCACTGTTTGCTGTTTGTTATTTAAAAAAAAAAACAAACAAACATTTAGTATCACTTGAAAGTAGAACTATAGGCAAACCTTTGTTTCATTTTGGATAGATTTCACCTATATTGCATTTTTGGGGTCAACCCAAAATTTGGGATTTTCTTTTATTTTCACTTTCAATGATAATGGTAAACAGAACAAATAGAAAGGAGAATCTGCTTAGCGAGGGCACAGACAGCAATAAAAACCTGACAGGTGTTGTAATCCATCTTCACTCTATCCAAAACTAGAAAAATAAGTTTTGCCTTTAGTTAAACTTTAACACACCAGAGAAATTCAGAAATAAAAAGGGCTCTGAAGTCCCAACGTTAGGGTTAAACAGACCCTGTCACCATCTTCTACCCTGACCAATAAACACAAAATGGTAATCTATTACCTGCATTATGTGTGCTCACTTACAGAAGCATTGCCTGCTGCAGCAATTTCCTAAGCTCTAAGCAAAGATATAAACAAAGATAACATGACAACACTTCCTGGAGTGTCAGATTGAGAGGCTTCTGGATAACCGTGCATTGGTGAAAACAGGAAAAATATCATAAGGCTGGTATTTTTTTATTACAAATTGACAACCGGTTTTCTGGCAGCCAGCAGTACCCTGCTTTCGAACTCCTATGTCATCAGTGATTTTGCCAGAAGTACGAAAAACTCATAAAACTGGCACTGAAAGTAGACAGTGCACTTATTTTGCAGTGGCGTTTGGTAACAATCTTACTGGATTATTGTATTCCAACATGTTCTGATGTAGGGGTCTAGGGTAAAGGCCTGGAAGTCTGAAGATACAAAATTCTTACAAGTGTTGATTTACTGGCTGAATTATGGGGCTGCTCTCTTCGCTTAGAATTCTCAAAATGCTGCAGCAGGCAGCATTTGTACACCTAACATAGATTATTATCTTGCATTTAGTTGTAAGGTCAGAAGGTGGGGACAGAGTCTCTTTAAAGAATTAATTTATTTATTTCAGGTACTTGTATAGCATCAATTTACACAGTGCTTTACATATATATTGTACATTCACATCAGTCCCTAACACTCAGGGGGGTGTACAATCTAAGGTCCCTAACTTACATTCATACATACACATACTAGGGCCAATTTAGACAGGAACCAATTAACCTATCAGCATGTCTTTGAAGTGTGGGAGGAAACCATAGAGAACCTACACAGGCACAGGGAGAACATGCAAACTCCAGGCAGGTGGTGCCATGGCTGGGATTTGAACCAACAACCCTAGTACTTCCAGGCGGAAGTGCTAACCATTTAGCCACTGTGCTGCCATGCATTTTTATGTAAATAAGTAACATTTCTTCACCACTGGCCTCTGTACAAATGTCTATTTCCACTGACAGGGCTCCTCGGGGCTAGTCCAATGTTCACTAGATCTGATGTTCATAGTTCCTCTTAAAATACCACACTTGTCGCCACTGCCATCTGCAGTATTTTGCAGTACTTGTGTTCAGTAGAAAGGCCTATTCCCACTGGCAGGGCTACCCAGGGCCAGTCCAGTGTTTACTAGATTTGAGGTTTCCCATTAAAATGGAACTATAGGCAAAACATTTTTTCATTTTGAATAGAGTAAGGGAGGGTTATAACCCTTGTCAGTTTACTTTTTGACTTCTGTGTCCCATTGTGGAGACTTATAAATAATAAAAATTGTGAGCGTGTGCCTAATAATATCGTGCCTCCATCCCCTATTTTGCATAGACAAAAAACAAGAACAAGTTTGATGGGATTTTAAATGAGGTACAACATTTGCATAAAAAGATTTAGATGAAAATCTTTTTTACATAAAGCAATTTATAAAAAGGCGAACTGATTTGTAAACACTACTATATATCAGTGTTCAATCTGTTTGATATTCACATAATACATGTATAAATTCCATTTTTACAAGTATTTGACAAAACATAATAATGGATACATCCTTTTCCTCGACGCGTTTCCTTACAATACTCTCACTTGTTCAGGAGCAGATGCCCAATATAAAGTCTGTAATCCTAGAAAACCGTATCATAGAGTGTTCACAAAATCCCATAAAAACAGGGGGAGGGTAGAGATGGTGTAGTATTTATACATATAAATGCCCATGTCCAATGAACTAGTATCACAAATAAGCACACCATTGTTGGTACCCTCCCTCACCCTTTTCATGTTGTTTGCACTCTGCACACAGGCTATTCTGTTTCTGCATTTTAGGTCTTTTCTTTTGGTTCTGGTGAAAGATAGGTCTTTTAATCCCATGCATGTATTTCTTGGTGCTGCTCCTCGGTTTCCCCTTGGGGTGCCATGTTTTTCTTCCCACAACTCCCGGGCCAGACACCTGGTAGCAATTTCCATTTGGAGGTGTTATTAGACTGCTTATATAGCTAATTTGTAAGTATTGTTCCATCAATAGACATTTATATGTATAAATACTACACCATCTCTACCCAGCCCCTATTTTTATGGGATTTTGTGAACACATTCTATGATATTGTTTTCTGGGCTTACAGACTTTATATTGGGCATCTGAAGAAGTGAGATTATTGTCACGAAACGCATTGAGCTAAAGGATGTACCCATTATTATGTTTTGTGAAATATGTGGAAGAATTTAATTTATACATATATTATTATGTAAATATCACACAGATTGTATACTGATATATCGTAGTGTTTACAAATCATCTTGCAATTTTATAAATTGCTATAGTCATGTAAAAAGGTTTTCATCCATTTTGCAATAAATCTTTTTATGGAAATGTTGTACCTCATTTAAAGTCCCATCAAATATGTTCTTGTTCTTTGCCATTGGGGAGATTTACCTTCACTTCTTGTCCAAAAGCCAAAACAGGAAGTGGGAGATAATCCCTAATAAAGAGGTAGTTTCCGTAATAAAATTAAGAGAATTCCTTGATCAGGTCGCCAGAACTAGTGGCCCCACTGGCAAATTTCCAATCTATTTCTTTTCTGGGGACAACCCAAAATGTGGGGTCGTCTTTACTTTCACTTTCGGAGATAATGGAAAACAAGAGAGGGTGAACCTCCCGAAAGGAGGGTACAGACAGCAATAAAACCTAATAACTTAACAGATGTTGAAATCCTTCTCCACTCTGTACAAAAAAAAAACATTTTTGCCTTTAGTTAAACTTTAAGATCCCAAATGTGTGCAGATCTAATGATGGGAAAGATGGCATTAAGCTTATAAAGAGAAAAAGGCCAGATTTTGGGCATGGGTCCAATTCTAGGGAGCACTAAAAGTACCAGAGCAAATAAACATTGCTGTCATACCTGGCAACAGAATTGGACATTTCTTCAGATTGTAGGTACTGTGTTCTAATGTATTTAATGATACAAGGAAGAAGGGAGTAATATCCATAGGTCCATATATAATATACAATATATATCCACTTATCCTTAGAGTGTCATAACCCTTGAAAGTGTCCAGGCTATCCTGTTGTCTTTTTAAACACGAACGCCTTTTAAGAAGCTCAGTAAGATTTTTCATTTATTAATAAAAAATAGAAATCTTCTTGAAAACTAAAGAATTTGGTCAAATTTCAGTTCCAGCTTTTATTTTTGTAATATGCAGTTTTAACTTTTTCAGGCCATCGTACAAAAAAGAAATATGAGGCATGCTTAGTAGAATGCAGCAGTACATCAAATCGATTGGGAGTCAGCGCAGAAAGTTTAGTTAATGACCCAGCAGTGCTTGATTTATTGCTACATTTTCTTTCCTGATACATAAAGTGGCAAAAGCAATTTCTAACCTTTTTGGTCTAATGAAGGTTGTGTGGGCTTCTGCAGTATTCTTCTATATAGGACCAAGTTACTTTTTGGAGTTAAGGTTTCATTTAGGTAATATTATATATAAATATAAATATATAAATAAATATATATATATATATATATATAATATATATTACACAGTATATTTCCTTTTCTTTTTCTCCCTCTGACACCATTTTACACAATTTTATCAGCCAAGGCAAGAGTGCCCACTGAGCATAAGGATGAACAGCTACTTTACGTACAACATAGGCTTTGCATGAACCTCTTGCTTTGCCCTCATACCTGACTTTTGCCAAAAAGACCCCAAGCTCTCTGCCATGTAAAATGCTGGAGGGGGTTTCCTTGTCCCATGCAGATTCTGACTTTTCAGAAAGTTGGTGTTTGTCTAGGATTTTTGGGGGCTCCAAGATGCAGACAGTGTTGTAAAGGTAACAGCGGGCACATCATTCTGCAGGGCAGCAGTTACATTTTTTTATGGTGTAGTGTTTACAGTAAGGTGATTAGACTTTCATAATCATGTCTGAAGACATCCTATGGATCATGCCCACTTTTGTTGGGGGTGGATCAGGGGCGGAACAGTAGGCAGGGATAATAGTGGCATGTGAAGCACACTACACCAAATGCTGGGTGTGGCCAAACTGTGTTAACTGTGCACTAGGGGTTTTTAAAGAGGTATAGATTAATAACACCACAGTCTACTTTCCTCTGGGTCAAGAGTGCATAGCTTCCAGAGTGTAGAGGCCAAAAAGTAAGTAAAGCACAGCATGGCTCCAAAAAAATTCCTCCCTCTTCCCAATACAATCTTCCAGGGGTCTGTGTTATCAGATGGAGCAGGTCACTTCTCCAGCACCATGCCTCTCTGCATAGGTAATAACCAACACACTCACGTGACAGGTCTAGTTCCAGGTTGCATTTAGAGGTGGCTGACAGCCGAGGGCTCTCCAGTCACAATCTAGTTCTGTATAGTAATGTCACAAAGTGCCATTGATATATATTGCTACTGATATACTTAGAGTTGGAGTACAATGTTCATGTATTTGTACAACTACATGAGTATCAATATTCAGTAGAGATATATTCTTCAACCAGTAGATGGAAGTGTTTATAAGTCTGTAGCTACATCTATGATAAACTCTATGTCTTTTCTCTATAATAAAGTTTCCTGTTTGCAGTAAAGCAGCAGATAAACACGTGGACTGTGCACTGTCTGTTCTGTAGGTCTGTATACAGAATCTCTAACACTTAGCCACATACCCCCTCCCCTCCTACTTTAAAACACTGCGCACAGGGCTGCTACTCCTTCTGGATGCCCAACCAAGCCCTTGTCCTGGTCCTGTACCTTAGTGTAGTGTTGCCTTACTGTCTCCAGGCCCAGGTTGTGCTGCAGTTCACCATCACAAAGAGCAAGGCAGCAAATGATCCATAGTCTTATCGCCCGCAAAAGGTTCTACACAAGCCGAGAGGGGAGGGACCGAGTAAATCATGTGATATCAGCATGGGACATAATCTATAACCCTGGATACAGCTGGGAGCAGACATACTCCTTTCCTCCTGCTCCAAGCCAATTACAGAAATGCTGCTAAGATGGATTATGCAACAGTTGCCCAGGTCAGGGGCACATTATTAAAGCTGGACAGAAATCGGGGACACATTCTTTTAACCGGGAACAAAATCAGGGACACTTTTACCCAGGAATTGATCTCTGAAACAAGTGGCATCTGGTCACCCTAGTTGACAAGCCATTCTGAAGGTTATAAAATACAAAGATGGATACAGTATGTCAAAGTGTCAGAGCCAAATTAAAAAAAAAAAATATGCAGTACATTTCCGCAATATATACGCAATTCCTCATGCTGTGGAATGAAAGCACATGTCTTTTTGTTGACTGAAATTGCATGACTTGGTCTTAGCCCAGCAAAGATTTCTGTTAAACTACTGAATCTTGCATATTCTCAAAATCTTATCTTGCACTACAGAAAAATGAGTCTTTGTGCTGTGGAGAACAGGAAGACTCTATAGGATAACACAAGAAGTATGCACAGGACACATGAAATCTCTGGATTCTCCAATTTTATATTTAACAGACTAAATGGTAGCAAATAAGTTCATGGGTTTTCATACAAATCGACAATATAGGAGGTTAGTAAAGTGATTAGAGTTGAGTGGATTGACCTGGCTTAATAAAGTATACATATGCTATTGCACACATTTTTTTCATCAGCAGAAGCATTGTTTAAAAAGAGAAAGTCAAAGGGTAACTCTGCTCTTGTGGGGAAAAAAATATATATAAAAAGACAGCATATACAATTACTATACAAGCCATATTGCAATTTAGTGTTCCAAAAATGACCCTTCCTTTTCAATTTGCAGTGCTGTAATTTTCAGTCAAATTCAATGCAATTTGGCCACTTGGAGGCTTTCTGTATACTTTTGGTGTACGAAAATGTTTCCTGCTTGGCTCATTAATTTTGTCAAAAATATGCACGGAGATACAAATCAAATTTCAGGCACCCCCTGTAACATATACTTTAAGTTTTGGTGAGATACTCCCCAAGGGCTATTTACTTCTAAAGCAGTGGTTCTCAACCTTTCTAATGCCGCGACCCCTTAATACAGTTCCTCATGTTGTGGTGACCCCCAACCATAAAATTATTTTCATTGCTACTTCATAACTGTAATTTTGCAGTGGGAGGAGTAGTGCCATGTCATTGGTGTCAGTGGAAGGAGTAGTGCCCCATCACTGATGTCAGTGGGAGGAATAGTGCCCCATCGTTGGTATCAGTGGGAGGAATAGTGCCCCATCACTGATGTCAGTGGGATGAATAGTGCCCCATCATTGGTATCAGTGGGAGGAATAGTGCCCCATCACTGATGTCAGTGGGATGAATAGTGCCCCATCACTGGTGTCAGTGGGAGGAATAGTGCCCCATCACTGGTGTCAGTGGGAGGAATAGTGCCCCATCACTGATGTCAGTGGGATGCATAGTGCCCCATCGTTGGTATCTGTGGAAGGAATAGTGCCCCATCACTGATGTCAGTGGGATGAATAGTGCCCCATCACTGGTGTCAGTGGGAGGAATAGTGCCCCATCACTGGTGTCAGTGGGAGGAATAGTGCCCCATCGTTGGTGTCAGTGGGAGGAATAGTGCCCCATCGTTGGTGTCAGTGGGAGGAATAGTGCCCCATCGTTGGTGTCAGTGGGAGGAATAGTGCCCCATCGTTGGTGTCAGTGGGAGGAATAGTGTCCCATCGTTGGTGTCAGTGGGAGGAATAGTGCCCCATCGTTGGTATCAGTGGGAGGAATAGTGCCCCATCGTTGGTATCAGTGGGAGGAATAGTGCCCCATCGTTGGTGTCAGTGGGAGGAATAGTGCCCCATCGTTGGAGTCAGTGGGAGGAATAGTGCCCCATCATTGGTGTCAGTGGGAGGAGTAGTGCCCCATCATTGGTGTCAGTGGGGGGAGTAGTGCCTCATCACTGGTGTCAGTGGGGGGAGTAGTGCTCCATCACTGGTGTCAGTGGGGGGAGTAGTGCCCCATCACTGGTGTCAGTGGGAGGAGTAGTGCTCCATCACTGGTGTCAGTGGGAGGAATAGTGCCACATCATTGGTGTCAGTGGGAGGAATAGTGCCCCATCATTGGTGTCAGTGGGAGGAATAGTGCCCCATCATTGGTGTCAGTGGGGGGAGTAGTGCCCCATCATTGGTGTCAGTGGGGGGAGTAGTGCCCCATCATTGGTGTCAGTGGGAGGAATAGTGCCCCATCACTGGTGTCAGTGGGGGGAGTAGTGCCCCATCATTGGTGTCAGTGGGAGTAGTGCCCCATCACTGGTGTCAGTGGGAGTAGTGCCCCATCACTGGTGTCAGTGGGAGGAATAGTGCCACATCATTGGTGTCAGTGGGAGGAATAGTGCCCCATCATTGGTGTCAGTGGGAGGAATAGTGCCCCATCATTGATGTCAGTGTGGTGGAGGGGAGAATAGTGCCCCATCATTGGGGTCGGGGGGGGGGGGAAATAGTGTCCCATCGTTGGTGTCAGTGGGGGGAGGAATAGTGCCCCATCATTGGTGTCAGTGGGAGGAATAGTGCCCCATCATTGATGTCAGTGTGGTGGAGGGGAGAATAGTGCCCCATCATTGGGGTCAGGGGGGGGGGAAATAGTGCCCCATCGTTGGTGTCAGTGGGGGGGGGAATAGTGCCCCATCGTTGGTGTCAGTGGGGGGAGGAATAGTGCCCCATCGTTGGTGTCAGTGGGGGGAGGAATAGTGCCCCATCGTTGGTGTCAGTGGGGGGAGGAATACTGCCCCATCGTTGGTGTCAGTGGGGGGAGGAATAGTGCCCCATCGTTGGTGTCAGTGGGGGGAGGAATAGTGCCACATCGTTGGTGTCAGTGGGGGGAGGAATAGTGCCACATCGTTGGTGTCAGTGGGGGGAGGAATAGTGCCCCATCGTTGGTGTCAGTTGGGGGAGGAATAGTGTCCCATCGTTGGTGTCAGTGGGGGGAGGAATAGTGCCCCATCGTTGGTGTCAGTGGGGGGAGGAATAGTGCCCCATCGTTGGTATTAGTGACACAAATGATGGGGCACTATTCCTCCCACTGACACCAATGATACTTACTTTGCTGACCCCTGCTCCAGCCTGGGCTCGCTCTCTCACTTACCTGTCAGCTGTCTTCCTTCTCTGGCCGCTCTCCTCTTCACTCGCTCCGGCAGCTCCCTCGGTCTTCTTTGATGTACGCGCGCTGCCGCTCGGCTCCTCCTCTCCAAGCTCCACCTCCTCGCCGGTGATTGGCCGCCTGTGTGCCTCTCCTGAGCTACAGTTCCGGTGGCCAATCAGCGGCGAGGAGGCGGAGCTGCTGAGCGATCCCGGAGGTGTGGCCAGGTGACAGGAGCAGCGTATCATCCCGCCCACACATCGCCGGAGACAGCAGCGGTGTCTCGGTTCCTAAGACCATCGGAAATATGTGTTTTCCGATGGTCTTAGGCGACCCCTGGGAAATGGTCGTTCGACCCCCAAAGGGGTCGCGACCCCCAGGTTGAGAACCGCTGTTCTAAAGTGATGCAGGCCTTGCAGCTTTTCTCATCAGAACACAGTGCATCAAAACAGCATAAAAATAGGAATCTGCCATACAGTTTGTTGAAATCCTTGCAATGTACATTGATCACCCAGAGATTTTTTTTTCCCTTAACAAAAGTGGAGTTACTCTATAACCGCTTACCCGCCGCCATATAGCAGATATACTGCTCACCACGGCACGGGTGCGCAAAATCACACACACATATATATATATATACACACACACACACACGATTTTGCATGTCCGGGTAGGGGGCGCGCGTGGATGTCAATCACCAGCGCCTGGTGATTACCAACAATCACTGACGGGGAGGAAGACTGTTTTGTTTACAAACAGTCTTCCTCCCTGTCAGCTCCAGCACACTGCTCGGAATGGGTGTGCACAGTACACCCATCCTGATCAGTGTGCTTACAGTGAAGCAGACCCCCCTGCCCCCTAGTAAAACACACCCTACACACAGTTAACCCTTTGATTGCCCCTCACATTAACCCCTTCCTGCCTAGTGCCATTAGTACAGTGTCAGTGCTGTTTTTTAGCCCTGATCACTGTATTGGTGTCACTGGGGATGTCAGTGGCACCAAGTTAGTTCCCCTCAATGTCAGAATGTCTGCTGTAGTCCCGCAGTCCTGCTAAAAGTCGCTGATCACTGCTATTACTAACAGAAAAAAAAATCCTAGTATCTATACCGCAATTTGTAAATGCTATAATTTTCATGTAAACCAATTAATTTACACGTATTGGGATTTTTTTCAGCAAAGACATGTAGCAGCATACATTTTGCCCTAAATTTATGACAAAATTTGATTTTTTAAATTTTATTTACTGGACATGTTTAATGGCAAAAAGTCCAAAATATTGTCCTTTTCTCAAAATTGTCGGTCTTTTTTTTTATAGCGCAAAAAATAAAACACAGGTGACCAAATACCACCAAAAGAAAGCTCAGTTTGTGGGGAAAAAAGGACACATTTTATTTGGGTGCAGCATTGCATGACCGTGCAAATGTCAGTTAAAGTAATGCTGTGCTGTAAAGCAAAAAATGGCCTGTCCAGGAAGAGGGGTAAATCATCTGGAGGGCAAGTGGTTAAAAACCTCTACTATAGTATTGTATGTAGTCTTTGCATTCTTTCAACAACTTTTGATATTTCTTAATGCTGTCGTTACTGGTTTTCAACTATCATCTTTGTTTATTTAGGGAAAAATCACTTGTCCACACACTATAGGTTCCCATCTATCTATGCAGTGCGAGAGGCTTACAGCTTGCTGAGCTGGGAAGTGCAACAGTCTTAATGAGACTGCCTCCTGCTGGTGAGCGTGAAATAATCTTGACCTACTCTAAGTAAGTAGGCTCTGTTGGTGGTGCCATCAAAACATTATGGTGCAGTGCACTGCAGGTCCTTTGGGAAGGATAGATTATCATTTTAACAATGTATAATTTATGCATGGTTGCTTACTGTGAAAAGGCTGTAATCAGGCATTTTGTCAAATGACATTTACTTACCAGTCTTACCCCATACAGTAGTTGTCACTAAAGCAACATTTGTGACTGCAAGAATAGATGTTTGAAACATAAAACTGGGATAAAGTGTACAAATAAATAGACATCTATTTCATTTTTTATTAAACTCATATATTATTTGAATGTTGTTATTTTGTGGGTAATTCAATCCAGTTGTACTATTTGCTTCTTATAACTAATTTCATTGTTACACTGCATTCACACCTGAGTAGAGAATATTCCTGGTGAATTTGAAGTGTTTTTTGTGCTTTTTTTGTACATGTATCAAGCTTCAGGCATTTGTTTTCTGGGTCGGGTAAGGGGAAGAGTGCAGTTTTAGAGGAATGGTGGAGTAGTAGTGGATATTATATATTTACAGATGCTCCCATTAAAGTCTATAGTTTCCAAAACACCTCAATGCACTAAAGTAGAACTCCAGTTAAATCCTCTTTTTTCTACTTTTTGGATAAAGAAAGATTACAGCTGCTGTCATGTGTTTTTTATTTGTTTTTACGATGTCCCTGCTGGAGAGATTTACCCTTACCTTCCTTTTACTATTAGGATTTAAAGTTAGGAAAAATAGTAAAGTGCTATACAAATAGGTTAAAAAGCTCCAACTGAAAATTAATGTTCCCATAAAAATGATAAATTGTGGAATTTCCTTACTTTGGGAGATTTCTTTCCACTTCCTGCCATGTTTCTTAGACTATAATTAAGAGGATGTCTCCTCAATTGTATCATAGATCGCTTAAAAACCTAACAATGGTTGTAACCTTTCCTCATTTCAAAACTAGTAGAAACAATTCGCCTGAAGTTCGAGATTCAAATGGACCTGGCTTGGCCTAAAAATGTGCCTAAGGTAACCAAAGTGCAGGAACCTTGTGATAGCTTTAAGTACTTGCATTTATCTTTGGATCCATCCCGCTGTTGCTAGCACAATGCCTTTTAAGGTGTGACACACTGCACTAACACACTGCAGCCTAATGAGTTCATAAAATCACACGTAAACGAAGGGTTTTGTTTTTAAAAATCGATCCCTTGGCCTGAAGTTTGAGCCTGCTTGCTGTAAAGCTAGGTTCACACCTATGCAGTTTGCGTTTGATCCGTTTCTGCAGTGCTTTTTGCACATGCATTTTTTATGCGTTTTTGATGCATTTTGCATTTTTTCCCAGCTTTATGCTGAGCAGATTTAAACGCAAAATGCGTAAAAACCGCATCCAAAACACACAACATGCTTTTGTGCAGCATCTCCATTGAAGTCTATAGAACCAAAAATGCAATGTTTTGCGTTTTAAAAAAAAGTCCCTGACCCTTTCCAAAAAATGTACTGGGTGAAAATGTGGAGATGTGAACCTGTCTTATAGGAAATCATGTTACATGGACTGCTGTGCATTTCTGCAAAACTCAAGAGAAAACGCCTAGGTGTGAACCTAGACTAAAGTAATTAAGGAGTATTTAATCGGAGCAAGGACTGCTGCATATGTGTGCAGAGCCCTGCTTATCAGTGCAGCCCCAACAGTGCCCATCAGTGCTGCCTATCAATGCCATTCAGGGTTCATCAGTGCTGACAATCAGTGCCCAGCAGTGCTACCAATCAGTGCCACCTGTCAGTACCACCTATCAGTGCCTTTCAGTACTGCTTATTAGTGTCCATCATTGCTACCTATCAGTGCCCATCAGTGTCACATATCAGTGCAGCCTCACCAATGCCTCCACATCAATGACCACCAGTGCCGCCTCTTCAGTGCTAACTGTAAGTGCCACCTCATCAGTGCCCATCAGTACAACCTATCAGTGCCCATCAGTACAGCCTCATCTTTGCACATCAGTGAAGGAGAAAAATTACCTGTTTGCAAAATTTTATAATAGAAACTTTTTTTTTTTCAAACATTTTTCAAATCTTTTCTCATTTGTTTATCAAAAAATAAAAACACCCAGTGGTGATTAAATGCCACCAAAAGAAAGCTCTCTTTGTGTGAAAAAAATGATACAAATTTCATATGGGTACAGTGCTGCATGACCACGCAATTCTCATGGAAAGTGCAACAAAGCTTAAAGCTGAAAATTGGCCTGGGTACAAAGGGGGTAAAAGTTCATGTTAAGCAAGTGGGTAAAGTGGTACCATCAGAAGTTATCTGCACACAAGATGCCTAACATTACCTCATTTGATTAAACTTGGCTGCACAAATATCAAGGTGTAAGGCTGTTGGGAGTGGGAAGTACTGTCTTCTGGACCGAGCAGTGACGTGCAAAGTCTGCCCAGTCCAGGAGTACTAGAAGCCAAGGCTGTGTGGTGAAGTTGCCCTCTGACTGTTTAGGCACACATGAAGTGGATTGAATGGTGTTGGCCATCATTCAACCCAGAAGACTAGTCACACTGAATGAAAATGAATTCACCTCCATACTGAAGGTAAGTTCTGCAGCAAAAGCTGTTTTTTAAAAAACTGGAGTTCAGCTTTAAAACACACCTTTCTGTAAAAAGGTCATCCATTCTGTATATATGTGATGCAGGGGCGGACTGACCATTTGGAAACTCAGGCACTGCCCGAGGGTCCGAGGTCAGTAGGGGGCCCCATGAGATGCCCCTGGTACCTTTTTCATAGGCTTTTTTGAGTTTGGGCAAGGACACAGGGGCCCCATGATCCCCTATTGCCTGGGGGCCCCATGAGTTGTCAGTCCGCCCCTGATGTGATATCTATATGTTCCCTCTGTAGTAGATGAGGTGTTAGTACATTGTATCTTCTCGGGTCAAGCCTAAATTGACAGACCTGTGCAAGTAAACCAACACTTATTTTATAGCACCTCTTTTCACCATTTTTATCCAGGTTTGCCATGCAAACATAAACAGGTTAAAGCTACAATAAGAGATGAACAGTGGCAGTAAACCAGATGGATCGAATGGGTCACAAAGTCTTTGTCTCTTTACAGCTTTTACTGAAATGAGTTGGATGAGCAGAATGTAGATTTCCCATCTTAATTAGCAGAGACTGTACATTCAATTCACAAACCAATTTACAGGATGTTTAAATATAGCAGTTGTCAAGTTGTCTGAGTTAAGAACACATCCCCAGGGGCTGGCTTCTTTCCCAAGGATGCCTGTACATGACACCATTTTGCAACTGCTGAATGTTTCCTCTTTATTATCAATACATACACGTGTATGTATTATACACGATAAGCTGAGGCCAGTTATGGACCAACTCCCAAGGATGAGCTCTTGCCGGTGTCTGAAAAAGAACCTTAGCCACTTTCTTGGCTCAGCTAGACTGGAAGTTACGAGTGTAGACAGCTTGAAGCAAATTGAGGACAAGTATATCTCTCACTACCTTACTAGGGGACATGTCTGTGCAAGGCAGGCTTAAGAACTTGCACACATACATAGAGGATGCTTGTTCATGGTAACTCATTTTAAAAGTACACTAATTTATAGTAAATGTTTACCTTTCCGATGCTGGGCACAGTCATAGGTCCACTTATTAATGCCCCATGCCGATCAGCGCATATTTTAATTTGCTGTCCTTACCCAACAGCTGCTGGGAGAGAAGAAAAACTGTTGCATGTAAGCCAAGTCATAGTCAGAGCTCACACAGGGTTATGAACTTCCCCCACCCACATGTAACAACTATGGGCCAATTACCAGTACCATCATATGGAATGATTCACAAGCTCTGCGATACTTGAATGTACTGGATAGATTTCTCTTCTCTACTGGCAGATGAACAAAACAATAGATGGGTGAAATAAAGCTGGCAATATGCTGGTGAGGATAGGGGCATTAAAGCAAGCCTGGTATTTTTTGTGATACAACGTGCAAGCTTGCTTAAAGCAGAGCTCCAGTCAAAACCAAACAAAAACTACACCTGTCCCACCATCCAGCGGTATACTCACACCAGCCGGTTTTACCGGCCATCCTCCATCCCACAGCCAGCATCCTAAGTGTGGGCACCTGGCTGTGACAGCTTGTGGCTTCACAGCAGGGTGCCCACTGTGCATGCGCGAGTAGCGTTGAGCTTTGTGAATGGTCTTGTGGTTTTCTGGGACTTTTCCCAGAAGACTACAGGAAGGGTGGGAGGACAACTTCTGCTTCCAGTTGCCTATGCGTAGGAGTTGGTAACTGTCATAATCAGCTACCCCCTCCCCAAAAATGACAATTCCTCACAGGGAGCTGGGGACCAGTACATAAATCCGAACTTCCCTTTTGGATAGAGCTCAGCTTTAAGGATAGCTCAGCGCTGTGTATTATCACATTGCACATTAACAGCCAGCACTCTGGTTGCTGTATTTCAGTGCAAATTATTTAGAGTACTACTCCAACTCACACCTGTATCTAGACCAGTGGTCTCCAAACTGCAACCCGGGGGCCAAATGCAACCCTTTGCTTGCTTTTATCTGGCCCTTGGGAAACTATTTAATTCACTGACATCAATGAAAGGCATAATTCCTCCTAATGATACCAATGATGGGCAAATTCCTACCAATGAGATAAATGATTTTGCATAGTTCCCCCCCCCCCAATGACACCAACAGTGGAGCCCAATGACAGCAATGAAGGGGCAGAATACCTCCCAATGACACCAATGATGAGGCACAATTCCTCCCACTGTCACACAATGATAGGAGATTGTTTATTCCCACTGATGCTGGGACATTTGTATTTCCGTTGACTATAGTCCAGCCCTCCTAAAAAATAAACATAGTACAAAAAAATGTAGATGGTGCAAAAATTAAAAATATTAGTCCATATAGTAAATAACTAGCAACTTTCAATCTCCAAGTGAAATGACTCTTCAAAACAATCTTTCCACCATGGTGCTCATCCACCATCAGGCGTGCCTGCTCACCTCCTTTCCACCTACCGGTATATGTTATACAGGTCAAAAACAGCACTGTGTATGATATCCATGGTCACTCCAACTGTTACTTCATCCAGTAGAAATGCCAAAGGGTAGCTTCCAGAGGGTCTACTCAACTGTTTTGTGTCAAAGTTTCTCAAAGGATAAAAAGCAGAGAACTTCCCATATTGCAAACTTGTTTTAATGAAGTAAAATAGAAAATAAAATCACACAAGGATTGCGGGCTCACACAGCCCAGATACAGCATGTAAACACAGAGAGGTAAAATGGTGGCTTCCAGCAGCACACCGGACATAACTTCATCACACTTGCATCCAATGCGCAGCATGACAGGTCACGTGACTTCATCAGGGATAACAATCATTTTCTATTTTACTTCATTAAAACAAGTTTGCACTATGGAAAGTTCTCTACTTTTTATTCTATGAGCAACTTTGATACAAAACGGTTGAGTTGATCATCTGGAAGCTACCCTTTTGGCCTTTCTACTTGATGCTGCAGAAACAGTTGGAGTGACCGTGGATATCAAACACAGTGCTGTTTTTGACCTGTATAACATATCAAAGGTCAAAAAAAGGAGGTGAGCAAGCACGCTTGGTGGTGGACTGAAAATTGCTAGTCATTCACTCTATGGATAAATATTTTTCATTTTTGCACCATCTACTCATGTTTGTACTATGTTTATTTTTTATCTGGAATATGTTTGATTGTCAGCCAGGTGTTCGTTGTATTTTATATGCACATAGATTAGGGACTTTACCAGTAGGGCGGTAATTTTTTAAACATACTAGTACTACTTATGTTAGTTTATTCTATTTTATTTGATTTTGCCCTATTTGCCCTATAAGGGTTTGATGGTCAGCCGGATGTTTATTATTTATTTTTTACTCTTGTGTCTATTTAGTGTTTTCTATACAGCTGTAATTTGGTGCTCATGCACTATATTCTAAAATATATTTCTGAGTTTAAAGAGGATTGATTGATGCATGGGTTTGATGGTCAGTTTGATGTTATTTAGGCACCTATTAACAGCGCCACACTACACATCATTTTTTTTCATTATAAATACCCCTTTCCCCTTTTTATAAGTGATAACATACCCTCTGTTCTCATCTGCAGAGAGAGGTGGGGGTGGAGAAACAGCAGAACACTGGTCTTCTCTCTGAATGGCTGTGCAGGAAGGGGTGTCAGCACAAGACTGATCATTGGAGGAGAGCAGACTAAGTTTCCAGCAGAGCTAGAGAACTGACCACGCTGTGCCCTCCTGCCTAGTAAGGTCAGTTTTCCAAGTAACGTGCAGGAACACCAGGGTTTTCACACAAAGGAAACAATACAAAGAGAGCAGGATACTTTTTCCTACAAGTACATACCGTAGTACAGTAGGCACATACCAGGAATATGAAATGTTGGGTTCTTAATAGTTGTGAGCCTTAATGCATAACACATGCACAAGTGTGGAGGGGTCATTAAAGTTAAACTGTGGCCAATCTATAGGCATTCAGGTGTTTGTGTTCACAAGTAGTAAATGGACTTTAAAACCAGTCATCACCTACCTCTGTAGCTGCAGGCACTGTGGTGCATTCTCAAAGACCTCAGCAGAAGCTTCCTGAACACTTCAGTTCTCATACCATTGTTCCCCTTATGGCCTACATAAATTTTTACATCCCCACTATGGGCCTGTTTATTTTAGAATAACTTTGTCATTACTTAAGAAAACAAAGTAATACATTTTTTGTAACAAATTAGGCTTTCTTTTGGCAATATTGTCTTGCAAAAATGTATTTATTTTTTATAATAAAAAAATTATTTTTATTCTATTTTTGGCAGTGTTTTACTGTAAAATGAAAGTATGCATTTGGAAAGTTGAAAATGACACTAAAAATTATGTTTTTGGTACAAAGCAGGGCAGTTATTTGCAAATTTCTTTTTATGCAATACTGAAAAAAATAAGCAAAATAGTAGAAAATTAAAACAAACATTTAAAAAGAAGAAAAATTATATCTAAGAGGAGAAAGAAGAGTAAGGAGTTGATTAGGGCCGATTAGGGTTACCTAAGGGTTAATAACCATTTAGAATCCTCAGTTTAGTTTAAGCAGCTCAGCTTACCCTTCTTCCCCTCCCAGGAGCAGCTTCTGTTCTATGTTTCCATTGGAGATTAGTAAACTGGATGGCTGAAAAATCACTGCCAAGTGGAGGAGCTGAACTGTCAAGAGAATGACTATAGTGCTTCTGCTGTAAAGACCAAGGATGAATTGCACCACAGTGCCTACAATAACAGAGCTCAGTGAGGCTTCAATAAAGATTCAGTAATGATGACTTGAAAAGATCTATTGGAATGTCCAAAGCCTGGCATCAGTTGCACTTTTGAGATTAGAGCCATAGCCCAGAAATGTTGGGGTCCTGGGATTGATTCTCTTCAGGTGCACTACTGCATGATATTTGCATGTTCCCCATATGTTTGTGTTCATTTTGACCTTGGTTGTATGCGTTTATCCCAGGTGCTCTGGTTTCCTTTCACGATACACAACCATACCGGTAGAATTCATGGCTTCTACCCAGGGTTTTTCTAGCCATCCCATTAATACAAACTCTGTGGATTATCATCTCAGTTGGAATCTGATTTACAATAGGCATGACATTACCACCTACCCTCTCTGAAAACAGACAGATCAAGTGAAAATTCACTGTTGAGCAAACGGTTTTTATGATCGGAGAGTGCAAAATCTGGTGCAGCCCTGCATAGAATCCAATCAGCTTCCAGGTTTTATTGCTTAATTGAATAAGCTGAAGTTAGAATCTGATTGGCTACCAATAATAGCTGCACCAGATTCTGAGTACACCAGTTTTAGTAAATCTCCCCCACTATGTATCATCCACCAATTTGACTTCTATATGGCTTTCTAACAGTATTGGTGAGAAAAGATAAAATTTTCCTCTTGAAATACAGTAACTCCAAAGTAGAACACCATTGCACTTTACTGTGTAACAGGCCAATATGAGTATATGGAAATTGCAGTTCAGTGTGCTAAGCATACAGATTGGCTGATTTGTTGATCCGCTGAATAGTAACTGGACTTATAAAAGTGGCTGAAAGAGAACAGATTTTGAAATGGAGCTCTACGCAAAACAGTAGGGATATCCCATGGAGGCAAGTCTCACAGAACAGCTACTTTTGACTTTATGTCATCTTTTTTAAATTCTCATCCTACATGGCTTGAAAACAAGATTGGAACATTTCTAATGTAGAAATTGAATGTACTTGTATTTGTTTACTGGCTCACTAAATTAGATTGTTGACATCAATGATAGATTTGGCATTAGTCTGAGGCTGTTGTAGTCAATGTAATTTTGTTAATCAAAGTCACATTCAAAAGTGTTTTCCTCATCAGAGAAAATAGGCCAGCTTGGAAAGTCTTTTTCTATAGGCAGTTCTAGCCAATAGTTTTTTTCTGGATTGTGGAAAATTTGCCTTCCTAGAAGTAACTGAGATTTTTTTAGAGCAGAAATATACACTGCTCAAAAACAAATTAAAGGAACACGTTTTAATCAGAGTATAGCATCAAGTCATTTAAATTCCTGGGACATTGATCTGGTCAGTTAAGTAGCAGAGGGGATTGTTAATCAGTTTAAGCTGCTTTGGTGTTAATGAAATTAACCAGTGCACTAGAAGAGCAACAATGAGACGACCCCCAAAACAGGAATGGTTTTACAGGTGGAGTTCACTGAAATTTGTTTCCCTACTCCTCTTTTCTAACATCTTTTCACTAGTTTTGCATTTGGCTAGGGTCACTGTCATTACTGGTAGCATGAGGCAATACCTGGACCCTACAGAGGTTGCACAGGCAGTCCAACTCCTCCAGGATGGCACATCAATATATGTCATTGCCAGAAGGTTTGCTGTGTCTCCCAGCACAGTCTCAGGAGCATGGAGGAGATTCCAGGAGACAGGCAGTTTCTCTGGGAGAGTTGGACAGGGCCATAGAAGGTCCTTCACCCATCAGCAGGACCGGTATCTGCTCCTTTGTGCAAGGAGGAACAGGATGAGCACTGCCAGAGCCCTACAAAATTACCTCCAGCAGGCCACTGGTGTGAATGTCTCTGACCAAGCAATCAGAAACAGACTTCATGAGGGTGACCTGAGGGCCCGACGTCCTCTAGTGGGCCTTGTGCTCACTGCCCGACACCATAGCGCTCAATTGGCATTTGCCATTGAAAACCAGAACTGGCAGGTCCACCACTGGCGCCCTGTGCTTTTCACAGGTGAGAGCAGGTTCACCCTGAGCACGAGTGACAGACATGAAAGGGTCTGGATAAGCTGTGGAGAACATTATGCTGCCTGTAAGATCATTCAGCATGACCATTTTGGTGGTAGGTCAGTGATGGCCTGGGGAGGCATAATCATGGAGGGACGCACAGACCTCTACAGGTTAGGCAATGGCACCCTGACTACCATTAAGTATTGGGATAAAATACTTGGACGCATTGCCTGACCCTATGCTGGTGCAGTGGGTCCTGGGTTCCTTCTGGTGCACAACAATGACCAGCCTCATGTGGTATGAGTATGCAAGCAGTTCCTGGAGGATTAAGGAATTGATACCATTGAATGGCCTTGCTTGACCTAAATCCAATAGAACACCTCTGGGATATCATGTTTCGGTCCATCCAACGCCGCCAGATTGCACCTCAGGCTGTCCAGGAGCTCAGTGATGCCCTTGTCCAGATCTGGGAGGAAATAACCCAGGACACCATCCATTGTCTCATTAGGAGCATGCCCTGTCATTGTCAGGCATGCATACAAGCACAAGGGGGCCATATGAACTACTGAGTACCATTTTGAGTTGCTGCAATGAAATTTCAGCAAAATGGACTAGCCTGCTGCATTATTTTTCACTTTGATTTTCAGAGGGGGGGGGGGGGCTTTGAGTTCAGTCCTCTGTAGGTTGATCATTTTCATCAAACAATGGGGCATCCTTACATTCCTAATCCAGATCAGTATAAATATTTAGCATGATATTTTTCCCCATTGACATCTGATGTGTTTTCAAAGTGTTTTTGTGTTTAATTTTTGTGAGCAGTGTATTACAGTGATATTGTTTTCTGAAATCTATTGCCATAGAAAATTCCAAACAGGATTAGTAGTAATTGGTTTGGGTCAAGGAAAGAGGTGCTGCCAGAAGACTATCCACAGCAGAACTGTTCAGGATATATGCTATTTTCCAGGGTGGAGAGTACACCAATGCAGCTCCTTTAATCACCTGTGCTAAGTTTTGTGATCTCTGGTGTCTTATGGTCAAGCACCAGGAACGAATCAGAAATTGTTATCCATGGGAATCTGTCCTTAAACTAGAATACAATGTGGACATACAGTATACTAAAAACACATGAAATTAATTTCAGGTCATTTTTTCATGAAAAGATCTGCGTTTGACTTCAGAAGCAAGTTCTACCTGCTTAACCTGCTGTGTCAGAGGGGCTGAGGTTGTCTACAGAGTCAAGGTAAAGAACAGAGAACCCAAATTATGAAGTGGCTCGTCCAGGGGTAGCACTACAGTGAGAACAATGTAATTGATAATAATGTAGCAAAGACAGGGAGAAGAGTAAGTTATCAGTTCACTAGTTTTATGGCAGAATCAACAGGTACTTTTTACTTAAAGCGGAGCTCCACTCAAAAGGGGAATTTCTTCTTTAAAGACTGGTCCCCCGCTCCCCGTGAGGAATTGGCAGCTTTGGGGGGCAGGTATGTGATTTTGACAGGTACTTGCTCCCATTTCCGCTCCAACCATCTAGGCAATCGGAAGCGGAAGTTGTCCTCCCCCTCCCTGTAGTAGACCAAGAGACCATTCACAATGTGCAGTGCTACTCAAGCATGTGCAGTGGGCACCGGAAGCTGACAGCCACAAGCTGTCACAGCCAGGTGCCCACACTTAAAATACTGGCGCCGGGGAGAGAGGACGACTGGTGAACCCAGCTGCACTACATCAAAAAAATACTCAATACCTGTGAATCAAAAAATGTGAAAAATAAGAAATTAAATACGAAAACCAAAAACCACCCAAACAGGGAGGAGCGTACGGATGACGTCACGTTTCCATTCATCGGGACAGCGGTTGTAGTATTTGTGAAACCGCTCCAGGAACGGCACTTTAGCAGGCAATTGAATTTGCAGAGAAGGGCCCGTGCTTTGCCTTGAATTTCATTCTGTATGGTGATGCTTTTCCGAGCTCATACAGGACTCTGCTGTTCAGATGATACTGCCATCTTGTGCTTAATCAGTACATTGGATGTTCATCATAGGTGGTGCAGATATGCACCTCCAGAACGTGAGTTCATTTCCTATGTTTTATTGCCTAATAAAAGTTTAAAAGGATAAAGCAGTATGTTGAGTTCATTTTAGTGAGGAATACGGATGACACCAAGATGTTTATAAGGAGGAAGCATACTTTGGAGACCCCATTTAACAAGCTGATCTTCTGAGTCCAACTGGGACCAAAAGTGCAGTTAGACCGTAACATTGTACAATGTAAGGTCACACTGCACGAGGTGAGCAGATACTGTATATGGTGGAGGATGTTTTCTCACTGGAATTTGTGACAGCTGCAGATATTTTTGTTATCCACAGGAGGGTTTACAGAATAACACTATTTTGATTGGACTTGAGTTTATAATGACTTTTTTGGTTGATTCAATATTACTATTCTTTGTTTTGGTTTGGGTATTTTTGGTTTTTGTATTTAATTTCTTATTTTTCACATTTTTTGATTCACAGGTATTGAGTGTTTTTTTGATGTAGTGCAGTATTTTTTCTTCACTTTTATTCTTATCATTTGCCCCACTGAGACATGGGTTGTGTGCACTAGTGGCTACAGTATTTATATTTATATACAAGTGTATTTTTTGCTTCTTATTCACCATAGTAAGTGCTTGAGTTATTTAATCTATATTGGTGAACCCAGCTGATGTGAACACACCGCGGGATCGTTGGACAGATGAGTGGCTGTTTTTTAAAAGTCAGCAGCTACAGTTTTTGTAGCTGCTGACTTTTATTTTTTTTCAAGTGAGACTGGAACTCCACTTTAATGCACATGTATAACAATACACTTTCACTGGTAAATTTAACAGGCCAAAAGTTACCAAATAGGAGAAGATTGTGTGTGCTAAGAGAACATTAATTGTCAAGGTTTACATACACTTTAATATAAAAAAAATCTTTTAGGTAAAAGAAGTTCCAATAATAGCATGGAATGCAACATATACATGGCAAAGTGTTATGTACTGTATGTGTCATGTGTATGAATGTCTAATATAATAGGACAAAATCTGTAACTACATATTTGGAGTTCAACTCTTAGCTGGCCAAAAAATAAAAACTATGTCCCATGCCCACCCCCCATCCCCCAGCATATGCAAAATATGTTTTTTTGTCTTCCACAAGGGTCCCACAGGCTTCCTCCCACTTGGTTTTGATATTTACGATGAGACTTCCAAAGCCCCTCCTGTCTGGTTATGTTCCCATTCCTCAACATTATCATGTAAAACAGAACTTGGGGTCACTTCTGGTCCCGTGTTATACATGATGAATGTGAGGGCCATCCCACATACCTGGATGGGAGCAACAAAGACCTGAAAACTTGGACTGGAGGGTCAACTTCACTGGGCCAGGAAACTGATAATACAGAACCTAATGCATTAGATACTTAGGCATGTACATTATTAAGGTAAGTTGTTATTTTCAGCTTCTCTGCCATAAGAACGTATGTATGAACCGAATTAAGCTGCCTTAAAGGCCAAATGCTTTTTGTTTCCGTGGGCTCTACAAAGTTAAGATTAAACAGTATATTAACATAAGGGATAATGGAACCTTTGTGATAAAAAATAAAAATTAGCCATAGCTCCCTATAGAAAGCATGCTTTAAAAAAAGAGCTGTACATGAAGAACTGCTGCAGTGCTTTATAATGTTACGTGAAAGAATGCATCACCAGCAGACCTTTACATTTAAATCCTCCTCTGCTTATTCTATCCAGACAATGAACTAGTGTTAGAAACATGCACATCTAAAGCTATCTCAGGGAGGTTTTCTATGGCAAAAAGTCATATTGTAACTTAGTGTCAGTATGTTTCTTTTTGATGATATTTTTGAAGCATATATTTGAACTAACAAGATGTGTAAGATCCCCATTCCCAGCTCTCAAAGGACAGCAGTAAAAAGGGATTAAATGAAAGGTAATATTTGTGAACTTGTTTGATTGGTCTAAATATACTGAAAGAACTAAGCTTCTTTAGACCTGCACTTATTCCTCAAACTTCAGAGTGGTTGAAAATAGTGTATAACTAGTATACATTTAACTTAGAGTCCAATTAAGAAATACAAAGTATAACAATAGATATAAAAGATAACACAAAATATTTTTTACTGATGATCTAGCTTTAATGAATAAATAACTAACTCTGCTGTGCAGCTATCTTCTCTGACAAATGTGGAAGTGACATTTGTAACCTGGGACACAGGCCTCATGCACACCAGGCATTTAGGTGTGGGCAAAAGTCACAGGTGCCCCATCAACAGGTGCAGCGTATTAATCTCTGAGGCTGAAGGCTGGACAGGGCTGGACAGTCCACTAGGAGGTACTAACATTTAGACCCGGTTCACATATATGTGAATTGGATGCGTTTTGAACCGCATCCACCAAACTTTACACTTGGCACAATGCAGTCAGGCAAGTACTGTTCTCCTGGTAACCACCAAGGAAATTTCACAGATGGACTTATTGCACAGGTGGCAACCTATCACGGTACCACACTTGAATTCACTGAGTGACCCTTTATTTCACAAATGTTTGTAGAAACAGTCTTTATGCCTAGGTGTTTGATTTTATACACCTTTGGCCATGGAGGTGATTGGAACACTTGAATACAGTGATTTAAAGGTGTGTCCCAATACTTTTGGCAATATAGTGCATGTATAGAAGTATAGAAATGTTTTGAAGACCATATATATATATATATATATATATATATATGTGTGTGTATTATGAGTCAACGTTTACAGTATAATAATGTTCTTGCACAGTGAACATTTGTGAAACCTTGATAACACAACTCCTGAATCACACATCAAATGAGCCAGGCAAGGTCATACACATTGCAGTTGTGATTACAAGTTTGCTCATTACTAGGTTGCACCTTTCATAACAAGACTGAATCTGGGCTTATTTGAACTTCAGGTCATGTTTTCCTGAGGTCCAGCAGGACTAGCAGAGCACAGGTCATGGCTATAATGCATAATCCCTATTTTTCTCAATATATGATATATCATTAAGATGTATAACAACATTCTGTTACACTTCTGGTCTACTAAAACCTGTAGGCCTCATTCTCACAGGCATCTGCTAAACATCCCCATCCCCCCAACACAGAAATGTCACCCTTGGTGAATAGTTTAGCCCTGGTTCACACCGCGGCAATTTCAGGTGTGATTTGGGAATGGAAATCGTACCTGAAATCAGATCTAATGAATGTGAATGTCTTAACATACGCGATTTGCTGCAGCGTGATTTCAAAAGTAGTTTTTGTATTACTTTTTATGCAGTTTTTTTTGCGATTTCACATACATAGACTACAATAGAAATTGCACTGCAAAACGCAAACGAAAACGCAAGAAATCATTGGGAAATCTTCACAAGTTGCAAGCAAGTCATCAAAAAAACACGGTGAAACAAAACTTGTCATTTTAAATCACATCCAGTGTGAACCAGCCTTAAATAATGATTGGGAAGTGCTGAAAGCTGCAGAGGAAGCGGGCAAAATCATGCTGCAATAGTAATTCAGTACCATTGTCAGGAATGGACTTGCCAGTGGTGGTGGGACTCACCTGCCTTGTGGGCTGCAGTACCAGGGCTAGCCAGCAGATGCTCTCAGCAACCAGAGGCTCACTCCTGCAATGAGCCATCACCTGAAGCTGATTATAACAGGTGTATTTAAGGAATGGCCAGACCTGTGATCAGGGCCTTGGTGTATGTTTCCCATGGGCCCCTGTACCTGCATCCTGTCTGCTTCCTGCCTGATCCTGATCCTGCTTCGATCCCTGACTCTGCATGAACTCCGCCTGTCCTGACCTTGGCTATTCCTGACTACTCTTCCGCCTGCTCCTTGTGCCCTGCCTGCCCGTTTGCTACCGACCCGGCCTGCCTGACTATGCTTAGTATTGTTTCTATTGTTATCTGTTGGAGGTTTGGGTTGGTTTGTTTGCACTGTGTTGTTGTTTAGCCTTGCACTGCGTTGTTGTTTAGCCTTGCACTGCGTCTATGTTTTGTTTAGTCTTAATAAATTGTCTTATTCACACTATACCTGAAGTCTGCATTTCCCTGTGTCAGTCCACACATTTCTGGTCATACCCGGATCCCTAACAGAACACCAAAACAATACTAAGCGTAGTCAGGCAGGCCGGGTCGGTAGCAAACGGGCAGGCAGGGCAGGCGGAGTTCATGCAGAGTCAGGGATCGAGGCAGGAAGCAGACAGGATGCAGGTACAGGGGCCCATGGGAAACATACACCAAGGCCCTGATCACAGGCCTGGCCATTCCTTAAATACGCCTGTTGTAATCAGCTTCAGGTGATGGCTCATTGCAGGAGTGAGCCTCTGGTTGCTGAGAGCACCCACTGGCCAGCCCCGGTACTGCAGCCCACAAGGCAGGTGAGTCCCACCACCACTGGCAAGTCCATTCCTGACAACCATGGGGAAATTAATTAAATTTTCAAATTTGTCAGATCGTTCGGATTTGGATCTGAATTTTGTTCCGTTTGATAATTCGGATGCACATGATGCCAGTCGATATTGTTCAATCAGCTCATGCCATTTTTCTTGGTGGGTTGGACTAGCGTTCAAAAATACAGAATCCTTCTGATTTAAATTCATCCGATTCAATAATATATCGAATATATAACAATTTTTTGGATAAACTGCAAAATGTTTTGAATTCACCTGGACCAACAAATATACAAAACAAATGCGAAATATATGAAATTAATTCCGAAAACGAATTGGGTCTACATAACGAATATGAAGAAATGAAATTCTGAATGAACGCATCCAAAACTAAATGAAATTTTCAGAGTGCACTCTTCTAGTCAATACATGCACAATAAGAGATACTGGAAAATACACACGCAACCCAACAAAAATGACTGCATATATCAAAGCAGGTACCTGTCCACTGTAGGCCTCATTTACAAGCTGGGGGTGGGGGGGTGTTAAAACTATTGTTAATACACCTAAAAAGAATATTAGTACACATAGGTATGGTATTGACACAGCAAAAATCCTACCACCTGTCATGTTTTGTAGGCACTGCCACTAGTCAGGGTAGCAGAAGCCAAGATGTCTCCTTGTTCCCAATGCTATTCAGCTAATTTCCTTTGAAAACTGAGACTCCCATTTACTGGAATTGCAGTTCTTTTAGGAAGTCTCAGCTGTGCCTGAGTAACATGAGGATCAGAGCTATGGCTAAGAGGCTGTGAATAGTATCTGTATAAGTCCCAGTCAACACTGACTGCCTCTTTTTTTTTTTTGCTTTTCAGCAGTCAGCTCTCTCATCAGAAAGGTGTGTTTTGTAGGAAATGGCAGGATTTTGCAATAAAATAATATAATGCATAGTTTTATTTATTTTTTTTTTTTTTAATGTATGCAGGGATTAAATGGTTGATTCTATGCTAGCCTGGAAGTCATTCTTTAATCTCAGGAACTGCTCCCATGGTATGCTCACTCCACGTCAAGTCCTTCTATAACTAAAAGAAAGATAGGGGATTGTCATTATCTTATCCTTTTGTGAGCCTGCTGTAAGATCAACCTGTGAAACCTGGCATAATAAACAGTTCTTCTTCCTTATGGAGTATTCTTTCCAGTAAGTTATCCGTAAAACTTAAGTTTAGTAAAATAATGTTTTTTGTTTTTTTTTAAATCAGCAGCAGACAGTACTTAAAATGTTGGCGGCTGCAATGTCCATTGAAATCTTCATTCCTCTGCCCCCCAGATACCCCCAGGTAACCCTCAGGTGCTTTGAGGTTAACATGAACATCTGGACCTGTCACAGACACTTGTCAAAATGCCAGATATGTCTGCCCTTTTTGCTCCTGGGCTTCATTCATAAAAGCTGTACTATCACTTCTCACAGTGAAAAGTGTTTTATGAATGAAGGATGAAAGAAAGGTCCACCTTCTCCATTCATAGAGCACTTTTCATTGTGGGAAGCGATAGTACAGCTTTTATGAATGGAGAAGAGGGGCAGAAAGGGCAGACATAGCTCGTTTTAACCCCCACAGCACTGGAAGATCACCTCTGCAGTTGTATCAGGGGGGAATTTCAATGAACGTAGCAGCCACCAGCACAAGACACTTTATATTCATTGTAAGTACTGACCATGGTCCTGATTTAAAAAAATAAATAAATTTCCACTTTAATTCAAGAAGTCCTCTTATGCCCTTTTGCTCCATCAACTACAATGACCTAATGAAGACGGCACACTTAAAGGAGAAGTACAGCCAAAGCTCTTTTGGCTGTGCTTCTGTGGATCACAGGAGAGTAGTTCGATTCTGCACTCCTGTGACCTGTTTTCAGCTGACAGCATGCAGAAGCAAACTGTTGGCTGACATCACACAGTCGGTCCAGGCTGGGGAAAGATCCCGACTATAAAGGGATTTACCCCAGAGTCTGGAGCAGCACCTGGCTCAGCCTCTCGGCAAGCCTCTGAGAGCCTGAGCTAGCCGCTCCCTCCCCCTCCACAGCCCAGCGCTCAGTGAGTGCATGGGGTGGGGTGGGGTGGGGGGGCAGAACGGACAGCGGTGACTGTCAGTCCCGCTTTCTGCTCAGATTGGTGAGAACTCAGTGATCAATGGTCATCAGAATACTGATTTCTCACGCTTAGAGCCGCCGGGGGACAGGTGCAGCATTGGACTGATGCTGCATCCACTTAGATAAGTATAATTTGGGGAAAAAAAGTCCTACTTTCCTTTTGAAGTGTGTTGGGTTCTATTGCATGAGGAAATGAATGTTCTCTTTTTGCACTTGATGTGGCAGACAGTGTGGTGCTCCATTCTTCTTCTCTCTGACTCTCTCTGTGATATAGCAGACTCAAGCAGGATGGTTCTGGGGACAGATCTTCTCTAGATGGTAGATATGCAGTATGTGCTTTCTTTTTTTTTTTTTACACAGGGTAACAACATTACCCAAATAAAGGCTTTTATTAATACTGCTTTATTGGGCTCACTAAAGTGCAGTGTGACCTAATAACTGGCAATTTAGTCTTTTTCAGGTTCATATGAACAAATGGTTATATAGACCGAAAAAGGTAGGGGGTTGCTTTTTTTTGTTAAAAGTGGTAGTAAACATATAAATAAATGGAAATACCATAAACAGCGCTCTCAAATAACCCGTTAGATAATGTATAAACAAGTATAAATAAATATAAATGCTCAGAAGCAAAAATTTAAATAAAGACTGCCACCAAAAAAGTGCAAAAAAGTGAAAAAAAATAAATTTATAATATAAAAAAAGTTCATAATGTTAGTCCAAATATAATTTTCTTCAAAAGGTATTCGCCACAATCGTGATTTCCATTGTGCTCAACACCCCATCAAAGTGCTAACTCACCAAATGCTGGTGTTTAATCAGCATTTCAATTAGATATCAGTAGATGTGGAAGATACATCAAAAACCCGATTTAATTCAGAAAATACTATTCATTCATCAGATGGTCGATCCAACTTAGGCTCAATCATGGTAAGTATAATCCAATTCAGATGATGGGTGAGGGCAGTTCTGTACTGGAGTTGCCATTATTACTGTTACAGGTACTCACAGCTCGGCTTCACATAAGCGCCCCTTCAGCCTCACCAGTATCTTCCTACACAACGTGCATCATGTGGGGACAGAAAAGCAGAAGCGGCTCCGGGTGTCCTCATCTCACTACATCCAGCCAAAGTGTTGCAAGAGTATCATTTTTGGTAGTAAAGTCAGTATATGGAAATCCACTGACAGGCAGGGCTTTTACAACAGATGATACCCTGATCACTGTGCTACTTCACCTTTCACTGTCCAGTCACAGGCTGGGGGATCAAAGGAAGTGGGTTAACTAATGCTGGCCATTAATCTGAGCACATCCAACATCAGCAAAAGTGCTATAGGTGATATCTATTGAATAAATAAATAAGTGAAGAGCTAATAATGATAAAATATATTAGTCCATATATATATAGAAATATGCAAGATAAAATGATCCAAAAGTGACAGCCTGTGCAGTTCTAGGTGAAACTGAGCCACAATCAAGATTCAGTGTCGGTGCTCCAAAACAATGTGGTAGAAATACGCACTCACCAGATGCGTAATGTAAATACGTATTGAATAAAACATTAGAGGCCCCCCTTTAGGAGTCGGATATTATCCTGGCCAAGGATAATCCTCCCACTGAATAAAGGTGGTGCTGTCGGAGCTCACAGGTGGTAATGGATCCAGTCGCCCAGAGGTCATCCTTAAGGGATGGGTGGGTGTATAAGCCTGTATGTCAGGAACTCCTTTTTCTGGATACTGCAGTGGGCACATCTGAAGTTTAATCTTCTTTCCATCTAATTCTATGGTTCGGATTTTAAAATCAATACTGATGGTGGAGATGAAGGTGGTGTTGAAGGCGTCCTCGCTGAACCTGAAGAGCAGGCACGTCTTCCCCACCCCGCTGTCCCCGATCAGCAGCCGTTTGAACAGGTAGTCCAACCTGTAGGTACACCAGCTTCATTGATGAGGTTTTTATATCGGTTACCTTTAGTGCTATAGCTGCTACCTTTGGAGCGCTCACTTTTTAATTTTATTTTTATTAGGTGATATCTATTGACTGAAGATGAACATTGCAGCAAAAGCTAGAAAGTTATAATGGCTATGGCACTGTCTGTAACCCACAGAGACAAGTAGAGTTTGGTCATTAAATAGTAACCCTTGTTGAAGATGGATGCTGCTCCCCTTTAAACAGATCCTGAGGTCACCTTGCAGATATAAATGCAAGCAGAAGTAGGCGCCACCATCTAAGTGTAAGCTGTTTATGAAAATCAAAATTAAAATTAAATATTGCATTCAATGCATTAAGTATACAGATGCCTTCTCTATGCCTTCTCCATACTTAACCCCTTGGCGCCGGCGCCTCCCGGCCCTTTAAGGGTTTCAGAAGCCAGGAAGCGGGGCAGTGTTTTAAGGTCATGTGACCATCATGATTCGCTGTCACAGCGTTCACATGATCGGGAAAGGTCCCGATTGAAAGAGGAGATCGGGACCTTTCTGTGAGTATCAGACATGTGTGCTCTCAGCATATATGTTTTACTTAATTGCACGCAAATGTGCGGCCGCTCGGCATCAAGGCCCAGACGATGGGAGGACGCACATTTAAAGCAATGAGTGCAATATTATTTTTTATTTGCTTTTGAACTTGAAGCGGAGTTCCACCTGAAAAAAAAAAAAATAATAGTCAGCAGCTACAAAAACTGTAGCTGCTGACTTTTAAAATACAGACACTTACCAGTCCCTCGGTCCAGCGGTGTCCTCACAACTACTGGTTTCACCGGCCATCTTCTCTCCCTGGCACCAGCATCTTCAGTGTGAGCACCTGGCTGTGACAGCTTGTGTCTTCACAGCCGGGTGCCCACTGCACATGACCGAGAAGCGATGTCCCCTGCTCCCCAAAGGTGCCAATCCTTAATGGGGAGCGGGGACAAAGGCTTAAAGCGGAACTTCCCCTTTTGGGTGGAGCTCCACTTTAATAAACAGCTTATGATTAGATGGTGGTACCCTCTTCTGTTTACTTGTAATTGCAGCAATAGCTGATTATCTTATATTATCTTTTTGGAGTAATACCCTCTTAAGGGTTGCTTAGTTTTTTTTGGTTCCCTGTGAATCTGGACCTCTTGTTGAAAGCCCAACCTCTGCTGACATCACTGTGCTCTTGTGACCAAAATAAATCACAACTGTAAAATGGACACACACACAAGTTAGTATAAACCAATATGAAGTTGATATTGGACTTAAGAGTAACTTGGTCAAAAAGGACAAAATTACACTGATATATGCAGCAAATATAGCCACTCTTGGCAATTGTGCGCAAAAGTAACAACATTCATAGTAAAGCAACAATAACTGTTAGCAGGCTTGCTTTCAGAAGTAATACACTACCTCCAATCTGAGGGGACTGCTGAATCCCCAGTGAGCAGGAACAACTATCAAGAAACAGGTAAGCACACTGTAGGTCCTCAAAACTAGATGACAAGGATTAGATGTAAAATAAAAATAATTCTCATTTGAAATTGAGCAATGCTCCTTTAAGAGCACTAGAGTGTTTTCTGCACACTTATTGGGGCCCAGTTGGTATAAAGTTGAGTTGAGGTGTGGAATATAGCTCCTCAGGATGGCAACACGCATATAAATGAAGGAAATGGTGAGTTTTAACACTTTTCCTCTTGGTGGTAGCAAATTAGTGTGGGGTCCCATTTTTAAAGCACTAAACAAAGGGCAGGCTTGAAGTAATGATTAGCAACAATTGGCATAAGTGTCTATGGACAAACACAAAACAAATAAAATGGTGTTGCCCTAATATCAATAGTACTAAGGACACAATAATTCAAAGAGTGGAAAGACAGAAAAAAATAACCCCAAAACAGAGGTGATAATATAAAGGCCTGAATCTAGACCTAATTAGTTGCAATATGAACTGTGACAAAGACAACGTGAATAATAATCAGCAAGTGAACATAAATAATACATAAAAATGTAAAGGCCTGAATCCAGACCAAACTAAGTGCAATATAGATTGTGATGAAATACAACGTGAACAATAGTCAACAAGTGAACATAAATAATGTATTCAACATAATAGGACTAACACGTCCTAAATAAAAGTGCACAAAAAACACAGTGCAAAAAAAAAAAAAAAACTGTGCCAAAATCAAATGGCAAAAAATATGTGCAAAACTAACCATACAAGGTGCATGAAACTATAAATGCGTGAAACTATAAATGCATCATAAATAATACATAAAAATGTAAAGGCCTGAAACCAGACCAAACTAAGTGCAATATGGATTTGTGATGAAAACAATGTGCACAATAATCAATGAGTGAACATAAATGATGTATTCAACATAATAGGACTACCACAAACTAAATAAAAGGGCACAAAAAGCGCCGTGCAAAGAAAACTGTGACAATCAAAAAGCAAAAAAACATATGTGCAAAACTAATCATACAAGGTGCATGAAATTATAAATGCACCTTATAATTAGGATTGATGCCAGTAAAAAAAGCACTGTGGAAATAAACGTACATCAATAAGCACAAAAAATAATTAAAGCAACATGACATATAACAAATAATGAGTGACCATCAAAATAAACATAAGTGATCATCAAATCGGCATAAACTCCATGTAAATAGACCATCAACTCCAAATGACCAAAGCAACTGGGTGAAATGAATGATAGATCCGTCACAGGCTAAAATGCCTCCTCACCTCCACGCCAAGACCCCAAGGGGCCACACAGCTTTCAGGCCTCACACTCCCAGGGCTCTTAGTAGATATCCAAGATGATAGAATCACACTGATCACAGGAATATGACCTTCTTCACCGTATAACCGTAATGATTTCAGTAGTATTGAAACTGGTAATTCTTTTCACAGGAACATCAGCCAGCTCATACACACCCCAGAGGAAAAAGAGAGAGCACTCCCATAGTGTAGTAATTTTAAAGCAAAAACTTTAATGGAGAAATGCCAAATGAGCACTTGCATCACACCAGTTGAAATCAGGCCTCAAACACATGTACTAATATGGGTTCATACTTCCAGGGTGTACCAAAACGGCGGCGACCATCACCACACTCCGCTAACAGACCCATGCGTTACGTCACTGTTATGTGACTTCATCAGGGTCCTAACCCTGACTTCTTCCCCACAACCCTAGCCTGGTGGCTGTGGGGGTCTGCTGGCAAGGGGGCTCATTAGCATCAGGCCGTCCCTTTAAATAAGGGGACACCCTGATACTGCCCCCTCCCTTGTGAATGACTAAGGGGTACTTGTACCCCTACCCATTCACTAAAGGGTTAAATTCAGTAAAAAATAAAGAGTCCAGTCTTTTGAAAAATTCCTTTAATTGAACAAAAAACAAAACAGTTTTTTAATAAAAAAATTAAATAAAAAAAAAAAGGTTCCATTGTCAATCACAGCATCCAGCGTTGTCACGACCTGTCCGCACCCGCCGAGCACTCAACGCAATATGACAGGTCTGACATTTGCCAGTCAGATGTAAACAAATAGGCATGGCTCATGTCACCACAAGCTACGTCCAACTGTGCTGTGATTGGCCAAAGTAGTGCACCTAACCTGTGGTCAGGTGCATTGCTTGGGCCAATCATGGCTCTCACAATGCACTGTGAGAGCACAGTGCATTGTGGAGTGCTCAGCAGGAAAAACAGCCTTCCAAACGCCCTTACCATTTGTGTGTTCGGCAAACATTGAGCTCATCCCTAGTGGCTACGTTCCTACACACAGTGGGACCATGGAAAACTAATGTAGCCACTCTCTAACTTTAAGTCATATCACAGCAGCAAAATAAAAATAAATTTGGAGATTTGGAGGAGTCTGACAGTGATAGAATGTACTTTTTATAGTTAAAAGAGAATTTCACCTTTTAGGACAAAATAATATGTGCACATATTTTGTAGATCATGGGAGTAATGCCAGATTCCTGCAGGCAAGCCCTGCAGTTTTCAGCCTGTATCTTATTACAGGCTGACCGTTTGTAAGCTCCAGGCAGCACCATTGATCAGGGGGTATGTTAGTGCATTAACAGGAAAATAGTGACAGTGGAAGTGATAGTGAAAGTCCCCCGTTCGCTGTCACACGAAGAAGGGAGAGGGGTAGAGGCTGCAGTTGCTGTAACATGTTTAATGTTCAAAAAGGTGGACTTATCCTTTAAGAACACATAGTTGAATAGATTAAAAAAAAAACAGATTAGTTATATATAAATATACCATTGGAAGTGTTTTGTATTGTCTGCTCGATAAAAGCACAAAAATTACTGCTGATCACATCAGAAACATGATACTGTTTTTATCGTATGCATCCCTTCCTCTGTTCAGTACCATTCTATCCCAAACTAAATACATTTTGGCTTCATATGTTCCATCTCAAGGTAATGGGATAATTGGGTATTTTTTTTTTTTTGGTGGTGGGTTTGTTTTAACCTCTTGGTGACCACAAGGTCGCAATGTGGGCCTCAATGCCCACATGCTGCACATGTATGTCCATGGTGGCTGAAGTTACTCCCAGCACATTACCAAGCTGCCAGCCAGTTTATATTCTAGAGCAGGCAGAATGGGCTCCCGATCATATGACCATTGTGACAGCAGCTGTAGTGAACACGTTGGGAAGTCTGTCCTGACTTCCAGCGTTAAGACACAGTTAAAGAGACACCGGGAGGAGGTGGGGAAGGATGAAAATATCCTGGGTTTAATATTGACATTTTGGACTGTTTTATAACATGATACCACTCACTACATTATACATAAGGGGATACTATCTAGAGCTAGGCTGTGTGCATACTAAAAGTATTATTTTGTTTTAGCTCATGAGGAGGTGGACATTTCATAACACCTGCCTAGTTACCTTGTTCTACTTTATTAAAATGCGTTGAAACACTGCGTGGCCTCGTGTTGCTATGTAGACATGTATTATTAGTTTTGTGTGATGTATTTGAGATGTCTACACAATAGCTTAATGGAGTTGAGGCCTTACATTCAGTGGCTGCCATATGAAGATTTGTCAAGGTTATATTTAGCATCATTTCAGGGCTTTTTTGCCTAAGTTAAGTTATTTTAAACAGCTTTATAAATTATGTAAGCAGATCTGCTACACAGTCCTATCACCCACGTAGTGAATGCTGCACCTTCTGAGGTTTTAACTGCTTTATTGCTGGAGCAACACGTAAATAAAAAGCACAACTCTGTAATATGATGGTCCTACTGGTGATTTCATGTCAGTGCTTTATCTTGAAAAGAGTTGTATGTCGAATCTATTAGTGGTGTCAGTAGGAATAAACATATAGGGGAGTGTGCATAGAAGCCGCCTCTGCCCTGCTGGGTGATAACGCTACTCTATAGTGTCTCAGCACAGAGAGTGGGGTGGTGAGCCACACATTGCCCATTCACTTTTTGGTTAACTTTGGTAACTTTGGTAAACACAGTGGTCACATTATTGCTGCTTACCCTTGGCACTAGAGGAAACCTGCAGGGACTGACTTTTTCTGTACTGGTCTCTTAGTAGCCATCTTGAAGAAGTCTGTGTCTGATTGGACTTACAACTGTTCTGAAACTTTGGCAGCCATATTGAGAGGTTAAATCTAGCCCCTATTGTGTCATTCTGGGTGCCCTACCATGTGAAGAGTGTGAGATAAGGACATAAACCTTCAGGCAAGTGAAAAACAGGCTCAACAAAATGAGGAGGCACTGTAGAGGAGGGTGAGCTTACACTTGGCCTCTAACCTCCTGGAAATGTACTGGTTTGGGGAAGGAACCTTTCATCAGCCTGCATCTGGATTGGTGCATCATTTGCCCCTACTTTGCCACCACAGCACCCCATCCACACAGTGCAAGGGTCTATGGTGTTGAAGTAAGTGCCGGGTTTAGGAGTACATGACAGACAACAGGGTCAAGGAGTATGTAATATAATGCACAGCAGGAGTCAGAAGTACAAAAGAAAAAGTGCAGGAGTCAGAGGTGTGTAACACACAGTGTAGGGGTCAGAAGAAAATCCCCCCTGCAAGCAATACTCTCCCCCAGTTTACCCTTTTCAGCAAAAATCCCCACTCCCTCCCCTCTAAAACAAATCCAGTCCTAATTTGCATTTTTACCCCAAAAAATCCCGTCCCAACACAAATCTTCTTCCATTCCCAGCACAAATCCCCCTCAGCCCAAATCCCCTTCTGGTACAAATCCACTTCCCTTCTAAATCCCCCCCAGCACAAATCCTCTCCTTCCTGAATTCCTCCCTTCATGAACAAATCTTCTCCCCTCTTCTAGCAAAAAATTCCCACTACCAGAACAAATCGTCACCCCAACCCACCCCCCCATCCCCCACTAGCATATATATTCTTCTCCCAGCACAGATCTTTCTATACCCCCACCAAATTTCCTGCCTCAGCATCCCAGCACAAATTCCCCCCCCCCCACATTTCCTCTTTCCCTCCCAGCATATTCTGCTCTCCCCAATCCCCCCCCCCCAAGCACAAATCCTCTTCCCCCTCCTATCACAAATCCTCTATCACTCCCCAATCCCCCCCAACACAGCCCCCTAACCCAGCACAACTTCCTCCTCCATATTATTCCGACATAAATTCCTTCTAGTACAAAATCTTTCCCCCAATCCCCCCTCCTGACACAAATCCTCTCTCCTTTTAGCATAACTACCCTCACCGCAAATCCTCTCTCCCCCCAATCTCCCTTCTAGCACAAATCCCTCCCTCCGCAAATACCCTCCCCCCCTTCTAGAACAAATACCCCGACCCCTCTTCTAGGACAAACCCTCTCCCCTCCCAAAATGTCTCCCCAGAACATATCCTTATATTTCTACCCCAATCACTCCTCATGGCATAAATTCTCCACCCCAGCACAGATCTTTGTTACCTGTCCCCCTCTCCCCAGCGCCCATGTGCTGCCCCCCCCCCCAATGTTCTCCTTCTCTCCTAAACTTACATAGCATGATTTAATGCAATGGGACATCCAGGCTTGTCCACCTGTTCATGGTAACATCAGAGCCAAGGATAAGCTTAGCAGAAACTTCCATTGGATCTGATGTGTATTAAAGTGGCAGGCATCCAGCGGGGAGAGATGTTGGCTACCATAAAGTGGGTGATCACAAAGTCTGGGACCCCACAGGAGACACGTGTCCTGGGTATCCAGTGTTAATGTGCCTCTGCAAAGTGAATTAGTGGAACCAAGTGCCAGAGTTCATTCCAGGCACAGGGCTTTCAGGACTTAGTCTAGATTCATGGGACACCAGGATTTAGCTGAAATCCCAACACAGTTTCATGGCGTTCGGGATGGTTGGAAGGTATGCAGTTATACCCACCCACAAACATTGAATATGGTTGGTAGGCAGTGATTGCCAGGTTCATCAGACTGCCACCTGCTGACCTCACAGATTTAAAGTAAATTGTATTCTATAACATGTTCCCTTTAAAATGGTGTAACTTTGCTATGCTATGCCAGTTCAATTTGGTGTATCAGAATCTTAGTCACTAAAAATGCTTTACTTAGTCTGATGACTTCGACATAACTTCTGTAATGCCATGCATTGTACTAACATACAATAAAATCTTGTAACATGTTACTATTACTAATTATTCCTGTAAATCTACTTTGTATAATAACAGTGTCTGTAATAAGATTGGTAAAATGGATGCTAGAGCAAGTTTTTTAGTTTAGTAGCATATCTATTATTTCGACCTCCTAATCGTTCAGCCTTCATTCCACAGTCATTTCTTCAATTCTTTTTCATATACAGGCTTAAGCTTTTTTCCATGGCTTTCCCTTGAAAATAGTCTTGCATTGAAATTCTAATCTTCAAATTTGGCTTAGAAAATTTAATTTCCACTTCTCTTATGTAAAATGTAAATGATTGTGAAGCAGCTCATTGCTTTCGATCTTGCTCCTTTTATTGGTATTAATAGCCATCATGCTCAAAATGTTAAAGCTGAACTCCAGGCAGATATTCGAAAACACTAATGCATGCAGATAGGTATTTATATTAAAACAATAATAATTTTAAATGCAGTTAGTGTATAGAGGAATTTACCTTGAGTTTAGCCTCCTGTAATCCCCTGTACAGACTGGGAGGGGGATGTACAGTACTTTTGGCAAATCAGGTACTCTGCAGTGTACATGTACTGACAAGGAGCATGCTGATAGAAGGAAAGAACAGAATGTGTAGAGCATGCATGCATAAACGACAATGACACAACACATATTAGGTATCATCGTGCATGTCAGAGTGAGAGGAAAAATTCTAGGGCCATCGGTTGATAGTAAACTGGTGAACAGTTGAGGTTTTTAAAGCGACATCAATGGACAATTTTGGGTACCATATTTTTGGGGGGGGTTTTGCAGGGCTTGAAATATTTATTTATTTCAGATACTTATATAGCACTGTCAATTTACGCAGCACTTTACACATATATAT
Source organism: Staurois parvus (assembly GCF_062004578.1). NCBI lineage: Eukaryota > Metazoa > Chordata > Amphibia > Anura > Ranidae > Staurois > Staurois parvus. Next base: position 5,576,362 of record NW_028318344.1, on the reverse strand, counting down.
ATATATAGAACATTCACATCAGTCCCTAACCCTCAGGGGGTGTACAATATAAGGTCCCTAACTTACATTCAGAAATATTAGGGCCAATTTAGACAGGAGCCAATTAACTTACCAGCATGTCTTTGGAGTGTGGGAGGAAGCACCCAGAGGAAACCCATGCAAGCACAGGAAGAACATGCAAACTCCATTGAGGAGGCGCCATGGTCAGGAATCGAACCCATGACCCATTTACTGCAAGGCAGACGTGCTAACCACTAAGGCACTGTGCCGCCCATACTAAACCACTGTGCCACCCATAAATATTTGATATTTATTTACTAAACACGATCTAATTTGTTATGTTTTGCAAAAAAAGTTAGTAAAAAATAGTAGTTATATTATTTGTGTTAACTAAAATTAATTTAAACACATTTTTATGGAAAATATAGGTTTGATAAACAGTTGTGTAAATATCATGTGGCAGAAAATGTGTCAAATATTTTACTCTCTATTGCCTCTGCTTTCAGAAAATATTTTTTTGGGGGATCAGGTAATTTTCAGGCTACAAGTGTGAATTTTAACAAGTGCCAAAAATCAAGAAAAAATTATCCAGCAGCTAAAGGGTTAAGCCCAACATAGACTTTAACCTATACTCACTCCGAAACTAAAAAAAATAAACATTCAGCTTTAAATCATTAAATTGTATGTGTGACTCTCATTGAACTAGCGATTTAAAATAAAATATATAAATTAAATCAATTATATAAAATAAATATTTTATAGCTTGTCAGAAGTAGTCATGATTTTGAAGACATGATTTCTTCACAGGTATTTATGTAAATATTTTTGTTTTGGCAAGTTCCTTAATTATGGAGTATTTAGCAAGGTGTCTTTCAACCTTAAAAATAAACATCAGACCATGACAAAGGGAAATACATGAGAAAACAGACATCATGCTAGAGTAATTAGAAAATAAATGATGGGAAAACCATAACACAACATATAATTACATAATTAGAATGTGCTGTACTGTATAATTTGAATGTAAGCTTTCCTACCAATACTGTAGATTAGGGGAAATTGTATATACAAGACAAAACAAAAAGGTGATTTTTTTTTGTGTAAATATGGAGTAAGTGAAAGATTCTATAATGAAAGAAACAACACAATGGGGTTGATTTACTAAAACTGGAGAGTGCATACTCTTGTGAAGCTCTGCATAGAAACCAATCAGCTTCCATTTTTTTGCATAATTGAACAAGCTGAAGTTAGGAGCAGATTGGCTACCATGTACAGCTGCATCAGATTTTGCACTCTCCAGTTTTAGTAAATCACCCGCCCCCATTTTTATTTTTTCCTAAATTAATATTTTTAAACTTTTAAGAGGAGAAAGAAAGTAATGAAAATAGAACTGCTACTTTTGTAAAGTTACTAAAGGTATACTTTAGTCAAAATGTGTGGAAACACTTATTTAAGGCTTTAGGGTTTTATTCAGACATTACTGTAGTGCAGCGGTCTACCCCTTTCCCTTTGTAGAACACCCCCTATACATGACAAATTAAGATATAGTAAGCCTGATGTAAACAAATTGACAATACTATGACATTTTGTACAGTTGCTAATTAGATTAAAACCTGCTTTGGGAGTGAATGGTTATAAAGGAAGTAGAGAAAAGATAAGCTATTAGTCCTCATGCACACTTGATGTTTCCTCACACTGCTGATAACAGCCGTGTTAAAAACACTAGTTTTTCAGCGTTTTTTGCATAGCGTTTATCTGCATTATACTACTGATAAGGACTCGGTCACTTACAGACCATTTACCGTGATCTACCAGTGAGCCAAATTAATATGAGAATACGTGCACGTGGAAGTAAGACACTGACACTTCGCAGTTTGCCAACTTCCTAAAATTCTGTTTTATTGAGGAACTAACAGTATCATTTATAGGGCTTATGATGCAGGCAAAGCATATACATTGATTGGGTGAAAAGTCCACTGGGTTTCTGCGTGTTCTTCCATCCGTGTTGATATCTTCCAGTCATTTTCCCCAAAAAGACTCATTCCCTTTTATGGGGGTTGTTTACATTAAAAGATACTTTTCTCCTAATGATTCACCTAGGGTGAGACTCCGGATGAAGGCGCCATCTTAATTATCATCATTGTTCTGTCAACCTATATCTGATTGTTTACTTAAGAGAGTAAGGAATTTTAACCTCTTGCCAACCGCGCATAGCCGAATGACGGCTTCACCGCGGCCGGCCAGTTCTGGGTGGATGTCATATGACGTCCTCCCAGAACGCGCTCTCCTGCGCGCCCCAGGGGGCGCGCACCCGGCGATCTCCGTGATCACTGTGTTCTACGGACACAGCTGATCACGTGATGTGGTAAAAGGCCAATCACAGCGGCCTTTTACCACGTGATCAGCGGTGTCCAATGACACGCTGATCACAGGGAAATGCAAGTGCCGGTTCTCGGCTGCACTTTCCTCACGCTGTCAGATCGTGAGGAAAGTACTGCCGAGAACCGGCAGTTGTCAGAGCGGGGATCGGCACCGATCATCAGGGCACTGATGATCAGTGCCCTGATGATCGGTGCCCAGCAGTAACACCCGCAAGTTCCGCCCAGCAGTGCGCCCACTAGCTCCGCCCACCCGTGCCCAGCAGTGCACCCACCTGTGCCCAGCAGTGCCCCCACCTGTGCCCAGCAGTGCACCCACCTGTGCCACTCTGCAGTGCCACCTACCTGTGCCCAGAAGTGCCACCTACATGTGCCCAGCAGTGCCACCCACCTGTGCCCACCCACCTGTGCCCACCAGTGCCACCCACCTGTGCCCACCCACCAGTGCTGCCCACCAGTGCCACCCACCAGTGCAGCCCAGCAGTGCTGCCAGTCAGTGTCACCAGTCAGTGCCCAGGGGTTGTGCCAGTCAGTGCCACCAGTCAGTGCCCAGCAGTGATGCCAGTCAGTGCCGTCTATTAGTACCCATAATCAGTGTCACCTATCAGTGCTGCATATCAGTGCCGCCTATCCGTGACACCTCATTAGTGCTGTCTTTCAGTGCCGCCTATCCGTGCCACCTCATTAGTACTGTCTATCAGTGCCCTTTAGTGCTGCCTATCAGTGCCCATCAGTGCCGCCTATCAGTGCCCATCAGTGCTGCCTCATCAACGCACATCAGTGAAGGAGAAAAAATACCTGTTTGAAAAATTTTATAAAAGAAACAAATAAACCTTTTTTTTTTAGGACTGCAAAGGACAATGGGAAATGACTAGAAGCAAGCAGTATGTCAACAAAGCCAAACAAAGAGAACAAAGCCAATAGAGCTGCAAATAAACTTTGGTATGATCTGGTTACATGTTGGACATGTAGAAGCAAGAGCATCCCAAACAAAAACTGGAAAGGCAGTAATAACTTTCCTTTTCCATAAAATCTAATTTTAAAAAAAAATGTCACTTCCAAAATGCTAAAAACTTCCGTTTTCGTGGTTTACCGCATTTTTTGGCATTTCAGCATTTTTACAGCTGAAAAACTCCTCTAGAAACCCACTAGTTTTGTTTTTTTCCAGGCAAAAAACGTTGACTACAGCATATGTGTGCATAGACACATAGTATAACATGCTGGGGAGTTTATTGGCTGTAGAAAAAAACGTCAAATGCCAAAAACAGCCGCTGTAAAAATGTCAAGTGTGCATGAGGACTCAGGCATGAGGCCTAAGTATACTACAATGACCTATGACAATGTGCAGGTGCCTCTAGATGTCTACACTAATCTACTGAAAGCTTTCTTTATTTATCAAGTATGTTAGTATGAAGCATTGGACCTTTTAGTACAATTATAGCCCTGTTGGATATGTTATATTTATAGATATAAACCACAGATAGCTTTCTAAACTTATAGGAGCCCCAGATATACAGTCATGGCCGAAATTGTTGGCACCCTTGATATTTTTCCTGAAAATCAAGTATTTCACACAAAAAAGGTATTGCATTAACACATGTTTTGCTATACACATGTTTATTCCCTTTGTATGTATTGGAACAAATATAAAACAGAGGCAGAAAAGCAAATATGACATAATGTCACACAAAACCCCAAAAATGGGCTGGACAAAAGTATTGGCACCCTTAACTTAATATTTGGTTGCACACCCTTTGGAAAACATAACTGAAATCAGTCGCTTCCTATAACCATCAATAAGCTTCTGACACCTCTCACCCGGAATTTTGGACCACTCTTCCTTTGCAAACAGCTCCAGGTCTCTCTTATTGGAAGGACACCTTTTCCCAACAGCAATTTTAAGATCTCTCCACAGGTGTTCAATGGGATTTAGATCTGGGCTCATTGCTGGCCACTTCAGAACTCTCCAGCGCTTCTTTGCCATCCATTTCTGAGTGCTTTTTGACGTATGTTTGGGGTCATTGTCCTGCTGGAAGACCCAGGATCTTGGACGCAAACCCAGCTTTCTGACACTGGGCCCTACAGTGCGACCCAAAATCCTTTGGTAATCCTCAGATTTCATGATGCCTTGCACACAGTCAAGGCACCCAGTGCCAGAGGCAGCAAAACAACCCCAAAACATCATTGAACCTCCACCATATTTTACCGTAGGTACTGTGTTTTGTTCTTTGTAGGCCTCATTCCGTTTTCGGTAAACAGTAGAATGATGTGCTTTACCGAAAAGCTCTATCTTGGTCTCATCTGTCCACAAGACGTTTTCCCAGAAGGCTTTTGGCTTACTCAAGTACATTTTGGCAAACTGTAGTCTTGCTTTTTTATGTCTCTGTGTCAGCAGTGGGGTCCTCCTGGGTCTCCTGCCATAGCGTTTCATTTCATTTAAATGTCGACGGATAGTTCGCGCTGACACTGATGCTCCCTGAGCCTGCAGGACAGCTTGAATGTCTTTGGAACATGTTTGGGGCTGCTTATCCACCATCCGGACTATTCTGCGTTGCAATCTTTCATCAATTTTCCTCATCCGTCCACGACCAGGGAGATTAGCTACAGTGCCATGGGTTGCAAACTTCTTGATAATGTTGCGCACTGTGGACAAAGGCAAATCTAGTTCTCTGGAGATGGACTTGTAACCTTGAGATTGTTGATATTTTGCCACAATTTTGGTTCTCAGGTCCTCAGACAGTTCTCGTCTCCTCTTTCTGTTGTCCATGCTTAGTGTGGCACAGACAGACACACAATGCAAAGGTTAAGTGAACGTCTCTCCTTTTTATCTGCTTTCAGGTGTGATTTCTATATTGCCCACACCTGTTACTTGCCCCAGGTGAGTTTACAGGAGCATCACATGCTTGTAACATTCTTATTTATCCGCAGTTGTGAAAGGGTGCCAATACTTTTGTCCAGCCCATTTTTGGAGGTTTGTGTGACATTATGTCGAATTTGCTTTCTTTCCTCCCTTTTTTTGTTTTGTCCCAATACACACAAAGGGAATAAACATGTGTATAGCAAAACATGTGTTAATGCAATACGTTTCGTGAGAAATACATGATTTCCTGGAGAAATATCAAGGGTGCCAACAATTTCGGCCATGACTGTACATGAAAGAATAATGGATGAGAATGCCAATTCATTGTTGTGTGTCCATATTAATTTTACTATTCAATGCCTTCAAACTTCAGGAGTTCCAGAAGTCTCCTATAGAATGCAGTATGGTATACTTGTAAATAGTATTTTTAAGGAAAACATAAGCATGCTCTAAAATGAAATGTATTTAATTTAGAATGAATTAAATGTAGCCTCCCTGGCGATATTCCCGAGTGTAGCTCGGGGTAAAGTTTCAGTACCACAAGCGGTAACCCCGAGCTACACTCGGGCTTACCATGCAGTGCTGCTCCGGGATCTGCTCTTCTCTTACCTTGTCCTGCGCTCCCGCGATGTCCCTCCTGCAGTGTCCCCAGCAATGTCCTCCGGCGGATGCCGGCATCTGTCTTCTTTGTACCGTCCCCTGCGACGTCGAGACGTACGGGGGACGGAACGGCGGGAAATTTGAAAATGACAAAAAGTCACATTCACTAAATTCACTAAAATAACATAGTAAAACATTACTGTATCAAACCATTTCACATACATTTTCTCCCTAGTGCTTTCTTCTGTGCCCTGCCTACATTTTTACTGTTCTTTCTGCCTGGAAACTGAGAAATGTCCATAGCGTCCAAAAAGCGTCCCTTTAGGTCAAAAGCGGTTTTAGACCAGCTAGAAAACAGAGATAGTAAATTAGAACTACTTGCAGAATTGAGTGATAATGATTCGTGGGGAAATTCATCATCAGACACTGAAAACAATTCTGCGACTTTGCTCAGTGATGTGCGAACTTGGCGCTATATTTCAAATTTCAGTGTTTTTGGTTTGATTATATAATTGAATTAAATTTATTATTATATTATTATTTTTTATGATTATTTTTAAATTATAATTTATGATTTTGTGTTTCAAATTTTAACATACCCGGGATGTTTACTAGACACTTGTTCGGACAGATTTCAGTGAGTTATTCCTAAAAATTACAGCCTACAATAAAAAAAATACATATTTCTATGCAAAAAAATGTACAGCTTTGAGCACTGAAATATGGACATAATCAGACCGCTAGGGAGGTTAAAGTATATCTCTCTAAAGCCAATACTTTTTCAATTTTGGATACAGTAGGAATGGGTGTGTTCCTTTTTGTCATGTTTCTTTTTGCTATTTGTGGCCCGTTGGTGAGACCACCTTTGGAAGATTACCACTCTACTCTTTTTCCACAAAAATAACTTTAAGAAATTGGTCTTTCCCTCACTGTTAGCCCAGGTAGCCACCAGGACTGATAGAGGTGAGTCTCTTCAATGAGGACACCTGACAGATGTTAAAATCCTTCTCCACCTTATCCAAAATTAAAATAAAGATTTTGGCTTTAGGTACACTTTAACCACTTGCCCTCCAAAGGATTTACAGCACTGTGTTACTTTAACTGGCAATTGCGTGGTCATCCAACACTGTACATAAATGAAATTTACATCCTTTTTTACCACAAATAGAGATTTCTTTTGGTGGTATTTGATCACCTCTGCATTTTTTATTTTTTGTGCTATAAACAAAAAAAGACAGACAATTTTGAAAACAAAAATTTTTATTTTTGACATTTTGCTATAAAACATATCCAGTAAAAAAATTTAAAAAACCTAATTTCTTAATAAATTTAGGCCAAATTGTATTCTGCTCCATGTCTTTGCTAAAAAAAAATCCCAATACATGTAAATAATTTGTTTATGTGAAAGTAATAGCATCTACAAATGGCGGTATATATACTGGAATTTTTATTTTTATTTTGTTTTATACTAGTAATGGCAGTGATCAGCGACTTATAGTGGGACTGCAGGACTGAGGTGGGTATTCGGACACTGGGTGAGAACTAACCTCCACTGACATCCCAATGACACCGTGATCAGTGCTAATAAAAAGCACCAACACTGTACAAATGACACTGGGCAGGAAAGGGTTAACATCTGAGACATACACAGCAGCACATCCTTGCTGGCAAGAGAGAGACCTGTGTTGTTTAAACACAGGTCTCTCCCCCATCAGCTGTGCATGGCAATCGCCGGTTGCCGACGGATAATCTCTAGCCAGGACCTGGTGATTGACATCTCTAGCCACCAATGGTGGTGTGGGTAGGGTGGCATTCCCACCCCCTACCCAGAAGTGCAAATCATGTATATATGCGTGATTTAGCGCAGCTCTGCCGCCCTGTAGCAGTAGTTCTACTAGAGTGTGGCGGGAAAACAGTTAAGGGCTCAGGCATCAGTGGATATAACGTTAAAAAAATCAGAGAGAACTCCCTTTAAGTATCTCAGTGTCAGACATATATTGTACCTTTAAAAGTATCTTGGAAGCTCTCAATACCAGGATGCTCAATTTTAAATTCCAACGTTTCGAACAGTATTAACATCAGCTGTTCTCCACAGAATCTACTGCGCTAACCTAATGTCACACAACATTAATCAATATCTTTATTGGCCAATAGGAATATGTTGGAGTGGAGAGATCATAATAAGACCCTCTTAAGATTCAGGGCTCCTAGGGCTTAATAAGACGTATGAAAATTGTTTATTAGTGACAGATGTACTTTACATTTGGACATTCACGTCTCTTTCCACAATGTGGTCCTTCCACAACCATACAGCAAGGAAAAATTAGACCTCTTTCTACCCCCCACCTCCTAGTAATTATGATATCAAAATCCACAACAGAGACTTCTTTACCAATGTCTGCACCACAAACCCCCCTCTTCAGAATTCCAACATTTGGATCAGCCTAGCTCTCTAAGGAAACATCTGGCAGGTAGCAAATGGCTAATATTGTCCAAAACTCACAGGGTAATGCTGGAAACTGAGAGGCAAAAGCAGCATCTGGCTCTTTCATAGTTGAGAAAGCTTCTGTTGATTAAACAAAGTGCACCACAAAGTGTCCTCTAGTTCCACTGTGATACGTAGCCATGATGAAAGGTGGATGTTTCTTGAAGGACATAGTTTTATGTAACACACCTTAGAGCCACAAAGCAACTGGAAGAAGGCAGGTCTGAACAGTATGCAGATAACTTTAAAACACCAAGCATCTCTCACTGACTGTGGACCCAGAATGTGTGAGCGCTGTTAGAAGCCTAAAATGTATTATTTGTATTGGTTTTTGGGGAGTAAGGAAATGCGCCCCCCCTCCCCACCTAACAACCCAGTCCTTTCCTGAACACACTGATTTTTTCATACCTATTATTTGAGAAAGATTAAATAAAGATGTAAAAATGAGCTCTGTATACATACACAATACCACAATTACTATGTAAAAAAATTCAAATATGTAAAATTGTTTGAACACGAAAAAAATTCAAATATGCAAACCTAAAAGCAGTACAAGGATTTTTAGGGATGATAAACCCTTCCACTCATATCCTTGATCACAGTGAGGATACTGTTCTCATGAAAGATCAATATTTTTGTTATCCTGCAACCCAATGTGTTATTCATAGACATACAGACCTTCAATCATAAACTGACACTGCAAAGATACAGTATCATTTAAATAAAAAATTAAGACACAGTCGATTAGAAATGTCAATTTTAAATTATTCCCAAATACAACTCTATTGTAATAACTTATCTGGCTACATTATAACTGATCTAAAACCGAAAGCCAATGCTAACCCTGTATAATACAAAGGAAATTTCATTTCCACCTTCCAATCTCTTGTTAATTCTGAATTTAACAACGCGGCTAGCTTACTCTTGAGTAAGAGAAGTCTCATGAAAGATGAATAACTTGAGAATCCTTGAAAAATAATGAAAGCATCATAATAAAATGTGCAGATAATGAGGGACAAATGTTACAGTGAACAAAGAGAACTATATCAAGGAGCCCATACAATTCATAAAGACAAAACCTAAAGTATTGGTTTCGATAGTGATCCCACCATCTTTTGAAAAGATGAACTCTTTCTCCTCAGGAATATAGACCTTCTAATACAAAATGAAAGAGACCCAATTTTAACTAAAAATATATAGTCCTTTTTCAGAAACTTGGAATTTGAGTTTAGTGGTCATTTATCTAAAAAAGATGTGCAATTGTAGTACAAATCTTTGCATCAGGACTAGAAATCATAGGGTAGAACTGGAATTCTTTGACAGTTTTCTATTGGACTATATCTTCATGTCTATTGGGTAATATGCCACTCCTGATGACAGGTAATCATATAATACAATATTAGCTTGAGCATCACCCAGGTGTTGCTTGAAAAGACAGCAGCTTGCTGTCCTTTTATTGGTTGTTAATGTGACATAAAGAATAGAAGTCCAAAGGATTATCCTCACTAAATGAAAAATCAAAGTATTAAATCTAAAACAAAAGAACCCATATTCTGCCAGAAACAACACTGAATCTAGTGAAATGTATTTAATCAGATAAAGTATACAGAAAGTCAGAAAGAGATGTTAGTTAAACCAGTGCAGGTAGCAGATAGTACTATAATATATGTTATTATTCCCCTAAAATGCACAGTAGTGTTGAATGGAAGCTCATTTTTACTTTATTTTAATATTATACCATTAAAAGTTGACAACACACTTGGGAAGATTTACTAAAACTGGTGTTCACTTAAGCTTTGGTAATAAAATCTGGAAGCTGATCGGTTTTTATGCAGAGCTGCACCAGATTTTGCACTCTCCAGTATTAGTAAATAATCCCCATTATGTTGCTTTGTGTTGCACTGTCAGACTGCCAGAAAGGATTAATACACCTTTTTGCTGTCTTTTGGTGCATTTGTGACTAGCCTAGCATAGCGCATGGGAAACATAGCATAACAAGCGTTAATACATGTAGAAGGTTTTAAAGCAATATATCATTCCAATGCAATTACAATCCTTCTAAGTACATCTGTTAAAAGTACTAAAGAAGTCATATGTCTTATTATCATGCATAGTTTTATCCTTATTCTTTTATTTGTTACTAAAACAGAGCTGCTAGAATATTAAACAATCCTCAAAGTGACAGTATTACAGAATGTTGGCATGCAAAGTCCAAGTGTGTACTTATCCTGCCTGCATTTCCCCTAATGTGTAATCTGGGTGGTTGGGTGTAATGCATCTGTCATTGTACTATCCAATTAAAATGTGCAGCAGTAAATATCTACTGTGGAAGAGTACCAGCTGAACTTTAAAAATAAGGAATCCAGGTCAGGCTTTGGAGAGAGGAGTTTGATCTTACTGAGGAGTGGGGAACAAATAATGGCAGGCGCTAGTGATTTTTTTTCACAAAACATTTACTATATTGCTTTGGACTAATAAAAAGATAAAGTGAACCTGTGCTTCTCTGTAAAATTTAAAAACTAGAGCTAAAGTTTGGAAAATGCAAAGCACTTCATATTCCCTTTTTAGCCCTTTTTAGAAAACATTTTCTGTGCTTTTATTTCACTTTATTATTAGTACTTATATAGTGCTGTCAATTTATGCAGCGCGTTTTACATATATATTGTACATTCACTTCAGCCCCTAACCCTCAAGGAGTGTACAATCTAAACTCTCTAACTCACATTCATACATACACATACTAGGGCCAATTTAGACAGGATCAAATTAACCTACCAGCATGTCTTTGGAGTGTGGGAGGAAACCCATGCAGGCACAGGGGGAACATGCAAACTCCAGGCCGGTGGTACCATGGTTGGGATTTGAACCAACGACCCTATTTACTGCCAGGTGGAAGTACTAACCATTTAGCCACTGTGCTGCTCCTTTACTAAGCCTTGATGTTCTCTGGCTTTCATAGATAAGTGCTGCCAACTAACATTCCACTGTCTAATGAGATTGCTCAATGTCCAGTAGGGGGCACTGTCAGTGGACATGAGAATGGCAGTTGGGGCAAAATCATATTTCGTCTGGCTCACTTTTATGCCTTGGAAGCCATTGTGCCACTCTGGATCCTGTGCAGGTTTAGGATTCTTTATTTGTTTTTATCTTTTGGTTGAACTTGATAGACATGTATCTTTTTTCCAACTTGACTATGTAACATGCATTTCACAGGAGGCCCAGCATAAAATAACTTGCTGGCTCTATTTTGTTGGACATATGACTATTACTCACCCATGCATGCATCATTTAAAATGTTTGGTAAATTAGACCAATTGTTTTGGTTTTGTTATCTGGGATGCCGTTCTTATGACTATGAAATACCCCCCAAATACCATGTATTCAAGCAATATTCCTGGAAGGGCCACATTATTTCAGAGCAGCTGCAAATCTTGTTTTCCTCCAAATGAAATGATTTGACTAGGGTGTCCAAATAGGCTTCCCTAGCACTATTAACAACATTGTCTTCTCTAAAATGCATCTTTATGTAGAGTGTAGAAGCAGTTTAAACCTTCATTACTAGATGGCAGGTATAGCCATAGTTGACCTTTTGCTTGGACTGTTGTCTTGGTGAAACAATGCCCCTTTGTTAACTGTCCTTGGCGTTTGTCCTTAAATTCAAAGTTTCCCTAGAAGGCTAGCATAGTATGCTCCATTAATGGTCTGGCCTCTCACAAGATATTCTAACACCATCATTCCCCCCATATCCCAGATAACTAAATTATCACCTTTGTGGCAAGAACAATAGACTTTGGAGGACTGCGTCCACATCTTTCTAATTGTAAATATTTTTACATACATTTTTATTTCTGCTGTATACAGATCCCTATTACCTATGTAACTACAAAAAAAAATTAATATAACTTCCTTTGGAGTGGGTGAGCTAGCATGATTCTAAAAATGGCTGTTGTCATCAACAATGTCTCATTAATGTGTCTGACCACGAATTCCTCTGCGTGGTGGCCTTAGATGGTCTACCTGACCAAGCGTCCTCTCCAGCTGCTTTTTAGCACTGTATGAATGGGGGATCTTCCCCAAGTATAAAAACTATTTGGTGTAGCGCTGATGACATTAATATATACACAATAAATGGCATTAATATCAAATAGCAATATACACACAATAAATGGCACACAAACCAAGTGAAAGCAAATGAGTGGAAAAACATACAGATGACTCCCCCTTTTATAAAACCACAACTGGGGGAAATATAATAGTGAATACAACAGTGAATATAGTGGTTCCCTAGCTGAGAACACAATGCACAAACAGTGCTGATGTAACCCCACTCAATCAGGCAATAGGTGATAATGTTCATAAATAGTCCACTTCAAACAAACTGGTGTTAATATCTCTGCACACGTGAAAAAGTGCCACCGGTGTCAAAAAATTATTGGTGATAATCCTTAAGTGGTCTGAGTGCCCCCCCACCTCCTTGCACCGACCACAAGGGCCAGCTCACTTTTTGGATCAATCACGTTCCGCTGAGGAACCACCTGTCTTAGAGAGACCGCACTGGATACCACAGTAGAGCCACTATCATCCAGACCTCCTTCAACCAATGAATGCTCTGGTATTGCCCATCACACCAACAGGATCATGTTCAGAAACAAAAGAGATCCTCCATAGTGTAACTCAATTTTATTGCTATAAAGTAACATTAAAAATGCCCACTCACATGATAGCAGAATGTCACAAGCCTATATCTTCATATTATGGGTGTACATGGAGTTCCAATATGGCGCTCACGCCGGAAGTGACGTCACTGTGCACCGGAAGTCTTGTTACAGCGTAACGCGGGGCACTCAGACCACTTAAGGATTATCACCAATAATTTTTTGACACCAGTAGCACTTTTTCAGGTGTGCAGAGATATTAACACCAGCTTGTTTGAAGTGGACTATTTATGAACATTATCACCTATTGCCTGATTGAGTGGGGTTACACCAGCACTGTTTGTGCATTGTGTTCCCTGCTGGGGAACCACTATATTCACCATTGTATTCACTATTATATTTCCCCCAGTTGGGGTTTTATAAAAGGGGGAGTCATCTGTATGTTTTTCCACTCATTTGCTTTGGGCAATTATTCACTTGGTTTGTGTGCCATTTATTGTGTATATATTGCTATTTGATATTAATGCCATTTATTGTGTATATATTAATGTCATCAGTGCTACACCATATAGTTTTTATTATTGTCTATACTTTTTGGTAAAAAGGTGGGTGTTAGCAGCTTTTAATAGGAATATCCATTTAAGCGCAAGGGTTTTTTTCTTTATCATCTTCCCCAAGTGCTGCCACCATATCTCATTGGGCCTCAATTATTTTTTTTAAATAGATACTTTATTACAACTTTGAGCTCTCATCTTGTCTTATCCGAACAAATAGCAGGGCTTGCAAGTTAACAATGAACATTACTATGACTTGACAAGTTGTCTTTATTAATGTATTATTATGTCTTTAAAAAATAACAAACCTATTACTGCCCTTTGATAGTTGGGCTGAGACCAACCCCTGATAAAGAGCGAGCTAATAACATATTAACATTCAAAACAATAAATTTTCTTCTTTGTGATAACTAGACCATAAGTCTATTGTATGCAGATGTTGTTCTCAGCTATACTTTCTTCCTTTTAAATATCTAACAACTTTATCAACATTAGATATTATATCTATAAATGTTATAAAATACGATTTTTACATAAATTAACCACTTGCCCTCCAGAGGATTTACCCCCCTTCCTGACCTTCCTGTGTTACTTTAACTAACAATTGCGTGGTTATGCAACACTGTACATAAATTAAATTTATGTCCTTTTTTCCCCACAAATATAGCTTTCTTTTGGTGGTATATGATCACCTGTCACAACTGTGCATTTATTTTTTGCTCTATAAACAAATAAAGACCAACAATTTTGAAAAAAAAAAACGACTATATTTTTGACTTTTTAATATAAACCATATCCAGTCAAAAGATTACAAAAATCAAATTTTGTCATAAATGTAGGCCAAAATGTATTCTGCTACATGTCTTTGCTAACAAAAAAATCCCAATACATGTAAATTAATTGGTTTACGTGAAAGTTATAGCATATACAAATGGAGGTATATATTGGATTTTTTTTTTTAATACTAGTAATGGCAGATATCAGCAACTTAGAGTAGGACTGCAGCGGGCATTCTGACACTGGGGGGAACTGACTCACTGCTACGGACATCCCCAGTGACACCAATACAGTGATCAGTGCTAATAAAAAGCAGTGACACTGTACTAATGATACTGGGCAGGAAAGGATTAACATCTGGGGCAATCAAAGGGTTAACCGTGTGCTGTTTTACATGATGTATGGTGTGTGTTTTACTAGGGAAACATGTTGCAGTGTATTTCTCTGCTGTGCAGAGAAATACACAGAAGCAGTTCTTGCTGGCAGGAGAGAAACCTGTGTTGTTTACACACAGGCTCTCTCCTGTTAGTGTTACTCGAAGATCGCTAGTTGTCAATGGCGTCATGGGTAGGACATTGCGAGTGTGCACCTCCTACCTGGAAATGCAATCACGTATATATACATGTGATTTTGCACAGCCCTGCCATCCTGTAGCAGTAATTCTACTATAGGTCAGTGGAGAAGCAGTTAAGTTAATCAAAATGGAGGTACCATCCATGTTTTACTGCTGCCTTCTTTTTTATGCAAAGAGGTCTAAAAGATATAGAATAAGTATTGATGATGGCGACTTAAAACCTTTATTGCTCAGACTCAGATCTTATCAGAAGAAGATTTTTGTAATACATATGAATGATGCTCCCAAGTATCAATTAAATTCTATGTTGTCTAACTTTCTAATTAGGTTGTTCGAAAGAAGGTCTAATTAGGGTCCACAATATAAGGTTTGGTGGATTAGTGGTATTAGTCAGTTGGGCTTCCTGAGCTTAGGATCCCTATAAAGCAAAGGACCAGGGCAATAATGGCAGGAAAATGCATTAGGAAATATACCAAAGGGAGAAAAATGAGAAAAAAGAAAAAAAAGATGTGAAAAGGGCTGATATTGAGGACAAGAAAAGTTTTACCCACTTTTTCTCAGAGTATGCTACAAGTCCCATAACATTTAATTTTATGTGTCCATGGATGCCCCAGGTCTTCTGGGAAGGAATACATATGTGAAATCCTTCCAAAGGAATGTATTTTACATGTTTTTTTGTGTCAGGGTTAAAGCACCCTATTTAATAAACTGGCCCTACAGCCACTTTTCCTGAAGAATTGCATAATATGCAAAGTTAGATCCAAATGTTGGTAAAGCCACAGAGATATATGTTGTCAAAAACACCCTCATCACTTCACTAAAACTGCAATTTGAACCTAAACCTACTTTTAACAACACATGGGTCTGAAGGAGACCTTGATTATATTATTCACCTCTCTGATTTTCATGGACTTATGAGCCAGATCCTTTTGCTTATCATTTACTGTGCACAATACACATTTTTAGTAGTTTAGTGGTGAGGTCCTATTGTGGTATTTATTAGAACCTTCTCTACTTAGAGATGGTGTGGGCTGATATGACTGTTGTTTGAGCAAGAGACCATTAGCTTCAGTTAAGCAGGGCATAATAATGTGCCCCACTCAGGGCTGGTGATAGACTATTTTGCACCCTAGGTACCCCCCCCCCCAAAAAGAAAAAAAATGTTACCTGTAGTCCTACTTCACCCCCAGCACACATCCTCTATCCCCTAAAACTTCCCACCCTAGCACAAATCCTCTCCCCCAAATCCCCCCTAGTGCAAATCCCCCTAAATACCTCTTCCTAGCACAACTCTCTGCAAATTACCCTTCACAGCTCAAATCCTTCCTCTCCATCCAAATCCCCCCTCCTAGCACAACCCTTCCCAATCCCCTCTCCTAGCACAAATCCCCCCCCCAGTCCCTTCTCCTAACACAAATCCCCCCAATTCTCCTCTCCTAGTACAACCCCACACACAGACAATCCCCTCTCCTAGCACAAATTCCCCTCTCCTAGCACAACCCCCCCCCATTCCCCCCAGCACAAATCCCCTTTCATAGCAACAATCCTCTTCCTTCAATACCTCCACCTAGGAACAATTCCCCCAAATCCCTCCTCTAGCTAAAACCCTTCCAAATTACCCTTTCCACCATAAAATTCTCCCTCCTTACCCAAATCCTCCTCCCTTTTAACACAAATCACACTCAAACCTCCCTTCTACTTCTAGCACATATTACCCATTCCTTCTCCAAGCACATATTCCCCACCAACACCATCATCCCCATCACCTTTCCCAGCACAAATAATCCCCATCCCCCCTCCTGCACAAATGATTGTTACCACATCCCCCTTTTCATTGTGTACAGTTCCTCCAGCCTGTAAACTCCCCCCAAACTTACAGGTGGGAAACCAGGTACAGGTTATGCTGTGCTGTCGCTCCTGTCAGTGGAGCAATCCTCCATACAGATAACATAGGATCGCTCTTGGATAGGACTGTACACAGTTTTATTATCCCGACCCCTATCTCCTCCAATGACCACTCATCTCTTGGCAGCAGGGAGCAAGGGAATGAATCAAACACTGAACATGCTGATTTAAGAACAATCCTGTGTCATCTGCTTTATGGAGGATCGTTCCACTGACAGGAGATGAGAGCACAGCCCGCACCTCCTGGCTCTTTCTTGTCAGTTCTCCTTTGCAGGCTTCACTGCTCCAGGCTACTCTCCTCTTGTCCCAGCCATGAACGTGGGGATGGGGGGAAGGCACTCAGCTGCCAGGCACAGCATCCATAGAAAGACCAGCCTGGAGGTACAGCACCCCCCTAGATCCAGCCATGGCAGAAAGTAGGGAAACCAGTGGCCCCTGGCTGTGCCCTAGGTAGAAAGCGTCCTAGGCAGCTGCCTAATTCGCTTAGTGGTAGCGCAGGCCCAGGCATCTCTGTGCAGCAGGGACACAGACAGTGATATTACAAAAAAGGTTTTATGTCAAAATGCTGCTTTAATAATTTTGTACATAATACATAAACTCAGCCAGTTATATCAATTTTGTAAAACTGAACCAGAATAAATATATTTTTCAAAACCAACATGGATCCTAGTACTGCTATATAATATTTTTTCTGTAACACTTTGGTTAACAAAAAAAATGTTAGAGTAGTGAGAGTGTGTAGCTTTGGAAAATTCAAAAGCGTTTCCACATTTTGTAAATAAAGATGATTCATGGGAATTGTGTGATCAGATGGCTTTGAGACTGATTCCATTGGGTCATTACAAAAATAGTTCCCACTTTGCTTTGAGATTTTTTTCTTTCACGTAAAAGAGAATAGCTGAGCTGCATGTCTAGTTAGATGACAAATTGTTAAAGGTTCAGGCTCAGGGGAATCTGAGTACGGAAGGCAATCTATTTTCCTGGACAGGTGGAGGGATAATAAACCCTGAAAATAAACAGGCAAAGCACTGAACAAATTCTATCTATTGCTCATTGGAGTGGTATTCCAGAGAACTATAGTACTATCACATATATTATGCTTCCTGAAGATAACATTATGGACATTAAGTAAAAAGAGTAGCATTTGGTCAAAGTAAAAATTGTAGCTTTAAAAGTAAATTTAAGTCAAAAATAAGTATAAGTATATTTCTTAATCGTACAGTACAAGACACAGGCTTCCAACTTCATGTGAGAACAAACAATATTAAGAAATATTAAGAAACCTAAATAACTTTCCACTTTGCTTTATAACTTGATGTTGTATATATTAAGGGCTGCAAAATGATGCAAAATAAGCAACATTTTGTGTATCTGCAACATAATTATATTTAGGGGATATAAATGCCTTTCAGGATAGACAATTTTGAGGTTTTTTTACTGCTGTCTGTGTCTCTTAAGGTAATGTACCCCCACCTCTTATGCAGCTGAAAGGCTTCAGACATAGGACATTAGGGTTATCTTTCCAAAGACCAAAGGAAACATTTAAAACCTAACAATCGTTCTAACAGAGGTACTTTCCTACTCTGTCCAAACCTAAAAAAATGTTGGAAAATGAGGGCCAAAAGTAAAATCTGGATATAATATTTATAGATGTGCTTTTGCTTTAAATATTAAAATGTTATAGTTAATTAGACTCAATGTTTTCCAAATGTACATTTGGTAATTTATTCAACTAATATGTGTGTATATCCACATTGGTAAAACATTATATTAGCCTTGGTTTTTGATAGAACAGTAATATTTAGATTATAAAAAAATATAAATACAGTATTCCTGTTCGTTCAATAAAATAAGAAAGCTTATTGTAAAGGAACATTACATCCAACATTTGTTTTCTCCAGTTGGCTCCAATGTTTGACCCTTTTATTGGAAAGTGAGGTGGGGAAGGCCTCCTCTTTTTCATTTTTTTTTTGTCACTTTATTGTCTTTTAATGTTTACTTACATTTCATTATTTAAAGCAGCATATCAAGATGTGCAAGATAGTCCTACTTGTTACTCCTGGTTCCCCTATCCAAACATTGCAAACACTCTCTCACTATCCATCTGCTCATTGTAGCCAAGGCATGCATCCCTTATTCTGAAAACAGCCGACCCCACCTCCCATGGTGGTCTTGCTATTCAAAATATATGAAATTTGCACAATGGAAGTTATTCTAGCCTCTTCCAACCACAAAGAACAATCATTTCGCAAAACTTGGCTTTATTGGTTTGACTACACCTTCTCTGTGTCCTACTTTGTTGACCTCGCCAACTAATGTCACCCTTAGAGTTTGGACTTCCTTTTGGTCAATGGAGGGGCCCTATTAAAAAGGGCACTGTACACCTAGCGGGCCACAACACTCTGAACCACGACATGTAACAGTTCCCCCCCCCCCAATCCATGAACCCATTCCTTGTCCTTCCCCCTTACACCCTCATCCACCCTCTCTTTTCCAATGTTTTTTTTCCTGTAGAATGTTTCAACTCTTAAGTCCACAGGTGTGATGGAATGACAGTGTCTATATGGAGACATTTTTGTACAACATTTCCTAGATAAATATCATGACCGCTGTTTTTGCTGTACTGTTTCTTATTTGCTTATGTATGTTTATGTTGTATATGGCAACAACATTGGCTCGAATTCTGAATACAGGGGTCGAATTCCGAACACATTTTCTTTAAAAAATCATAACTAAGAATTTTTGTTCAAAATTCACACCATTAGTCGGCTGCTGCTGCTGCTGCTGATTTTCTTCCGGCGATGAAATTTGAGTGATCGGGTATGCTGGAAATGTTTTTAAAAATAAGCTAATTGCTGATCAATGATGGGTGAATTGTGTGAGAAATATAATCGAAAAAAGAATGGGCATGTGATGAGCCGTGACCTGGAAAGAAAAGAAGATTCCCAGCCATGAAAATTCTTTTATGTAGCAACAGGAGGTGAAACTGAAGGCTTTTGGAAAGCCATGGTGGCACCATCAGATTATAAAACACAAAATTTCCGATTTTCAAAAAAAAAATTTTACCCATGTATGGCCTGCATTATTGTTTTTTTTCCTACCCTGGGTTTTTCTATATTTTGAAAACCTTAAATAAAGAATAAAAAAAAAAATTAAAAAACCCCCAAAAAACACACAGCCACTGGGGAGGTCTCCCCTACTTACCTAGCTACTCATATTTCAAAGGACTTACCATTCCCTGTTTTTGTTGTACTGTTTCTTATTTGGTTATGAAGATTTATGTTACATGCCAACAACATTGGTTAATTGTTTTTTTTTTTTCTTGGTTTTTTCTTTATTTTGAAAAAAAAGTAAAGAACCCATAAAAAAGAACACAGCAAGGAATGTATTGGAAGAATGTATTAACTTTTCTGATACGTTTAATGGCTGTTCTGCACAGATAGCCCCTACTAGATTCCTGTGGGAAACCATTAGTATGTCTAGTGGCTATCACACATGCCATCAGGTTGCAGTCATCATCCATCATCTTCTAGGTGCAGGCAACAACTCATAAATCGTGATAATAGAGATTGAAGGTCACTTTGAACCCAAAAACAAATAAAACAGCTTAACAAACTGATGAACAGACTTGAACTTTGATCACACCAAGACCAAGCCGACCTGAATTATAAAAGTATAGACTTCAGGCTTCCAGTCTGTGCTTATACTAATCCTATCTTCCTTTTCTCAATTTTTTTGCATATTAAAGAAAGAAATCAACAAATAAAGAGTTAGGCTGTGTTCACATTTGTCCTTTTTCGTTTAAAAAAGCAGAAGAAAAACATGCAACCGTGTATTCCTATGGAACTCTTCACACTGATCTGTTGCAGGTTAGGTATGTTTTTTTTTAATCCTGCTTGCTTCATATTTGGTGCAGTAAAAAAAAAACACATACAAAACACACCTCCATATTGAAATCAATGAAAAATGCTGCAATAACACATTAAAAACGTGTTTTGAGTCACATGTCCTGTAAGAAAAAAAAACTGTAAAAATGCTGCAAAAACACAGTAAAAATGTGGTAAATTTGCATATGTGTTTTTGCTAGGACCAGTGTGAAATTAGCCTTTGGCCTCATACACACTGCAGCTCAAAGATGCTGCTCCTACAGGTGTTTGAACTGTTTTGATCGTTTACTTTTTTACGTTTGTTAACTTCCCTTTGTGTTATCCTATGTGTCAATGTACACTATAGACCAGTGGTTCTCAACCTTTCTAATGCCGCGACCCCTTAATACAGTTCCTCATGTTGTGGTGACCCCCAACCATAAAATTATTTTCGTTGCTACTTCATAACTGTAATTTTGCAGTGGGAGGACTAGTGCCACATCATTGGTGTCAGTGGAAGGAGTAGTGCCCCATCACTGATGTCAGTGGGATGAATAGTGCCCCATCGTTGGTGTCAGTGGGAGGAATAGTGCCCCATCGTTGGTGTCAGTGGGGGGAATAGTGCCCCATCGTTGGTGTTAGTGGGGGGAATAGTGCCCCATCGTTGGTGTCAGTGGGGGGAATAGTGCCCCATCGTTGGTGTCAGTGGGGGGAATAGTGCCCCATCGTTGGTGTCAGTGGGGGGAATAGTGCCCCATCGTTGGTGTCAGTGGGGGGAATAGTGCCCCATCGTTGGTGTCAGTGGGGGGAATAGTGCCCCATCGTTGGTGTCATTGGGAGGAATAGTGCCCCATCGTTGGTGTCATTGGGGGGAATAGTGCCCCATCGTTGGTGTCAGTGGGGGGAATAGTGCCCCATCGTTGGTGTCAGTGGGGGGAATAGTGCCCCAACATTGGTGTCAGTGGGGGGAATAGTGCCCCATCATTGGTGTCAGTGGGGGGAATAGTGCCCCATCATTGGTGTCAGTGGGGGAATAGTGCCCCATCATTGGTGTCAGTGGGGGGAATAGTGCCCCATCATTGGTGTCAGTGGGAGGAATAGTGCCCCATCATTGGTGTCAGTGGGAGGAATAGTGCCCCATCATTGGTGTCAGTGGGAGGAATAGTGCCCCATCATTGGTGTCAGTGGGAGGAATAGTGCCCCATCATTGGTGTCAGTGGGAGGAATAGTGCCCCATCATTGGTGTCAGTGGGGGGAATAGTGCCCCATCATTGGTGTCAGTGGGGGGAATAGTGCCCCATCATTGGTGTCAGTGGGGGAATAGTGCCCCATCATTGGTGTCAGTGGGGGGAATAGTGCCCCATCATTGGTGTCAGTGGGAGGAATAGTGCCCCATCATTGGTGTCAGTGGGAGGAATAGTGCCCCATCATTGGTGTCAGTGGGAGGAATAGTGCCCCATCATTGGTGTCAGTGGGAGGAATAGTGCCCCATCTTTGGTGTCAGTGGGAGGAATAGTGCCCCATCATTGGTGTCAGTGGGGGGAATAGTGCCCCATCATTGGTGTCAGTGGGGGGAATAGTGCCCCATCATTGGTGTCAGTGGGGGGAATAGTGCCCCATCATTGGTGTCAGTGGGGGGAATAGTGCCCCATCATTGGTGTCAGTGGGGGGAATAGTGCCCCATCATTGGTGTCAGTGGGGGGAATAGTGCCCCATCATTGGTGTCAGTGGGGGGAATAGTGCCCCATCATTGGTGTCAGTGGGGGGAATAGTGCCCCATCATTGGTGTCAGTGGGGGGAATAGTGCCCCATCATTGGTGTCAGTGGGGGGAATAGTGCCCCATCATTGGTGTCAGTGGGAGGAATAGTGCCCCATCATTGGTGTCAGTGGGGGGAATAGTGCCCCATCATTGGTGTCAGTGGGAGGAATAGTGCCCCATCATTGGTGTCAGTGGGAGGAATAGTGCCCCATCATTGATGTCAGTGTGGTGGAGGGGGAAATAGTGCCCCATCTTTGGGGTCAGGGGGGGGAATAGTGCCCCATCGTTGGTGTCGGTGGGGGGAGGAATAGTGCCCCATCATTGGTGTCAGTGGGGGGAATAGTGCCCCATCATTGGTGTCAGTGGGGGGAATAGTGCCCCATCATTGGTGTCAGTGGGGGGAATAGTGCCCCATCATTGGTGTCAGTGGGAGGAATAGTGCCCCATCATTGGTGTCAGTGGGAGGAATAGTGCCCCATCATTGATGTCAGTGTGGTGGAGGGGGAAATAATGCCCCATCTTTGGGGTCAGGGGGGGGAATAGTGCCCCATCGTTGGTGTCGGTGGGGGGAGGAATAGTGCCCCATTCTTGGTGTCAGTGGGGGGAGGAATAGTGCCCCATCGGTGTCAGTGGGGGGGAGGAATAGTGCCCCATCGTTGGTGTCAGTGGGGGGGAGGAATAGTGCCCCATCGTTGGTGTCAGTGGGGGGGAGGAATAGTGCCCCATCGTTGGTGTCAGTGGGGGGGAGGAATAGTGCCCCATCATTGGTGTCAGTGCGGGGGGGGAGGAAATAGTGCCCCATCATTGGTGTCAGTGGGAGAAATAGTGCCCCATTGTTGGTATTAGTCACACAAATGATGGGGCACTATTCCTCCCACTGACACCAATGATACTTACCTTGCTGACCCCTGCTCCAGCCTGGGCTCGCTCTCTCACTTACCTGTCAGCTGTCTTCCTTCTCTGGCCGCTTTCCTCTTCACTTACTCCGGCAGTTCCCTCGATCTTCTTAGATCTACGCGCGCTGCCGCTTGGCTCCTCCTCTCCAAGCTCCACCTCCTTGCCGGTGATTGGCCGCCTGTGTGCCTCTCCTGAGCTACAGTTCCGGTGGCCAATCAGCGGCGAGGAGGCGGAGTTGTTGAGGGATCCCGGAGGTGTGGCCAGGTGACAGGGCAGCGTGTCATCCCGCCCACACATCGACTGAGTCAGAGGAGCGGTGTCTCGGTTCCTAAGACCATCGGAAATATGTGTTTTCCGATGGTCTTAGGCGACCCCTGGGAAATGGTCGTTCGACCCCCAAAGGGGTCGCGACCCCCAGGTTGAGAACCGCTGCTATAGACGTTTTCAAGAGTTTACAGGTATGTGAGCTTACAGGCAGGAAAAAAAACCCCAGAGGGTTTGGATTTTTTTTCTCCCTGTAAGCTCACATGCCTGTAAACTCCTGAATATGCCTATAGTGTGCTTGGACACATATGCTAAGATGGAGGGGAGCTAGCAGGCAGAGAAAAGTAAAAGCTCAAAACAGCTCAAACACCTGTAGTGTGCATGAGGCCTTACTTAGCATGAAAAAGATGTGTGAATTTAACAATAAAAGAAAAACCTTACATCCTTGAAATCTTAAGGGCCAAGTTAAGTTGAGTACACATCATGAGCAGGGGCGGACTGACAACTCATGGGGCTCCCGGGCAATAGGGGATCATGGGGCCCCTGTGTCCTCGCCCACAATAAAACCACACCCAAAAAAGGTCAGTCCGCCCCTGATAATGAGTGTTTTTTTTTTTCATTCAACCAGTGGGTTGAACAAAAAAAACCCCCCAAAAAACCAAACCAAAACCCCCACAGATCCCTGCTTCCACAGAAGTGATGTGGATGTAGGAAACTCCCCTGCTGCTCTGTTGTATTCTTCCAGTGAGGACTCGCCCACTCCCCCCCCCTTCAGAGTACACTGTTCAGTGTTGCAGCCAGTGATCGATTGCTGGTTTTCCAGCAAGACTGTTCGATGACAAGCTTCTAGTGAACAGAGAGGGCTAAATACGGATTGAAATCTGTCTGGTTCCTGCTGAAGCAGATGACTTTTGATACGTACATACAAAGCTTTACCTTTAAAGTGGAAGAAAAGCCTAACTCCAGTTCTTACAAATTTTCTTCCCACCTCCTCCTATTTATCCTGCATCCCCTGTATAAAACAGATCTGTGTACTTACCTATTTTTAAATCTGTCCAGTCACATGATCCCACAGCTCCGGCTCCCCTGTGACAGTAAGTGGCTGCTGCAGGGGAGAGGAGGGCGCATTGACCATGGCTGGGCCATGGAAGCCTATGGGTGAACTCACAACTCCTAGAATTCACAGCCATTGCCAAACATTCCCTTATACAGGGGAGCCAGAGCTACGGGATGACATGATCAGACCTAATAGAATAGATAGGAGGAAGGAAAGGGAAAGACTAGTTATAGTTAGGCTTTACTAACACTAAAAGCATTCTGCTGCTGGGAGCAAATCCACACACATTAATGCTCATTACTGCATGTGCTGAGACATTATGTGATGAGACTAACAATGGGCTTACTTTGCACCACAACAGATGAAAAAAAGTGTTCTTTTATTTTAAATTTCAGCTTACCACCAGTGTGTTGGACACTACAGAATAAGACCTGGAGCTAAATGAACGGCATAGTCGGAAGGCCTGACATGACTAGGTTGGCAGGATAGGTGGAGTAACATAGGGTTAATAGAGGAGGGGTTTTTTCAAGAAGGGAAAAGTGTTAGCTGATTGGAGGGGATTCGGATGTGGCTTAAGGGGGGCCAGGTGGCTTGGGTGGAGAAAGTTGGGTGGTGCCAAAGTGGTTGGAGTCAGTCGGAGCTGGGACAGCATAGAACAAGTTTCTCCTTCCTCACTGTCCTGCTGACAAGGCCCAAAATGGGTGACCTAGAGAGCATGTGTTAACAAATTCGAGCTGTGGCTGTGGCTAATGGCCCCAGTGGTTACAGGCTCAGCTTTCTGGCATTCTGCAGGGGTCTGGGCAGGCACCTGTCTTGCTTGCCCCCGAGTGCCCATGTGCTAGGAGGTCTAGGCCTCGTGAGTGCTTTAGTCCAGATTTGGCCCCTAGGGTTAGCCGCCACACTGGGAGCCCCTCAAGGGACCCTTTGGCTCTAGTGGCAAAGAGGAAGCCCCCCTCTTCAGCTGTGAGGGTCGGGAGGAATCCTCATCAGAGGCAGGAGATTTTCCACTACCTTCAGCTCCCGTGCCCTATCTTCACCCCCTCTGGACCACACGGCCAGCTCTGTGGGCCCCCGCCCTTCTGTGAGTGTGACCTGGCGTGGGATTAGCTCAGTTACTGGTGCCGGCCAGCGGCCTGGAATGGTCAGGACTACCCAATGAAGAAGCCGAGGTGACTCTGTGACCCCCGCCGTGCTTACCTTGTCCAGGGACCAGAGGTCGCTGGCTGTTGCCTGTTCCCTGTGGTGGTGCACTCTGCATTCTCAGAGGAGTGGGAGTGTCCAAGGCTCTGGACTGGCTTCTGGTGATGTTGTCAGCAGACAGTGCCCAACGGTCACACCGGTGGAAGGAGCTGCTTCCTCGTTCGTGGATGGCGGCCTGGTAAGACTCGTCCTGTTATTTCTGTTGCTTCTCCTCCTGTCTGTGCAGGGTCTGTCCATTCTCCTTTACTTTCTTGGGTTGTTTCTGATGTATCTCTTGTGCTTGCTGTTAGTGTGGATGTACCCAGTGGGGTGGGGGGGTGCCAAGGGGGGGGGCTCATTTTGCACAAGTGGCTCTGTCTGCAGGTCAGAAGGGGTTGGTGTCCATGATTCAACTGCTGTGGTCTGGTTTTAGAGACACGTTGTCGTGATTTGAGCCTGGAGGTGCTGTGTCTGCTTCGGTGGGTTGCCCGATGAATGCGTGGTCAGCTGGGCCAAGTGGCCCTGTTCCTGTGGTCCCTTTGCTAATTTCCAGTCCTACCTCTGTTCAATTTGAGACCTTGTGGAGCTCCCCTCTGTCCTCATTGGTGCCTAAGGCGAGGGACATTGGGGTTTCTGCTGCTGTGGCTGCGGGATGTCAGCGGTTCCGGGGGGTTTGCCGCCAGTGGGGACTGGCAACATGGTGGACGTGGATAAAGCGGTTGTGCGGTTGTCTGATGTGTGTCAAAATGTGGGGTTTATGTCTGCTTTGAGGGTCCGCTAGGTGCGCACTTGAAACATGATGTCAGAGAAAAAATATGGAGAGGTGAGTATGTGGAGATTTATTTTGTTATTGCCGTTATAGAAGTTCAACCCCAATAGGGTTAAGCCGGACGAGGGCAAGAAGGAGGAAGAACAGCGACGCTATTGGTTGATCCCTAGGACATTTTCTAATTGACTAAAAGCCTTCAGCATTTTAGCCAGTGTGATTGAGGAAAATCGCCGGAGAATTGTTCCTCCTCTTTTGCTACCTGGATTCCATTAGCGAAGCCCAGTGGATATACGGCGGTACGGCGTAAATGCGCTACGACGAACAATTCCAGCAGCGCAAGGTGGTCAGACCTTCCCTGACATGGGACCGCAAGGATATTTGCCTGTGGATGAAACTTATGACTCAGGCAAAAGGTGCTAGTCCTCCCTTTCTGGGTAGGGTTGGGGGCATGTTCACCTCCACACCTTCGGCCACGAAACGCAAAGGGTACTGCTGGCAATTTAACGAGGGGGTCTGTTGATTTGGAGGTTCCTGCCGCTTTCGGCATGAGTGCTCAGGTTGTGGCAGAGCGCACCCATTGTCCAGGTGTTTCAAACAGGGTAGGGAAAGAGGTCCGGACTCTGTAAAAAGGGAAGACACAGGTGAGAGTGGAAAAATTGGCCCCGTTCCCTAGTAGGTATCCACACCATGAGGCTGCTAGGCTCTTGTTATTAGGGTTTTCTGAGGGTTTCCTGATTCCTAGTACTTTAACGGTCATCCCTCCTGCGGCTGATAACTTGCAGTCAGTCAAGTCTCATCTGAGCATGGTTTCAGCTAAACTGCTCAAGGAAGTTTCAATGGGCAAGATGGCAGACCCTTTTCCTTCTCCTCCTTTGGCTGATTTAGTTGTGTCTCCTTTAGGGGTGGTTCCCAAGAAGGAACCCAATCAGTTTCGGCTTATACACCATCTTTCTCACCCTGCTGGTGGCTCTGTCAATGATGCCATTGACCCTGCATTGTGCGCCATGTCCTATGCTTCTTGGGTGCGCAGGTTTGGACAGGGAGCTCTGGTGGCTAAGACAGATATTGAATCAGCTTTTTGTTTGCTGCCGGCGCACCAGACGAGTCTCCGTTTGCTTGGCTGCCATTGGGGTGGTGAATACTTTGTGGAATGTTGTTTACCCATGGGTTGCGCAATATCTTGTTCATTGTTTGAAGCTTTTACCGTATTTTTCGCCGTATAAGACGCACTTTTTCTTCCCCAAAACTGGGGGGGAAATGTCAGTGCGTCTTATAAGGCGAATATGGAGCGGCCGGTCCGGTATTTCCACCGCGGCCGTGTCAGAATACCGGGCCGGCCGCTCAGCTCTGCAGCGGGACCTTACCTGTTCCTCTATCCAGCGGCGTGCTGTCTTCCCGGCTTCTGTAGTGTGGGCACTGGGCATGACAGCCTGGTGCCCAGTGCGCATGCGCGAGAAGCGGTGCGCTTTGTGAATGGTAAGGTGGTACCTGGGACACATGACAGATCCCAGAAGCCGACAGACCAATCACAAAGCGCAAGTGCTTCTCGCTCATGCGCACTGGGCACCCGGCTGTCATGGCGAGCGCCATTACAGAAGCCGGGAAGACAGCGCGCGGCTGGATCGAGGAACAGGTAAGATCGGGTACCTGTCAAATTCAGGTACCCGCTCCCCACCTCCCCAAAGGTCAGCAGTCATCTGTGCTGTCCACAGTCTCTGGTCATCCCTGTGCTGTCCGCAGTCTCTGGTCATCCTTGTGCTGTCCACAGTCTCTGGTCATCCCTGTACTGTCCGCAGTCTCTGGTCATCTCCTGTACTGTCCGCAGTCTCTGGTCATCTCCTGTACTGTGTCCACAGTCTCTGGTCATCCCTGTACTGTGTCCGCAGTCTCTGGTCATCCCTGTGCTGTCCGCAGTCTCTGGTCATCCCTGTGCTGTCCGCAGTCTCTGGTCATCCCTGTGCTGTCCGCAGTCTCTGGTCATCCCTGTGCTGTCCGCAGTCTCTGGTCATCCCTGTACTGTCCGCAGTCTCTGGTCATCCCTGTGCTGTCCGCAGTTTCTGGTCATCTCCTGTACTGTGTCTGCAGTCCATTAGTTCAGAATTTTTTTTTCCTGTTTTCTGCCTCTAAAACCTAGGTGCGTCTTATGGGCAGGTGCGTCTTATACGGCGAAAAATATGGTAGTTCTTTTCTGGAATGGGTGGTGAAGGATGTTCCGGGTTTGGCTTCCGTTTTACATTATCTGGATGATTTTTTGGTGATCAGCCCGCCTGACAAGTTGATCTGCACAACGTTGTTGGCTACGTTGCAGCATGTTTTTTCCCAATTTAGGGTCCCGCTGGCTCATAACAAAATGGAGGGCCCTTGCACTGAATTGCGTTTTTTGGGCATTGTCATTGATACGGTGGCAATGGAATGTTGTTTTCCGGTAGACAAGCTGGAGGATTTGCGTGTGACAGTGGTTGCGGCCAAGTATTGCAAGAAACTCCAACTGCGCTCTTTGCAGTCTCTTGAACTTTGCCTGCCGCATAATGCCCATGGGGAGGGTTTTCTGCCGCTGTCTGGCTGCTGCCACAGCTGGATGTACAGCTCCTCATCATTACATCTGGTTGTCCAGGGCACATCATGATGATCTGTCAGTGTGGGAGATGTTTCTGGCATCTTACAATGATTGCCCTTTGTGGAAGGATGCCCCAGTGTCTAATTTTGATTTGGAGTTGTTTGCAGACGCAGCTGGTTCTGCGGTTTATGCAGTGTATTTTCGTGGTAGGTGGAGTTCAGGTAGTTGGCCGGATTCCTAGAGAGAGTGTCTGCTTTGCTGAGTAATATAGTGTTGCAGGAATTACTCCCCATTGTGTTGGCAGCGGAATTGTCGGGGCAGGAATTTCAGAATAAGCGAGTTAAATTTAATTGTGACAATATGGGAGTGGTGCAGGCCATCAACAGCATCTCTGATTCTTCCCCACCCATTATTAGACTGCTTCGGCATCTGGTGTTAGGATGTTTGCAACAGAATTCTTTTGTCTATGCTGTTCACGTGCCAGGCGTTGCCAACACTGTGGCTGATGGTTTGTCTCAATTCCAGTGGGACAAGTTCTGTCGGGTGGCACCGGACCTGCTGGGGATTCCTTGCAACGGGCATTTGTGGACCATCGTCTTTCCACCATAGTTGGATTGATGCACGACTGAGTTCTTCAACGTGGAATGCTTATGAGAAGGTTTGGCATGACTGGCATGGGTTGGTAAGTTCGAAATGGGAATGTTTTCGGGATGAAGAGAGGTTGCGCGTTTTGCTTTATTTTAATGGGCAGAAATTTGAGAAAGGGGTGTCTGTTACTTCAATGACTCGCCATATGGAGGGTTTGGCTTTTTTGTTTCAGTTGCCTGGTTTTTCTGATGTTGCTAAACTTTTTCTGGTTCAGAAGGCTATGCGGGATTTCCGGAAGGGTAGACTGGTTCCTGATTCTAGGCGCCCTGTCTTGTTCGAGTTGCTGGGGCGTATTTTGGACCAGTTGCCGCTAGTCTGTTCCTCTTCTTATGAGGTGGTGCTCTTTAAAACGCGTTTGTTCTGGCTTTCTTTGGTGCTTTGTGGATACGTGAGCTGGTTAGTGCCTCGAGAGGTGGTGTGGAGGGTTTGTTGTTTCATGATGTGATGGGGTTGGGGGATAAAATTCGCTTGTGGATCCATACATTGAAGACCGATCAGTTGGGGCAAGGGGCCAATGTCGATTTGGGTCGGGTACCTCATTCTTCGGCTTGTCCAGTAGTTACAGTGGGGGAGCGGTTACAGGTTTGGACTGCGGGATCGGGGCCATTCTTCAGGCATGAGGATGGCTCTGCTTTATCCAGATACCAGTTAATTTCCGTTTTTCGAAAATGCATATGGTCTGCTGGTTGCCCGACTACTGGTTATTCAACTGATTCCTTCAGGGCATTGGGAGTCCCAGCGTTTCCGGTTACATGTTCGTTCTCATCTGTTGTAGTGTTCTTGGTCGTGTGGATCGGGATTTATTTTTTCGTGCTGTTATCTGTTTGTCATTTTGTGTTTGGTGATTGTTGTAGTTTGGGGCAAGCCTAGTGTTTGGCAATCTTTACTCCTTTTCTCTTGCAGGTACATCGGACTGTTTGGTTTGGATCCTCGGCCACTCGTATCTTTTTTGGGGGACCAAGAGGGCAGCTGTTTGGCCTGATGGCCGGTAGTTGGGTTTTAGCCGTCAGGAGGTCAGGGTTTGTTGAGTGGGGATCCTGGGCATGTTATGGTCCAGGGTGCTGCCTGAGGTGCATCGGTATGCCAGGCTGGATAGACCCTCTGACATTTTATTGTTACATGTTGGAGGGAACGACTTGGGGTTGCGCTCTATGCATGACTTGATCAGGGAAATAAAGTGCAACTTTTTAAGACTGAGGTAATTTTTTCCCAACACCGTTCTAGTGTGGTCAGACATTGCGGCCAGGACCAGTTGGTGCCTGGTTCGTTCAGTGGTTGGTCTAAATAAGGCTAGGATAAAGGTAGCCAGGTTTTTTGTCAGAAATGGGAGACTGGCGGTTCAAAATTTGGAGTTGGGGAAAGATACCGATTTGTATTTGCTCGGTGATGGAGTTCACCTTAGTGCAGTTGGTATAGGTATGTGGTTCTTGGGTTTGCAGGAGGGCATACAATGGGCAATTAGGGTTTGGAGGGCCACCCAAGCATAAGGTTTCATGCTTGGGCGTTCATCGCAGGGGTCTCAAGGTCTTGGAAGGCAGTGACAGTTTTAAAATTTTGAAGAATGGTGGGTTGGGCCCATCACAGGTATGGGTGTACCTACCATAGCAAATTTATTGCAGTAATGGTTCAGGAGTAAGTTGTCTGTTTTCAAGGGTAATTTTTAGGAAATTGTACCAGAGTTGGTGTATTTGCGGCTGGGGGCCTTGAAATCTATGTTGGTGGTACATACAGCCGGTTGGTCAATATACAAGTTGCCTACTAAGACCCTAGACTTTAATGAGGTAATCCGGAATAACAGTAAGGTGATGAACGTTTGGTGAGTTATATAAAGAATTTGTATTTTGGTAACAAAGTTGTAATCTTGTTGTTTAATAAAAATGGCTGCTATGGCCTTTTAAACTGCAATGCGGATCAGTGTCGTTTTTGGTTTGGGGAGGTCAAAAGAGTAGGTGAGGGGTGTATAGGTTTAGGAGCAACCGTAATATCTGCAATATCTTAGTCATGTACTATGCATTGGAGAGCTATTCCCTCTTACTTCAGCCCTCATTTCTTGTAGTGTCTTTATAATGAGAGGAACTTTCTGATTGAACTTATTTTCTGCATTTTAAAAAAGTGGTCATATCCTTGAATACACTTGTTTCAATTAGGGTTCTTTCACACCTATGTTCCGATCAGGTCTGCCTGCACGTTTTTCAGGCGGACCCGACTGGAATCTCCATTTTTCTCTATGTGTCCGTTTACACCCACCGACATCTGATCCGATCCGCCAAAAAGGGACGGATGGGGATCCAATTCTCCTTCCGTCCGTCGGATCGGATTAGATGAAAACAGACAGGCGGACCGTTTTCATCCGACCGCCCACTGAGGAGAGCAAGCAGCTCTGTATCTGCTCTGCAGCAGCGGAACGGACACAGAGCTGTCATTCGCTTGCCCACTGGGGATCAGTGGAGAGATCTCCCACTGAGCAAGTGGGTCCGCTAAATGGGTCCGCTCTTTCCTCATATCTTAGGACCTCCATGCCCTTTATTAATTTAGCTGTTCTCAACACTCTTTTCACTTCCATTTTATCTTTAGTGCAAACTTTTTCCCCAAAACTGAAATGCATATTTAAAGTTTATGTAAAACCAAAAAATTTCTTAGGCCTCTTTACACGGGCCTTCTGTATGACAGTTTTTCATCTGTTCGTTTACGGAAGAAAAACGGACATTCATATATTTCTATGCCCCATCAGATATAAATGGATGATCATCCGTTTACATCCATTAATGTCCGTATCTGTTAACATCCGTTTTTTTGAATGGAAGAAAACCCTATTTTTCTTCTGTAAAAATAATGGAACAGACGAAAAACAGATGTAAGCGGATGTAAACGGATGAAAAATGGATGCAAATGGATGGAAAACGGATGAAAAAACTGATGTAAACTGATGAAAAAAACTGATGTAAACTGATGAGAAACTGGTGTAAACTGATCCATTTTTTCTTTGAAAAAATGTGACTGAACTGATGCAAAAATGGAATGCCCTTGTGAAAGGACCCCAATAATTGTGAATAAAGTCGGGAAGGGCAAAGTGTATGTCCAGCTAAAATGTTTTTTTTTTTTTTTTTTTTTTTTTTAGATAGAGTGGGGGAAGGATTAGAATCCCTGTCACAGGATTACTACTATCTATTTCTCTGTTAGATAGATTTAACCTAATAAACCTAAAGTGAGGGGATGTGATAGGGTTTCTAACTCTTCCTTCCTCTATCAAAAACTAGTTTTTTTAGCTTGAGATACACTTTAAGACCCCTGTCAGTTTTTCTTTTTGTCTTTGTTTCGATTGGGAGGTTTTCCAGAAACACAACAGAAAGCTGGAATAAATCTTTTCAAAGCTAGAGGAAATCCCCTCTTAGTCAGCTGCAACCTGAACAAGTGTTCCCACTGGAAGATTTCTCCTCACCCCTTGTTCCTGAAGCAAACGTAAAATTTTCTATTTCTCATCACTCTTTGTACCTGTGACAATGGTCATCAGGGCACATAGGGAAGAAAATCCCTCCCTCAGACCACAATTAAGACCTGACAATAAAACTTAGGTTCACACTAGTGCTGTTGCATTATCGTGTTTTTTTTTAACACATTTTTATGTATATTTTTGAAACTTTTTCTTATGATTCATGAGTTTTTTGTAGGAGGAGACTGGTTGTTAAACACAAAACCTTACCAAAAATGAACCAAAAAAAGTATGTACTGTACATGCATTTTGCATGCTCTTTTCATGCGCTTCCATGTCTATGAGGACAAAAAGGCACTATACTGCACCAAAAAGCACGTGCACCTTTTCAAAAATCACACTGCATCATGTTGCCTGGATGTGAATAGACACTATGGAGAATAATTTAAATTCCGTTGTGTATTGCAGCGTGATGGCAGATGCAAATATTGCACTAGCGTGAGCAGGCAGGAAAAGTTCTCTGGAAAGTATAAACAATTTTTATGCTTCCCTAATCACTTTTTCCTGCATTTAGAAATTTCTTCTCAGGTTTGACCATGTTTAGCCACATTTACTATTTACAGTATTTATAGTGGTCAAGTGTGGAGGGTCTGGGCTGGCCAGCAAAGGGCCCAGTAAAACGAATTAAAATGAGTTACTTACTAGATATCACTGGAATAATGGATAGGTAGCAGGCAGGTGCACTGTGTGTCACTGGAATGGTGTACAGTGCACCAGGCTCCCACCTACCATTATTCTGTACACTCCAGACCTATCCTTTAACCACTTCCCATCTGGCCCATGTACATAAACTGCCTCACGGGAGCAGCGCAGGAGTGGGTGGCCATCTATAAGCGTCCTCCCGCTTCCCTGCCTGTGTGCACTCCCTAGGAGTGTGCGGCACCGCAATCCAGTGCCCGCTGTGCCCTCTGGACACAGCGGAACACCGACCGCTGTACGGGACCTCTGTATGAGGTCCCGATCATGTGATCACTGATTGGCCAATCAGTGATCACATGAATAGTAGTAAGCAAGATGTCACTTCCTGACATCATTGGTTACTACTAGTGAAATCTGTGAATGATCACAGAGGTCACATGGTACAAGGCTATTCACAACAGCCTTGTACCATGTGACAAGCTGTGCCCAATCACAGCTCTAACAATATTTCTCAATGGCTGCAAGAATGCAGCCAGAGAGGAGAAATTATTGCTTTTACAGCCTTTATGGGTGGGGGGGGGCAAAAAATCAGAAGTTATGTTTTAATTAAATAGCATATACTATAAGCTCTTGGAGGCTTGTCCTGTAAATGATTTTATCTCAGCAGCTGTTCAGAATGGAAGCTGTGTGTCCTGGCATATAGCCACTAGAAACTCTTGACTCTGGAAACTCTAAACAGTGAAAAAAACTATTTTTAACTAAATGAGTGATTTTATGCAGAGATAACATACTGTATAATAGTTTACCTTGATATTTCAGGTGCTTGATTGCATTACATTGGACATGAACAGACCCTCCAATGAAAATGTGCTGCACTGGTTTCAGAGTAGACCTTCAGTAATGCAAGTAATATTAAATGCATACTAACAGCAAACTGAACATGTAAATTTCACAGAGCAAAGTGGTCATGGATTTAATTCTTCTCCTCCCCCATACTTGGCTCCTTCCAGCAATGCAGAAAAGCTGAGTATATTTGGGGATTCTGTTGTCATGGAGACTAGCATCGGATTCTGAAAGTGCTAAGAAATACATTACGTCTTTCTCTTTGTAGTTTTAGACGATGGGGTTATTTTTCTAACTCACTTTAACTGTTAGTTTTTTTCCTCTGTTGCATGCTCCTTGTATATAATTCTGAGGGGACCACAATATGTTTTAGGCACATATGAATAGTTTTACTTATCCTCGCCTTGTTCTGTTGCCACAAGGATTTTGCTTCTTTAGAAATGTGAGCGCTTCAGAATTTACTGTTTGGAT
Source organism: Staurois parvus (assembly GCF_062004578.1). NCBI lineage: Eukaryota > Metazoa > Chordata > Amphibia > Anura > Ranidae > Staurois > Staurois parvus. The sequence goes on along the minus strand of NW_028318344.1, from coordinate 5,541,134 downwards.
TGTTATGAACTGTAAAAGTAAACCTGCCAGGACCTGGGCCATTGAATCCAATTCCTCTGTAGGTGGCGCTGTGTTGCTGACCGCTTTACAGACGGAATGGAGGGCGAGAGGAACTTTGTTCCTCTGAAGCCTTCATAGGTGTCACCAAGGGAGCAGTGGTCTGATTGGATGCTGCAACACTGGAGACTTCTGCGGCCATCTTTGTTGACTCTGGACTTTAAAGTTGGTGATAAGGATTGGCCATTGGTCTACTCAGTACCGCTTATACTTCAGTCCCTCCAAACAGCTGTCCCTCTTCAATCAGATGCTGTTCCAATAATGTAATCCTCATCAAGGTGACACTAAGTGCTGGGACTATTCCACGGTGCCAATCACATTGTTGGGAGTTTCTGTACCTGTGAAACCTGTTCCAGTGAGATGCTGTTACCAATTTGTATGAGACTGTTACCTTGCCACTATATCCATACTCACTGAGCAGCATAACATTCTGCAGATTCTGTCAACTATCTGTTACGAGCTACATGTAGCTTATCCATTGGATTGCTGCTATAATGTACCATGTTTGTATTTTCAATAAAACTTTATTGAAAATATTCTGCAGATCGTGGTCCCCCAGTCACATATTCTAGAGATCCACTAGGTAATGTATGTCGTTACTGGACATTTTGGGGTGGACCACACCAAGGTCCATGTCAGAAGGTACTTCTACTGCCCAGGACTTTTAAAATGAGTACAGCGAGCTTGTTGTAAATGCACCACCTGTACCATGCACAAACTACCCCCCATGACCATTACCGAGCATTTTGAGCTCCTTACCATGGACATCCTGACAGTGACAGCTTCCTTGTTGGACTTCTCCCTACACTCTAGTGTTTGTGGACCACTTCTCAAAATTTGTTGTCATGTTACCCACCAAAGATCAAATTGCCATGACCACCGCCAAGCAGTTCCTGCACCATCTTGTACAGCCTTATGGGTGCCCCAGATGCATTCTGTTGGTCCTAGGCCCTTACTTTGAGACCCAGGTGTTTTCTGAAATGTGTCATATGTGTGGAATCTGTAAGTCCCACATCACTCCTTACCACCCTCAGGGCAGTGAAGTCTGTGAGTGCTTTAATTATATGCTATTGAGCATGTTATGGACACTAGAGCAGGAACATTAGGACAGCTGGTACCAACATGTAGGGTGTGACGTGCAGATTTACAGTCACACAATGCACCTAGCAACTGGACATACCCCTTTCTTTCTGATGTTTGGGCATAGTGGGCGACTACCAGTGGACTTGCTCCTGGGCACCAAAGAGTTTAGTTCTCTCTCCTGCACGCCAAATAAATGGGTCCAAGAACAGTCAGAATAGCTGAAGAGGATGAAACAGGTCAATTGGACACTGCATCACTGAATGAGACAAGGACATGGCAGAAGAGGCCATCCTGGAAATGCTACCACTATGACTTGGTGACCAGGTGTTAAAAACCTTAAATTCAGAAGAGGCAACAAATATGGTGAGAAACTATTCTGTGTTGCATGGAGAAGAAATCATTCCCACCATTGCCTGTGTAGGATGTGGTGACTGAAGGTCCTGAACCCGTCTGGAGCCTTTTGAGGTCCTGTGTGATGAGCATCAGACCCATTACAGACTGGGCGGAATCGAGTGTCCAGGACATTCCACCCATCTAAGAAGTCCCTGTGGAATTGTACTTGCCTCTGGACCCTGGCTGCTGTGAAGGAGGACCTTGGTGAGGACATGTGTGAAGAAGATGAGTGTCCTGTTGAGCCCACAGACCTCTCTATGGACATTATTGCTGGCCCAGGTGAGGGTCTTATGCCTGTCCATGATAAGCCCCAAGAATATGAGGCCTGTAAGCAATCACCAGTAAGGGAAGGTTCTGATGTTAAGCCCAAGAATGACAGTGAGGTTTGTTGTCTTATCTGGTCTAACCATGGACAGTTACCTGTGAAATATTCTGATTATGTTGAGTGAAGTTACTTGTATTGTACTGTACTTTTTCCTATGAAAAATTATAGTTTGTTCTTTTGTGGCTTTCAATCCTGAGGAGAGCATATATCAAAGGTGGGGGATGAAGTGTAAGCAGGTGCAGTTTACCCTCCCCTCCGTAGGTGGTGCTGTGTTGCTGACTGCTGCACAGAGGGAATGGAAGCTGAGAGGAACTTTGTTCCTCTGAAGCTTCCATAGGTGTCACTAGGGGAGCGGTGGTCCGATTGGACACTGCAAAACTGGATGACTTCTGTTAATCTCTTTGGTGAGGGCAGTACTAATAAATAGCACTGCTATGCTGTAGTTGGCATGTGTTTGCAAAGTGGATAGTCAAGGGACAGGATCCATGATGTCTAGGGACAGAACATCTAGTACTAGGGAAAGGTTCCTGAGGAGGAGGGACAGAATAGGGACATCTTCGTTGGCCCAGTTACCTCTGGACTTTAGAATTGGTGATAAGGATCAGCCATCAGTCTGCCTAGTGCCGCTTATAATGTCACACTACCAAACAGCCACCCCTCTTCAACCAGATGCTGTTCCAGTCATAAATGTCTCATCAAGGTGACACTGTAAGTGCTGTGACTATTCCGCTGTGCCAATCACATTACTTAGAATTTCTGTATCTGTGATGCCTGTGTCAGTGACATGCTGTTACTAACTTGCTTGAGAATGTTAAGCAAATACTGTGCTTCCTGCTGCTATATGTTACTCCCACTTAAAGAAATCATGCCTGTGTCACTCTACTTGGACTCAGTGTGCTTTTTCTCCAACTTGGGTTCCAACCAAGTGGCCCCTTTCATACAATATGCATAAGCAGAAGTTACCTTTCCCGTAAAAGTCCATCTTGGCTATGTCCCTCTTGCTTCCAAAGCCTCCCTATTGGTCTTTCATTGGTAGACTTATTGACAAAAAAGAAGCTCGGAAATCAGGAGGACTGAGTCAGACCCTGAAGTCCCCCCAATAGTGAGTAGAGTTTGACAGGACCCCATCAAAGGTCTGCATGGAGACATATATTTTCTCCACAAGCACAAAATAGGTTACTGATTTACATTCTGGTTCTTTGTGTCCTAAATGAGTTACTGCCTTCAGAGGTGCAGGTGTACTCACACCAACCCAGATATATACTGAATGTAACAGATGTTGATTTGATATTGGGGAACAGCATCATTAAACATTATTGTGCTTTTGACATTTTGCAATAAAAGGTCCAACAGCTCTGGTAAGTTTTGCTTTATCATTAGGTGGTGGATTGCTGCTTCACCTGGGTGTATGGAAAAGAGAAGCTTGAAAGCCCACATGAAGACACAGAAGTTTTCATTATGTGCTGATTTCACATCCTTTTAGAATAATGCTCAGTTCACATCTCTGCATTCCTGAGGTCCGCATTTTGCGCGGGCACGAGAGCCCATTCATTTGAATGGACTCCCGTGCCCAGGGACACGCAGGGAAGAAGTCTCTGCACTTCTTCGGAAAACGCAGCCTGCATGGGAATCTCGGTTCCAAGTATGGTTGCAATTTCCAGTGCGGGCGGCGTGCCATTAGAATTAATGGCACCCACCCGTGGGTCCACATTCCTCTGTGCAGGTGGTGTGGCTGCACAAATTAGTGCGGATCCGCACCGGAACCGCCCGCACAGATGTAAACCAGGGGTTAGAGATTTTGTGAGAACTATATTTTGTTTCAGTTTATTTATTATGTGAAATGGTTGAAGTTCTGTTTATGTATTTACATTTGAGAATTTATTGTGATAATGCTGCTCTTTCCACAGGTTTATTTTTATATCGCATTGTCTTTTTCATTGCTTTTTGTTTGTTTTGGTTTGAAGACACTTGGATAGTGCAGTGTTTTTCAAATGTATAGTTTAATGGTACATACAGCTTCTCAGGGGGGTTCATTTACTGACACTGTATTGCAATATATACTACCACAAAAAAGGACAGTCAATGTTGAATATAGAGGATGGCAAAAGTTGATTTTCCACATTTTCTCATTACCTTTAGCCATTGAATGAACTAGGAAGATGATCGGAGTCGTTCCCAGCAGAAAGCTAACCACTGGGGATTGATATTTTTACATGTGCCTTTCTAATATAATTACATGGGCCATATATATACTATTTTGTGTGTTAAAATAAACGTCTTCTGTGGCAGGAAGATAGGATACAATATGCTGCAGGCAAAAGGAAAGTTTATACCAGACATTCTCAAATATGGTGTTGTGTAACCATAGGATTTCTTTAGAGGTTGCTAGGGGTTCCTTGAACTGTGGCTGATTCACTTTCCACCCTGTTGGTGCCTACATAGTTCTGGGGGCCATATTTACTTGACAGAGCCTGCAGCATGACAACAGTGATCTTTCTACTTTCTACAAATGAAGTGGTTCCCCAAGACCTAAAACAATATTTTAAGGATATCAGCCATTGGGAGGAACCATAGCAGGTAGCAAGTGAGGAATACATGCATCAGCTGTGGAGTGGAGAAAATGTAGATCTTTTAGATACAGGTCACTGAAGAGGTAAATGTATCCATGCTTGTTTTACAGATAAGCCATTGAGTAAAGGTACCCTGTGGTGACAGGTTCACTGTAACCTTAATTTGGATAGAAGTATAGGCCCCATGAACAGCCAGGGTCTGGGGCTCCAAAGGGATTGATTTGTATACTAAACACAATTACCTTAAAAGGGTCCACAAGGTACTTCTGCAATGGTGTTACTTAAGAGAAATTTCAGATCAGGTCTATTTTACTTTGGATGCTATATTTTTTGGTATTGCTTTCCCTTATAATACCAGACATCAGAGCAGAAGGTCAGTAGAAAAATGTAATTAGAAGTAGTTGTGTAGCACACTCCTTGGTAAGGATGCTAGCAAATGTAGTGTGGTTTGCTCTCTAGAGGAGCTGTGATCTGCTGTTTTGGTCTGTTCTGGCTCCATAGTCTGGTCATTTGATTGATTCCTCTTGAGCCGGTCAAGAACTTTCCAGAGCTCAGGGCAGGGAAATCCAAATCCAAATGCCCAGGTTGGGCTCTTACCTTGCCCCAGCCAATCCCTGGGGAGGTGTGCTCAGATGGTGGGTGGAAGGCAGGTAAATAACCAGCAGTCCAGGGAAATCTTTGTTTCCCCTGTAGAAAGGGGGGCTGTGTGCTTCTAGGGTCTGGCCTGCCCCAAAGCCTTTCTGCTTGGCTGGTGGACTACTACAAACCTTGGATCAAGCCCATGGCCTTCCTTGTACTAGAGCCCAATCTTCTGAGCTGCAGTTTATCTATGGTCCTCAGCTGTAGATCCAAATAAAACTTGCACTGTTGCTCTAAGCTGAGACAGAGATCTCTCCACCAGTTGAAGTGAAGGGAGCTGGCATCAGTGAACCAGAGGTGCGAGAGCATTATCAAAGAGAAGAAAAGGCGATGCCCACCAGCCTAGTGTATTAGTATGTAGATGAATGGAGGCCACATTCATCTACATACTAATGCAGGGGGTTGGTGAGAGGTGCCTTTTTTTCTTTTTGATAATCCTCAGATATGGATGTTACAGACTGCTCCAGTATGCCTAGTGTGCTATCCATCTTGTGGTCATCAGGTTCAAGAACTCAGACTGTTCTAGTTTACGCCTAATAACTGTCCAAACCTATCCTGTGGTCATCAGCTGCAGGAAGCAGACTATTATAGTTTACTTACATGTCCTACTCATGCTCTAATATCTCCTGGTCTACAGTTGAAGTGAACCAATGTCTTGTTACTGCCCAGTGGAGAGGTGCTTTCTAATTATGTGCCTAATATTCTCCTGGTCCACAGCAGGGAAAGAAAAACTGTGCTGCTATCAGCTCTGCAAAATGTGTGCTTTGACATTTTGGAGTATCCCAAACCCATTGTCCTCTCCAGTTACAAGTTTCTTCTTGCAATAAATATTCAAAAAGACTTGCCCTAGACTGATTATTAAGTTAGAGAGAGTGAACTTGTGCTCTGTGCCTAGCTGCCTCTTCACTGTGTGGGTAAAATACTATTAACTACAGAGGCTCCTACAATGGTAGCACTACAGTTGTGTTGAACAACATCTGCTGAAAGAAAGTATTTTCCAGCCTATTTCTTGTATATTCCCATCAGAATAAGGACTAGTAGGTGTCCTGCACACAGGGCCCATTGACTCTTTGTACTGTGGTATGGTAACGTGCATTACATTATAAAATGCATTCATTATGAATGGGCTGCAAACAAAAACACAAAAAAAATGCATGAGCCCTTTTCAACAATGCATGGACTCTACTGTACAATGTGCTGGGGTATCGTTCACAGTAAATGGCTGTGCAATGCACTGCACATGGAGTTGGGGCCATGTGTAAATGGCAGGCCAGAGAGTGGACAACAGAATTTAATTTAACAGCAGATGAAGCAGTGTGCAGGCACTTGTACAGTATATATTGGCATAATTTATATGTCTCAATCCTTGGTTGGAGGTGTCTCTCAGAAACGCCAATACAAGAAATTTATGCATAAAGAAAAACAATCTTCAGGGCAGTGGGGCAAGGAGTCAGAAGGATTATTCCGGCACTTGATATGCTTGGCCTCCCAGGATGATAAACACCCAGCTGACGTTTGCCATAACAAGCTCTGTGCAGAATACATAAAGTGGTACTGAGTACAGCAACAGGGGATGAACGCAGGGTAATGCGACTGCACTAAATGTAAAGGACTTCTATGCCAATATCACTCACACAGAGGGGTTTGTTTTGTTTGCAGTCTTACACGTGATTTGCCATACATTTTCAGACAAATCATTTGCTTGATTTGAAAAACATGCTCTAGCTGGTTCAAGGACACATTTACCTGATTCAAGCATTTGGATTTCTTATTTGTTTCATGATAAATGCTGATTTCTGTAAAAATCACTGAGTTTATACAGCAACATGTGTTACTTTCACTGACAAGGTTCATCAAAGCACTATTTACCACTCTAAACAAGCAATTTCCTAAGGATCCGTCTCAATTTCAAGTCTGTTATTCACAGCACGTTCATCTAATACATTTATTGCAGTTCACAGTCATCTCTATTATCACTAGCAAATATGTAATGAATTTAGATTAACTCAGGTAAGAAAATGAGCCAGGATTGCCCAGCCCTAATAAAACTCTATGTATATGAACAACTGCATTGTAGATTAAAAGCTTGTGTCATTAATTTAAAGGACCAGACCACCAAAAATTGATATTACTGTTTTGGATAGACTTGAATCACCAGTCTCTCCTGGGACCTTTGTTGGTGTTGGTGAGATCTCTGGGCTTTTTCCTGGTTTGTACAGGAAACAAGAGAGGCGTTCCCTCTCTGCTTGCTGGACTTTTTTTTTTTTTTATAAAATGCATATTACAGAGAATGCGACAGGAAGGGATGGAAGGGCACAAAGGTTGAGTCGAGATACCAAAAACTCTCAAGTAGACAGAAACAGGAGGTCAAGAATTATTGAAAGACAATTTCACTGTTGAAGTAGTGAAGACATACAGTACTAGAAGCCAGGGGTTGATCCAACTCACCAGATTCTTCCTATAGCTATAATATACATTTTGGGTGGATTGCTCTTTTATATAAGGTGCCATTGACATTTTAGGAAATAAAAAAAAACAAAAACAAAGTTGTTCTGAGGTCTCTGTACACTACTGATTAATAGAATCAATAATTATGTTATTATAGGGTGGTGTTTCCCAAAACTGCTTTCAAGTTTCACCAACTGCTCATGTTTTTTTTGCATGTCAATCAAAGCAGTCAACCCACATTGTTGAGACACTTATTACTGTAGCTGTGCACACGTGAGGGTGTGATCTGCAAACCAACTATCCCTGGCATTCATGAGCAGATTTGGCATAAGCTGTGAGTGCCAATGCATAACCATACATTTAAGTGACTCCCTCCCATCCCCATTCCCAAGATTCTCTCACCCCTTCATCAAAGACTTAAAAAAAAATAACAGACCTTAGATTGCCATTCATGCTGCCATGATATTTATGTTGCCACTTAATCCCTTTTACACAGGTTCTGTGGCTGATTGAGGTGGTAATTCAATTCAGCAGTGCCCTAGCTACATTTAATTAGTCATAGAGCTTGTTTAATTTATATGTATTCAGTTTTAAAGGGATGTAGTTTCAACTCTATATGGTATACCACTGGACAGGAACCATTAATGTTTTCCATTGTGTCAAGAACCTGTCACATATGCATGGGTCTCTTCAACAGGAAATGGGTAGCCTTTTCATTGGACAATTGTACTTTTAGTACACTTATATTTTTTAGGGTCAGGTATCCTCCCCAACACCCTCTTAAAGTGTTATACTTGAGTGTTATAGTTGGGCAATGAAACCCTCTCTATACCAATGAATAGAGATTGCTGCAAACATGAACTGGAGAGGCAAACTCTGCTTTGAAGAATTTTAAAGAAGAATGCACAGTGAAAATCTTGCTGGAGTGGGACAAATAGGTATAACATTTGAAAGGTGTGTTGGGGGTGGGTACCTGATCCTAAAAAAGATACATTTACAAATACCTAAAAGTTTGTTGTTTTAACTCTTTGGAATACACCCACAAGTGCCACAATGAACAGGCTAAAAGTGCTGTGGCAGCTGTAATCACCCCATGACTGGGGTCTGGCTGTAGCCTGAATAGCCAGATATCTTAATCTAAGCTCTGTTATTCTATTTAAGCAATTATTGAGGGGGCCTGGGTAGAGCCATTGCTGTTTCACTGGAATTGCCCAGTTAGGTTTCTCAATGCATTGCATGTACCTTAAGGTTTTAGCTTTTCAGGCCTCCACCTCTTGGAGCCCATGGAGCCTGCAGAACTCCCTATCAAAATATTGACATTCTCAAAATTGCATGGGCATGGTGCTCATCATACCCTTTGTGACAGTGCTTAGACCTGTAGACAAGTCATGCCTACATACTTATACTAATGATGGGCCAAACAACACCCTGTTTGGTTCGTGGTTGAAAATTCTAACCTAACGAAAGTTCCACCATGAACTTCTAACACAATGCAAGTCTATTGGCCTTCAACTTATGAATTCAAAAGTGCCTATATGTAAGTTATTGGCCATAAAAGGGGTATGGGGACTCGGGTACTGCCCTGAGGGACATGAATCAGTGAAAAACATTTTTCAAAATGTAACGTTTTTAAAGGGACAATCATTTTTCATTGCTTAATGTAAAAAAAAAACAAAAAAAAAGAAAAGAAAAAATTTCTTTAACCACCTCGCGCCCGCCATATAGTCCAATGACGGGCACAAGGTGATTCTCGATTCTCTCGTTCGGATAGGCCGTCTTTTGATGGCCTTCCATTCTCACTGCGCATGCATGACACAGGGAGTGCGCAGCATGGCGATCGGCGGTGCTCTGTGTCCCTCGGACACAGCGGATCACCGATCACATGTAAACAGAGAAATGCCGGTTATCGGCATTTCTCTCCTCTCGAGCTGTCACGCTGACAGCTCGAGAGGAGAGGAGAGCCGGTAATCGGCATTCCACCGAGGGGACATGTACACTGATCATCAGGGCACTGATGATCAGTGTACCCTGATGATCAGTGTGGCCCCAGAAGTGCCACCTGTCAGTGCTGAACAGTGCCATGTGCCAGTGCCCATCAGTGCCACATCAATGCCACATATCAGTGCCTACCAGTGCACATCAATGACACATATCAGTGCCCATCTGAGCTGCCCTTCAGTGTCACCCATCAGTGCCAGTCAGTGCCACCTATCAGTGCTGCCAATCAGTGCCACCTATCAGTGCTGCCAATCAGTGCCACCTATCAGTGCCAGTCAGTGTCACCTATCAGTGCCAGTCAGTGCCGCCTATCAGTGCGCATCAGTGCTGCCTATCAGTGCCAGTAAGTGCCGCCTATCAGTGCTAGTCAGTGCCACCTAACAGTGCCAGTCAGTGCCACCTAACAGTGCCAGTCAGTGCCACCTAACAGTGCCAGTCAGTGCCGCCTATCAGTGCCATATATCAGTGCCATATATCAGTGCTGCCTTTCAGTGCCCATCAGTGATGCCTGTCAATGCCCATCAGTGCCACCTACCAGTGCCTCCTCATCAGTGCCACCTATCAGTGTCCATCAGTGCATTTTATCAGTGCCCATCACTACAGCCTCATTAGCGCACATCAGTGAAGGAGAAAAATCACTTATTTACAAAATTTTCTAACAAAAACTAAGAAAAAAAAATTTTTTTTTCAAAATTTTCTGTGGTTTTTGGTTTGTTTAAGAAAAAATGAAAAACCCAGAGGTGATTAAATACCACCAAAATAAAGCTCTATCTGTCACAAAAAAATAATAAAAATTTCATATGGGTACAGTGTTGCATGACCGCACAATTGTCATTCAAAGTATGACAGCGCTGAGAGCTGGAAATTGGCCTGGGCAGGAAGGGGGTATAAGTGCCCTGTAGGTAAGTGGTTAAATATCATGCCTGGGGGGGGTCTCCTTAAACTACCTGCAAAGTTGCTCCTCTATACAATGTACAGAACCTGCTGCAGCAGGACTGACATTTAAAAAAAAAATAATAAAAAAATAGCATGAGGTCCCCTGCCTAATCAATATCAGACCCCTTAGGTCTGGTAGGAAGGTTAGTAGGGACCCCACAGTAAAAATGTTTTTTTTTTTAAAGTGCGTGGGATTCCCTTTAAAAGCTATACCAGGCCCTTTAGGACTTTTTAGGGGAACCCCACCTCACAAAAATGGAGGGGGGGGGGAGTGCATGGGGCTCCCCTTAAAAGCCAAAGCAGGCCCTTGATCTGAGCACAGGGAAAGGTTGGGGATGAACGAGCACCCCCCCCACACTCCTGAACCGTACCAGGCCAAATGCTGCCAACATGGGGGTGGGGGTGCTTTGTTGATGGAGAACAAGCGCCTCTTCCCCACAATCCTGTGCTGTGGTTATGGGGGTCTGTGGAGGGTGACTTATCAAAATCTGGAAGCCCCCCTTAAACAAGGGGGCCCCAGATCCCACCCCCCTTGTGAATGAGTATGGGGTACTTGACTCAACATAAAGCCCATCACTAACCTATACCTGAAACAAGTAAGGGTTTTTCTGCAGGATCTAGTGGCACTGAGAGAAGGATGACTGCAAATCTAAAGGTCTATTCTGGCACCTTATATTGCCTGCAATAGAGAGGGACCTTAACTGGGTAGTTTTAAAGAAAAACTAAAAACTAAAGTTTCTTAAAAGCTTAAGCCCAAAATAAAAAAACCCAAAAACTAATATTTACAGTTGACACCTCCCATCATTTCCCTGCACTGGAAGGGTTAAATGCTTGTTTGATTCTAGGGATAAAGGGCTAAACTATAACATCTACCTTGTTCCTGGCTCTCCTCTCTCCTCTCTGATGCCCTGGGTTGTGGGTGACCTCCTCATGTTCAGTGTAGGACTGATAATCCTTTGAGCAAGATGATGTCAAAGTGCAACCAATGGCCAGAGTGTTGAAGACGAAAGGCTTCAGGGGACCGTCCACACAGCCTGCCAAAAGTCTACCAGAGTAAGGAATAAGATGAGCATCACAGCTCAATCTTCTACTGCTAGATTTAACAAGCATTTAAACCATTGCATTACAGGGAAGCCCCATTGCAAGGACATTATTTAATGCTGCCCTAAGTAGTATTACATTTCTGTGTCCCCATTAGATTTCCCCTCAGTTCTTGTCCTAGAGGCACCATTCAACAGGACAGAAAGTGTGAAAAAAAAATCTTCCCAATTGGCTTAGGCTCCAATAAAAAAGAAATAACAAAGGTTCTCGCAGAGTGAATTTATCGTTGCTAGGCAATTTTTAAGGCCTTGTCTGTGTGGACTTTCTTGATAAAAAGTGACAGAAACAATTGAGTACTGACCTGATATTTTTTTATTTGCACTAACATATAATTTCGAGGACAAGCTTTCGGGGTATATCCCCTTCTTCAAGGTCCAGGCAGTACTACTACACAAAAGTTTTAGCAGAATGTTACCTCTTAATCACCTCTTGATAAAAAGTGAAAATTCAAACACAGCACTTCTCAAATGTATGCTTTTGAATTCAAAGCACAGCAAAATCCTGCTTTGCCTGCAATGCAAACAAAAGGGCCTGCAATGTGAACAAAAGGGCCTGCTGTGTGCAAAAAAAACCAAAAAAAAAACCACAAAGCAAGTCAAACACAACCTAACCATGGTCAATTCATTCTCTCAAGCAGCCCTGCTCTCCTTGGTTCCTCTAGAGCACATGCTTTGTGTTTGCATTGGGGATTACGAGGCTAGTAGGCTGTGAGCACAGTTAGCTGAATGGCCTGAGACAACTGCGTGAACAACTTTAGAGGTTTGGCTGTGAACTTTAAGGATGAACTTCTCCAGAGTACCTACCGATGAAGTCATTGAGGATTCATTATAACCACTTTCATACAAGGCACTTTTACCCCCTTCCTGCCCAGGCCAATTTTCAGCTTTTAGTGCTGTCACTCTTTGAATGACAATTGCGTGGTCATACAACATTGTACTCATAAGAAATGTTTATCATTTTTTTCACACAAATTGAGCTTTCCTTTAATCACCCCTGGGTTTTCATTTTTAGCACTATAAGTGAAAAAAGACCGAAAAGTTAAAAAACAAAAATAAGGTTTTCTTTGTTTCTGTTATACAATTTTGCAAATTAGTAATTTGTCTTCATAAATTTAGGCAAAAATGTATACTGCTACAAAACGTTGGTGGAAAAAAAAAACAAATCAGTGTATATTATTTAGTCTGTGTGAAAGTCTACAAGCTATGACACCAATTATTGCAAATTGATCACACCTGAAGCACTGATGGCCTATTTCATTTCTTGAGCCCCTAACATGCTAGGAAAGTACAAATAGCCCCCAAATGACCCCTTTTTGGAAAATAGTCCAAAGTATTTGGTAAAAGACATGGTGAGTTTTTTGAAGTTGTAATTTTTTCCCACAATTCTTTGGAAAATGAACACTTTTTTTTCCCTCACATATAATTGTCAAAAGAACAAGTTATTTCTCACAACTGGCATAGACATACTGCAATTGCATCCCAAAACACATTCTGCTACACCTCCTGAGTATTGTGATACCACATGTGTGAGACATTTCCACAACCTGGCTACATACAGAGACCCAAAGTCCAAGTAGCACCTTCACGCGTTGTAGGAGCATAAAAGGGGCATAAATTATGCATCTAATTTCCTGACTACGTATCACAGTTTTGAAGGCCTTGGAGCACCAGGACGATAGAAACATTCACAAAATGACCCCATTTTGGAAAGCAAACATCCCAAGGTATATTTTATCAGGCATAATGAGTCTTTTGAACATGTTATTTTTTCCAAAAGTTTTTAGAAAATGTGGAAAGAAAAATAAAAACTTTTTTTTTTTCACACAAAGTTGTCAATTTATAAGATATTTCTAACACACAGCATGTACATACCAAGAATTATGCCCCAAAATACATTCTGCTACTCCTTCTGAGTTTGGTGATACTACATGTGTGAGACTTTTCCACAGCTTGGCCACATACAGAGACCCAACATCCAAGTAGCACCTTCACGCATTGTAGAGCATAAATTACACATCTAATTTCCTGACTACCTATGACAGTTTTGAAGGCCCTGCAGCGCCGGGACGGTGCAAACACCCACAAAATGACCCCATTTTGGAAAACAAACATTGTAAGGTATATTTTATCAGGCATAATGAGTCTTTTGAACATGTTATTTTTTTCCACAAGTTTTTGGAAAATGTGGAAAGAAAATAAAATTTTTTTTTTTTTTTACACAAAGTTGTCAATTTATACGACATTTCTTCTATACTCAAAAATACATTTTGCTACTCCTCCTGAACATTACAATACCACATGTGAGACTTTTTCACAGCCTAGCTAAAGAAAGGATAAGCAAAAGATTACCTGTGGTTTTAGGAGAGCATTGGACCAGGAAGCAGTCAACAGCCACAGGATTTGCCCAGGCAGCAGGCAGGAATATGATGGAAAAACAAGCCAGGGTCAGAACAGGCAGCAGGGTGAGATCCAGTCAGAAGGCAGAAACATGGTCCATAAAAAGTCCTGGGTCAGTACAGGCAGCAGGCAGAGATATGGTCAGCACAGCCAAAGTATTGGTCCAGACAGCAGACAGGAGCATGATCTGAAAAAGTCTTGGTTCAGTACAGGTAGCTAATGAAGATATGGTCAGCACAGCCAGAGTATTGGTTCAGGCAACAGGCAGGAACATGATCCATAAAATGTCCTAGGTCAGTACAGGCAGCAAGCAGAGATCTGATTAGCACAGCCAAAGTATTGGTCCAGGTAGCAGACAGGAACCTGGTCTGAAAAAGTCTTGGGTCAGTACAGGTAGCAAGAGGAGATATGGTCAGCACAGCCAAAGTATTGGTCCAGGCAACAGGCAAGAACATGGTCCATAAAAAGTCCTGGGTCAATGCAAGCAGAGATATGATCATCACAAAGTATTGGTCCAGGCAGCAGGCAGGAACATCAGGCTTAGGGCCTTGGTCAGGTAGGACCGCGGCACAGGGGTAAAGGCAAACAGACCCTGTTCCAGGAATTACAAAACCCGGAGAAAACCAAAAACAGTTTTTTCTCCATTCTGAAGCCCCTCACATATGTGAGACCCCTGCGTTATCTTGAATCCCACTACTGCAGTAGCAGGGCAAAAGATCAATCCAAGCAGCAGGCAAAAAACATTGTCAATTTAACAGGCCGAGGTCAGTCCAGGAAGAAGGCATAAACGTGGTTGATAATCCAGACGGCAGGCAGAAGCATAGTCAATAAACAGGCCATGGTCAGTTGCGGTGAAAGGCAGAAATGTGGTTTAGAAGTAATTCAGACAGCAAGCAGAGGCATTGTCGGTAAACAGACCAGGGTCAGTTAAGCTGGAAGGCAGAGGCATGGTCAATCAAGGCAGCAGGCAAAAGATCAGCACAGATAATAAAAATGGGGAAATTGCAGGCTGTTAAAAATATGGGGAACTAATATCTTACTAACGTGTGAGAACGTCTGAAGCAGTCTCTGATGCATAGGCCTGGTTGGGAGGGACATCGGGGACAATGAAAACTGGTGTCTCTCCTAACTCCCCCTCTGTTGCATACCTTACATTTTTTTGTCGTCTTCTTCCTGTTTTTGATGGTGGAATACTCTCAGGGAAATGGCATTCATGAATTCTGCTGACGCAATTGGAGCAAATGCTTTGTGGTGGAGATCCTTGCTGATAGATTAGGGCAGTGATGACATCTTCTATAAATTTGAGGAAGGTGGTAGGTCTTTCCATTGATTTTTGATAGGCGATGTATGCATTAAAAATGGCCACGTGGAAAAAGTATATTGCAACTTTTTTGTACCAGTGAGGGACTTCCTTGTTGATAAATAGGGCTGCAGCATCTGATCATTTAAATCCACCCTCCTCATGAATTGATTATAATTGTGGATACACTCTGGCTTTTGAATGGGACCTTGTCTTCTATGAATTTCCACCATGGTGTCATTATGGATAGTGGACAGGGCATAAATATCTCTTCTCTTCCTCCACTTCACGGCCAACACTTCCTCGTTCCTCAGACTTGCAAATTCCCCTCTTTGTAGAATTGTGTTCACTAAATTTTGTGGGAAGCCCTTCCCGTTTCTTCGGGTGGTACCGCAGGCCATCGCTTTCTCAAGGTACAGGTGGTAGAAAAGAGGCAGGCTTGTGTAATAATTGTCTAGGTAGATGCAATACCCCTTTTTTGGGAAAGTGGAAAGGCCAGGTCCCAGACAATTTTTCCACTTGTGCCAATGTAGGTTGGGCACCCTGGGGGCTGGAGCTGGGAGTCTTTGCCTTCATACACGTGAAAAGCATGCACATATCCCGTGGCACTTTCACAGAGCTTGTTGAGCTTCAGTCCATACCTGGCCCTTTTACTGGGAATATATTGCTTGAATCCCAGCTGGCCAGTAAAGTGGAAAAGAGATTCATCTACACAAATATTTTGGTCAGGGACATAAAGTTAAAAAAATATTTTAGAAAAAAAATTAATTAGCGGGTGAATTTTATACAGTTTGTCATAGCTAGGCTGATCTCGGGGAGGGCACTGGGAATTATCACTGAAATGCAGGAAGCACATTATCATGTCATAACATGACCTGGACATTACAGATGAAAAGATGGGAATGTGATGGATAGAATGGGTGGACCAATATGAATGGAATTCATTTGTTTTGTAAGCCCCATGTTGATCGTAAGGCCCAAAAACAATTTAAACTCCTCTATTGTTAGCAGTCTCCACTTGAATGGACGGGCATAGCATGAATTGGGGTTGTCTGCAATATATTGTTGGGCAAATAGGTTAGTCTGATCTACAATTAATTGAAGGAAATTATCAGGGAAAAATAAGTTTAAAAAATCAATTGGGGAAACATTTTCTGTGTTGGGCTGCACACCTGGTTGTGTGGTAAAAGGGTGGATTGTAGTTGATCCTGAGTTGGAAGGCAGCCACAAAGGGTTTGCCAGAGTGTCTGGGAGGTATGTTTGGGCCCTGACTCTTGGGGTCTGTCATGATATTCCAGTGCTGGTACTTTCATCCTGGGGTCTAGTTCCATTGGCGTTTGCTGATTGACCATTTGGGTGTAATGGCATTGGTACATTGGTGCTGCTCGAGGTTGCCTGGTCTTCAGAGTGTCTTACTCTTTTAGGAGGGACTGCTTCCTCTTCTGATTCGGTCACCAATCCACTGCTTTCTATTGGCTCGTATTCCGAATCAGAATTGAACGGTGAGAGCTCCCCACTGCTCTCATCTGTCATGCTGAGGATTTGGAAAGCCTCCTCACTAGAGTAATATTTTTTTTACATCTTGGCTGTATAACAGACAACTGTGATCAATACACTGCTGACGGGCGGCAGTGATGGTGGCTTTGTTATAAGTACTCTGATTAGGCTGCACTGATGACAGGTACACTGACAGGCTGCACAGGTGTATGCTATGACAGGTACACTGATAGGCTTCCCTTATGGTTGTACTGACAGGTACACTGATGGGCTGTACTGAAAGGTATGGTGATGGGCTGCAAGAAAGGTACACTTATGGGCTGTGCTGACGGGTATGCTGATGGGCTCTGCTGACAGGTACGCTGATGGGCTCTGCTGACAGGCTGCACGACAGGCACACCGATGGGCTGTGCTAGCAGGTATGTGATGGGCTGTGATGACAAGTATGCTGATGGGATGTACTGACAGGTACACTGATGGGCTGTGCTGACAGGTACGTGATGGGCTGTATGACAGGTACCAGGAATGCTGATGGACTGGCGACAGGTACGCTGATGGGCAGCTGTGACAGGTACGCTGATGGGCAGCTGTGACAGGTACACTGATGGGCAGCTGTGACAGGTACACTGATGGGCAGCTGTGACAGGCACACTGATGGGCAGCTGTGACAGGCAATCAGGGCAGTGTGGTGCACAGTACTGAATGCTGTAACTCACTGTTCCCCTTCTCCTCCTCACACAGGATCCGTGTGTGAGGAGGAGAAGCGGTAACAGCAAGTTACCGCTGTTTGTTTATACTTGTGGTTGGCTGTGATAGGACACAGCCAATCACAGGGTAAACAGCCAATTTTATTGGCTGTTTACCCGCATCAGTGAAGCGCTGTGTCCATGGGACACAGCCGACAAGAGATCAGCGTGCTGCGCGCTGCCGGGGGCACGCTCTAGGGGCGTGACCAGGAGGACGCCATATGGTGACCTCCCGGAGGGACGAGCTAATCGCCCAGCCGCCTTTGTGCCATAGGCCGGGCGGGAACCGGTTAAAGGTCAATTATTGAATGTTCGTTGCATGGTCACCATGTCATGGTCACAGGTTCACATTAATAGCTGCAATATGACATACATAAAGGGGCAATTATTCCTAACTCCTGTTCAATAAATACATCATAGTTATATCTGCCCCAGGATTTGTGTGACTGCAAATGGTGAATGGAAAAAAAGTTTATGCTCTCCGTATTGAAACAGACCATGTTTGAAGCCTGTATTGCTGATAAGGTTGCAGAACTTGTAATTTGTATTTCCTACAGAGGAAACTACTTACAATTTATTTGTCTCATTATGTTGAAAGACTTGGCTAGGTATCTATAAATAGGTACATTCTGTGCAAAACAAATCAAGTATATGTACTGGTGATTTTGCATGATGTCTGCGACTGTGAGTATTTCTCACCTTTTCCTCTCCTGTTTTTGTTCTTAATTCTCTGTTTGCCACCTTCACGATCCCTTTATATAGCAGTTTTCTCTCTGCTGATATCCAGTTTGTACAAAGGTGACAGTCCTCTAATGCCACTTTTGGAATCTGCTATTGGTTTCCATAGCGACAAGGAATCTAAATATGTTCTTTCCAAGCAAAACCCCCCAGTTTGTCTTCTTTCCCAAAGACTAATAAAAGGTGGAGGAAGGGATAAGAAGAAATTTTGAAAAAAATGCAATTAAATGCATGTCCCGAGGTTAACTTTAGGCAGATTAGTGCAGTGTTCCAAATGTCTTTGTTGTTACCTTATTAAATATGTATAGAAACATTTTTTGGAATAATGTATTGTTTTCCTTCCATCTGAGACTTCATGTCTCAGTGAGCTGTTTTCGGGGTACCAAATTGGTTTTCTTTTTTTTGTATTGGGCCAAAAAAATGTAAAACACTTCAAAGACAAGGCTACATTAGTCTGAGGACACCCAGACTGGATGATTATCTGAAATCCCGGGTCAATGGTTGTCCAAGTAGATATACATACATTAGAAATGTTTTATGTTATATTAAACAGCTTCATGACCACATTCCATGATGGGTGTTAGGTCACTCATTGGTGTGCATTGTCTAATTCAGCCCATTCATTGTGAATGTGATGTAAATTGTGCTATGTCACAGCTGAATTGCTTTAGTGTGTTGGGTGCCATTAAAAATACACTACATTTCCAAAAGTATTGGGACAACCCTCCAAATCATTAAATTCAGGTGTTCCAATCACCTCCATGGCCACAGGTGTACAAAATCAAGCGCCTAGGCATGCAGACTGCTTCTACAAACATTTGTGAAAGAATAGGTCGCTCTCAGGAGCTCAGTGAATTCATGTGTGGTACCGTGATATGTTGCTACTAGAGATGAGCGAATTTCTCAAAAATTCGATTCGGCTGATTCGGCGAATTCCAGTGTGAAATTCGATTCGATGCGAATTTCTTCGCTACGAAGATGACTTATAAAAAGGGTTTCTAGGCTTCAGAGAGCCTTTAAATTAGTGCAGAACACTGTACCTTTAATTTAAATGCCCTTGGAGATGAGGAAAGAGAAGGAGAAGGAGAAGGAGAAGGATGAGAAGAAGGAGAAGAAGGAGGATGAGAAGAAGGAGAAGGAGAAGGATGAGAAGAAGGAGAAGGAGAAGGATGAGAAGAAGGAGAAGGAGAAGGATGAGAAGAAGGAGAAGGATGAGAAGAAGGAGAAGGATGAGGAGAAGGAGAAGGATGAGAAGAAGGAGAAGGATGAGAAGAAGGAGAAGGAGAAGGATGAGAAGAAGGAGAAGGATGAGAAGAAGGAGAAGGAGAAGGATGAGAAGATGGAGAAGGAGAAGGATGAGAAGAAGGAGAAGGAGAAGGATGAGAAGAAGGAGAAGGAGAAGGATGAGAAGATGGAGAAGGAGAAGGATGAGAAGAAGGAGAAGGAGAAGGATGAGAAGAAGGAGAAGGAGAAGGATGAGAAGAAGGAGAAGGAGAAGGATGAGAAGAAGGAGAAGGATGAGAAGAAGGAGAAGGAGAAGGATGAGAAGAAGGAGAAGGAGAAGGATGAGAAGAAGGAGAAGGAGAAGGATGAGAAGAAGGAGAAGGATGAGAAGAAGGAGAAGGAGAAGGATGAGAAGAAGGAGAAGGATGAGAAGAAGAAGGAGAAGGATGAGAAGAAGGATGAGAAGAAGGATGAGAAGAAGGATGAGAAGAAGGAGAAGGATGAGAAGAAGGACAGTTCTGTGACAGTTTCTGTCTATTTCTGACAGTTCTGGGACATTCACTCCATACAGCTGTTTCAACCGCTGTATGGAGGGAATGTCATGGAACTGTCAGAGTCCCAGAACTGTCATTAATAGTCTATTTCTGACAGTTCCATGACATTCCCTCCATACAGCGGTTGAAACAGCTGTATGGAGTGATTGTCCCAGAACTGTCAGAAATAGTCTATTTCTGACAGTTCTGGGACATTCACTCCATACAGCTGTTTCAACCGCTGTATGGAGGGAATGTCATGGAACTGTCAGAGTCCCAGAACTGTCATTAATAGTCTATTTCTGACAGTTCCATGACATTCCCTCCATACAGCGGTTGAAACAGCTGTATGGAGTGAATGTCCCAGAACTGTCAGAAATAGACTATTTATGACAGTTCTGGGACATTCACTCCATACAGCGGTTGAAACATTGTATCTATTTTTTTCCATAAATGACATTCTGCAGATACACTTAGAGGAGCGCTGCAGATACACTTTTTGCCGGCTTGGAATTATTCTTATTTTCATCCTACTTCTTCTTTTTCTTCTTATGAGGATGAGGATGAAGAAGAAGAAGTAGGATGAAAATAAGATTAATTCCAAGCCGGCAAAAAGTGTATCTGCAGCGCTCCTCTAAGTGTATTTGCAGAATGTCATTTATGGAAAAAAATAGATACAATGTTTCAACCGCTGTATGGAAGGACAGTCCCAGAACTGTCAGAAATAGTCTATTTCTGACAGTTCTGGGACATTCACTCCATACAGCTGTTTCAACCGCTGTATGGAGGGAATGTCATAGAACTGTCAGAAATAGACTATTAATGACAGTTCTGGGACTGTCCTTCCATACAGCGGTTGAAACATTGTATCTATTTGTTTCCATAAATGGATCCATTTATGGAAACAAATAGATACAATGTTTCAACCGCTGTATGGAAGGACAGTCCCAGAACTGTCATTAATAGTCTATTTCTGACAGTTCTATGACATTCCCTCCATACAGCGGTTGAAACAGCTGTATAGAGTGAATGTCCCAGAACTGTCAGAAATAGACTATTTCTGACAGTTCTGGGACTGTCCTTCCATACAGCGGTTGAAACATTGTATCTATTTTTTTCAATAAATGACATTCTGCAAATACACTTAGAGGAGCGCTGCAGATACACTTTTTGCCGGCTTGGAATTAATCTTATTTTCATCCTACTTCTTCTTCTTCATCCTCATCCTCATAAGAAGAAAAAGAAGAAGTAGGATGAAAATAAGAATAATTCCAAGCCGGCAAAAAGTGTATCTGCAGCGCTCCTCTAAGTGTATCTGCAGAATGTCATTTATGGAAAAAAATAGATACAATGTTTCAACCGCTGTATGGAGTGAATGTCCCAGAACTGTCAGAAATAGTCTATTTCTGACAGTTCTGGGACATTCACTCCATACAGCTGTTTCAACCGCTGTATGGAGGGAATGTCATAGAACTGTCAGAAATAGACTATTAATGACAGTTCTGGGACTGTCCTTCCATACAGCGGTTGAAACATTGTATGTATTTGTTTCCATAAATGGATCCATTTATGGAAACAAATACATACAATGTTTCAACCGCTGTATGGAAGGACAGTCCCAGAACTGTCATTAATAGTCTATTTCTGACAGTTCCATGACATTCCCTCCATACAGCGGTTGAAACAGCTGTATGGAGTGAATGTCCCAGAACTGTCAGAAATAGACTATTTCTGACAGTTCTGGGACAATCACTCCATACAGCTGTTTCAACCGCTGTATGGAGGGAATGTCATGGAACTGTCAGAAATAGACTATTAATGACAGTTCTGGGACTGTCCTTCCATACAGCGGTTGAAACATTGTATGTATTTGTTTCCATAAATGGATCCATTTATGGAAACAAATACATACAATGTTTCAACCGCTGTATGGAAGGACAGTCCCAGAACTGTCATAAATAGTCTATTTCTGACAGTTCTGGGACATTCACTCCATACAGCTGTTTCAACCGCTGTATGGAGGGAATGTCATAGAACTGTCAGAAATAGACTATTAATGACAGTTCTGGGACTGTCCTTCCATACAGCGGTTGAAACATTGTATCTATTTGTTTCCATAAATGGATCCATTTATGGAAACAAATAGATACAATGTTTCAACCGCTGTATGGAAGGACAGTCCCAGAACTGTCATTAATAGTCTATTTCTGACAGTTCTATGACATTCCCTCCATACAGCGGTTGAAACAGCTGTATAGAGTGAATGTCCCAGAACTGTCAGAAATAGACTATTTATGACAGTTCTGGGACTGTCCTTCCATACAGCGGTTGAAACATTGTATCTATTTTTTTCCATAAATGACATTCTGCAAATACACTTAGAGGAGCGCTGCAGATACACTTTTTGCCGGCTTGGAATTAATCTTATTTTCATCCTACTTCTTCTTCTTCATCCTCATCCTCATAAGAAGAAAAAGCAGAAGTAGGATGAAAATAAGAATAATTCCAAGCCGGCAAAAAGTGTATCTGCAGCGCTCCTCTAAGTGTATCTGCAGAATGTCATTTATGGAAAAAAATAGATACAATGTTTCAACCGCTGTATGGAGTGAATGTCCCAGAACTGTCATAAATAGTCTATTTCTGACAGTTCTGGGACATTCACTCCATACAGCTGTTTCAACCGCTGTATGGAGGGAATGTCATAGAACTGTCAGAAATAGACTATTAATGACAGTTCTGGGACTGTCCTTCCATACAGCGGTTGAAACATTGTATCTATTTGTTTCCATAAATGGATCCATTTATGGAAACAAATAGATACAATGTTTCAACCGCTGTATGGAAGGACAGTCCCAGAACTGTCATTAATAGTCTATTTCTGACAGTTCTATGACATTCCCTCCATACAGCGGTTGAAACAGCTGTATAGAGTGAATGTCCCAGAACTGTCAGAAATAGACTATTTCTGACAGTTCTGGGACTGTCCTTCCATACAGCGGTTGAAACATTGTATCTATTTTTTTCAATAAATGACATTCTGCAAATACACTTAGAGGAGCGCTGCAGATACACTTTTTGCCGGCTTGGAATTAATCTTATTTTCATCCTACTTCTTCTTCTTCATCCTCATCCTCATAAGAAGAAAAAGAAGAAGTAGGATGAAAATAAGAATAATTCCAAGCCGGCAAAAAGTGTATCTGCAGCGCTCCTCTAAGTGTATCTGCAGAATGTCATTTATGGAAAAAAATAGATACAATGTTTCAACCGCTGTATGGAGTGAATGTCCCAGAACTGTCAGAAATAGTCTATTTCTGACAGTTCTGGGACATTCACTCCATACAGCTGTTTCAACCGCTGTATGGAGGGAATGTCATAGAACTGTCAGAAATAGACTATTAATGACAGTTCTGGGACTGTCCTTCCATACAGCGGTTGAAACATTGTATCTATTTGTTTCCATAAATGGATCCATTTATGGAAACAAATAGATACAATGTTTCAACCGCTGTATGGAAGGACAGTCCCAGAACTGTCATTAATAGTCTATTTCTGACAGTTCTATGACATTCCCTCCATACAGCGGTTGAAACAGCTGTATGGAGTGAATGTCCCAGAACTGTCAGAAATAGACTATTTCTGACAGTTCTGGGACATTCCCTCCATACAGCGGTTTCCGGCAAAAAGTGTATGTGCAGAGTTCCTCTATTCTGCAGATACACTTAGAGGAGCTCTGCAGATACACTTAGAGGAGCTCTGCACATACACTTTTTGCCGGCTTGGAATTATTCTTATTTTCATCCTACTTCTTCTTCTTCTTCTTCTTCTTCTTCTTCATCCTCATCCTCATCCTCTTCTTCTTCTTCTGAGGATGAGGATGAGGATGAAGAAGAAGAAGAAGAAGAAGAAGTAGGATGAAAATAAGATTAATTCCAAGCCGGCAAAAAGTGTATGTGCAGAGCTCCTCTAAGTGTATCTGCAGAATAGAGGAACTCTGCACATACACTTTTTGCCGGCTTGCAATTATTCTTATTTTCATCCTACTTCTTCTTCTTCTTCTTCTTCTTCTTCATCCTCTTCTTCTTCTTCTGAGGATGAGGATAAAGAAGAAGAAGAAGAAGAAGAAGAAGTAGGATGAAAATAAGATTAATTCCAAACAGGCAAAAAGTGTATGTGCAGAGCTCCTCTAAGTGTATCTGCAGAATAGAGGAACTCTGCACATACACTTTTTGCCGGCTTGGAATTATTCTTATTTTCATCCTACTGCTTCTTCTTCTTCTTCATCCTCATCCTCATCCTCAGAAGAAGAGGATGAGGATGAGGATGAAGAAGAAGAAGAAGAAGAAGAAGTAGGATGAAAAGAAGAATAATTCCAAGCCGGCAAAAAGTGTATGTGCAGAGTTCC
Organism: Staurois parvus; assembly: GCF_062004578.1. Classification (NCBI taxonomy): domain Eukaryota; kingdom Metazoa; phylum Chordata; class Amphibia; order Anura; family Ranidae; genus Staurois; species Staurois parvus. The sequence goes on along the minus strand of NW_028318344.1, from coordinate 5,516,748 downwards.
TCTATTTCTGACAGTTCTCTCACAGCTTCTTCACATGAACAGTGGTTGAAACATCTGTATCCTAAATATAAACTAATAGATACAATGTTTCAACCGCTAAACATGTGTTCCTTCTGTCAGAGAACTGTCAGAAATAGCGGAGCTCACTGCAGGGACACTTTTGCCGGCTGATCGGGAAATGTTCGATTCGCGCACCCGAAGTAGGCAAAATTTCGGTTTCGCCGCGAATCGAATATTTCCTGAAATTCGACTCGAATTCCGGTTCGCCTGGTTCGATTCGCTCATCTCTAGTTGCTACCTGTGCAATAAGTCCATCTGTGAAAAATCCTTGCTACTAAGTATTCCATGGTCAACTGTTAGTGTATTATAACAAAGTGGAATCAACTGGGAACAACAGCAACTCAGTAATGAAGTGGTAGGCCACGTAAAATGACAGAGCGGGGTCAGCGCATGCTGAGTCGCATAGTGCACAGAAGTTGCCAACTGTCTGCAGAGTCAATAGCTAAAGGCATCCAAACTTTGTGTGGCCTTCAGATTAGCACAACAACAGTGCATAGAGAGCTTCATGGAATGGGTTTCCAAGGCCTTGCAGCTGCATCCAAGCCTTATATCACCAAGTGCATTGCAAGGCAGCAGATGCAGTGGTGTAAAGCACACCGCCACTGGACTCTAGAGCAGTTGAGACGTGTTCTCTGGGGAGACAAATCACGCTTCTCTGTCTGGCGATCCTTGTCTAGGTTTGATGCTTGCCAGCAGAGCGGTACTTGCATGACTGCATTGTGCCAAGTGTAAAGTTTGGTGGAGGGTGGATTATGGTGTGGGGTTGTTTGTCAGGGGATAGGCTTCATGGAAACAATTTGAGGATGGCCCTTTCCTGTTCCAACATGACTGCGCAACAGTACACAAAGCAAGGTCCATAAAGACATGGATGAGCGAGTTTGGGGTGGAGGAACTTGACTGGCCTACACAGAGTCTTGAACTCAACTCAAAAGAACATTTTTGGGATGAATTAGAGCGGAGACTGCGAGCCAGGCTTTCTTGTCCGACATCAGTGCCTGACCTCACAAATGCGCTTCTGGAAGAATGGTCAAATATTCCCATAGACACATTCCTAAACCTTGTGGACAGCCATCCCACAAGAGCTGAAGCTACTATAGCTGCAAAGGGTGGGCCAACTCAATATTGAACCCTACGGACTAAGACTGGGATGCAATTAAAGTTCATATGTGTATAAAGGCAAGTGTCCCAATACTTTTGGCAATATAGTGTAAGTGGCACCTCGGCACACCAATGCACGCAACATGCATTACCACAATGCAATAGTATGAACGGGTCCTAACGGCCTGTCTATCATCTACAGGGTTATTTAACAAATGAAGCAATACGCAAAGCACAGCAGCCCATATCATTATAATCTATCTATTGGTGATCTGCAGTGATAAACACTCCAGTGGCTAAACTTGAATTTGACCGAGATTGGGCAGGTTTGCATGTACCTAGATATTCATGAATCTAGCCAGACTCTCTGAGCACATCCATGTACTCACTATTTGATTTCAAGTCAGTGTTTGTAAAGCGGAAGAAATGTCCCATTGACAGATAAGAGAATTAAGGGAATTCCCTGGTTGATTGTGATTCACAATCATGTTGGTAACAAGCAATAAGTTTTAACTGCACTGCCTTCTATTTTGTTCATTATAGAGTACAGAATCACCATAATTCCCTAAAGTAAATCATATTCATTTCTTTAGGGGATTTCCATTATAGTAGTGAGCAAGAATTCCTAGCTATGGAAGCCCACATTCCAACTTTTGCTAATTCATTTCATGGTGGTTGTTGGGGATTTTTTTTTACATACGGTTTTAACATTTTGAAGAAAATAAACAAAAAACTGGTCAATATCCAATATGGCCAGACAACTGGTATAATTCAATTAATCTGGTTACAGTATAATGAAATCTTATTTGGCTGCTACTGTTTCTGATGAGTAGACAGGCTAAGCAGTGAACTGGCCAAATGATACTAAAATTTTCATTGGAATATAAGGAGAAAACTGCTCAGGCATGGAATCCACACTGCCAGATATATTACAGCCTTGACAGATTTGTAAATTCTTGGACCTTTGGAATCAGGTAATGAGCTAATAAAATAATAATGCTAATGGTATTATTATTTTATTATTAGAATTATAGGTGTATTATTTTATATGGTAATAAATATAACAATTTAGTTCTCTTGTGAGTTGATTAATCATTACACCATGAAAGCGGGGAGGAGGTAAAATAAACATAATTTACATATGAAAAATACTCTCCTTAATTGCCACTAATTACTATGTAAATTTTCTGATTGGTGCCCAGCAATATCACTCTGTGGTGTTTTACTAAGATTGTGGAATAATGTTTCTTAAGTAAGAATGTTGTTGATGATATTTATAGCTGAACCTTGGGCATTTGAAAAAAAAAAATTTAATGCAGTTATGTTCTCATTATTAATAATTATTCTATGTATATTTAAGTGTCAAACAATTACTTGAATATGTTTTGATATCAGCTTTAGGTACAGTATTTCCCTGTATAGCAGTAGTCAGACTGGGAGAGGGACAGGGCAGGTTTTCCTGCATCAACATGTGCTGATGGTAAAGGCAGCGCAAAGTAATGAGTTTGCTGCTTCTGTCTCTGCTTTAGCCCTGGTTCACACTGATGCAGTGCTGAATTCGCAGCATTTACTATGCAACTTGAATCGCACCCCGTTCATGGGAACCGCTGCGGGTGTGTATGTTAAGTTAACAACACCCCAAAAGTTGTCCACAAAACTCAGTGCAATGTGCAGAATTGGATCGCATAGGTGTGAATACCCATGCAATCCGATTCTGGTGCGGACCAAAAAAAGGGTCCAATCGCACCGCACACAAATCGCATGTGATTTGCACAAGAATGCAGTTCCTGTGCAAATCACATGCGATATACCGCACCGCATATATGTGAACCCAGGCTCACTGTCCAATCATCAAGCTGCAACTCTGAATTAATTGTTCTTGGACACTACACCAAGTTGTTATTTTAGTTGATTTGGATTATTCTTCACAGGATGAGCATTTCTCTCAACTGCTAGCACAATAGGAGGCCATTGCCTGTGGCATACTTTCCTTGTTTGATCAGGGTGGATTGATCCTTGGGGTATGCATGAAGACAAACTCTATATATATATATGCAAGCACAGAAAATATATGCTTATTGCCCATTCAGAGATTTGACATGATGGTACCATTTTTCCACATTGGAGGATAAGTTTGGCTATAAATGTTAACCAAGGAAACATTTTTCCATTACTGACAACATTGGATACAACTTTGAATGACTTGCAAGGACATGCAGTTGGAGTTTTTCATCAGTGTATCTCCTCATTCCCCAATTAGGGTTGGATGAGGGTTGGAAAAGTTTTGAAATATGGGCAGTTGCCCATGAATGCTGCCAGAGACACAGTTTGAAGTAAAGTTTATGAAAATACATAGATGAGGCTACATATAGTGCTCTAGTATATGTTCATGTACATTACAGTGTCAAAAAATTCAGAATGTTGTCCTCTCTCAGTAGACATTCACATATAAAGGCATTTATTTTAATGTACTATGGTAATTGGTAATAATGTTTATAATAATAAAACAGGAGTTCCAATGGGGTAGAGCTCCAGAGGTTGTTCTTTATCTCTCCTGAGTAAAAACAATAATTATAAAAAGTGAATTAGCCAGATTGACCAAACTGTTTGAATATCCAGGTGCACACTGCAATTGCCACTCATTCCTGTAGGATCTAAGGCTGGCCATAAACTACAATTTTCTGTCCAGTTTTTGCCCAGTTTCCTTTAGATTTTCCTTCAACTATGTAGTGCAAGGACCTGCCTAATTGGATACAATTGAAAGTGTTGTTTAGGTTTGACCTCATATTATATGGTGTTTGGTAAATCTAAAGCAAAATTCTGTAGAAAATTGTATAATGTATGGCCAGCTTTAGTTTGCCTGATGCAAGTTGGCGTCCTACCTTTCTTGAGAAAGCAATAGATTGATGGCACTGTAAAGCCTAATAATCCACATGTACATGTTCAGTGTTTGAAAAGATCTAGTTATCAATCACTTTTCAGTTTACCCAGGTGCCACTGAATTTTTGTTTACAGCAAGTGTCATCCTAACTGGGAATTTTGGTGTTCTGTCACTTTGCAGTGCCTTGTGTGTGACGCATGATGTCCCTTCCTCATGAAACATGTGTATCAAAGCACTGGCATTTAAGTGCTTGCGGATCAAAGTACTTGGCAGCGGATATAAGCATCCCGTTGCATTGCTCGAGCTGGTACAAACAGTGAGACATTGGCAACATACACTTAGCATCTTCCCCCGCAGAGATGGGTTGTTTTCTTGATGTGCCAATTAATGAGGGCTGGGAAAAGCTGCAGGGGGGGACTGGAGCTGGGCTTATGAAAATATAAATGGTATATGAGCCAAAAATGACCCTTGTTTAACCACTGTACCTTGCCACTTGCAAGGCCAACTAAATGTTTGTCTTTTTTGCTACTTTTCTGATCAGTTTGAACCTGTTACTGGTAAATTAATGCCATAAAATGGCACATGACCAAATGGGAAAAGATAACATTTGTTCAGTATTCCTAGTAGAAATGATTTAATGGAAAAGAGGAAAAGGTTGTGCTAGGCTTTTAATGGAAACTCCTTTTTTGTCTCTCACAAATCAACGACTAGAACATGTTTTTTACTCTTCTTCACCTATTTTATAGTATATTTCCAGTCAAATTTCAGACAACCTCGCTATATGTGTGTTCAAATTCACACAGCATACCTAAAAAAGAAAAAAAAAAGCATAAAAAAATACTTCTTACCTTTTTGCCTAACTACCTTTTTGGATGTGTTCTAGGAGAAGGTGTCATGGCAGACTGGAAGCAATTCTGAAAAATACTGTCAGAGTACATCTGTCCCAATAGAAGGGCTAAGGCTGGCCATACATTATTATTATTATTTTACAGGATTTATATAGCGCCGACAGTTTGCTCAGCGCTTTACATTATGGTGGGAGACAGTACACGAAACAGTACAGTAACAATATGATTCAATACACGAGGGGTTCGAGGGCCCTGCTCCTTGGAGCTTACAATCTAGGAGGGAGGGGATAGTGGTACAGCAGGAAATAACTGTGGGGGATGGAGTGGTAGGAAGAGTGGAGGAGTTCAGTAATTAGCTGAGGGTGGGGTAGGCTTCCCTGAAGAGATAGGTTTTCAGAGTGCGCCTAAAGGTGAGCAGAGTAGGTGATAGTCTGATGGATTGGGGTAGTCAGTTCCAGAGGATGGGGGAAGCCCTGGAGAAGTCCTGGAGCTGAGCATGGGATAAGGAGACCAGGGAACTAGAGAGTAGGAGGTCTTGTAAGGAGTGGAGAGTACGTTTTGGGTGGTATTTGGAGAAAAGATCGGTGATGTAGTTTGGGGCAGTATTATGAACAGCTTTATACATCAGTGTTAGCGTTTTAAATTTTATCCGTTGGGAAATCGGGAGTTAGTGGAGGGATTGGCAGAGGGGGGTGGGAGGGTGGATGAGTCTGGCCGTAGCATTCAAGATAGACTGAAGCAGGGATAGCCTGCGATGAGGTAGGCCAATGAGGAGGGAGTTAGAGTAGTCAAGGCGTGATATAATAAGGGAGTGAATGAGTTACTTAGTGGTTTCCGGGGTTAGGAACAGTCGTATTTTGGAGATGTTGTGGAGGTGAAGTCTACACGAGTTTGTCAGCGATTGGACCTGGGGCTGGAAGGACAGATTGGAGTCTAGGATGACATCTAGTACTCTGGCTTGAGGGGTGGGACTGATGATAGTGTTGTTGGTCTTGATGGAGAAGTCGGGCTGGGGGGAAAACTAGGAGCTCAGTTTTGGAAAGATTTAGTTTGAGGAAGTGGATTGACATCCAATCCGATATGTCGCTCAGTAGGCTTGTGATACAGGCGGAGACTGAAGGGGTGAGGTGAGGGGTAGAGAGATAGATTTGCGTGTCGACGGCATAGAAATGGTAATTGAAGCCGTGAGAATGTATCAATTGGCCAAGGGAGGAAGTGTAGATGGAGAAGGGGCCCAAGGACAGAACCTTGAGGGACCCCAACCAAGAGGGGGAGTGAAGAGGAGGTGGTAGCGTTATAGGTAACACTGAAGGAGCGCTGTGATAGATAGGAAGAGAGCCAGGAGAGAGCAGAGTCTCTGAGGCCAAGAGAGTTTAGTTTTTTGAGGAGGAGGGGGTGGTCAACCGTGTCGAAAGCCGCAGAGAGGTCGAGGAGTAGGAGCACTGAATAGTGGCCATTAGTTTTGGTGGTTAGCAGGTCGTTGGTGAGTTTGAGTAGAGCAGTTTTGGTGGAGTGTAGGGGGCAGAAGCCAGACTGTAGGGGATCAAGGAGGTTGTTGTCGGTGAGGTGGGAACTCAGGCGATTATAAACTAAGCGCTCTAGGAGTTTGGATGTAAATGGCAGCAGGGAGATGGGTCTTAGGTTGTTTAGGTCGGTGGGATCTAGGGAGGGTTTTCTTAAGTATGGGAGTGATGTGCGCGTGCTTTAGAGGGGAGGGGAATATGCCAGTAGAGAGGGAAAGATTAAAGATGTGAGTGAGGGAGCGTAGGATGGAGGAAGAGGGTGATCTTAGGAGTTGTGAGGGGACAGGGTCAAGGGGGCAGGTGGTGAGGTGGGCTTCTGAGAAGACCTTAGTGACCTGTTCAGTAGTAGCGAGGTCGAAGGAGTGGAGTGTAGAGAGGGTTTTAGTGTGAGGAATGCTAGGTGGGGTGGAAGTCTGAGCAGTGGCGAGGTCGAAGGAGTGTAGTGTCGAGGGGGTTTTAGTGTGAGGAATGCTAGGTGGAGTGGAAGTCTGAGCAGTGGCGATGTCCCCACGAATTGCGTCAATCTTGTTTTTAAAGTGGTTGGCAATCTCGTGAGCAGTAAGTGAGGTACTGGGTGGAGGTGGGGGCGGGGAGAGTAGGGAGTTAAAAGTAGAGAAGAGCCGGCGAGGACTGGAGGAGAAGGTATTAATGAGGGTAACAAAGTAGGCTTGCTTGGCAGCGTGAAGGGAGGAAGTGTAGGTTAGGAAGGCAGATTTATATCGGGTGATGTATCTGTGGATATTATACAATTTTCTTGAGATTTGTGGTTTAGATTTACCAAAAACCATATAATAGGAGGTCAAACCTAACAACATTTTCAATTGTATCCAAGTAGGCAGGATCTTGCACTACATAGTTGAATGTAAATCTAAAGGAAATTGAGCAGAAAATGGACAGAAAACTGTATAGTGTATGGCCAGTCTTAGGATGGGTTCTGCTTATTAACACAGAATGGAGAAGCCCAGCTTCTAAATCTTTAACCCTTTTGTTAGGGCAGTGTTTAAATCCTGTTTACAACAGGGAGATCTGCAAGCACTGTAAAAAAAAGGGTTAATTGTGGCAAACACAGCTCCCAGCCTCCTCATATACAAAGAGAATTTTTTTAGTTACCCTATGTGAATGAGAACATGCAAAAATATAAAGTAGATGTTATCCCAATTTATAAAAAGGAAATATACTTTACATGATCGTACTGGCGTCCATTTGAATTGAAACATGTAAAAAAGATCAGCTTGATGTACACAATCTTGATGAATGTTAGGCCTCTTTCACACAAACTGTTTGATCAGGTCCACCTGTCAGTTTTTCTGGCGGAACCGATCGGACCCTCCATTCTCCTCTATGGACAGTCGGATGTAAACGGACGTGTGTCCGTTTACACCCTGCTACCTCCAATCTGGCAAAAACAAATGGAATGGGATCCATTTCCCTCCGTCTGGTTACAGGTGAAACTCAAAAAATTTGAATATTGTGCAAAAGTTCATTTATTTCAATAATGCAACTTAAAAGGTGAAATGAATATATGAGATAGACTCATTACATGCAAAGCAAGATAGTTCAAGCCGTGATTTGTCATAATTGTGATGATTATGGCTTACAGCTCATGAAAACCCCAAATCCACAATCTCAGAAAATTAGAATATTACATGCAATCAATAAAACAAGCATTGTACATAGAACAATATCGGACCTCTGAAAAGTATAAGCATGCATATGTACTCAGTACTTGGTTTGGGCCCCTTTTGCAGCAATTACTGCCTCAATGCGGCGTGGCATGGTACTTATCAGCCTGTGGCACTGCTGAGGTGTTATGGAAGACCAGGATGCTTCAATAGCAGCCTTCAGCTCTTCTGCATTGTTCGATCTCATGTCTCTCATCTTTCTCTTGGCAATGCCCCATAGATTCTCTATGGGGTTCAGGTCAGGCGAGTTTGCTGGCCAATCAAGCACAGTAATCCCACGGTCATTGAACCAGGTTTTGGTGCTTTTGGCAGTGTGGGCAGGTGCCAAGTCCTGCTGGAAAAGGAAGTCAGCATCCCCATAAAGCTCGTCTGCGGAAGGAAGCATGAAGTGCGCCAAAATCTCCTGGTAGACGGCTGCGTTGACCCTGGACTTAATGAAGCACAGTGGACCAACAGCAGCAGATGGCATGGCTCCCCAAATCAACACAGACTGTGGAAACTTTACACTGGACTTCAAGCATCTTGCAGTGTGTGCCTCTCCATTCTTCATCCATACTCTGGGTCCTTGGTTTCCAAATGAGATGCAAAAGTTGCTCTCCTCAGAAAAGAGGACTTTGGACCACTGAGCAACAGACCAGGTCTGTTTTTCTTTAGCCCAGGTAAGACGCTTCCAGGAGATTTTGGAGCACTTCATGCTTCCTTCCGCAGACGAGCAGACGCTAATCACGAGTAGTTCAGCTAGGCTTCATGGGTGGCAGAAAAGCCTACATATACAGTGAGGAACAGAAGTATTTGAATACCCTGCGATTTTGCAAGTTTTCCCACTTAGAAATCATGGAGGGGTCTGAAATTCACATTGTAGGTGCATTCCCACTCTGAGAGATAGAATTTAAAAAAAAATTCAGGAAATCACATTGTATTCAAATACATCTGTTCCTCACTGTATGTATTTCCATTACACAATACTTTACAAACTGCACAGTGGGCTTTAAAGTAGTTGTAAATCCTTACATATACCCAGTGAAGTGGCTGACCTCATGTAACACACAGAGAATAAAGAAATTCTCCTTCTTACGTTGTACCTGTCTATCTGCAGCCATCTTTTCTCTACAACCATTCAAAGTCCAGAATTTATACAGCTTGCCTGAGCTGTTAGAAAAAAAGAGGCAGTGATCTGAAATTACACTCTGCAGAGCTCAGTGAGGAGATCTCTGAGAGTTGATTGGAGGGAAGGGACACATGCTCCCTCACACAGCTCACAGGAACAGAGCTGAGGCTGTCAATGTGCTGGATGTCGATCCCCTGTCACCAGTTTTCTTTTCATTCCTCTGCTTTTATTGATTCTTGCTGATAGCAGAGGAACGAAGAAGCAGGTACTTAGTGCTCTTAAATGAGACAAATACACCATATAGAGGGACATGCTTTGTTCATATTTCATGTTTGAGGTTTACAACTTTAAACTACTGGGGACCTTTGTCTGCATGGATCAGTTTATGTAAAAGGTGAACTAGGCCTTTAAATTTGTTTGCTTGCAAATTTGTATGCAAATTAAAGCTACAAGCTTTGGAATAGTAGTGAAAACACAACACATTAATGTGTCAAAACTGCTTCATGTGACATTTTAAAATTAATAATTGAATAATTAAAGTATTTTTAGCTTTGGGGTAAAGATTTAGAACTTTTGCTTAGACCTGTCATACAAATTATATTTCTGACAGCATGATTACAAGCCAGAACCAGCACAAGCTCAGCATGGTCATTTAAACTTTCTTGCCTTTTATAAAGTTGTTGGCTAGGAGAAAGTGATAATCTATATTCTATGGAGATCATCCTGAATTTAATATAACCAATCATATGTATATGGATATAACATTTGTAGGCCAAACAAATGCTGCAAATTGTCTTTATTGACACAGCTGCACATTGTCACAATTGTACTTACTGTACAGTGCGATAGTGTACTCTACAGTAGTACAGTGCTCAATCAGAGCCCAGAATGCCCAGAAGCAAGAGGAAAAGCAGTGGTGATGTGGAGGGGACTGATAGGAAGTGCAAAGTAATAACCATGGAAACAAAAGTGAAAATAATTGAGAAATTGGACCGAGGCAAAAAAGATGGTAGATGTCGCTCGTTTCTATAACATGAATCGTTCAACCATTGGCACAATTCTAACAAGGACAAGATCATGGAACATGTGAAGTCTGCTGTGCCTATGAAGTCAACAATAACATCCAAAAAGCATGGTAAAGTGATAGAGGAGATGGAGAAGTGCAAAGTAATAACCATGGAAACAAAAGTGAAAATAATTGAGAAATTGGACCGAGGCGAAAAGATGGTAGATCAAAAAAAACAAAAGATAAGTGAGCGCTTATGTGAATATATGATGAACAGCAGCTGTACACCAAAAAAGGCACCGTATCAGACCTTCAATAACATAAATGTGAAAGAGGAGGTGCAGCGCTATATAACTAGACACAATAATAAATAAACCACTAATGGTACACAATAGTGATAAACAGTGACTGAAATTAATAACGCCACTAAATGGTGGCCGTAAAGTGAGGAGAGTGAAACAGTCCAATGAAGGAGTGCTCTTGAGATCCGGGATGATCTTCAAACGTCCTATATGAAGGACCAACAGGTGATAAAATATGAAGACTGCACACTCACCAGATACGCAATCTTTATGCGCATTTGTGTAAAATATCACCGGACCTCCTGTATCCTCATCCTGGTCTGGTCAGATCTGGTCAGCATATCCCTCAAGGCCTGGTATCCAAATAGATGTAGCTTTTCCGTAGATTTGGCCGTTTTTCACCAATGCTCAAATAAATAGAAAGGGCCACATAGTGTAATATCCTCAGGTATCTTTATTAGAGGTACAGGATAGCAGGAAAACTGACATGCAAAAGTATACTGACCAAATGAAAATCAAAGATGGCCGCCGGGGCCCCTCGTGGCGCCGGCGGTGAGGCGTCCGACCTGCTGTAGCTTTCCCTGTACCTGAAAAGATGGTAGATGTCACTCGTTCCTATAACATGAATCGTTCAACCATTGGCACAATTCTAACAAGAACAAGGACAAGATTATGGAACATGTGAAGTCTGCTGTGCCTATGAAGTCAACAATAATATCCGAAAAGCGTGGTAAGGTGATAGAGGAGATGGAGAAACGTCTCAGTGTGTGGATGCAGGATCAGCATCAGCATAGAGCATTAGGCAGCTTAATGCTTATTCAAGAAAAAGCTAAAAGCTTGTTTAAAGACTTGAAGAAAAAACAGGGTGAACAGTGTGCATATTTTACTGCCAGCCATGGATGGTTTAACAGATTCAAGGCTAGAGCCAACCTTCACAACGTAAAAGTAAGTGGTGAGGCTGTGAGTGCAGATACCATAGCTGCCCAAGAATTTCCAGCAAGACTTAGAGAAATTATTGATGAAGGTGCTTATTTACCCCAACAGATGTTTATTGTCGATCAGACAGGACTGTACTGGATGAGGATGCCAGAACGAAGTTACATCAGTAAAGAGGTAAAGATGATGCCAGGCTTCAAAGCAGCAAAGGACAGACTTACTCTGTTGTTTGGTGGCAAAGCATCCGGTGATATGAACCTAAAGCCTATCTTAGTTTACCATTCAGAGAACCCAAGAGCCCTCAAAAACATAGCCAAGGGCTCTCTACCTGTTGTGTGGAAGAGTAACTCAAAAGTATGGGTTACATAGGCCATTTTCCAGGACTGGTTTTTCCACCACTTTATCCCAGAGATAGAGAAATATTGTTTGGAGAAAGATATCCCATTCAACATTCTTTTGCTGTTTGAAAATGCACCAGGTCACCCCCAATTCATGGATGACTTTCATCCCAACATCATAGTAGTGCATCTGCCACTGAACACTACGACGCTCATCCAACCTATGGACCAATGAGCTATTGCGATTTTCAAGAAATATTATTTACGTCACACTTTTTGTCAGGCAGTGAAGGCTATTGATGAAACAGGAACAACCATGCGACAATTTTGGAAGGACTATAACATCAACAAGGCCATAAAAAACATCAGCTTTGCTTGGTGTGAGGTTTCGGTTGTCACCATGAATGGGGTTTGGAAGAATCTTTGCCTGCAGTTTGTCCATGAAGTTCATGAATTTGAGAAGATGGGTAAGGAGTACAAAAAGGTATTCAACAGCTTAGTGACCCTTAGTACAAAGCTGGAGCTAGATCTGCAAGAGGACAGCTTCATTGAACTCCTTGCTGTGCAACGTGAGGAGCTTACTAATAATGGAATAATGGATAATGAGGACCTGATGGAATTAGAGGCCCAGCGAAAAGACGAAGAGAGACATGAGGAAGATGTAACTGAAGAACCAAACACAGATTAACAACACAGGAAATGGCAAAGGGATTTTCTGTACTTGAAGAGGCACTGTTAGTTTTTGAGGCACAGGATCTCAACGTAGCATGATACACAAAGGTTGCAGCAGCCGTTCAGAATGCCATCCAGTGCTACAGAATCATCTATGATGAGAAAAAAAGAGCTGCTACTCAGACACCACTGGATCATTTTTTCCAAGGGGCAGATAGAATTGAATCCATCAAAAAACCTATGACATCAACATCAGCTGTGAGTGAAATTCCATCTTGCCCTCCATCTCCTATTGCTGATGATCCTTCAGCTCCAACAACATCAGGTGTAGGCCAAATTCCATCTTGCCCTCCATCTCCTATTACCGATGATCCTTCAGCTCCGTCAACATCAAGTGTGGGCCAAATATCATCTTGCCCTCCATTTCCTATTGCTGATGATCCTTCAGATCCGTCAACATCAGGTGTGGGCCAAATTCCATCTTACCCTTCATCTCCTATTGCTGATGATCCTTCAGCTCCATCAACATCAGGTGTGGGCCAAATTTCATCTTGCCCTCCATCTCCAATTGCTGATGATCCTTCATCTTCAACAACATCAGGTGTGGACCAAATTCCATCTTTCCCTCCAACTCTTGTTGCTGATGATCCTTCACCTCTGTCAACATCAGGTGTGGGCCAAATTCTATCTTGCCCTCCATCTCCTATTGCTGATGATCCTTCAGCTCCACCATCTCCCACCTACCCTCCATCCTCCAGTTAGTAACTCTCTTCCACTATATGCCAGTTGAAGTACTGTACTGTACCACAATTTTAAGGTAACTGTTAAAGTAAAAAATATTTTATTTACAGTTGTACTGTACCACCATTTTAACTGCTTCCCCATCGCCCTATAGCAGATATACTGCTACAGGGCGACAGGGGTGTGCAAAATCATGTATATATGTGATTTTGCATCTCCGGGTAGGGGGCACGCATGAGTCGAGCGCGTATCCTACCCGCGCTGCCATTTGTGGCTGTCAATCACCGGGTCCCGGCCAGTGATTACCCACCGGCGCTTGGTGATTATCAAGGATCTCTAATGGGGAGGAGGGCTGCTTTGTTTACTAACAGTCCTCCTCTCTGTCGGCTCAGGTACACTACTTTGGACGGCTGTGCACAGCACAACCATCCAGAGCAGTGTGCTTACAGTGAAGCACCAACACACTACCCCCTAGTAAAACACTCCTAGCACACAGTTAACCCTTTGATCACCTCTCATATAAACCCCTTCCTGCCCAGTGCCATTAGTACAGTGTCAGTGCTTTTTTTTTTAGCACTGATTGCTGTATTGGTGTGACTGGGGTTGTCAGTGACACCAAATCAGTTCCCCCCAGTTTCAGAATGCCTGCTGCAGTCCCGCTATAAGTCGCTGATCGTCACCAATATTAGTGAAAAAGAAATAATTCCAGTATCTATATCATTTGTAAACGCTATAACTTTCACGTAAACCAATTAATTTACACGTATTGGGATTTTTTTTAGCAAAGACATGTAGCAGAATACATTTTGGCCTAAATTTATGACAAAATTAGATTTTTAAAAATTTTTTACTGGATATGTTTAATAGCAAAAAGTCAAAAATATTGTTTTTTTCTCAAAATTGTCAGTCTTTTTTTATAGTGCAAAAATAAAAACCGCATAGGTGATCAAATACCACTAAAATAAAGTTTAATTTGTGGGGAAAAAGGATGTAAATTTAATTTGGGTGCAGCATTGCATGACCGTGCAATTGTCAGTTAAAGTAACGCAGCGCCGTAACGCAAAAAATGGCCTAGTCAGGAAGGGGGGTAAATCCTCAGGAGGGTAAGTGGTTACGGTAACTGTAAAAATAAAAATAGTTTATTTACAGTATTTTTGTGTGTGTGTTTTTTTTTTAATGTTTTACATTGTATATTTGTGTCAAAAGTGTATAACTCACTTTGTCGGACTTACGAACAAATCCAATTTAAGAACATTCTCCTGGAAAGGATCTCAATCGTAAGTCAAGGACTTTTTGTATTGCAATTGTACCTTCTCCCTTTATATTGTTGCCGCTATATAAATCTAGTTAATAATGATAGTAATAATAAAGCAGGGTATTGTAAAAGAAAGCCTGACAATTTTGAAAAATAAAAACAATATTTTTAACTATTTTCTATGCAGAGCAATACAAAGCAGCATGCTGGTGCTGACGGGAGAGATCTGTATTGTTTACATACAGATCTCTACCCTGTCAGTGTTCCTCAGTGATCGCTGGGTGCCAGCAGGGAATCTATTTCTGAGACCTGGTGATGGACAGCTGTAGCCGCCAATGGTGTGCGCCCCCTACCCAGAAATGCAAAATTATATATATATATACGTGATTTTGCGCAGCCCTGCTGCACTGTAGCGGTAGTTCTGCTATAGAGCAGTCGGGAAGCGGTTAAAGGATTTTTGTATTTTTATAGTTATCCTTAAAGTTGCCTGAAAAGATTCACCCCCCATCGTATGGCCCTTTTTTACAATTTTTTTGCTTTGTTGCATATTCCTCACGACAGTGCCCAGCTTCTTGTGCCTTTTTTTGATAGTAGATTGCCTTTAGCTCTAGCCCAGAATTTATTCATTGTAATATGGGCCATCATAGATATTAATAGCATTTGCCACTAAATTGGGGATTGCCAAATTTCAAACCGGATTCGCCAAAACCTTGGTGAATCTAACCCGGGTATATTTGCTCAACTCTATTGGTAACAACTGGAAGAAAAACTGACAGTAATTAGAAAAGGTTATATTGTCAACACAACAGAAGGTGAGGGGTGGGGACACCCGTTCTGGTGATAACTAGAAAGAGTCAGAGGGGATTTCCTCTTTTCACAGAGATCATTTCTCACTTCTTGTTTTATTCTTCTGTAACCTAGAGTCAAGGGAATTCTCGTTATTAAGTAACAGGTAGCAAAAAAGAAAACCGATAGGAGGTTTGAACATTTCTTATTGTATTAAAAAAAAAAGTAAAGAAAAGAAAGAAAAAAAAAGATTTCAGCTAGAGCTGATCCGTAACAGAAGCTGTAATTTCATACTGTATGTGGTGATGTAATCTGTGGTGACATCACTTAATTTTAATACCATCATTACACAAAGCATGGTGATGTCATCACACCCTAGGAAGCTGCAACTCATTATTGCTTTATGGTCCTGAAAGCCTTGTTATGTCTCTGTAAAATGGTATTTCAATATCTTCTCCTAATTATTTTTTTGCTGTCTTAACTCTTCTGAAGAATTTATTTTATTTTTCTTTTCAGTTTGCAGCTTTGTAGTTCATAAAAGATGCCATGAATTTGTCACCTTTGAATGCCCTGGTGCCGGTAAAGGACCACAAGCAGATGTGAGTATTGTGTGAATTCACTGACGCTATCCCCTTTACTGTAAATGCAAGCCTTCTTCTAAAGAATATGTCTATATATTATTATGCATGCAATTATAATCTGATGTGAGCATGACTGATAAAAGCTATGGTAAAATGATAATCATCTGATATTAACTAGTCACTTAAAAGTAAAACCAGGTTTATTTTTGGAATACTGAATATGCATTAACAATTTGTGTGCCAAAGAGGTCAGTAAGGCACTCAAAACCATCTGGTGCACAGGAATACATTAAAGCGATAGTAAACCTAAAAATAGAAAAAGAAGATTTTCCCCTGAAAGGTAATGTCATAATGTGCTAGTATGTATCGCATACTAGCGTATTTTAAAAGACTTACCTTATAATGAAGCCTTCCAGCGGTGCACTGTCACCACTGCAGAGGCTTCCACCTTCACCTGGTCTTCCTTATGGGTTCCCGGGTTGCGGTCACTTGAATGGCTGAAGACGCGATGGTGTCACAGCTGCGCATGTGCACGGGAGCTACGGTCACAGCACACAGCTCTTAAGGAACTGCACAGGTATGTTGTTCCTTCAGAGCGAATGCGCCGGTGATGTCACTGGCTGCCAATCACTAGAATATCTCTTAAACGGTGCACGATTAGGAGTTATTCATTTTACAGGTATGTTTTATTATAAGCTAACCTGTAGGTAAAAGTATAAAGAATGACTTTGCTACCATTTTAATAGAAATGCAGACAAACAGAAAATAGCCATTCCAGATAAAAAATTCAACTATATAAATAAAGCATGGCCTATTGTGTGAGTCTATGAATGAGAGCAAGAAAAATCAAAACCAGCATTCTAAAATAGAATGAAATAAACTACTAACCTTTGTCACAATGTCTGAGTCATAAACCTGAAAAAAATATTCAAGATAATATGCTGCGCCTTTAAAACACTTCACAGTAACAAACTTGCTCTGGAGCTTAGCACACTCTTTGGAATGGTCTGCTTTACCCTATTATGTTAGCCTCCATCTTGAAGTTTTTACAGATTATCAGAAAATAAAAAAATATATAATTCACCAATGCGTCACAGACTTTAATACATGGTTGACAATAGCTTAACACTAAACCTGGGGTTCAAGCCTGGGTTCATTACAAATACACTGTGTTAACAGTAGGTCAGGTATGGTTTTGGTTGCACTGGGATGTGTTGGGCAGCCTTTTTGTTTTTAATCAGACAGCCTTAATGTAACACACGTTAACACTAGGGATGAGCTAACTTGACTGAGTTTGGTTCAAGTTGGGTTTGGAAAAGCCAATGTAAATTCCATAAACCTTGAACTTCTCGCCGGACACCACTAAAGTCTAAAGGAGCTGAATATTGGGGTTTTTTGGCAATTTTCAAGGCTAATGTGAAAACTATTGTTGAAAAAGAGCATGGAAAGCTGGGCACTGTCATGGGGGACATGAACCAATGCAAAAAAGATTTTTACAATACAGGTTAGTGGGGAGAGGGTCTTTTCAGGTGGGCAACATTGAATTGTCAGGGTCCGGGTCTGAACCTGAAACCTCTGTTGTGTCTGGAAATGTCTCTTCTTGCTGAGCTACCTGATGTGGTGGACTGCAATCTGTTGGATTCATTGGACAATCCTGCCTTGTAACTTGCTTAACTCCTTGTTCCTTCAATGAAATTCCTACTAAAGCCATGTCTTTGCACTTCCTATTTGGCAGATTATTGTGTTCTCTCCAGCCAATATCTCACTCTTGTCACTTCTTCTGCCATCTGTGTTTTTGCTGCCACTCATTACTGACCTTTGGCTTGTTCCTTGCTGACTACACTTCTGCTTAATCCCAACCTGTGACCATGTGTTAACTACCTTTGGTTTGTTTACTGACTACACTTTTGCTTGACCCCTTCCTGCTATATCTGCTACTAGACCCCGGCATGCTCAGCTCCTGGTGAGGTGTTCCAGAGAACCGCTGCCTGTTACTAACAAGCAGCAAAAGCCCATCTCCACCATCAGGAACTTTGGTGAACACCAGTTTGTGCTGCTGACCTTGGGTAAGCCCATGTCATCCACCAGGTTGACCTGCTGCTGCATGTATTCAGCTGGTTGGTGGGAGCCTCTCTACTGCTATAGCTACTGGCCTCTGAACCTGACCCCTGACTGTGACAGAATACACAAATCCTTAAAATGCTTGAGGAATGCCTTAAAGTGCTTATAAAGCCTAAACATTTTTTACCTTAATGTATTCCTTTCATTAAGGTAAAAGTTTTTTAGGTATCAATACCCCTCCTCCTCCCTCCCCCCTTTTACTTTCCTGAGCCCTGATTTGATCCAGAGCTGTGCCAGTCTTCAGGTGTTCTCTTCTCTTACTTCCTTTGATGAGGCAGTGGGATCCATTAGTTCCTGCTGGTGTCAATCAAAGCCAGTAGAAAGCTGGGGAGGAGCCAGGGGTGCGAGCAGGCGACACAAGAAGAGATGTTTAGGGGCCACTCTGTGCACAGAACAGATAAGTATAAACCTGTTTGTTATTTAAAAAATACATTTGCAACCACTTTAAAGCAGCATTTGGTGTTACAGAAAAGTAAATGTTGTCCTTTAAAAGTGACAATACATATTTGGTCAATGACTTTACCTGGGGTTGTTGGTGCTGTGTTTACATTACAACAGTGCCAGGGATCTGTCATTTAGTGACAACAGTGTGGTGAGTAAGCATTGTCAGGTCTTCATGATTGATGATGGATTTATTGGATCATTGGACCTCGTGATTGATAAGGATTTACATTATACTGGATGACGTGATTGATTTGAACAACATGAATAATAAAAATAGATCTTGCATAAGGTGCTATACCAGTGTTTTTCTATACTTGAAAATGGCATGACAAGGGGAACCACATGGAAGGCGACAACTCTATATTGCTATATATATAGGGTTCAGCTTTTCTAAGACTTTTCTAATTTTAAGCTTTAAAATGCATTAGCCCCATGCTGTGATTCTGAAATCACATTGGAGTATACAACACCATCAATTTCATTTGTTACTATAATTATTGCTGCATGTGTTCCACTGAAACATTTAAAACAAAGCTTTGGGGATGAGGTTAACAGCAGTAGCATGCACAGGATCTTTTGGGGGGAGGTCCTGCCTTGTTTGTTAAACCTAAACTTAAGAAAATTATTTAAAACACCAGTCCATACATTTGTGTATAAAAAACAAGTTGAATAATATTTTAAATTCAATTAACACAAGTAGCTGAATCTGGTTAATATTATTACCCTGAAATTCTCAACATAGAAGCATTTGGATTGGGAAAGGAGGGTCAGAACTCTCAGCCTGTCAAAGCTATATTTCTTTGCACAGTGATTGTCAGCCTAACATTAAATGCACTTTCATAAAAAAAAGTAGAGGAATGCCAATTTCAATTCATACCTCCCAATTGCCTGAGATGAGAAACAGGCATGCCTAAATGTTGCATGGTTAAAATTGATTGTAGCTTAATGGGTGTAGATTTAGATAAATGGACATGGTTTACTAGATGTCTGTTAAAAGATAGTGTGAGAACACAGGTTTTGATCAGAAAAGTGTTAAATCAATTTTCCATTAACACAATACCTGAATAGCCCAAGCCTACATTCAACTTGCTTTTGAAAGAGAATTTTGTAGACTGCTTATATGTTTCATGTGCTTAATTGCACTGTATAACTGGTTAACAATTTATACATTATTATGAAGGTGTCCATTTTTTCAAGATTCAAAAGCATTAGAATGCCAAACCAAGAAAGAACTATGCTTCACAGTGTGGCAGAGCGAGGCCCTGCCACTGTAAAAATGGTTTTAGAAAGGACACAGGGTTCGCAGGTATGCAGAGTACAGGATTCTGGAGTATTGGTTATGAATGGATAACACAGTTTTTGCAGCTTTCCCCAGATCCCCTCTATATTTTGGAGATTAAATGTTTTGTGAGGGAAGAAATCTTCAAATCCATTGTCCAGGTCCCACTTAAGACCTGCAGAGTGCGTGGCCAGTTTTGAACAGCCCTTTTAATGATAGATGTGGGTATAGCTCAGGGCTCTGATTAGGTAACAGGTGTGCTCCTACCAAGAGGCAGCACTCCATGCTGGAGGAGAGATTCCCTGTCCATCAGGCTGAGAGGATTGAGGAGGCTCAGCGAGTCTGGGAGACTGGGAGAGCCAGGACAACTAGGTGAATCCCTCTGAGGAAGTGTTATTTACACAAAACGCGTTAGGGAGGTGCCCCTGACCTGTGTACTCATACCACAAGGCTATCCTGACTGACACCCTGGTGGCCAGATCTTATTCTGGATGTAAGTTTATCCATTATCTGTACATGCTGTAAGTTTTGCTTATTAAAGATATACTACACTGTTAGAAGCTTCTCTGGGTCTCATCTATTGCATGGGAGCCCGCTTTTGAAGGTTCCTGCTGGTTTGGAGTGATGTGTGATTACCCCCTCCCCTGCTGATGATTTTTCTGGTGGATGACTTATGAATATACCTGGATTGATGACATCTGGTGGCCAACCTGCAGATGACATCCTCCTAATATCACAAGTCCAGAGCACCAGGAGCGGGTCTTAATTGCTCCATGCGCATTTTATGCGCTATCTGGTTAGTGCATTATTTGTACAATTACGAGATCACAAGAGTCACGATTATCTCTGACCATGCATTACTTGGACAATTGCACCTATCACTTTATCTCACCATGCAATATGGACTGAGTTTTTTTACTTATGTTATTGTGCAATTCATGTTCTGATTTTCCATTTGTTCTTATTAGCTTTATTAGCGCTGCATATCTTGTTTTACATCTCCTCCCATTCCTGTGTCTTCAGTTATTCCAAAAATATTTAAAATATAGACTTTAGGTATGTGTTTGGTAGGGATTGGCTAGCTTCAAAACAGTGCACAAGCACTTGAATAGGTAGAAAAACAATAGAGCTCTGCGGAGTGAGCCCTAAGTTTTACTGTATCTGCTGCCAAAAGCACCATTGTGGTCTACTGCCCCTGCCTGCAACTTAACGTGGTAAAAGTAGGAGCAGTTGACTGACACATACTTGAGGAACACATAGTTATGCACCTAAAGCTTGGTGGAAGCAGCACCTCCATGAGACAGAAGATGGCATGCAGTCTCCCTCAAGGGCACATAGCAGCCACTTTGCTGCATTTCTTGATGGTTGCTGGATCCCCCACACAGGAGGCATATCTGCAGGGGGAAAACTTATGGCCATAGGATGGTCACCCCTCCACCCTTTAGTTTGACACTTATTATCGACTCAAGTAAAATGCCTATTTGTGCCGTAAAGTTATGTGTACCAAAGTACCACTTAAAGAGACAGTCAGGCCTAAAGAGAAAGGCAGAGGTTCTGCACACTGGGGTAGAATTGTTTTCTTTTTAAACATCATTTTGTCTTTAAAGATTTAAGTTTATAATTAATATCTTTTTAATTGTTTTAATTTTATTTTAATTTTTTCCTTGTAAGACCATCCCTGCCCTGCTAAAAAATAAGCACATCTTAAACATCACTTTTAAACAGAAATTAAACAATGGGTTCATAGAAAGATAAGGCCACCAAATCAGACACTGGTCTTGCAGAGGTGATGATGCAAACCAGAAATCCTCTTGACACATGGTTTTCTTTCCTATCCTGTAGGCGATGTCTATACCTCCCAGTTATAGAAAAAAGCTTGCTTTAGAAATTAAGGAGGGGGACATTGCTAACAGAACCACAGGTAGCAGCAGATCTGCTTTACTGCTGATCTGTTACACAAAAAAAAGCTATTAAAGGGAGGGTCATAAGTTCTTTAACCACTCGCCTACCAGGCACGTATACCCCCTTCCTGCCTAGGCCAATTTTCAGCTTTCAGCACTAACACTTTGAATGACAATTGCGTGGTCATGCAACACTGTATCTATATGAAATTTTTATAATTTTTTTGAGACAGATAGAGCTTTTTTTTGGTGGTATTTAGTCACCTCTAGGTTTTTTATTTTTTGCTAAACAAACCAAAAACCACTGAAAATTTGGAAAAAAAATTTTTTCTCTTAGTTTTTGTTATAAAATTTTGTAAATAAGTGATTTTTTTCCTTCACTGATGTGTGCTAATTAGGCTGCAGTGATGGGCACTGATAGGCTGCACTGATGAACACTGATAGGTGGCACTGATGAGAAGGCACTGGTAGGTGGCACTGATGGGCATTGATAGGCATCACTGATGGGCACTGAAAGGCAACACTCATATATGGCAATAATAGACGGCACTGACTGGCACTGATAGGTGGCACTGTTAGATGACACTGACTGGCATTGTTGGGTGGCACTGACTGGCACTGTTAGGCGGCACTGACGGGTACTTATAGGCAGCACTGACTGGCACTGATTGGCAGCACTGATGGGTAGCACTGACTGGCATGATAGGTGGCACTGACTGGCACTGGTACGTAACACTGAAAGGCAGCTCAGATGGGTACTGATATGTGGCATTGATGTGCACTGGTAGGCACTGATAGTTGGCATTGATGTGGCACTGATGGGCACTGGCAGGTGGCATTGATAGGCACTGACAGCTGGCACTGATGGACACTGACAAGTGGAACTGCTGGGGCTACGCAGATCATCAGGACACACTGATCATCAGTGCCCTGATGATCAATGTAGATGTCCCCTCTGAGTAAAGCCGATTACAGGCTCTCCTCTCGAGCTGTCAGCTTGACAACTCATGAGGAGAGAAATGCCGATAACGGGCATTTCCGTATTTACATGTGATCAGCTGTGATTGGACACAGCTGATCACATGACTGAGCCGACATCTTCGGTTCTTTCCGTTGATCGGAGATCCGCTGTGTCCGAGGGACACAGTGCACCACCGATCGCCGCGCTGCGCGCTCCCAGAGCCATGCATGCACGGTTAGAATGGGAAGACATCATATGAAGTCCTCCCAGAACAAGAGAACCGCCTTGCACCCGTCACTACCTTATATGGTGGGCGGGAGGCAGTTAAACAAGAAAGAAAGGGCAGAAGCCTGAGCTTTGATAGTGCTGAAAGACAATCTTCACTACTAATTTTAAGTTTAAATTTCGTTTCCTTATTTTTTTTAGATACTTTTTTTTAATATTTTCAGATATTATTTGATTATTTTTTTATTGCTTTGTAGGCCTGTTTGTTGTAGTAATACAGTGGGCTTTCAAGCCATTATATTTCCTTAATTTAAGGCAGGACAGGACTGCCTTTCTCTGCTGCACAGACGTGCATACTGATAGAGTGATCCTGCTATGTCTCTGTATCGCTTGCAGAGATATTTCACTCAAACCACATGTGACTGCAGATCTGTAGATGCCAAAGCAAAAGGTCTTCTGTCCATCTTATTTTTCTACATGTAGGCAAAGTATATGAAAGCTCAGAGACATTTTCTGATTGCCAAAGCAGACATAATTTCTTTGTTTGGCAAACAGTTTGATAGGAATGCACAAAATGACTTTGCTTAAAAGGTAACTCCACGTCTGTGGGGAAAAAATAGCAAACTAAGCAAAAAAATTAATATAGTGTATACAATTGATACACAACTCATACTGTAATGAATTGTTATTAAAAAATCTGCAGCACTGTAATTTTCTATAAAATACAATGTCTACCTGGAGGTGTTTTGTACACAGACGGTGTACAGAACACCACCCCGAAAATGTCATTTCTTGCCTGTGTGATTGGCTTATTGATTTTCTGCACTAAGACACTAAGTTACAAGTCAGATTTTTAACATCACCCGCAACATAAATGTAATTTTTGGTGAGATACTTCCAAAGGAAAATCATGTCTAATGGGATTCAGACCCTGCCACTTTCTTCATTAGAACCCTGCAAGTGTTGCAGCTGAGTGATAATTATACAATCACTCTAATAAATATTCACTCTGCACATAGACACAGACAAACAAACAGCAATTTCTTCAGAATAGCAGAAGGTAAGAATCTGCAACACAATTTGTAAAGGTCCTTGCAAAGTACATTGATCACCCAGAGGAGAGTTACTCTTAAACAATCATCCATTTTACTGTGAAAAATTAAAGAAAAGCATTTCTATCTGTTTATGCAGCTCTATTGTGCAAAGCCAAATTGGGTTTAGACTGCTGAAGAAGAATGTAGTGTTCTGTGCCTTGTTTCTGTTTCCTGGCTATTTTTATGTACCTAGTAGTAATGGCATAAAAGTTTCTAAATTAAATAAAAAATAAAAAATAAAATTGCATATAAAAAATAAAGGGCAAAGACCCCATTCAATACGAAAAGTAGGTCAGGTGTTGACAATTGAAGAGATAGCTATCAATCAGGTGTTGCTGACAGATAGAGATGTTTGAGCGTACAGATCTGGGTGGGAAACATAAGAAAGTGTACTCCAGGACTGCAATTGAAACATTTCAAGCATTGTTTGTTAAAGTAGTTGTAAACACAACCACTAAAATCAGGGCCATCTTCAATATTGATTGGTCCCGGGCAAACATTTCCTTGCCCCCCCCCCAGCAATTTAGCTCACCAGATTAACATCCCAAAAAATAAACACACACACACATAGACTTATCTCAAAAAACATTATATAATATAATATAAATATAAAGTACTTGTCCACACTCAATGATTGGTTCAGGCTCACTGACTGATTGCTATAGGTTACTGCACATCCTTACTGCTCACTGCTTGGTTGCTAGAGATTACTGCACATCCTTACAACTCACTGATTGGTTTCTGGAGGGTACTGCACATTATTACTGCTCACTGATTGGTTGTTAGAGTGAGTGAGCAGGCACATGACAAGAGATGTCAGGGAGTTCGTAATATTTTGTCTATGCACTGATCAGTAAAAAGTTGCCAGTGTCAGGTGTGTGTGCTGCTGGCAGTGGGGAGAAGGACCTACCTGGCCATCTGCTGTCAGAGGTCCAAGGCTCTCAGCACTCCCACTTCGATCTCAGCTCCTACTGCAGCTGCTCCCTTCCGAGCATACAGGCATGGGGTAGGGTCAGAGCGTCAGTGGAGCTCCCGGCCCCTCCCTGCTGGCTGTGGAATACAGTGATGCCTCCTGTGTACACAGTGCACTCCACAGTGCCATCATGGATCTCCAATTTGCGGGCAGCATGAGCTTAATGGCAGCTGCCCCTTTTGCCCTGCATTAAAGACAGCCCTGACTAAAATATCAGATAAGTTTTAACAACTGGCGAAACTGATATAAAGATCTTCATTCAGGCACTTTGTGTTATTGGGTGACACAATTCCACAATGTCCTGCCTGCAAATCACTCAATGTCACATACCTTCCCAAAGAAGAAAAACAAAAAAAATCTTTTGTGCTAATGCATATTGCTCTGGACTATTACACTGGTTAAAAAAAAAGATGACATTTAAAAAGAAAATTGCAATAATTAGGAAATTCACCCAGTGAAAATACACATGTAGCAGCCTAGCTGTGAAGTGCATGTGGACAAGCTGTGAAAATAAAATTGCAACCACCCAAAAAATAAAACATATGGCACACATGCAGTCTGTTATGGCTGTAGACAATTGGGTAGGGGAGTGGTGTATTAACTTATAATACTGTTGGCGAGTATCATCCCTTGTGAAATGCTAACCAGCATGTAGTGCTGTAGCAAATGGGACTTTAAATATACATTATATTGCCAAAGGTATTGGGATGCCTGCCTTCACACACATGAACTTTAATGGCATCCCAGTCTTAGTCCGTAGGGCCCACCCTTTGCAGCTATAACAGCTTCAACTCTTCTGGGAAGGCTGTCCACAAGGATTAGGAGTGTGTCTATGGGAATGTTTGACCATTCTTCCAGGAGCGCATTTGTGAGGTCAGACACTGATGTAAGACAAGAAGGCCGAGGTTGCAGTGTCTGCTGTACTTCATCCCAATGGAGTTCTATCTATTGAGTTGATTTGCCCAGCTATGACAGAAACATTCTAAGGATCTCCTCCCACTGATCCTCCAGAAAGTTTCCCACTGCTTGTTCTCACCTATGTTTACTCTGTTGAGGAAATATTGGGGTAGAGTTAATTCTCATAAATCAAAAGTCTGTCCTGAGCATGCAGGGCATATTGGAGCTGAAGGTATTGATAAAATGATTTATTAAAAAGTTCAAACTCTATTTTAAGTTGCTGAAACTAGTTCAAAACACCATCTTTATACAATCCAGACACTTTGTCAATATTTGTTTGTAGCCTAAATAATACAGAAATGGATTAATTAAGCCATATTAAAGTATATCTAGGGAGGTCCCTAATGCCCAACAGGAACTTAGGTACATTCTATACTCTCCCCAATCGGTGTAAAGTAGAGCAACTGGCATATGCTTTGGTATAACTATGGTTTCCAGTTGGAGCAAGGGATTCTGCAAATAATAAGAGACTATATGGTAAGATGCAGAACATCTATTGACCCCCTCCTGCCAAATGCTGCAGTTGGGAAGTAAGGATGCAAATCCACAGGTTAGGAGCAGAAAGGCACTCTGCAATATTTCCTGAGATGCAAGAAGATGCAAGTTTCTGGGATAATTTGGATCACTTCTTCAGGCTTTATACATTACAGAACAATGGTTCTGAAGCCCTCATATTGTACACAGAGTTACAAGGAGGTGAAATGAAATATACACATTTTTAAAAATACAGCATGTTTTTCTTGACACACTTTACCAATGAAAGGTATCATAAGAGATACAATATCATCATCTAGAAGTGTTACTGGGTAAACTGACTCAGTGATAAGGATTCCAGGCACAATTCTCACCTCAATAAACAGTCCATTTGAAATGTCCATACAAGCAAATGAAATATAACTATTGTCACCTCAAACCTGTCACTTTATTGAGTTCTTTTGAATTGACCATTATTTTGGTAAAAGGCATACAGAAAACAGTCTTTTATTGTCAGAGGTAAGAAAATTAATTAAAATCATACTGGCATATGAGATTCCCTGTTTCATTGCTTCTCATTGTAACTCTGTGTATAAATATGTGGGTTTCAGAATCATTTTTCAGAAATATATAAAGCCTGACAAAGGGGTCTAAGGTACAGCTGTGCTCAAAAGCTTGCATCTGTATTAGTTAGAAAATAAAGGGTATGATTTGAACTCCCAACATTCTGAATTAATCAATGGACAACATAATTCAACACTCTATTACTTTCATTGGGAAGAGAAATATGTAAATCAGTGAACAGCAAAGTACCATCTGCATATAATGCAAATGTATCTCTGACAAATTCCACCACTTGAGGGGGCCGTCTTATTAAAAGACCCACCTGTTAAAAAATGTGAAAGTCTATGCAGTCGCATGCAGGCAGGGTACGGACTGTTTGTAATATGCTGAGACAAAAGTTTCACATTGTACTGTAGTAGCTACTGAACCTTTTGCTCGTATAGGCTTGCTGAAGGACAGAAAAAGTAATTAATCTTGTGGTATCTAGTATTTATTAGGTGGAAAAGTGCCAAAATAATGTACCGAAATCTGAGGTAACGGGCCAAGCATTCAGACAGAAAAGATGAAAGCCTTAAAAATAGGTATAAGTGAGCGCTAAAGGTAACAAAGCTGCTGAACACAAAAGGTACCAAAAAACCTCCAAAAACTCACATATAAAAAAGGTGCAGCGCTTATACATTAAAACATGCAAGATATCAAAAATGCAAGAGTATATCCCTGCAAAACGCAGGCAGGGTATAGTTATTATACTGCCCCTTATAGTCTCAAATAACACACAGATATATAGTTCACAATCTCCCAGTGGGTAGGGTGAGGTGAAAGATCAGATGGATCTCTATTGACACACGGTGATAGCCAAAAAGGTGATGTATGGTGATATCCAAAACTGGTAAAAGATTGTGCACTCACCAGATGCACAACCAATATGCGCATGTAAGAGATAACCCCTCTCAAGGTATGGTTCCAGGACTCATCAAAGGCAAGATCTGGTCAAACTTTACGATGTGGACCCTCAGCTGTCATGCATGGCTCTGTCCCCTATAGCTCTTTACTCTGCAGGTAGTTGGAAGCTCACCTGTACGTCTTGCAGTCCATAAGAAATATGGCGGAAGGCTTGAGCATACAGCTGGTTCTATGATCCGTCAAGACACTCCAGGGGGCTCTTTCTGTAAGGTTGGTGCCAGTCCCTCAGCGCTGGTCCCCTCACATCAGCTGATGTGAGGGGACCAGGAGGCTGATGTGAGGGGACCAGCGCTGAGGGACTGGCACCAACCTGACAGAAAGAGCCCCCTGGAGTGTCTTGACGGATCATAGAACCAGCTGTATGCTCAAGCCTTCCGCCATATTTCTTATGGACTGCAAGACGTACAGGTGAGCTTCCAACTACCTGCAGAGTAAAGAGCTATAGGGGACAGAGCCATGCATGACAGCTGAGGGTCCACATCGTAAAGTTTGACCAGATCTTGCCTTTGATGAGTCCTGGAACCATACCTTGAGAGGGGTTATCTCTTACATGCGCATATTGGTTGTGCATCTGGTGAGTGCACAATCTTTTACCAGTTTTGGATATCACCATACCTCACCTTTTTGGCTATCACCGTGTGTCAATAGAGATCCATCTGATCTTTCACCTCACCCTACCCACTGGGAGATTGTGAACTATATATCTGTGTGTTATTTGAGACTATAAGGGGCAGTATAATAACTATACCCTGCCTGCGTTTTGCAGGGATATACTCTTGCATTTTTGATATCTTGCATGTTTTAATGTATAAGCGCTGCACCTTTTTTATATGAAAGATGAAAGCCTGGAGAGCAGAAGGAAGTCCCATAGAAGAGCACTGAATCGATCAAAGGTGGATGGAGATATTAATAAAAGGAGGAAATCAATTGTACAATCATAGTAGACCAGCAAATGAGATAGCATTCCAGCATGGTACACAGCCACCGGATAGCCATCTCACCAGACATGAGAGAGATGGTAGCTTCCAGATATTGATCGTACAAACAAAAAAAGCCTACAAGACAAAAAGAACTTTGTGGTATCTGTCCATCCATTCAGAGATTGCTAAAAGGGAGTAAGAAAAAATGAAATTCTCTATTGGCACTCATATGAGGTCTGGCAGGGTAAAGGATGGAGTACTGAAGGTTTAGCTTTTGGAGTCTCTTTTTAAACTTTGCCAAGTTTTTTTGAACTTCTTAAGAAAAATAAGGGAAAAACATTATTTTGGATCCATTCAGTTTATTATTGAGTTCCTTTACATTAAAGTGTTACTAAAGGTGATTTTTATATCAAAATAACAAACATGTTACACTCACCTGCTCTGTGCAGTGGTATTGCATAGAGTGGCCCGATCTTCCTCTTCTCGTGTCCCCCGCCAATCGTAGCTCCTTCTCTTCTTTGTGTGTCCCCATAGCAAGCCATTTGCTATGGAGGCACACAGTGCGTGCTCGCTCCTGAGCTCTGTGTATATGGAACTGCGCTCCATAGACACACACACAGCGGGGCTTAGCCCCACTCCCACTTCCTCCGCATTATATTTGATTGACAGCCAATGGCTCCTGCTGCTGCTGCTCGAGTGCCTGTGTGAAGAGGAAGACAGGAGAAGAAATGCAGCCATGCATAGCACTGGATCTCTTCTCCCCTTTCTTCCTCTTCACACAGGGAAGGGGGAGCACAGAAAAATATGCCAAGACAGATATGACTGAATTGTTCAGTGACAGGCAATTTTTGACCTTTAGCATGATTGAATATTTTTGTCAGAAGCACTTAGTGGCTAGGTGCACTTTTATCTGTGAATTTAAGAAGATGTCTGGTAATAAGGCCAATGTGCTGTTGCCCCTTTATTGTCCAGTCATTACACTGAGGGACGACTAAGAAAATAGAATTAAAAACTAAAAGGAAGCATCACACACAGTTTAGTCTGCTATCAAAGTAGTTTCCAGTGCATTATCATTTCCATGTTTGTACAGACGCACATTCCATTGAGAGGAAAGAAAAGCTTCTACAGAAATTATAAACAGGAAATCAAGCTCCATACACACACTGTATTGCCAAATGTATTGGGACACCCCTCCAAATCATTGGATTCAGGTGTTCCACTCACCTCCATGGCCACAGGTGTATAAAATCAAGCACCTAGGCATGCAGACTGCTTCTACAAACGTTTGTGAAAGAATGGGTCACTCTCAGGAGCTCAGTGAATTCAAGCGTGGTACCATGATAGGTTGCCACCTGTGCAATAAGTCCATCCATGAAATTTCCTTGCTACTTAATATTCCACAGTCAACTGTTATGCAGGCCATAGATGGGGAGAAAAACTGCAGATTTTTCTTTTAAAAAACGAAAAATCGGTTGTTAAGTGGCCGACGTTACCATCAATGGTAAAAAAAAATCGGACGATTTTCTACCCGTCTAGAGCCGGCAAAAAGTGTCCCTGCAGAGAGCTCTGCTATTTCTTTGACAGTTCTCTGACAGTTCCTTGACATTTATAGAAGTTGCAACAATGTATCTATTTGTTTCCATTTAGGATACAGATGTTTTTATTCGGAAACAAATAGATACAATGTTTCAACCGCTGTAAATGTCAAGGAACTGTCAGAGAACTGTCAGAAATAGCGGAGCTCTCTGCAGAGACACTTTTTGCTGGACTGGAATTCTTCTTATTTTCATCCTACTTCTTCTTCTTCATCCTCATCCTCTTCTTCTTCTTCTTCATCCTCATCCTCATCCTCTTCTTCTTCTTCTTCTTCTTCATCCTCATCCTCTTCTTCTTCTTCTTCTTCATCCTCATCCTCTTCTTCATCCTCATCCTCTTCTTCTTCTTCTTCATCATCCTCATCCTCTTCTTCTTCTTCTTCATCCTCATCCTCATCCTCTTCTTCTTCATCATCATCATCATCCTCGTCCTCTTCTTCATCATCATCATCATCCTCATCCTCTTCTTCTTCTTCTTCTTCATCATCCTCATCCTCTTCTTCTTCTTCATCATCCTCATCCTCTTCTTCATCCTCATCCTCTTCTTCATCATCCTCATCCTCTTCTTCTTCTTCTTCTTCTTCTTCTTCTTCATCATCCTCATCCTCTTCTTCTTCTGCATCCTCATCCTATTCTTCTTCTTCATCATCATCCTCATCCTCTTCTTCTTCATCATCATCCTCATCTTCTTCTTCTTCTTCATCCTCATCCTCTTCTTCATCCTCATCCTCTTCTTCTTCTTCATCATCATCCTCATCCTCTTCTTCTTCTTCATCCTCATCCTCTTCTTCATCTTCTTCTTCTTCATCCTCATCCTCTTCTTCTTCCTCATCCTCTTCTTCTTCCTCATCCTCTTCTTCTTCTTCTTCTTCTTCTTCTTCATCATCCTCATCCTCTTCTTCATCATCATCCTCATCCTCTTCTTCTTCTTCATCCTCATCCTCTTCTTCTTCTTCATCCTCTTCTTCTTCATCCTCTTCTTCTTCCTCTTCTTCTTCTTCATCCTCTTCTTCATCGTCTTCCTCTTCTTCTTTTTCTTCTTTTTGTCTTCCTCTTGCAGGTCACTGCTCATGCGCAGATTTTTTATCGGTAAAAAATCGGCCGATTTGCCCACTAATTGCCGCGAAAATCGGCCGATCGGCAAAATCGGCCGATTTTTTTCCAACTTTACCGAAAAAAAAATGGCCAAAATACCGAAAAACGGCCGAGCAAATCGCCCACTAACGATCCGAAAATCGGCCGATTTTACTTTCGGCCGAAAAATCGGCCGATTTTCGACCCATCTATGGCCTGCATTAGTGGTTTTATAACAAAGTGGAAGCAACTGGGAACAACAGCAACTCAGCCACGAAGTGATAGACCATGTAAAATAACAGAGCGGTGTCAATGCATGCTCAAGCTCACATTGCACAGAAGTTGCCAACTGTCTGCAGAGTCAATAGCTAAAGACCTCCAAACTTCATGTGGTCTTCAGATTAGCACAACAACAGTGTGTAGAAAGCTTTATGGATTGGGTTTCCATGACCGAGCAGCTGCATCAAAGCCTTACATCACCAAATTCAATGCAAAGTGTCAGATGCAGTGGTGTAAAGCACACCGCCATTGGACTCTAGAACAGTATAGATGTGTTCTTTGGAATGATGAATCACACTTCTCTGTCTGTCAATCTGATGGATGTGTCTGGATTTAGCAGTTGCCAGGAGAACGGTACTTGCCTGACCGCATTGTGCCAAGTGTAAAGTTTGGTGGTAGGGGTATTATGGTGTGGGGTTGTTTTTCAGGGGTTAGGCTTGGCCCCTTAGGTTTCCAAGCCTTCAGCACCTCTGCAGCTGGGGTGGAGATGTGAGAAGAAGGGTGGGCCTGGTCAGGTAGGTTGTATGTAAGGGGGGGTTGGTGGAAGGGCCCCAGTCAGGTATGCGGTACGGGGCCCCATGATTTCTAATAGTGGCCCTGGTTGTGAGACACCTAATGTTACTTTGTATTTTAACACATTTCATACAATCTTAAGCTTTCACACTATAAAAATTAATATTTTCATAATTTGAAGTCATCGGTGGTAAAGACCTAACTACTTTCTGAGCTCATGGTTGATGATAACTGGTACTATCTAGACAGCTGGAGGAGAATAAAGGATAAGTTCATCTTTGGGAACATGTTACATGTTCCACCCGTTCTCAAGGTGGAACATGTTCTTACTCCTGCAGCCTCTTGCGGATCCCCCGCTGCACCCGCTGTCACAATTTGAAAAAACCTTGGTCTCCGCCCACATGACCAAGTCATTCATTCACAGAGATCTGTGAATGAATGAACTACAAGCACCAACATCCTTTGCAGGTGATGGCTTGTAGTTCTCAATGAACTACCAGGGCGCTAGTGAGTAGGTAGATCTAGGTAGTTCATTGAGTCTTCCTGTCATTTTGTAACTGCCTGCATGTACAAGGTACGAGCAGACAGCTTACACTTACACACTGCAGGAGCCCTGTTTCCAGGCTCCTGCAAAAGAAAAACAGTAAATGCACATTTTTTTGCTTGCATAAAAATGTCCATTTATAATTTTTTTTTTAGAAAGATGAACTTATCCTTTAAAACTATTAGTGCTTTTTAAGGTATGTTGTGTGTTGTTCTATTGTACTGTAACTGTATATGTTTGTGGTTTACATTCATAAAACTCTATAAAAATAATTTTTATAAAACCGTCAGTGAACATTCTTGTATTTTCTTTCACGCTATTCTGATGGCAGCTTTGACATATAACTGTTTTTGAGTGTTTGTTAGCAGCAATGAGCTCAGGCAGCCTAGCACCTCTGCTCTGACAGGGAGAGAATACAAGCAAACAGTGAAAATCAAGTAATCCCTGAAAGACAAGGCTGCACTATTAAAAAAAATCAAGTGCAGATTTATAATGGCGCCAGTGCCTCCTGGCATTTAAGGGGTTTTTGATGCTATGAGGCAGGGTTTAGGATCATGTGACCACCGTGATTGGCTGTCACAGCGGTCACAGCCAATCACGCAAGTAGTGATGAGGATCTTTCCGTGAAGAGCCGGTAAATGTGCCCGGATCGCTCTTGGCACATATTTTGTTTACACTGAGTATGTGCGGCCCCTCGGCACCAAGGCCCAGCCACTGAGAGGCTGCATATTTGCGTACGCTCAGCGCTAAGGAGTTAAGCTCTGAAACTAGTTCTTAAAAACTATAATTTGGAAATGTTTAGTAAACATGTTTATAATTTTTATATAAAAAAGTAATAGTCACTTAATTTCTCCTTCCCTCAATTTATACTCCTTTGCTCCTTTGTCCTTCACTCCACAATAAGCAAAGAGGAACACCTGCTAGTTCTGGGACATGAGGCTCACTTTTTTTTCTATCATGGGATAGCTAAGGTGCTTTGTGATTGGTCCAGAGATGTCATATGAGGTGGGGCTAGAGTCCACAGCCCTTTATGAACTCTAACATATCAATTTGGAGGTTATTCTGTGTTGTCTTTCCCCTGCAACTGAAATAAAGACAAGATGAGTATTGGCTTTGTTATTTTGCTCATGCATGGTCATTTTAAGGGTAATGCCATGTTCGCTCTTAGTCTACAATTTAGTACTACAAATAATCTGGTGTATGTATGTAAAAAACCCAGACTTGACAGCTAAAATAATGACAGGTTTCATGTTGCTTACCAAGAGTCAAATCTCAGGTTATTTGGGGCCAAACAAAACATCCAAACTTACATTAGTGTATGCTAGCACAATTGATCCTAGAGTAGTTAAGTCAGTGTTCCATAAACTCATATTCTTGAATACTGTCAAATCATTTTCTACACAATGCTTATATAAATAGACTTAATTGCCTTGTAAATCCCCACTGAGACATATTCCAGCACTTGAATCAATAGACTGAAATATATATATATATATATATATATATATATTTCAATTATTTTTAACCCCTAGTCTTACCCATCAGAACTACAAATTATTATGTTACCTGTTTTCCAGGTGTGTTTCATCCATGAAGAAATAAACAAGTTAATTTTGTTTACACTTGAAGTGGACCCTCACTCAAAAGTGAGAGTACCGCTCATCCTCCTCGCCCTGGCCCCTAGTACTTTTGAGTTTTTATTTGAATTACAGGGCAGTGGGCACCTTTTTTGAAAGGAACTCACTCTCACTTACTCAGTTCTCGCCTAAGTGAGAATGACATTGCTCATCCTGCCTCCCCCACACCTGAATTGAAATTGCCTACTTTGATTTCACTGTACACTTTGAACTTTTCATGTAATGCATTAGATTCTGCAGCAAAACAGAACCTACCTCATTTTCTGGCTGGAGGAACCCAGCATCGTCTTGCTGTTTTCTTTAGCCCACCCATGCATGGGCCACCCCTATCATTGGATTGAATGTTTCAATCATGTTGGATCAACATCACATGTTAATATCAAAACTAGATAGTGCTAGACCATTTTTTTGGCCCAGCAGTTTGTTTACCAGTAAAAGTGATCACTTTTACAGCGCTCAGAAGGGGGTCACCTCCTGCTACCTGCTGTAGTTCACATGATCTACTGTTCCACCTGGCAGCCAGGACTGCTGTAAGCAGTTGGGTTGGCTGCCCACAGAGGAGATGGAGGAACATCTGTTCCCCCATCTCCTCTGTGATGGATGAAGGCAGAAGCATTGAGGATTTCATCACTTCCAGTTTCAGAGATGTTTTTCCTTGGCTGTTACAGCCAGGGAAGCATCTGATCAAACACAGTCCTGTTTAGTCAGATGCTTTTAAGAGCATAAAAAGTTAATAAATAAATAAAAATCATTAAAATAAAATTAAAGCACTACCATCCTCCACTCACAATGCAAACGTGCACATACAGGTGCATTGCAATAAATTAGAATATCATCAAAAAGTTTATTTATTTCACTAATTCAATTCAAAAAGTGAAACTCATATAGATTCATTACACACAGAATGATATATTTCAAGCATTTCTTTCTTTTAATGTTGATGAGTATGGCTTACAGCTAGAGAAAACCTAAAATTCAGTATCTCAAAAAATTAAAATATTACATAAGACCAATAAAAAAAAGAATTTTTAATACAGAAATGTTGGCTTACAGAAAATAATGTACAATATAGTGTGCACTCAATACTTGGTCGGGGCTCCTTTTGCATGAATTACTGCATCAATGCTGGGTGGCATGGAGGCGATCAGCCTGTGGCACTGCTGAGGTGTTATGGAAGCCCAGATTGCTTTGATAGTGGCCTTCAGCTTGTCTGCATTGTTGGGTTTGGTGTCTCTCATCTTCCTCTTGGCAATACCCCGCAGATTCTCTATGGGGTTTAGGTCAGACGAGTTTGCTGGCCATTCAAGCACACCGCGATACCATGATCACTAAACTAGAAATTGGTACTTTGGCAGTGTGGCCATCTCCATAGAGCTGGTCA
The DNA here is from genome assembly GCF_062004578.1 of Staurois parvus. Taxonomy (NCBI): domain Eukaryota; kingdom Metazoa; phylum Chordata; class Amphibia; order Anura; family Ranidae; genus Staurois; species Staurois parvus. Next base: position 5,481,032 of record NW_028318344.1, on the reverse strand, counting down.
GCAGAGGGAAGCATGAAGTGCTCTAGAATTTCCTGGTAGAGGGCTACGCTGACTTTGGACTTGATAAAACAAAGTGGACCAACACCAGCAGGTGATATGGCTCCTCAAATTATCACTGATTGTGGAAACTTCACACTGGACCTCATGCAACTTGGATTTTGTGTCTCTCCACTCTTCCTCCACACTCTGGGACCTTGATTTCCAAATGAAATTCAAAATTTACTTTGGACCACTGAGCAGCAGTCCAGTCCTTTTTCTTCTTAGCCCAAGTAAGACGTTTCTGACATTGTCTTTGGTGGCTCTGGTGGCTTGATACAAGGAATGCGACAGTTGTAGTTGTCACCCCATAACAGGAGGTAAATAAGATAAATCAAATTAGAGCTGCTCGGTACTTATCCATAAATAATAAATGTTATAAATACCTTTAATTTACCAAAAATACAATAATATGTACAATAGTGTCATTAATGTGATTACAAATACCTAAATGATATGTAATAGTACTGCTGCTGCTTTGGTGTTTGCGTATTACACTGTTCAACAGGTAAAAAGTTTTGGGCATAAAATTAGCTAATCTTACATAATTTTGGGGTGCTGAAAACGAAAATGACCCTAAAAAATGTTGATTGGCTCTAGTTTCCATGATATATTCACCCATCTAATGACGTAAGCCATTCAAAATTATGATGCAACTTCAGCTGCATATTGCGCAATTGATACTGGTGACCAATAGAAAATTGCATGTATACTGAGATGATGCAATATTAGCCTTTAATTGCATCACTTCACTGCATAAAAGCTGCAGTATCTGTAGCTGATTGTAGTTCGACAGCGTCTTTACATTTCGTTTTATGCTTATATAGGCTACTTAGTAATGCCTCGAACTTGTGTGAATAAAGCAAATATTTTCTGCTATATCTGCGGTGAAATAACTTTTATCTCACAAAAAAGGAGGATAACAGGAATGATTAAGTTAGCCTACAACTTGTATTTTGGCTGCAAGATAGGAGACCAGGACAAGAGCTGGGCACCACATATATGCTGCAATTCTTGTGGGATGGCACTGGAGCAATGGTTGAATGGAAAAAAGGCATCTATGCCTTTCGCTGTGCCAATGATTTGGAGAGAGCCAACAGATCATGTTAGTAATTGTTACTTTTGTATGGTGCCTCCAATTGTAAAAGGGCTAAATAAGAAGAAAAAGTTATCTGTGCACTATCCAAATATTCCATCGGCAATACGTCCAGTTCCTCATGGAGAGGGGCTACCAATTCCTAAAGCACCAGAATCCTTCGTGGTTGAGTCAAGTGAGGAAGAACCTGAAGCGTGTAGTCACGTGCAGTTGTAAGAGATAGCCCTTTCCTCGAATACAAGAGAAAAGCCAAGAGAAGCAAAACCGACACAAACTGAAGACAAAACTAGTGAGAATCCTAAGTATTAAAATGATTCAACTTAGCTTATGGCTATAATTTTTCTTGGTAATCCTATGCAATATATTATGCCATTTAGGCTTTGTTATGTAGTCAATATCACTTGCTTTATATTTGTGGAAAGACATCTATCTATATAATTATTGTGCATTATGTAGTCATTACGCCTATAGTAGAAAACTTTCCGTTTACAGAAAAACTAGAGCCAATTGACAAATTTCATTGTTATATTTGAACTCAGAATGTGAAATTCATTAAGAAATGGATCCTTTTGTTTCCAAAACTGGTAAAAAATAAAAATTTGTTGAACAGTGTTATTTATATTTGTGAGTAAATCTGTCCCTCGTGTTATATGGCCCTTTAAGTTTAAGATTGGGTGGTAGATAGTGTGAATTGGATAACGTGTAGCCCTTTTTAATACATACGGTGGAAATCATTGGGATGATACAGTATATGTACTGTATATATTTAGAGAGTATGGCCCTTGAAATCTGTTATTCCTTTTTGTTGGATGGGGTATGTTTTGTTTCATATTTGTGAATTATAGATTTTATTAATTTTGGGGCCTTATGCCCTTTTTATTAGGAGTATGGTACATGATTTTTTTGATCCATATATATTTAATACAGTTTTCGTAAATGTATATTTACTAGCATTATATTATAATTTTTATGGCTAACGTGCATCCTCATTTTTTATGAGTGTGAAAGTACACATGGTTGGTTGATTATATATATTTACATGGCTTGATTATTTTTCACACAATATGGTAATTCTCATATTAAGGTATGAGAGAGAAGGGGTTGTCATTAATATTACTGCATAGCACTAATTTATTGTATCTCATTTACTATTTGCACTTGTAGGAACACAGAAAGTGTGAGCAGCAGTACTAATACTATTGTATATCGTTTACCGTAGGTATTTTTAATCACATTGATGACACTATTGTACATATTATTGGATTTTTGGTGAATTGATGGCATTTTAACATTTATTATATATGGATAAGTACTGTGTCACTAACAGGGGTGGACTGACAACTCATGGGGCCCCCGGGCAATAGGGGATCATGGGGCCACTGTGTCCTTGCCCAAACTCAAAAAAGCCTATGAAAAAGGTACTTGGGGCATCTCATGGGGCCCCCTACTGACCCCGGGCCCTCGGGCAGTGCCCAAGTTTCCAAATGGTCAGTCTGCCCCTGGTCACTAATCTGATTTACTGTTTGCACTTGTGGGAACACATCACTGTTAAGAAGCATAGGCATAAAGACACTTTCGCTTAACCAATAATCTTGCACCTTCATAACAAATAACACACAGAAACTGATGTTGAATTGGAAGGGCAAGGCCACAGTTTTATTTATCAATATTAACTCCAACATTAACATAAGGTTCCAGCCAGGGCTGGTGTGGTGCTAGACTATTTTGCGCCCTAGGTAGATCAGCTACTTGCGCCCCCGCTCAAAAAAAAAAATTTGGAAAAACAGTAGAAAATATTAAATCAACAAAATATGAAACAGCAAATGTTCTTTTAATCCTCAAAAATATGTGCCATAAGATGCCACCAGCACCAATATTAACCGCTTGCCGACCCGCCGCAGTGTTTTTACTGCTGCAGGGCGGCACCTGTGCGCACAGCGCCGTCTTTTAATGGTGCTCTGAAAAACAGGTAGGGGGCGGGAGCGAGGCACGTGCCCGCCCTACCCGTCCCGCAGATCACGACAGCAGGAGTCCATCACCGGATCCCGGCGGGTCATTAGCCGTCGGGTGCCGGCGATTACCGGTAATCACTGACAGATAGCATGGCTGCAGTGTTTACATTGCAGCTCTGCTATCTGTCAGTTCAGAGCAGGTTGAACCTGAGAGAAGACTTTATCTCTCGGGATCAGCATGTTCCCGTGAAGTGCACCCCCCCCCACCCACTAGTAAAACACTCCCCTCACACAGTTAACCCTTTCATTTAATAAAAAAGTTAACCCCTTCCTCCCCAGTGCCATTAGTACAGTACAGTGTCAGTGTTTTTTTTTTGCACTGATCACTGTATTGGTGTCACTGTGGATGCCAGTGACCCCAATCAGTTCCCCCCCAGTGTCAAAATGTCCCCCGCAGTCCTGTCATAAGTCGCTGATCGCCGCCATTATTAGTATAATAAAAAAAAGTTTCTTTCCCGCCATTTGTAGATCCTATAACTTTCACGTAAACCAATTAATTTACACGTATTGGGATTTTTTTAAGCAAAGACATGTCGCAGAATACATTTTGGCAGAAATTTATGACTAAATTTGATTTTTAAATTTTTTTTACTGGACAAGTTTTATAGCAAAAAGTCCAAAATATTGTTTTTTTTTTCAAAATTGTCAGCCTTTTTTTTTATAGCTCAAAAAATAAAAACCGCACAGGTGATCAAATACCACCGGAAGAAAGCACAATTTGTGGGAAAAAAAGGATGTAAATTTCATTTATGTACCATATTGCAATTACGGCACAATTGTCCGTTAAACTAGCGCAGCGCTGTATAGCAAAAAAATGGCGTAAATTCCATCATCTATACCATAGTTTGTAGACGCTATATCTTTCACACAAAGCAATCAATATACACTTATTGGGATTTTTTTTACCAAAAACATGTAGCAGAATACATTTTGGCCTAAATTTATAACTAACTTTGAGTTTACTATATATTTTTTATAGCTGAAAGTAAAAAATATTGTTTTTCTTCAAAATTTTTGGTATTTTTTTGTTTATAGCGTAAAAAATAAAAAGCGCACAGGTGATCAAATACCACCGAAAGAAAGCTCTATTTGTGTTAAAAAAAGGACGTAAATTTTGTTTGGGTGCAGCATTGCATGACCGCGCAATTATCAGTTGAATTAGTGCAACGCCGAGTAGCGAAAAGAGGCCTGGTCAGGAAGGGGGGTAAATCCTCAGGAGGGCAAGTGGTTAAAGACAAAATCAGTGTCACGGTCGGACTGTATCTGTGGCTGATAGTGGCAGATTGACAGTTACAGTGAGTAGAGGATGATGGATCTACACTCTGACAGATTCCAGGCTGGAATTTACCAAGGAAATGGGGGGAGATAAAGCTCTTTGACAGCAGGCAGCCCAGCCAACACACACACACAGAACATTTGAACTGAGCGATTCCACGCAGTGACAGATCTGACACAGCACAACACCACCAACATTGACACAGATGAGCAGGCCCAGCAGGCACTAGAAGAGCAGGCTGTGTCATCATTTACTGACACATTGTACATGTGATGGATGGCTGGCTGCGTCACACTCACACAGACACGAGACATCAGAGTCAGACATTAACTTTCTCCGCAGGTGCAGCTCTGCCTCCGCTGATCAATGGGAAGAGAAGGGCTGGTACTCCACAGTGATCAGCAGCCACCAGCCAGCTTGCAGTAAGGGACTGCTTCTGAGAGGAACACTGGAAGGAGCGGCAGCTCAGCTGCTACACTGGCCCCAGAAACCCGGCATCTTCCTTTGTCCTTTCTTCCTCCCCTCTGCCGCCCCTCCCCTCAGCTGAAGGATCATACATGACGTGGCAGTATCCCACACTGAGAGAGTGCTGGTCTGTGCTGCGCTCAGGTGCTCTTAGGTGGCAGCTGAGTTTGCCTAGTGGAAGCACCAGCCCTGGTTCCAGCAAATCAACATGCCAGTCACAGCGAAGCTGTGAGCACCCAATACTTTAACATAGCCTAGATGCCTGTCCTAACCATCAGTCCAGGACAGACACTATCTTCACACCAACCACTGAGGTTATTAGCCAGATCATTTGTAGCTGGCAAGGTAAGACTCCAATAAGTAGCTAAAGAGTTCTTAAAGCTGTGACAGAAAATATGAGAGAGGTTATTATTTTTTTTTTAATTTTATTACACTATCAACTATGTAGGGTGGGAACCTCTCATGCGGGAGCCGAAGTCCAAAAAGGATGTGCTCCCACCCACAGGTGCTCATATACCCCCCACACTTAGCCCACCCACCTAAGACCTTAACAGGGAAAAAACCCCAACTAGACCTGCCATGCTTCTAGCCAGTCAAGAGCTCCTCACCTTAGTGTGCAGGGGCTCCTTCTGGAAGTATGAGCTGCAATACTAATACTCTTTTATATCATTAAGGTTTTTTCTATGATTTGATATCACATTTATAACACTATTGAACAGTAGACATTATTGGATTTTTGGTGAATTGAAGGTTTGTTGAATATTTTATATCAATACTCTCCCGGATTGTGATTGCACTTAGGTTTCTTTGATTTATTTTTTGACTCCCACAACAGGAGGTGCCTGAGCAAGGACCTTTATGGCTGTATAATGATATAGGTGTTGGTTTAATGAAATCTGAAGAAATGTGATATTTGATTTATGAAGAAACATACCTGTATATGAAATGTTAGTGAATAGGTTTACGTATACTTTAAGGCATTCATATTGCCTGTTCCTGACAGTACACTGGGAATAGAGTGGAAAAGAAACAAAACAGAAGCATGGGTGGAAAGGTATTATAATGGTTACCTGTGTTTTTTGCTTAGCTAGTGTTTTGTTTGGAGTTCTGTTCTTTCGCTGGATCTTCAATGATTTGCTGCAATAAATTAGATACTATACAATTGTGCTCTCATATTTGCAGTGATTGTTCCCTGAGGTCCACTGCCCCACTTCTAGGATCCATTATTAATGCTCACAAAGGCTGTTGGGTCTGCGGTATGCACAGGTTCTCTGCCCTAATTTCATTGTGTCCTTGGCCTTATTATTAGAGAAGGCAAGTGGTTTGAAAAAAAAAACACTAAAGAGATTTAATACCATATCCAAAAGGAATTCCTTGTTTGTGTGGTATATTAGTTGCATAGTTCATTCAGACAGATTAATCTTGTTAACACTCTGGGACTTATAAAGCACAAAGAATGCCAGCAGTCCCTCTTAAATAAAAGGGCCATTTTTTGCCTCTTCAGCAAAAGCCAGCAACATGTGTCTCTGCTCATTCATTTTGAGCTAAATAAACTCTGTGCCCATTCACAGTTGCTGCACGCTAAAATAAATTTTTATAATAATGCTGTGGCTATATATCTTTCACAATAAACAAAGTTATGTGGTTAAGCATATTGAGTAGGGATGCATCGATACCCTTTCTTTGATTGGCGAGTACAAGTACCGATACTTTCAGTCAAGTACTTGCCCATACCGAGTACCGATACATTGCAGTGCGATTTGTATCAAAACAAAATGTATGGATGCAAATTGCACCATGAAGAATAGCATGCATTTTGAACAGGATTATGATTCCTGTCTAAATTGCATGCAGTTTCCCCACTGCTCCTGTGTGAACCACACAGGATCGGTGCGGTAACTCTCCTTGCACTGATCCCATGCTGAGCGGAGAGTGGGAGAAAAGGGCATGTGGGGATGTATACCTTGGTGTCGTCTATCACGCGTGAATGGAGGCAGATTAAGCATCAATGCTCTGGGTTATCAGATGTAGAATTTGTTCCGCGATTTTGCGCTGTTTTTCCCCCCTCCCACTTGTTGCATTGTGGTTGCAAGAAGAGGAGAGAAAGCTGCAGGGATTTCAGAATTTCTCTCCTCTCCAACAGCTGAGAATCCGGAGCATTGCCACTTAATCTGCCTCCATCCTCCTCCTGATGGCTGACACCAAGGTATACATCCCCACACGCCCTTCTCTCCCACTCTCCACTCAGCATGAGATTGGAACAGGTAGGTTTTCCGCACAACTTCCGTTTGAACTCAGCTATGACAAGCCTGGGTTCACACAGGAGCAGTGCGGAAATCGCAGTCAATTTGGACAGAAATCGCATTCCTGTTCAAATTGCATGCTAATTTTTGCAGTGCAATTTGCGGCCATAAATTTTGTGTTGACACAAATTGCACCGCAAATTGTCAGTTTTGGGTATCGGGAGCATTTTCACAAGTACGAGAGTGAAAATACTTTGGTATCGGCACCAACACCGGTATCGGTGCATCCCTAGTCTTGAGGATTTTTTTATTCAAGTGTAGTGTACGGTGCCATATTCACCCCTCTTTGTCATGCTGCTCCCTATAGCAAGGGTCTCCAAATTTTCCAAACAAAGGGACAGTTTACTGTCTTTCATGCTTTAGGGGGGCCAGATTGTGGCCAGTGGGAGTAGAAAATGCCCAAACATAGATGAGAGTAAACAATGGCCCATTATTGGTTTTATGGGGAGTAATAGTGCCCCATCATTAGTGTCAGTGGGAGAAATGGTGAAGGATCATTTGTGTCAGTAAAAGGAATAGTGCCCCATGGACCGGATTAAGGTAGGCAAAGGGCCAAATCTGGCCTATGGGCCGCAGTTTGGAGACCAGTGTCCTATGGTATCCTTTCTTATGTAGCCACCCTGTCTTAAACATAGATGTGTATTTAAATTTAGACTGCTTGGCGATAATCAGTCAAAGCAAATTCTTAGCATGGCCTTGGCTCAGTCTTCCTAAAACAGCCTGAATGCCAATTTTCCCTACTGCCCATAGGTGTCACTGGTACCTATGGCATTAGTGTGAGAATACACAGTTGGCTTGTGTTATGAATATTTCTGTCTTTTTTCAGCCAACCACTAGGAGTTTCATTGCCAGTGGAGCATTATGGGAAAAGTATAAATGCTCGGGGTGACCTGAAGCTGGGACTATACCTACTGCCCGGAGATGTCTATGTGACTAGGCCTCACATTTTGATCTGCAGCTGGTCCTGCCTGTATGAAGGAAATTTGGATGCAGCTGGTTGACTCATCCTAGAGGAAAAGATTATAGCCATCCATGTGTACTGCTGGTGGTCGTTAGGTCCAGGAGTGTCAGTCCCAGGCTCTTTTTGTGAAACAGAGTGTAGAGTCCTGGAGATCTGCATGAGGTTCTGGAGCATCTGAAGCCCACTCTCTCTGTCCTGTAATACAGTAAGCTATTCAAGGAAGTGACTTGTGCCCAATCTTTACAAACCTCCTAACACACATCAATGCCTCTGGGGGTTAGGGGGGGTGCTACACTTAGTTATTTTGTTGTGTGTTACTCTTCTTAACCAGTTCCCACCAGCCGTACACATATATGTGGCTTCTTGGCGGGTGGGCTTTAACACCAAGAGGTTGCCTATATGCCTCTCTATGTAAACATTTTCCTGTTCTGAAAGTGCGCACCCTGTGCACTCCCAGGACAGATACTGGCAGGTACCTGAAAGCTCCCTATGCATACTTTTTGAGCTTTCCGATTATGTGAGCGCTGTGACTGCCAATCGCAACGATCACATGAACAAAATGCCCGCCTCCACATTCCGGCATTTAGAATCTCTTAAAGGACTGTGAGGCGACAGCAGGAAGGGGTTAAGTTACTGCCTGTATGATGGACCTTTTTTACTTGATACAGTCTTAGGTTTGAGTTATTTAGGAGTATATACAGTACACCCTAACAATGAACTTCTCTTACATGGTCCGTAGTTCATTATATCTGTTTGATAGAAAAAGACACTTGATGGTTTTGCCAGAAACCTTTTGATTTTCTTTGCTCTCCACTTCTAATGACTGTGATTATTTACATTGTTCTCAACTATCTCTGAAACTAAAGAACCAACCCTTATGTTATGAAGAAGAGGAGTGGGGCATGACAGAATACAATCCAAAGACAAACAAACAAAACCAGCGCTCAAATCTTCATGCAAACTAGATGAAATTCGGAATGCCAACCGAGGAGGTGCAGCCCTTCAAAGATCAGGAAATCTGAATACTGATAAACAAAAGCAAACAAGGGCACACTCTCATCATGCATTACTGTGGTAAACCAAAGGTAAATAAAAAGAGCTCTGAAGAAGGGGGTTCGTCTCCCGAAACGCGGCAGCTTATCCCTAATTAGGGCACAGCATTGTATGGACTGCCATTGTGGATTACATATTCTGCTTTTTATTTACCTTTGGTTTGTGAGTATATATCTTTTTGTTTACACAATAAATATGTGGTTTACCACGGTAATGCACGATGAGAGTGCGCCCTTGTTTGCTTTTGTTTATCATGACAGAATGCAGTGCGTGGGCATTGTCATATTAGGACTGGAAGAGTGTTACTGGTGGGATCACCAGGAAAAAAAGGTTTTGAAAAAGAAGCAAAAAACAAATGCAGCCTTCAAATTTACAACAACCATAAACTTTTCCTGAGAGTGACGGGGAGGGAGTAATTTTCCCAAGTTCAAGCAACTTATTTCTGCACTTGGAAAGACTACAGTTCTTAGTGATACCTTTTGCAATACTTCATTTACCATGCTTCACAGGTTACTGAAGGACAGGGATCAACTTACTGGGTGATAGATGCACATATTGCTCTCCACTAGCTCAGAAGTCTCCGATTGCCACAAATGGTACTCATACTATTATCAGGTGGATTAATGCCAACTTCATACAGAAATTTACCTAACTGATTGAACTCTAAAATGAGTGTGTACTTCTGTTTATGAAATTTTTGATGATTAGTAAGTAGATTGAATTTATCAGACTAACAGATCTACTTAAAATAGAAAATGCGGGGGGGGCGCATGCATGGCCGGCTCCTGGATGGACATGCGATAAGCACCGCTCCGTCCACCCGCCAGAGATAGCACGCCGCACACCCAAACCGAGGGACACAGCGACTACAGGGAGGGAGATAAGAGGTGTACAGACCTCACCAGCCATGCGCCGCCGCCGAAAAACCCCTGGACCACCAGGGAAACTCACTCACTTCTTCTCCCCTGTCACCGCCAAAATCCAAGATGGCGCCGCCGGCAGCACAGGAGAATACAGCAGACACGAGGGAGAACACACAGCTCAGCCCACAGATGCCAGGCTACGATATTCTCTATACCCAGGGACCCTGGTGAGTCTTCTCCCCCTCTGTCCCCCACACCACGCAATCCAGCCAAATCCAAGCCTCGCCTGGATATAGACCCCGCAGCTGACTGTCAGGCCCTCAACCAGCCACTTCCTCAATTTAACGCTGATATGCCAGTGATAGAATCATTCCCTGCATCAGACCAACCTATCACAGAATTATGCATTAAAAAAACATGCTACTATCGCTTAGACAATCCCTACATAGCGATATACATTGGTCACTAGTTCAGATTACGTCAGTAGTCAAAAAACAGGAGCGCAGATTACACCATATTGAATCCAGAATGGAAGAGATTATCACAGCGCATAGCGACCTGATTGGCGCACATACTGACCACACATCGGACATCGAACAAATAAATCTGAAACTAGCGGATCTAGAAGATAGATCACGACGCAATAACATCAAATTCAGAGGTATACCTGAAACTGTCCCTAATGAAACGCTACTATCCTATATACAACAGTATATAAAATACCTCATCCCATCTCCCTCAGACTTGGAAATAGCCATAGACAGGGCTCACCGACTACCTAAACCGTCATTTCTCTCAGCGTCAGTCCCAAGAGACGTCCTGGCATGGATACACTTTTACCACATCAAAGAAAAAATTATGTCGGTAGCCAGAAATCCACCCTCACTCCCGCCATCGCACGCAAATATTCGGCTGTTTGCTGACCTATCAAAGGCCGCGCTCCTAAACCGCAAAAAAATGATTACTATCACTAAAGCTTTATGTAACCACGGCATAAGCTATCAATGGGGATTCCCAACCAAAATTACCATTAAACAGCACGGTAAAATTTTCACAATCAAAAACCTTGAAGCAGGCTTGGAGCTACTAAAGGCGTGGAATATACTGCCTGCAGATACTCCACATTCCAATACTACCAATACCCAGCAAATGGAGGCAGAATGACTGTGTCCTAATACTCCTTCTATATACTTCTAACACTTCACCTCGGGAAATACACCTTACTCTACTAATTTCTTCCGATCGGCCATGTTCTTAAAGAAAAAATGTTTTTATTACCAAAAAATGTTTGGCATGACCTTTTCTACAGTCAAAGCCTTTTCAAACCCCCCAAGTTTGAAGTAGCTCCTCTTGCTACTCAAGTCACTTGCGTTTTCTGCAAGTTGTTTTTATCCCTTTTTTCCCACCTCCCTCCCTCTTCCACCAACCTCACCAGTCGATCAACTGCACCACTTCTTGACCGGAAACCTACAAAACATCATGGAAAACTCACTCTAATTCATCATCAAGCCAAGACCTCACCTCCCTGACATCAGAATCTGCCTCTCCACAATTTCAATTATCCGCACACGCTCACCCCAAACAACATCTCGACCACTTGATATACACCATGATTAATATTACATCACTCTTAAACTCGCCCTTCAAGAGATCTATGCTGCAAAAAGAAACTCGAATGTTTCAAGCCGACATTCTCTTTTTACAAGAAACGCATTTCGCAACAACCAAGACCCCTAAATGGCAACTACACCGATTCTCACACGTCTTTATGGCTACCAACCCCAAGAAAAAAAACGGTGTCATCACAGCTATAAAGGACTCTGCTCAGTTCCGATACATATCTGATATAGCTGACCCGCAAGGACGTTATCATATTTGAATATGCCTATATAAATGACGTCCTCTACACTCTAGTGAATGTTTATGGCCCCAACAAAAATCAGTTGCAATTCTTCCACAAACTCTACACCACTATCTCTGCTCAAAAACAAGGCAGACTTCTCATTGGTGGGGACTTCAACGTAATTGGCAACCCTCTTCTAGACTCGTCTTCCAGCAAGAGATCTCACAAACAAAATTTCAACCGTTTCCTCAACGACAATGACCTTTACGATATCTGGAGATGCCAACACAGTGATGAGAAAGATTACACCTACTTCTCCCCTTCTCAACTGTCCTATTCCAGGATCGACTTTTTCACCACAGATAAATGGACACTACAACATGTACTATCATCAAAAATTGGAATCATAACCTGGTCAGACCACGTTCCAATCAACATAATCCTGGATGACAATCAACGCTCTACAATCCCACCCATCTAGAGACTGAATTCTACAGTCCTAAAGAACCCAGAAAACCAAAAACACCTACTAGAAGCCCACAATCTTTTCGATTGTAATGACACACCGGACATTTCTATAACCACTCTATGGCCTGCTTACAAAGCTTACATGAGAGGTATCCTTATACAACTAAAATCCCGAATAAATAAACAAGAATCCCAACAAATTGACCAACTCCTAAACTCCTTAAAAATAAACAAGGAAATTAACAAAAAAAAACCAAATGCTTCTACTTCTAAATCCCTAACAGCAGACAGAAACAAACTATGATTACTACTACTCTACAAATATGACCTTAACCTTCAAAAGTAGAAAATGCAGAGGTAGTGTGCATCCATTATGTAGTTCATTTTGTTTTGTTGATATCAAAGAGATGGATAGGGTAAATGCCTAAGCTTTGTAAATGTAAGGACTGTTTCACATAGGTGGCTAGGGGGTGGTAAAAATGGCAGTTTGAGCTGTAGATTTACACCCTCCGACCGCTTACCCAAATGCTAATATTACAGTCTGACAGGGCTGTCACATGCGGCAGCCACGGCATTTTTAACTCAGCCTGCGGAGTTTGACAGACTGCACCTCCTGACAAACTTGCCTATTGAGGTCAGTGGGAGCGCACTGCAACTGCAAGCCAAGTGTTCAGCTCGCAACTGTGTTGCAATTATCTGCTACAAAATTCCCCCCCAGGACTAAAAAAAAAACAGACGTTCAGGAGGCAGCAGGATCGCCAACTGCTGCCATACCACTGTCTGAAAAGTGATCCACCGCTTTTCAGAGGGAGGTAAACATTGCCGCCAATGTGAAAGTAGCCTAAATGTTACTGACATAAATACATGTTTGAATACATTTGCCTTTAACATTTAGTTTGTGCCAATCTGCAGAGTACTATATGGTGTGTAATGGGTTTGAGAAGCCAGATGGAGGTTCCTCCGAGCTGGAGGAAGAAGAATGAAAAGGATGCTTGGGAAGAAAAAGCTGCAGACTTATGTTTGCAAGAAGTTAAAGTACCTTATAAATTGTAGCTCTAAACCTGATTTAACAATCTGAGTCACACATTGCTTAGAGGCCTCCAGAGAAAAAGCTGTATTATGCTACTACAGTATGTGCTGTGAAAGTAAAGCGTGTATCTTTGCTCACATGAGCTTCTGAACCTCCCTGGCAGATAGAACAACACTGATGGGATTATGTAGCGGAGTGTCAGAATACATCGGGATGTTTTCTGTGCTGTACTATCATGCAACCGCTGTTACTTTATTGTTCTAGCTTTTTATAGTTCTTAACATTTCAAAGCAGAGCTGGATATATTCCTAACTGGATAGTGTACGGCTAAATTCCTGCCTCTAGACCCTGCCAAGCTGCCTCTACTTCTGGCACATCTTGTTAACATTCAGCGATGGTGGATTAGTACTACTAATTTTTAACGCAGGGGACCCAGTACAAAAAGCAAAGCAATGCCCTGTGTTATAAACACAGCAGGCATCATGACTGGGGATGGTCCCTAGTCTGTAGGGTAATAAAGGGGTTAAGTGATGGCAGAGAAACAGGATGGGGAAGGGGAATGATTTGGATTGTGGTGGCAGATTATTGGAAGGAGGAAGAAAAAGGACTGGACTCTGGCATCACGTTGAGTCCCGTGACATACTGGTCACTCAGTTGGCGCCCTTCCACGAAGAAAGAAGTCCCCATCCTTCCTCCGCAAGTTTTTGTTCCTGGAGTTTGTTGTTATTGCTTTGCTTATGAATTTTATAACAAAATAAGAAAATTAATATATTAATAAATAATTTTTTTAAAAAAGGAAGAAAATACACACATAAATAATAAAAAAAAAAAGACGTGCAGTTTTTTCTTGCAGGATAATGAATAAATAACTACAAAGTGATTAATTCAGTGACACCTTGGTATTATTGGTTCCAGTCCAGTATATTAGTTGTCACGTGATATTTTTGTCACAGCTGGCATTTATATCTTTTGTGGACTGAGGTGGCAGGTGGCTGGTAGAGGCGGTGGAATTGGTAGCAGGAGGCCCAAGTAAGCCCCTGAGCCTAACCTGGACGGCTGGGGGCTGAATCGGCTCATGCTAAGGGAAAAAATGTGGAGATACACCATTCAGCACTGCTAAAAGGGATTTGGTATTAGATATGTTTTATTGGTTGATTGTTCATTATTTATAGATATCAAACTGCGGATGATACTTAAATAATAAAGTATCAACGCAGTTGAAAGTATCTTTGTTGTCAGTGTGGTTATTTTAGTCAAGCTAAGGGAGAAGTGAACAGTGTACCAGTCATGCCTTACACGAGCTCCACTTCACACTAACTATCCCTGAAACCCACCAATTCTGCTATTTAAAGTGTTACTAAACCCAGGACCCTGCATTCACTATATCCAGTCTCCCACAGTACATAGAGCATGGAAATGCAATTATTTTAGTAAATATAAACTGCTAAATACCTTTTCCCATCAGCAGTTAGAGCAATCTTGTGGCTTCTATCAGTGTCCAGCACAGCACTAGCTAAAGCTATAGGAGGAGTTTTCTTTCTGCTCTAGGAGGATGGAAATCCCCTGACCTCGCTCTGGACAATGCTGATTGGCCTTTTGCTGATCACATGCACTCTTCCAAGAAAAAAAAAACCTCTCTAGCAATATTCACCAAACTGAGCATGTGCATGCTTACGGTTCAGTCTGGAGATAAGAGGTGGTCGCTTGAAAAAGGGGAGGAACAGACAAGAGAAGATCAAATGGCCTTTTTACACAATGCAGAGGATTAACCCCTTAGGTTCCACAGTGAGTATAACAAGCATGCTTTACTGCATATACAGACTGATTTTACTGTTGTGGGTTTAGTAACACTTTAACGTAAAGTGGATCTAGTATGGATTATATTTTGTCATGTTACCTGCATGTATAATAAGTAATGTGTAGGTGTAAAACATTTCCCCAGAAGAGCAGCACTATCTTTGTTCAGACATTGTCCAGGCTCAGCATTTACTTCCTGGACTGGGGTACTGAGATGACAAAACGCATACAGATCCTTGTGCCTGTGCAGTTTTTGGCTGTGTTCACAAATGTCAGTCCATGTTGTAGCCTCGTGCTATGTGAGAATGTTAAAATATAACAGTGTGATTACTGGGGGAGAGAAAATGCCTAAATGTATCATTTAGGGCTAGTTCACACTGGCATTGAAAGCAGGCATTTGAGAGGTGTTTTTAACGCTCCTCAAGTGCCTATGCAATTGATACTATGGACAGCACATAGTGCTGTTCACATTATAAAAACAGGAAGTGTTAGTGTCACATCACTTCAAAATTGAAGTCTCATGTTGAGTCTGGAGGAGTTTGAAGCCTTTCAACGCCTCCCATTCAAGTCTATGGTGACGCTCCGCAAACGCACCAGCAGGCATTTGCAGAGCGTTTGCAGTGCAGTTTTAACACTTGTAAAATGCTTATATAATACTTCAAAACTGCGCATAAGGTGTTTGGGAGTTTTTAACGCTTGGAAAATGCCTAACGCCCGTACTAAAGCTCGCTAAAGCCTGTCTAACGCCCATAGTAAGCTCTCTAAAGCCTGTCTAACGCCCATATTAAGCTCATTAACACCTGTCTAATGCCCATACTAAAGCTTATTAACGCCTGTCTAATGCCCATACTAAAGATCACTAACGCCTGTCTAACGCCCATACTAAAGATCATTAACGCCTGTCTAGCGCCCATACTAAAACTTATTAGCGCCTGTCTAATGCCCATACTAAAGATCACTAACGCCTGTCTAACGCCCATACTAAAGATCATTAATGCCTGTCTAACGCCCATACTAAAGCTCACTAAAGCCTGTCTAACGCCCATAGTAAGCTCACTAAAGCCTGTCTAACGCCCATATTAAGCTCATTAACGCCTGCCTAATGCCCATACTAAAGCTTATTAACGCCTGTCTAATGCCCATACTAAAGATCATTAACGCCTGTCTAACGCCCATACTAAAACTTATTAGCGCCTGTCTAATGCCCATACTAAATCTTATTAACGCCTGTCTAACACCCATACTAAAGCTTATGAATGCCTGTCTAACGCCCATACTAAAGATCACTAACGCCTGTCTAACACCCATACTAAAGATCACTAACGCCTGTCTAACGCCCATACTAAAGATCATTAATGCCTGTCTAACGCCCATACTAAAGATCACTAACGCCTGTCTAACGCCCATACTAAAGATCATTAACGCCTGTCTAACGCCCATACTAAAACTTATTAGCGCCTGTCTAACGCCCATACTAAAGATCACTAACGCCTGTCTAACGCCCATACTAAAGATCACTAACGCCTGTCTAACGCCCATACTAAAGATCACTAACGCCTGTCTATCGCCCATACTAAAGATCACTAACGCCTGTCTAACGCCCATACTAAAGATCGTTAACGCCTGTCTAACGCCCATACTAAAGATCATTAACGCCTGTCTAACGCCCATACTAAAGCTCGTTAACGCCTGTCTAACGCCCATACTAAAGATCATTAACGCCTGTCTAACAATAATGGTGTGACCCTCCTGCGCTCCAAATGTGTGTTAAAATAATAAAAAATATATAATAAAAGAACCCCAAACAGCTGCTAGCATTAAATCATATACCAATGATCAAGTGAATATAAACCATAAAAATGCTGCGCTACATTCAAACTAATTAAAGTAAATGTGGAATTCAATATCTCAAGAGAAATATTAACAATAATAATAAATATAATTGTAAATGTGCTTAGTGATAACACAAAAAAAAGTGATGGCAAAAGCACAAAACTTAAATCAATACGCATGTGCAAAAAAATGCACATACATATATTACATCACACGTGCAAAAATGTGAAGTGAAATATATCTAAATAATACACGCAAACTCAAAGTCCAATGAATATTAAAGGTGAAAAAAAGTTCCAATAATGGAATATTAAAGGTGAAAAAAATATATTTTTTGGTTAACTGTGTTTCCAATATACTGTAAAGTGACCACAGGTGAAACAAAACGTGCAGGTATCTGGGTGTAGATAGAGCTTGTGAATCCAACCACCTTCTGGATTAGCCTCTCACCTCATCACTTCGACCCTTGCGGGTCAAAGAGCAGTAATGGATCCCTCTCACAGATCCTCCAGGCACCAAAGCACTCCAAAACCACTTCTCAGAATATAATATTCCCACTCAGCTCTTCTCCAGGTATAGATGAAATATCACTTTCCCAGAACAAAACAGAGGGATCCTCCCATAGTGTAGTATGTTTATTATAGGAACATCAAATCTTTAGTGAAAATACACTTACGTAGCAGCCAGTCCACATTAGACCCTCATGCTCTCAAATGAGGATATATGTATGTAAGTTGGGTGTACAGCTGAATCCACAGGTGTACCAAGATGGCCGCCACGCCGGAAATACGTCACCGCGCTACGCCGACGCGTTACGTCACAATATCACGTGACTTCATCAGGGCCCTGATGAAGTCACGTGATATTGTGACGTAACGCGTCGGCGTAGCGCGGTGACGTATTTCCGGCGTGGCGGCCATCTTGGTACACCTGTGGATTCAGCTGTACACCCAACTTACATACATATATCCTCATTTGAGAGCATGAGGGTCTAATGTGGACTGGCTGCTACGTAAGTGTATTTTCACTAAAGATTTGATGTTCCTATAATAAACATACTACACTATGGGAGGATCCCTCTGTTTTGTTCTGGGAAAGTGATATTTCATCTATACCTGGAGAAGAGCTGAGTGGGAATATTATATTCTGAGAAGTGGTTTTGGAGTGCTTTGGTGCCTGGAGGATCTGTGAGAGGGATCCATTACTGCTCTTTGACCCGCAAGGGTCGAAGTGATGAGGTGAGAGGCTAATCCAGAAGGTGGTTGGATTCACAAGCTCTATCTACACCCAGATACCTGCACGTTTTGTTTCACCTGTGGTCACTTTACAGTATATTGGAAACACAGTTAACCAAAAAATATATTTTTTTCACCTTTAATATTCCATTATTGGAACTTTTTTTCACCTTTAATATTCATTGGACTTTGAGTTTGCGTGTATTATTTAGATATATTTCACTTCACATTTTTGCACGTGTGATGTAATATATGTATGTGCATTTTTTTGCACATGCGTATTGATTTAAGTTTTGTGCTTTTGCCATCACTTTTTTTTGTGTTATCACTAAGCACATTTACAATTATATTTATTATTATTGTTAATATTTCTCTTGAGATATTGAATTCCACATTTACTTTAATTAGTTTGAATGTAGCGCAGCATTTTTATGGTTTATAACGCCTGTCTAACGCCCATACTACAGATCATTAACGCCTGTCTAAAGCCCATACTAAAGATCATTAACGCCTGTCTAACGCCCATACTAAAGATCATTAACGCCTGTCTAACGCCCATACTAAAGATCATTAACGCCTGTCTAACGCCCATACTAAAGATCATTAACGCCTGTCTAACACCCATACTAAAGCTTATGAATGCCTGTCTAACGCCCATACTAAAGATCATCAACGCCCGTCTAACGCCCATACTAAAGATCATTAACGCCTGTCTAACGCCCATACTAAAGCTCGTTAACGCCTGTCTAACGCCCATACTAAAGATCATTAATGCCTGTCTAACGCCCATACTAAAGATCATTAACGCCTGTCTAAAGCCCATACTAAAGATCATTAACGCCTGTCTAACGCCCATACTAAAGATCATTAACGCCTGTCTAACGCCCATACTAAAGATCATTAACGCCTGTCTAACGCCCATACTAAAGATCATTAACGCCTGTCTAACACCCATACTAAAGCTTATGAATGCCTGTCTAACGCCCATACTAAAGATCATCAACGCCCGTCTAACGCCCATACTAAAGATCATTAACGCCTGTCTAACGCCCATACTAAAGCTTATGAATGCCTGTCTAACGCCCATACTAAAGCTATAGGAGCCTTTGGTAAGCGTTAGAAATTTAGTCAAATGTGAACAAGCCCTTAAAGGATAAGTTTACCTTTTCCAAAAAATTGAGCTGTCAGTTTACACGCAGCTGGTGCAGCAGAATTTGAATACCTGCTCTTTTCCCTCTTCTTTCCATGGCTTCCAGGATGGATCAGAGAAATTCTGATTGGTCAGCTTTGGCACAGGGAATCACTCTGATCCAACCAGCAAGAAGAAGGAGAAGAGTGGGGATATTATAGCAATTCACACTGTTGTTGGCCACTGTAGGTGTTTTTTGCTATTTTTTGTTTGTTTTGTATAAACTTTATGTAAAGTGTACATACACTTGATTCAAGACAATGTACAGCAGCATGATGAGCTGATCTGCCTTGCATTGCCATATTATTCAACACACTGCAGTGCAGCCATACGCTGCCTTTCAGTGCGAACAGGACACTTAGAAAACAATTGTTGTTCAATTTTTCTGAAAAGCTGAACTAACCCTTTTAGCTTAGGCAAAGTCACTGACTAGAGCTCAAAGCCTTTTTTTTCATGTTATGCTACAACATGCCGTTTTTCATTTTTTAATAATATACATTACTGTATTGCAGCATAGTGTGCAGAATTGTAAAATTATATCCAACACACATCCTCACCCTAGGTTCACACCTAAGCGTATTTCTGCAGGATTTTGCAGAAAACCTAAACAGTCCATTTAACATGATTTCCTATGGGACACGTTCACATCTTCACGTTTTCACCCAGTGTATTTTTTGGAAAGGATCAGAGACTTTTTTGAAAGCAAAAAGTTGCGTTTTTTGGTTCAATAGACTTCAATGGACTTTATATTGACATTGTGTAATAGATATGAATATATAATTTTTTTTTATCCTGGATACTCCGACTCACAGTAAATTTGTTGTAAGGCCATGGCACGTAGGTTTTTTTGGAGGAGACCTGTAAAATTTGTGAGACCTTCTTTTCATTTTCACCTCTCCAATGGTATCCTCCACACTCCTGATACCCATAATGCAGCCCACTGTGTGCAGTCCACAAGCTACTGGGCACCAGTTAGGTAGCAGAGTGGCAGGCACTGCAACAATCCCTGTGTTCCAGCACCTGGCACTGAAAGAAAGACTGTATTGTGCAGCAAAGGTATCTCCTCCCATAGTAAAGTCCTGATCTTGGGAAAGAGAGATCGGCAGGGGAGCATTTGATCATGCAAGTGATCTTCAATGCGGGGGGGTTACCTTTTGCTTCCATTGAGGGTGGGGGTGGGGGGGGATGGGAGGTTAACATTCACTGTCATGACCACTAATGCAGGAGGGAGATGGGGGCGTGGTTAACTTCCACTGTCATGAGCACCAATGCAGTGGAAGATTGGGGAGTTATTAGTACTGACACTGTCGGGGGGCTATGACTGCGGCCACTGACACCAACGCTGGGGATTATTATTGCTTCCATTGATGCCAATGTTGGGGATTATTATTATGTCCACTGAAATCAATGTTGAGGTTTATTATTGCATTCATTGACACCAATATTGGGACGATCGGATACATCATAATCCATGTATTTTGAATGGGCTGCCCAACTTGACACAATGCACTCCAATGTACAGTACAAAGATGTGCCTGTGTGGAACTCTAGAAGTGTTGTGGGCTGCCCTTTAGACCATCTATAATTTGCAAATCTTAGAGTCAGAATCACATGTAGTTGAGGACAGAAATTAAATCTGAGATTGCAAGCACTGGTTTCATAATTTTGGAGAGGTTTAAGTTTGTGTAGACATTTCTAATAATAATGTGCACTATTTCTATTCTGTGATATGGCCTCCCTTATTCATCAACATTATCTCTTTGGCAACTAAGTACTCAGTTGATTTTTGTGTCCTGATTGAGGTGGGGCATCTAATATGCCCTCTGACTTCTTTTAAATCAAAAAGCTTTTGGCACCTTTCAGAGTATGCCGTGATGTATTATTTTTATTGTAAAATATCACGTTAAACATGCAATGTCTGTTTGTTTGCCTTTAATAATTTTGTCCCTACCTCACTAGACAGCTAGGTGATACTCTGTGTAGTTAAGACTTCATTTGCCACATGTAATGTATTCTGCTGGCGCTAGAGACACTATGATTTTTTTTACCTATTTGATGTTCATCTATTATGATCTGTATACGTTTTGGATTAAAGCCTTCTATGATCTGCAAGGTGTCATTTGGATTGGGTCACTGTCTGCCAAGCTACTGGGACTGTAAATTAAGCTATCTCACCACATAATTGGATAAGTTATAGGGACCACCTTTTCAATGCTTAGATTGTAGAAACAGAACAGACAGTAACATGTTTTATTGTTAGCCAGTCAGCTTTGATCTTTATTATATTATGCTTATCCATTTTAATATCCTTGCTGTCTTAGTCAACTACAGGATCTGTACGCTGTGGTCACATATGTTGTTCAGGCTCCATTTGAACCTTGTTGTATCTTTCTCCCAGTAGGGAGGCAAACCATTGCAGTGACTTTGGTGAACACTTAAATGTTCATTGAGGTGTTTGGCTCTGTACATTCTTTAATACTGAGCATGCCATTTTGCCAGCTGTGTGTATATCATTTTAATCACTGGAATAAAATGTACAATAAAGTGAACCTGTGGTAGTTGTGAAATTGATAATACAATATTGCTTGTAACACCTGGAGCCTTCCTGGAGCAGTAGGCAAATGATGGTTGTCTTTTGATCACTATTTGTATAGCCACTAACAGGTGCCCCTGCCCACCCACATGTCAAACCTCATGTCTGATGATTGATTAATTAAAGTGCACCCCCCTGTAGCTCTTTTCTTGCTCAGGCCAGAGTGTTATCTACTATGCTGAAGCCTCACACATTTCCGTTTGGCCTGCGCCAAGAGGTTAAGTACTGGGAGGCTATTTTTGTAGCTGCAAACAGTCTCCCCATACTACTCTATGTGTAGTATAGCTCTGAATAGGGACAATTATAGTGTCTCTTTAATCTGAATTCAATGGACTCCAGTTTAAAAGGATCTATTTATTGGGCTCTTTGGAGTGTACTTCCTAAAACTTTTGCTGTGTACCTCTCTATCTCTTCTCCTTTATGACCAATAACATTCACATTTTCAAGGCAGATTTAAATATGACTGGTGATGTGACAAACTGGCACTTTTTAATATCCATTCTCTGTATATGAGAGTGCAAATATGAAAATAGTTAACAAGTAGAGTCTCCCAGTTTCCCGACAGAAGAGAATGGGGTGTACTAATGCAATGCCTGGATAAAAAGACTGAGACTGAGCTACTGTGCTATGCTACCTATGTACATTTCAAAGCTTAATGTTCAATATTGAATAGCGCATACTTTTAAATAAAAGAGCAGACAGTCCTTTGTAATATATTTCAGTGTTTTCATTATATTTCTATTTGTATCTTTCTGTTTGATGTCCCGTCTTCCCTTTTCCACACAAGTTTTAGTTCTATCCTACCTTTCCCTCTTTGAGAAGCTTTCCTTTGAAGCAGATAACCTGTAAGAAAGAAGTGAATCTCTGGAGAGGTACTTAACAATTACTGTTGATAATTATTCATATCCCTTTCCAGAGAACCCCAGAGCTTCTCTATTAAGTTGTTCTATATTCTGAAGACTGGAAAGGGGACATTCTCCCTTGCCCCGGGGATATCTGTTGTATGAAAACACAAATGGATTCCTGCATTTCATCCGCAGGTTTCTCACCGGAATTTACAGTAATTTCAATTAATAAATGTACAAGAACAAAATAAATGCTTTGCCAAAGTCAAAGCCCAGAGGTAATAAGTCTGATTATTTCTTTTAATGTGCCTTGTAATTATCACAATAAATGATGTCTGTAGAAGGTGAAAGATTGCTGGGAAATATTAAGATGTTTCTAAAAACTACCCTGGACTGCAATCTTCTGATATTATTAAAGCATGGTTACATTGTTCTGTGGATTACATGTGTATGGTTACTAGCAAGAGGTATAGTAAATAAGAATATCAACATTAATGTACAGAACAGGATTGGTGCTTCTATCAGTCTACCACTTTCTATTGGTTAAAAAATGAAAGTTACTTATTTTAAAAGAGAAGCTGTCTTTCATCGCCTTACAAAGGTTGAGATGTCATTAGTCTACTGCAAGAAGGTAGAAGCATCTACCCAAGCCTCTTCTCCTACTGATCACTTAGACTGTACATTGTATCTTTGTAGCAAGTCACAAGTATAGGCTGTGACAAGGGCTTAATTAGCATATATCCACTAAAGCTGGCCATACATGGATTGAAATTCATCAATTGCCATTCCTATTCATGAGAAACTGATCTATCTATCGACTTATCATAAACAGTCCTGCAGGAAGATTTCCACTCAGTCAGCCTTTGCAGCCAAATGGCTGCAATGCTTAACAGTGTATTCTACCTACAGGGGAGTCCCACTGTCAGAATACAATGAAACAGCGGGGAGGATTTCCCATCCACTTCTAATATGGCCAGCCCGCTGAATAACAAAAAAAGTGAGCCATGTATGGCTAGCTTTAATGTGAAAATATTATATTCTAGGCCCCTTATGAAAAAAAACCCTCTCCCTCAGGGGTGGACTGACAACCCGGGCAATAGGGGATCATGGAGCCCCTGTGTCCTTGCCCAAACTCAAAAAAGCCTATGAAAAAGGTACCAGGAGCATTTCATGGGGCCCCCTACTGACCTCGGACAGTGCCCGAGTTTCCAAATGGTCAGTCCACCCCTGCTCTCCCTGCACCCACTGTCATTTAACCTCTTCCATACAGGGCACTTTCACTCCCTTCCTGCCCAGGCCAGTTTTTAGGTTTCAGCACTCTCACACTTTGAATGACAATTGTGCGGTCATACAACATTGTACCAAAACTAAAATTGTATCATTTTCTTCACACAACTAGATATTTCTTTTGCTGGTATTTATTCACCACTGGGGTTTTTATTTTTTGCTAAATTAACAAAAAATCAAAAATTGTGAAAAAAAACATTTTTCTTTGTTTCTTTTATAAAAGTTTGCAGGTAAATAATTGTTCTTCATAAATTTAGGCCAAGATGTATTCTGCTACATGTCTTTGGTGACAATACCTCAAATTAGGATGTATTATTTAGTCTGTAGGAAAGTTATAGAGTTCACAAACTATGGGATATATCTGAAAATTGATCAGTCCTGAAGTACTGACAGCCAATCTAATTTCTTGAGGTCCAAGAATGTCAGAACAGTACAGATATCCCCCAAATGACCCCTTTTTGCAAAGTAGACAGTCCAACGTACTTCATAAGAGGCATGGCAAGTTTTTTGAAGTTGTAATTTTTTTGTCATAATTTTTCGGAAATTAAAAAAATGACTTTCACTATTTTTTTTTTTTTTTTACATACTGTCGCCAGTGCAGTACAGAGTCATCATATAACTGGCATGGCGGTGATCAGGGACACTGACTGGTGACAGTATGAAAAAAAATGGATAATTTTTTTTATGTTTTTATTATTTTTTATTACATTTTTTTTTCATATTTCACTATGACCAAAGTAGTATAATGTTACCATAGTAACATTGTACTACTTTGGGGAAGTGATCAGTATATTTTTTTTTACACAATTTGCTTATAGCAAATAATTTCTTTGCTATAAACAAGCATTTACCTGAATGAAATCGATTCATTCAGGGGTTTTTTTTTTGTGCTTAGCTGTGATTTTGCCATGGCTAATCACATGACACAGCTGGGCTGTGATTGGCCCAGCTTGTGCATGTGATTGCTGTAACCATTCACAGCTAGATACACTTGTATACAATGGTTGGCATGAAAGGAAGCCATCCATTGTATACAACTGTCATGTGACCTGCTGTGGTTGGTCACAGCAGGTCACATGGTACTGGCAAAGGGGCGGTACACAGATCTGTCATCGGTCGTGTCTGAAGTATACGGCCAGTGACAGATCGCGCCGCTGCACGGCCCTGCGGGCAGGCGCAATGCACATGCCTGAAAGGACACCATATGGCATCCACCCACAGGGATAAGCTGTTCACCTGGCTATAGGCCGGGCGGCAACAGTGCAGCTGTGCAGGGCTCAACACACACATCCGCGTCATTAATTCACAGCTTTCTTCACCGCAGACAGCTTGTAGTTCTCAATGCACTGCAAGGGTGCTGGTGAGCCATCTCTTAATTGTTAATTGATTCTTTCTGCATTTTAGTAAATGTTTGCCTGTACGGGAGTTACAACCAGAAAGCTGTACTGACGGTATGCAGGAGCTTGACATTGCACCCGCAATCTACTGAAAAAAATAATAAATGCACACACTTTTATTTGCAAAAAAAGTGCATTTATATTTTTTTTAAATTGAACTTATCCTTTAATTGAATAGTTATATTGGTCTAGCTTTTACCAATGTAAGTATGAATATCTCTTACCTGAGGGTCCATTATGGAAGTTGGCCATCACTGTAATTGTCGGCGCTACTACAATGATTTGAACTTTTTTCCAGGTGAGGTCAAGCAGCTGCCCCACTGCATAAAGACCATAGAGTAGCTTGCTCATCACTGCTACCAGTTATAGAACACCTTGTATTAGTGTTCTCTGATTGAACATGGTGGAGATCAAGATATCACTGCCCCTAATCTCTACTACGCGCAATCAGAGAATGCCTTGTATTCAGTGAAAAAAAAATACAAACTGTTCTGTCAGTGGCGGTGGTGCTACGCAGGCATCTCTCTGTGGTCAGCATGCAGTGAGGCAGCTGAAATCTTCTGACCAGGGCCTGGAAAATTACAGTAGTCACTATAGTAGTGCCGACTACTACAGTGATTTCCAGCTTCTACAGCAGTCCTTCAGGTATGGAATATGCTTACTTAAGCTCCATGCACACTCAGCATTTTGATAATGCTGGTAACGTTAGCTGTGTAAATTCACGCTTTTTTTAGCATTTTTGCATTAGCGTTTATTGGTCTTTTGCCGCGTTTAGCTGCGTTTTCCCACGTTTGCGGTTTTTAGCTTTTTTTTTAAAAACAAATACTTTTTTTCGTAAAACGTAAAAAACCCCATCCATTTTACCGCGTTTTTCAGCGTTGGAACATTTTTAATACTAAAAAGCTCTTCTAGAAACCCACTAGTCCTGGGTTTTTTCCAGCCAAAAATCGTTCCTGCCAAAAAATGTTGATTACAGTCTATGTGTGCATGGACACATAGGATAATATGCTGGGGAGTTTACTGGCTATAGAAAAAAACATCAGAAGCCGAAAACAGCAGCTGTAAAAACGTCTAGTGTGCATGAGGACTTACATTGGTCATACCTGGAGTTCAGCTTTAAAATATTTAATGTACACCCCCACCATTGAGAGCTATGACAAGGCGGATTGACCTTATAAAGCTCCTATTTTATTTATTTAATTGGTTGGTTCAGTGCAGGGGCGGACTGACAACTCATGGGGCCCCTGGGCAATAGGGGATCATGGGGCCCCTGTGTCCTTGCCCAAACTCAAAAAAGCCTATGAAAAATTTACCAGGGGCATCTCATGGGGCCCCCTACTGACCCCGGGCCCTCGGGCAGTGCCCGAGTTTCCAAATGGTCAGTCCGCCCCTGGTTCAGTGTATGTATGGGAACCATAAACAGTAATGCTGATCGTACAGTTTTGTGGTGTGTAGTTGCTAGAAGCACTCTTTGCTACTTTAACAATTTACAGATTAAATCTGTATTTTCTTTTTCTTTTTTTTGCTCACAATAAGCATGGTGTTATATAATATGGCAAGTTTTGTTTAGTCTTCATTTTTATTCTAATAATCCAGTGATTTTGTGGTAATGTTTTAAAAGCCTTCTTCTATATAGTTACATACACAGGCTGTCCTTTTGGCTTGCAGTGGTTTACAATGGTTGTGTTTTACTGTTCCTTGTCACAATGCATGTCTGAGTCATCTGACCGAATAAAACCAATATGCTCTCCCAGTGGCAGATCTTTGATCACAATAGAGTGTGTTTAAAGTATATAGCAAGGGTACACACTAAATGGCATCTTTGTAGTGCATTAATAGTGCTATCCAGATATACAATAGTGAATTTATGTTTCTCTTTCTTGTGGCAATGTGCCTGTTTAGCCTCCTACTCAACCTACATGCAACCAGAGCTGTGGGCATTTAATTGAGGCATATGTGAAAAAATAAAAAATTCCTCCTGCGCTTATAGGAAGTAGTGCCTATATGTTAAAGCTGCCGACACTCTAAACTGATAACTTAACAATGATGAACAACTACTAATAAATTAGTGCAGCGCTAAACAATAAATAAATCATATAAGATCCAAAAACATGCAATAAACAATACCACAATTAATAAGTGACAAAAATTATATATATATATAGTGCATGAAGTGCTCAAAAAATGTGTAAACTGAGGTCATAAACATGGCCTCTAATAAGTGCAATCAATCACACTATAAAATGTGAAATACCTCTGATGATAAAACATAAATAAATAATAAAAAATACTCATAATAAAAAACAGGAAGTCACGTGGTATAGTGACACAACGCGTAGGTACGCCGTGACGCAGCTTCCAGTGCGCTGTGACGCACATCCAGCATGGACGCCATCTTGGAACACCCAGTTATCCCTACCCCATGCAGTACACCCAGGCATGAGGTTCTAATGTGATTACACCAGCTTTTAAAGTGAGTGGGCATTTTTTATGAATAAAGGAGATTTATATATTTAATTACTACACTATGGAGGATCTCTTTCTTTCTCACCATGGCTTATGGTGAGGAGCAAATTTAGCAGATATACCTATCCTGAGAGGCCTGGAGTATCTTATTTCCAACCTGAGAGAGGGACTACAGGTGGAGTACTACCAGCCATTATTGGAGTAGGATCTAGGAGTGATCCTGAAAATGAAGTGGCCCATTGGGTCGCCTAAAGGAGGTGAGGGGGCAATTTAGACACTGAGGATAAGTGTGCTGACACTTTCATGGATATCATCACTATTGTCACTCTGCATGAAATGTTGTTTGAAACACCAGTTTGAATATTTATGGACTGTTAGAGACTTTATGTTTTATAATTGTTTGTATTTTGGTTTGGTTACTTCCCCAAAGCACAGGGGATCTATATCATATGATTAGGGTTT
This sequence comes from Staurois parvus, assembly GCF_062004578.1. NCBI lineage: Eukaryota > Metazoa > Chordata > Amphibia > Anura > Ranidae > Staurois > Staurois parvus. The sequence goes on along the minus strand of NW_028318344.1, from coordinate 5,452,522 downwards.
TTTTTATTATTATTTATGTTTTATCATCAGAGGTATTTCACATTTTATAGTGTGATTGATTGCACTTATTAGAGGCCACGTTTATGACCTCAGTTTACACATTGTTTGAGCACTTCATGCACTATTAATATATAATTTTTCTCACTTATTAATTGTGGTATTGTTTATTGCATGTTTTTGGATCTTATATGATATATTTATTGTTTAGCTCTGCACTAATTTATTAGTAATTGAGGCATATGGATGCCACTGCCCAGCAGCATTAAGGACTGAAAGTTGGGGACGAGCACATCAGCAGTCATTATTGGTGCCTCCCAAGGTAGGAGGAAGCTTTGGTATGTCTATGCAATTTTATGGGATGGAGGGGAGATGCTACAGGCAGAGGGTGGCACCCCTGCAGACATTTCAACAGCTTTATGGCAGCATTGTCATCCCTCCCACATAAATGATGAGAATTCTGTAATAATGGCAGGATTAACTGGTAGGAACTGCTGGAATGAAAGAGAGCAGGCTTTTGGCATCTAAAGGAAAGTAACCATGCACAATGTAGTGTACGAGGTGGCATCAAAATGTTTTGAGACTAGTTTTGTAACATGCCATCAGATGGCAGCACAAGGCTTTATGCACAGTCACAGGGAGCACAGACCTTCTAAAGTTAGTGTGCCAAAAGACGTCGTCCTGTGTATATCGGAAGCTGTGCAACTGGTGATATTCTGACCATGTGCGTTACCTCGTCTGCTATTTCATCATGGACATCAAGTTAGAACAAAGAGCAAACGGGAAATTCTGTGTGAAACTGGGCAAATCTGACACAGATAAAAATGATGTTACCAATACAGTGGCACCTATTTGTAACGATCGCGTCGTCAGACCACAGCCCTTCTCACCAAACTCGTGACCGAAGGACTAGCCAATCTAAAATCGCGATGTCACGTGCGTACCAATGCCACGCCCAGCTGCACCCTGCACAAAGATTTTCCAGCTCACTGGACCACAATCGATGTACCGGCAGCCTGGGAGCGATTGTTACTGGGTCAGGTTAATTACGCAATTAATCCTTCACACTGCCACCACCTCCTTTATGTACAGAGAAAGAGGAAACTCAGCAATATCGGCAATAACACTATGATGGTTGAAATAATCATCTGTATGCCACTGTCACCGCAGGCAGGTTATACAGAGGGTTAAACACACACAGTAGCGCTCTTCCGCGGCAGGAATTCGTAATTTGCATTAAAAAGCTTTAGAAACAGTTCAACACTTTCAGAAAGTAAGATTTATTACTAAAAGGTCAAAAGGGTGCAATAAAAATATTTACAGAAACAGATGTAGCCAATATATATCTAAATATACAGAGAATAACAGCACAGCAAAGAGATAACAGAAAGGAATTTAGAGGGTTAAAGTACTTGCCAGTCAGCCTTGGTTTAGGCAGCTTCAAGTTTCATAAGCCAAATGGATTTTTCTTGTCTCTCACAGTCAGTTTCGATGTTAAAAGAGGAGACCTTCTTTTTTCTCCCTTAACTCAGCTTAGCTTTTCTAGTATCTCCACTGGGTGCCTCCCTGGAACAGTAAACCAATCATCTTCTTTTGGGGAGGGAGGTGTAGGTGGAGCCCTAAGTTATGACTAGAAACTCTCATAGCTGCTATTATGATTCATAACTCATTCTCGGGGCATTTAGCAGCCTGGGCACTAGTATATTAATACTCAGCAGCATCTGCGGAATGGTTAGAGATGAAACATGTCATATACACTTGAATGGTGCAGGAGATATACTTTCCTGCCCTCCTATATATTCCAGCTAGGAAATGTAATATACCAAACGATTTGTATTAACTTAACCAATCTGACAATATGCCTGGTTTTTATGTAAGTCTCTCATATTCCAAGATATGAAATCATAGGGGGAAATGGATGTTGAATGTGGTGTCTTGTTTTATGCCTTCTCTGGAATGTCTTTGAACTCCCGTGAAGGACTTGGTTTACACTTTTACGATATCCCAGATTGCACAGCTACCAGACAGGGGGGCACCTAGCTGATGAGGTTTTATAGCCAGGACACTCTCCCACTGGGTTTCGATGCCTTTTTGAACTCTGCATCAAACAGACCACATGTCACTCAACAGACAGGGAGGGGGATGAGGAAAGAGGGAGAGAGAGAGATAATTGTACAAGATGAATGGTCCTTTGCCAAAATGGAGGTTCGTATCCATCTCTGTGTGCACGCTTGCTACACTATTCAATGCAAAAAAGCAGTTATACAAATGAAAACAAAATAAATTCAGATTTCAAATTATGCAGCTGCCCCTTTAAGTGTGGAACAGCAGTGATACAATATGCTGACACAAAGATAGATTGCTAGATTCCTAATAATACTTTAAAAATACATAAATAAAAAATGAGAAATAAAAGTAAAAGTCTACCAGAGTGTATAACCCAACACCACACAATGATGTAAGTCCTTCAATGGATGTGGGATCAACCTAGTATTACCAACTCTTCACCACTTGTGTCCAAAAAAAATGTGCATTCATTAGATGGTTTTGACTCCTTTTTACAGATAGGCCAAACAGCGTATGATCTCCCAAGGGTGCTTTAGGTCAAAGAGTGGATTCCATGTGCTTCTTCAAACGATCAGCTTAATATGGCATACTCAGTAAAAAAGTAAAAAAGCACTCGCATTATAAGGTGCTTATATTACCACCACCAGTGTATACAGCCCATAATGGATGTTAGTCACTGCGCTGCCTCTGTTGGCCAGCATGTGTTCCAAGCCTCCGTTCCATGGGCTAGACGTGACGACATATGGGACTCGGTAGTGATGGTCCCAGAGCTTCTACTTACGTTTCACCAGAGCGGCGTCTTCAGGAAGTACAGGTATTTATGTATTTTTGATGTATTATTAAGAATCTAGCAAGTGCCTATCTTTATTTCAGCATATTAAATCTGCCACAGAGACATTTGACATGATCTGGCAAGTTTACGGCGATGGAATAAGTTGTTCAAGGTGTTTTAAGTGACACGAACTTCAAGAAGACCTTCAACGAGCTCAATCCCTGAAAATGTTGAACTATCGAAACTATTCGACAACTTGTGCATGATGATTGGCAGAGAACAATCCACAAAATTGCTGCCATTGTCGTTGTGTCATATGAAACAGTTCAGGCAAACTTCATGTGTGATTTGAACATGCGCTGTGTTGCTGCCAAGTTCATCTCCAGTCTGCAATGATCTCACTTCCTCACCCACCCTACTTGCCAGGTTTGGCTCCTGTGGAATTCACCCTCTTCTGGAAGATGAAGATCCAGCTCAAAGGTCACCATTTTGACAACACTGCAGAGATCCAATGTGAATAGCAAAAGGTGCTTGACAGGCTTCGAAAAGAAGACTTCCAGGAATGCTGGAGGCACTGTATTGCTGTGTAAGGGAACTATTTAGAAGATGATAGTGTGTAAACATATATACAGTAAATAAAGTACTTTCTTGTAAACAGAGCTAGTCTCTAAACTTTTTGATACCACCTTGTATAGTGAAATAATGTTTTGCTTAAATATAATTCGTTTTGAAGCTTTAAACGTTTTTAAACTGGTTATTTAAATATATGTTTTTACTTATTTGTGTAGCGCCCTTCTAGTTAGGCTGCTAGTGTTTTCGGTCAATTTAGTTTTTGACTTCCCTATAGCATGGGAGCAGTGATCATCTGCTTTTTGCTGGTCTGGGCTCTGCTACTACAGGTTCGCATACTTTCCCCTGCATTCTACTGAATTCTAGGATATAATGGGTGGGAGAGACTCACCCTGGCCTGCATAATCATGCACTCTCAACAAATCACTGGTCAGAAGAGTGACCAGCAGGGGTTTAGAGGGGTATAAATACAGCATTGAAGAAATCATTGTATGGTCCCAGCTCCAGTTAGAGCTTGGAGACCTCCATCCAGATTATCCTGAAGCACTGCAGAAAGCTCTACAGGGGATCCAGGCAGCAGGCATCAAGTACAGAGACTGGATGGTAGTATGGGAGGCATTACAATACCCAGGGCACAGTGAGTACTAGAAATAAGTATTCTAGAAACTTTCTTTGCCACTTTTGGGAGATCAATACACTTTACTCAGACTTTACTCTTGTTGGGGAGTTCCTGCATAAACCTTCAAATTCCAGAGTGTGGTTCCACCCTCAAGGAGCAGATCAGCTTTAGTGTCCTTTGTCATATTTCTGCTAGCTCCTTTTGGAGTATCCCAAGGCTCACCCTCATCACATCCAAGTTAACCTCCTACCCTTTAAGAGGTTTCAGAAGCTAAGATGTCATTTGTTTGGTGGTCATGATTGAGAGCTTTCCGTTACCTACTTGTAACTGTACCGGGAGTGCGCAGGGCACATGCTCTTGGCACAGAATTGTTTACATTTTTGTGCGCATATATGCAGCCCCTAGGCATAAAGGCCTACCTGCCAAGGGACTGCATATAAGTATATGGCCGTTGGGAAGAGGTTAAACCATCACATAAACTGCAAAAAGACATGCAAGGCCATGCAGGCTCATATGTATATAGGTCTTAAAGTGTACCTAAACTCAAAAACAAAAATTGATAGCATTGAAATATCAGAAAGTGGTGTCACACCAAGGCAGATTAGAATTCTCTCCCCCGTGCCAGTGGCTCTGGCAATATTTCTCAGAATCATATGGAGTTTCCACTTATAGTACCACATTTGTAGTGGGAGGAATTAATATATTATCATTTCCCAATCTGTTTGAAGATTTTTGAGGGTTCCCTTCCTATAAGTAGAAATAACACACACAATGGTACTACCACTTCTTGAAGTCCTAATAAACATTAGGCTATTCGTCCTCGCCTTAGTGCATGGGTATGCGCATCCCCGTTTTGTCTTTATTGCATGGTAATGCCATATAAAGGGAAATTTTTTTGTGAGAATTTGTAGGGTTTTGTTTGAGTACCTACCTGAAACCTCCCTCCAGCAAAGGCTTTATGCTGTATAACCCCGCTGTCTCAAAGAGAGAACTTTATGTCTAATTAGACACAGGCTCTCTCACAAAGGTGTCTGAAGTCCATGGCAATGGACACACTAGCTCCATACCTGGCCCTCCTTCCCCCCCCTTGATAAAACAGAAGAGAAGCACTTCCCTTGCAAAATTATTTCTATGAAGGAACTAAAGAAAGGTGAAGGCATATAGTGGTGAAAAGTGAGAATTAGGACTCATTGATGTGGGCGTACCGATCTGTATACCTGTATGAAGGGGTCATCTTAGGACGCACAGATGTTCCATGCAAAGCACCTGTTCAAATCAATTACAGGCAGTCTGTTCATCAAACCTGCATGGTTTTCACATGCATCCAGGAAGGTACATCTGCATGGGTCTGATACATAGTTTAGAAAGCAGTCTGTCTGTGTCCTGATCTGTGTATCAGATCAGCACAAACGTACACTCTTGGATGCACATGGAGATCCACACAAATCAATGCAACTGGATGACTGTCATTGATCTGAACAGGCTGCCTGCACACATCTGCATGGAACATAGGGAAAAGACACCCCCTTTGCACAGGCATACAGATCGGTATTTCCATGTGATCAAGCCCTTACACCTTACATACAAAATCTCAGTAGAGGATAAACAAGGGGAACTAACACCCCTTTAAAAATGTATAGCTAAAAATGTTTTTCTTTTGGTATAGAGTAGAGAAAGATTGCAATCCCTGCCAAGTTTTTTATTGCTGTTTGTGTCCCTGCTAGATACTTTCACCCTCATTTGTTCTGGTGGCCCTTGTCATCAGGATAGAAAATGATTATAAGTTCAAATTTCACAGTTGTCACAGAACAAAATGTGAAGAAATATGTTCCAACGAGGGCAACTGTTATGGTGACAACTGTCGAAGTAGGGAATTCCCTTTACTTTGCAGGCATTTTTTTCAGGAAGTGGAGGGAAATCTCCCAAACCGAACCATGCTCCACTCTATCCAAAACTAAAATAAAATGTTTTAATTAATATGGGTATAACAACATAATAACATACAGTATGTATTGTTACAAAAATGTTTCACATTCCCTTCAAAGAACATTTTTATTTTCAGTAGTGAGGTCCCTTTTCTTAGACACAACTGTGTTATTGTGATTCATCTCAGATCTGGTAGCTTGTAGCACTTACACATCTCAGCTTTTTTTGACTCAGGCTTTCTATTGCAGAGAATGTGCTATCTTGTGATTAGCTGAAAAAATGTCTACAAACTTGGTGGTTAAATAAATGGGTTCAGAAAACTACTAACCACTGTAGATAGGATGCCACAGATACGCTCCTGAGCTGATATAGTGTTGCAAAAAATTTGCACATGACTTAGGCTGGCCATACATTATACAATTTTTGTTTTCAATCTCCTTTAGATTTACCTGTTGTGCAAGGGCCTGCCTGACTGCATACAAATTGAAAGTGTTTAAGTTTGACCTCGGATTATATGGTTTTGGTAAATCTAAAGGGAAATTATAAAAAAAACTTGTATACTGTTTGGCCAGCCTTATGTAAATTTCAGTACGATCACTGATAACCTACCTCCCTTGATGTGCAGTAAAAGATGTGAGAATAATTAGATCTCCATTACTGAGTCAATTTGTGACAACTGGGGATTTTGATGACCGGGTGTCAACATGACTTGTCAAGCTTGTGTATCTAAACCAAAGAATAAATATGTAATATATTGCAGTTTACTACCTCTTAGATGTCATGGTTGCATTTGTTTCCATTTTTCAGGCTTTTTTTATTTTCACATTATGATCCCCTCAGTAAAACACTGTCCTAGACTAGAGTAACAACACTCACTCGCTGTACTGTATCTACAGAGGAGCAGTGGTATGACCCTGGGACTTCAGAACCCCTCAGACTTCTCTCAACTCCATAATATATAGATAGTAAAAGGAAAGGTGCTCTATAGATCTCAACGAGAACTCTGGGAGCAGTGCCAACATAACAATTACAGAAAGCATAGGCAGTTATTAGGTCCCTTGGGTTTTGGTTGGATCTGCATTTTTTGCATTTATTGAGGTAGATATACATTGTATATTTAACAAACCAGAATGCAGCAGATTAGAGAGGATCACTGTTAGAGTTTATATTACATGAAACTATAATTAGTATTTGGCACAATGAGTGCATATAAAAACGAATAAAATACCTAGTTGACATAAATATATAATAGGGAATGGATCACCAAAATGGATGGAGGAACTAACATTCCCATTACATGATAGATTTAAATAATATCTCCACTTGGAGAATCTGGATTGCTTTCATGCACTCTATTTGATTTAAAAGCCTTCAAAAATGCATATCCCTATCCTATGGATTGGGACTGGGGTCTGCTTCCCCTCCCAGTGGATACCGTCCCCCCTTCTCATTTCCTCTGCCTTTCCTCCACCATATTACCCTTCTGTCCTTTGCTTCGCACTCTACTTTTCCTCCTGGAAAACAGGTTGACTTGCATATTCAATTAATCTTTTACTTAACTTAATTACCCTAACAGCTGTATTCTTGTAGGGATTGAGAATTTACTGAAATTCTTGTATCCCACTGTGCACTCAAATTTCCTGTGCTTTCTCTGTATATTGTTTTGTACTGAAAACACATATAGTGCCTTGAAAAAAGTATTCATACCCCTTGAAAGTTTCCGCATTTTGTCATATTACAACTAAAAACATAAATGTATTTTATTGGGATTTTATATGATAGACCAGCACAAAGTGGCACATAATTGTAAAGTGGAAGAAAAATGATAAATGTTTTTCACAATTTGTTTACAAATAAATATCTGAAAAGTGTGGTGTGCATTTGGATTCAGTCCCCTTCAGAAGTCACCGAATTAGTAAATAGAGTCCACCTGTGTGTAATTTAATCTCAGTATAAATATAGCTGTTCTGTGAAGCCCTCAGAGGTTTGTTAGAGAACACAACAGCATCATGAAGGCCAAGAAACACACCAGACAGGTCACGGATAAAGTTGTGGAGACACATACAAGGGAGGTGTGAAGGAGAATACTATAGCATGTCACTTGAGTGATAGCTCTGAGCCTGCTGACATCACATCTAAGATGGTGCCCAGTAGCAGTTTCAGCACTTTTGGATGTCTACACAAGGGAGGCTTCTACAGCGAAATGACATCCCTAAAAAACATTAAATGCCCATATAATCCTATTGGAAGATTGTTGTTGAAATGATCAGTCTGGCAACAGATTCAGTGCGGAAAATGTGTGTGGATCACAATACTAACTGTATGAGCATAAAATGCCTTTGCCAGGTAAAACATACAGCTTGTCAATATGCATGTAGTGCTTACCCCTGAAGAAGTTGCTTAGTATATTGGGTTCTCTGTTCTGAGGCCTCAACTTATTCTTGTCCCCTCTGACACTCCTGGTTAAGCAAACAGTTGCTGCAAATACTTATCAAAGTGCAAATATAAACATCCTGCATACTACTATGAAATAGTTTAGTAAAATAAATGCCAGACGGTGTGGTTACTAGGTTATACAGCTTTTTTTTTCCCCATAAAGAGTTTATTGGTATAAGATAAAGTACAATCAGACTGGAATATGGTCTAACAGAGTCTGCATACAGAGCACTTGATAAAAAGATACTTGGTACATTATAACATGAACAGAGGAGAACACGATAACATATAACCTTCAATAGGAACACGGTACTATAAAAGCAGTAGCTGGAGAAGGTAATCCAGAACAGACAAACAAAAATTGATATCTCGTCAGGACCTTGCAAAAACAGCGGCTAATGCAGGGGCATATCTCTGGGCTGCTGGCGGGACTAGTTCCAGAAAACATGAAAATAGAGTAGAAGAAAGAAGAGAAGGGGAATAGAAAAAAAAGGGGGTGGGGAGGGAAGTGGAGAAAGGGGAAGGGGGAGAAAAGAGAAAAAAAAAGGGGGGGATGAGAGTATGGAAGCAATAGATTAGAGTTAGGGATAGAAGTTGTGGCTGTAGATAGAACCTATAGGTGCAAGCATTCTCCTATCCCCTGCGGATATGTGCATATTTGTCTGACAGGAAAGAGTGTATCTGAGGAGAACTCAGGGAGCCAAGGCAACATAGGAGGTTTAAGGCATGTTTACAGTGAATGCTTTACTTTTTGTGGGTAGAGGTCTAGGTAGCCCAATGTCGTCTTGAAGTGGGTCCAACCGTACCAGGTGGCGGAAAACTTTCTCTAGATATTGCTAGATATTGCTATGAGTTCATCCATCTCCTCCATTTTGTAAAGTCTCCAGAACCATCCCTCCAATGACGGTGTTTTGGTAGAGTGTTAGTGACAAGGAATACATTGTCTCACTGCCAGGATCATATACATGGTCAGAGAATGATTGTATGATGTCATAGAATGAGGCATGTGGTGTAAAAGAGATTGCGCTGGAGAGAACCCCAACATCGAGCCCGTAACCGTAGTTATCAGCTGGTGGACTTTTTCCCAAAAGGGTTTCAACCTGGAGCACGAGCACTACACATAAAGCAATGTCCCTTCTTCTAGTCCACAACGACAGCAAAGATTAAAAACAGTGGGAAAATACTTGTGGAGGAGAGAGGGGATCCTGTACCAATGCGTGTATATCTTGTATCCACATTCCTGTACAGCCACATTTGTGGTGCCTTTGTGTATGAGATACAGACCGACTCCCAGTGTCAGGGCTCCCAGGTATGACCAGAGGTGTGTGACTGAAGCAGGGAAACGCAGACCTCAGATATGTTATAAACAATATAATTTATTAACACTAACAGTACAAACATAAACGCAGTGCAATACTAAAACATAATACGGTGCAAACAAACCAAACCAAACCACCCACAGATAACAGTATATACAAGCAAGCATCGTCAGGCAGGCCGGGTCAATATCAATTGGGCAGGTAGGTACAGGGGGAGCAAGCGGAGAATGGTCGGGGTCACAGGCCAGGTTCAGCAGGTAGCAAGCAGCATAGTACAGAGGGTCAGACAGAGGGATGGTCCGGGTCACAAGCCAGGGATCAGAACAGGTAGCAAGCAGCGTAGTACAGAGGGTCAGACAGAGGGATGGTCAGGGTCACAAGCCAGGATCAGAGCAGGAGAAGTCAGCAAAGGAACAGAAACAGGATGCAGGACAGATACAGGGCCCAGGACAAACACAACACCAAGGCAGAGTCTGCAAGTCTGGCCATCCCTTAAATACACCAGTATCATCAGTTCCAGGTGTTAGCTGGCTGAAAGGTTGAGTCTCTGATTGCTGGGAGCACCCGCTGGCCAGCCCTGGTACTGCAGATCAAAAGGCAGGTGAGTCCCACCATTGCTGGCCAGTCCATTCCTAACAGTACCCCCCCCTCAAGGAGCGGCCTCAGGACGCTCCAAACAGTCCTAGCTGGGCAAAATGTTCCACCGCCCGGGTCTGGCAACTGGCGGGATATCAAAGACTGGCACACCGGGCAGGACTCCGGGCAGCGGCACACCGGGCTGGACTCTGGGCAGAGGCACATCGAGCAGAGGCACACCGTGCAGAGGCACACCGGGCAGAGGCACATCGGGCAGGACTCCGGGCAGAGGCACATCGGGCAGAGGCACATCGGGCAGGACTCCGGGCAGAGGCACATCGGGCAGGACTCCGGGCAGAGGCACACCAGGCAGAGGCACATCAGGCAGGACTCCAGGCAGAGGCACATCGGGCAGGACTCCGGGCAGAGGCACATCGGGCAGGACTCCGGGCAGAGGCACATCGGGCAGGATTCCGGGCAGAGGCACATCGGGCAGGACTCCGGGCAGAGGCACATCGGGCAGGACTCCGAGCAGAGGCACATCGGATTACCAGGCGAAGCAGCAGGCAGCGGGCCACCAGGCGGAGCAGCAGGCACCGGGCCCCCGGGCGGATCAGCAGGCACCGGGCCCCCGGGCGGATCAGCAGGCACCGGGCCCCCGGGCGGAGCAGCAGGCACCGGGCCCCCAGGCGGGGCGACAGGCACCGGGCCCCCAGGCGGGGCGACAGGCACCGGGCCCCCAGGCGGGGCGACAGGCATCGTGCCCCTAGGCGGGGCGACAGGCATCGTGCCCCCAGGCGGAGCGGCGGGCGCCGGACCCCCAGGCGGAGCGACAGGTCTCGGGCCCTCAGGCGGAGTGGCGGGCGCCGGACCCCCAGGTGGAGCGACAGGTCTCGGGCCCTCAGGCGGAGCGGCAGGCGCCGGACCCCCAGGAGGAGCGACAGGTCTCGGGCCCTCAGGCGGAGCGGCGGGCGCCGGACCCCCAGGCGGACCGACAGGTCTCGGGCCCTCAGGCGGAGCGGCAGGCGCCGGACCCCCAGGTGGAGCGACAGGTCTCGGGCCCTCAGGCGGAGCGGCGGGCGCCGGACCCCCAGGAGGAGCGACAGGTCTCGGGCCCTCAGGCGGAGCGGCGGGCGCCGGACCCCCAGGAGGAGCGACAGGTCTCGGGCCCTCAGGCGGAGCGGCAGGCGCCGGACCCCCAGGCGGAGCGACAGGTCTCGGGCCCTCAGGCGGAGCGGCGGGCGCCGGACCCCCAGGAGGAGCGACAGGTCTCGGGCTCTCAGGCGGAGCGGCGGGCGCCGGACCCCCAGATGGAGCGACAGGTCTCGGGCCCTCAGGCGGAGCGGCGGGCGCCGGACCCCCAGGTGGAGCGACAGGTCTCGGGCCCTCAGGCGGAGCGGCGGGCGCCGGACCCCCAGGAGGAGCGACAGGTCTCGGGCCCTCAAGCGGAGTGGCAGGTGCCGGACCCCCAGGCGGAGCGACAGGTCTCGGGCCCTCAGGCGGAGCGACAGGTCTCAGGCCCCCAGGCGGGGCGGCGGGCGCCGGATCCCCAGGCGGAGCGGCGGGCGCTGGACCCCCAAGCGGAGCAACAGGTCTCGGGCCCCCAGGCGGAGCGGCGGGCACCGAGACACCAGGCACGACAGTGGGCTCCGAGTCAACTGGTATGACCGCAGGCACTGGGTCAGACATTGGATGGTCTGGCTGGACAGCGGGCATCGGGTCACCAGGCATCAGGTCATTTGGCTCGACAGCGGGCACCGCGTCATCTGGCAAGGCAGTGGGCTCCGAGTCAACTGGCATGACCGCGGGCACCGGGGCAGACATTGAATCGTCTGGCTGGACAGCGGGCATCGGGTCACCAGGCATCAGGTCATTTGGCTCGACCGCGGGCACCGCGTCATCTGGCAAGACAGTGGGCTCCGAGTCAACTGGTATGACCGCGGGCACTGGGTTAGACATTGGATCGTCTGACTGGACAGCGGGCATCGGGTCACCAGGCATCAAGTCATTTGGCTCGACAGCGAACACCGCGTCATCTGGCAAGGCAGTGGGCTCCGAGTCAACTGGCATGACCGCGGGCACCGGGGCAGACATTGAATCGTCTGGCTGGACAGCGGGCATCGGGTCACCAGGCATCAGGTCATTTGGCTCGACAGCGGGCACCGCGTCATCTGGCAAGGCAGTGGTCTCCGAGTCAACAGGCACGACAGTGGGCACCGGGTCATCAGGTACCGGATTGTCTGGCTCGACAGCGGGCATCGGGTCATCAGGTATGACAGCGGACACTAGGTCACCAGGCATCAGGTCATTTGGCTTGCCAGCGGGCACCGCGTCATCTGGCAAGGCAGTGGGCACCGAGTCACCAGGTACGACAGCGGGCTCTGAGTCAATTGGCACGACAGCGGGCACCGGATCAGGTACCGGATCATCTGGATCAACAGCGGGCATCGAGTCAACTGGCCTAATAGGATCGTCAGGCTGGATCAGTTCATCATGCTGGGTAGAGGCATTAGGCCGAGTAGAGGCTTCAGGCCGAGTAGAGGCATCAGGCCGAGTAGAGGCATCAGGCCGAGTAGAGGCATCAGGCCGAGTAGAGGCTTCAGGCTGAAGAGAGGCATCAGGCCGAGTACAGGCATCAGGCCGAGTACAGGCATCAGGCCGAGTAGAGGCTTCAGGCCGAGTAGAGGCTTCAGGCTAAGGAGAGGCTTCAGGCCGCGTAGAGGCTTCAGGCCGAGTAGAGGCATCAGGCCGAGTACAGGCATCAGGCCGAGTAGAGGCTTCAGGCCGAGTAGAGGCTTCAGGCCGAGTAGAGGCTTCAGGCTGAGGAGAGGCTTCAGGCCGCGTAGAGGCTTCAGGCCGAGTAGAGGCTTCAGGCCGAGTAGAGGCATCAGGCTGCGTACAGGCATCAGTCTGAACCACGGAAGGCAGGCTCACCGGTTTGGATACTGGCAGGATGGTATTGGTTGGAAAGAATTTTCGCTTTTTTATGGTTTTAACTACTGGAGCACTGCAAGTAAACGCAGGTCTGCAAACGAATGGAGCAGCTGGAGACAGAGAAGAACTGGAGGATGGAACAGGAGAGGGAGCAGTTGCTACAGAGGGCTTTTTTACAGGGTTAAAGGCAGGATAGGTGCAGCGAGTGGGAACAGGGTACTGACATGCGGTAGATAGCCAAGTATACTGGGCTGTAACTGGAGGAGCTGGTGGGAATACAGGAGAAGAGTTAGAAGCAGGACTGGGTCTTTGTAAGCTGACTGAGGCTGGGTGCAACAAATCTGTCCATGTCTGCAGTAGGGGTTGAACAAAGCTGAGCTTACACAAAGTCTGTCTGGTCAATGACTGCACTGCGTTTATACAATCTCTTAGTGTCTGTGGTGAACATGTGGAATAACGCTCCAGAAAGTAACCCACATCATCCTCTAATAACCACACCAGGGACTCTACCTGGTCTGCACTAAATGGTGGCAAAAATTCATCCCTGCATTCGGGGGAACCAGATGAAACCAACTCAGCACAAACCTCAATCAATGGCTGCACCTCAGAGAACACTGTGCCCTGATCTACTAGAACATGAGCGAGCCGTATACATTCTAGCAATTCATCCCGGGTATACTCCTTCAGAGTTTGATAAGCATACTCCCTGTCATCAAACACTAGCAGATATAAATACTCAACCTCCTCAAGATCCATCCTTCCCATCAACAAGCCAAGATGGCTTCCCTGTGCAGCCACTTCTGGTCAGGATTGGCCTTGGTGTAATGTCAGGGCTCCCAGGTATGACCAGAGGTGTGTGACTGAAGCAGGGAAACGCAGACCTCAGATATGTTATAAACAATATAATTTATTAACACTAACAGTACAAACATAAACGCAGTGCAATACTAAAACATAATACGGTGCAAACAAACCAAACCAAACCACCCACAGATAACAGTATATACAAGCAAGCGTCGTCAGGCAGGCCGGGTCAATATCAATTGGGCAGGTAGGTACAGGGGGAGCAAGCGGAGAATGGTCGGGGTCACAGGCCAGGTTCAGCAGGTAGCAAGCAGCATAGTACAGAGGGTCAGACAGAGGGATGGTCCGGGTCACAAGCCAGGGATCAGAACAGGTAGCAAGCAGCGTAGTACAGAGGGTCAGACAGAGGGATGGTCAGGGTCACAAGCCAGGATCAGAGCAGGAGAAGTCAGCAAAGGAACAGAAACAGGATGCAGGACAGATACAGGGCCCAGGACAAACACAACACCAAGGCAGAGTCTGCAAGTCTGGCCATCCCTTAAATACACCAGTATCATCAGTTCCAGGTGTTAGCTGGCTGAAAGGTTGAGTCTCTGATTGCTGGGAGCACCCGCTGGCCAGCCCTGGTACTGCAGATCAAAAGGCAGGTGAGTCCCACCATTGCTGGCCAGTCCATTCCTAACACCCAGTCTTCAGGAGAGAGAGAAGTACCTAAGCCTCATTCCCAAACGATGCACGATTTGTTTCGGTGTGCAGTTATATTACCAAAAAGGAAGGAATAGAGGGTAGAAATCACGTCTCTGTGGATGTTTTTTGTTGCAAAGTGTCTCTAAGGGTTTGAGAGGCCTAGACCAAATAGTGCTCGGTCCTTGAGAGAGTAGAAAGTGTTGTATTTGTGCATAGATCCAAACGATAAGGCATAAGGGGCGAGAGAACTATTTAGCGTGTGAAGGGGAGAGGTGAAAGAACTGCAACGCCCGAATATCGCAATGTGGCCAGGACTTTTGCAGAGAAGCCGAAGACATTCCCAGGATGAAGGCCGGGTTGAGGTGCAAGGGTGTCATACGGCCTACAGTAACAGAGCTAGAATGGGTCTCATGGGTCAAGAGGCAGGCTTCGAATGTGGGGCCAATGAAAGTGTGCAATTTGGATTCTGTTGACAGGTGTTTGCGATGAAGCCATGGACTGTTGCATAGCGGTTGTGGGGTCTGGGCTTGCTCTAGGTGGACCCATCCTTTGATCGTGTCATGAATGTGCCAGTCTACTACACGAGAGAGTAGGCAAGCCCAATGGCATTGGCAGATATCAGGCAGGCCTATGCCACCTCTATTTTTAGGTAGAGCGAGTCGAGAGTAGCGAATTCTAGGGGGTTTGCCCTGCCAAATAAAGGTAGAGCAAATATGTCTGAAGGTGCTAAAAAAGGTAGGAGGAAGATAGATGGGAATAGTTTGCATAAGGTAAAGGTAACCAGGTATAGTTTGCACAAGGTAATCATTTTTATGAGAACAGCTCTTCCAAACCAGGATATTCGCAAGTTCGCCCAGGACCCAAGGTCCTTACGCATGTGATCCAAAGCTGTTAGAAAGTTCCGGGGGTATAGGTCTGTCAAGTGTACTGGGATTTGGAAGCCCAAGTAGGTATTCGCATCGGTCGCCCAGGTAAAAGGGAAATTGGATCTGCAGATGGCAGCTATGGAATCAGGAAGGGTTATATTAAGGTCCAAGGATTTTGTATAGTCTATCTTCAAATTAGAGATATGGTGAAACTGCTCTAGGTCCCGCAGAAGGTTGGGAATAGAAATGAGAGAGTCAAATAGGTAAAGAAGTATGTCATCTGCAAACGCATAAAGTTTGTAGATGCGATCCTTGACCTTGATGCCCTTTATGTCCAGGTTGTGACGGAGTCTATTTAAGAAGGGTTCCAGGGTCAGGACAAAAAAGCAATGGAGAGATGGGACAACCCTGCCATGTACCGTTGCAGAGTTCGAAGGTGCTTGACAAGTGGTCGTTGACTCTCACCCTAGCTACGGGGCAGCGGCTGTTTAGAAAGTAGAATAGATACGCCCTTTGTTTTGGACACCGCATTGGAGGAATGGTAGACTAGGGGGTAAAAGCCATCCTGCAACTTAGGGATAGCTCCAGTTTTAAACTTTGTCTCTTGTAGCAAAGCAACATGTGCTGTGAGACGAATGGACTCTCTAAGGATTAGGTTATACAACTTGTTCTAGAGCCCCACACCACAAAAACAAAATTAACCCAGCAACAATTAGTAGACTGTAAGAGCAATGATAATTGTTACCACAGTAACTTCTCTGCAGCTAGTAGTCCATAACTCCTTAAGAGTGCATTTTATATGGTATATATACATATATTACTGTGCAAAAGCTTTAGGCAGTCTTGAAGAAATGCTGTGAAGGTGCTAATGATCATCAATTTCATATGTAGGTTGAAACACAGTCATTAATTGAAACAGAAAAATCTGTGTAGAAGGCTTTAAACTGGGTGACGAACTGCCACTAAGGTGAGATTGTGGAAAACAGTTTTGTGTCACAAGTCATACACTATGGCAAGACTGAGCACAGCATCAAGACACAAGTTAGCTATACTGCAGTGGTCTTCATGGAAGAATTGAAGCCAAAAAGCCATTAGTCAGCCGTGCAAAGAAGGCTAGGTGACTCAACTATTCACAAAATGGGGTGCAGAAAAATGGCAGCAGGTGCTGTGGTCTGATGAGTCAAAAATTTAAATATTTGACTGTAGTAGGAGGCAGTTTGTTCGCCAAAGTGCTGGAAAGTGGTATAGTAATGAGTGTCTGCAAGCAATGTGAAGAATGGTGAAGGTTTCTTGCAAGTTTGGGGTTTTATTTATTCAAATTAAGTTGGAGATATGGTGAGGAGCAATGTTGTCCTTAATGTTGAGAAATATTGTACAAGCAGATACTTATCCATCAAGCCATACCATCAGGGAGGTGTGTGATTGGCCCCAAATTTATTCTGCAGCAGGACAATGACCCCAAACATACAGTCAATGTCACTAAGAACTATCTTCAGTGTAAAGAAGAACAAGGAGTCCTGGAAGTGACAGTTTGGCCCCCACAGAGCACTGATCTCAACAACATCAAGTCTGTCTGGGATGACATGAAGAGACAGAAGGATTTGATGCAGCCTATATCTACAGTATAGAAGATCTGCGGTTAGTTCTCCAAGATGTTTGGCACACCCTTCCTGCCAAGTTCCTTTAAAAATTTAGTACTGTGAGCTATGTGAGCATAGTTATGCACATTTTCAGGCAAAGGTACCAGACCAGAGAGGTAGTGACAAACAGTGCTGTGTTTGTTGGTGCTATTTACAAATCTATTCAGAGGTGCTGTATAGTATTCCACAAAAGAACTTCAAAACAAATTCCTAGCCCTGTTCCAGCACTCACTACACAAATACAAGTTCTGACTATCAGGCTGAGCAAGCTTAATGCTTCTCAGTCTCCACAGATGCAGTTTTTCAGCTTACACGGGGCAAGTGAAACTCCCTGTCAGTGCTATGTATCACTACGTAGTCCAGATAGGCCCCTGCATACTGTCGATGAGGTCCTAAAGTCCTGTCCATGGCCCTCTGAAATGTCACAGGGGCATTTTGTAACCCAAAAGGCATCTTTTTATATTGAAGCAAACCTTCAGGGGTCACAAATGCAGTCTTTCCTTTCAGTCAGGGGGATATGCCAATATTCTTTTGTCAAGTCCAGAGTGATCAGATAATGGGCCTTTTCAAGTCTGTCATAGGGTAGGTGTCAAGTTTTGTCTCTGATTTAAGCTTTCTGAAGTCATTATAAAACTTCCACATACTGTCTGGTTTTGGAACTAAAATGATGGGACTAGACCATTCACTATTGGACTCCTCAATGATGTCTAGTTCCAGCACCCTCTTAACTTCGTCATTGATGTATTTTATCCTAGGTTCAGAAATTTGGTATGGTTTGAGTTTGACACTGACCCCAGGCTCAGTAACAATATCATGCCGAACCACTGATGTCATGCCAGGTCACTCTGAAAATATTTCTCTGCTCCCTACCAGGAACTCTCTAGTGTGTTTGGAATTGTAACCTTAGGGACCAGAGTACACTCAGGCATTTTAGGGGCAGATTCCACAGTTAGTGCCATCCTATCCTTCCAGGGCTTTAACATGTTAACATGGTATAACTGCTTAGGCTTTCTTTTACCCAGTTGATGCACTTTGTAATTCACCTCCCCGACTATTTCAACCACTTCGAAGGGACCCTGCCACTTAGCTAGGAACTTGCTTCCAACAGTAGGAACCAATACCAGGATACTGTCACCAGGTGAGAAATCAAGGAGTCAGACAGCTCACCAGTCCCAACAATGCAGCAAACCCCAATCCAGGCACTCAGCTGTCAGCAACTCCACTGGCTCTGCACCCCAGGTAACTTCAGTCCTCAGGACACAGTTTATCAGAGCTATGGTTTCTGTCTCTGGCTGCATTTTGTAGCTGGAAAATGTGCACCCAGGAACTGTGATGCTCACCCTCTGGTCTTCTCACAGCAAGAAAGCATTCTGTATATCCCAAGGCTAGGAAATTCTCCTTGTCTCTTCTTCCCTTCATGGGCATTGTAGTTTGCAGCCTCATCTGCTTCCACAGCAACGAACTCTGCATAAACTATAGCCCCCATGATCCAGCGTGGCTGCATCATAGTCCTTTCAGTTTCTCATGTCCTGCCGGCTCCCCCTGGTGAGCGGAGGCTAAATAACACTGAAGCCAGCATAAGAATCCTGTTTTGGCACATAAGGCAGCTGCAGCACAGTGTCTTGCTCTCTCTGTTGTCTAAGCACCTGGCTACATGTAGTTTTCCTGGAGTTGTGCCTTAAAACTGTACACTGAACCTAGTGAATATATAGAATCTGCATTGTGAAAAAGTAACCTAAGTTATGTAAATCTGAAGCGTAGGGTGCGAGTTGATGATGGATGAAGACAGGGTAATTCCAAGAAAGACTCATATACAGTATAATGAGAGTGTAAATATCTACAGTACTTGCTGGATTATTTTATATCATTAAAGAACTTTCTTTCAAAGGCCAAGAAAATGACGCTAACTACAGAATAATTACTATGGAGATGTGAAGACAGGGAAATTATCTGAGATGAAGTAGGGGGAGAAGAACAAGTGGTTGTCACAGTATAAATGTTACATTAGATGTTTTAGGAATGGGAGATGAAGGAGCTTTTATTAACTCTCTTGTTTGTAACAGGAACTGTACACTGTGTAGAGGAGTTAAACCTGTTACCAACAGTGTTCATACAGTATATTACATAGTCCTTCATATAGAAGATACAAAAACACATAGCCACC
Organism: Staurois parvus; assembly: GCF_062004578.1. Classification (NCBI taxonomy): domain Eukaryota; kingdom Metazoa; phylum Chordata; class Amphibia; order Anura; family Ranidae; genus Staurois; species Staurois parvus. The sequence continues at coordinate 5,433,145 of NW_028318344.1, read as the reverse complement.
ATACTATGAAAAGCACAGCACAAAAATGGAGTCAATGCAATGAATGGGGTATTAATGATCACTTAAAATCATTTTTTTTTCCAACATCTCACCACTAATAACCCATTCACCTGCCCCAGTCCCCAAGAGCTGACTTGCAATAACCATTCTGTTACAGACCAAATTGTTTACTTTTTTTTCCAGTGACAAGGCATGAGGAATTTAGACATTAACTGGATTTTTGGTGATCTGTTTCAATGGACCAATGATTGGTAGGAGATATGACCATGGGTACAAAGCTATAGAAATATAAATAGTTTGTCCGTTTAGATCCTGGGTAGTTGTAAATAATTCCAAGATACCTTGGAAGGCTAGAATTTCACTTTTTAGGGGTAAAAGGAAACTGTGTGCTAGTCATTTTAGAGGTTTATTTAGCAAAATAAATTCAGCAGAAAGGGTTTTGGCACAGAATACCCAAAACAGGGAAAAAAGAAAATGACTGTAGATCATTTGCTCTGTAATAGCAGTCAAACGGAACCCATACCCGTGATCAATCACAAATACTTTATAGAATGAGCAGTAAGAATTTTTGCAATGTGCACCAGCAGCAGGTAATACCCAGATCTCCAAGGCACTATTCAGCAGCCAACTCCCTGCTCTGCTCCCTCTGAATGTACCCTCTAGAAAAACAGCAAAATGTTATTCAGCCCCTGACACAGGCAAACTGGTTTTTAGGCCCAGGCTCAGGTCCTTCTCTTTGCAATACTTTCCTCAGGTAGCAGACCTCCATTCCTCTTTCGTTGGCATTCCATGTAACCCAAGCCTGAAAGGCCTTCCTAAAATTCACTAATGATGTACTTGCTGTAGCACTCTGTTAATTTAGCTAGGGGGAGCTATATCCTAATGGTTAGTCAGGAGCTGGTTAGCAGCTCAGGTGAGATAGCCAGAGGGGTCAAATTCTGGTCAGGACTGAGAGACTCTGCAGGCCAGCTCCTCTGGAATTCCCCCCTGCTCTGAAGCTTTTGAAGGAGGGGCTTGGAGGCAGTGGGCAGATCTGAGGAGTGGCTGGCTGCAGTCTTGAGGAACCTCAGCCAATCCCCAACAGAAGGCTTGGCATGGGGCTGGGACTTTCTTAAAAGGGTGAGAGCCTGCTCAGCAGCTGGATTGTGGAGAGAGACATGTACAGAGTTGGAGAAAGATGTGAGGCTGGAGGAAGGAGGCTGCCAGGAGGCCTAGTGGGATAAGGCCTGCCTGCAAGCCTGGAGCTGGAAAGGAGGAAAACTCAGGACTCACTGGCCCCCTGAGCGAGGACCACCTGTATGGCAGGGAAGGAGCAGCCCAGCTGATAGGACTGGTAGCAGCAGCCATCCCAGAAGTGGTACAAGAGGGGATCTGAGTGAGTACACCTGCATCCCCTGGGCGGATAGGGAAAGGAGCACTTTGGTGGAAAACCAGATTAGCCCCTACTAGTGACTGTGCACCTCATTTAAGGCACATGAGCCAGATCCTCTGATCAGAAAGAGAAGTCTCCAGCTTGCTGAGTGAAGAGGAGTTCATCTAGGGTCTCAACTAGAGACTGTGTTGCTGGAGAAGAGGAGCTTGTAAATAGTTAAGAAAGTTGTCCTCAGATTTCAGTTCCCATGGGTATCCTATACCCTCCTTACCCTATCCTCAATAAATAACAAAAACAGTGCTCAAGGCCTGATTTCTGACTCCAAATACAAGCTGGTGTGGAAAATGCTGAATGACTGGCTCTGCAGGACTATAGGGGGACCCAAATTCATCAGCAATCCCTAAGGGGGTAGTGCTACATTGCTTAAAGAGGGAATTGGTTCTGTGTTGTGGAAAGTTGGCAAGATAGTCCCATCGAGGTCTAATTTAAAGAATTGATGGATAAGCAGGAAATCATGGTGGACTGGTAATTTTTTTTATCTTTTTAGGAAAATCAAAAGAAGGGAGGGATTGGTGAAGGGGTGTGAGTTAACTAAGGTGGATAAGACAATTCCTTTTAGGATAAAGAAGATTTTTAGGATCACTCCAATGAGTGGGGTGTTTTAAATGCTTAAAGCTAAATGCCAGGAATTATGATAGTGTTAAAACGTACTACGTATAGTAAACTATGTACTCTTCAGCAGTGTCAGGACCAATTTTCTTTTGCTGTTGGGAATATAAAAGAGTTGCTTGTACAGCACCTTGAAACATTCAGGAAGAGCTTTTTATTTTTATAGAAAAAAGGCATTCTCTGATTGGGCAAACTGGAGATCTTGATGTAATTTGCCCCACCTCTTCATCTCAGTCAATCAGAGAACACCATGTATTCATAAATAAAAATACAAGACACTTCCTAAATGGCCAGAGGTTTCACGCATATGACTCTCTAATGTTTTTGGCAGCAGAGCACAAAGCTTACTGTACATAGTGAATACTGCTACAGTGTATTGTGACATTCCCAGTGGCTGTATTAATATGGGAAGAATCTGTTTTTACCACATTAGCACACAGTAATTTTTAACACTGCCATCATTCCTGGAGTTCAGCTTTAAAGAAGAACTCTAGTTTGCTGCAATCTATATTTTCACACTTCAACAATGATTGCTGTGCAGCTTTCCTCCTTATTTTCAACATTTATCTGAGTGTAGCACTACCCCTTAGGAGTTGCAATAGATTTGGGTCCCCCTATAGTCCTGCACAGCCAGGCAACACACATTTTCCATTCAGACTTGCATCAGGAGACAGTAACCAGTCCTTGAGCTTTGTTTGGAAGTTTTATTAGGGGATTTAGAACTTGGATGGGTTAAGGGGTGTTTGAGATGCCCAAAGGTAATGGCAACAGCAAAATTTATCTTCTGGAGAGCTAGCCAGCCTCTCCTGTAGTATCACTCCAGACCCAAGATGACTCCTCTCCTCATTCAGCTGTGTAACAAACGTATACCCAGAGACTGACGCAGCCTCCATTTTAAGAATCTTCATATTTCTCCCTCATTCTTCCCCCCCTCCCTATCAGAGAGGCCCAGCGACATTTGGCCAGATGTGTGTGAGTTAGGAATGTCACAGGAGGGTCATAGGAGCTATAAAGTCCCCCAAGGGAGCTGGGGCCTCCCTGTCCAAAGAACTTGCAAATTGTAACACCTCGGAAGAGATAAGGCAAGCTTTCCCAGGAGTTGAAAGAGATTCCAACCTAATAAACCTAACTCAGCGTAGCTGACAGAATCAGATAACCTTTGTTAAAATCCATCTTTCCCCTATGTCTCATATCTTGGAATATGAGAAACTTACATAAAAACAATGAGCAGGCGAACAGTTTGATGGGTCACTCGCCTTGTCTCGGACACATAGGAAAGCAGAAAAACAGATCTCGTGAACCGTTCAGTGTATAATTTCATAATTCATATCTAATCAATCCTCAGACTTGTCTGCATAATAATCTACCCACGGGTGGAATGTCACTTGTGCAGATGGAAAGTTATGGGCCAAAATATGAGTTATGGGAGATTTTGGCTCTAGTTGAGGTATCCACCCATACCTCCACGCCCTAAGCGGAGTATTGGTCCTTGACTTCAGAGACACCACCTGCTGGGGAATACAAACTAGGCTGTCAGGCCTAAGAGTGTGAGTTGAAAACGTCTCCCATTTTAACATCAATACCACCTGGGGAGACCCGTGCCCTTTTGCTCTGAAACTTGGATCTGCTAACCCAGGACTTTGGCAAGTACCTTAACCCTTTCACCTCTCTCTGATATCTCTTTGCTGTGCTGTTGGTCTCTGTATGTTTATATATATATCTTAGTTACCTCTTTTCTGTAAATATTTTTATTGCACCGTTTGACCTTTTAGTAATAAATCTTTCCTTCTGAAAGTGTTGAACTGTTTCTATAGCGCTTTATTGCAATTTACGAATTCCTGCCTCTAAAGAGAACGCTACTCTGTTTGTTTAACCCTCTGTATAACCGTGTTATGCAGACGATTACCTCAACCATTATAGTGTTATTGCTGAGATTGACGAGTTTCCTCTTTCTCTGTACAAAAAGGAGGTGGTGGCAGTGTGAAGGGTTAATTGCATAATTAACCTGACCCAGTAACAATCGCTCAGGCTGCCGGTACATCGATTGTGGTCCAATTAGCTGGAAAATCGTTGTGCAGGGTGCAGCTGGGTGTGGCATTGTTACGCACGTGACATCGCGGTTTTAGATCGGCTAGTCCTTCGGTCACGAGTTGGGTGAGAAGGTTTGGGGTCTGACGCCACGATCGTGATATATTGGTGGCAGCGATCGTGGGATCATGACAAGCTGTACTGGGTGAATCCCAGGGCAGGGGATCCAGTGCCAGCCACTGCAGTGAGAAACAGTCCCGGGTAGGATAGCAAATCCAGTTTCCCACTAAAGTGCTCCTTTCCCTTTACTAGCACAGGGTGGGCAGGTTTACTCACTTGGTCCCTCTCTTGTGCTGTTGGTGGGTTAGTGGCTGCTACCAGGCCTTTAAGCTGGGCCGCTCCTTCCCTGCCACACAGGTGGTCCTCTCTGGGGGCCGGCGAAGTCCCCAGTTTTCAGCCTTCCAATGTCCTCTGCCTGCTGGTGAGCCCCTCTCCATCTGGGCCCCTTTACAGGCTCCTGCCTTCAGCCTCACATCTTACTTTCTCACTTCCACCTGAGCTCTCCTACTGCTGAGCAGGTTTAGCTACTTCTAAAGGTTGTCCTGGCCCCTTGCCAAGCCTCTTATTGGGGATTGGCCAGGATCCCTTAAGAGTACAAACCATCCACTCTTCAGATCCTGTTATGGAGTTATTACACAAATACAGTGACTCTATTTGTTTATGCCAACATTGCATTGCTTATACTTCCTGCTTCCTGTTGTCTCTCTTACCTTTGACCTGGATCTGGTTATGCAGTTTAACATGATTCCTCAGACTAACAGCTCATAGTGTCTTCATTTTCATACATGAAACATGGTGTCAGAAGTGACTAGAATCGGGATCAAGCCTCTTGTTTGGAATGCAGCAACTGTTAGGTGTGTTATGGCTTGAGACGGCTTGTCGTGTTTTGTCTGCTATTTGAGTACTCAGAGACTTAACGACTATATGGCTGCCATATAAAAGGGGTTTGGTAACCACCGGGTGGCCCTATGGTCACTCTGACAAGTAAAAGGTGCCACGTCCCAAAATTAAAGTCAAAGGGTTGTTGAGGTATGTTGAACATGGACTTTAAAGGCACAAAACCACAGTATTAGCATGAATAAAAGTACATATATATTGACAAAAATAGTTAAAATTAACAAAACAAAATGTGATACAGTCAACAAAATTACAGTGTAATCACTCCACTTGGATATAATAGCTGGCACTGGACATTAGATGTAAATATAGATAGTCCACTTATCCAACTGCAGGGGGTTGCACTGTTTACAGTCTGCCCAACATGTTTGGCAACTAAAGTCGTTTCCTCAGGGGCTTTAAGTGCATCTAAAAGATAAACAAATGTATGCATAACAACCAAAAAGCATTGAAGTGAATATACAATACCATACCAAATAATAAGGCACTTACTAAAATCAATATGTAATATATTGTATCGTCTACAAGTATCATCAAGGCAGTAAGTAGAACATCCATGAATCACAGGCATATGAAGCCCAAGGGATATGTGGGGACACAGCTCCACACAGCTGAAGGAAAGAAAGCCATCATGAAAAAACCAGTATACTCAATGGATAAGATAAATTGTTATCATAGAAGGGAAGACCACTTACTATGATACCAAATTAGGGCATAGCGTCTTCCAGACATACACAGTCTTAATGGGCTATAGTAGCGTACAATGACGAGGGTCTAAAATATCTAAAAAACAGCACCATAAATATGTACTGAAGCAAACAGTTATTAACATGGTCATAGAAAGGGTAATGGAGTAACGAGTAGATCCACTACATAGTCTTCAATGGTACAATTGTAAAGCCACAAGTATGTAACTCCATGTCTCCACTCTCCAATAATGTACTGTTGGAGACAAGCTAGTTTAGGCTGAAAAATAGTCAATAAACACTTGTTATACTGTCATGCTATCCCATATATAACCCCTAGGGGTAAAAGCCTAGTTATTCATATCAAACTGCTGGAATACATACCTACTGGTCAAAATTCTAAGGAGTGCGCCACTTCACTACAAGGGTTTTCCTGAGTTGTCTGACTCAAATACCAAAGCAAGACAGTCTTGTGCTTCGGTATGCTACTCCACAGCAGAAGCTATTGTAGGCTGGCCCTCCACCGCTGTTTATATGTGTCCTGACTCAGACACCAATGCCGGTGTATGATGACACCCGGCCCAACCAGGGTTACTTCACATGTGTTGTCCCCCGGCGCATGCGCCTGATGATGGTGATTGGCCATATTGGTCACAGTCAACACAGGGGATGTCATAGCAACATGACGCCAGGGTGCACAAAGGCGCAGCAACTAAGAGACCGGCGGAGTGTCCGCTGTGTCTCAATATCCACAGGCATGTATGCACAAAGACCAGCTCACCACTTAGTGCTCAGAGTTTGTGTTCCAGTGTGTGTGCCCTGGAACCAAAGGACGATGCTCATAGGTTGGTAGAGGCAGAGACAAGGAGTGACTCGCAAGAGGGGAGTTACTACACCTATTCTCTGGGAAAAAAGTCTTGCATATGCCGTACAGCGGAGCTCACTGAGAGACGTCTGAAAGTTATGGAACAGTACAGACAACAGACCGACAGCATAAATATTGCAATGCAGATACACCACATGAGCAAACAGCAGAAACTTCACGGCCCATCCAACACAAATGTTGCCAACCCTTCAGCATGCAAATATTGTGGGACTGTGCATCAAAGAAATAAAGATCAGTTCCCAGTTTATGGGAAATCTTGTAGGTCTTTTGGAAGAGTAAATCATTTTGCTAACGTTTTTTGTCAAGTAAGAAACAATAGGAAAGTTACACACCATGGAGGATACCTCTGAATATGAGGAAGAGTCACACACCGCTGAAGTGATATACAGCAGTGAATTGATCAGTGCTGTGCAATCCAGAGAAAAGAAATGGTTTGTCACTTTAAATTTAAATAATACGTTTCAATCTTGCCAACTTGATTCTGGAGCAACATGTAATTTAATGTGCTTGAGAGACAAAATGATGTTAGCACCTGAAGCACATCTAATGTCAAGTGACACCAAACCAAAGTTATACTCAGGTAAAATTATGAAATCTTTAGGACTCTTCAGGAATGAATGTGTCATTCATGGACTCACTCACAAGATGGAGTTTGAAATTGTGGATGCCTGCCAACAGCCATTATTATCTGGCTCAAGCTCTAAGCGACTAGGTGTGATGAATTTCTCCATCCCTGCAGAGCTCAATACGATGGAAAAACAATTCAAAGGGCCTCTGACAAAACGACAGCTATTACAGGAATTTAGTGATGTTTTTACTGGGCTTGTAGAATCTTTTCCAGGGGTAGTTCATTTTGACCTTGACGCGAGTGTTCCTCCAGTCCAATGTGCACCGTGCACTGTACTAGTGGCCTTAAACAGGTGGTCAAGGCACAGCTTGACCAATATGAGGCTTATGGACATTTAGTGCCAGTCACTGAACCAACTGATTGGATAAGTAACTTGTGATTGTAAAGAAGCCTGATAAACTAAGGATATGCATAGATCCCAAATTCTTGAATCAGGCACTGAGGTGATCTCATTATATCATGCCAACCCTAGAGGATGTTTTGTACAAGCTGCCAAAGGCACAACTGTTCATGCATTGTTACAATGCAAGCTGGATACTGCAAGTAGCTACATGACAACTTTCTGGACTCCCTGGGGCAGGAAAAGGTGGCTCAAGCTGCCCTTTGGAGTATCAGTTGCATCAGAGGTGCATCGGCATACACAACATGGACTATTGGCTGGACTCATTTGTATTGAACCAATTGCTGATGACATACTTGTGGTCGGCTGTGGGGATATAGACAGAGAAACAGAGCAAGATCATGATGGCAAACTGCTGGAATTGATGAATCATTGTAGGCAGGTGAAACAAAGATTTGTCATGAAAAAATTCAGCTCAAGGTCAAAGAGGTCTGTTTCCATGGACATATACTATATTCAGAGATTTTGAAGGCTGACCAAGAGAAAATCAGGGCTATATTGGATATGGCACAATCCCTGCAGTGCTTCATAGGATTGGTTACCTATTTAGCAAAATTCCTACCGTGTCTCTCAGAGGTTTGTGAGCCGTTGAGAAGGCTTCGGGACAAGGATGCGGTTTGGCATTGGCTTCCTAAGCATGATAATGCTGTACAAGAAATCAAACATTTGGTTACAGATACATTTGTCCTAAAGTACTGTAGCACTCCCCCCTTAAGGGTTGCTGATGAATTTGGTCCCCCTATAGTCTTGCACAGCCAGGGATTCAGCATTTTCCACACAAGTTTGCATCAGAGTCAGAAGCCAGTCCTTGAGCTTTTGTTTTGTTGTTTATTAGGGGGGATTTAGAAGTGGGATAGGGTAATGGGGGTATAGGATGCCCAAGGGAACCAATAACTGAGGAAAAACTTCCTGAAACTATACACAAGCTTCTCTTCTGCAACACAGTCTCTGTTGGAGAGCTACCCAGCATCTCCTTGATGTATCACCCCAGACCCTAGATGAAATTCTCCTCTTCACCCAGCAATCTGGTGGTTTTCCTGAGCAAGGGATCTGGCTTCTGTTCCTTTAAATAGGTGAACAGTCACTAGTAGGGGGCTAATCTGGTTTCTCATCAGAGTGCTCCTTCCCCTATCCTCCCAAGGAGTGCAGGTGTACTCACTCGAATTCTCTCCTGCACCGCTTGTGGGTTGACTGCTGCTACTAGGACTATCAGCTGGGCTGCTTCTTCCCAGCTATACAGATGGTCCTCACTCAGGGAGCCAGTGAGTTCCGAGTTTTCCTCTTTTCCAGGTCCAGGCTCAAAGGTAGGCTCCATACCACCAGGCCTCCTGGCAGCTTTCCTCCTCCAGCCTCACATCTTCCCCTCAACACCCCTCTCCTTCTTCTACCCCACTCCTCTCCCACAATGCCCTACTGAGCAGGCTTTTACCCTTTTAAGAAAGTTCCAGCCTCTTGCCAAGCCTTCTGTTGGAGATTGGCTGAGGTCCCTCAAGCGTGAAGCCAGTCACTCCTCATATCCACCCACTACCTCCAAGATCCTTCTCCGAAAGCCTCTGTCATGATCAGGGGTCAGGGTCGAAGACCAGTTGCTATAGTAGTGGAAAGGCTCACACTGAAACCAGCAGGATAGGTACACAGGCAGGTCACCGTGGCAAAGGAGTGTACTCACCTGAGGTGCAGAGTCTAAGTACTAACCAGTGTTCACCAGAGCTGCTGATGGTGGAGATGGATTTTGCTGCGTGTTAGCACCAGGTCACGGTCCTCAGGATCACCCCACCAGGAGGTGAGCAAGGGGAGGTCCAGTAGTGTATTAAGCAGTTAAGGATCAAACAGAAGCGTGGTCAGTAAACAAGCCAAGGTTGGTAAGAGCAGTCGCAGGTTGGGATCAGGCAGAAGCATAGTCAAGAACAAGCCAAGGTCGGTAATGAGCAGTCACAGGTTGGGATCAGGCAGAAGCGTAGTTGACAACAAGCCAAAGGTCAGTAACGAGTGGTAGCAAAATATGGATGACAGCAGAGAAGGCAAGGAGCAAGATACTGGCTGGAGAACACAATCATTTGGCAAACAGGAAGTGCAGAGACATGGCTTACCATATATCAGGAAGTTCATGGGAGGAGCAAGGGGTTCAAGGTTCATGACAAACAAGGTCCAGGGAGGATCATCCAAATAATTGACAAGGGAGCTGTCCAGCATTCCAGGTGGCTCAGCAAGAAGAAACATTGCCACCCACTTCAGAAGGCCTGAGTTCGGACCCAGGCTCTGAAAGCCTCAGAGAAGGGGGAAATTCCAGAGTGACTGACCTGCAGAGCCTCTCAGCCCTGACCACAATTTGACCCCACTGGCTATTACACCTGAGCTGCTAACAGTTCCTGCCTAACCATTAGGATCTAGTTCCCCCTAGCCAAGCTAGGAAGGTGCTACAAAACCTGTAGCTATTCAAAGTGATGTGAGCAAAAGTGGACTCGCATGTTGCCTACTGCAAGCTGGCCAGCCTATCACATTTGCTTCAGGGGTACTGACTCCTACTGAGCAAAACTATGCACAAATCGAAAAGGAATGTCTGAGTATTATGTTTGCCTGCAAGTGCTTTCATCACTACCTTTATGGTCGTGTCGAGATCACAGCAGAAACTGAAAATAAGCCTCTATCTAGCATCTATTTTCAAGAAACCACTATTGTGTGCATCCAAATGCCTACAGAGCATGGTGCTCACATTACAAAATTATTAGTGACACTCTTAGCAGAGCTACAGCAGCAGGTGGCACACCTAAATGTGCACAGTTTGCAGTGTTCAACAGGACCTGGATGTCATGTCACAGATCAATCATTCAGATTATCTTAATATCACAGACCAGTGTTTGCTTCGGCTAAAACAGCACACAGAAATTGATGAAAGTCTGCAAGCTCTTGAATCTGTAGTTCTGAATGGTTGGACAGATTCAAAGGCAGAAGTGACATTACTTGTGAAAGAATATTGGACTCTCAGAGGTGAAAACGATATTCAGGATGGCATACTTTACAAGGGGCCAAGAGTCATCATTCCTAAAGATCAAAGATGTTGATACACATTAATGCCAGTGGAGAAGCATACTATAGGCAGGCACGAGAAAATTAGATTAGAGACTTTGTAAGCAATTGCTCGGCATGCAATGAAAACGCACAGATAAATCAGAAAGAACCCATGATGTCACATGTGCTGCCCACTCGGCTTTGGCAAATTGTAAGCATGGATTTACTGAATTATGCTGAATTATGCTGGACAAAATTTTCTACTGATTGTGGATCACTATTCTGACTTTTGGGAGATTGAGCACCTTTCTGACCTATCTGCTGAAACTACAATCAAGCGTTGGAAAGTATAGTTTGCATGTTATGGCCTGCTGAACAGAGTAATCTCAGATAATGGGCCTCAATTTGCATGTGAGCATTTTAGATGGTTCTCTACAGATTGGGGGTTTGAGCATCTTGCTTTATCCCCGTGGCACCCACAGGCTAATGGCAAAGCAGAAGCAGCTGTGAAGATAGCAAAGAATCTTTGCAAGAAGTCCCATTATGATGGTAATGACCCTTGGAAAGCCTTTCTACATTGGAGGAACAGCCCAACCAAAGGCATAGACAGTAATCCTGCACAGCGCTTCATGTCAAGGAGACTGAAGGTTTAATTTCCTGTGATGAACAAGTTGCTTGAGCCATGTGTGATTACAGGTGTACTGGAGAAACTGTGACGTAGCAAACAGATCTCCAAACTGATATATGATATGTCTGCCAAGGACTTACCAGAACTAAGCATTGGGGAGCCAATCCATATGAAGCTGTTGCCTGGTGACAGGACTGGTCACTGGATATTGAGCACCTGTGTTCAGAGAGCTGCTCCTCACTCATATTTTGTGGATATGGAAGGCAGTCTCTACCTGCGAGTGACAGAAAGACACACAGCACAAGCCTATGTGCATCCTGAATACGATCCTCCTGAGGTGCTCAATGCCCTTAGTCCTACAGGATCACGTAAGCAAGGCAGAGACAATACTGTCATTTCTGAAGGATACCATGAGATGAGAATGGCATAATGAAGCCACATATACCAGTAAGTTCCTCTGTGCCTTGTGCAGTGGTTGAGTTTCAAGATCGCCAAATAGACTCACTCTGTAGTGCATCTACCAGTAACACAGTATGTTATGTTTAAGACTGTTCATGATTTGTTTTAGGGTGTCTACTCATTTTTGGATTGAATGTAAAAAAGGGGAGATGTTATGGAGTTATTACTCAAATACAGAGACTCTGTTCATGGTAATATTTCATTGCTTGTACTTCCTGTTTCCTGTTGTCTCTCTTACCTTTGACATAGGTGTAGTTATGCAGTTCAACATGACAATCAAATACCACTGAAAGAAAGCTCTATTTGTGAGAAAAAAGCACATAAATTTAATTTGGGTGCAGCATTGCATGACTGCACAATTGTAAGTTAAAATAATGCAACGCCATATCGCAAAAAATGGCCTGGTCAGGAAGGGGGGTAAATCCTCTGGATGGCAAGTGGTTAAGCTAAAAACAAAACCTTGGTCATAGTAAATTTTCTGTGTGCTGCTTGAAGAATATATATCCCCACAAGTTCTAAAAGGGGCAAAATGCCAATAGACGTAGTGTGGGGGCGTCAGTGATAGGCAGAGGGAGTGAGGCTGGGCAATAGACTTATTTTTCGTACTGCAGAGTTCTCTGTACCCACTGTAATTATAAGTAGAGATGAGCGAATTATTCAAAAATTCGATTCGGCTGATTCGCCGAATTTGCGGGAGAAATTCGATTCGATGCGAATTTATTCGCTGCAAATTTAACTTATTAAAAGGGTTTCTAGGCTTCAGAGAGCCTTTATATTAGTGCAGAACACTGTACCTTTAATTTAAATGCCCTTGGAGTCTGCTGGGGAAGAGAAATAATACTGTCAGTCAGTATGACATGCAGATGAGTGCCGTCGATTTTAGAATCACCGCACACTTCACTCATTTGGGCAGTCACGGGGCACGACGAAGAAGAAGAAGGAAAAGAAGAATGAAAAGAAGAAGAAGAAGAATGAAAAGAAGAAGAAGAAGAAGAATGAAAAGAAGAAGGAAAAGAAGAAGAAGAAGAAGAATGAAAAGAAGAATGAGAAGAAGAATGAAAAGAAGAATGAGAAGAAGAATGAAAAGAAGAATGAAAAGAAGAATGAGAAGAATGAAAAGAAGAATGAAAAGAAGAAGAAGAAGAATGAAAAGAAGAAGAAGAAGAATGAAAAGAAGAATGAGAAGAAGAATGAAAAGAAGAATGAAAAGAAGAATGAAAAGAAGAATGAAAAGAAGAAGAAGAAGAATGAAAAAAAGAAGAAGAAGAATGAAAAGAAGAAGAAGAAGAATGAAAAGAAGAATGAAAAGAAGAAGAAGAAGAAGAATGAAAAGAAGAAGAAGAAGAAGAATGAAAAGAAGAAGAAGAAGAATGAAAAGAAGAAGAAGAAGAATGAAAAGAAGAATGAAAAGAAGAAGAAGAAGAATGAAAAGAAGAATGAGAAGAATGAAAAGAAGAATGAGAAGAAGAATAAAAAGAAGAATGAAAAGAATGAGAAGAATGAAAAGAAGAATGAAAAGAAGAAGAAGAAGAATGAAAAGAAGAAGAAGAAGAATGAAAAGAAGAATGAAAAGAAGAAGAAGAAGAAGAATGAAAAGAAGAAGAAGAAGAAGAATGAAAAGAAGAAGAAGAAGAAGAATGAAAAGAAGAAGAAGAAGAAGAATGAAAAGAAGAAGAAGAAGAATGAAAAGAAGAATGAAAAGAAGAAGAAGAAGAATGAAAAGAAGAATGAAAAGAAGAAGAAGAAGAATGAAAAGAAGAAGAAGAATGAAAAGAAGAATGAGAAGAAGAATGAAAAGAAGAATGAAAAGAAGAATGAGAAGAATGAAAAGAAGAATGAAAAGAAGAAGAAGAAGAATGAAAAGAAGAAGAAGAAGAATGAAAAGAAGAATGAAAAGAAGAAGAAGAAGAATGAAAAGAAGAAGAAGAATGAAAAGAAGAAGAAGAAGAATGAAAAGAAGAAGAGGAATGAAAAGAAGAAGAAGAAGAAGAATGAAAAGAAGAAGAAGAATGAAAAGAAGAAGAATTCCAGTACAGCAAAAAGTGTATCTGCAGAGAGCTCCGCTATTTCTGACAGTTCTCTGACAGTTCCTTCACATTTACAGCGGTTGAAACATTGTATCTATTTGTTTCCGAATAAAAACATCTGTATCCTAAATGGAAACAAATAGATACAATGTTTCAACCGCTGTAAATGTGAAGGAACTGTCAGAGAACTGTCAGAAATAGCGGAGCTCTCTGCAGTGACACTTTTTGCCGGCTGATCGGGGAAAATTCGATTCGTGCATCCGAAGTTTGCTAAAATTCGGATTCGGTGCGAATCGAATTTTTCCTAATATTCAAAACGAATTCCACTTCGCCAAGTCCGATTCGCTCATCTCTAATTATAAGGTTGAAATGCAGAACATCACTTTATTTACTTCAGTAGTTTCATAAAATCACTCCAAACTATTTGTGTTCCAGTTCAATGATCGTACAGAAGGAAAAGGCTCCAAATTATTTTCGGCTAGTTTGATTTCTAATTAAAGCTGTAGCTTGCTAAAATTCTCTCTTGTGATGTGTTTGTTCAAAAATAAATAAAAAATATAAAGAAAAAAAAATGATCAGGAACTTAGCTGAATTTCACATATGTAAATACTGTATATACAGTATAAAAGTCTCTTTTATTTGACGCAGTAATACAGAAATTACATCCACTCATCTCTGCACCACTGCAATGGCACGCTCTAGAGGTCAGCTTTAATATGTGCTGATTGGTGGCATGAGGTCAGGCGGGTGTTTTTATAAATAAAACTCACTTCTGTTCTCCTATTTCTAAAGTTTAAAGTAAAGTAAAGAAGTTACGTTGCAATTTCAGGGAAAAGTAATAGGTTCTCTTTATAGCCCACATCCTCCGGTGGGCTCTTGTAAACAGGCTGGTTGAGCCCATTCAGCATAATTGCCAGCATATTTCTTTTGCCCAGGGAGCCCAGGTGCAGCATACAGCCTGCCATTAATGTGAATGGCTGTGCACTGCTGTACTTGTGTACATGGTGGCGCTATTGTAAACTAAAGTACAGCGTATGGGTGTATACAAGAAATAGAATGTTTTCTGTCCTTTGCATACAATGTACACTGTATTTGTTTTTATGATGAGCTGCCACGTACATTACCAGGGGACTACAGATGGCTTGATCCAGTCCCCCCCTCAACCAATACCTACCCCCCTTTTAAATAAGTAACCACACAGAAAACAGGAACTGGAGTTAATGGCCCAAAGTGGTCTTTTATTACAACCATTAATAAATACATTTAAACAACAAAAACACAGTATAACATACGTTTTCCAAGGTCCCAATAGGCATCAAGAAAAGGAATACCTGCGTCCTGCTTAACTAGGCCTCCAGCTGTGACACCACCGACTCGGAGACATGACCGCAGATACCCCCACCAGAACAACTGGAAGCCGTACCTCAGACGGGTTCCTACAAAGTGCCTTTCTTGTGCCCACATTAACCAACGAGGACCTTAAACCCCGCCGGTTGTCCCCCAGCACCAACTGGCACAGCCACCACCAAAGCAAACCATGAAACAAACGGGCGGGAAGTTTGCCTTGTGAAAACTCTCTTCTGACTGAAGACCCCCTGCCACATTTGTCAGACCACCCCTTGTGGCTCCACCCGCTCTCTCCTTAAAACCATTTAGACTCCCCCCTTAGCTAATGGGACTCTCCTCTTCCAACCCCCTTTATCCTGTCATGCCGGCCCTTCGTTCAGGTCTTCTTTCTTTCTTCTACTCTGGGCCTCCTTTGAGTACATGAGCTCACAGCCATTAATGTCAATGACAGTCTGTACACTGCACCTGGGCTCCCTGGGTGGAGGAAATACTCCAGCAGTTACACTGAACAGGCTCAAATTGCCTGTGTGCAAGAACCCTGATACTTTCCTAACGCTACCTTGCAGACTTGTTCACCA
Organism: Staurois parvus; assembly: GCF_062004578.1. Taxonomy (NCBI): domain Eukaryota; kingdom Metazoa; phylum Chordata; class Amphibia; order Anura; family Ranidae; genus Staurois; species Staurois parvus. Next base: position 5,417,471 of record NW_028318344.1, on the reverse strand, counting down.
GCCATAAGCCTGGGTTCACACTTGTGCAGTGCGGCATATCACATGTGATTCGCACAGGAACTGCACAACATTCCTGTGCAAATCACATGCAAATTCTGTGTGGTGTGATTTGAGTTATACATTTTGTATGGCTCAAATTGCACCACATCTTCACCAAAAAGGTGCAGGACCCTTTTTTTGGTCCACGGGTATCCACACCTATGCAATCCGATTCTACACATCGCACTGCATTTTGTGAACCTATTTTGGGGTGTCGTTAACTTAACATACACACCCACAGCGGTTTGCATGAATGGGGTGCAATTGTGATGCAGTGCAGAATTCGCACAGAAACTTCTTCGAATTCCGCACTGCATCAGTGTGAACCAAGGGTAAACCCTAAAAATGCCTAATTTTCCAGGTTTGAGGGTACATTTGACCTTCTACTCTTCCTCCCACTGTGCACTATATGGTGCCTGAATGGTCAGTAAAGGTGGGCTATACAGTGAGCCTGTTACTTTGTCCTAAATAGCGAAAGTGGCAGATTCACTTTTAGGGCCAATGTCGATGGGAAAATGCAGTGTGTTCTCAATTTGAGCCACTTTTGAGTTCATTCAGAATTTACTGAAGATGCATTTGACTTGCTTTAGTACCTTTTTACTTCCTACAGCTTGTATGGAGAGAGAAGCGATTCTGAAGTAAACAAAGCCCGTTGATACTAGTCCAAAAGGGGATTTCAAGTTGACTTGGGATTCATTCCTGAAGCATCACAGAAGGTCCACAATACCCACAGGAGCTTTGTAAACAATATAGGATTCATTAACGAAATTTTTTCAAAATAGTTTTTAATGAACTAATGTTTGACTACTTGTGGAGAACCATTGGCATAAAGACACAGTGGGGATTGATTTACTAGAGGTAAATAGAATGTGCACTTTGCAAGTGCAGCTACATTCTGTGAGGGAATTTGCTCCAGAGCTTAGTAAATGAGGTGAAGCTTCACTTTGCAATAAATAACCAATCACATGCAAGGAAAACAAAACAGTATTTTATTGAGTGGATTATGGAAGCCAGCAGAGTTTCCTTTACTAAACTCAGGAGCAAATTCTCTACCAGAGTGAAACTGCACTTGCAAGGTGCACAGTCTATTTGCCTTTGGTAAATCAATCCCCATTGTGTCTTTATGCATGTGTAGCACTAACCCCTTAGGAATTTTGGGCCCCCCTATAGTACCGCACAGCCATGCAACACGCATTTTCACATCCAATTCCATTCAGGAGTCAGTGACCAGTCCTTGAGCTTGTTTTGATATTTTATCAGGGGATTTAGAATTTGGATGGGGTAAGGGGTGCCCAAAAGAACTGAGAAACCGAGTACAACTTCCTGAACTATGTACAAGTCTTTACACAAAAATCCTCTTCGTGGAGAGCTAGCCAGCATCACCTGTAGTACCACCCCAGACCCCAGATACTCCAGTATCTGGCTGTCTGGAGGAATCCCTGAGCAGGAGATCCAGTGCCTGTCACTTTTACAGTGTAGCTTGGGGTAAAGTTTCAGCATCACAAGCGGTAACCCCGAGCTACTCTTGGGAATACCCTGCAGCATTGCTCTGGGATCCCTCGATCACTTACCTTGTCCTGCAATTCCGCGATGTCCCCCCTGCAGCGTCCCCGGCAATGTCCTCCGGCCGATTCCTGCATCTGTCTTCTGGGTTTCGTTCCCTGCGACCTCAGGACGTACGGGGATGGAACTGGCGGGAAATTTAAAAATGTCAAAGAGTGACATTCACTAAATACACTAAAATCACATAGTAAAACATTACTGTATCAAACCATTTCACATACATTTTGTCCCTAGTGCTTTGTCCTGTGCCCTGCCTGCATTTTTGTTGTTCTTTCTGCCTGGAAACTGAGAAATGTCCATGGCGTCCAAGAAGCGTTCCTTTAGGTCAAAAGCGGTTTTAGCCCAGCTAGAGAACAGCGATAGTAAATTAGAACTACTTGCAGAATTGAGTGATAATGATTCGTGGGGAAATTCGTCATCAGACACTGAAAATTATTTTGCGACTTTGCTCAGTGATGTGCGAACTTGGCGCTATATTTCAAATTTTAGTGTTTTTGGTTTGATTATATTATTGAATTAAATGTATTATTATTATTATATATTATTATTTTTTATGATTATTTATTAAATTATAATTTATGATTTTGTGTTTCAAATTTTAACATAAACGGGATGTTTACTAGACTCTTGTTTGGACAGATTTCAGTGAGTTATTCTTAAAAATTACAGGCCTACAATAAAAAAATGACATATTTGCAAAAAAATGTACTGCTTTGAGCACAGAAATACTGACATAATCAGACCACTGGGGAGGCTACGAAATAAGATAGTCCCGGGGGGTGGCTAATCTGGGTTCCCACCATAGTGCTCCTTACCCTAGCTGGCCCAGGGGGTCTACTCACTCAGTCCTTCTCCTGTGTTGCTGGTGGGTTGGTTGCTGCCACCAGGCCTTTTAGCTGGGCCACTCCTTCCCTGCCTCATAGGTGTTTCTCTGGCTGGTGAAGTCCTGAGCTTTCCTCCTTCCAAGGTCCTCTGCCTGTAGGTGAGTCCCTCTCCATCTGGGCCCCCTCACAGGCTCCTGCCTCCAGCCTCACATCCTCTCTATCCTCCAACTGAACTATCCTGCAGCTGAGCAGGCCCAGTTACTCTTAAAGGCTGTCCTGGCCCCTTGCCAAGCCTTCTGTTGAGGATTGGCCAGGATCCTCTAAGAGTACAGACCTCAAATCCGCCCACTGCTTCTAAATCTTTCTCCAAAGTTTTAGAACAGGGGAAATTCCAGGAGGCTGTTCTGCAGTGCCTCTCAGCTCGGACCACAAGTTGACCCTGCTAGCTATTATACCCAGGCCCTCCTAACTAACAATTGAACTAGAGCTTCCCCTAGCTAACTAGGAGGGTGCTACACATGTATCACAAAATCAGGTTTCATTAGCAGATCCAGGAAAGAATATTATTTGTGATATACACTAATTACTCTATCAACAGGTCAGTTATAATAACCTATTAGTACCTGATAACGGAAAGGAACAGACCCCCCCCCCCCCCCCCCTTATGCATGATCTGCCATTAAAGAGATGGAGGAAGAAGGGTAAAATGCCTGGAATATCCCTTAGCTCCCTGAACTACTGGAAGTACTGTTGATGTCACACAGAAACCATCAGCATTTTTATGGCAACCTAAATGCAGGTTTCCAGATTGGGGCCTTTGATTGCATGGTCACCGTGGTAACACTCCTGCGGCACACTGCGATAACAGCTATTAATAACAGCTAGTATCATAGCTCTTACTCTGCATACCAAAACGCATGCTCTCAGGAAGCAGCTTACAAGGACTGTACTTCTACCACATCCTAGCACATACAGTCATCACTGTTGGAGGATGCCAGGGGGATAAACAATACTTCCCGGCAACAAATGAAATGACTGAGCAAGTTTCAGCTGCCTTTCAGGACACATTCACACTGTGCTGCAATCAGTGCTCACTCACTGCCCCCTAAATTCATCTGCTGCAGAAGTTAGATAGAAGCCAGTGTAAAAATCCTAGATCTGCATAGCATACTTATTCCAGATCAGTGACACAGAAAGTGCGAACACCATGACAGCTGGAGAATGAGCATTTTTAGAAAAGAAGGCCATTAATGGCTTCTGCATATTACTGCGAGTGCTGGGTTCCCTGTAATGATCACACAAAACCCCTTGTTTAACAATGTGAAATGTTAGACGGGCTAATTTGGTTAGTTGCAGGCTGGCTGGTAAGTGAGCTGGGAATATTTGTATGTTGTTTTTTTGACATCAGTCACCCTTCCATGTCCTCCCTGCTGCATAGGCCAGTTACAGATTAGGGTGGTTGCCATTTGTTTGTAATTTTGGTTTCCCTGAAATGTGCAAACGAAACCCCTTGTGTAACAATGTGAAATGTTAGACGGGCTAATTTGGTTTGTTTCAGGCTGGCTGGTAAGTGAGCTGGGAATATTTGTATGTTGTTTTTTTTACATCAGTCACCCTTCCATGTACTCCTTGCTGCATAGGCCAGTTACAGATTGGGGTGGTTGCCATTTGTTTGTAATGTTGGTTTCCCTGAAAGCCTCATACACACATGTATTGTTTACTCTTAAAGTGTTACTAAACCCACATCAGTAAAATCAGTCTGTATATGCAGTAAAGCATGCTTGTTATACTCACTGTGGAACCTGAGGGGTTAATCATCTGCAGTGTGTAAAAAGAATGTTTGATCCTGTCTTCTCTGATCCCCTGCTTTTTTTTCTTGGGAGCGTGCATGAGATCAGCACAGGGCCAATGAGTGCTATTCAGACAGATCAGGAGTCCTGCATCCTCCTACAGGAGAATGCAAACTCCTCCTACAAGCTTTAACCAGTGCTCTGCTGGACACAGATAGAAGTCACAAGACTGCTCTAACTGCTGATGAAAAAAGGTATTTAGCAGTTTATATTTACTAAAATAATTGCATTTCCATGCTCTGTGTACTGTGGGAGACCAGATATAGTTACTGCCGGGTGTTGAGTTTATTAGCACTTTAACCATTAGCCGCCCGGCCAATGGCCGTTTGGCGGCTTCAAAAGTGTCTCTGCACTCCGGGTGCACGCCATTTGGCGTGCTCCCGCACATGCGCCGTTTGCGCTAATGCAGAGCGGCGCAGCAGTGCGATCTGTCATCGGCCGTGCACCTCGGACACGGCCGATGACAGATCCAAGTACCGGCTCCCGTTGCTGGTACCATGTGACCTGCTGTGACCAATCACAGCAGGTCACATGACAGTTGTATACAATGGATGGCTTCATTCATGATGCCATCCATTGTATACTAGTGCCTAGCTGTGAATGGTCACAGCTAATCACATGCACATGTCATGTGATTAGCTGTGACCAAATCACAGCTAAGCACAAAAAAAAAAAAAGCTGAATGAATCAATTTCATTCAGGTAAATGCTTGCTTATAGCAAAGTAATTCTTTGCTATAAGCAAATTGTGTAAAAAAAAAAAAAAAAAAAAATACTGATCACTTCCCCAAAGTAGTACAATGTTACTATGGTAACATTGTACTATTTTGGTCATAGTAAAATATGAAAAAAAATCTTAAAAAAAATAAAAAAAATGTAATAAAAAATTAAATATAATAAAAAAAAAAAAAAATATATATACTGTATATATATATTTTTTTTCATACTGTCACCAGTCAGTGTCGCTGTTCACCGCCATGCCAGTTATATGATGACGCTGTACTGCACTGGTGACAGTATGTAAAAAAAAAAATAGTGAAAATAATTTTTTTCATTTTTTCATTTTCCGAAAAATTATGACAAAAAAATACAACTTCAAAAAACTCGCCATGCCTCTTATGAAGTACGTCGGACTGTCTACTCTGCAAAAAGGGGTCATTTGGGGATATCTGTACTATTCTGACATTCTTGGACCTCAAGAAATTAGATTGGCCGTCAGTACTTCAGGATTGATCAATATTCAGATCTATACCATAGTTTGTGAACTCTATAACTTTCCTAAAAACTAAAAAATACATCCTAATTTGGGTTATTTTCACCAAAGACATGTAGCAGAATACATCTCGGCCTAAATTTATGAAGAACAATTATTTATTTGTAAACTTTTATAACAGAAACAAAGAAAAATGTGTTTTTTTTTCAAAAATTTTGGTCTTTTTTTGTTAATTTAGCAAAAAATAAAAACCCCAGTGGTGATTAAATACCACCAAAAGAAAGCTCTAGTTGTGTGAAGAAAATGATAAAATTTTAGTTTGGGTACAATGTTGTATAACCTCGCAATTGTCATTCAAAGTGTGAGAGCGCTGAAACCTGAAAAATGGCCTGGGCAGGAAGGTGTAAAATTGCACGGTATTGAAACGGTTAAATGCTTGTCTGAACAGTATCATACATAGTGAGTATTTACAGAGCATTTGATCATCTTTCCTGAAGCCCTGAAAGTAATTTCCAACTCCAGTTTGGGTACCAAATATAGATCAAAATGGCAGTATTTGTTCTAGCTTTTAATAAAACGTTTACAAGGCTTTGGAAGGCTTTAGTAAGCTCTTCAGGCTGTTATACACATCTTCATACATTCTCATGTGCAAACTTTTCATCCTAATCATGTAAGGGGGCCTCCATCTCTGTCATACACTACCTGTCTTATCTTCTTTTAGTAGGGAGGGCTCAGAAACTTTGAACAGTACATAGGGCCTTAAAGGAGAAGTAGGTCCAAAGCTTTTGGACCTATTTCCCCTGTGGGTCATAGGAGTGCACTTACTTCTGCACTCCTGTGACCCATATTCAGCCAACCGTGGGATAAAGTCTGCTGTTGGTTGATCCCACAATGTCAGGATCCACCCAGATGCTTGGACCAGCAGCTGGCTCAGTAAGCTGCTGAGAGCCTGAGCCAGCCACTTCTGCCCCCTCCACAGCCCAACACTCCAGAGTGTACTGGAGGGGCAGAGCAGAGAGCCGGTGACTGACACTCACCGGCTCTCCGCTCACTGGAGAACAAGAACTGAGTGATCAGTAGTCTTTGATCACTTCATTCTTGGTCTTAGAGGTGGTGGAGGACAGATGCAGCATCAAACCTGTGCGAGTATGTAATTTTGTTTTTCTTTCAATTCCTAACTTCTCTTTTAAGGGCTTTTCCAGATACTGGGAGTCTAAGCCCTCCCAGATCAGTTCCAGCTGTCCACTCTTCTGCTGGCACAGGGGAAACCATTTCATCCCCAACATTAATTCCCAGAAACAGAGGAGTTTAGTTTCCCATGTAATTTTTTCAGATAACAATTGTTCCAAGTCACACACAGCCTTCTAGTAAGTGTGTAAACCAGCACCAATAAGCTGTACTGAACAGACACTAGGAAGGGCCAGAGACTAACCTCTCAAGTCTTTACCCTACCAAATCTTTGTAGTCATGTCCCACTTACCCTAGTATGATGAAAATGTTCTAATCTCAACGTCAGCCCTTCTAATGTCACACTCATTTGCTGAATCGAAAAGCTTTACTTTGTAAACTCCTCTTCAACATAACGAAGATGTACATCTATATTGCAGCATTCTAATAATACTTCCAGGGGCGGAATGACTATTCGAGCACTCGGGCACTTCCCGAGGGCCCAGGGTCAGTAGGGGGCCCCATGAAATGCCCCTGGTACTTTTTTTATAGGCTTTTTTGAGTGTGGGCAAGGACACAGAGGCCCCATGATCCCCTATTGCCCGGGGGCCCCATGAGTTGTCAGTCCGCCCCTGAATACTTCATTAATGGAGACAGGTGCCTGACAGGCTCTGTATATATCACCATGTTCTAAACTGGCAAAGGATAGTGGCTTCTACTCCTCCACCCCCTACCTGCCCAGCCAGCAGCAGCCCCATTCCTATGAATCACGAAATTCATATTTGCACTTAATTGCTAGCAAAGAAGAGAAAACTTATTCTATCGATTTAGTAGTTAGTTCTTGGTGTAGAGAAGGGAAAGTAATTCTATTAGCCCTTCCACCTCAATCCTGACTTTGAATTCTGATCTTGCTTTGTAGGTTCCATTCATACCTAAGTGCTTTGTAGCTTGAAGCTCCAAGATGCTCAACAAGCAAAATCCCATTTATTTCAATGGCCCCTGTTCACATCTGAACATTTTGTGGCCTGTAGCAAAATGTCTGTTGCTAAAAAAAAGTACGATCTTCTTTTTGGCAGATTGGAGCATTTTTGGTCCCATAAACTTTAATAGGAACACCTAAATATAAGCAACATGTGTGTTTTATGCACATTTTCTGACCAAACAGCAGCTCTCCACTCCTAATTTCTTCCCCCTAGTGCTTTCCTTTGGCTAAAACAAAAAGACCTAATGCTTGCACACTGTTTTGGACATTAATACAGAAATTCTATAGATACGCACCTCCTATCCTCATATTGATTAGTGGTTCCAAATTAATAATACCTACTGCAGTAGGGAATAGACACAAAAAGATACACTCAGCATCTTTACAAATATTTGTTCTGTTTATTTGGCGCATGTGAAGTTTTTTTCATACACCTGATTACGTAGGTGGCACATTAATATTACAATTATACTTTTATGGTAACAAGGGGCGTTACATAGGCAGGCTGATTTCTAATCAGGACTTGAAGGAATGCAAATGTAATGAAAGCATTATTATTCTGTTTGCGCAATGAGTGCAGTGTGCAATACATAGGCAAACCATACAAAATAGAATACAATTTTATACAGAATTTACAAGTTTCCTTTACAAAAACACAACTAAAATGCTAGTACTACAGTACTAAAATGCTTGTATAGGCTCGCAAAACTCTCATAAAAAAACTCCTGTAAATCGCTCAGGTCAGCTGTGAATGCCTAAGGACTGAGAATAAATACTTCTCTGTGTAATGGGAAGGCAGCATAAGACAATATTCCATATCCCCAGTATCTGTGCATGCTGTCAGATCTGCACTCTCTACAAACAGCTAATTCCTTGGTCTCCTTGTATCCCCACAATGCACAGTCCACTTCATATTACCTATGCCACCAGTTGCAGTATACACAGTCTTATTCCCCTTACCCTTCATAAACCAATATGATCCTGCTATATATTGCAGGAACAGAAAACAAGATGATGTTGCTTCCCCTTCTGCTATTACACATCCTGATAGAATCCTGGAACTGTGTTACTTCTTGTCCACATGATAATAAGATACTCCCAACAACACATCCTACAGTATACCTCCACTCATTTTACTACTATGATGTGGGCTGTTTTTGGCCTGGCAGATTACTACTGTGATTTGCTGGGATAGGGAATCCTTCCCGCGGAGCTACTGTGTTCTCCCAGCAGAGGGGATGCGGGGAGCCACCCTGCCGAGAGTGATTATTGCTAGCGGCTATACCTGCTTGCAATAATTGCATGCAAAAATGCTGACATGCTGGTTGTACCCAAGTCAATTGATGGATCGACTTGAATACAACCAGCGTGCCCATAGATGGATCAAATCTCAGCTTGTCCCTGCTGGACCCAGTATGTGCTGCTTACAGCTCTATATTACCAACAGTGACAATAGGGTAAGCACAGAACCAAGAGATGTTGTGGCGCCAGTCAGAAGCTGAGTGTGGGAGAAATCGCCTCCCAATACAGGGGAGCAGTGTGCAAGTGTCAGTCCAGTTGCTTACATAGGAAAAGAAGAAGAGACACCGCTCTCATCACCTGTGTAGTCCAATGTGTAGAGGATGGCCTCAGTCGTAATGCCAGCCACACCCTCTGACGTGTTTCGTCCCACCCACTGGGGCTTAGAGCTCCTGTGGATGGGGCGAAACATGTCAGTTCACTTTGCAATAGGGTGTTCCCCAGAGCTTAGATAATGTGGTGAAATCTCACTTTGCAAAGAATATCCAATAACCTGCAAAGAAAATCAGCATTTTTCTTGCTCATGATTGAATGATGGAAGTCAGCAGAGCTTCACCTCATTCTTTAGGTTCAGGGGGAATTTCCCCAGAGAAGTGCAGCTTTCCTTGCAAGGAGAACAGTCTTATTCACCTTTGATAAATCAACCCCCCAGTGCCTCTCATCTCTCCATAAATGCAGCGGCTTACACCTCTTTATTACATGTAGTTTTTTATGCCTGTACCACATACAGTATGCCTTATTCTAGGCAGTGATATAATAAACTGCACAACCCACAATCTCCTTAAGATTCAAAAGCAATTATATTGTGTGAACGCCTACTTAAACAAGTCATAGAATTCATTGTACAGAGCCTAGCACTACCTAGTTGGCTAGCTTTATATCTGAGTAACTGTAGCACAAAATGTTCTTATTCAATCAAGGTTTCTTACAACTTCCTTAAAATGTTAGGAATTCATTAAATCCTATCCAACATACCTTTAGATCACTTTAATATTCGGTTTAACTAAATGAATATGTAAGTCTTTTTATTAGCATCTGTCTAACTCCCAAAACAAAAATGTAATATATAACAACTTATCAGGCTTTAGAGGAGGTGGCTGCATTACTTTTCATTGTTCAGCCTTTTTTTTTTGTGTATTTTCATCTGGAACAATTCTGTGAGAAAAATAAAAAAGGAGAGAGAAATCAGCACTACCAATTAAGCATAGCATTTAATGAACAAAAGTTATTAAAAAATGCACTTGCATATTGTATAATGATGAAGCAGCATGTGATCAAACATTCAGCAAGTGGCAGCCTTCCCTCTATTAGCCAGTGTGGATGGATAACATAGCCTTTCAGTCCAAGGGATAGAAAGGTGTTGTAGACCACAAAATGCATCCAGATTGGGCCTAATACCCATGATGACATCATACACTAAAAGGGGGCATGGCAACAAATTCCGGGGTAGAAAAGGCTCCTCTTTATTTTTTTCTGGTGGTTCGGTTTTTCAACAGAACAAGGTATCTTCCAGATTTTCACCCAGAGTGATGAGACACAACATTTACCATCAGCGTTTATTTATTTATGTACAATTTATACCAAAAGAAAAAAAAACTTTGCTGTAACTGCTTTAAAGTGTGAACTGGAGTTTGGCATCAATGTGTTAGTGTATTTAAATCTGCTAGTACATCTAACACTTCCCTCCCCTCAGACTGACAATGCTGCTCTCCAAATGTGACCCCTGTGCTCCTTCATCCAGAATGGGGGCACTTTATTACAAGAGGTGTGTTACTGGCTGGACCACCAGGTGAAAACGGAGAGGAAAAAGCCTAAAACAGAAAACTAATGTAGCCACTACATCTATGGATTGGTAAGCTGCAATATATTACATTGTTGGTCGTGGGTTTAATACTGCTTTACATTTCTGGCAAGATTAATGGGTATTTTTTGTGCTTTCTGAAACTGCTTTTAGATTGAACAAATAAAAAAGGAATCCAGCCATCACATCTAAAGACTGGTAAGCTGCTGGATATGAACTCTTGTATTTGGTTTTAGATATGCCTCACACATTAATAAACAATATAGCTAAAGCACTAGATTTCCAGTTTAAGGAAGAACTGTGTTTTAGGGCTAGCTACATTTTGCAGGAGGTGATAGAATTTTCTTGAAGCGGAAGAAAGTAATGTCACCCTGCTAAGCTAATCAGTATTATTTTTCTGTAAACTGAATTCTGACTGTTTACAGCCCAATGCCTGGTCTAAAGAGCCTTTTTACACACGTTAACATTGGTTTTTTCCCACATACATCAATTAGGCAGCCTAACATTTATAAACAAATGGAAACCACCATTATATCCATAAGTATGGTCCTTCTAATCCATGAGGAGATGTATATTGCACCATGGATAGATTGTAAGCTCCAAGGAGCAGGGCCCTCCTATCCCTCTTGTATTGAACTGTATTGTTGCTGCATCGTCTCCCGTTATATTGTAAAGCGCTGAGCAAACTGTTGGTGCTATATAAACCCTGTACAATAATAATAATAATAATAATGTATAGGAATCCGTACACGGACAGCAAAGCTCTCCAGCATGTTCCCAGCCCAACTTAAAGCCCAAACGAACTTTCATTTTAAATCAACTAAATATATTTCTGGTGCAATAATGTAAATGGTGTTCAAAGTCTTACATTTTCATTGGAAAGCAGGCACATCCTAAGATGAAAATCCTGACCCCTGGCAGAATGCTGTATTGAAGGACTCTTGCTCTCTGTGGTCACAGGAGAAGGTCCGGTATGCCCCCCTACTGAGCAAGGGATGTGTCATAACTCTACAGAGAGATCACTTCTACAAATCCTTCTCTACATATCAACAATTAAAACAAACAGTCGGGGGCGGACTGACAACTCATGGGGCCCCCAGGCAATAGGGGATCATGGGGCCCCTGTGTCCTTGCCCTAAACTCAAAAAAGCCTATGAAAAAGGTACCAGGGGCATCTCATGGGGCCCCCTACTGACCCCAGGCCCTCAGGCAGTGCCCGAGTTTCCAAATGGTCAGTCTGCCCCTGCGAACAGTGCAACCTTGAACACCGTGTGTTTGATGCACCTTCAATATATCTTAGTAAATAAGTGTAGTAAGTAACTGTAGTAAGTGTGGAGCCTGCCATTGTTTAATCCTCTTTCTAAAAACCCTAGGTCCCTGGCTGTAGTGCTGCTCCAGCTCCAGCTTCAGTGCATCCCAGGCACGGACCTACAAGAATCCTGATTTCAGTCTACATGCGTGTTCCAGATTATAAATCAGAAAGTGCCAAAGTACTAAGAACAGGTTTCCTTGAGGCCTCGTTCACATGGTCATATCAATCCATACACACGTGCAAAGGGCTGTCCTAAACCTTACAGGGTGTACGGGTGTTCTCTGCAGCCCCAGAGTATACATCTGTGTGGGTTTGTGCTTTGGTTCTGCATGGATGTACAATTTGAGATCTGCTTGGAGATCCATGCAGGAACACATGAAGATGACCCTTCGCATGGGTGTACAGATCGGTACACCCATGTGAATGAGGCTGTAAGGTAAAATCACTAGATTTTTTTGGAAAGAGTTGGACAGGGTTAGGATTTCTGCAAACAGAGAGAGTGATGAGAACCACCAGGGGCGGACTGACAACTGATGGGGCCCCCGGGCAGTAGGGGATCATGGGGCCTCTGTGTCCTTGCCCAAACTCAAAAAAGCCTATGAAAAAGGTACCAGGGGCATCTCATGGGGCCCCCTACTGACCCCGGGCCCTCAGGCAGTGCCCGAGTTTCCAAATGGTCAGTCCGCCCCTGAGAACTACCCAATGGGGACACAAGCAGCAATAAAAACCTTTTGGCTGGAACTCTACTTGTACAGCAACAAAACCAGGCTAGGACTGATTTGCGATGACTGCACATCAAGTTATTTAAAGTGAAGCTATAGTTACATAGTTAGTCTGGCTGAAAAAAAGACAAAAGTCCATCCAGTTGGCCAAAAATAAAGTTATAATCCTACACCCACAGTTGATCCAGAGGAAGGCAAAACAAACAGCAAAGCATGATCCAATTTGCTCCTAAATTCCTTCCTGATATTCCCTAGATCAACTTTACCTATAAATGTTAGTATCCAGTTATATTCTGTGTATCTAGGAAAGAATCCAGGCCTTTTTTAAAGCAATCCAATGGCCAGAACCAACTCTTGAGGGAATCTATTCCACATTTTCACAGCTCTTACTGTGAAGAAACCTTTCCATATTTGAAGATTAAATCTTCCTCCAGATGTAAATTGTGCCCCCTTGTACTCTGTGATAGTGGTTTTGTTCATATTTTCTTTGTTTATTATTGTAGGGCCTTGCCAATCTTTTAGTCATGTAAATATGATCTATTGCATGTTATACAGTATTTTATTCAGACAGCAGATGGAGTGCTAGCCTTCTTTTTACATAAATAACACATTTCAGCTGTGCTGACAGAAGCCATTTTTATTTTTTACAAAACTCCAATGAGTCATCAGAGCAGTGAATCCTCCCTAAACAAATGCCTGAGTCTGAGGACTTAATCAGAAAAGGTAAAGCTGCAGAGAAAGCTTCATCTGTTGTTTTGCCCCCTAGGATAACACATAATGCCTTTGGAACCCTTTGGCTTAGTTCACTCTAGCTTTGAAGGCAGGTGTCTGAGGGGCGTTTTTAACACTCCTCAAATGCCTGTGGAAATTATACTATAGGCAGCACACAGTGCTGTTCACATTAGCAAAACATGAAGCGTTAGCGTCGCGTCGCTTCAAAAGTGAAGCCTAATGTCAAGTCAGGCGGAGTTTCAAGTCTATGGTGATGCACCTCAAACGCTTGGCAGGCGTTTGCAGGGCTTTAATACCATTAGAGTTTATTATAGGCGTTTGTAGTTCGGTTTTAATGCTTGTAAAATGCCTGTAAAATGTCTATAAAATGCCTCAAAACCACGCTTAGGGCATTTGGGGAGCATTTTTAACGCTCGTAGAACACCCATACTAAAGCTCAACGCCTGTCTAACGCTATAGGGGCGTTTTTGTAGAGTTAGAAATTTAGTCAAGTGTGAACAAGCCCTAAGTCTTCTACTAGATGTTTATTTGTAACCATGGTTGTGTAGTGATGGTGAGAAAACAGATATAGAACAACCAAATAAAAACACCTAAACCTAAAAGAGTAAAAATACATTTCACTCACATCCATTATAATTTCTCATTAAAATGAAAAACTTGTACGCAGAAATTTATAGATGTTTTCTCTTTTGTTAGAAGTTGGCATTTGTTCATATTCAGTTTTCATTGGCTCTAGATTATAATGCTGGCCATACACATTACAATCTGATTGTACAATCTTTAGATTTAAAACCAGGCCTAAGTAAGGTGGTTGTAAAACCTTACATATACCCAGTGAAGTGACAAGCCTAATGTGATACACAGAGATGAAACAAATCCTCCTTTATAAGTTGTATCTGTTTATCTGTAGCCCTCTCTTAATTACATCCATTCAAAGTGCAGAATGTATACATTTTGCTTTCAGAAAGCAGGGGGCAGAGAGCTGAAGTTTTTCTTTTGTACTAGTACTGGCGGCGATCAACAACTTCTAGCAGGACTGTGATAGTACAGCTGGCATTCTGACACTGACATCTAGTGGGAACTGATTAACTGCCACTGACATCTCCAATGACACTAATGCAGTGATCAGTGCTAATAAAAAGGATTGTCACTGTACTAATGACACTGGGTAGGCAGTGGTTAATATCTAGGGCAATCAAAGGATTAACTGTGTGCCAGGGAGTGTTTTTACTGTTTACTGTGATGTGTATTACTTAAGGAATGTGCTGGTTTTTATCTCCCTGCTTTGCAGCAGTACATCCCCACTGACAGGAAAGAGATCTGTGTTACATAGTTTTTCTGGTTGAAAAAAGAAACAAAAAGACATCTAGTTCAATCATTCACATATCTCTCTCAAGTCAGTTGCTCTGCTGATCACCGTGTCCTAGCTATGAATCATTGGCTAGGACCCGGTGACTGGCATGTACAGGAGCCACTGACAGCGTGGGCAGACATGTGCGTACGCCCCCTACCCATAAGAGCAGAATTACACACACACAGACACATATATACATATATTTACAGCACACAGGAATAGGGCTGAGGCTGTCATTCACAGGCTTAAAAAGAAAAGAGAGTGCAGCGCTAAAGTATTGCAAATTAATATTTCCAGTCCATAAACCAGCTAAACATATGATAAAAGTTAAAATCACAGTATGTAAAATAAATGTGTAAAATGGTGACAATCTGTGGTAGGTGATGGTAACGGGAGATATAAGTGACTTCAATGTTCCAGGTGGCGAGGTGATAAAATAGCTAAAATACGCACTCACCAGATGCGTATCCTATATACGCATATAATCAATAACCAGAGGTCCCCCTCAGGGATGGGATGGATGAGCTGAACCGCTTATAACGGACTCTCCCTCTTGGTATTGGTCTGGTCAGTAGTCGTCTCTTTTGGGGAATCACTGAGTACCACCGTGGAAGCCTCTCAGATATAGAGCTGGGTGGGTCACCCTGGATCTGGCATTCTCCTCAGGTGGTGGTAGGTTGGTGTCAGCAATATAGGGATATCTCCTGTGCAAAGGGGTGTGGGCTCTAGGAATGAATTGTTGGCTCTCGGGGGAGTCAACAAAAATAATAGCCCAAAGTGTAGTATTTTGATAAAAGTCATTTATTAATCCACGTGGGTAAATGGTATACTCAAGGTATGTAAATAAATAAAAGTAAAAGTACACTGACCGTACAATATATTAAAGGGGGACCACCGGATCTATAACAGGAGCCTGGTGGCAGGACGTCACGGCGTTATGGCTCCTTGGACACGTTTCATGCAATTGCACTTCCTCAGCAAGATCATTCAAGGTATGTCATTCACAGGCTGTGTGCTAGAGCTCCCTCCTCTGTTCCCTTTTTACCTCTTGGTGTTAGGAAACTTTGTCAGAAGTGACTTAGGCAGCAGAAAGAAATGTCACTCAAAGTGTAACTAAACCCACAACAGTAAAATCAATCTGCATATGCAGTAAACCATGCCTGTTATACTCTCTGTGGAACCTAAGGGGTTAATCATCTACATTGTGTAAAAAGGATGTTTGATCCTGTCTTCTCTGATCCTTCCCTTCTTCCACAGTTCCCTATCCATCTGCTGATAGAATAGAACCTTGGGGGCAAGCTGCACATGCTCAGTTTGGTGTGTATTGCTAGAGAGTTTTTATTTTTTTTCTTGGGAGAGTGCATGTGATCAGCCCAGGGCCAATGAGCGCAGTCCTGACAGAAGATCAGGGGTTATGCAGCCTCATAGGACAATAAGGGGAGAATGAAAACTCCTCCTACAAGCTTTAACCAGTGATCTGCTGGACACTGATAGAAGTCACAAGACTGCGCTAACTGCTGATATGAAAAGGTATTTAGCAGTTTAGAAAGAGAAGGAGATGCTGCTCAAGGGAGGCTCACCACTCCCATACTCCACAATCCTTTAGCGTGTGTGCTGTCCCAGTTCGCACACCTGTGCTGTAGATCAAAGGAAAGTGCGGGTGGCCACACTAAAGCGCATATCAACTTTATTGTATAGAAAAGCAGTGTAAAAACACTATAACACCAAAAGGTTAATGCGTATTGCGCTAACCTCAGTGCTTAATCATAGCCCACAACAGGAATGAGGCAAAAGTCTGTACATAGGGAAGTATAGCCCAATTATCAGTAGTAGCTGTTGCCATATTAACTATTGCGGCCACCACCCGTAGATTAATTCATCACCCTGTCTAAAAACGATACAATCCACTAGACTATTTGTTTATGTACTGAAATAATTGCATTGCCATGTTCTGTGTACTGTGGGAGACCAGATACAGTGAATGCCGGGTCCAGGGTTTAGTATCACTTTAATGCTCTGGACAAGTATACACTATAGAGGGATATGCTTTGTTCATGTTTCAAGTCAGAGGTTTACAATCACTTTAAATAGACCATTCAATTTATACATCTTACATAGTTTTCTAAATGCAAAAGCTTTTAACATTAAACAGATTAAAGTGGAGCTATTTCTCTAGGATGGTGATTTTGTAATAATATTTCAAAGCATCCACCAACCATGCTGGGAGAACATCACATTAGATGTTTCTCATTAAACACCAAAGGTGACTTGGTGTCTTATGTGGCTCTAGCAGCAGTAGGGAAGAGGCAAGCTTTGTGCTTCTGTTGTGTGGCTTTTATTATTTCCGGAACCGTTCTCATATTTTGTCTAACAAAAAAAAAACACAACAGGTAGTTTTAAAAACACTGTATTCATGTTATGGAAGATCCCATTTTGCCACAGTGTTGGAGATGCTTCAAGAGCAACAATGAACATGTATTTTAACATTTTGTTTCTCATTGGTGTGGATAGTTTTGTCACCAACAAGTTGCAATTGATTCAGAAAGGCATATTAAGAAAAGTGGTGGCTTTGAGACTATAAGCACTTTTTGAAAGTATACAGAAGCCTGCGAATATACTGGAGAAAAATTTCATGACAGATTGACACGACCAGTGATTGTAAAGTTACCCTTGGTTCACATTAGTGTGTGCTGTGCGGCCCACATTTGTGTGGGCATTTAAATAAATTGGCTGCTGTGCCCGCATTTTACGTTAGGAAAAGGTCCATGCACCTTTTCCAAAACGCATCCGCAGCAAAACTGCATCTGCATGTATTCTTTGACCATGCAGTTTCCATGCAGTTCCAGTACTCACGGTCGCAATGCGGGATGAGATGCGTGGGGGTGCCATTCAGAATGAATGGCAACCCCACGCATCTCGCAAGAGAAATGTGATGCGACTGCGTCTGGTTGCGGGTGCAGAAATCACATCAATTCCCACACCTGTAGCCAGCCCGCAGTGTGGTGGCTTGTGTGAGCCTAGCCTTCATTTTGTTTTAAATAACAAACATGTCATACTTATAGCGGATAAAAAAAGTCTACTCACCCCTGTTAAAATGTCAGGTTTTGTGATGTACAAAAATGAGACAAAGATAAACCATTTCAGAACTTTTTCCACCTTTAATGTAACCTCACTGCTGTGTCTTAGCCAATGAGGAGGGAGAGACCCAGGAGAGCTCATGGCTGGATCCGGATCTGGATGCACACTGCAGTTTTTTATCTTCATGCATAAAATGCATGTAGATAACAAACCTTCATCCATTAGAACAACTTTAAGTAGTTATAATTGTAGATATTAGTTGTACTAAAACACTGATGGCAGCATTGGATTGAAAGCAGAAGTGAAGTTAAAAAATGTCTAGAAGGTGTTTTCTTATAACCACTTCTTGATCGTGCTACAGTGCTGCCGTCCAGTTCTGAGAGGGCCACATATGAAGTCTTCCCAGAACGCGCCCCCTGTGTCCTTTGGACACAGCTGATCACATGGCATGGTAAAGGACCAATCACAGCGGTCTTTTTACCTAGTGATCAGCTGTGTCCAGTCACAGCTGATCACCATGTAAATACACCTGCTGGTTTTCAGCAGTACTTTTCTCATTCTGTCACAGCCTGAGGAAAATACTGCCGATATCTGGCGCCTGTGAAAGGAGACATCTACACTGATAATCAAGGCACTAACAATTAGCGACCTGATTATCAGTGCAACCCTAAAAGTGTTCATCAGTGTCCAACAGTGCTGACAATCTGTGCCCATCAGTGCTGACAATCTGTGCCCATCATTTCCACCTATCAGTGCCCATCAGCGCCCATCAGTGCCACAGCAGTGGCTCCTCATTAATGCCCACCAGTGTCACCTCATCAGTGCAGCCAATCAGTGCCCATCAGTGCTGCCTATCAGTTCCCATCAGTGCAGCCATATCAATGTACATCAGTGATGGAGAAAAATTACCTGTTTGCTAAATTTTTTAATAGAAAGAAAGAAAACCTTTTTTTTTCAACATTTTTGGTCTTTTTTTTTGTTTACAATGCAAAAAATAAAAAACCCAGTGATGATTAAATATCACCAAAAGAAAGCTCTATTTGTGTGCAAAACATTATAAAAATTTCATATGGGTACAGTGCTGCATGACCATGCAATTGTCATTCAAAGTGCAACAGCACTGAAAGCTGAAAATTGGTCTGGGCAGGAAGGGGGTAAAAGTACCCGGTAGGCAAGTGCTTAAAAAGACTTTGGGGGAGATTTACTAAATGGGAGACTTAAAAATCACCAGTGACATTAATACAGTGATCAGTGATAACACTGTACACTGTCACTGTACTGACGACACTGGCTGGGAAACTGACAGACTGCTCCCTGTGTAAAGAGCTCTATGTTGAAAGTCAACACAGAGCTCTGGGCTGTGACTGTACACAGCTGATCAGCAGGTCCTGGCCATGAATCATTGGCCAGGACTTGCTGACAGGCTCCCGCTGTGTGCAATCACAGCGGGTGCTTGCGGAGGGGGTTCGGGCCGCGCAGCCCAAACCCGGAAGTAGGCAGAGACGTACCCGTATGTCACTTTGCCTACAGTAGTGGTACCTATTGGAGATACTTCTATTAAGGCAATTAGCAACAACCAGTAAAAAGATCTTGTCATGTCAGAGTGCCTTTGCTTTTTACTGTGCAGTAACAAGTCACTAATCATTAATCACAAGGCTTGCTTTCACTTCAGTCTTTGCCCTAAGGTTTGGCATAATCCAGAACAAGAGACAAGGCACCAAGGTAAAAGTATGCTACTTTTCAGCACTGGGAGCCATGCAGCAGCCTATCTGCTGCTTTTTGGTCAAAAACATGTGAATCTCTCCTTACAGAACCTTGCATAGAGAAAGTCTTCAACTGGCAAAATAACTTGGCACTTGTATTCCAGCACTTTGCTACAGCAGGCTACTGCAAGCTGGAAATAGCAGGGCGGTCTCATGGTTTTAAAGAAGAAGCATGGCCAAAGCCCCTATTTCTCCTGTGGGTCACAAGAGTGCACTTAGTTCTGCACTCCTGTAACCCAGATTCAGCCGACAGCTGGCTAAAGTCTGCTGTTGGTCGAAGTCACAGAGCTGGTCCAGGCTCTGTGGAGATCCCCCCAGATGCCTGATTGGCAGCTGGCTAATCCTCTTAGCGCACCACTGAGAGCCGGAACTAGTCGCTTCTATCCTCTGCACAGCCTGGCACCCAGTGAGCACTAGAGACGCGGAACACAGATCAGTGAGTGACAGTCACCACGTTGTGTTCACAGTGACTGAGATACCTTGTGATCGCTATTTGATCACATGTCACCAAGTAAACCATCCAGTGGAATCCATTCATAATATCATTGTATACTACTGTGTGTGATTTGTGACCAGTGATAACTTACATTCGACTCGAACATTAAGCCCAACACTAGTAATGATGCTGTTGCGCAGCAAAGAAATACTAAACAGGAGCATTGAGACACTTATGAATTGTTATTGAGAATTGACAGGCACTCTCATCAGCAATTAGTTACTGCAGTCTGTAATGTAATCAGTTGTTGACAAGCGTGCTTGTCAATTCTTACAGTGCCTTGAAAAAGTATTCATCCCCCTTGACATTTTCCATATTTGGCATGTTACAACCAAAAACGTAAAATAATTTTATTGGGCTTTTATGTAATAGACCAACACAAAGTGGCACATAATTGTGAAGTGGAAGGAAAATGATAAATGGTTTTCAAAATGTTTTACAAAAAAATATATGTGAAAAGTGTGGTGTGCATTTGTATTCAGCCCTCTTTGCTCTGATACTCCTAACTAACATCTAGTGGAACCAATTGCCTTCCGAAGTCACCTAATTAGTAAATAGAGTCCACCTGTGTGTAATTTAATCTCAGTATAAATACAGCTGTTCTGTAAAGCCCTCAGAGGTTTGTTAGGGAACATTAATGAACAAACAGCATCATGAAGGTAAATAATAAATGCCTCCTTTCACTGTAGTTACAGCTGCAAGTATTTTTAGGGATGTCTCTACCAGCTTTGCACATCTAGAGAGTGAAATTTTTGCCCATTTTTCTTTGCAAAATAGCTCAAACTCTGTCAGATATGATGGAGAGTGTCTGTGAACAGCAATTTTTAGGTTTTGCCACAGATTCTCAATTGGATTTAGGTCTGGACTGACTGGGCCATTCTAATACATGAATATGCTTTGATCTAAACCATTCCATTGTAGTTCTGGTTCCACTAGATGTTAGTTAGGAGTATCAGAGCAAAGAGGGCTGAATACAAATGCACACCACACTTTTCACATATATTTTTTTGTAAAACATTTTGAAAACCATTTATCATTTTCCTTCCACTTCACAATTATGTGCCACTTTGTGTTGGTCTATCACATAAAAGCCCAATAAAATACAGTTATGTTTTTGGTTGTAACATGACAAAATGTGGAAAATTTCAAGGGGTATGAATACTTTTCAAGGCACCATATACACAAGTTTAAAATTCTCTATTTATCGGCTAAGTAATCAGCTCTCATGAAATACTTCAGAGTCGATGGCTTGATTGTCTAAATAATTATATCAGAAATCAATACTTGTAAATAAAAAGATAGCAGCATGGTAAATTGGGGCAGACTGTGGGAGTTTGGTTTCCCTTTTGTATGTGTCCCTGGAACATTGGGCTTGAAATCTCATTTCCTGCTTGCCTGCTGTGCCATAGGAAACTGCTACTATCTTTGTACAATTTTTTTGTATGTCATTTTGCTGTATGCATTTATGCACATGTATGTGTACCTATATTGTGCTCTCTGTTTTTCCATATGAGTTGAAAGTGTTACTAAACCCACAACAGCAAAAACAGTCTATATATGCAGTAATGCATGCTTGTTATACTGTGAAACCTAAGGATTCTGTCTTCTCTGATCCTCCCCTTCTTCTACTGTCCCCAATCCATCAGCTGATAGAATAGAGCCTTGGGGGCAAGGTGCACATGCTCAGATTGCTGTGTATTGCTAGAGAGTATTTTGTTTTTCTTGGAAGAGTGCATGTGGTTAACACAGGGCCAATCAGCAATGTCCAGACAGAGGGTCTGGGGTTATGCATGCTCATAGGACAATCAGGGGAGAATAATAACTCCTCCTACAAGCTTTAACAAGTTCCAGTCTGGACACTGATAGAAGTCACAAGACTGCTCTAACTGCTGATAGGAAAAGGTATTTAGCTGTTGATATTTACTAAAATCTTTGCATTTCCATGTTTTGTGTACTGTGGGAGACCAGATATAGTGAATGCAGGGTCCTGGGTTTAGTAACACTTTAACTTTCTCTGTCAGATAGATAATATCTGTTAGAGATTCTGTATATAGCTGTATATAGCTCTACAGAACAGACAGTGCACAGTCCACTTGTGTTTATCTGCTGAAAATAGGAAACAGGAACATTTTTATAGAGAAAAGACATAGAGTTTAACCATTACCCATAGTTGCAGCTACAAACTTATAAACACTGCCATCTACTGGTAGCAGTATATATCTCTACTGAACACTGACAGGGATGTAGTTGTACAAAAATACATGGACGCTGTATTCCAACATTATCTTTTTTTTGTTAGAATGTGCTTTGAATGTATTAGTTATTCTAATTCTCTGGATATTACTTCAGTGATTTTAGGGGTGATATGATAGCACCTTCTTTTGAACTTTAGCACCCTCTTTGCTTGTATGCTATGTTTGGTGTGCAAGGGAAAACCTAATCATTGGTATGGTGAGTTTACAGTAGATCTGTATTAATTTAAATTGTGTGTAATGGCATTTAAGGTGCTAAAAGACTTACAGAAAGAGGTCATTGTGTGAGAAAAGCTTCACTACCAGATATGTGTCTAAAACTGTATGGAGCTTTATTTTTAACTTTCCTAAGTATTTATTATGAACATTTTTTGGTTTGCCTGAAAAAACTGTTATAGACTGAATCATAAACCTAAAAAAGAGTACAAAGGCCTTTCTTGTGATAAATCAGCTTGTCATATGAAGCAGCTGTAAGTACAGCAATATGCCTTGCATAGTTATTGTCCAATGTGGGGATCCCGAATATAAGATGGTGTGCTTCCTCTCATAGACTACATTTTGACCTTTCTCGTACTGTCATTATGTATACTCTATCATTTCTAAATTTGTGTGGCTATAATCATCTTCATGCCTGTGGGTGGCACTTTTTTCCAAAATGGGACCTGAAATGTGAAATGACCACCAAGTTACACAAATCATCTCTACAGAAGTATCTGGAAATTTGTTTTGTAAAACCATGAAATGTTTCAATGTTTCTTTACAGCAAATAGAATAGCCATTTATTAAATATGTCTTTAATCAGTCCTCAGATTTCAGCTTTCAGATTATTGTCCCTTTAGTTCCAGAAGAAATTGGGGTTATTTAATTAGTATACAAATGTCCTTGTAATTCATGAATCCAGATTAGCATGAAGCTGTTTCCTTCTATTTCCACAAATGTCTTTTAGGCAGTAATCCTCACCCTTAAAGTGTAACTAAAGGCAAAACTTTTTTGTAGTTTTCTACAGAATGGAGAGGGATTAGAACACCTGTCAGGTTTTTATTGTTGTCTGTGTCCCAAATAGGGCAATTTACCCTCTCTATTTGTCATGTTCTCCATTATCATTGAATGTGATTAAAAGTAAATCCTAAATTTTGGGTTGTCCCCAGAAAAGTAATATAGGGGAAATTTCCCAATGGGAAATAGTGAGGACGCTAGTTCTGGTGACCTGGGGGTTCCCAAGGAATTCACTTAATCCCTTAATTTGCAGGGGTTATCTCTCACTTCCTGTTTTGTCTATGGGACAGGAAGTGGAGGTACATCTTCCCAATGGGACACAGATGGAAAAAAAAATATATGATGTGGTTATAACCTTCCCTTACTCTATCCAAAATGAAAACAAATTGCCTATAGTTCAACACAACCAGCCTGCCTGATTTCACATGCAATTATTGCTAGAGGCTGTTACAGCTGCTATCAATAATCACTGTTTTCTCTGGCAGGGACAGATTTCCCTGGTGGGAGAACACAGTGGCTCCACGGGAGGGATTCCCTTGTGTTGATGGGGGAATTGTGCCATTTTCTTTCCTGTAAACATGGGTAAATTGATCTGTCTATGGCTAGCCTAAGTGTGCAAAAATCTGATAGTCTTAAGTATATTCACAAAATGGAAAACACATCAACAAAACTTTTCTGTTATTTTTTTATTTCTTAAGATATTATAATCATACAGCATGCTTAGGAAGAATTAATATGTAGGCAGGAGGTCAGCAGTCAGGATAAACTGGGCAAGAATCATAAGCCAAAGGCAAGCATTGGCTACATTTGAGGACAGGACCAGAGGACTGTATACAAAGGCCCAAGACACAGGTTCAGATAACAGGTCTGGAGGCACTGAGCAAGCTACAATTTCTGAAGAGCTAAGCCATTCTAATATATGGTCAGTTTTTCATATGATCGTAATGATAACAATCAAATATACTTGTCGAAGTTTATTTGGTGTAATTGTAACATGCAGGGCTTGACAAATTTGCATTGAATCTAGGAGCCAGCTAAAAAAGTTAGAAGCCAGTTTTTTTTAGCTAGCGTGGGTTGTCAGTAATTTGCACCCGATAACATCTCCATATTTTCAGCAAAGAGACAGTCCCAAATATCCAGCAAAAAGACATCCCCAAATATTCAGCAAAGAGACATTCCCATATATTCAGCAAAGAGACATTCCTATATATTCACCATAGACATATTCCCAAATATCCAGCAGAGACATTCCCAAATATTCAGCAGAGACTTCCCCAAATATCCAGCAAAGAGACAGCCCCATTCAGCAAACATTTCAGCAAGCACTTAACAGTCAGGAGGCTGTGGAGGAGGACAGGCTAGCTATCAAAAGGATCGATTATCCACAGGATGCACCTCGCTCTTACACAGAGAGTTTACTGGCACCAAAACAAGCTTCCTGTCGGTCTGGAGGGAGAGGTGGAGCAGAGTGCAGATCACTCTGCCTTCTAGTCTCTCAAGCTGCAGCCGTATGATCACTCTCCGTGGCCACCGTGCTTAGTTAGCAGCCTATACAGAGAGAGTACACAAAAGACCAGATGCCAGGATGCAATTTCTAGTCACCAAGATGACCTGGCACCTGGGATTTGTCAAGCCCTGGTTAAATATATATAGAGTTTACAAAATAATTCCCTAGTTGAACAAGTACAAAAGTTTTTAAAGAATGCAACATCAACAGGAAGGAGTCCTGTCAAGGAGCTGCAACAATTCTTGAGATTTTTATAATTAAACTGCTCTGATCATATTTTTATGTATCTGTAGGGACTGAAATGATGAAACCCTAACTGGATTAGTAAGATTCTATCTCTAGCACTTTTCTGAGTAATAATCCATTGTTATGAATAGCATTATATAAGTGGTTCATTCAAATGCTAAAAATGTTACTATTTCTTGTAATATTACTTACTGTAAGGGCACCTGTATTGGCCTTCAGTTGCACTTTTTGGTGTACTGTTGGTGAGATGTTCACTAATCCAGGATATCATCAATTTTGGTGATCCTGCTCATAGTACAGTCCTTACTCTATAATTTGAGAGTTTCCAAGTTGGAGCATAAATAGCATAAATTGAGGGCAGAGATGCCTGGAGAGAGCCTACTCCTCCTTAACCCCTTGCCCTCCTGAGGATTTACCACCCTTCCTGACCAGGCCATTTTTTTTGCGTTATGGCACTGCTTTAGCGAGAGGCAGGTGGATGTTCATTAGATTCTGCATGCATAATTTGATAGAAATCTTTCCTGCACACCCAGGTGTTTGTATACGGTTAGGGTTGCCACCTCATCCCTTTAAACCCGAACACATATTAATTACACAGGTTCTGAGGCTAATTTATTGCCGATAAGGCACTAAGTGAGTTTAATTGCCACCTTAATCAGCCACAGAGCCTGTGCAATTAATATGTGTTCGGGTTTAAAGGGATGAGGTGGCAACCCTATAAACGGCATATACAAGTGGCTCAGTATTTCAGTAAGGAAATCTATCATGTAAAGAAAATGTTATTCCTGAATTTCTAGTTTTCCCACCATTTTAAATAAAAGTGAGACTGTAAGTTAACCTGCTTGCAGCTCATCTGTACTGAACATGAAGTGACCTTCTCTAACAGGGGCCATTTATCAATTCTGCCACACACCATGGCAATGCTAAACATGTGTAGGGAGACACTATAAAAGAGTTCAATTTGATAAAAAAAATGTCTCCCTTTGCTGTTCTAAAGTATGACCACTTCATAACTCTGCTTCTGTTTGAAGTATAAATATGCCTACTCTTCAGTGATGAATCTGTCTCAGACATTTGCAATAAATTTTTAATAATAGCCAGACTGATCTGCGTCCAATTTTGTTGCTAATTTGCTTGGTAAATGTTCAGATTCTACATGAAATCTATGATGATTCAATCTTCATCCCTCAGTTCACAAAGCTCTATTAAACATTAGGTTAGGTTCCTACTGTGCTATTTAACCACTTGCTTTCCAGAAGATTTACCCCCCTTCCTGACCAGGCCATTTTGTGCATTACGGCGCTGCGTTACTTTAACTGACAATTGCGCAGTCATGCAGTGCTGCACCCAAATGAAATGTATGTCCTTTTTTTCCCACGAAGTGATCTTTCTTTCAGTGGTATTTGATTGCCTGTGTGGTTTTTATTTTTTGCGCTATAAAAATTAAAAGACTGGCAATTTTGAGAAAAAAATTTTTTTTTTTACTTTTTGCTAATAACAGGTTCCCGCCCTGCCTATAGCCATATGGCTGCCTGCAAAACCCCTTGTCCCTCGGGTGGATGCCATATGGCGTCCTTTTGGGCATGCGCGGTTTGCATGCCCGCAGAGCCACGCAGCGGCGCGATCTGTCACAGCCGTGTACCTCGGACATGGCCGATGACAGATCTGAGTACCGGCCCTGCTGCCGGTACCATGTGACCTGCTTTGACCAATCACAGCAGGTCACATGACAGTTGTATACAATGGATGGCTTCGTTCATTTACTAATTTGTCTAGCTGTGAATGGTCACAGTGATCACACGCACAAGCTGAGCCAATCACAGCCCAGCTGTGTCATGTGATTAGCCGTGGCCAAATCACAGCTAAGCACAAAAAAAAAAAAATCCCCTGAATGAATCAATGTCATTCAGGTAAATGCTTGCTTATAGCAAAGTAATTCTTTGCTATAAGCAAATTGTGTAAAAAAAAAAAAATACTGATCACTTCCCCAAAGTAGTACAATGTTACTATGGTAACATTGTACTACTTTGGTCATAGTGAAATATAAAACAAAATCTTAAAAAAAATAAAAAAATTTAATAAAAAATTAAAAATAATAAAAAAGTAAAAATAAAAATAAAAATTATAGTTTTTTTTTTTCATACTGTCACCAGTCAGTGCCCCTGATCACCGGCATGCCAGTTATATGATGATGCTGTACTGCACTGGTGACAGTATGTAAAAAAAAAAAAATAGTGAATATTATTATTTTCATTTTTTCATTTTTCGAAAAATTATGACAAAAAAAAACTTCAAAAAACTTGCCATGCCTCTTATGAAGTACATCAGACTGTCTACTTTGCAAAAAGGGGTCATTTGGGGGATATCTGTACTGTTCTGACATTCTTGGCCCTCAAGAAATTAGATTGTCTGTCAGTACTTCAGGATTGATCAATATTCAGATATATCTCATAGTTTGTGAACTCTATAATTTTCCTACAAACTAAAAAATACATCATAATTTGGGTTATTTTCACCAAAGACATGTAGCAGAATACATCTTGGCCTAAATTTATGAAGAACAATTACCGTATTTGCCGGCGTATAAGACGACTTTTTGACCCTTGAAAATCTACTCAAAAGTCGGGGGTCGTCTTATACGCCGGTATACGGCATACTGACACTTTTTAGGGGGGCGGCGCAGTGCCGCCGCCGCCCCCCCCCCTTCCAACAGAAGGGACACTAAGTACAGGGGTGGGCAGGGGCTGGTGTTTCCTACCTGGCTCCGGTCCCACGACGATCCGGTCCAGGAAGCGTGGCTGCTCCTTCGGTTCGGCCACTGGATGTTCGCGCGGCTGCTCGGCTCCGCCTCCTCACCGGTGATTGGCCGCCAGAACTGTAGCTCAGGAAAGGCTCACAGGCGGCCAATCACCAGCGAGGGGGCGGAGCCGAGCGGCCCCATGAAAATCGAGTGCAGGAGCAGCAGGTAAGTGTGCCGTGTAGAGGTGCTGCTGCAACCACATATGCTGGCTGCAGCAGCACCATACTAGAACAGGGTCAGCAAGTGTCATTTGTGTCAGTGGGAGGAACAGTGCCCCATCACTGATACCAATGATGGAGCACTATTCCTCTCACTGACACCAATGATGGGGCACTATTCCTCCCAATGACACCAACGATGGGGCACTATTCCTCCCCCCCACTGACACCAACGATGGGGCACTATTCTACCCCCCCCCACTGACACCAATGATGGGACACCATTCCTCCCACTGACACCAATGTTGGGACACTATTCCTCCCACTGACACCAATGATGGGGCACTATTCCTCCCACTGACACCAATGTTGGGACACTATTCCTCCCACAGACACCAATGATGGGGCACTATTCCCCCCACTGATACTAATGATGGGGCACTATTCCTGCCACTGATACCAATGATGGGGCACTATTCCTCCCACTGACACCAATGATGGGGCACTATTCCTCCCACTGACACCAATGATGGGGCACTATTCCTCCCACTGATACCAATGATGGGGCACTATTCCTCCCACTGATACCAATGATGGGGAACTATTCCTCCCACTGATACCAATGATGGGGCACCTATTCCCCCCACTGACACCAATGATGGGGCACTATTCCTGCCACTAATACCAATGATGGGGCACTATTCCTCCCACTGATACCAATGATGGGGCACCTATTCCCCCCACTGATACTAATGATGGGGCACTATTCCTGCCACTAATACCAATGATGGGGCACTATTCCTCCCACTGACACCGATGATGGGGCACTATTCCTCCCACTGATACCAATGATGGGGCACTATTCATCCCACTGACACCGATGATGGGGCACTATTCCTCCCACTGACACCGATGATGGGGCACTATTCCTCCCACTGACACCGATGATGGGGCACTATTCCTCCCACTGACACCAATGATGGGGCACTATTGCTCCCCTGGTGTGCATTGGAAGAGGGGTAGTCTTATACGGCGAGTATAGCCCAAACACTACATTTTAGCAGGAAAAGTAGGGGGTCGTCTTATACGCCCAGTCGTCTTATACACCGGCAAATACGGTATTTATTTGCAAACTTTTATAACAGAAACAAAGACAAATGTGGTTTTTTTTTCAAAATTGTTGGTCTTTTTTTGTTAATTTAGCAAAAAATAAAAAACCCCAGTGGTGATTAAATACCACAAAAGAAAGCTCTAGTTGTGTGAAGAAAATGCTAAAATTTTAGTTTGGGTACAATGTTGTATGACTGCGCAATTGTCATTCAAAGTGTGAGAGCGCTGAAACCTGAAAAATGGCCTGGGCAGGAAGGGGGTAAAAGTACCCTGTATGGAAGAGGTTAAACATGTCCAGTACAAAAATGTTAAAAATCTAATTTCATCGTAAATTTAGGCCAAAATGTATTCTGCTACATCTTTGCTAAAAAAAATCCAAATACATGTAAATTAATTGGTTTACATGAAAGTTATAGCGTTTAAAAATGGCGGCATAGATACTGTAATTTTTTTTTATTTTTACTAGTTATGGCGGCGATTAGTGACATAGAGCAGGACTGCGGGACTGCAGCAGACATTTTGACACTGGGAGGAACTGGCTTGGTGTCACTGACATCCCCAGTGACACCAATACAGTGATCAGTGCTACAAAAAAACACTGACACTGTACTAATGGCACTGGGAAAGGAGTGGTCAACTTGAGGGGCGATCAAAGGGTTGACTGTGTGCTGGGAGTGTTTTGTGTTGGTGCTTCACTGTAAGGACACTGCTTTGGATGGCTGTCCTGTGCACAGCCATCCAGAGCAGTGTGCCCTAGCCGACAGGGAGGAAGACTGTTAGTAAACAAAGCAGCCCTACTCCCCGTCGTAGATTCTCAAAACCATCGGGTGCCGGTGGGCAATTACTGGCCAGGACCCAATGATTGACAGCTGCGGCAACGAATGGCGGTGCGGGTAGGGCGCACGCACGGCCTGTGTACGCCCCCTACCCAGAAATGCGAAATCACGTATATATATATATATATATATATATATATGTGTGTGTGTGTGATTTTGCACACCCCTGCCGCCCTGTAGCAGTATATCCGCTATAGGGTGGCAGGGATGTGGTTGAATGCTCAGGGATACACTAGAAGCCCAGCAAGAGCACAATGGTCGCTGATGGCATCCAATGTGTTGTTGGATTTGGCATGGGGACACATTGGCGAGGCAGTGTGGCTTCACATATATTTGCAGATGTGCGTAACTAAACCCTTGGTTTTAAATGTGCATTGTTACACAAGGACACTTTTTTTTGCAGGCTAACTGGTAAATGTGAAGCCAAAAGTGTGCTGTCCCTATAAATGATGTATATACCCCTACCAAACAATTGAATCACACGTGGAGATCAAATCCCATAATGCATACAGAATAAATAAACATCAATGCAAACACAAATAAATATACATACATACATAAATAAATAAATAAAAAGTTCACAAATTAATCGTGAAAAAAGTGCTCCATGCTGGAAAAACTTCTTATAAAATTCTCCTGTGCCTCAAAATGCTACTTACAAAAAAGCAGGTCTCTTACCGATCTGAAATTATTTCAGGCTATAGAGATCAAACAGGCAAGTGCGTTCAAACTCCAGCTGGGAAATGTGCTGGGAAATGTTTTGCTTGTTTGGAAGCTAAGATGTGACCCTGTGAATGTTAGGCTGCAAACTGAACCTGCGGCATGAACTGACCCTTTTTACTTTTCCCTTTTTAAGCCTCCTAACAAAAAGAGAATTCAGCAAATTGTGGCGATTATGTACTTTTATTAAGATTAAAACATTTAATAGGAATTTAATATTTACAGTCTGGAGGAAAGAAGGGGGTGATAAGGTTCAGGGGCGCAGTATTTTCAATAGTAATTTCAAGAAAACCATGCAACATGGTAAGTAACCTCACAACCAATGTTTGTAAATGTTTGTCTCTTGCTTGCTGATGAGGTGGCTATTGTGGGTGGTCAGGGGATGCCTTTTTTTCCTGTTGGTCTCCCCGCGCATGCGCCGGGTGACGCCGTGCTGCCTTTCGGTTCCGCTAGCTCTATTGCTTTGGGCCATCGGATAGTGCGCATGCATCACCCTTGCGCATGAGTGATATGTTCCACCTGGGCCGGGTGACGTCAAATGCCGGCTTCCGCACTTGTGCGCCCCACTCGGGGCTATATCAGGATGGCTGGGTGGTGGCACCATTACACTTCACTCCAGACATTACCCTGGTCAGGCAGCACAGGACACGCGACGATTACACTCATTTCAGGTATGCAGAAATTCCACAAACTATAGACGTTTGAGATGTATTGACATTCTGGTTGCTGACACTATTAGTGAGAACAATATTATCCTCTCTTTTCATCTATTGAAAGCTATTTTTTGGCTGTCATTAAGGGCCTCATTCCAAGCGGTCTTTAATTTTGGGGTATGCTCCACCCATGCTTCCTTCCTAGCTTGGATTCACATTATACAACTTATTAGCCTCTATTTTGGGCAATCATTCTTCTCCAGGTAAACAATATATACACTATATTGCCAAATGTATTGGGACACCCCTCCAAATCATTGGATTCAGGTGTTCCAATCACCTCCATGGCCACAGGTGTATAAAATCAAGCACCTAAGCACGTAGACTGCTTCTACAAACATTTGTGAAAGAATGGGTTGCTCTCAGGAACTCAGTGAATTCAAGCGAGGGACCGTAATAGGTTGCCACCTGTGGAATAAGTCCATCCATGAAATATCCTTGCTACTAACTATTCCACGGTCAACTGTTAGTGGTATTACAACAAAGTGGAAACAAATGGGAACAATAGCAGCTCAGTCACGAAGTGGTAGTCACGAAGCTCTCTATGCACTGTTAGCACAACAAAAGTGCGTAGAGAGCTAGATGGAATGGGTTTCCATGGCCAAGCAGCTGCATCCAAGCCTTACATTACCAAGTGCAATGCAAAGCATTGGATGCAGTGGTGTAAGGCACGCCACCACTGGACTCTAGAGCAGTGGAGACAGTTTCTCTGGAGTGAAGAATAGCACTTCTCTGTCTGGCAATCTGATGGATGTGTCTGGATTTGGTGGTTGCTAGGAGAAAGGTACTTGCCTGGCTGCATTGTGTCAAGTATAAAGTTTGGTGGAAGGGAGATTATGGTGTGGGGTTGTCTTTCAGGGGTTGGGCTTGGCCTCTTAGTTCCAGTGAAGGGAACTCTTAAGGTGTCAGCATACCATTTTAGACAATTTAATTATCTCAACTTTGTGGAACAGTTTGGGGATGGCCCCTTCCTGTTCCAACATGGTTGCGCACCAGTGCACAAAGCATGGTCCATAAAGACATGGATGAGCGAGTTTAGGGTGGAGGAACTCGAATAGCCTGTACCTCAACCCAATAGAACACCTTTGGGATGAATTGGAGCGGAAACTGTGAGCCAAGCCTCGTCTGACATCGGTGCCTGACCTCACAAATGCGCTTCTGGAAGAATGGTCAAACATTCCCATGGGATGCCATTAAAGTTCATGTGTGTGTAAAGGCAGCCGTCTGTATACTTTTGGCAATAAAGTGTATACAGTATATCTATACATTTTAACATTATATAGAAAATCCTTATATGTTGGCTCATCTTTTACTTCTATGGCGCCCCTTGCAGCCTCCAGATAATCTCCATATTCCAATATCTCAGCCTGGTGATTCCAATTTCTTCTGTCTGCTGTTGCTTTTATTCGATTGTATTAGGTATCTATACAATTGTAAGTAGTACCAATTTTTTGTATCCTGGTCTCTATTGGCTGACAGTCTTTATGTCTTAAAGATCAAAGTTATATGTTTTTCTTACCAGATGCACTCAACTAGCTCCTGAGGAAGTGACTTGTCGTGAAACATGTTGTGCAACTAATCCTTTGGAATTAGGGTTATTCCCCAATGAGATCTATTATCCCTTCCACACTGGTAGCCCTATGTGGCATATACAATTCAATGTCTTTCTTAAATATGGTTGTAACTTGTTCCAATGCAATCTGATTTCATTATGATCTGGTGTTTACTGTGATTTATAATGATGAGCTATTTAACGTTATGCATAATTGTATATATCTTTTGGTTTTAGTCATTTGATTGCAATAAAAATATTATTTTTACAAGCATTGGTTGTGGGGTTACATGCCTATAAAGTCCATGTTGCTCATTTTCTTGAAATTCGTTGATTCCAGAACATGGCACATATTGTAGTTTCTTGGTTTACATAGTATTGCCCTATGGTAACTTCATCTTTTATTTGGCCATTTTCAATTGAAAGTCAAGAACACAGGGACATGACTTCAAAATTCTTTTTTTAAAATGAGGCAGACTTGATGGACTGCTTTGTCTTTTTTCTGCCATCCCTCCTCTATGTTTCTGTGTTTCTATTAATCACCTTTAAAATAATCATTTTAGGGCTTCTTCTATAATACATTGAATAGATCCATATCTGCAAGTGACAGAAGTCTATATTGTCATTTGTTGCTGTTATTTTGGTTAATTACAAACCAAAAAAATTACTGTTTTTATTCTTTATTTTCTTCTATCAGGTCATTATAAAGTGTAGAGTCTATTGTTTTCTGCCAGGCAGGCCCTTGCTGGTAAACTGGTAAAGAGTCTGCATATATCATAAGCATATGTGACTGCTGACTTTATTTGTAGATTTACACAATATGAATAGAAACCAGATTTTACATATGGTACATTCAGCTGACCTACTTCACCTATAAATTTAAAAAAGGCACCCACAGGTAACCATCAGCACCTTATATTACCCTTTGTAATACTTGGACTAAGGTGGATTTTCATGTCAAACTGTACTGTGGGCAGAGATCATCATAAAAAAATGCACACAGATTACACATCTGTTATAAACAGCATGAGGTGAAATACATGTAACTTGTTTATATATACAATTAGAAAGCAGCACTATAAATAAATATATTGAAGTATCACTCCACTGTGATGAATATAAATAAACTAAGTGTATGGACCTTTACCTAATGGATATAGTAAAAACTGTGATTGTATGCAAACAAAGGAATAATAAAATGTACCCAAATTAAAAGAGATGAAGCTAAAACTGAAGCATAATACTTGGTGCGTCACACTTCATACAGGGAGAATGTCACCAGCACACAGAGGATCACCAATATGGTCCCAAAAGTTTTAATAAACAATCACATAGTTACAGAAAGGCAACGTTTCGGAGTCTCGCAGGACCCCTTCATCAGGCATGTGAAGGGGTCCTTTGAGACTCCGAAACATTGCCTTGCTGTAACTATGTGATCATTTATTAAAACTTTTGGGCCCATATTGGTGATCCTCTGTGTGCTGGTGACATTCTCCCTTGCTGATTCTGTTCGGTTCCAGCCGATAGCCACTGCAGCACCCACTTATACACAAAGCCATTTTTAACACAGGAACGTGTGCGTTTGGATTGCACACTCACACTTCATAAACCCACATAATATGTGCCTATTGTGCAGTGCAACCAGTGTCACTCAGTAAATTAATTACTGAAAATAACACAAAAAACACAATATAGTGGCCCTGGTTGCCCTGCACTTTAATAAGGTTGTATGAATATGACACCTCAAGTATTATGCTTCAATTTTAGCTTCATACTGTATCTCTTTTAATTTTGGTACATTTTTATTTTTAATTTGTTTGCATTAAATCATAGTTTTTAGTATGTTTTATTGGTAAAGGGCCATGCACTTTATATTTGTCACAATGACAACATTTCGCTATATTTATTGATAGGGTTGTTTTTTAATTTTATATATATATCTTGGTAGTAATGTACAGGAGGTACATTTAGAAGCAGCAGCTGGGATTACTTATCATTAATATAATCAGGGGCGGACTGACAACTCATGGGGCCCCCGGGCAATAGGGGATCATGGGGCCAATGTGTCCTTGCCCAAACTCAAAAATGCCTATGAAAAAGGTACTAGGGGCATCTCATGGGGCCCCGTACTGACCCTGGGCCCTCGGGCTGTGCCTGAGTTTCCAAATGGTCAGTCCACCCCGGAATATAATAACAGAAAGTGTGAGTGTTTTTCCATGCCTTTTGTATGTAACGTGTTTATTTTTTAGAACTTTAATGTAGAACTATATTCAAAACTTTTTTTTTTCATTTTGGATAGAGCAAGGGAGGGTAATAACCCCGTCAGATTTTTTTTTTTACCATCTATTTCCCATTACGGAGATTTCCCTTCGGTTCCTGTCCTATAGCCAAACAGAAAGTGAGAGGAAATCTCTGCAAATTAAAGGAATTCCTTGGGGACCTTCAAGTCACCAGAACTATCAGTTATCCAGGACTTTATTGAAGCAAAGACTTGTTGAACTTCTATTTTGATAGCACTATTGTTTCTGGGCTGTAGTACAGGTACGAACAACAAATAACATACACATATATGGTATTGCTGTGATTGTCAATAGCTGGAAAATTTATTTTGGGTTGTTCTTTGGTGGTAGGTTATGGTAGGAACAAGAAACACACAGCTAAATTAAAAAAAATGATTTTTTTACTGTTTTGGGCCAGTTTTCCTTTGATAAAAAAAAATCAGATGTCCATTACCATTTACCACCAAATGAAAGCCCAATTTGTCCTTAAAAAACAAGGTATAATTCACCTGGATGTACAAAGTAGTGATGATATGTATGGTTTTACTAACACTAGTCAAAATTGTAAAATTTTACTTAGGCTTTAAGATTTGTTTTACCCTTAGGCGTGAACGGATTAATGTACACCAACTAGGGCCCCATCAAGTGCACATAAAATTTGTCACTATTCTTTAATGAGATAAAAAAAGGGACACTACTGCTTATAACACAAGTATTCATCTCAAGAGTTAAACCCAGTTACTAGCAACTGAGAACCCAAAAGTTAGTTAGCCTGACATCTTGATAGTTCATTTCAGCTTACTTGGGGAGATGTATCTCAGAAGCTGGAATTAATGTTTTTTGCCCTGTAGGACATTTGGGTTTGCGTAAAGTGATACTGTGCCTAATTACCTTGTTGAACCTTTTAGAGTGTTTAATATTTTTTCTTCTATGCACATGAACTGTCATTCTTGTTGGGCTCGCACTCTGACCTCAATACAATTAAAATATTTGCTCACCTAAAACAGGGTGTTTGTTTATTTTATGGTTCCAAGACAGGGAGTCCTCCTCGTCAAGGTTTCACTATGGCATCAGCAGGGGCTGTAATTCCAAAGCAAGCCCAAACACACAGGGAACCCAAAAAGGCACAGTGGCTCTTAAGGGGGTAGCGCTACACGTGGTTGTCCATATAGTCAAGGTGAAAACTTGCCCTTCCTGGAAAGCCAGGTTAATTTTTCTTTTAATTTAGAGATTCTGATGTTTCGGGCCATTCTTAAGTTTCAGACTGTATTCTAATAGAAGGACCATAGTGTAAATTTGGGCTACATTCTAAAAATTCCATTGAATGACAAGAGTTCTTTCCTCAGATTCTCAGTGCTGTGGATATTATTATTATTATTATACAGGATTTTTATAGTGCCAAAAGTTTGCCCAGCTCTTTACAATATAAAGGGAGACAATACAGCAATGACACAGTTCAATACAAAAGGTTTTCAGAGATTGCCTAAAAGTGGGCAGAGTAGGCGATAGTCAGATAGATTGGAATAGAGAGTTCCAGAGGGTGGGGAGGCTCTGGAGAAGTCCTGGAGATGAGCATGAGAGGAGGAGACAAGGGAGCTAGAGAGCAGGAGGTTGTGGGAGGAGCGGAGAAGACGGTTTGGGTGATATTTGGAGACAAGATTAATGATGTAATTTGGAGTTATAAATGGCTTTATATGTTATTGTTAATGTTTTGAATTTTATTTGTTGGGCAATGGGAAGCCAGTGGAGGGATTGGCAGAGAGGGATGGCAGACATGGAACAGCTAGTAAGGTGGATGAGTCTGGCAGCAGTATTCATGATTGACTGAAGAGGGGATAGCCTGCAATTGAGGTAGGCCAATGAGGAGGGAGTTACAATAGTCAAGGCGAGAGATAACAAGGGAGTGAATAAGTTGCTTAGTGGTTTCCGAGGTTAACCCCTTGATGCCGCCGCCTCCCGGCCCTTTAAGAGATTCTGACGCCGGGAGGCGGAGCGGTGGGGGCGTGGTTTAGGAATCGTGACCGCCGTGATGAGCGGTCACATGATCGGGAAAGGTCCCGTTCAAAAGAGCGGAGCGGGACCTTTCCGTGAGTACTACACATGTGTGCTGGGAGCGTGCAGGGCGCGCGCTCTCAGCACATATGTATTTAGTTCCATGGATGCAAATGTGCGGCCGCTCGGGCGTCTAGGCCCAGACGCCGGGAGGCCGCACATTTGCGTGCGGCCGGCGCAAAGGGGTTAAGGATGGACGTATCTTGGAAATGTTGCGGAGGTGAAGTCTACAAGATTTTGACAGTGGTAGGATTTGGGGCAGAAAGGACAGATGGGAGTCTAGGATTACATCTACTACTGTCTTATCTCTTTCTTTAACCTATAGTGCTCTAGAAAAAAACCATAGCACAGTACATTGTAGCTAACATATGGAATTTTATCTAACAATATGAAAAACCCTACGTATATGCCAACAATAAACATCCCTAATTGTTAAAGGATAAGTTCACCTTTCTACAAAAAGTAATACATGCACATTTTTTTGCAGGACCCTCTAAAGCATTGCACCAGGTTCAGCAGATCGCTGATGCCATGCAGGTCTCCTGCAGACCGTCAATGTATCTGCTTGCTCGCACATCCCATACAAGTAATCTGTTACTTTTGAAAGGAAGAATCAATGAACTACCACAGCACTCACAGCACTGTTTTTGAAAAGTGAGAGCAAGTACGGGGGAACGTCTCCTTGAACTT
Source organism: Staurois parvus (assembly GCF_062004578.1). Taxonomy (NCBI): domain Eukaryota; kingdom Metazoa; phylum Chordata; class Amphibia; order Anura; family Ranidae; genus Staurois; species Staurois parvus. Next base: position 5,379,366 of record NW_028318344.1, on the reverse strand, counting down.
CTGTGACAGGGAGGGGGGGGGGGTAAGGTGGGTGGTGGCTGCAGGATTGGGAACATGTTACATGTTCCACCCTAAAAATGGGTGGAACATGCAACATATTCCCGAAGGTGAACGTATCCTTTAAAAACAGTTTTCAAACTGTACTTTAAATGCTTAAAATTGTTGTATCCGAATTTCTAATTTAATGATCATGTTTGTCCAAACATATTATTAGTGATACTAAAGAATATAAATAAATTCTGATCTTTCCTTTTAGCTTGCGTGTGCAATAAACATTCTCATCGCTGTCGCTTTAACAGATGGGAGTCTTAGGGCCTGTCAGAAATAGCCAACCCCACATCATTTTGGGACATCTGATGTCCTGGTCCATTCATAAACTCCAGACTGTAATCTGGTTGTATGCACACAGTATAAAGCTGGCCATACATTATACAATTTTCTTTAAAACAATTCTAAAGGGGTTTTTTTGGGAAAATAACAAACATGCTATACTTACCTGCTGTGTGCAATGGTTTTGCACAGAGCAGCCTGGATCCTACTCTTCTCGGTTCCCCTGCAGGCTCTCCTGGCCATTACCTTCTGTCGGGTGCCCCCACAGCAAGCAGTTTGCTATGGGGGCACCCGCTGCTCCATGTGTCCATTCACACATGGAGCCGTGGCTTGCCCCCCCCCTCATTGGCTGACTGGCTGTGATTGACAGTAGTGGGAGCCAATTGCTCCCTCTTGCTGTCTCAGCCAATGAGGAGGCCGAGACTCAGGACGGCCAAGGCTGTCGTTCACATCGCTGGATCATGATAAGGCTCAGGTAAGCACTAAGCAGGGCTGAGGGGGCACTGCTGCACACAGAAAGTTTTTTACCTTCATGCATAGGTTACATGAAGGTAAAAAACTTTGAGCATTTACAAGCACTTTAAAACACCTTCAACTACTGTATGTAGTGCAAGGGCCTGCCTGATTGTATACAAATTGAAAGTGTTTAGGTTTGACCTCATCTTATATGGTTTTGGTAAATCTAATGGAAAATTGTACAAGAAGTATCAGTTGGGAGCTAATGCCTTGATTTGGGAATCTAATAAGAGGGATCCAATTGGTGTCTATCTACACTCAATATTTGGAGTTTACCGTATCCTCCCAGAGTCAACAGTGACGGAGTTCATCATCCTAATTTGATATCCGCACTATGCTTTTCTTGACCGGCACTTGATTGTGTGGTCACTCAAGTCTGGTAAGAGGCAGTATTCTTTGAGGTGCTGGTGACGGTGGATTCCCAAGGCATCTTTTTGTACTATTTGAGTCTTTATTTGTCACGAGAGACTTTAAATTTTTTTTATTTTTCTTCTTTTTTTTCTGAACATTATTGGACATTTTAATTTATCATTTTCATTTATTATTTATTTTATGTCTAGTTGTAGTTTTGTAATTATAGCACTGTACCTTTTTTTTGTAAGTTTTGTATTGATACCTGCGATACTGTGCTGGCTGCTTCTTTTGACATTTTGAATGACATTTGAACATATATAGCATGGAAGTGTTAAATTGTCAGCTTAAAGTGTTACTAAACCCAGGACCCTGCATTCACAGAACACAGAAATGAAATTATTTTAGTAAATATAAACTGCTAAATGCCTTTTCTCATCAGCAGTATATAGCAGACTTGTGACTTCTATCAGTGTCCAGCCAAGCACTGGTTAAAGCTTGTAGGAGGAGTTTTCATTCTCCTCTGACTGTCCCATGAGGCTGCATGACCCTGACACTCTGTCTGGATAGTGCTGATTGGTTTTAACCACATCTAGTCCACATGCCATGTGAAATAACATTGCGTCCTATGGTGCGTGTTTACATATGTCTTGTCTACTGGTGGTGCAGATTCAGTGCGGTTTGTAAAAGGGTCCTGTATGATTTCTGAGCAGTGTGGCCCGGTTAAGGTGCAGATAACAGGCTATTGACTTCTATGGAAACCGTTTCTAAACCGCACATGTGTGAACAGGATAAAATTCTGACCTAATCCCGTTCTGAACTTGATGTAAACCTGACCTGAACCGCTGAACGACTACTGTGTCAATTAGCTGTGAAACCTGAGCTTCAATCCACACCACACATGTGTGAATTGGCTGTTATTGCAGTTTATGATAACTAAATGCAGTTTTTGTGTTTACGCTTTCCCAATAGCTTCCTATCGATGTCCCTTTTTATGCAGTTCATGCTAAAAATGTGCACTCCATTAAAATTTTCCTATTGCTGCCCATACATATGCATCTGATGTTTTGACTTTCAGATGTCTGAAATGTATAAATGCAGAAGCCGTGGCTAACTTTGATCACATGTATAAATAATGTTAGCACAACTGTTCTCTTAAGCACAGCGGTGGCACATTTACATGTCCTCAGGCTTCTAAAGTATCTGGAGGGGGAGGGGTGACAGTGCCATCTGTGATCGTTTAGTGTTGCGCTTTTCTGACAATTTGAAAAGCTATTACTCTGCATCTTTATACGCAAATAACTACTCTGGGCCAGACTAACCTATTGCTAAATCAGTGGCCCAGAGGGAAAGACAGATGTTTGTTGCCTGTCTGCCTGTTAAAGCTGAGCTCCAGCCCTACTTTTAGTCTTGCACAGTTGCTTTTTTCTGCTTTAATTGTACACTTAGAGCTTCTTGCAATGTACATTGGAAGCTGCAGCAAGTTTGAAAAAGCTCACCTCCTTTCCTGGCTTAAGAACATCCAGCATCATCCAAGGCCCTCCTGCCCAGCCTTGGATGATGCTGGTCCACCCTTTTCATTTATTAGATCTCCATTATTTCCATTATTTCAATCATGGAGGCTCAGCATCACATGTGGGAGTTACCTAGGGCGGTCTGCCTAAGGGTACCCACTCCTTCAGACTGACATCCACCATGAAGGCATTTTTTTTTCAGTAAAAGTACTTATTACATTTTCCAACAAGGTACAGGGTGAAGTATAGTAGAATACATCCACAAAGCACAAGAAACGAGGAACACATAGACATGGGAAACCATTGACAATAAACATAGCCAAGATAATATAATGGATACACACCATCTGATTATGTGAATACCACCCAAGGGGGGAGGGATGGGAGGATGGGAGAAGGGGTGGAAGAGCATAGGGAGGGAGGAAGGATGGCATCTGCATAGCCCAGGAGTAGAGTGTTAAATTGATAGGTAAGTGGCTTGCTATGGGGGCACTCAGCAAGGGGGAGGAGTCAGAAGCGCCAGTCGGGGACCTGAAAAGAAGAGGTTTTGGCCTGCTCTGTGCAAAACGACTACACAGAGTAGGTAAGTATACCATGTTTGTTATTTAAAAACAAAATTACCTTTAGTATCACTTTTATTGAGATTTGTGAACCAGCGCACTGAGTCCCCTAGTGTAAGAGCAGTAAGTGGCATTGTAATAGTGGCCAAACCATGCTTTTTTAAGAGCTAAAATTTTCCTGCCCAACAAACGGGTTTCCTGGAGAATACACATCTGTGGGTAATGCGTCATTAAAAAATAGAAAACTAGGGAGCGTTTATTGAGTGAGTTCAACCCCCTGACATTGCAGGAGATACTTGTTAGTGCACACATCAGATTAGTAAAAAGGAATCATTTATCCAGGAGTGTACTTAAGCTAGGATCTGGGCTGGGAAGACCCACAAGAAGGCATTTTAATATCTGTATAACTTCTACCAAGAGCCAGCCGACTGCTTGAGAAGAGTTGCTATGATGTTTTCTTGAAACTACATTATTTTGCCAAAAGTATTGGGACACACCTCCAAATCATTGGATTCAGGTTTTCCAATCACTTCCATGGCCACAGGTGTATAAATTCAAGCACCTAGGCATGCAGGCTGCTTCTACAAACATTTGTAAAAGAATGGATCGCTCTCAGGAGCTCAGTGAATTAAAACATGGTATCATGATAGGTTTCCACCTATGCAATAAGTCCAGCTGGGAAATTTCCTTGCTACAAAATATTCCATGGTCAACCGTTAGTGGTATTATAACAAACAGGAAGCAACTGGAAACAACAGCAACTCAGCCATGAAGCGGTAGAACAGTAGAGTCAGCGCATGCTGAAGCGCACAGTGCGCAAAATTCGCCAACTGTCTGCAGAGTTAATAGCTAAAGACCTCCAAACGTCATATGGCCTTCAGATTCGCACAACAGCATTGCATAGAGATCTACATGGAATGGGTTCATTTCACCAAGTATGGAATGCAAAGCATCAGATGCAGTGGTGTAAACCATGCCGCCACTGGACTCTAGAGCAGTGGAGACATGTTCTTTGGAGTGATGAATCACACTTCTCTGTTTGGCAATCTGATGGATGTGTCTGGGTTTGGGGGTTGCCAGGAGAATGGTACTTGCCTGACTGCATTGTGTCAAGTGTAAAGTTTGGTGGAGGGGGGATTATGGTGTGGAGTTTTTTTTTTCAGGGGTTGGGGTTGGGCTTGGCCCCTTAGTTCCAGTGAAGGGAACTCTTAAGGCGTCAGCACACCAAGACATTTTGGACAATTTCATGCTCCCAACTTTGTGAGAACAGTTTGGGGATAGCCCCTTCCTATTCTAACATGACTGTGCACCAGTGCACAAAGCAAGGTCCATAAAGACATGGATGAGCAAGTTTGGGGGGGGGAACTTGACTGGCCCGCACAGAGTCCTGACCTCAATCCGAGAAAAAACCTTTGGATGAAGAGTGTGCCTGACCTCACAAGTGCACTTCTGGAAGCATGGTCAAACATTCCCATAGATACATTCCTAAACCTTGTATATAGCCTTCCCAGAAGAGATGAAGTTGTTATAGCTGCAAAGGGTGGGCCAACTCAATAGTGAACCCTACGGACCAAGACTGGGATGCCATTAAAGTTCATGTGCGTGTAAAGGAAGGCATTCCAATACTTTTGGCCATACAGTGTGTGTATATATACAGTATATATATATATATATATATATATATATATACATACATAGAAGTGAGTACATCCCTCACTGTTTTGTAAATATTTTATTACATCTTTTCATGCGCCAACACTAAGAAATGACACTTTGCTACAATGTAAAGTAGTGAGTGTACAGCTTGTATAACAGTGTAAATTTTCTGTCCCCTCAAAATAACTCAACACACAGCCATTAATGTCTAAACCGCTGGCAACAAAAGTGAGTACACCTCTAAGTAAAAATGTCCAAATTGGGCCAAAAGTGTCAATATTTTGTGTGGCCACCATTATTTTCCAGCACTGCCTTTTTTTTATATACATTGCCCTTTTTTCCCATGAAAGTGGAGTTACCCTTTAACTGCTAAATGTGACCAGATTGTGTTTCCCTATGCAGAACAAGATTGGTGTGTGTGCGTTACATGTTAAAATAAGGCTGTAACAAGAAGTATAACGAGAAAGCACAAGGTGAAAGGAATGAAATAAAATATAATTACATATTCAGAATCACTGTGGTTAAATATTCATTGTCAAACCATAAGAGATTTTGAATTGATCACCTTTTAATCATGGTCCATTATGGTGAGACAATGTTTAGGCAGTGACATGCAAGATGTTCTTAATAGGTAACTACAGTGCAAATTCTAGATTTCTCTAAAGCTAATTCCTCACCTTTCTGTGAGCACAGGCAACTAAAAAAAATCATTTGGAATCAAAAGTCATAGGTTTAGAGAGAAACTTTAGCCATATACCCAAAGGCACAGTTATAAAAGCAAAAGCATATACTATTTTTAACTGCCTACCTCTGATATACTACAGGCTGTATAGCAGAAAGACTACTTTTCAATTCTTACATGTCTTCAGGCTCCGGGGTTGGTTTACTAAAACTGGAGAGTGCAAAATCTGGTGCAGCTGTGCATGGTAGCTGATCAGCTTTTAACTTCAGCTTGTTCAATGAAGCTTGCAGAGCTGCACCAGATTTTTAGTAATTTAGTAAATCCCCCCATCTGTGACACTGCCCTACTCCTGTGACCCGTATTCAGCTGACAGCGGGTTGAAGCCCGCTGTCGACTGATGTCACTCAGCCGACCCAGGCTGGGGAAGGATCCTGGACATTAACCCCCAACAGTTAAAGGAGAACAGATTCATGAAGTATTTTTCCCAATCATGCAATATAGGTGTAGCACTATCCCTGAAGGGCCCTCTAATAGTGCTTGTTCCCGATGGTTGCCCTGACTTTGCAAGCCTCCCAACACCTCAGACATATTCCAACAGTATGAAATAATAATGCAAGCGATACAATTCTTTAGTAACACTTTTATATTACGCTCCTTCAAAAGAGTAGACCACAGATTGAAGGTTTAGGAGGTACATACCCAGTTAATGCATAAATCAAAACACTGATAAAATGGAAATAACCAAATAGTAACGGTTAACAAATTATACAGTCACAAATGGTACGTTGTAACTTTGTAACTGCAGCGTCAGCAGCAAGAAGGGGAAGAATAGGCTTGTTGACCTATCAGCTCCCACTGGGCCACAGGCATCACAATGGGGAATGCAAAGAATTTTATATATATATAAATATATATATATATATATAGTGACAGTATGAACGGCGAGGTGATCGATGGACGCTATGGGGTTTATTTACTAAAGCTGGAGAGTGCAAAATCAGACTCACTTCTGCATAGAAACCAATCAGCTTCCAGGTTTCATTGCCAAAGCTTCATTGAACAAGCTGAGGTTAGAAGCTGATTGGTTTCTATGCAGAAGGGAGTCTGATTTTGGACTCTCCAGCTTTAGTAAATAAACCCCTATGTGTCACCTCGCATTCGGTCATACTTGGAAGTTTAAGGTGAAATCCACTCCTGGTTTTCTGGGCCACTATGGCAAAGGTGGTTCCGGACCTGATTTTGTGGTCCACTGATGACCACCAGCAGGTGCTATAAATAAGGCAGAGCTGGAGCAAGGAGCTGCTCGTGGCCTGGGATTCAGAGAGACATTTCTGAGAGAGCTGTGCATGAAAGTGATTGTTATGCAAACAAGAAAAAAGGTTTGCTTATTGTTTTGGTTGGTGACAGAGAGAAGCCCTTCACCAGTGAGATAGGAAAAACTTCCATGTTTAGTTAGTGCCTGGAGGGCAAGGATTTATCTTGTGTTTCGTTTGGTTTTAATATTTTGCAACCTTTAATAAAACTGACGACCAGCCAGATTTTAAAGAAAGCCTGCTGTGCGGTCTACCTTTTTCCCAGGGAAGGTGATCCCCCACCTGAGCTACCCTCACAATATATATATATATATATATATATATATATATGAAGGAAATAAGTATTTGATCCCTTGCTGATTTTGAATGCTTGCCCACTCACAAAGAAATGATCAGTCTAAAAATCGAATGGTAGGTGTATTGTTACACTGTGAGACAGAATAGCAACAAAAAATTCAAAAGCAATGCATGTTTAACAAATTATGCACTGATTTGCATGTTTATGAGGGAAATAAGAATTTGATCCCCTATCATTCAGCAGGATTTCTGGCTTCCAGGTGTCTTTCATACAGGTAACAAGCTGATATTAGAAGCAGTCTCTTAAAGGGAGTGCTGCTAATCTCATTTTGCTACCTGTATAAAAGGTACCTGTCTACAGGAGCAATCAATCAGATTCCAAACTCTCCACCATGGTAAAGACCAAAGAGCTGTCCAAGGACGTCAAGGACAAGATAGTAGACCTACACAAGGCTGGACTGGGCTACCAAACTATCACCAAGCAACTTAGTGAGAAGGTGACAACAGTTGGTGCAATCATTCGCAAATGGAAGAAACACAAAACAACTGTCAGTCTCCCTAGGTCTGGTGCACCGTGCAACATCTCACCTCGTGGAGTGTCAATGGTAATGAGAACAGTGAGGAATCATCCCAGAACTACACGTGAGGATCTTGTCAACGATTTCCAGGCAGCTGGGACCACAGTCAACAAGAAAACAATTGGTAACACACTATGCCAACAAGGATTGAAATCCTGAAGTGCCCGCAAGGTCCCTCTGCTCACGAAAAGCCCGTCTGAAGTTGAACATCTGAATGATGCAGAGGAGGACTGCTTGAAAGTGTTGTGGTCAGATGAGACCAAAATCAAGCTCTTTGGCATCAACTCAACCTGCCGTGTTTGGAGGAGGAAGAATGCTGGCTATGACCCCAAGAACACCATCCCAACTGTCAAGCATGGTGGTGGAAACATTCTGCTTTGGTGGTGTTTTTCTGCTAAGGGGACAGGACAACTACACCACATCAAAGGGACAATGGACATGGCAATGGGTGAGAACCTTCTTCCCTCAGCCAGGGCATTGAAAATGGGGCATTGAAAATGGGTCTTGGATTTCGAGTTGCCAAATGTCAGCCACCAAACCTTAATGACTTGGAGAGGATCTGCCAAGAGGAGTGGGACAAAATCCCTCCTGAGATGTGTGCAAACCTGGTGGCTAACTACAGCAATCTGCCTCTGGAGGAGAACAGCAGTCTCCCTGTGCTCAGCTCTGAATCCTTCACCAAGAGGCCCACCCATTTCCTTGCTGTAGAATATAGCTGCTCTCCCAGTAACCTCCTGGATCCCCAGCTCTCTGGTAGTTGTAATTCAAACAGCACTAAGAAATGAGGTATGTATTTGCTATAGGTCTACAGGTCCCATGATCCTCTACTGTCAGAAGAACAGGATCCACTCTGCTAACAAGAAGTGATGTAGCAGTCCCAGTATGGAGCATGAGGGGGAAAGAGAATTACCCATAGTCTCATCTGTAAATGTCCCTAAATGACATAATGTCAGCACCTGGCTACATCGGTATGGTCAAAAAGAGAACAAAAAAGTCTTCTAGGTGGCTAAAGAGAATAGAAAAAAAGAAACAGAGTGGCAAGGGAAAAATATATGAAAGAGGACTAAAATGTGCATAGGAAAGTTTAGAGGGAGAGAACCATAGGGAGCCTTGTCTGTATGCACCAGACTCATCTCAGTCAAAAGGTGGACAGCATTATACAAAACACAATATCTGGAGGCACCAAATAGCAATATCACATCAAAAATAATGAGATAAGGTAACCAGAAATCTATAGGAACTTTATAAACATAAATGCATAATCAGACACAAGGCTTGTCACATGCAAACAGGTGAAATGACCTATAAAGTTGCACTAGGAATCACCAGGAAAGACTTTGGGGAAAACTAAAGTCCAGGTATGTAGAGAAGGCAAATATCTATTGCAGGGGTAATCGGACACAAGGCATTGTGCTGATAGAGATCAGGTATCCGGATCACTTTGAGGTGTAGATTTTGGTCTCTTCTTCTTGCTCTGGCATTGCCACTGAGGAGCTACAGGGAGGCCAGGAGTGGTAGGAGCAACAGGAGAGAGAGACTTGAGGCAGTTCAAAAGTCCCAGGGAAATTTGGAAGATCACCGAAGGTGCGAAACACAGTAGGCTTTCCTTGGTGGTGGAGTAGTTAAAAGGGGAAACCCCAGGAGTACTTGATATAGCGATCCTGTAGTAGTTGAGTGACAGGTTTCAATGCTCATCTCATGGTAAGCTTTTGGCGGGAGAGGTCAAAAAGAGCTTGACCGGTGTGTCATTAAACAGAATGGTCATTAAACAGAATGGTATCCTGTGTTCTGGAAAGTTGGATAATTTCCTCCCTAGCCTTGTAGAAATGAACCCTACACAAGGTGTCTCTCACAAAGGAAGGATCAGGGTTCTGTGGGCCGGAGGTGCGATGAACCCAGTCTAATTCAATGTGTGCATCTTTAGGTTTATGAAGTTGATTGAAGATGGATATTATTGCAGATGCAAGATCTTTAGTCTCCACAGACTCGGGTACACCCCGGATTCTAATATTATTATGGCCTTTTCTATTCTCAGTGTCATCCTGCTGGTACATTATTTGTTGATTAAAATTTTGTGGTTATTCAATGTCTCCTCCTGGGATTGCAAAGCCCCATAAAGGCCATTTTCAATGTCCTACATCTGCACCCCCAGGTCTTTCTTTAGCTTAGAAAGCTCCTTCTTCTAGGTATGCTCCATTTATTTCACATATTGCTCAAGGTCCATGTTAATGGGCAGAGCTTTTATGTAGGATTTTATGTCCCATCCATCCCTAGAGCAGACGGATGCCTGGGACAAACTACTGGAGCAGGTAGATATCCTATATCAGACCCACCAGGAGATGGTGTGCGGCCATTGGAGCTCATCTGCAGGGGTGTCTGAGGCTGCCACTGGGAAGGAGAAGAAGATGTCTGAGCCATCTTGGAGCTGTGCAGATGGGAGGCTGCAGCTGAAGATCAGGTAAAAAAACAGTCGATGGTGGCGGTAGAGAGGCCAAAACCAGGCTGCCATGTCTCCATGTTCTGATGTTTGCCCATAGGAGCAGTGAAGTGAGGTCTGCACCGAGTTGCTGATGCTAGATAAGCTGAGAGAACCAGGAACCACTGGAAAACACATCTCACTGCTCCATGTGCCAAGTCAGCCCCCCCCCCCACATGGTATTTAATAGTGAGGATATAGATTAGGGGTGTGCAATCTACAGCCCACAGGCCTAAGATGGCTATGAATGCAGCCCAACACAAAATTGTAAACTTATTTTAAAATGTTGATTTTTGGGGGGAATTTTTTGTAAATTTGCATTTACACTTGGTAAACACATACGGCCAAATTAAAATGTGACAGTGTCTTTTTAAAAGATTTTCTCCTTCGAAAGAAAAATATCCTACTTTTCCCAATCATGCCTTAGTCATATCATCAGTTTTCGGCAGAACCTATATTTGTGAGCAACTATTTTCAAATATCTAATGAGCACCTTGAGAAACAGTGTCATATCGCTCTAGTTTTATGTTGCCCTCTTTTACTTTTTTTTTATAAAAAATATTCCAAAAAACGAACTTTTATTACTCAGGTACATTATCTATATCAGTGATTGTTAGCATCTGCCTGACTTTTTCTGCTCATCAGCTATCCTTATTGCTAGTGTATTTTATGTGTGGCCCAAGACAATTCCTCTGAACTTCCAATGTGGCCTTGGAAAGTCAAAAGGTTGGACACTCCTGGTATAGAGCTAAGTGATTAAATTCTGAAACCACATACATGAACAACACAGTGGCTTAGTGGTTATCACCTTTGCCCTGAAGCACTGGTGTCCCCAGTTGCATGTTCTTCCTGGGCTTGCGTGAAAAGTGGGTACTCTTGTGTCCTCTCACACTCCAAAGCCATGCTGGTAGGATAATTGGCTCCTATACACGTGTAATTGGTACCTTAGATTGTAAGCACTTGAGGGCAGAGAAAGATGTGAATTTAAAGTGCTGTGTAAATTGTTGTCTCTATATAAATGGCATCTAACCATGTTTTTCTTTCCAATAAAAAGGCATCACTTTTATTCCAGTTTTATTTCTTTTTTTCTTTTACACAAATCAGTCACAATTTGTCTATCAGTACTTATGTTTTCTGTTCATTGGTGCTTAAGTCTTCTGTTCTATATATAGATATGTTTACTGCTTACAGGCTTTCAGGTTCAGTTTAATGTTGGGAAAATTCTGATCAAAGGCAAGAACAAACAGGTGTAGTAAACAATGATGTTATAAGAAATACCAGTACAAATGTGTTGTTGTAATGGGGAAAGCAGTATGAGACATATGAAAAAAGATATCTAATTCTGTAGCGGACTGAAAATAATTTAGAGATTCCGTAATATAAATAGAAATAGAAAATAGTCATCCAGTAAAAGGCTAGAGCTACATGGGGATTTTAGCAGCTAAATCATGCTACTTAAATCCCTATGCTAAGAACAAAGATCAATTGCTAATCGGATGGAACAAATGGTGCCCTATTGTGTAAATTGCACTAGTAACATGTAATAGAAATTCGTTTTGCGTGATTTCACAATGCTGGAAATATGTGCAATTATTTGCAAATACGTGTTACATGTGTAGCTGCCACCATAGGTGGCCATTTGTTCCATCTGCTTAGCAATCGATCGTTACTATTAAAGCCCAACAGCAAGCAAAATATTTTATTGCATTTTCAATGAGTAAAAAAGTATTAGAATCTCTGTCAAATTTTATTGCTGCCTGTGTCCCTGTGTCACTTTTTGAAGATTTCCCCTCAATTCTTTTCAGGATAGGAAGCGATGGGAAATATATCCAAAACAACAGAAAAAGTTTTTACTTAGGGTAGGAGCGAATGTGCAACTTGAGCCAGAGGGGTGCGAAAAAATTAAAAAGGAGAGGTAAGGGAAATAATAATAAGAAAATACTGGATGGAATAAGAAAGGGGAAACCAGTGTATACACATTTTTGCTTTGCTGTTACGCACAGGGGCGTATTTACCACAAGGTATGCTGCCCCCCAAAAGATGGGATGGGAGAAGGGACACACGCAGCATGGGAACCTGAGAGAGGCTGCGGGATGCTTGATGGTGTATGCAGAGCCTGACTCTTGTTCCCAGGGATGTCCGGAGCTGTGAAGGTGAGTGTCTTCTCTCTCGCAAAGTCGGGGGGGGGGTTGCCAGTATATGGGGGAAGGTGGTAGTGGAAGGCTCTTTTGGGTGCGGGTGAGGCCTGGGGTGTTGTTGGTCAATGTACATAGTCAGGCTCTCTTCATGGGGGCGGGGGTGCTGGTCGGTGTCAGGGTCTCTCCATTGGGGGGGCAATTTTTGTGTTGCCTAGGTCAGCACGAAACCTAAATACACCACTGGTTATGCACATTGGTGAGATGCATTGCTAATCATTTTGGATGGCACTCCAATACATATGCAATGTAACACAATAGTGCATTGCTACTGTATGTGCACAATTATGAAAAAAGGTCATATCTGATTTTGGACATAAAAACACACACAGGCACAACATATTGCGATATGTAATATTTGCATATGCAATTTTAAGCTCTTGCTACTAAGAGATATAAAGCATATCTATGGTCAAAATGTAAAATCATATATTAAATTCCACATTGTATTTCAATTATTTCTAGCCTACCCCTATTACCCTGAACAATCTTGAAATTTGTTTGCTTACTTTGTGAAATTCCCTCCACATTTGAGTTCTGTGACACGTAATCTCTATGCCCTGTGAGTGGACACCGATGTGTCACACATTTCACAGAGCCTGCCTTCTGCACTACAGAGCAGCCGAGAGGAGGAGTTTCAGGAGGCAGAGTCAGTACAGGAATCACTGCCTGGAGGCAGCAAGGCACAATGGGATAGTTATTAGAGTCATAGTTGTTATTAGAAATCAAAAGTGGACAGCAGAGGAGAAGCTACAAAGCATGCAGGGAATCCAGAAAATTGTGGCATGAGATGGCCAACAGACAGGCAGAACGTACAACATGAAAGATAGGTTTATCAAGTAAGCTTGAATTGGAATGTCAAAAATAACTATTTTTGTATTGTATTGTGTAGTGGCAACAGTTTGCTCAGAGCTTTACAATAAAAGGGAGACAATACAGCAACTATACAGTTCAATACAAGAGGGCTAGGAGGACCCTGTTCCTTGGAGCTTACAATCTAAGAGGGAGGTCATGCTGTAACCATAAAATTCCATTAATTATTTTCTGGTAGTCACTTGAGCAGGGAGCTGTGATATTTTCAGATAGCTATTTACAACAGTTAATAAAAGATAGATTTAGAGGTTCAAATATAAATTACTGTATCACCCAATATATGGCTTCCATCCAGTAGCCAAAAAATATGCAGACCAAAAAGAGATTTGTGAAAAGAGATTCACAAGAAAGCGGCTACATTATGGACAGAATGCGATACTCAGAAAAAATTTCCAAAAATTATGCTTTATTACACATTAATGATTGACACTCGAGCAATCGCCCTGGTTTACCATCACCTCAGTATGAGACAATACACACAGACCTATTAGGCGGAAGACCTATTGGGCCTCATCTAATTTCAAATATTAAAGTGGTTTGCAGTCCACATGTTGTGGTGAAGAAACCATATAAAGCAGGCCTCTGCTATTTGCATCCATCTCTCCATCAAGACACCGACAGGGACTCTTTCATATATAAGAATTTTTGCAATTATTTACGTATATTACAGATAGATGGGCCCCAACCACATGTGCCTCAACAGGGCTGAACTGCATAAATCCATCATCATATTATTGGGGTTCATCCCCCCCTTTTTTCATTCAATTTTCTACCCATATTGCCTTTATAGGCTTAGGGTTATGCTTCTCTCCAGGTGGTAACTGTATTTGCCTTTATGCTTGCATGTGATATTACAGTGATCCCTCGCCACTTCGCGCTTCATGTTTTGCGGCTTCAGTTCTTCGCGGGTCAGCAGCCACATTGTGTTGATGCGCGAGAGAGAAGGATCCCTGCATGAAGGAGCCCTTATAATGCCGCCTAAGCGCTGTGCACCTGCGAAAGCTTCCTCCGGGGCGCCCAAGAGGAAGAAGATGATGACCATCAGCGATAAAGTGAAACTTTTAGATATGATCAAAGAGGGCAGAAGTTATGCATCTGTGGCACGCCATTACGGGGTGAATGAATCTACAGTGCGGTACATCAAGAAAGCGGAGGCAAACATCCGCAAAACTGCTTCAATAACCTTCAACAAAGAAGCAAAACGTGTGATAACTCCACGTAATAACAGAATTGTGAAAATGGAAGGTGCACTGGCATTGTGGATTGCTGATTGCAGGAAAAAGACAGTGAGTGTGGACACTAATATGATCAGGACAAAGGCCAAAGCTCTCTACGACCAAATCTTGCCTGATGACGACAATGAAGAGGCTGAAGAAGGTGCTGAACCTCAAGCCAGTACTAGCGCTGCCAGGAGTGATTCGCCTCCTCACGGACGAGGCTTTTCAGCCAGCAAAGGTTGGTTTGAAAAATTTCAAAAAAGATACGGCCTCAGAAATGTGCTTCTGTATGGTGAGGCTTCCTCTGCTGACAACGATGCTGCTTGTCGTTACGTGGAGGAAAAGTTTCCTAACCTCATTAGTGAGGGAGGCTACCTTCCTGAACAAGTTTTTAACATGGATGAAACAGGCCTTTTTTGGAAGAGGATGCCTTCACGTACATTCCTCTTCAAGGACGAAGTGAAGAGGCCAGGCTTCAAGGCTCACAAAGACCGTGTGACTGTCATCATGACTGGCAATGCTGCAGGTTTTATGCTTAAGCCAGGCCTTATTTATAAAGCCAAAAAACCACGGGCATTAAAAAACAAAAATATGGCCCTGTTGCCCGTGTTCTGGATGCATAACTCCAAGGCCTGGATAACGAAAGCTCTGACCCTTGAATGGTTCCTCCATTGCTTCATTCCCCAGGTGAAGCTGTATCTGGCTGAAAAGGGCCTCCCCTTTAAGGTCCTTCTCCTGATGGACTGTGCAGGAGGCCATGCAACGGACCTGCAATATGACGGTGTGCAGATAGAGTTTCTGCCCCCGAACACTACATCTCTAATTCAGCCGATGGATCAAGGTGTCATTCGTGCCTTTAAGGCACTCTACACTCGCTCCACGATGTAGAGCCTCATCTCAGCAGTTGACGATGCCAATGATGAATTCACCTTGAAAGCATACTGGCGCAGTTACGACATTGCCTCATGTTTGTCTAATATTCAGCAAGCATTAAAGGACATGAAGAATGAGACCATAAAATCTAGCTGGAAGAAATTATGGCCGAACGTGGTGCACGACTATCCAGGCTTCACTCCTGAAGAAGTTCATCACTCAGCGGTGGAGAAGGCGGTGAGGCTGGCTCACATCATAAGGAATGAAGGATTTGTCGACATGACAGAAGAAGACATCAGCGCCCTTATCGATTGCCACTCGGACCCACTGAGCGATGAAGACCTCCTTGAGATGACAAAGTCTGCAAGTGAGGAAGAAAACGAAGAGGAAGACGAAGAAGAAACTGAAAAGTGTGGCCTTACCCTGGAGAATCTGCAACAATTGTGCAACATGGCAAGAGCGATGCAACAATTTGCACAAGACATTGATGACAATATGGTTCGAGCTGTCGAGTTCAGCAATCGCGTTGACGGGGTTATGTCCTTGTACAGGGGAATTTTGAAGGAAAAGAAAAAACAAAGACAACAACTACCCATCACCATGTTTCTCTCCAAAATAAAGCCCCCGGCTCTACCGTCAGCGCCTCCAGCAGAAGAGTCTCCGAGTCAAGTGAGAGCCTCTCCTCCGCCACCAACACAAGACTCTTCGCCTCTCTCAGAAAGCAATGTTGATTAATGTTTATTACTGTATAAGGTTTTGTAATTACAGTAACCCTATTGTAATTAGCACTGACACGTTTAAGTAAATACGTATACTGTACATTACTGTTGTCATTTTTGTCTTAAATTCCTAGGGGCAAATACTACTTCGCGGTTTTTCAGCTTTTGCGGTAGGTTCTGGTCCCCATTAACCGCGAAAAATGAGGGATCACTGTATATACCTATGGTACAATTTTTTGAAAACACCTCCTTTAGGGAGTGTAAACCTATGTGGTAACTTTATGTGCTTATATGCATAACATGTGATATTATATACCCATGGTATAATTTTTGAAGATACCTCCTACTGGGAGTGTAACCAATGTGCGGTGCTGCAAATGCTTTAGACTATGGTGGTCATAGCCTTTGCAGCACATATATATCCAGACCGGTCTTGGTGTTATTTTAATGGTTTTAGGTCTGTGTGTATTGTCTCATACTGAGGTGATGGTAAACCAGGGCGATTGCCCGAGTGTCAATCATTAATGTGTAATAAAGCATAATTTTTGGAAATTTTTTCTGAGTATCGCATTCTGTCCATAATGTAGCTATTTACAACACCCTGCTGGCCAATCCTGCAAGGCATGATCTGCTTGCATTGCATCAAGAAGCATAGAGACCCAGTGATGATGTCACTGGGTCTAAAATATGGCTGGAAAGAAAAATTGGTTTTATTTAAAAATATTGACATTTTGATGAGGGAGGAAGGAGAAGCCATGAAATACAAAATATAATTCATCTAGAGTTCCCAAAGTGTGTAATTTGAAAAACTGTGTTTCCTTTTTAATTTAAGATTTTGGATTTCAAATAACAAAAGCATATTTTTAGCTGCCCTTTCTGTAGCTGTGTGAAAAGCAGTGTGCAGCTTTTCTCCTTATTTTACTGCTTGAAAACTAGATAAAATGTATTTACAGGCATTCCTGTCAATTGCAGTTTTTGAAACTAAAAATTCCAGTCAAAACATGAGGCTTAAAATGTCAAATCAATGAATTTGCATCATGAACCTTGAATACTAGCTGTTTCATACAGTGGAATGGCAGCCCTGAGATTTTACACACAAATCATCAGGCATATTACTTCTATTCAAAACCATTTTAATATCTGAAAGACGATGAGCATAATGACTCTAATGAAACTGACTTTGCCACAAAATTACTAGTTTTGTCATCGGTAAAGAAGAAGCTGTTAATTTTGCTCATTGAACTGATTTGGCAAATTAGATTGAAATCTTTTTTGGGGGGTATGTTTTTCTTTTTTTTTGGTGGGGGGTTTATTTAGGATAGCTTATTTCATTTAATGTTCTTTGTATTTGTGTTTTTTTCCCTTTTTGTACGTCTGTTCTGTCACTTCTATTTTCCTGTGAAAAGAACATAATGAGGCCCTTTTGGCAATAAAGGGCCCTTTTGGCAAAAAAAAAAAAAAAAAATGACCCAGAACAGTTGAAAGGGGCTTCTGCTTCCCTGGGAACTATTTAACATAACTGCACATCTAAAAACGTTAATTTCACATTCTCAACTGACTGCAACACAATTCACCAAAATGGCAACATTTTAACAAAAGCTTTAGATTTTTACCAAAATTTTAAGGGCAATGAAGACTTTAAATATAATTCATCCCTACTTTAAAGATTGTTCTTTTCATGCAGAATACACTGGGCAGTTTGAGACAAGCAATTTTCCTAACAATGTGTGATAGTGACCCGCTTTTTTATGCTTAATAAGCATAGACTAGAAGATATTGTTCTAAATAGTTTATCCTATTAAATCATTGTTTTATTCTGTGCACATCCAGGTGGCAACATAATTGTGTCTGGGTATGTGTAACTTCATACAAGAAGTATTAAGTACATTGGATGCAGACAATGGCAGATTGGAAGAGTAAATTAAAGAGAGAAAATGTGTCAGGAGCCCTTTTTTATGATATAAGAAGGTTTCAGTGCCCTTCATAGAGGTGAATATTTAAGGTGTTTGGGGTTAGGGTGAGTACCATGATGCTCATCTGCTGTGCAGCGCCTGCATAAAAAATAAAAAATAACTATGGATATGTACTTTTAATATGAGCACCGCATGATGTATATAAATTAATGTGGTGATAAACATATACTTCTCCATAAACAAGTCTAGAAACATGCATAGTTTGGTCTGCATTCAGGACTATGTGTTTGTATATATCTGCTCTGTAGAAAATACGGACACCTTTCTAACTGTTTTGGTGGTCACCACACAGTGAGTATACCTGCAAGGAGTTGCACAAATGGATAAATGAGCATTCCATGCTATGGCAACATAGTTACTGAAAACATTTGTGATAAGTATAGGGCGATAATCTTTTTTTACCCTTCTGCTGCACAGAAGTACGTTATTTTGCCTAATAACAAGTCCACTTGATTGTTGGGAAACCATAATTAAAACCCATAGGGGACAGCTCACTGAAGTGTTCACATTCCATGCTAGCTCAGCAATTCACATCCTTTTATAACACCCCATCAGGCTAATAGCAAATTTAAAAATAGAAAATTGACCTCACTGTACATTATAAACCAACACAGATCAGCTGAGCTAGGGGAAAACATATGCATCTTCATAATGTTTGGATCAGTGGATTTTGGCAATGACATCTGAATGCACATTGATCTATGAGCAGAGGCTGGGTTTTTTGAAGAAGAGGATTAAGTGTCTGGGGTTATGTCATTGTTATGGTTAGGGTCAGGGAGTTAGAGGCTAGATTATGATTAAGGTTAGGGTCAGGAGTTGGGTAAGGGTTAAAACCTAAAGCCATTTTTTTTTTAGTTTTAGGTAGAGTTGATTAAAGTGTCTATTCACAAAAATAAAAACCCCATTTAAACTGGTATCCACAAAGAGTATTTGCCCTTTATACCTGTTCTGGTGGCAACTGTAACATTTTGGCTTTACCATCATTTTCTGCATCCCTGACAATTGTCAGAAAGAGAGGGTAAATCTCACTATAAGGAATAGAGACAGCAAAAAGAACCTGACAGGGCTTTGAAGATGTACTTACTCTGTCAAATGTCAAATAAAAATGTCGGCTTTAGATATGCTTTAAGTTTAGTATTAGGATTAAAGAAATTTTGTGAGAGAGGCGGGCTGGTGATGTCACAACCTCTGAGTCAGCCAATCAAAGGAAGCTTTGTATTCATTGATAGAACACATTGCTTACTGTAAATGGCTGAGCACCACTGTGATAGACCCTGTCTGAGACTGGAAGTCTCTGCTCAAACCCGGAGCACAGTCCTGTATGCTGTAAGTAGCCACAGCTACATACAGTTTATATGGCACATCCAGCGACCTCAGAGGTTAGTGGGGGACATAGTTTGTTTGGGTCAAGCCGGAGTAGTATAGTGTACGGTAGAGATTAGCTTTAAGCTTAGCCATAAACATTCTCCTATACCATTATTTAGCAAATACCGTATATACTCGAGTATAAGCCGAGTTTTTCAGCACATTTTTTGTGCTGAAAAACGGCCCCCTCGGCTTATACTCGAGTCAACGTCTGCAGACGACATGCCGTCCCTGTCATCTGGACACACCCCCGGGATCAATCCTCGCCGGTGATTGGCCACCGGAACTGTAGCTCAGGAGAGGCACACAGGCGCCCAATCACCGGCGAGGAGGTGGAGCTTGGAGAGGAGGAGCCGAGCGGCACCGCGAAGATCGAGCGAGTGAAGAGGAGGAGAGCGGCCGGAGAAGGAAGACATCTGACCGGTAAGTGTGTACCATGGGAGAGGGAGGGAGCGAGTGAGCCCAGGCTGGAGCAGGGGTCACCAACGATGGGGCACTATTCCTCCCCCCACTGACACCAACGATGGGGCACTATTCCTCCCCCCACTGACACCAACGATGGGGCACTATTCCTCCCACACTGACACCAATGATGGGGCACTATTCCTCCCCCCACTGACACCAACGATGGGGCACTATTCCTCCCCCCACTGACACCAATGATGGGGCACTATTCCTCCCACTGACACCAATGATGGGGCACTACTCCTCCCACTGACACCAATGATGGGGCACTATTCCTCCCCCCTCGGCTTATACTCGAGTCAATAGTTTTTCCCAGTTTTTTGTGGTAAAATTAGGTACCTCGGCTTATATTCGGGTCGGCTTATACTCGAGTATATACAGTAAATGATATACCTCTATTTGCAAACCATAAATAATGGAATGATCTAGCAATAAATTTGTAACAGAACATTCTTATAAGTCCATCGAGAGGATGCATGCCAGCCCTCTCCAACCTATTAACCAATATGCAATTCATTCTGGGTGTCTTTGTTAATCTGTCAAACTCTTAAACTTGAGTTATTAGAATCTTAACAGATATCTATCCTGGTCTCAAACCCCTTAGCAGTCATAAATAGCTCAGCTGGTGGACAATCCACATTCCTGTCTGACTAGTTAGTAGCAAATAAACAAAAACCACAGTGTACTTCATAACACAAGAGATAATAACAGTACAGCCAGAATAAAGACATGTTTACTCACAATATATCAACTAATTAGCATTGATTTAAGCCCCAAAACGCCAACATTAGAAGGCTTAGGAAGTTAACGGGGCACATTACCCCTCATGGGTAAGGTAGACATCTGACTCCCCTCATATTTATCCAATCAAAAGGTAATTCCACACTGGACCATAACATGCAAGTTAGCAGACTGTACCGTGTAGATATTAATACCTATAGAAAACTGCATCTGTGGCATGATCAGAAACATAGGGGTTTATTTACTAAAGATGGAGAGTCCAAAATCAGACTCCCTTCTGCATAGAAACCAATCAGCTTCTAACCTCAGCTTGTTCAATGAAGCTTTGGCAATGAAACCTGGAAGCTGATTGGTTTCTATGCAGAAGGGAGTCTGATTCTGGACTCTCCAGCTTTAGTAAATAAACCCCATAGTGACATCCCATCAGCCACTCCTCAACCTCTTGATTGGTCAGATAATTTGTGGCAACACCATCCTTATGGACAAGAAAAGAGCGGCTGCACCTGCAGTTGACAGCTCTCCTCTACCATCAAAACAAGGAAGAGCCACTCTACCATCTTGCTTGTTGATTGGACTCTGGTGAACCAATATTTTTCATTCTTCAACCCAATTGTTTTGCTGTTGCATTGTTTTCTCTTTGTTACTTTTTTTGGTAAATATTTCATCTGCACCATTTTTTTTACCTTTTCATTACTTTTGAAAAATGTTAAAATTGTCTCTAAGAGCTAACGCATGACTTAAATAATCCCTCTCTCCTGAAGAGTGCTACTGTAGTGTAAATCTCTGGATATACTGTACCTGTTGGTGACAGTGTGTGTTACAGACATTTATTCTAAGTGTTATTACTAATATTGTGAACAGTTGGTGGCAATGTAAAAAGTTAATTGCTTAAAGTGTTACTAAACCCACAACAGTAAAATCAGTCTGTATATGCAGTAAAGCATGCTCGTTCTACTCACTGTGGAACCTAAGGGGTTAATCATCCGCATTGTGTAAAAAGGATGTTTGATTCTGACTTCTCTTATCCTTCCCTTCTTCCAGTGTCTCCCTCTTATCTCCTGATAAGACATATCATGTAAAGTCACTCTACACATGCTCAGTTTGGTGTGTATTGCTAGAGAGGGTTTTTTTTTTCTTGGGAGAGTGCATGTGATCAGCACAGGGCGAATCAGCACTGCCCAAACAGAGGTCAGGGGTTCTTCATTTTCCTACAGCAGAATGAAAACTCCTACAAGCTTTAACATGTGCTCTGCTGGACACTGAGAGAAATCACAAGACAGCTCTAACTGCTGATGAGAAAAGGTATTTAGCAGTTTATATTTACTAATTGCATTTCCATGTTCTGTGTACTGTGAGAGACCAGATAGAGTGAATGCAGGGTCCGGGGTTTAGTAACACTTTAATTAACTAAACCTGGTGACAATCATTCTCAGTTTATTGGTGCTTAAATTGTGCTCCCGCAATCTAGAAAATCTTTGTTCATAGTGAGGCTGAGAGTTATATTGTTGCATATCAGTGACAGCTCAGTGTGAGTTGACCAGCCATTTGTTACAAGTGGGTGAAGAGGGAGTGGTTTGACACCATGTTTCTCACAGTTAAGTGTTAGGTTTTAGGGTTAAAGCAGTATTAAACAAAAAAGCAAATATTTATTGAAGCTTACTAATTCTTAGAAGTGATGACTGCATTTATTTTTTTAGGCTTTCTTCCTTTTATTTTCAATTCTGTTGTTTTTCAACAGAACAAGCTATCCTGCGGATGTAGCATTTAGAGAATTGAGATAAACCATTTAGCAATGACAGGGGTGCCTACAATGGCCAGCTTTTATTTATTCATGTAAAATCTTTGTCCCAAAATGAAAGAAAAACTGTACTTGCTTATAAAGTGTTAGCTGGCATTCAGCTCCAATTTTTTAGTGGGGCTGAATGCCAGCTAATTAAAATGCTAGATTAAAATGCTGCTGTCCAAAGGTGTCTCTGTTGCTCCTTCATCCATCTGGCAGTAGCCAAATCGGGAATACATATATAAAATAGAGAGAGGAGCCTCTCATAGTGCAACCAACTTTTATTCCATAAATACATAAATCACAAAATCGCACTCTCATAGAAATCCAGGGCTAAGAACCCTCTTAAGGCATAACACATTTGATAAACAAAGATGGTGGCGATCATCGCCGCACCGGAAATCACATCACCACGCTTCCGTCCGACACGTTGGGTCACTTATCACATGACTTCTTCAGGGATCCCTGAAGATCAGACATAAGGCCATCTTTGAAACGTTTACACCATTCAAATGTCTTACTGTGGCTGAGTGTCTCATCACCGTACTGTGCTTGAAATCTTATGTTGATATCCAGGGGTTTTAAGCCTTCAATGAAGAAACTTTATCATCACACACTGTTCCATGCGACACTAACACTGTTGTCTACTATCTTGATTAAAGGTCTCTGGACTGGCCTGTGACATGTGCGCCGCCTATCAGTAATAGGACACACTTGCTACTTAATACTGTATGTGGTGCTACTACATGAGCGTCCCTTTTTATACCTGTAAAATTAAAAGTCAAGTTTGACTTGAACGCCCCTCGTAGTTAATGATAGATATCTATCAGTCTGAAAATTTATTTTATAAGGTACTTATATATTGTACATTCACATCACATCAGATGTTGTGTGTTGCCTGTCTTCTTGTACTATTTGAACTGCTCCTCCACAGTAGTTACGTAACCAGCTGCTTCCCGCTGCTTCTTAAGTAGAAGTCCAGTCAAATACTATCTAAGCTTAAACCTGCTCCCAACCACATTCTAAACTCTATAGCAGTGGTCTCCAAACTGTGGCCCGAGGGCCAGATGCGACCCTTTGCAGGCCTATAACCGACCCTTGGGGCAGTATACCTCCAACAGATATGAGGCACTGTTTCTCTCACTGACACCAACAGTGGGGCATAATTCCTTCCACTGTCTCCCATAATGGGGCACTGTTCCTCCTCCTACTGACCATAGGCGCTATATAACTGACCACCAACTCTGAGGCAGTTTTCAGTGATGCTAGGCCTGGGACATTTTCTACCCCACTGGCCACAGTCTGGCTCCCCTAAAGTCTCAAGGACAGTAAACTTGCCCTTTGTTTGAAACGTTTGGAGACCCCTGCTCTATAGTAACTACCCTGTTACTATGATGTCTATACTCACCTATTCTGATAGTGCTCCGGTCCTGTCACATGATTGTCTCTCAGTCCCAGCTTCAGTGTAGAAGAGGGACAGTCAACAACAGAGCCCCATAGTAAGCCTACGGATGATGTCACCACATAAGCATTGCAGCTGTTGTCAGTGATCTCTCCTCTCCTGAAGCCTGGCACTGGAGAGATCACATGACCGGACCAGAGCACCTTCAGATTGGGTAAGTATAGACATCTTTCCTTTACAGGGTAGTTAGTATAGGCCCTAGAATGGTGGGAGCAGGTTTAAGTTTAGATAGTATTTGACTGGTCTTCTACTTTAAGACTACATTCACACAGGTGTCTACATTTCAGAGTTTATTTGTGTTTAGAAGACTAATCTCTTATCAGCATCACTGTATCCAGTAGTATCCCAATCTCTCTGATGCAGGTAGGGGAATGGAGCTGTTCTCTTGGGGCTCTATTCAGCAGCACAACACATTTAGCTTCCTGCACATAACACAGCACAGTAGCGTGGCTCTCCTCTCCTAATCATGGCAGCCAGCAGCTCCGCAGAGCTTCTGGTCTCCTAGCAGTTATGCCCACAACTGCCCTGGGGCCTTTCCCCACGCTCTCTGTTATGATTGTGGGTGGAACCATACTTTTGTTGTGACAGCAGCCAATAGCAATTCTCCCTGCCTCAGGCTGCTAGGGGCGGACTAAGTCCCAGACTGCACTGGGAAGATTTCCTGCACCAGCAACACAAGAGGAAGTGAAAGAAAATCTCCAAAAAAGGAGTGGAATTCCCTTTCTAGACAACTCACTGGAACAGGTATCCCCAATGGATGATATGCTCTCATCTCTTGATCTGGTGACAACTGTAACATTTTCAATTTCCCAAAAATGTTCAGTGATAATGGCAACCAGAAATATAAAGTTGGTGAATTTTGTAAATGGGGGGGGGGGCATAAAAACACTTCACTAATCCATCCAAAAGCTTAACAGAAAGGTTTACACTTTAGATACACTTAAAATTTGCTGGTAAATTTATCCTGACTGACATTTTCCTCTATAGCTCACCAGGACTGGTATGTGGGTTGAAGCACCTAATGGCCTCTTATAATTCCCATGGACTCACCCCTGAAGTTCACAGTTCGGAAGCCCCACCCCTTTTCTTGAACTAAGCTACATTTTTTATTCCATAAAATAAAATAAAAAACATCCTACAGTGAGAATGGAACCATATCTGAGAGGGGCCAAAAAAATGGTATAAGCTGAGGATTCAGGGGGAGAGATTTAGTCTCCAGAAGCTCAAATATGTATATTTAATGCTGGTGAGTGAGATATAAGCCATTGGTATCACCAATTTAAAATTTAAAATTTCAGTTGTGGATGTTCTGAGCCTTGAAAATACATTTGAAAGGGAGCACTTCTGTATTTTATGACACCTGTCTGACTCTGCTTTGCTGGGTATATGCAAGGCACCCTTCTAAGTCAACAAGTTGCTAACGTTACATTATTTGTGTTTTGCTTGCAGGATCCACGTAGCCGACACAAGTTCAAAGTTCACAGCTATAGCAGCCCCACTTTCTGTGATCATTGTGGTTCTCTTCTTTATGGGCTGGTTCACCAGGGAATGAAATGTGCTTGTAAGTAATTTGCTTGTATGGAAAACATGAGATATTGAGTGTTTGCTTAGCTGTATAAAATGTGGTTCATGTAAATTCAATGTTCATAACAGTTACAGACCTATTTTAAAACATGTAAGGTATATTTCTAGGCAAACCTTGTTCTGAATTTTATATGGTTTGGAAAGGTTAGATACTGTCTGTATCCCCACTGTGGAGACTCAATCCCCTATTTGTACTGGCCCGCATGGAAGAAAAATATATTTGAAATATATTTTAAAAATATTCCTGACAAATATATTGACATATATTTGAAATACTACAATTTTGGCCGTATTCAATATATTTAAAAAAAAAAAGATATATATTATTTAAAATTTAACGTACCGGTATTATATTTGTTATTTGTGTTGATACGTGCAAAAAAGCCATTGGGTGTTTCAGAAATTCAGAGGTCCTTTGCAAACTTTGTCAAGTCTAACACAACTCTGTGTTGTCTTAACCTCCCAGTTCTTGGTACTAATACTAGGGACTACAACTCAATTTGTGCCAATATCTTAAGATGAACACAGCATATTGCAAAGTTTTATTGCATATGTATTTTTTCTTTTTTTAATTTTGCCTTGACATATGCTTTTAGGCTTCTTCACAACAGCCAGGGGCAGACTGACCATTTGGAACCTCGGGCACTGCCTGAGGGCCTGGGGTCAGTAGGGGGCCCCATGAGATGCCCCTGGTACCTTTTTCATAGACTTTTTTGAGTTTGGGCAAGGACACAGGGACCCCATGATCCCCTATTGTC
The DNA here is from genome assembly GCF_062004578.1 of Staurois parvus. NCBI lineage: Eukaryota > Metazoa > Chordata > Amphibia > Anura > Ranidae > Staurois > Staurois parvus. The sequence goes on along the minus strand of NW_028318344.1, from coordinate 5,353,088 downwards.
CAGGGGCCCCATGAGTTGTCAGTCCGCCCCTTACAACAGCCTTGTTGCCCAATGCAGTCCCAATACATAGGCAAGACAATTTGCTTTATGTTCTGATGCCTGAGTTCACACCAACACGCTGCATTGCTGTGTTCTGAAAAAAGTAGGTTTCACTTTTCCGCAACAAGGACTCATGTACACGGGGCGTTTGGAAAACTCTTCTGAACAATGGAAACTGACTCCTGGAAAATGTAGGTTAAACAAATGTTAGTATAGCCATGTTTGCATACCGCATTTATGCGCGTTTATGTGCGTTTGCGTTTAGAAGCGTTTTTAAAAGATAACCTCAGGAGACCTTCCCAAATGCCCAGAATGCACTGAAAAACAGTCAAAAATTAACGATTTCAGACATTTTGAGAGAAATTGAGAGAACAGAAGCAGAGAGAGCAGTATGTGTTGAGATTAGCTGTCTTTTCTGGTTGTATTCACTATGGATCCCATCATGAGCATAATGCAGCACGTTCTACCATTTTTTCTTTCACGCGAAACGTGAAACTGACTGCAATGGTGTACCGGGTCCATTTGAGTATCTGGAAAACGCTTTGCATTTCTGATGATGAAAAAAGGCTCTGGACAGCATCTGGACATAGAACAGTTAAAAAACACTTCTAGACGCAAACACTTATAAACACAATTAACCGCTTTTACACGCGTTTACAAGCATTTGGCGTTTGAAGCGCTGGTAAAATCTACTCCTGAACGCAAGCTTGGTGCGTTCAAAAAAAAAATTGTAAACTCAACTGCCTGTAAACGACTGTAAACGACATAGTGTACATGGACACATAGGAAAAAATTAGGGAGAGTTCAGGGGCTGCTGAAAAAAAATGCAAAAAAGCTCCTGAACATCAGTTTATCAGATGCAGTGTACATGAGCCCTAAGTTGTGATGCATTGCAGCTCATCCAGGTGTGCTGCGGTGCACAGAGCTGAATGAATTGTCATGTTGTGACACTTTAATAAATAAAAAAAATGGAAAAAAAAAAGTAAATAGCGTGATGCACTTTAACCACGCATGCCCCTACACATTGCACAGTAGTTGGTGTATATTATACAGAGCATAATGCTTGCCTGCTGGTGGGAATAGGACCTTAATCTGCCAAGAAATACAAACAATATTTGAACACAGATCTCTGTTTTTTGCAAGGTGAATGTGGATGCTGAGATCAACCTTATTTTATTATATTGTGAAGCTAGTAGCTTTGCTGTTATAATAATACTAATAATAATACAGCATACTTGATGGATTTAGTTAAAAATAAATAAATTAACTTGAACAAAAGAATAATTACACAGTTTCGATATGTCATTGGATCCAGTCTGAGCTTACGTGCTGAAAGATTATTCAAATGACCCAGTAAAACTCATTCTTTTTTTTGTTAAATGCTTCAATTCAGTGTGGTTATTATTGCTTCATTCCAGGCTGTGAGATGAATGTACACAAACGCTGTGTCCAGAGCGTGCCAAGTTTATGTGGGGTGGACCATACTGAGCGCCGAGGTCGTATGCTTATAAGGGTGGAATCAATTAACGATGAAGAGTTTCAGGTAACAGGTATGTGACGATACCCCTTTCTGGTACAAAAGTATTATAATCTGTTCCCATATTAAAGTGGCACTAAACTCTCTAAAACAACATTAACTATTTGTAATCCTTATGATGCTATCCTTAGTAAATAAATAGGAAAGTATACTTTTTTTTACATTTCTTCAATTGCTTCCTGGTATCTGTATCTAGGCCAAAATGATTTCATGCATCCCAAAAGTCTTTATGGGTTTTTTTTTCTTTCATCTGGAAGTGGCGAGGATGGGTTTTCTCAGCTAAGCACTTCATACTGCCTGACCTAAGGGTAGAAAAATTCTAGGAAGTAAATGCTACATGAATCATCTGCCCTTGCTCAAGATGGACATGATTAATAATGCTAGGGGAATGTTTAAAAAAAAAAAGAAGAAAAAATAAAGCATTGAAACATGAATGGATGGGTGAGTTTGCTGTGACTATTAAAATTAATTAAATAGCATTTTTGTTTTTTGGTACTCATATACTGGTTACTGCTACTTTACTCTTTTTATAATCAAACATCTTGAGCTTTGGTTTGATTTGTTTTTTATTCTACAATGCTAAATGCAGTCCCTTTGCATCTCCTGCATTATTGTAGTGAACATCTGAAGGCATAGTTTTATAACAAAGCATGACTTAGTAATGTCTGCTTTGTTAGGCTGTGATTAAACATTGGAGACTAGCTAGTGCTGATACTTGTAAATTGAATGTGACAAACTAGGGAGTTAGATTTGTCAGTTACGATATTCTGTGGTATATACCACAGTAACCTGTTTATGATCAATAGTCTTTTAGGGTTCCAGGTTTTTGTTACAACAGCCTGTGCCTCCCTACATCAGTTTTCTCAACTAGGGTTCCTTCAAAGGTTGCTAAGGGTTCCAGTTTCTGCCTCTCGAATAAGTTCCAACTGAGAACAATAATCTTTTTAGCTATCTGTAAGGGAAAATTCTTCCCAATTATCACAACTGTAAGAAGCATTCTTCCCACTGACTATTACACTAATTTATCATGAATGGTAGATATTACACATATGCGATCCGTTTCATTATGAATCGAAATCTGGGCAAAATTTTCGTTATTTTGAGAGTCGAATGTATCCGAATTTCCAAATCACAATAGTAATGAATTTCAACGAATCCAAAATAAATTATAGTAAAACAAAGTATTAGAATTTGAATTTGAAAATGAATTTGAATTTGAAAATAAAATTCAATTTGAAATGGAAAGGTGTTGAAATAAATACAGTAATTTATAAAAGTGAAATAAGATGATGATTCCTATTCTGGCTGCTTTATACAATAATATAAAATAAAATAAAACAAAATAGAATAGAATAGAATAGAAACTAAAGGAATAGAATTTAAAAAAGAATCAAATAGTTTAGAATAAAGCAGAATAGAATGGAATAGAAAAATAGAATAGAGTAAAATAAAACGGAATAGAACAGAAAATAAAATAATAGAATAGAGTAGAAAAAATAGAATACAATAGAATAAAATAGAACAATATAGCTGTCTTCTGAAATTCAAATCGATTTGAAAATAACAACTATACAAAATTATCCCAAATTATTCATAAAAAATAATAATATACTCAAACCAAAAACACTGAAATTTGAAATATAGCGCCAAGTTCGCATATCACTGAGCAAAGTCGCAAAATTGTTTTCAGTGTCTGATGATGAATTTCCCCACGAATCATTATCACTCAATTCTGCAAGTGGTTCTGATTTACTATCGCTGTTCTCTAGCTGGTCTAAAACCGATTTTGACCTAAAGGGACGCTTTTTGGACGCCATGGACGTTTCTCAGTTTCCAGGCAGAAAGAACAGTAAAAATGCAGGCAGGGCACAGGACAAAGCACTAGGGACAAAATGTATGCGCAATGGTTTGATACAGTAATGTTTTACTATGTGATTTTAGTGAATGTCACTTTTTGTCATTTTTTTAAATTTCCCGCCGTTCCATCCCCCGTACGTCCCGACGCTCGCAGGGGACGGAATCCAGAAGACAGATGCCGGCATCCACCGGATTACATTGCTGAGGACACTGCAGGAGGGACATCGCGGGAGCGCAGGACAAGGTAAGTGATCGAGGGATCGTGGAGAAGCGCCGCATGGTATTCCCGAGTGTAGCTCGGGGTTACCGCTTGTGGTACTGAAACTTTACCCCAAGCTACACTCGGGAATACTGCCAGGGAGGTTAACAAACACCATTGTGCTAGCTAGTCATTACCAAGTTTTTAGTGATCAACAATTGGGAACTTGTATTTTGGTACCCCAAACTCTTCAGCATAACCTCAGATACCAGTTATAGCTGATATTGGCTGTAGTTTCATTGTGTGTTTTATGTATTGTTTTCCATTCATGCAAATGCAGACACCAAATGTACTTGGGGCTGCTAATAGCTGTTTCCACAATACACATGTAAAGTCAGCATAACAGTGTACATATATTGTACTATGTGCTTTACTGGGCATTACCGTGTGTTCCCGAAAATAAGACAGTGTCTTATATTTTTTTTGGCTCAAAAAAACACACTAGGTCTTATTTTCGGGGTATGTCTTATTTTTTAAATGTCCAGGTATGGACAGGGGGTGCAGAGGTGAGCTGCAGGCAGTTCTGGATGAGGGTTACTATGGAGAGGGCCGGCTGATGACAGTTGTGAGCTGCAGTCAGGTGTTGCAGGGGAGACTTGACAGGTGAGTTTCAGACAGGGTGCAGATTTGAGCCACAGACAGGGGGATGCAGAGGTGAGCAGTGGCTGGGGGGTGCAGAGCTGAGCTGTGGCTGGGGGGTGCAAAGGTGGGTTGCAACTCAGCTCACCTCTGCACCCCCCCAGCCGCAGCTCACCTATGCACCCTGTCTGCAACTCACCTGACTCAATTTACCTGTGCAACACTTGAATGCAGCTCACCTTTGCACATTCCCCTCTACTGCCCTCATATGGTTAGCTAGCTTTGCAAAACACAGCTGTAGGCAGCAGGCCCCTCTCTATAGTAACTCCCGTTTTGGGTTCTATCTTCCCACACAGTGCACCAAGCGCACTTACTCACTGCTCCGCCTCTTCCCCACTGGCCGGTGATCACCCCTGGGGCATCGGGTTCCATGCATTAGGCTGCAGGAGGAGATGCCCCACCCCTAAACACACTGCATACTGCACCCCCAGATATCTGTTCCTTCCCTGTCCCACGGTGAGTACAGAGGTAGGGAGGTTCTGTGGGAGCGGATGGTGCTGTCACTTCAGCCGTGCTTCTGTGTTTATAACAGTAGATATGGATGTGCGCAGGGCCAGTGGTGGAATGGTGTTCAGTCATGTTCCAGCTGAAAAAAAGCCCTGATCACAACTAGGTCTTATTTTCGGGGTAGGTCTTATACTTTAGCAATTCCCAAAAATAGCACTAGGTCTTATTTTCGGGGAAACAGGGTAGTGCCTTTTAGAGGTAAAACCACAGAAGTAGACACTACAGCTTGAACCACTCCATTAGGTATAAAATATTCTCCTTTCTCTGATTAAAAATCACCTGGGCTTGGTCACTCAACTTTCCTGTATCAAGTCAACAGAAATAAGGTAAGGAGTGTAGCACTACCCCCTTAGGGATTGCTGATTAATGTGGGTCCGTCCCCCTATAGTCCTTCACAGCCAGTCAGTTTGCATTTTTCCATACAAGTTTTCGTTTGTAAACAGAAATCAGTCCTTGAGCATTTGTTTTGCTATTTTAAACTTGGATAGGGTATAGGGGTGCATAGGATGCCCAAGGGAACCAAAATCTGAGGACAACTTCCTGAATTATTTACAGCTTCTCTTCTCTGGCACAGTCTCTGTTGGTGTGCTAGCCAGCAGCTCTGGTTGTACTACCCCAGACCCTAGATGAACTCATCTTCACCCAACAATCTAGAAACTTTCTTTCTGAGCAGGGGATATGGCTCCTGCTCCTTTAAATGGTGAACAGTCACTAGCAGGGGGCTAATCTGGTTTCCTACCTTCTCCTATTCACCCAGGGGGTGCAGATGTACTCACTCAGATCCTCTCCTGTACCACTTGCAAAATGGCTGCTGCTACCAGGCCTATCAGCTGGGCTGCTCATTTCCTGCCATACAGGTGGTCCTCTCTCAGGGGGCCAGTGAGCCCTGAGTTTTCCTCCTTTCCACTTCCAGCTCGAAGGCAAGCCCCATCCCACCAGGCCTCCTGAAAGCCTTCCACCTCCAGCCCCTTACCACAGCACAGCCATGCAAAGCAGAGTGCTTACAGTGAAACACACAGACATAGCCCCATAGTAAAACACACCCAGCACACAGTTAACCCTTTGATCACCCCAGATTATTATTATATAGGATTTATATAGCGCCAACAGTTTGCTCCTTGCTTTACAATATAACGAGAGACAATACAGCAACAATACAGTTCAATACAAGAGGGATAGTAGGGCCCTGCTCCTTTGAGCTTACAATCTAGGAGGGAGGGGCTAGTGGTACAAAAGGTAGTAACTGTGGGGGATGGACTGGTTGGAAGAGTAGAAGATTCCATTATTAGCTGAGGGCAGGATAGGCTTCCCTGAAGAGAGAGGTTTTCAGAGATCGCCTAAAAGTGAGCAGAGTAGGCGATACTCTGATAAATTGGGGTAGAGAGTTCCAGAGGATAGGGGAAGCTCTGGAGAAGTCCTGGAGATGAGCATGGGAGGAGGAGACAAGGGAGCTAGAGAGTAGTAGGTCTTGTGAGGAGCAGAGAGTATGGTTTGGGTGATATTTAGAGACAAGATCGGTGATGTAATTTGGGGCAGTGTTATAAATGGCTTTATACGTTATTGTCAATGTTTTTAATTGTATCCGTTGGGCAATGGGAAGCCAGTGGAGGGATTGGCAGAGAGGGGTGGCAGATACAGAACGGTTAGTAAGGTGGATGAGTCTGGCAGCAGCATTCATGATAGACTGAAGAGGGGATAGCTTGCGATTAGGTAGGCCAATGAGGAGGGAGTTACAATAGTCAAGGTGAGATATAACAAGGGATTAGTGAATAAGTTGCTTAGTGGTTTCTGAGGTTAGGAACGGCCATATCTTGGAGATGTTGCGGAGGTGAAGTCTACAAGATTTGGACAATGAATGGATTTGGGACTGAAAGGACAGATGGGAGTCTAGGATTACACCTAGTACCCTGGCATGAGGGGAGGGACTGATGATTGTGTTATTGATCTTGATGGAGAAGTCAGGGGAGGGGCCTGGGCTGGGGGGAATACTAAGAGCTTAGTTTTGGAAACATTGAGTTTGAGGAATTGGAGTATCATCCATGCCGATATGTCACTTAGTAGTTTAGTAATGCGAGAGGAGACTGAAGGGGTGAGGTGAGGGGTAGAAAGATAGATTTGTGTGTCATCAGCATAGAGATGGTACTTAAAGCCATGGGAGTTTATCAAGTGACCAAGGGAGGAGGTGTAGATGGAGAAGAGAAGAGAAGGGGTCCAAGGACAGAACCTTGAGGGACCCCTACAGAAAGAGGGAGTAAAGAGGAGGAGGCAGCGTTATGGGTAAATCTGAAGGAGCGCTGCAATATGTAGGAGGAGAACCAGGAGAGAGTAGAGTCTCTGAGCCCAAGAGAGTGGAGTTTTTTGAGGCGGAGGGGATGGTCAACCGTATCAAAAGCCGCAGAGAGGTCAAGTAGTAAGAGTACGGAGTAGTGGCCATTGGTTTTAGCTGTTAGTAGATCATTAATGAGTTTTATTAGGGCAGTTTCAGTGGAGTGTAGTGAGCGAAAGCCAGACTGTAAAGGGTCAAGAAGGTTGTTGTCAGTGAAGTAGGAGCTCAGGCGATTGTAGACTAAGCGTTCTAGGAGTTTAGAGGTACATGGCAGCAGGGAGATGGGTCTTAAGTTGTTCAGGTTGGTGGGGTCCAGGGAGTGCTTTTTAAGTATGGGAGTGATGTGTGCATGCTTTAGAGGGGGGGGCGGAGGCACCAGTAGAGAGGGAAAGATTGAAGATGTGAGTGAGGGAGCATAGGATGGAAGAAGAGGGTGACCGTAGTAGTTGTGAGGGGACAGGATCCAGGGGGCAGGTAGTGAGACGAGCTTCTGAGAAAACCTTAGTGACCTCTTCGGTAGTAGCAAGGTCAAAAGAGGAAAGTGTTGAGGGAGGTTTAGTATAAGGTATGCTAAGTGGGATGGATGTCTGTGCAGTGGTGATGCCCCTACGAATTGTGTCAATCTTGTTTTTGAAATGATTTGCAATCTCGTGAGCAGTGAGTGAGGTACTGGGTGGAGGTGGAGAAAGTGGAGAGTTAAAAGTAGAGAAGAGACGACGAGGACTGGATGACAAGGTATTAATAAGAGTGACAAAGTAGGCTTGTTTGGCAGCATGAAGGGGGGAATTGTATGTTAAGAAAGCAGATTTATATAGGGTGAATGCTTGTTGAGATTTGGTTTTACGCCACAATCACTCCAGCTCACGACTATGTCGCACGACTCCAGCGCACTCCTTCTAGTATTGTCAGTCTGCCAAGGTTGTAATGGTCGGGGCCTGATGCTTCGTGTTGTTAGAGGAGCAAGTGAGTCTAATGTGGATGAAAGCGAACTGTTGTAGACAGCAGTGGCCAGGTAAGGGCAGGACAGGGGAGAGATTCTGTCGTAGAGTTGGTCAGTTGCAGAGTGGAAAGGAGCAGGGTTCAAGTTGTGAAGGTTTCTGCAGGTAATTGTTTGCTGCTTGGTGGGGTAGGTGTTTGAAGACGAGGACACTGTGAAGCTGATGAGATTGTGATCAGAGAGAGGAAAGGGGGTGTTTGTGAAGTTGTAGGGAGTGCAAAGATGGGAGAAAACAAGGTCTAATGTATTCCGATCAGAGTGAGTGGAGGACTGTATACATTCTGCTAATCCAAAAGATGAGGTTAAGTTGAAGAGTTGGGATGTAGCTGGGTTGTTGACATTAATAGGGATGTTAAAATCTCCAAATATGATAGTGGGTAGTTCAGAGGAGAGAAAGTAGGGTAGCCAGGCAGAGAAATCATCAAGAAAGCCGGACACCGGTCCAGGAGGTCGATAGATCACTGCAATCCTTAAAGAAATGGGAGAAAACAGCCAGATGCAGTGAGTCACGAAAGAAGAGAAGGATAGAGAGGGAGGGTTAGGGAGGACTTGAAAGGTGCTCAGTGGGGATAGAAGCAAACCAACTCCACCACCTTTCTGACCACTGGGTCTGGGTGAGTGGGTCCAGAGGAGGCCTCCATAGGAAAGTGCTGAAGGAGAAGAAGAATCTGCTGCTTGAAGCCAGGTTTCTGTAATTGCTAGTGGGTTAAGGGAGAGGGAGACAAAAAGGTCATGGACAGAGGTGAGCTTTTTACAGACAGAACGGGCATTCCAGAGAGCACATGAAAAAGGGAGGGTGGTTTTTGGGAGCACGGGGACTCATATTAAATTGAGGGGATTGCGGCTATTCCCGGAAGAAAGAGGATGCCTGGTGTGGGGGTGAGATACTGGAGGACCAGGGTTTTGGGAGATATCCCCAGAGGTTAGGAGAAGAAGAAGGGTGAGGAAAGTAAGATGGGAGCGGGATGTACACGGGTGTACATGTCTTCCAGTCCTGGTGTTTGGGTCAGCAGGAGAATTAAGTATCAGCAGGAGGTGATGAGAGCAGTAGTAGGGAGATGGCAGCAGTGAGGGTGAGATGTACAAGTTTTGGGGTGGAACAGAGTGGTAAAGAAGTGAGATTTTGGGAACGTAGGATAGTAATATGAAAAGGAGGAGTGGAGGGGACATATTAAAAGGTACATGAAGTGGGACTCAGACTTGTAAGAGATGTTTCCCAGGGTGTTTGGTTGCAGTCTGTCCAGCATGCAGTAGAGATTCTTGCTGTTGTTGTATCTTCCTGCTGCTTGAGTTATCCTGCTTTAGTCAAACTGCTGTGTTCAACTGCTTCTTAGCACTCCATCAAAAACAGCACCCCATCTGTGACTATGTCCCCCCCCCCGATCTGTGACCACCCCCCTTGAGCTGATCTAAATTTATAGGGAGATGTTCAAATGAGCACTCTTCTCCGCCCCAATTAGGAACTGATAAGGATCACATGAATAGGGGGGATGTTTCTCAAACACAAACCAGACACAGGCCACAGTCATAAAAAGTGTGCAACGCAACAGGAGGTGAGAACTGACAAAAATATATATAAACACTATTTGATCTGAAATTAACAGGAGTCTATGCGGTGTTGGAGTTTAGAGTGGAGAGAGCAGATAGCAGCAATTTACCTGTGAAAAGCAGGGAAGCCATGATTAGCCATGATTAGACTGCTGTGTTCAACTGCTTCTATTATTCAGATGTTACCTCTTCCTGCTCAGTGCCATTAGTACAGTGTCAGTGCTTTTTAGCACTGATCACTGTATTGGTGTCACTGGGGATGTCAGTGACACCAAGTCACTTCCCCCCAGTGTCAGAATGCCACCGCAGTCCCACTCTAAGTCGCTAATTGCCGCCATTACTAGTAAAAATTAAAATTAAAAAATCCCAGTATACATACCACCATTTGTAAATGCAATAACTTTCACGTAAACCAATTAATTTGCACGTATTGGGATTTTTTTTAGCAAAGACATGTAGCAGAATACATTTTGGCCTAAATTTATGACGAAATTTGATTTTTAAAATTTTTTTACTGGACATGTTTAATAGCAAAAAGTCAAAAACATTGTTTTTTTTCTCAAAATTGTCCGTCTTATTTTATAGTGCAAAAAAAAAAGGCACAGGCGATCAAATACCTCTGAAAGAAAGCTCAACTCATGGGAAAAAAAGGACATAAATTTAATTTGGGTGCAGTGTTGCATGAACACGCAATTGTCAGTTAAAGTAACGCAGCGCAGTAATGCAAAAAATGGCCTGGTCAGGAAGGGGGGTAAATCCTCTGGAAGGCAAGTGGTTAAATAGCACAGTAGGAACCTAACGTAATGTTTAATAGAACTTTGTGCACTGAGGGATGAAGATTGAATCATCATAGATTTCATGTAGAATCTGAACATTTACCAAGCAAATTAGCAACAAAATTGGACGCAGATCAGTCTGGCTATTATTAACAATTTATTGCAAATGTCTGAGACATATTCATCACTGAAGAGTAGGCATATTTTTACTTCAAACAGAAGCAGAGTTATGAAGTGGTCATACTTTAGAACAGCAAAGGGAGACATTTTTTTAATCAAATTTAACTCTTTTTTTTTTTAGTGTCTCCCTACACATGTTTAGCATTGCCATGGTGTGTGGCAGAATTGATAAATGGCCCCTGTTAGAGAAGGTCACTTCATGTTCAGTACATATGAGCTGCAAGCAGGTTAACTTACAGTCTCACTTTTATTTAAAATTGGGGGAAAACTAGAAATTCAGGAATAACATTTTCTTTACATGATAGATTTCCTTACTGAAATACTGAGCCACTTGTATATGCCGTTCATAGGGTTGCCACCTCATCCCTTTAAACTCGAACACATATTAATTGCACAGGCTCTGTGGCTGATTAAGGTGGCAATGAAACTCACTTAGTGCCTTATCAGCAATAAATTAGCCTCAGAACCTCTGTAATTAATATGTGTTCGGGTTTAAAGGGATGAGGAGGCAACCCTAACCGTATACAAACACCTGTGTGTGCAGGAAAGATTTCTATCAAATTATGCATGCAGAATCTAATGAACATCCACCTGCCTCTCACTGTTGTCATAAGAAAAATATGGAGTACAATGCCTTATGTCGGGGAGAAAACACAAAATTTAGGTCACTACATATAATTGATCTGCATTAGAGATGGCATAATGGATTAAGCCCTATAACCTTCCCTGCAGCCATCCCTCTAGTTGTGAGACACATGCCATACCATCAAAATTAATGATAAGACATGTTGGACAGATTTAAAAATATAGAGACTGACAAGCCAGTTGTGTAAGCCTAGTGTTCGCTCTTGGCAAACAATTTTAAATTACATATTGTGACTATCATTAACAAGTCTTGGAAACCTGACCAGCTCCTTCAATTGGATAGGAAGTCACTAACATGCACCTTTATTTTTCTGTTCCCAAGGGGTTTATTGTACTTTATTTATTTGTTAAAATGTTTCTTTTAAATTTTCACAAGTACAAAAAGAAAACAGGTACAGTGACCACAGGAATAGAAAAAGGTAAAAGTAGTTCATCTCTTCGTACATACAAGGACACATAATACAATGCTCATGTAGAGATAATCTGAAGGTAACATATTAAGAAACATAAGTGTTCCATTGTACAAGATCACAAGAATGTAGTCTGTAGTCTACTAACTGAATAAACATACAGGTGAAACTCAAAAAATTTGAATATCGTGCAAAAGTTCATTTATTTCAGTAATGCAACTTAAAAGGTGAAACTAATATATGAGATAGACTCATTACATGCAAAGCAAAATAGTTCAAACCGTGATTTGTCATAATTGTGATGATTATGGCTTACAGCTTATGAAAACCCCAAATCCACAATCTCAGAAAAGTAGAATATTGTGAAAAGGTGCCATATTCTAGGCTCAAAGTGTCCCACTCTAATCAGCTAATTAAGCCATAACAGCCGCAAAGGGTTCCTGAGCCTTTAAATGGTCTCTCAGTCTGGTTCAGTAGGAATCACAATCATGGGGAAGACTGCTGACCTGACAATTGTGCAGAAAACCATCACTGACTCGCTCCATAAAGAGGGAAAGCCCAAAAGGTAATTGCAAAAGAAGTTGGATGTTCCCAAAGTGCTGTATCAAAGCACATTAATAGAAAGTTATGTGGAAGAAAAAGGTGCACAAGGAGCAGGGATGACCGCAGCCTGGAGAGGATTGTCAGGAAAAGGCCATTCAAAAGTGTTGAGGACTTTCACAAGGAGTGGACTGAGGCTGGAGTCAGTGCATCAAGAGCCACCACACACAGAAGGATCCCTGACATGGGCTTCAAATGTCTTATTCCTCTTGTCAAGCTGCTTCTGAACAAAAAACAACGTCAGAAGCATCTTACCTGGGCTAAAGAAAAACAGACCTGGTCTTTTGCTCAGTGGTCCAAAGTCCTCTTTTCTGATGAGAGCAACTTTTGCATCTCATTTGAAAACCAAGGACCCAGAGTATGGAGGAAGAATGGAGAGGCACACACTGCAAGATGCTTGAAGTCCATTGTGAAGTTTCCACAGTCTGTGTTGATTTGGGGAGCCATGTCATCTGCTGGTGTTAGTCCACTGTGCTTCATTAAGTCCATGGTCAACGCAGCCGTCTACCAGGAGATTTTGGAGCACTTCATGCTTCCTTCCGCTGACGAGCTTTATGGGGATGGTGACTTCATTTTCCAGCAGGACTTGGCACCTGCCCACACTGCCAAAAGCACCAAAACCTGGTTCAATGACCGTGGGATTACTGTGCTTGATTGGCCAGCAAACTCGCCTGACCTGAACCCCATAGAGAATCTATGGGGCATTGCCAAAAGAAAGATGAGAGACATGAGACCGAACAATGCAGAAGAGCTGAAGGCCGCTATTGAAGCATCCTGGTCTTCCATAACACCTCAGCAGTGCCACAGGCTGATAGCTTTCATGCCACACCGCATTGAGGCAGTAATTGCTGCAAAAGGGGCCCAAACCAAGTACTGAGTACATATGCATGCTTCTACTTTTCAGAGGTCCGATATTGTTCTATGTACAATCCTTGCTTTATTGATTGCATGTAATATTCTAATTTTCTGAGATTGTGGGTTTGGGGTTTTCATGAGCTGTAAGCCATAATCATAAAAATTATGACAAATCACGGCTTGAACTATCTTGCTTTGCATGTAATGAGTCTATCTCATATATTAGTTTCACCTTTTAAGTTGCATTACTGAAATAAATGAACTTTTGCACGATATTCTAATTTTTCGAGTTTCACTTGTATATTTAAGACTACTCTTTAAGAGAGAAATCCGCTATTAAATATAGAGAGAGAGAAAAAGGAAGAATAAATAGTAAAGAACGAAAAAATGGTGTAGGGGGGTAATAAATAAATAAGGTGAGGTGAGTAAAGAACTAGGTCCAGACCAGTGGCAGAGCTAGCACATCTGGCACCCAAGGCTGATTATTTTTTTGCACCCCCCAAAAAAAGGTATGTGTTATTACAGAGGCATGCTTTGTGCCAAAAACTGTGGGTGTTGTAAGATCTCTTTTCTAGTCCAGGGCCTCCACACTCCCCCCCAGGACTTCCAGACACCCACTGTCTTATTCCAGGGCTTCCAGACACCCCCTTTTCTAGTCTGGGACCTCCAGGAACCCCCTTTGGTGTTGATATAATCTGGTAAGGTAATGTCGTAGCTGAGAATATTCCAACCAGGCCAGTAATATCTGTAATGTAAGATCTGATGTAACAAAGATCTATCAGTTCTCGTCCATGACTAAAAAATTAGTCTTATGTAAGACTGGTGGAAATGTAAGTCTGTCAAACAACATCATGATGGGGCTAGACCTGGAAAAGAAGAGACCTTTTTGCACGTAAGAATCCCAAGTACTAAATGTAGCTAACACTAAGAGAGGCAAAGAATCACAAGAGGGTCTATGACTAGGGGTCTGCCACAGTAATGATGTAAGATCTGGTATAATTAAGTCATCTTCCAAGTTATTCTACAATTTAGTGGATCTCTTATGGTATCAGTCCAGAATTGGTATTAATGAGGAGGCAAATAAATAGAGAGGCATGTCCGGGAGCACCACCCTGTCTCTGCTTTTGGGCAATGATAATGTGGAACTCTTAACCCTGAGTTTAGTATGGAGTGAAAGCCAGATAAAAAGTCTGAGATAAGTTTAATTCTTAGTAGAAAAAAAATAAAGGTACAGTGTTAACCAAAAAGTAAATAAAATAAATAATAAAATAATAAAATTTAAAGGGCCCCCGTGCTTCTGTGCAAAGGCGACCGCATGCACCAGTCCCTCACACATGTGTAAGCAGCAGTCGCAACATACATGTGAGGTGTCACCATTATCACCAGTGTCAACGTTAGAGTGAGAGCAATAATTCTAGCATCAGACCTCCTGCACTTTAAACCTGTAAGGCTTTTAAAGCATTGCCTATGGAGATTTTTTAGGTACCTGTAGTTTGGTGCTATCCAACAGACATACGCAGTTTTAAAGCATGACATGTTAGGTATCTACTTAACATCATCTTTCTTTTTTCTTCAAAAATTGGGTATTTTATTGTGTGTGTGTTCACTAAAACTCATTAAAGTGTATTTTTCCTTAAAATTTGTGTTTGATAAACTGCTGTGCAACATTAAAAATTGCAACAACAACCATTTTATTCTCCAGGATATCTGCTTAAAAAATCAGAACATGTGATTGACCTCATACCCCTTTGACCTAGAGATAGGATACTTGTTCAAAATCTCAAGTGTAAGCAGGGCAGTATATTGGAGCCCTGATGGTAACCTAATTTATAATGTATTGAAAAACACTTTCCAGATCAAACTATATATGATATTGCTTCAAAAGAAAGGGAAGGGCTTTGCAAATACTTCCATGGGAATTTGCTGCAACCTTGTATCTTTGATGTGGACTCACTTCTATTGCCCTCCATGACCCTTGGTGGTTCCAGTGTAAGAGACGTGCCCCCAATCTTAAGGACGCAGTATTCTTCTACTTCTTCCCTACTCCCAGAGCATCGGATATTCCTGCTGACAATATTCCACCTTCAGATGGTGATGTGGATGGTGGGATCCGCTTCCCTGCAAGGGCCCCCAGACTACTTATGTGCACCAATTATTCAATTTTTATGAATTGTTGTTATGCTAGTTTTTTTTTCATACTGTGTAAGAATATCTGTTATGCCCGGGATTGCCTCCCTTAAGATAGGAGGCTCTAGGCAGGTGGTGGGCTGCAGTATGTCGACTGACCTGAAGGTGGCACTGTGCTATTCCTTCAGGCTAGCAGGAGACCATAGAGAACTATTCTGTCCCCTTTATGTGCTCCAGGTGGTCATTTTGAGCAGGTCGGCATCCCCTATGGATGCTGAAACCCTGCAAGATTTTGGTGTACATCTTAGAACTGCCTAAATAGTAGGCTCTGCATTATACAGGGATGCAGTGTGTCATGATAAAACTATAACCTCTCCATGGGAGGTGCTCATCTGGCACTCTGTGTTCAGTAAATCTATTCTAAAACATATCTGGAAAAGCGCCTTGCTGATGGACATTACTTTCTCTGCCTGAAGAACTGTATGATCTGCAACACATGTAATACCCATAGGCGTGTGCAGGGGGAGTGCCGGATGTGCCTGGGCACACCTTAATCACATCCTGTGCCCAGGGGTTTTTTTCTGCCGAATGTGCTGGACCTGAGTTCTGCCATCTTCGATGCTAGCCTCCTGCCCTCCTTGCTACTGTCAGTTGCACACACAGAATCTGGCTTGTGTGTGTACCAGTGACAGGCTCCTCTCCCAGCAGTGCTTGCTCTGCACTGTCCTTATGAGAGCATAGGAGGGAGGGGTCGGAGCAGGGGTGTATTTACCACAAGGCAAACAAAGCACTTGCCTAGGGCAGCATTTTTCAGGGGGGCAGCACCTCCCCCCAGAAGAAGGGATGAAAGAAGGGACATGCAAGCCATGGGAGACAGGTGGGATCTGAGAAGGGCTGCTTGATGGTGTATGTAGAGCCTGACTCTCGTTCTCAGGGGTGTCTGGAGCTGTGAAAATGAGTGTCTTTCTCTCTATCGCCGGGATGGGGGGGAAGGTAGTGGAAGGCTCTCCCAGGTGGGGGGAAGGGGTGTTGATCAGTGTCCATGGGGGTAGATGATTTTTGTGTTGCCTAGGGCGGCACAAAACCTAAATACACCACTGGGTCGGAGATGTGCAAAGCTCTAGTGCAGGCTTCATTAAATGGCAGACTGACCTACAGCCTGGTCCGAACCATCAGCCCACCATTCTGTGGCACTGAATCCTCACTAAGCTTCAGTCATTGGTTGCTAGGGCTGCCGATGTCATAGCAACCAATGACATCACATATGTGCCCTCCCCCTGCAGCACAGTTCTCTTCCCAGCTCCCACCCCCTAACTGCCTGGCTCTAATGGAGTCTACAGAGCTAAAGTTAAACTCTGATGGGGGAATCTGATATAAGGACAGCTCTATTGGGGAAATATAATGTAAGGGGGGCTCTAATGGGAGCATCTGATGTAAGAGGGTGGGCTCTAATGTGGGGGGCAGGGTCTGATGGGGGACTCTGATATAAGGAGGCCGCTGATGGGGGAATCTGATGTAAGGGGGGCTCTGATGGGGCAACAAAAGTAAGGGGGGACTCTGATGTAAGGGGGACACTGATGTAAGGGGGGCTCTGATGGGGGAATGTGATGCAAGGGGGGCTCTGATAGGTGAAATTGTTGTAAGAGGGTCTTTGATGGGGGAATTTGAAGTAAAGAGGGGACTTTAATGGGAAATCTGATGTAAGAGGGCTCTGATGAGGGAATTTGATGTAAGGAGGGCTCTGATGGGGGAATCTGATGTAAGGGGTGGGGCTTTGATGGGGGAATCTGAAGTAAGGGGGGCACTCTGATGGGGTAATCTGATGTAAGGGGCTTCTGATGGGGAAATCTGATGTAAAGGGGGGCTCTGATGAAGGACTCTGATGTAATGGGGATTCTGATAGGGAATCTGATGTAAGGGGGGCTTTGATGGGGTACTCTAATATAAGGAGGTTCTGATGGGGGAATTTGATGTGAGGGAGACTCTGATGGGGGATTTTGATGTAAGGGGGAACTCTGATGGGGGAAGTTGATGTTTAGGGGCACTCTGATGGGGGCAGCTGACATAAAGGAGTATTCTGATGAGGGCAACTGATATATGAGGGTATTCTGATTGGTGTTCCTGACCTACGGGGTTACTCTGATGGGGGCACCTGATGTAATGAGATACTCTGATAGCAGCACCTGATGTAAGGGGCACTCCGATGGGGACCTCTTATGTAAGGGAGTACATCGATGGGAACACACCTATGGTAATACCATTGCTATAACTGTCTCGTTTTGACCCTTTTTATTTTCTACAATATAAAAAATGTTCAAATAACGTGTGGTTATTCTTCACAATTTTCAGGTACACTGATTAGGCCCCACCTACAAGTATCTGAAGAACAAAGGAAGAAGGTGGGAGGCTAGTTCAGAGAGTGTAAAGCACCAGACACCTCTGGTCAATCTATCTTGAGAGGTTTTCTGATTTGATTTGAAAAATTGAGTTCTGCAATATTTTGACGAATACTGGTCAAAGTGTTGTTTTTTATTATGAGTTTGATGATGTAACAGCGAAGGGGGTGCCATGTGTTGGGCTGAATGATCACCACATGTACTCTTTAACCAATCTATGCCAGGGCATGGGAGTAGTTCCTCTAAGCAAACTGAAATCCTTTGGGCACAGGGCTTCATGGGGAACCTGGGGACTTTGACTTGTGCTATGGCTCACCCCTCTGCAAGAGCTCATCCTTTTAGAGACACTGGGCCTGGCCTGACCAGTATTCTTCAGCTCTGTTTCTACATACCTATTACAGGCCTTACAGCAAAGAGTCCCATAGCAGTCCAGCACTGACAAAAGCCTTTTACCTGGTGACATTCCCAATAGACGTTAGGAGAATAAGAAGCCCTGAAACAGAAAACTATTTCAATGCTTTACTTGATCAATCAGTTCCACATTTCCATGTTTCAGTTAACTAGGGCCCAGGTGCACAAGCATTTGTACAAAGAATCATTATATATTGGAATAGATAGAGTAATTTGAGGAGTAGCTCATTCTTTTACATGAGTTTTGCATTCCTAGAGAGGGGGTGCAAGTAATACAGAAAGCCCTAAATGTTGCTACTGGCTCTCCCTTCCTCCCCAAGGGGAAGACCAGTGGATAAACTGCAGGTCCTACGTATTGGTGCAGCATGATCCCAGTTACAACTTTCCATAGGCAACCTCTCTTTGTGGTTTCCCATCAAAACTATTTATATTCTAGCCCTCTGCCCAAGGTGTCCCACTGCTGGCAGGCATAGCAGTGGCATTAACGCCAAGTGACCCTTACACTCAAATGAATCTTATACAGTATCCCACAGAAATGTGTACACCCCTCACATTTTTGTAAATATTTTATTGTATCTTTTTATGTGACAACACTGAAGAAATGACACTTTGCTACAATGTACTGTAAAGTAGTGAGTGTACAGTTTGTATAACAGTGTAAATTTGCTGTCCCCTCCAAATAATTCAACACAGCCATTAATGTCTAAACAAAAGTGAGTACACCCCTAAGTGAAAATGTCCAAATTGGGCCCAAATAGTTATTTTCCCTCCCCGGTGTCATGTGACTCATTCGTGTTACAAGGTCTCAGGTGTAAATGAGGAGCAGGTGTGTTAAACTTGTGTTATCGCTCTCACTCTCTCATACTGGTCACTGGAAGTTCAACATGGCACCTCATGGCAAAGAACTCTCTGAGGATCTGAAAAAAAGAATTGTTGCTCTACATAAAGATGGCCTAGGCTATAAGAATATTTCCAAGACCCTGAAACTGAGCTGCGGCACAGTGGCCAAGACCATACAGCGGTTTAACAGGACAGGTTCCACTCAGAACAAGCCTCACCACGGTCCACCAAAGAAGTTGAGTGCATGTGCTCAGCATCATATCCAGAGGCTATCTTTGGGAAATAGACATACTGTATGAGTGCTGCCAGCATTGCTGCAGAGGTTGAAGGGGTGGGGGGTCAGCCTGTCGGTGCTCAGACCATACACCGCACACTGCATCAAATTGGTCTGCATGGCTGTCGTCCCAGAAGGAAGGCTTTTCTAAAGATGATGCACAAGAAAGCAAACAGTTTGCTGAAGACAAGCAGACTAAGGACATGGATTACTGGAACCATGTCCTGTGGTCTGATGAGTCCAAGATAAACTTATCTTGGTTCAGATGGTGTCAAGCGTGTGTGGTGGCAACCAGGTGAGGAGTACAAAGACAAGTGTGTCTTGCCTACAGTCAAGCATGGTGGTGGGAGTGTCATGGTCTGGGGCTGCATGAGTGCTGCCACCACTGGGGAGCTACAGTTCATTGAGGGAACCTTGAATGCCAACATGTACTGTGACATACTGAAGCAGAGCATGATCCCCTCCCTTCAGAGACTGGGTTGCAGGGCAGTATTCCAACATGATAACGACCCCAAATACATCTCCAAGACCACCACTGCCTTGCTAAAGAAGCTGCGGGTAAAGGTGATGGACTGGCCAAGCATGTCTCCAGACCTAAACCCTATTGAGCATCTGTGGGGCATCCTCAAACGGAAGGTGGAGGAGAGCAAGGTCTCTAACTTCCACCAGCTCTGTGATGTCGTCATGGAGGAGTGAAAGAGGACTCCAGTGGTAACCCGTGAAGCTCTGGTGAACTCCATGCCCAGGATGGTTAAGGCAGTGCTGGAAAATAATGGTGGCCACACAAAATATTGACACTTTGGGCCCAATTTGGACATTTTCACTTAGGGGTGTACTCACTTTTGTTGCCAGTGGCTTAGACATTAATGGCTGTATGTTCAGTTATTTTGAGGGGACAGCAAATTTACACTGTTATACAAGCTGTACACTCACTGCTTTACATTGTAGCAAAGTGTCATTTCTTCAGTGTTGTCACATGAAAAGATATCATAAAATATTTACAAAAATGTGAGGGGTGTACTCACTTCTGTGAGATACTGTATATGGGGACCTCTAGTGGCTCCTACAGCACCTACACTGCCATTCAAACCAAGGGGTCCTCCGGTGCCATCTTGTGGCCAGAAGGAGAACTACATCAAGCACATTAGTGCCCATACCCTGTCTACAGCTATTATAAATACATGTTTTTATTTGGAGAGAGTGAATAGATGAAAATGTGTGCACACATGCATGAAAGAAGTATGTGGCCATAAGGGAAACTAAATCTATACCAGATGAGGGTGCATGTCCCTACGCACCAATTGGCCAATTGATGAATCTAAAATATAACCTTTATTCAGATTTATATAAAATGTGTATACTAAACTGTAATTAAATCAAGACCTTTTGGACTGGAATATACTACGTTCAATCATATATAAAAGTATACAATTGCAGTTATTTGTCAGTAGGCACATCCTTTACATCCAAATGGTTAACAACCCTAAGCCAAGTCAGATCACATACCGTTTTGGATGAAGTTGCAGCAGAAGGGAAACTACACTGGGCATGTGAGTGCCCATACCCCCACACCAGGTGTGCTCAACTTGTGGCCCAAGTGCAGCGCATCAGTGTTAAAGCAGCCTTATAGGGGGCTCAGGGCAGCAGGGCTCATTTACATTTGTGGTTTGGGGGGGGGGGGGGCAGTAAAACTATATAGTTGGGATGTGTTTTTGCCACACACTCCCAACAACTGATGTAGCACCAAGGGTCACAAAGGCACCCCTACCCCATGCTCCAGGGGCCTGTGTGGCCTCCCTGTCACATTTTCCTCCTGCAACTGCTGTAAGATGGCTTCTCCTCCTCTTCCTCCCGCCAACATTTAGTGGCAGCAAGAGGAAAATGTTCATTATGCTATTCAAAATAAAGAATGGGAACTTCTGAACCATTTCATTTCAGCCCATGGCTGGTTACTAAGTCACTTAAAAGGCCCCCGCTCTTCAAAAGGTTGAGCACCCTTGCCCTACCCCTGTAAGACATTAACTCCAAGTGACCCCTACAATTAACCTCCTCCCGCCCGCCATATAGTCCAATGACGGGCGCAAGGTGGTTCTCTCATTCTGGGAGGACGTCATATGACATCCTCCCATTCTCACCGCACATGCGCGGCTCAGGGAGCGCACAGCGCGGCGATTGGCGGTGCGCTGTGTCCCTCGGGCACAGTGGATCACCGATCACGGAAAGAGCCGAAGGTGTCGGCTCGGTCATGTGATCAGCTGATCACATGTAAACAGGGAAATGCCGGTTATCGGCATTTCTCTCCTTTTGAGCTGTCACGCTGACAGAGGAGAGGAGAGCCGGTAATCGGCTTTCCGCGGAGGGGACATATACACTGATCATCAGGGCACTGATGATCAGTGTGCCCTGATGATCAGTGTAGACCCAGCAGCGCCACCTGTCAGTGTCCATCAGTGCCAGCTCTCAGTGCTCATCAGTGCCTTGTGCCAGTGCCCATCAGTGCCACATCAATGCCACATATCAGTGTCTACCAGTGCACATCAATGCTACATATCAGTGCCCATATGAGCTGCCTTTCAGTGTCACCCATCAGTGCCAGTCAGTGCCATCTATCAATGCCAATCAGTGCCACCTATCAGTGCTGCCAATCAGTGCCAGTCAGTGCCGCCTATCAGTGCGCGTCAGTGCTGCCTATCCGTGCCTGTCAGTGCCGCCTATCAGTGCCAGTCAGTGCCGCCTATCAGTGCTGCCTATCAGTGCTGCCTATCAGTGCCATGTATCAGTGCTGCCTTTCAGTGCCCATCAGTGATGCCTGTCAATGCCTATCAGTGCCACCTCATCAGTGCTCATCAGTGCCACCTATCAGTGTCCATCAGTGCAGCCTATCAGTGCCCACCACTGCAGCCTCATTAACGAAGGAGAAAAATCACTTATTTACAAAATTGTATAACAAAAACTAAGAAAAAACATTTTTTTTTTAAATTTTCAGTGGTTTTTGGTTTGTTTAAGAAAAAATAAAAAAACCCCAAGGTGATTAAATACCACCAAAAGAAAGCTCTATCTGTCACAAATGTGAGAGTAGTGAAAGCTGGAAATTGGCCTGGGCAAGAAGGGGGTAGAAGTGCCCGGTATGGAAGAGGTTAAAATACTTTTATATGGGGACCTCTAGTGGCTGCTACAGCATGTACATTGCCTTTCAATCCAAGGGGTCCTCTAGTGCCACCTTGTGGCCAGAAAGAGAACTACACTGAGCACATCAGTGCCAATACCCTGCCTACAGCTACTGTATAAGAAATACATGTTTTTATTTGAAGCCGGTGAATAGATGAAGATGTGTGCACACATGCATGAAAGAAGTATGTGCAGGTATATCTGACTGGCCTCCAACATCCATGGACTCTTTTCGATACACCTATTATGGAATTTTATTCTCTGCTTGTTTATTCCATCCGATTAAATGACCAATCAATCTGGAGTTTATTATACAGATCAGGTGACAGAAAAATAGCAAAACAGTATGTATATAATCGCATACTTACAATGGTGTATTAAAAAACTCTAAAATATTTTTTTTAATTATCCTATACTGTTGTAATCTCCAAAGGAAAACCTTAAAGCCAATATAAAGAACAACACTCTACAACTGGGTTTCAGTGTTATACAGACAATTGTCAGTATTTAAAAAGCAGTTTTATTTGCATAGACAAGAATGTTCTGATCTCCAAAATGCTGATGCCTTGCCTGGAAATTAATGAGATTTGGCAGCTATGTTACAGCTTGAGATGCATGGCTAACTGTTTAATTGTTTTAGACCCATTCCGTTCAGCTTCAGATAGGCTTTAATGTGCACTTATTTGTCTCTGTTGCCACCCAGTGGAGAATGTGGATCATCGAACTTCAATCTAACACCTAACAGAAGTGATACCCCTTAGCAACAAGCCATAGTTAAAAATAACCTTTATGCTAAACTTGGATTTCTCTCTCCTGATGTGTGCACGCATAAAAACAGTATTCAAGCTGTCTTCTGAGCTGAGCAATGCAACCGTGCTATTGCATGAATGTAGATTATTCTGCATTCTTCATTCTGTAGATCAATATATAAAGTGTAAAAGTAGACAGAGAGAGCTTGCGCTTCTGCTCATAAAATCTGGCGATATTCCTATTAAAAAAACAAATCACTATGCATAAATGGCACTAAACTTAAATCCATATTTGTATTTTTTATCTTTGCTGTGTGGCCTTTGATAGGATTATCACTTAAAGCAGAACTTCGGGCAAAAACATCTTTACATGTCCTTGTTGCTGATTTCTTACCTTCACTGAATATGTCATCCATCTTCTGGTTCACTCAGTAGTTGCTCTGAAATAGCCTATTCGTTGTCAAATCAAACAGTCAATTCTCTTTGGTTTCCTGTTTGTAAGACCAGTGATTGTTATGCCTCCTATTCCCCCAGCCACTGGTTTTGGCACATCCCTTCTGTAGTTCTTCCTCTAGGAAGCAGTGATGTAATTTAACCCCACTTGCAGGGGTGGGTGGATCGAGACTCTTAGATACATTCAACATGTACAGGCCTAGTGTACCTACATTCACTGTAGCAAAAATATATCCCCCACCAGCAACAATAGACCTCTCCAGCAACAAATGATTCTCAAGTTACAAAAGATCCCGCAGTAGCCAGCATCAATAAACCCTCCAGCACCCCATTCAGTGCTATGGTCTATCGGCTATGTTCAATGGGAACTATAGTTTCCTTTTTCTGCAGAGAGAGCAGAGGATATGATGTAATCCATACTGTTACACCTCCTCCTTGGCAGAGCAGATGCTGTTATCTTTTGAATTACAGAGATGAGGTCATGAAAATTCAATTAAACTTTTCTCCTAAATGGTAAGGATTTAAAAAATCGTATTAACTGTTTAGTGTTTTGTGTAGGGGGTGGGGGTTCTTTCCAGCAGGAACATGGGGAACACAGTTCCCCCACCTCCAGCACTGAATGGGGTGCTGGAGGGTATATTGATGCTGGCTATTGGGGGATCTTTTGTAACTTGGGAATCATTTGTTACTAGAGAGGTCTATTGTTGCTGGTGGGGAATATATTTTTGCAGGAGAAATCTTATGTTGCTAGGGGTCAATAGTTGCTGGGAGGGATCTACTATTGAGGGTCTATTGTAGCTGGCTGCTAGGAGATCTATTGTATTGTTACATAGGGGGGCTAGTGCTGCTTGGGGGATCTATTGGTACTGAGGGGCTATTTTTGCTAGGGTGATCTATTATTTCTGGGGGTCTTTTGATGCTGGTGGAGATCTATTGTTGCTGGTGGGTCTATTATTGCTGGCTGCAAAGGATCTTGCTTGAAGATGGATAGGGGATGGAGATAAGGGTTTACTCGGAAGGTGGGAGTACCTGCACCTATCCTTTGAGAAAAAAAGCCCTAGTAGGGGGTGTACTAATGAGTGATTTTTACCTATCCCAGAGTTCTTTTATAAGGCGCAATTCACAAAGCACTTCTATTTTAACCACATGAATGTAATTTGCAATTTCTGTTGGCCTCAGATGAAAATAACTTTCACTTTTTTGAAAATAAGTATCTTATCCTATTGTGTTAACTTTGTACATTGAACTTCTACTCAAGACTCAAAGCTACAAAAGTAACTGATTTGCTTGTGTTGGTCTAAGTGTGGCTGTACCCATGGGCTATGCAAAGTAGGTTCTTTACCCTTTTCTGAGGAACACAGTGAAGGATTTTATTTGTATATACTGTATAAGCAGAGAGATGGTACATTATATCAATTAATTTAAAACGCAACACAGCACAGTTGAGACTTTTTTAATCAGATAAAAAAAACTGAATTTCCATGTTAGCACTCATCCCCCCAGCAATCTCCTACCCTAAAACTCTAACACCTTTCACTCTAACACCCTTTAGGGTCATGTGACCTCCGTGATTCGCTGTCACAGCGGTCACATGATCGGGAAAGGTCCCGATCGCAAGAGGAGATCGGGAACTTTCCATGAGTAACGAACGTGTGTGCTGGGAGCGCGCAGGGCGCGCGCTCATATGTGTTTTTTTAATAGAATGCAAATGTGCGGCCGCTCGGCGTCTAGGACCAGACGCCAGGAGGTCGCACATTTGCGTTTGGCCGGGGTCAAGAGGTTAAAATCCTAGATCAAGGTTAGATCAAGGTTTGATCTAGGTCAGTGCCAGGGTTATTGTTTGGGTCATGGTCAGGGTCAAAGGTCAGGTTCAGTATTTTTTTTTGGGCAGGATTAAAAAAATCATTAGGAGCAGGAGAATTTATGTTGAGTTTTTCTTTGGTGGTAGGTTATGGTAGTAACAATATTACGACTCACCGCATGTATACCAGTCCCACACCTGGATTAAGGTTTCCATTCAGAGTACAGGAAAAACCACAGTAGCTCAGTAAAATAGGTATCAGTTGCCAGACAGTCCACATTTTCTCCTAGTTGTAAACTACTCCACTCACCTTACAGACGGGTGCTGACTCCTTCCTGCCCATTTTCAAGCCTCCCCTGTAGGTGGGTTAACTCTTTGAGGACCAAAATCCTAGTAAACAGAGTTTGGGGGCTCTTTACTACCCAAAGTCTCTCTGATACTCCGAATTCCAGGTCCAAAATGAGGACTCAGCAATCCAGAGAGTACTGAAAATCAGTCCCCTCCTACCAGACTACCCCAGAACCCCTTACCCTGCATGGGTGAGAACCCCTGAATAATCAAAACATCTCTTAATGTCCCCCTTAAAGAAACCACAACCTTAATAATGTGGAAATATACCTGCAATCCAGGACACATTCCTTGTGTCCTGTACAAATAACATTAAATTACAATATGGCTTCTTTAGCAATTGTATAAGCAATATTATTTTTTCTATTTTTTTGTGAAAGTGGAGTCACCCTTTGACTTAATTCTTATCCCTTAAATGAACCACCATCTCCCTAACAAATGCTTAAAATAAAACTTTGCAACATCTCCTAACTCTGACACCTAACCTTTTGTAATCTTAAAGCTAAAATCAATTACACCTGGCCCAAAAATAGGGCTATAACTGGAGGTTTCAAGCTGATACTTTGAGTCAGATCCAGCAAAGACAGTGAGCACCAGGCACAATATGAATAGAATACATTCAAGACTTGGTACTTGTAGGTACTGTACATGTTGATGTGGTCACTCAGTGACATTCTGAGTATGAACCCTAAGTGAATTTATCATTTCTTTTTTACACATTTTTAGACCAACATCAAAATATATATTGAACAATGGCCAGCATATAGAACTAGAATTTTCTACGTAATGCTGAATCTCCTGTCCCAGTTACTGTAGGGTTAAAACGATGAAGGGAGGAATGTCAGAGAAAAGAACAGTATGATGTGTTGCACAATAAGCCTTTGACTGTATTCTCCC
This sequence comes from Staurois parvus, assembly GCF_062004578.1. Classification (NCBI taxonomy): domain Eukaryota; kingdom Metazoa; phylum Chordata; class Amphibia; order Anura; family Ranidae; genus Staurois; species Staurois parvus. Next base: position 5,326,449 of record NW_028318344.1, on the reverse strand, counting down.
TATTTTATCAAAGAGATTAAAAGGTGCAAATGTCTCCAAGCTGTAATGCAGACCATTGAATGATCAGACACTATTAAGTTTTTTTTTTTACTTTTTTCTAATCTGATGTTCATACACTATTTAGAGAAGGTTCTGCTTGCTGCTGATCTAATCATTACCAAACACAGGAGGGAAGCTACATTTCTTTACAGTGCAAAATGTGAACATTGATATCATTGTTATTAAAATAAAACTTTCATAGGCACAAGTGCTTCACAATACAATAAACCTGATAGCAAGAGCAATTCTTCTAGTTGGTAGAACATCATATTCCAATATTTAAAATGGATACAGAACACCATAAATTGGCTACTTCTGAAGCATTGACTTGAGGGGAAGAAAAGCTCATCATATAGGAACTCAACCTTTTTTTTATTGTCTAGTTGCTATTGATCTAAGTAAAAAAACTTCCCTGCCTCATAGTGCAGGCTTAAAGTGCAAAAAAGGCTCAGTTTGGATACCATCAGAGTAAAGGCTTCGTTATTACAGTCTAAATTGGTACCAAATCCAGTTACTATATACTGCACAAGTCTCATAGAGTAGGTAAATCTTCCTTTACTGAGCCAAGTCCTTCATTTGTGTGTAACATGTTCTCCCTCCCAGACACTGCAGCTCACTGTGGGAGGGATTTAGCAGCAAAGGCAGTGCTCTCAATCCAGAAAACAGTGGCCAGGGCTGGTACTGATTGACAGGCCTATATGAGAGTGGAAATTCTCTTCTGAATACAGGAGCAGTACAGCATATTCATCACATCCTCACAGGAAGCTGCATAAGGTGGACTTTACTGATAAGCTCAACAGGTATTTGTGGGACATTGCAGGAGAACTGAGAAATAACAGTAAGTACAGATGCCTGTATAATTAGGTGCTTCAGAATCTACGTGAGGCCAAAGTTCTACTTTAATGTGCAGCAATAGGCACAACCGAGTCATTTTTTTTGTCCACCAGGTCACCTGTATAATTAAGTGCTGCAGAATCCACGCAAGGCCATAGTTTTATTTTCACATGCAGCAATAGGCACAACTGAGAAATTTTACTGGTCTACCGGGTCACCTGATTCATCTCCATTTTAACATATGTAGTATAGCAAGTCAGTGTTCACTTCAAACAAGCAGTTGGGTTACAAGTAATGCTGTGCTTTCTCTTTTCTCCTTGGACTTTATAGCTATGATAAAATAGCATAATTATAATTTAGAAGGAGGCCTCCACTAGTACCCTCAATGCTGGTTTGATTGAGAGCTTGGCAATACCTCCCTTGGTGTAACTTCAGTTGGCATCAACAAGCCAGCTTACGTTAATCCTTTAAATATTTCTCAGAACATGAAGAACAAAATAGCATACAAACTCCAGGTTATTCTTTTTACCCGATCTTAGCATAAGTCATAGCCAGGACTTACTGTAGGCTGAGATTGACCTAAACATGTAAGCTGGATTTTTTGTGGTTTTTGTACTTCAGTTGATTATTTATTTAAACAAATTGCAGAACTTGAAGGACTTGTTTTTGAGTGCTGGCATTTGATGATAATTCTATTATAATTTTGGAAATACTACAACAGAATCCATGAAAAAGCCCTATGATGCTTTCCCGCATTTGCCAGCTTGTGAAAGTTCCTGTTTCCCAGTTACTATTCACTTCAGTACCTAGGATTGATTTAGTCTGTATGGTGTGTGACAAACAGGAAAATACTATTGAAGTGCTCTGAAAAAGTATTTGCCCCATTTTTTTTCCGTAGAATTCACACTTAAATGATTCGGACCATCAAACAAATTTTAATGTTACACAAAGACAACCCAAGTAAATTCAAAATGAAGTTTTTAGATGATTATTTAATTGATTAAGGGAATTGCTCCCTAAACCCCCTGCTACATAACCCAAGTGTGCTTAATCTTGAGGTCACAAACTGAAGGCCAGATATTCTCCTTCAGGATTTTCTGGTAGAGCCCTAATGCATTGTTCAATCAATTATGGCAAGTCATCCACATTCTGCAAAGTAGCCCCAAACCATCACACTACCACAACCATGTTTGACTGTTGGTATGACCTTTTTATAAAATACTGTGTTAAGTTTACGCCAGATGTAATGGAATGCACACCTCCTAAAAAGTTCAACTTTTGTCTCATCAGTCCACAGAATATTAGCCCAGAAGTCTTGGGGATGTTTTTTCGCAAAAGTGAGAAGAGCCTTTTTGGACAGCAGTGGCTTTGCCTTGGAACTCTCCCATGAATACCATTTTTGCTCAATCTTTAATTGTTGAATCATTAACATTGATCTTAACTGAGGCAAGTGAGGCCTGCAGTTCTTTAGATGTTGTTGTGAGTTCTTTTATGACCTCCTGGATGAATCGTCTTTGTGCTCTTGGAGTAATTTTGGTAGACCGGCCACTCCTGGAAAGGTTTACCATTGTTCCAAGTTTTCTCCATATGTGGATGATGGCTCTCACCATGGTTCACTGGAGTCTTAAAGCCTTAGAAATGGCTTTGTAATCTTTTCCAGACTGATACATATCAATTACTTTGTTTCTCATCTGTTCTTAAATTTCTTTAGCTCGAAGCATGATGTATTGTTTTTTGAGATCTTTAGCATGCTTCACATTATCAGACAGCTTCTATTTAAGTGATTTCCACATTCAACAGGTCTAGCAGTAATCAGGCCTGGGTGTGGCAAGTGAAATTTTGCTCAGCTTTCCACAAAATTCATGCATGATTCATCAAGATTCATGATTTAGCAAGATGGGGGGGGGGGGGCAATAATGTTTCACATATGGCCAGGCAGTTTGGACCGCTTTTTTACCTCAATAAATGAAATCATAATTTAAAAACTGTGACAAACATGCAAAAAAAAAAATCAGGAAGAGGGCAAATACTTTTTACAGCACTGTACACCAGAAACTGTCAGGAAATAACTTATAAACATGTAAGATTTTTTGGGTCATATGTAGACATGTAATGGCATAGTAGATAGGAGCATGGGAAAAAAAATCTCTGATAATGTCAGCTTTTAGAGCTTGTGCCATGTGAAATGTGTGCTTTCTGTATGATTTAGTACAGGAGTGGACACACACATTTATAGGGCTTCAATAATGAGCTACAAAGGATCTGGAAAGTGGGTAGCACAAGTTAATTTGTTCTATTAGGTGGCTTCAATATTTTTTTAGTTGTTTTGTAACCTCTACTCTCTCACTTTTTAGATAAAAAAATAATTCAGTAGAAAGAATAAAGCAAATAGCTATGGAAGCACACTGCATTTTGAAAATCTCTGTTAATACTTAATCCTTATCCAAATGATTTGTCTTGGATGGGGTTGTCCTTTAGTTCTTTTTCTAAATTAAATTGAATCTGTTAATTGAAACGTTCAGAAAACATGAACATGTGCAATTATTTTCTTTCCTTTTTATTTGATATCTCAAGTTTGTGAAGCTCGGAATCTTATTCCTATGGATCCCAATGGGTTGTCAGACCCATATGTGAAGCTAAAGCTCATACCAGACCCAAAGAACCTGAGTAAACAGAAAACCAGGACTGTCAAGTCTACGCTTAACCCAATATGGAATGAAGCCTTTATATTGTAAGTAAGCTGTTCTTCTCTTTTAACATTAAAGGGGATGATACTCCTTTTAACGCTTTTAGTATATATTAAAGCAATCAACTGAATACCAATACTCTCATTCATGTTTGATAATTTCTTAAAAAGGTTGTTGCTAATTTGTAAATATATTTGTACATGGAATGCAGACATACAATATTTGTAAATTTTATGGTTTATGTAAACTTTTCTTCCTGCTAAGTTTGATTTTGCCTTGTTGATCATCTTCCCTCACTGCACACCTGTCAGACAGGGCCTATTTGATTGGAAAAAAAACAGACTCTCTCAAGTCTCTAATTAATTGAAATATCCACAGTGCTCCTGGTAGCCAAAATGCATGTAATATTTTTCTTAAAGTGTTACTAAACCCAGGACCCTGCATCCACTATATACAGTCTCCCACAGTACACAGAACATGGAAGTGCAATCATTTTAGTAAATATAAACTGCTAAATATAAACCATATAAATGCTGCGCTACATTCAAACTTATTTAAGTGAATGTGGAATCCAATAACTCAAATCAAAAATAGTGACAATAATAATGAAAATAAATAATATGTGCTTAATGATAACAAAATTACCAAATAAACCACCCAAACTAATGAAAAAGCACAAACTTAAATCTATACGTATGTGCATGAGAAATACACATACATATATTACATCACACGTGCACAATGTGAAGTGAAATGATGACTAAATAATAAACGCAAACTCAAAGTCCAATAATGAAATGTTGAAGGTGAACAAAACTGTAAACGGTGTTTCCAATAATACTGTAAGGTGACCACAAGTGAAACAAATCTTGCAGATATCTGGGTGTAGATAGAGCTTATGAATCCAACCACCTTCTGGATTAGCCTCTCACCTCATCACTTCGACCCTTGCGGGTCAAAGAGCAGTAATGGATCCCTCTCACAGATCCTCCAGGCACCACAGCACTCCAAAACCACTTTTCAGGATTTAGTATTCCCACTCAAGCTCTTCTCCAAGTATAGTATGTTACCAGGACATAGAAGGTGAATCTCCCCAGGTGGTGGAACGATGTCGGCAAGTGAAGGGCGAGGGGACGGACATGAAGTATCAGATGATGGGTGCAGTGAGCAGCAGGCGCTGTCAGTACTTCATCCAGAAGACAGGTAGGTGGGTGAGGATGGGAGCAAAGGGGTCCTCATGTTACCAGGACATAGAAGGTGAATCTCCCCAGGGGAAACACAGATCGCAATAACAATTTCATAGGGAATCTAACCCATGGGAAACACCGTTTACAGTTTTGTTCACCTTCAACATTTCATTATTGGACTGAGTTTGCGTTTATTATTTAGTCATCATTTCACTTCACATTGTGCACGTGTGATGTAATATATGTATGTGTATTTCTCATGCACATACGTATAGATTTAAGTTTGTGCTTTTTCATTAGTTTGGGTGGTTTATTTGGTAATTTTGTTATCATTAAGCACATATTATTTATTTTCATTATTATTGTCACTATTTTTGATTTGAGTTATTGGATTCCACATTCACTTAAATAAGTTTGAATGTAGCGCAGCATTTATATGGTTTATATTTACTTGATCACTGGTATATGATTTAATGCTAGCAGCTGTTTGGGGTTCATATATTAATTTAGTTTGTTTTAAACACACATTTGGAGCGCAGGAGGGTCACACCACTATATAAACTGCTAAATGCCTTTTCTCATCAGCAGTTAGAGCAGTCTTGTGACTTCTATCAGTGTTCAGCAGAGCACTGTTTACAGCTTGTAGGAGGAGTTTTCTTTCTGCTCTAGGAGGATGCAAAACCACTGACCTCTGTCTGGACCGTGCTGATTGGCCCTGTGCTGATCACATGCACGCTCCCAAAAAAAAACAAAAAACCTCTCTAGCAATACACACTAAACTGAGCATGTGAAGTATGGGTACAGTTCAGTCTGTCTTATCAGGAGATAAGACATGGACATTTGAACAAGTGGAGGAGCAGAGAAGACCATATCAAATGGCCTTTATACACAGTGCAGAGGATTAACCCCTTAGGTTCCACAGTGAGCATAACAAGCATGTTTTACTGCATATACAGACTGATTTTACTCTTGTGGGTTTAGTAACACTTTAAGCTTTAGGTGACATCAAGGGGTTTAGGAATATACATCTTTATTCATAGCAAAAAAGATGTATTTGTGTTCTCAAAAAGATACACAATACATGGTCGACTTATGTAAAGTGTGAATTATAATGGTAGATCTATTGTAGTTAAGCATGAGCTGGCACACAGGAGCAAATGAGCTTTGAGACCAAATTATGAAAACTTCAGAAATGAAAGTCATTCCTTAAAGAAAATGGTTGTATTCTAAGATCTATTTTCCTAGGAGAGGTTAGTGAGAGAAAGAAAGCTACATTTTATTTATTGGCAACAGCACATACAAAATTAACTGAAAATCATTGACTGGCTACAGTCTGACTTGTTTTGACCTGTTCAGCAAATTTTGAGAGTCAGCTTTAATGCCTTTCACTCCTTCCTTTTCAACCTGCTATTGGTACAAGGCTTCTTTATTGTGCAGGGATTAATGATTAAACTCTTTGTATGTCTCTCCATCTCTTTTCCAACACATAAGAGAGATGGTGAAGAGCAATAAAGGTGGGAGTAGAACATTTAAGTGTACAGACTATAATAGGCTCATTTAATTTGGAGTTGTGAAGAGCAATGAGGTTGTGCAAGGTCAGTAAAGAAACTTATAGAGACCAGTTTAATTTTAGTTTGTACACATATGAGCTACACAGCCACTTGGGTTGACCATTCAATTAAATGTTCTGCTGTGTCTGGGCATACAGTACAGTATCAGTGCAGTACAATACAGTATCAGTGTTCTAGTAATTCTTTTAGGAAAAAATATGAAAGTGGATAGCATTTCTAAATTGTTATAAGAAATCCTACTTATTATATAGTGTGATACAATTCTCATGTGAGGACAACACTAAAGCTTGGCTATGCCCTGCTTTTTTTATAGTTCTGCAGGCACAGTGGCTTTGTGCTTTCATTGACAATCAGTATACTGTTATAAGCAGCTAGAGCACATATATTGTATGTTAATGTCATGAGGAATTGCTGAGTATCAGAGATGTACAGGGGCGGACTGACCATTTGGAAACTTGGGCACTGCCCAAGGGCCCGGGGTCAGTAGGGGGCCCCATGAGATGCCCCAGGTACCTTTTTCATAGGCTTTTTTGAGTTTGGGCAAGGACACAGGGGCCCCATGATCCCCTATTGCCTGGGGGCCCCATGAGTTGTCAGTCCGCCCCTGGAGATGTACATACGAGTTAGGGCTGATAAACTCACGTTTAGGAGCTGTTCAGCGGTTTTTTCCAGCAGCCCCTGAACTCACCCTAATATTCTCCTATGTGTCCATGTACACATCTTCGTTTACAGTCAATTACAGGCATTTGAGTTTACAGTCGTTTTTTGAACGCAGAAAACTTGCGTTCAGTAGTCGATTTTATCCGTGTTTCAAACACAAAACGCTTGTAAATGCGGCTAAACGCGGCAAATCGCGTGCATAAGCGTTTGCAACTGAAATCTTTTTTTTTAACTCTTCTAGTTCCCGATGCTGTCTAGAGCCTTTTTTCATCATGAAAAATGCATGCACAGCTTTTTCAAGGTACTCAGATGGACAAAACACTGAAAACAGGATGTTCCTACCAAGCTTGTCACACATTGTAATGACCAATTCACACCTCAGACCTCTCCCACCCTTGGAAACAAAAGATATGTTAATGACCATTCATACCTCCAACATCTCATGAAGACCCCCTGCCAGGTGACCCTAATGACTCACTCCACCAGACACCCTTCCCACCCTTGGAAACAAAAGAAATGTTAATGAGCAACTCACACCTAAGCTAACTTCAACACATACTGCTCTCTCTGCTTCCAATCTCTGTATTTCTCTGAAACAGTCTGAAATAATTAATAATCTACCACTTTTCAGTGAATTCTGGGCATTTGGGATATTCTCCTCTGCTTATCTTTAAAAAACGCTTCTAAACACAAATGTGCATAAACACGCATATGCAAACACGGCTAAACAGACGTTTTTTAACCTACGTTTTCCAGCAGTCAGTTTCCATCATTCAGAAGTGTCCCGTGTACATGGGGCCTTATACTCCAAAAAGCCCAAATGTTATTCCACTTGAGATCCTATACTCAGTGGTGCCCACTGGAATTATTACCATCTCACCAGAAAAGCAACAAAGGCCACATAGGTATAGCAAGCAAAAGTGGAGTAAGACAGCCATACTTCAACATAGGTTAAAAACGTACACACATAGGCCAGCTTTGCCAACTCTTTTTATCAGAAACTCCCAATTACAAGCAAGATCTACAAAGTCAGGTTTAGGAGTACCTCCCCCAAAATTAACAGTTGTGTGATTTTTATTACAGAAACTTGGCTTGCACTTCATTATCAGGGTGGGTATCATGATAGCAAGCTGCTATTTAAACTCGCAGAAAGGACTTGGAGTTTGGAGGAGTCTGTATAAATTGTGATATGGGAACTCAGGATCAGCTACAGCCACTTGTGAAAGTGTCAGTCTTTACTGAACTTGCACAAAACCAGTAAAAAACAACTTTCTTTGTCAAACAAATGCAAAGTAGTCTATAGCTCTGGTATAATGAAAAACAAGAGAATGGCTCAGTGCCACTATACCAGTCCCACAATAGAGTTTGGAATTTCGGGTCTGCTTTAGGGGTATCACATAGACTGTCTTATGCAGGCCATACATGGGTCGAATTCCAAACAAATTTTCTTTAGAAAATCAGAAATTTCATGTGTTTTGTAATCCGATGGTGCCACCATTGATTTTGAAATTCGACCAACCAAACCTTTCATTTCACCTCATGTTGTTACAGAAAAAATTTTTCCATGCGAAGAAATTTCTTTTCTTTCCAGGTCACAGCTCATGCTCACTTCTTTTTTCAATTACATTTCTTGCACGATTCTTCCATCATTGATTAGAAATTTGTTCATTTTCAAAAAATTTCCAACATGCCTGATCACTCAAATTCAATGGATACTCGAAAATCAGCCCTTGCTTTGGCTCACTAATGGTGCGAAATGCGAACAAAAATTCTTAGAAAAGATTTTTGAAAGAAAATTCTTTCAGAATTCGACCCGTGCATGGCCGGCTTTAGTCTCCAGAGAGTTAACTTTCTCACAGCTATGAACCACTCCACACTCCCTCACAGACAGGAGGTTCTTCTTGGAGGTTCTTTCCAACCCCAAGGGTCTCTCCAAACCTCTGAATTCCGGGTCCCTATATATAGGGAAATATACCTGTAGTCTAGGACCCATCGCCAACATCCTGTACAATTTACAAACAATGACTGGTACACAGCCACTGATATTTTTGAGACACATTGCTTGCTGGATTTGGGCTACATAATAGTGAAATAAACACTTATTTTTATAATGTGGGAGTATACTACAATCATAATCACTGCTGTGTCTATACCCCACATGTAAATGCCAAGCTGACTCTGGAGAAATCACATGATGATATTAACATCCAGCTGAATGCGTATCCAGAGGGGGTTGAGATTGTGACCGAAGATTTTAATTACATAGAATGGAAGACAGTGTTTCCTAAATTCTATATGAGGTGATTGTAGCCATATTAGTGCACTTGAGACAGAAATATTTGCACTAACTTGCAATTTTTCAAGACAAGCTTTTGCAGTGTACCTCCTTCTTCAAAACCAGGCAGTACTAATGCAAAGTTTTAACAGAGTGTTAATAAGACACTTCATTACTTTTAACACATTTGCATTATTTGCATGGGCAATTGTTTATATTTAATAGGTGTTCAATATTGGTGCATATGTATGTGTTTGTGGATATGTATATGCATGTATTTGCTGCTGTTGTCAGAGGTGTTACCATGTACAATTTTCTTGTATTGAATACAATAATAATAAAGTATCTAATCTAAGTTCCTACTGAAATGAATTAAATTCTAGTCGTGGGTGGCCCTGTCAGCAGCACCTCGCTCAACAAAACTTGACTAAGAATCAACCCAGGTGGAAAAGTGTTGGCCAAAAAGTGACGTTATTCAATCAGATGCAGTCACTGGTATTCAAGTAGGTGGGGATACTGCTGCTGCTTGAATGCAGTAGCCAACAGTACAGATTCTTTGATCAATGCTGTTTTGAGTGGATGGAATAATCTACTGATATTCTTTCGATCATCCCATGGGTTGAAGGAGAAAATTCTTGGCATGTATAATAGCTTTAGTCTGTGTATCATCTTAGAAATTGATTGCAGAAGGGGTTACATCTGTCTAGCGTATTAGGGATGCAAAGGGGAGTGTAACTTTTCTAAAAGTGAAAATACCCTTTCAATTTCTTTTTTAGCTAACATTGTTACTGTTTAGTAGAGTGATAATTTTGTTTGTAATTTTGTCCTCCTAAGCTCTCTAAAGTCAGGGGATGAAGACAGACGTCTCTCTGTGGAAGTCTGGGACTGGGACCGTACATCGCGGAATGACTTCATGGGCTCCATGTCCTTTGGTGTCTCAGAAATTATGAAGAATGCTGTAGATGGCTGGTAATTGTCTGTATTCTTTTGCACTGTAGCAGACTCAATGAACAATATTGTGTCTCTGTGGAGCTTATTGGTGATTGTGTTGGCTGAAGTTGTAATGTAGGTTATCCGTGAATCGTCAAGCTGTAATATAAACAAAGCAATGCAGATATATGGAACATCAATCACAAATGCAATTTTCTACCAATACCTACCTTACTTTCCTTTCTTTTTTTTTTCCTTATCTTTCTTTCTCTGTTTTATATTTGTTCATTCTGTGTTTATCTAATTTTATTTGCCCTCATTTTCTGAATTATTTACTTGATTTTATAATTTTCTCATATTTGATTTGGACTTTTTAAAATGTTTTTAATATATTTCCACAAAATCACACACAATGCTATTTATGTGGTTTCAATTATTTTAACATCCCTCATCCATGGATTTCTGATCAACTCAAACCTCCCACACCATTTCTTTGCTCTGCCACCTTCTCACTGTGTTACCCCCTTTTTTGGTCCTGGTTGTCTGTCTGCCGCATGTCTCTCTCAGGTACAAGCTATTGAACCAAGAAGAAGGCGAGTATTACAATGTGCCCATAGCTGATGACCCAGATGACTTTGGACTTCGGCAAAAGTTTGAGGTACAGGCTTTGCCCATGCACACCATAGGGCAGAAGCTTAGGTGGTGCCAGTACCTTGTTTATATAATTATTTCTAGGAGCATAACATTCCTTTTTTACAAATCTACAGATATAACAGTTTTTACACTTACCTAAAATGTTTGCAAGTTGTAAAATGTAGGGTTGTATAACTAAAGGATGATGGTGTGTGCTGGGTGTTGATTACCATCACCTCTTTAAATCAGATCCAGAAATGTGCTGTTTCATAGTAACACTTCTCTTGTATTGTGCTCAGCAAGCATTTCACACTTTCCATTGGGCCTTAAGAACCTGGAGGGGAAACTTAATTTTTCAACATGTGATTGAAGCAAATGTATGTCCAGGGGCAAGTAGCCACGTGCTCAGACCCCTTTGAAATATAAAGTGAATGCAAAGCCATTTTTTGAGGGGGGGGGGGGCATAGCATATGGATTGGTTAGGATCCCTGTCAGTGCTTTTTTTTTTTTTTTTGGTGTCTGTGTACCATTGGGGAGGTTTCACTTTACTTCCTGTGATAGATACCTCAGGACGTAAAAGGAAATCTCTCTAAAAGGAAGGGATGTTAAGTAGTAGTCGCCACAGCATATTTCTTCATTTACAGATTTTCTCTCAGCTCCTGTTCCTGTGACAACTCAAAAAGTTTTGATTCCCATTACTATCTCTAATGGAGGCAGTGATCAACAGAAATGGTACATTGGGCAAATTTCTCTAGCAGGAATGTAGACAGCAATATACACAACAGTACTAATTCTTCCACATTATATTCAAAATTAAGATATTCTGGTTATACATACACTATAAAACACACATAATAACATATTAATTTCTTTGGATACTATTGGGCAACCCAGCAAAGACAACTTATGCTGAGTTGGCCTGTTTTTTCTTTGGCAAACCCACATAAGTCAACAGAAAAATCTCAGACAGTAGTGGATATCTTAGATAGCTCCTGGGGTCCCAGGTTTGTAATTACAGATCTTGGGATTTGGGCACAGGTGCAGGTGTAATTTACCCCTATATTTTACCTTTACTCACATCTACAGATCCATGCAGAATGTGATATTACAATAGGTCCATGTAATTTCAGGATGAACAGTATCTTTTGGTCTTCATGCTCAGATTTGTGTACTGAATCAGAGTAAATGTACTCATGTTTGTAGTTATACATTATTCTCTTCAGTGATCTATAAATGTAAAGTATATAACTATGGAGAATTAAACATTTCTTCTAGACCTGATAAATAAAGGACAGTGTAAAATGCAGCCAAAAGGGACACATAACCCCATTTCTATAGTTAAGCTATAGGTATATTATTTTAGAACAAAGGAGACTGTTACCTTTACAAATCCAAAAGAAGATTTCACTCTTATCCTAAAGAAATGTGGATGGAGGTTAGTAGATAGTTCCCTTGCGCCATGTAGCTATTTGCACATCTGAGACAAATGGTTTGTTGCACAGATATAGGTTTATATAACAAGTTATAGTTCTTTTTAGCTGATTTAAGCATACTGAAGCTCAACATGGTAAGATATCTACAGTGGAAATTGCAATATTAAATGAAATGGGTCTTATATAATATCATGTATCTAAATGACTACCAGTATCCAATAAAATATATGTAAATACTCACCTGTAAAATAACACATTGAGTTTAAAATAGAAATAAAAGGCAAAAAAAAATTGTGTATACATATAAAAACATTATAAATCCCATTTCCCCCTTTTTTTATTATAATTGATCACATGGCCTCTATTCTCAGCTGCCTAAGGAGTTAGGGGAAGAGAAGCACCAGCACACTGATCGTCCCACTGAATGGTTTGCAGGGGGTGCATGTCAGCACAAGCCTGATCATTCAATTAGCTCCCAAAACAGCCAGAAAACTGACCACACTGTGCACTCATGCCTAGTGTGGACAGTGTTTTTTTGTATACAGTTGGTGCAACCTCTGAAAGTGGGTACATAGTAAGCAATGCAAAAAAAACATGTACATTGCATCCTATCATGCCCCGTATCAGCAGCATTTCCAGTTACACCGGATGGACTTTATGGGATACAGACAGAAGCTCAGCTAAGGGTTAATCTACATAGCAATCTGGAAAGGACATGTTTCCATGAAACACACATTCACAAGACTCACAAATCAGAATGAGACCTCCCTTACACATACTAAAATATAGCCAAGTTAGGTTTACTCAGAATGGGGCTGTAACCAAAGAAATACAGGCAAAGACGAAAAAAGGGGGGGCACAGGAAAGGAAGCCAGCAAGGGAAGACAGGGACAGAAGAAGGGAACTGTGCGATTTCCAATTGACTGTGTAATAGAGGTCTAGTTTTAAATACCCTCAGTGGGTTGGAAAGAGGCACAATGGGAAGTGATCCTAGGAACCCATGAGGTCTCTATACTCAGAGGAGCATGTGAACTCCATCCAGTAATACCATGTTTTATTACAGTGTCCTTTCCTATTATTGGCTGTGACCTTCAAAGTCCCCATTTGGTGAGTCTCGTTAATCTTGGTGAATCACAGGTGGATTCATGGGGCAGTTGGGTGCTTCCAACACAACGGGATGCAAGACTGCATTTAACAAATGACGTAAAAGGGAGTGTTTATAGTGCTTCAGAGACAAATTCAAACAGAAGAAAAGGAGCCGCTCACCAACCCAGTGGCCAAACCTCTGTGACCAAGCCCTGGTTAGTGGGGAAAAACATGTCAGGGGTGCGTGGCTGGAGCAGCGCTGGCCACATTCTTCTACGTACTAATGCACTGGGTAAGTGAGCGGCACCTTTTCTTCTCTTTGATACTGCTCTTACACCTCTGAATTGTGCACTGACGCCAGCTCCCTACATTGCAACCAGTAGGGAGATCTCAGCTTAGAGTGGCACTGCATGTTTCATTTGGCTTCAGAGACATAGGTGGTAAATGTAATAGGAAGGCTGCCACTTTCATTGGCATTTTAACGTCCGTTAATTTGAAGATCCAATGGCGAGCCTGGCCCCAAAAGGCCATGAGCCCGGGGCAAGACCAGAAGATATGAAACATTGCGCCCTTCTCTTCTTGGCATCACCAACACAATGGTGAACTCTGTGGGAACAACCTCTGTAAGGTTAATAGGACTTGGTACCATCTAGTGAGGATCTTATAGCCCATCCCCTGAGTTTTATACGAAAGCGAGGTCTTCTGTGTCATTTAAATAATTATTTTTTTGTTGCTGGTTGTAAAAGTAGTGTGTAAATCTTGTTGCCACCTAGCTATATATGTGGTAGGCCGTGTGTCACTAGGTCCTCTGCTAAACAGAAACTCTCAAAATTTATGGGAGTGGCAAGGTACCTCATGTTACCCCAGTTATGAGTTGTTCCCACCTAGCTATATATGTGGGAGATTGGGAGGATGAGTCGATATATGGTAGGCCTGTAAAAGGCCGTGTGTCACTAGGTCCTCTGCTAAACAGAAACTCTCAAAATTTGTGGGAGTGGCAAGGTACCTCATGTTACCCCAGTTATGATATATAAACTATCTCCACTGCATCTTTTTCCACAAGGGGAGCAAACTTATTTTGGCCTCCTGGCCAGAAGTGTTGTACACAAAATGTCTGTTCCCTAAGAGAGGTAGGAAAGGATCCAAATGACAGATGGGATATTATTGTACTAACATGTGATGGACTCAAGGCCTGAGTGCATACAATTTCTGTTCTCTAAGAGAGGTAAGAAAGGACCCATCTGTAACTCCCAGGTCAAATGATGGACATGATATTATTAGAGTCATATGTGACGGACTCGAGACCACCAAAACAGAACCGTGAAGGACTTGAAGGGTAGCCTCAATCATTGAGTGGGTGAAGAGAGCTTGTGGGGTATCTTGAGACAACCAGGGAAAACCTCCTAATAAGCATGTAAAAAAAGATTGCTCAATGAGTCTGGTTGGCACCGATTTATTATATGACTGTACCTGTAGTATTTAATGACATCCTGTAATACAATGCCACCTAATTCCTTAAGCCTATTGAACCAGGAAGGGTGACATTTAAAGCCTTCAACTTCAAGAAGTTGACTTGGAAATTGGAGACCCCACTGAAGGTCCAGAGTTCCCTCATGAAATTAGGCAAAGGAGTCAGGGACTGAGTTATGAATAACAGTAAGTCGTCACCATATGTTGCTACCTTATGTTTACCAGGTTTTGTTGCAATGACTGTAATATTGGGGTTGTACCTGATCCTGCAAAGAAATGGCTCCAGGGTCAAGATGAATCTGAATGGGGAGAGAGAGCAGCCCTGCCTCATACCATTACAGTGGTTAAACAAGGCCAACTATGTCCCATTGGCCCTAACCATCGCCGTTTGGTGGGACTAGATTGACGATATCCATTTCTGAGAATTATCACCCACCCCCAGGAAAGACAGCACCAAAGTAACATCATAGGAACAGATTTTGAGTGTGCCCAATAAATTGTGTTGATGGCTCTCATAGTGTTGTCTTTAGTTTCCTGCAGCGGAACAAAGCCAACCTGATCCCAGTGGACAATTTGTGAGATTAATGGTAGTAATCTATTTGCTAAGGTCTTTGTGAAAAGTTTTAGATCAAGATTCAGTAGTGAAATGGGCTGGAAATTACCGATCTGTGTGAGGTTCTTGCCTTATTTTTGAAGTACAGAAACGTTGGCCCTTAGGGTATCTTTTGGAGAGGTTTTTCCATCTAGGGGGAATTGAAGCCCTGAGTAAATGGTCATGCTAAGATTCTGGAAAATACCCTGTAATATGTCAAGGGAAAACCATCTGGGCCAGGGGCCTTTTGTGGTTTAGTGTTTTTAAGGGCCCAGCCCCATTCTTCTGTCGAAATAAGGTCTTCGAGTTACCCTGAGTTATCATAGTAATCCTGTACTCTATTAGCTATTGCCATTGAAATATGAACCAGGCCTTCCTTCCCGAAGTCTTTGTTTGGAACGCATGAGTGCATCCTTGCATCCCCAAGTGCATGTGCCAGTATCCTACAAAGTTTGTTTCCCCACTCATAGAATTTCTACCACATTTTAGAATAGGTCACTTACTGTATAATGTTATGCAGGAGAATTTTGTTTAGCAGTTCCCAAATTACCTGGAGATCCATGAAAATTGCGCTGACCAAAAATTGTTTATGGGTAGTTTCCAAGCTCTAAATACGTAGAATGAGAGACTCCCCTGAATGACGCATATGTGTGTTTCCCAAATCACCATTTGTTGAAGAAGTATTACCATGAGCTTGGAAAAAGTACTGAAGTTTGGACTCCATCTGAGTTCTCATCTGTACATTTTGCAGAAGGGAATTTGTGGTAAGTTTTTAATAGGAAAACAGAGGGACTGGCAGGAACACCAGATATTTCACACAAAGAAAGCAATACAAAGAGAACAGGCTACTTTTTCATACAAATATGTGGTACAGCAGACACATATCATGAATATGAAATGTTGAGTTTTATATATTCTTTAAAGTTGACCTATACTCCAATGCTAACTTTAAAGCTGAAGTTTAGGTATACATACTATTGCACAGTTGCATTGGTTCAGCTTGGACCATTGTAAGTATGCACATCTCATACCTGAGCGATCCCTTTCTTCTGGGTCCAGTGGTGAGCAGCTGCCCTACTACACTGTAACCATAGGAGGTTGTTTGCTCGTCACTGCCACCATTGACAGAATCCCTTGTAATGTTTCAATGAATATAAGGCATTCTCTGATTGGATGAGGTGGACATTGTAAAATCACCACCTTTCCATCTTGTATTCACTAAAAAAAAAATACAAAAGTGTTGGTGAATGGTGTCAAAGCTGAATGAGTGACCTTCTGTGGAAACTATGCAGAAATCCAGCTGTTCAACACTGTACACAAAAGACTGCCACTATCACTTTAGCATGAGGGACTACTATGGTGTTTTGCAGCTTCAACAGGAATTGCTCAATTATGAAATATGCATGCTTACATAGGCCCATATAACTATGCAGTAAACGTCACATGCAGGTGGCCCTAGCATCTAAATGCAAGGTATTGACATTTAGCAGAGCTCCACCATGTAAAAATACTAGAGAAAAAGAAAAAAAAAAGACAGGGTAAAAATAAAGTTGCCAACCAATACCTCAGTTTCAGGTGTCCTCAACTAGGTGCCATTGTGCTTCGGTTGTGTCACTTCACCTTTTGATAGGATCCTGGGAAAACAAAGTATCCCAAATCATACAAGAATGTGCTCCTGCACTGTACATTTTTACATGGGAGTCTGGCTTTCCTAAATAGTGGTATCTTGCATGTTGATTCAAGGCCGCTTTGCTTAAATGGCTAAATAAAGAATAAAATAAGGCCTGAATCACTTGCCTTTCTTGGGAACAAGGGTATAGTAAGGTACTAACTACTTGATCACTGCAGGAGGTGACAATCAGTCAGTCTGAACTTGAATCATTCCTTTCAGCACAAATCACATGACCTTGTGCATAGGTTTTGATTTTGTTCGCAGCACTACAGGAAACTTGCAGCAACATTTTCACCAGGAAAGGTAATTCAGATCTTATTTTTTTTATTTATCCTTCCTATTAAGACTGCTAACAGAGCTTAATGCTAAAATTTGAGTGGCACAAAAATACAAGAGAAATCCTTACAGCACAAGCAGGAGATTTACACAGATTTGTGGCAGCAGCTGCACTGAAACACAATATTCCTCCAACAGGTAACACATTAAAATGCTAATATGGCGCTAACCCACGCTGAGAATATAGCCAGATTTCCCAATATAGTATAGAGGCTGCCAGGCACAGTCCTACACACACCCACAATTCAGGCTCAGTCTAGGAGATGTCTTTTTAGTATTTATTGCTAAAGAATCTCAACAGGAGAGAGGTTTAGGATCACATGATACTGCAAAACAATGATAGCAATCAATGGGAGGAAAATCTTTTCACTAATCTTCTCTATGGCCAGCTTTCCTGGAGGTAATAGGGGATGGCCATTACATCTAGGAACCTATAGTAGCAGCCCCTTACTATATAGAAGTTTTTGACACTTAGTTCCCTTCTAACACTTGCATAACTAATAGTCCAAAGCAGGGTCTTTATTCGCAGTGTCCCAGGAGCTGTCTGCCACCCAGCATCCACAGGTAGATCCTCAGTAAGGGAGACACGAAGATCCTTCTCCAGACCAGGACTTCAAGAAAGTAACTTCCAGCAAATATAATCCTTTGGCAATCTTCTCCAATCCCTCAGCCCAGCAGCTGCTGAGGTGCAAACTGCAATTTCTTGCCTCAGCAAAGCTGCTTCCAGGGGCAGCAGTCCCAAGAGACATAGAACCCTCCCTAGAGAGGAAATAATGCTCTTCTCCCATACAATTTTCACCTCCCCAGACATCTTCTGGATGCCTCCCTGCAGGGATTGGCTGGGACATGAGAAAACTTCACACTGCCTACTTGAATCTATCTGCCCTATGTTCTGGAAGCTTCTTCCAGAAACAGGTGAGAGAAGTCAAACACCCAACTTGAGAAACTCTGAACAGACAGAAAAAAAAAATCAATCACTGCTCCCTTCACTATAGTGAAGCCAAACACTAAATTTAACCTAGCAGCCTAACTAGAGGAGGGTGCTACACCAACAATTCAGAAAGCACTTGCCATGTAACACATCATGCTCATTTAACACTTAAGGCCCCATTTACACTTGACAGCTGTGGGAGCTTTCAGCCTCCCACTGCTTTCAATAGGGTTACCTCCCACAGCTAATCTCTGGGAACCCCAGCTGGGGTTCCTGCATATGATTGCACACTGCCCCATTTACAAGTATGAATGGGACCTTATCCTAGTACAAGTACCATCTCCTTGCTTACATTTCTAACACATTGTATCAAAAATCACGGAGTAATGTCTGCACAAGCGATAAGAAATGGGATTCCACTTAATATGAAGGCTCCAATGCAGTTATGTACTAGCAGTTACGCACTGGTAAGTCTCCTG
This sequence comes from Staurois parvus, assembly GCF_062004578.1. Taxonomy (NCBI): domain Eukaryota; kingdom Metazoa; phylum Chordata; class Amphibia; order Anura; family Ranidae; genus Staurois; species Staurois parvus. The sequence goes on along the minus strand of NW_028318344.1, from coordinate 5,307,634 downwards.
GACTTGATAGTCCTGCATTCATGTTTGAGTGCATATAAAAAGTAAAGGAATAGGCTGGTCAGGGAGAAAAAAACACAATGCTGCATTCACCAGGGTCACGGCTGTTGACTCACTGGTACAGTGTGGTATGCACATAGATTGTGCCACTAAAGCAAAAGGTAAAAAAAAACCTGCTCCCCTCACCTGGGGACATCACCACTGGGCCCTAATTCCAACACTATGCCACCTCTCCAGAATTCTAAAGGAACAGTCACTAGTTGGAAGAATGTTGCAAAATCAGAGTTCCTCACGAAACAAATCTTGGAGGTGCAGCCCTCCTAAGTCAAGGGAATCCAAACATGAACTGAAAAAGAACACCCGGGGGGGTTCAAATGCCTAGCATATTACCTAAGATTTATTGAGAGAAACTAAAAGCCAATAACATACTAACAGACAACAAATGGAATAGTGCATATAAAAAACACAGATAAACATCCAACATGGTAGCAGGGATCCAACTGTTGGTGATGTCGGCACACTGACGCGTTTTCGGGGACATGTCCCCTTCCTCAGAGCTAGAGCAGACAACCTGCCCATATCCTAATATATGTGTGCAATGGGCATCACATGACTACTACAAACCCCTCCTCTCAATGTGGAGCCAATAAAGGACAAAAACACTCAATGGGGGGGAGGGGATAACTGTTACCAAATCCCCTATTATTTGTGTTATGATCCAGAGTGCACTCTGCACAAATGGTATTTATCTCAAATCCAAGGGAAAGTACTAATCCAAAGCACAAAACAATTATACAGAAACAAAACACACTACAAAAATCCAATATGCTAAAATTCAAAGCAACATCCAGTTCTGAAGAAAAATGCAAAGAGACATTACCAAGTGTACCCTAAATATCATATACAGTATATATAGAGTAGTAAAATCTTACCCCTCCGTCTTGATCTAATGATCCACTGAGAATGGATATAATCACTAAAGATGGAGAACAATACATGGGCCACTGCTGTAACCAAAAGACTGAAAGCCAAACTGGCTATTCTATGCATGAAGGTAAAAATACCTTCTCTGTGCAGCATCCCCCCAGCCCCCCTAATACTCATCTAAGCCCCCACTTGATCCAGCGAAGTGCACTGGAGTCTTGGCTATACCTGATACTCCCTCTCCTCATTGGCTGATACAGAAGCAGGTGTTATTGACTCCCACTGCTGTCAATCACAGCCAGTGAGCCAATGAGAAGAGAGAGGGGGTGGGATCGAGCCATGGCTCCGGGTCTGAATGGACACACAGAGCAGAGGGTGCCCCCCTAGCAAGCTGCTTGCTGTAGGGGCACCCGACAAGAAGGAGGGTCCAGGAGAGCCTGCGGGGGACCTGAGAAGGGGAAAATCCAGGCTGCTCTGTGCAAAACCACTGCACACAGCAGGTAAGTATAGACATGTTTGTTTTTTGTTTGTTTGTAAAATGATTGATCCTGTCCATGCCCACCTGTTGAGTGCAAAATTGCAATAAGCGATTCCTGTGGTGTGCACTGACATACTTCAGTGATTATGATGACCGAAAAGAAGTACAATTTAACCTATTAGTGCAGCAGATATATTAAAAACAATGGATTAGCGCCATAAACACTGCGTTTTGCTAATTATATTAAGCTGACATGCAATATATATATATATTGTTGACCTTTTAAAAAAAGGTAAAAAAAATGTGCATTTATTATTTTTTTTCTAAGCAGCCTGCAGAGCATTGCACCTGTGGGTGCAATCTCAAGCTCCTGCAGACTCTTAGGCTCAGGATAGCCATCTGCCTGTATCCCATAGGGGGGCAGGCAATTACTTGAGAGCAGGAAGAATGAATGAACTACCAGAACGATCACCAACGTCCTCATAGTTCATTGAGAACTACAAGCCGTCATTCGCAATGACTTAAGGTACTTGTCGGCTGTGAATGAATTATGCGGCTATGTGGCTGCGCTGTTTTTAAATTGTGACAGTAGGTCCACCCGCTGTCACAAGGAGGGAGGTATCAGGGGTGCAGATGCTGGAACATGTTGCATGTTCCACCCTAAAAATAGGAGGAACATATAACATGTTTGAAACGTTTAAATCACTGACAGATTGTCTGATTCATTGACAAGCTGCACTTTGCACTGATTTAACATATATTTATTAAAGGAATGTATCATCAAGTGGAAGTGACATTGACTTTATCAAGAATGCCTTATGTGTCTAATTAGATTATACAAAAAGAAGACAGATGGATAAGCACAACAAAAAAATCAGGAATCAATTTCCTGTTAGAATTTCCTGTTAGAGAGCACAGAATGTATAATGTATTACAGCAGATATGACAGACAAATCTTCATTTTGATATTAATAATAGCCTTGTGTTATATGTATGCTTCTTGAAAGGTAGTGCATGGTAAAAGAAAACTGCTTATGACTGCAGGAAGGGTGGTTACAACTAATGGAAAGCACAGGAAAGAATTAAAGAGCTAGAGTGGGGTTTGGGTAAAATAGGCTGGGTTTAGATGGCTCTAGATGTTGGTGTAGGAAAAGCACAGGAGTGCTAAGGAAGATTTAAAGTAAAAGAGGTGCCAGGTTGAATTTAGGTGGCTCTGCTGTTTGGGGGGGGAGTACAGGACAAGGTAAAATCACAGGAGAGCTAGAGTTCAGCTCTACAGTAGATGAAGGGTTAGAAAAAGCGGCAAGGGTCTGTTAAAGAAAAATAAATTGGGATAAATTTAGGTAACAGAGGATTAGGTTGGGTTTAGGTCAGGGGTAGGCAACCTGTGGCTCTCTAGCTGTTGTGGAACTACATTTCCCATGAGGCATTGCAACATTACAAAACTGACAGTTACAGCTATGACTTGCAGAGGCATGATGGAACTTGTAGTCCTGCAACAGCTGGAGAGCCGCAGGTTGCCTACCCCTGGTTTAGGTGGTTCTATATGCAAGAGTAAGAAAAAGAGAAAAAGGAAAAGGAAGGAAATTCTGATGGGTTAAGGTAAAAAAGTCCTAGGTCGGCCTACATGTATCTATATGCAGGGGTAGAACAGCGCTGGAAAGATTGGGATGGGTTTAGGTGTCTCTATATGGGAATTGTGTGTGTGTGTGTGGGGGGGGGGGGGGGGGGGTTTAGGAAAAGGGGCAGGCATAGGTTAAAATAAAAAAAGATCTCAAGTTGTGTTTAGGTAGCTCTATTTTTAGGGTTAGGGAAGCACAGGAGAGATGGAGATGGCGATAGTTCCAAAGAAAGGTGGCAGAGATACTATAGTTGTAATTGCCACTTTGTTGTGAGTAAATCAAGATAAAAACTGGGGCTGATCCTTCTTCATATAACATATATTACTGTGTATTTTTTGTTAGGTCTGGGGTCAATCTTTACAGGATAATTTGACAGGTATATTTGAGTCATAGAAGATATATGAACTGAATATTTTTTCTAATGCTGATACTTGGAATTGTTTAAAGTAAAAATATGCCCATGCTACAATAAGCAAAATCATAAATGGAAATAGTATACAGTGGACACTTGAATGGCCAACAGACTTAAAGAATGTGCTAGACACTTTTTATTACTACTTAATTAGTGACAGAGACCCTTACCATGACTGAACTGCTATTTTTAAAAACCTTTGTCTATCTGATGTTTGCACCATGTATTTGGTTGCCATGGTGCAGGAGGGACAGTCACCAGTAACATAACAAGCAAAGATGCTCTAGTCCAGGGACATGACTCGCGGCATAATTTTTTGCTATGGTGCTGGAGGTTGGCTGGCTGGCCCCATGGCAACGTATGATGCTGATTTGGAATAGGCAGCATGCATCAGTACCCTAGAATTCAGGAGAGGACAGAAGTGCACCTCTGTTCAGACCTGCTTCCTTTCCTGCCCTCTGCCATGTTGATGGAGCTGTAAGGTAGGGCTTTGATGGGGATACTGATATGAAGAGGGGATTCTGATGTGATGGGGGAGCTCTCATGTATAGGGGGGAATCTAATGGGCTATGGAGACCTTGTTGGAATACACTGATTACTTTTTCATAACACTAGGACTTTTTGATATGAATGCATATTTGTATTAGACGATTATGGGAAGCTTATTTATTAAGAGAGATTACTGTATATATAGAATTTAAGTAGATTTCTGTTATAGCGCTGCACTCATTCTTCCATGATCATTTACAGCATGCCTTTAATGTAATTGTTTTGGGAAATAGTTAAATCTATGAGTTTAATTCCTCTTTAAGCAGAGGAATGCTGAAAAATACCACAGGCTGCAAAATTCAGGTCATTGTATGGAGAAACCCTGGGGAGTATAATGGAGTCCAGATTGCAGTATTCACTCTCCATTATAAATAAGCCCCTTAGTCTTTCTGGAAAATTGGACACACACAAATAATATGCAACTTTCTTCACATTCACACAGTGTGAAAAGACACAGATGTGTAGCAGCATCATAAATAATGTTATGCTACCTTTCTACCATGTACATACATGCCACTATCAGCTACCTAAGGTAACAATGCTGATTTTCAAAGGGGACACTAGCATTTTAACAGTTTTGTGTATTTACAGTGTTCCGTAATTCTTTTATTCCAAGCCTGTACTGTGGCTTTGGATTCATAGAGGAGAACTTACTAAGACTGGAGCATCCAGAATCAGGTGTAATTGTGCATGGCAACCAATCAGCTTCTGGCTTTCATTTTCAAGGCTTAATGTTACAAGCTGAAAGTAATAGCTGATTGGTTCCTATGTCCAGCTGCTCCAGAATCTATCTGCTCCCGTTTTGTTAAATTCCCCATACTCCTGTTTTAACAATCTTGAGGTACCAGGTTGATAAATCCAATATTATTCCTTCTTCTCTTCCCTGTTTATATCAGCCTGTTTTGCTTCCTGAATTTCCCATTTAATATCTCTTTCATCCCCAAACATTTCATTTTCCTCTTTATTTCAGGCATGCAATTTCCCACTTGAACTTTATGAGGTAATTTGTATGTTATTTGTTGTGAATAAAAAGAGCGTCTTGTGTGTCAGTCTTGTTAATTGTTGCGGCAGTGGCAGATTCATATTGTCTTTTGGGTGTTTACATCTTTAGACGTGGTTTTAAAAAACATGGACATATGTTAACAACAGGACAGTGTATCTTTCTTCTTCTTTATTTACTATTTTGCATCGCATCTGCCCAACAATGGCATTTAAGTCTTGTTATAAAATATTTTGGTGCTTTTTTTTTAACGGAACACTAAAGTGCAGGTGAGTGACTTTCCGACATCCTTAAAAATGAAAATGGATTTGTTGGGTTATTCATTCAAAATGTAAAGCCATACTCCAGTAAATATAAAAAAGCACCAATGAATGTAGCCATATATGCATAAAAAAAATGTAAAGTGTATGACAGAACAAAATAAAAAAAACACATATATAATACATATTTGCACACATTTCCCCTTATTTCATCCACTTACAAATTCAGAAAATATCTGTTGATCAGCCTGCAATGGATTATGCTTCAACTTCCTGTATGAGCTGATAATGCTGCCTCTGCTGCACTGAAATCCAAAGCAGTGCTATCATTTATGTCTAGGTTCATCTACGCTGGACTACTGAACACCTCCTCTCAGCATCTTCATAATGTTCAGGGGAGGTATTCTGTAGTCAAGCAGGAGAGAACTGGGCAGAGCTACTAGAAGTCCCTGAGATTTCAGTGGAATAGATGCAGCACTATTGGCTCAAAAATGAAGTTAGGAGCTGGAAGCTTCTGTAAAGATCATAAAGTAGTCATATACAATCTGTTATACTGCCATCCATAGAAGGTTGGGACCCTGGCAAACAGAAAAATTATGAGCCAACCCCATAACCTCTCGTCTACCCACCATGACTTAGGTTTTTGCTAAAGTCCTAGAAGACTGGGCACATTTTCTTCAGTTCTGCTGAAAAAGTCTATTTTTTTTCCTGACTTTTTTTGGTTTATACATTTCTTTCCTTTAACTTCAGTCAGGATTCCTTGCAGACACCGTTGCTTCAGCTGGTCTTTATAAATCAGCTGTCTGGAATGGTGTTTCCCCAGCCTAGCTTTGAAGACATTACGAGCACTGCACTAAACTAAACATGTGGAGCTAGCCTGCAATGTGACCTTGGGACCATGGACTCTGCATTGTGGTGCTTTCCAGACCAGATTCATTCATTCATTAAGTTAATTCATTTTTAAAAATGATCATCCAGCAGGAGAGGGTATTTTGAGTCATCTGAAAGGACAACATTGTAAATAACCAAATCCTTCAAATAACACGTGGCAGTGCCCTGAAGTTGTATGTGATTTTACAGAACATTACCATTCTCAGGGACAGTATCAGTGACTCCATATACTGGCATCACATAAATGACATGTAATAAAGAGGTAATTCTGGTGTACAGAGATGAAGTTATATATGAAAACAATAAATATATATAAACTGATGCAGGAGATGGCAATGACATAAAACACTGTGGAATAAAGGTATAATGTTCATAAGTACACAAGGAGTCTATTAAAAGTCTCTTGGGCAATCAGCCTAAAGGTCAGCACTAATTAGTGGCAGCCATCCTCTGAGCAAAGCCAGCTCTACAGTATCTCACAGAAGTGAGTACACCCCTCACATTTTTGTAAATATTTTATATCTTTTCATGTGACAACACTGAAGAAATGACACTTTGCTACAATGTGACGTAGTGAGTGTACAGCTTGAATAACAGTGTAAATTTTCTGTCCCCTAAAAATAACGCAACACACAGCCATTAATGTCTAAACTGCTGGCAACAAAAATGAGTATACCCCTAAGTGAAAATGTCCAAATTGGGCCCAATTAGCTATTTTCCCTCCCTGGTGTCATGTGACTCATTAGTGTTACAAGGTCTCAGGTGTAAATGGGGAGCAGGTGTGTTAAATTTGGTGTTATCGCTCTCACTCTCTCATACTGGTCACTGGAAGTTCAACATGGCACCTCATGGCAAAGAACTCTCTGAGGATCTGAAAAAAAGAATTGTTGCTCTACATAAAGATGGCCTAGGCTATAAGAAGATTGCCAAGACCCTGAAACAGAGCTGCAGCACAGTGGCCAAGACCATACAGCGGTTTAACAGGACAGGTTCTGTCATGTTTCACATGACTGTCATATGCCTTTAAGTGTTTTTTGTATTTTGTCTCTGCTCCTCCCTTTCCTTGGGTTTAGTTCATGCTGTATAGATAGCTCCACCCTTTTGTTATTTTTCCCAGTAACGCACCTCAGCTTTAAGCCTCATGTCTTATGGAGTAGATAACATTATGATCTTTTGACTTATCTGATGTTCATTGTTGTAAGATTCTCTCAGTTTATGGAATAACCTTCACAAGATCTACAAGGTGTCGTCTGGATCGAGTCGCTGCCTGTGTTATTCAACTAAGATTGGAGTTATAGCTATCTCATCAGAACTGTAAGTTACAGAGATCACACTTTCAATGCTTAGGTTGGAGAGACAGAACAGGTTCCACTCAGAACAGGCTTCTCCATGGTTGACCAAAGAAGTTGAGTGCACGTGATCAGTGTCATATCTAGAGGTTGTCTTTGGGAAATAGACGTATGAGTGCTGCCAGCATTGCTTCAGAGGTTGAAGGGGTGGGGGGTCAGCCTGTCAGTGCTCAGACCATACGCCGCGCATTGCATCAAATCGGTCTACATGGCTGTCGTCCCAGAAGGAAGCCTCTTCTAAAGATGATGCACAAGAAAACCCGCAAACAATTTGCTAAAGATGAGCAGACTAAGGATTACTGGAACCATGTCCTGTGGTCTGATGAGACCAAGATAAACTTATTTGGTTCAGATGATGTCAAGCATGTGTGGCAGCAAACAGGTGAGGAGTACAAAGATAAGTGTGTCTTGCCTACAGTCAAGCATGGTGGTGGGAGTGTCATGGTCTGAGGCTGCATGAGTGCTGCCGACACTGCAGAGCTACAGTTCATTAAGGGAACCATGAATGCCAACATGTACTGTGACATACTGAAGCAGAGCATGATCCCCTCCCTTCGGAGACTGGGCTGCAGTATTCTAACATGATAACGACCCCAAACACACCTCCAAGACGACCACTGCCTTGCTAAAGAAGCTAAGGGTAAAGGTGATGGACTGGCCAAGCATGCCTCCAGACCTAAACCCTATTGAGTATCTGTGGGGCATCCTCAAATGGAAGGTGGAGGAGCGCAAGGTCTCTAACATCCACCAGCTCAGTGATGTCATGGAGGAGTGGAAGAGGACTCCAGTGGCTACCTGTGAAGCGCTGGTGAACTCCATGTCCAATAGGGTTAAAGCAGGCCACACAAAATATTGACACTTTGGGCCCAATTTGGACATTTTCACTTAGGGGTGTACTCACTTTTGTTGCCAGCGGTTTAGACATTAATTGCTGTGTGTTGAGTTATTTTGAAGAGACAGCAAATTTATATTGTTATACAAGCTGTACACTCACTACTTTAAGTTGTAGCAAAGTGTCATTTCTTCAGTGTTGTCACATGAAAAGATATAAAATATTTACAAAAATGTCAGGGGTGTACTCATTTCTGTGAGATACTGTATATGCAAATACAAAAGAAAGGAAACAGAAGGCGCCCATCAAAGTGCAGCAGATAAAACTGTATTTAATGGCAAAGGATTGAAACATTCGCAAGAGTAATAAGAAAACAAGCTCATTTGTGTATTTAGGGTGACCTGCAGGCACCACCAGTGGCATAGGGGATGTATGCTGGGCTGATGGAGTAATAAGAAGGCACAGTAAGAGTCAATCCTGCAGTGTGATGGTATTTTGTGGCCAGTGCACACTGGCACACTGGCAGAAGGTCAGTTGAATCAGAAGATATAGACATGGGACAAGCAGGTAACACGCTCAAAGCCTCTAGCTCCTTCTATTGGCCAGTGATGTAATTTCCGCTGGTGTGCTCCAGGCTGGTTCCACGGTCCCTTCCTGTACAGACGCCACTGGATCGGCCACACAACACAATCACACTGCAGAATTGACTCATACTGTGTCTTCTTACTACTCCATCAGCCCAGCACACATCCCTCATGCCACCAGTGGTGCCTGCAGGATGTTGAACGGTTACCCCATATACACAGATGAGCTTGTTTTCTTATTACTCTTGTGAGTGTTTTTTATCCTTTGCGCCTTCTGTTTCCTTTCTTTCATCTTTGCATATAGAGCTGCCATAAATTACATGTAATGATATTGTTTACATTATTCCTTAGGTTATGTACAGCAGTGGCAATCCAATATGATTCATTTTCCCTTCATGTTTTTTGTTAGTTTCTTTTTGCAAAGACAAATGATAATTTTTATGTAGCAGCAATTTAGCTGTGGAAATAGCAGACACAATATAGCTAAAATCTAATAGAAGAATACTTTGAAAAAAATAAATAAATAAGGCTGAAGCAATCAACTTCGTACACATTGGCAAGCAGTGGCAATATAGGTTTTGCACCATATCTTGTTATATTCTTTTAACTACCACACTGTGGTCTAAAATGTTATAAAAAGTTCAACACAGAGTGCATACAAATGCCTCAAAATCAAGACAAATTCTAGAGCTGATGCAGTTTGTATGCCAAAATAAATAAATTAAGTGTCACATTTCAAAAATAATAGCCAAATAGTTTGGAGAGTATATAAGCAGCTTGAATAGGCATTGGGCAGCAATGTAAGGGTGAGATGTGAGTAATATTTTTTTCAAGAAATGTTACTGTAGCAGCCAGAAATTGTAAAGAATTGCTTAGTATGTAAGCATTTCATTTTATTATGTCAAAGTCAAGAGCCATAAATCTTGCACTGTACACTACCACAGTAGAAAAGGAAGAGACTAAGCAGGTTTTATCAATCAATTAAAAATCACAATGTATTTTTTCTGACACTGAAGACAGAAAAATTGTACTTCTTTTTTGCTATGATTCAATTTGAGAAGGAAAGAGCAGGTGGAGTTATTCTGGAAATAAAAAAAAATTACCTATTTTCTTGTGGCTTAAGAGAACATAATTGTGAGATTTGCAGTACAGCTGAGTCTCCTTTAAATAGGCAGCTTGGCGCCAATGCGGGATTGCCTACATGTCAGTGTACGCTTGATATTAGCCTGGGCTTGTCTATATGCTGGTACACATGAACGAGCATTAGGTGCATGAGAGTTAGCATTAGCTGCACGGGAATTGGCACTAGCTGAAGAAGAATTAGCATTAGCTGCACTAGTTACCTGACAATGCCAGCCCAATGGGCAGCCTCCAGATGCCCACTCTGGCCATCTTTTCTGGGAACCTGTTGGCAAAGTCTTGGAGTAATTCAGGGGCATGAATATTTTCTTCTGGCTCCCAGGTATTCTCTTCAGGGGGGTAACCCTTCCATTTTATGAGATACTGAGTTTGACCTCCTCGCCTTCTACAGTTCAAGATGGATTCAACTTCAAACTCCAATTCACCACCTGCAGTTACAGGTGGAGGTGGTGGCACACTTCTCCCAGGAAAGTGATCAGGTACAGCTGGCTTCAGCGGCGAGACATGAAACACTGGGTGGATCTTGTAAGTACTGGGTAACACCAGCTCATAGGCCACAGGATTGATTTTCCTTTTTACCTCAAATGGCTCAATATATCTTGGACCCAACTTCCGTGTAGGGCATGCAAGCTTCAGCTTAGCTGTGGATAGCCAGATTTTGTCTTTTTCTTGTAGAACTAACTAACTCCCCTCTCCGTTTTTTGTCATAGTATCTTTTGCTGTCTTCTTGAGCTTTGTACATGACTTCTTGGAGTAGCTGAGAGTTAGATTGATGAAAAGCTAGCTTATCTTGGACCACGGGCAACTTTGTTTCTGGCATGATATCTGGTAGGAAGGTGGGGTGGAACCCGTTGTTAGCCCAAAAGGGAGCCTGATTTGTGGAAGAATAGACTGCATTGTTATATGCAAATTCTGCAAGGGACAGCAGAGCAGCCCAATCATCCTGTGAAAAGGAAGAGTAACATCTGAGATACTGCTCCAGGGTTTGATTAGTATGCTCTGTCTGGCCATTGTTGGTATGCAGAGGATAAGCAGATCTCGATTCTCAGGGCCTTGCAGACCGATTTCCAAAATCTAGAAGTGAATTGTACACCTCTGTCAGACACAATGTTCCTTGGTACCCCGTGTAACCACACTACTTCTTTAATGAAGACATGTGAAGCTGTAGGAGTCCCAATCATAGGAATAAAGTGGGCCATCTTGGATAAACGGTCTATGACCACAAAGATAGAAGGAAACACTTCAGAATGAGGAAGGTCCACGATCAAGTCCATGGAAATCAATTCCCACGGGCGTTTGGGAACAGGCAATGGTCTTATTAGGCCCCATGATTTAGATCGATCGCCCTTGTTGCATGAGTTCCTACAGTCCTTACAGTCTTGGTTAAGGTTTGGTCACCAGAAGGAACATTGGATCAGTTTTAATGTCTTATACTATATGCTCCAAAGTGTCCTACCAGTGGGTGGTCATGGAAAGTGCTGAGTACCCATGGACGAATTTCCGATTCCACATACCCTCTCATTTCTGACAAATGGTGCTGTCAGGTTCAGGGCAGACTGCCGAAGCTTGTTTAATAGAAGATATCAGGTCAGCATGTATCAACAAATAGTTCTGGGATGACAAGATGGTGTCTGATGAAGATGATTCAGAGGTATCTGGAAGCATGAAAGATAAGGCGTCTGCCTTGCCATTCTTGGATTCTGGATGATACGTGATGTGGAAAGAAAATCTTGAAAAGAAAAGAGCCCACCTGGCTCGTCGAGGCCTCAACCATTTAGCGGACCTAAGGTACTCAAGGTTTTTGTGGTTCGTGAAGATTAGCACAGTAGGTATCTCCACTCTCTTCTAGTGCTGATTTGATTGCCAGCAATTCCCTGTCACCCACATCATAATTCCTCTCTGATTGGCTCAACCTCTGAGAGAAAAAGGCCGCAGGATGCAGTATAACTTTAGGACCTGCGTCAACTTTAAGCACATACGGCAGAGCTGGATCAGGATGCTGGAGAACAGGTGCTGAGGTAAAGAGGCCCTTTAGTTTGTCAAAGGCCACTGGTCCACTGGAACCGTGTGTGTTGGCAGGTAAGTTGTGTGATGGGAGTAATGATGACAGAGAAGCTTTTTATAAATTTGCGACAAAAATTAGCAAATCCCACAAATCTCTGAACTCCCTTCTTGTCTTTGGGTGCTGGCCATTCAAGGATGGAGGAAACCTTTTGAGGGTCCATAGCAATTCCTTCTGTAGAGATCACCAACCCCAGAAATTGAATAGATTGTCTTTCAAACTCACCTTTTTCTGCTTTTGCATACAGTCCATGCACTTTCAAGACAGTCAAAACTTTCTTTACATGAATGCGATACAATTCCAGAGAGGAAGAGAAGATCAGGATGTCGTCCAGGTAATAGACTAGGAAGAGATCTAGGTAACCAGTGGAAGGGGCATTACACAAGCCAAAAGGCATCACCAGGTATTCGAAATGCCCAGAGAGTTCAAAATGCTATCTTCCACTTGTCCCCTTCTCTGATGTGTACTAAGTTATAGTCAAGTTTAGTGAATGTCGAAAACATCAACAAGTCATGATATACTGGTGGTATTAGCAGGCAAAGATTAGAGTCCAGTTGGCTGCTGAGGCCCAGTGTAGGGTTAACAGGGTTTGTGCTAAGGCAGTTCTGCTGGCAATAGGAAGACTGAGTTGATGAGAGGGCTTCCCTTGCGGCCCTGGTCAGAGCACCCTGAATATGGTGACAGAGGTACAAGGCTCAAAGAAGCAAAGGTGCCAATAGCTTGATAGCAAGTGATTGCCACAGTCAGGGATGTAGTCAAGATGAGCCAGGGCCATACACCGTAAGATAGCAGCGTGGTCAAGAGGCAGGTCGGTGTCAATACCAGTTTAGCAAGCAGAGCGAGGTCCTGTAGCAAGCCAAGGTCAGCACCAGGAGACCAGGTAGGGAATAGTAAGAGGTAAGCCAAGGTCAGCACCAGGAGATCAGACAGAGAGTAGTCTAAGGCAAGCCGAGGTCAGAATCTGGAATCCACAGTACAAGCAGGAACACGGGTCACAGGAAGCTGAAGAACATCAGTACACAGAGCTGAGTCTCCTTTAAATAGGCAGTTTGGCGCCAATGCGGGTTCGCCTTTGTGTCAGTGCACGCTGGATATTAGCCTGGGCTTGTCTATGTGCTGGTACACGTGAACAAGCATTAGCTGCACGGGAATAAGCATTAGCTGCACGAGAATAAGCGGTAGCTGCACGGGAATTAGCATTAGTTGCACGGGAAATAGCATTAGTTTCACTAGTTTCCTGACAACTGATTAAAGCTTGTAGAAGGAGTTTCTAATTTGCTCTAGGAGGATGCAGAACCCCTGACCTCTATCTGGACAGTGCTGATTGGCCGTGTGTTGATCACATGCACTCCCCTAAGAAAAAAAAAACCTCTCTAGCAATACACAACAAACTGAGTATGTTCAGAGTGACTCCACATGATCTGTCTTATCAGGAGATAGGAGGGAGACACTGGAAGAAGGGGAGGATCAGAGAAGTCAAGATCAAACAGCGTTTTTACACAATGCAGAGGATTAACCCCTTATGTTCCACAGTGAGTATAACAAGCATGCTTTACTGCATATAGAGACAGATTTTACTGTTGTGGGTTTAGTAACACTTTTAGCTTCTGTGGACAAGCTGCTATGTCTAAGGGAGAGAGCAAGAAGGTTGTATCTTGCAATAAAAAAAATTGTTTTTTTTTCACAGACTAAAAATGTAAACGTTTTACAGATTTACAACACAGATCTTAATTCTTGTTGGACAGGCTGACATTTTTGTGAGCAAATCAATTGCACAGTGTTACAGATTTGCGCCACAGCTATTTAGCTTTTTTGCCCAGGCCACACTTTATGAGGAGATGAGCATGCATTTTGCACCTGGAACTGACACATCTGTGTCTGTTTCAACTAGAAAACAAAAAAATTCACACATCTACAGCACAGCTTTTAAGCCTGTTTGGAGAGGCTGCAATTTCTAGGAGAGAAAGTAAGCAGACTGCATCTTGCAATAAAAGATTATATATATATATATATATATATATATATATATATATATATACACAGATCTGCAGCAAAGACTTTCAATCTTTTTAATAGGCTGCTATTTCGGAGAAAGATTTGCAGCACAGCTTTAAGCCTTTTTTTTGCTATTTCGTGTGTTCTTTTTTTTACAGACCGAAGACATGCATTTATTTACAGCTTTGCAAAACAGATTTTATTTCTATGTGAACATGACATAATTTTTTTTTGTTTGAAGACTGAAAATTAAAAATGTTATAGATTTGCACCAAAGCTATTAGGCCTTTTGCCCAGGCCACAATTTTTGAGGGACAGAGCAGGAATATTACATCTGGAACTGAAACATTTGTGCCTCTTTATTTGAATTTGGAAACAAAAAAAATTCACATATGCAGCACATCTGTTAAGCCTGTTTTGACAGGCTGCTATTTTTGAGGGAAAGAGTAATTATACTGCATACTGCAAAAAAAAATTTGGGTTGTTCTTCCCAGACTAAATTCAGAAAAAAGTTTTCAAATTTGCCATACAGCTTTTAAGCCATTTTGGACTAACAGCAAATTTTGAGGGACAAAGCAAGCAAATTGCATCTGAAAAATTTATTTTATTTTTATTCTAAATTTTAACAGAAATATGTTACCAACTTCAAGCACACCTTGTAAAATATTTTGGATAGGTTGAAATTTCTGAGGGTGAGATCAGGCAGACTGCATCTGATAATTTTCTACTTTTTTAGATAATAGACAAATGTTACAGAATTGCACCACATCTTTTAAACCTATTTTGATATACATTTCATTCAGAATGTTTTACTTAGGCTATAATTTTTTCTGAGATTGATTTTAAAAATTACACAGATTTCCTGCACAGAATCTAACTTTTTTTTAATAGGAGGCAGTTACAGAAGAAGAGAGTAGGCATGTTTCAGCCAGTAATATTAAATTCCACTGTATTCTTTCTGAGACACTATATAAAATTGTACAGATTTGCTACACAAAATATCATCCTTTTAAATAGAAGACATCTTCAGAGAGAGAAAGCAGACAGACTCCATCCATTATTTTAAAACTTACATTGTATTTGGGATGTGCATGTGCGTTGTTCTTCACAACAGGTGTGCTTTAATAGAGCTCTGCACCACCTAGATAACAAGGCAGCAATTTTCTAATCTCAATGGCAGTCCTTGCGACCAAACCTTCTTTCACTGTCAGTGAATGCCCAAGCTGCTCATCATGGTACATAGAAACTCCTGTCTCAAAGTAAAAACACAAATGATCAAGGAAGCAATGGCCCATGCCTCTGTCAAAATGTCATCCAGAGCCTATGCTTCATCTCACCCTCTCCCATGTCCTTCCATTCACAGTCACTGTAGTGAAGACAAGGAAGAAGTCAGCTTCCCTGCAGAGGAATCTAAGTTACTCACTACAGACCCTGTCCTCCCAACAAGATCTCCTAGTACAGCTTGCAGCAATGTCACAGAAAGCAGTGCACAATACTTCCAAACAGCACACAGCTGGCCTGAAGACCTACTGTAGGTGGATGCCCTCATAGCAAGAATTTACAAACTATATCAGAAGTCTACAAAATTTTCAATACAAATGCCACATTGTAGATTTTCCATCTATTTGTATGCCAAAAAAATCTGTTAGCTTTTATGGTAGTATTTACCAGTGCTCCCATTACCCCCGGACCTGGGGCAAACAATTTATAGAACTAATTTGGTAATGCTGTCTTGTTTTGATTCTTTTTCCATACCAATTATTTTTACTGCTTTTACAGACAACTGGGACACTTTACAAGAGCTCTGGTATCACTGACTCCAAGGGATTTACGCTTTCATAGACCCGGTACCACTTTGGCTACCAGCCTTTATTTTCTCAAAATGTATTTTGCTTCTGCAGAGCTCTTTTTTTTAATGCTTTTTTAAATATGTTCTCATAGCCATCTCATAGTAGTTACTATATATTACCCCTATGGTTTTGGTTAATGTCTCAACAGCTTACATTTTTATGTTTTTTTTCTGCTAACACATTAGTCCCACTGGGTGACATGGGCATACAGTTACCGGAACTCTTGAAGCACTTTCTAGAGATAAAGCCTACCTTACCAAGATCACATACCATTTACATCTGTGTGACACCCAAGTAGTGATTTCAGCCCTCATATTATCTATGCACTCTGCAAGTTTCCTTTCTTATCTATAATGTTTTTCTTACTTTTTTGATTGCTGCTGCCTACTTCATTGAGGTTGGACACTGTATCACCCCATTCCATAACTATTACAGTGTGCCTTCTCCAACCCAGCCAAAAAATGAAAGTATATACAAATATTTTATATTATAGTTAATCTTCTGTGTGTCTGTTTTCCACCCCTTGTTCTTCTGCCTAACCCATTACTCTCCTTATTTCGTCTTCCTACCTTTTCTCCCTGGGGTGTATTTGGCACATGGTGCAATTCTGTCCCCTTACTGTCTAAACATATGACTCCATTAACCATGTTATCAGTTAAAGGAAAGTAAATCAGTCCCCTAATAAAAAGCATTCTGATCATTTTCTGCCCTACATGCAGATATGGCCTGCCTCCATGAGACCCACTTCTCTGCAAATCTGTCTGTGCAGCATCTTAATTCTTAGGACCATCCTACCACCACATTTACCTCTCCTGCACAAAAGTGAAGCAAATGAGTGTCCTGATTGGCCTCAGACATTCTGCCTTCTTCAGCTTAAAAACTGAAATTAAAGACCCAGGTGGTAGATATCTAATTCTAGTGGGTGTACTTCAAGACACCAAGACAACACTGGTCTCACACTACACTCCAAATATCACTCAGACCCTATTCTTCTGACAGTAGTTGACTCACATAAAAGAGAGACCCTCATAATATGAGGAGACTCTAATCTAAGTCATTTATCCATTTTAAAATAAATCACTATATTTCCAGGATCCCTCTAGCTTTTATAATACTTTCAAATCTGGCCTTATGCATTATTCTCTCATTGACACTTTGGAGGGAGCAATTGTGATGCAATTATATTTTAATTTTCCACTCACATAATACTTTTTCCAGGATTAACCACATATTTATGCCACATGATTCTATCCCACTACTTCTGGAAGCCCACATTAAGACAGATCTTTTTCCTAGGTCCTGCAGAGTCCTAAGCTTTGTTCTTTTTGGTGTGTCTTTGCACCAATCTGTGGTTGCAGTATACCTTCATGACTCCATACCCTTGAAGGTTACCTCTTGTGCACCCTACTCTTGTTTTTAGTCAGGTTGACTTCATGATTGGTATCTTTGAGTCCTCTAACAGTCACAGGAGTCACTTATCTATCCTTATGAAATATTACACTATGAGGATTCTCAGATTCTTTGAATAGCTTGTTATGAGATTGGTTGCATGGCCAGGCAACCTCATTTTTTTCTTGGAACATTCCTTTCTTGCATCCTAATGGTTGGGAATGTAAGTGGACCTGCACAAGTAGACTGATTGGTATTCTCTTTTGGACCATTTTTTTTTCAAAGGTCCCTCTGAGGCCTGTCCTCCAGGAGACTTGTCCCAGTTATTTTTTTTGTGTTATCTATTTCATCTTTTTTTACTCTGTCTTTTCTTTATCACGTAGTTTTGTGGTTTTTCCTGTTTTGGAGGATTTTTGGTTTTATGGCCTCCTGCTGGCTCAGGCTCAGTATTCCTTTGGGTGGAGTCATTCCCCCTAGAAGTGATCTCTTGTGTCCTGGCCTTTAGTTTCAAGTTGATCCTCTGTGGCCTTCCTTGGTTTTTGGCAGCTCCTCCTCCTCTTGCAGTGTACATCACTACATCAGGTTCAGATTTGGGTGTTGGGCTTTCAGGTAGTCCTGAGCTGCAGACAGTTCCCAGTTCCTGTGTCCCTCAATGGATGAGAAAGAAAATAGGATTTTTGCAAGTACTGTACATTTTATTTCTAGAGTCCATTGAGGGCCACAGATCCCATCCTTCTGTGTTTTTTGCTTTACCCTGCTACTGCCTTCTACAAATTAGAAGCATACTGAATAAAGGAAGGTTTATACAGGGAATAGCTAAAAAATGTTCTGTTGCTTTTGTCCCAAACTCCTGTAGGTGACAGTATAAGCTGACTGTTCCTGAATTTCTCTGTCCCTCAGAGGACTCCAGAAAATAGATTTTACAGTGCAGCATTTCATAGAGGCAAAATAAGAGAAAATGTGCATTTCTCACAAATACAATATTTCCTGAGTATGTGTTTTTAATTTGCCCAGGCATACACTTTATAAATCTATTTTAAAAGCAACTAATGCACCTGAATTTTCTTCAGTTCTTTATTAGCTTTTGGAAATCCCTTAAAAATCAGAACCAGATAGTAGAGGAGCAGCACTAGGAGCCAATCAGGCTCTGCTGTCTTGTGCATGTGTTGACTGGGAACAGGCTAACAAGAGGAAAGGGTTAAATGAGCAGATGATCAAGCTCATCACTGTGCTCCTGCTACTACATTGGCCAGTTGGCAGATTAGAATGTGGTGTTGACCAAGCTGTCCTGTCTTTGCTACAATGCATATTTGAGGACTTGGCTATGCGATCTGGTGGGTACCTGGAACACTGAGACTAAATGAACAAACCTATAGTCCTCTTGCAGGTCAATTGTTCATGTAGATTTATTTCCTTGGTGTATTTGGCTGCTTTAATGGAGTTTAGTTTAATAGAAAAAGAAAAACATTTTGCATAGACTAGACTATGTGGCATTATGGCTGCTTATATTTTTCATCCATAATATTTTACAAGCAACTTATTAATATGAGATATGCAGCACAGCACTCTGTAGCCCTTTCAGTGCACCACAGGTAACACTGGTTGATAGGGTAATGTTATATCTCATGCTATACACTTCTGCCAAGTTTTCATCTGTGGAAAGGTGGTTCTTGATTTATTCAGAGGTAGTATCGCTCTCTCAGGTGATATTTCTTTGCTCATCAAATAACTGCAGGGGACACTGAAAGCATAGTTAACAGTCAGAGTTTGTGTCTGCAGTTCTGTGTCCACAGGGTACTAGCTGTAAATAAGTTTTAAAGTAATATTATGACTTTGAATAGTTCAATAGTAAAGCCAACCAAAAAATCACAACTGATGAGGAACAAGGGAGAGGGATTTTTTCCCAAAATAAGGACAGTCCCTCCAAACCAGACCCAAAATTTTGTTTGTCTCAAGATTCAAAGCTTAACAAAATAGTCATCTTGAACATTTTCATTACAGGGATTGTATAGATCAGCCATTCACAACCAGGGTTCTTTGGAACCTTAGAGTACCTCCAGAAGTTACTATGGGTTCATTGAGCTGTGGCTAATTGATATCCCACCTAATGGTGCCAGCAGGGCCTTGGAAAAGGGGGTACCACCAGTCTTCATGTACGGGGCCCAGGCCTGCAGGGGGGGCCCAGGCAGCTGGGTGAATTGGATGTGGGCAGGAAGGATGAAAGGGGCAATTACTGCAACCAATCCCCTGTATGGCTCTCCCTGCAGCAGCTGAAAGCTGTGTTCTTCCCCTCCCCTCTGGATGGCTTTCAGCTACTGCAGAGAGAAGCATACAGGGGATCGGTTCCAGTAATTTACCAGCCCCTTTCATTCCTGATCAAACATGGTACCAATCACTCACTGTGTTTATTCTTAACTGAAGCGTAGTAAACTGTGTTTTTTTTGTGGGGATGGGGGGGGGCCTTGTTAGGTTGGCTGTATGGGGCCCTGTGGTTTGGAGGGGCCCTGTCAGGTTGGCTGTAAGGGGCCCTGTGGTTTATAACAGCAGCCCTGGGTGCCAGAATAATTCTAGGTGCAAGGCACTTGGCAGATCCTGCATCAGGAAACCAGTGATTTTTGCAGCTTTCTTTTAAGGTGGTATTCTGACAAGAGGCTTTCTAAGATCTTAAAATTATTTCAAGAATTCCTCTGGGGCAAAAATACTGGGATAAATACTGGTATTGATTTTAGAACCATGTAGTTGACATGGAGCTCACTGAATTGAGTGTATTCTTTTAGCAAAACACCTTGAAAATATTTAATCTCACACTTGGATATGTAGTTCTTTATTGTTTCCACTAGATGGCAAGGGTGTTCTTTCATTAATGTGTTTCGCAAACACTAGTCATAAAATTCTCTTTTGTTTTGTTTTTTTTTACATCAGAATCTGCTTTATTGACAAAGTACTGTATGTACAGGCATATAAAGAATTTGGCTACAGTTTAAAGGTCTAAAATATCTTTCAGTGTACTTTGCACATAGATATCCATTCATGTACATGCATGTACACATATAGTACACAAACACATTGAAACAATTACACAATGCGCAAATCTTAGGCAGCCCATACTTTATTCATTTTTTTAGTTCAGCCAGTGGCTTGGACACAAAATAAATAACCCAATTCCCTCATCTACCCCTTGCAAGGTAGATGGGGGAACCCTTCCCACTGAGTTAATGTATTTTGACAGCCAGGAGACTACCCCGCCATCAGGATACACAGATCAGTGCTGCCAACTACAATCAATAGGACCGGTTGGGAAAAACCGGACAGGGTGGTTATTCAGAAGTCGATCGGTAGATCGACATCTGTACAACTAACCTGCCCATACATGGATCGAAATTCAGCTGGTCCCTGCTGAAATGGCCAAATTGTGATCAATGTATGGCTAGCTTAAAGTGGTTGTAAACCCATACATAAACTCAGTGATGTGACTGGCATTGGGTGATACAGTGAGATGAAACAAATCCTTCTACATATGTTGTACCTGTTTATCTGTGATATTCTTTTCTCTACATCCCTTCAAAGTGCTGAATTTATAACACTTATCTGAGAATTCAAAAAAGGGGATTAGAGAGCTGAAATTCAACTCTGCAGAGCTCAGTGAGGAGAGCTTTGAAAGCTTGTTAGAGGGAAGAGACACACCTCCTTCACACAGCTCAGAAGAACAGAGCTGAGACTGACAATCTGGTGGAGGTCCTTCCCCTGTCACCATTTTTCTCTTGGTGTCAGAAAAACTTGTCAGCCGTGACTCATGCTGATAGCAGAGGAGTGAAGCAACAGACAGAAACAACAGTAGTACACATTATAGAGGGATATGCTTTGTTCATATTTCATGCCTGAGGTTTACAATCACTTTAAATTACACATACAATTACTATATACACTGCCTTGAAAAAAGATCATCTAGAGAGTGACATTTTTGCCTATTCTGCTTTGCAAAATAGCTCAAGCTCTGTCAGATTGGATGGAGAGCGTCTGTGAACAGCAATTTTCAAGACTTGCCACAGATTCTCGATTGGGTTTAGGTCTGGACTTTGACTGGGCCATTCTAACACATGAATATGCTTTGATCTAAACCATTCCATTGTAGCTCTGGCTGTACGTTTAGGGTGGTTGTCCTGCTGGGAGGTGATCCTCTACCCCAGCCTCAAGTCTTTTGCAGACTCTAACAGGGTTTCGTCCATAATTGCCCTGTATTTGGCTCCATCCATCTTCCCATCAACTCTGACGAGCTTCCCTGTCCCTGCTGAAGAAAAGCATCCCCACAACATGATGCTGCCACAACCATGTTTCACGGTGGGGATGGTCCGTTCAGGGTGATGTGCAGTGTTAGTTTTCTGCCACACATACCGTTTTGCTTTTAGGCCAGAAAGTCCAATTTTGTTCTCATCTGACCAGAACACCTTCTTCCACATGTTTGCTTTGTCCCCCACATGGCTTCTTGGAAGCTGCAAACAGGATTTCTTATGGCTTTTTTTTTTTCACAAATGGCTTTCTTCTTGCCACTCTTCCATAAAGGCAAGATTTGTGGAGTGCACAACTAATAGTTGTCACATGGAGAGATTCTCCCACCTGAGCTGGCTGTGGATCTCTGCAGCTTTTTTATGGGCCTCTTCTCTGATTAATGCTCTCCTTGCCTAGACTATCAGTTTAGGTGGACGGCCATGTCTTGGTAGGTTTGCAGTCGTGCCATACTCTTTCCATTTTCAGATGATGGATTTAACAGTGCTCTGTGACATGTTCAAAGCTTGGGATATTTTTTAATAACCTAACCCTGCTTTAAACTTCTCCACAACTTTATCTCTGACTTGTCTGGTGTGTTCCTTGGCCTTCATGATGCTGTTTGTTCACTAGTGTTCTCTAACAAACCTCTGAGGGCTTCACAGAACAGCTGTATTTATACTAAGATTAAATAACACACTCTATTTACTAATTAGGTGACTTCTGAAGGCAATTGGTTCCACTAGATTTTAGTTAGGAGTATCAGAGCAAAGGGGACTGAATACAAATGCACGCCACACTTTTCAGATATTTATTTGTAAAAAAATTTAAAACTATTTATAATTTTCCTCCCACTTCACAAATATGTGCCACTTTTATTATTATTATTATTATTACATCGAGTTTATATAGCGCCAAAGGGTTTGCTCAGCACTGTACAATGGGGGGGGGGGGGACAATACATGACACAGTACAACAATAACAAACAATGTACGAGGGGTAAGAGGGCCTTACTCTTTCGAGCTTACAATATACACTTTGTGTTGGTCTATCAAATAAAATCCCAATAAAATACATTACGTTTTTGGTTGTGACATGACAAAATGTGGAAAACTTCAAGGAGGATGAATACTTTTTCAAGGCACTGTACATATGTTAACACAAAATAAACAATGACTAACTGTGAGATCTATAAACATGCAAATGCCGAAGCAGTACAAACAGTACAAAGTGGTAGTTGTGCAAGTGAGGATTGAAGTTGTTGAGTGTTATAGCTTGTGGAAAAAAGTTGTTCTTAAGTCTGTTTGTCCTGGTGTGCAGTGATCTCTAACGTGTACCAGAGGGAAACAGTTGAAAATGATACTGTCCAGGATGTGACAGGTCTGCAGTGAACCTCGCTGCCTACTCCCTAATCCGGGAGTCATATAAATCCCGGATTGTGAGGAGGTTGTCCTGGCTGTGGTCTGTCCCTTTCTTGTTTGGAGGCTAAACAAAGCCAAACAGTGAAGGAAATGCAGAGAACAGACTTGATTGCTGCAGTATAACATTGTATCATCAGATCTTGAGGCAGGTTGAACAAATACAGTTAATCCATGTTGACATCTGGCATTTTGGGATCTCGGGCAGAATCACCGTAATTCTGCCTGTGTTCCCAAATCGCACTGCAATAGCAGCAAAAGGCACCACATGTGTTCGGGTACCATTCATTTTCAATGGCATCTAAACGTGGTGCGGTTTTGCTGTGATTGCCACGCAATAATTCATACAGCAATTGTAACAAACAGCATTTTGCGAAGCTTGAAGCCCAAAATAAGCTTCTGTTCCTTTTTGGGCAACAGGCTTTGTGTGATGCAATTAGCAGTGTAATTTATCGCGGGACAGTCATAGCAAAACCACACCGCGTTTAGATGCCATTGAAAATGAATGGCGGGGGGACGGACTTGTTAAAAAGTGTCAATGTGTTAATTTACTGTTTACCCCTTACACTCATTCACATAGGTGGACCAGTATCTGGAGGTCCCCTTATTGTTAAAGGGGGTTTCTGTATTCTGATAAACCCCCTGTCTTCAGACCCTTCAACTCTAGCCTGGTGTCCTTAAGAGGATCCTGTCCATATTAACATAGGGGCAAGGTACCTCCCCAACTCTGAGAGCATGTTGCCACGTATGGAGGGAGGAGGTTGCTGCACTCACACATCGCCCCACTTCATGACTATTTAGGCTGCATGCTTGGATAGGGGTCTAGTGTGGATTTTGGGGGGGACCCTAAGTTTTTTTCCTGTATGTTGCATGAGGTCCCCCTTAAAACTCAGGGCTGGTATGGATACTATGGGGGGGGGGGGGGTTAATTGTCCTTCCTTTTGTTTATACTCTGCTGTCAGTCAGGAATCCCCATCTAGCATCTGAATGGGCTAGGCGGGGATGAGTCATAGTCGCTGAGATGCAGGAGACCGCTGGAGAGAAGCTGTCACATTTAGTAGCTGTAGTAATACTGATTCCAAAATGTTTCACTTCCCACTGATGTCAGAGCTCCGACTTTGTCAAACACCAGTTTAGCTTTTCCTGTTGCTAAATCTCTGAACAGCAAAGTTCAGTTTGAACCTAGGTTCTGCATGAACTGGCACCTAATCCCTATTAATGATAGTTCATTTACAAAATGGTCACAAATTGTGTCCCTATGTTCAACCATTCTTGCAGAGTCTTAAACATTTCAATACATTTATATTCCCACATTTTTCTCTTCTGTTCACATGTGAAATTTCCTTTTAGAAAAAGCATTTTCATATGTTCTTTGTGGTGGCCTGGCATACCGATTCCCCACAGAAATGTCACAATGATTTTAAATGATTTTAAAATTGGTTTAAAAGTGATTTAGTATTGTGGTGCAGTCTTGGTTTCATTTCTCAAAAGTAGATCCCTCTGGAGGGACATTTCATGCGCAATATGATGTCCACATTGGATAGTGCAGAACGTATCCAAGATGTGTTAGTACTGTTGTGAGGTCAGTATCGGAATATGCATGCATGTCTCACAACTTTTATTCTCACTTGGGAATGTTCTTATTACAGTTGATCAGTTCAAAGCATCTCTCACTAGCTGTTTTTCTAGACTGGGAGGCGGTAGGAGAGCAGAGGGATATCTAGGAATCATTAGATGACTGTCTTAATAAAGTATGGGTTGCATTTCTTTTGATATTTTACTTATGGTATTTAGCTGGGGATTGTAGGTGGCAACAATTGAGATTCTGTTGAAACTGTGCACAAGACTAAACCACTGGCACATTTCTGTGGACAGTACTTCTGTATATCGAGCTAATGCATCTGGCAGTCAATATCCCAGTCTTTCAATGACACAATGACTGCTTATATGCTGTATCTCTTTCCATGGAAGAGATTCCTTGGGGGCTAGTAAGTTGCTCATATTTGGCACCCATGGGTATCTCACTTTTCTCCTTTTAAGCCTGTTTATCCCTTTTATAAACAGGTACAGTCTTACCCAAAATTGTTGTTTTCCTGTTTGCAGGAATTATCAGCCTGGAGGACAGACCCCAGAGATAGTCCTTGGTTTCAGTATGTTACTCCATAAAGGACACCAGCTCATTCACACTCTTGGGGTTCTGTACGGCTATCCCTTAGCATAAAACACAACCTCTGTAAATCAGGGTGTTCCCTAACAGGGTCCCCAAAACAAACAAGCAATTCTTGTACTTTTTTGAGTGTTTTTCAGCAGTCAGCTTGTTACACAGCAGCGAAAGTGATTGAGAGTGTCCGGAGCATCATTCTTCTCACATATAAAGGTAGACCTAGGAGTGAAAGCTTTAACCTGCCCAAAGCTCTGTAAAGTCTCCAGGCTCCAAGACCTAAAACAGGACTTTTTAAGACTCTGAAAAAACAAAAAGTCTGTTTTCTCCACATCAGCAACAAATCCTGGAGCCCCCTCACCATATGTAGGTGAGAAATCTAGGTGACACACACTGTTCACCTAGATCCTGCCAGTCAGTGCCTCATAATATATTATTTATTTCAGGTACTTATAATTTGTCTTTCATAATACCAGAAGAAGGGGCTTTATATGTCAGAATACTTTGTAATATTTTTAGCCACTAAAAGTTTTTACTTTGACAATTTTTTGTTTTCTCTACCTATGTCTGTACATCCAGGCCAAAATCTTCTTCATTGCTAGCTGTGCCTATGTAGGGATCCCTACTGTAAAGTTCAGGGGTATAGAATCTTGAGATCATGTGCAAAGCCGATTGTGTTAAACTATGTAGAAGCTGTTGTATTTATTTTTTTCTTTAAAGCAAATAAAAACAGAGCTTCCATCAGCAAACAAGACTGACTTGATATCATCAACACAACACAAAAAGTCCACTTTTCTTGAGCACAAATGAAATATAAGACATGCAAAGTTCATGTAAAGGATTT
The DNA here is from genome assembly GCF_062004578.1 of Staurois parvus. Taxonomy (NCBI): domain Eukaryota; kingdom Metazoa; phylum Chordata; class Amphibia; order Anura; family Ranidae; genus Staurois; species Staurois parvus. Next base: position 5,281,614 of record NW_028318344.1, on the reverse strand, counting down.
ACCCCAAAGTTAGAAAAGTCCAGCTTTAGTTGTATGCAGGTTCCAGCATGCATGCTGCACTTGGACAGGTGTTCTCTCCCAAACTCCTACTACTCTACACCCAGCACTAGGAGCATCCTGTCTTAAGTGCTGCTTCCTGGAAGCTGCCTAACCCCCTCGTAATCAGCGGTGGAGGTTCTTTCTTACCCAAATATCACTCTGAACCTCCAAAATTCCAAATAGGCAATTATCAACACAGTCCTGAATAGGCAATTATCAACACAGTCCTGAATAGGCAATTATCAACACAGTCCCGAATAGGCAATTATCAACACAGTCCCGAATAGGCAACTATCAACGCAGAGAGAACTGCAAATCAGTCCTCTCCTTTATACTTGACTGTCCTGAAACCTCTCACTCTGCATGGATGAGACCCTTGAGTACACCAACCATTTCTCTTAAAGGGACCATAACCCAAATACAGGTAACACATAGCATGTGTCCAGGACTCATCCGCAGCATCCTGTATACTACGTTGGAGTGATTCCTTCACTTGGAATATGGTCCTATTCTAGTCTATGGGGGCTCACTGCATAGGTGTGGTTAGTGCTAAAGATTTCTATGCCCTATGCTGAGATAAATAAAAAGCTGTTAGGGTGTTTCTTTGTTAGTTTAAATTAGGGGGCTAGGGAGTGTGGACTAATGTGGATTTTATTGAAAATAAACTTGTTCATTGCAGAGAGCTTCAAACATGTGCATTGTTTATGAACAGTCTATAGGTTTCTGGTTGGTTGGTATTCCTGACTAGACAAGTGTCCACAAATGCCTCATGGCAAATGCAACTCTGCTTGTCCTATTAATATTTTTTCACATAGGGATCTATCAGAAAGCTAGAAACTGCATGTTAATCTACAATAGTTTTAATAGTTTTACCATGTAGCTTCACTACATAATCCCCAGTGTGCCTTTTTGACTTGCTAAGTTTTTTTCGTTCTTCTGTATTATTTTAGTGTCTCTGGTTCCCTCAAATCAGGCCTTTAAAATTCTTTCTAAAGAACAACAGTTGTGGCAAGGCAGACAACCGTGGACAAAACAAGCGATCAATTTATTTTTTTCTCTCCCTGTAAATAGGGCCGGTGCTAAACTATTTTGTGCCCTAGGCAAGACCAGCTACTTGCGTACCCCCCCCCCCCCAAAAAAAATATATTTTTTTAAAAACAGTAAAATATTAAATCAGCCAATCACGAAACTGCTAAATTTCTTTTAATTTGCAAAAATAAGTGCCATAAGATGCCACCAGCATCAATGTTAAAGACAAAATCAGTGTCATGGACAGACTGTATCTGTGGCTGGCAGTAGCAGGGTGACAATTGCAGTGACTGGAGGATGATGGATCCACAGGCTGGAACTCCCCAGGCAATGGGGGGGAGATAAAAGGCTGTGACAGCAGGCAGCTGAACTGAGCGATCCCACACAGTGACAGATCCAACATAACACACCACCACCAACAATGACACAGATCAGCAGGTCCAGCAGGCAATGGAAGAGCAGGCTGTGGGATTGTGATGATGTCATCACTCACCAACACATTACACATGTGATGGATGTTTGGGACACACTCACACAGACACAAAACCTCAGAGTCAGACATTACCTACCTCCATAGGCACAGCTAGACCTCCGCTGATGAATGGGAAGAGAAGGGCTGGAACTCCACAGTGATCAGCAGTCACCAGTCGGCTTGCAGTAAGGGACTGAGTCTAAGAGAAACACTGGAAGTAGCGACAGCTCAGCTGCTACACTGGCCCCAGACACCTCTGTCCTTTCTTCCTCCCTTCTGAAGTCCCTCCCTTCAGCTAAATATTCAGTTATGACATGGCGGCGTCGCACACAGAGAGAGTGCCACCCTATGCACTGCCCAGGCACCCCTAGGTGCCAGGATGCCCTAGTTTGCCTAGCGGAAGCACCAGCCCTGCATGTAAGGCTTCATGCACACAAGACTGCCAAAATGAAAAGCTGCAGTGTATTTTATGCAGTCAGAATGTAAATATTTGGCAGGTGTTGGAAAAGAAAATAGCTAAAACCTTAATAAACAAGCCTACCTAAGCACCCAGGCACTAGGTCAAAATGTCTTCTTGCAACATTGTGTGAGTGCTCTAGATTTCATTTTTTTTGTGTACATATACTGTACAATGATCGGGTTCTCTGTGAGGTTTTTAATTAAGATAATATCTTAAACCACTGGACCACTGTCTCCTCTGCTCCATTCAGTTCAGATTTTCCACGAAGCCTGGTAACAGAACACAGGTTATTTATGATAATCTTACAATCTAAGTCTGGAAGATAGAAGTTTGTGAGTACCGGGGGTTAAACAATGACATTATGGACCTGCAAATCAATTTAACAAATGTATTTGCATTTAGAGACATATCTGCTGAGAGCTAATGACAGCATAACTATGTATAATGACTCTAGAGGTGCAACTAATGGAACAAGACGATGGTGTTTGTGGTTGGATAAATCCACTTCGGTACTTGATTACCTTGTTAAAAAAACAGGAATTATTAATTGATGACGAAACAGGGGATCACAGAGAAGGGAGCTGTATGACTTCTGAAGGTCAGCAGAAGCCCTATATTGAAAGGTAGGTATGAGACTGGAAGCATGGTATGATTGTTGATGGTGGGCGGCATTTGTCCATGGAAGAGCTTTCTTCACAAATAAGTAAGTTTGACTCTTTCTAGTAATACAATTTCAAAAAAATGATTGTGTAAAATTTGGTATATGAATCTCATGATTTCTTCTAAAGGTGACTGTGAAAGTAAAATATATGGTACCCAACAAAACTGTATAATATTAATATATCTCTGGATAAAAGATTTTGTAGAAAAGAACCACTGCAGTTTTGGAACGGTGTGATGGTGCTCTGCTTATAATGGGTAAGATTTCTAGGACTCAAACATAACAACATGCTAGCATCACTGTCTGTCATAAATGTTGTCATGTTCAAAATGTCTATTCTTTGTTCACATGGTCCAGGTGAAATGAGCTTAAAGGGAACAAAATATTCTGTTGATGTCAAGAACAAAAGCAACCTTAGCTCTTGCCTAACAAATTATGTAGCAGTACCATAAGCTAAATGAGGAAATTTTTAGTTTTGAATATAAACACAAATACAAAGCAAGATTACCCATTCAAGTGGAATGGAGTGGAGCCCACTTGGCCACTGGGGTGGCCACTATAGCAGTACTGCTTTACTTATGGTCCAAGACATTACAAAGACAGCTTGGTTTTAGATATGATCCATCCATCAATCTGTTCCTAACTTAAAACATGTAGTATAGTTAGATTGTGGATAGATCAACAGCAGGCACAACACGTACAGTACATCTGCCTGCCTTGGACCCTAAGTAAAGGGTACTACCATTGTCACAAGATAACACTTTCTGAGAAATTTGACTATTGTTTTTTTTGCCGTGGTATAGTGATTTTGCAAATTCTAGAAAAATACAATATATGCAGTGTGTGTTTATATATGTATGCGGTATATACAGTATATACAATATATATATAAAATTTCCCTTTAAGCTCAGAACATTTAATTTCTTCCAAAGATGAATCATTGTTATCTCTGCACTTTGTTGTTTTCATGCAGAAAGTTAGAAGAGGCCCAGCCCCTAGTCCAAGCCCCACAGACTCTAAGCGTGTGAGCTTTTTTGGAACAAGTCGCTTCCACATCTCTGATTTCAATTTTCTCATGGTACTTGGCAAAGGAAGTTTTGGAAAGGTGAGTAGAAGTTCTATTTGCTGCTGGCTGTCAGTTATTTTATTTATACCAATCAAAACAGTTGCATTGGCCATTTTAAGGCTGTTTGTAGATAGCAATGAAATAGGTTGCATCTCTAGATAACATGTTTTTTCTTTACTCCAATTTATCATCTTTCCTAGAAATAAAAAATGAATATACATGTGTACCCAAATAAGAATGACAAAACCATGTGACATATATAATGCTTATTTCAGTGGAAATAACAGTTTGTGATGTGCCCAGCTTGTACATGAGCATAGACTTTACCCTTCTCAGTATATTCTTCAGAGTTCAGGCTCTATGTGTATTATTGACATCAAACAAGATAGCTTTCATTAGTGCCAAAAATGTAATTGCGCTAGTGAGAAGCACAAAATTCCTAAGCTGCTAGCTTGCTATGAGATATTTATCACAAAAAACAGTATCCAAGAGTTCAGTGCTGCACTTCAAAATGATATTATAAACAAAAAAAAGCTTCCAAAAGTCTAAATCGATAAATAAGTGTTTCCAAGGGAAGAACTCAGTCTTTGGTGCAATAACCAGTTTGTGTGAACCACCACCACCTAGAAGACTTTAAAGGATAAGAACGGGTGGAACATGTAACATGTTCCCAAAGATGAACTTATCCTTTAAGCTGCTTACCAGAAAAATATGCTCCCTAAAATTAAAAAGTGAAATAGAAAATTAGAGTTATATACAATTCCAAGATTCCATCCTCTTCAGATCTCACTCTGTCAAGGAATCTCTCCTGTTAGGGGTTTACCATCTCAAAGCTGTTTCTTTTAACTTGCTTGTAAGTGCATTTTTAAATTTTATATTAAAAGCCAGTTAGTTTTTACACTATGGGGAGCTTATGATTTCTCCCATATTGGTATCTACCTGCACACATAGATTCCTGACTGGGAGCTGAGAGCCGTGACAACATCTCCCCAAAACACCTCTATAGAAAGAGAAACATGGAGGCCAGGAATGTGGATGTATTTATGTTCACAGTGAGCTTTCTGACTCTTTACTTTCAAGGAGTCGTATTATTCTGGTAAGCAGATTTGTGTCATCTTTGCAGTGGTGGTCCTCACTAAGCATGGTCATATTAAAGATTGATTTTCACTGTTAGAGACACTCATCTTGGGGTTTTTGTAGCAGTTAGTAGTTTTCACACTTTGTTGAGCTTGTGATTCTCTTTTTGCTGGCATTATCTGAACACATGGATCCCTGATTGTGAGGTGGGGACTGTGTTGGCATACCTCTAACTGCAGGAATTCCTTGACAGAGTGAGATCTGAAGAGGCTGGCATCTTGGAATCCTATATAACTCTAATGCACTATTTGACTCTTTAATTATAGGGAGTTATATTGCTCTGGTAAGCAGATTAAAGTCTTCTATTTGGTGGTGGTTCACACCAACTGGTTATTGCATTGTATATTTAGTTCTCTTGGAAACGTGTATTTAAGGATTTGGACTTTTGAATGTTTTTGTTTATATTATAATTTTATAGCACAGCACTGAACTCTAAGATAGCTTCCATGTCACTCATCTGGCAGTAGTACACTTTCTTCTACTAGAATTGATAGGCAAGCTTCTACATTTTTAAGGAAAATATAATATTGTTGATTAAAATATAGACACAGTATGCTAAAAATGTTTCACTTTTGAACTGAAGTTATATCAGTAGCATTCACTACATATCTTTTAAAATGAAAATGTGGTTACTAGTACACTTCAGCAAAGGATTCATACCCCCTAATTTACTTAGTAGTCAAAACAGATTGTAGCTTTCTCTTTGGCCCATAGCTAATGCTATAGATTACTTAATACCCTATTTGGGGCCAAATTTATACTTTCTGCCCCCTAAGCCATCTGTATCTTGCAGCCCCTTCTTCCTTAAGTCAAATAGCTAGCCTTAGTACCATGCTAACAAGATCAATGTATAGCCACACAAGGCAAAAGAGATAGTTTGCCTGTTCTGCATCAGTACACTTAGACTTTATGATGAGAAGAGTAGTTTGGACTATCGCCTTACTGTGCTAGCAATTCAGTTTTAGGGGTATAGAGCCAGAGGATGAACTGTAAAGAGTCCACAGGACACTGTTCCACCAATTAAACAACTATGCAGGGAGAGGAATGACGAGGATTCAGTCAAAAGAAAGAAAATTAAACTTGTTACTATAACGGTTTCAACAGTGTTAGCTGAAATTCGACTTTAAATTGTCTGTTTCTTACCTAGCCCATTTAAAACTAAATTTGCATCTAGGACTAATCTGACCACAGGGTGATAACACTGCTGTGCAATTTCTTTGCACAACAAACAGTGTTGTCACCCTATTTCAGAAAGTGGAAAAATAACTGACCTACTGGCAGGATTAACTGGTATAAAAATTATGTTACAGGGGAACTCCCAAAATACATCACATAATTCAACTTTTATTTTATTATACTAAAGTGATTAGTCAAATTTAAATAGTTCTACAGCTTTGATAGGTATAAACATGAAAATATAAATGTCTTATGTTTCACCAAAATTGAGTCCTAAGTAATGACTGCATTTTTTGCCACAAAAGGAATCTACTCTCTACATGCTTTACTGTTAAGAATATGACCAAGAGAAAAAAAGCAACTAATTTATTATGCAAATGGTATGGTGTGAGATTCAGAGAGAAACTGAAATATTACAGGGGAGGAAAGAGAGGAAATGAAAAGGAAACATGTTAAGTTATTGTATAAAATTACAGGGTTCTAAAGATACTTTATAATTATGGGTACTAGAGGGGGATGTTCAGTATCATTGTGTCAGGTAGTTAGCCTATGTAACTTACCCAGAAAACAATAGAAGCTTCAAAAAAATAGGTTTTAAATCAAAGTTGTTTTTGGCAATTTTTATCTGTTGTTAGAAGTGTGAGTAGAAACTGGAAGACATTATTGCCAGTTTGACAGATAATATTTTAACTTTCCTTTTAAAGCAATGCGCTGTGCTGATTTCTTTCCTTTTAAATCTTTGCATTGCCTTAGCCAAAACCTCTTCTCAGGACTTTGGAGTAAATCCCTAAGCTCCTCTTGCAGCATTGAAAACAGACCATTCTCAGTAACCTAGAGGCCCATTACTGTGGATTCCCATCTGTTATGTAGAACCATAAGATTTTAGTGCTTTGAAAAAACTAAAGATTATACATGTTTGTCTTGTTTCCAGTATTCTCTAGTTTTAAAGTTTTCCTACAGTTAAATAGCTCAGAAGATTTTGTGAGCTCTTGGTCTATTAATGGGTATGAACAAAAAGTGAAATTAGCCCAGTTTTTCTTTTGTGTAAATTTGTTGTCATGAGAGGAAAATAAATACACAATGATTAATATGAAAATGTTATTGCCCTAGCAAGAATGGATCAATCTAAACAAAACCAGTATTTGAGGCATAATCTGACATTATTCTGATTATCGTTGGGAGAACTACAAAAAGAGATGTTGATGCTTGAAAAACAAATGTAGCTGAAATAAGGGCTTATGTTGATAAGTAAATGAACTGTTCAGTTAAGATCAGTTTGAGATGCTTCTGATGTTACTCAGAATTCATTATAGGGGCTGATGACCTGCTTCAGCTGCTTTTGCACAAGTCCATAGACTTGTATGAGAGGAGAGGCAGTTGTTAAGTGAACAAGAATCCACTGATACAGGCCCTTAAAGTAGTTCTGTGTAGTGAAAATGGCCAGAATTCACCCACAGCTGTGTAAGACCCCGATCATCAGCTACAAATAAGAATTAGTTGCAGCAACTGCAGCTTTAAATTGTACAACCAGCCATTGAAACAAGGTGTTTAGTTATGTTTTTACTGCACTTTAATTATTTTTTCATAACAAATAATTGGGAACTATTTGGAAGTATTTTTTTTCTTTTCTCTTTTTTTGGTGAACTATACATTAGAGAATCCTAGTTGACTGGTTATTGTGACAGTTTAACGGGTTCAATACTTTCTGAGTCACTGATGTAGAGCAAGTATACAGAGCGAGTAGATCTATGCAATTCTTTTCATTACGAATTGAAATTCAGATTAAATGTTTGTTGTTCGGAGATTCGGATGTATCCGCATCCCCAAATCACAATAGTAATGAATTTCAACGAGTCCGTAATAAATTATAACAAAAACAACAATTTTATTCGTATTCATTTGTTTGTGACTTCAGAGGGTTTTATACATTCTACAATGTGTCACACTCTATATTGTTATGATTGGCCAAAGCCAAAGTAGCAAAATATCAAAGTTGCAAGTAAGTTGTATCTAAGTCACAAGCAAGTTGCATCGAAGTCAAAAGCAAGTGGCCGAAATAACATGACAAACTAATGAATGAATCAGAATCTTCCGAAATAACTTCCGAAAATATGAATCAATTTTGAACAACGAATATAAAAAACAAATTCAAATATATGAAATGAATTCTGAAAATAAATCATTCTAACAACAAATATGACAAAATGAAATGACTAACTTAACAAATGAATCCGAAATGAAACTAATTTTTTCATCATGCATATTTCTAAGAGCAAGATTTCTGACTTTTTCACATGTTTCTAGCCAGTGACTCAAATAGAACTGAAGAACAACATACTTAAAGGACGCTGGGAACGTTTAGACTTGCAAATGTAATCAGATTATGGAAAATTTCAAATAAGCCGATTAGTTCTGGTGAGACAGCTCCCACACAACAAGGCTTTCCTCAATGGGCACCCAACAGTAGCTCAGACCATAGAAATGCAAAGAAGAGCTCCAGACCAAAACCAGATTTAAAAAAGTCCACAATAATTGTAACCGTTGGCAACAAAGCCATATAAAAACAGGCAATACATTTTGGAGGCAACACCACTCCCCCTTCATTAGGGCTACAAGAGTAAGCATAATAATGCTGTCTATATCTGCATATGAGTATATACCACAAAATCTGGTGCATCACATAATAACAACAAACTTGCCAGATGAACTACATTTTTCTCAACTGAATTAGAGAATATTGAAAGGTACAAATGATATACACAGTAAAACATGCAATAAGGGAAGTGGATATACAGGGTGCGGCAACATAACTTCCTTTTTTCAAAACGCAATAAAACCCATTTTATGAATCAGAATTGTTTTTATTGTTTTTAATAATGTAGGTACATATCTAAAGTTCTGTTTTACACAGTTTTGAAAATCATATCAGGTAGGTGACGCCCCCCATTGTCCATACACTGAATAAGCCGATTTCTGGCGTTTTTCATGACCCTTACCAGCATAGCAGTGGGTATGTTGGCAATTTCTGCGCGGATGATGGCCTTCAGGTCTTGTAGGGTCCTTGGACGGTTTACATAAACGCGGGATTTCAAAAAACCCCACAAAAAAAAGTCGCAAGGGGCCAAATTGGGGGAGCGGGCTGGCCACTCCAAATCACCCCTTATTGAGATGAGGCGCTCCGGGAAGTGTTCCCTTAAAACAGCCATTGATGCTCTTGAAGTGTGAGCCGTTGCTCCGTCCTGTTGTAACCAAATGTCCCCTAAGTCCAATTCATCAAGTCGTGGAAAAACAAATTCCTCCAACATGTTCACATACCGGTCTGAATTCACTGTCACTGTAACCTCATTTTCTTCAAAGAACCAGGGACCAATAATCCCAGCTGAGGCAATTGCACACCACACTGTGACTTTAGATGAATGCAAAGGCCTTTGATGCAATTCTCGAGGATTGGTGTCGGCCCAGTAGCGCATGTTCTGTTTGTTGACGCATCCAGTCAAGTGAAAATGGGCTTCATCACTGTAAAAAACAATTGCGTCCTCAGGGACATTTTCGAGTACTGCCTCACATGCGTTCCTCCGAGAATTGAAGTCGCGTTCGGAGAGTTCCTGCACAATCGCCAACTTGTACGGATGGTAATGAAGGTCATTGTGAAGAATTCGCCTCACTGAACGATCCGAAAGTCCAAGGGCAGATGCATGTTTGCGCGCAGAACGCTGCGGGGATCGCAAGATTGAAGCTCTCACTGCTTCGATGTTCTCAGGTGATCTGATGGATCGAGGGACTCCAGCTCTTCGTCTTGTCGTACTCGCGGTTTGTCTGAATGTAGTGACCCACGTAACAATTGATTTCCGGTCCGGGACACGGCCCAACGGGGCTACATTGAAGCGATGTCGGAAGGTGCGTTGGGTTGCGATCACAGAAAATCTGTTCGAAAAGTAGGCCTCTACGGCAAATGCACGCTGCTCACTGTTCCAACGCATGATGATGACTGACCTGGAAGAGAACAAAAACTTTAGAACTACGCCTGTCGCCTGAGACCACTCCCGCCCCGCTATGGCCGCTACAGCCTGAATTGCATGCATTTCAAAAAAGGAGTTATGTTGCAGCACCCTGTATAATGTAAACATGTATAAAATTGCATAAATAAGAAAATGTGCAAAAAATACAGAAAAATCAGGCTATAATAGAAATAAATGGCTACTAGAACAAGTACTAAAAAAGTAAGTATTAAAACATTGAAAGACCAAGCTGCTGAAATAAAATTAATTAACTCCTAAAATTAGTATCAAGAAACTGAGAATAAGCTACTGAAATAAAACGAATTACAGCAGCTCCTAAAATTTGTACAAAATGCTAAAATGAATACTAAAAACATAAGAGACCAAACTGCTTTTATTTTAGCAGGTCTTTTTAATTTAATTTTGCTTTCTACCAGGCATCAGCAGACAAATCAGTGTCCAGATTACCCTGATAAATGGTTTCCATTGGGCTTTCATTTATCTTCATCTTCTACTTGTGTTCCTAATTTTTCAGGTCATGTTGGCTGAGAGACGTGGATCTGATGAACTCTATGCTATCAAAATTCTGAAGAAGGATGTCATTATACAGGATGATGATGTGGAGTGCACCATGGTGGAGAAACGTGTCTTAGCCTTGTCTGATAGGCCTCATTTCCTGACACAACTTCATTCTACATTTCAAACTGTGGTATGCTTTATCTATAATGCTCCTTAATATTTTGGCTTCGAAGGAGAGCACCAGTGGTGACTCTAGGAACAATATATGGGGGGGCACATAAGATACCACAGTCATAACTGGGGGGAGGGCACTAATAATTTTCACCTCTAAATCATACCACTGGAAACAACTAAATAAGTATATATAAATAAGATGACAAAAAACGAGAGTAATGCAGTATGCAATAATACTTTTTTATTGTACTAACCTAAAACTTAAAAGAAAAGCTTTCAAGAGTTTTCCTTTCTTTTTCCTTTCTTCCTCAGGTATTGCTTCAGACCCGAGAAAGTGAGGAAAACTCTCAAAAGCTTTTCTTTATAGTTCAAAGCAATTTCAGCAAACATCAGGCCTGTGTAAATAATCCCCTATGTTAAATATGTCACTAATGAAGACCAGTGAATATTATAATTAGATTATGACCAGCTGGATTTTGTGCATAGATTAGATGTGGCCTGGGAAGTTAACATTATTAATTTTCTCTTCTCAGCATGAGTAAATAGCTTCTCCTAAGAAAAAGCACATGACGGTCAGAGGTGTAACTGGGAACTTCAGGGCCCCTCTTCAAGAATCCATGAATGGTCAGAGGTCGCAGACATACAACAGGAGATGGTCAGAGACTACAGACATACTACAGGAGATGGTCAGAGACTGCAGACATACTACAAGAGATGGTCAGAGACTGCAGGCATACTACAGGAGATGGTCAGAGACTGCAGGCATACTACAGGAGATGGTCAGAGACTGCAGACATACTACAGGAGATGGTCAGAGACTGCAGACATACTACAGGAGATGGTCAGAGACTGCAGATATACTACAGGAGATGCTCAGAGACTGCAGCCATACTACAGGAGATGGTCAGACACTGCAGACATACTACAGGAGATGGTCAGAGACTGCAGACATACTATAGGAGATGTTAGAGACTGCAGACATACTACAGGAGATGGTCAGAGACTGCAGACATACTATAGGAGATGGTCAGAGACTGCAGATATACTACAGAAGATCTTCAGAGACTGCAGACATACTATAGGAGATGGTCAGAGACTGCAGACATACTACAGGAGATGGTCAGGAACTGAAAACACAATACAGGAGAAGGCTATGCAGCGTAAACGCTGCTAGGCGACTGGCGGGGGGGGCTCAGCTGTCTACAATAGTGCTTGCCGTCCCATGCATGAGCCTATTAGCACTATAACGTAACCAGCACTGGGTCCTAATGCACTGCCTCTGAAGACAGAAACGCCGGACCAGAGCTATTAGAAGCAGGAGCAGGACCACAAGAGGAGGCTGGAAATCCCCACAGTAGTGGAATGCCAGGACCTGGCCTCAAGTGCGACCCTAGTAGTTTCATCACTGTCTCAGTGGGAGGATTCCCCCATCCACCTTGAATGTGTAGATGGGGGGAATTGGATCATATTTTTTTCCGTTCAACCCAATGGTTGAATGAAAAAAAGTGATCACTGTATGGGCTGCCTAAGTGTTACCTGGAAGTGAGCAAGTTTGTGAAGCTCTTGGAAGAACATAGAGGAGAAGAGAGGCAGATGGGGAGAGAAGGAAGGGAGATGGGAACAGATTGGTGATCACAGTGTGTTGCAGTGCTCAGTGTTCACTCGCTCCAGGGCAAAGATTGTTATTGGATGACTCAGGCAGCGGCATCATTTACATTTTCCACCCACACATTTCCTTTCTGTCAGATACAGCTGCACGTCTGGGATAGGAGAGTGGGCCAGGCAGACACAGAAGGAATAGGGGCGGGGGAGGAGGAGGAGCAGGTTGTATTCTTCTCTCCACTCCTGTCCATGAGGGGAGGGGGAGTGTGCTCACTTGGCTGAGTTTGTGTCTGTGAGAGTGTAGACACTCGGCTCAGCTGCAGCCACTGGTCCCTACATTTTTTCAAACTGTCCCTACAGTAATAGACTGTTCACAACACTGCTTGGACCCCCCCCCCCTTCATAGAGGCAGAACAACAGGGCCCGGTCACAAGTGCGACCCTGGTAGTTCTGCCACTGGTGGGGAAGCACACGGGTGGGCGGGGGGCAAGGCCACTGGAGAGCACAGTATAACAAGTCAAACCACCATACACGTTAGCATATTATATAAAATTCACCAAGACTTATCACTAGACTATTTCGATTGCCTTGAAGATTCTCTGTAAGAATATCATTGTGCATTCTTCTGCGTCCACTATATTTAGATCACCTGTGCACTAAATGATTGTGATTCTATCTCTAGGATCGCCTTTATTTTGTTATGGAATATGTGAATGGCGGGGACCTGATGTATCACATCCAACAGGTTGGCAAGTTTAAGGAGCCCCATGCCATGTAAGTATCCTGGCAACTTGGCTTTTCTTGCAGTTTTATGTAACATAAAATGGTCTGAGTATCACACGATCAAAGGTAGATAGACAAATCATCAAGAAGATATTGCTAGACGTTGTAGAGGTTTAAAGAATCAGTTTCACAAAGAAATACATCTTATGGCAAACAATTAGTGGACATCTGACCATCACACCTACAACTATATGGCCAGATGTATGTGGACACCTATCCAGATTACGTTCAGGAGTGCAGCAGAATACAAAGACATGTCAGACAGTCGTACACTTCCAACCTTGTGGCAAAGGTTTGGGGCAAAAACTGTTCCACCATGACAGTGCGCCTGTGCACACAGCAAACTTCAAAAAGACAAATGCAAAGAACTGAAATGAACTGGAATGAGGATTGTGAGTCAAGTCTTCTCATCCAACATCGGTACATTAACATACAAATATTCTTTTGGCTGAATAAGAACAAATTCTTACAGACACTTTCTTCTTGGAGAAAGCCTTCCCATAAAGGTGGAGGCTGTTGTACCTGGGGTGGGGTTAGAATCGGATTCATATTATATTTATGTTATCACTATTCATATGTTTTTTATATAGGTTTTACGCTGCTGAGATTGCCATTGGTCTCTTTTTCCTCCACAACAAGGGAATCATCTACAGGTATAGCATGCACATGTTTTTTTCTGTCATTTGTGTGGTAGTATAAAATATATATTATATATAATATTAGTAATTAGACTGCCCTGATATTTATATTAGCGATATCGAACATGAAAAAACCTATATAAGGATATTTAGACTTTTAAAATGTAGCTAAAATTAAAATATTACTTTGAAGGAATTGATTTTGGAATTGGGGAGAAATATCCGCCATGCCGGTCATATATTACTTTTAAATATTTTTAAAAAGTGTATGTCTAGTCTTAGTCTGTGTTTTCTGCTTTATATGCATTCCTGTGTATAGTTTTTCTATATTGGGTATCTCTAATACGAGTTTGAGGGGAGTCTAATTGGTAATATATTTTAATGTGAAAGTAAACCAAACGGAGAGTGTTGTTTTTTTTTTTTTTTTTTTCAGTTGACCATTTGGTTGTCCACATCTGAGCTTCTCATTTTCTATCAAAATATTGGGATACTGTCTTTTCCAATGCATATATAGACATTTTTGATAAGTGCAAGGAGTAAATTGTAGTAGTCCATAGCAACTAAATAGCATCTATCTATTTCTTCTCTGGCTTCAGTGAGCTTAATTTAAATTGATTTTGCTCCATATATTGTTATTGAACATGACTCAAAGCCACTAGATTCTTATCAATAAATATTAGCCCAGAGTAGATAGCTTGTATTAGCTGATTTAAGGTACACTTAAAGTGTCTTGCATAATCCAGTGCCTCCAGCATATACAGGTACCACTGGGTTGCTACCTATATGTAATATTTTTTTTTTTCAGTTTAAAGTGGTTGTAAACCCCTGAAATGAAACATGAACAAAGCATATCCTTCTATAGTGTGTAAGTTCCTCTATCCAAAGCATCAAGTGTGTTTTTTGTAATTTCTGCTCTGTCTGAATAATCTTTAAGAGTCTATGACAGCACTAAGCCATCCCGGAAGACATCCCTGCCCTCATCCAGCACACAGTAGATGATTGACAGCCTCAGTTGTGCATGTTTCCCTAAGAAACTGTGTGTGGGGATGACCTCTCCCTCCACTCAGGTCTCAGATTACATTCAGCTCTGTGCCCTATGCTGTACAGTGTGTGACATCAGATCCCTACCCTCTGCCTCTGGAAGCTCAGAAATGCTGTATAAAATGTGTTCTTTAGAGGCCTGTACAGGAGAGAAGGCTCTAGATAAACAGGTATAACTTAGGAAGGGGGATTTTTTTTTATCTCTATGTATCACCTGAGGCTAGTCACTACTGTTAGTATACATAAGAGTTTATGACCCCTTTAAGCATTGTGGTACGAAGAATGTGTTCTGTTATGCATATATTTCCTGTGTCATTTGGGTTGTGTGCCTTCCCCTGCCCCCCCTGCCTTTTTATTGGACCATTATTGTGATGCACATTTTTGCTATAGAGCACAGCAGTGGTGGAGCCCCTCAACAGTCTAGTCTAAAACAGCATCTAATAGGGATGTATACTATTTCCCTATTTATTGATGTGATAAATGGCAGGAATCCTTTCTTCACAAACCAGGGGTAAAGTGTTAGGTGGTCTTTTTGCCCGCTTTACCAGATCACCAGATTTTGACTTGAGTGAATGGACTTATTTATTCCTAATGTGGAGTATTTGTGTTTGAATTTTAAGAGGTTCATAATTTGATTGCATACATTACAGGTAAACTCAAAAATCTATTTGAAATGAGCATTTGGTAAACTGCTTTTCAGTTTATAGTAAGTGCAATTCATGGAGCTGATTTATTAAAAGCGGAGAGTGCAAAATCTGGTGCAGCTGGGCATGGTAGCCAATCAGCTTCTAACTTCAGCTTGTTCAATTAGGCTTTGACAGTAAAACCTGGAAGCTGATTGGTTTCTGTGCAGAACTGCACCAGATTTTGCACTCTCCACTTTTAGTAAATCAACCCTCATATGTATGTGTTTTGTTTCTAGTGAAGTGATTCACTGTACTCTGATGGTGATGGGTATATATTCAATTTCTTGTAAATATAAACAGGGTGCTATGTGTTTTCCTAGAGATCCATGACACTGATTCTCTGTGTTCTATTAGTAGAGTAGCAGTATGCCATTCCTCTGTTCTTTCTGTACACAGGGACCTAAAGCTGGACAATGTTATGCTGGATGCTGAGGGACACATTAAAATCACTGACTTTGGAATGTGTAAAGAGAACATTTTCAGTGGAGCTACTACTCGCACCTTCTGTGGAACTCCAGACTACATCGCTCCAGAGGTAGTGCCTCTATTCTCCACCATACATACACCTGTAACAAGACCTTCTTTGCAACTTAAATAAGTATCTAAGTATCTGCTGTGATTTTAACAAGAATAAATAATGATTTTATATTTACTTTGTTAATGTTTATTATGTTAAGGAGTATAATATGAACATTTTGAAAACCTTTTTGCCTATTTCTAATAAGGTAACTTTAAAATATTGCACATGAATATTTTATACTTACATTTCCAGTCAGTATGTAGAGCTCCAGACTGCTTTTCACTTGTTTATCTGTCTATTATTTGTTGCTAAATAAGCTTGTGATTTACAGAGCTCAATATCTTAAGCTTAAAACTCACTTGGACCAATGTAAGTATGCATGTGCCATACCTGTGGCATCCCTGTGTAATCTGGAAATCACTGTAGTAAGCACTACTGCTACCAAGATTTCCACAATTTTCTGGATCCTGTGCTGAGTAGCTCTCCTGCTGCATTGTGAACAGAAGTTCGCTCACTTGGCATGGTTGCCATTCAGGGAATATTTAGCATTTTCTCAATGAATGCAAGGCATTCTGTGATTGGGTGAGACAAGGAGGTGGAGCAATGACATCAGATATCCACCTCGTCTAATCAGAGATCATTTTGCTTTCACTGAGCAAATGTAAAGTGTTCACTGAGTGGCATCCATGTCAAGTGAGGGACCTGTGTTCAGTAAACAGCCGGGTGACACAGGACTTGGAAGCTAGTGGCAATCACTGTAGTAACAATGCCTACTACAGTGATTTCCACAGGGATAACACAGGTATGACAAATACAAACTTATAGATTCTGCTATGCTCTTTATAAAAAAAAAACATAATCTTTTGTTAAAAAGTGTCATGGATGCTCTTTGTGGTAAATATTTATTTGTTAATATGAGATTAAAAACGTACTACCTAAAGCTTGGTTGAACACTCTTCTTTTAAAGCAGACATAACCTGAGTAGAGAAGCCTGTTCCCTGCCATCATGCTGTGGACTGGAACCCTTCCCTGTATGGAAGCAGTGGTCTGACACACTCCCTGCCAAGTCAGAGTTATCCAGTCAGCAAGGAACATGAGCTTCACCATTTGCAAAGCTTTAGGTCTTATACAGTAATGGATGTGCTAGACCTCTGCAGAGAGACCACTGATTTCCCACAGAGAGCAAGGGTCTGACTTTGCAGATGCTGGCAGTGGACAGGCTTGTTGACTCAAGTTATAGCTGCTTTTGAAAGAAAATTAATGGTTTGATATTATAAACCATTTGTTTTAATGCACATGGATTGTATTTCGAAGATCTAAGGGGTATCTATGGTCAAAATTTAAAATCCTATTTTCATTTCTACCTTCTGATTAAATTGCTTCTAGCCTGCCCCTATTAATCTGAACAATCTAGAGGTTTGTAAACTTACTTTGTAAAGAATTCCACATATTTACTTTGAATTTTGTGACGCATAGTCACTATGCCCTATGAGTAGGTACTGCTGTGTCAAAAATTTCACAGAGCCTGCTTTCTGAACCACAGAGGTGCTGAGAGGAGGAGTTTCAGGAGGCGGAATCAGTACAGAAACAACATTTTTCTGGCAGCAAGATACCATGGGATATGTAGTCCTTAGAAATGGAAAGTAAACAGCAGAGTAGAAGCTGCAAAACATGCAGGGAATCCAGAAAGTTGTGGAAAGAGATTGTCAGCAGACAGGCAGTGCTCACTACGTGAAAATAGAATTTTCAAGTATGCTTGTATTGAATTGTCGATTATAACTACTGTTTGTGTTTTAAAAGAAAATTGACCTAAAATCATCATGATTTTCTTTCTTAAATTATTTGAGCTTTTTATTTATAATCCCACACACACCTACCTTTCCTTGTTGTGAAATAGGTGCTCAGTGAGATCTGGCAAGATTGCCAAATAATCCTTCTTGTTTTTATAGTCAGCAGTGTAAAGGTTTAATTCATGTGCTTGTTTTTCATGCTAACTTCCTCTTCTCTGAAAATGCCTTGAAAATAGGATAGACAAACGATTTAATTTAAACCTGCCCTGACATTTGACAGGGGGAGAATAAAAATTGAAATTAGGTTGATTGGTAAGACGCAATGCAGGCAGTTATCATTGTATCCACAGTTTGAGTGGTCTGAAGCTCCTTGGTTGGTATAGAACAATGCCAGGAGTTCTTGTTTTAACCACATAACTTGACAGACCCAAAGCTCATTGGTTGGTATGGGACAATACAGGCAGTATTTATTTTAGTCATAACTTGAGCAACCTGAAGCTTAGACATGCTTACTTTTCTTGGGGGTAAAAAGAGGTAAATGGTTACTTGGTAGAGAAGAAAATCCTTTACCCTCCCTTAAACTTACTTGAGTCTTATCTTGATCCAGCAGTGTGCCTGTCTGCAGTGGTGCTGGTCTCTCTCTCTCCTCGCAGGACAGAGAAGCAGCAGAGGGAGCCATTGGTTTCCTGCTGCTATCAATCAAATCCTGCAAGCAGAGAGAGAGGGCAGCAGGGCCAAGCCGCATTGTGTGTGTTTATAGATCCACACAGTTTGGCTCAGGAGCAAGCCCACAGGGGTGCCCCATATTTTTTAAACAATGAGCCTTTACAAATGCTTTAAAACACATGCACCAGGAAGATTTACCTGCATTGAATATTCTGCTTTATAAATATGATCCTTAAAGCCAGAAATTGATTTAGGTCCTGCTGTTTCTCCCGTCCTACACCCAAGAAAAGATGGAGCTCTCTAAAGAACAGGTACATCAGTGGCGTAACTAGAACCTTCAGGGCCTTGGTGCAAGAAACCACGAAGAGCGCCCCTGACCCCCTTCTGAATCCAGTGGCGGAACGCCAGGGCTCTGTCGCAAATGTAACCTTTGTGACCCTGGTATTTCCACCACTGGCGTCAGTAGTTTTTAAATTTTTTTTTTAAATATTATTTTTTACAATTTTCTTAAGGGGGGCTTAGGTGAGATATCAGGTGTCTAAAAAGAAAGGAAGGAAGGAAAAGGAAAATAAAAGGAAAAGAAAAGGACAAAGTCCCTTATATATTAGAGTACTCACTGGGAGGCAGGAGAAAAAAGGGAGGAGGGGGATTTCACTCACAGTGAATCGGCCGGCTGCACCTTTTCTCTTCTGCCTGGACTTCAAACTTCCTTCCCACTCAGTGTGGGTGGGGCAGACACAGGAGCAGAGGAAGGGGTGGGAGAAGGAGGAGGAGCAAAAGCAGCAATCTCTCCTTTCCTGTCTATTCAGGGGAGAACTGTCAGTGCTAGCTCTCTCAGCTCAGATACAGCCGAAAGAAGCTGGATAGGAGGAGTGGGGGGGGGGGGGGGGGGGGCGGCTGCAGATAGAGGAATCCATCTCTATGTTCCTGCTGAAGCCACTGAATGCCTGTTTCTCCTGCTCTCCCGCAGGCATTCTGTAGCTGCAAGAGGAACACAGAGAGATTGGTTCCTCTATATGCAGTCGCCCCGTGCTCCTCCAATCTAGGCATACAGGTGGCTACACGGGCCGACTGCAGCATGGGCCCGGTTTGCAATTGCGACCCCTGTGACCCCTGTAGCTACGCCCCTGAGGTACATTTTCAGGGCTGTAACTTATTTATTTCCTAGTGACATCATCGAAAAGTAGTGTGAATTTTGTCTTGATCTCTAATAACAACAATCACTTAAAATGTTTGTAGATCTTAACAATTAACTTATCTTATGTGCTCCTTTTTGGTCTGTTAAAAATACACATTAAATATTTTGTTATATGTAAAATAAATGCAAAAAGTACATGTTGGCTATGTCAGAAATTTAAAGCTCTCCTATATCCTATTCACATTCCCATGTTATCTTAAGGAGCCTGATTAGACATTCTAGTTCTTATCTTCGACTACAGAACAATTAGCCCTGGTTCACACTAGTGCGGCTTTGAAACCCCGCTACTTTGGCATGACTTCAAAGCCGCAAATCAGTGCGATTTGCACCTTTGATTTCATTGCGGCTTGCGACTTCGTTTAACAGAAGTCTATGCAAGTCACAATGAAATCAGACAAAAGTAGTGCAGGAACCTTTTTCAAAGTCACTGAGACATGAGCCGAGCCAATTTTAATTGTTCCATTGCTGCGATGGGGTACAACTTGTCATGCGATTTAGAACAGTTAAAACACACAACAGATTGCATTGGTGTGAATGAGAGCTTAGTGCTCATGTTGTGGATGTGGGAAGAAGGGGTGTGATTCAATAGTTAAGCAAAACAAATCTGGATAGGGCTGACACCACCCAGACCAAGTAAATACATTTCTGGTGCAGAAATGTACTTGCAGGGATAAAACACAGGAAATGTACATGTATTGCACATATGTACTATGTTTTTTAATCCCTTCCTGCCCAGTATTATTAGTACAGTGCCAGTGTTTTTTATTATCACTGATCACTGTATTAGTGTGTTATTAGTTATTGGGATGTCAGTGGCAGTTAGTCAGTTCCCCCCAGTGTCAGAATGCCCTCCGCAGTCCCGCTATATTTAATCTTAGTCGCTGATTGCCGCCATTACTGGTATTAAAAAAAAAATTCCAGTATATATACCACCATTTGTAGACGCTATAACTTTCATGTAAATCAATTAATTTACACGTATTGGGATTTTTTTTAGCAAAGACATGTAGCAGAATACATTTTAGCCTAAATTTATAACGAAATTAGATTTTTTTACTGTATATGTTTTATAGCAAAAAGTAAAAAATTTTTTTTTATTCAAAACTGTCGACCTTTTTTTGTTTATAGCGCAAAAAATAAAAAACACAGAGGTGACCAAAGAAAAACCAAAAGAAAGCTCTATTTGTGGGAAAAAAAGGATTTAAATTTCATTTGGGTGCAGCATTACATGACCACGCAATTGTCAATTAAAGTAATGCAGCAACGTATCACAAACAATGGCCTGGTCAGGAAGGGGGTAAATCCTCTGGAGGGCAAGTGATTAATGTATGTGGTTGTTTTGATATATTTGGACATTTCTTTCTTATTACGTATTTATTCCTTTCAGATTATTGCATATCAGCCTTATGGAAAATCTGTTGACTGGTGGTCCTATGGAGTCTTACTGTATGAAATGCTTGCAGGACAGGTAAATCTTTTGTTTCATCAAGTTGTAAAAGTGCAAATGACATGCTGAAATGGAGCATGATAACATTAGTTGATAGACCATTTTAGCATGCCTTACACCCAGGGGCGGACTGACCATTTGGAAACTCAGGCACTGCCTGAGGGCCCGGGGTCAGTAGGGGGCCCCATGAGATGCCCCCGGTACCTTTTTCATAGGCTTTTTTGAGTTTGGGCAAGGACACAGGGGCCCCATGATCCCCTATTGCCCAGGGGCCCCATGAGTTGTCAGTCCGCCCCTGCTTACACCTCGGTCACATTGGGTGCGACTTGGCATGCAATTTTCATGCCATGCGACTTGAAAATTGTATGTCAAGTCACACCCTATTGTCCGCTATTAGAGTGGTCATATCGGTGCGGTTCCGACTTGGTCAGAGCCGCACCGATTTCTAAAGTAGTGCATCCACTACTTTTGGTGCAATTTGCATAGACATCTGTGTCAGATGTCTTGCAAATCGCACCTGAAATAGGGGGGTTGAAGCTGAACTCAAGACAGATTAAAAAAAGGCACAGATCGGTGTAGCTGTGTAATTATTCATGCATTGTCTTACTTTAAATACAGTTTATATTATATTATTAGTATTATACAGGATTTATATAGCGCCGACAGCAGCGCTTTACAATATAAAGGGAGACAGTACAATTACAATACATTTCAGTGTAAAAAGGCACGAGTTTCCCGCAAAGCAGTAATAAACACCTCTAGGACACTTGTACCTACTGAACAGGTAAGCCTATAATAAAACTTACCTGTAGGTACAAAGAATACCTCCTAAACATGCACTGTTTAGGAGATATTCACTGTTTTTGCAACACAGGAGAAGAATGTCACCAGCACACGGAGGACTTCCAGTATGGGTCCAAAGCATTAATAAGCTTTTGGTTGTAACATGACAAAATGTGGAAAATTTCAAGGGGTATGAATACTTTTTCAAGGCACTGTAGTTACAGCAAGTGCAACGTTTCAAAGTCTCACAGGACCTCTTCATCAGGCATGTGAAGGGGTCACATGGCTGATGAAGGGGTCCTGCGAGAGTCCAAAACATTGCTCTTGCTGTAACTACATTGCCTTGAAAAAGTATTCATACCCCTTGAAATTCTCCACATTTTGTCATGTTACAACCAAAAATGTAAATGTATTTTATTTTGATTTTATGTGATACACCAACACAAAGTGGCACATAATTGTGAAGTGGAAGGAAAATGATAAATGGTTTTCTAAACTTTTTTACAAATAAATATCTGAAAATTGTGGCGTGCATTTGTAAATGGGGCTGAATACAAATGCTCACCACACTTTTCAGATATTTATTTGTAAAATATTTTGGAAACCATTTATCATCACAATTATGTGCCACATTAACATAAAATCCCAATAAAATACATTTACATTTTTGGTTGTAACTTAATTAAATGTGGAAATTTCAAGGGTTATGAATACTTTTGCAAGGCACTTTATGTGATCGCTTATTAAAGTCTTGGACCCATGCTGGAGATCCTTGGTGTGCTGGTGACATTCTTCTCCTTTGATTCTTATTGTTTTCAGCTGATGGTCGCTGCTGCAGCAGCTGCTTATACACACAGCCATTTTTTAACACAGGAACATGTGCGTTGGGATCATGCATTTTTGTTTTTGAAACGCCACACATGCACTCTGAAGGGACGACATACTCATGCTGTCCCTTCAGAGCTGTGTGCAGCAACCGTGATTCCTGTGCACATGAGTGGGAGGGATGTCATCAGCACTCAGCCATTCAAGCGCCCTGAGCCCTCGAACCCAGAAGGAAGACCGGGTGAACACGGAAGCCCTATCAGTGGTGGCAAGACTTTGATTTAAGATAACTCTTTCATAATGTACTAGCATGTGATGCATACTAGCACATTATGTCTTTATCTTGCAGGGAGGAAGGGTTTTTTTTTCGTTTTTGCCCAACTTCACTATCGCTTTAAGTAAGACTCTTGCTGTATACTGTGAACCAGGGTTCAGGCTGAGAGAGTGCAAGGAAATCATTCTGTTTGTAGCCCATATTGTCCTTGATTATTTTCCCACCAGGCCTGGGAGAAATAATGCTCCAGACACCAAAGTGTGCAAGCTAAATCTCTAAAAGTTTAATGCAAGACAAGAACTGTTATACAGAACTCAGTAGGCATTCTTTAATCTTAGGATGACCAATGAAACATTCCATTCTTATCAATATAGTTATGTGAAGAACAGAAACTAAGGGATACCATATAAGGTGGTTCCGTTTACAGTGAAATGAAACCATTCTCAGAAAACGAGAGAGAAGTTACAAGCGAAACTAACTGTTTACACATCTAGAGGCTTTATACAAAATG
Organism: Staurois parvus; assembly: GCF_062004578.1. Lineage (NCBI taxonomy): Eukaryota > Metazoa > Chordata > Amphibia > Anura > Ranidae > Staurois > Staurois parvus. The sequence goes on along the minus strand of NW_028318344.1, from coordinate 5,258,119 downwards.
GATGCCAGTTAATAAGACATATTTCCTTACAGGGAGGGAGCATCAGCAAGAGTTCACTCAGGTGTGCTGTAATGCAAGGGGCATGTTCATAGTAGAAGAGAGCACAATGACAAGAGAAGAGCTGGTTTGTGTACTGGTTATCCTCTCCATGTCCAGTCGCAGAGTGGTGGTGAAGAGGACTTTGAGTGAAAGTGAAAGTGAAACTGCATCAGGGAAAAAGCTGAACCAGGGAAACCCTTCTCTACTGCTAGACAGAGCTATTCTGTGTGGCACAGCTATGTAAATGAGCTGAAACAACTCTCTTGTATGTATTTCATCTGTGTATTTAGCCTGACATTTGTTTGTAAAGAATATCTAAATCCAAGAACAAGTATGTATTATAGCAGCTTACTAGCCCTTAAAGGAGGTCAGACTTGAATATCATTTCTAGAATTTTACAGTTTAGGGCAGTAAGTAAAGGCTTAGTTAGTACACAAAATTCTTTGTCAGGATATAAATGAATACACAAATGAACATTCTCTTCTCTATCTAGTTATCAGGTTAGAATATACATGTTAAATCATAGCCTCTATGTATTTTTCCAGTTGTGCTAATAACACTGAATATCATGTTAAAGCACACACAAAATCTTCTGGGTGGAGCAGTGACAAAGAGACCTTAACTTTAATTATTACCATGACCAGAAACTCAGAAGAAATTTGTAGATTACCTGAAAAGAGTAAAGATACTAAACCAGTTCTATCAGTAAGCCCCCTGTCAACCCTATGGATTGCAGGGAAGTTTGCTAAGCCCTATTAGTATTGTTGTGGGCCTGATTTCAAGTTCAGCAAAGATAGATCCTGCCTGCAGGACAATGCAATGCACAGATGATATGCATCTAATGCAGATGTGGTACAGCACACTGTAGACGTGCTTTGGGATGCAGTTGACTATGCATTGAAATACACAGTACATAAAAATCACCAACCAAGTGCAATTTGCGTTATGTTTTCAAAATATGTTTACAAATCCATCTTTCTGTCCCCTGTGTCTCAACAGCCTCCATTTGATGGTGAAGATGAAGATGAACTTTTCCAGTCCATTATGGAGCAGACTGTATCTTATCCAAAATCTATGTCCAGAGAGGCTGTCTCCATATGCAAAGGGGTAACAAAGCTAATACTGTCTTGAACTGTATGTACATGATGTATGCAGTAGAGCCGTGGAGGTACCCAGAACATGCATGTGGCTCTCCAGCAGTGCAATTGAGGCTGTCCTAAGAACCTCTGCATTGTGCATATCATGGATATACTTTACATGGCTCTCACTCTTTATTGGCCTAATGCTGAGTGATCAGGGATGGAAGACATCTAAAAAAAAGGAGATGATATGAAATATTTTTTGGGGTGTTTGCTGACTTTCAGACCTTCTGTCTGTAGCTAGTACCATGTGTGATAATGTAGACTGGGCACCCCAGAAAGCTTTGTGAGAGGACAAAGGGCAGCCATGTTGTTCAGAATTGACAAGTTTACCATGACATTTTATTAGAATAGGAGACAGAGCAACTGTGACACCCCTTTCAGCTACAGTCCCAGGAGTGCATCTCCATAGCCTTTTAACTTGAGTCAACATTTCTACAAGGGTCTAGAAACATCAAAAGGACTGCCATCTCAACTCAGTAATGGCTATATAACCCATTCTATTATACCATTACCTATCAAATAACTAATAAACAGGGATTTGCTAAAGCTGTAAATAATTAATTCAAAGCATTTAGCAGGGGATTTAGAATGGAACACTGCAGTATGTTAGGTGTTGCTTATCTTAACTCTGTAAACATCTACCTCGAGGTGATTGTAGCCGTATTAGTGCACTTGTGATAGTAACTGGCTGTTATACTTTTTTTTATTTGCACTAACATTTTTTCAGGACAAGCTCTTGGGATATGTCCCCTTCTTCAAAGTCCAAGCAGTATTAGTACTGCTTGGACCTACTATTGGTTGTATATTTATATGTGGAAGAAAATACTAAACAGATAAAGACCACACTTGACTAGGTTATCATTTACAGTTATATACTTGTTAGACACACAGTTGACCCCTTGATGTTAACCCCTTCCCAGCCAGTGTCATTATATGTAATCACTGTATTAGTGCCACTATTGATGTCAGTGTCAGTCAGTTAGTTTACCTCCCAGCCAGCGTCAGCTGTGGCCAGATTGTCTGCCACGCTATAACAGTCTCACTATAAGTCACTGCTCACCACCATTACAAGTATAGTTGCTGCGTAAATTCCAATATATATACCTCTCACAACCTGGTTCACCTGTTGGTGGTGCTGTGGATTTCTGGGCAGAAAGCTGTAGTTTTTAGTGTCCACCAGCAGGTGTCTCCCAGCAGCCAGCAGGTTCCAGCAATCAGCTCCACCTGGCCACACATGCAGGGAGGGTACTTAAGTTCCACCTCTGCTGTTGCTCCTTGCATCTTTTTCACTGTAGATAAATCTTACATTAAAGATATATTTATATGGTCTTTGGTCCCAGTTTTCCTTGTGTAGCTACACAGATCTGGTCATCCCCTGTGATGACTCCTGACAATACCATTGTTTGTGAATGCTTTAACTTTCATACAAACCAATTAATGTATAACTATTGTGATTTTTTTAACCAAAGACATGTAGCGGAATAAATTTTGGCCAAAATGTATGAAATTATTTATTTTTTTAAATTTATTGGAAATGTTTTATAACATAGAAAATATATTTTTTTCCCAAAATTTTTTGTTTATTTCCATTTATATAATAAAAAATAAACAACCCAGTGGTGATCAAATACCAGCAAAAGAAAGCTGTATTTTTGTGAAAAATAAAATTATGTATATTTTGTTTGTGTACAGTGTTGCATGACTGAGCAATTACTAGTTAAAGTAGTGCAGAGCTAAAAAACAAAATATGCCCTGGTCAAGAAGGGGGTAATACCTTCCAGAGGTCAAGTGGTTAAAACATCCTATAGAGAGGAACAGAAGTATTTGAACACCGTGCGATTTTGCAAGTTCTCCCACTTAGAAATCATGGAGGGGTCTGAAATTCACATTGCAGGTGCATTCCCACTCTGAGAGACAGAATTTTTTTAAAAAATTCAGGAAATCACATTGTTTGATTTTTAAAGAATATATTTGTCTTGCACTGCTGAACATAAGTATTTTAACACCTGAGAAACAGCAAGAATTCTGGATCCCAAAGACCTGTTAATGTGCCTTTAAAAAGTCCACCTCTACTCCACTCATTAATCTAACTTAATATACAAATGGTATGCAGCGCTAAATAGTATATCAACCATCAATGTATAGATGGATGAGACAATAAATTAACAGTCAAAATATGAATAATTCCATGTAAATAAAGATAAAATATATAAATGTTCAAATCCAATCCGACTTGTGGATAAATCCAGTAAATGATTGCGCTTACCACAAAAACATACAAACAGAGCGTTGTATGTATAAGATGGACATCAGGGCCTGGTCAGCAACTAGAACAGCATCCGGTCACCATATGAGACTTCCAGGAATGGTGGAAACCCCCCCACGGTCATCTCCGGTTTCACCAGCAGGTCCAACGAAGTCCTCTCCACGCACTGCTCATCTGGATCACACCACCTTGGTAGCGCTCATGAATAATGAGCCAGAGCAAAATGGGCAATGATAGTGAAGTATGTTTTAATGGGTGAACAGTAAAATATATAGTAAAGAACTCACATAATCGGAAAAACACAGCCCAGGTCAAACGAAAAGGTTCCCTGGTGATCTGTGGTTCCCTGGTAATCTAATGGCGTCTGTTGGGTGGATCCCCTAACATGTTTCGAGCCACGCTCGTTGTCAAAGGGGATCCACCCAACAGACGCCATTAGATTACCAGGGAACCACAGATCACCAGGGAACCTTTTTGTTTGACCTGGGCTGTGTTTTTCCGATTATGTGAGTTCTTTACTATATATTTTACTGTTCACCCATTAAAACATACTTCACTATCATTGCCCATTTTGCTCTGGCTCATTATTCATGAGCGCTACCAAGGTGGTGTGATCCAGATGAGCAGTGCGTGGAGAGGACTTCGTTGGACCTGCTGGTGAAACCGGAGATGACCGTGGGGGGGTTTCCACCATTCCTGGAAGTCTCATATGGTGACCGGATGCTGTTCTAGTTGCTGACCAGGCCCTGATGTCCATCTTATACATACAACGCTCTGTTTGTATGTTTTTGTGGTAAGCGCAATCATTTACTGGATTTATCCACAAGTCGGATTGGATTTGAACATTTATATATTTTATCTTTATTTACATGGAATTATTCATATTTTGACTGTTAATTTATTGTCTCATCCATCTATACATTGATGGTTGATATACTATTTAGCGCTGCATACCATTTGTATATTTTGTTTTTTTGGTGTTGAGGATTGCCTTGTGTGCTAGCTGCTGTCGTGTGATTTGCGCTCACTCACCCTTTTTCAATTAATCTAACTTAGTAGCACCTGTCTGAGCTCTTTAAAGACACCTGTCCACCCCACAGTCAGTCAGATGCCAACTACTACCATGGGCAAGACCAAAGAGCTGTCAAAAGACACCAGAGACAAAATTGTGGACCTCCACAAGGCTGGAAAGGGCTACGGGGCAATTGCCAAGCAGCTTGGTGAAAATAGATCAACTGTTGGAGCAATTGTTAGAAAATGGAAGAGGCTAAAGACGACTGTCAATCTCCCTTGGACTGGGGCTCCATGCAAGATCTCACCTCGTGGGGTATCACTGATGATAAGAAAGGTGAGGAATCAACCCAGAACTACAAGGGAGGAGCTGGTCAATAACATGAAGAGAGCTGGGACCACAATTTTAAAGGTCACTGTCGGTAGAACACTACGCCGTCATGGTTTCAAATCATGCATTGCACAGAAGGTTCCCCTGCTCAAGTCATCACATGTCCAGGCCCGTCTGAAGTTTTCCAATGACCATCTGGATGATCCAGAGGAGGCATGGGAGAAAGTCATGTGGTCAGATGAGACCAAAGTTGAACTTTTTGGTCTAAACTTCACTCGTCGTGTTTGGAGGAAAAAGAAGGATGAGTTGCATCCCAAGGACACCATCCCTACTGTGAAGCATAGGGGGGGTAACATCATGTTTTGGGGGTGCTTTTCTGGGAAGGGGACAGGACAACTGCACTGTATTAAGGAGAGGATGAATGGGGCCATTTATTGTGAGATTTTGAGCAACAACCTCCTTCCCTCAGTCAGAGCATTGAAGATGGGTCGTGGCTGGGTCTTCCAACATGACAACGACCTGAAGCACACAGCCAGGATAACCAAGGAGTGGCTCTGCAAGAAGCATATCAAGGTTCTGGAGTGGCCTAGCCAGTCTCCAGGCCTAAATCCAATAGAACATCTTTGGAGGGAGCTGAAACTTCGTGTTGCTCAGTGACAGCCTCGAAACCTGACATATCTAGAGGAGATCTGTGTGGAGGAGTGGGCCAAAATCCCTGTTGCAGTGTGTGCAAACCTGGTCAAGAACTACAGGAAACGTTTGACCTCTGTAATTGCAAACAAAGGCTTCTGTACCAAATATTAACACTGATTTTCTGAGGTGTTAAAATACTTATGTTCAGCAGTGCAAGACAAATAAATTCTTTAAAAATCATACAATGTGATTTCCTGATTAGTTTTTTTAAATTCTGTCTGGGAATGCACCTACAATGTGAATTTCAGACCCCTCCATGATTTCTAAGTGGGAGAACTTGCAAAATCGCAGGGTGTTCAAATACTTCTGTTTCTCACTGTAGCTGATGTTCAAGTCTTTAATTTGTTTGTCACTTACTTAGGCCATTGAAAATACATCGAACTAAGACTACCCAGTACCACAGGGTGACAATACTGCTGTAATTTCCCTAGAGCATGAACAGTATAACTGGCTTTTGTACTATTCATTCTTCTCCAGCTGCTTACGAAACATCCACTAAAACGCCTTGGATCTGGCTGTGATGGAGAACGTGATATACGAGACCATGCCTTTTTCCGCTGGATAGACTGGGAGCGTTTAGAACGTCTGGAAATTCAACCACCTTTCAAGCCTCGTCCTGTGAGTGTTCATATTTGTGGTACAAGGTGGAAGGTTTACTAATTCAGTTTAGTTCAAATTTATTTTTAAAGTAACCACCATTAAATGTATAGGTGATGACTAAACTTTTTTTTTATCCTACCTTCCTATTAGATTTTCTTGCACATTTTCACTTTTAAGCTAGGCTAATTACACTTTAAACACTGATTTGGTCTATATAGTTTATTCATAGAGGGCTTTACTGTACCTAAGTTAAAGGATAAATTCACCTTTGGAACTTGTTATATGCTTCACACGTTTTTAGGGTAAAAAAAAATCCTGACCCCCATTTCCCATGATAGTGGGTACCTCCCTGTACCTGCTGTCACAATTTGTAAACTATATAGCTGTGCAGGTCTCTGTCTACATGGCTGCGTTATTCATTCACATTTTTCTGTGAATGAATTAGATTAGATTACAAGTACTATCAGCCATTCCAGTTTACAGATTGTAGTTCTCAATGAACTATGGGGGCGCTGGTGAGTGCTCTCGCATTCCATTGATCTTCCTGCTCCCAGGTAATTACAAAAAAAGGAGCATTTCTTTTTTTTTCAAAAGGTGAACTTGGACTTAGTCATTCTTAACCCCTGGTTCACATATATGCGGCCTTGCGGGCCGCATTTTGCGTGGGCACGGGAGCCCATTCATTTGACACGCAGGGAAAACGTCACTGCACTCCTGAAAACGCAGCCCGCAAGGGAACCTCGGTTTCCAGTTTGGTTGCGTTTTCCAGTGCGGGTGGCGTGCCATTAGAACTAATGGTACCCGCCAGCGGGTCCGCATTCCTCTGTGCGGGTGGTGCGGCTGCACAGATTTCCGTGCGGATCTGCAGCGGCACCACCTGCACATACGTGAACCAAGCCTTAAGGATTGTCATGCATGAATAAGACTGAACAGAGACTTGAAAAGATCTTAATAGCTACTTGAAAACCTAATAAGTTGATTATTACAAAATATAGTAGTAATGAAAAGGTCAGTATTAGGACACAGCATCGAGCAGGGTCTAAGCCAGTGGTCTCCAAACTGTGGCCCGGGGGCTAGATGTGGCCCTTTGCCTGTCTTTATCTGGCCCCTGGGACACTCTTCCCTCTGATGAGAAGCACTGTTCTGCCCACTGACATCAACGGTGGACCATTATTCTTCCCACTAACAGCAATGATAGGGCACTATTCCTCCTACTGATAGCAACAATGAGGCACTAGTTCTCCCACTGACACCAGTGATGGGGCACTAGTCCTCCCACTGACACCAATGATGGGGGACTAGTCCTCCCACTGACACCAATGATGGGGCACTAGTCCTCCCACTGACACCAATGATGGGGCACTAGTCCTCCCACTGACAGCAATGATGGGGGACTAGTCCTCCCACTGACAGCAATGATGGGGCACTAGTCCTCCCACTGACACCAATGATGGGGCACTAGTCCTCCCACTGATACCAATGATTGGGCACTATTCCTCCTTTAAGTTAAATCATTATTTCTGTATTGTCCATTGAGAGACATAGCTTGTTAGTAAGAAAACGTTTGGTTACATTGCCACCTTAAGGAAAAGATGGACACTAGGCACATGGAAATCTGAAGGCCTGCCCCATTTAAGGCTATAATCTCCCACCCCCACATTGTACCTGCTCATTTTCTCTTAGGCCTGTTTCACACAGGTTTTAGCTTGTGTAAGAGCAGCTGTGAACAGCAAGCTTTCAGAAAGCATGTATAGAGCTTTCAGTAGGCTTTCTTGCAGGGCTTTCAGTAGGCTTTCTTGAACCTTTTAAAGTACCATTCAGCTCTAATTTGTAAATACTGAACACAGATCCTAATGGGAGTGCTAATTGCCACTTTAAGCAAGCTGCTAGCAGGCTTCAGCAGCCTTTCAACAAGCTTCAAGAAGTTCTGGAGCTTGTTAGTTGCTTCCTTAAAGTGGCAATCAGCACTTCCATGAGGATCTGTGTACAGCATTTACAAACCGGAAATAAATATTACTTTAAAAGCTTCAACAAATCTTGCTGAAAGCTCTGCAAATGCATTGTCAAAGCTTGCTGTTCACACTGTTCTTATACAAGCCAAAGCCTGTGTGAAACAGGCCTTAGTGTCCTCAGAAGAGTGGATGTGTTTTCTTTAAATGTGCTGTTTTTCTGCTTGTTTGGAAGAGTTTCTATTATTAACTGTTGGTGGTAGATTCAGGCTGGACACTGAAATTTTGGAAACCTTCCCAGTCAGCATGTGAGCACAGGTTGTTCCGGTTTACTTCGTATATTGGAAGGATGAGAGCCCCACAAAGTTTAGTCAAGTCAGTAAGAATGTTATTCATCCAGACGTAACTAAAATCAGCTGTCGTTTGGCAATCCAGTTCTTGGTGCGATTCTATTAATGATGGACAACTGTCCAGTGCAGACTTAAACTCACTGCCAGCATACAAGCCCTATTGAAGGAAAGTTTTGAGCCCCTAAAGCACGTAGGCTTTTTATTTACGTGTCTTCACAAATAACAGTTTTTCGGGACTCGTCCAAACATAGTGGCACTTTGACTCTTTAAGTATTCTATAGACAACTCAAGAGATTCTTATAAATACCCTGGTTGACAAAAAGATACCTCAAAACAAGCAAGATTCCAACCTCTGTTTTTCGTCCACTTTAGTGTCCAGCACTCCACCAATACATGATCCTAAGTTCTTGGAAGTTTTCACCAGTCAGCCAAGATGCAGATATTTACCAGTTAATTTAATTATATGTTGTTATCACTGCAACGATTTTGCAATCATCAGTGACTACCCATTTATGTCCATTTTGCTCAAAACTCTGCTTTCAGGTTGGGCTAGTGTTCCTGTCTCTGAAGACTCACTTCTGTGGTTTCCTAGCTAGCTTATGATGTGTTGAGGGCTTCACTTCTCTGGTAGAGAGAATGCATGTGGTATTGTTCGTGTATAGCCTCAGCTGGAGATTCATCCATATGTTTATGGCCAGCTTTATACTTTAATGTTATTTGCAAGCAGCCTGAGTGGAACCCTCCTCATTATTTACAACTTGGTCTCTACTTTTTCTGAGATTGTCAGCTGGGCAACTGTTTATGCCCAACCTATATTATGGCAGTGGCAGATTTTCCTGCAGTTTTCTCACAGAGCCTGCATTCAGGGAACAATACCTCTACATCTTTCTCTGCACTAATATAAAACCTTTTACAGTGGGTGCATGCATTTGTTTCTTACAGCATTGCCTGAAGTGGGTAGTGCTCCAAAGTGATTGCTCCTGCTTTAATCCCTGGTGCACCACTGGGATCAGGCCGTGAGTATGCCTGGGGGATTTGGGTAATTAATTTTTCTTACAGGTATACACCCTTTTGGTCATAGGTGTAGAGCTACCTGCAGAGGAGCCGCTGGTAATTTTGAGTTCCCTGTTCTGCACCTAAACTCCAAGAACAACCTTAGCCCCTCTGACAAACCTGGTTGAATGAAAGTCACTACAAGCATGTATAAGGACAGGAGTATAGATAACTGTGACCTGGATGTGAGTTACTACCAGAAAATAGACACAAAACTGTTTAGTGGTAGATGAACTCAACATACAGTGTTAATACGGATTATAACAAATGTCAGGCTGAAAATAAATGAGCACACAGCAAGTGGCCAAGGCTGGTGATTCTCTTGCCTCACCTCAAACATTTTTGGCTCCCAAGTCACCTTTATGCCATGCCCTACACATGCATACTTTTGTGAGTGCATTTTTATTTTTCATTTAAAGATTTTTTAATGCTATATTATGGGTGCAGGAGTTAGTATCTATAGGTTACAAAATATAATTTCACTATTGCCCTCTGCCTTAATTCATCCCTTCACATCTCCCAGTATCTTAGCAATATTGGATGGAACTCCTTTTAATCACACAGGAATTGTTGACCAAGTGGGTCAATTGTCCCCCTAACAAAATGGTTTCAAGGTTTTGATTCAAACCTGTTTACAGTTCTGAAACCCATAAGAGACTCTTATCCTATTTTGTTTTTAAGGCCTCCAATCCTTTTGTAAGTCCCTAAACATTTTGGATTATTCAGTCAGTTACTGTCTTTGTTCACATAGAAGACTTCTTGGTTTCCATCAGCAATTTCAAATGACAACCATTATCAGTTTGTTGCTCTTTCCTTTGACTTGATATTGCCTGAGCGATTTTCAGAAAGGTCCCCACACGTTTTCTTGTCCCTCCACAGAGATGATCTGTGCCTTCCTGACCCTGAACTTTTATGTGTCAATCACTCTTTGGACTTTGTACAGATCCTGGGTTTTGATAATTTTATCTCTGCTTCCATCACAGTGCTTGGGGTACTTGAGCTTCATCCTGGATACTCTTTAGGTCAATATCTTCCTTTCCTGTGACAAGTTGACAAACAGTACCTTGAAAAAGTATTCATACACCTTGAAATTTTCCACATTTTGTCATGTTATAACCAAAAACGTAAATGTATTTTATTGGGATTTTATGTGATACAGCAACACAAATTGGCACATAATTGTGAAGTGGAAGGTACATGATAAATGGTTTTAAATTTTTTTCATAAATAAATATCTGAAAAGTGTGGCTTGCATCTGTATTCAGCCCCCCCCAGTCAATACTTTGTAGAACAACCTTTCGCTGCAATTACAATTGAAAATCTTTTTGGGGATGGCTCTACCAACTCTGCACATCTATAGAGTGACATTTGTGCCCATTCTTCTTTGCAAAATAGCTCATACTTTCTCAGATTGGATGGAGAGTGTGAACAGTAACTTTCAAGTTTTGCCACAGATTCTCAATTGGATTTAGGTCTGGACTTTGACTGGGCCATTCTAAAACATGACTATGCTTTGATCTAAACCATTCAATTGTAGCTTTGGCTGTATGTTTAGGGTCGTTGTCCTCCTGGAAGGTGAACCTCCGCCTCAGTCTCAAGATTCTAACAGGTTTTCTTCTAAGATTGTCTTGTATTTGGCTCCATCCATCTTTCCACAAACTCTGACCAGCTTCTCTGTCTCTTCTGAAGAAAGGCATCCCTACATCATGCTGCTGCCAGCTCCATGTTTCACTGTAGGGATGGTGTGTTCAGAGTGATGTGCAGTTTTTTCCACCACACATAGTGTTTTGCTTTTAGGCCAAAAAGTTACATTTTGGTCTCATCTAACCAGAGCACCTTCTTTCACATGTTTGCTGTTCCCCCCACATGGCTTCTCGAAAACTGGACTTCTTATGGCTTTCTTTCAACAATGGCTTTCTTCTTGCCGTTCTTCCATAAAGGCCAGATTTGTGGAGTGCATGACTAATAGTTGTCCTGTGGACAGATTCTCCCACCTGAGTTGTGGATCTCTGCAGCTCCACCAGAGTTACCATGGGCCTCCTGGCTACTTCTCTGATTAATGCTCTCCTTGCCTGGCCTGTCAGTTTAGGTGGATGGTCATGTCTTGGTAGGTTTGCAGTTGTGCCATACTCTTTCCTTTTTCAAATGATGGATTGAACAGTGCTCTGTGAGATGTTCAAAGCTTGGGATCTTTTTTTTATAACATAACCCTACTTTAAACTTCTCCAAAAACCTTATCCCTGACCTGTCTGGTGTGTTTCTTGGCCTTCTTGATGCTGTTTGTTCACTAATGTTCTCTAACATACCTCTGAGGGCTTCACAGAACAGCTGTATTCATATTGAGATAAAATTACACACAGGTCTCAGCTGACTCGTCCCAAACTCAGCGGGGGCATTGGGCTCCCTGACCTGCACCGCTATTACTGGGCGTGTCATCTTTCCCGCATAGTCGATTGGCACATTCATTCTGCTTCCAAAGACTGGGTCCTTTTGGAGAAGGCTTTTTCGCCCACTCCCCTACCATCGATCCCTTGGCTATTGCCGAAACACACACCTCAAGTTCTCCTCTCCCATCCTTTGATAGGTCCCACGTTAGAAGTTTTCCGTAAGGCCTGTAAAACGTCTTCCGTTTCGGACTCTCCTAGTCCCTTGACGTCGATCCGCCTGAATCCAGATTTTCCCCCAGGGTTGCACAAGGATTTTTTATCAAATTACTGGCCATACGCTCAGATTTTAGTAAAACATTTTCTTCACTCCGGCAAGGTGAAAACATTACAGGAGCTGAAGGTTAGCTTGAATATCCGCGAATTCCCTCTCTGGGCCTTTCTTCAGATTAGACACTTCCTGCTTTTCCATAAATCCCGCCATAATTGGACTCGCCCTGTTACTCCATTTGAATCCTTATGCTCTCAATCCGAACCGCGGAAGCATTTGATCTCTGAGATTTATCCTCTCCTAGGGGACAGCAGGACTTGCACTTCTTTCCCCTCTTGCCGTGCGTGGAACAGAGACCTAAAGACGGATTTATCAGAGTCGGATTGGGACCGCATTTTTATGTACTCCCACTCCTGCTCGAGTAATGTTTCGACGCAGGAAAATGGCTTCAAATTAGCCACTAGATGGTATCGTACTCCCTCCAGAATTCATCGGTTTAACTCTTCTGTCCCTGACGTGTGTTGGAGATGTGGGACACCTGATGGCTCTTTCTTGCATATTTGGTGGTCCTGTCCACTTATTCAACCATTCTGGCAGGAGGTCCACCGGTTGGTGACTTCAGTGACCACTCTGCCCATAGTTTTCTCTGCTGCTCAGCTATTGCTTCATCATACCCCCATTCCTAGGAGTCAATATTTCAAGTCCCTAGCGATGCATATGATCAACGCAGCCAGACTCTGTCTTCCTGTGCTATGGGGCTCCACTCACCCCCCAACTATACGCGATTGGCTCAATCGAGTAGGCAAAGTGGCGGAAATGGAGGAACTGATTGCGACTGCACTTGATCTGCCAACTAAATACTCACATGTTTGGGCCTGCTGGACCCACTTTGTAACTACCCCTGAATTCGGATCTCTCATGGGTCGGGATACCTGATTGAGCTCAGCCCTACCTCTGGTTATGCCCTTGGTTCTCTCATAATCTGTGTGGTTATGACCTCTTTTCCGGTAATTTATATTTGCCTGCTTAGCTTTGGTGAGTGTTTAAATTCTTGACACTCTCATTTATGATCTCCAATAACAATGCTGACACGAACGTCGCAGCCCGGACCCTTCGCTTCCCTTGCTTCCCCCCCTTTTTTTTTTTTTTTTTTTTTTTTGCCTCTTATTCCCCCTTCTCCCTCTCCCCTTACTCTACCCCCCCACCCCCTTTTTTTTTTTTTTTTCTCTCCCCCTCTTTCTCTTCTCTCTCTCTACTATGACTCCCATTCTTTTCCTTTTCTTATCCTTTTCTTTCTTTCTATTCCCCTTTTTTCTTTTCTTTCTCGACAACCTCTTAGTCTTCGATCAGGCTTAATCTTCATTTTATCCAGGATTACTTGGTATATGGTTAGCTTCTCTCCTCTTGGATAGTCAATGGTACTCACGACGTCTTCTCTTATACTACAATGCTCACTTAGCCTCATGATAGTGTACTGCTTTTGGTTTAGGCTCTGAAGGTTCATTTCCTCCATGCTTAGGCCAGTACGCCAATATTCACTTGGTGGAAGTAAGCTGTTATCACCTTCTATATTGTACATTTTTGAATCTTGAGTACTACAGGCATATCTCTGCCGTAATTTGCCATGCTTATGTTATCCATAGTGTCGCACTCTACCATGTTGTTTCTTCCTGTATTTTGGTTTAAGCTGTGTCTATGACCTGATTGATGCTGCGTGTGCATTTCTTTATATTTTCCTGTAACATGTTGTCACTTCTAAATAAACTTTTATGGAATAAAAAAAATTACACACAGGTGGACTCTAATTACTAATTAGGTGACTTCTGAAGGCAATTGGTTCCTGGGTTCTGAAAAACAAGGGCATATTGGATTCAGTAATCCCAACCATACTCATATTTCATAAATCTTCATCTCACATGGTAGATTTTTTTCACATGTGTGAATCTTTGGAATCTTTCCCATGTGCCTTCTCAGTCGATTGTGTTCATCCTTCAATTGGAAATTAGAGGAAACCTTGTCCCTAGTATCTTCTGGGGTCTGCACCCTGTCAGTTTATTTTTCTTGAGCCATCTCTTCAGTTAATATGATTTCTAATTATCAACATTATTCTGTGGGGACTTCATTTGAATTTGCAAAAAGACAAGGTTTTCTTGAGACCAATGACCTCCTTTTTGCACAAAGTGGTCTCTGCTTTTCACCATACAGAGGATCTTGTGTTACCTTCCCTGTGTCATACACAGGTTCATTCCAAGGAAATCTCTTTCTAAAATCTGGATGAGGTGAGGGCCGTCTGGTTTTAACTTTCGACCAGTATGTACTTTAGATGAATGGATTCCCTGTTTGTTAATCCAAATGTCCTAATATAGGTTTTATGGCTACCTGATCCACTCTTTTTAAGTGGATTTGACAGGTTTTTGTGTTGGCCTATGAGTTACGGGCGATGAGTGCCTCTTGGGTATGTCATCATCAGGCCTCTGTGTCTCAAAACTGTAAGTCTGTGATTTTTCTGTATCCACAGATGCTATCGGTCAAAAGATTTGGTGAGTGGCTATTAATGCCCTTGGTTTCCTTTTTTGATCCTTTCTTGTTGGGTTGGTCACCTATGTTCTTGGGTGTGCCTGCCCCTCAGTTTGCACTGCTTTTGGATGTCCTTAGGTTTCTAATATCAAACTGTGTCCCTCAATGGACGTTACAGAAAATAAACATTTTGTAGTCTGAAATCCTTTACTCGAAAGGAAGGCCTCCCATTTTCTATATGCCTAGGGTCCACTTTTCTTGCATGTAACAGTATAAACCTAGGTTTCCTACTTTCAAGTCCCTCAATATACTTCAAGAATAGATTATATGGTGAGTACAAATATCTAAAGACAAAATCTCAAAACCATAGAGTCACCAAAATAGGTGTTTCAGTTGAAGAATTCCCCTTACCATGAGAAACAAAACATGTAGGATTTCCTTGCACTTTGTGACTAGGGTTTCTAGGACATAAATGAATGTGACTCTCTCCAGTGGGGCCACAGACAGCAATTAAAATCTGACAGGTGGTTTAACTCTTTCATATCCTATCCCACACTAAAACATTTTTGGCTTAAGATACACTTTAAGTTAGGGCAACAGTGCTATTGAACCTGTAATGTGTTTAATACTAGGGCCTGTCCACAAATATATAACTAAGATTGTCTGTGTCAATTACCTGGGTCATGCGTCCAGGACCGATCATCAACAGGTAACACTGGGCAACAAAGATTTTGTTTCCTGAACACTTTTGGGTGTATCTTATAGATTATTATTATTATATTTATTGTTACAGTTACCAATATAGCGCCATCAATTTACGCAGGCCTTTTACATATATTGTACATTCACATCAGTCCCTAACCCTCAAGAAGTGTACAATCTAAGGTCTCTAAGTCACATTCCTACATACACAAGCTAGGGCCAATTTAGACAGGAGCCAATTAGCCTACTAGCATGTCTTTGGAATGTGGGAGGAAATCAGAGCAACCGGAGGAAACCCGCACAGGGAGAACATGCAAACTCCTGGCAGGTAGTGTCTTGGTTGGGATTCGATCCAATGTCCCTAGTGCTCCTAGGTGGACGCGCTAACCATTTATAACTGTGCTGATTTTTGGCTGCTAATCATGCAAATAACCTGTAATTTAGCCAATCACATTCCATTTTATGGAAATTTTCTGTTTTTGCAATTTCTTCTTCTATACTATATTTTAGGTTTACCAAGTTTTGCTTGCAATATAAGATGTTTTATGTAGCTCCTGCATGGCCAGGTATACACCCAAGGAATAAACCTTGTGGAACCGGTACAGTTTGGTCATTCCTAGGTATGCTTAGGCTGGATGGGTGCTGCTTGCAAAGGCTATAAAAACAAATCCCACGCACAGATGCTACTCATTTTGTTGATATCAGTTTCAGTGTATTTTGATATGCTTGTTTCTTATCAAAATGTTTTCACAGCATTGCCTATGTACAGTATATACTGTACATACATACACACTATATTGCAAAAAGTACTGGGACACCTTCCATTGCATGCACATGAATTTTATTGGCATCTCAGTCTTAGTCCGTAGGGTTCATTATTGAGGTGGCCCACCCTTTGCAGCTATAACATCTTCAACTCTTCTGGGAAGGTTGTCCACAAGATTTAGGAGTGTTATCTGTATGAAAGACACCTGGTAGCCAGAAATCCTGCTGAATGATAGGGGATCAAATACTTATTTCCCTCATGAACATGCAAATCAGTGCATAATTTGTTAGACATGCATTTCTTTTGAACTTTTTGTTGCTATTCTGTCTCTCAGTGTTACAATACACCTACCATTCGACTCAAAAAGAGCTAGGAGAGACTTTTTGTGAACCATAAAAAGAGAAGCAATGCCATCTAAGTGCAGTAATAAAGGCAAATAATTTATTGCCACAAAACTGACAACTCACAATAGTAGTAGTCAAATGAGCACTTGTCAAACTGGTGCAATTCCTGCCCGGTCCCGCTGCAGGCAGTTCTCCAATGCACTGTCCTTGGCAGTGCTGGTGGTTTCCAGTATTTCCTGGTCAGTGTGGAACCACAGGCAGAGTGCTGTCAAATGCAGATACAGCAGCAGTAGGGGTGGCACATGTTTGGCACATGCATGCTCCTTCATTGGGCCAATGATGGAAATAAATTTGCCTTTACACCACGGTTACATCAAAGCTGATTTTGAAATTGTGCGACTTTCAGTGAAGTTGCATGATTTCAAAATTGGGTGACCTGCCGATTTCATTGTGATTTGCAAGACATCTGACACAGATGTCTATGCAAATCCAACAAACGCAGTGCATGCACTACTTTAGAAATCGGTGCAGCTCCGACCAAGTCGGAACCGCACCGATATGACCGCTCTAACAGCGGACAATAGGGTGCGACTTGGCATATAATTGCAAGTTACCTGGCATGCAAATCGATGTGACAGGGGGCTTATTGCTGCACTTAGATGGTGCTGCGTCTCTCTTTTTGGTTCTCCTATCCTCTGAAACTCCCTACCCCAACTTATGCAACTATCTCTTATTCAGTCTGCCTTTAGGTGATCCCTGAAAACTCATTTCTTCAGAAAAGCCTATCCTACTTTACCTGAAAACTGCATTTTACTTTCTCAAACAACTCATACCCACATAATACCTTTTGTATCACTTGCCCTTTCTCTAAATTGTAAGCTCTCACAAGCAAGCCCTCTTAACCCTCTTGTTTTGAATTGTATTGTAACTGTACTGTTTCCCTTTATTTTGTAAAGTGCTGACCAAACTGTTGGCATCATTTAAATCCTGTATAATAAAAATAATATTAAACATCTGGTATACAGTATTTTCTTCTGACTGGATTTAGTTTTAAGTCTGCAGGGGTAAGAGAATAATAGTTGCAGCTTTAGGCAAATACCAGAAAGCAGAATTATCTTTAGCTTGGTAACTTCAGTACTGAGACCCTTTAGTTTCATGTTGTGGCCAGTAAAGGATCATCACCCTACTGGATATTATTTATTTTCTGACATGGAGTATCTAAGATGCATATGTTAGAAAGCTTTGGATAAGTCATCCTAGCATTGCATATCCACAGCTATCAGTTTTGGATGGACTTACACATTAAATGTGCAGTATGATATTTACTTGTAAAATAACAATTGACTTGTTTCCTTTTTTATTGCAGTGTGGGAAAAGTGGAGAAAACTTTGACAAATTCTTCACCCGAGCTGCTCCAGTCCTGACACCTCCTGATCAACTTGTTTTAGCTGGCATTGACCAGAGTGAATTTGCTGGGTTCACCTTCATCAATCCAGAATTCGTTCACAGCAATCCACATAGCCCTGTGCCCATATCCCTGGTGTGACCTCTCCACGCATACCATCCTTTGGCCAGCATGGTATACTCCTTGATTATGGCTTTCTTGGCAATATATGCCCATCTTCTTTCCTCCTTCCCTCCCTGCATCTTGGAAAAGCACTCCGTGTTGTAATGTGCTGTGTGAGGGGCAAGGATGCAATAGTGAATCCATTCCTTCTGGGACCTCACACTGATCTGGCATTTCACTCTGTTCAGACCATGTGAAACGCTGATGAAGTTTTATTGTGTGTAATTTTCCTCTGGGTTATTCAGCATCTCGAGATATTGTGATACAGAATCAAGCTTTTGTTGTGTATTGAAGTCAGAATTCAGAGTCACATGCAGGAACCTGGAGAATCCATGCACCCATTGGTAACGTTGGACCCTGAACATGGATGTTGAGTCTACGTAATGATTGCCTAGGATTTTACTTTGTCAATGTGCATCATACTTGAATTAAAACTCAAACAGACATTAAGAATCTAATGTAATTTTTGCAAACCGCCCTCCACTCCCTGGAATGGACTACACACTGCCTGCACCCCCGCCCCAAATCGCATCTAGCACTGGCATGCATGGCCCTTTAATATACCTGTATGTGTACAATATATCTAGATGTTATCCTGTACAAGTAGACACAGGCATCCCCTTCCTCTTTGGGACATATGTCCCCCAGTTGAACATACCTGTATTATATGCCTTGATTATTTGCTTTTATGCATGGGCTGTACGAGAGCATACTATGTATACACACTCACTAGTTTGATCAATTTCTCTGAGTCTTTCTGGACTTGGTCTACAAACAGTGGATCAGGATGTCTAAGGCAGGATAACTGGTTAGGGCTTCCATGGTTGTATTTTGATATATAACTTCAGTGTTTTCTGAACATTTTATTGTAGTGTTTATAGTAGTTTGAGTTAGTTTGTATAAAAAAATAATTATTAGGCTGAATCCAGAACAAAATGGAAAGACTTTTCTGTTTTCTATAGTGTATAGCAACTGATTCACAACCAATTTTTATATAGGTTTTGAGTCAAGGGAACCGATGGAAACAATAACATGGGGTGGATCTAAGCAGACCACATCAGAGCATCTGTAGAATTGTATGTGATATCATGTTCTTCCGCTACAAGGTAGCAGACATTAAGGAATATGAAAGTAGTCATTAAAAGAAAACAATGGTGTTCATAATGTTGTAGTGAGCCAATACAAATAGCTTATCATTTTTTAATCATGTCTGATCAGCTTCTTGTTTATGCTTTTCCTTCAAAACATAAGAGAAAAAAGGTAATGTCACTAGAATGATTAACATACCGGTAGTTAACTAAAATAGGGGAGAAGAAAAAAAACTGGTTATTCAATGAGCTAATTTTCACTTTCAAAAGTTGCACTCTTAACCACAGGAGAATGAAAAGCAGGATCTTTTGAAGATCTCCAGTGAATAAGTTCATTGACACAAGGTACATTATAGATGATGCGGTATATGTTACAGCAAGAAAAGTCTAATGTTGGTCATTATTTATAACGTATAAAGAGACTGTCAGATGCTTTAAATTTTGAAATGCAGATGTCTGCTAGACACCACAAGACTACATAAAACAATTATCTGTGTGCCTCTTTCAAGCCAATTTTACTTTGATGCTGAGTCTTGACTTCAAATCCCTAACAACTGCCATTTTCCTGTCCATTTTTGTCTCCTTTTCAGATGGTAGGGTTTTGCCTTGAAGTCTGGAAAGTCTGGCCCCAGTAATAAATTTAAGCTAATTTCAGAGAGGCACACATAGGAAGGTTTTCTGAGTAGCCAGGAAGGTGTTGCCTGTTGTTAGGCAGGACTTATACTGGTAAAGCTTAAAACAGCTGATGGGCTCAGTTTAAAGAAGAATTCCACCCAAAACTTTTCAATAGTTTTCAGTAATAGGTAATAAGGGCACCAAGTATTTACAGCAAATGCAGCCTAGCTTTGATCACTCCCTGCTGTAAAGTTTCTTTATCAATCACTGCCCTTTGCTGTTCATTGTATCCTTTTCTCTACAGATTTATGTTGGTTGCACTGACTTCAGGGGCAAATTGGCAATCTACATTGACATTACCAGGCATGGTAGCAATAGAAAATAATATTTCATAGCAGTAATTATTATACTAGACCGTGTAGCCTTTTAGTAGATTTTTTTACAGGTGCATATAATTTCACATCCTAAGAGCTTTAATTTTGCTCCTACCAAAATGAAAACAGTAGATGTGGTTGGAGTTCTGATTTTGCATTTACTCATGCTAACACATGTGCTTTTTGCCAAAACAACTATTATTAGCTCCTATTGACTGCCATTGCTGAAAATAACAATCACTATGGCAGATAACAAGCATTATAGTTAGGTGAATTAACTCAACAGAAAGACTCTAAATTAGGTCTCAATAAAGAAATCTAGGCTTCACTTGCAGGCCTTCTGAACAAAATAGTGTAAGGAGCAAAGTGCATCAAGTGAGAGTCCATTATGTACTACTCAGGTAAAGTGAATTTTGCTTGGTTGCTCTGGGTTATATTACTTTGCATCCAGTGTTTTGTTTCTTTCATTGTTGTTAAATAACGCTACGCTTTTGTGAAGTTCGATTTGAAAGTAGAGCCAAGCAGGGAAGGTGTGTTGCAGTGAGGTCCCTGCTGGTTGCTTTCAGTGCTTTGAGTTATCTGGGTTATCTTCTAAATCAAAAGGCTACACTAGGAGAAGTAACTGGAGAAAAACTAGAAAATCTATAGAAAATCCACAGAAAAAAGATTTTTACAACAGAACTCCATTGCCAACTATAGCTTCTAAAAAAAGGTACGAGAAAAGAAAATTTAGGACTTAAACAGTGTCTACATAAACATAGCTATGAATACAGCTTTAAATGAATACATACATATTAAATCAACATTCTATTTTTGCAACATTCTATACCAACAAAATCCTTCTATATTGATTAAAAATAGCTAGTGCATGCTGTGCATAAAAACATTCAAAGTGGCATGACATCACAAGGGTAGAAGTGTCCAACAAGTGTCCAGGCTCCCCAGAACCTTGGACATCATACTGGACTTCTTTAGTCTTGCTCTCACACTTTTGTGGATTCAAATAGAACAAATTGACTTTGTCCTTAAAACATGTAAGGGTATGACAATGATCCATATTCCCTAGCAGCACATGACTTGAAGACTGAGCCATGTAGCCAATATCATCTAAATCAGGGATCCCCAACTCTTCAGGTCAATCTGAAACTTCATGATATAGAGTACTGGATTAACTTTTGTCTTTTTTCAGCCAGACTAACTAGGTAACAGTATATACACAATTTGAAGGCACTGTCAGTGAAAGTCTTCTCACAAAATGGGCACTACTGTGGAGCTCTATAAACACCTCAAATATGTAACATAAAAATAGTGCAGCGCTGAAAATAATGACAAAATGACAAAAAGGTAGTCCACTAAAAGTCTATGACATATAAACGTATCCAGTGTCTGATGTGGATTCAGAATAGGTGATCCGTGTGGAAATGGCTGGAAAACGCACTCACCAGAAGTAAGACACATAAACGCAGTGTGTATATAAAACTCAAGGATCTTCAATCCAGAGGGAAGTAAAGCTGATCCGGTTACAGGAATGGTGAATCCCTCCTCCGCAGATGCAGCAACCGATCTTCCTTAACACGATTAGATGTAGAATTCCAAGACCCAGGTTCTGCAAGCAAAAGCTCCTCAAGGGAGTTTTAGGGAAGGACACCCATAGTGAAGTAGGTAATAAAAGGCAGCTTTATTCACAATAATGATATCCAATTCAAAGCAGGCAGGTATCATACAGATGTGTCAGCAAGACAACTAACCCTGATACTTTGAATAGTGGCCGCCGGGCCTCCACGTGGCACCGGCGGCGTAGCGTCTCGACGTCCAGGCTCCTCCTTACGCGTTACGTGCGCACGCACATCTTCAGAGGTATGGAACCTGAATGGTTCCATACCTCTGAAGATGTGCGTGCGCACGTAACGCGTAAGGAGGAGCCTGGACGTCGAGACGCTACGCCGCCGGTGCCACGTGGAGGCCCGGCGGCCACTATTCAAAGTATCAGGGTTAGTTGTCTTGCTGACACATCTGTATGATACCTGCCTGCTTTGAATTGGATATCATTATTGTGAATAAAGCTGCCTTTTATTACCTACTTCACTATGGGTGTCCTTCCCTAAAACTCCCTTGAGGAGCTTTTGCTTGCAGAACCTGGGTCTTGGAATTCTACATCTAATCGTGTTAAGGAAGATCGGTTGCTGCATCTGCGGAGGAGGGATTCACCATTCCTGTAACCGGATCAGCTTTACTTCCCTCTGGATTGAAGATCCTTGAGTTTTATATACACACTGCGTTTATGTGTCTTACTTCTGGTGAGTGCGTTTTCCAGCCATTTCCACACGGATCACCTATTCTGAATCCACATCAGACACTGGATACGTTTATATGTCATAGACTTTTAGTGGACTACCTTTTTGTCATTTTGTCATTATTTTCAGCGCTGCACTATTTTTATGTTATTGCTTTTAAGTGTTATTGGTTGCTTAGAGTGCCTAGCCGCTTTCAGGATTAGCGCTCACTGCTGTTTCTTCTTATTCATTGCTTATTACCTCAAATATGTATTGATGCCACTATTTATAGAACAGTTATTGATCCCTTAAAGTTTACTGACTTTTTGACTCTTGGGGCAATATTGACCACTTTGGGAATCCCTGATGTATCCTATTAAGAACATGTCCTTTTTGGACACCTTGAATGATCCACTACACGTTGGGCTGAATTTGGGAAATATATATAAAGTCCCTATATCATCTTTTTTTTTATATGGATAGGCTTTAGAAGACAATATCCTCAGAAGTTTTCAGAGTAACATATTTATAACACAGTAATATGTTTGTATATAAAATAACTCCGGAGCTGATCATTAAGACTCAGGGGGGAATGATTTACTGACGCAAATAAATTAGCAGCCCTTTGCTTGCCTCTATCTGGTCCTTGAGGCACTATTTCTCCCACTGATACAAGACACTCTTCCTCGCACTGACACCAATGATGGGGCACTTTTCCTCCCACTGACACCAATGATGGGGCACTATTTACCCCACTGACACCAATGACTATTCATCTCACCAATACCAATTGGTCATTGATTACTTCCACTGACACTGGGGCATTTTCTACTCCCGCTGGCAACAATCTGCCCTGCCTAAAGTCTGAGGAACAGTAAATTGGCCCATTGTTTCGAAAGACTGGAGACCTCCAGTCTAGTACATAGCATACATTTGGATGCTGAATCATACATCTCATAGTAAACCATACTTGTGCAAATGTAGCCTGTGCACACATAGTGCTGGCATATAGTAATCATAAGGGTATGTTTTGATTGTCTACACATGACTGATGCACTGGCATATGTGCATATGCTTGAGTACATCAGCTGTAGGATGTTAGCTCTTTGTGCTTGGAACAAGTGTGTATTCTGCAGCCTTATTAATTGTTCCATTGTTGTAAACTGCTCCCAATACTTAACCCTCCTTCTGAATGAACCTTATTAATTACCCCTAGCACCAAATGTTTAACCTATGCCTAAACATTTAATTTGACCCCAATACTTGCCCTCTCCTCTAACATACCTTTAATTTCCACTTAGCCCTCCCAAACCTTGATCCGTTATCTCTCCATAATCAAACCATATTTTCAAACACCTAACATCTGAACAAAACAGTTCCTAAATTGAGCTCTAAAATTACATTTTTGTCTGTATACTCAGTTTATCTCACCCCAGGCATCTCTGCACTGAATCTTGACAATTGGGCAATCAGCTCTGCACCAAAAGACATTGGCACCAACCGGACCATGAAGGTACAGCAAAAATTCCTGCACACAAACTAAGTCTCAACAACTTATTAATCTTCCAGCAGACTCTGTAATTTAGCTGTATGGTGGAAAATTTAATAAATTGTCATGACTCAAGCTGTGTGCAGGAATTTTTTCTCTACCTTTGGATGTCTTGTTTGTACATGCTATTCATTCAAACGTAAAGTGGCAGGAACTTGTCCAACAAAGATTAGTCCATGCTATCGGTTTATCTTTATATGCTGTGAATTTATGTGGATAACATATGGTATATCAGATGTGTGACATATGTAAACAGGCAGATTTCTAATGTATATATCCTAAATCACTGCAGTTATGTATTGCTAGGTGGATACAAGGAGGTTCTCCCTCTTGCTGTAACCCTTGGCACCCATCACTGATGTATTTTTAATGTGATTTAATAATAATGTTAATACATGTATATTTTATACTACTAGAGGCTGTTTCATTTACTTATTTATGCACAGCATGGGCTAAGTTATTTTTTTAAATTAATAGGGTCTCTTTCACATGCTTGTATCCCTGTTTGCCCGCATGGGATGCACAATTGATCTTTGCAGCTGCGTGTAGGCAGCCCTATTCATGTCTATTGGGATGCAGCGGCTGCACAAACACAGCCGCTGGTCCCAATTTGATAGCCGTGCAGGTGTAGGTGTGCTCCCACACAACTGTCAAATTGGGACCAGTGGCTGTATCAGTGCAGCTGCTGCGTCTCAACAGACATGAATGGGACTGCCTGCAAAGATGAATGGGAACACCTGTGCACCCCATGCGGGCAAACACACATGGATGTATGCTTAAATACACCCATATCAACTAGGTCTATACATTGTTTAAGCCCACACTTAGTTTTCTATTTTCATTTTACAATTTGGGATGTTTGTTTTTGTCATTAGAAATTGTTGTGTGTAGCTCCAGTTGCGTATTTTCAAAATAGGTGCCCTTGTGACCTTCCATGAAAAACTAAATTCATTTTGGAGCAGAGATCTCATTTAATCTCCACACATATAAAATAGTTGGATTTATTCTGTGAAAGTTAAAATACCTCTGAAATGCAATGTGAACACAAGCAGAGTGCATGCTTGCCATTATGATTACTTATGTTATATTATTACTGTATAGTAATGTCTTTGAACTCAGAGCTTGCAATATTAATAATATAAAAGCATAAATATGATGTCTTTAGTTGAACAATGACTGAACATTTAGAAGGTTTCAATTTAGAGATGATTATATGAAAATAAATAAGTAAAAATGTTTATTTTTTCTTGCCACATTTTTTCCTTCTTTGCTGTTTCATTTTCAGTAGTGGCAGCCATCCTCACTGACTGCAGACATCCACCTGAGATGTTGTGAGACTTAAAGAAAAACTATAGTCAAAACGTTTTTTGTCATTTTGGATAGAACAAGGGAGGGATATAACCCCTGTCAGATTTTTGTTCACCATCTGTGTCCCATTGCAGCAATTTCCCTTCACTTTCGGTCTCATACCCAAACAGGAAGTGAGAGGAAATCCCTCTCAATTAAGGGAATTCCTTGGGGATCCCCAGGTCACCAGAATTACAGTTGTGACCAAAATTATTCAACCCCCAATGCTGTAAAGGGGTTTAGGGACTATAGTGTACATTTGGAATTGTATTCAGAATCAAATCCTACAAGGACGTTGTAACTACCCAAATGCAACTAAAATGACATCAATTGTTTATGTAATACAGTAGTAAATGGTTCTTATGTGGTTTCTTCATTGCCACAATTATTCAACCCCTTAAAGACTACCACTCTGAAGAACAGAGGTTCATACAGGTGCTTTCCATCAGGTATTGAAAACACCTGTGGATGTCACCGAGCAGCAATCAAGCATAATAAGCACCAATTAGGCAGCTTTAAAATGACTGTGATACTCAGCTCCTTCTAGACATTTACTGGTGTGGTTACAAACATGGTGAAGGCAAGAGAATGGTCCAGGAAGACAAGAGAAGAGGTGATTTCTCTTCACAGGAAGGGCAATGGCTATAAGAAGATTGCAAAGATGTTAAACATACCAAGAGACACCTTAGGAAGCATCATTCGCAAATTCAAGGCAAAGGGCACTGTTGAAACGCTACCTGGTCGTGGCAGAAAGAAGATGCTGACTTCGACTGCTGTGCGCTACCTGAAGCGTAGAGTGGAGAGAAGTCCCCGTGTGACTGCTGAGGAACTGAGAAAAGATTTGTCAGATGTGGGTACAGAAGTTTCAGCCCAGACAATAAGACGCACACTGCGTAATGAAGGCCTCCGTGCCAGAACTCCCAGGCGTACCCCCTTGCTGTCTCCAAAGAATAAGAAGAGTCGACTGCAGTATGCCAAAAGCCATGTGGACAAACCACAAAAGTTGTGGGATAGTGTTCTGTGGACTGATGAAACAAAATTAGAACTGTTTGGGCCCATGGATCAACGCTATGTTTGGAGGAGGAAGAACAAGGCCTATGATGAAAAGAACACCTTGCCTACTGTGAAGCATGGTGGAGGGTCAATCATGCTTTGGGGCTGTTTTGCTTCTGCAGGTACAGGGAAGCTTCAGCGTGTGCAAGGTACCATGAATTCTCTTCAGTACCAGGAGATATTGGATGGAAACGTGATGCAGTCCGTCACACACCTGAGGCTTGGGAGACGTTGGACCTTTCAACAGGACAATGATCCCAAGCATACCTCCAAGTCCACTAGAGCATGGTTGCAGAGGAAAGGCTGGAACATTTTGGAGTGGCCATCGCAGTCACCAGACTTAAATCCGATTGAGAACCTCTGGTGGGACTTAAAGAAAGCAGTTGCAGTGCGCAAGCCTAAGAATGTGACTGAACTGGAGGCCTTTGCCCATGAAGAATGGGCGAAGATACCCGTAGATCGCTGCAAGACACTTGTGTCAAGCTATGCTTCACGTTTAAAAGCTGTTATAACTGTAAAAGGATGCTGTACTAAGTACTAAGATTGAATGTCACTTGGGGGTTGAATAAAACTGATAATGCTGTGAGCACAGAAAAGACATTTGTGGTTATTTCATTATAACTGTTATGTTATATTTGTCTGACCTACAAGTGCCTCTTTAATGTAAATGTAAGCAAGATGACTGAATGATCAAAAGCAATGTCAAACTGGCCAAAACACTCAATTTCAGTGGGGGTTGAATAATTTTGGTCACAACTGTAGTGTCCCCATTGGAAGTTGTCCCCTTTATTAATTTTCTGGAGACAACCCAAAACTTTGGGATTGTCGTTTTACTTTCAGTTTAACTGATAATGTTAATCAGGACAAATAGAGAGAGTGAATCTCCCTAAGGGGGCTACAGACAGCAATAGAGACTGACAAGTGTTCTAATCCCTCTGCACTCCAAAACTAAAAAAAAAATGTTGCCTTTAGTTATACTTTATTTGTAGTGCATTGTATTTGATAAGTGCTGACATCAACAGTATGTTCAATCACTGAAGACTCTGCTAATGTCAGCATCCCAGGTTACTGCAGATCAATCACATGACACAGTTTTGGAAAACCAATGGACCTCCTTTTTCCAGCAGGTAGGTGAGTTTTTGTTACTTTTCACCTCTACCTCTCTAATTTCTGTCTCTATAGTTAAAGCAAACATAAGGTCGGCTTGAACCATTTGATATCCTTAACTTTTTAAAATGTCCTAGACTTCAAGTGGTTCAAGCAAGCTCATGGTTACAACTGCAGCCATGAGCTCGGTATAATTGTTTTAGCCACAGATTGGTTGTTTAGTAAAAGTGATCTGGCCTGCTCTACAGCCACCTGATCACTTTTACAAAAGTGAAAATGGCAGCTCCTCCTCCACACCTCATGGTGATTCCCAGGCTTTCCTGTTACTCTGCAGAGCCCTAGATCGCTGGAAAATGCCCCATCCATTAAGCAGGAGGAGATCAAGGAATTATCCATTCTCCAATTACCCCTAAGTAATGAACCGAGAAGTGATAATGGTTTTGTCACTTCCAGTGCTTGATTAGCTGCAGTGGATGGTAGGGAAGACATTTGGGGGTTTAACAGACCCCTATTGTCTCCATAAAGGGAATAAAAAACAGAAATAAAATCACACTAGTGTCACAAAAAAAATAACACAGAAAAATAGCTGATAACCCATTATATATAGATATTCATCATAGATACAAATATAAAGAAAAAAGTGCTGCTCTTTATATATATATATATATATAGATATTTATATGTATATATATATATGTATTTAAATATTTTTTTACATTTTCAAGATTCAAAACAAACCATAGACAAATAAACACATAAAACAACCACAGTTTTGATTATCAAATATCTAATTGATATCAAAAAATCCTTAACATTTCCCCTCCCCTCCCCCCCTTACCCCCCAACCACATACCCCCCCTCCCTCCAACCCCCCAAAACCTCCGCTCTGCATCTTTCTCACTCCCTCTGGAGATCCCAATTCAAAAATATATCCACATTATTTCTCTATTACACTCTCATATACTATAGGATTCATTCTGACTCCTTAAAATCCTCCCACCTTTTCCACTTGTCATGAAAACTCTCCATCTTATCTTCACTCAGATGGTAAAGTTCTTCTAATCTTTATATCTGGTCCATCCTATTTATCCAATCCTTTATTTTTGGTACCTCCTGTTTCTTCCAAAACTTGGGTATCAATCCCTTCGCTGCATTAAGATAATACAATAAACCATATTTTTTAAATTTCTTAACCGATAGCTTAGTACCATGAAATAGACAAGTCTCTGGGTCTTTTGGAATATCAACTTCCGTTATTTTCTGGATCATATCTACTATTTGCCCCCAATACTCTTGAATTTTAGGACACTCCCACCAAATGTGATACATTGTACCTCTATCCCCACATCCACGCCAACATAAAGGTGAATTATCTCCATTCAATCTATGTGCTACACTCAGTGTAATATACCATCTTGCCAAACATTTATAATTCATCTCTACCTCCTTCATGTTTACATTATCGTGTATTAAACTATATATTTTCTTTTGCTTTTCCATATCCATCATTACTCCTAAATCCCTTTCCCACTTCTCTATAAATGTTGGGCTTGTATCTGTGATTATTCCAGTGAGAATCTTATATATTTTTGATATCCCATGTCTCCCATCTCCCCTTGTGTCAAATAAGTGCTCAAAAGGGTTCCAATCCTCTCTTGTTCTCAATGGCCTTGGAAGCTTCCCTACAAACTGTTTCTACTGAAAATAACACCACTCGTCAATTCTCGTAAATAATTTCGTCTTTTTTTCCAAATCCTTAAATGAGCCTATTTCATCCCCCACCATTACATCTCTCAACTATACATCTTCCTTCTTTATCCACTTCCCAGGAACACTCTCTTTACCCGGAAGAAAATAATCTGTGGACCATAAGGGCATTAAAAGTGAATTATATTCCCACCCTTTTTGTTTATGTAAACCATCCCATACCCTTAACACATTCAATGTGAAAAAACTTGTGCTATCTGCTAATCCTCGGAAATGTGAGGGTACCCATACAATTCTACTAAGGGTTGTGTTACTTAGTGTGTTTCCTATTTTCACCCAACTTTTCCCATGTGAATTATGTGTCCAATCGAAAATTCATGTCAGTATTACTGAGTTATAGTACCTTTTTAAGTCTGGAACTCCCAGTCCACCTTTCTCTTTATTTCTAATTAAGATAACTTATTCTAGGTTTTTTTTTCCTCCAAATAAATCTTGTTAACATTTTTTTAATTATTCTAAAATATGCTTCTGGTATTTTGATTGGTATCTATGTAGAATTTTTGGAATAATTACCATTTTTATCATATTTATATGACCTATCCATGACAGAGTTCCCCCACCTAGTTTTCTTAGTCCGTCCTTAATCTCATTTAATAATGGGATATAATTTGATCTATATAAATTCTTAGAAGATACAGTTAATTTTATACCTAGATATTTTTTTTTCTCTCCATACAAAGAGAAATTCCTCCTGTAATATATTTTTCTCGCTGTTTAAAAGATTTATCTTTCAAATCTCCATTTTAGTTGGGTTAATTGTTAAGTTTGACATCTCTCCATATTCCCTCAATGATTTCATTAAGTTTGGTAATGTTATCCTTGGGTTTCCCACGTAGAACAACATATTATCTTCATAAGCTGACACCTTATGCTCTATCTGTCCTATCCTGATCCCTTTTATATCTATATTATTCCTTATTGTAGCCAGCAAAGATTCCAGAGATAACAAACAACAGTGGAGACAAAGGACATCCCTATCTAGTTCCATTCCGCATTCCAAAGCTCTCCGACAATTCTCCATTAACCATGACTGCTGCAGAGGGTTGACTATATAATTTCCTTATCCATTCTCTTATTCTGGGTCCCATCCCCAATATTTCCAGCGTATTCAACATATTACCCCAATCCACTCTATCAAATGCCTTTTCTGCATCTATCGAGAGGACTACTGCCGGGAGTTTCTCTCTCCTACTTTTTTGTATGAGAAACAAAGAACCTAATCCATAGTCTCTACCCTCTCTTCCTGGAACGAAACCTACCTGATCCATATATATCCATTCTGGCATCAAGTCTTTTAACCTATTGGCCAGAACTTTTGCATATAGCTTGGTATCTGTGTTCAACAAGGAATTTGGTCTATAGCTTGCACATTGAGTGTCATCCTTACCTTCCTTATGTATAAGAACTACATAGTGCGAAGTAAAACAACAAGAAGCGCACCAACCTTGTGCATTACCTCAGTAATGAAAATTTATTAAATGAAGGAAAGGTACTCACAAACAGCGAATAAAAATAGGCATGTAAGTCCACCCAGGGACTTCAAAGGTAAGAGGCCAGCGCGAATCCCATCATGGGTATAGGTACTCAGTCCAGCTGACGCGTTTCGAAGGTCATGCCTTCTTCCTCAGAGCTGACTGGACTGAGAGTGTATGCTCCCATTTATGCCCACAGACTAAAATAGGACCCTCCCAAATGGGTTGGGCTGTCTGGGGCTGGGGGGAGGGGCCCGGGTGTCAACAAAGTGCAATAATTAGTCAATGGTCATCCAGATAAATACAACCATAAAATTAATAACATTAAACTAGATAAATATAAAATGTATATAGATGGTAGATAATACATAATACCTTAAAAAGTGCAGCTTATAAATACAATAGTAGAGACAATTTTAAAATTGGTGTGTTAATAACATTATACTGATCGTCGGATGCATACAATGTCTATAAACCATATATACACACATACATAAAAACTGTGTATTATGTATATGGAAAATGTATAACACATATAAAATATATACATATATATATATATATACACACATCCATAGACACAGAGGAACCCGCACCATTGCATGAACCATAAATTGTCTAGTGTTAGTTCATACACGATGAGCAATTTAGCTAGAGAGTCTATAAAAAATGGCAGAATTCATAAAACTAATGACATTAATAGAATTGAATTGAATTAATGGTAGTACAAGCATTCATAGGTGTGTATGAACACATGTGTGTAGAAGAAAAAAAAAAAAAAAAAAGTATAAATAAAAGTATAACATCCATTCTTATTACCAAGCCAGGGGATGTCTCATTGGAGGATTGGAGGGAGAGGATGGTATATTCCATAATGCAGAGGCAGACAGGATCTGCCTATGGATCTCTATGTTTTTGTCTACTCGGCAGCAGAGGGAGACTCTGTAAGCCTAACATGGCTATAAACAGGAACAGGAACAACCTGTGGAACGCACGCCACTGTGGAACGCACGCCGCCGCGGCGTGGTACCAGGTGCGCATGCACGAACAAATCCGCGCCTGCGCACAACGAGCGGTATTCTCACGATCACAGCAGATGATGCACGCGCATAGATGAGGCGGCGCTGCTCGATCTACACAGGGTCCTAGCTTCTCTGTCACCCCACTGGCTGGCACCCCACTGAGATGTATGTTAAGGGATTATGGATGCATAACGAGAATTAATGGTATTAATGCCAGATCTTTAAGGCAATTGTCGATATAATACCCTAACCCTATAGCTGAAGCCCATCGTCGGAACGCACCATAGGAACCAATTATAAAAAACAATTGTAAAAAACATAATTTTTAAAAAGAAAATATGCGATATCGTAAATTGAATGGATGGTGGAGTGAAATTGATATGAATTATGAAATAATAATAATAAATATATATATATATATTTATTTTTAAGAACTACATAGACTTGTAAAGATTCCCTCCTCATTTCCATCTCACCTCCCAATGCATTCATATATGTCCTCAATTTGGGTACTAATAATTCCTTATATTTTTTATAATATCTCACAGTATACCCATCAGGTCCAGGACTTTTTAATACTAAATATATTTCTTCCTGCGTTATTGTTGCTTCCAGAGATTTTAATTGTTCCTCCTCTAATTTCGGTAGTCCCGCTTCCTTTAAGTATGTCCGTCTTTTTTCTATTTTCCTGAATCCTCTTTACTATGGGGAATAATATTATATAGCTTATTATAATATTCTTTAAACACTCTGGCTATATCTTTAGTTGAATAAACTAATTCACCTTTGTTGTCCCTTATTTTCTCTATATAGTTCCTGGATTTCTTTTTCCTCTGGGCCCTCATTAAATACTTTCCTGGTCTATCTCCCCATCTGTATCTCTCACATACCATTTTATTAAACACTCTCCTCTTATCTTCTTCCAGAAAATTATTTAACTCCCCTCTTTTGTTCATAACCCTCTGCATAATCTCTTTTGTTACTCTATTTTTATGTTTCTGCTCTAACTCCCAGAGTTCCTTAAGAATCTTATTTATTTTTTCTATCCTTTCTCTCTTTTTTTTTGCTCCAATTGCTATCAGGATGCCTCTGATATAGGCTTTATGAGTCTCCCACACTGTTGCCACAGAATCCTCCTCAGAATCATTTTCCTTAAAAAATTGCTCTATCTCTTTTTTAATCTTTTGATCTGTCTCTTGATCCTGTAGAAGTGTTTTGTTTAACCTCCACAATTTCCTCCTATTCAACTCATTTCCCCATAATAGTTTCATTGTGACCGGAGCATGATCCGATATTGAAATCTCCTCTATTTTTACTTGAACCAGAGACTCAATAAGTCGATGATCCAACAGTATATAATCCAATCTTGAATACGTCTCATGCATGAGAATAAAAGGTATAGTCTCTGTCCCTCATATGCTTAATTCTCCATATATCCACAAGCTGACATTGATATAACATTTTCTTTAAAAATCTAAGAGACCTACTCTCATCTCTCTGCACACAAGATGTCATATCTATCTGAGGATTCATACACAGATTGAAATCTCCCAGCACAATTAAACTGCCTTTATTAAAATACATTAATTTCCTCAGCGTATTCGTTAGGAACTCCTTCAGTTTCTTATTTGGACAGTAAATATTTGCTAAAGTACACTCCCAACCTGTAATTTCCCCTTCAGGAACAAATATCTCCCTTCCAGGTCTACCACACTGTCTTCCAAATTAAACCTGATATTTTTCACGAAACCTATTGCCACTCCTTTGGCTCTTTTAATTGGGGAATCTGCATAGTACCATACTGGATAATATCTGAAATTTAGTTTCACATTTGCTTCTTGTTCTAAATGTGTCTCCTGTAAAAAAAAACATTGAAGAGAATCTGTGCTGAATTTCCTTAAAAATCCTAAATTTCTTCCCAAAACTATTTAAACCTTTAGCATTATAAGTCATAAAATTAATCTCTTCCATTCTTCCTTTCTTTTCCTCCCATCTCCCTCTTCCCCCCTCTCCTCTCTTCTCCGTATCTTCTCTTTCTTTTTCTAGGTTTTCTCCAGACACATATATTTCTTACTATTCTGCAGAGTCTAAAACTACCTACCCTTCCCCCATACCCTCCACCCACCCCCCCCCCCCAATCTCTTCCAACCCCCCACCCTTTTTAGGCAAATAATTAGGCTATGAATCATCTGTGGTCTAAGTCCCACCCTTGATTCCTCTTAAGGGTGAAGCTCTTGAACATGCCCACCTCAACCCATTTAATCTCCCCCAGCATCTCGTCAATTTAAGGAGAGACATTTAAAAGAAGAAGGAAGGAAAGAAAAAAAAACTCCCCTCCAAACATAAAGAGAAGAAAAGAAGAGAAGATAAGCAGACAACCTCTTCTTAGGGAAAAAGAGAGGAGAGAAGAAGGAGGGCTGCAGGGAAGAAGAAGAGAAAAAAAAATCCAAAAAAGGAAAACCTCTTCTGGCACCCTGCTCTTACCCTCCCCTCTCTACATCCCCCTCTGAGTTCAAGTTCTCTTCCGGGCCCCCTGCCACCTCTAACTTTCTATATTCCCACTTTCTTCCTCCTCCTCACCCCATCCAGGATTATCTATATATTGCAACTCTAGCCTCTCACAAAAGTCCCTCAGTTCATCAGGAAACCTTAATTTGGCAGAACACCCATTTCTCCAACCAATTAAACATGCTGGGAACCCCCAGCTGTATTGAACGTTCTGCTTTCTTATTTGTTCTACTAATGGTTTTAAAGTTTTTTTTCTTACCAAGGTCTCTGCAGCAAGATCCGCAAATAACTGTATATTTTAATTCACCATATTTTATAACTGTTCTTCCTTTCATCTTCTTCCAGATTTCTTCTTTGTCACAATAATGATGAAGTTGGGCTATAACGTCTCTCGGGTTACCTTTTCTACCTTCTTACTGAAGTCTCCCAATTCTATATACCCCATCTATTTTATACAGTTCCGCTGCAGTTCTTTCCATTATTCTATCTAACATTTTCTCTGTTATTTCCCTCAGGTTTTCTCCTTGAGAGATCTCTGGGAGACCTCTTATCCTTAGGTTATCTCTTCTAAGCCTATTTTCCTGATATTCAAATTTATATAGCAGGTTTCTGTATTCTTTTTTCATTTTCACCATTTGTTTACTTTTGGACTGAATCATTTGGGCGTGTTTATCTATTTTTTCCTCCGTTTCTTCCACTCTAGACAACACCTGCCCCAGATCTTTATGTAACTTCGCCATTTCCTGTTTTATAGATTTTTCCAAACTTTTAAACATTCCTGCAATTTCTGATTTAGTTGGAAAAAGTGTGTCCTGCTCTTCCAAGTTCTCCTGCGGACCTGTTTTCTGGGCATCTGCTTCCTCCAAATTTTGGCTAATATTAGGTAATCCCAAGGACAATCTGGAGCTTTCTCCCATACTGTTTTCCAACAAACACTTTTCATTTGTTCCATTTTGCCTGCCCGGGAATGTATTTTTTAATTGAACTTGATTGCAGGGCCTTTGACCCACCACCTTTTGTTGCCTTGTTTTTCATTTTTAATATATATCTGATAATTTAGGTACTTCAATATCCAGATACCCACTTCTCCAACCATATATTTCCTTTCTTCTCCTTTTTTTCTCCTTCAACTTCTCCACTACTATATCCTCCTCTCCTTTAAACGGATAAATCCAGGTTCCTCATTAGTCTCCCAGATGACCCCCTAAATGCAACCCCCATGAACGAGTCCATGAAACATTTGCTTCCATCACATAGTCACTAAAAATCATTTCAAATATTTCAAAAACACAATCTTCAGCCACTCTCACTCACCCAAGCTGTTCCTTCACTTCCGGGGGGGTGTCGTCTGAATATTTGTCCAGAAGGGGGTTGCATGTAGATATGATTCTCACTTTCAGTATGGCTTTTGGGGATCTTTTGATTCTGGGACTCTTCTGCCCCTAAAGTTCCCCTACAGCCCAGGGATAACTTTCTCTTGAAGGGGATGAGGAAGACAGAGAGGACCGTGGCAGTGTGTGTCCTCCAGGGGCGAACTGACCATCTGGAAACTCGGGCACTGCCCGAGGGCCCGGGGTCAGTATGGGGCCCCATGAGATGCCCTTGGTACCTTTTTCATAGGCTTTTTGAGTTTGAGCAAGGACACAGGGGCCCCATGATCCCCTATTGCCCGGGGGCCCCATGAGTTGTCAGTCCGCCCCTGGTGTCCTCGCAAGCCGGCCGCCTTCTCTCTCTCTCTGACACACCTCCAACACACCTCCTCTGCCTCTGTCATGTGTCCGCCCAGCTTTCTCCAGGCTTCGGCTTCCAGGACTCGGGACTCACCGCCTCCTCTCGCTGCCCCGGATCCGCCTCCTCTACTGCATCTCCCCTCGACCAAGATCTGCGGGAGACAGACCAGCCAGACCCGGAGCCACTGCAGGTGAGTCCCCCTGCCGACCTCAATCTCCGTGTTGCTGACGGGATGCTGAAGGAGCTGGGTGCCGTGAGATCTTACCTCGATCTCACGATCGGCGCCATGCCCCAAAAGTGCTGCTCTAATACATAAAACACTTACAGGATGTCTCCAACTTACAAGCTGATCTCAATGCACTGTTTAATTGGGCAACTATGTGGCATATGAGGTTTAATGTTGATAAATGCAAGGTTATGCACTTGGGGGCTAAGAATATGCACGCATCATACATACTAGGGGGGGATCTGCCAAGCTGCGGTTTCTAAAGTGAGCAAAATCCTCTCTTGTACTAAAAGATATAGACTCCAGAGAGATATATCATTTTACCCCTGTACAAATCATTAGTAATACCTCATCTGGAATATGCAGTTCATTTTTGGGCACCAATTCACAAAAAGAACATTGGGGGACTGGAGAAAGTGCAGGGCAACCAAACTGATAAGAGGCATGGAGGAGCTCAGCTATGAGGAAAGATTAGAGGAAATGAATTTATTTCTCTTGAGAAGAGGAGATTTAGGAAGGATATTTTTTTGCCTTCCTCTGGATAGACTGTGGGTATATGATTATAACTTGTTTTTCTATGGTTGAACTGGATGTCTTTTTTCAGCCAGACTAACTATGTAACTGTAAATTCCACTTGTACAAAAGGTCCACATTAATTATGCAATTAAATGAATAAATAAATAAAAAGTGTGTCCGAAAAACCAGAGTGGTGAGTCCAAACCAAGCCAAATCTAAGTGGTACATCTACACCTGAAGAAGAATCTCCACCACCAAAGGTCATAAATGCAGGCTTAAAAGGATGCCATGAGTGTCTTACTACAGAAAAGTGGCAGACAGCATATGGTATCCATGGCCATATAACAGCAGTGAGTTTTCTACATTTTTTCCAAGATATGATGACTGGCCCCAGATGTTAACATCACAGAAATTCCTCCGAATCCACATTTCAATACACTCAGGGAAAAATGGGAATCAGAACGCTTCACACAGTGTAAAATCACATATACAAGGTTAATTCAAATGTTAAAATGCACCTACACATAGACAGGATAACTTTGAGCATCAATAGAAATTCCAGCTGGCAAAACAAGCTCGCTTCAGGATCACTTCTGGCATTGTGATGACGTCAGCATGAGACTCCACTCCACGCAAAGGTCACATCTTCCATGTCATGAAAGTTATGCTGACAAACCGCTCTTAATACACTGCTCAAAAAAATTAAAGGAATACTTTGAAACACATCAGATCTCAATGCAGAAAAATATCATGCTGGATATCTATACTGATATTGACTGGGTAATGTGTTAGGAATGTAAGGATTCCTGATAGTTTGATGAAAATGAAAATTATCAATCTACAGAGGACTGAAATCAAAGACACCACGAAAATCAAAGTGAAAAAATGATGCAGCAGGCTAGTCCATTTTGCTTAAATGTAATTACTCAGTAGTTTGTATGGCCTCCATGTGCTTGTATGCATGCCTGACAATGTCGGGGCATGCTCCTAATGAGATGATGGATGGTTCCCTGGGGTATTTCCTCCCACATCTGGACCAGGGCATCACTGAGCTTCTGGACAGTCTTAGGTGCAATCTGGCGATGTTGGATGGACCTAAACATGATATCCCAGAGGTTTTCCATTGGATTCAGGTCAGGCAAGCGTGTGGGGCCATTCAATGGTATCAATTCCTTCATCCTCCAGAAACTGCCTGCCTCCATGGATATGCCTCCCCAGATCATCACTGACCCACCACCAAAACGGTCATGTTGAACGATGTTACAGGCAGCATAATGTTCTCCTCGGCTTCTCCAGTCCCTTTCACGTCTGTCACGTGCTCAGGGTGAACCTGCTCTCATCTGTGAAAAGCACAGGGTGCCAGTGGCAGACCTGCCAATTTTGGTGTTCAATGGCAAATACCAATTGAGCTCTATACTGCCGGGCAGTGAGCACAGGGCCCACTAGAGGACGTTGGGCCTTCAGGCCACCTCATGAAGTCTGTTTCTAATTGTTTGGTCTGAGACATTCACACCACTGGCCTGCTGGAGGTCATTTTGTAGGGCTCTGGCAGTGCTCATCCTGTTCCTCCTTGCACTGGTCCTGCTGATGGGTTAAGGACCTTCTATGGCCCTGTCCAGCTCTCCTAGAGTAACTGCCTGTCTCCTGGAATCTCCTCCATGCTCTTGAGACTGTGCTGGGAGACACAGCAAACCTTCAGGTAATGGCACGTATTGATCTACCATCCTGGAGGAGTTAGACTGCCTGTGCAACCTCTGTAGGGTCCAGGTATCACCTCATGCTACCAGTAGTGACACTGACCCTTGCCAAATGCAAACCTAGTGAACAATAGTCAGAAAAGAGGAGTAGGGAAAAAAATGTCAGTGGCCTCCACCTGTAAAAGCATTCCTGTTTTGGGAGTTGTCTCATTGTTGCCCATCTAGTGCACCTGTTAATTTCATTAACACCAAAGCAGCTGAAACTGATTAACAACCCCCTCTGCTACTTAACTGACCAGATAAATATCCCAGGAGTTTAATGAACTTGATACTATACTCTGATTAAACAGTGTTAATTTTTTTTGAGCAGTGTATATATGGAGCCAGAAACACTTTGGATAAATCCAGAAATACACCACTAATTTTTTCCTGAAAATATGTGTTTGATAAGCAGCTGTACAAATATAATGCAACATAAAACATTGTAACTGACACTGTTTTATTCTACAAGGCCTCTGTTTTCAGAAAATGTATCGTTTTGGGGGGGCTTAAGTAATTTTCTAGCAAAAAATTGTGATTTTAGCATAATTACCCTGGACACAAAGTGGTTAAAAATGCTTTAAACATACACTAGGATTTAAAGGTGAACTCCTGACAGTACTTGGAGTACTCTCTCAGGTGTACTGGAAGCAATTTTCTGAAGTATGTTATAGTCAAAAGCTACAATCACAGAATCAAGGTCAGCTTCAAGGTTCTATTTCTTTGGAGATTGAGTTCTTGTATTTGTGGAGTCTGCTAGATTATGGGTGTCCTGTGCCCTTACCCTCTCTCCCTTGAGTTTTCTGTGAGCAATGAACTCTTTTTGTTACATGTTAACGTATCTGGTGTCCATCTGTTCACATCCAACTAGTGTCTAAGTAATCTACACCCTGAGGTGAAATATCAGCTCACCCTGTCTCTTGGGATACTACCATGCCTCTGGGGATTTGGGCTAGCATTGTGTATGAGGGCATGGTTTGACCACACTGGATACATAGGTGTTCTGTGCATCCGCATGCAGGTAGTCCCATTCATGTCAATTGGGAGGCAAGCACTACATAAACACAGCTGCTGCTCCCAATTTGACATCTGTGTGGGTGTGTTCCCCTGAACGTTTAGAGATGCTCGTGTGAACGAGGTCTAACACATTGTATCACTATGCTTAGTATACCTAAAACACAGAGCATCTGGCCAAACCAATCAGGAGATGTTTCTAACAGTCAATGAGTAGTTGTGCCGGCATCAGCAGTAGAATAAATTATTATTATTTTTATTATTATAATTAGAGATGAGCGAAGTATTCAAAAATTTGATTCGACTGATTCGGCGAATTCGTGGAAAAATTTTGATTCGAGTCGAATATATTCGCTGTGAATTTAACTTAAAAAAGGGTGTTTCTAGGCTTCAGAGAGACTTAATATTAGTGCTGAACACTGTACCTTTAATTTAAATGCCCTTGGAGTCTGCTGGGGAAGAGAAAAAATACTGTCAGTCAGTATGACATGCAGATGAGTGCCTTCGATCTTAGAATCACCGCACACTTCACTCATTTGGGCAGTCACGGGGCCAAAACCAGAGTGTGGAGCCACAGTGTGGCGGTGGAGGCAGCAGCAATGGGAGGCCATACAGCACCCTATGACAAAAATGGAAACCACCAGCAGTGTGAGGAGACCTGAAAGTGGCACATGGCAGAGTGTGGCGATAGAGACAGCAGCAATGGGAGGCCGTACAGGGACCCATGACACACTCTGGACCTGGCAGCAGCATGAGGAGGCGGTACAGGGGCCCATGGCAGATTACGGGCCTGGCAGCAGCATGAGGAGTCGGTACGGGGGCCCATGGCAGATTACGGGCCTGGCAGCAGCAATGGGAGGCCGTACAGGGACCCATGACACACTCTGGACCTGGCAGCAGCATGGGGAGGCGGTACAGGGGCCCATGACAGATTACGGGCCTGGCAGCAGCATGAGGAGTCGGTACGGGGGCCCATGACACACTCTGGACCTGGCAGCAGCATGAGGAGGCGGTACAGGGGCGCATGACAGATTACGAGCCTGGCAGCAGCAACTTGGACAGGAGGACGTTCAGCTTCTGCACCGTCTGGTGCGTGCTCGCAAACTGTTGTCTCTTGGAAACGGATTCCAAGAAAGACTGCTGACGGAATCCGTGAAGAGGAGTAGCAGGAGAAGGAGCATCTGAACGAGCGGAATATGCCAACAAGCGACAACAGGGGCCCATGACAGATTACGGGCCTGGCAGCAGCATGAGGAGTCGGTACGGGGGCCCATGGCAGATTAGGGGCCTGGCAGCAGCTATGGGAGGCCCGTAATCTGCCAGCGCCCTATGACAAAAAATGGAACCCACCAGCAGTGTGAGGAGACCTGAAAGTGGCACATGGCAGAGTGTGGCGATGGAGACAGCAGCAATGGGAGGCCGTACAGGGACCCATGAGAGACTCTGGACCTGGCAGCAGCATGAGGAGGTGGTATAGGGGCCCATGGCAGATTAGGGGCCTGGCAGCAGCTATGGGAGGCCCGTAATCTGCCAGCACCCTATGACAAAAAATGGAATACACCAGCAGTGTGAGGAGACCTGAAAGTGGCACATGGCAGAGTGTGGCGATGGAGACAGCAGCAATGGGAGGCCGTACAGGGACCCATGAGAGACTCTGGACTTGGCAGCAGCATGAGGAGGCGGTATAGGGGCCCATGGCAGATTAGGGGCCTGGCAGCAGCTATGGGAGGCCCGTAATCTGCCAGCACCCTATGTCAAAAAATTCTACACAACAGCAGTGTGAGGAGACCTGAAAGTGGCACATGGCAGAGTGTGGCGATGGAGACAGCAGCAATGGGAGGCCGTACAGGGACCCATGAGAGACTCTGGACCTGGCAGCAGCATGAGGAGGCGGTATATAGGGGCCTATGGCAGATTAGGGGCCTGGCAGCAGCTATGGGAGGCCCGTAATCTGCCAGCACCCTATGTCAAAAAATTCTACACACCAGCAGTGTGAGGAGACCTGAAAGTGGCACATGGCAGAGTGTGGCGATGGAGACAGCAGCAATGGGAGGCCGTACAGGGACCCATGAGAGACTCTGGACCTGGCAGCAGCATGAGGAGGCGGTATATAGGGGCCTATGGCAGATTAGGGGCCTGGCAGCAGCTATGGGAGGCCCGTAATCTGCCAGCACCCTATGTCAAAAAATTCTACACACCAGCAG
This sequence comes from Staurois parvus, assembly GCF_062004578.1. Taxonomy (NCBI): domain Eukaryota; kingdom Metazoa; phylum Chordata; class Amphibia; order Anura; family Ranidae; genus Staurois; species Staurois parvus. The sequence continues at coordinate 5,216,532 of NW_028318344.1, read as the reverse complement.
TGTGAGGAGACCTGAAAGTGGCACATGGCAGAGTGTGGCGATGGAGACAGCAGCAATGGGAGGCCGTACAGGGACCCATGAGAGACTCTGGACCTGGCAGCAGCATGAGGAGGCGGTATATAGGGGCCTATGGCAGATTAGGGGCCTGGCAGCAGCTATAGGAGGCCCGTAATCTGCCAGCACCCTATGTCAAAAAATTCTACACACCAGCAGTGTGAGGAGACCTGAAAGTGGCACATGGCAGAGTGTGGCGATGGAGACAGCAGCAATGGGAGGCCGTACAGGGAACCATGAGAGACTCTGGACCTGGCAGCAGCATGAGGAGGCGGTATATAGGGGCCTATGGCAGATTAGGGGCCTGACAGCAGCTATGGGAGGCCCGTAATCTGCCAGCACCCTATGTCAAAAAATTCAACACACCAGCAGTGTGTGAGGAGACCTGAAAGTGGCACATGGCAGAGTGTGGCGATGGAGACAGCAGCAATGGGAGGCCGTACAGGGACCCATGAGAGACTCTGGACCTGGCAGCAGCATGAGGAGGCGGTATATAGGGGCCCATGGCAGATTAGGGGCCTGGCAGCAGCTATGGGAGGCCCGTAATCTGCCAGCACCCTATGTCAAAAAATTCAACACACCAGCAGTGTGTGAGGAGACCTGAAAGTGGCACATGGCAGAGTGTGGCGATGGAGACAGCAGCAATGGGAGGCCGTACAGGGACCCATGACAGACTCTGGACCTGGCAGCAGCATGAGGAGGCGGTATATAGGGGCCCATGGCAGATTAGGGGCCTGGCAGCAGCTATGGGAGGCCCGAAATCTGCCAGCACCCTATGTCAAAAAATTCAACACACCAGCAGTGTGTGAGGAGACCTGAAAGTGGCACATGGCAGAGTGTGGCGATGGAGACAGCAGCAATGGGAGGCCGTACAGGGACCCATGACAGACTCTGGACCTGGCAGCAGCATGAGGAGGCGGTATATAGGGGCCCATGGCAGATTAGGGGCCTGGCAGCATCTATGGGAGGCCCGTAATCTGCCAGCACCCTATGTCAAAAAATTCAACACACCAGCAGTGTGTGAGGAGACCTGAAAGTGGCACATGGCAGAGTGTGGCGATGGAGACAGCAGCAATGGGAGGCCGTACAGGGACCCATGACAGACTCTGGACCTGGCAGCAGCATGAGGAGGCGGTATATAGGGGCCCATGGCAGATTAGGGGCCTGGCAGCAGCTATGGGAGTCCCATAATCTGCCAGCACCCTATGTCAAAAAATTCAACACACCAGCAGTGTGTGAGGAGACCTGAAAGTGGCACATGGCAGAGTGTGGCGATGGAGACAGCAGCAATGGGAGGCCGTACAGGGACCCATGACAGACTCTGGACCTGGCAGCAGCATGAGGAGGCGGTATATAGGGGCCCATGGCAGATTAGGGGCCTGGCAGCAGCTATGGGAGGCCCGTAATCTGCCAGCACCCTATGTCAAAAAATTCAACACACCAGCAGTGTGTGAGGAGACCTGAAAGTGGCACATGGCAGAGTGTGGCGATGGAGACAGCAGCAATGGGAGGCCGTACAGGGACCCATGACAGACTCTGGACCTGGCAGCAGCATGAGGAGGCGGTATATAGGGGCCCATGGCAGATTAGGGGCCTGGCAGCATCTATGGGAGGCCCGTAATCTGCCAGCACCCTATGTCAAAAAATTCAACACACCAGCAGTGTGTGAGGAGACCTGAAAGTGGCACATGGCAGAGTGTGGCGATGGAGACAGCAGCAATGGGAGGCCGTACAGGGACCCATGACAGACTCTGGACCTGGCAGCAGCATGAGGAGGCGGTATATAGGGGCCCATGGCAGATTAGGGGCCTGGCAGCAGCTATGGGAGGCCCGTAATCTGCCAGCACCCTATGTCAAAAAATTCAACACACCAGCAGTGTGTGAGGAGACCTGAAAGTGGCACATGGCAGAGTGTGGCGATGGAGACAACCCACCGACTGTTTTGCTCGCTGCCAAGCTGCCACCCTCTTCTCCTGATGATGCGGAAGCAATAGCCTGATGACGACGAGGCTGCCAAGTGCGATCAGCCTCATCATCATCAATTAGGGTCTCCGCCTCACTACTAGCCCCCTCGGCTGCGTGTGGGTCAGGAGACAGACCTGTCTCTACACCGGCTACCGAGCCACTCTCCTCGCCACTACTTCTTCGCCTGGCTGCTGAAGAGGCGGATGTCTCCCCCCGTTCCTGACCGCCCTCTGTTAGCTCTTCCTCACTGTACTGGATGACACCGGGAGCACTAGCCTCTGGCTGTGAATAGTGCTGCCTCGACCCCTTCCTCTGCTGCCACGTCTGCTCGCTCCTAAAACATTGCCTCCTCTGCCACTCCTCTGCATGTTGTCTGACATACTCTTTAATTAAACGATTCTGTGTCCCTGAGTAACAATTCTGTGTCCCTGAGTAACGTTTCTGTGGCCCTAAGTAACATTTCTGTGGCCCTCAGTAACAATTCTGTCTGTCCCTGAGTAACAATTCTGTGTCTGTCCCTGAGTAACAATTCTGTGTCACTCAGTAACAATTCTGTGTCCCTCAGTAAAAATTCTGTGTCCCTCAGTAACAATTCTGTGTCTGTGCGAGTAACAATTCTGTGGCCCTAAGTAACAGTTCTGTGGCCCTCAGTAATAATTCTGTGTCTGTGCGAGTAACAATTCTGTGTCTGTGCGAGTAACAATTCTGTGGCCCTAAGTAACAGTTCTGTGGCCCTCAGTAACAATTCTGTGTCTGTGCGAGTAACAATTCTGTGTCTGTGCGAGTAACAATTCTGTGGCCCTAAGTAACAGTTCTGTGGCCCTCAGTAACAGTTCTGTGTCCCTGAGTAACAATTCTGTGTCTGTGCGAGTAAAAATTCTGTGGCTCTAAGTAACAGTTCTGTGGCCCTCAGTAACAATTCTGTGTCCCTGATTAACGTTTCTGTGGCCCCAAGTAACGGTTCTGTGGCCCTCAGTAACAATTATGTGTCCCTGATTAACGTTTATGTGGCCCTAAGTAACGGTTCTGTGGCCCTCAGTAACAATTCTGTGTCTGTGCGAGTAACAATTCTGTGGCCCTCAGTAACAATTCTGTGTCTGTGCGAGTAACAATTCTGTGTCTGTGCGAGTAACAATTCTGTGGCCCTAAGTAACGGTTCTGTGGCCCTCAGTAACAATTCTGTGTCCCTGTGTAACAATTCTGTGTCTGTGCGAGTAACAATTCTGTGGCCCTAAGTAACAGTTCTGTGGCCCTCAGTAACAGTTCTGTGTCCCTGAGTAACAATTCTGTGTCTGTGCGAGTAACAATTCTGTGGCCCTAAGTAACAGTTCTGTGGCCCTCAGTAACAATTCTGTGTCCCTGTGTAACAATTCTGTGTCTGTGCGAGTAACAATTCTGTGGCCCTAAGTAACAGTTCTGTGGCCCTCAGTAAAAATTCTGTGTCTGTGCGAGTAACAATTCTGTTTCTGTGCGAGTAACAATTCTGTGGCCCTAAGTAACAGTTCTGTGGCCCTCAGTAACAATTCTGTGTCCCTGAGTAACAATTCTGTGTCTGTGCGAGTAACAATTCTGTGGCCCTAAGTAACAGTTCTGTGTCCCTGTGTAACAATTCTGTGTCTGTGCGAGTAACAATTCTGTGGCCCTAAGTAACAGTTCTGTGGCCCTCAGTAACAGTTCTGTGGCCCTCAGTAACAATTCTGTGTCCCTGAGTAACAATTCTGTGTCTGTGCGAGTAACAATTCTGTGGCCCTAAGTAACAGTTCTGTGTCCCTGTGTAACAATTCTGTGTCTGTGCGAGTAACAATTCTGTGGCCCTAAGTAACAGTTCTGTGGCCCTCAGTAACAATTCTGTGTCTGTGCGAGTAACAATTCTGTGGCCCTAAGTAACAGTTCTGTGGCCCTCAGTATCAATTCTGTGTCTGTGCGAGTAACAATTCTGTGTCTGTGCGAGTAACAATTCTGTGGCCCTAAGTAACGGTTCTGTGGCCCTCAGTAACAATTCTGTGTCCCTGTGTAACAATTCTGTGTCTGTGCGAGTAACAATTCTGTGGCCCTAAGTAACAGTTCTGTGGCCCTCAGTAACAATTCTGTGTCTGTGCGAGTAACTATTCTGTGTCTGTGCGAGTAACAATTCTGTGGCCCTAAGTAACAGTTCTGTGGCCCTCAGTAACAATTCTGTGTCCCTGAGTAACAATTCTGTGTCTGTGCGAGTAACAATTCTGTGGCCCTAAGTAACAGTTCTGTGTCCCTGTGTAACAATTCTGTGTCTGTGCGAGTAACAATTCTGTGGCCCTAAGTAACAGTTCTGTGGCCCTGAGTAACAATTCTGTGTCTGTGCGAGTAACAATTCTGTGTCTGTGCGAGTAACAATTCTGTGTCTGTGCGAGTAACAATTCTGTGGCCCTAAGTAACAGTTCTGTGGCCCTCAGTAACAGTTCTGTGTCTCTGAGTAACAATTCTGTGTCTGTGCGAGTAACAATTCTGTGGCCCTAAGTAACAGTTCTGTGGCCCTCAGTAACAATTCTGTGTCCCTGTGTAACAATTCTGTGTCTGTGCGAGTAACAATTCTGTGGCCCTAAGTAACAGTTCTGTGGCCCTCAGTAACAATTCTGTGTCTGTGCGAGTAACAATTCTGTTTCTGTGCGAGTAACAATTCTGTGGCCCTAAGTAACAGTTCTGTGGCCCTCAGTAACAATTCTGTGTCCCTGAGTAACAATTCTGTGTCTGTGCGAGTAACAATTCTGTGGCCCTAAGTAACAGTTCTGTGTCCCTGTGTAACAATTCTGTGTCTGTGCGAGTAACAATTCTGTGGCCCTAAGTAACAGTTCTGTGGCCCTCAGTAACAATTCTGTGGCCCTCAGTAACAATTCTGTGTCCCTGAGTAACAATTCTGTGTCTGTGCGAGTAACAATTCTGTGGCCCTAAGTAACAGTTCTGTGTCCCTGTGTAACAATTCTGTGTCTGTGCGAGTAACAATTCTGTGGCCCTAAGTAACAGTTCTGTGGCCCTCAGTAACAATTCTGTGTCTGTGCGAGTAACAATTCTGTGGCCCTAAGTAACAGTTCTGTGGCCCTCAGTATCAATTCTGTGTCTGTGCGAGTAACAATTCTGTGTCTGTGCGAGTAACAATTCTGTGGCCCTAAGTAACGGTTCTGTGGCCCTCAGTAACAATTCTGTGTCCCTGTGTAACAATTCTGTGTCTGTGCGAGTAACAATTCTGTGGCCCTAAGTAACAGTTCTGTGGCCCTCAGTAACAATTCTGTGTCTGTGCGAGTAACTATTCTGTGTCTGTGCGAGTAACAATTCTGTGGCCCTAAGTAACAGTTCTGTGGCCCTCAGTAACAATTCTGTGTCCCTGAGTAACAATTCTGTGTCTGTGCGAGTAACAATTCTGTGGCCCTAAGTAACAGTTCTGTGGCCCTCAGTAACAATTCTGTGTCTGTGCGAGTAACTATTCTGTGTCTGTGCGAGTAACAATTCTGTGGCCCTAAGTAACAGTTCTGTGGCCCTCAGTAACAATTCTGTGTCCCTGAGTAACAATTCTGTGTCTGTGCGAGTAACAATTCTGTGGCCCTAAGTAACAGTTCTGTGTCCCTGTGTAACAATTCTGTGTCTGTGCGAGTAACAATTCTGTGGCCCTAAGTAACAGTTCTGTGGCCCTGAGTAACAATTCTGTGTCTGTGCGAGTAACAATTCTGTGTCTGTGCGAGTAACAATTCTGTGGCCCTAAGTAACAGTTCTGTGGCCCTCAGTAACAATTCTGTGTCTGTCCCTGAGTAACAATTCTGTGGCCCTAACTAAAGTTTCTGTGGCCCTAAGTAACAATTCTCTGGCACTCAGTAACAATTCTGTCTGTCCCTGAGTAACAATTCTGTGGCCCTAATAACGTTTCTGTGGCCCTAAGTAACAATTCTCTGGCACTCAGTAACAATTCTGTCTGTCCCTGAGTAACAATTCTGTGGCCCTAATAACGTTTCTGTGGCCCTAAGTAACAATTCTCTGGCACTCAGTAACAATTCTGTCTGTCCCTGAGTAACAATTCTGTGGCCCTAATAACGTTTCTGTGGCCCTAAGTAACAATTCTCTGGCACTCAGTAACAATTCTGTCTGTCCCTGAGTATGAATTCTGTGGCCCTAACTAGCGTTTCTTTGTCCCTAAGTAACGATTCTGTGGCCCTAATTAACAATTCTGTGTCCCTGAGTAATAGTTCTCTGTCCCTAAGTATCGTTTCTCTGTCCCCAAGTATCGTTTCTGTGGCCCTAACTCTGTCCCTGTCCCTAATACAGAGCGGTCTGCCTCTGTTCAATGACTGCAGGCAAATGAAGAATTCCAAAATGGCCGCTATTTATAGCTCGACCATTACACAGTGCTAGCTGGCTGGCTGCTGATTGGCTGATGCGATCACATGTCGTTGAGGAATGCATTATGGGTCAGCGCGCCTTGTCTGCGCGCCTTCCCAGACATCCCCGCTCCGTCGCCGCACATGTCAGCCGCCATTTTCGGAAAAATTTCGAATCGAAATTTTTCCGATATTCGACTCGAATTCCACTTCGGCTACTTCGATTCGCTCATCTCTAATTATAATCATTATTCTGCAGCTTATGTTGGCACAATTACGCATTGCCTGTTCTAAATATCGCCTGCAGGAGATTAGTTTGCCCGGGTTCTCTGTGTTTTGAGTCCACTAAACACTAATGCATTGGGGTTAATTTACTAAAACTGGAGAGAGAAAAATCTGGTGCAGTTGCATAGAAATCAATCAACTTCCAGTTTTGTTTTTTTTTGTCAAAGCTTAACTGATCAAGCTAAAGTTAGAAGCTGATTGGCTACAATGCACAGCTACACCAGATTTTGCACTCTCCAGTCTTAATAAATCACCCCCATTGTCTTATATCCTGATGAAGGGAGATTTGTGATGTCTGAAATGCATTGGTTTTCTTGTTGCCACTTGTGAACATATTGAGAAAAAAATATATGTCGGTGACATTTTTACCAGGCAGAAAATGAGGAAAAATCTGCAACATGGACACAAAAATTTAAATCGGACAGGGGTTCTAGATTCCCCTATCCTATTTCACAAAGGGTTTTTATTTCTGCTTGTGTTGCTGTTGGAGATACCTCCCCCCCCACCCCGCTTCAAGGTATTTTAAACACCCAAAGTTGACATGACTTTTAGCCTCTGTAACTCCCTGTATTGTAGTATTTCGGCTGTGGGAATGAAGGGGCAATACCTCAGATGTCCTGCTGACAAAGAACAAGCAGATTGAAGAAGAGACCGGATGGATGACTTCATCATTCTGCTGCTGCTTGTACACTGTCCAATCAGATTGAGAGCAGGGAGGTGACGTAGGTGTGTTGCTTAGCTTCTGCAGAGAAGAGCCAGGTCACCAGGCTGGCTTGTGCTGTCTGTAAGAGCTGTGTGAATCTCGGGACTGGATGAAAAGCAAGGCAAATTGTTTGACAGAAAAAAAAGCTTTTATATATGTATTTCCACTGTGTATTTAGCTGTTTGTGTGGAGGTAAACTTTTAAAGTAATGTTATATGTTATACTTACCTGCTCTGTGCAGTGGTTTTGCACAGAGCAGCCTGGATCCTCCTCTTCTCGGGTCCCCCGCTAGCACTCCTGGCTCCTCTCTCCTGCCGAGTGCCCCCAGAGCAAGCAGCTTGCTATGGGGGCACCCAAGCAGGCTCACTCCAGAGCCACTGCTCTTCGTATCCATTCTCTCTTTTCTCATTGGCTCCCACTGCTGTTTCAGCCAATGAGGAGGGAGAGTCTCCAGAGAGCCAAGTCTCTTCTGCACATCACTGGATTGCGATGGGCCTTAGGTAAGTATTGGGGGGGGGGCTGTGGGGGAAGCAGCACACAGAAGGTTTTTAACCTTCATGCATAGAAAAACAAAGTCACCATGTTTACATTTTAATTAACCTCTTCCCCACCATTTAAGAGGTTCTAAATGCCTGGAGACTGACATTCCGATCATGTGACTGCTGTGATTGGCAGTCACATGATCAGAAAGTTCACGACTGCAAGTATGCATTGGAAGATTACTAGTACCCGCAAGTTACTGTGCTGGTTGCATGCTCTCTGCACAGTAATGTGTTTACATAGGGACGTATATTTGCACCATTAACCACTTGCCTACTGGGCACTTTTACCCCCTTCCTGCCCAGACCAATTTTCAGCTTTCAACGCTCTCATACTTTGAATGACAATTGCATGGTCATGCAACACTGTATCCAAACTAAATTTTTATCATTTTTTTGACAAATAGAGCTTTCTTTTGGTGGTATTTTTATTACCACTGGGGTTTTTATTTTTTGCTCAGCAAAAAAAGACCAAACATTTGGAAAAAAAAAAGTTTTAGTTTCTGTTATCAAGTTTTGTAAAAAAGTAATTTTTCTCCTTCATTGATGGGCACTAATAGGCTGCATTGATGAGGAGTTACTGGTGGGCACTGATAGACTGCACTAATGAGGAGTAACTGGTGGGCACTGAGACTGCACTGATATGTGGCACTGATAGGCAGCACTGATGGGCACTACTGATGGGCACTGTTAAGCGGCACTGATGGTCACTTATTCAACTGATGGTCACTGATTGCCAGCAAACATGGGCACTATTGGCCTCACTGATGGGGCTACACTGATCATCAGGGCACTGATGATCAGTGTAGATGTCCCCCTGCGAAATTCCGCTTACCGGCTCTCCTCTCCTCACACGCTGTCAGCGTGAGAAGAGGACTGCCGATAACTGGCATTTCCTATTTACCCTATGATTGGCCCATTCCCTAGTCATATATATGTACTTCTGGTGGGAAATGGTTAAAACTTGTAGTTTATGATATAAGTATAATATATACCAAAACATGTGAGGACTCTATATGCACATCAAACATACAATGAGGTGCAGTGTCTTTTGAATTACCAATCACCTCCCCCAGTCTTCTACAAATGTGTTAAATTATTACACATCAGATCTGCTAGTGTCCATGAGACAATAATTTCAGTTCAGTACTGCACAGCTCTGTTAAAGGAAATCTGTCAGGAGAGTAGACAGACATTGCTGACCATTCTTCTTAACATGCTACTTGCCTGTTTATTTGTGCTTTCCATGACTAGTGTAGAAGAGATGTGTTGGCTAAGACCAAAGCAACTAAAACCATACCAACCTGACTCTCTCGAAATACCCCTTCCCCCCAACTCTCCCTTTCTCCATCTATCTATCCTTTCAGTCGTATCCAACCCTTGGCAATTGCATGGACCGTCACTCGTAAGCAAATTTTTCCATGAATTCTATTAGCAATTATTTTACAGGGTAGGTTGCCAGGTCTTTCCCCAACCACTACCATGCAGAAAATCACAAAAAACATTCCATGCAGATCCCACATGGCCAGGGATGAAACTAGGACAATTTAGACAGGAGCCAATTAACCTACCAGCATGTCTTTGGAGGGCGGGAGGAAACCAGGGTATCTGGAGGAAACCCACGCAAGCACAGGGAGAGCATACAAACTCCATTCAGGAGGCACCATGGTTGGGAATTGAACCCATGACCCATTTACTGCACAACAGACGTGCTAACCACTAAGCCACTGTGCCACCCACCTCTACAAATAAAGGAGACCAAACACCATTGGAGTAAAATGGCCTTCACGGCCTTTTATTAACAATTCAACTTAAATCACAAAAAACATTCCTTAAAACAGAAACATACAGGATAAGTTGTTGTTCTACGTAGGCACCAAACAATATTAATATCCCCCTGTGGAACCTTAACCATAATATTCATACTAGGCCTCCAGCAGCAACGCACCAACTCGGAGACAAAAACACACTTTCCGCACTGTAGAACCTCCACCTTCCAGGTAAACCTCGGTTAACCAGAATGCACCCGGGTACACCATACCACAGATGGGTCACAACCATACACTTCGCTTAAAACAATTTGGTGCCTCCAAAGACCAACAACTGCCCCCAAAACGAAACAAAGCAAGCATGGAAAACACCAAAAGCACCTCAGGGGAGGGCGGGAGGGAAGTTTACTCTTCAGCTGCTATACCAGCACTGGATCATCCGATCCCCCAACACTCCCCAAAATCTTCAAAGATCCCACCCCATACTACCATCACCAATCAGGTAACCTTCCCATTTTAGACCATCCTCTTTAACTTAACCCCTTCCTGTCTCTCTTTCCCCTCTTCACCTAGTCATGTCTGCCCTCCACTATTCTTCTCTTTTCTTTTCCGCTTCAGGCACCCCTATAGCTGTAATACTTACAGACCCAGAGCACAGCTAGTGTAGTCAGAAGAATGGAGTCATAAATCCCATTCCATATGCTTGTTTTGGTTGAGGGTTTTGGATAGCGATAGGTCATTATGGTCAGCATTTTTAGGGGAGTCCAGCAATGAGGACATAATTGCCAACATTTAAAAAACATTTCCAGGGACATCGTTTTTTGCTGTGTGTCCAGCAGGCCTTCGTAGAAGGAGAATGTACTTTAGTTAGGGGGCGGGCATTCATGTAAAATGGGAGTGGTTCTACAAGAAGCATCTCACTAACCTATTAATCTATTTGTTACAGGCAGTGCCTACAACTTATGCAGTGCTGTACATTTAATGCTGGTATTTAATCACCACTGGGGTTTTTATTTTTTGCTTAACAAAAAAAGACCAAACATTTGTAAAAAAAAAGTTTCTTAGTTTCTGTTATAAAGTTTTGTAAAAAAGTAATTTTTCTCCTTCACTGGTGGGCACTGATAGGCTGTACTGATGAGGAGTCACTGGTGGGCACTGATAGGCTGCACTGATGAGGAGTCACTGGTGGGCACTGATAGGCTGCACTGATGAGGTAACATTTAATTTATAAAATACTGTATATACACAGGAAGATTTATCATAATGACAGAAATACAGCAAGAACCATATTATTTATTAGAAAAAAAAATGATGTATTTGTTTCGCTACAAAAGTACAGTCCTTTTAATGCTCTTGCAAGGAATACAGTAATAGACACCCTTTACACTGCAAAACACGTTTTGCATAAAATATTGTGGAAACATCATTTGACACTGACCATTTTGAGTAGTATTGTGACTGCTGATTGGTTGAAGCTTTTGGTAGGTAGTAGAAATCCTGTGTAATAAAACTAGCCAGGCATCATCACATGTGGCAATCTGTATCACATATAGCAAAGTTGAAAATGATTAGTAAATTAACAGACACAAGCAAACACTGGCAGATCCCAAGCGAAGCGAAAATAAGCAATTGTCTGTCACCATTTTATTTAAAACCCACTGTGATTAACCACTTGGCCTCCGAAGGATTTACGCCCCTTCCTGACCAGGCCTTTTTTTGCATTACGGCGCTGCATTACTTTGACTGACAATTGTGCGGTCAAGCAGTGCTGCACCCAAATTAAATTTATGTCCTTTTATTCCCCACGAATAGAGTTTTCTTTCTGTGGTATTTGATCGCTTTTTTTAATTTTACAAGTAATGGCGGCGATCAGCGACCTATAGCGGGACTGCAGCGGGCTATTTGACACTGGGGGGAACTGACTTGGTGTCACTTACATCCCCAGTGTCATACAGCACTGACACTGTATTAATGGCACTGGGCAGGAAGGGGTTAACATGTGGGGCGATCAAAGGGTTAACTGTGTGCTGTGTGTGTTTTACTAGGGGCTGTGTCTGTGTGCTTCACTGTAAGCACACTGCTTTGCATGGCACTGCTATGCACAGCCATGCAACGCAGTGTGCAGGAGCTGATAGGGGAGAGAACTGTTTTTTTTTACAAACAGTTCTCCCCCCCACCATCGGAGATGCTTGGCAATCACCAGCCAGGACCCAATGATTGACAGCCGTGGCCGTGAATGGCGGCGTGGGTAGGGCGTGCACCTCCTACCCGGAAATGCAGAATCACATATATATACATGATTTTGCGCACACGTGCCGCCCTGTAGCAGTACTTCTGTGGTTAAGCGGAAGCGGTTAGTTCAAGCAAAGTGTCATCTATGAGATGTTGCGTACTTCCAGCTTATGTGTTTAGTTTAAGGGGTGTATTTAAAAATTGCAGAGCTATTTGTCCTGTGACACTACATATACATTTTTCTGTGTGAATGGGGGCAAAAACACAAGTTACTATTTTCTCCTCGGGTTCAATGCTTTTCATTCATACAAAATAGAGTGTATCAGGAAAATACAACATTATGTCCACTAGATGGAGCTGATGATTATAGAAATAAATACTTATTTACAATGATCACCAGCACCTTCTAGTGGCCATAATGGAAAGAGATATAATGGCCATAATAGAGAGAAAATAGCCTAATAGCATTGGTAACACATTTCACAGCATTAATCTCTCTACAAGATGGAGGGGTTGTGGGAACAATGAAGAGAACCCCTCTCATTGTAAAAATAGAAGAGTGGGAGAAATAATTCAAAAATATCTAGCAGGCAGGATGTTTTTGAAGCAATCTACCCCAGGGTTGTGGATAAGGGGGTGCCACCAGTCCTCCTGTATGGGGCCCAGGCCATCAGGGGGGCCAAGGCAGCTGGGTGAATCAGATGTGGACATGGAGGGTAACCGGCATGGCAGTGGTGGGAAATTACTGGAATTGATCTCCTCTCTGCAGCAGCTGAAAGCTGGCTTCTTCTCCTCTCCCTCCCACTTGCTTTCAGCTGTTGCAGAGAGAGCCACAAAGGGGATTGGTGCCAAAAATTGCCCTCCCAATGCACCGATCACCATCCCTGTGCACCATATGTTTCCCCCTGTGTGCATCCACCCCTGCAGATCTGCCAGCTTCATTTCCCCTTCCCACCAGCAGCTGCAGCACACAATAGGATCCTTCAGGCTGGAGAGTGGGGGGAAGGGACCAGAAAATATGTCACATTTACTAGCCCCTTACTTTCCTGAATGAACACGAGTGGCCGGTACCAATCACTCAATGTGTTCATTCATACCTGAAGCATAGTAAACTGTGGGTTTTTTTTGGGGGGGGCGCCCTGTTAGGTTGGCTGTATGGGACCCTGTGGTTTATGACAGCAGCCCTGATCTACCCTACACTGTTTTCATGGCACATGGTGATGTTTATCATACCATCCGTGAGATGGTATGGAGATGGTGTCTTAAATGACATTATAGGGTTGATTTACTAAAACTGGAGAGTGAAAATCAGGTGCAGCTCTGCATAGAAACCAATGAGCTTCCAGATTTTTTTGTCAATGCTTAGTTGAAGAAGTTGAAGCAAGAAGCAGTATCGTGGATAGAAAAATATGTAAACCTAAAACTATTTAAGAGCTTATCTATTGCTAACATTTTTATGATTTATGAACAAACTTTTATATTTTCTAACAACTTTTTTTAACCACTTTCCTTCTGGAAGATTTACCCCCCTTCCTGACCAGGCCATTTTTTGCTATTCGGCACTGCACTATTTCAACTGGTAATTGCACGCTCAGACAACGCTGTACCCAAACAAAATTTGTGTCCTTTTTTTCACACAAATAGAGCTGTCTTTTGGTGGTATTTTTTGTGATATGAACGAAAAAATACCAAACATTTAAAAAAAAAAATACTTTCTACTTTTGGTTACAAAAAATATCCAATAAACTCTAAGTTAGTCATAAATTTAGGCCAAATGTATTCTGCTACATGTCTTGGTTATGTGTATATTAATTGGATTGCATGAAAGTTATAGCATCTACAAACTATGGTATATATACAGCTTTTACTTTCTGACTGCAGTTAACATTTCTTGAGTTGCTAAAATGCCAGGGCAGTACAAAGACCCCCTAAATGAATCCTTTTTGGAAAGCAGACATCCCAAGAATTTGCTGAGAGACATGTTGAGTCCATGGAAGATTTTTTTTTTTTTTGCCACAAATGTTTGGAAAATTAAAATTTTTTACACAAAGTTGTGAATTAAATGATATATTGATCATGTATGCCATGGCTATATGTGGAGTAACACCCCAAAACACATCCTGCTACTTCTCCCAAGTATGGGGATACCACATACAGTCCCCCAAAATCCAATGACCACTTTCAGGCTGACAAAGGGCATATTTCCTCATATCACTTCCTCACTAACTATCACAGTTTTGGAGGCCCCAAAATGCCAGGATAGTATAACCCCCCCCCTTTAGACAATCCAAGGAATTTGATAAAAGGCATATTGAGTATTTAGCAGAACTAATTTTTGACACAGGGTTTTGAAAAAAATAAGAAAAGAAAAAATAAATTTTTGGTTTTCTTTGTTCATTTTCATTCATAACAGCTTAGCTAACATTGTGATCATGTGATTGCTATGCAATCACATGCAATCACAATGCAATCACATGATCATCAGGTCCTGTTCCCCAGGCTCTTCACTCGACTGTGTCCCTTGGACACAGTGGTCACAGGTGGGGAGTGCTGCACATGCCTAGCGTCTCCCCCTGTGTTAGTACAGCCAGAGTAACGTACCCCTACGTCGCTTTGGATATAGCTACCGCCCGTCCGCAATATATTGCAGGTAGGCGGCAAGCGGTTAAAATTTGCGTAAATAAAAACATTCCTGAATAAGGGAGAAAACCATCACAGGTCATATAAACTGCTAAATAATAATAATAAACTATGCAAAACGAAAACTAAAAAAAACCCAATACTTACCAGTACAACGATATGTTATAAAATCTGAGACACAAACAACGTCAGCAATAAGAGGCAGTAATGGTGAAATTACTACAACATTTTCATAAGTTATTTCAGTTCAAACATCGTAAATATATACTATAAGAAGCCTGAAATTGTAATCTAACATGTCCCTGAGTAAAATGAAAAACCACATCATTACACACAAAGTGTAAAATTTGCATTACACATAATGCAAAAGAAACAGTTTTAAACAACATAACTATATAAAATATTATACAAAACAAATGTCAACCACCAAGGGCCATAACAAAGATATCTAAAAAGAAGGCAGCCAAAAGAGTTGCAGATGGTATAAACGCCTTAAAGGATAAGTTCACCTTTGGAACATGTTACATGTTTCACCTGTTTTTAGAGTGGAACATGTAACATTTACCCATAGCTGCAGACACGCCCGTCGCCCCCCTCCCTCTGACAGATAGTACGGGGAAACTTCTCCCCGTATTGTCAAGATTTGAAATCAGCCTGGCCGTGCGGGGCTCCGCCCACACAGCTGCATCATTCATTCACAGACTTCCATGAATTAATGAACTGCAAGTCCAGACAGCCTTAGAGGCTGTAGGCTTGTAGTTTTCAATGAACTGTAGAGCGCCGTGGTAGTTCATTGACGCTTCCTGTCAGTATATTTGCTTGACTGTAGATCCCGTATGGCAAGCAGATACTGTATTCTGACATCATCAGTTTACTAATCGCTGGAGCAATGCTTTCCAGGTTCCTTTGGGCAAATATAATAAATGCAAATGTGCATTTATTATTTTTGTCCAAAAAGTGAACTTTTTGGGCAGCACAGTAGCTAAATGGTTAGCACTTCTGCCTGGCAATACTGGGTCGTTGGTTCGAATCCCAGCCACGGCACCTCCTGCCTGGAGTTTGCATGTTCTCCCTGTACCTGCGTGGGTTTCCTCCGAGTACTCCGGTTTCCTCCTACACTCCAAAGACATGCTGGTAGGTGAACTGGATTCTGTCTAAATTGGCCCTATGCCAATGTATGAATGTGAATTAGGGACCTTAGATTGTATGCCCCTTGAGAGTTAGGGACTGGTGTGAATGTACAATATATATGTAATATATATGTAAAGCGCTGCGTAAATTGCCGGCGCTATATAAGTACCTGAAATAAATAAATCCTTTAACTACTTGGTAACCGCAGCTCTGGGAGGGCTTCATATGATGTCCTCCCAGAATGCACCCTCCTGCACGCCCCCAGCGGCTTGCATCTGGCGATCTCCGTGATTGCTGTGTCCAACGGACACAGCTGATCACATGATGAGGTAAAAGGCCAATCACAGCGGCCTTTTACCACGTGATCAGCTGTGTCCAATGACACAGCAAATCACGGAGTAAATACAGTTGCCGTTTATCAGCAGCACTTTCCTCACGCTGTCACAGAGCAGATCAGCATTAATCATCAGGACACTGACCATCAGTGCCCTGATGATCAGTGCCACTCATCAGTGCTGCCCAGCAGGGCCTAGCAGTGCCACCCTTTAGTGCCATCAGTCGGTGCCAGCCATCAGTGTCGCCTATCAGTGACCATCATTGCTGCATATCAGTGCAGCATCATCAGTGCCTTCCTCTCAATGCCCACCAGTGCGGTCTCATTAGTGCCACCTCATCAGTGCAGCCTATCAGTGCCCATCAGTGCTGCCTATCCATGCCGCCTCATCAGCGCCCATCAGTGCTGCATACCTTTGCAGCCTCATCAACGCACATCAGTGAAGGAGAAAAATTACCTGTTTGCAGGATTTTATAATAGAAACAATGAAAAAAATTTTTTTTCAAATTTTTTTGCTCTTTTTTTGTTTGCAAAAAATTAAAAACCCAGTGCCGATTAAATACCACCAAAAGAAAGCTGTTTGTGTGAATAAAATTATAAAAATTTCATATGGGTACAATATTGCATGACCGTACAATTGTCATTGAAAGTGCAGCAGCACTGAAAGCTGAAAATTGGCCTGGGCACGAATGGGGTAAAAGTGACCAGTAGGCAAGTGATTACTTTAAGCAACCAATTTCTTCTCATCTCGCCCAGGTGAAGCTAGGTATATGTAGGATGTTTTTATTGCCTGTATCAACTATCTGATTTTCTTTTTCGGAGGCGAGCACAATTTTACTTTGAATATTAGCCTTTTTATGTGATACATTTTTAAATCTGATGTATATTTTATTATATCAAAAAGCATCAAAACAAAACATGCCGGTTTAATTATGAGCAGTAAAATGTATAATATTTTACAAATTATTGTAATCAGTGGTTGGAACAGACAAATAGCCACCCCCTGTGCACCTTATGCTAAAAAATGCAGGCTAGAAAAAGTATAATCATAACATTGCCAAGTCAAAAGCAAAAATCCCAGATTCATATTCTGGCCTCCAGAACAACTTTCTCCTTCCTCTACTTTAAAGTTGTGTTTGTTTTGGCCTACTTCACAAGCTCATCACTTGGCTCCCATTCATAACAAGACACTGGAAAACAAATTACTTTTGCAGACAAAATTCCTACCAATGTATTTCGAATCCCTATACATTCAGAGTCCACACTGGTGGATGAACAAGCCTCCTTTGTGTCCTTTCCAAGCTCATTTTATAACTCAGTTTGTCCTTTTCACACTATATCAAACATAGTTTCACAGTAGGCATTGCTATGTGGAACGAGCAATGTATATTTAGAAAGCCTGCAGAGAAAAGGATATTTTTTAGATCCCAATGAAGTCCAAGTCAGTATAGCAATATTCTACCGGATATCATCAGTTCTGTCTGGTCTTCACTTAATCCAATTTCTGAGTTTTGAGCTATTTGGTATTATCGATACTCAGACTGAAATGGATCCATTTCTTCATCAGAAATGATCCCAAGAAATTTCTACAGCATATTAGCTACTTCATGAAATCCAACAGCTGATCAGTTTTTTGGGTGAACATATCTGGCAGCTTTTAAAACTTTGCTGTCCAGAGGGAATTTCTGGTGCATATATTTAGGAGCACATAAAAAGAAAAGGGTTAATGACGAAGTTGCTCAGGTCATCCTCATGTGCTCCTAGAGCTGGTCTTCCAGAATAGCCAACAAAAAGTCTTCCTTTATTTTTTGGTTTGTTTCATTGGAGAAGTCAATATCCAGCAACTCACTTTCACTCATTTGCCAGAATGTCCAATCTTACAAGCTTGATAAGAAAGTGCATGTATGACTATATATCTTTTTCCTGTAACACGATTTTGAGGTTTCTTTGATTGCAGCAGTATGTTATAGCTGTTTACACCAGTTAAATCAGCATGGACAAAACACAGGTAGGTCATTGTGATTCTATTTTCAAACTTTGAAACCAAATGATTGACTTTCTCTTCCTTTCTTCAATGAGTTTCTTACTCTGTTTCAGTAAAAAAAAAACAACAGAGCGCATTAGATTTACCAAGATTAACTATGCTATAAATTAGAAAATTCTTTAAACATAAGTATATATTTATTCTGTTGGGGGCTGTGTGGGAATTTTATTGGTAAATCTAAGTATTACTGCTCACATGGCCTTGCTGCTTCATGCTGTCACATATGAATGGTGTTATATTGTATGAACCTACGTTAATTAAGTCCACATAAAAAAAATTTAAGAAATCTGGGAAAATTAAAAGCATACCCTACAGTGTTGCCCAGTGTGGACTGTCAGAGTTTACATGAAGTGCTGACAGTGGCCAGGTTGCTAAGTTTATGTGGCTTGCCTTGTTTTGCTTCTTTGCAAACCTTAATTTAATGACACAGCTAGGCTTCAAATGTCACACCATCTCCTGAAAACAATTGGAGCACAGATCTCTAAGGAAATCCACGCCAGGATCCTGGGACATAGCCATCTGGAAACATGGGACTAAAAACAAGACTGTCCTGACAAATTTGGGTTTACTTGTAAGTATAACAAGGGGCTGATAAATCCTCATGCGATAGTACTGAGGCAGTGACATGTACTCTTTGTAGAGTCTTTGGATCCCTTATCAGGGCTGGATGTATACTCCCCTTGGCAGCTAACTTGTGCTAACTGCCACCTCATGCCTCACTACCCAACATATGCACGGTGAACAGCATCAAAACCTGTTTACTAATATTTACAATATTATAACATTATCCAAATCATGTTCACACTTTCAGAAGCTAAATCCATACCAAACTACAACAATTACAAGCAAAATCATCTCTGCAGAAACCTTCATGAAGGCATAAACCGTACCATACTGAAACACCAAAAACATGCCTATGGAGAAACATATACCATACTTACACAACAAAAACATGTCAGCAGGCAGAAAATATATACCATACTTATACACCAGAAATATGTCCACATACATCAATTCAAGAACCGTACACATGGGCTGGATATCAGCCAAAATCAGTCGTTACAGTAGAAACCAGCTGACATTCGGCCTGAGTGTACGTGTCCTTCTTTGACAGGAGTATGATCTTCTGTCCAAGGAACATCCTGGAAAACCAGCTCCAGAAGTGGTCCACAGACAGAGTCAGTACCATACTGACGTACTAGAAAATGTCCACAGACAGAATCAGCAAAATGTCTGCAGATATAGAGTCGGCATCATACTGATATACCAGAAAATGTCAGCAGACATAGTGTCAGCACCATTCTGATGTACCAGAAAATGTCAGTAGGCATAAAGTTGGGACCACACTAATGTACAAGAAAATGTCCAACAATGCAGAAACAGAACCATACTGAAGTATAGATTACAGACTTTGCAATAGCATACAATTCCAGGCTGTAGCTGAAAAAGCCAGCAGAATACTCTCATACATAAAAAGGGCATACATCCCAGAGATAAATCAATCACGCTACAACTTTACAAAACACTGGTTCCCCCTTTTCTGGAATATGTTCTTCAGTTTTTGCTTATTAATCCTCATGAACAACTATTTTAATTAGAAACAGTTTAGCGAAGGTCAAGAAAATAAATAAGGGTGATGGAGGAGCTCAGCTATGCGAATCGATTACATAGATTACAGTTATTCACTCTGAAGAAAAGTTGCTTAAGGTGGGATAGGATTACAATGTACAAATATATCAAAGATTATATATAACCAGGATATATACAACTTTATTCCAATAAAAGTCAACTGCTGACAAGGCCTGTGCTTGCAATCACACTGGAAAAAAAACATTTACTCTTTCCCAGCTGGCCTATTGCAATATGACTGCCAAGCAGGAACCCTATGTCATATGACATCCTCCCAGGATCGTGTCTTGTGCATGCCCCACAGGCTTCACTCCTGTGTGATCTGTCACCGGCCTTGTCCCATGGATGACATATCACTACATCGCCTGCTGCCAGTGTCATGTGATCACTGTTACCAATCTGGTCTCCAAGGCAGATGCGCCCTAAGAACGCCTCTTCTCTTCAGTTATAGATTGATGCATTTGCCATTTGTTTGTACTAATGATATTACATACTGCCTGCTGAGCATACCTCTGCACACACTTGCTCCTTCTGCAGAGCTAACAGCACCCACTTCGGGGTAGGCAGATGCATCCCCATCTGGCCCAGCACAACAGCGACTGAAACTGTTGGAGGAGGGATTCCAGTCCCAATGTATCTCAGACATGTTTGTAGCAATGATAGAAATGGCTGAAGCTATTCTTGTAGCTCTGATTTTTGGGACGTAGCCAGGACAAGGATATGGTGAGGCAGCTTTCTAAATTGCGAGACTCAGCAAATCTGGGACAGTTGGCAAATATAGTAGCATAGAGGCTGCCTGTCCCCAAAAGCACCAGTCCACTCACACTGGCTCCAGTAACTCAGTCTAGGGGATGTCTTTTGATATTTATTGTGTGAAGACTTTTAAACAAGAGAGGGGTTAAGGAATAGGATACTCCAAAATGCTTGGACAGTAACAGGAGGACACCTTCTCTAGACTCACACTCCAGGCTTCCACTGAGGATAGGGGAATGGCCAGTACTCTGGGACCCTATGAGAACCATCTCAAACCATAGCTACCTCTGGCACTTACAGACAAAAGCACACAATCACCAGGAATCAATTCAGGGTCATTGCTCACATGTCCCCAGGGCAGCTTCCCCCTTCCAGTTTCTTCCGGACATGGTCCAGTGACGGAGACAATTCTTTTCCAGATCAGATCCTTTATCGCTTCAGATCTGCAGCTTTGCCACAGTGGAGACCTCAAACAACAACAACACAGTCCTCGGCTCCCCCCATTATTATCCTCAGCTCCCCCATTACTATCCTCAGCTCCCCCCATTACTATCATCACCCCCCCATCACTTTCTTCTGTCCCTCATTACTATTCTCACTCACCCCCATTACTGTCCTCGTTCTCCCCATTACTGTCCTCAGCTCCCCCCATTATTGTCCTCACTTCCTATTACATTACGTTCTTCAGCTTCCCCCATTTGTCAGAAGTTAGCCTGCTTATGTATTCTTACTTCCTTGGTGCAGTGTTTTTCCTGCCCTGATTCCTTTTACATGTGTGGTTTCTCTGTGCTCACCTATGGGTGTCGCCTGCTATTCTGTGGGTTTTATTTCCTTCCCTTCCATCACTTCCTTGTTTGCTTGCCTATATAAGACATGTTCAGGCTAGCCCACATTGCTTGAACCACCTCACAGTTCTGTGAGTGTCTGGGCATTGTTACTTGTGTACCCTGTGCCTGGTTACCCGTGTACCGACCCTGGCTTTGTTCACCGTCTGTGCTTGTTTGCTACCTGTCCTGACATCAGCCTGTCCCCTGGATTTCCTTTTGTCTCCTGCTGGTTGTACTCTGCACCCTCAGCTGGGTGTACCTGGGGGTGGCAACCTGGTGCCACCTTGCTGCAAGTCCATCTCCACTATCAGAGGCTCTGGTGAAGAAGCAGGTTGGGGCTTAGACTCTGTGCCCTGGGGAATCCTTTTTTTTTTTTTTCCAAAAATAATTTTATTGGAGAAGTTGAGGCAGATCAATGTACATACAAATATGGATTACAGTCCGAACATAGACACAATATGCAGCCTCCCGTTTCGCAGATGGGCTATGGGTTTGAATTGTAATACATATCAAGGTGAGGTACTGTATATCTTTATATCAAAGGTGTATAGCAAACCAGCAGATACAAAGAGTGTAATAGATAAATCATTATAGGTATATTAATTATAGAACTATCTACTTGTAAGCCTTTATGTTGAGGGAATGTGAAGTGCTGGGAAAGAATAACACATGACAGGGGTGGACTGACAACTCATGCGGCCCCCGGGCAATAGGGGATCATGGGGCCCCCGTGTCCTTGCCCAAACCCAAAAAACCCTATGAAAAAGGTACCAGGGGCATCTCATGGGGCCCCTTACTGAACCGGGCCTTTGGGCAGTGCCCGAGTTTCCAAATACTCAGTCCACCCCTGGCACATGATGATTTGTGCATTATGATTTGTGTGCCCATATCGGGAGCGCGTGATCCATGTGAAATTAGTCACACCTGTATTTTGTTGGGGATATATGAGTGATGAAAGCATACAAAAAGTGTGAGATAAAGAGAAGTCAAAGAGGTGAATAGATAGAAGAAGAGATGTAGAGTGAGGTAGTAGGGGGGAATATGAGGTAAAAAAAAATGGGGGGAGGGGGAGAATGGGTAAGGAGTAGAGGGGATGTTAGAATGGGTAGCTTCAGATAAAATAAGTCACATCCTTTTATACGAGCCAGAAAGATAACTATATAACTTAGGAATTAATATGTGCAAGATAATTTAATGGGGCAATATGTGGGTCAAGAACCTGAAGGGTAGGTTATGATGTTGAGTCTCAATCCATCTAAATGTGCATTAAATGCGTCACTGGTGGATAGGGTGACTTTTGAGATAACATTGTGTCCAATTATTTAATCAGGAGGTGTAGGCTGTTCATGCAGTAATAGGTGATAGGTAGTGGTGGTTTTGAAATGACTCCAACAGGCCCATGTCTTCCTGAATCTCTGGGGAATCCTGAATTAGCGATCTACAAGGACTCACTACCACAGACACTTGACACCATTACTGTCCTCAACCCCCCAATTCCTGCCCTCAGACCACCCCCCATCACTTTCCTCAGCTCCCACCATTACTGTTTTCAGCCCACCCCATCACTTTCCTCAGTCCACCCCATCACTTTCCTCAGCCCCCCCATTACTTTCCTCAGCCCTCCTATTACATTCTTCAGCCCACCCTATCACTCTCCTCAGCTCCTCCATTACTTTCCTCAGCCCACCCCATCACTCTCCTCAGCCCCCCCATTACTTTCCTCAGCCCACCCCATCACTCTCCTCAGCCCCTCCATTACTTTCCTCAGCCCACCCCATCACTCTCCTCAGCCAACCCCATCACTCTCCTCAGCCCCCCCATTACTTTCCTCAGCCCACCCCATCACTCTCCTCAGCCCCTCCATTACTCTCCTCAGCCCCCTATCTCATTACTGTCCTCATCCTTCTCACATTACTGTTTTCAGCACCCCTGCAGCTTATGGTCCTCACTCCCCCTCATTACTCTCCTCAGCCTCCCTTTACGGTCTTCACTCCCCCCATTACTATCCTCAGCTACCTGCATTTTGATCCTCAGCTCCCCCATTACTGTCCTCAGCTTCCCCCATTTCTGCTACAGTGCAGACTTTATACATACAGAATAAGAACAGATACTGAGAATTTCATCCACAATCTGGGATGAGAAGTTGTACTGTGCAGGGTGCATACATACAGCATAAGAACATTTAGAATTATATCCAGAAAACAGGATGATAAATACTAATGTGCAGTTTTCATACATATAGCATAGGAAGAGCTGGCTAATGGCTGCAATTCTGTGTCCATAAGCTGCCAGCTGTACATCCAGCTTTGTATCTATCATAAACTTAAAAGTAATATTATGACATTGGTTATCTCTATAGTATATCCAACCAAATGGAGGGACGATAAGAAGGAACGGGATAGAGGGACTCAGTTCTAAAAAAGGGACAGGACACCCCCTCCAAATGGGAGCTATACAATTTGTGGTCCCAGTGGAAGCCTAATGGAGTGCTCTTCTTGAAAATTGTCATTACAAGAATAGAATAGACTGTACAACTGTCTAATTATTTGACATGGTGCTCATTGTATTGAGTGTATTCTAGCAAAATACCTTGAAAATATTGCATCTCATATTTGGATATGTAGTTCTTTATTATTGCCACTAGATGGCAAGCATGCTCTTTCATTAATGTGTTTCCCAACAGCAAAAGCTAATGAAAAAAAACATTATAAGAATGTGAAAAGATTTTATTTCATCCGCCTCCATTTTTCCTTGTCTTGCATTCAACGGATTGAAGCAGAAATTCACTGCATCTGAGTGCCACAAACCAAAAGTGCTATTTAATTCATTTTTAATATTTTAAATAGACTCCCCCATCCATCTATGTCTCCATGCTTTGTTTTTCTGATAAATCACTTTAAAAAACACCCCCTGGCATTTCTACCCGTGGCCATCTTGAATAAGGGCAGATGATTCTTGTAGCATTTGCTTCCTGGAATCCATCTACCCTTAGCTCAGGCATACAGAGAGCAGGGTGTGCTGGGTGTGCTTAGCTGAGAAAACTTCTCTCTCCTTTCCTCCCGTCCTGACAACTCCTGCGATGTATGACATCATTTGCCTAGGCCTGGAAACTAGGAAGCAACTATCACGTACCTGGTGATGGAGGCCAATGGAGAGAGGGCTTCCCTTGCAGCTAAGTTCTGGACTCCTCTGAGAGTGGGACAGCAGGAGTCAGGCCCAAAGTTGCACAGGTTGCCTGTTGGAGTGCTGGTTGGTGGTCCACTCAGAAGCACAGCTGGTGCACGGAGATAGGTCTGCAGACAGGAGGCGCCTGTGCGTGGTATGTAAGCCCTTCTGGGATTTAGATGTTTACTGGGTAGTCGGTTCAAGCCAAGGTCAGGTACCAGGTG
The DNA here is from genome assembly GCF_062004578.1 of Staurois parvus. Classification (NCBI taxonomy): domain Eukaryota; kingdom Metazoa; phylum Chordata; class Amphibia; order Anura; family Ranidae; genus Staurois; species Staurois parvus. The sequence goes on along the minus strand of NW_028318344.1, from coordinate 5,191,898 downwards.
GGAATCAGAGCAGACGTAGTCAGATGGGATAGCCGAGGTCATACACAGAGGAGCGAGAGAGAGAGTATCCGTAAGCCAAGCCGAGGTCAGATCAGGGGTAAAGCAGAGTAGACAGGTCCAGGAGCAAGCCAAGTCGGTAACAGGAAATCACAGGTCAAAATCACAGGAAACAGGGAACAGGACACGGGGAGCTAGAGATCATCCAGCAACTTGAGGAAGAGATGACCCTCCTTATAAAGGCCGTCTGACGCCAAACTGAGGCTGATGTGTGCTTCTGCAGCCATGCAGAGTACTGGCAGAAATGCCAGATTTTCCAGAACTTCTGCCGTGGACAGGACCCTGACAGTGCCCCCCCCTAAAGGGCAGCCTTTGGATGTCCACCTGGGCCATCTTTTCAGGATACTTGGAACTAAATTCTTGGAGAAGCCTGGGGGCATGTACATTGCCTTTTGGTTCCCAGGAACTTTCTTCAGGTGGGTACCCCTTCCATCTGTCCAGGTACTGGATTTGTCTTCCCCACCTTCTGCAGTCCAGAATTGCTTCAACTTCGTATTCTGTCTCCTCCCCAACTGTTATCGGTGGAGGAGGTGGTTCTGCTCTCCCTGGAAAAGGATCAGAAACAGCTGGCTTAAGTAGGGAGACGTGGAAAACTGGGTGGATCTTGTATGATTCCGGAAGGAACAGCTCAAACGCCACTGGATTGATTTCCCTCTTGATCCTATGTACCTTAGACCCAACTTACGTGATGGACACGGGAGTTTTAGATTGGCAGTTGATAGCCAAACTTTGTCTCCAATCTTCAGAGGAGGGTTTCCTCTCTGTTTCCTGTCATAGTGTTTCTTATAATCAGCCTGGGATTTCAGTATAGACTCTTGGAGGACTTTACAGTTATTCTGTAGCATGGAGAGTCTGTCCTGTACTGCGGGTACTGAAGCTTAAGGAATGGTGTCAGGTATGAAGGAAGGGTGGAATCCATAATTGGCCCAAAATGGCGATTGGTTTTTAGCAGAGTGGACTCAGTTGTTATAGGCAAATTCTGCCAATGGGAGTAGGGATGCCCAATCATCCTGAGAAAAAGCAGAGAAGCACCGTAAATATTGCTCCAAAGTCTGGTTCCTTTGCTCCGTTTGCCCGTTACTCTGGAGATGGTAGGCGGAACATAAGCAGAGTTCCACCTTCAGGGCCTTGCAGAGGGCTCTCCAGAACCTGGAGGTAAACTGCAGCCGTCGGTCTGAGATGATATTACTGGGCAGACCATGTAACCTGACAATCTCTTTGATGAAGGTTAGTGCAGTCTCTGGTGCTGATGGAGTACCCACCATTGGTAAAAAGTGGGCCATCTTAGCCAATCCACTACTACCAGAATGGTAGTAAACCCCTCCAAGGGTGGCAAATCCACAATGAAGTCCATTGCGACCATCTTCTAGGGATGGTCAGGAATGGGCAGGGGTCTCAGCAACCCCCTGGTTTTGGCTTTGTCTCCCTTGTTCCGCAGACACACTGTGCACGACTTCACATAGGCACTACAGTCATGATTCAAGTTGGGCCACCAGAAGGATCGCTGGATTAGTTCCATTGTCTTACAGGCTCCAAAGTGTACAGCCAGTTGATGGTCATGGAAAGCCCTGAAACTTGAGACCTCACTTCTTGGGGTACAAAGATTTTATCATTGTGCCAAAGAAGACCATCCTGCCTTCTAAGCGAATCTTGTTCGGGTTCAGGACATAGTGCAGAGGCTTGCTTGATTGAAGACTTTAGGCTGGGTTGGATTAGCAAAAAATTTTGGGCCGACAAAATGGTGTTGGGGGGGAAGGCTCCTCTGGGTCTTGGAACATGCGGGAAAGGACATCTGCCTTCCCGTTCTTGGATCCTGGGTGGTAGGTTATGTGGAAGTTAAACCTGGAGAAATATAAAGCCCATCTAGCCTGTCGAGGTCTTAGGCGCTTGGCGGACCTTAGATACTCCAGGTTTTTATGATCTGTGAAAATCATAATTGGGTGGTTGGCTCCTTCCAAGAGATACCTCCATTCTTCGAAGGCTAAAAGTTCCCTATCACCCACATCGTAATTCCTTTCGGCTTGGCTCAGTTTTCTAGAACAAAAAGCTATTGGATGAAGCAGAGCCTTTGGGCCCTGGTGCTGGGAGAGTACGGCTCCTGTAGCAACTTCAGATGCATCCACCTCCAGGATGACAGGGATTGTTGGCTCTGGATGCTGTAACACAGGAGCGGAGGTGAATTGATCTTTTAATTGCTCAAATGCTTTTTGAGCTTCCTGGCTCCAGCAAAATTGTGTATGCTGGCGGGTGAGTTGAGTAATAGGGGTGATGATTGTGGAAAAGCCCTTAATAAATTTCCGATAAAAGTTGGCAAAACCCACAAATCTTTGGACCCCTTTCCTGTCTGAAGGTGCAGGCCAATCTAGGATAGCAGATACTTTCTGAGGGTCCATGGAGATCCCCTCGGTGGAAATTATGAGCCCCAGGAACTGGGTGGACTGCTTCTCAGATTCACACTTCTCCACCTTGGCGTACAAGCCATGCATCCTTAGAGTGTTTAGCACTTTCCTAACGTGATCACGATGGAGTTCCAGAGAGGTAGAGAAAATTAGGATATTGTCCAGGTAGACAATCACAAAAAGGTCAAGGTTCTCTCTAAAGATGTTATTCACAAAATGTTGAAAAGTAGCTGGGGCATTCCATAGCTCAAACGGCATCACTAGGTACTCAAAATGTCCGAAGCGTGTTCTGAAGGCGGTCGCCCTCTCTTATACGAAGAGGGGCAGATGAATCCTTTAGCGAGATTCATCTAGATAGTGCCGGAGGGCTTCCAGTTCAAGTTCGGACAATGGGAAAATTCGCCCAAATAGTATTTCTGCCCCTGGGAGTAATGCAGGCCATAGATGGGGAGAAAAACTGCAGATTTTTCTTTTAAAAAACGAAAAATCGGTTGTTCAAGTGGCCGACGTTACCATCAATGGTAAAAAAATCGGCCGATTTTCTACCCGTCTAGAGCCGGCAAAAAGTGTCCCTGCAGAGAGCTCTGCTATTTCTTTGACAGTTCTCTGACAGTTCCTTGACATTTATAGAAGTTGCAACAATGTATCTATTTGTTTCCATTTAGGATACAGATGTTTTTATTCGGAAACAAATAGATACAATGTTTCAACCGCTGTAAATGTCAAGGAACTGTCAGAGAACTGTCAGAAATAGCGGAGCTCTCTGCAGAGACACTTTTTGCTGGACTGGAATTCTTCTTATTTTCATCCTACTTCTTCTTCTTCTTCATCCTCATCCTCTTCTTCTTCTTCTTCATCCTCATCCTCATCCTCTTCTTCTTCTTCATCCTCATCCTCTTCTTCTTCTTCTTCATCCTCATCATCTTCTTCATCCTCATCCTCTTCTTCTTCTTCTTCATCCTCATCCTCTTCTTCATCCTCATCTTCTTCATCATCCTCATCCTCTTCTTCTTCTTCATCCTCATCCTCTTCTTCTTCATCATCCTCATCCTCTTCTTCTTCTGCATCCTCATCCTATTCTTCTTCTTCATCATCATCATCCTCATCCTCTTCTTCTTCTTCATCATCATCCTCATCCTCTTCTTCTTCATCATCCTCATCCTCCTCCTCTTCTTCTTCATCCTCATCCTCTTCTTCATCCTCATCCTCTTCTTCTTCATCATCATCATCCTCATCCTCTTCTTCTTCTTCTTCATCCTTATCCTCTTCTTCATCTTCTTCTTCTTCATCCTCATCCTCTTCTTCTTTCTCATCCTCTTCTTCTTCCTCATCCTCATCCTCTTCCTCATCATCCTCATCCTCTTCTTCATCATCATCCTCATCCTCTTCTTCTTCTTCATCCTCATCCTCTTCTTCTTCTTCATCCTCATCCTCTTCTTCTTCATCCTCTTCTTCTTCCTCTTCTTCTTCTTCATCCTCTTCTTCATCGTCTTCCTCTTCTTCTTTTTCTTCTTTTTGTCTTCCTCTTGCAGGTCACTGCTCATGCGCAGATTTTTTATCGGTAAAAAATCGGCCGATTTGCCCACTAATTGCCGTGAAAATCGGCAAAATCGGCCGATTTTTTTCCAACTTTACCGGAAAAAAAAAAACGGCCAAAATACCGAAAAACGGCCGACCAAATCGCCCACTAACGATCCGAAAATCGGCCGATTTTATTTTCGGACGAAAAATCGGCCGATTTTCGACCCATCTATGGCCTGCATAACTCAATTGGGCAATAGTAAAACCGATGAGAAGGCAATGTGTCGGCCTTCCTCTTATCAAACACATCAAGGAAGTCATGGTAGGGAGAGGGAACTGATTGACTTGGCTCTGGTGGAGGTTGGACTGAGAGACATACCGAAGAATTGCTGAGAGCAGGGGCACCACAGTGTTGTAGACAATATTCTGAAGAAAAGATGATTTCCTTCTTGGGCCAATTGATCTGTGGGCTTGCAACCAGGGTATTCCTAGGATGGCTGGAAACATGGGGGATTTGATCACATCAAAACCAATAAACTCCTGATGGCAGGTGTCAGGAATGGACTCAGCACTGGTGGTGGGACTCACCTGCCGTGTGGGCTGCATTACCAGAGCTGACCAGCGGGTGCTCTCAGCAATGGACTCAGCACTGGTGGTGGGACTCACCTGCCGTGTGGGCTGCAGTACCAGAGCTGACCAGCGGGTGCTCTCAGCAATGGACTCAGCACTGGTGGTGGGACTCACCTGCCGTGTGGGCTGCAGTACCAGAGCTGACCAGCGGGTGCTGTTAGCAGCCAGAAGCTCACAATCAGCCAAACCTGGGGCTGATTGCAGAAAGGTGTATTTAAGGCATGACCAGGCCTGTGCTCTGGGCCTTGATGTATGTTTTCCCATGAGCCTCTGTACCTGGTATCCTGTGTTCCTGCTTCGTTGCTGACCCGGCTTGATCCTGACCTCTGCTGACCGTCTCCTGTTGAACCCCTGGCTTGCCTGACAATCCTTCTGCCTGATCCCCTGTACCGCGCTGTCCGTGAGTTACTGAACCCGGCTTGTGACCTTGACCATTCTCTGCCTGCTCCTTTTGGTACCATGCTGCCCGCACATTGCTGACTTGGCCCGTCTGACCACGCTAACTACTCTGCCATCCATCCATCCTGCACGGATCCAGCCGTACCTGCACATACCTCTGGCGTATCCCTCTACCACTAGCAGGTGTACTCAGGGGCCGCGACCTGGTTCCTGTCTGCTCCAAGTCCATCCCCACCATCAGGGGCCCTGGTGAATAAGCAGACTGGGACTTAGACTCCGCGCCCTGGGGAATCCTGTCCTGGGGACCACTAGAGGTACCACCAAACGGTCATTACAGAACCCTACGGCCGGCCTGACCGTTCCACCTCTCCAGCCCTGACTACGCCTGTGTTCCTGCACCTACTAAGATTAGTGGAAGGTTGGTTTGTTCACTGTGCGTTTATATATATATATCTGGGTGGCTAATAATAAACTGTATTATTATACTATACCTGAAACCTGCGTTTCCCTGTGTCAGTCCACACCTTTCTGGTCATTCCTAGATTCCTGACATCACACCAAGGCCTTTCCTGACCAGAAGTGGCTGCACAGGGAAGCCATCTTGACTTGTTGTGAAGGATGCATCCTGATGAGGTTATATATTTGTCTATGCTAGTCTTTGATGACAGAGAATATGCCTATCAGACTCTGCGGGAGTATACCAGGGATCAGCTACTAGAGTGCATACGGGTCACTCATTCCCTAGTAGGTCAGGACCTAGAGCTCTCTGAGGTGCAACCATTGATTCAGGCTTGTGTTGAGTTGGCTTCATCTAGTACCCCTGAAAGCAGGGATGAATTTCTTCCTCCATTCAGGGGGAGTCAAATAATATCACTGGTATGGTTGTTGGAGGATGAACCGGATTGCTTCTTGGAGCATTATTCAGCATGTTCACCACATGTGCTAAAGAAGTGTATAAATGCAGTGCAATCTTCGACCAGACAGGCCTTGTGTAAGCTGAGCGTTGTCCAACCCTTACTGCAGACATGGTCAGACTTGTTACACCCAGCCTCAATCAGCTTGCAACGAACCAGTCCTGTTTCTCATCATTCCTCTGCTCAAAGCTCTTTTCCTGCATTCCCGACAGCACCCCCAGTGACAGCCCCCCCAGTGACAGCCCAGTATACCCTGCTATCTACCACATGTCAGTACCCTGCTCCCACTCGCTGTACCATCGTGCCAGTTGACTCGGTGCCTGCTGTCGAGCCAGATGACTTGATGCCTGATGATTCGGTGCCCGCTGTCGTGCCCGTTGACTTGGTGCCCGCTGTTGTGCCAGTTGACTCGGTGCCCACTGTCGTGCCAGTTGACTTGATGCCCGCGGTCATGCCAGTTGACTCGGTGCCAGTTGACTCGGTGCCCACTGTCGTGCCAGTTGACTTGATGCCCGCGGTCATGCCAGTTGACTCGGTGCCAGTTGACTCGGTGCCCACTGTCGTGCCACTTGACTCGGGGCCCGCTGTTGAGCCGGATGACTTGATGCCTGATGATTCGGTGCCCGCTGTCGTGCCAGTTGACTTGGTGCCCGCTGTCGAGCCAGATGACCTGATGCCTGAGGACCCAGTGCCCGCTGTTGAGCCACATGACCTGATGCCTGATGACTTGGTGCCCGCTGTCATGCCAGTTGATTCAGTGCCCACTGTTGTGCCAGTTAATTTGGTTCCTGCTCTCGAGCTAGGTGACCCAGTACCCGCGGTTCTGCTAGATGGCTCGGTGCCCGCTGACGTGCCCGGTGACTCGGTGCCCGCTGACTTGCCAGGTGACTCTGTGCCCGCGGTTCTGCTAGATGGCTTGGTGCCCGCTGACGTGCCCGGTGACTCTGTGCCCGCTGTCGTGCCAGATGACTTGGTGCCCACTGACGTGCCTCTGCCTGCTGTGCAGCCCGACATGCCAGCCCCTGATGTCCAGCTAAACTGGCCAATAACTGATTCCCAGCCTGCTCCTGGAAATCCTGTGTCCAGTGACCTGCCTTCCTGGGTTCTCCTACACAAAGAGAAGTCTACCAGCAGGAGACCCAGCCAGCCAGTTTACTCCGGCAGTAGGATATTCAGCCAGTTACCTGACCCAGGCGGTGGAACATTTTGCCCACTAAGGACTGTTTGGAGCGTCCTGAGGCCACTCCTTGAGGGGGGGGGGTACTCTCAGGAATGGACTCAGCACTGGTGGTGGGACTCACCTGCCGTGTGGGCTGCAGTACCAGAGCTGACCAGCGGGTGCTCTCAGCAATGGACTCAGCACTGGTGGTGGGACTCACCTGCCGTGTGGGCTGCAGTACCAGAGCTGACCAGCGGGTGCTGTTAGCAGCCAGAAGCTCACAATCAGCCAAACCTGGGGCTGATTGCAGAAAGGTGTATTTAAGGCATGACCAGGCCTGTGCTCTGGGCCTTGGTGTATGTTTTCCCATGAGCCTCTGTACCTGGTATCCTGTGTTCCTGCTTCGTTGCTGACCCGGCTTGATCCTGACCTCTGCTGACCGTCTCCTGTTGAACCCCTGGCTTGCCTGACCATCCTTCTGCCTGATCCCCTGTACCGCGCTGTCCGTGAGTTAGTGAACCCGGCTTGTGACCTTGACCATTCTCTGCCTGCTCCTTTTGGTACCTTGCTGCCCGCACGTTGCTGACTTGACCCGTCTGACCACGCTAACTACTCTGCCATCCATCCATCCTGCACAGATCCAGTCGTACCTGCACATACCTCTGGCGGATCCCTCTACCACTAGCAGGTGTACTCAGGGGTCTGTCTGCTCCAAGTCCATCCCCACCATCAGGGGCCCTGGAGAATAAGCAGACTGGGACTTAGACTCCGCGCCCTGGGGAATCCTGTCCTGGGGACCACTAGAGGTACCACCAAACGGTCATTACAGAACCCTACGGCCGGCCTGACCGTTCCACCTCTCCAGCCCTGACTACGCCTGTGTTCCTGCACCTACTAAGATTAGTGGAAGGTTGGTTTGTTCACTGTGCGTTTATATATATATATATATATATATATATATATATATATCTGGGTGGCTAATAATAAACTGTATTATTATACTATACCTGAAACCTGCGTTTCCCTGTGTCAGTCCACACCTTTCTGGTCATTCCTAGATTCCTGACAGCCGGAGTCGGTGGTTTCAAGAATAGGAATGGTTTCCTGGGTAACAGGTCTGGAACTCGGAGTAGTGCCATTCGCAAGTAAGACGTAAAGTCTCTGTTTCTTAGGCAGAAGAGGGATGTGTAAGTCCTTAGCCAATTGGATGTCTAAGAAACAGCTACAAGCTCCCAAGTCAACGACTGCCCACAACTTGATGTCCCTTCCAGCCACCTGCAAAGACATGGGGAGAATGACATGGCTGGTGAAAGTCCCAAATAGCTGAAGGTACGAAGGATGGGGCTGGCTGGACTTACTTGGGCGTACTGGTCAGTTACGCAGGAAGTGGCCCCACAGTACAGACAGAGATGTCCTTGCTGTCTGTGTAGCCTCTCTTCTGGAGTTAGGGCAGGTCGGAGAAGGCCGATTTGCATAGGTTCTACCTCCGAAGTGTTGATGGGTTGCGGAGCAAGGGCAGGGGCCGTTGGTCCTGGAACTTTTGGCAGAACCCAAGTAGGCCGAAAGGTCTGAGTACACTCAGCGCATCTTTCCCATAGATGCCGATCCAATTGAGTAGCGAGCAAGATAAGGTTCTCCAAGGAGGAGGGAGCTTCCACCCTAGCTAACTCGTCCTTGAGGGACTCGGACAGGCCTAGGTGGAACTGGTACTTCAATGCTGCATCGTTCCAACCAGTGTGGCTGAAACAGGGCCGAGCCATAGATCTGTGTGTGAATGGACACACAGAGCTGCAGCACAGGAGGGAGCCTGCTTGGGTGTCCCCATAGTAAGCTACTTGCTCTGAGGGCACTTGGCATGAGGGAGGGGCCAGGAGTGCAGGTGGAGGACCCAAGAAAGTGAAGATCGGGACTACTCTGTGCAAAACCACTGCACAGAGCAGGTAAGTATGACATGTTTGTTGTTTAAAAAAATTAAAACATTGCCTGTAATATCACTTTTATGTTAAACTCTGTAAAATGGTAATGGAAAAATTATGTTTTGGGTATTATTAGTGTTAAAAAACTGTAAAGTGGTACTACTAGCACATGTTTTTTTTCCATAGTGCATTCTATAGATGAAGATTAAAAAGCTTTTGAAGTCAGCACCTGCCAGCCCCCCCCCCCCCCCTTAAAGTGGTCCTGAAGCCAAAAGTTTTTTACCTTAATGCATTCTTTGCATTGTGGTAAAATCTTTTTATAATTTTCAGTCTTCCCACTTCCCTGCACATGCATGCATGTCTTCTCCCCCTTCTTCCTCTTCACACAGGGACTCAAGCAGCAGCAGGAATCATTGGCTCCTGTGGTGATGGGCCAAACATCCTCCTGTTCGGTTTGCGGTTGAACATTCAAACCTAATGAAAGTTTGACCGCAAACTTCAAACCAGGACAATTCACTATTAGAGTTCACAATCTAGGAGGAAGGGTTGAGTGATACAAAAGGTAATAGCTGTGGGGGATGAGCTGATGGAGGAAATTAAAGGAAGTTTACTAGTTAGAGGCAGGATAGGCTTCTTTAACCGTTAGCCGCCCGGCCAATGGCCGTTTGGCGGCTTGAAAAGCGCTGCAGCTTTCCGGGTGCACGCCATTTGGCGTGCTCCCGCACATGCGCGGTTTGCGCGGTTGCAGAGCGACGCAGCAGTGCGATCTGTCACCGCCCGTGCACCTCGGACACGGCCGATGACAGATCCGAGTACCGGCTCCCGTTGCCGGTACCATGTGACCTGCTGTGACCAATCACAGCAGGCCACATGACAGTTGTATACAATGGATGGCTTCATTCATGATGCCATCCATTGTATACTAGTGCCTAGCTGTGAATGGTCACAGCTAATCACATGCACATGTCATGTGATTAGCTGTGACCAAATCACAGCTAAGCACAAAAAAAAAAAAAAAAAAGCTGAATGAATCGATTTCATTCAGGTAAATGCTTGCTTATAGCAAAGTAATTCTTTGCTATAAGCAAATTGTGTAAAAAAAAAAAATACTGATCACTTCCCCAAAGTAGTACAGTGTTACTATGGTAACATTGTACTATTTTGGTCATAGTAAAATATGAAAAAAAAATCTTAAAAAAAATAAAAAAAAATGTAATAAAAAATTAAATATAATATATATATAATATATTTTCATACTGTCACCAGTCAGTGTCGCTGTTCACCGCCATGCCAGTTATATGATGACGCTGTACTGCACTGGTGACAGTATGTAAAAAAAAAAATAGTGAAAATAATTTTTTTAATTTTTTCATTTTCCGAAAAATTATGACAAAAAAAATACAACTTCAAAAAACTCGCCATGCCTCTTATGAAGTACGTCAGACTGTCTACTCTGCAAAAAGGGGTCATTTGGGGGATATCTGTACTGTTCTGACATTCTTGGACCTCAAGATATTAGATTGGCTGTCAGTACTTCAGGATTGATCAATATTCAGATCTATACCATAGTTTGTGAACTCTATAACTTTCCTACAAACTAAAAAATACATCCTAATTTGGGTTATTTTCACCAAAGACATGTAGTAGAATATCTCGGCCTAAATTTATGAAGAACAATTATTTATTTGTAAACTTTTATAACAGAAACAAAGAAAAATGTGTTTTTTTTTCAAAATTTTTGGTCTTTTTTTGTTAATTTAGCAAAAAATAAAAACCCCAGCGGTGATTAAATACCACCAAAAGAAAGCTCTAGTTGTGTGAAGAAAATGATAAAATTTTAGTTTGGGTACAATGTTGTATGACCGCGCAATTGTCATTCAAAGTGTGAGAGCGCTGAAACCTGAAAACTGACCTGGGCAGGAAGGTGTAAAATTGCACAGTATTGAAACGGTTAAAGAGAAAGGTTTTCAGGGATCGTCTAAAGGTGGAAGGGGATAGATTAGGAGATAGCCAGATGGATTGGGGTAGGGAGGTCCATAGGATGGGAGAAGCTCGGGGGAAGTCCTGGAGGCGAGTATGGGAGGAGGTGACATGGAAACTAGAGAGCAGAAGCTCTTGGGAGGTACGGAGAGCATGGTTTGGTTTCTGTTTTGAGACCAGGTTGGTGATGTAGCTGGAGGCAGAGTTGGATGGCTTTGTACGTTGTTGTTAGTATTTTGAATTTTATTTGTTGGGCGAGTAGAAGACAGTGGAGGGATTGGCAGAGAAGGGTAGCAGAAACTGAACGGTTGGTAAGGTGGATGAGCCTGGCAGCAGTATTCATGATGAACTAGAGGGGGGATACCCTATGTAAAGGTAAGCCAATGAGGAGGGAGTTGTAGTAGTCGAGGCGAGAGATAAATGAATGAATTAGGAGTTTTGTGGTATTGTGGTATCATTGGTTAAAAAGGGGCATATTCTGGAGCTGTTGCAGGTTGAGGCAGCATAATTTGAATGTGGGCCTGAAAGGATAGTTCAGAATCCAGGGTTACCCCTAGCACCCTGGCATGTGGTGATGGGTTGATAGTGGTGCTATTGATCCTGACCGAGAAATCAGGGGAAATATTATGAGCTCAGTTTTGGATAGATTAAGTTTTAAGAAGTGGTGTGACATCCAGTCTGATATGTCTGTTAGTAAATCGGTGATACGTGAGGAAACTGAGGGGGTGAGCTGAGGAGTAGAGAGATAGATTTGTGTGTCATTAGCATAGAAATGGTAATGGAAACCATGGGAAGCTATCTGCTGACCCAAGGAAGAAGTGTAGATCGAGAATAGGAGAGATCCAAGGACAGAACCTTGGGGGACCCTGATAGCAAGAGGAGTAGGACAGGAGGAAGTAGAGTTGTAAGTGACACTGAAGGTGCAGTGAGATAGGTAAGATTCGAACCAACGGAGAGTACAGTCATGGAGACCAAGTAAATAGTTATTTGAGGAGGAGGGGGTGGTCAGCTGTGTCAAAGGCAGCGGAGATGTCCAAGAGTAAGAGTACGGAATAGTGACCATTGGTTTCAGTGGTTAGTAAGTCATGAATTTTAGGAGAGCTGTTTCTGTGGAGTGTTGTGGGTGAAATCCAGACTGAAGGGGATTGAGAAGGTTATTGGCAATAAGGTGGCAGCTCAGTCGGTTGCAGGCTAGACGTTCAAGGAGTTTGGAGGCAAAATGGAGTAAGGAGATATGTCTTAGGTTGCTAAGATTGGTGAAGTTCAGTGAGGCCTTTTTAAGTATGGGGGTGACTAGCACATGTTTTAGAGAGTTGGGAGAAGATGCCAATAGAAAGGGAGAGATTGAAGATATGACTTAAAGAATGAAGGATAGAGCCAGAGGGTGACCGTAGTATTTGTGAGGGAACAGGGTCCAGGGGACAGGTGGTTAGGTGGGCTTTAGAAAAAAGTTTACCAACCTCCTCAATAGTAACTGGGTTAAACAGGGAAAGTATAGATTGTGCAGGTGAACAAGGAGTGTAGGGTGATGAGATATCTGTACAGTGGATATCTCATCACGAATTGCATCAATCTTATTTTTGAAGTGATTAGCAATCTCCTGGGCAGTGAGTGAGTTAGTGGGTGGAGGTAAAGAAGGATGAAGTAGAAAGTTAAAGGTAGACAAGAGTTGACAGGGATTGCGTGAGAGGGTGTTAATGAGAGTGATAACATAGATCTGTTTGGCAGTGTGGAGACAGGAATTGTATTTTTGAAGGGCAGATTTATATTGGTCGAAGTCTTGCTGGGTCTTAGTCTTACGCCATAAATGCTCAAGAGCATGGCTACTTTTTGAGGCATCTGGTATTATCTGTTTGTCAGGGCCTAATTCTGTGTGTAGTGAGGGGGGCCAATGTGTCCACGGTGGATGACTGTGAACTGTTGTATACAGAAGTGGCCAGGTTAGGGCAGGACAGGGCTGCAATTTTTTCATAGAGACAATCTGTTGCCGAAATAAGAAGAGAGAAGGGTTAAGATAGCGAAGGTTGCGGCCGCTGTGGGGGTGCCGGGTGTGTTGGTCCAACTGTGAGAAGGAGGAGTAGGGAGTACGTGTTACAGAGTGGTGAGATGGAGAAGCTGGGTAAAAGCTGAAAGAGATGGATGGGGAAAGAGGTCACTTGCAGTGTAATTAGTATTTGAAGTTGTCTGTTGTGGTTTCTCGCTTTGTTCTTGAGCCAAAGTGCAGAGCTCAATACTTAATCCAAGATGATAGTTGACAATGCTACCCCTGGCTGTGCCTTCCCTAAGGAGGTTTATAGTGAGTTGGGTGGGGGTATAGCTAATTAATCAATAAGGAATACATAGGAGAGACACCTGGCTAGCAGGGCAAATTTCTCACACCAAAGGAGGACTACAAGAGACAACAAGAGAGCAGGAGGGCAGAGTTGTAAATATTAGGATCAGCTCATAAATTTGGGTTAGACAATAAGAGCAAAAAAAACACCACAGTAATATGGACAAAGTAAAAAATTGTTGAAGCAGTAAGAATTACCAATTAGAACATTGATATGTTATGAATCAGCTTCAGTTAGAGGTGGATTTTAAAATCACTATAGATTACCATATAGCAGTGCAGGGTGAATTAGCATTTATACATGGCATGGGCCATTCTATGGGTGGATATTGCTTGCAGACATTTACCATATAGCAAAGCAGGCTGAATTAGCTTTCATACATGGCATGGGCAATAATACAGATGGATATTGCTCACAGACATTTACCTGTGATGGGATAGAGAAGAGTTATTCAGATGATGCAGAGCTGAAGTGCAATGCTCAATACTTAATCCAAGATCAATACTTTATCCAAGATGATAGTTGCCAATGCTACCCTTGCTGTGCTTCCTCTGGCTGAGTTATATTATTAAGTCATGCGGTATTTAAGTAGTGAAAACATTCCTTAATGTTTCAGCTATCAGCGGGGTTCGCCATTGACAGCTGAATGTAATTGCCGGCAATTAAAAAATTTGCAAAAAAGTGGCGTGGGGTCCCACCCATCCATACCAAGCTCTTCGGGTCTGGTATGGATTTTGAGGTGAACCCCCACACCAAATTTTGTTTAAAAATGGTGTGGAGGTCCCCCCTAAAATGCATACAAGATTCTTATGTGAGCATGCAGCCCAGAAGGTCAGGAAAGGGGGGGACAAGAGAGCACTCCCCCGAACCATACCAGGCATGGGGGGTACTTTGGGGCAGGGTTTTGGGTGCCACAAAGCACATTATCCCCATTTTAATGGGGACAAGGGACTCTTCCACACAACCGTGGTGGCGGTTTTGGGGGTCTGCAGGTTGGGGGCTTATCGTAATCCGCTACTCATTCACAAAAAATAAGTGTAGTGTAAAAAATGATAGACAGTCTTTGACAAGTCGTTTATTAAAAACAAAGATAAAAAAAATGACCCCCGAAACAGATTCAACATCAATCACAATGCCTGCCGCCACTACCGACCCAAAAAGAAAAAAAAAATGCTTTGCTTTTGATGCAGGCTCCTGCCGTCTGACAGCTGCGCTGGCCTGACAGTTCTTAAATATCTCAGTGGCGGAGCCACCTGCTGACATAAACCGACTGACCCTGACCCATTGTGACATCATCATCCACTGTGATTGGCCAAAGCATTGCACCTGACCTAGAACCCAAGAAGAGGAGAATCTGGGCATGTGAGTATAACATGGTTGTTATTTTAGTAAAAAATAATTAACCTCTAGTAACACTTTAAATACTTACCTGAGCCTGATCCCTCTCCTGTGCTGCTCTCTCTCCTCACAGGACATGAAGGCAGAAGCAGGAGCCATTGTCTCCTCCTGCTGTCAATCAAATCCTGTGAGCAGAGAGCAGGGGGCCTGAGCAAAGCCAAGCTGTGTGTGTCAATAGACACATAGAGCCAGCTCCGGATTGAGCCCACACGTCTTCCCCCATAATAAATGCATGCTATGGGGGCAGACACAGAAGGAGAAGAGAAGCCTGGAGCACTTGTGGTGAACCCCAGAAGAGGAGGTTCAGGCCACTCTGTGCAATACAGAGCATGTAAGTATACCATGTTTGTTATTTTAAGAAAAAAATTTACCTTTGCAGCCACTTTAAGTGTGCCAAATTAAAACAGACATTGCAACAGACTACAACAATGGGAGCAGTAATGGGAGAGGTGTTAATGATGGCAGGCCTACAGTTTGTTTTGTTTTTTTTTTAGTTTAGGTTAGGGGGCTAGGGAGGGTGGACTGCTGTGGATTTTAACAAAAGTGAGCTTGTTCATTACAGAAAACTTCAATCATCTTCATTGTTTATGGACAGTCTTTAAATTTCTGGATGGTTTGTAACCCTGACTAGACAAGTGCCCACAAATGCAACTCACTTGTGCTATTAATACTTTTGCACATCATGATTTATCAGCACACTGGAAATGGCATGTTAATCCATGTAGGTTTTAGATCTTTTACTATGTAGCTTCACTGCATAATCCCCAATGTGCCTTTTTGACTTGATAACTTTCTTCCTTCTTCTGTACTATTTCTGTGTCTCTGGCTCCCACAAATCAGGCCTTTGAAATCCTTCCCAAAAGCACAGCAGTTGTGACAAGGCGAACAACTTAATCTCCGTGGACAAAATGAGTTATCAGTTGCTTTCTCTCTCCCTATAAGTCGGCCTCTGTTGCTACGCAACTAGCAGTCAGCCGGCAACCTGGAAACATATTTCAGATACAGTGTTAAAAAGATAAAATAAATATACAATATATTGTTATGCTCTGCCATAACTGGTGCTTAATGTAGGCTAATCAGCA
This sequence comes from Staurois parvus, assembly GCF_062004578.1. NCBI lineage: Eukaryota > Metazoa > Chordata > Amphibia > Anura > Ranidae > Staurois > Staurois parvus. The sequence goes on along the minus strand of NW_028318344.1, from coordinate 5,176,110 downwards.
CATGCATCTCTAGATAGGGTAATCCCACAGTTTCTGATGCTTGTATTGTATGGTAAAGTCATGCTCCAAACCTGTTACATAAAGCAGTTTTGTAACTTCCAAAAGTCCCCAACTGGTTCATAGGCACGTTTCCAGGATAGCCATACTTTCTCAACTTAATTCAGTTGGTGGTTCAAAGACATAATAGATGATCACAGAATTGTGCACCCTTATAGTCTTCAAATTTTGAGAAATACATATGTGGATATGGTCATCTTAAGTGCCTATTCACATATATGCGGAGTGGATGAGGTTTGAACCCGTGAAATAACATTACTTCCTATGGTGCCTGTTCACATACAGTATGTCCGGTGCACTGGCAGTGCGCATTCAGTGCGGATTGAAAAAGAGTCCTGTACAATTTCTGAGCAGTGCGGTCCAGTTCAGGTGCAGATTACAGGCTATTGACTTCTATGGAAACCGTTTCTAAACCGCATATTAATATTATTATTATTATACAGGATTTATATAGCGCCAACAGTTTGCTCAGCGCTTTACAATATCAGGGAGACAGTACAATTACAATACATTTCAAGCTCGTGGAGCTTACAATCTAAAGGAAGGGGGAGGTGATACAAAAGGTGATAGCTGCGGGAGATGATCTGGTGGAGGTGATTCTGGTACAGTTCTTAGGTGGAGGTGGGGTAGGCTTCCCTGAAGACGTGAGTTAATATGTCATCAGTTGTCATCATATGTCATCAGTTGTGAACAGGATAAAAGCCTGACCTGAACTTGGTGTAAACCTGACCTGAACCGCTGAACAACTACTGTGTCAATTAGCTGTGAACCCTGAGTTTCAATCTGCACCACGCATGTGAATCCACAACCCCCACAATGGTATTACGAATCTTGCACAGTTTATTGGAACATAAAAGCATAAAACCATGAGGTGGTGTAACGCTCACATGACCTGATGAAAGGGCACGCCCAGAAACATGTAATCATGGCAACCGGTTGAGGCTTGGTCTTTTAGACGGCTTTGCAAAATGTACCAGCAGCTCCTTTTTTGACTTTGCATTTGGTGTTCATACAGTTTATATGACTTCTGGGAGCAGCTTTCCCTGTGGTGTTTGCCTACAAGTATTCCTCGGTTACCTACCTGAGTGCCTGGGTTCTTGATCTATCTCTTAGTTCTTGGACAACCCACTGATTTGACTTGATGTAGCTGCAGGGGGATGCCCTCAATGGGTACAGTATTCTTCTCAGCCAGTGGAGTGAGTAGCCTGTGAACCAGGTTGGTGTTGGTCCCAATGACAGCGCTCCTTTTTTGACTTTGCCCAAGAACTGAGGGCTCCTAAAGAGGAAATTGGTAAAGTTTGCATTAATGATCCTGAAGAGTACTCCAGCCAGAGGTGGTTATTTGTTTAAGAGCCTGAGTCAGGTTGACCTGGGATCAACCAGAGCCCTTTGTTGTGCTTGAAACGGACTGCACAAGAGGGACAATTTGAGTGGAAATAGTCCCAGAAGTAATTACCACGAAAGCTTTGCAGTGCAGTAAAGGTAATGTCCTTGTTAGGGGCTGCAACAACACTGCAGTCCCTATCACCCTCAAACCCAGGACCCTGTTGGGGCACGTAAATGTAGCCACCCCAGACAGTACACTGTCACCTGATGACCCTACCAGGGGAAGATTTGGCCTTCAGGATTCCCCTTTTGTCAGAGGGATGGAAATGGAGGGCAAAAGACAGACTGACAAGTTAGCAGAAGGTGTTCTCTAAGAACGATTAAGATGTTGGGTGCGCTAAAAGTGCCCAGTATCAAATTCAACTTAGAAAGGACAAGCCATTCTGGGTACAAGCAAGAAGAGTCCCTCTGGGGGACTTGGAAGACCTTAGAGAGCTGGGATCATTCAGGAGTCCAGAAGCCCCTATGTAGTAGTGTGAAAGAAGCATGGCACTTTGCGAATGTATATTGATTATATGACTCTTAACAGACAGACCATCCCAGATCAATACACCACACCCTGGATTGAGGATGCATTGCAGTGTCTGTGGGGAGCCAAATAGTTTAGTGTTTTGGACCTGAACAGTGAATATTACCAAACCCACATGCACCACAAAGATAAAGAGAAAACTGCTTTTATCAGCTCGCTGGGATTTTCTTAATTCGACCGCATGCTGCAGAGCCTCTCTGGGGCACCCACCACTTTCTAGAAATTGATGGAGTACACGGTGGGGGATAGAAATCTGATTGAGGTCCTGGGTCTAGAGCATGAAGAGCGGCTGAAAAAGGTGTTCATGAGGAAGTGTCAGTTCTACCGGAGACCAGTCACCTACTTGGGGCATTTAGTCTCAGCAGAGGGAATGGCTACTGACCCTAGCAAGATTGAAGCTGTGACCACTTGACCTCCACCTAAGAATGTCATTGAATTGAGATCATTCCTGGGATTCTGCTCATATTGCCGCCAGTTTGTTGAGGGCTTTGCCAAGACTGCTGCGCCCCTCACAGACCTGCTGAAGAATATTGAAGGATAAACTATTAGATCGTGTAAGGCCCCTCAAACAAATGGCCCACAGAGGCCTCATGATCCCATCAGTGGACAGTGGTGATCAGAGTGAGCAGGCTTTAATCAGGCTAAACCGAAGTGTTGGTTTATGCGGATCCTTCCTAGCCCTATGAGCTACATGTAGATGCCAGTCGAGGGCCTTGGGGGGTTCTTGGGAAGAGGCTCTTGTCCTCAACAACATGGGGCATTTTGGGGGCATGTGGACTGGTATAGTTCAAGAGGGAGACCACATGGTCTCCTCCTCTTTCCTTTTCTAGCCTGCCAGGCTGCATGCTTAAATAAAGGTCTAGTGTGGATTTTTGAGGGGCCTCAATTTTTTTGCATAGGATTTCCCCTTAAACTTTATACCAAAAGCGTCAGGTATAGAAATGTGGGGGGTCCATGTAATTTTTTTGTGGGGGTTCCCATAAACATCTACACGAGGTCCTCACTTAAAATAAGGGCTTGGTATGGAAACCCTGGCCGCTTTGATTACAAACAGAACAAAGTTTCTGGGATCTGTTATTTTGTCAGCAATTTAACCCCTTTTTTTTTGTAAATATCAGTTTGACTGCAGATTATATACACTGCACAGATGCACCACATCACAGTCAGGGTCAGAGCATCCACCAGGTACGATATTTAAAGGAATTTTGAATTTCTAATGTTGCACTTTAAGCATTACTAAAATTGCTGCTCCCTGACAAAGTGAATTTTGAACAAAAACATTTGCTTTGATACATTTTCCCCAGGGCAGTGCCCAGTTGTCCCCCCCCCCCCCCCATCCCTCATGCCATTTGTTAGATGGTTCTACAATTCTAGCATATTAGCCTAGAAAATGGCCATTAATGTTTGTTAACATTTGGTTCCCATTGACTTCAAAGGGGTTTGGGTTTGGCACCCAAATTTTTGTAATGTTAGCCAAGCCTGGCCCGAACTGAACAGGTCTTTTAGCTCATCACTACACTATAATTTTCATACACTCTAAATATTATACACTTATTTGGATATTTTACCAAAGAAATGTAGCAGAATGCAATTTGGCCTCAATGTATAAAGAAAATTATTAATGTGCAATGTTTTATAACAGAAGGTACAACATAAGCTATGCTCTTGATTAACAAATTACCTGGCAGTACCATGAGCTAAATCAGGAAATAATTAGAATTGTAGAGATAAAAGCAAATACAAAAGCTACGCATTTCTGTCCATCAATCTGTTTAAAAAATAAGCATGTTTGATTATGGATAGATCAGTGACACACATACATCTGCCTGCCTTGGACCCTAAGTAAACTGTACCTCCACTGTCACAAGATCACACTCCCTGAGAGAAAATGTTACAATTGAGTTGTTTTTCTTGGGGTAGTGATTTTGCTAGTAACAATGTAAGATAATTTAATTAAAATATACAGTGGAAAAAAATGGAATCACTACATGGTTTGCAGGTGTGAAAGTAATGTCATGTTTCGCTTTGAAAGTGGAAGTGATGTAACATTCTTTTGCTTCTGCTGTGTGATGAGACATCTACAGTTGTTTATTTATTTTGTCTGTATTGATATGACACAAAAAAGTGGACAAACAAAAAGCCAAATCTTACACATTCCACGTAAAGTGCCAAAAATAGACTGGAAAAAATAATTGGCACCTTCTCAAAAGTGTATGAAATAATTGCATTTCAAGTTTGTGATGCTTCAGTAACTTGTAATTAAACTCACCTGTATCAATTAACAGGTGCTGACAATATAGAAATCAAAGTTACTCAACCTTTCTGTTTGTCTCTATGTGCCACATGGAGCATGAAGAAGAGAAAGAGCAACAAAGAATTGTCTGAGGATTTGAGAAAAAAAATTGTGGAAAAGCATTGTCAGTCTTAAGGTTATAAGTCCATTCCCTGAGTTCTTCATGTTCCTGTGTCCACTGTGTGCAACATTGTCAAGACGTTTACAGCTCATGGCACTGTAGCTAATCTCCCTGGACATGGACAAAAGAGCAAAATGTATCAAAGATTGCAACAAACGATTGTTCAAAAGTTGGCTAAAGAACCTAGATCAACTTCCAGAGAAATTCAAGCTAACTTTAAGGCACATGGTACAACTGTGTCACCTTGCACTATACATCCCCATCTGAATGAAATGGGATGCTATGGTAGGAGACCCAGGAGGACCCCACTACTGACACAAACATGAAAAAGCCAGATTGGAGTTTGCCAAAACTTATCTGAGGAAGCCAAAATTATTTAGGGAGAATGTGCTGTGGACAGACGGAAAAAAATTACAGCTTTCTGGTAAAGCCCATCATTGCACTGTTTTCAGAAAAAAATAAAAGAGGCCTTTAAAGAGAAGACCCTACAGTCAAACATGGTGGAGGTGCACTGATGTTTTGTGGTTGCTTTGCTGCTTCAAGCACTGAATGTCTTACATAGTTACATAGTCTGGCTGAAAAAAGGCAAAAGTCCATCCAGTTCAACCATAAAAAAAGTTATAATCCTATACCCACAGTTGATCCAGAGGAAGGCAAAAAACCCAGCAAAGCATGATCCAATTTGCTCCTGCATGGGGAAAAAATTCCTTCCTGATCCCCCGAGAGGCAATCGGATATTTCCTGGATCAACTTTACCTATAAATGTTAGTAACCCGTTATATTCTGTGTATCCAAGAAAGAATCCAGGCATTACTTAAATCAATCCACTGAGCTGGCCAGAACCAACTCTTGAGGGAGTCTATTCCACATTTTCACAGCTCTTACTGTGAAGAAACCTTTCTGTGTTTGGAGATTAAATTTCTTTTCCTCCAGACGAAAAGAGTGCCCCCTTGTCCTCTGTGATGACCTCAGGATGAATAACTGTACACCGAGTTCACTATATGAACCATTGATGTATTTATACATGTTGATCATATCCCCCCTTAACCACTTCCTGTCCGGACACTTTTACCCCCTTCCTGTCCAGGGCAATTTTCAGCTTTCAGCGCTATCACACTTTGAATGACAATTGCGCGGTAATGCAATACTGTACCCATATGAATTTTTTACCATTTTTTTGAGACAGATAAAGCTTTATTTTGGTGGTATTTATTCACCGCTGGGATTTTTATTTTTTTTACTATGTAAATGAAAAAGTCCAAAAATTTTGAAAAAAAAGTGTTTTTTTTTATAAAATTTTGCAAATAAATAATATTTCATCCTAAATCTTGGCCAAAATTTATTCCATTATTTTTTTAGTAAAAAAAAAAAATCCAAATTAGTTTATAACCAAACATTATAATTTTTAAACATTTTTTTTTACATTTTTATTTTATTTTTTTTTATATTATTTTTTATTTTTATTTTTTATTTTTACATACTGTCACCCTAGCAGTACAGTGTCACCATGGTGACACTGTACTACTTGTGGGGGGTGATGAAGATTTTTTTTTTTTTTTTTTTTTTACACTGATTGCTTTTACACCCATATAGGATGTAAAAGCAATCATTTCTCTTTCTCTCTGTCTGCATTCTTGCAGTCATTGAGAAATACTGAGTGAGCTGTGATTGGTCACAGCTTGTCACGTGGTACAAGGCTGTTGTGAATAGCCTTGTACCATGTGACCTCTGTGATCATTCACAGATTTCACACGTAGTAAGCAATGATGTCACAAGTGACATCTTGCTTACTACTTTGCATGTGATCACTGATTCGCCAATCAGTGATCACATGACCGGGACCTCGTACAGTGGTCCCGTCCGACGATCTGTGTTTCACTGTGTCCGGAGGACACAGCGGACACCGGATCGCGGTGGTGCGCGCTCCTAGGGAGCGCGCACAGCTAGAAAAGGCGGGTGCCGTTTAGGAACGGCAACCCGACCTTGGACTGCCACCGCCCTGCCGTTTATAAACAGCAGGCGGACGGCAAGAGGTTAATCTTCTCTTCTCAAGAGAGAATAAATTCAGTTCCTCTAATCTTTCATCATAGCTGAGCTCCTCCATGCCTCTTATCAGTTTAGTTGCCCTTCTCTGTACTTTCTCCAGTTCCCCAATATTCTTTGTGAATTGGTACCCAAAACTGAACTGCATATTCCAGATGAGGTCTTACTAATGATTGTATAGGGGTAAACTGATATCTCTCTCTCTGGAGTCTATACCTCTTTTAATACAAGAGAGGATTTTGCTCGCTTTAGAAACTGCAGCTTGGCATTGCATGCCATTATTAAGCTTTTGATCTACCAGAACTCCCAGATCCTTCTCCCCCAGTTGTATCTCCCCTAGTATTATTATTATTATTATTATACAGTATTTATATAGCGCTAAAAGGTTTGCTCAGCACTGTACATTATAGTGGGGGACAAAACATGAGACAATACAGTAACAAAACAAAACACGAGGGATTCAAGGGCCCTGCTCTTTCGAGCTTACAATCTAAGAGGGAGGGGATAGTGGTACAGGAGGAAGTGGCTGTGGGGAATGGAGTGGTAGGAGGACTGGAGGAGATCGGCTGTTAGGTAAGGGCGGGGTAGGCTTCCCTGAAGAGATGGGTTTTCAGGGTGCGCCTAGTGCGCCAGGGTGGAGAAGTCCTGCAGTCGGGCATGGGAGTTGGAGACCAGAGAGCTAGAAAGTAGGAGGTCTTGTGAGGAGCGAAGATTACGGGTTGGGTGGTATTTGGGTATCAGGTCGGTGAGGTAGTTTGGGGCAGCATTATGAATGGCTTTGTATGCCTGTGTTAGTAGTTTGAATTTAATGCGTTGGGAAATCGGGAGCCAGTGGAGGGAATGACAGAGGGGGGTGGCAGAAGCGGAGCGGTTGGTAAGGTGGATGAGTCTGGCCGCTGAGTTCAGGATAGACTGAAGCGGGGATAGTCTGTGATGAGGTAGGCCGGTGAGAAGGGAGTTGCAGTAGTCCAGACGTGAGATAATAAGGGAGTGAATGAGTTGTTTAGTAGTGTCTGGGGTTAGGAACGAACGTATTTTGGAGATGTTGCAGAGATGGAGCCTGCATGAGTTTGCCAAATGATTGGACATGGGGTTGGAAGGACAGGTTTGAGTCTAGAGTGACACCTAGGACTTTGGCTTGTGGGGTGGGACTGATGGTGGCGTTGTTGGTCGTGATGGAGAGGGTGGAGGGGGGGGGGGCACGGGCTGGGGGGAAAATCAGGAACTCGGTTTTGGAAAGGTTCAATTTGAGGAAATGGAGCGACATCCAGTCTGATATGTCGTTCAGCAGGTGGGTGATACGGTCAGAGACTGAAGGGGTGAGGCGAGGGGTGGAGAAGTAAATTTGCGTGTCATCGGCGTAGAGGTGATAGTTGAAGCCGTGGGAGTGTATCAGTTTGCCGAGGGAGGAGGTGTAGATGGAAAAGAGAAGGGGCCCGAGGACCGAACCATGGGGGACCCCAACAGAGAGGGGGAGAGAGGGGGAGGTGGTAGCGTTATAGGTAACACTGAAGGAGTGTTGGGATAGATAGGAGGAGAGCCAGGAGAGAGCGGACTCTCTGATGCTGAGGGAGTGTAGTTTGTTAAGGAGGAGGGGGTGGTCGACTGTGTCGAAGGCCGCGGAAAGGTCGATGAGTAAGAGGACTGAGTAGTGGCCATTAGCTTTGGCAGTTAGCAGGTCATGAATGATTTTGAGTAGGGCGGTTTCAGTGGAGTGTAGGGGACGGAAGCCAGACTGTAGTGGATCGAGGAGGTTGTTGTCAGTGAGGTGAACGCATAGGCGATTGTAGACTAAGCGCTCAAGGAGCTTGGAAGTAAATGGCAGCAGGGAGATGGGTCTAAGGTTGTTCAGGTCGGTGGGGTCCAGGGAGGGTTTTTTGAGTATGGGGGTGATGTGCACGTGCACCTTGTTACTATTAATACATTTGAAGAATGTACCGTGCACCGTGTGCATGGCATTATGAAATCTGAAGACTACCAAAGGTTTCTGGGGTGCAATGTAGGGCCGAGTGTCAGAAAGTTGGGTCTCTGTCAGAGGTACAGCAGGACCCAAAGCACATGTCAAAAAGCACCCAGAAATGGTTTAAGACAAACCGCTGGAGAGTAGTGAACTGGCCAGCAATGAGTCCAGACCTGGAGCAGTTGTCGAAAGAAGAGTTGGCCAAAATTCCAGTAGAGAGGTGTATGAAACTCATTGATGGTTACAGGAAGCAATTGATTTCAGTTCTTTTTTCCAAGGAGTCTGCTACCAAATATTAAATTGAAGGTGCCAATAATTTTGTCCAGTCCATTTTTGGAGTTTTGCACGGAATGTATGCTTTTTGTTTCTCTACTTTTTTGTGTCATACCAACACAAACAAAAGAAATAAAAATGAGAATGCCTAAACATTTGTAATTGTAACAAATTTCTGGGTGAAGTGGTGCATTATCTGACAGATTTGGCCATGACTGTAGCTAACAGGTGGGAAGCCTCAATTTCATCATTTACTCAGTACGCTGCTATTAATACGGAGTCATGTCAAAGCTTACTGATCTTCAAAGAGGGCAGATTGTTGGTTTCTGCTTAGCTGGTGCCTCTGTGACTGAAGATGCCAATTTATTTGCCGTGTCGCAAGGTACACTATCAGAGGCTATGACAGCATATACAGTTTCCTGAAAACGTTGTTTGATAAGCATAAGCACGGTCAACATGGTCAACTGACTGAAAGAGACAACAGGACATTGCACAGACTAAGCATGAAGAAAGAAGGGACTAACTACATAGAACATGCCCTAGCTACAGAGTGAGGAAGGGACAACATTATTTAGAGGCAAACACACAGACAATAACATAATATTTAGAAAATCTGACAAATTGTTTTCTTTTCCTTGCCCTCCAGAGGATTTACCCCCCATCCTGCTCAGGCCATTTTTTGCAATACGGCACTGCATTACTTTAACTGACAACTGTGCGGTCATGCCACGCTGCACCCAAACTAAATTTATGTCCCTTTTTTCCCACAAATGGAGCTTTCTTTTGGTGGTATTTGATCACCTCTGCGTTTTTTATTTTTTGGGCTATGAACAAAAAAATTCAGACAATTCAATTTAATAGCAATTTTTGCTATTAATTCTATCCAGTAAAAAAAATTTAAAAATCAAATTTCATCATAAATTTAGGCCAAGATGTATTCTGCTGCAGGTCTTTGCTAAACAAAAAATCCCAATACGTGTAAAATAACTGGTTTACGTGAACGTTCTGGCGTCTAAAATGGTGGTATATATACTGGAATTTAAAAAAAATTTTTTATACTAGTAATGGTGGCGATTAGCGACTTATAGCGGGATTGCGGTGGGCATTCTGACACTGGGGGGGAACTGACTGTCACTGACATCCCCAATGACACTAATACAGTGATCAGTGCTAATAAAAAGCACTGACACTGTACTAATGACACTGGGCAGGAAGGAGTTAACATCTGGGCCGATCAAAGGGTTAACTGTGTGCTGTGCATGTTTTACTGTGTGCTGTGTTTTATTAGGGAGGCATGCTGTTTGCTGCATCCAGAGCATTACAAAGCAGAATGCTAGTGCTGACAGGGAAGAGATCTGTTTTGTTTACATACAGACCTCCCTCGTCAGTGATACTCTGCAATCGTCCGGTGGGGACCCAGTGATCGACAGCTGTAGCCTCCAATGGCGGCATGCGTCCCCTACCCGAAGAGACAAAATCACATATATACATGTGATTTTGCACAGCCCTGCCGCCTTGTAGCAGTAGTTTTGCTATCGGGCGGGTCGGGAAGCGGTTAATCATACTAGCTGCAATACTGTATACGTTTTGACATTTCTTGTTCTTCTGAACAAAGTTCTACACTTATTTGGGAGTACTTTATGGAGTTTATGGTCCTGTAATTGTATAGGCCAATATTTACAGATAATCCTACTGATCACCTGAAGTTTGTTGTTAAAATTAATAATAAAAGTAGCTGGGAAACCTTCAAGCTTCATGCACATTAGCGGGTTTTTTTAAGCACAAAAAACGCCGGGAAAAACACTGGATAAAAAACACTGATAATATAATTTTTAGTAGCATTCAAAAGCGTTTAGGAGTGCTAGCGTTTTATTAGTGTTTTTACAGTACTTGTATAGGAAAAAAAGAAAGCTAGAAAAAAGCTTTTCGGAGAGTTATAGTAGTGCATAGCAGCGTTTTAGCAGCGTTTAGGAGCATTTAGTGTTTTTCTGCTGGAAAAACGCTCAAAAAAACTCTACAAAAACAGTTTTCTTTCTGCTCCTAGATGCTGAAGCTCAAAAAATGCTAACAAAATAGCCTAAAGTAGTTAGAATGGACACATAGGGGTTTATTTATTAAAGCTGGAGAGTCCAAAATCAGACTCCCTTCTGCATAGAAACCAATCAGCTTCTAACCTAAGCTTGTTCAATGAAGCTTTGGCAATGAAACCTGGAAGCTGATTGGTTTCTATGCAGAAGGGAGTCTGATTTTGGACTCTCCAGCTTTAGTAAATAAACCCCATAGGATAACACTACTTAGCTTCTAGGAGCTACAGCTTTTGGAACTTCACTGAGAGTATCTCTCAGTCTGGTTCAGTAGATTACACAATCATGGGGAAGACTGCTGACTTGACAGTTGTCCACAAGACAGTCACTGACACCCTACAGATGGAGGGCCAGTTACAAAAGGTCAATGCTAAAGAAGCTGGCTGTATGAATCTACTCTGCAGAGTGCTTAGTTTATGGGCTCAGTTAACAATTTTCATTGTACATAGTTTGGATAACATAGGGTTAAATGGCATGGCCATAAATTAACTTCACAATATCTGGACATGCAGAGTGCTTGGGATGCCTATATGGACACCATGTATTCCTAGTTAAGAGATGTTTGTAATCTGTGGAGGGGGCTGCAGACTTAGCTGGTTACCCACACCCTCGATCCTACCTGTCACTCTTCTCATGTTCTGAAAATAAATCCTCCTGTGTTTTGACCTGACAGACAGCTTACCTCCCCAGACTTTTATAACATTGGCTCAGCTCTCCTCCCTCTCTACATGTTAGTGTCAGCAGCGGCCATCAGTAACTCTGCTCTGGGCTCTTTCAGCACTGGTGATCGGGAGAGGGAGAGGATCAGACTGAAGGAGGACTCAGAGCGAGCATGCAGGAGACTGCTTGGAGGAGACAGAAAGGAGATTTGGAGCTGCTAATATATATATACCGCTGGTGGTGTATGTATTTAGAAGCTATGACAGTGCAGCTGCCCCAACAACTCAGATTCCGGGACAAAACCTGGGACTGAGCTCTAGTGGGACACCCTACAAGAAATCGTGACTATCTCGGCTAATCTGACTTTTACCAACTGTGGGATGGTGGCAATTTCGGTCATGAAAATATGAGTTGCCAGCTGTTCGTTTGAAGTAGTTTTGGAAATGATGTTCCCAAATCAGAATAGGAATAAAAAAACCCAAAACAGATTGGATCTATGAATGGAGAGGGCATACCCTTCAATCACCTGCCTGTCCTCTAATCAAAGATTGTGTTTAATTCATAGAACCTATCAGGCTCAGACTGGGACAAAAAATAGGTCCAGGCATTTTAGACTGAGCAGCCCCAGTGTGGTCAGTCATGGGGGGTTGGTGACCACAGGTCAGGGTATGATGTCACGAGGGGGCGGGGGTGATCCTGCCCCTTGTAACATCATCACCCTATTTAAGAACTGTCATCATGGCGCAGCTGTCAGACGGCGGGAGCTAACGTTGTGGGCGGAGCGTATTTTTTTTACCTTTTTTGGGTCAGCAGTGGTGGCAGCCATCGTGATTGACGTTAGATCTACTTTGGCGGACATTTTTTTTAATTTTGATTTTTAACAAAGGACTTGTCAAAGACTGTCCTCTGTCTTTTTTTACACTACACTTTTCTTTTTTGTGAATGGGTATCGGTACCATGTACTGCATACTCATTCACATAGGGGGGATCTGGGGGACCCCTTGTTAAAGGGGGCTTTCAGATTCCGATAAGCCCCCCCACCCACAGACCTCCACAACCACCGGTCATCAATTGACATGGGGACAAGGTGCTTTGAGGGGGGAACCCCTCTGCCCCAAAGGACCCCCCCATGTTGAGGGCATGTGGCCTGGTATGGTTCGGGTAGGGGGGCGCTCCCTCGTCCATCCCCCCCTTTCCAGACCTGCTGGGATGCATGCTCGGATAAGAGTCTGGTATGGATTTTGGGGGGGGGCCCTCACGCCATTTTCTTTTCAATTTCAGAATGGGGGGTTCCCTTCAAAATCCATACCAGACCTGAAAGGCTTGATATGGATGGAAGGGAGGACCATATGCCATTTGTTTTTAAAATGTCGGGCAATGCTGACAATTGTTTTGACATTCAGCGGAACAGCTGAAACATGAACGAATGTTTCATTACTAAAATACCACATGACTGAATGATATATAATAACTAGAAAAGCTACAATTTCTGGGGAAATTGTGTGAAGTGTTCTTGCCTCCATCAGTAGTCTACAACTGGAGTGAGCGGAGTAACTGGGTGGAGTAACTGGGTTTCTATGGCAACTCACTCTACAGCAAGGGCAGAGAAGAGCGGTTAAAAACAAACTGCTCCAATTTGCTCACTTCACTGGCAGTTGCCATCTTCAAACGGTTGTAGTTTAAAAATTATAAATTATAATTTGTAGTTTAAAAATTATAAATACACCGAGGAGCTTTATATTGTGAGAATCACAAGACCCAGACCTACATTTTGATGCATAGTATGTCTCTGAAATATTAAAAATGAAGGCACAGTCGCAGTTTAGAAATTGCCCTTCAAATTTGAGGTGGCTAGAGTGGAGTTTCAATGAATGTCAATGGGTGGCATGAGTTGCAAACAAATGGTCATATTGCTTCCAGGCCAAGACTGGCCATATTGTGAAAACTATCAGGACTATGGCTTAGCCGTGGACATTTTTAGTGGCAGCAGGGATAGCTGAACGTTTTGATATAAGATTTGTGTAGGTGGGCTTGAAAATGAGGGAGTGATGGCAGTTTAGAAATCATGTCCTGATTTTTCAGCTCACACTCTACACATTTCACCACAAAAACGCCGATATTTTGTGAACCATTCGGCGAAATGTTCCACAAAGTAATAGCACACCAATCGGAACAGTACGCACGTTTCGGTATATTACTGTCTATGTAGTGTAAAAACTGTGGGAGGAGTTAGGGTGATAAATTTGGCTATAATAATAAGAATATATATGTGAGATAACAGTAAGTGGTCTTGCCATGGAAGAACACTTAATGAATGTAGTATTTTAGTAACTGAGCAGTATCTTACTGCATACTCAGTAAACTGTCCCTGTTTGAAGTTCACGGTCGAACTTTCGGTAGGTTTGAATGTTCGACCGTGAACAGAAAAGGGGGGTGTTCAGCCCATCACTATTTGTGAGTACCGCAAAGCCAGTTATAAAGCATTACTCACAAAGCCAGACATAAAGGAGTTTTGCTTAATAACTGGCTTTGTGCGTAATGCTAAATAACTGGCTTTGTGACTGCTGAAAAACCAGTTGTAAAGCATTACTGACAAAGCCAGTTATTTAGCATTACTTTCAAAGCCAGTTATTAAGCAAAACTCCTTTATGTCTGACTTTGTGAGTAATGCTTTATAACTGACTTTGCAGTACTCATAAAGCCAGTTAATAAACATTACTCACAAAGCCAGTTATTAGGAAAAACTCCTTTATAATTGGCTCTGTGAGTATTGTCTTATAACTGACTTTGTCAGTACTGCAAAGCCAGTTATAAAGAAGTATTGTGTTATAACTGGCTTTTGAGTCTTACTTTTAGTGCTTACAAAGCCAGTTAAATATGTCATTAACAGTCAACTTTTCTGGGTAGAATGGTCTCCCCTTCAGCTTGAGCTAGGCACACAGCAGGTGCTGAAAAGCCTGGCCATGAGCCTGCTAATTAGAAGACTGCAGTTACAAAGGAGAAAAAAGTGCATAATTACCATTAAAAAAAGGAGTATCTGGCCCTGGAGAATCAGATCTGACCCCTTCACCAGCAGGAAGAGAGGTGGGCCTACACCAGTGCTGTCCATATATGTGGCTACAGCACCTCTCTGGCTGTCATGTGCAGGAAGGCCTCGTCCCTCTTCCACTTCTCTGTCCTTCTTCCACTCCTGGCATCCTGGTGGCCAGGTGAGTACGCATGCTTGAACAGGGACTTTCGGTTCAGTGGCTGCCTAGGTTGTCATGGAGCGGCTACGTGGCCGAGGGAATAGATACTCTTTTCGATCCTCCCACCACCACCGAACATATACGGCAAGTGTTGGCAGTGCATTCCTCTGATGGCACATCCACTCACAGCTGGCCCTGCATGTCACAGCCGGCTCTTGTTAAGATATGCAGCCTGGTGGCCCCGGCCCACCAGGCAAATGCCCCGTGTGCCCTATGGTCAGTCTTGGCCTGGAAGCTATAGTGCATCTTCTATGAATAGCTGATTCTATTTTACATGAATTGATGAGTGCCTGTCACAGCTCCCTGAGCTCTATAACACCACCAAACCAGAAGAAGTAGAGGGGGATCAAAGGAAGAAGATTTCAAGGCATGCAGGAGCCAGTAGCATACAGTAAGGGGCACATCAGATTAATAAGTACAGTTCCTTTTGCTGATTTTTTAAACTAAACTTAGGGTATCACTTTTCAATTTCTTACCTAAAGTCCATTTAAAACTACATTCCTATATAAAACTACCCAGCCAGGAAGGTAACAACAGTGCTGTACCATTTCTCTGCACAACAAACAGTGTTTTCACCCTATTCCAGAAAGTGGGAAAATAATTGATCTAATGACAGGATCAACAGGTAATAAAAACTGCTGTAAATTAAGTTTTTATTCCATTATTCTACAATAAAGTGGTTAGTAAAATGTAAATCATTTTATAGTTTAGATAGGTACATAAATCAAAACAGAAGCTTTATATGATTCACCAAAATAAATAATGACTACACCTTTTGCTGCATAAGGAAGAAATTCATATGCTCCCCACAAGCTTCTTTCTGTTAAAAATGTGACCAACTCATTTATTATGCAAATGATATGGTGTGAGATTCAGAGAGCAAAGAACCGAAATATTACAGAGAAGGAAAGAGGAAAGGAAAAGGAAACATGTTAAGTTATTGCATAAAATTACAGGGTTCTCAAGATACTTTATAATTATGGGTACGAGAGGGGGATGTTCAGTATCATTGTGTCAGGTAGTTAGTCTGTATAGCTTACTCAGAAGACAATACAAGCTTCAAAAATAGGTTTTGTATTAAAGTTGTTTTTGGCAATCTTTAACACTAAAGATGTTGTTAGAAATGTGAGTAGAAGCTGAAAGAAGTTACTGCTAGTTTGACAGATAATATTCTAACTTTCCTTTTAAAGAAAGTGCTGTGCGTATTTTCTTTTCTTTTAAATCTTTGTATTGCCTCAGCCAAAGCTTCTCCTCGCAGGGCTTCAGAGGAAATCCCTACGCTCCTCGTACAGTCTTGGAATCAGAAAACTCTCACTAATACAGAGACCCATTACTGTGAACTTCCTTCTGCTATGTGGAAAACTGTAAAATGTTGGTGGTTAGTAAAAAATAGCAAAATATGTCTTTTTTCCAGTATTTCCCAGTTTCACAGCTTTTTTACAATAAATTTAACATTTTGTAAGCTCTTGGTATATTAATAGGTAAGGACAGGATGATAAAATAGTGAGCCCAGCCTTGCATTTGTGTAACTTTGTTGGCGTGAGAAGAAATAAAATGTGTAGTCATTAATATGAAAACGTTATTGCCCTCGTGTGAATGGATCAATCTAACCAAAACTAGTATTTTAAGCATAGTGGGACAATATTCTTACTATTGTGGCAAGAACTAAAAACAAGATGTTGGTGGTCAAAAAATAAATGCAGCTGAATTAACCACTTTCCCGCCGTTCTATAGTAGAACTACTTTTTTTTTTTTTTTTTTAATTTAAATATTTATTAATTTTTCACATTAATACAAAATTTCCATAAGAAGAGACACAATACATATAAATATCAATACATTTCTACTCTGTCCCTTCTATTTACCTCTTTTATTTCCCTTCCCTCCCAACCCACCATTTCCCCCCTTCCCCCCCTCCCTCCCCTCTGCAAGATCTCCAGTTTCTCTAGGCCCAGTAACTTCGAATAGCTTCCTAGTTTAGAGTTTTCTATATTTCTCTTTCAATCCCAATTTTTCCCATTTTTCCCATCGTGAATAGTATATTTTCATCCTGTCTTCCTGCATATGATAAGATTTTTCCATTCTGCTAATCTGGTTTACCCTATTGATCCAATCCTCCTCCGTCAGCACCTCTGTCTTCCGCCAAAACTTGGGGATCAACCCTTTTGCAGCACTTAAGTAGTACCATACACCTGATTCTCTATATTTATTTACTGTTGTCTCAACACTATGTAGGAGACACATGGTTGGGTCTAATCCTATGTCATTTCCAGTTATTATTTCTATTAATTTGACTATTGTCTTCCAGAAAACCTGAATTTTTGGACATTGCCACCATATGTGAAACACCGTGCCCTCTTCCCCACATCCTCTCCAACACATTTTTGAATTCTCCCCCCTCATCCTGTGCTCATTGCTCGGTGTAATATGCCATCGTGTCAAACATTTATAGTTAATCTCAACGTCTCTCATACTAACATTCTCGTGAACTAATCTAAATATCTTATTCTGTTGATCTTCATCTATCCCCACCCCCATATCTCTTTCCCAATTTGTTATGAAAATTAACTTTGTGTCTGTGTCTAGTTCTGTAAGTATTCTATACATTTTTGTAACACCGTGTTTCCCATCTCTAAGTGTTTCTAATAGCCTTTTAAACATATTCCACTCCTTTTTTAATCTCAAGGGTTTTGGGAGAGTTCCTATAAAACATTTTAATTGATGATATTTCCACTTATCTATTTTAGTAAACATATCTCCTCCCATCTCTTTTAATTCTTTAAATGTTCTCAATTCCCCCTCTACCAATATGTCTCTCAATTGGATATCTGCCTTTTTAAACCATCTCCCTGATATCTCATCTTTTCCTGGGGGGAAAAACTCCGTGTTTGCAAGAGGCATTAATATAGAGTTGAATTCCCATTTCATGTGTTTATGTAAATTATCCCATATCCTTAAGACAATTAAGGTGTAAGTGCTTGTGCCCTCTTTAATTCTTCTATAATGTGCTGGAACCTATATCATCCTACTCAAATTAATTCCACTCAGATCATTTTCCATTTTTACCCAACTTTTCCCTTTGTGATTAAAAGTCCAGTCATAAATTCTTGCTAACATTACTGCTTTGTAATATCTATTGACATCAGGTAGTCCCATCCCCCTTTCTCTTTAGTCCTACTTAGTGTTTCATATGATACTCTTGGTTTTTTATTCCTCCATATATATCTTGTTAACATTTTTCTCATTATCTTAAAAAACGCCTCTGGGAGTTTTATCGGGATCATTTGAAATCTATAGAGTATTTTAGGTATAATTACCATTTTAATTAGGTTCATACGTCCTAACCATGATGGATTTCCTCCTTCTAATCTTTTTAGTTCGTCCTTAATCTCATTTATCAGAGGAATATAATTTAATCTATACAGTTGTTTATATGAGGTAGCAAGTTTTATTCCTAGGTATTTTATATCTTTTTCTCTCCAAATAAAGGGGAATTCTTTTTGTAGCTTTTCTTTTTCGCTCTTTGGTATATTAATGTTCAAAATCTCACTTTTTGTTGGGTTAATTTTTAGATTAGATAGTTCACCATATTCCTTCAGGATCTTCATTATATTTGGTAGTGTTATTCGGGGGTTGCCTACATAAAACAGTAGGTCGTCCGCAAAGGCCGCTACTTTATGTTCTATATTTTCTATCTGGATTCCCTTTACCGCTCCACTATTCCTTATTATTGATAGCAGGGGTTCCAATGTCAATACATACAGCAAGGGGGACAATGGGCATCCTTGCCTTGTTCCATTGGACATCCCAATGGATTCCGACCTTTCCCCATTTACCGTGATAATTGCGGTGGGCTTCTTATATAGTTTACCTATCCATTCACGCATTCTCTCTCAAATCCCCAACACTTCCAAGTTGTCCATCATAAAGCCCCAGTCCACTCTATCAAACGCCTTTTCGGCATCAATTGACAAGAGCACTACCGGGGCTTTCCCTTTTCTACTTTTCTGGATAAGCATCAGAGTTCTCAAGCCATTATCTCTACCCTCTCTCCCCTGAACAAAGCCCACCTGGTCTCCATGAATCCATTCGGGCATTAGATCTTTCAGCCTGTTTGCTAGGACCTTTGCGTACAACTTAGTATCAGTGTTTAATAATGAAATTGGTCTGTAGCTAGAGCACTGAGAGGGATCTTTTCCCTCCTTATGGATGAGAACTACATGGGCCTGAAGGGATTCCCTCCTCCCCTCCATCCCACCTCCCAAGTCATTCATATATTTCTTTAACTTTGGTAACAGTACTTCACTAAATTTTTTATAGTACTTAACTGTATAACCATCCGGGCCTGGGCTTTTCCCTCCTCCTGTACTTCTTAATGCTGCTTCTATTTCTTCCTGAGAAATTTCTGCATCCAAGGAGTTCAGTTGTGTTTCACTAAGCTTTGGCAATCCCGCATTTTTTAAATATGTCCTCCTTTTTTCATTAATACCTTCCCTAATTTCTTTTGGTGATCCTTGGTGGCTGATGTTATACAACTTTCTATAATACTCCGTGAATACTTTAATAATTTCTTTAGTTGAGTGGACCATCTCCCCCTTAGGGCTTTTTATCTTTTCTATATAATTCCTGTTCTTCTTCTTATTCAGGGCTCTCGTTAAGTATTTTCCTGGTCTATCACCCCATCTATATCTTTCACTTAATACTTTATTATATACTCTTCTCCTCTCCTCTTCCATCAATCTCTCTAATTCGTCTTTTTTTTCCCTTAACTTCTGTCTTGTTTCTATTGTTATTTTTTTCTTGTGTATCTGCTCCAATTCCAGGATTTCCTTTAAGAGTCCACTAACCCTCTCTGTTCTTTCTTTTTTCTTCCTTGCTCCCATCGCAATCAGGATTCCTCTTATATATACCTTATGACTTTCCCATACTGTAGCTGTCGATACTTCCTCTGTTTCAGTCTCCTGGAAATATACCTTAATCTCTTCCCTGATCTTCTGCACAATATCCTCATCCAAGAGAAGAGCCTCATTTAACCTCCATCCTAAACCTCCCGTCCACCTTTTTCCCCATCCTATTTTCATTACGACTGGGGCATGGTCCGAAAAAGTTCTTGTCTCTATTTGTATTTTAACCAGCATTTCAATGAGTTGATGATCTATTAGAATGTAATCCAGTCTCGAGTATATCTCATGTGCATTAGAGAAGAAGGTATAGTCTCTGTCCTTCATATGCATTATTCTCCAGGTGTCCACCAGCTGGTACTCGTGGATCACCTTCCTCAAAGCTCTCGGGGACCTACCCCCTTCTCTCTGCACAAGGGAGGTTGCATCCATTTGTGGGTCCATACAGAGATTCAAATCTCCTGCTATTATCAAATGCCCTTTTTTAAAATCTATCAATTTTTTTAGCAAACCCTTCAGAAAGATCTCAGGTTTCTTGTTGGGGCAATATATATTGGCTAGTGTGCATTCAATTCCCTGTAGTTTACCTTTCAAAAACAGGAATCTCCCTTCCGGGTCAGTCCTTCTATCTTCCAACTCAAATCTCATATTTTTTGCCAATCCTATTGCCACCCCCTTTGCTCTTTTAATTGGAGAGTCAGCGTAATACCATGTAGGATAATATTTGGATTTTAGTTTCACATTAGATTCTATCTCAAAATGTGTCTCCTGCAAAAATACCACTGACGTTGCCCTATGATGTATAGTAGAACTACTGCTACAGGGCGGCAGGGCTGCGCAAATCATGTGTGTATATACCTGATTTGCATTTCCGGGTAGAGGGCACGCACGCTATTGGCGGCTAGGGATGTCAATCACCGGGGCCTGGATGGAGATTCCCCGGCGATCGCCAAATAAAGCTGACAGGGGAGAGACCTGTGTGTAAACAACACAGGTCTCACTCCTGCCAGCAAGGACATGCTGCTTTGTATGTCTGCACAGGAGAGAGATACAAAGCAGAATGTCTCCCTAGTAAAACACACACAGCACATAATTTTAAACAGCACACAGTTAACTCTTTGATCACCCCAAATGTTAACCCCTTCTTGCCCCGTGTCATTAGTACAGTGTCAGTGCTTTTTATTAGCACTGATCACTGTATTAGTGCCATTGGGATGTCAGTGGCAGTTCGTTTTCACCCAGTGTCAGAATGCTGCTGCAGTTTCGCTATAAGTCGCTGATCACCACCATTATTAGTATATAAAAATTCCAGTATATATCCCGCAATTTGTAGACGCTATAACTTTCACGTAAATCAGTTAATTTACATGTATTGGGATTTTTTTTTAGCAAAGACATCTAGCAGAATATATTTTGGCCTAAATTTATAAAAAAAATTGATTTTTTAATTTTGTTTACTGGATATGTTTTATAAAAAAAAGTAAAAAATATTGATTTTTTTTTTCAAAATGGTCGGTCTTTTTTGTTTATAGCGCAAATAATAAAAAACACAAAGGTGATCAAATACCACCGAAAGAAAGCTCTATTTGTGGGAAAAAAAGGACATAGATTTCATTTATGTACAGTGTTGCATGACTGCACAACTGTAAGTTAAAGTAACACAGCACCGTATTGGAAAAAATGGCCTGGTCAGGAAGGGGGGTAAATCTGCTGGAGGACAAGCAAATAAAAATGTAATATATTGCAGAATGCCAAACTTTAAATTTGGTGGCTGTATTTGCTTTCTTTTTTTCAGGCTTTTTTATTTTATTTTTGTAGTAGCAATTTTGGCAAACCAGAGAACTCCGGACATGAGGAAAGCAAATGATTTATTAAAAACAGCGCTGTTTTGACTCAACGGATGGCTTGTGCTCTCATCTGCTAAGAAAAAAATTCTTACAAGCGTATATACCAATGATTATGTCATAAGGCATACATTTCTTCTTTCACTTTCTATTACTTTCAACAGGCTTTCTAAACTCTGCAGAATAACCTTGGACAGCAGCTGCAGATAAGAATCCCAGCTATGAGCTGATACAAATCACTCACAGGAAATAAGGGAGGGAGGAAGATGAGCCAAAAACCTTGCAAGCAGATACTGTTAGAAATGTTACAGTTTAAAGGGCAACTCTACAATATCTGGATGCTACCACATTTTAAATTGGTGGTCTGGCCAGTAAAACACTCCCTGAAGGGTGTGAATGGTGTCTTCACCTGGATGGAGGAGCAGCAGAGTCATTTTTAGAAAGCAGCACTGCTGATCTGAGGTAGAGGTAGAAGCACTAGCAATAGGGTTTCCGCCTGTCCAGGATTCACTTGGACAGTGTGGGTTTTGAATCAAGAGTCTGAAACCCGGGCACAAACCTCCCAACCACCCCGGGATTTTAAGTAAATCTGTCACAGAAATCTGGGCCGGAGTCTTGGTGCCAGTGCTGGAGCATGATCCCGAACTGGGCTCCACTCAGTGGGGTATCCTCAATGGGTGCAATGCGTGCTCTCACACAGTATACCCATTGAGGATTCCTACTGGCAGCCATTGCCTGTGCTCTGGCTTCTCTCCAACCTTGATCACCTTTGCAGTCAATGGTTGGCAGGGCCCCCAGAATTTTGGGTAAATGTTTTACATAAATGAATAAAAGCTGGTTATTGTATGCATCCCTGTCAGTATTAAATGGTTTGTCTCAACCTTCGAACTGCCACTTTTGCTGAACAGCTTGGACTGTTAAAGTATATGTAACCCCTCACCTTGTAAAACAACCCATTCAGTTTAAAATAGAAATGAAATGCAAAATATGTGTGTATGGATATACAAAAAAATTATAAACAATTTATTCTCTCTTTTATAGGTGATTACATACCCTCTGTTATCAGCTGCAGAAGAACTGGGGAAGGAGAAACAACAGAGCACTAATCTTCCCAGTGAAAGGCTATGCAGGGGGTGCAGGACAAGTCTTGTCATTGGAGGAGAGCACAGCTAGAGAACTAACCACACTGTGCTCTCATGCCTAGTGTAGTAAGTTTTTATTAAGAATGCAGAGAGAATGGCAAGAACATCAGGAATTTCACACAACGGAAGCAATACATAGAAAACAGAATAATTTTTCATACAAGTACATGGTACAACAGGCAAATATCAGAAATATGAAATCTTGGGTTTACATACTCTTTAAGGGAAGTTGAAAAATAACAAATTTACTGGCCAGATCACCAGGTGACAATAAAGGAAAAAAAAAAACATAAAACGAAAATGAATGTAGCCACCACATCTAAGCAGTTAGGCTGCAACAATACATTTTTGTTGGGTTTCATGTTGCTTTAAGGGCCTATGTCGATAGGCTTATGCAGCATGCATTTAAAGAATTTGTTACCCCAACATTTCATATTCTTGATATATGCCTGCTGTACCATGTACTTGTATGAAAAAGTATCCTGTTGTCTTTGTATTGCTTCCTTTGTGTGAATTTGCTGGTGTTTCTGACAGTCAGCCTGCATTTCTATTAGCCACTTGCCTACCTGGCACTTATACCCCCTTCGTGCCCAGGTCAATTTCAGTTTTCAAAGCTCTCACACTTTGAATGACAAGTGTGCGGTCATGCAACACTGTACCCATATTAAATTTTTATCATTTGTTTTCACACAAATAGAGCTTTCTTTTGGTGGTATTTAATTATAACTGGGTGTTTTATTTTTTTCACTATAAACAAAAAAATAGCAAAACAATTTGAAATTTTTTTTTATTTCTTTGTTTCTATAATAAAATTGTGCAAACAGGTAATGTTTCTCCTTCATTGATGTGCATTGATGATGCTGCACTGATAGGCAGCACTGATGGGCACTGATGAGGTGGCATGGATAGACAGCACTGATAGGCTGCACTGATGAGGCGACACTGGTGGGCATTGATGAGGAGGCACTGATGATGCTACAATGATATGCAGCAATGATGGGCACTGATAGGCAGCATGTATGGGCACTGATAGGCAGCACTGATGGGTGGCGCTGATTGGTGGCACTGACTGACAGCACTGACTGGCAACACTGACTGGCGGTACTGCTGGACACTGGGTGCAACTTCTGGGTGCAACTTCTGGGTGCAACTTCTGGGTGCAACTTCTGGGTGCAACTTCTGGGTGCAACTTCTGGGTGCAACTTCTGGGTGCAACTTCTGGGTGGCACTGCTGGGTGCTACTGCTGGGTGGCACTGCTGGGGGGCACTAATGGGTGGCACTGCTGGGCACTGGTGGGTGGCAATTATCACAGAGCAGATCGGCACTGATGAGTGTCAGTGTTGGGCACTGGTGGGTGGCACTGCTAAGCACTGGTGGGTGGCACTGCTAAGCACTGGTGGGTGGCACTGCTAAGCACTGGTGGGTGGCACTGCTAAGCACTGGTGGGTGGCACTGCTAAGCACTGGTGGGTGGCACTGCTAAGCACTGGTGGGTGGCACTGCTAAGCACTGGTGGGTGGCACTGCTAAGCACTGGTGGGTGGCACTGCTAAGCACTGGTGGGTGGCACTGCTAAGCACTGGTGGGTGGCACTGCTAAGCACTGGTGGGTGGCACTGCTAAGCACTGGTGGGTGGCACTGCTAAGCACTGGTGGGTGGCACTGCTAAGCACTGGTGGGTGGCACTGCTGGGCACTGGTGGGTGGCAATTGTCACAGAGCAGATCGGCACTGATGAGTGTAACTGCTGGGCACTGATGGGTGGCACTGCTGGGCACTGGTAGGTGCCAATTGTCACAGAGCAGATCAACACTGATCATCAGGGCACTATGATTTTTCTAGCAAAATGCTATTTATTGTTAATTTTTCTGAAATTTTACCGCATTAATTAAGCTAAGGAAAAATTCCTTATATAGTTACATAGTTAATCTGGCTGAAAAAAGACAGGGTGAGGAAAGTGCAGCCGATATCTGGCAACTGTATTTACTTGGTGATCTGCTGTGTCATTGAGGGAGAATGTCACCAGCACACCGAGGATCAGCAATATGGGTCCAAAAGTTTTAATGAACGATCACATGGTTACAGCAAGGCAACATTTTGTAGTCTCACAGGACACCTTCATCAGGCATGTGAAGGGGTCCTGCGAGACTGAAATGTTGCCTCCCCCTCCATATCACAGCGCTCCAGTGAGACAGCGGTGAATGACAGTCATCACTCCACTCTCTGCTCGCAATGGCAGTGAGAACTCAGTGATCAGCGGTCATGTGATCACTGAGTTCTCACGCTTAGAGCCGGCGGGTGACAGATGCAGCATCAGACCAATGCTGCATCCACCTAGGTAAATATGATATGGAAATAAAAAAACATCCCATACTTCTCTTTTAAAGTTACTTTTCTTAATTGACCCTAATTTTTCCCTTTGCAGTTTGTCATTTTTGTCTTCAATAGCTTCTAATTCACTGGCACTGTGGCTGATCTATGCTGCTTTTATTGTGAGGGGGCAATCTTAATCAAAAGCCCCCTTATTTGTCTGAAAGTTGTCAATGTTCAAAAGTTTTAAAATTTCTCCTGGCCAATTCTGCTCATAAATTCAGCAGGACCACAAAAGCCACAGGAGTCACATCGAACCCAAGGTTAGCAGTAAACCTGAAAGTGATTCCTAAATATAACCTTGAGAAACACTACCGAGAGTATGAAAAATGCTATTTTCAAACAGAACATAACTACTGGAAAACCACTAGATGGCGAAGTGCTATAACACTTAAAGCGTATTTTGGTTTTCAGTTTTTCAAGTCCTTACTTCCAAGCCTTATGTTTAAATTTCGGTTAATGCACAAATCCAATGCATTGTATGTCTTTTCTTTGTACATTAAGGTGTAATCCTTTTTATTTGAGTTATGTAACTCAAAACCATCCTGGATAGGTTTGGTAGTGAGTATTAATTCTTCAAACTATATTCTTTACTAGTAAGCCCCAATACTCAACAATCAAGATTTGTGAAATGCACCATTTGAGCAAATTTTATTTTTTTTTAATCTGTTTATTTGAGTTTACAGATATACAATAGTAACATACATGGGCACAATACAAAGGTGTGGCTCATGCAGGAGCCAGTGCACAGGCACAATTCCAAAAAGTACATAAAACTGTTAACAAACTAAACAATAAAACAATCACAGAACAAGTTGCAAGGCTCATGCACAAAATAAGGTCACATGTAAAAGTAAGGACCAATCAGAGACCTCGTCACCTAGTTAGGTAATTGTGTACATTTAGGTGTCAGATGGAGTGGCAGTTGAGGAGGTCCCCAACCAACAGGACCAGACTTTGTTAAACTTTGTTGGGCAACCCCTGTTACGGTAAGTGTCTTGGTACAAGGGTAAAACTGAGTTAACCAGTTTCATTCAAAATGAAACCGAGGGTGGAGAAGGCTTTTTCTAATGAAGAGCAATGGCTTTCCGGGCATAGAACAGGAGAAGACTCAAAAGTATTCTTGTTGCCAACCTGGGGGCCAGTTCTTTTGACTATGCCTAAGAGACAAAATCTAGATGATAAGGCAATAGGGATGTGTACCACTGAATTAATAACCTCTAGAATCTGTTGTCAGTACACCATTATAGCAGGACACTCCCAGAAGACATGTATGGAGTGTGAGCAACGCCAGCATGCGGGAGATATGGAGGAGTCCATTTTGTGGAGCCTGTGTAGAGTAATATAAGCTCTATGAACAATTTTAACCACTTCAATACCAGGCACTTTTACCACCTTCCTGCCCAGGCCAATTTTCAGCTTTCAGTATTGTCGCACTTTGAATGACAATTGCGCAGTCATGCAATACTGTACCCATAAAAAAAGTTATCATTTTTTCCACACAAATAGAGCTTTCTTTTGGTGGTATTTAATCACCACTGAGTTTTTTATTTTTTTGCTAAATAAACAAAAAAAAACCTGAAACTTTTGACATAAAACTACTTTTTCTTCGTTTTTGTTCACTGAAAAGTGGAAGCTCCACTTGTTTGCCCCCCCCCCCCTCCGGTTTTGACGGGTACCCGCTCCCACTTCCATCTAACTTCGCCACGGCGAAGTGAGCTGGAAGTTTGGCCTCCCTCCTTCCTCCCTCAGTCTTCTGGGATACTTCACAGATCCCAAAAGACTGCCAGACCACTCAGGATGTGCATCTTCAGTGGGCACCTGGCTGTGAAGCTGCAAGCTGTCACAGCCTGGTGGCCACAGATGAGATGCCGGCGCCTGGGAGAGAAGAGGCAGAGAAGGGATGGTGCAGGTGAGCACATCGCTGGACCCTGGAACAGGTAAGTGTGCATTTATTAAAAGTCAGCAGCTACAGTTCTTTTAGCTGTTGACTTTTAATAAACACAAAAATGACTGGAACTCCACTTTAAAGGTTGGAAGCTTACAACAAGAGGGAACTAAATATTTACTTCTTTACTGTCTAATATACCATTATTTTTAGCTTCACCAACCAAAGAGTTTAGTTCTTTTTTTACATAT
The DNA here is from genome assembly GCF_062004578.1 of Staurois parvus. NCBI lineage: Eukaryota > Metazoa > Chordata > Amphibia > Anura > Ranidae > Staurois > Staurois parvus. Next base: position 5,149,063 of record NW_028318344.1, on the reverse strand, counting down.
TTTGTAGGATTCCCATGTAATCTTTCACATGTACAGTGGGGCAAAAAAGTATTTAGTCAGCCACCAATTGTGCAAATTCTCCCACTTAAAAAGATGAGAGAGGCCTGTAATTGGCATCATAGGTAGACCTCAACTATGAGAGACAAAATGAGAAAGAAAATCCAGACAATCACATTGGCTGATTTGGAAAGAATTTATTTGCAAATTATGGTGGAAAATAAGTATTTGGTCAATATCAAAAGTTCATCTCAATACTTTGTTATATATCCTTTGTTGGCAATGACAGAAGTCAAATGTTTCCTGTAAGTCTTCACAAGGTTGGCACACACTGTTGCTGGTACAGTACATTGGTATCCTTGGTTGATAACCTGGGAGTCTTCCTTGCCAATTCCTCCAAAAATAATTTCCACTATTCCTAGGGATGTGATTGTAAAATTGGGCCTTTACCCTTCCATTCCATTAATGGATGGAATCTAGTTTGTACAGAGATATTATAATTTATATTATCCTCCCCACGTTTCTGTTTCCTCGATGACTTCTCTACCTGCTTACCCTAATTTCTCCATTTGAAATACCCAGTACAATTCTTGGTGACTTTAACATCCCTGTTAATATTAAACACCTGGCAACATCACAACTTTTCAGCTTTACCTCAACTTTTGACCTAACGTAATGGACACACACTTCCATTCACTCCGATGGAAACACCCTTGACATTGTATTATCCTATTTCTGCACTCTGGGCAACCTCTGCAACACCTCTTTCATCTCTCTGATTACAATCTCATTAGCTTTACAGTGTCCTAGTCTTCAAATACTTATCCCTCCAAGCAGCAAATGACTACTCATAGAAAGTTTTGCCACTTTATAGTGATTATAAAGGTACACATTAAAAAAAAGTCATACCTGCTCTGTGCTGTGGTTTTGCAAGTCTGTTCCTCTGGGGGCATTCGTGCATTCATAAGACACACAGAGCACGGCTCAGCCCCACCTCCACTCTCTCCTCACTGGCTATGATTTACAGCAACAGGAGCCAATGGCTACCACTGCTTTGTCTCAGCCAATAAGGATACAGAGACCCAAGAGAGCTGCTGCTCTCATGCACATAGCTGGATCAAGATCAGACCCAGAAAAGTACTAAATTGGGCTGTGGGGGAGCAACACACTGAAGGTTTTTTACCTTCATGCATAGAATGCATGAAGGTAAAAATTTTTCATCCTTTACAACCACTTTAACCTTTCACTTTTCTATTCTGTTACTGACCATCTCTATGACAAAATCTCACTCTTGTCCTGCCCAAACCTGGCCACTTCTATCCACAACTTTTCAGTCTCATCCTCACTGGACGCACTTGCTCCTCTACACACAGAATCAGGTCCCGATCGCTATGACCTTGGCAAACTGACAACACCAGAAATCTCAATTGACGTAGTAGTGCTCTTGAGCGACTGCGGGGTAAAGGTAAATCCCTGTACGTCTTCACCTTATACAAACCTGCCCTCCTAAATTACAATTACTGCCTCCATGCTGCTGAACAAACCTACTTTGTCACTCTTATTACTTTGTCACATAGTCCTCATCGGCTCTTCTATATCTTTAACTCGTTACTTTGTCCCCCACCACCTCCACCCACTAACTTACTCACTACCCATTTTACATATGCATGGAACACCTGTGTACCCCCTTTCAGGCAAACACAGCCCTCACAAGGGTGTATGCTTAAGTAAACCATGTGAACAAGGCCTTACACTGGCTCTGGTGACTGGTGTGGCTAAAGATCAGGACAATGTTGCTGGCTTGTACTGGCATTGATGACACTGTATTGGTGTGGTGGTGATCAGAACACTGTTGCTGGCTTACACTGGCCACACTCTCAATGGCATGGCTAGTGATCAAGATACTGTTTCTGGTTGCTCTGCTCTCGTGACACTGGCTCTGGTGTTGCAGCAAACAGAAACACTGTTGCTGGCTGCACTGGCATTTATATAGTGGTGATCAGAAACACTGTTGCTGGCTGCAGTGGTCTGGTAACAATGAGACTGGTGTGGTTAGTAATCAGGGACACTGCAGCAGGCTGCACTGGTCTGATGACACTGTGACTGGCTTGGGTGCACTGTAAAAACTGTTGTTTCTGAACACTGCAGGAAGCACTGCAGTGATTGATAGTCAACTGGTGTGTGAGAGTAAATGTGTGATCATTGTATCATTGTGATTGTTTCACAGTAATCACATGATACAGGGCCAATTTCATTGGCTCTGTACATTTGTTCTGTGATCTGCTATGTCCAATAGACACAGTGAGCATAGTGCGTGCTTGTGTGTGCACTAGAGTGTGTGCATGAGCACCACAAAGACAATTTTTAAACAGTCTCCCATCCCCAGGAAGCAGCTATCCAGCCATGTATATACAATGCCTGGAAGGCAAGTGGTTTAAATGAATCTTATGTAACAATTAAATTTTAAACTTTTTGATTTAAAGTTACCACTGTACAGTCTTCTAATCACTAGCTCATTATGTATAACACACAGGAGGCAATGCGCCTGCAGACGTGCAGAGTCACACACAGTCTGATATTTAATATATAATCTTTTACAGCCACAGTGTTATAAAAGCACATCCCTTCCTTTTGTTTTTTGGAGCAGTGAAGATCGCTTTTGTAGTTTCAGTTCCTCAGGCTTCTGTTAGACAGTATGAGGCCACAAGGGAGTTTCATTAGCTAAGGATATGTAAAACAAAAGCTTTAACCTACATCAGTTTGTTTCTCCTCTGCTTTTCTATCTTGTACTTGTCATGTTCTATCTGAATAACTAGCACACACATTACCTGGCAGGGGAGATCAACCTTTTCTGAAGTAACCAGCTGAGGACAGCAGATGGCATCACAGAACAGAACAGCTGAGAAATATTTTTAGGGTTATTTCCCATCTTAAATTACAGTATATTAATATTATATTATTAATATGATATGTGATCATTTTACAAATATGAGTTTTAAAGGATAACTTTTAAAAGTTTTACATGCTATGACCCTGATCCATCAAGTTGCCGATAGCACTTAAAACATCCCTGTCACTTTCCAAAAAAATGATAAGCCTGGCTCCTTCCAAAGTAGACAATAAAAACTTAGCTCCCCAGAAGATGGAAAATCTGAACTCCACTCTCTTTAAGCAATACAGGCTTTTGCAATATCTTCAGAATTTGACACATCCGGGTGTGTCAAATGTGCATGTTGCCTGCTGTACTTATGGTTTCCCCTGTCTGCCTCTATGTAATGATTGAGTACTGCAGTAACATAAGGGACAGTAGTATGACACAGTCTGCATTTCTTGGCATTCAAATTTACTGATTGCCAGAGAGGTAAGCATTAAATCAGTATTGAGCCCAAAACCAAAAATGTGTGTGTGTATGTATATATATATATATATATATATATATATATATATCTTAGATGTGTTGGCTGCATAAGTTTTCTTTTTAGGCTTTTTTCCCCTCTGTTTTAACATGATGATCTCGCCATTAACACTCTTCCTGTATTAGAGTGCCCCCACTCTGGATGAAGGCGCACAGAAGCACCTTTGGATAGCAGCACTGGTAATTTGGGGGGAGGTGAATGTTAGATGGACTAGTAGATTTACATAAACTAATAAATTGAAGCCAAACTCCAGCTTGCTACAGCAACAGTTTTTTTTTTCACTTTTGGGATAAAAGTTTTACATCAATATATAAAAACTGATCATTGTATGCACTCTCTGACAGTGGTAAATGGTTTATTTTGTCTCTTTAACTGCTACATCTCCAAGGGAGCTTGTTCTTTTGAAAAACAACAGACCTACTGGTAAAATCACCAGGTGGAAATCATAACTAATGCAGCCAATGCAGAATTGGTAAGCTACAATATAATATATTCATTTATGCTTTTGGGTTTAATACTGCTTTAAGTGACTGATGCATTTACCCATGCAGGGCAAAGTTAAAGGGTCACTTACCTACCTCCTTTTCCATAATCATTCTGCTGTGGTTGCCCACTGGGACCATTTTGAAAAACCCGACTTTCCCAGGCATGAGTGAGCATGTAACTCACACCCACTCTCCTATGTGATAGAATTTGTGTCAAATCTCTAATTGACCCTTTAGCATATCACACCTAATGAAACCAGTCAGTAAATATAATGTAGCAGTCTCCTCTAGTTAGGCTGCTAGGTAAACTTAGGTTCCATTGTAGGTAATGGAGCAGTGATTGATTGTTTTTGTCTGCTTAGGGTTCCTAGGGCTGGGTGTTTGATTTCTTCCACCTGCTTCTGAAAGAAGTTCCCAGAATATAGGGCAGGGAGAATCCAGAAGGTGGCGGAGGAGGTGATAAATGTTGAAGAGGCCAGAGCAGAGGGTTCTTTCCTGTCCATGGAGGGTTTCAGCTCTCTTGGGGCTGCTGCCCTTGGACGTAGCTCCACTAAGGCAAGAAACTGAATTTTAGTCCTCAGCAGCTGCTGGGCTGAGGTCCTGGAGAAGATTGGCAGAGAATTACATTTTCTGGATGGCACTGCACTGATGACGACCTGGTCTGAATAAGGATCTTGTTATCTCCTTCACTGAGGATCTGCCTGTGGATGCTGGGTGTCAGACAAGTCCTAGGACACTGTGAGTAAAGACCTTGATGGAGACTAGCCGTAGTGCAAGTGCTAGAAGAGAATGAAGTCCCAGATGTGGCTATAAGGACTGCTGCTGTAGGGTCCTAGATAAACTGGCCATTCCCTATTACCTCCAGAAAAGCTACTATTGGAAGATTAGAGATGTAACCCTCCCCCCTTAGGAGTTGCTGAGTATTTGGGTCCCTCTATAGTCCAGCACAGCCAACACACATTTCCACACTGGCTAGCGTCCAGAAGTCAGTAACCAGTCCTTGAGCTTGATTTTATTAGGGGGGATTTCAACTTGGATGGGGTAAGGGGTGTATGGGATGCCCAAGAGAGCTGAGAAACCAAAGACAACTTACTGTAACTATTTACAAGTCTTCACAGCAAAAGCCAGCATCTCCTGTAGTTCCACCCAGATCCCAGATAAATCCTCTTTTTTACCCAGCTGTCTGGAGGAATCTCTGAGCAGGGGATCTGGTGTCAGCCACAAATTTAGCAAAACAGTCCTGGGCGGCAAGCTAATCCAGCTCACCACTAGAGTGCCTCCTTCCCCTTTCTGGACCAGGGGGTGCAAGTCTACTCACTCAGTCTTTCTCCTGTGTCACTGGTGGGTTGGTGGCTGCTACCAGGCCTTTTAGCTGGTTCACTCCTTTTCTGCCATAGGTGGTCTTCCCTCTCTCTCTGGGCCGGTAAAGGTCTGAGCTTTCCTTATTTCAAGCTCCACTGCCTGTAGGTGAGCCCCTCTCCATCTGGGCCCCCTCCCAGGCCCCTCTCTCCAGCTTCACTTCATCTCTAACTTCCACCCACACTCTCTTGCTGCTGAGCAGGCTCTCTCACTTGTAAGGTTTGCCCTGGCCCCTTGCCAAGCCTCCTGTTGGGGATTGGCCAGGACCTCTCAAAAGAGCAGATCAGCCACTCCTTGGATCCACCCACTGCTTCAAGACCTTTCTCCAAAGTTCTAGAGCAGGGGGAAATTCCAGAGGGCCGGTCTGCAGAGCCTCTCAGCTCTGACCATAATCACCCCTGCCAGCTATCACACTCAGTAACAATTGGAGTCTGGCTCCCCCTAGCTGACTAGGAGAGTGCTACAGAGAGAAGTTTGTCCTTCTATTGTTGCCACTGAACGTTTTGGAGTATCCTGTGACACTAAACCCCACCCCTGTTAAAATTTTTCAACAATAAATGCTAAAAAGACATCCCCTAGACTGAGACTGAATTGTTGGTGTGCGTGGGACTTTGCTTGTGTAACTAGCAGTCTCTGTACTACTGTGGGAGACCTGGGTACATTCACAGCGGCTTCTCCAGGGATGAGCGCTAAAATAGCCTTTTTACCTTTTATATTAGTTTTTTCCTTTGTCACAGATATGAAGAGCTCATTCAGTTGTAGAGGGCTCATTCAGTTCACATTGCTTCTTTTTTTTGTACATTAATCACCCCAGGCCTCCAAAGAGAGATGACTTTCTTTGGAATCCTCATGTTGCAAACTGCTAGCACAACTGCTGAGAAATTAGAATATGTGTTTTTGTATATCGGCATTTCTCCTTCTTTTGTACTTGTGTGGTCAGCTCCTTCTTTTTGGCATGTCACACTAAAAAAATCCTTAGATGCAATGCAAGCTTTCAGTGCTTTCCCTTGTGTAAGCAAAATTGCAAAAAACATGACGCAGTGATGCAGTGAACACGCTTATGGCTGGATGTCATGTACACGGCTAGAAAGCAGCATCTCCATTGCCAGTAGTATAATTACTAATATTATGAATTTCACACTTTCCTCATTGTAAAAAGAAATCCTGAACTTTAATTGCATACAATTTTACTAATTTCCATCAGTCATATTTACCTGAACACTGGAAAAAAATGAATTAGCTTATCTCCCAAATACAAACAAAGCATATTTCATGTAAATGTCAAGCTGAGCCCATTCCAGCTAGTATTCAAACCTCTCCTATGGTCCTTTTAATGTGATAAGCAACTTCGCTAACCTATGGGAAACTTGAGAAGTGGAGTGCAGCTTGACTTTTATGGGAAGGTTGAGATTTCCATATAAATGTTTTATTTATACATTTATTTATCTCTATAATGTGTGAAATGATTACATACAGCTGTGTGGGGACATTGTCCTCTTTGTTGCAAGTGCAAATATATTGTTGGGGCACATCTTTATGCAGCCAACAACTCCTATTAGGTATACTGATTAGGAACTTCTGGTGAACAGTATCATTTCCAATGATAGGTCACCTAAGCCATTTAGCTATGTACTATGTGACTGGTCTTGATGCCTCTGTAACGTACCTAGTGGTAGAACCTGAAGTGCAGAGGAAGGCCTCCCTTACAGCTCTGGCTCGGGGGCCCTGGTAGAGTAACAGGGAGCGCAGGAGCACAGAGGTGTAAAAGTTAAACATGGGTAGTATGGTGCAGCGCTAAAGAAATTAAACTGAAAACAGTAAGAAGTCAGTGTAATAATATCCGTGGTTTCCTTTAAAAGGGTGCAAACTTCCAAAGCTCTTGCGGCCTCAAATAATAGCAATGCGCACTCACCAGAAACGCATGGGTTATGCGCATGTAGGAATAATCATTCCAGATGTCAGATCCTTCAAAGATCAGATGGCAGGCATCCCTCTCACGGTGGGTCACCGAAAACTCCAAATTGGATCCTGAGGTCCCCTTTAAGGTCATTCAGGCACTCCACACTGGTGGTGAAACTCTCTCCTCTGAATGGTACAGGCACCTTCTCTGTGGGGGTAACAGCTCCACAAAGGAGCCCCAGAAAAACAGGTGCCAGAGATAGTGTAGTATGTTTAGGAAACATTTATTTGCTTCAGCATAAAATACAGGGTAGCATGCAGATCCAGACCCATAAAAGGTTAAAGAATAGGAAAGTAGTAATACTGACCCTAGTAAAGATGTCCGCCGAGCCTCCTCGTGGCTCCTGCGGTTCGAATGACGTCACGCTCTGCACAGCTCCTCCTTAGGCCTTTCGTGCTATAGGCACATCATCAGAGGGGAGGCTGTACAGAGGCGTGACTGACGTCGAAGGTTTATGTAGGGGAAGACGGCGCGTGCGCAGTTAGCCGCGGCCATCTTCCCGAAGTTTCAGACAGTGCGCATGCGCGTTAATGACGGCGCCATTTTGCCGTGGATCCACGATACTACTAGCAGAATAGAAGGGACAGGGAGATTAATCCCATTAACCATTCAGGTCTAGCTAAAAGCTAGCCAGCCACAGACCCCAGGGAACAAATATGTGGCTAATATACACACATCTTCCATATACCCCAAAAGTAAAGTGACGGTGCTCAAGTAGTTGTATAATGTAACAGTGGTATCTATGGCCTTAAAGTGGCCCCACAGTGATTGGCAAATAGCTATATTGGCGGACCACGGCAAGGTGGGTGCACTGAATATACATATTATGACAAATAAACAATAAATGATAAAATCTAGAACACAGTGCATTAATAGTATAAGAATTAAAAATATAAGAATTAAAAATATGTCAAAATTGGTGCCTCACTCATTCTGTTCGAATTATAAAGTATGAATGGATAAAATGAAAATGCCAATTAAACATAAAAATGTGATATAGCACTCTATATTCACATATCCAATAAAATCATATATGCTGTATAAAAATAAATACAGTATAAAATGTAATATAAAATTGGGCACAGACTAAAAGAAAATATGAGAAGGCATAGTATATCAATCAGCTATTGGCAATGAAGCAGTTGACATCTACTTCTATATTATGGCCTGCGGGATGTAATGTGTTAAGCTCAAACACCCACTTTGTTTCTGCTTGGGAGACCGCTCGTGTTTTATTAATACCTCTCCAATGATGGCCAATCACATCAATGCCAACAAACTTCAAAGATGACGGGTCATTATTATGATGAATCCGATAATGGTTGGATAATGAATGCTCTCTAAAACCCTTTTTTATATTTGATACATGTTCACGCAAGCGGTCACGTAAAGGCCTTGTAGTCCTGCCCACATATTGTTTCTGCCAAGGACACTGTAACAAGTATACAACAAACTTACTATAGCAAGATATGAAATGTTTTATATTGTACGTTCTACCGGTGACAGATGATTCAAATGTAACAGCTCTGTGTTTTCTGATGTTATTACATTTGCAGATGACACATCTGTTACAGGGATGGAAACCCTTTAGATCATTGAATAGAGAAATATTTTTAGGGGGATCAACCACATTAGGTGCAATCATCTGTCTAACAGCATTTGCTTTACGGTAAATGATTTCAGGTTTCTCAGGCAAAATCTTTGACAAAACCGGATCCATTTTCAAAATGCCCCAATTTTTATTGATAATTTTATTAATTAATTTGTACTGGTTAGAAAAAGCAGTAATGAAGGGGCATATTTTTGTTGTGTGATTCCCTTTAGGTTTATTCAATAACATAGAGTTTCTATCCATCTGTGCCACAGTTTCAATAGTATAATCCAAAACCGCTTTGTTGTACCCTTTTTCCAAGAATCTATCTTTTAAAATATTTGCTTGAACCTGAAAAGTGTCTTTATTGGTACAGTTACGTCTAATTCTCATCAGTTGGCCTTTCGGAATGTTTGTTAGCCATTTAGGATGATGGCAACTACCAAGAGGGATGTAGCTGTTGCGGTCTGTGGATTTAAAAAATGATTTTGTAATAATTCTTCCATTAAAATTAACAAGAGTGAGATCTAAAAAGTTAATCTCCTGCTGACTGTATGTATAGGAGAGTTTGATATTTAAATCGTTATTATTAAGAGAGGTAAAAAAGTTAATAAGAGACTCCTCCTCCCCATTCCATAAAAGCAAGATATCATCAATATATCTTTTATAGAACATCAATTCAGGCCAATCCCTAGCAAAAATAAGGTCCTCCTCCCAGCGGGACATAAATAAATTTGCCAGGCTGGGGGCGAATTTAGCCCCCATTGCCACGCCCTTAGTTTGCAAATAATATGTCTTATTAAACCAGAAATAATTTCTGTGCATGGCAAACTCTAATAGATCCAGGATAAAATTCTTTTGGGCGGCAGGTAAAGTGCTATAGTGTGTAAGATAAAAATCAGTTGCTTCCATGCCATCTTTATGATTAATGTTAGTATATAAAGAGGCGACATCTGCCGTCACCAAAAATGTATCAGGGGATGTAACTAAAGTGCTTGTGTCATTGAGGACCTGCTTAGTATCTCGTAAGTAGGATGGTGTTTGTGAGACCAATGGTTGGAGGAAGAAATCAACATATTCCCCAATCTTAGAGCATAAAGACCCGATGCCACTCACTATTGGTCTGCCTGGTGGTTTAATGGGGTCTTTATGAACTTTCGGCAGTATGTATAGGACTGGCAACCTTGGGGTTATTGGGCATAAAAATGCTTTTTCTTTTTTGTTTAAAATGCCCTCTTCATAACCTCTATTGATAATATTTTTCAGGGAACGTTTATATTCCACCATAGGGTCTTTAGGTAAAAGGGTGTAGGTGGTCTTATCACTCAAGATGTTATTCACCTCCTTTATATAGTCATCTTTTTTAAGAATCACAACGCCACCACCCTTATCAGCTGGTCTGACTACCAGATCCTTCCTTTCAAGTAACAACTTAATAGCCTTCTGATCTCCTGTTTTATCGAAAGACTTTTTAAAAGGTATGTCCCTTAAATCCTTCAGGACCTTATCCCTGAATACATTCACATAGGAGTGGGCCTGAGGAGGGGGATTGTAGGTCGATGCGTTATGCAAATTAGAGTGGGTGAACTTGTCAGTGGTCATGTTTTTAATAATAGGGTTAGTTGCAAAATATCTCTTAAGTGATAGTTGTCGTGTAAATTTGTGTATGTCCATATAAGTGTCAAATTTACTCAAACTTCTGGAAGGGGCATATTTCAATCCCTTATCCAATAGTAGTAACTCATTATCTGTTAATTTTGTTCCACTAAGGTTAAAGATCCCTATTATTATTATAGATTATTATTATGGGAGTTTTTATTATTGTATGTTGGTTGTTGCCAATAATCTCACAACAAAAATATGCCCCTTCATTACTGCTTTTTCTAACCAGTACAAATTAATTAATAAAATTATCAATAAAAATTGGGGCATTTTGAAAATGGATCCGGTTTTGTCAAAGATTTTGCCTGAGAAACCTGAAATCATTTACCGTAAAGCAAATGCTGTTAGACAGATGATTGCACCTAATGTGGTTGATCCCCCTAAAAATATTTCTCTATTCAATGATCTAAAGGGTTTCCATCCCTGTAACAGATGTGTCATCTGCAAATGTAATAACATCAGAAAACACAGAGCTGTTACATTTGAATCATCTGTCACCGGTAGAACGTACAATATAAAACATTTCATATCTTGCTATAGTAAGTTTGTTGTATACTTGTTACAGTGTCCTTGGCAGAAACAATATGTGGGCAGGACTACAAGGCCTTTACGTGACCGCTTGCGTGAACATGTATCAAATATAAAAAAGGGTTTTAGAGAGCATTCATTATCCAACCATTATCGGATTCATCATAATAATGACCCGTCATCTTTGAAGTTTGTTGGCATTGATGTGATTGGCCATCATTGGAGAGGTATTAATAAAACACGAGCGGTCTCCCAAGCAGAAACAAAGTGGGTGTTTGAGCTTAACACATTACATCCCGCAGGCCATAATATAGAAGTAGATGTCAACTGCTTCATTGCCAATAGCTGATTGATATACTATGCCTTCTCATATTTTCTTTTAGTCTGTGCCCAATTTTATATTACATTTTATACTGTATTTATTTTTATACAGCATATATGATTTTATTGGATATGTGAATATAGAGTGCTATATCACATTTTTATGTTTAATTGGCATTTTCATTTTATCCATTCATACTTTATAATTCGAACAGAATGAGTGAGGCACCAATTTTGACATATTTTTAATTCTTATATTTTTAATTCTTATACTATTAATGCACTGTGTTCTAGATTTTATCATTTATTGTTTATTTGTCATAATATGTATATTCAGTGCACCCACCTTGCCGTGGTCCGCCAATATAGCTATTTGCCAATCACTGTGGGGCCACTTTAAGGCCATAGATACCACTGTTACATTATACAACTACTTGAGCACCGTCACTTTACTTTTGGGGTATATGGAAGATGTGTGTATATTAGCCACATATTTGTTCCCTGGGGTCTGTGGCTGGCTAGCTTTTAGCTAGACCTGAATGGTTAATGGGATTAATCTCCCTGTCCCTTCTATTCTGCTAGTAGTATCATGGATCCACGGCAAAATGGCGCCGTCATTAACGCGCATGCGCACTGTCTGAAACTTCGGGAAGATGGCCGCGGCTAACTGCGCACGCGCCGTCTTCCCCTACATAAACCTTCGACGTCAGTCACGCCTCTGTACAGCCTCCCCTCTGATGATGTGCATAGCACGAAAGGCCTAAGGAGGAGCTGTGCAGAGCGTGACGTCATTCGAACCGCCGGAGCCACGAGGAGGCTCGGCGGACATCTTTACTAGGGTCAGTATTGCTACTTTCCTATTCTTTAACCTTTTATGGGTCTGGATCTGCATGCTACCCTGTATTTTATGCTGAAGCAAATACATTTTTCCTAAACATACTACACTATCTCTGGCACCTGTTTTTCTGGGGCTCCTTTGTGGAGCTGTTACCCCCACAGAGAAGGTGCCTGTACCATTCAGAGGAGAGAGTTTCACCACCAGTGTGGAGTGCCTGATTGACCTTAAAGGGGACCTCAGGATCCAATTTGGAGTTTTTCGGTGACCCACCGTGAGAGGGATGCCTGCCATCTGATCTTTGAAGGATCTGACATCTGGAATGATTATTCCTACATGCGCATAACCCATGCGTTTCTGGTGAGTGCGCATTGCTATTATTTGAGGCCGCAAGAGCTTTGGAAGTTTGCACCCTTTTAAAGGAAACCACGGATATTATTACACTGACTTCTTACTGTTTTCAGTTTAATTTCTTTAGCGCTGCACCATACTACCCATGTTTATATTTTGCATTTAGAGGCATTGTGGTTGCCTTAGGTGTTCTAGCTGCTGTGTTTATACAAGAGCGCTCACTACAATCCACTTTTGATTTAGAGGTGTAAAAGTGCCTGGTAGGACTTCTGCAGATGGATGTTGACGTGCATCTGGTATCCAGGAGCAGCTGGTGGATGGTACACTGGCAGAAGTGCAGGAGCAGTTGACGGTTGGCATGCTGGCAGGAGTGCAAGAACAGCTTGGCAGACTACGCACTGGCAGAATTTCAGGAGCAGACTGGCAGATGGCCCACTGGCAGAATTGCAGGAGTCGGATACTGGCAAGGATCAGCTGGTTCGGGTGCAGGAGGCAGAGTAAGGCAAGATCAGATGGTCCGGGTCGGCAACTAGCAGGCAGAGCAAGCATAAACAGTAGGCAGAAGAATAGTCAAAGGGCAGGCCAGGGGTCAGTACAGGCAGCATTCATAACAGATGAGATCGGCAACGGAACCACAGGTAACAGTATGTATGGGTGCTCAAAAGTAATAGATCAAACAGCACTAATGCAAGGCACTAGCCAGGCTTAAATAGCCAACCTGGCACCAATGCACCGTCATGCATGCGCACTTCCGTGCACTCATGTGCATTTGCTGTTCGGCCACAAGCAGGGCTAACAGGGTTTCTGCTCCTGCTCATAGATATGCACATTCCCTGACAGCCTCCCTTGCACTACTGCACGCTCTGCAGGCTCTTCCTACCTGTGCCACTGGAAGCCAAGGATCAAGGAAGTGGTTAAACGTATAACCTGTTTTTCTAGACTAGGAGATTGGCATTCAGCTGCCTGTATCTCATATGTATCTAATATACCTGGTTACCTGGATTTGCAGTAGCCTCAGCTGATACACAGGGGTAGATGTACTAAAGTGAAATAGGCTGTCACTTTACAAGAGAATTTATACTTTACAAGGAAATTTTCTCTTAGCTTAGTCAATGTGGTGAAAATTCACTTTGTAAAAATACCTATTCCTGTGCAAAGGAAATTAAAAAAAAGAGCATTTTTGCTTGAACACAATTGGATGAATGTCAGCACAGCTTTACCTCATTCGCTAAGCTAAGGGAAAATTCCCTTGTGAATTGAGAAATCTCTTGCAATGTGAACATCCTATTTGCCTTTAATAAATCAAATCTATAAACTCAGTCTGAACTGCTCAGGTTTATAAACAGTTTAATTTCAAAAGGCATTGAAGATTTCTAGAGAAGTATATTCACAAAAACAGCTTAAGATGATGCCACATTCATCTGAATTAGTTCCAGGAGCACTTTGCTATGACCTTCTCTTCAATCCTGTTCCTGTCTCCATAAACTCTGCCTTTGTGTTGTATTACAACAGAGTTAATGTAACGTGCAGTAAGCACTGGAGTCTATTCATGTGTACTACTCCTTCGGTTATCCTCTAGTGAGGTTGTAAAGCTGACACAGACAAAATTTGATGCACAGGTTATTTAGCATGCATAAGATTATTATTAGAAAATGATATTGCATAGCTTTACACTTATGTTGTTTATAACAGATGAGAGTGTTATATTTCCCTTTTTCTCCCCTGTTATGCAGTAGCTCCTAGGTGTTAATTAGGTTAGGTTGTTAAAGATAAGCAGACTCCTGCAATATCTTGCAGGGAATAAAATCAGTGCCTTTTATTACTGAGAGGCAGCTCAAGAAATTAAGCAGAATTAAGTATACTTTTTTTTGTAATAAATTATTTCCATCTTTGTTTAATTGTCTTACTGAGCAGGCAGTGAGCATTGGGAATTGCTTCTTTGGAGCTGCTACCCAGGCTTTCTTGTTGTTTTAGCGAGTTGTACCATGTGCACTTCAGTACAAAGAGGTGAAGATTAATGATGGGCCGAACACCCCTGTGTTCAGTTTGCGGTCGAACGTTCAACTGCGATTTCGAATTCATTGCAAGTCTATGGGGCTTGAACTTGTAAAATCAAAAGTGCCCATTTTGAAGGCTTATATGGAAGTTATTGGACATAAAAGGGGTATGGGGACTCGGGTACTGCCCTAAAGGACATGATTCAGTGAAAATTTTTTTTAAAAAGTACAGTTTTTAAAGAGGCAGTTATTTTTTATTGCTTAAAGTAAAAAGAAAACAAAAAGGGAAAGAAAAATTACTTTAACCCCTTGGCACCTGCGCCTACCAGCTCTTTAAGGGTTTCAGAAGCCAGGAGGCGGGGCGGGGTTTTAGGGTCATGTGACCGCCGTGATTCACCATCACGGCAGTCACATGATTGGGAAAGGTCCCGATCGAAAGAGGAGATCGGGATCTTTCCGTGAGTACCGGACACGTGTGCTGGGAGTGCGCACGGCACATGCTCTCAGCACATATGTTTTTCTTAATTGCATACAAATGTGCGGCCGCTCAGCGTGAAAGCCCAGATGCCAGGAGGCCGCACATTTGCGTGTGGCCGGCGCGAAGAGGTTAAATATCATGCTTGGAGGGTCCCTGTAAACTACCTGCAAAGTTGCAAGTCTGTACAATGTATGTTTTTTTTCAAATGACATTTTTATTAAAAAAAATAAATTGTGTGGGGGACCCCGCAATCCGTACCAGGCCCATTAGGTCTGGTAGGAAGGTTAGGAGGGACCCCACAGTACAAGATTTAAAAACAAAGTACACGGGGTTCCCTCTATAAGCCCTACCAGGCCCTTTAGGGGTGGTGGGACTTTTAAGGGGAACCCTACCTTCCAAAAATGGGGGAAAGTATGTGGGGTTCCCCTAAAAGCCATACCAAAAATGAGGGTGGGGTTCCCCTCTAAAATGCTACCAGACCCTTGATCCGAGCACAGGCCTGGCAGGGCAGGAACAGGACGAGGGAGGGTGATTGAGCGCCCCCCCTTCCTGTGATTGAGCGCCCCCCCTCCCCAATGGGGACAAGAGCCTTTTCCTCACAACCCTTGCCCCGTGGTTGTGGGGGTCTGCGGGCAGGTGGCTCATTAGCATCAGGATACCACTTTAACCACCTCCCGCCCACCATAAGGAAATGACAGGCACAAGGTGGTTCTCTTGTTCTGGGAGGACATCATATGACATCCTCCCACTCTAACTGCATGTGCGCGACGATCGGTGGTGCGCTGTGTCCCAGGGACACAGCGGATCACCAATCATTCGAAAGAGCCGATGACGTCGGCTCTGTCATGTGATCAGCTGTGTCCAATCACAGCTGATCGCATGTAAATAAGGAAATGCCGGTTATTATCGGCATTTCTCTCCTCATGAGCTGTCACGCTGACAGCTCCAGAGGAGAGGAGAGCCGGTAATCGGCATTACTCAGAGGGGTCATGTACATTGATCATCAGGGCACTGATGATCAGTGTGCCCTGATGATCAGTGTAGCCCATATCAGTGCCACCTGTCAGTGTACAGCAATGCCACCTGCCAGTGCCCATCTGTGCCACATCAATTCCACATATCAGTGCCTACGAATGCATAGCAATGCCACATATCAGTGCCCATCTGAGATGGCTTTCAGTGTCACCCATCAGTGCCAGTGAGTGCCACCTATAATTTCCAGTCAGTGCCACCTATCAGTGCCAGTCAGTGCCGCTTATCAGTGCCCGTCAGTTCCGCCTAACAGTGCCACCTAACAGTGCCAGTCAGTGCCACCTATCAGAGTGCCAGTCAGTGCTGCCTATCAGTGCCATATATCAGTGCCCACCAGTGATGCCTGTCCATGCTCATCAGTGCGGCCTACCAGTGCCTCCTCATCAGTGCCTATCAGTGCCGCCTATCAGTGCAGCTTATCAGTGTCCATCACTGAAGCCTCATTAGCGCACATCAGTGAATGAAAAAAATCACTTATTTACAACATTTTATAACAGAAACTAAGAAAATACTTTTTTTTTCAAAATTTGCTGTTGTTTTTGGTTTGTTTAGCAAAAAATAAATAAACCCAGAGGTGATTATATACCACCAAAAAAAAGCTCTATCTGTCTAAAAAAAATGCTAAACATTTCATATGAATACAATGTTGCATGACCGTGCAATTGTCATTCAAAGTGCGACTGAAAGCTGAAAATTGGCCTGGGCAGGAAGGGGGTATAAGTGCCCTGTAGGCAAGTGGTTAAATAAGGGGGCACCCTGATGCTGCCTGCCCTTGTGAATCAGTAAAGGGTACTTGTACCCCTACCCATTCACTAAAGGGTTAAATTCAGTAAAAAATAGAGACCAGTCTTTTGAAAAATTCCTTTAATTGAACAAAAAACAAAACAACAGTTATTGACAAGTCCTTTAATAAGAAAGCCCAAAAAATGGCTCCATCATTGTAATCCATCATCAATCACAAATAGGCGTTCCGCCGACGTCATCGCTAGCTCCATCCAATTGTTTAACTTGTCAAAATCTGTTGTTTTGTTTTTTGTTCAATTAAAGGACTTTTTCAAAAGTCTGGCGTCTTTATTTTTTTCTAAATTTAAACTTTTAGGGAACGGGTAGGGGTATAGGTACCTCTTACTCATTCACAAGGGGTTGGGGGGGCTGTATCAGGGTGCTCCCCTATTTAAGGGGGTACCCTGATGCTAATGAGCCCCCCTGCCTGCAGACCCCCACAACCATGGGGTAAGGAATGAGGGGAAGAGTCCCTTGTCCCCAGTGGCATGGGGAAACTGTCCCAGTGCCGACGACACGTGACCTCGTAAGCCGCAGGGAGGGGGGGTGCTTGTTCTCCCCCCCCTTTTTTGGCCCTGCCAGGCCTGTGCTCAGATCAAGGGTCTAGTAGTAAATTAAGAGGGACCCCATGCTTCCCCCCCATTTTATGGGGGTGGGGTTCCCCTTAAAAGTCCTACCATGCCTAAAGGGTCTGGTATGGCTTTTAAGGGGAACCCTATGCACTCTCCACCCCCCCCCCATTTGTGGGAGGTGGGGTTCCCCTTAAACATTCTACCAGGCATAAATGGCTTTCTGGGGGAACCCCACGCACTTTATAAAAAAAAATTACTGTGGGGTTTCTCCTAACCTTCCTCCCAGACCTAAAAGGCCTGGCATGGATTAAGGGGGAACCCACGCTTTTTTTTTAATTTGTTTTTTTTCCCTTTCAATCATTTTTATTGTTTTTTTTTACATTTTTAAATACAACTCGACCACATTCTAATACAGAAACAGGATCATAACTTTGAACAGATGTTAACAGTGGTCTCATACAAATGAAGTATAATTAGAATGAATAACATTCAAGATAACTTGTCAAAGGAGTAAAAATAAACATACATTTTGTGTCAGTCAATTGAATAGTACACAAAGAGCTGCCTGTTTGTACTTCAACAGCCAACATCGGTAAAAAAGGCTATATCATTTAGGATACTTATATGTTAACAGAACAAGAGATTTGTAAAGCACCTCATGGTACATAGTTACATAGTTAATTATATAGTTACATAGTTAGTCTGGCCGAAAAAAGACAAAAGTCCATGCAGTTCAACCATTACAAAAAAAAAAGTTAAAATCCTCTACCTATTGTTGATCCAGAGGAAGGCAAAAAAAACCTAGCAAAGCACGATCCAATTTGCTCCTGCAGGGGAAAAATCCCTGCCTGATCCGCCGAGAGGCAATCGAATATTCCCTGGATCAACTTTACCTATTAATGTTAGTATCCAGTTATATTCTGTGTATCCAAGAAATAATCCAGGTGTAAGGGATTTCCGGCAAGAAGAATCGCGATCGGGAACGCGCATGCGCGAAAGAGATCCCGCAGAAGAATTGCCGGTTGTGCGCAGGAATGCGCGATCGCGCACATGCATGCACACGTGCACACGCACGGCGAAGATTGGCACCAGACAGGCTATTTAAGGTGCGCCTCTGCCCAGATTCAGTGCTGACTGGTATTCAGCTCCCTCCCGTGTCCTGCTTGTTCCTGTGTGATTCCTTTGGTTCTGACTCGGCTTGTTCCTGACCCGACTCTGAGTACTCTCCTGTCCCCCGGTTCCTGACTTTGGCTCTGATCCTGACTTTTTACTTTTGATCCTGTACCGCGCTGCCCGACTGTTATGACCCTGGCTATCCTACGACTCCGCTCCAGTTCTGTGTCCTGGCTACATACCTGGCTCTGCTGTGCATCCGGCAATCCACCGTACCTGCCTGGTCTATTTCTACAGTACCCAAATCAGAGGATATCCTGCCTACCAAGGTCATCATCCGCAAGAGTCACAAGCAAACCTCTGGCGCTCTTGTCCCCCTGGTCCCTAGACTCCCTCTGTTCCAACCTCAGCGGGATCAGGACTAGTGACACAAGTGAGGCCGACCTCGTCAATTCAGTCTCCTATCAGGTACGTGACAGTACCAGTCAGCCAATGATGGAGTCTGAAAGGGAAGCCTCACAACTGGGGGACATTCGCCAAACTGTGACTTCCTTGTTCAACGTGATACACGACCTACAGATAAACTTCAAACACCTGGAGAGTAAACTGCTAACCGACTCTAATGTCCTCCCAGACACAGTAACCTGTGGTACAGCCACTCAAACAGAGACCAGTATGATCCTTGAAACCTCTGTCCTACTGGAACCCCGGGTACCTATGCCTGAGTTCTTTACAGGAGATCGCCAGAAGTTCAGGACCTTTCTTAATTCCTGTGAGTTATATATTTCCCTACTCCCCAGGACCTTCTGCTCACCAAGTATTAGAGTGGGGTTTGTCATCACCCTTCTTAGAAATGAACCCCAGTCCTGGGCATACCATCTTCGTGAACAGCATGATCCGGCCCTAACCTCTGTGGATTCATTTTTTTTAGCAATGGCACAAGTCTATGCAGATCCCTTCCAGCGCCAAACTGCGGAATCTATGATCAGTAAGCTACAACAAGGCCAAAGGCCTGTGGAAGATTATGTCACTGACTTCCGTATCTGAAGTTCTGATACTCAGTGGAATGAGTCTGCTCTCTGCTATCAGTTCTGCCTTGGTCTTTCTGACACCCTGAAGGATGAGCTGGGCTGAGTGGGGGTACCAACAAGATTGGAGAGTCTGATAGACCTAACGATCCATATTGACCGTTGGATTCGGGAAAGGTTGAATGAAAGGACTAATGGGAAACTTTTGTTATGCCCTGAAGTTGGGCCCGCTATGAATGTTGTCTCGTCTGAATCGCCCACCAAGCTAGAAGGAGCTTTTGTAGACCACAGTTATCCGCAGCAGAACGTCTCCGACGGCAGAAGTCTAATCTCTGCCTCTACTGTAGTGAAGCAGGACACTTCGTGGCTACCTGCCCGATCAAACCTCACAAACCTTCTCCCAACTGCTTCCACATGATGCATCCTCGGGCAACTAACCGAACACACCCCTCTTTTCATCTGCAACTACAACTGGCCAAAAGGACTATCACGGTCCTGGCCATCATGGACTCAGGTACCTGTAGCTGCTTTATGGATTGTCATTTTGCTACTCAGAATCAGATTCCTCTCCGCACTAAAACACAAAGCTTGCAGTTCATCTGGCAGATGGGTCTGGTATCAGTTCTGGTCCGGTAACACAAGAAACCTTGCCAATATTTTGCTATTGTCTTTCGGGACACCAAGAATTCCTATGTGTGGATATTATCACCTCCCCGCTTTTTCCAATTATCCTTGGTTAAAAGCACACAATCCAACCATCAATTGGTTGTCCAGAGAGATCTCTTTCCCTTCTGAATATTGTCGAACTCACTGTACTCTCAAGGAGACAGGTGTAACAACCCCTCTTCTCAGTATTCACTCCGATACTGAAACCATGAAGCTTGTCCCTACAGCATACCACAAGTACCTGAATATGTTCAATAAAAAGAATGCCAACACCCTTCCTCCGCATCGCCCCTATGACTGTCCAATTGAGCTCCTGCCCGGTGCCAAAATTCCTTTCGGTAGAATTTACCCTCTATCCGAACTCAAATTAAAGGTCCTCCGGGGATATATAGACAAAAGCTTGGAAAAAGAGTTTATTCTGCCCTCTACTTCACCAGCAGGAGCCGGCATATTCTTTGTGGAGAAGGACAACACTTTGAGACCTTGTATAGACTATCGGGACTTGAACAAAATCACGGTCAAAAACCGTTATCCCCTACTTTGATCCCCGAATTATTTCAAAGGTTACAAGGAGCATGTTTTTTCTCAAAGTTAGATCTGAGGGGCGCTTACAATCTAGTGAGAATTCGGGAAGGAGACGAATGGAAGACAACCTTCCAAACCAGATTTGGGCACTTTAAATATCTGGTAATGCCCTTTGGTCTCTGTAACGCCCCAGCAACCTTCCAACACCTGGTAAATGATGTTTTTTGGGACTACCTGGATTTATTTTTAATTGTTTATCTGGATGATATCTTGGTTTTTTTCATGTTTCATCGAAAGTCATCGAGACCATGTAAAAAAGACACTAAATAGACTATGCCAGCATCACCTCTACGCAAAAGCAGAGAAATGCGAGTTTGAGAAACAATCTATCCAATTCCTTGGGCTGGTGATCACTCCTGAAGGCATTTCTATGGACCCTCAGAAGGTGTCCACCGTCTTAGAATGGCCCATCCCTGAAGGTAGGAAAGCTGTGCAGCGCTTTATAGGGTTCGCAAACTTCTATAGGAAGTTTATCAAGGACTTCTCTGGAATCCTAGCACCAGTGACACAGCTCACCAGGCAACATATTCCCTTCAAGTGGACTCCTGAGGCCCAAACAGCCTTTGAGCAGTTGAAGACCATGTTCATGACCGCACCCATCCTGAAACATCCAGACCCTGCCCGTGAAGTTGATGCTTTCGAGAACACGGTAGGAGCCATCTTGTCACAAAGGCAGGGGCCCAAATCCCTTCTGCATCCTGTCACTTTCTTCTCCAGGAAATTGAGTGTTTCTGAAAGGAATTACGATGTGGGAGACAGGAAGTTACTAGCCATCAAGGCGGCATTGGAAGAATGGCTCTACTTACTAGAGGGAGCAGCCCATCCTATTCTTATCTTTACTGACCATAAGAACCTAGAATACCTGAAAACAGCAAAGCGACTCGGGCCACTACAAGCAAGATTGGCACTATTTTTCTTCGTCTTCCATCTGACTTACCGTCCGGGATCAAAAAATTGTAAACCTGATGCACTCTCCCGCATGTTTGCTGACCCAGTTGTGCAGTCTGAACCTGACACGATCTTGCCAGCCAAGAACTTCCTACTTTTACAGACAGATCTCGTAACTCAGATATAAGAAGCCATGGACAATCTTCCAACTCCCATAAATATGCACCTGCAACTTAAGGATGGCCTGTACTTCCACAAGGGACAGATCTTTGTGCCCGAAGGACTTCGAGCGCTCATTCTCCAGAGATGTCACAACCATCCCTTAGCAGGTCATTTTGGGATTCGCAAAACATCAGAATTAGTCTCTCGCTCTTTTTGGTGGCCTAACGCAGTAAAGGATTGCCAGGACTATGTGAGATCTTGCACTGTCTGTCTAAGGAATAAGTCTGTTAGAGCCAAGACTTGGGGCCTGTTGGAATCCTTGCCCGTACCAGAAAAACTTTGGAGCATGATCTCCATGGATTTTATTGTGGAACTCCCCCCATCTGAGGGATTCACCACTATCTTGGTAGTAGTTGATCGCCTGTCCAAGATGGCCCACTTCATTGCCTTGAAAGGGACTCCTTCTACTACGGAAACTGCTTCCGCTTTCATCAAGGAGATCGTAAGGCTACATGGCATTCCCTTGAATATTGTATCTGATCGAGGGGTACAATTTACATCTAAATTTTGGAAAGCTCTGTGGTGGCATTAGAGATCGAGTTACGCTACTCATCTGCTTATCACCCACAAACAAATGGACAAACGGAAAGGACAAAGCAAACTCTGGAGCAATATCTCCGATGCTTCTCCTCGTATTCACAGGATGACTGGGCATCACTCCTTCCTTTAGCGGAATTCGCATATAATAATTCCATCCATTCCGCCACCAAACAATCCCCCTTTTACTCTAACTACGGATACCATCCCTCCTTTCTTTCAGAAATACCAGCGGAGGCCACTGTTCCGGCGGTACAAGAAAGGATGGAGTTCCTCAGGAGGAACGGCAAAGTGTTACAAAAAACTATTTCTGAAACTCAAGTGAGTAACAAAAAGTTTTTTGATAGAAAGAGAAGGGGAATTTGAAACTAAAACAAGGGGATAGAGTCTGGCTGTCCACGGCCAACCTGAAATTAAGTTGTCCATTAAAGAAGCTTGGTCCAAGATACCTGGGGCCGATTACCATCAAGAGAAGGGTTAACCCTGTGGCATTTGAATTGGAACTACCAGCTAACTTTAAGATCCACCCGGTATTTTATTGTTTTTTATTAAAACCACACATCCCAAGTGGGTTTCCCAAACGGAATTCAGAGGCACCTGCTCCACTGCTGGTGGAGGGAAATGAAGAGTACGAAGTGGAGGCTATCTTGAATTGTAGAAAGAGGGGCGGAGAGACCCAGTTCCTTATCAAATGGAAGGGTTATGGACCAGAGGATAACTCCTGGGAACTGTCCACTAATGTCCATGCCCCACGGATGGTTCAAGCCTACCTCCGTCGTCATCCTGAGAAACAAGGCCTACTGGGCATCCGGAGGCTGCACCTAAAGGGGGGGCAATGTAAGGGATTTCCGGCAAGAAGAATTGAGATCGGGAAAGCGCATGCGTGAAAGAGATCCTGCAGAAGAATTGCCGGTTGTGCGCAGGCGGACAGGAATGCGCGATCGCGCACATGCATGCACACGTGCACACGCACGGCCAAGAATGGTGCCAGACGGGTTATTTAAGGTGCGCCTCTGCCCAGATTCAGTGCTGACTGGTCTTCAGCTCCCCCCCGTGTCCTGCTTGTTCCTGTGCGATTCCTTTGGTTCTGACCCGGCTTGTACCTGACCCGACTCTGAGTACTCTCCTGCCCCCCGGGTCCTGACTTCGGCTCTGATCCTGACTTTTTCCTTCTGATCCTGTACCGCGCTGCCCGACTGTTATGACCCTGACTATCCTACGATTCCGCTCCAGTCCTGTGTCCTGGCTACATACCTGGCTCTGCTGTGCATCCGGCAATCCACTGTACCTGCCTGGTCTATTTCTACAGTACCCAAATCAGAGGATATCCTGCCTACCACGGTCATCATCCGCAAGAGCCACAAGCAAACCTCTGGCGCTCTTCTCTCCCTGGTCCCTAGACTCCCTCTGTTCCAACCTCAGCGGGGTCAGGGCTAGTGACACAAGTGAGGCCGACCTCGTCAATTCAGTCTCCCATCAGGTACATGACAGAATGACACTGTTAGGAACCAGCCATGTACTACTCCTGGGGACTGAAAACCATCCCGTGAAGAGTGCCATATGTTATACTCTACTTCCATGCTGCCACAGTCCTCCTCCTGTATGTTCTGCGGCCTCACAGGAATATCATCTGCATAAAGGGGGCCTTGAGAGGAAAGGAAGTCCTCCTTTTCTTTCCGCTGTTTTGCCTCAAGTGCCCTCTCCACGCAATGTGTGCTCCAGCAGGAAGACTAGAGAGATAGTGTCACTGATGCATGCATTGTCGCGGCTCACAATTCTTGTGGCCTCCTCAAATGGTGACAGGACAGTGCATGCATTTTTTTATCAGCGGCCAATGGCATGGTGAAAAGAAGCCAAGCTCCCCTGAGCCTGTCCTTGTGCCATACTTACACAGGTACTCATTGATGGCCCTCTGCTGTGTGTGCAGCTTCTGCAGCATTGCCAATGTTGAGTTCCAGGTAGTGGGCATGTCACAAATGAGGCAGTTGGTGGGCAGGTTGAATGCTAGTTGAATGTCAGCCAGTTGAACAGTGGCCGTGTATGACCATGGGCAATGGCAACAGACTTTTCTGGCCTGCCTCAGAAGATCTTGTAAGTCTGGATACCTGTTCGAGAAACGCTACACTACCAAATTCAGTATGTGTGCTAAGCATGGAACATGTGTCAAGTGTACCTTTCGGAGGGCGGAGAGAAGGTTGGTGCCATTATCGCATACAGTCATTCCTGGCTCAAGCTGCTGTGACATCAACAACCTCTGAACCTGCCCTGCAGAGCTGACAGAATCTCTGCTCTGGAGTGGCTCCTGTCCCCTAGACAGACCAGCTGAAGCATTGTATGGCATCTTTTAGCCTGACTGCTTGCGTAGTCCCCTGTACAATTAGGAAGCACTGCTGGTTCAGAGGACAGTTCAGCAGAAGAAACCATAGCGGAAGACAAGGGGGTGGAGCAGACAGGTGTGGCAGAATCACCACCAACTTTTAGGAGGCGTGGTGGAACAAGCTCCAGCACTGAACCCTGTCTTGCATCCTTCTCAGCTGTCAGCAAAGTTACCCAGTTCGCTGTGAAGGAAATATAACGTTCCTGACCATGCCTGCTGGACCACATGTCAACAGTAATGTGGACCTTGCTGCTGACCGCCCTGTCCAACGAGGCAAAATTATTGTCTTCCACATGATAGTACAGAGCTGGAATAACCATATGTGAAAAGAAATTTCTTTTTGGAACCTGCCACTGTGGTACAGCACATTCTGCAAATTCAAGGAATTCACCAGATGGAAAGGCAGAAGTTGTATTGCTAGCAATTTGGCCAAGCTAGCATTTAGACTCTGAGCATGTTGATAGTTTATGGTTCAGCAACTGGGGTAGCGAAATTTGCCTGGTGAAATAAACAGGTGGTGTATAGCTAGCAGACTGGGTGCTAGGACCTGTGGCACCCATTGCTATACCATTATCCCTTTCAGTGGAGGATGTTAAGAAGAATTGAGGTTTTGTAAGGGTAGAGATGCAAAATGAAGAGCAAGGAGAAGTCTGCACTTTTTTATGATGTTGGTCTTTCAGGTGCTGTTTCTAACAGGCTGCATGGCAGGTCGTCACATGTCTTGTCAAACATGTGGTGCCCAAGTGGCTGGTGTTTTGGCCATGCTTGATCCACTTCAGACAGAGACTGCAAACAGCAACATTGCTGTCTGCTGCATGTGTTGAAAAAGCCCACACCGATGAACTTTTGGAAGTCAGCGGAGAGTCAGCAGTAAACTGCACCTGTAGAGCTTTGGCGTGTGATGCAATAGGGTGACTGCCCTTATGCCTGCCCTTGGAGGACATCCTGCCTTGGAGTTGTGCCTCCTCCTCATTTTACACCTCTTTTCTCTCAGGCACCCAAATACAGTCAGTGACCTCATCATCCCCTCCCTCCTCATCACTGGAGCCAACAGTATGTGGCTGAGGGAACATGAATGCCAATTTCTTGTCTGTCATTTGCCCCCCCTCTCTCTCTAGGCTCTCATCACTCCCTTTCTCAACCTGAGAGCCAACATTGGTGCATTGAAATTGCTGCACATCCTCCAACAGCATGGGACTGGCACTATGTTGAAATAATTCAGGTGACTCCTTCGTGCATGATGGTGGGGCTACGGAAGGAGTAGATGTGGACAAGGAGCCTGTGGAAGAAGCTGCTTTGGCAGCTGTGGTGGAAGGCAAACTAGTATGAGCCTGGTTGACAGAGCATGAGGAGGATGAGGATGGCTTAGTTATTCACTCCACCGACTCTTCTGCGTGTTGTGGTTCAATAACACAGCCAGCACTGGAAAAAAGCATGCCCTGCCTTCAGAGGATGCACCATGTTCACAAACACCACTTTTCACTGTGGGCACAGAGGCTGCTTGCCCTCTTTTAGCTGCCCGTGATCGTCTGCCTCTCCTTGTTGGTCTTTCAGACATGATGGGGATTTTTTTCTGGGATTTATATAATTTTTTATTTTGGAGTGTGGGATGGGAATTCAGTGCTTGGTGCAATAATTTTGTGCTTGGTGTACTATAAACTTTAATTCTTTTTTATTTTTTTTTCCATAAAGAATATAGGGAGTACAGAAATTGTGGAGATTCTTTTTTACTGCTGCTTCTGTTGCTGCAATAATAAAATAAAGTAAATGTAAAAAAAATTAAGGAAGCCAAAAAAAACCAAAAAACACTGGTGATGTAGAAAGAAGAACACCTGGACTCAGAATGAGTAACAGCAATTATGGAGAAATGCTATAAAACACACTGACACTTCACTGACAGCACTACACTGCTCTTCACAACTCTGCACTATAAAACACTACTCTACACTACACTCCTAACCAGGCTGACAACTCATGGGGCCCCGGGCAATAGGGGATCATGGGGCCCCTGTGTCCTTGCCCAAACTCAAAAAAGCCTATGAAAAAGGTACCAGGTGCATCTCATGGGGCTCCCTACTGAACCCGGGCCCTCGGGCAGTGCCCGAGTTTCCAAATGGTCAGTCCGCCCCTGCTCCTAACACACCACTAACTCCACTAAACTCCAGCAACACACTACACAAGGCTGCTATGTAAGAAGCCTTATATAGTGTGGGGCGTGGACATTTCCGTGAGCCATGTTTTGCCAAAGTCACCGTGACTTTGGCCAATCATGGCTTTCACATTGCATTGTGAGAGCGCCCTTACTGTTTGTGTGTTCGGCAAACACATGAATGACTGACGTGTGAGTTAAACTTAGCTTAGCCCAATGTGTTAAAATAGGACAACACTAGTGCAGATACATAGGTGTGCACAGCCTATAGCATTAGGGTGTGCACCTCAAAGACCAAAGCCGCATTGAATGGTGGGTGTGGTCAAATTGTGTTTACAGTGAGATGGGATTAAAGGGGCGTGGTTAAACAAAAGCCTTCCTGTAGCCATAAAATATGCTTTTGGTCTTCTGATTAGGGTGCTTTCACACTGATGTGTTGTGATTTTCCAGCACCATGGGTGCAGGGCAGTGTACCTGCGGTTTTTGTGTGGGTTAGCTGCAGTTTGCCTTAGGCTTATATTATGTTGTGTGGTTTTGGTGTGTTTTCTGAAAACCAAAAGCTGAAAGTGCGGTTTTGGTGCTCTTTCACAAAGCAAATCAACCTCAAAATGTATTTATATATCTGTTATATGTAGGAAATGTGCATTTTTATTGTTTCACTTTAAATATTATTAATCTCTTAACCTCGCAGCGGCGCGATCTGTCACCGGCCGTGTACCTCGGACACGGCCGATGACAGATCTGAGTACCGTCCCCATTACCGGTACCATGTGACCTGCTGTGACCAATCACAGCAGGTCACATGACAGTTGTATACAACGGATGGCTTCATTCATGCCATCCATTGTATACTAGTGTCTCTAGCTGTGAATGGTCACAGCGATCACATGCACAAGCTGGGCCAATCACAGCCCAGCTGTGTCATGTGATTAGCCGTGGCCAAATCACAGCTAAGCATAAAAAAAAAAAAACCCTGAATGAATCGATGTCATTCAGGTAAATGCTTGCTTATAGCAAAGTAATTCTTTGCTATAAGCAAATTGTGTAAAAAAAAAAAAAAATACTGATCACTTCCCCAAAGTAGTACAATGTTACTATGGTAACATTGTACTACTTTGGTCATAGTGAAATATGAAAACAAAATCTTAAAAAAAGGAAAAAAATGTAATAAAAAAATTAAAAATAATAAAAAAAAAATTATAATTTTTTTTTTTCATACTGTCACCAGTCAGTGTCCCTGATCACCACCAATCACCACCATGCCAGTTATACGATGACGCTGTACTGCACTGGTGACAATATGTAAAAACAAAATAGTGAAAATCATTTTTTTAATTTTTTTCATTTTCCGAAAAATTATGACAAAAAAACTACAACTTCAAAAAACTCGCCATGCCTCTTATGAAGTACGTCGGACTGTCTACTTTGCAAAAAGGAGTCATTTGGGGGATATCTGTACTGTTCTGACATTCTTGGACCTCAAGATATTAGATTGGCTGTCAGTACTTCAGGATTGATCAATATTCAGATATATCCCATAGTTTGTGAACTCTATAACTTTCCTACAAACTAAAAAATACATCCTAATTTGGGTTATTTTCACCAAAGACATGTAGTAGAATACATCTCGGCCTAAATTTATGAAGAACAATTATTTATTTGCAAACATTTGTAACAGAAACAAAGAAAAATGTGTTTTTTATTTCCAAAATTTCTGTCTTTTTTTGTTAATTTAGCAAAAAATAAAAACCCCAGTGGTGATTAAATACCACCAAAAGAAAGCTCTAGTTGTATGAAGAAAATTATAAAATTTTAGTTTGGGAACAATGTTGTATGACCGCGCAATTGTCAAAGTGTGAGAGCGCTGAAACCTGAAAATTGGCCTGGGCAGGAAGGGGGTAAAAGTGGTCTGTATGGAAGAGGTTAAAAACATCAACACTGACAGAATGTTATTTTTTTTTGTATTGGGACAGGCTCCCCAGGGCAGTGCCCAACTCCCCGTGTTTCGACAATCCAATGCCTATTAGCCTTGAAAATGACCTGAACTGATTTTTAAGATCGACTCCTGTTGTCTTCAATTGACTTTGGATTAATGTTCACAAATTCAGCACCATTTGTCAGTCCTCTCGCAAACTGAACTAAGGTACAATTAGCTCTCTAAAATCTCTTTTTGCAAAGAATACCTAATCACGTGCAAGGAAAATTAAAAAATAACATTTTTGCCTGTATATGATTGGATTATTGAAGTCAACATAGTTTTGCCTTATTCACTAAGCTGAGTGAGAATTCACTTTATGACCAAGTAAGTTTTCATTTAGCTTAGTGCATGAGGTAAAACATTGCTGTCCGTGAAATGCATTGAGGCCTGGCCGCTGTCGTCATTTCCAGTCCCTTCTACACATCACTTCCGGTGATTGGTTCCTGACTCATGGAACACATGCCGGCTGTAATACAGTGGACAGTGTGGCGCAGCATTTGTGATTCAATTTGTGTCTTATTTTGATGCCTGGGGGGCACAATACCATGTAAGTGCAATACTTTTATGTACTTATACTGATTCCATAAAGCATATCACACTATGGGAGCGGTCTTTTCTCTTCTTTTTTGAGCATATATGTAGTTGATACCCCTCTCTGGACCGTCAGAATATTGCAAGAGTCTCTACTGTTTTTTTAATTCCCCTACAATATGATGATGTTATGTGGATATTGAACACGCTGGTATGATGGGCATCTGGAAAGCTGCCAGCCTCAGTACACGTGATGAAGGATTATTGGATTACCTGTATTGCATGTGTTTCATGGGCACATGGAAAAGAAGTTCTCTATCAGTATATCAGTGCACTGATTATTCAATGGACACTTCACTTGTTTATTTCATGGAATTATATGAATGGACACGACTTGTTTATTTTATATAATCATATGAATTATTTTTATTTCACTGTTTTATTTGGTCTACTCACGAGTAGTTGATATATACAATGTTTATGCATGTGTTTTTTATTATTTAGAGATTACGGAACATATTCATTATCCTATTTTTATTGTTTTCATCCACATCCTATTGAATTTATGAGGGCACATTTGCTGGAGATAAGCGCTTTTTGTGCTTTGAATTATAACTACACAAAAATTCTTCATTAGATTGTACCACACTGTAATGAAAACATAATATTGTAATTTACATAGAAACATGTTTAATGCAGGGGTGTATCATGAATTTAGAGAGCCCATGGGCAAGATCACAAGTGGGCCCTAGGAAGTGAGGAAAATAAAAATGTGCCGCGCTTTGTGTGCCACGGCGAAAAGTGGGCATGGTTCAAATTGCGCTAAATATTGGTCATGGCTTAAAGGGGTGTGGTTACATAGAATCTGAGATGATTACATAGTTCAGAATGTGGTGATGTTACAGTTGTGACCAAAATTATTCAACCCCCACTGAAATTGAGTGTTTTGGCCAGTTTGACATTGCTTTTGATCATTCAGTCATCTTGCTTACATTTACATTAAAGAGGCACTTGTAGGTCAGACAAATATAACATAACAGTTATAATGAAATAACCACAAATGTCTTTTCTGTGCTCACAGCATTATCAGTTTTATTCAACCCCCAAGTGACATTCAATCTTAGTACTTAGTACAGCATCCTTTTACAGTTATAACAGCTTTTAAACGTGAAGCATAGCTTGACACAAGTGTCTTGCAGCGATCTACGGGTATCTTCGCCCATTCTTCATGGGCAAAGGCCTCCAGTTCAGTCACATTCTTAGGCTTGCGCACTGCAACTGCTTTCTTTAAGTCCCACCAGAGGTTCTCAATCGGATTTAAGTCTGGTGACTGCGATGGCCACTCCAAAATGTTCCAGCCTTTCCTCTGCAACCATGCTCTAGTGGACTTGGAGGTATGCTTGGGATCATTGTCCTGTTGAAAGGTCCAACGTCTCCCAAGCCTCAGGTGTGTGACGGACTGCATCACGTTTCCATCCAATATCTCCTGGTACTGAAGAGAATTCATGGTACCTTGCACACGCTGAAGCTTCCCTGTACCTGCAGAAGCAAAACAGCCCCAAAGCATGATTGACCCTCCACCATGCTTCACAGTAGGCAAGGTGTTCTTTTCATCAAAGGCCTTGTTCTTCCTCCTCCAAACATAGCGTTGATCCATGGGCCCAAACAGTTCTAATTTTGTTTCATCAGTCCACAGAACACTATCCCACAACTTTTGTGGTTTGTCCACATGGCTTTTGGCATACTCTTCTTATTCTTTGGAGACAGCAAGGGGGTACGCCTGGGAGTTCTGGCACGGAGGCCTTCATTACGCAGTGTGCGTCTTATTGTCTGGGCTGAAACTTCTGTACCCACATCTGACAAATCTTTTCTCAGTTCCTCAGCAGTCACACGGGGACTTCTCTCCACTCTACGCTTCAGGTAGCGCACAGCAGTCGAAGTCAGCATCTTCTTTCTGCCACGACCAGGTAGCGTTTCAACAGTGCCCTTTGCCTTGAATTTGCGAATGATGCTTCCTAAGGTGTCTCTTGGTATGTTTAACATCTTTGCAATCTTCTTATAGCCATTGCCCTTCCTGTGAAGAGAAATCACCTCTTCTCTTGTCTTCCTGGACCATTCTCTTGCCTTCACCATGTTTGTAACCACACCAGTAAATGTCTAGAAGGAGCTGAGTATCACAGTCATTTTAAAGCTGCCTAATTGGTGCTTATTATGCTTGATTGCTGCTCGGTGACATCCACAGGTGTTTTCAATACCTGATGGAAAGCACCTGTATGAACCTCTGTTCTTCAGAGTGGTAGTCTTTAAGGGGTTGAATAATTGTGGCAATGAAGAAACCACATAAGAACCATTTACTACTGTATTACATAAACAATTGATGTCATTTTAGTTGCATTTGGGTAGTTACAACGTCCTTGTAGGATTTGATTCTGAATACAATTCCAAATGTACACTATAGTCCCTAAACCCCTTTACAGCATTGGGGGTTGAATAATTTTGGTCACAACTGTAAATATGGAATGTATAGTGCTCAGTGTACAGCTGTGGGAATTATGTACAGGACAAGGGTGCGGAGTGTATGGCGGTGGGTAGTATGTGCAGGAGAGGAGTATGGAGTGTATGGCAGTGGGTAGTGTGTGCAGGGAGAGGAGTGCGCAGTGTAAGGCTTTGGTTATATGCAGGAGAGGTGGGTAAAGTGTATGGCGGTGGGTAGTATGTGCAGGAGATGAGTATATAGTGTATGGCAGTGAGTAGTATGTGCAGGGAGAGGAGTGTGGAGTGTATGGCCGTGGGTAGTGTGTGCAGGGAGAGGAGTGCGCAGTGTAAGGCTTTGGTTATATGCAGGAGAGGAGGGTAAAGTGTATGGCGGTGGGTAGTATGTGCAGGAGAGGAGTATATAGTGTATGGCAGTGAGTAGTATGTGCAGGGAGAGGAGTGTGGAGTGTATGGCGGTGGGTAGTATGTTCAAGGAGAGGGATATGGAGTATATGTCGGTGGATAGTATGTGCAGGAGAAGAGTGCAGAGAGTATGGCGGTGGGTAGTATGTGCAAGGAGAGGGATATGGAGTGTATGTCAGTGGATAATATGTGCAGGAGAAGAGTGCAGAGACTATGGCGGTGGGTAGTATGTGCAGGGAGAGGGTTACGGAGTATATGGCGGTGGGTAGTATATCCAGGGAGAAGAGTGCAGAGTGTATGGCAGTGGGTAGTATGTGCAGGGAGAGGGTTACGGAGTATATTGCAGTGGTTAGTATTTGCAGGGAGAGGGGTAAGGAGTGTATAGTGGAGAGTGGGAGAGGAGTGCAGAGTGTGTGGCGTGGGAAGTATGTGCAGGGAGAGGGGTATGGAGTGTATGGCGGTGGGTAGTGAGTGCAGTAAGAGGAGTGCAGAGTCTATGGCAGTGGGAAGTATGTGCAGGGAAAGGGGTATGGAGTGTATGGCGGTGGGTAGTGAGTGCAGTAAGAGGAGTGCAGAGTCTATGGCAGTGGGAAGTATGTGCAGGGAGAGTAGTATGGAGTGTATGGCGGCGGGTAGCATGTGCAGTGAAAGGAGTGCGGAGTGTATGGTGGTGGGAAGTATGTGCAGGGAGATGAGTGTCCCAATCCTGGCACTGGCAGCCTTATTCTCCTTCTGGCCCTGTACATATGTGCATATATGTATGTGTGTATGTATATATGGGTGTGTGTATGCATGTATGTGTGTATATATGCATGCATACATGTTTGTGTAAAGTCTGTGTTTATTAGTGTGTGTATGTATGTATGTTCCCCTATAAAGGTGTGATGTGTTCAGGTGTGTGCATGCTCCAGGAGCAAGTCTGGGCACATGGAAAATGAGTTGTTTGTGGCTGATTGATGGGCAGAGCGGTCATGTGTAGATTGTAATGTGTACAGATAGATCTTCCTCATCATCTGACATACTGGTTGCAGACAGATACTCCCTATCCCTGGACTCCTTGCACCATCGGTACACTGAGCAGCCTCTGCACTGCTCGGGTAAAAACACAAGATGTGGGGGGCGGGGCTGCCCCTGCCAGTCAACCTGGAAACCTGTGGTTTATTGGTGTCCTGACCAACTGTGTGGCAAAGGGATAGGTGGGGGGCAGCATCACAGGAGGGGGGCAGCAGGACAGAAGGATGGCAGCAAGATGGGGGGGGCAGCAGGACAGAAGGGGGCAACAGGACAGGAGGGAGGCAGTGTCACAAGAGGGAGGCAGTGTCACAGGAGGGGGGCAGCTAGACAGGAGGGGAGCAGTAGGATAGGAGGGGGCAGCAGGAAAGGAGGAGGACAGTGTTACAGGAGGGGGGAAGCGGGACAGTAGGAGGGCAGTATTACAGGAAGGGAACAGCGGGATAGGAGGGGGCAGAATTACAGGAGGGGAACAGCAGGACAGGAGGGGGGTGGCGAGACACGAGGGAGGCAGCGGGACAGGATGAGGACAGTGTTACAGGAGGGGGGCAGCAAGACAGGACAGAGAAGAACCTCTCCAGCATCAGGTCATAAGGCATTGATGAGTGGTGGAGTTTGTGCAGTCCCAGTTAGGGGGGTGATCGTGGGCGGTGAAGAAAAGCTCATAAGCCAAGGGGGGGTGAGGTCACCATAGGGATAGCAGTGGTCAGGAGGTGGAGGGTTTCAGGCAGGTGTCCAGCTCTGACACCTGCTGTGCTCCTTCTGACGATCTTCTCTCAGCCTGAGTGACACGTGACATGCCAGAAAGCTGAGCTACAGAAGACATACTCTTACTTCAAAGAAAGCGCCCTGTGCCCCCCTGCTCACCTCAGATGCCCGGATCCCCCTTCTTCTCCCCGCTGTCTCAAGTCTGACTCCCTGCTCCATCCAGGCGGCACAGCGGGCACTCTGCATGGATCACTGGCCAACCACCTGCGGGCTGGGCTCCCCGCTGCTGAGATGAGTACTTCACATTAGTGATGGAGCACTCAGATCCTACCTTCTCTCTGGGACCGGTCTCCACACGCTCACAGGTCCTTGATTGGGCATGCAGGGGATCCTTCTACAAAGGTGCCCTGCCCTAAGGCATCCATGGGTGTAGTGTGTCAGGGCAAATTGCCCCCCACCCCCAGGCCCATGTGCAGTGAATACCCTGCACTGGATACAAATGGAGAAACAGAAAAAGGGCGCACCGACCTAGTGCATTATCGTTTAAAATAATTTATTGAAGAAACAAAATAGGTATCATACTCACAATGGACATAATAACAGAGCCAGGCTCTGAGGAAGAGGTTGTGTCCTCGAAACGCGTTAGCCAGTTGGTCATCCAGGGTTCCATCGTATGGACTCAGATGTTGTTTGGATCATGCATCTTGTTCAGTTTGACATTCCTGTGTTATTATGTCCATTGTGAGTATGATACCTATTTTGTTTCTTCAATAAATTATTTTAAATGATAATGCACTAGGTTGGTGCGCCCTTTTTCTGTTTCTCCATTTGTATCCAGTGTATTTGGACCACCCCGGTCTGTTGAGGGCAGCAAGCAGTGCATACTCCAGAAAATTCCAGAACATTCCTATTGGGTCTACTGAGTCCTTTCCTAGCGCAGGAGTAAAGTGTTTGTTGTGTTGGAGTGAATACCCTGCACCCATGGATGATATGCCACTGGTTTAATTATATACTGTACATCACCATCCAATTACAATTAGTATTTTAAATAACAATTTTTCACTTACAGCATAAACTAACATTATCTGCCCAACACACCATCATGGCAGGTCAACAGGCACATAATGGGGTCTCCGGGTGCGCAGAAGAACTGCAAAGAGACATATTGTAATGTAAAGCCAACAGCAGGACAATATACTAGAGACAAGAGGCCAACAACTCACCTAGGCAACTTCAGACTTGAATTCACCAGGACCACAAGCTCTGCTGTCATTTTGACTGGTCCACTGAACTCTGTGTATCAGGAGTGCATAGTGCTGTACCAGTGTTAAAAGTAGGGCTGAGCTGTCAGCCCTGTCTTGAAGTCTGTTACATCAATTTACATTTTTTCATTCTTTAGTGTAGGGGTGCTTATCCCATGGCCTACGGGTGCCCAACCCCTGCTCCACTTTCCGGTCTTGTTTACATTTGTGGTTTGGGAGGGCACGGTAAAACACCACAGTCGAGATTTTTACCACACACACCAACCACTAGTGTAGCATCAGGGGTTGCAATGGAGACCTCACTCCATGCTCCAGAGTACTGTCAATGCTGCCCTGATGCCTCCCTGTCACATTCTATTTTACACTTGGACAGGAGGGGCCGAATATACAGGAACCGACTCTCTCCATTTCTCCCTCCTGTCTACATTCAGCGGCTGCAGTAAGAAAATGTTCTTTATGCTATTCAAAATAAAAAAATTCAAACTTCTGAACCATTTCATTGTGGTCTGTGACCAGTTAACAGATCACTTAAATAGCCCTTGCTCTTCAAAAGGTTGAGCACCCTTTGAATTCTGAATCACCCACCTTTCACCAACCACTTTTGTCCCTGCACCCCTTTCAGCCATCACTCTGATAATAGGTCTCAGCAGGGCCGTCCTAATAGCATCATGGGCCCCTGGGCAAAGCAATATGCACTAAGGCCCCTACCAGCCTGCCCCAATGTATGCACTTACTCTCAAGAATTAAAGTATAAATAGTTGAAATAATTAAACATATATTTATTAGTACTTTCAATAAAATTGATTTTAAACAATGAGGAAGCATGCCATAAATCAAAGACTAATCAACACAAAGAGCACAGTACAGGGGAAGGCAGAAAGGCACAGTATGGGGGGAGGCAGAAGGGCACAGTACGGGGGCAGACAGAAGGGTACAGTGCAATGGAGGTCAGGAGGGCACAGTACAGGGGGAGTCAGAAGGGCATAGTACAAGGGGAGTCACGAGGGCATAATACTGGGATCAGGAGGGCACAGTACAGATTCTGGGATGCAGCCCGAGCCATCCCAGGACAGCTTGGTAAAAAGCGTGACTGTCCCAGCAAAATCGGGACAGTTGGCAAGTATGCTGTAATGTAAGATTATCTTGGGGCCCCAATGCACCTGGGACCCCTGGGCAGTGCCCAGAGGTGCCCATGCATTAAGACAGCCCTGGGTCTCAGGAAACTAAGTGGGGAGAATAGGGAAGTTGTAATGAACACAGTGTCACCCTCAAATGGGTGCAACTGCACTTGCAAACTGTACAGTCTATTTACCTTTAGTAAATCCACCCCATTAACACAAATCAGAAAATGTTAGATGCAGGTGAGTGGAATGAACTCTTCTCAGCAATATATGCATCTGATTTATAACCTTTTTGGTATGTAACAAATCAAAATGTCATTCCTTTCAAAAATATGTTACCGTATTTGCCGGCGTATAAGACGACTTTTTACCCCTTAAAAATCTTCTCAAAAGTCGGGGGTCGTCTTATACGCCGGTATAACATGACATGACACTTTTTAGGGGGGCGGCGCGATGCCGCCGCCGCCCCCCCTTCCCCTAACGGAAGGGACACTAAGTACAGGGGTGGGCAGGGGCTATTTCTTACCTGGTTCCGGTCCCACGATGATCTGGTCCAGGAAGCGCGGCTGCGCCTTCAGTTCGGCCACTGGAGTTCGCGCGGCTGCTCGGCTCCGCCTCCTCACCAGCGATTGGCCGCCAGAACTGTAGCTCAGGAAAGGCACACAGGCGGCCAATCACCGGCGAGAGGGTGGAGCCGAGCGGCCGCGCGAAAATCGAGTGCAGGACCAGCAGGTAAGTGGTCAGTGTAGAGGTGCTGCTGCAACCACATATGCTGGCTGCAGCAGCACCATACGAGAACAGAGTCAGCAAGTGTCAGTGGGAGGAATAGTGCCCCATCATTGGTGTCACTGATACCAATGATGGGGCACTATTCCTCCCACTGATACCAATGATGGGGCACTATTCCTCCCGCTGATACCTATGATGGGGCACTATTCCTCCCACTGACACCAACGATGGGGCACTATTCCTCCCCCCCACTGACACCAACGATGGGGCACTATTCCCCCCCCCACTGACACCAACGATGGGGCACTATTCCACCCCCCACTGACACCAACGATGGGGCACTATTCCACCCCCACTGACACCAATGATGGGGCACTATTCCACCCCCCACTGACACCAACGATGGGGCACTATTCCACCCCCCACTGACACCAATGATGGGACACCATTCCTCCCACTGACACCAATGTTGGGACACTATTCCCCCCACTGATACTAATGATGGGGCACCATTCCCCCCACTGATACTAATGATGGGACACTATTCCCCCCACTGATACCAATGATGGGGCACTATTCCCCCCACTGATACCGATGATGGGGCACTATTCCTCCCACTGGTGTGCACTGGAAGAGGGGTAGTCTTATACGGCGAGTATAGCCCAAACACTACATTTTAGCAGGAAAAGTAGGGGGGGTCGTCTTATACGCCCAGTCGTCTTATACGCCGGCAAATACGGTAGTTGTCATTTTGTAAAATATTGTCAGATGGCAATATACTCTACAAACAGTTAGAATAACTAGTTTTGAGGAAGTGTCTACTAAAGCATAATAAAACACCTCAACACCCCTTCAGCATCAGTCTCAGATCCTTTGATTGATTTTGTTAATTCTGTACTTGCCCTCCTTTCATCCTCTAAAAAGATGGCTACAATTAGCAGCAGGAGCTCTAGACCCCATCAAAACTATAGAGGAATGCTAGGAATCATTTACAAGAGACAGTGACTGTAATACATCAGACTGAACTTCCTCTGCAGCAGATTGGACTCTACACAAAACTACAGAGCATGTGAACTTTGTTAAAGACTAAGTTAATCTTTCAGGAAAAATTTACATATTTACTTTAAATATATTTAATTTATTTTACTTTAAATACTTTTACAAACTTTTCACTCTCAATTTCATTTATCTCACTTTACTAATTGTTTGTTTTGCAACATCTTTTGTATTAATATTTTCTTGCCCATATCTTTCTTTTTGTTAAAATTATATTTTAAATGTCTCTAAATCTCTAAATGCTCTAAATCAGAAATGAAAGAAAATCTGAATTCTGGACTGCCTAGTTTTAAACTCGGTTGCATTTCTGGAAACTGTTGATGAGTAATCTTGTATAGAGAGCATAGAGGTGGAAAGGGAGTAGCCATCCTGCTGATGGCTAGCATTCAGGTGCTACTCTTAAGAGCTACGTATTGAGAAGTTTGTGTCTCTTACATGGCACCCAAATGACTGATGGCATTGCTGCATTTGATACACTTTAGGCAGAGATTGCAAATGACTGAGGTCTAGTCTGCAGAACATGTGTTGAAAAAGGCCCACACAGCAGATCTCTTGGGAGCAGACCAGGGCATAACATGGATCTCTTCTATCTTGTAGAATAAAGAGGCTGTTCCCTCCACTCCTCTGCAAACTGCCCCTGGATGCCATCCTGCCTCGCTGATGTTGTGCCTCTCCCTCACTTTTCTTCTCTACTATATCTGGCACCCAGGTAGAGTCAAAGACCCTACATGTTGATGGAGCCAACCTGGCAGTAGGCTGTACTGCAGAAACACCTGTGCCAATTGGTTCTCTTTGTCTATAGTTTCTTGTTTCCTGCTTTGTCTGCTGTACCTCCTGTTGCTCCCCTCTTCATCCTCAGATGAAATTATTTGCTTTTGCATCCTTCTGCTGCAAGTGGCCGATACTGTGATCAGATAATTCTGCCAACTCCTCCATGCCAGTTGGCAGGAAAATGTCAGGACTAGCTGTAGATGAAAAGGAAGAACTGGGAGCTATAGCAGTTGCCAATGACTTTAAATTACTCTGTGCCTGTGACAGAGGATGATGAAGGCTTGGTTAACCACTGTACCACCAGTTCTGCATGCACTGGTTGTACAGCATGCCCACTGCTAGAAAAGAAAGGCGTACGAACCCTGTCTCTAGATGCTGCACCTTGACCACCACTTTGGCCTGTGGATACAGGTGCTGCTTGCACCCCAATAGCTGCAGCAGCAGCAACACTGCAACAGTGCTTGCCCCCAACACACACAAGAAAAAAAAAAACAAAAGTAATCCTAAAAAGAATTGTTGGGTCAATCAAATCACAGTAAATGAAAGTGGGCCTACATTCCACTTCACTTAGCCACACAAACTGCATTTAACTGCAAAGTATATCAGTGGCAATATACAGCCAATATAGTACTGTATACAGGACTTTTTGTGAGAATAGATGTAGGAACTCACTGACAATCCCCCCTGTAGTGATGTGGTGTGTTTTGCATGCCACAACATAGGATGGGTGCGGACAATTGCACTACTACTTGGTGGTCCTAAAGGGGCACTGTTAACCTCTGCGCCCCACTGTACACAACCTCCCTCTGTCCCCTGTCCAAAACCCACCTCTGCACCCCTATCTAAAGCTCACCACTGCACTCCACCATCCACAACTCACTTCTGCATCACCACTCACAGCTCACTTTTACACCTTTACTCACCTCTGCACCCCTAGTCTGCAGCACATCTCTGCACCCTCACCACAACTGTCTGCAGCTGACCTCTGCACCCCTATCCACAATTTACCTCTGCCCACAACTCACCTCTGCACCTCTGTCTAAACTCACCACTGCACCTCCACCCATAACTGTCCACAGGTCACCTCTGCAGCATTCTCCAACACTGTCTGCAGCTCACATCTGCACCCTTGCTCATCCCAATCCACAGCTCACCTCTGCACCCCCTGTCCACAACTCACTTCTGCACCCCTCAACTCACTTCTGCACACCCCCTCCACAATTCACCTGTGCACCACCCATTTGCAAATCACTTTTGCACCCCCATCTGCAGCTCACCTCCGCAATCCCTGATTACAACTCACCTGGTAACACTTATCCCCTCCACAACTGTCCACAGCTAGTCCCAGAACCCCCGCCCACAACTTACCTTTGAACCACCATCTGCAACTCAACTCTGCACCCTTCATCTGCAACTCGCCTCTGCACCCCCATCTCCAGTTCACCTCTGCACCCTTCTTCCACAGCTTATGTCTGCAAACCCCCACCCCAACAGCTAAACTCTTCAACCCTCTTCCACAGCTCCTCACCTCTGTATCCCCAATCAACATCTCACTTCTGCACCCCACCTTAGCTCTGCCCACTGCCTTGCTTACCTTTGCAAAAAGCACTTCTCAGCTCTAGTACCTCTGGCTTGTCTTACCCACACAGTGCACTGCAAACTCATTTGTCGCTGCCACTGGCCAGCAGCAGCGAGATTATCCACCTGGAGCATCATCATCTAGGCACCAGACTACAGCTCAGCATGTGGTCACTGTCTTTCTGCCCATAAACACACTGCTTCCAGGCAGTTTTTCCTGCCTTGTCCCTGCCCTAAGTTCTGGGGCAGGGAGGGTTCTGTGGGAGCTGCTGAGAAAGGTGCACTCTTACGTGTAAACACATGTAGTGCTACCCCTGTAGGAGCTGCTAAGATACTGTCCAGGTCTTCCCTCTTTCTGTCTCACAACCAGGCATAGGATAGTTGTAAAGTCAGTTACAAACACACTTTTTGCTCATTGTCCTCAATTTTTGTTTTTGTAGTTTTATTGTTGGAGAACTTGGATAGGGAGAAGGGGATTTAGCAGGATACTCCAAGAATAGAACTAATTACAGTTGAGGACAGAATTTCCCTAAATAGCAGCCTTGAGCACAATCCCAATGTCAAAAGAGGGTTAAGCAGACAGTGCTCTTTAGGACACCAGCCAGTGTCCCCTTTTTCAGATCCACGCTATTTATGTAGCACCAGAGAGGTAGCAAAGACACAAAGTCCCCTAGATCCCACAGAGTCTGTATTCGCAAGGCCCAAAGATACAATGGTAGCCTTTTTCCAATCTACCAAGTGATGACTTCCAGTGATACTAGACAGATCTTTGGCAGACAGCTCCCCTCAGTCAGCTTTCTGAAGAACCAGGGTCACTCTCTCTCTTACTTAAGGCCCTCAGGTCACCCACCTTAGGGCTGCATGGCAGCAGGTGCCTGGGGAGGTAGCGTACCTTCCTCCAGGCTGGTACAATCCTCTCCAGGAAAGACCCAGGTCTCAGTGTGCCCAATGAATAAATAGCCTCTCCCAGGATCCTTCAGGACTACACTACTTGGGATTGGTTGGAATGGCATTAATATTCATACTGTGTTCTGTATGAGTTCCATCTATACATCCAGAACATTCTTAGGTTACTTGGATACAGAGGAAGCCAGAGGTAGAGTTAGCAACACTTGAACACACTTAGTAGGCATTACTAAACAATTGCAGCTCTCTGTTAAGCAGAAAGCCTGATTAGATTTCCCTAACCATTCTCCTGTTAAGCAAGGGAACTAACTATAATCTACCTATTCTAGCACCTATGTAGGAGGCTGCAACACACAGAAGCCAGGCTGAGTGACAGAGATGAGTGGTGAGCATAGGGCCAGTGCCAGGTTATGGTTGAAAAAAAGCCATGACTGTTGTGTAGCACTGTATAACTATAGTAGCACACTACAGGGGCAACTTTCTCTCCCTACAATAACTGTCTCTCACACTAAACTCCCAACACACTGACAAAGGGTTAGTGAGGGAGCAGCCATTTATGCTGTATGGGCTGGGACTTTGAACAAAACCCTCATTAGTTTTGGTGAGGTGCAAGATTTTGACCAGTTATGGTTGTTTACTGTGCATTGTGGGATATTTGATGGAGCAATTCATGCCGAATGTCCGGAAAGGTCAGATTTATGCTGAACAGCAAATATTTGATCTGAACTCACAGGTCATCCCTAACCTGTGGGACATAATCTTGAAGAGCCACAATAGGTCACAATAGGCTAAACAGCCGAAAACAGC
This sequence comes from Staurois parvus, assembly GCF_062004578.1. NCBI lineage: Eukaryota > Metazoa > Chordata > Amphibia > Anura > Ranidae > Staurois > Staurois parvus. Next base: position 5,106,775 of record NW_028318344.1, on the reverse strand, counting down.
CTTGTAGGGTTAAAATGGGTACTGATGATATAATCCTGTAGAGCCATATTAGATACTAATGATATACTCCTATAGGGCTAACATAAGTACAGATGATATACTCTTGTAGGGCCAATACTGGTACTTTTGAAATAATCTTTTAAAGTAAAGATAGCTTATGATATAATTCTATAGCAGAGGTCACTAAATGGCTCCCTGCTGGACCGCCGGACTGGATCCGCCACTCAGCAGGTCGTCACGGCAACCGATTACATCACGTGTGTGCCCCGCCCCTGGCAGCTCACTGTCTCTCCGAGTCCCGCTCCCTGCCTGTACACAAGCGTGCAGCTGATCCTTCAGTAAGGATCCCAGCAAGCTCCTGTCTGCACTCAAGGTAGGGTGTGTTCTTACAGGGGCACTCTGATGGGCACATTTAATGTTAAAGGGTCATGCTGATGGGCACATTTAATGTTAAGATGCACTTTGATGGGCACAACATAGAATGTGCCCATCAGAGTGCCCCTTAATATAAATGTGCCCATCAAAGTACCCCTTAACATAAAATGTGCCCATCAGTATTCCCCTTATTTTATGATGGGCACATTTTATGTTAAGGGACACTCTGATGAGCATCTTTCATGTTAAGGGGCACTCTGAGGGGCACATGTTATGTTAATGGGACACAAATGGGCACATACTGTGGAAAGGGGCACTCTGATGGGCTCATGTGATGAAAATGGGCAATCTGATTGGCACATGTGATGGAAAGGGGCACTCTGATGGGGAATATGATGTAATGGGGCACTCTGATGGGGAAATATGATGGAAAGGGGTACTTTAAGTGTAAGAGGGCACTCTGATGGGAATATCTGATGTAAGGTGGCACTGTGATGGGGATACCTGATGTAAAGGAGCACTCTGATGGGCACAACTGATGGGCACAACTGATGTGATGGGAATACATGATGTAATGTTGCACTCTGATGGCGACACCTAATGTAAGGGAACACACTGATGGGCACACCCTATTTGGACCCTATTTGGACCTCGGCCAGAAGAAAATTTTAGTGACCAGACCTCTTTGAATTTTAATTCAATACATTTGTTCTATAGGGTCAAAATAGATACTGATGATATAACCCCACAAGACCAAGATAGAGACTGATTAAAATAGATACTAGCCATTCTGTAAAGAAAACGTAAAAATATATATAACAGTTAAAACTGTAGTGGGCATTACCCTCTTTATTCAAAGGTCTGGTAAATAACTGCTGCATTCACGATAAATGATGTTATTGCATAATACATTTGGCTCTTCTACATAATATAGATTGCTAATAAAACCTCTGCAGCATCACTTTATGACCTGCATTTTATGACTGTGTATTAATTCACTGAGGAGACACAGACATTTTTGCTTGTGTGAATGGGGAATAAAACATATCTGCACTGAACAGGTCAAATTATTTAGTTATTTCAGGAGCTTTACATTTTTACAGTATACGTATATTATACTATAATTATTATAGAGAACTTTTGGTGTACAGTAAAATTTTAACATTTTTGGTAATGTGGTAATGAATAGCAAATTTGACAAAAAGTAAAGTGAAGAATGTGTCATGAAAAGACCTACTTAGAAGAGCTTAGAAATAAAATACAAAAGAAACCTTAATATATTCAAGTATTGCTAAGCATACAATGCCACTTTCATTAGCATGTGTCTTTTGTGCTGTAAAATAGACTGCTGATGATGATTATGATGATTAGAGATGAGCGAAGTATTCAAAAATTCGATTCGGCTGATTCGGCGAATTCGAGGAATAAATTTGATTCGAGGCGAATATATTCGCTGCGAATTTAACTTTAAAAAGGGTGTTTCTAGGCTTCAGAGAGCCTTTATATTAGTGCAGAACACTGTACCTTTAATTTAAATGCCCTTGGAGTCTGCTGGGGAAGAGAAATAATACTGTCAGTCAGTATGACATGCAGATGAGTGCCGTCGATCTTAGAATCACCGCACACTTCACTCATTTGGGCAGTCACGGGGCCAAAACCAGAGTGTGGAGCCACAGTGTGGCGGTGGAGGCAGCAGCAATGGGAGGCCATACAGCACCCTATGAAAAAATGGAACCCACCAGCAGTGTGAGGAGACCTGAAAGTGGCACATGGCAGAGTGTGGCGATGGAGACAGCAGCAATGGGAGGCCGTACAGGGACCCATGACACACTCTGGACCTGGAAGCAGCATGAGGAGGCGGTACAGGGGCCCATGACAGATTACGGGCCTGGCAGCAGCATGAGGAGTCGGTACGGGGGCCCATGGCAGATTACGGGCCTGGCAGCAGCAATGGGAGGCCCGTAATCTGCCAGCACCCTATGACAAAATGGAACCCACCAGCAGTGTGAGGAGACCTGAAAGTGGCACATGGCAGAGTGTGGCGATGGAGACAGCAGCAATGGGAGGCCGTACAGGGACCCATGACACACTCTGGACCTGGCAGCAGCATGAGGAGGCGGTACAGGAGCCCATGACAGATTACGGGCCTGGCAGCAGCATGAGGAGTCGGTACGGGGGCCCATGGCAGATTACGGGCCTGGCAGCAGCAATGGGAGGCCCGTAATCTGCCAGCACCCTATGACAAAATGGAACCCACCAGCAGTGTGAGGAGACCTGAAAGTGGCACATGGCAGAGTGTGGCGATGGAGACAGCAGCAATGGGAGGCCGTACAGGGACCCATGACACACTCTGGACCTGGCAGCAGCATGAGGAGGCAGTACAGGGGCCCATGACAGATTACGGGCCTGGCAGCAGCATGAGGAGTCGGTACGGGGGCCCATGGCAGATTACGGGCCTGGCAGCAGCAATGGGAGGCCGTACAGGGACCCATGACACACTCTGGACCTGGCAGCAGCATGAGGAGGCGGTACAGGGGCCCATGACAGATTACGGGCCTGGCAGCAGCATGAGGAGTCGGTACGGGGGCCCATGGCAGATTACGGGCCTGGCAGCAGCAATGGGAGGCCCGTAATCTGCCAGCACCCTATGACAAAATGGAACCCACCAGCAGTGTGAGGAGACCTGAAAGTGGCACATGGCAGAGTGTAGCGATGGAGACAGCAGCAATGGGAGGCCGTACAGGGACCCATGAGACACTCTGGACCTGGCAGCAGCATGAGGAGGCGGTACAGGGGCCCATGACAGATTACAGGCCTGGCAGCAGCATGAGGAGTCGGTACGGGGGCCCATGGCAGATTACGGGCCTGGCAGCAGCAATGGGAGGCCCGTAATCTGCCAGCACCCTATGACAAAATGGAACCCACCAGCAGTGTGAGGAGACCTGAAAGTGGCACATGGCAGAGTGTGGCGATGGACACAGCAGCAATGGGAGGCCGTACAGGGACCCATGAGAGACTCTGGACCTGGCAGCAGCATGAGGAGGCGGTACGGGGGCCCATGGCAGATTACGGGCCTGGCAGCAGCAATGGGAGGCCTGTAATCTGCCAGCACCCTATGACAAAATGGAACACACCAGCAGTGTGAGGAGACCTGAAAGTGGCACATGGCAGAGTGTGGCGATGGAGACAGCAGCAATGGGAGGCCGTACAGGGACCCATGAGAGACTCTGGACCTGGCAGCAGCATGAGGAGGCGGTACGGGGGCCCATGGCAGATTACGGGCCTGGCAGCAGCAATGGGAGGCCCGTAATCTGCCAGCACCCTATGACAAAATGGAACACACCAGCAGTGTGAGGAGACCTGAAAGTGGCACATGGCAGAGTGTGGCGATGGAGACAGCAGCAATGGGAGGCCATACAGGGACCCATGACAGATTACGGGCCTGGCAGCAGCATGAGGAGGCGGTACAGGGGCCCATGACAGATTACGGGCCTGGCAGCAGCAATGGGAGGCCTGTAATCTGCCAGCACCCTATGACAAAATGGAACACACCAGCAGTGTGAGGAGACCTGAAAGTGGCACATGGCAGAGTGTGGCGATGGAGACAGCAGCAATGGGAGGCCGTACAGGGACCCATGACACACTCGGGACCTGGCAGCAGCATGAGGAGGCGGTACGGGGGCCCATGGCAGATTACGGGCCTGGCAGCAGCAATGGGAGGCCCGTAATCTGCCAGCACCCTATGACAAAATGAAACACACCAGCAGTGTGAGGAGACCTGAAAGTGGCACATGGCAGAGTGTGGCGATGGAGACAGCAGCAATGGGAGGCCGTACAGGGACCCATGAGAGACTCTGGACCTGGCAGCAGCATGAGGAGGCGGTACGGGGGCCCATGGCAGATTACGGGCCTGACAGCAGCAATGGGAGGCCCGTAATCTGCCAGCACCCTATGACAAAATGGAACACACCAGCAGTGTGAGGAGACCTGAAAGTGGCACATGGCAGAGTGTGGCGATGGAGACAGCAGCAATGGGAGGCCGTACAGGGACCCATGACAGATTACGGGCCTGGCAGCAGCATGAGGAGGCGGTACAGGGGCCCATGACAGATTACGGGCCTGGCAGCAGCAATGGGAGGCCCGTAATCTGCCAGCACCCTATGACAAAATGGAACACACCAGCAGTGTGAGGAGACCTGAAAGTGGCACATGGCAGAGTGTGGAGATGGAGACAGCAGCAATGGGAGGCTGTACAGGGACCCATGACAGATTACGGGCCTTGCAGCAGCAATGGGAGGCCCGTAATCTGCCAGCACCCTATGACAAAATGGAACACACCAGCAGTGTGAGGAGACCTGAAAGTGGCACATGGCAGAGTGTGGCGATGGAGACAGCAGCAATGGGAGGCCGTACAGGGACCCATGACAGATTACGGGCCTGGCAGCAGCATGAGGAGGCGGTACAGGGGCCCATGACAGATTACGGGCCTGGCAGCAGCAATGGGAGGCCTGTAATCTGCCAGCACCCTATGACAAAATGGAACACACCAGCAGTGTGAGGAGACCTGAAAGTGGCACATGGCAGAGTGTGGCGATGGAGACAGCAGCAATGGGAGGCCATACAGGGACCCATGACACACTCTGGACCTGGCAGCAGCATGAGGAGGCGGTACGGGGGCCCATGGCAGATTACGGGCCTGGCAGCAGCAATGGGAGGCCCGTAATCTGCCAGCACCCTATGACAAAATGAAACACACCAGCAGTGTGAGGAGACCTGAAAGTGGCACATGACAGAGTGTGGCGATGGAGACAGCAGCAATGGGAGGCCGTACAGGGACCCATGAGAGACTCTGGACCTGGCAGCAGCATGAGGAGGCGGTACGGGGGCCCATGGCAGATTACGGGCCTGACAGCAGCAATGGGAGGCCCGTAATCTGCCAGCACCCTATGACAAAATGGAACACACCAGCAGTGTGAGGAGACCTGAAAGTGGCACATGGCAGAGTGTGGCGATGGAGACAGCAGCAATGGGAGGCCGTACAGGGACCCATGACAGATTACGGGCCTGGCAGCAGCAATGGGAGGCCCGTAATCTGCCAGCACCCTATGACAAAATGGAACACACCAGCAGTGTGAGGAGACCTGAAAGTGGCACATGGCAGAGTGTGGCGATGGAGACAGCAGCAATGGGAGGCCGTACAGGGACCCATGAGAGACTCTGGACCTGGCAGCAGCATGAGGAGGCGGTACAGGGGCCCATGACAGATTACAGGTCTGGCAGCAGCAATGGGAGGCCCGTAATCTGCCAGCACCCTATGACAAAATGGAACACACCAGCAGTGTGAGGAGACCTGAAAGTGGCACATGGCAGAGTGTGGCGATGGAGACAGCAGCAATGGGAGGCCGTACAGGGACCCATGAGAGACTCTGGACCTGGCAGCAGCATGAGGAGACGGTACAGGGACCCATGACAGATTACGGGCCTGGCAGCAGCATGAGGAGGCGGTACAGAGGCCCATGGCAGATATACGGGCCTGGCAGCAGCAATGGGAGGCCCGTAATCTGCCAGCACCCTATGACAAAATGGAACCCACCAGCAGTGTGAGGAGACCTGAAAGTGGCACATGGCAGAGTGTGGCGATGGAGACATGGGCCCCCTGGCCACGCTTGACTTTCTGGCCACATAGTCAACATACAGCTACGTTTACTTCCTCGGGCGGCTTGACGAAAAATTGCCACACCGCCGAGTAGGAAACTTTGCCCCCGCTACTCCTCACTGGCTGACTGCTACTTCCTCCGTGCACACCGGCACCACTACTGGCCGTGGTGGTAGGCTGCAGTGGAGCTGGTGCTCTACTCCGTGGCCGTTTTCCTCCACTGACACTGCTGCGACCCTGCTGCCTCCTGGGCAACCCACCAACTGTTTTGGTGGGTCACCGTGCACACCGGCACCACTACTGGCCGTGGTGGTAGGCTGCAGTGGAGCTGGTGCTCTACTCCGTGGCCGTTTTCCTCCACTGACACTGCTGCGACCCTGCTGCCTCCTGGGCAACCCACCAACTGTTTTGCTCGCTGCCAAGCTGGCACCCTCTTCTCCTGATGATGCGGAAGCAATAGCCTGATGACGACGAGGCTGCCAAGTGCGATCAGCCTCATCATCATCAATTAGGGTCTCCGCCTCACTACTAGCCCCCTCGGCTGCGTGTGGGTCAGGAGACAGACCTGTCTCTAGACCGGCTACCGAGCCACTCTCCTCGCCAGTACTTCTTCGCCTGGCTGCTGAAGAGGCGGATGTCTCCCCCCGTTCCTGACCGCCCTCTGTTAGCTCTTCCTCACTGTACAGTGGGGCTGAGCCCACAGCATGCGATACTTCGCTTGGTGAGGGAACACCAAAGGACAGGGGCAGGTAGAGGACACGTGATTTCAGTGGGCTTGCTCCCAGGCCATGCCAACTAACGGTTGTGTCTGACGTACCCACCGACCGTTGGCTGTAGGTGTCAGAGGTGACCTGGGAAGAGGAAGACGACCGAGCCAACCAATCAATGACGGCAGGGTTGTCGGTGGAGACACGACCGCTGGATGACACCGGGAGCGCTGGCCTCTGGCTGCGACTAGTGCTGCCTCGACCCCTTCCTCTGCTGCCACGTCTGCTCGCTCCTAAAACATGGCCTCCTCTGACACTCCTCTGCGTGTTGTCTGACATACTCTTTAATTCAATGATTCTGTGTCCCTGAGTAACGATTCTGTGTCCCTGAGTAACAGTTCTGTGTCCCTCAGTAACAATTCTGTGTCCCTCAGTAACAATTCTGTGTCTGTCCCTCAGTAACAATTCTGTGTCCCTGAGTAACAATTCTGTGTCCCTGAGTAACAATTCTGTGTCCCTGAGTAACAATTCTGTGTCCCTCAGTAACAATTCTGTGTCCCTCAGTAACAATTCTGTGTCTGTCCCTGAGTAACAATTCTGTGTCCCTCAGTAACAATTCTGTGTCCCTCAGTAACAATTCTGTGTCCCTCAGTAACAATTCTGTGTCTGTCCATGAGTAACAATTCTGTGTCCCTCAGTAACAATTCTGTGTCCCTCAGTAACAATTCTGTGTCCCTCAGTAACAATTCTGTGTCTGTCCCTCAGTAACAATTCTGTGTCCCTCAGTAACAATTCTGTGTCCCTCAGTAACAATTCTGTGTCCCTCAGTAACAATTCTGTGTCTGTCCCTGAGTAACAATTCTGTGTCCCTGAGTAACAGTTCTGTGTCCCTGAGTAACAATTCTGTGTCCCTGAGTAACAATTCTGTGTCCCTGAGTAACAATTCTGTGTCCCTCAGTAACAATTCTGTGTCCCTCAGTAACAATTCTGTGTCTGTCCCTGAGTAACAATTCTGTGTCCCTCAGTAACAATTCTGTGTCCCTCAGTAACAATTCTGTGTCTGTCCCTGAGTAACAATTCTGTGTCCCTCAGTAACAATTCTGTGTCCCTAAATAACGATTCTGTGTCCCTAAAGTATCTGTGGCCCTAACTCTGTCCCTAATACAGAGAGGTCTGTCTCTCTTGAATGACCGGAGGCAAATGGAGAATTGTAAGATGGCCGCAATTTATAGCTCCACCATTACACAGTGCTGGCTGGCTGACTGCTGATTGGCTAATGCGATCACATGTCATGAATGAATGCATTATGGGTCAGCGCGCCTTGTCTGCGCGCCTTCCCAGAGATCCCCGCTCCGTCGCCACACATGTCGCCGCCATTTTTGGAAAAATTTCGATTCGCGCTGAATCCGAAAATTAGCAGACTTCGGATGCGCGAATCGAATTTTTTCTAATATTCGAAACGAATTCCACTTCGCCAAGTTCGATTCGCTCATCTCTAATGATGATACAATGTAATATAAGGGGTTGAAATCCAATTAGGTTATATTAAGCAACAGTCATTTACTTATATTCATGTTACGATCCACGGTACAATTCCATCTGAAAACCTTTTTAGAACAGTATTCACTTTTCTGTTATAATGTTTAGAGCACAGTATTTACTGCACTGCCACACCGCTCTGCCTCCGAATGTGAAGGCATTTTAGATGCTCAATGTCACACTGTTGACTGCTGGTGAACACTTCTATGACTAGCTAAGGCAGTTTCCCTGTGAATTTTATTTCTGTTCTGCTGTCAGGCTCAAAAAATGAACTCTCACAAGGCCTGCAGTATATTCATGGGGGTCTGTTTTTTTTTACCAGGTGTGACATACATACATATGTACCTGAAATTAACTTCTCAACCTTACAGAGACAATCAAATTGTGGTTATCATGAGACCATTTATGCCATCTGACATTAATATTAGTACATACAATCCAAATACTTAGAATGACTGGACATTCCAACTCTAGTAAGAGCAAAGACCAACTGATTCTTGCATTAGTAAAAGCTGAGCTGAATTAGGTCTAGTGTTGTGCTTTAGGAGTTAGATGAAAACATCACAATAATTAGTCAGTATTAATGTATGTTATGATGAATTTTAGTTTTTTCTCACGTTTGGCCATGTCTAGACACATGGGAAATTCTGGCAACTCTGTAACTCAAGTAGAACGCAAATATCTTTTTTTTATTGATGTTCATTTGTGGTTCATTGCTGGGCTTGCAATTAAAGCACAGCTAGGGGAATAAAGCAATGAATGTGATATTCCCCAAACATTCACAAGTGGTAATCATTAAAGCAGAGTTCACTCAAAAGTGGAAGCTCCGCTTATTTGCCTCCTCCGCTGCCACATTTGGCACCTTTTGGGGGGGAGCAGGTACCTGATTTTTGACAGGTTCCCACTTCCGGCTCAGTTTGCTGTAGCAAACTGAGTCAGATGTCCCCCCCCCCCCCCCAAGCTCTCTGGGAAACTCAACATGTCCCTGAAGACTGCAGCCCATTCACAAAGTGCAGCGCACTTCAAGCATGTGCAATATTCATGTCCTGGTGTTTTGTGTGTCTTATGGATCAATAAATACACACTATATTCATCTGTCCTCCGGTGTGCGGCTGACCCTTCTTCCTGTTGCGTCGTGTGTGGTGGCGAGCCATAGAGACTGAAGATATGCAGAAGACCCTACTCACTTCCAGAAAGTAAGTATTAATGCATTGTGGTGACCATGACAGAACCTCAGCCCTATGCCAATCAAATGAAGGATTGTGCTTCTATAACCAAGGATATCCAATGACAACTGGGTAATGAGGGAGGAAATTACTTGGAATTGGATTATCTCATGGTGAAGAGCCCTTACAGCCATTGTCAATGGAGCAGTTTCATGGGTCACATGGACAAGCTGTAGAGGTCTCCCATCAATAGCCTCAATGCCAAGTGGGGAGGCACGATGCTGAAGGGGTATTGAGTGCTTCAAGATGAAGGCACTATCTATGAACAAGCCCACAGCCACAGAATTGATTAATGCCTGGGTGTTGATAGAAAACTAAGACCAAGAAAGGGTAACCAGAACTAGACACTTATTTTTACGGATAGCTGAGGTTGCAAAGATGCCACCTAAGGTCTAGTCTCTACAGGACCTCAGGTGCAGGTATTTCCCAGATGGATTGGACAAGGCTTCAATAAGTGACCTTCTTGGTCACAGTAAAGGTACAATCTCTCCCTTCTCCTAAAGTCCCTCTCTTTGGCAGAAAGATGTGTGAAGCCCAGCTGCATGGGCTCTACTTCACTGGAGGATGCTGGCCCAGGAGGCATGGCAAGCTCAGAGCCAAATGTACAGGAGGCTTCCACAAGAGCTCCTTAAAGGAAGGTCCCTTTCGGAGTCTGGTATCAATGAGAATGGCAAATGAGATCAACTTAAGATTATTAGGTATATCTGGAGCTGCCAGCTCATCTTTAATGTTATTAGAGAGGCCATGGGATAAAGCAGCCACGAAAGCCTCATTGTTCCAGCCAACCTCTGCTGCCAGAGTACAGAATTCAATAGCGTAGTCAGCAACATTTCTCGTACTGTGTAATGGACATGAGACTCCTAGCAGCAGTCGTGGAGTGAGAAGGAATATCAAATACCCTATCAAAGGAGGCCACAAGCACAGGGTAATTCTGGACAATGAGTTTTTGTGTCTCCCATAAAGGTTTTGCCCAAGCCAAGGCTTTGTCAGAAAGCAAAGAAATAATGAAGCCTGCTTTGCTTCTGTCCGTAGGGAACCCCATGGGCAGCACCTCAAAATATATTCCAACCTAGTTGAGAAATCCTCTGCAGTGATCTGGATCGGCCCCAATCAGTTGGGGAAGTGGAGCAGAACCATTCATACTTCTTACAGTGATAGTATCAGAACCAAGATAGCAGCATCAGCAGGGATGGCTTGCAACACTGGTTGTACCGTAGCATCCAAGGTAGGAGGATCCAGATGAGCAATTTGGATTAGATGCTTTTGTAACGCTATGGAAAACTAATCAAAGCTGCGGTTCTGCTGATCCAATCTGGAAAAAATATTGCAACTAGGTGGATTGCTGACATCTTCTGAATTCATGGCCGTTGCGTAATGTCAGGAACCATGAACCTGGCGGAGACAAAAAGTGCAGTTAAAATCACACTTTTAATGAAATACCAAATATAACATACAGTAGATCAGGAACACGGTCAAACAAAAGCAAGGGCCTAGATGTCAGTGCGGGTAATCAGAACAGCCAGGAAACCAGAAGTCAGCATAGTCAGCCAGACCTAGATCTACACAGGAACACATGCAGGAACACACTGGATCACGCAAGAGCAAGGAAGAAATCAGCTAAGCTGCTAAAATAGCAAAAAGGGCTGACTGTAGGCTGGACTAATGAGGCAGGTAATGGTATCCAGGTGAGTAACTGCAGAGACAATGAGTGGCTGGTAATTAACTTACGGTTGAGTAGCTTCTGAGCACTGAAAGAAAAGAGCTGCTTGTAATGTAGCAGAAGCCCATCCCTGATACTGTCCACTTCAGCTTCACCAACTGCTCTCATAGGTCTTCCCAATCACCCAGTGGAATCCATTGAGACCTCTCTCTAAATGACTTGTCTTCCTCAAGTTGAATTTGGTGCTGGGCACTCATTGCACACCCCATGCTGAAATCGTTATTGGAGAATATCTCCCACCACCTTAGGAGCTGAGCTTTGGCCCTCCCCATCCTCTCACGTGTAATTTGGGTATTCTTTGAGTAAAACTTGTCTATTGAAATTTCTTCTTCTGCTTCCCTCACCAAATCAAATGGTGAGATTGGGTAGCTAGATTCCCCCTTCCTATGAGCATTCAGCCCTGCAACTTTACTAGAGATTTGATAAAATGAACACTGATGACAATTTTTTCATATTTTATTGCAAAGCCGTGGTTGGCACAACTTCAGAGATCAGATATACTTCAGTGTCCTTTCCTTATGGATCAGTTTCAAGGACAACAAAGAGCCCTGGCTGGTCCAAGCTCAACTTGACTTACGCACATAGACATTCAACTTCCCCTGGCTGCAGTATCTTTTGGTCCTTTTCAATTCTCGCCTAACTTCCCCACTCCTTCCACTTAGGCTTTCTCCACTTGGGCTTTCTGTTCTTGTACCAGGTGCTGATACACCTGCCGTAGCATGGCATATTCACCATTTGCTCCTGATTCACTCTCTAAAAGGAGGGGGGTGAGCAAGCGCCTGATGAGATCAGTGTTCTTCCCCACTATGAGGGAACTCCTAGAGGCTCCAGGGGGACGATGACACACAATAGCTAAGGTGTCAAATGTCTATGTCCAACTACAGAGTTGTCAAATACCAACCTGACTAGCAGATATCCATCATAGAACTTCTTGGCACCAATATCCTAAATTTCCAGATCCTTCAATTTACTCAGAGGTAAGTTCTTTAAATGTTTATCATAGAAGTTCCTGTACAGCAGAGTCACCTGTGCTCCAGAATCAATTAGAGCCTTTACGTTGATACCCTCTACCTGGACTCACACAATAAGAGTAGGACCTACTAGCTTGTAAGGGATCTTGCTTGAAGAAACTGGGGCTATATATCTAGCAGTCTGTACTTAAACTTCCTTATTGACTCGATGATGCATTTGTTGACATTTTGAGTTTTAGGAGGTAAAGTACCCAAGGTCAAAGGAATTGAGCTGGACAGTCTCGCAGAAACAGCAAGATGGTCCTATTCAAGGCTTTTGGCCTCCACAGTTGCTTCTTCACTTCTTTATATTTGATGATGGTTGTTGTAAGTGGGCACCCAGTTGGCTCCTTCACTGGGGCCCTCTGAAGTTTTTCCTCTTGCCTTCTGGATAGCAGCTTCTGTAGAGACCCCAAGGCTTCTTCTGCAGCATCAGGCAGGATTTGTATCTTCTCCTTGGGCATTGTGTTCTGAAATGTCATCTTTCCGCACAGTGCGGTACCTGACTCAGCCTCCTATGACGCTTTCCTTTCTGAGGTCAAAGTAATCACTGCCTGCTGCACATAACTGAGGGATTTCTGCATATTTGTATTAGCAGCCATTTTTACATTTTCGCCACTTGCATAACTTTATTTTTCATGTCAAGCTGAGCCTGCACCACCTTAGCCAGTAGATCCTGCATTGTCAGATTATACAGCACTTGGGATGTGGTCTTTCTCGGCAGCCAAACACCTGACTCATACACTGACTAGTCATCATCCTGCGAGAAGTTCTTTTCCACCTGAGTAGGGCATGTGAGAACCAACTCTTTCCTGAGAGTTTGCTTTGCCACAGTGTTTTAGTCTTGATTCTTCTGAAAATTGTATGTTAGTGCAAATAAAAAAAGTATCACGGACAGTACTCAATTGATTCTTCTACACAAAAGCTTTTTCCTCCCTGACTTTCTTCACCAACTCTGGATAAGTGGAAGTGTTTCAGGAGCCTTTCAGGGAAACATCTGGACAATGAGATGGTTTAGACGGGCTCCCTGTAAAATTAGGTGCAGCCAGACCTTATCAGCATTTCATGGGTCCCACCCTTTCTCCATTATGATCTGGTACAGAATCTTGTCCATTCAGATTATATAATTGGACAGCTTCTCCTGTCTGTATTGATGAGTGTGTTCAAACCTATACAATAAATCAGACCATTTTTCGACTCTTCTGAACACAGCATACAGCCTCTCATTGTAGTTTAAAGCTGTACGGTCCTCTTTTCCCAACTTTCAGTTGAGAACTACTTCTGCGGCTGGTCCCTTCAGGTTCTCCCTGTTTCTTTGTTTCTTTAGGACTTCAAGGATATCTTACTCCTCTTATGCTTGAGCTGCTTGATCATCCATGTTTCAAAGTCCTCCCCTAATGGGACAGTTTTTCTTCCTGAAAAGAACCACAGCTTCCTATACCCATGGCTAATGGAAGCTTTCCATCAGCTTTCCCACATCTTTGAAGAAAGAAGAAGGAGGAAATTGTGGGGCTAGCGTTGAGGAAGTGACGACTATCTCAGATTCTGATGCTGTCTGACTGGAACTCTCTGGGTGACTCGTTGAAGGGTTTATGTGGAGTAGCTGTACCTCAACATCACCTGCAAGTTGTATGCTCTTATTCTGCAAACAGGTTGGAATCTCTTTCCGCCACTCCATTAGTGAATAGGTTTGAGAGGTGGTTTAATCCATCTTCATGTCTAGTACAAACACCCATGATCAGGAACTAACTTTGTCACTGCTTGGCAGATCTGTCTTCTGTTCAGGAATCTCTACACCCCCATTTTCTTCTTACATCACTCGTGGCAGCAGCAGGATCCATGCTGACTCTTTGATTGTTGTCTCCGTTGTTCACTCACAGGACAGGGATTCGAGCCCCCCATGTGTGGCCCTCACTGCTGAAGGAGCCGCTTCATGTACTGGAAACCCTGATTCTGTGCTTATGACTTGGCAAATAGTACCACCCACTCAAACACACCTGAGTGGGTAGGGAATATATATTGTAGAGGTATACACTGTACCCCAATGGTAAAAGAGATATGAAATACAGCAATGACACAGCAAACAGCTAAACTACAGCAAGAAACATATCTCTATATATGGCAAATAAGTAAGCAGTAGAAATAAATATACTGTAAAGAAAACATTCAATTGGTGTAGAGAGCAACTCCTATTAAACCCTATACTGGGGCAACCCTAACTAGGGAGTAATGCACCACCCTAACAGTTCAGCAGTCTGTAATATACTCTCTTCTGCTGGCCAGCTCATTGGGATTCAACTGTCGGAGAGCTCACAAAAGTGCCCCTTTAAGCACTGAGAAAGGCACTTTCTCTTTGTTACTTGCAGACAACACAGTCCCTCTTTGTTTAAAGTGTAGTGTAGTTCAGGGGCGGACTGATAACTCATGGGGCCCTCGGGCAGTAAGGGATCATGGGGCCCCTGTGTCCTCGCCCACACTCACACCAGACCCAAAAAAGCCTATGAAAGGTACCAGGGACATCTCATGGGGCCCCCTACTGACCCCAGGCCCTCGGGCAGGGTCCGAGTTCCCCAATGGTCAGTCCGCCCCCAGTGTGGTTTTGGCCAGCTGCCTCTCATCAACTCCTTTGTCAGCAAGTGATCTTGCTCTGTTCATTGTTGGCAGCACAGCGTACTTCCACTCAATTAGGCAGCAGGCTACTCCAGTATTTCTGGCTCTCTTCATTGTCCCAGAATGTCTGTTACTGCTCCTCTCTCCCTTTCAGGCATAGTGGGTGAGCGGTCTCCTAACAGCTTGATGTACATTCAGTCCCTTTTAACAGCCTCTACATTTGCCCTTCGCAGTCCAGGAAAAACAAGAAGAAACCACCTCTCCTTTTAACTCTGGTGCCTTGTGGGATCTGTAGGTTCCCCTTTCCAGCCTATGAAATCAGATCAGTCTGTGTGAAACTACACCTCCCACAGTCCTAGCAGTCCACACCCTATTGGGTAGAGGGTAGGCTCAACACAGGCTGCACAGCTGCACAATAATATTTTTTCCCCTACAGCTGTGTCTATGTAAAAATCTCCCATGAACATAAGCAAGGTTAGCAGCAGACACACGAAGGCCTCATGCACATTGCTACTTCTAAATTGATGTTTTTGGGGCTTTTATTGTTTCTTTGCCCAAGCCATTGAGAGCAACTCAATAAAAGTCTATGGAGGCTATTTATTAAAATTGCATGGTTCAAAATTTGGTGCAGCTCTGCATAGAAACCAATCAGCTTTCAAGTTTTATTGTTAAAGCTTAATTGAACAAGCTGAAGTTAGAAGCTGATTGGCTACAATGCACAGCTGCACCAGATTCTGAGTGCACCAGTTTTAGTAAATCCTTCTCTATATGTCCATGCACACACAGACTTTTAGAGGAATTCAGACACAGCAGCGCTTGAGGCAGTCAAAGCTCCTTCTCCTGAACGCAGATAAATCATATTCAGGTGAGGTACTTTTAGGCATAAAAAAATGCCAAACACGGCTAAACATGTCTAAACACTCCTAAGCCGCAGGCACATTTAGCGCTTGAGCGCTTATTCATTTCAAGGGTCAGAGTAAATAAAAAGTCTGCCCAATTAAATAAATAAAGGCCCAAACACACTTGAATGCACCCAAACATGTTCGAAAAAAATGTAGTTTAGGTGAATTTTGTAATGCTGTTTTTTTTTCATGTAGGAGAAACAGCGTTTGCCACAAACCAGTATGCATGAGGTCTAATACTGCCGCTGTTTTTCTCCCTCTGAGATGCTGGGCTACACTATTTTCTTTGACTAGACATCTCAAGAGAAACGCTCAAAGATCCCCAGAATTAAAAAAAATATATACGGTATATATTGTTATAAAACAAACTGTTTATCCTCAGTATTTTACTGGCCTGCTAATAGATCGAATAGGAGATCAACCAACATTTGACACTGCCCTGTCCAATAGTTACCTAATAATGACATGAAAACTCAGGCACATATTTCTGTGACTTATGTTCCCCTTAAAGTACCTCTCATGTACTGAATAGCATAGTCTGTATGATTTAGACATACGTCTGTACCATGCAGCCCAGCTGATATGTTTTTAGCCAGACTGAATGAATCAGGGGCACAAGCAAGTGTTGATCACTGCAGAAGATTAAGCTCTTCAGCTCCTAATCCTCGGAGGGTTACTCTTGTTTATATCTGGTTGGATATTGAACAGCTGTTATGGTAGATGCCACATGACTTCATGTGTAAGTATATTCACTACACAAGAACTTCTCTTGTACATGGCACAGATCTAAAAACTGCAACTGTCTGGATCTCTCAAGCCTAGTGATATGCATTTAGGGTCCTATTAACATTTGGGAATAGGGCCATTCATTTGACATTAGCTGTGGGGGACGCAATAGGGTAATCTGCGATTAGCTGCAGGTGAGAAGCCCCATTGAAAGCTTCTGTGTCCAATCTGATCATCTGCAGGTAATCACATGCTGGAGATTCCTGACTTCAGCTAATTGCAAGGACTGGGTCTCCTGCAGCTAATCAGACATGGACCAATTCGCAAGTGTGAAAGTTTAAAGCAGACCTTACATATTACAATCTGGTAATACAATCTCCCTTAAACCTACCAGAAAATATGAAAATCAAAAGGATTGTTTATCTAGGCCCTCATGTTACCTTTTGGTAACTCTAAAGGAAACTCTTCAGTGGCTGCATAATTAGACTGTAATAAAATATTTCCCAACTTTGGAACTTGAGAAAGAAAGATACCTTGGGACAGAGAAGACCAAAAGGATGTGGCTAAATTGTGTTACATATTGGGCATGGCTTAAAGGAGCATGGTTAGAAAGAGTTTGAGCCTACATATTGTATAAACCGTACAGTTCTGGTATCCACTAGATCAGACCTGAGCAAAGTGAAGCCCCAGGGTCACATCAAGCCCTTTCCCATCCATCCACACTCATTAGTTTGATCATTTTCTCTGAATCTTTCTGGACTTGGTTTACAAAAAAATGGATTAGGATGTCTAAGCAGGATAACTGGTTAGGGCTTCCATGGTTAAATTTTGATATACTGTATAACTTCAATGTTTTCTGGACATTTTATTGTAGTGTTTTGATAATTTGTCAAAGTTTGTATTAAGCAATAATTATTAGGCTGAATAAAGAACAAAGTTGAAGGCGGTTTGTGTTTTCTATAGTGTATAGCAACTGATTCACAAACCAGACTTATGTAGGTTTTGAGTCAAGAGAACCAACTGAAACAATAACACATGGAAAGATCCAAAAAGAACACATCAGAGCATCTGTAGAATTTTATTTAATATCATGTTTTTCCACAACAAGGTAGCAGACGTTATGAAATATGAACCTAGTAATTAGAGAAAAGCAATTGTGTGCATACGGTTGTAGTGAGCCAATACAAATAGCATATGATTGTTCAGTCATTTCTGATCAACGTTTTTTCATGCTGTTCCCTTAGAATGGAAAAGACAAAATGAGTTAATGCCACTAGAATGAATAACAAGGCTAATTAACTAAAATAGAGAGAAGAAACAAATTGGGTATTCATTGAGCTAATTTTCACTTTCAAGATTCACACTCTTAACCACAGCAGAATGAAAAGAAGGATCTTTTGGAGATATCTAATGAATACATTCATTGACACAGAGCACATTATGGATGGTGTGGTATATGTTAATTACAGCAAGGAAAGTGTGTGCTATGTGTGCCACTCTCCTTCATCCTCCCCCTCCAGCTGCCATACTGCTGGAGCATAGGTGTGAGCTGCTGGCTGTGGGCTCTCCACCCCACACACACACCTCACTGCAGCTGCATTGCACTGGGTCGAAGAGGCTGTGCGATAACCTGCTCACCCTCCTCCCTCCTGGCAGCAGCAGAGAGCATGTGAAAAGTGGACAATGACATTGCACAGAGGAGGATCATGCGACATGTAGTCCTAGTGGAGTGCTGTACAATGCAAAAAGATGGGGCTCTGAACATCATCATCCAGAATTTTCTGCCAACAGAAGAGGAGTGCACAGGATTTTTCCCAGGCAATTCTGCAGAGGTAAGGGTCAATTGTGGGAGGAAAGCTAAGCTGCACTGATCTGTTTTCTTTGCTGAGCCTGTGCAGAGACCAGGTGCCATAGCAGAGAGGTGCAGGGACCAGAAAGTATGGACCTGTTGCCTTTGCTGAACCTGTGCAGAGACTGGATGCCCATGGTCATAGAGCGTGAGGACTGAGCTGCACAAAGGGCTTTTGCTGTGCTGGGACCAGAGTTAGAGAGACCTGTTGTTGTGTGAGGGACTACACCAGCAAAAACAGAGTCTTGTTGGGACCTGATAATGAAGGCTGAGCCACATGGGATAACGGAACCAACTGTGCTTATCCCATTACTGTTTGCAGTTAATGCCAGTAGAAACTGCCCTTACTTAGCAGCCCAATAGTCATCCATTGCATACAGTTTAAGTAGACAGTAACACATGCACCACCAAACAGACAGGCCCCAACATTAGCCGACTTAAGTTTGTCAATCAGGAGCCAGGTACTAACAGAGGTACTGTCACGTACCTGATGGGAGACTGAATTGACGAGGTTGGTCTCACTTGTGTCACTAGCCCTGACCCCGCTGAGGTTGGAACAGATGGAGTCTAGGGACCAGGGGGACAAGAGCGCAAGTGGTTGTTGCTTGCGGCTCTTGCAGGTGGTGACCTTGGTAGGCAGCGTATCCTCTGATTTGAGCACCATAATAGCAGACAGAGCAGGTTCTGTGTAGTGCCCGATGTGCAGCAGAGCAAGGTAGGTAGCCAGGACACAGGACAGAAGCAGGGACATAGGATAGCTGGGGTCATCAACAGTCAGGCAGCGCGGTACTGAGTCAGAAGGAAAAGCGAAAGTCAGGAGCAGAGCCGAAGTCAGGAACCAGGAGCAGGAGAGTAATCAGAGTTGGGTCAGGAACAAGCCGGGTCAGCAACAAAGGAATCGTACAGAAGCAAGCAGGACACAGGGGGGAGCTGAAGATCAGTCAGCACTGAACTTGAGCAGAGGCCCTCCTTAAATAGCCTGTCTGGCGCCAATCTTCGCCGTGCGCATGCATGTGTGCGATCACGCATTCCTGCACAACCAGCAATTCTTCTGCGGGATCTCTTTCGCGCATGCGCGTTCTGGATCACGATTCTTCTTGCCGGAAATCCCTTACAGGTACCCCTCTCAGGAATGTGTACACCCACCCCCTTTTAGGAGTGAATGCGCAGAAGTCACTCATCAACACTTTTTGACTGGTCATTGCTGAGAGTTGTTGGGACATTTCCTTGTGATGTTTTTTTGTGGTTATTCTGTTCTTTATTAACACTGTGTGTACCAGTTTAAATTGGGTTAGCCTAATTTTGGCCCAGTTATGGAGTATTAGTCACCCTACTTAGTTCAACATAGTCAATTACCTATTTCTTGCTTCGTACAAAGCCTTTATCTTGTTGTGCGATAATACACTTACTTTATCTACCATGAAGTAGCCTATGGTCTGTTTCCTGTACGCTAATATAGTGTGGTAGTGTACTAATACTTAACCAAGTGTGTCAGAGGGGACAGAGTGGCTTGCAGAGTCGTTGCAGAATAGAGAACCCATCATACCAAATGGCTCCTGGGGGGTAAGTGCTATATTGGTCTTTATTTGTAAATTAAAGTGAGACTGTAAGGCATTCTTAGTGTTTAAAATGCCTTACAGTCTCACTTTGAAAGACACCACAAGATGCCTGGCATTTTCTTTGGCTACCTAGAAAATTCCCCTATGCACCTCTTTGAAACTAGTTTCACTTTGATACTGGGGATTTGAAATCAGGGCTACTACCTGACAGCTGCCGTTTTCTTGTCCAATGGGTTTGCTCTCACTGGCATTATAATTGGTTGTTGGCAGAACTTTGCCTTGAAGTCTGGTAAGTCTAGTCCCTGTTAGAAACTGAAGCTAATTTCAGAGAGGCATATACTAAAAACCTATAGGGCCACTGAAAGCACTGCAAGACTTCCCTCTGTAGTCCAAAGCACAGATCGGTTGCTCACATTCAAACAAGCTCATCCTGGCTAACAAAAACAGATCGGAAAACAGAAGGTGGAAATGCCACACACCAGAACTCAGCCACTATTATCACTATAAGACTGATCATCTGAATCATCAGACTGGTTCTGAGGAAGAGGAGATCGCTCCTTGAAATGCGGCAGTCTTAAGAGGGTCCTCATGATTCTGGGAGCTAATCCTCTATACTGGCTACTTTGTGCCTGACATGATTTGTTTGTACAATGTTTGTGAGTATATTTTATTTTGGATCATTAAAGTTATCACCCTAGATAATGCAAAAGGCTGGTGCACCTCCTGTTTTTCTTTGTTTTTACAGATAAAACCTTCTCCGTCAGGGGACTGCGGGGGATATAAACATGAGGTCATAACAAATTCTAAGCTGACCTTGAATAAAATTTTAAATTAAAGAGAAAAAAATCAAACCTATATCCTAATATGGTAATACATAATTATATCCTCTCATTCAAAATTATATTTAGGGTCAGCTTGAGTTTGTTATGCTCTCTCGGCGATGTCCCTTGCAGTCCCCTTTGGGGGGTGTTCATATAATGTCAGTGCAATTTGGCACACACAACCAATATGTACTTCTCAATAAAATTTCCCCATAGCCAAACCATAATTTTAACACCTAACCCCTGAACATAAAAATCCTTAAACTAAGCCCTAACACAAAATTTCTATCTGTATACTCTGTTTATACCACCTCCTTTTACTGAATCCTGACAATTGTACAGTCAGCTCTGCATCAAATGACACTGGCACCAACCCGACAGTGGCTGGAGCTTGTGATCCAATAAAGATCTTTCTGTTTATATTTATAGGTTGTGAGATTTTGTAGATGACATACTGTATAGCATATCAAATGCACAATATGTGTACATGGGCAGATTTCGTATGCATATAAACTATATTAGTGCACGTATGCCATGCTAGATGGATACCAGGAGGTTCTCTTTTGTTGTAACCCTCGGCACCCATCACTATATCCTGAATGTGTTTTCTAAAAAATGTTAATACACATATATTATACCGCCAGATGTTGTTTCATTGAACTATTCATGCACAGCATTTGCTGAGTTCTTTTTTAAATCAATAAAGTAGACTTTGTTGGAAAAAAAGAACTCAAGCACAGCTATTAGACAAAATATATACATCTATATTTGCTTTATTATTTGTACATTGTTGAAGCCCAAATTGTTTTTTTTTTAATTTTCATTTCACATTTTTGGATTTTGTTTTTGTCATTAGCAAATGTTGCATGCAGATCCAGTTCAGTTTGTTTAGGCCACAGGTGCCCTTGTGACCGTCCGTGCAAAACTACATTGAAAGTTTTGGGGCAGGGCTCTTATTTACCCTCCACACATATCAAATAGCTTAATTTCAAGTGTTACTAAACCCACAATGGTAAAATCAGTCTGTATATGCAGTAAAACATGCTTGTTATACTCACTCTGGAACATAAGGAGTTAATCTTTTGCATTGTGTAAAAACGCTGTGTGATCCTGACTTCTCTGATCCTCCTCTTCTTCCAGTGCCCCCCTCTTATCTCCTGATAAGACATATTATGTGGAGTCACTCTGCACATGCTCAGTTTAGTGTGTATTGCTAGAGATGTTTTTTTTTATTTCTTGGGAAAGTCCATGTGATCAGCACAGGGCCAATCAGCACTGTCCAGACAGAGGTCAGGAGTTCTGCATCCTCCTAGACCTAGAGTAAAATGAAAACTCCTCATACAATCTATAACCAGTGCTCTGCTGTCCACTGATAGGAGTTACAAGACTGCTCTAACTGCTGATGAGAAAAGGTATTTAGCAGTTTATATTTACTAAAATATTTGCATTTCCATGTTCTGTGTACTGTGGGAGACCAGATATAGTGAATGCAGGGTCCTGGGTTTAGTAACACTTTAATTCTATAAAAGTAAAAATAACTCTGAAATGCAATGTCAGAACACAAGCAGAGTGCATGCTTGCCATCATTATTACTCATGTTATATTGTTACTTTATTGCAACGTCTCTGAAATCTGAGCCTGGAATATTAATAACATAAAAGCATAAATATGATGTCTTTAGTTGAATAATAACTGAACTTTCAGAAGGTTTCTTTTTTTAACTCAGTCTATTTATATATTTCCCATCACAAAAAAAGAAAACACAAAGAGAGAATACAAAAAGGGAATCTGAGGTTCTGATCGCCGCTATTCACAACTAGTCCAGGTGAACAAACGGTAAGGAGCGATCTCAGCCTACATGTCTCTGAGTGAATTTTGGTAAGCTCCTGATATAACAGAGACTAGGGTTTGATTTTCTTTTTTGTCAATAAATTTAATAATTTTGTAAGTTCTATACTGCTCTCTTTCCTTAGAGAGGATTCTGGACTGATAAAACTCCTCTCAAAACCACCTTCAATGTTTCCAATCCATTTCCATTTAAGAGGATCTGATGTAACATCTAGCTCGTGATCTCAGAGAAAGTTGTATATAGTAATTTACAAGGTTTGAATTTAAAGATGAATACAAGGTGGGACAAAAGTAGGTATAATTTACTGATCATATACAGTTTACCACTTATGGAGCACTATAATGTACACAATATTCAAACCTAAATATAATTTTATAAACATTTATACTCATCTAGGTGAATGCAGCATGAGCCTCTACACTGAGAATTGAGCAAATACCACTGATGATTCACGTCTTGGTCTTCGGTGAGCAGAAAGCTGGTGACTGTCAGTCACCGGTTCTCTGCTCTGCCCCTCCAGCACTCACTGAAGCGCTGGGCTGTAAAAGCAGCTGGCTTAGGCTCTGGTTTGCTGGGAGGCTGAGCTAGTTGCAGGTCCAGGCATCTGGATGGATCGCAACATTGAAGTTATTATCTCTCTGTCTCTGGACTGGCTGAGTGATGTGTCACAAAACAAAGTGCACTTCGGTGATACCCAGAAGAAGTATGATGTCAGCTCCTAACAACCAATGCAATAATGAATGTAAAAATGGATGCAAAATGGACTTCGTCCATTTACAGTTTGCCTTCATTCAGTTTTGTTTAAATAGTACAGTGCAGAGACTTGTTCCATTTAAAAAAACACGGACCTGAATGGATGTGGATGTAGGTGTATAAAAACAGATGTTCACCTGTTTACATCCATTTGCTCATAGAAATTAATTGTTGTCCATTTTTCATCCAACAATGGATGGATGAAATTGGACAGATTGAATGTCTGTGTGAAAAAGCCCTAACACAAATACCAGTTAGCATCAATGTCAATAAATGCTTTTGAAATAAACGCCTTTCATTTGTTCACTGTGATTGGCTTCCCAACAAATCCACATCTTTTATATGCCCCCTAAACAAGTCAAAAAATGTCAGGTCAATGCTGCCATTGCTGCTGTCAATGCTCCCAACGCTGCTGCCACCTGATCCAATGCTGTGGAAAGGTGTTATCAAGGTAAATCTGTACTGAAAAAGCAACATGAGGAGGGGTCCTGCTGTAATGTATAATGTACAATAATGCAGAATGTGGAAGTAATGTATATCTACTTTTGGCCCACCATGTATATAAAAATAAATATGTAAAAATATATTTTTTTACTTCTTTGCTCTATGTTGTCAGAAGCTAAAGTGGAATCCATCCTCACTAAGTGCAGACATCCACCTGGAACGTTCTGAGACTTATTTGTAATGTCTTTGCTAAGCACCTACATCAGCGGAGTGTACAATCACTGAACACTCTGCTGAGGTCAGCGTCCCAGGGTACTGCGGCTGCAGATCACATGGCGTAGAATTGAAACACCACGGGACCTCCTTTTTCCATCTGGTTACTTTTCACCTTGACCTCTCTAATTTCTGCTTCTGTGATTAAAGCAAACATAAGGTCTGCTTTGAACATACACTATTATTCAAAGCTGAACTCCAGGCAAGTGTAAAAACAACCCACATGACATATTTATGTAATATGTATGGTAAGCCAAAACTTTTTTATTTATTTTTTTTTAGCTTAGCCTTTCTTAGGTACTTTCACAAATTTTCTGTACCAGTAATGTTTTTATATTTATTTGCTATAGGTACTTATATAGAGACATCAATTTATGCAGCACTTTACATATACTTTGTACGTTCACATCAGTCCCTAACCCTCAAGGAGCATATATTCTAAATCCCTAACTTACATTCATACATAAACATACTTAGGCCAATTTAGACTGGAGCCAATTTATTTACCATTATGTCTTTGGCATGTGGGAGGAAACTAGAGTACCTGCAGGAAACCCAAGCAGGCATAGGGAGAACGTGCAAACTAGTGATATATGTATTTCAACTGTGTAATTAGCAGCTTGCCTAGAGGTCATTTTTAAAGTGGTATTAATTCCAAAACAAAAATATATTACCATACATAAACTTCTTGGGATAGAGGTCAAAAAGCATTTTACATCAAACATGGTACTCGCACCGCCGTGATGACGTCAAGATTAGGCTCTGTCCAATGTGTTTTGTGTCAAAACACATCTTCAGGGGACCACAGCGTGATGTCATCACACATGCCAAAAGCCAGTGTATGATGTATAACACTTTTTGATCTCTACCTTTGTGAGTATACTTGCACAATAAAAATGTCTGTGCTCTTTGAGTTATAAATACATGGTGATTGAGGCAGTGATTTGCTGGAGTCCTTGAGGAAGTGCTGGAGCCATCTAGTGGTATGGGCCGCTGATAACATATCCCAGGGTGCTGCTGTTAAACCTTGGGTTTATTTTATCTGTGTTAGATTGACTTTCTATAACCTTTCTATAAGGTCTGGTCATTGTGGAAAGGAGTTTGCACACTAGAAGGTGGTGGAGTACTTTATAAGAATTGTTTTATTATTTTATTTTATTCACTTTATTATGAACATATGGTGTGTGAAATTTGAATTCGATTTTTACTGCACTTCATTTGGGTTCCCAATTGATGGTAACATGATGAATGATATGTTTTTATATATTTATTTAACTTCTGTTTGGACCATGTGGCATGTTTGATCAACTCTCCCACATACATGGGGTTGATATCGTATATTAGAGATGAGCGAAGTATTCAAAAATTTGATTCGACTGATTCGGCGAATTCGTGGACAATATTCGATTCGAGTCGAATATATTCGCTGTGAATTTAACTTAAAAAAGGGTGTTTCTAGACTTCAGAGAGACTTAATATTAGTGCAGAACACTGTACCTTTAATTTAAATGCCCTTGGAGTCTGCTGGGGAAGAGAAATAATACTGTCAGTCAGTATGACATGCAGATGAGTGCCGTCGATCTTAGAATCACCGCACACTTCACTCATTTGGCCAGTCACGGGGCCAAAACCAGTGTTTGGAGCCACAGTGTGGCGGTGGAGGCAGCAGCAATGGGAGGCCATACAGCAACCTATGACAAAATGGAAACCAGCAGGAGTGTGAGGAGACCTCAAAGTGGCACATGGCAGAGTGGGAGCAATGGGAGGCGGTACAGGGACCCATGTCACACTGTGGACCCAGCAGCAGCGTGACCAGGCGGTACGGGGGCCCATGGCAGATTACAGGCCTGGCAGCAGCAATGGGAGGCCCGTAGTAATCTATCAGCACCCTATGACAAAAAATGGAACACACCAGCAGTGTGTGAGGAGACCTGAAAGTGGCACATGGCAGAGTGTGGCGATGGAGACAGCAGCAATGGGAGGCCGTACAGGGACCCATGAGAGACTCTGGACCTGGCAGCAGCATGAGGAGGCGGTATAGGGGCCCATGGCAGATTAGGGGCCTGGCAGCAGCTATGGGAGGCCCGTAATCTGCCAGCACCCTATGTCAAAAAATTCAACACACCAGCAGTGTGTGAGGAGACCTGAAAGTGGCACATGGCAGAGTGTGGCGATGGAGACAGCAGCAATGGGAGGCCGTACAGGGACCCATGAGAGACTCTGGACTTGGCAGCAGCATGAGGAGGCGGTATAGGGGCCCATGGCAGATTAGGGGCCTGGCAGCAGCTATGGGAGGCCCGTAATCTGCCAGCACCCTATGACAAAAAATGGAACACACCAGCAGTGTGAGGAGACCTGAAAGTGGCACATGTTTGGGGCATGATTCATGGCGGATTTAGTCAGTTGTGTCAGGAACTGGTGGTTTGAAATCCAGACTAATCCACGCCTGATTCATTTTCACAAACGTGAGTCTCTCCACACTTTGGGTGGACAGTCGTGTCCTCCGCGGAGTTGCAATACCTCCTGCCGCACTAAACACGCGCTCCGATGCCACGCTACTGGCCGGGCATGACAGCCTTTCAAGGGCAAATTCAGCTAGTTGGGGCCAAAGGTCAAGTTTCGTTGCCCAGTAGTCAAGGGGATTGTCTACCTCGGTTGGCAGGGTGCTGTCCAAGTAGGCCTAAGCCTGTTGTTTGAGGTCCTGCTCCAGGTCCACCTGATGCTGCTGCTGCTGCTGCGGCTGGTTATTAGTTTCCTCACTGCGCTGGTGAAGAAAGCTACTCATCATCGACTGCAGACTGAGGCAGCTGCTGCTGGTGGAGTTGCCACTGCTCCTACCACCCCACCCCTCCCCTGCTGCCATGGCAGCGGAACGCGAGCGCACAGGGCCCACAGTGTCTGAGCATGGACGTTGGCGCAGACAGGCAGAGACCAGCTGACTACATAGGTGGTTTTTATAGTACGTTATTTTGGCCTCCCTCTCAGCAGGTGTGAAAAAGGCCACCATTTTGGAACGGTAGCGAGGGTCCAACAAGGTGGACAGCCAAAAGTCATCCCTCTGTCTGATGGTTATTATTCGGCTGTCGGTACGCAAGCAAGCGAGCATGCTATGGGCCATTTGTGCCAAGGAATGCGAGGGACTCCCTGCCTCCATCTCCACAGCATACTGCCACGGTGCGTCTGGGTCCTCTGTCTCCTCTTCCTCCTCCTCTACCAGATGCTCCTGCTCCTCCACTCCTGTCCGCTGAGTGGAAAAACCACCCATTTCACTCAATAATTCCTGAGCACCAATGTCCTCCTCTACCTCCTCCTCTTCTTCCTGTCCTGCCCCCAAAGGGGTCATGTGGCGTTGAGATCTGTGCACCACGTCTACCGCACCCTGACCAGCCATTATTAACAGCATTTGTTCCAGGGCGTGCAACAGAGGAATGACGTCGTTCATCCCATAGTCCTGCCGACTCACGAATAGCGTGGCCTCCTCAAAGGGCCTGAGCAAGCGCAGGTGTCACGCATGAGCTGCCAATGGCTGACATCTAAGTTACACAGGGAGTACCTTTATCCGCTTTTAACATCAGGAAATCTGTGATGGCCTTTTGCTGTTCGTAAAGGCGGTCTAACATATGTAGGGTTGAATTCCACCTTGTTGCAACGTCACAGCATGAGGAGTCGGTACGGGGGCCCATGGCAGATTACGGGCCTGGCAGCAGCAATGGGAGGCCCGTAATCTGCCAGCACCCTATGTCAAAAAATTCAACACACCAGCAGTGTGTGAGGAGACCTGAAAGTGGCACATGGCAGAGTGTGGCGATGGAGACAGCAGCAATGGGAGGCCGTACAGGGACTCATGAGAGACTGTGGACCTGGCAGCAGCATGAGGAGGCGGTATAGGGGCCCATGGCAGATTAGGGGCCTGGCAGCAGCTATAGGAGGCCCGTAATCTGCCAGCACCCTATGTCAAAAAATTCAACACACCAGCAGTGTGAGGAGACCTGAAAGTGGCACATGGCATGAGACACTGTGGACCTGGCAGCAGCATGAGGAGGCGGTACAGGGGCCCATGGCAGATTAGGGGCCTGGCAGCAGCTATGGGAGGCCCGTAATCTGCCAGCACCCTATGTCAAAAAATTCAACACACCAGCAGTGTGAAGAGACCTGAATGTGGCACATGGCAGAGTGTGGCGATGGAGACAGCAGCAATGGGAGGCCGTACAGGGACCCATGACAGACTCTGGACTTGGCAGCAGCATGAGGAGGCGGTATATAGGGGCCCATGGCAGATTAGGGGCCTGGCAGCAGCTATGGGAGGCCCGTAATCTGCCAGCACCCTATGTCAAAAAATTCAACACACCAGCAGTGTGAGGAGACCTGAAAGTGGCACATGGCATGAGAGACTGTGGACCTGGCAGCAGCATGAGGAGGCGGTATAGGGGCCCATGGCAGATTAGGGGCCTGGCAGCAGCTATGGGAGGCCCGTAATCTGCCAGCACCCTATGTCAAAAAATTCAACACACCAGCAGTGTGAGGAGACCTGAAAGTGGCACATGTTTGGGGCATGATTCATGGCGGATTTAGTCAGTTGTGTCAGGAACTGGTGGTTTGAAATCCAGACTAATCCACGCCTGATTCATTTTCACAAACGTGAGTCTCTCCACACTTTGGGTGGACAGTCGTGTCCTCCGCGGAGTTACAATACCTCCTGCCGCACTAAACACGTGCTCCGATGCCACGCTACTGGCCGGGCATGACAGCCTTTCAAGGGCAAATTCAGCTAGTTGGGGCCAAAGGTCAAGTTTCGTTGCCCAGTAGTCAAGAGGATTGTCTACCTCGGTTGGCAGGGTGCTGTCCAAGTAGGCCCAAGCCTGTTGTTTGAGCTCCTGCTCCAGGTCCACCTGATGCTGCTGCTGCTGCGGCTGGTTAGTAGTTTCCTCACTGCGCTGGTGAAGAAAGCTACTCATCATCGACTGCAGACTGAGGCAGCCGCTGCTGGTGGAGCTGCCACTGCTCCTACCACCCCACCCCTCCCCTGCTGCCATGGCAGCGGAACGCGAGCGCACAGGGCCCACAGTGTCTGAGGATGGACGTTGGCGCACAAAGGCAGAGACCAACTGACTACATAGGTGGTTTTTATAGTACGTTATTTTGGCCTCCCTGTCAGCAGGTGTGAAAAAGGCCACCATTTTTGAACGGTAGCGAGGGTCCAACAAGGTGGACAGCCAAAAGTCATCCCTCTGTCTGATGGTTATTATTCGGCTGTCGCTACGCAAGCAAGCGAGCATGCTATGGGCCATTTGTGCCAAGGAATGCGAGGGACTCCCTGCCTCCATCTCCACAGCATACTGCCACGGTGCGTCTGGGTCCTCTGTCTCCTCCTCCTCCTCCTCTACCAGATGCTCCTGCTCCTCCACTCCTGTCCGCTGAGTGGAAAAACCACCCATTTCACTCAATAATTCCTGAGCACAAATGTCCTCCTCTACCTCCTCCTCTTCTTCCTGTCCTGCCCCCACAGGGGTCATGTGGCGTTGAGATCTGTGCGCCACGTCTACCGCACCCTGACCAGCCATTGTTAACAGCATTTGTTCCAGGACGTGCAACAGAGGAATGACGTCGTTCATCCCATAGTCCTGCCGACTCACGAATAGCGTGGCCTCCTCAAAGGGCCTGAGCAAGCAGCAGGTGTCACGCATGAGCTGCCAATGGCTGACATCGAAGTTACACAGGGGAGTACCTTTATCCGCTTGTAACATCAGGAAATCGGTGATGGCCTTTCGCTGTTCGTAAAGGCGGTCTAACATGTGTAGGGTTGAATTCCACCTTGTTGCAACGTCGCAGATCAGGCGATGCTGTGCAATTCCGTTCTGCCGCTGCAACTCAAGGAGGGTGTGCTTTGCGGTGTAGGAATGGCTGAAATGCATGCAAAGTTTACGTGACATTTTAAGGATGTCTTGCAGTGGGATGGTGGATTTTAGGAACCGCTTGACAACCAGATTGAACACGTGAGCCATGCATGGCGCATGGCACAACCTTACTTGACGCAGAGCAGACACCATGTTCTTTCCGTTGTCGGTCAACATGGTTCCGATTTTCAGTTTGCGCGGAGACAGCCATCTGTCGATTTCTCTGTTCATTACACTGAGAAGTTCCTCCCCTGTGTGACTACGTTCGCCTGGACCTGGCAGCAGCATGAGGAGGCGGTATAGGGGCCCATGGCAGATTAGGGGCCTGGCAGCAGCTATAGGAGGCCCGTAATCTGCCAGCACCCTATGTCAAAAAATTCAACACACCAGCAGTGTGAAGAGACCTGAATGTGGCACATGGCAGAGTGTGGCGATGGAGACAGCAGCAATGGGAGGCCATACAGGGACCCATGACAGACTCTGGACTTGGCAGCAGCATGAGGAGGCGGTATAGGGGCCCATGGCAGATTAGGGGCCTGGCAGCAACTATGGGAGGCCCGTAATTTGCCAGCACCCTATATCAAAAAATTCAACACACCAGCAGTGTGAAGAGACCTGAATGTGGCACATGGCAGAGTGTGGCGATGGAGACAGCAGCAATGGGAGGCCGTACAGGGACCCATGACAGACTCTGGACTTGGCAGCAGCATGAGGAGGCGGTATAGGGGCCCATGGCAGATTAGGGGCCTGGCAGCAGCTATGGGAGGCCCGTAATCTGCCAGCACCCTATGTCAAAAAATTCAACACACCAGCAGTGTGAGGAGACCTGAAAGTGGCACATGGCATGAGAGACTGTGGACCTGGCAGCAGCATGAGGAGGCGGTATAGGGGCCCATGGCAGATTAGGGGCCTGGCAGCAGCTATGGGAGGCCCGTAATCTGCCAGCACCCTATGTCAAAAAATTCAACACACCAGCAGTGTGTGAGGAGACCTGAAAGTGGCACATGGCAGAGTGTGGCGATGGAGACAGCAGCAATGGGAGGCCATACAGGGACCCATGACAGACTCTGGACCTGGCAGCAGCATGAGGAGGCGGTATATAGGGGCCCATGGCAGATTAGGGGCCTGGCAGCAGCTATGGGAGGCCCGTAATCTGCCAGCACCCTATGTCAAAAAATTGAACACAACAGCAGTGTGTGAGGAGACCTGAAAGTGGCACATGGCAGAGTGTGGCGATGGAGACAGCAGCAATGGGAGGCCGTACAGGGACCCATAAGAGACTCTGGACTTGGCAGCAGCATGAGGAGGCGGTATATAGGGGCCCATGGCAGATTAGGGGCCTGGCAGCAGCTATGGGAGGCCCGTAATCTGCCAGCACCCTATGTCAAAAAATTCAACACACCAGCAGTGTGAGGAGACCTGAAAGTGGCACATGGCATGAGAGACTGTGGACCTGGCAGCAGCATGAGGAGGCGGTATAGGGGCCCATGGCAGATTAGGGGCCTGGCAGCAGCTATGGGAGGCCCGTAATCTGCCAGCACCCTATGTCAAAAAATTCAACACACCAGCAGTGTGTGAGGAGACCTGAAAGTGGCACATGGCAGAGTGTGGCGATGGAGACAGCAGCAATGGGAGGCCATACAGGGACCCATGACAGACTCTGGACCTGGCAGCAGCATGAGGAGGTGGTATATAGGGGCCCATGGCAGATTAGGGGCCTGGCAGCAGCTATGGGAGGCCCGTAATCTGCCAGCACCCTATGTCAAAAAATTGAACACAACAGCAGTGTGTGAGGAGACCTGAAAGTGGCACATGGCAGAGTGTGGCGATGGAGACAGCAGCAATGGGAGGCCGTACAGGGACCCATGAGAGACTCTGGACTTGGCAGCAGCATGAGGAGGCGGTATATAGGGGCCCATGGCAGATTAGGGGCCTGGCAGCAGCTATGGGAGGCCCGTAATCTGCCAGCACCCTATGTCAAAAAATTCAACACACCAGCAGTGTGAGGAGACCTGAAAGTGGCACATGGCATGAGAGACTGTGGACCTGGCAGCAGCATGAGGAGGCGGTATAGGGGCCCATGGCAGATTAGGGGCCTGGCAGCAGCTATGGGAGGCCCGTAATCTGCCAGCACCCTATGTCAAAAAATTCAACACACCAGCAGTGTGTGAGGAGACCTGAAAGTGGCACATGTCAGAGTGTGGCGATGGAGACAGCAGCAATGGGAGGCCGTACAGGGACCCATGACAGACTCTGGACCTGGCAGCAGCATGAGGAGGCGGTATATAGGGGCCCATGGCAGATTAGGGGCCTGGCAGCAGCTATGGGAGGCCCGTAATCTGCCAGCACCCTATGTCAAAAAATTCAACACACCAGCAGTGTGTGAGGAGACCTGAAAGTGGCACATGGCAGAGTGTGGCGATGGAGACAACCCACCGACTGTTTTGCTCGCTGCCAAGCTGCCACCCTCTTCTCCTGATGATGCGGAAGCAATAGCCTGATGACGACGAGGCTGCCAAGTGCGATCAGCCTCATCATCATCAATTAGGGTCTCCGCCTCACTACTAGCCCCCTCGGCTGCGTGTGGGTCAGGAGACAGACCTGTCTCTACACCGGCTACCGAGCCACTCTCCTCGCCACTACTTCTTCGCCTGGCTGCTGAAGAGGCGGATGTCTCCCCCCGTTCCTGACCGCCCTCTGTTAGCTCTTCCTCACTGTACTGGATGACACAGGGAGCACTAGCCTCTGTCTGCGAATAGTGCTGCCTCGACCCCTTCCTCTGCTGCCACGTCTGCTCGCTCCTAAAACATTGCCTCCTCTGCCACTCCTCTGCATGTTGTCTGACATACTCTTTAATTAAACGATTCTGTGTCCCTGAGTAACAATTCTGTGTCCCTGAGTAACGTTTCTGTGGCCCTAAGTAACAGTTCTGTGGCCCTAAGTAACAGTTCTGTGGCCCTCAGTAACAATTCTGTGTCCCTCAGTAAAAATTCTGTGTCCCTCAGTAACAATTCTGTGTCCCTCAGTAACAATTCTGTGTCTGTCCCTGAGTAACAATTCTGTGTCTGTCCCTGAGTAACAATTCTGTGTCCCTGAGTAACGTTTCTGTGGCCCTAAGAAACATTTCTGTGGCCCTCAGTAACAATTCTGTCTGTCCCTGAGTAACAATTCTTTGTCTGTCCCTGAGTAACAATTCTGTGTCCCTCAGTAACAATTCTGTGTCCCTCAGTAACAATTCTGTGTCCCAGAGTAACAATTCTGTGTCCCTCAGTAACAATTCTGTGTCCCTCAGTAACAATTCTGTGTCCCTCAGTAACAATTCTGTGTCTGTCCCTGAGTAACAATTCTGTGTCTGTCCCTGAGTAACGTTTCTGTGGCCCTAAGTAACGGTTCTGTGGCCCTCAGTAACAATTCTGTGTCCCTCAGTAACAATTCTGTGTCTGTCCCTGAGTAACAATTCTGTGTCCCTGAGTAACGTTTCTGTGGCCCTAAGTAACATTTCTGTGGCCCTAAGTAACATTTCTGTGGCCCTCAGTAACAATTCTGTCTGTCCCTGAGTAACAATTCTGTGTCTGTCCCTGAGTAACAATTCTGTGTCCCTCAGTAACAATTCTGTGTCCCTTAGTAACAATTCTGTGTCCCTGAGTAACAATTCTGTGTCCCTCAGTAACAATTCTGTGTCCCTCAGTAACAATTCTGTGTCTGTCCCTGAGTAACAATTCTGTGTCTGTCCCTGAGTAACGTTTCTGTGGCCCTAAGTAACGGTTCTGTGGCCCTCAGTAACAATTCTGTGGCCCTCAGTAACAATTCTGTGTCTGTCCCTGAGTAACAATTCTGTGTCTGTCCCTGAGTAACAATTCTGTGTCCCTGAGTAACGTTTCTGTGGCCCTAAGTAACATTTCTGTGGCCCTCAGTAACAATTCTGTGTCCCTGAGTAACGTTTATGTGGCCCTAAGTAACGGTTCTGTGGCCCTCAGTAACAATTCTGTGTCCCTCAGTAACAATTCTGTGTCTGTCCCTGAGTAACAATTCTGTGGCCCTAACTAACGTTTCTGTGGCCCTAAGTAACAGTTCTGTGGCCCTCAGTAACAATTCTGTGTCCCTGAGTAACGTTTATGTGGCCCTAAGTAACGGTTCTGTGGCCCTCAGTAACAATTCTGTGTCCCTGATTAACGTTTCTGTGGCCCTAAGTAACGGTTCTGTGGCCCTCAGTAACAATTCTGTGTCCCTCAGTAACAATTCTGTGTCTGTCCCTGAGTAACAATTCTGTGGCCCTAAGTAACATTTCTATGGCCCTCAGTAACAATTCTGTGTCCCTGAGTAACGTTTCTGTGGCCCTAAGTAACGGTTCTGTGGCCCTCAGTAACAATTCTGTGTCCCTGAGTAACAATTCTGTGTCTGTCCCTGAGTAACAATTCTGTGGCCCTAAGTAACGGTTCTGTGGCCCTCAGTAACAATTCTGTGGCCCTGAGTAACGTTTCTGTGGCCCTAAGTAACAATTCTGTGGCCCTCAGTAACAATTCTGTGTCTGTCCCTGAGTAACAATTCTGTGTCCCTAACTAACGTTTCTGTGGCCCTAAGTAACAGTTCTGTGGCCCTCAGTAACAATTCTGTGTCCCTGAGTAACGTTTCTGTGGCCCTAAGTAACAATTCTGTGTCCCTGAGTAACAATTCTGTGGCCCTAAGTAACGGTTCTGTGGCCCTCAGTAACAATTCTGTGTCCCTGAGTAACAATTCCGTGGCCCTAAGTAACGGTTCTGTGGCCCTCAGTAACAATTCTGTGTCCCTGAGTAACAATTCTGTGTCTGTCCCTGAGTAACAATTCTGTGGCCCTAAGTAACGGTTCTGTGGCCCTCAGTAACAATTCTGTGTCCCTGAGTAACAATTCTGTGGCCCTAAGTAACGGTTCTGTGGCCCTAAGTAACAATTCTGTGGCCCTCAGTAACAATTCTGTGTCTGTCCGAGTAACAATTCTGTGGCCCTAACTAACGTTTCTGTGGCCCTAAGTAAAAGTTCTGTGGCCCTCAGTAACAATTCTGTGTCCCTGAGTAACGTTTCTGTGGCCCTAAGTAACAATTCTGTGGCCCTCAGTAACAATTCTGTGTCTGTCCCTGAGTAACAATTCTGTGGCCCTAACTAACGTTTCTGTGGCCCTAAGTAACAATTCTCTGGCACTCAGTAACAATTCTGTCTGTCCCTGAGTAACAATTCTGTGGCCCTAACTAACGTTTCTGTGGCCCTAAGTAACAGTTCTGTGGCCCTCAGTAACAATTCTGTGTCTGTCCCTGAGTAACAATTCTGTGGCCCTAACTAACGTTTCTGTGGCCCTAAGTAACAATTCTCTGGCACTCATTAACAATTCTGTCTGTCCCTGAGTAACAATTCTGTGGCCCTAATAACGTTTCTGTGGCCCTAAGTAACAGTTCTGTGGCCCTCAGTAACAATTCTGTGTCTGTCCCTGAGTAACAATTCTGTGGCCCTAACTAACGTTTCTGTGGCCCTAAGTAACAGTTCTGTGGCCCTCAGTAACAATTCTGTGTCTGTCCCTGAGTAACAATTCTGTGGCCCTAACTAACGTTTCTGTGGCCCTAAGTAACAATTCTCTGGCACTCAGTAACAATTCTGTCTGTCCCTGAGTAACAATTCTGTGGCCCTAATAACGTTTCTGTGGCCCTAAGTAACAGTTCTGTGGCCCTCAGTAACAATTCTGTGTCTGTCCCTGAGTAACAATTCTGTGGCCCTAACTAACGTTTCTGTGGCCCTAAGTAACAATTCTCTGGCACTCAGTAACAATTCTGTCTGTGCCTGAGTAACAATTCTGTGGCCCTAACTAGCGTTTCTTTGGCCCTAAGTAACGATTCTGTGGCCCTCATTAACAATTCTGTGTCCCTGAGTAATGCTTCTCTGTCCCTAAGTAACGTTTCTCTGTCCCCAAGTAACGTTTCTGTGGCCCTAACTCTGTCCCTAATACAGAGCGGTCTGCCTCTCTTGAATGACTGGAGGCAAATGAAGAATTCTAAAATGGCCGCTATTTATAGCTCGACCATTACACAGTGCTGGCTGGCTGGCTGCTGATTGGCTAATGCGATCACATGTCATTAAGGAATGCATTATGGGTCAGCGCGCCTTGTCTGCGCGCCTTCCCAGACATCCCCGCTCCGTCGCCGCACATGTCCGCCGCCATTTTAGGAAAAATTTCGATTTTTCCAATATTCGACTCTAATTCCACTTCGCCTACTTCGATTCGCTCATCTCTATCGTATATGCTCCCCCTGACTGGGAGTAATGGTTGTTGTTATTTACATTCGTGATCTAAGGTCCGGATGAAGCAGGCTATCCCACAATGACCTACGTTCAAAGATCTCTGAGGACTTCCATGCTATAACTCTTGCATTCATTTATGTGGAATATAAGTGGTAGAGTTGATGTCTTGTTTCAAACTAAATTTATTTTTAATGAAATACATTTTTTTAAGCTGATATAATAAAGATATGTAGTTCTTTTTTAATTTCTGTGTCATGTGTTTATTTGACCATTGGAGGGTTATTGAAAGTTTCATTATCTGTTTCTTTATTCAGGAGACAAACAACCAGTATTTTCAGGGGAGGCCAGCAATACCAGCTCAATTAAAGTATAACTAAAGGTAAAAGTTTTTTTTTTAGTTTTGGTGCAGAGGGATTAGAGTGCTTGTTTATTTTTATTTCCCCCATTAAGGAGATTCACCCCCTCTAATTTGTCCTGTTTACCATTATCATTGAAAGTGAAAGTAAAAGTAAATCCCAAATTATAGGAAAATCTTCAAAGAAGGACACCAGTTCTGCTGACCTGGAAGTCCCCAAGGAATTCTCTTAATTTCAGGGATTTCCTCTCACTTGCTGTGTGACTATGGGACAGGACGTGAAGGGAAATCTCTGCAATGGGACACAGATGGCAAAAAAAAAATCTGACAGGGGTTATAATAATCCCCTACTCTATCCAAAAGGAAACAAAAATTTGCCTGTAGTTCTACTTCAATTTGCAAATAGAGATCCATCTCTTGCAGTTACCATATCTTGTCTGTCTATTCTTTTCTCCTGTACCTTACTATTAGCCCATCCCTGCGATGGGTGGCCCCACAAACCAATAGACAGGATTTGGAGCGGGCAACAGTGCAAGCCAGGTGTGACCACAACCAGGCGCTATCAGGGTATAAGAGTCTTGTGGTACTAGAGGTTCATGCATTTTAAGGGAAACAACGACCATAAACATGGGTCCTTACCACCTCCAAACCCACCAGAAGTTACCACTGATTAAGAACCTGACTGATAGTGAATTTTATGTATTTTAAACATTGGTGGAAAAACCTGTACATTCCAAAGTATCTTTGAGCTATGGAGCATAGAAGATGACACATTGGGGGAGATTTACTAATACTGGATTGGGCAAAATCTGGTGCAGCTCTGCATAGATGGGTGGCCTTATAAAGCAATAGACAGGTTTTGGAGGGGGCAACAGGGCAAGCCAGGTGTGACAACAACCAGGCATTATCAGGGTATAAGAGTCTTCTGGTACTAGAGGTTCTGCTAAGGAAAGTAAAAACTAAAATGCAGACACATGGGCATGTCTGCTATTCATTTCCCATTGAAAGTTTAAATAAATGCATTATATACATTTGGGGTGCAGGGAAACAGCACATTCCTAGTGTCTTACAAATGTGTGTCTTTGTAAAGCAGCCTCAGGGAGAAGAGAACACTACATGTCCTTCTTTTCACTTCAAAAAGGGATTGCTGTCCTCTGTGGGAAGCAGCAATATCTCTGCAACAGTCTGACACACACACTACTGAGTCACAGCAATCATGCTTTCGGTTGGTTGGAGAACTCTGTCAGTCAGCAGGGGTGCGTATGACTGCTGCAGAGGGACTCCTGTTTCCACTCAGTGCAGGACATATAAGTTTCTGCTTTTCTTAGGGCTACCTGACAAAAAAATTGCAGTAAGACACCATTACTATACCCCCGTACACCAAATGTTTATGAATCATTTCTCCTGAAACTTCAGGTGGGGTTTAATGTCATACCCCATTTTAAAAGCGTATGTATACATTTTACCTCCCTAGTTTGTGTTCCCATATCTCAAGTTCCCCTTATGTGCCTCCTAACAGTATATACATGTTTTCTGAACAATCCAGTGTATATTGTAAATGTTTTAAAATTCTTTCTGACATTTTTAATGCCTTAAAACTGCTATGATAAATTTACTGCAAGAAGTAGAATAAGATGTTCAATAGATAGACCTTTCCCTCTATAGGGTCTGGGGGTACAGTGAAAGGTAAGTGTGACTAACATAAATCCCATTGGTGTCAGAAGGAAGAAAATAAACCCCATTTTTGTTAGTGAGAGTAAAATAACTATCATTGTTGTTGTCAGTACAATAAAATAAGTCCCATGATTGGTGCAAATGGGATAAAATAAGTCCCATATCACTAGCGTTAGTGGTTTAAAATGAGCTCCATATCGCCGGTGTCAGTGAGATGCAAAAAGACCCATATCAGTGTCAGTGGGATACAATAAGTATCAATTCACTGGTGTCAGTGGAAGCAAGAATAAGCATTGGTATTTAGCTGTTTCTTATTAGAACACGTTTGCATGCTGCTGCTCTGCTTTTGCTGATGCTGGGCCTATAGGGATGCTGCTTGAAACCACGGGGGCCCATACAGCCAACCTGACAGGGCCCTCCCCCCAAAAAAAAACAACACAGTTTACTATGCTTCAGTTATGTATTTCACATTGTGAGTGATCGGTACCGATCACTCATTGTGTTCATTCAGGAAAGAAAAGGGCTAGCAAATGTGACATATTTATCGGACCCTTCCTCCACTCTCCATCCTGAAAGATCCTTTTGTGTGTTTGCAGTTGGAAGGAGAGGAGGGAAGCTGGTAGCACTGTGGGGGTGGAGAGACACAGGGGGACCTGGGTAGCAGGGGAAAACATATGGTCCACAGGGAGGGTGATGGTGCAGTGAGGGAGCAAATAGCAGGACTGATCCTCTGTATGACTCTCTCTGCAGCAGCTGAAAACCAGCAAGAGGGAGAGGAAAAGAAGCCAGCTTTCAGCTGTTGCAGAGAGTGCCATACAGGGGATCAATTCAAGTAATTGCTCTCCTCCCCTGCCGTGCTGATCACTCTCCCTGCTTACATCCAATTCACCCAGCTACCTGGGACCTCCTGCTGGCCTGGGCCTCGTACAGGAGGACTGGTGGTTCCCCCTCATCCACTGCCCTGACTGTGCCTGCAAGACTGAAGATCACTCCACTCAACAGGCACAGCTGGTTACTACAACAGGTATTCTGGTTCCATTCTGCAAAGTGCCAAGTGTCTTGGATCCTGCAGGGCAGCCTGCAAAATGGAGACACCGCGGGACACTATCCAAAATCAGTGCACCAACTGCTATTTTTAGCACCTCGCTTTAGACCTGTTAGGTTATTGTGCTTAGTCAAAGCAGAAGGAAACACTAGAATGAGGTTTGAAAGATAGTACCATTGCTGAAGACGTCACAAAACTGCATTCGTATGATGACGCCCAAGCAGTAGTAGCCAGGTTATAGCAGCACTAGCAGTCTAGCACAGCAAGGTCAGGGAAGATATTTATTAAATGCTAATTAAAGTATTCAATACTATTTAAATGAACTATCAATCTGACAATGTCCTCGGTACAAATGCTTTGTGGTTTTGCCATGCATTGCGGTGCATTGTATTAAAACAAAAGCCCAAGCTATTTTTTTAGCTTGTTAAAGTAATTATTTACAAAAATACCTTTACAAACATGTAATACTTACCTGCTCTGTGCAATAGTTGTGCACAGAGCAGTCCCAGTCCTCCTCTCCTGGGGGTCCCCTACTAGTACTCCCCCCTTCTGAGTACCCCCATAGCATATGATTAAAATCCTTCTTACAACCACTTTAGGTTGCACTGTCAGCCCAATCAAAATACATGGATTAACACAGCATGCCTTGATGCATAGTGTGAATAAGTCTTTGCATTGTCTAATAGTAACACCCATTCCTGTGACAAATGTCTAAGTGGGCAATACCCTTCAGTTTGTAGATATACAGTATGTTCCTGTTGCATCTTGAAGAAGTAAAAGGAAATCTTCCCAGTGAGATGCAGACAAAAAATTTACGTGGTTGGAAAACTCAGACATGAAATATATACAAAACATATCCCTCTATAGTGTGTACTTGTCTGAATCCAGAGCACGAAGTGTCATTTCTGTCTGCTGATTTGTTCCACTTTTATCTGTATGAATCACTTCTGACACATTTTCCTGACACCAAGAGGTAAAAAGGTAACAGAGGAGGAACCTCCCGCACAGAGCCTGTGATTGGCAGCTTCAGTTCTGTTCCTGTGTGCTGTATGAATGGAGGTGTCCCTTCCCTCAAGTGATCTCTGCAAAGTGTAACTTTATCTCCCCACCCCCTGCTTACTGAAAGCTCAGACAAGCTGTAGAAATTCTGGACTTTGAACTGACATAGAGAAAAGAAGACTGGAGATAAATAGGTACAACTTATATAGAGGGATTTGTTTCATCTCTGTGTATCACCTGAGGTCAGTCACTTGGTGTATATAAAGGTTTACAAATACTTCAGTTTGATCAGGGGACTAAACCTACTCTACATACTCTACTCAGATAGGAACATTGCTGATTGTACACACATTTACTTCTCCTCTACCTACATCCTTAGTACTTAATCATCTCCCAAATCGAGCCCCTACCCTATCAACAATTAACACTTAAAAGGTTACTTAACCCCAGACCCTGCATTCACTATATCCAGTCTTCCACAGTACACAGAACATGGAAATGCAATTATGTTAGTAAATATAAACTGCTAAATACCTTTTCTCATCAGCAGTATATAGCAGTCTTGTGACTTCTACCAGCACTTGTTAATCATGTAGAAGGAGTTTTCATTCTCCTCTGGCTGTCCTAGGAGGCTGCATGACCCCTGACCCTTTGTCTGGACAGTGCTGATTGGCCCTGTGCTGATTACATGCACCTCCCTCCCCCCCCCAAAAAAAAACCCATCAATACACACCAAACAGAGCATGTGCAGACTTCCCACTCCTGCTATGTACTATGGCAGATGGACTGGGGATAGTAAAAGAAGTGGAGGATTAGAGAAGACAGGATCAAACATCCTTTTTCACAACATCGAGAATTAACCCCTTAGGTTCCACAGTGAGGAGAACAAGCATGCTTTACTACATATACAGACTGATTTTACTTTTGTGGGTTGGGTAACACTTAACTTAGCCCTGAACAATTAAACTTGCCCAATTAACCATTGTCCTAACCCAATCTGCACCTCCAGTTCCGGTTTGTGAAAAGCTCTGTTTATTAACGCCTCTGGGTCAGGGGCAGACTGACAAAGGTACCAGGGGCATCTCATGGGGCCTCCTACTGACCCCGAGTCCTCGGGCAGTGCCTGAATGGTCAGTCCACCCCTGCTCTGGGTTTATCTTATCCTAAATTGGGATATTGCAATATTTGTGTCTTGGGTTATTTGTTATCTGTTTCTTCTATACATAAGGATGTTTTCAATGTGCAGTGCGTTTTCTATTATGTCATATAATTTACAATAAATGTTTTAAGTCTTATGGAGCTATATAATTTGATGTGTTATGTTTTATTTGTATCAGTCGTGTTATCAGTTGTATTATTTTGTAACCAAAAAAGGGAGTATCTGAGCTCTATCTATATGTTGGCAAGCAAAGAGCAGCACTTTGTTCTTATTGCAGCTGGAGGTGGTGATTGTGCCGGAGTCTAGTACAGTAATACCTCGGTTTAAGAATTCAATTCGTTCTGCAGGACCTTTCTTATAGCAAAAAATTCTTAAACCGAAATGCCGTTTTCCATAGAAATGCATTGAAAACCAATGAATCTGTTCCGGAGATCAGAAAAAAGTAAACACTAATAAATACCGCAAGAGTTATTTTATCAAGTCATGCGGCATTTTAGTAGTGACAACCATGTGTTAATATTTCAGATGTCAGCGGGGTTCCCCACTGACAGCTGAATGTAAAAGAATTGCCGGCAATTAAAAAAATAATTTAAAAAACTGCGTGGGGTCCCCCTTCCCATCCATACCAAGCCCTTTATGTCTGGTATAGATTTTGAGGGGAGCTCCCACGCCAAAATGTAAAACAAAATGGCGTGGGGGTCCTCCCCAAAATCCATACCAGACCCTTTTCAGAGCATGCAGCCTGGCAGGTCAGGAAAGGGGGGGGGGGCAAACAATGTTTCTTTTTAGTTTCTTAAAAGAAACAACATTTCCGTTAACTTTGGGGAAAGTGACAGCTAATTCTGTGAGCTATAGTGAAGAAAAAAAAAAAAGAGCCAGCAATTGCATTTAAAAATCAGCACTGACATACACTTCGTATTGCAAATAAAATTCATACAAAATTTGTAAACCGAGGCATTATTTTCAGTGGATTTTCATTTGTAAACCGAAAATTACTTTAACCGAGGCGTTCTTAAACCGAGGTATTACTGTATTTCTAGTACTGTCTGTGACTTCATTAGGAGACTTTCCTGCACTTATTGTACCTGTGACATCAGGAAAGTAAACGAGGCTAACAAGTGTCTTTGGGACAGGAAGACCCAATCAGCAATACAAAAGGCAGCCAAACTGAGCACAGTAAGCAGACTTCTGTTCTTTTCAATAACATCTGTTATATTACTGAAAACTGTACAGAATTAAATTGTTTTTTACATTTCCAAAACCTTGATTAAGGAATGTCCTTGGAATCCCCCAAACACGTTGACTTGTGTTATTGATTACAAAGACGAATAAGATTAACCAGGACAAACATCTTTAGAGTGACGCTCTCTTCCATTTGTTTTCCTCTAGCAATACATTGTGACAGATGTTGTGACAGATGTTCTAACCCTCCCTCGATCTAAAACTGAGTTGGGCTTTAAAGGGGAACAATGGGCAAAATAATAAATACTATATATTGCCTTGTGTCACTAGCATTTTGTGTCATGAGCAGGTCTACATGTCCTCCATGTGCACAGCCTCATGGTGGGGACACAACTGTACTCTTTAACCACTTAAAGTCCGGATACTTTTACCCCCTTCCTGTCCAGGCCAATTTTCAGCTTTCAGTGCTATCACACTTTGAATGACATGCGCGGTCATGCAACACTGTACCCATATGACATTTTTAGCATTTTTTTGAGACAGATAACACTTTATTTTGGTGGTATTTATTCACCATTGGGAATTTTATTTTTTTGTTATATAAATGAAAAAGTCCAAAAAGTTTGAAAAAAAGTGTTTTTCTTATAAAATTTTGCAAATAAATTATCTTTCTTCATAAATCTTGACCAATATTTATTCAGTTATCTTTTTAGTAAAAAATAAAATAACCCAAATTAGTTTATAACCAAAAATTATGATTTTTCAAAAAACATTTTTACATTTTTTTTTTTACATTATTATTTATGTTTTTTTTTTTTTCTTTTAACATACCGTCACCCTAGTGCAGGGGTGGG
The DNA here is from genome assembly GCF_062004578.1 of Staurois parvus. Classification (NCBI taxonomy): domain Eukaryota; kingdom Metazoa; phylum Chordata; class Amphibia; order Anura; family Ranidae; genus Staurois; species Staurois parvus. The sequence continues at coordinate 5,063,330 of NW_028318344.1, read as the reverse complement.
CAAACTGCGTCTCTCCAGCTGTTGTGGAACTACATTTCCCATGGGGCATTGCAAAGACCGGACATTACAAGCATGACTCCTATGACTTGCAGAGGCATGATGGAACTTGTAGTCCTGCAACAGCTGGAGAGCCGCAGTTTGCCCACCCCTGCCCTAGTGGTACAGTGTCACCATAGTGACACTGTACTACTTGTGGGGGGTGATAAAGATTTTTTTTTTTATTTACACTGATTGCTTTCACACCCATAAAGGCTGTAAAAGCAATAATTTCTCCTCTCTGGCTGCATTCTTGCAGCCATTGAGAAATACTTTGAGAGCTGTGATTGGTCACAGCTTGTCACATGGTACAAGGCAGTTGTGAATAGCCCTGTACCATGTGACTTCACAGATTTCACACGTAGTAAGCAATGATGTCAGAAGTGACATCTTGCTTACTACTATTCATGTGATCACTGATTGGCCAATCAGTGATCACATGATCGGGACCTCACACAGAGGTCCCGTACAGCGACTGGTGTTCCGCTGTGTCTGGAGGACACAGCAGGCACCAGATCATGGTGCTATGCGCTCCCAGGGAGCGCTCACAAGCAGGGAAGTGTGAGGACGTTTATAAATGTTCACCCACTCCTGCACTGCTCCCATCTGGCCGTTTATGTACATGGGCCGGAAGGGAAGTGGTTAACCCACTCCTGCCTGTCATAGGCTGGTCCCCAAGACTCTATGAGATGCTATGTGCATGGTTCTTCTCCTGGGTGCCATAACAGAGGCATCACCTGGGAGGGCCCTGGACTTACAAGTACGAGTAGTAGTCTGTCTTATACCTTCCTCAGACCTCATAGCAATAGACTCCAGAAGATGTTCCTATCTGAGGTTAATGTGGTTGTGAAGTGGTATACCCAGTGAAATGACTGGACTCAGGTGCTACACAGAGGTGAAACAAATCCTCCTACATAAGTTGTACCTGTTTATCTATAGTGGTATTTTCCCTACATCCATTCAAAGTGCCAAATTTACACAGGATCTCAGTTCTGAAAAGCAGGGGGCGGAGAGCTGAATTTACACCAGTGAGGAGAGCTCTAAGAGCTGATTGGAGGGAAGGGACACACCCCCTTCACACAGCTCTCAGTAACAGACACAGGAATTCTAGGTATTGCTGTGAGCAGGCAGGTAGGTGTAATTTATTGCAGAAGAGACTGTATGTCTCTTCTGCAATAAAAAGCTTGCCTGCTCTGAGTGAGTTACAGCCGGACTCTAGTTCCCCTTTACACATCGCATTCAGAGAGTAACTGTTAATGATTCATACTCTGAATGGACTAAGGTTATTAGTGCGGCCCTTACACTTTAACCTATGCCAAACTACAGTTTCCAAAGAAGGCAAAATAATATCTTGTGTTAAAAGAGATATAGACTAAGGTGACCAGATTTTCAAAATGAGATCCAGGGACACAACACCCATGCCTACTTTTAATGGGGGTGGGACGGGTTGAGGTAGTGGGAGAGACTAGTTGCACCAGATGGTAGGTGAGACTAAATTGTACTAGCAATGGGAGTGACTTAAAGAGGTATAGTTAAATAACATCTGAACCTATTCTGCTCTGGGTCAAGAGTGCGTAATTCACAGGAGTCCCAGGGTCATAGCTGTGTAAAACACAAAGTGCAAGGTAAAGTGCAGGGTATGAGGTAAGGGGCAAAAGTAAGTAAAGAGTACTTGCCAAGCACAAATTCCCCTCTGCCCTCAGTACACCCCACCTTCTATGTCAAAACCACCTCCATCAAAATTCTTACTTCTCTTCTAGAATTGTACTCACTGAGCTTCACAATATATTACATCTTTTGGTGAGTTCCCCAGGTTCCGATGCCATGTCCACCCAAGATTTTTTTTCTTGTATGTCATGTATGCAGCAATTTATAGAATGGCAACTAATGGGTAATTATGACAAAATCTAAGTAAAAATAGGTGATTGTGACAATACACTGTCATAAAGGGGAGAGGATGGTCATGATGACATGCTGTGGCTCCTGCTGCTGCTGCTCGAGTTCTGTGTGAAGAGGGGAGAAGAGATGCAACCATGCATAGCATTGGATCTATTCTCCCTTCTCTTCCCCTTCACACAGGATTTCTAAACTTCGGAATATTCCAGTGAGCACTATTGGAGCCATAATCCGTAAGTAGAAAGAACATCATTTCACCATAAACCAGCCACGACCAGGTGCTCCTTCTGACAGAGGAGTGAAAAGAATGATCAGAAGACTTGTCCAAGAGCCAAGGACCACTTGTGGAGAGCTTCAGAAAGACCTGGAATTAGCAGATACAATTGATTCAAAGAAAACAATAAGTAATGCACTCAACCGCCATGGTCTGTATGAACGATCACCACACAAGACTTCATCGCTGAAGAAAAACATGTTGAAGCTCGTTAAAAGTTTGCTGCACAACATTTAGACAAGCCTGTGAAATACTGGGAGAATATTGTCTGATCAGATGAAACCAAAATTCAACTCTTTGGATGCCATAATACACACCATGTTTGGAAGTCAAATGGCAAAGCACATCACTCCAAAAACACCATACCAACAGTGAAGTTTGGAGGTGGGAACATCATGGTGTGGGGCTGTTTTTCAGCATACAGTACTGGTAAACTTCATGTAACTGAAGGAAGGATGAATGGAAAAATGTACCAAGACCTTCTTCATAAAAATATGTGGCCGTCTACCAGGATGATGAAGATGAAACAAGGGTGGACATTTCAGCAAGACAATGATCCCAAACACAAACCCAAATAAACTCTCAATTGGTTTCAATGAAAGAAAATAAAGCTGCTAGAATGGTCCAACCAATCACCTGACGTGAATCCAATAGAAAATCTATGGAAAGAACTAAAGATCAGAGTTCATAGAAGAGGCCCACGGAACCTTCAGGATTTGAAGACTGTTTGGGGGTTATTTACTAAAGCTGGACAGCGCAAAATCTGGTGCGTAGAAACCAATCAGCTCCCAGGTTTTATTGCCAAAGCCTAATTAAACAAGATGAATTTAGAAGCTGATTGGCTACCATGTACAGCTGCTCCAGATTCTGAGTGCACCAGCTTAAGTAAATCTATCCCTTTGTATGGAAGAATGGGCCAAAATTACACCTGAGCAATGCATGCAACTAGTTTCTCCATACATAAGGTGTCTTGAAGCTGTCATCACCAACAAAGGATTTTGTATGAAGTATTAAATAAATTTGTTAGTGTGTTTAATACTTTTTCCCTGTGTAATTCCATTTTATTACACATAACTTTATTTCTGAACTTACTTGCTTTGCTTTCTTTGTATGTATGGATTGTATGGGTGAAAATCTCATGTCAATAGCACCTAGAAATACTGTATATTTACTGAGAAAAATGGTGACATGTTCAATACTTATTTTACCCACTGTATATTTATGGATAGATACACAATATACTATATATGCTGTATATAGGATTTATTTTTGAAGTGTGTGTAAATATGGGGCAATAGGCAATCATGGGGCCCCTGTGTCCTTGCCCAAACTCAAAAAAGCCTATGAAAAAGGTACCAGGGGTATCTCATGGGGCCCCCTACTGACCCCTTGCCCTCGGACAGTGCCCGAGTTTCCAAATGGTCAGTCAGCCCCTATATATATATATATATATATATATATATATATATATAATATTTGGGAAGGGGGGGATGTAGGCCTAAAATGCATTTTGACAAGTGCAAAAAGATACAAAACGAATAGAAATGCTGCGCAAAAGTGTGGAAATTCTCAGCATTCAGATGTTCATGAATACAGTCTTTAATGCAATCACGGGTTATTGATGACTGGTTGCTATGGGCTGCTTGAAGGTATATATATATATATATATATATATATATATATATATATATTTGGTTTTTTTATTTATTTATTTTCATATATATACACATATATACATATTTTTTTTGCAAACATTTGCTCCTGCAATGCACCCCAATAGAGCGGTAATAATATATATATTATTTTTTTTGCAAACATTTGGTCCTGCAATGCACCCCAACAGAGCGGTATGTCTTTGAAACAGTGGACAGGAAGATATTGAAAGTTTCATCGCCCCTTAGCTATGGCAATCTTGGAGCATCAATATGTATTTTCATGGATTTTCCCCTATACTGAATAGAGGCTTTTATTTCTGCTTTCTCTCTGTTTCTGATTCACTCAATTTGCTTCTGGCAAAAACACATAAACAAGCATAAATGATATTTGTGTACATCTCTGAGCTTGTGTGTTTGCTTTATACATACAAACATATGACATGAATAGGAGCACCTGCTCCTTGCCCCCCCTCACCAAGTGCTCTGCCAGGCAGCTAAGCACAGGATCATATTGGTATGCAGTGAGCATCTTATGCTGCAGTCAGCAGCTGTGATTGTAATGGGGGTTGGATCAGATGAAGGCAGAGCCACAGCAAGCTGAGCCAGTGGAATTTTGCATGTATTAACCCCTCAGCTGCCAAGCCACAGAGGTATCTTTCTGCTTTTTTAACAGCTTCTCTTAAAGCACAACTCTGATTTCTAATGTATGTAAAATTGGAAGGCAGTTCAGGCAATAATCAATCCGGAATTCATACTGTATGTATTACCTTCATTACAAAGCCTGTGATTTCCTAGAGGATGTTAGTGTAGACACGACATGTATTTTATTACAACTATAGCTGTATGCTTTCCATAGAAAATTCAGCCATTCACATCAGTCATTGTTTCAGTTCCTGCCATAATATCTAGGGCCAGTTGTGCCATAAAATACATTTTGCTTAGGGCAAAGCCAGCCCCAGGGAGAAAAATCATCATACATAGAATGTCGTAGTGGGTAGGAATAAGCACAGGTTTTGGCCAAGCCTAGGTTCCTCAAAGCTAGGGCATTCCCTTGTAATTGACTAAGTATGGCCACATGGTCTCATCAATGACTAAAAATGGCAATTTGGCCATTTTAGGTCAATGAGGTTATGAGCATCCCATTTGTTAAGTGCGGCTGTGAGAATGCACTAGCCACAGCTGGTTGGGTGCTGATTTTTCAGGAGTGATAGCTTGCTTTGGAAGACCCTAAGTTTGGGCCAACACTATGCTTCTTACTGGTAGGAACTGAACCCAGGGCCCCTGCAGTGCTTCAATACTAACAAACACACTACCCATACAATTTTCCATACAACATGTCAAGTCTGCTGTCTGATTTTGGCATAGAGAAATACTGAATATTTCACACAAAGGCCTCATTTACACTTGCAGTTGAGGGTGTTAAAGACATACAGCTGAGCCTCTTTTTTTACTATCCTCCAACTGCTCCCCCTTAATCTGCAAAGGCAACAGACTGAGGGGTGTACTTATACATGAAAAAATTGATCCCCACTATCATGCTTAATAGGTAGTACTGCCTGATAAACACGACTGGTTCCACTAAATACGACCATGCCGCAACCGCATGCAATGCACAAAGTTTACTGGTACAGTAGTGCAGGTTTTCAAGGGTTAAAACAAGCAAAGAAGAGGAAACATAATGTCCCTCACCACCTGTCAAATAGCATCTGAAGAGTGAACCACTGCGGAAACAAGCCCCAACAGTGATACTTCAAGAACCAGTGCGAACGCAAAATAAAAATATAGGAAATACATACTTATTCACCTGAAAGGGTTTCTCAACACCACCATCTGGGCACTGTGTGATTTGGCACAGGACTGTATCCTATTTGATGTATAGTATATAAGAACATAACTTTGGACTTTATAGGCAAATACAGTCCACAACAAAGTTTGTATATAAAAAAATACCATCTTTATTACAATTGAATTGTTAAAAACAAAAAATTATAGAATAACTCAAAACGGTTTTTCCGCTCATATTGTTACAGTTTATATAGCACCAAAACATACATTTCATCTAAATTGATTGGAAAATTATCCCCTACGTAATTCAAATTGTCAGAGCATCAGTGAGGTGCCCAGAAAGGCCACCCATGTAGTTTATGATTTCAGCCAAACGGGGGATGTTCCAATTCGAGTTATTCTTTGCTCAACATGTTTCGCAACAACGAGTCGCTTCCTCAGGAGATAGTTTGGTGCATCTACATGAGAAAACAGAAGTTCATTTAAACCTTCTTAATATAAGAATTAATAAGGTTTAAATGCACATGTTCCCTGGAATGAGGCTTTCGCCCTGGAGGGTCATGGGAGAGGTCTACCAATGTAGGAGGTGACTACAGAAATCCCATCTCAGTGAGTACTAGTGACCCCAGATGGATAAAGACTGTTTAATGTTTTATGTTTTTACTATCCTGCTTCTACCTAGTAAACCGCCATTTATTTCCTCCATCAGCTCATTCCCCCACAGCTATTACCTTTTGTATCACTCAACCCTTCCTTCTAGATTGTAAGCTCTAACGAGCAGGGCCCTCTGTTTCCTCTTGTACCAAATTGTATTGTAACTGTAATGTCTACCTTCATTTTGTAAAGCGCTGTGCAAACTGTTGGCGCTATATAAATCCTGTATAATAATAATAATAATAATACTAATAAGGGAAGATGGCCTACTAAAAATGCTGCATAATGTGTCCACTGCAGACCATTCACTAAATGTGAATGACAATGTACTGTTAAGTAACCCCAGATATTATGTTGATGTAATGTGGCTGTTTGTGCTGTCTTCCAAGTTCCAACAGGAAAGTGCAGCAACTTTATTTTTGTGTGGACATTCCTTTTTTTGTTAATATGAAGGTAAATGGCCAGAAATGTTGAAAGGAGGGTTGCGGCATGGAGGGTGGCAGAGGTTTAAAAACTCAAGCAGAAGCATCACTGTTCTAGCAGGAGAGAAAGTGGGACATAGATTTGTGCTCTTGGCGTTCAGTTCTAGCCATTCACAAGCCCCTCCAACATACAGATCTGCAGTATGCTGTGTGTTAAATTGCACTGTGGTAAAGGAGCCAATTCAGTTAAAAGGACTGCCAATGTACTACAAGGTACTAAAAATTGCAATCCCACCCTTCTCCCAGAGAGGTGACAGATTTTTAATATCATATACATTTATACATATGAAGAGTGTAGGGGTGTGTAGACAATGTAGAGGTGGGTATGGGCAGAGTAGTAGCACCATTCATGCTTCCAACTTTGGAACTTGCAAATGGGAGACAGTAACCTGCGGCATGCGTAGCAGAAATAAGTGGGTGTGGCCAAGCTTTAAACAGTGACAGGGGCTTAAATAAAACCCGGGCTTTCCTATACCTTTAAAATATCTTTCAATTGCTGTGCCACAAGAAAGAGTCTCACAGACACATATAATCATAAAAAAAAAAACTTCCATTATATGAATCAAGACCAGTGCCTAAAAACCTTTTGGCAATATCCCAATGTTTGTGAGCTAGTCCTATATCTTTAAGACAGCCTTTCTCAACCAGGGTGTCCAGGCACCCTAGGGTGCCTTGAGGTTTCTTCAGGGGTACATTGGGAAAATTTCAAAAGAATTGCCCAAAACCTGTATACAAGCCAGTGGGTGGAACAAGCCGGCCATTTAGTTACACAAAGCCACAGGATTTAATTGTGCAACACTACGACCTTCTAGCCGCTGTAATCCTGACAACCAATGACATCACCAGTTGATAAGAAGGATGTCAGCTTCCTGCACAGCATCCTAGTTTGACCCTCCCCTGCCCCATCTCCATCAGGACTGCGATCACATTAGCTCAGTGATGGAGAAAAACTAAGGGAGAAACACTGGAATACTAGTCATACTAGTTTTAGAATGGGGTGCTTCGGGACTGTCCAAAATTTTAAAGGGTGCCTTGACTGAGAAAAGGTTGAGAAACACTGCTTTAAGATGTTTGAACTCTCAACAAATGGAATGACCTCAGTATATATGGGTCAAATAAAGCTTGATTCCAAAACCACTATCATGTCTTCACTTTATTCCATCACCTTCAACTTTTCAGCCAAGCGATATAACAAAGAAACAGTAACAAAAAAACACAAAAAAAAAAAGAAGTATGGTCTAGTATATTCAAATTTTTATAAACACAAAGAAGAATTGATTATTATGCTCACATTTAGAAATGTGAGTGTGCCATACAACAACCAGTGCTTTTTATGCTTTCCATTCCCTTTGTCTCATTTCTTCTTACCAAACATAAATATTCAACTGTAATGTATGATGAATTCCTAGTCTCCACCATCCGTATAAATTTTCAATGTTGAAATGCATTTTTTCCCACAAAAACAGAAAAATTCCTTGATAGTGTAACATAGTTTCACATAAATCACATATATTACACAATAATTTTGCTCACATTTATTTGTGACTCAAAGTGCAAAGCCTTAAAGTGTTACTAAACCCACAACAGTAAAATCAGTCTGTATATGCAGTAAAGCATGCTTGGTATACTCACTGTGGAACCTAAGGGGTTAATGCTCTGCATAGTGTAAAAGGATGTTTGATCCTGTTTTCTCTGATCCTCCCATTCTTCCAGTGTCTCCTAAATATCTCCTGATAGAACAGAGACTCGGGGGCAAGCTGCATATGCTCAGTTTAATGTGCATTGCTAGAGATTTTTTTTTCTCTTGCGAGAGTGCATGTGATCAGCACAGGGCCAATCAGCACTGTCCAGATGGAGGTCAGGGGTCCTGCATCCTCCTACAGGAGAATGAAAACTCCTCCTACAAGCTGTAACCAGTGCTCTGCTGGACAGTGATAGAAGTTACAAGACTGCTCTAACTGCTGATGAGAAAAGGTATTTAGCAGTTTAAATTTACGAAAATAATTACATTTCCATGTTCTGTGTACTGTAGGAGACCAGATATAGCGAATGCGGGGTCTTGAGTTTAGTAAGGCTCCATGTACACAGGACGTCTGGAAAACACTTCTGAAACTGACTACTGGAAAACGTAGGTTAAATAACATCTGTTTAGCCGCGTTTGCATAATGCGTTTATGTGCTTTTGTGTTTAGAAGTGTTTATTAAAGATAACATCAGGAGACCTTCCAAAATGCCCAGAATGCACTGAAAAACAGTAAAAAATTAACTATTTCAGACATTTTGAGAGAAATAGAGAGAGCAGAAGCAGAGAGAGCAGTATGTGTTGAGATTACCTATCTTTTCAGGTTGTATCAAAATGGATCCCATCATGATCATAATGCAGGACGTTCTACCATTTTTTCCTTCACGCAAAACCTGGAACTGACTGCGCTGGTGTACCGGGTCCATTTGAATACATGGAAAATGCTTTGCATGCATTTCTGATGATGAAAAAAGGCTCTGGGCAACATTTGGATATGGAACAGTTAAAAAACACTTCTAAACGCAAACGCTTCTAAACGCGGTTAGCCGTGTTTACATGCATTTACAAGCATTTGGCATTTGAAACGCTGATAAAATCTACTCCTGAACGCAAGTTTGGTGTGTTACAAAAAAACCGACTGTAAACTCAACTGCCTGTAAATGCCTATAAACAACGATGTGTACATGTGGACACATAGGAAAACATTAGGGAGAGTTCAGGGGCTGCTGCAAAAATGCAGAAAAGCTCCTGAACGTCAGTTTATCAGCTGCAGTGTACATGAGCCCTAACACTTTAAAATTGGATTTATTTGGAAAAATGTGTGAGTCATGGGTGAAAATTGTGTGAATCTTGTGTGAAAAAAGTTTATCCCTACATGTATAACAAATTTGTAATATACTGCAGCCTGCCAGTCTTTCGATGCATTGGATTTCTTTTTTTTTTAGGCTTTTGTTCCTTTATTTTCATCCAGTGATCCTGCCAGTAAAATACATGTCCTAACCCTACCATGTTGTATGTGTGGAGGAGCAGCAGGGTCACTTCAGAATAATATGTGTGCTAGGTCTACTGAACACCTCACCCTCTGCAAGTATCCATAACATAGTGGGAGGTGATCTGTAGTTTATAGAGGTGATTCGGGTGGGGCTGATAAGATGGCTTGAAATAACACTGCAGGGTGTACAGGATGGCACTGGATTTCTGGTAGAAATTTTTGTACCTACTGTATAACAAAATAATTTTATGAAAATTTAACAGACCAAAAGGAAGCAAGGGAAGTTCATTGTTCAAGTTAACATACACTATGAAGCCTAAGTACAGCCAAAAAAAAAAAAAAAATCAGTAATATAACTTATAGTCAGTAGGATGAGTCTTTTGTGTTGATGCGTTTTTCTTTTACTAGAAATTCTTCCATCCATGCTCTCTCTACCACTCCCACCACCATAATAGTTCAGTGCAGCGGGGGTTAATACCACTAAGGGGGTGTCACATGCTATCATCAAGACATCCCAACTATGTATGCCCTTTCCTCCCAGCTACTACATTTATAGAAGCCATACTACAACTTCTATGAATGAAACATAATCTATGACTGGATGGAGGGGGCGAAGCTATCAGTCATCTGACTGTGCTCCATTCATAGATTGTGTTTCATTCTCAGAAGCTGTAGTATGGCCTCTATGAATGAAGCAGCTTGAAAGAAAGGATGGGCATAGCCAAACTCTATTAATCAGATCCTGTGGCAGCAACTTAGTTGTAATAACGCCTTCCGCACTGGAAGCTTACAGGATTTCTACTAAAAGAAGAAACATCAGCACAAGGGACATTGTAGCAATTGTGCATACAGAGATGAACGCGGTCACCCATCTTGCTAGGGATCCTCCATCTTGTATCATTTCTACTCCCAAACCAGCCTCCCTCAGGAATGTGGTCTGGATGATGCCAGAGATCACAGGCTCAGCGGGAGAACTTAATGATTATAAATCCCACTAGCTGGTGCTCGGGTGTCTGTTAGCTTCTCAATCTGAGATATTATAAAGCCATAAACCAAGTCCTTCACTGAGCTTCCAAGACATTCCAGATAAGCCGTAAAACAGACATCACATTCAAAATCCACTTTCCCCTATGATTTCATATCTTGGAATATGAAAGACTTACAAGGAGACCAGGCATATATTCAGATTGGTCACTTTAATACAAGTCGCCTGATATATTACACCCCCTATCTGAAATCTACAGGAGAGCAGAAAATTATATGTCCTTAACCGTCCCACACAGGTATGTCATATTTCATATCTAGACGTTCAGCAGATGCTTCTGCATATTAATCTACTAGTGGCTAGGCTGCGACATGCACAGAGGGTAAGTTATGGATTATGATAGAAACTGCGAGGGATTTTGATTCTAGCTTGGGTCTCCGCCTCCAACACCCTCCCCAAATGAGGCCATTGGTTCTCTGCTTCAAGGAGACACCCTGCTGAGTTCCTAGAAAGGCTGTTATGCTTGGAGCAGAAAGTTAGGTTAAGTTGAGTAGGTCGTGTTGAAGTTGAAGATTCTTCCCTTTTAACATCGGAACTAACTTTAGGAGATAAGGCACCCTTTTGGCTCAGGAAACTTGATCTGCTTAACCCAGGACTTTTGGCAAGTATGCTATCTCTCTAAATTTCTTTCTGTTATCTCTTTGCTGTGTTATTGCTCTCTGTATATTTATATATATATATATATTGGCTACATCTTTTTCTGTAAATATTTTTATTGCGCCCTTTTGACATTTTAGTAATAAATCTTACTTTATGAAAGTGTTGAACTGGTTCTAAATCATTTTAATGCAAACTAAGAACCCCTGCCTCTGAAGAGAGCTACTGTGTGTTTTAAACGTCTGCATACATCTGTCTGTGGTGACATTGTGTATACAAATGATTATTCAAACATCATAGTGTTATTGCTGATATTGCCGAGTTTCCTCTTTCTCTGTACAAAAAAAAGGTGGCGGCAGTGTGAAGGGTTAATTGCGTAATTAACCTGACCCAGTAACAATCTCTCCCAGGCTGCAGGTACACAGATTGTGGTCCATTAGCTGGAAAATCATTGTGCAGGGTGCAGCCGGGCGTGGCATTGTTACGCACGTGACAGCGCAGTTTTAGATTGGCTAGTCCTTCGGTCACGAGTTTGGTGAGAAGGGCTGGGGTCTGATGCTGTGATCATCACAGACATATCCTACTGACTGTAAGTTAAGTCCCTTGTGCTAATTTTTCTGATTTTTATTTTGACTGCACTTAGGCTTAAACAGTGATTATTCAAACAGTCAATAAACATGCACAAAGCTCCTTTCAATTATCAACCAAACCATTACACTGCACAGTAAATCTATAGTTAGACCTATTTCACATGGGCAGCCAGAGGGCAGTAAATAGAGGTGGCTGAGTTGCAGATTTACTGTCCCCCAACTGCCCACCTAAAATCTAACATACAGCAAGGGGGCTGTTCATATGCAGCCACAATGCAAAGCATTGTGGCCGAGGGCCTGCACTGCAACTGCAATCAGGGCTGTGGATAAGGGAGTACCACCAGTCCTCCTGCACAGGGCCCAGGCCAGCAGGGTGAATTGGATGTGGGCAGGGGGGATGATCAGCACAGCATGTGGGGGTGAATACTGGAATCAATCCCTTGTATGGCTCTTCCTGCAGTAGCTCAAAGCTGCATTCATCTCCTTTTCCTCCCAGCTGCTGCAGAGATAGCCATGCAGGGATTCAGTCCCAATAATTCCCCTCCCACCCCTCAGCTGCACCCATCACCCTCCCTGTGTACCATACATTTCCCCTGCTGTCCAGGTCCCCCTGTGTGCCCCCCACAGTGCTGTCTGCTTCCCTTCTCTGCTTCCCTCCGGCTGCTGCAAGCACACAATAGGATCCTTCAGAATGGAGAGTGGGGGAAGGGTCCGGTAAATATGTAACATTTACCAGTCCCATTCTTTCCTGCATGAACACAATAAGTGATCGGTACCGCTCACTTACTGTGTCCATTCATAACTGAAACATCTCTCTTTTTTGGAGTGGGCCCCTGTCAGGTCAGCTGTATGGGGCCTCGTGGTTTCTAACAGCAGCCCTAACTGTAAGCCAAACATTTTCAGGGAATCAAAAATTGCCATTCAACAGAAAAAAGCAAAACAAAGACTAGAACGTTCAGGAGGAGGTAAGCTTCCTGAACACCTGGAATCTGCTGCTTAGCTGGTCCTGAAGGCATGGGCTCTCTGGCCCATCCACCACAGATCCCATTTCACAAACTGCTGCAGTGTGAACTTACTGTGTTAGTAAATACTAAACCTCTTTAAAAATAAACTGCACAAGTTATTTCAGATACCATGGTCGTATAAAATGGACCTGTGTGGAGATAAAATACAACACCGGTGAAAAGTGCTCATCAAGCAGGCTTAGAGCTCATGTCACTTGTGTTTGTGTTCTAACAACTTAGCAGATCAGCTGCAGGTATGGGTCACAGCTCTGCTTCAACCACATCACTTGCACATTTTTCTCATCATGTCACCTTCTAGAGCTGTAAAGAAACGTGGGTGGTTGAATTTTAATCTAGTAAAGTAATTGAGAATACTATGGCTTCTTGAAAACATTCTTTTTTACTTAAACAGTAAAAAGATGTAAGGGTAACACAGTACCATTACCTGCTGAGTAATTCTCATTTTCTTTCTGGCAGACACCTATGTGGGAAAAAAAATTACACCTCTTTTTTATTATAACCATTGATGCTATGTTTTCTAAAAGGCAGGGAATGTGAGTCTTCCAAAACGCTGTTTCCAGGATTCAAGTATCCTCCTCTTTAGTTCTTAAAAGGACAGACGGTGTTTTTTCTCGTGTATGGAAGCTAAGGCGTTTTTATTTGGGTGAATGGAAAGCTCCTCATATGTATTACATACTGTATGTGTATCATATGTACTGTATGCATACGTGGTCCTACAGACATTTAGAGGCTTACTTTGGCTGTCTTGCTGTGTGGCGGAATATGAGTCCTAATTTGGGTACACTTGTTTCTCAATATCTGCCCAGGACCTCTGGCTCTTACTCCTGCTTTTATAATGTGTACATTTGGAGTCATAAAGATTGGAGCGTGTCCTTGCCTCATGGATAGCAGCATAGAATGGCCTTGCTCCTCCATTTTGTTTCTTAGCTGAGCTTTCTGGGTGGGAGGAGAGGAGGAGGAGAACAAAGAAGAATAGTTGTTCAGGGACAAAAACTGGCATGAAAAGCCTGTGTAGCTGATTACAGGCAGTTCCATTGAAGTCTATGGGGTCAAAAATGTGTTACACAGCTCAAGTCAAAAGCTTGTGTACCTTTTCAAGCTTTTCAAACTTCAAGCAACTATTCAAATAGATGTCAACAGCCACAACAGAAAAAATAATTACTTGCGTTGAGCATTGCTACTTATAGGGAAATGCATAAAAACATGCAACAATATAAATAGGTGTGAATGAGGCTAACAGTACAGCTAAGGATTTATAGCAAGGCATATTTCAGGTCTACCTCAGAATAAAAGTCGCCACACTAGTGGAAACGTTGTACTTCCAAACCTTTATGTGCGCTGAACAATAAGCATCCGCAAAAAAGCTCTAACTTGTGCTTGGGCATTGTAGACTCTCAAGACATTTGGAGAATTCAGCACATATCTATGCCTCAAGACAGCAGATGCCAGTTTCTATTAGTGATGAGCCAAAACTTACCCAGGTTAAATTTGGGGCAGATTTGGTACAATTGTTTATTCTTCATCGGGCGTATAGGACCCCTGTGCAATTGTACCCGTGGGGCAGGCGAGATTCACCTGATTGCCCGAGGTGTAGGGTCCAACAAGGTGATTTCATTCACATGCTCTGGCACTGCCCAAAGCTGGATATATATTGGAGTGAGGTCCTCCAGCTTATTTCCTTAGTGTCACAATATACTGTTCCCCAGGATCCCCTGCACTGTCTGCTGGGGGCACTGGACCAAGCACTGTTCCAACATGGAGGGTATATTACGATATCTAGACTGTTATATCTTGCTAGGAAGTTGATTGCAAGGTACTGGTTGTCGTCAGCCCCACTGACAAGCAAACAATGGATAAATTATGTTAATTCATTACTCCCCTGGGAAGAACTTACATACCAACATCGCAATGCTTATTGCAAGTTTCAGCAGGAGTGGCAGGGATGGCTAGATACACCTGGTCTTGCCCCTCCTCAGTTGATAGCGGACCGGCTCCTACAGGTGTGATGTCTTATATCAGGCATGTTGCTCCACTTTAGGGGATGTCACATGTATCCACAGTTTTCTCTGATGGATGTCTCGGGTGAACCAGTTGTCTCTTTTTTTTGTTCATGTTGGTTTAACTTTGATTTTGTTCCTTTCCTCCATTTATGTATACATCTAGATGGGGAGGTAAAAGGAAAAAGTAATGTATTGTCAATATAGCCTTGGTCCAGGTGTCTCCTGCTCAGGGGCGGACTGACAACTCATGGGGCCCCCGGGCAATAGGGGATCATGGGGCCCCTGTGTCCTTGCCCAAACTCAAAAAAGCCTATGAAAAAAGTACCAGGGGCATCTCATGGGGCCCCCTTACTGACCCCGGGCCCTAGGGCAGTGCCCGAGTTTCCAAATGGTTAGTCCGCCCCTGCTCCTGCTATGATTGGTCATTGCTTCAGTTATTCTGTATGTTACAGGATCCACGTATCCACATTGTTTTACCTATGCATAATTCTGCTGGTACAGTAACATTATTGTTGATTCTGTAAACTCTATTCATTGTCTTGACAATCAAAGTTCTTTGGATTTTAAAAAAATATTCTTACTGGACCACAAAAGAAGATGTAGACATTAGGGAGGATTTATCACAAATAAATCATAAATGTTTCAGAGCCACGAGGCAGAAAAACTCAACTGATTTACTGGACAGCATATGCTCCTATTTTGCTAAGATGCAATGTCAGAGGGAGAGAGCCGGCAGATGTCATGTTACATAAACAAATAATTATTCTATCATTTCAGTCCACAATACAATTTTATTTGTTTTCTGAGTCTACAGACTGAAAATTGTAGATATTTTCTGCAGAGTTTTGAAGCTTTTCTTGATATTGGAAGAGAGCAGGCAGCTTTCATTTTTTAAATATTAATTATTGTCTATTTTCCAAGTCAATATTTTTAGGGTGAGAGAAAGCAGATTGCATTTGGTACTATCAATTTAGCGTCTTCAGAGACTGAAAATAGAAAATAGAAAAGAAAATGTATTTTTACATTTTAAATGTAAATGGCATTTTAAATTTTACAAGATTTTCAACACAACTGTTAAGCCTTTTTGGGAAAAGACTGCTTTATGTGAGCAAAAGAGCAAACATATTGCATCATACAATAAAAATGATATCATTGTAAAATAAAAATGTTCCATTCTATTTGGATAGGCATCTAGAGAGAGAGCAGGCAGACTTCATCAATAAATATGAAATTAGATTGTATTTTTGTGGAGACAGAATATACCAATTATGCAATTATGATAATTTTCTACAGGAAATCTCATCCTTATAATTAAGAGGCAAGTTTGTAGGCAGAGAGTAGGCCTATTTCAGCTAGAAGTTCATCCATTTAGAGAAGATTTAATTGTAGAAGCAGAGAGTAGTCATATTTCATCAAAAAATGTAAATTACATAAAAGTTCAAGGATTAGTAAGAGGTGTGTACTTTTTCTTTAGTTCACATAGCTGGGGCAGTGAAACCTGTCTGCTCAGTGCTAAAGCTGGAGATGACAGGAAGCAGAATCAGAGCCTCTGACACCCTATGAAATATTGTCATTCCTATTGCTTTAGGCTGCTGATAAGATAGTAATGGAGAGGTGGAAAGGGAGAAGCTGAAAGGAAGAAGAGGACCTTTTGTTGCCTACCAGTGGCCTTCTAGTGCTGCTCCCACTAAGCTGTGTGATAAGCACTCATGTGATTCTTCATATACCTGGTACCCAATACGTAGTATTACCATTTGTGATGCTGACAAAGACTGCATAAGACTGCAGTGCAGTCTGAGGCACATGTTTTGAAAAAGACTCATACAGCTGAGCTCTGGGAAGTAGACCAGGAGGTAACAGTGGCCTGTATCTGTGGAGCTCTGCTATCTGGTAGAATCGGTGCTCCCTGCACTCCTCTGCGAGCTGCCCCTGAATGACATTTTGCCTCACTGTTGTTGTGCCTCTCCCTCACATTTCTCTTCTATATTTGGCACCTAGGTATGTTTGGAGACCTCATTATCCCCTAACCCCTCCTCATTGCTGCAGCTGCAGGAACATGAGTGCCAATTGTCCACTACTCCATCCTCCTACTCCTCGACATCTCTGCAGCCTTCGACACAGTTGACCACCCCCTCCTCCTTAATAAACTATACTCCCTTGGCATCAGAGACTCCGCTCTCTCCTGGCTCTCCTCCTATCTATCCCAACGCTCCTTCAGCGTTACGTATAACACTGCCACCTCCCCCTCTCTCCCCCTCTCTGTTGGGGTCCCCCAAGACTCTGTCCTCGGGCCCCTCCTCTTCTCCATCTACACCTCCTCCCTTGGCCAACTGATACACTCCCGCGGCTTCAACTACCACCTCTACGCCGATGACATGCAAATCTACCTCTCTACCCCTCGCCTCACCCCTTCAGTCTCCGCCCGAATCACCCGCCTACTGAACGACATATCAGACTGGATGTCACTCCACATCCACAAATTAAACCTTTCCAAAACCGAGCTCCTAAGTTTGCCCCCAGACCGCCCCCCCCCACCCTCTCCATCACGACCAACAACGTCACCATCAGTCCCACCCCGCAAGCCAAAGTCCTAGGTGTCACTCTAGACTCAAATCTGTCCTTCCAACCCCATGTCCAATCGCTGGCAAACTCATGCAGGCTCCACCTCCACAACATCTTCAAAATACGTACGTTCCTAACCCCAGACACTACTAAACAACTCATTCACTCCCTTATTATCTCACGACTCGACTACTGCAACTCCCTCCTCACCGGCCTACCTCATCACAGACTATCCCCGCTTCAGTCTGTCCTGAATTCAGCGGCCAGACTCATCCACCTTACCAACCGCTCCGCATCTGCCACCCCCTCTGTCATTCCCTCCATTAGCTTCCGATTGCCCAACTCATTAAATTCAAACTACTAACATTGACGTACAAAGCCATTCATAACATTGCCCCAAACTACCTTATCGACCTGATACCCAAATACCACCCAACCCGTACTCTTCGCTTCTCTCAAGACCTTCTACTTTCTAGCTCCCTGGTCTCCTTCTCCCACGGCCGACTGCAGGACTTCTCCAGGACTTCCCCCATCCTCTGGAACTCACTACCCCGATCCATCAGACTGTCACCTACCCTCCTCACCTTTAGGCGCACCCTGAAAACCCATCTCTTTAGGGAAGCCTATCCCACCCTCACCTAACAGCCGATCTCCTCCACTCCTCCCACCACTCCATCCCCCACAGCCACTTCCTCCTGTACCACTATCCCCTCCCTCCTAGATTGCAAGCTCGAAAGAACAGGGCCCTCGAACCTCTCATATATTGTCTTTTTACTGTATTGTCTCATATACTGTCCCCCACTATATTGTACAGCGCTGAGCAAACTTTTTGGCACTATATAAACACTGTATATTAATAATAATAATAATAATTGTCCCCCTGCCTGTTGTCCCCTGCCTCTATGCTCCCTTTGCTCTCTATTTCAGCCTCAGATGCAATTGTTGTGAATCCTCTTGCAGCAAGTGGCTGATGCTGTGCTCACATAAGTTAGAAAATTCCTTTTGCCACTTTGCAGGGCAATGGCAGGAGTAGCTGTGGCTGAGGAGGAAGAACAGGGTGCTTTTGCAGCTGATGATACCTTCAAGATACTCTGTGCCTGAGAGACAGAGGAAGATGATGAATGCTTGGTTATCCATTCCACCATCTCTTCTTCGTGCTTGGTATGTATAGCTTGCATACTACTAATAGAGAAAGACACATGTGCAGTCTTGGTTATGGATGAGGGGATATAACCAGTCCTCCTGTATGAGGCCCAGGCTTGCAGGAGGGCCCAGACACATGGGTGAATCGGATGTGGGCAGTGAGGGTAATCAGCATGGCTGGGGGGAGGGGGGCAATTAATGGGATCGATTCCCTGTATGGCTCTCTCAAAGTGGGGGAAGGGTCTGGTAAATATGTCACATTTACCAGCCCCTTCCTTTCCTGAATTAACAAAATGCATGATCAGGACCAATCATTTGCTGTTTTCATTCATAACTGAAGCAAGTAAACTGTGCTTTTTTGGGGGGGGGGGGGCAGTCAGGTTGGCTGTATGAGGCCCCATGGTTTCTAACAGCAGCCCTGTGTGCAGTGCTTCTTTATGTTGCACATCAATCGCCAATTTGGCCTGTGGATATAGAAGCTGTTTACCCCCCAATAGCTGCCTGAGAATCTTTGCCTCTCCTTTTAGGCCTCCCAGATGTGATGTAGGGCTTCATAGTTTTATTAACAGCTATGGCAAGAGATGTATAGGGGATGTGGCGATTTGGTGCACTTGACACTGTGGTGCTTTGGAGTAGCTTTTCTTAACTGGGATGCAATGGTACCCCCGGGTGCTGCCTGAGGTCGTCAGGGATGCTGTGGCATCCTGGTTGAGAAAGGCATTCAAATTTGACCAAGCTCTTACTCCTCCACCGAATTGTACATCAGCGAAGCAGGACGTCAATCAGGGGAGCACTAAAGTGCAGTGGAAGGGAGAGGTGTCTTCCTGACCTCTCTGCCTCCCCCTGCCAAGCAGTATCTGGAAGTGTAAGTGCAGGTACAGTACTGCAGTTTATAAAAATGATGTATGTGTGTGTATGTATGTATGTGAGTGTGTGTATGTGCAACTATGTATGTGAGTGTGTGTATGTTTATATGTACAGTATACTGTAACTGTGTATGTATGAATGTAGGGTACTTATAATCCTGCCCCCTAATCCTGCACGGTCAGGCAACCAGATGCAAGAGAAGGGAGGAGGGATACAAAGAAAGATAAAGAGGAAGAGATTAAACTCCTCACTGAAAATAGAAGATGATCGGGACTTTGAGGGTGCCAGCAATATTGAGACAGTTATAAAAAATACAGCATTTATTGCCATCGTTTAAAATTCACTTGTATAACATGTAAGTTTGAGTATCCAAAATTTGTAATGGTACTTGTTACAGTATTTTATATCCAGTGTATTGCTTCTCAACATGTTTTGCCTATTTTACGGCTTCTTCAGGAGAATTAAATATAACACCAACAAATACATAACTGGCTCAATTGTATGAAATGTCTGTAAGACCATTAATAGGTAGTTTCAAAGAACAAAGAGTTCAATCAACCTGGACGTAAAGACAGCTCAAATGGTTGGTAAGGGAACTCATAAGCCAACTATTAGAATGGAGATACAGTATCATAGAAATACTACTCGATGAACACTGCTTATCACAGCCGTGACAGTGGCAATACATCAGGGAAAAAGACCAGAGTTGCTGGTCCAAATTGAACACTCAATTCGCAAAAACCTCCCCATCACACCTTTTTTTTTTTTTTTTAAAAATACAGCATTTATTGCAATCATTTAAAATTCACACGATAACATATAAATTTGAGTATCCAAAATTGGTAATGGAACTTGTTACAGTATTTTATATTCGGTGCATTGCTTCTCAACATGTTTTGCCGATTTTAAGGCTTCTTCAGGAATATTAAATATACGCGAATTACAAAATATAATATATAACAACAGGGCCATGGATAAGGGGGTATCACTAGTCTTCCTGTAGGAAGCCCAGGTCAGCAGGGGGGCCCAGGCAGCTGGGTGAATCAGATGTGGGCAGGGAGGGTGATCAGCAAAGCAGGGGGGAAATTACAGGAACTGTCCCCCTGTATGGCTCTCTCTGCAGCAGCTGAAAGCTGGCTTCTTCTCCTCTCCCTACTGCTGGTTTTCAACTGCTGCATAGAGAGCCATACAGGGAGTCGGTTCCACTAATTGCTCCCTGTACCCTTCACGCTTTCTGTACACCAAACATTTCTCCCTGCTGCCCAGGCCCCCTGTGTGCCCCCACTCCTGCAGGGCTGCCAGCTTCCCTCCTCACCTTCCCATCGGCAGCTGCTGGCACACAGTAGGATCCTTCAGCAGGGAGAATGTGGGAAGGGTCTGGTAAATATGTCACAATTACCAGTCCCTTTCCTTCCTGAATGAACACAATGAGTCATAAGTACTGATCATTCACTGTTTTCATTCATAATTGAAGCATAATAACCTGTGTATTTTTTTGTGGGGGGGGGGCGTCAGGTTGATTGTATGGGACCCCCAAAAAAATTGATGAGGGGAACTTACCAGCAAATATTTAACCTGCTCAATTGTATGAAATGTCTGTAAGACCATTAATAAGTAGTTTCAAAGAACAAAGAGTTCAATCAACCTGGACGTAAAGACAGCTCAAATGGTTGGTAATGGAACCCATAGGCTAACTACAAAAATATTCAGAAAAAGAAAATCAACTGCCACCCATATCATGGGTTTGATTAACAGCTTAAAGCAGAAAGAACCTTAGTTTTATACCTATTCAAATGGAAATATAATAGAAATAATACTCGATGAACACTACTTATCACCACCGTGCCAGTGGCAATACATCAGGGACTGAAAATACTTTTAAAGGCCACTGTGACTGGAAAAGGTTTGAGAAACGTTACTTTAGAGGACTGAACTGGACCACAATACTATGCAATGCTTACGCTGCTGCTGAGAGATAAATAAATAAATAAAAGACCCTAACAAAATTAAGCACAAATAAAAGAGCTTAAGGACCAAAAAACTAAGGTAATAAAGAAACCACAAACACCAACCCTAAGGCTCCATTCACACTTGTGCAACTTGGCATGCATCTTTGGACATGACAAGTCTCAGCCCATTCTTTTCAATAGCACCCATTCAGATCTGTGCAACTTAAAGTTGCAGTGATCCTAAAAAAGGTGCCTGCACTACTTTAATGTGACTTTTGATGCAACGTAGGTCCACAGAATGTAAAGTGGGATCAAAGTTGCACTCAAAGTCGCATCAAATTCCCACTTTGGAGTTGCACATGTCTGAATAAAGCCTAAAAGACAAAAAACAAAACCTCCCATTTTTTATAAACTTGACAAAATGGAAAAAAGGATGTGCAGGCACAATAAAATGATAAAAAAAGAGTAAATCAATGAAACATCCCCAAAACGAAGACCAAATAAGGGGGAAACAGCGGCAACAGAACTTGCCACACACAAAATTAAGAAAAAAAGTACTAATAAAATGGGCTGTTGGGTCTTATCAAATAACAGTGAATGCAGGTGGGCTTACACTCCACTCTCCCTAGCCACACAATCTGCGATTCAACTGCATCTGCAATGCTTCAGTGGCAATATACAGCACTAAATATAGTACTGTATATAGCAGCACTGTATAGCTCTGTAGTAGCACAGTACACTAGCAACGTCTCTCTCTAAAAGCACTGACATCTGTTCCTCGCTCTCACTAAACTCCAACACACTGACAAAGGGCTGCTGGAAGAACTGTTTTTTTGTAGTGTGAGAGTTGGGACTTTAACCAAAAACCATGATTAGCCAGAAGACTTTGGCCATTCAAGTTTTTTAAATGCATGGTGGAACATTCAGCTGGGCAATTCCTACTGAGTGTCCTGAAATTTGGGATTTGAAGCTCAAGCAAGCAAAATTTGCACTGAACCTGGAGCTCATCCCTATTAGTTACTAAAGCCTCAGATAAGTCTCCCTTTGGTTTCTGAAGCAAATACATTAGTAAAGAGGCCAGTTAGTCCATGTGAGACCTTTTTACAACCACTACCCTTTTTTGGGTTTAGTTTCTGTCCATATCTCCATTGTCATCCATATTGGTCAGACTGCTATAGTATAGGCACCCTATTGCTGCCAGCTCCATACATCGAATGGACCTGACAGCAGGGGGAGTTTCTACACAATCCAGTGGCTGCAGCCTCCAGGATTGTGTATAAAACTGACAGGCAGACGTTTGCCTGTCATGTGGAAGCAGTCAGCCAATTGCTTCCACACACCCCAGTAATGGCGGCCACGCGCTCGCACTTCCACCATATATGTGCCATTGCTGACAGCATGAAATGGGAATAGGTTTTCTTTGTTAAGTAAAACCCTTTTATAATCAGCTGTCTGCTGGACACCTGTTTAATGAATAATTAGACTCACCTGTAGTTGAATTCTTGTTAATTAGGATTTTGATGTTTAAAATGTAGCTTTGCTTCTAAGACTTTCATTAAAATGTATTCATTTTTGTAACATGGTCTTAAATTAAGTTGTTAGGAAAAATACTTTTTTGTGTGTGCAAATTAACAAATCTTGTTTGCAATCAATGGCCTGCATTTGTGGGAGCATTTTGTAGTATAGTGTCCCATAGAAAGTGTTGATTGTGGAAGTAAAATAGAGGTTTTCTGAAACATCTGTTGGGGTGTACTCATTTATGCTGAGCACTGTACGTGGCTCCAACATGCCCACTCTACACCACCTTCCTCTATAGCTGACATGAAAAAAACCACACCGTACATGCACAACTATCTAATAGCTGCTAGAAAGCAAGTGATGGGTCACACATGTGCAATGCACAGCCCAAGCCAACAATGGGCAGCCAATACAAGGGGGCAGACAAGCAAGTGGAGCAGGGCAGTACACCCATTATATGGCATGCACTGGCAGAGGGGGGTGGAATTCCGCATTCTTGCCCTGGGCACTGGACGAGCCTTTCCTCGTACTGCACATGACCTAATATCAGACCAGCACCATCACGAAATAAACACCAGAATCTGTTTATTTGGATTTTATAGGCCAGAGCAGCCCCGTTAATATAAATCCAAAATCCATAAATATTCAAGTAACAGTTAACAAACACAACAAGCCTTCATTTAACTCCTCCTAAAACAATTACGATTTTAAAGTACAAAATTGTTCACCAACCCAAACCCACGAAAGACCATTGCCACACACATTGCTTCAAGACTCCATCTGATTTTAAATCTCCTTTAAAGCCCCCAATGTGCCAAGCTACCAGCTGATTACATTTACCCTAAACCTGCCATTTTTAAAGTGTCTGTACCACCTGAGATGATGCATGCATGTCTCAGCCTGCTTGCCCTCCACCTGACTATCCAGGATCTTATTGCATCTCTATCCCTCATGTGTCCCCTCCACAGCTAATCAGCAAAGCCGGTTTCATTCTATATGCCTCCTTGCACCCTTTATTCTCTTCAATGCCTCTCTACCTGTTCCCTGTTCATTTACCCCCTTGATTTGACTTGCAGCTCTCATGCACTCCACAATGAAAAAATACTGCAAGGATTCCAGATTGTGTACACTTCAGCGCTCCCTGAAGAGATTGGATTAATGAAATGCATTATGTGGAGTTGTGTCATCCTGCACACAGACTGAGCTAGCGCCAGTCTAAGCAGTGGTGCCAGTGCCTTGCGGCAAATAAGCAACATACCTGGCTGTTTGGGAACAGCATAGTCAATGTAAGTGCAACCGTTTTTATGTGCTTTTAAAATAAATAAAAGAATTTATGCTTTGCCACTTTTTATTGTCTTTCCTTCTGTGACCTGCATGGGTGAAGTATAAAAGGAGGTAATATTGCAACCTTTGTTAACTTTATGGAGGTCTGACCTGACCTAGTAGTGAAGGAGTGGTGGAAACCCCCCGTGATATGAAGCACAAGTTGACCCAAGGTTTAGTAGATATGATTAGTGGTTTGTGAAGGTGGAGGTCCTTCACATGGTGTTTGCAAAAAGAGGAGTTGAGAAACTTTCAGGGAGCAGTATTGATGTTTAAATAGTATGTAAACCCAACATATCTTATTCCTGATCTGTGCCTGCTGTACCATGTACTTGTATGAAACAATATCCTGTTCTCTTTCTATTGCTTCCTTTGTGTGAAATCCCTGGTGTTCCTACCAGTCCAGGGGCGGACTGACAACTCATGGGGACCCCGGGCAATAGGGGATCATGAGGCCCCTGTGTCCTTGCGCAAACTCAAAAAAGCCTATGAAAAAGGTACTAGGGGCATATCATGGGGCCCCCTACTGCCCCCAGGCCCTCGCCAGTGCCCGAGTTTCCAAATGGTCAGTCCACCCCTGTGCCAGTCCCTCTGCGTTCTTAATAAAAACTGACCACACTAGGCATGAGCGCACTCCGTGGTCAGTGTTCTGGCTGTGCTGGGGGCTAATCCAGTTCTCAGGCTTGTGCTGACATGTTCCCTCTAGAGAGCTATTCACCAAAAAGATCAGTGTGCTGCTGTCTCTCCTCCCCCCAGTTCCTTATGCAGCTGAGAACAGAGGGTATGTAATCATTTGTAAAAAAAAAAAAAGGAAAAACAGTATTCTAATTTTTTTTTATATGTATATATAAATGTTTTGCCTTTCATTTCTATTTTTAATTTAGTGGTTTGTTTTACAATGTGGGGGGTTAACATATACTTTAATGGGAATTGTAGCACTAAACTTTGACATTTTTTGTGAAGTACAAAGCTTTTTTTAATTTTAGAACAAATCACACTTTATTTGTTGATATGGTGCACTTTAAATGTATATAAATGCAAAGAGTGTATATACAGTATATATATGAATTTGCAGTTTGACACTGAGCACTTTATACAGTATGTATATAGGTGGATATAAATGTAAGTGCTGTATATATACTGTATGAATTTGCTAGGATTCTAGATTGTATTAGATAATCTCTGCTCTGAACGTAGAGTTATTGATAAATACTGTATATATATATTTGCCAAGTTGCTAAATTTACACAATTTTGCTGCTTAGGCTTAAAGCATATCTATGATTAAAATGTAATATAATATATAATCATTTCCATATTGTATTTCAATTATTCCTAGCCTACTCCTGTTAGTCTGCGCAACCCTGAAGTTTGTGAAGTTCTGTGACACGTAGTTATGATGCCCTGTGAGTAGGCACTGCTGTGTCACACATTTCACAGAGCCTGCCTTCTGAACCATAGAGGTA
Source organism: Staurois parvus (assembly GCF_062004578.1). Classification (NCBI taxonomy): domain Eukaryota; kingdom Metazoa; phylum Chordata; class Amphibia; order Anura; family Ranidae; genus Staurois; species Staurois parvus. Next base: position 5,037,451 of record NW_028318344.1, on the reverse strand, counting down.
CTGAAAGGAGAAGTTTCAGGAGGAGGATAAGTCTAGGAATCACTGTTTGCAGGCCGCAAGCTACCATGGGATATGTAGTCAGTAGAAATTGAACATAAAAAGCAAAGTAGAAGTAACAAAACCTGAAGGGAATCCAGGAAGTTGTGGAAAGAGAAAACCAGCAAACGGGTACTACTCACAACATGAAAGGAGATTTGTAACCACTTCCCAACGGAGATGCACAGCGGGTGGGCATTAACGCAGAGAAGCCGCATATCCAGTTGCAGACTCTGACCATGTTAGACACACCCCAAAAAATGTCACCATTGCAGATAGGGTGTCCTTCTGCCCTACTTCCAGGACCTCCCCTGTCCCAGTACCAGGCAATTCAGCTCTGATTCATCAAAGCTGCATTGCCAAGTACACAGAGAAAGTGCTGATAGCTACAGCTGTCAAAGAAAAGTATTCTGACAATGTTTATCAACAACATTGCCAACCTTGCATACAGAAACATACAAAGAAACAAATAAATGTTCCTCTGTTTAACCCCTTATTAACCCTTAGTTTACTCTACTCAGCCCTAATTAACTCCTTATTCTCCATCTCCATTCAATTATTATTTTCCCGCTCTGTTTTTTTGTTAGTTTATATTTTATTTATTTATTTCAGGTACTTATATAGCGCCGTCAATTTACGCAGCACTTTACATATATATTGTACATTCGCATCAGTCCCTAATCCTCAAGAGGTGTACAATCTAAGGTATTTTATTAACTAACTAATAATATTTAAACTTTTTTTTTTGTTTTGTTCATGAATATTTTTACACCTAACATATAAAACAAAAATAACATGACATATACAAAATATTACATAACATATATAATTTAACATTATTATTATTATTATACAGGATTTATGTAGCGCCAACAGTTTGCGCAGCACTTTACAAAATGAAGGTAGACATTACAGTTGCAATACAATTTGGTACAAAAGGATACAGAGGGCCCTGCTCGTTACAATCTAGGAGGAACATATATTTAAACTTTTCACATTTAAAAATGTGCAACATTGAAAAAAAAAACATAAATTTAGAGTCATTTTAAAAAGGACAAATTACAGAATAAAATCTGTTTTATGTGCAGTAACACAATTTATTTTTAAACTAACAAAAAAAGAAAAAGTGCATTTTGTTCCTTTTTGTTACATTTAATTGTTTAATGATTGCGAAAAAAAAAAATAATTGTTGCAAGACAATATTAATTAAAAGAAAGCCTTGTTTGTACTTAAAAAAACAAATATGTATTATGTTTTTATCTTACGTAATGGCAAAGTTATCGCCAATTGAACAGGTTGATAGCAGAAATCTAAAAATTGCTCTGGTCCATAGGGGGTGAACAGGTGTGGGAGGCGAAGTGGTTAAATGTTGCCCTATGTAAATAGTTTTCTGTGCTGAGAGTGTGCGCCCTGCATGCTCCCAGTACAGTCACTGTTGGGGACCGGAAAGCTCCCGAAGCATAATTGTGATTGGTAGCTTTCCGATCATGTGACCGCTGTGACTGCCAATTACAATGGTCACATGATCGGAATGCCCATCTCTGCCTCCCAGCATTTAGAACCTCTTAAAGGGCCGGGAGGTGGCAGTGGGAAAGGGATTGGGTAAGCTTATATTGGATTGTCAGTAATAACTATTGTTTGTATCATTATTACAATTCTGATGCTATAAACTGAAAGTTTATTCTGTGACTATAAAATTTGTTTAAAAAATTAGCTGAATTGATCTGAAATTCCATGTGAAATTCTCAGCTAAATTTGGTCTCCTGTCATTCTGGTCTCCTCTCTCTCTCGCTTTCAGCAGTCACCTTCAGTGCTTCTCAGTGTCAAAGTCCTTTTGCAGCATTTGCTTGTAGAATACATCAAACCTTGCACAGGCCTCTCCAATTTCACTACTTACAGTATTTTTTCCACTCCAAAATAGAATCACTTATTGATCATCTGTGTAAACAGAAACCCCACAAGGCTGCTACAGTAACCAATTCTTCCAATTATGTCCTTGCCATTTCATTCGCTTATATTTTTAAACAGGCTAAATTCCCAGTGTTTTAGTTAACAAAAAAAGTGCAGACAGACATGTATTTGAAAGATAATAAAGCATTGCATTTTAAAGGATGCGATTCATCTGTGCTTTTAATTAAAATACATCTAAATCCGAACTGGTTTATATTTAGTTTGTTAGAACACTGTTCATTATTAACTATTGGTGTGGGATTTTATCTTTATAAAATACTGTCTCTATTATCTTTTCACCTTTTTTTTTGCATCTCAGTGCAGCTGATCTCCTTTTGCCTCTTTCAGACACTTCTTGGATACATACAGTTGCTCCAGTTCCAGTTGTGCATCATTTCTACAGGATCTGTTTTCCTTGACTATAATAGAACATGTCCATACATTATGTGTTAGCATGGCCAGTTGTAGTCTTCATTGGTGGTGCAAGTGACAGGGTGAGAATGCAGGAGAGGAATTGGGAGATAGTTATCCCCCTCAGAGCAGGAAGTGCCTTAACAAGGACCTTCATGGCAGAACCACTAAGTATTCTGTGAATAGAATATGGAGATTTAAAGATTTAAAATTATTTCTGAAATTACATTTTAAAGCTTACATGAGATTTTAGTGATTGCATTTTGATCTGCTTAAGTATGAATGTCAATACATTGTGATACACCCAATAAAATGTCTATGCCCTTTAGGTCCAGTATGCTTACAATGTACTTGGAGGTCACTGCCAGTATGTAAAGTATTCTACCGGGCTTATTAGTTTCTCCCTGCTTACAGCTATTGCTCCGCTGTGTATGTCCACAAACATTCCGATCAAACTGTTCATCTACACCAGTGGTTACTAAATGGTGGATCGCGGTCCGGAACCGGACCAAGGTACAGTCCTGTCTGGACCACAGCCATGCCACTGCCATTTTGGGCTTCTCACCCAGCCACTGATGTCATCCTCACAGTGGATGGGGTGTGAGGAGCTGCAGATCAGGACTGAGGGGTGGGAGCTGGTGTTTAACCAGTTTGTTAATATGTAAAGACTTCTCTCTGCAGATCAAGACAGAAAGCAGGAGTCTTTTCATATTAGCAAGACAGGCAATCACCCACTTGTTAACATAACAACTTAGGAAGTTCCCGCCCCTCAGTCCCGATATGCAGCTCTTCCCACCCCTGCCCGCTATGAGGATGACATTGGTTGTGGGTTGGAGGCTCAGGAGAGGATATCCCAGAAGAGTTAGTGCCTCTGCCCTGCCTAAGGTACCATAGGACTGTGCGGTGGAAGACTTGCATTAAAAGGGGCTCTGTGTTGTGTTAAGGGGCGCTGTGTTTTGATGAGGGCACTGTGTTGTGTTAAGGGGCACTGGGTTTTGTTAAGGAGTGCTATGTTGTGTTAAGGGGTACTTTGTTGTGTTAGGGGCACTTTGTTGTGTTAAGGGACACTGTGTTATGTTAGGGGGTGCTGTGTTGTGTTAAAGGGCAATGTGTTATGTTAAGGGGCACTGTGTTGTGTTAAGGGGTGCTATGTTGTGTTAAGGGGTACTTTGCTGTGTTAGGGGCACTTTGTTGTGTTAAGGGAAACTGTGTTATGTTAAGGGGTGCTGTGTTGTGTTAAGGGGTGCTGTGTTGTGTTAGGGGCACTTTGTTGTGTTAAGGGACACTGTGTTATGTTAAGGGGTGCTATGTTGTGTTAAGGGGCAATGCGTTATGTTAAGGGGCACTGTGTTGTGTGCTGTGTTAGGAGGCGCTGTGTTTTGTTAAGGGGTGCTGTGTTGTCTTAAAGGGCAATGTGTTATGTTAAGGGGCACTGTGTTGTGTGCTGTGTTAGGAGGCGCTGTGTTTTGTTAAGGGGTGCTGTGTTGTGTTAAGGGGTGCTGTGTTGTGTTAGGGGCACTTTGTTGTGTTAAGGGACACTGTGTTATGTTAAGGGGTGCTATGTTGTGTTAAGGGGCAATGTGTTATGTTAAGGGGCACTGTGTTGTGTGCTGTGTTAGGAGGCGCTGTGTTTTGTTAAGGGGTGCTGTGTTGTGTTAAGGGGTGCTGTGTTGTGTTAGGGGCACTTTGTTGTGTTAAGGGACACTGTGTTATGTTAAGGGGTGCTGTGTTGTGTTAAAGGGCAATGTGTTATGTTAAGGGGCACTGTGTTGTGTGCTGTGTTAGGAGGCGCTGTGCTTTGTTAAGGGGTGCTGTGTTGTGTTAAGGGGCACTGTGATGTTTAAAAAAAAAACCACCAACAGAATAGGGGCTGCATATGCAGAAGCTGGCATCAAATGAACATACATTTTGTATGAACAAAACTTAAACAGGGTATACACACACAGTTTTTTTGTTTTTTTTTCAATCCAGCTGGCTGAACAGAAAAAACCTGATTGGATATACACAATGTGTTATGCAGGGATCTCCCCTGCTGTGCTATTGTATTCTGACAGGGGGGACATTTCCTTGCCAGGATATAGTACATATCAGCACTTGCAGCCATTGGTTGCAAGCGCTGCTTGAATGATGGTTTTCCAATAGGGCCATTCTGACAACTGGCTTCTGTTGAACATATAGCAGTAAGCACTGACCAAAATTCGTCCAGTTCCTGCTGGATCAGACAATAATTATGGAGATGAAGGCATTAAAGTACGCTTACTTCTACTGTGTCCAGAGTTTCAATTTGGCCCATAAACTCCAGCATAAATGTAAAGAACAGGGATAAACCAGAGGAGGCGGCCAACGTTGCTGTCTGACGTGGAGGAGAGGCTCACATATAAATGAGCCACTTTGGCCTTAAAGTTTGATGGTTGATGGGGAGGTGGTGTTGTGGTGCTGGTGCAACGTTGGTGAGACTTTAGAGATACATTTTGGAGCTTCTGGCTGGTACTGTATATTTTTGGTCTCCCAAGAGTTATCATTTAATTTTTTTTTGTTGTCTTTATTCGTTAGCATGTGTTTCCTTATTTGAGGATTGGTCCATTGTTTAATGTGCATTTGGCTGTTGCCACCTTCCCTTTGGTGTTCCATATTGTTCTGATTTAGGCAAGCTGAGCATTCATATTATTAATGTTATGCTACTGGTAGGGATAGTGGCCCCCTTTTTGTTTCATTGTACTTTACATTTATATTTCAGTATCCAGTTTGGGACCTGTGTTTCTCGTTTTTTCCAATGTAATGCTATCATACATGACGGTAATAATCATGTACGCTGAGCATTTAATCAGTGGTATCTATTCTCTCCCTTAAAGGTATATTTCTTTTTACCTAAACCTTTAGAGCATCTTTTGGAAACTTTCAGAGGAGTTTGATGCTTTTGTATTTTTATATCCAGCTTGTGAGCCCATCTACCAACTATCTGAGGCACCTTTCTGTCAGGGCTTATTTGAGGATTTTATGTTCTATCAAATTGCACTATAACTGCTCTGTATACCATTTGTTCACCTGAGCCATTTATGAATTATTTGGTAAATTGCGCTTCACTAACTTTTGAAATATCTGTATGATGTATATCATATATGACTTGCAGTGATCTAAATTTGTTTTACTGTTGACCTGTGTACTTAGGGTATTGAATCTGTTGGCATATTGTGTAATCAACATGATTTTTTGTGTAGATGCTATATTTAATATCTCCTGAAGAAGCTTGAAATAGGCAAAACATGTTGAGAAATATTTCACTGGATACATGTTACTGAACAAGCATTACCACTAATGTTGGGATACTCAAATGTATTTCTTTTAGTATGAGATTTTTTAGTGATATAATAATAAACATTATAACTTTTAGCTCATACCTTTATTTATGGTACCCTTAACCACTTCCAGTCAAGACACTTGTACCCCCTTCCTGTCCAGGCCAATTTTCAGCTTTCAGTGCTATCACACTTTGAATGACAATTGCGCGGTCATGCAACACTGTACCCATATGAATTTTTTAGCATTTTTTTGAGACAGATAAAGCTTTATTTTGGTGGTATTTATTCACCACTGGGATTTTAATTTTTTTTGCTATGTAAATGAAACATCCAAAAATTTTGAAAAAAAGTGTTTTTCTTATAAAATTTTGCAAATAAATAATTTTTCATCATAAATCGTGGCCAAAATATATCCCATTATCTTTTTAGTAAAAAAAAAAAAAATAACCCAAATTAGTTTCTAACTAAAAATTATGGTATGTTTTTTTTTTACATACTGTCACCCTACACTGATTGCTTTTACACCCATTAAGGCTGTAAAAGCAATCACTTCTCCTTCTCTCTAGCTGCATTCTTGCAGCCATTAAGAACTACTATGTGAGCTGTGATTGGTCACAGATTGTCACATGGTACAAGGCTGTTGTGAATAGCCTTGTACCATGTGACCTCTGTGATCATTCACAGATTTCACATGTAGTAAGCAATGATGTCACAAGTGACATCTTGCTTACTGCTCTGCATGTGATCACTAATTGGCCAATCAGTGATCACATGATCGGGACCTCACACAGAGGTCCCGTCAGATGATCGGTGTTTCACTGTGTCCGGAGGACACAGCAGGCACCGGATTGCGGTGCTGCATGCTCCCAGGGAGCACGCAAAAGCAGGGTGCGGGGAGGCCGTTTATAAACGGCCACCTGACCCTGCACTGCCACCGTCCAGCCGTTTATATACAACGGCCGGACGGGAAGTGGCTAAAGTCCCGTTTACTTTCTTTTCTATGTGAGGAGTTTATTCTCCTTCTATTTTTCTTCCTTTGTATCTCTTCCTTTCTTCTCTTGGCATTTTATTAAATTTTGGAATGTGGTGCCGTCGAGCTCCGTTCTAAATTCAATTATTCTTGTTTACAGTATATGATTATGAAGGACAGTAAACTGGCCCTTTGCTTAGAAGGTTTGGAGACCACTGGCCTCAAATGCACACAGTAGCTTTACAGTAGGGTCGTGTCTCATTATTATATTAATAAAACAAATGTTCAGCAAACATGCAATTTATGTCAAACACATTTGTATCATAATTTCACACATGAGCCTTAGAATTGTACATTTACCTTCAAAAATATCTGAAATGTTTCATGTGGAGTGCTTCTGCTGCAGTAGCTACCTAAAATAGTGCTCCTCATACAGATACACTATATTTACTATATAAAGTATTGACACACCCCTCCAGATCATTGGATTCAGGTGTTCCAATCACCTTCATGGCCACAGGTGTATACAATCATGCTCCCAACCTTGTGGTAACAGTTTGGGGATGGCCCCTTCTTGTTCCATCATAACTGCACACCAGTGCACAAAGCAAGGTCCATAAAGACATGAATGAGCGTGTCTGGGGTGGAGGACCTTGACTGGCCTGCACAGAGTCCTGAGATTAACTCGATAGAACACCTTTGGGATGAAATAGAGTGGAGACAGCGAGCCAGGCCTTCTCGTCCAATATCAGTGCCTGACTTCACAAATGCGCTTCTGGAAGAATGGTCAAACATTCCCATAGACACACTCCTAAACCTTGTGGACAGCCTTCCCAGAAGAGTTGAAGCTGTTATAGCTGCAAAGGTTGGGCCAATTCAATATTGAACCCTGTAGACTAAGACTGGGGTGCCATTAAAGTTCATGTGCGTGTAAAGGCAGGCGTCCCAATATTTTTGGCAATATAGTGTAGCTTCAGGGATGGAATGGTGCCAAACACATTGCTAAAGCACCAAAATACATCCCCACTCTTCTCCGCAAACTCTGGTTGGTTTGGCTTTTTCCACCTTTTTTACAGACTGACAGGCAGCAGCAGGGGCGGACTGAAAACTCATGGGGCCCCCGGGCAATATTGGATCATGGGGCCCCTGTGTCCTTGCCCAAACTCAAAAAAGCCTATGAAAAAGGTACCAGGGGCATCTCATGGGGCCCCCTACTGATCCCGGGCCCTCGAGCAGTGCCCAAGTTTCCAAATGGTCAGTCCACCCCTGGGCAGCAGATCCAATGATAAAAGCAGAGTGCTATCCACTTCCCTGCCCAGCAACTCCCCTCTGCATCAGCTATTGGCTGATTGGAAAACTCAAACACTCTGTTATTTGAAATACTGAATTTATTATAAAATATGGCACCCATAGCGGAGATCCCATTCCAAATTGCTGTACAGTATACATTGTGCAGTCATGCCACAATCCTTTTATGTATAAAATACTCTAAATACCGTGCCACAAGTGACAGTCTGTCAGACACATACAGTGGGGAAAATAATAATTTGATCCCCTACATATTTTGTAAGTTTGCCCACTTACAAAGGAATTAAGAGTCTATAATTTTTATCATAGGTGTATTTTAAATGATAGAGACAGATTATTACTCACAAATCCAGAAAAATATACAAATGTTATAAATTGAGTTGCAGTTAGTATAATACAGTGTATAGAGTGCAGCAGTCTCAATAGGAAAAGGGGGAGGAAGGGGGAGAGAGAGAGTAAAGCTGGCCATACACTAGAAGAATTTTGTTACTTTTTTTTTTTAAAAAAACCCTTGTTTGATTTTCTAATGGTTAGTGGGGTCAAATCGACATTCATTGTAAACCGCAGTGACAAACAATTTTAAGGAACAGGATTGAAAATGTTTCTCAAATGAATGAATTCCCAATAGTGAATGTAATTTTTGTACTGGAAATTACATTTGTCAGTCATCAATTGTACCAAGAATTCGTATGAATGTTTGTTCAAAAATCTACTTGTGTATGGCCACCTTTAGGGAGAGAAAGGGAAAGATAAAGAGGGAGGAGAGAGAGGGAAAGAAATTGCAGAAGAGACACAGAGAGGGAAGGGGAGCAAGAAAGAGAGGGGAGAAAGAGGGAAGGGGAGAGGAATAGAAAGTTCAGCATACAGAATGCTCAGTTACCAATTATGGTCCTCCAGAACCCAGGCACAGTCACCTGATCTCCTTTTGGATCAGACACTAACTCTTCTCATGCACAGGCAGCAGCAGCAAGCAGCCTTTATCTAGAGTTGTGTGCTCTAAGTTTCAAACCTGCCACCTGGCGCCCACATATCCACACAATCCCTTCCACCAAAGCTGCATTAGTGAGCTTTAGAACTCCTCTTTGCACAGCAGAAGTTGGAGTATAGGTGGACACAGGAGATGAGATGGAAGCTGGAGAGGATAAAGCCTCTACCCTATTCATGCAAAGTGCTTGGAGACTTCTGGGGGCTAGGAGAGGGTCTAGGACATTTGCGCACCCACTGCCAGCCAGGGGTATTTTCACAAACAGTTTCATCCATCCATGGACTTTAACCTCCTCGGCAGTATGATTCTTTCCTATTTTTGTGCTGAAAGCAGTACCATTTTTTTGCATGGAAATATGTAGTTTTTTTATTGTAGGCTGTAATTTTTAGGAATAACTCACTGAAATCTGTACGAACAAGAGTCTAGTAAACATTCCGGATATTATAAAACTTGAAAAAACGAAATCAAAAATTATAATTTAATAAATAATCATAAAAAATAATAATATAATAATAATAAATTTAAATCAATAGTATAATCAAACCAAAACACTGAAATTTGAAATACAGAGGCAAGTTCGCACATCGCTGAGCAAAGTCGCAAAATCGTTTTCAGTGTCTGATGATGAATTTCCCCACAAATCATTATCACTCAATTCTGCAAGTGGTTCTGATTTACTATTGCTGTTCTCCAGCTGGTCTAAAACCACTTTTGACGTAAAGGGATGCTTTTTGGACGCCATGGACTGTTCTAAGTTTCCAGACAGAAAGAACGGTCAAAATGCATGCAGGGCACAGGACAAAGCAGTAGGGACAAAATATATGTGAAATGCATTGAAACAGCAATGACAGCAAAAATGAATTTTTTAAAAAAATTTAAAATTTGTCCCCGGTTCCGGAGCCCGTACGTCCCGACGTCACAGGGACCAGAACACGGAAGCCGGATGCCGGCATCGGCTGGAGGAGAAGGCCGGGGACGCTGCAGGGGACACATCGCAGGAGCGAAGGACAAGTTAAGTGCTGCAGGGACTCCCTGAGCAACGCCGCATGGTAAGCCCGAGTGTAGCTCGGGGTTTCCGTTCTTGGTACTCAAATTTTACTCCGAGCTACACTCGGGAAAACTGCTAAGGAGGTTAATGGACAGGAGAAAACAGGATGATTTTTACAAACTGTCCATAATTTTCAAAAAATTCCCAACATGACCGATCACTCAGATTCGAGGGCTGTACAAAAATCAACCAAGCTGTGGCCCACTAATGATGAAAGTTTGAAAAAAAAATTCTTAGTTACAATTTTGAAAAGAAAATTTGTTCAGAATTTGACCCATGTATGGGCTGCATAACTGCAAAGTGCACAGCCCTACAGCAAAGTGAAATTCCACACCTAAAAAGAGCATGGAGACCTTTCCTCAGGGTACCATCTGGCCAGTAATCATTGGTGATCCCTCTTTCCAAAAACAGGGATTTATGAAGGGGAGGGGGATTTGTCCAATGTGACATACACAAAGTAATAAGATTACCTACAGCATTTAAAGTAAGATCCTTATGAAATTCTGCTGGCGGCCCACATTGTGTCTGGAGGCCCACTGACAGTGTCAGAAGTGTTCTGGTAAATGGCTTTTTGGAGATAAGGTTAACCAAGAGGTGAAGAAACTGTACTCCTTTGAATAACTTTACCAGTTAACTCGAGGGAATTAGATTTGCTAAAGAATAATGTTGATTCCCAGAAAATCCTGGTTCAGAGCAAAACAGCTGGATTTGCTATGTGTTCTTGTCATTGACATTGTGACAACACATGCATTGGTGTACTGTGGTGCCATACATTGAGAATGGCACCCCAAAGCACCTTCAGATTGCAAGTGGACTGCAATGCAGCTCAGCACATTGAAGGTCTTCTGTGTAATATACTACATTGTGAAAAAATTAAGCCTGACACTGTTTTTCGCTCATTGAGGGTAGTTTCAGCCCATTCATTTTAAATGAGCTACCTAATGCAGCATGCCGAAATGTGTGTCAATTCACAGCAATGTGAGCACACTGAGTTCTGGTGTAAATGGGTGCTTTCTCATATGAATCATAACACTCTTGACTATTTACTGTATTTATTATACAGTTAAAGTTGTGCTCATCAGAATTGATTGCTTTTAAACCCACACTGTTTTCAAATGATGAATCACTGTATTCATGCATTTTCTTTGGACAATCCATGCTGCATACTACTTTGTCACCTAAGTCAATGCCCATCAACCTACAAGTGTGGAATATGTTGTGAGAGGTAACTATTTAACATATGTTTTGAGTTCTCTCTGCTGAACTCATTGGTGTTTGAAACTAAGTCCATCATGATTTACAAATCACAATATTACAGCCACGTATGAAACCTATATGTCAGACTCCCTCCTATCCCCAGTTTGAAAATTAATATTCATAGGGTTACAAGAAAATTCACTGCATTACAGAAGCTTGGATTTCTCCTTCAATAATTATTCCTAGATATTGTATACCTCATTACAGAAATAAGAAAGCACAAAAAAAATCAATATTTAGCCAAAAAGGGAGATACTCTAGACTAGATGAACATTTTTTGGCTGGTTAGTTGACCCTTGTACCACCAGGAAGGGTGGCAGCAGCAGAGAAGAATGGCATCCACCTTCCAAAAAAACCAAAAAACAAAGCAAATCCAACCAATAATTATAAAATAGTTCACTGTTCTGTATAAAGTTCAAACCAGGAAAATGTTTTAACTGAAATAGCTATTATGCAAAAACGTAACATTTGAATCATTTATGTATTCTTTGGAAATGTGATTAAAATAGAGGACTCTTACCTAAATTTTAATGCTACCGTTTGTCATCAGAACATCTTGCTGCTAATGTTATGGCAACAGGGAATGTAAAATCCAATTTTCTTCCCTGCAGGACTTTTTTTTGCATCTATCTTGAATGAGACCCAGTATCCTCCTGGCTTAGTGCCCAGCTTCCCCTGCTCCAGGCTATAGAATCTGACGGTTGAGGATGCTGAACAAAGGTAGAGTTATTATGTAGATCAGCATCTTCTAACTAAGAGCCTTGTAGTAATTACTTATAATATGACAGTGGGAATTGGTGAATTATTCCTTGTGCTTTATACCCTTTTGATTTCTAGTTTCTTTTGTAGACCTTTTGGTTAGGTTATACTGTTCTGTTTGGTTACAAGAATGATGTAAAGCTGAAGGTTTCAGTCAGTCAGGATTTAGCAGGTGGTCTGATATTGAGCTGTACAAAAGAGATGGCCTGCATCCCTTGCCAAAGGCTACTTTGTATGGAATTTAGGATTTTTTTTCCAAGAGGCATTTAAACTGAAAAATGGGGGCAGATATTTAAATAATAAGGAACACTTCTGTCTCAAGCAGGTAAAAACAAATGTGGCAGTTTATGTTTTAAGGACATTACTAATGAGGTAGTTAATGCAGTTTAATGCCATAATTCTGATGCTAAAAATCCAAAAGTAGATAGCAGTGTTTGTCATGTCTTGTACATAGTTTGGGTAACAAATTTTGTGAGCTGACAGCTCTTATAACTAGTGAAAATGTGGACTTTATTGTGATTACAGATACTTGCCTCAGGGATTCAAATAACTGAGGACTAATTATAGTAGGGTACACAATGTACAGGAAAGACAGGCAGAGTAGGAAAAATATCATAAAGTGAACATTATTTAAAAAAAAACTAATTAAATGCTAGACCCCCTTTGGGGTTGCTTGGTACCAAAAGGGATCTCCCCTTAGAATTAGTGTAGTACTGTATTTAGACTCACATGACTGAGGATTATGATAGTCTGTCGATTTCTGAGATGAAATGAAGGGAGAGGTTTGATATTTGATATTTGGGAGACTTCAATATGCCAAACATTAACTGGAATTTTCAAACTGCACTTACAGCAGGAGTAGGGATATGTTGGAGGCATTGAAAGGGGTTTCTCAAAACCAGTTAGTAAAAAGACCAATCCAAGGAGACAATTTTCTGAGTTGGAGACCACTATATTAGAACAAAGACTGAAAAATCATATAGAAAAACAAACGTTTTACATTTCAAAAGGACACATTTTTCTAAATTAAAAAAAAAGAACTAAAGTTTGGAGTAACAAAGAAATGTACAAAAAAGACAAAAGAAGGCAAACCATATTATCCATGCTGCTATAGCACTGAAATAACTGGAAATTGCTAATGTTAAGTAATTAAAGAAAACCTTTTTAAGTACATCAATCACAGAAAGAAAAAACAAGGGGATCACAAAAAAAAGAAAACTAGGTGCAACACTTTTATTGGGTGAGACCTGGATGTAACAAACTGTTTACATCATTAATTCTGTTAAATCTTCTCAGAATTAAATGACAAAAACAAGTTGGCAAATCATAATGGTTTAGTGTTCTATTAATATATGTATGGATCAAACAGTGCAGGTTAATTTTTAAGGTACGAGGAAGATGGATCAGATGAATTGGCTGGCTTAAATCTTAAATTGCACCCAAAAGCAAAACTTTATTATATTGCAGCTTAATAATTCTTAAAGCCCAACTCCAGGAAATCTGAAAACTCTCCCTTGTAGTGGGGTTAAACCCACACCGCAAGGGTTCACTGCTCAAATAAGTCTGGGAAAGTGTGAAAGGAATTTTACCTACTGGATCCTCCACTCCCCAGGCAGACAGCACTCCCCCATGCTCTGACAGTGGACTGTTCCTCTGCACCCTCATGTCTAATGTATATGCATATTATAATTTCACCAAAACATTTGATACAGTTTCAAATAATGAATTCATAAAAGGTCTGTCAAGCTAGAACTTCATTCAGACTTACAGTGTCAGCAAACTCACGTGGTTTATTTTTACCTATAGGTAAGCCTATATTAAGGCTTACCTATAGGTACAGTAAATATCTCCTAAATGTGCATCGTTTAGGAGATATTTACTTTAGCAGCAGCTGGTGACATCATTGGTGCATGCGCACTGGGCTCTGAATGGACTGTGCCATTCATTCAGAACTCTGTGCAGTGGCCGTAACTCCTGTGCCCATTCGTGGGATTGATGTCATTGTGGCTCGGCCATTCATATGGCCGAAGCCTGCAAAGCTGGAAGGAAGACCAAATGAAGATGGAAGCTCCTACAACAGTGACAGCATTAAGCTGGAGGGCTTCATGTTCAGGTAAGTTTGTCAAAATGTGTTAGTATGCTGTGCCTATTAGCACCTTTTGACTTAAACTGCCCAGGAGCCCTTTTGTTGGGTATGGTTTACTACCACTTTAACTTTGCCAAAGGATAAATATTAGAATGTGATTGTCAATGGGGTTCATTTGGAAAATACACCAATCCTTAGTTGTATACCCCAAGGCTCTGTACTAGGTCCTGTTATATTTAATCTCTTTTAAGTGATATAAGTGAAAGTTTGATGGACAAGGTATGTCATTTTTGAGAACCATAGAAACAATGTTTTATCTAAAGTGTAGGTAATGCTTTGAATAGACTTCCAAGAAACTAAGTAAGTCAGTCAACAATACGTTAGGCATGATTAGGACAAACCTAAATCTATACAAAAGACCAAAAGGTTAACAAAAATGAATCAAAAAAAGGTCTGACTCGATGGACCACTTGGCTTTATATATATATTATTGTGCAGATGTAAAGAAATGCAGTAAAGTAAGAATGCTTTAAAAAATATAAATTGTAATTGTTTATTTTTAGCAATATACAATATGCAAAGTGAGTGAACAAAAGAAAAAACTAAATCAAATCAATAATTGGTATGACTACCCTTTGGCTTCAAACCAGCATCAATTCTTACACTTGCACACTTTGTACACTTGAACAAAACCAGGGATTTTGTAGGATTAGAGTAAGGTGTATGATGAAACTATTATACCAAGCAGGTGCTAATGATCATCAATTTCATATGTATGTTAACCACTTGCCGACTGCAGATAGCAAAATGACGGCTTCACTCCGACCGGCCAGTTCTGGGAGGGCGTCATATGACTTCCTCCCAGAACGCCCTGATGATTGGTGCCCAGAAGTGCCACCCACCAGTGCTGCCCACAAGTGCCCAGCAGTGCCACCCATCTGTGACCAGCAGTGACACCCACCTGTGCCCAGTAGTGCCACCCATCAGTGCCCATCAGTGCAGCCCAGCAGTGCCACCCATCAGTGTCACCCAGAAGTGCCACCCATTAGTGCCCAGAAGTGCCGCCAGTCAGTGCTGCTTGTCAGTGCCCATCAGTGCCGCCTATCAGTGCCCATCATCAGTGCCACCTTTATCAGTGCCAGCTCATCAGTACCGCCTATCAGTGCCGATTATCAGTGCCACCTATCAGTGCGGATTAGTGCCACCTATCAGTGCCCATTAGTGCCGCCTATCCGTGCCACCTCATCAGTGCCGCCTATCAGTGCCCATCAGTGTTATTTTTTTAAAAAGTGAAACTGATGCAGCCACTACATTTAAAGTGGTTCTAAAGGCTCAAGGTTTCTTTTTTTACCTTCCTGTGTTCTATGACATCTGTGTGAGTAGGAGCTGTGTGTGTGAATGGACACTCAGAGCCAGAGCTGGGGCGTGCACATGCTCTTCTGCCCCCATAGCAAGCTGCTTGCTGTGGGAGAACCCAAAAGGAGGGAGGGGCCTGGAGCACCGGCAGGGGACCAAGAAGAGGAGGATCAGGGATGCTCTGTGCAAAACCACTGCACAGAGCAGGTAAGTATGACGTGTTTGTTATTTAAAAAAAATGTGCACTAAAAATCCCATGGTCCGTAATCAATATTGGAAATGAGCAAGAGAGGGTAGCTATGTTGCTACATATAGTGGGACCATGAAGAATGAATGTAGCCACCCTCTAACAGGAAGTCGGACCACAGCAACAACAAAAAAAAAGGAATTTGGTGATTTGAAGGAGGCTGAGAGTAATATTAGTGAATTTCTGGAGTTGGGAACGCATAATTGAGTAGATTTCTTTTCTATCTAAACCAGAGCTTATTGTTGCTTCAAAATGATTTCCAGGTATGGTTTTTATTGAATAGTTATATTAGTACAGCTTGGACCAACGTCGTTAAGCATGTGACATACTTGGCTGATCCCTGTGAAAGTTGGAAATCGCTATAGTTACAGTGATCATTGCTAGCTTGCATATCCCTATGCCGAATGGCTATCCTGCTGATAAGTTAACACAGGGGGTCGCCATTCAATCAACCTTTTCATGGTGGTTTGCTATGCTGATGCTCTCCCTTTTAGTTTAGCTACAATAGGTTTTATCATCTACCCATACATACACTCATTGTAGCCTTGTCTTGGTGGATTTCCCTGTATAACCTTTCTTGCTGGCTCGCTTCATCTACTGCTCTCAGTTACAACATGCTAGTTGATGCCTCTCCATGGCAATTACCTATTGGCAAAGGTTTTGGATTTAGGTTTTTTTAAGATCTCTAACTTTGTGTACACATTTAGGTTCTACTGTCTCCTGAAGAAGTGAGCATCGTTTCATGAAACGTGTCATGACTATTATCAGGATCTGTGTACTTGATTGTATAAACTGCAGGGGCAGACTGACCATTTGGAAACTCGGGCACTGCCCGAGGGCCCGGGGTCAGTCGAGGGCCCCATGAGATGCCCCTGGTACCTTTTTCATAGGCTTTTTTGAGTTTGGGCAAGGACACAGGGACCCCATGATCCCCTATTGCCCGGGGGCCCCATGAGTTGTCAGTCTGCCCCTGAAAAACTGTAACCTTATGTGAAATATATACTTGTGTGTATAATTTTCACTTTTTCACTGTGTGGTCATTTGTATCTTGTTTTTAATTGATATTTGGAATAATAGATGTACTATTTTATACAATTTGATATTCATTTTTTGGCGCAGCTCAATTAAAAGCCCATGAGCATTTCCTATATTTATAGTAACTTGATGAGGTGTGGAAACAGGGCAGTGATGTCACAGTCTCAACCTCATCCAATCAGAGGATGCTTTGCATTCAATGAGAAAATACATGATGTTCTCTGAATGCTGCCCATGCTGAGCAAGCAACCTTCTGTGTTCACTGTGCAGCAGAGCAGCTGCTCAGCCTGGACCTAGAATCACCTGTGGTCCCTGTAGTAGTGGTGACTATTACAGAGATTTTGAGCTTGCACAGGGAATAAACAGGTATAGCACATTGTTACTGGACCTATGAAACTACAGTATGCAAAAAAAAAATCCCATAATTAAATTTTGTCTTTTTTTTTATTATAAATAGGTGGAATGTCAGGTGAATGTCAGGAGTGTCAGTTGCTCATAAACTTCCACTGACAAATTTGCCTTTAATAATATGACCCATGAAAAAACAGTAAATAACAAACAAAATTAAAAAGGATGAAACACATACACCTTATTTGCTACTTCCAACAACATGATTCTGCATGTGGAACAATCCTGCAGATGTAAGCCCATGGTAAACTGTGGGCAGGACCAATAAATTGTGGGTAAATTTGCAATTGTTTGCCTCCTCCCCTTCCTCTTTAACTTTTGGCACTTTATTTTTTGGAGTGGTAGTACCTGGTGTGGACCCTTTGACTACGCTTTCCACTAGTAAATGCTTGCCAAATCTAGGAGGATATTTATTAACACTGCCCATACTAAACATGGCTGCCAATGTTCACTCACTGTTACAGTGTCCAATCATATAGCAGCCCTTCTGGTGACACCTATGGAGTCTGCAGAGGAACAATATTCCTCCCAGCCTCCATTCCATCTGCACAGTGGCACAGCAACACAACATCACCTACAGAATGGATGTCAAACTGCATCTAGCTACAAACTGTCATTCAGACCAGAATGTAGTTTACCCCTTGGTGCCGGTGGCTCCTGGCCCTTTAAGGGCTTTGTGATGCTGGGAGGCGGGGTGGGGTTTACGGTCATTTAATCGCTGTGACAGCCAGTCACATGATCGGAAAGCTTTCCGTGAGGCGCCAGTAAATTTGCCAGGAGTGCACAGGGTGCACACTCTCGGCACATGTTTGTTTACATTGGGTACACAACAATGCATCCTCTCTACGTCAAGGCCCAGCTGCCGAGAGGCCACATATTTGTGTACCATCAGCGTCAATGATTTAACCACTTTACCTCTCACACTTATTTAGTTGTTACAATTCTTAAAATCATTTTGTGATATTGTAAAACAATTATTTTTTTTTTTTTTGCAATCTTGACAATAAAATGTAGCAAAACTAAACAAAACTAATTTTCTTTTGGTTATTTTATTTATGTATTTATTTATTTTTGAGCAGTGGTAGTTTAAAAATAAATAGTGATACTGCAGATAAAAAGTATACATTTTATTTGTAATTTGTCCTGTTTAAAATGACACAAAAATTATGATTCTGGTACAAAACATTGCAAAGTTGTTACAAATGAAAAAAAGTTTTTTTGTTCTTTTTTTAAAATGTGAAACATGTTATTATATGTTAAAGTTGTAAAAATATTAATGAACAAAAAAAAATTTAATATTAATGGTTGATTAGAAAAGAACAAAACATTAGTAGGAAAGTAATTGAATGGAGAAGAGTGTTAATTAATGTTATTAGAGTTATTAGAGTAAAGTAAGGGTTACTAAGGGGTTTGACAGAGGAATATTTTATTTAAGAAAAAAAAAATGTAACTTGTCATCTGCAGATTGAAGGTCATCCCTTTGACCTGTAGATGAATGAACCAAATGATACAAAAAATAACAATATTTTCCATTGTATCTTTCTATAACATCTGAGCAGACTTTTCTTCTTTCTTTTTTACAGCTGAAGCTGCCAACCTTCTCTGTGTACAATTGTTGTTTACTGGGAATGGGGTCGTGGCAAACAGACAGAGACTGGACGTGCTACACATGTCCTGTGTATAATGATGACCTTTTTTTAGGGAGTGCTTAGCATGCGTAAAATCTGCAACTACTCAAACAGGTGACAGCATACTGTGCATCCCAAGTTACAGTTAATGCATGATCTCCTTGACAGTGAGAATTGTCTCCCTTTAACAAAAGCCAAGAGGAGCTATGTTATTCTATAATGAATTTAATTTAATTGACCCACCAACAAAGTGTACATAAGGGAACTGTATTGTTTAGCTTTTTCATTCATACATTAATACAATATTTTAGGAATAAAAAAATTGTTGAACTCAATAACCAACGGAATTGATCAGCAAATACCACTCGTTAACAGACAGTGTAAAACGTGGATGAAAATAATACAAGCAAACGTTCATGGTTATGAAATGAGAGCTCCAGATACAACAGAAATTCTAAGCAAACTTTCATGTTATCAGACTTTGAGCCTTGCTGTTTGCTGATTCTTCTGTTTTTATTGTGAGCCACAGCAGGACCTGTATACTGAATTTAGAACATTGACAGATCAGCTCCCTGCAGCTAAGGATGAGTCTCTAAGGGCCCATTTATACCTTTGCTCTTAAACATGCATGCATTTTTAAAGGGAATGTATAATGGTTCTGTTTTTTTTTTATTTAATGTGGTCAGCAGTAAATGAATAGTTACAAAAATATGTTTTAGTCAGGTAAGTATAAAATATTGTACATGAATATTTTGTATCTCACTTACAGGCAGCAGGTGGAGTTCTAAGCTCCTTTTTACATGTTTAGCTGTATTTCCTTAGCTGCTCTGTTAAAGCTGAACTCTAGGCAGATATAAAAGTTACAAATGAATGCATCTCTATCATAAATAATATCACATTAAACAACAAGCATTGCAAGTACCTGAATAGCTTCAGAAATGGTTTATGCAAGTTCTGCTTGTTTGATCACTTCATGTTTTAAATGTTTGTTCACGTTTCTCCATTCCTACACTTTGCACATTGTTGCTTTAGATACGCATAAACATTTGACAAAGAAATCACAAAACAATCTGTTGTTTTATAAAATGTTGCACTCATATGGCTCAAGTAGTTTAAAGGGGGCTTCATAACAGTTCTTGTGGCATTTTGCTGTTTGTTTTGGGGATAAAAAAGGTATGACACAATAGTGGCAGACATTGGAGTTATGTTACAGAAGGCTACTTTGTCTGGTAGCAACCACACTCTTTTAGAGCCGAGTACTAGCACACAGTGCTGGATTACCAAATAGGCAGAGTATGCACCAACCTATGGGCCCCATGCCGTGACAACGGATCAAGATAATATTGATTTGATCTTGAAAGAAAATTACAGTGAAGTTTTCTTAAATTGTTTACAAAAAAACTGAAAAACAAAAATGAATCGACTCAAAAAAAACAAAAACTTTACATGAAATAGCCTGTAGAGAAAATACTATATTAAAGTGGTAATAAACCCCAAACTAAAAATTATATATATTGCAGCTCACCAGTGATTAGATGTGGTGGCTGCATTCATTTTCTCTTTTTAGCCTTTTCTCCTCTGTTTTCACCTGGTGATCTGGCCAGTAACACACATCCTGTATTAGAGTGCCTCTGGATGAAGGAGCACAGAGGCACATTTGGACCGTAGCATTGTTAGTCTGGGGGAGAGCACTGTTAGATGTACTAGCAGATTTAGATACATTAACAAAAAATAAGCTGAACTCCAGCTCACACTTTATAAACAGTTACAACAGTTTTTTTTTCTTTTAGGATAAAAGTTTTACAAAAATAAATAAAACTGATTATTGTAAGCACCCCTATCAGTGGTGTATGGTTTGTCTCATTCCTGTAAACTGATACACCCGGAAGAGAGCCTGTTCTTTTGAAAAACGACAGACTTACTGCCTGGACCACCAGATGAAAATAGCAGAAAGAAAGCCTAAAAAAGAAAACAATTTAGTAATCACATCTAAGAATTGGTAAGTTGCAACATAATAAGGCCTCATATACACCGAACATTTGGCCATCTCCCCTAGACACTTTTCCTCCTGGCCGTGGCGTTTTGACAGAAAAAATGCTTGATGCTTGTAAACACGTGTAATGAGTTTATGAACACCAAGCTCTTGGGTGTTATTTAATTTCTTGGCCATAATAATAATGTATTCTGGCAATTGAAATTAAATAACGCTCAAAGCTAAATGCACCTACATGCGCTTATACGCGCCAAGCACTTTTTCTGCCAAAATGCTGTTGTATTTGGATGCAATGTTTTGGGGTTTTATTTTCTGCCTCTAATTGCCTTTAACCACCTAAAGTATGTGTACATGGATACGTAGGCTAACATGCAGGGACGTTTAGAGGAAGAAACAACCATCAGACAACCCTAACAACCCTTATATCTTTGACGCTATGTGGGGAGTGTGACCTGAGATTGCTAGCAGCAGTGGATTCCATACTACCTCCTGGCCTGGACGTTGCCTTGGATTGGTATTCATAAGGCGAGTTGGCCCTTGTGGTCACCACTTTGAGGTGAGGGGCCATTTCTGCCATTTAGGATTTATCTGCACCGTGTTTGAAGATCACCTATCACGAGCACACAGCTGTTGACCAACAGTTACTTTGCATGTTGGATATCCATACTGTTTTCCAGCACTAGTGTGGATTTTATACAGTTTCTTTTGGACTTTCACTCATGATTAATTTTTTTCTATAGGAGGGACCACTATTATTATATTTTTTTCATTTATTTATTGGTCATGTTTTGCCGTGTTTTCATCCCCATAGGAGTCACATGATTTATGTATCAGTCCCCTAGTGCACCAGGGGTGGCTGGTTTGATTTTTTCCCCTATTGGGAAAGGGTTCACTTGGTAGAGTACAGATTGTACCTGTTCACCATCAGCAACACTTTATGCGATCCGTTTGGATCATCACTTTGGTTTGTCACTTTGTTTATGTCAATTTATTTGTCATGTGTATGCTTATTTTACATTTCTTGTGTTTTGTACTGTATTGTTAGCGCTTCACTATTTTTTATAATATAGTGTAATGTAGCCAAAACCAAGTAAGTAAACCACAGACATCAGGTTCACATTACAGTTTGTCTCTTAAAAGCTTGTCTTCTTTTAGCTGTCAGTTTGTAAGACATTTTGGTGCAACCTTCATATCTGTAATGTACTGTAGTGATGGCCATCTTTATCTAGTGACTTGTGTGCACAATACTTCGTTCAATGTTATCCCACTATGCCTCGCTCTCTTAAGTTGGCCATACACGTATAGATTTTTGTTGTAAAATTTTGGTTTCAAGAATATTTTTTTGATTTTCTGACCGTTAGCGGGGTCAAATCAATGTTCATTTTCGACAGCAGTGACAGGAAAATTCAAAGGGGCAGGAAGGAAAACTTTTCTCGATCAAATTAATTTTTGGCCAGTGTATGTGGTTACCATTCAGAAATTACATTCATTTTAAAGTCGAATATTAATAGCAAAAGGCAATTTTTAAATGACATTTGTCCATTCATCGAATGTTCGAAAAATTTTCATAAGACTTTTCTTAAGAATATTCTTGTCTGAAAATCTACATGTGTATGGCAAGTCTACTCTTCTCTACTGTGGGAACTTGCTTCTGGGTGAGCGCTGACAAAACACTAAAAAGGATAGTGCTGCCTGTTTGATTTTTGGAACCCATTAGGGGAACACCCTAGTAGCTAGGAACCTTGGTTTAGTTCAGAGGTTGACTGCCAACTTATGGCCCAGGAGGCAAGTACAATCCAGAAGTTCATGGTGCAGCGACTAGGCCCCTCTCCCACTCTCCCTCTTCCCTGTCTCCTCCCAAACCCCATCCCAGGCTGAAGCTCGGCTTCAGGTACTCTCTGCTCACTGGGCAAGTCTAACTAAACAGTGCTTGCAGCACTGACTCTGAGTTCCCAAACTAGCTGGCAGGGGGCGGCCGGGGGCTGCAGCGGAGATGTTTTACTCCTCTTCACCAGGAAGCATTTAAGCCTAGGTGTGTGCAGCCTATAGTATTAGGGTGTGCACCCTAAATCTCAAACACACACGTGTGTGTGTGTGTGTATATATACACTGCTCAAAAAAATTAAAGGAACACTTTTTAATCAGAGTATAGCATCAATTCAATTGAACTCCAGGGATATTGATCTAGTCCAGTGGTCGGCAAGCCGCGGCTTGCGAGCCACATGCGGCTCTTTACAAGCTTAAATGCGGCTCTTCTGTGTGCCGGGCGCCCGCTCCCCTCCCTCCTCTCCCTCCTCTCCCTCCTCTCGGACGGGCGTGTGCAGGGCGGCCGCCCCCTCACCTCCCCTCCCCTCCCCTCCCTCCTCTCGGACGGCCGCCCGCTCCCCTCCCTCCTCTCGGGCGGCCGCCCCAAAAGTCAGGACTCTGCAGCTGTCAGGATGTAGGCGGGGCAGCCAGGATGTAGGCGGGGCAGCGTGACGAACTCCTCTCCTCTCACAGTCCGCCCTGAAGACCAGAACGGCGCGGGAAGCACGGCGAGAGGAACGCGCAGAGCAAAGGTAAGTGGATTGACACAGGGGGGACTTACTATATGGGGGATGAATTACTATATGGGGGACTTACTATATGGGGGGACTTACTATATGGGGGGGGACTTACTATATGGGGGGGGACTTACTATATGGGGGATGAATTACTATATGGGGGACTTACTATATGGGGGGGGACTTACTATATGGGGGACTTACTATATGGGGGACTTACTATATGGGGGATGAATTACTATATGGGGGACTTACTATATGGGGGGGGACTTACTATATGGGGGGGGACTTACTATATGGGGGACTTACTATATGGGGGACTTACTACAGTTGTGGCCAAAATTATTCAACCCCCAATGCTGTAAAGGGGTTTAGGGACTATAGTGTACATTTGGAATTGTATTCAGAATCAAATCCTACAAGGACGTTGTAACTACCCAAATGCAACTAAAATGACATCAATTGTTTATGTAATACAGTAGTAAATGGTTCTTATGTGGTTTCTTCATTGCCACAATTATTCAACCCCTTAAAGACTACCACTCTGAAGAACAGAGGTTCATACAGGTGCTTTCCATCAGGTATTGAAAACACCTGTGGATGTCACCGAGCAGCAATCAAGCATAATAAGCACCAATTAGGCAGCTTTAAAATGACTGTGATACTCAGCTCCTTCTAGACATTTACTGGTGTGGTTACAAACATGGTGAAGGCAAGAGAATGGTCCAGGAAGACAAGAGAAGAGGTGATTTCTCTTCACAGGAAGGGCAATGGCTATAAGAAGATTGCAAAGATGTTAAACATACCAAGAGACACCTTAGGAAGCATCATTCGCAAATTCAAGGCAAAGGGCACTGTTGAAACGCTACCTGGTCGTGGCAGAAAGAAGATGCTGACTTCGACTGCTGTGCGCTACCTGAAGCGTAGAGTGGAGAGAAGTCCCCATGTGACTGCTGAGGAACTGAGAAAAGATTTGTCAGATGTGGGTACAGAAGTTTCAGCCCAGACAATAAGACGCACACTGCGTAATGAAGGCCTCCGTGCCAGAACTCCCAGGCGTACCCCCTTGCTGTCTCCAAAGAATAAGAAGAGTCGACTGCAGTATGCCAAAAGCCATGTGGACAAACCACAAAAGTTGTGGGATAGTGTTCTGTGGACTGATGAAACAAAATTAGAACTGTTTGGGCCCATGGATCAACGCTATGTTTGGAGGAGGAAGAACAAGGCCTATGATGAAAAGAACACCTTGCCTACTGTGAAGCATGGTGGAGGGTCAATCATGCTTTGGGGCTGTTTTGCTTCTGCAGGTACAGGGAAGCTTCAGCGTGTGCAAGGTACCATGAATTCTCTTCAGTACCAGGAGATATTGGATGGAAACGTGATGCAGTCCGTCACACACCTGAGGCTTGGGAGACGTTGGACCTTTCAACAGGACAATGATCCCAAGCATACCTCCAAGTCCACTAGAGCATGGTTGCAGAGGAAAGGCTGGAACATTTTGGAGTGGCCATCGCAGTCACCAGACTTAAATCCGATTGAGAACCTCTGGTGGGACTTAAAGAAAGCAGTTGCAGTGCGCAAGCCTAAGAATGTGACTGAACTGGAGGCCTTTGCCCATGAAGAATGGGCGAAGATACCCGTAGATCGCTGCAAGACACTTGTGTCAAGCTATGCTTCACGTTTAAAAGCTGTTATAACTGTAAAAGGATGCTGTACTAAGTACTAAGATTGAATGTCACTTGGGGGTTGAATAAAACTGATAATGCTGTGAGCACAGAAAAGACATTTGTGGTTATTTCATTATAACTGTTATGTTATATTTGTCTGACCTACAAGTGCCTCTTTAATGTAAATGTAAGCAAGATGACTGAATGATCAAAAGCAATGTCAAACTGGCCAAAACACTCAATTTCAGTGGGGGTTGAATAATTTTGGCCACAACTGTATATGGGGGATGAATTACTATATGGGGGATGAATTACTATATGGGAGATGAATTACTATATGGGAGATGAATTACTATAGGGGGGATGAATTACTATGGGGGATGAATTACTATATGGGGGATGAATTACTATGGGGGATGAATTACTATGGGGGATGAATTACTATATGGGGGATGAATTACTATGGGGGATGAATTAATATGGGGGATGAATTACTATATGGGGGATGAATTACTATATGGGGGATGAATTACTATGGGGGATGAATTACTATGGGGGGATGAATTACTATGGGGGATGAATTACTATGGGGGATGAATTAATATGGGGGATGAATTACTATATGGGGGATGAATTACTATATGGGGGATGAATTACTATATGGGGGATGAATTGCTATGGGGGATGAATTGCTATATGGGGGATGAATTACTATGGGGGATGAATTACTATATGGGGGATGAATTACTATATGGGAGATGTATTTTCAGTTTTAAAAATGTGGCTCTCAAAATAAATTTCAATCGTGGTTTTGGCGAGATTTGGCTCAGTTGAAAAAAAAGGTTGCCCACCACTGATCTAGTCAGTTAAGTAGCAAAGGGGGTTGTTCATCAGTTTCATCTGCTTTGGTGTTAATAAAATTAACAACAGCTGCACTAGATGGGCAGCAATGAGATGCCCTGTAGCAATTGTACGTACAGAGATGGATGCGAACCTCCATTTCGCCAAAGGCCCTCTATCTTGTATTATTTCTACTCCAAATCAGCTTCCCCCCTCCCTCGCTGTTGAATGACACGTGGTCCCTGTGTGCTGGGTTCAGAAGTGCACAGGATATCAGGCACAGCGGGACAGCTTCATGGTTATAAATCCCAAAATAGCTGGTGCCCAGGTGTCTATTAGCTTCTCAATCTGAGATAGTCGTAAAGCCATAAACCAGTCCTTCACTGGACTTCAAACGCATTCCTAGGTAGCCGTAAAACAGCCATCACATTTACAACCCACTTTTCCCTATAATTTCATATCTTAAGGTATTAAATAATTACATAAAAATAAAGCACATATTCAGATAGCTCAGCTTAATGCGAGTCACCTGATATCTTACACCCCTGGATTACGTATACCCGAGAGCAGAAAGCGATATCTCCTTAACCGTCCAAGGAAGAAATGTCATAACTGGTATCTGGACATTCAGAATATCATTCTGCAGATTATCCTACCCGTGGATAGAATGTTACATGTACCTAGGGAAGGTTATTGACCCTGGTATAACTTGCGAGGGATATTGGTTCTAGCCTGAGTCCTCCGCCTAAAACACCCCTCCCCAAATGAGGCGATTGGTTCTCTGCTGTAAGAAGACACCCTGCTGTCAGGTTTGGACAAGTAAGTTGAAGAATCCTCCCTTTTAACATCGGAACCAACTTGGGAAACGGTACCCTTTTGCTCTGAAACTTGATCTGCTTAACCCAGGACTTTTGGCAAGTACTCTACCTCTCTAAACTTCTTTCTGTTATCTCTTTGCTGTGTTATTGCTCTCTGTATTTATATATATATATATATTGGCTACATCTTTTTCTGTAAATACGTTTATTGCACCATTTTGACCTTTTTAGTAATACATCTTACTTTCTGAAAGTGTTGAACTGTTTCTAAAGCTCTTTAATGCAAACTAAGAACCCCTGTCTCTGAAGAGCACTACTGTGTGTTTTAAACGTCTGCATACATCTGTCTGCGGTGACGTTGTGTATACAAACGATTATTCAAACATCATAGTGTTATTGCTGATATTGCCAAGTTTCCTCTTTCTCTATACAAAAAGGTGGTGGTGGCAGTGTGAAGGGTTAATTGCGTAATTAACCTGACCCAGTAACAATCGCTCCCAGGCTACAGGTACACAGATTGGGGTCCATTAGCTGGAAAATCTTTGTTCAGGGTGCAGCTGGGGGATGCATTGTTACACATGTGACAGACCGGTTTTAGATTGGCTAGTCCTTCGGTCACGAGTTGGTGAGAAGGGCTGATGCCGCGATCGTCACAGACCCCAAAAATGGGAACGGTTTTACAGGTGGAGGCCACTGACATTTTTTTTCCTACTTATCTTTTCTGACTGTTTTTCACTAGTTTTTCTTTGGCTAGGGTCCGTGTCACTACTGGTAGCATGAGGTGATACCTGGACCCTACAGAGGTTTCACAGGCAGTCCAACTCCTACAGGATGGCACATCAATACATGCCATTGCCAGATGGTGTCCTGTGTCTCCCAGCACAGTCTCAAGAGCATGGAGGAGATTCCAGGAGACAGGAAGTTACTCTAGGAGAGCTGGACAGGGCCGCAGAAGGTCCTTAACCCATCAGCAGGACTGGTATCTGCTCCTTTGTACAAGGAGGAACAGGATGAGCACTGCTAGAGCCCTACAAAATTACCTCCAGCAGGCCACTGTTGTGAATGTCTATGACTAAACAATCAGAAACAGACTTCATGAGGATGGCCTGAGGGCCTGACATCCTCTATTGGACCCTTTGCTCACTGCGCAGCACCATAGAGCTCGATTGGCATTTGCCATTGAACACCAGAATTGGCAGGTCCACCACTGGTGCCCTGTGCTTTCCACAGATGAGAGCAGGTTCGCCCTCAGCACATGTGACAGACGTGAAAGGGTCTGGATAAGCCGTGGAGAATGTTATACTGTCTGTAACATTGCTCAGCATGACTGTTTTGGTGGTGGGTCAGTGATGGTCTGGGGAAGCATATCTACGGAGGGACACACAGACCTCTGCAGCCTAGACAATGGCACTATGACTGCCATTAGGTATCGGGATGAAATACTTGGTCCCATTGTCAGACCCTACGCTGGTGCAGTGGGTTCTGGGTTCCTCCTGGTGCATGACAATGCCTGGCCTCATTTGCAAAAGTATGAAGGCAGGTCCTGGAGGATGAAGGAATTGGTACCATTGAATGGCCCCCAAAATGGACTAGCCTGTTGCATCATGTTTTCACTTTGATTTTCAGGGTGTCTTTGAATTCAGTCCTCTGTAGATTGATAATTTTTATTTACATCAAACAATGGGGCATCCTTACAGTCCTAACACATTATCTAGTCCATATCATTATAGCTATCCAGCATATTATTGATATTCTTCCCCATTGAGATCTGATGTGTTTTCAAAGTATTCCTTTAATTTTTGTGAGCAGTGTATATATATATATATATATATATATATATATATATATATATATACATAAACACACACACTCTTAAGCAGCCTATAGATTATACAATTTTCTTACATCAGAGTCTCTCTTACATTACAGGACTCACTGGGAGGCAGGAGAGAGAAAGGAGGGGGGGAGGGACTCATGGTGAATAGAAGGATGGATGGATCAGCAGAATGCACCTTTCCTCTTCCTGCTGCTGGGCTTCAAATTTCCCGCCCACACATCCCCTTTGCCTGAGGCAAAACACTGCTGGGAAGTGTAAGTGGGGCAGACACGGGAGGAGATGGTGGGAGAAGTAGAACCAACTCTCTCTCCTCTGCAGTCCATGTATGTGTGTGTGTGGGGGGGGGGTAGGGGGGAACTGTCCATACTAGCTCTGGACTGTGGGAAAGAGACTCTCTCAGCTCAGAGCCTGTAGCCACTGGGGAGCCACAGACCGGCCTCTTGCGCCTCCCCCCACAGTGGAAGAGCAAGCTGGGGGGGGCAATTGCCACCCTGGCCCCCCAGCCCAGCTTGTCCCTGGTTTCGTTAAAGGAGAGGTTCACTTTCCATAACATTTTACACCCGCATGCAGAAGACACCCCCCCCCCCCCCTCAGCCCTGTTATTTGAAACAAAACAGAATTACCCTTTAGAATCGCTTTAATTATCTACAAGCAATATTATTTATCTAGCATCAGTCACAATCATGTTGAAAAAAAAAATATATATATATGTATATGAGTGTGTATGTGTTAGTTTGTGTGTGTGAGTAATGAGAAGCTGACCTCAGAATCTATAAAACTGGAAATAAGATAAACAACTTGTACAGTACACCCTGTTCTGAGTATATTAGGCAATGAATGTCTGTCCAATAAAAGGAACCCAGGGACCTGCTATACTTGCATCTTTTCCATTGTTTGATTAAATATAAAGTCATAATTGCAGTTGTCTTATTTCTTTCCTAATGCAGTCCACTATTATCGTTAAATTGAATTTGGGACTTTTGTTAAAGCAGTATTAAACCATGCAGTCCATCACTAAAAATCATAACTTCATTCCAAAACATCACGCTCTCATTAGTAAAGACTCTAGTCACCTCTGTTGGTATGCCTAATGTGTTTTGTAGTATCATCTCTTATTATTATTATTATACAGGATTTATATAGCGCCAACAGTTTGAGCAGCGCTTTACAAAATGAAGGTAGACATTATACTTACAAGACAATTTGGTACAGGAGGAAACCAAGGGGCCCTGCTCATTAGAAGTTACAATCTAGGAGGAAGGGTTGAGTGATACAAAAGGTAATAGCTGTATGGGATGAGCAGATAGACAAAAAAAAAAAGGCAGTTTACTTGTTAGAAGCAGGATAGGCTTCCTTAAAGAGAAAGGTTTTTAGGGATCATCTGAAGGTGGATAGATTAGGAGATAGCAGGACAGACTGGGGTAGGGAGTTCTATAGGATGGGAGAAGCTGGAAAGAAGTCCTGGAGGCAAGCATGGGAGGAGGTGGCAAGGGAAATAGAGAGCAGAAGGTCTTGGGAGGATCGAAGAGAGCGGTTTGGTTGATATTTAGAGACCAGGTTGATGATGTAGCTGAGTTGTAGATGGCTTTGTAAGTTGTTAGTATTTTGAATTTTACTCATTGGGCGAGTTGAAGCCAGTGAAGGGATTGGCAGAGAGGGGCAGCAGCATTCATGATGAACCGGAGGGTGGATAGCCTATGTAAAGGTAAGGCAATGAGGAGGGAGTTGCAGTAGTCGAGGCGAGATATAACCATTGAGTGAATTAGGAGCTTTGTGGTATCATTGATTAAAAAGGGGCATATTCTGGAGATGTTGCAGAGGTTGAGGAGGCATGATTTGGACAGTAATTGGATGTGGGTCTGAAAGGATAGTTCAGAATCCGGGGTTACCCCTATTACCCTGGCATGTGGTGATGGGTTGATAGTTGTGCTATTGATCCTGACCGAGAAATCAGGGGAAGAGGTAGGTGGGGAGGAAATATTATGAGCTCAGTTTTGGATAGATTGAGTTTTAGGAAGTGGTGTGACATCCAGTCTGATATGTCTGTTAGTAAATCGGTGATACATGAGGAAACTGATGGGGTGAGCAGAGGAGTAGAGAGATAGATTTGTGTGTTATCAACATAGAAATGGTATTGGAAACCATGGGTAGCTGACCTAAGGAAGAAGTGTAGATCGAGATAGGTAAGATTCAAACTAATGGAGAGTACAGTCACGGAGGCCAAATAAACATAGTTTTTTGAGGGAGAAGGGGTGGTCAACTGTTTCAAAGACAGCAGAGAGGTCCAAGAGTAAGAATACAGAATAGTGACCATTGGTTTTAACGGTTAGTAAGTAATTTGTGAGTTTTAGGAGAACAATATCTGTGGAATGTTGTGGGTGAAATCCAGATTGAAGGGGATCGAGAAGGTTATTCTCAATGAGTTGGCAGCTCAGTCAGTTTTAGACTAAATGTTAAAGGTGTTTGGAGACAAAAGGGAGTAAGGAGATGGGTCTTAGGTTGCTAAGATTTAGAGATTTGGGGAAGATGCCAGTAGAAAGGGAGAGATTGAAGAAATGAGTTAAAGAATGAAGGATAGAGCCAGAGGGTGACCGTAGTATTTGCAATTGAACAGGGTCCAGGGGGAAGGTGGTTAGGTGGGCTTTAGAAAAAAGTTTACCAACCTCCTCTATAGTGGCTGGGTTAAACAAGGGAAGTATAAATTGTGCAGGTGGACAAGGAGTGTAGGGTCAGTGAAATATCTGTACAGTGGAGATATTGTCACAAATTGTATCACTCTTCTTTGTGAAGTGATTAGCGATCTCCTGGGCAGTGAGTGAGTTAGTGGGTGGAGGTAATGAAGGCTGAAGTAGAGAGTTAAATGTAGAAAAGAGTTGATGGGGACTGCGTAAGAGGGTGTTAATGAGAGCGATAAAATAGGTAAGGTTGGCTATGTGGAGACAGAAATTGTATTTTTGAAGGGCAGATTTATATTGGTCGAAGTTTTGCTGGGTCTTAGTCTTACGCCATAAATGCTCAAGAGCACGGCTAAGTTTTTTGAGGCATCTGATATTGTCTGTTTGCCAGGGCAAATGTCAAAGGGACCATAACTCCGTGACGTCTAGCCACCGGCTCCTAAAATAGGTCTGGTGGCCACCTTTTACTTCATACGGTCAGTATACTTTGCTTGTATACTTTGATTTCATTGTATGTTCCCAAACCACGTGGATTAATAATTTCTTTTAAAATACTACACCATGGGCTATTTTTTTGTGCGCTGCACTTTCTATTTGTGTATCTTAAGAGGTTTCGTTGTGGTTACCTTTTCGTGCCTTTAGCTGCTATATTATTAAGCGCTCACTGAGTATATCTTATTACCCCTGTAATACTTGTTTTGCTGTCTGTGCTCCTGTTCAGAAGACTTCATCTCACTTTCTGTCCCTGTGATAATTGGATTTTGAAAATTTCGGATTGTCGAGGAAACAAGGATTGGTGATAAAGTTTCAGTGGCGACACCTTTTTCCCAACATAACTCTTAAGTAGTGAATTTCCCTTTCTAGTGGTAGATATCCTCTCACTACCTGTTGCCTCCTCCATTTGTAAGTATGAGTCATATGTAAGTCAAATGTATGTGATGCGGGGACTGCCTGTTATGGCAATGAACACATGCATTATAACTCATTAAATAGTAGCATAAAATAGTTTTTTGGGGGAAATTTCTCTATCATGAAGAACAAAAAAATTGCAGACCAAAATGACATTTATGTTTGTGATTTGACTTTTTAGACAAAAATATCATGAGAGAAAAAAGTGAATGGAATTAAACTAATGAATTAACCTTAGTGAATTAAGCCACATAACTACACCACATTACACTGCCACAGCACATTATACAGTATCATGCCATTTCAGCTAATTATGTAATGGTTGTAAGAACATATCACACTGTAATAGCAAATTACAACAACCAGCAACTGCACATTATATCACCAGGCAATAATACAGACTACAATAGCGTACGAAATCGTCCTTAAAGGACACAGAATGCAATATGCATATATGGATATTATGCCATCCAGCAAAATCACATATGCTCCATAACTGATTTATATTAACTAAGAACAGTATTTAGATATCACCATTTCCTTTAGTGTGAGTTTCCCCTATATTCAACCTCCAGAAGGAGTTAACCACCATCAGTCATCACCCATCAGTCATCACCCCACAGGAGGCTCCCCTCAGATTCTTCTGGCAGATTTAGATCCTCCACTAACCAAAGGACCCCCAATACAATGGAGTTCTGCAGAGTATCACCTATGACAAGAGTTTTACACAGACAACTAAAGTTAACTAGCATTTACAAAGACTTTTAGACTGACCATCAATATAAAGAGGTAATTTTTGCTGACCACTACAGATGAGCAAAGCACACCTGGGTCTGGTTCATGGAGGTTTGGCTGGACAAATCAAAGGTTTGGATGCCGAATCCAAACCCCATTAAAGCCAATTGGAGTTAAATCTGTCAAATCAGTTTTCTCCATTTTAAAGGCTAATAGCCAAGGGTTTGGCACAAAGTGCATTGACAATGAATGTACATTAATCTGTTGGACATGGCCATAGGTGGGCAATAACACCATCCCTCAGACCCCCTCAACATGCAGCCAGGGTTGTGAGGAAGAGGGCCTTATCCTCATAAACATGGGACAAAGTATTTTATCAAGGGGGTGTCCCTCCTGGCAAGGCACACCCTACATGTTGAGGACATGTGGCCTGCTATAGATCTGGAGGGGTTCAAGAGGGGGGGTGCCCTCAACATGTATAGGGTACTTTTCCAGGGAGGATACAAGGGCAAATACTCCATATCTCTGGCCCAGTGGTTTGGGGGGGGGGAGTATGTTGGCTGGGGCCCTGCCAGCCTACGTGAATGAGTAAAGAGTGCATAGTATACATACTCATTCACAAAAAATTAAATATTAAATAAACACACCACACACTTTGACAATTACTATACTAAAATAATTCCACAATGTAAATCCATTGTCAGTCGTGTTGTCTAGTGTTTCAGATCCTCATCAATCACAATGAGCAACACCTGCTGAACTGCTGAAAGAAGATGACCTACCTACAAGTCCACCTCATTGCTACTTGTAATGTACAGCGCTGAGCAAACTATCGGTGCTTTATAAATACTGTATAATAATAATTATAATAATAATTGCTACTCCCTACAGAGGTGGGCATGTGTCATTGGCTGTTAGGAATGCAGTTGCCGTTGGCTTTCTACCAACCAGCCAGGGCAGGAAGCTGTCACATTTAGCAGAGGTAATAATACTGCAGCTGAATGCATCACTTCTCACTGCAGTCAGGGGTTTTTACCAGTTCGCCTGTTTGCTGATTGATTATTAGGCAAATTTCCTATTGAATTCTTCATTGGTTCAAGCCCGAAGTTCATCCCTCATCAGAACCAATCAGTACTTAGTTCCATTGCAAATACTATAGATTTGATTGGAATACTCCTTTAATATGTTAATGATAAGATATAGGTCACTTATGCATATTTTAAGTGTGTAGGCAAGAAAACAAATTTAGAACAGATTTACTGGACAAAAATATAAATATTACAATCTGCTGCAGTTTTTTCATGAACACTGTCCTAGATTTGACTCCAGGAGAAATCTAATATGCTCTGTGACGTGTACAGAGACAAAAATACAAGTAAGAGAGAAAAGGGTTTCCTGGCTTCTGACATGTAATATTGCCTTCCAGCACATCAGTACATCAATAAATCGTTTCTATTCATTAATCATTTTTTACTGCACCACAGACACGTTAATCCTTTCACTAATACAGATACTTTCTTAGCATTAATGGGAAGAATATTTTTCCATAGATAAATATCTAAAATAGGTACAATACATTAATTACAGGTTGTCACCAACAATATATTGCAGCAAATCTGTTAGGGTACAGATCAGTAGGAGTAAAATTAATCTCATCATTGGTGTCAGAGGTAGCAATAATATACCCCATTCTTGCATTGGTTGAGCAAAACTATGGATGCTGGAACACAGAACCTTCCAGTACTCAACACACATTGCCACTCTGCACAATGTCCTAAATTTTGCAGGACAGCCCACAGTGCACAGATACTGCAGGACAGTGTCCAAACTCCTGGACTGCCTTGTAGGGTCCAGGACACTTGGCAACTTTGCTTACAGTACCTTTCACTGGAAACGCCTAAACATAGTAACTTAGAGGGGTGTACGTGTACTTTTGTCCATAGCATATCATTTTCAGCCACATAGCAATGCTCAATACTTCCAAATCTAGGCAGCATTCAAAGTTAAAGAGATGGCTCCAAATCACAGATTATTCAGTATTGGTAGTACAGTATTGTAATACTGATGCTGGGTGCAATTACTAAAAACAAGTCATATACATGCACACAATCAACATTCAGTAGTGCAGGTACTTTTAATCAGCATTTAACCACTAACAGTCCAGACACTTTTACCCCCTTCCTGTCCAGGCCAATTTTCAGCTTTCAGTGCTATCACACTTTGAATGACAATTCAATGGTCATGCAACACTGTACCCATATGAATTTTTTAGCATTTTTTTGAGACCAATAAAGCTTTATTTTGGTGGTATTTATTCACCACTGGGATTTTTATTTTTTTTGCTATGTAAATGAAAAGTCCAAAAACTTTGAAAAAAAGTGTTTTTCTTATACAATTTTGCAAATAAATAGTATTTCATCATAAATCTTGGCCAAAATGTATTCCGTTATCTTTTTAGTAAAAAAAAAAAAATAACCCAAATTAGTTTATAACTAAAAATTATAATTTTTAAACATTTTTGTTACTTTTTTTTATTTTTTTAATATTATTTTTCATGTTTTTTTTTTTTTTACATACTATCACCCTAGCAGTACAGTGTCACCATGGTGACACTGTACTACTTGTGGAGGGTGATGAAGATTTTTTTTTTTTTTGTTACACTGATTGCTTTTACATCCATAAAGGCTGTAAAAGCAATCATTTCTCCTTCTCTCTAGCTGTATTCTTGCAGCCATTGAGAACTACTGTGTGAGCTGTGATTGGTCACAGCTTGTCACATGGTACAAGGCTGTTGTGAATAGCTTTGTATCATGTGACCTCTGTGATCATTCACAGATTTCACATGTAGTAAGCAATGATCTCACAAGTGACATCTTGCTTACTACTCTGCATGTGATCACTGATTGGCCAATCAGTGATCACATGATCGGGACCTCGCACAGAGGTCCCGTCCGACAATCGGTGTTCCACTGTGTCCGGAGGACACAGCGGGCACCGGGTCGCGGTGCGCGCACAAGCAGGGTGCGTGGAGGCCTGCACTGCCACCATCCAGCCGTTTATATACATGGGCCAGACAGGAAGTGGTTAAACCATTACATGTTCTACGCATTGTGAAAGACCATCTACCAAATGAATACCTGCCCTGGCACATCATAGCATTCACCTGGCACTCCAAGAAATAACAGAATCCAACTGCAATATTCTTGCACTGCCAAAACCTCCACTTTTATTATCACACGACATGGCACACTATATCTTATAGTCATTACAATCTGCATAATAATCCACACTAATAACTAGAAAAGCTACAATTTCTGGGGAAATTGTGTGAAGTGTTCTTGCCTCCACCAGTAGTCTATAACTCACACTCTAGCTTTTGTCACTCTGCTGCCTGCTCACACACTTGGGTTCCTATGGCAACTCACTCTACAGCAAGAGCAGAGAAGAGTGGTTAAAAACAAACTGCTCCAACTTGCTCACTTCACTGGCGATTACCATCTTCAAACGGTTGTAGTTTAAAAATTATAAATCCTACACCGAAGAGCTGTATATTGTGAGAATCAGAAGACCCAGACCTACATTTTGATACATAGTATGTCTCTGAAATATTAAAAATGAAGGCACAGTAGCAGTTTAGAAATTGCCCTTCAAATTTGAGGTGGCTAGAGTGGAGTTTCAATGAATGTCAATGGGCGGCATGAGTTGCAAACAAATAGTCATATTGTGAATACTATCAGGACTATGGCTTAGCCGTGGACATTTTTAGTGGCAGCAGGGATAGCAGAACATTTTGATATAAGATTTGTGTAGGTGGGCTTGAAAATGAGGGAGTGATGGCAGTTTAGAAATCATGTCCTGATTTTTCAGCTCACACTCTAGCTTTTGTCAGCTCCCACTCTAGTTTTGAACATTCCTCCATTCATTCCTATTGGACCAATTTCACTACAAAAACTCCAATATTTCGTGAACCATTCGGCGAAACGTTCCACAAAGTAATAGCACACCAATCGGGAACAATCCGTACATTTCTGTATATTACTGTGTATGTAATGTAAAAACTGTGGGAGGAGTTAGGGTGGTAAAGTTGGCTATAATAATGAGAATATATATGTGATATAACAGTAAGTGCTCTTGCCATGCAAGAACACTTAATAATGTGAGCATTACAGCATGAAATAGACACATCATTTGACAGCGTCACAGCATAGAATTAATACATTACCAAAGCTATGTGGAAGCTGGGAGGAACAAATCCCATCGGAACCAAACTGCCCAGGGGGTCACGGAGAAGCCGTAGGCGCAACCAGTCGATGAGACCATATAGAATTGGTAAAAATCCCAGCGTCAGAGCGTCCTTTGGCCACTAGGGGAGCTTCTACTGGTCTTGCCTGGACCTCCGCCTTATAAACCCTTTTTCTGGAAGCAGTCCAATAGTGGGCGGCACCACACCCACCACAGCAGGGGCTAGCAGAAGGGTTCCGCGAGGATAACTGTCATGTTCTACCACCGTATTCGTTATCTGAAAAGTCACACTTTTGCTTCTTATCTACCCCAAAACATCTTTTCATCTCCACCAGACTTAAGGATTTCTAATTTCGATGTCCTTAAACAGGTTTTTATCTCTTAATGTGAGGTTACTAGATGTCATAAACACGGTTCATTCCATAAACAAGTTTTTATTTTTCTCTCAGCGGAATATCTT
This sequence comes from Staurois parvus, assembly GCF_062004578.1. Taxonomy (NCBI): domain Eukaryota; kingdom Metazoa; phylum Chordata; class Amphibia; order Anura; family Ranidae; genus Staurois; species Staurois parvus. The sequence continues at coordinate 4,999,949 of NW_028318344.1, read as the reverse complement.
GAGACTCTGTTCCTTTGGCTAAAGAAATTACATCATCACTTTTCATGCCCCTGGCAATGCTTTATTGTAAAAATTACCCAAGAAACAAAGGGTCCAAGGCCAACACATTTCATAAGCCTTACATGTATGATTATACAAAGTGATAAAAGTAATGCCAGCCCCATTTCGTATTGATGTATAGTACATAAAGAGATGCCTATGTTTGCCACTCCGTGCAGGTTAAACCTTAGTGACAGTAGCCAGCATTTGTTTCACAATCAGCTTTAGGCAAAAATCTAATGCTGTCACTGTTTTATTTTTGCTTATACTCAGTGGCGGACTGACAACTCATGGGGCCCCCGGGCAATAGGGGATCATGGGGCCCCTGTGCTCTTGCCCAAACTCAAAAAAGCCTATGAAAAAGGTACCAGGGGCATCTCATGGGGCCCTCTACTGACCCCGAGACCTTAGGCAGGCCCGAGTTTCCAAATGGTCAGTCTGCCCCTGCTTATACTTAAACTTTAAGATCTGTGTTTACATCCTGATACTGGAACTGAAGTTTAACTTATAAGTTTTAACAAAGCTTCGGGAAGCTGGCAAGATTTACAAATGTTGAAGCTCATATGAACACGGTTTAATAGACTCATCACTTACAGAAGCTAGGTATTCTAATATAGTGTCCCAAATTTTGTTGTCAGTGTGTACTTAACACAAAGAGAACTGTTTGTGTGTATATAACAATATAGTGTAATACATACAGTATATGTGAATCAAACTCCATTGCTCTTAGAAAAGTAATGTAGTGTGGGATTATGTTACTATACAGCAAAGCTTTAAATTATCAGGAGGACACTTGAAGGGGATGGTCAATTTTTGTACAATGCAGTGCTTGAATATAATTCTGTGACTAATATGATAGTGATAGTGGCAGCTATAAATGCAATTTTCTTTGTGACTAAAAACCTACATTTGTTGCTCAGGGCTGCTTCTCCATGGTGTGGAGGACAAGCGCGAGGAAGGAGACTTGGCTATAAATGTAGGCACTGCTTCTGAGAAGTATAAAGCAGCAACAGTCTACTTTACATGCACAATCTCAACCAGGTCAGCTCATACTGGGCTTGCCCTAGAAGCAGTTTTTACAGAATGTCATAGCCTGTAATAACCTTTCTGTAATAATCTAATATATCTATCTTTTTCTTTTTAACTATAACCTAAAAGTATGGTTGTCAGCTTTTTACAAACCTAACGGTAAATGTATTTTCTTGTGTGTTGATAACCAAAACCTATTGTGAACACTGGACAAAGTAGGGAATGGTAGGAATCCATGATGCTTTTAGGTTTTCTTCTTTTTTGTTATCTGTGTCCCATTGTATAATATTCACCCAGCAGAGACACAGAAAGCAGTTAAAATCTAAATTAAATTGTATATAAAGTCAAAACATTTTTAGCGAGGAAAGGTTAAACCATCTGTCAAGTTTTTATTGCTCTCTGTGTTATGGGTGTAGATAGCATTAGGTTCCTTTCACATGATTGGTCCAATTGAACTGCCAGTCCATTTTTCAGGCAGACCCGATTGGACCCTCCATTGTCCTCTATGGAGTGGCGGAGGTAAGTGGACTTGTGTCTGTTTACACCCTCCTGCCTCAAATCTAATCTGATCTACTAATAGAAGGGGATCTATTCCTCTATGTTTAGGTGGATTGGAGGGCAGTGTAAATGAATAGCCGGTTTATTTACATCCAACCTCCCATGGAGCAGAGTGGGCTGTATCTGGGTCCGCTCTGCATAAGCAGAGTGGAACTGTCATCCACCCGCTCTTTTCTACTTACAGATCTTGCGGACCGCTCTGTTCTTGCGGACAGATTCCCTGCTGAGCAAGCGGATTCCGCTCTGTGTAAAAGGGGCTTTGCTGTTTATAGTTTATCATTGATAGATATCTAGTAATACAGACAGGGTCCCACTCTCGTTGGGAACAGATTTATACTTGCCAAGGTGTCCCCTTTTCAACACCCTAGACCTCACTTAATGCAACTCTATTTGAAGAATTGTAGTATTGGTAGCTTGTAGAGTGAGGCATGCTGTGAAGTGAAAAGAGAGCTTCCTGGTATTGTGCCTCTATTCACTGAAGGGAAGGGTGGGGGATTAAAGTGGGTTCCAACCCAGCAAAGTAGGGGTGATTTATGTATTCAGCCTCAACCTGCACAAAGATTTTCCAACAATATATTTGCCAGCAGACTGAGAATGATTGTCACTGGTGTAGGTTGACTTGGCCTTTAAGAGCACCTAATCTCTGCTTATTATTAATAAGTGCCATCAACTCGAGTCCCAGTCTGACTTGATGCGACTTGATGAATAAAGGCTCTAAGATGGCTTTGTGTTAGTCTTTTGAGATCCTCCAGTGTCATCCCCACAGCTGTAGTCAATGTGTCTAACCACCTAGTAGTCAGTCTCCCTCTTTGCCTGGTTCCTTCGATCTTCCCAAATACCCAATTATTTATTTTCTTCTCCAGTGATCTCTCCCTTCTGACAGTGTGACCAAAATAATTGCAACTTTATAATTTGGGCTTCTATTAACATAGCTGGTTTGATTCCTTCCAAAAATCTATTTTTTTAGTTCTTTGGGCTGTCCACAGAACACATAAAATCCTTCTCCAGCACCAATGCTCAAATGAGTCGTTCTTCTTTCTATCCTGTTTCCGTAGTGTCCAGTTCTCACAATCATAATTGAACACTGAGAAAATAAGAACATACACAAGTCTGAACTTTGTTTTCAGTGTAATTTCCTTGCATTTGAAAACTTTGTTGAGAATCTTCATTGTGTAGCTACCAAGTGCAATAATGTGGAATATTTCATCACTGCTGGTTTCTTCCTTGTTTATGATAGAGTCTAGGAGATTAAAATGATTTACAACTTCTATTTTGTCACTGTCAAGCTCAAAATTGTCATTTTCTGTGTTCATGATCTTCATCTTGTTTATATTCCGTTCTAATTCCATGTTACAACTTTCTACTTTAAATGTTCTCAGTAGATACAGCATATCTTCTTTGCTGCTGGTGATGATCGTTGTGTCATCTGCATAGCTCAGGTTGTTTATGTTTCGGCCGCCAACTTTAATACCGACAGACTTCTTCCAAATTTACTTTTTTCAAGATGGCCTTACCGTATAGGTTGAAAAGGTAAGGCGGTAAGATAAATTCCTGCCTGACACAATGTTTTATCATTGTCGTATTCATCCCTATATCAAAACATTTTTGAATCACCAATCAAACTGGAAGTTTTAAGATGTCACACATTCAATGGTATCATATTAAAATATCAGTTAATTTGATACAATTGAATAAAAAATGTTACTCCCAATGGATGTTATTACATGATCATAGACAATAAAATATTACATCATCAAACTGACTATGATGAATCAATAACATTCATTGGATGTAACTTTGTTTTTTAATTTATTGCATTAAATAAACTGATATTTTATTACAATACCATTGTATTTGTGACCAATTGATGCTTTTTTAAATATATGCAGTCTTGGTCATAGCTAGCTGTAACACACTAAACTAACATTAAAGCTGGGTATATTCATGTCAAAATTTGTCCCTTAGATTTTTTTCTTTCAAGTTCTACAGTTGCAAGAAAAAGTATGTGAACCCCTTGGGATTACATGGAGTTTTGCATGAATTGGGCATAAAATGTGCTCTGAACGTCATCTAAGTCACAACAATAGAAGAACACAGTCTGCTGAACATAATACTACACAAACATTAGATGTTGCCATGGTTTAATTGCACATAACATGTAAACATTCACAGTGCAGGGAGGAAAAGGTATGTGAACCTTTGGACTTAATAACTGGTTGATCCTCCTTTGGCAGCAATAACCTCAACCAAACGTTTCCTATAGTTGCAGATCAGACCTGCACAACGATCTGGAGTAATTTTGGACCACAACTCTTCACAAAACTGTTTCAGTGTAGCAATATTCTTGGGATGTCTGGTGTGAATCGCTCTCTTAAGGTCATGCCACAGCATTTCAATCGGGTTGAGGTCAGGACTCTGATTGGGCCACTCCAGAAGGCATATTCTGTGCTGTTGCAGCCATTGTTTTGTTGAATTACTTGTATGCTTTGGGTCATTGTCCTGTTGCATCACCCATCCTCTGCGGAGCTTCAGTTGGCAGACAGATGGTCGTACGTTTTCCTGCAAAATGTCTTGATAAACTCTGGAATTCATTTTCCCATCAATGACAACAATCCGTCCAGGCCCTGAGGCAGCAAAGCAGCCCCAAACCATGATGTTCCCTCCGCCATGTTTTACAGTGGGGATGAGGTATTGATGTTGGTGTGCTGTGCCTTTTTTTCTCCACACATAGTGTTGTGTGTTCTTCCCAAACAACTCAATCTTGGTTTCATCTGTCCACAGTATATTTTGCCAGTAGTGCTGTGGAACATCCAGGTGCTCTTTTGCAAACTTCAAACGTGCTGGAATATTCTTTTTGGACAGCAATGGCTTCCTCTGTGGTGTCCTCCCATGTACTCCATTCTTGTTTAATGTTTTCCTTATTGTAGATGTGTCAACAAAAATGTTAGCATGTGCCAGAGATTTCTGTAGGTCTTTAGCTGACACTCTGGGATTCTTCTTTACCTCATGCAGCATTCTGCGCTGTGCTCTTGCAGTCATTTTTACAGGACGACCATGCCTAGGGAGAGTAGCAACAGTGCTAAACTTTCTCCATTTGTAGACAGTCTGTCTTACCGTGGACACATGAACATCAAGGGTTTTGGAGACACTTTTGTAACCCTTTCCAGCTTCATGCAAGTCAACAATTCTTGATCGTAGGACTTCTGAGAGCTCTTTTCTGCGAGGCATGCTTCACATCAGTGCTTCTTGAAACCAGTAAACCCAAAACAGGTATGTGTTTTTTAAGGGCAGGACAGCTGTCAGCAACACATCCAATATCATCACATAGATTGGAGTCAAGGTTGGCTCACTCCTGGCTCCAATTAGCTCTGGGAGAAGTCATTAAGCTAGGGCCTCACATACTTTTTCCTCCCTGCACTGTGAATGTTTACATGTTATGTGCAATTAAACCATGGCAACATCTAATGTTTGTGTAGTATTATGTTCAGCAGACTGTGTTCTTCTATTGTTGTGACTTAGATGACGTTCAGAGCACATTTTATGTCCAATTCATGCAAAACTCCACGTAATCCCAAGGGGTTCACATACTTTTTCTTGCAACTGTATGTGAATACCCAGCTTAAAATAAGGTAATAATTAAATCAGATTGACAACACATTGCACAAATCTAAAACCAATAGCAGTACTAGTAGTATTGTAGCTCTAAGTTCTAAGAAAAACTATCCCACCACGCCGCCAACAAAAGGTGAGGATCTACATGATTTACACACTAAGTTTAACATAATTACATAAAGTGGAGTTCCACCCAAAAGTGGAAGCTCTGCTGTTTGCCTCCTCCCCCCCTCCACTTCCATATTGGGCACTTTTTTGGGGGGAGGGGGTTTTGACAGGTACCCGCTCCCACTTCTGGCTCAGTTCACAGCTGTGAACTTCACAGGTCCCAGAAGACGGCACGACTTGAGCATGCACAGTGAGCACCCAGCTGTGAAGTTGCAAGCTGTCACAACCTGGTGCCCACAGTTGAGATGCTGGCACTGGGGAGAGAGGAGAGAGAGAAAGGACGGTGTGGGTGAGTACATCGCTGGACCCTGGGATAGGTGAGTGTGTGTTTATTAACATTTATGAAATTTATAACGTTTATTAAATTATCATTTCTGGTCACTGAAGAGGGTGTTTATAGAATGAATGCCACCAATTAAAGGGTCTGAGGGGTGTGCTGAAAGGGTGTTTTGTAATGCTGCAGCAGACACTCTCTTAAAGCAATTATTCTAACTATATCTGTATTTCTTGTGACAGGATTTTAGAATCCAAAAACTGACGTTTTTTTGAACAGAATGATATTACGATTTGATAGACACAAATTATGAGGATTACTTATCTTAAGTCTATTTTTCCTAGGAAAAAGCTCTCCCATTAGCCTTTTGCACCTTGTAATACGGGCGTGTCTATCTGGTTTTTATTTTCTCATACTTTAGAGCAAGGGTAGGCAACCTTTGAGAGGTGGAGATCTATCTGAACAACATGAAAGAGATCAAAGATCACCGGGGTTTAGTGCCAGTTTTTAAAAAAAGTAATTAACTAGCAAGGCCTAACTAAATAGTAAGGAAAAGGAAAAATAAAATATAAAACAAATATCACTGTAAACATACAAACTTAGTCTACCTTAAAAATGGACAGTGTCAGTCAGTATGGCAGTGGATGGTATCAGTGAGTACAGCTGTAGACGTTGTCAATAGGGCAGTGGACAATGTCAGTCAATAGAGCAGTGGACAGTGTCAGTAGGGTAGAGGTTGGTGTCAGTAGGGCAGTGGATGGTGTCAGTAGTTTTTATTTTTATTTTTACTATTTCTTTAGGAGCCCTGTTGAAAGGGGAGCATACAGGAGGCTGGGCAGCAGAAAACAAAAGGAGCAAGGACAGCAGGGGCAGAGGGGAGGCATTATTTTCTAGTACTGATCCACTGGATTTTCTTCCTGCAGCAGCCGTATATTATTATTATACAGGATTTATATAGCGCCAACAGTTTGCTCAGCACTTTACAATATAACGGGAGACAATACAGCAACAATACAGTTCAATACAAGAGGGATAGTAGGGCCCTGCTCCTTGGAGCTTACAATCTAGGAGGGAGGGGCTAGTGGTACAAAAGGTAGTAACTGTGGGGGATGGACTGGTTGGAAGGGTAGAAGATTCCAGTATTAGCTGAGGGCAGGATAGGTTTTCCTAAAGAGATAGGTTTTCAGAGATCACCTAAAAGTGAGCAGAGTAGGCAATAGTCTGATAAATTGGGGTAGAGAGTTCCAGAGGACGGGGGAAGCTCTGGAGAAGTCCTGGAGACGAGCATGGGAGGAGGAGACAAGGGAGCTAGAGAGTAGGAGGTCTTGTGAGGAGCGGAGAGTACGGTTTGAGTGATATTTAGAGACAAGATCGGTGATGTAATTAGGGGCAGAGTTATAAATGGCTTTATACGCTATTATTAGTGTTTTGAATTTTATCCGTTGGGCAACAGGAAACCAGTGGAGGGATTGGCAGAAAGGGGTGGCAGATACAGAATGGTTAGTAAGGTGGATGATTCTGGCAGAAGCATTCATGATAGACTGAAGAGGGGATAGCATGTGATGAGGTAGGCCAATGAGGAGGGAGTTACAATAGTCAAGGTGAGATATAACAAGGGAGTGGATAAGTTGCTTAGTGGTTTCCGAGGTTAGGAACGGTCGTATCTTGGAGATGTTGCGGAGGTGAAGTCTACAAGATTTGGACAGTGATTGGATTTGGGGCTGAAAGGACAGATGGGAGTCTAGGATTACACCTAGTACCCTGGCATGAGGGGAGGGACTGATGATTGTGTTATTGATCTTGATGGAGAAGTCCGGGGAGGGGGCACGGGCTGGGTGGAATACTAAGAGCTCAGTTTTGTAAAGATTGAGTTTGAGGAAGTGGAGTGACATCCATGCCGATATGTCACTTAGTAGGTTAGTAATGCAAGAGGAGACTGAAGGGGTGAGGTGAGGGGTAGAAAGATAGATTTGTGTGTCATCAGCATAGAGATGGTACTTAAAGCCATGGGAATTTATCAAGTGTCCAAGGGAGGAGATGTAGATGGAAAAGAGAAGGCGTCCAAGGAAAGAACCTTGAGGGACAACTACAGAAAGAGGGAGTGAAGAGGAGGAGGCAGCGTTATACGTAACACTGAAGGAGCGCTGCGATAGGTAGGAGGAGAACCAGGCGAGAGCAAAGTCTCTGAGGCCAAGAGAGTGGAGTTTTTTGAGGAGGAGGGGATGGTCAATCGTATCAAAAGCTGCAGAGAGGTCAAGTAGTAAGAGTACGGAGTAGTGGCCATTTGTTTTAGCAGTTACTAGATCATTAGTGAGTTTTAGTAGGGCAGTTTCAGTTGAGTGTAGTGAGCGAAAGCCAGACTGTAAAGGGTCAAGAAGGTTGTTGTCGGTGAGGTGGGAGCTCAGGCGATTGTAGACTAAGCGTTCTAGGAGTTTAGAGGTAAATGGCAGCAGGGAGATGGGTCTTAAGTTGTTCAGGTTGGTGGGGTCCAGGGAGGGCTTTTTAAGTATGGGAGTGATGTGCGCATGCTTTAGAGGGGAGGGGAAGGCACCAGTAGAGAGGGAAAGATTGAAGATGTGAGTGAGGGAGCATAGGATAGAAGAAGAGGGTGACTGTAGTAGTTGTGAGGGGACAGGATCCAGAGGGCAGGTAGTGAGACGGGCTTCTGAGAAAACCTTAGTGACCTCTTCGGTAGTAGCAAGGTCAAAAGAGGAAAGTGTTGAGGGAGGTTTAGTATAAGGTATGCTAAGTGGGATGGATGTCTGTGCACTGGCGATGCCCCTACGAATTGCATCAATCTTGTTTTTGAAATGATTTGCAATCTCATGAGCAGTGAGTGAGGTACTGGGTGGAGGTGGAGAAAGTAGAGAGTTAAAAGTAGAGACAACAAGGACTGGATGACAAGGTATTAATAAGAGTGACAAAGTAGGCTTTTTTGGCAGCATGAAGGGAGGAATTGTATGTTAAGAGAACAGATTTATATAGGGTGAATGCTTGTTGAAATTTGGTTTTACGCCACAATCGCTCCAGCGCACGACTATGTCGTTTAAGATTTCTGGTGTCGTCAGTCTGCCAAGGTTGTAACGGTAGTGGCCTGATGCTTCGTGTTGTTAGAGGAGCAAGTGAGTGTAATGTGGATGAAAGCAAACTGTTGTAGACAGCAGTGGCCAGGTCAGGGCAGGACAGGGGAGAGATTCTGTCATAAAGCTGGTCAGTTGCAGAGTGGAAAGGAGCAGGGTTCAAGTTGTGAAGGTTTCTGCAGGTAATTGTTTGCTGCTTGGAGGGGTAGGTGTTTGAAGACGAGGACACTGTGAAGGTGATGAGATTGTGATCAGAGAGAGGAAGGGGGGTGTTTGTGAGGTTGTAGGGAGTGCAAAGACGGGAGAAAACAAGGTCTAATGTATTCCCATCAGAGTGAGTGGAGGATTGTATACATTGTGCTAATGCAAAAGATGAGGTTATGTTGAAGAGTTTGGATGTAGCCGGGTTGTTGACATTAATAGGGATGTTAAAATCTCCAAGAATGATAGTGAGTAGTTCAGAGGAGAGAAAGTAGGGTACCCAGGCGGAGAAATCATCAAGAAAGCGGGACACTGGTCAAGGAGGTCGATAGATCACTGCAATCCTCAGAGAAATGGAAGAAAACAGCTGGATGCAGTGAGTCTCGAAAGAAGAGAAGGATAGAGAGGGAGGGTTAGGGAGGACTTGAAAGGTGAAAGGTGAGGAGGAGATGCTGGCTTTCAGTTGCTGCAGAAGGAAAATAAAGTCGGTTGAAGACAGGTATTTTAAGAATCTGAATTCCCAGCAAGTGGCTGAGGATTTGGATTTTACCACCCTTCATACGCTAGCGCCCAAATGTGGCTGACTAAGAAGCCTTATGCTGGAAGCGAGCATAAGCATGCTTAAGTAGCTGCTTTAGGGCGCTGGGGGGGAAGGGTGTGGTAAAGCCCAAATACCAAGCCAGTTGCTGGGAATTCAGAGTTTTAAAATACCTTTCCATGGGAGGGAAGGGGGCTGGCAGAGGACACTGCTATGGGGGAAAGAGGGGAAGAGGAAACTACTGTGGGGGGGTGATGTGAAGGGCAGTAAAAGACACTGCTATGGAGGTGGCTCTACTCATAGCAGTGTTGTCTGCCCCCTGAACATTTCCTCCCCCCACAGTGGTGTCCTCTACCTTCTTTTAGCACTGTCCTCTGCCCCCTTCATATCAAACCCCCCCCAGTAGTGTCTTATTCCTCCCACAGCACTGGCCTCTGTCCCCCTTCACATCACCCCCCTCCCCATAGTAGTGTCCTCTATCCCCCTTTCCCCCATAGCAGTGACCTCTGCCCCCCCCCAGCAGTGTCCTCTGCCTCCCCCCTTCCCTCTCATAGCAGTGTCCCAAGCAGTATCCTAGCTGTGTACACAGAGGAGAGATTGGGAGGCAGCACAGTTCTAGACAGAGGGTGGGATCGAGAGCAGGAGCTGCCAGAGTGACTTTTCACATTAATAAGCTGGTGATTGATTGCTAGGACTGCCCTAGCAACCTATTACCTGTAGGTTAACTTGAAAAATGTATTTGGCCAGCTCCTCCTCCCGCCTTCCATCCTGAGCTGTGCTGTCTCCCACTCTCTGCTCTGCACTGAGGATGACAGTGGTGGAGGAGGTTGGGGGGAGAAGGAATAGCACCTAAAAGGTGGGGCAGGGACCTATTCGCAGTCCACCTGTCACCTGCCCAAGGTCAACAGGTAGACCGTAACTGGCAGGTTGCTGACGCCCGCGTTAAAGTAATGGACTTTGTATAGTCTGCTAGTTTGATCTCGGGTCAAAAACCAGACCTATAGATGTGTATTTGCTTCTAGAATATTTTACAACCAGTTTATAACAGCCACATTAGGACTGAGCCCATAAACAGTCTTTTCCAGATCATGGGCTGAGTAGCGTTTGATGTTTTTGAATTCCCTTCTAGGATATCTGCTTTGTGTTAGTGTGTCTGAGGCCCTCTGCACATTTAGGTGATGCTGGAGTGTCGTGTTTTTTTGTAGCATTTTACTTGCACATTTTCACTTGAATGGGAATACCTATGCTCCAAAACCTGTACCCTTTTTTGGAGCTGCCTTTGATATGTTTTGAATAGCGCATTTTTGTTAATTTGCCCATCTCTTTAGAATGCTTTGGGTACCACTAAAAATGAATGGCATTCAAACACGCATTGCATGTTTTGGTGTGTTTTTAGCTTGTTATGAAAATACAGGCAGAATTGCAAGTTTGTGCCTCCAATTCTGATGAGATGTGAACGGGGCCTGAAGCTGGACTATAATGTGTTATCTTCCACTAATGCGTAAAATAGACAGAATATTTAAATCTTACCATTTTGTCACTAACTTGTGCATTTGGGGAAATATAAGGGTGACTCTGTATCCAGTTCAACTTCCCCATTCTCCCCACTTAGTTTGGGGTTCATCATACCTTATTATTATCACAAGGGGCACTATACAGTATAAGGTCTGAGCCCCTGCATTATTATAACAAGAGAGTCTTAAAGCGGCATTAAACCCAAAAACAGAAATTTATATAATTACAGCTTACCAATTATTGGAGGTGGTGGCTGCATTCATTTTCTTTTTTAGGCATTTCCTTTATTTTTCGCTTGGTAAGCTGACAAAGTGTTATTTTTCAGCTTAGTTTCACAAGCCAAGCTGTTAAAAAAAAGTACCAGTTACAGGGCTGAGACAAACCATTTAAAACGTGGGTGCTCACAATCATCAAAAAAATAAAAAAACTGTAACTGATTATAAAGTGTTAACAGGAATTCAGCTTCATTCTGCTAGTCTAACAGTACATTCTCCCCAGACTGACGATGTTGCTGTACAAGTGTCTGCTTTACTACTTCATTCAGAATTCAGATGCCATGTCATCTAAGGATTGCTAAACTGTATGCAGCACTACCCCCACCAGAGCTGCTTGGTAGATTGGGTTCTTTGTTCTTTTGCCTTGACTCTGTGAACAAACTCTGCTCCTCTGATACACTAGGTTAAACCAATGGACATGACAATGCTATTGAGAGCACAAATATAGATATCCGGCACACAACTCTAATTAGGTATCAGAAAGCAAACACCAGACTAGTTAGTGGTAAAGGAAGCCAATATAGTGTCATGGGTTAAAGTAAATGGCAAAATAGAAGTACCAAACATAGTCCACTAGCAATAAAGTCACTAGGTTATAGCAGTTTATAATGGAATTCTATATGACTAGATTAAAGTAGACCTGGTAATCCACAGAATCAGCAATGACCAATGGCACTAGAGAACAGCAACAGCAACTGTGATCGATACTGCAATAATTTCTCTGTAACCAGTAGTCTCTAACCACTTTAAAGTACACTCTGAATGACAGCAATTAAATTTAAGCCTCCCTAAAGAGTACCTCTTATTGTGGACATCAGGCACAGTTCATGTGATGCAGATATCTAAGTGAGCAGTCCTTAGCACTAATTCTTCAGCTGGCTAGTGTTGAGGCCCAGTCTTTACAGTGGTGCACTGGTGTCCCAGTAAAGCCTGCATGCAGTGAATAATTCTGCTAGTTAGGTGGCCAGTCCCTGTGTGCTCTGCTAGCAGCAACTGGTGCTCTCTCACCAGTTCCAGTGATATAGCCACTTAATCCCTCTGTTCAGCTGTTCTCGCTTTTGGGTTTGCCTGGAGCAACTCCAGTTCTCAGCACAGTGGTTAATGATGCTCTGATTTCTGGCTCAGGAAACAGGCTTGTAGCAGGTTGTTGTGCACTCAGGAGTATTGATGTGCACACTCCAGTGCCCCTTGCAGCAAGAGGAAGTTGCCCCGTCTTTCTCCTCCTCATAGCAGGCTCTCATTGGGAGCATGCAGTCCAATAATCCACTGACTTTCACAGCATGACTCTTTTTCTGAACTACATCCCCCACACTTCAGTGTGGTCAGATTCTACTTGTCAGCTTCCCCTGGTAGGTTTAGGTGAGGTAGTGTTAACCCATTCAACCTGAAGTCTGGTGAGAGTACAGAAAGCACTGCAGCACTCTGTCCTAAATCACTCTTCGTCTCTAGCCAAGTACCTGGCTACATACAGTATATTACATTTTTGTTTCTGAGTTTAATACCACTTTAAGCAGCTTTCAGATTGGTTTATATGGGAAATCCTCTTCAAGAAAATGACCTGATTTTTCTCCAGCACCTCTGTCCTTCAAAAAAGGTCAACTGATTGCCTTCTGTTATTAACAAACTGTCGGAAAGTCACCAGATTTTTGTCCTGTGATCATAACCTTTAAAAAGGGTAACTACTCCAGGTCTATTTAGGTGACCTCATTTCAGTCCTCATCTACAGTTAACAAACCCTAAATCAACTGACCCGGTAGCTATATTATTCTACAGTAATTCCATTTCTCAATAAGGTGACCTGATTTTTTCCCAGTTCTATAACAATAAAAGCCAAGGTCACTGCAATCTTGGGCAGTAAAATAGATTACTCCAGCACAGAGGCTGCCTTTGGACCTTTCTTTTTTACACAGGACATTAAAAAGCAAAATAGGTTATGGCACTAATTTGATTTGATACCTTCAGACCTCGTACAACAAGGCACTGCAAAGCTGCACAAGGAATGGTGATTTGTTATGTATAGTAACAAATCAGACATCGACTCTGAACAAAAAGTGATTTCTGTAAACTTGGATAAGATTGCATGCTATAGGTTTCTACACTTTGCACATTATTACTCGTTTTGCTTTCTTACCGAAAAATCCATTACTATAGCTACAAAATTCTCAACTTAGTTCACAGTTATGAGATATGACACAACCTTGTCAATTAACTTACGAGATATCCATATGTTACATTTTAGTTTATAGTAGACCTCAAGCCAAAACATTTTTTTTACATTTTTGGATAGAGGAAGGAAGTCTTTTAACCTCTGTCAGTTATGTTTGTGCTATTTATGTTATATTGGGGGAATGTCTCATAGACACAACTGGAAGAGAGAAGAAATCCCTCCAAAAGTAAAGGAAATCCCTTGTTGTCACCAGGATCGCTAGGACTAGTGTCCCCATTTGAAGATTTCTCCTTTATTCCTGTTCTGGTGACAATTCAAAATGTGGGGTTTTCTTTCACTTTCGGTGTTACCAGTCATAAGGACTTTCGGTGTTACCAGTCATAAGGACAAATAGAGAGTGTGAATCCCCCTAACTGGGAAAAAAAACAGCGATAAAAACCTAGACTGATGATTCCAGAACTTTAGGTAAATAATACCTTTGTGCTATTGGTGAATTTGTCAAAACTGAACTGGTGGTATATCAATGGGGTGTCTGGGTGATAAGTGAGGTGCTACTGTGATCCAAGGATCTGCCACAGTAACTTTGGAATATGAAAGTAATATCTGAGTCTGAAGATCGAGGTTTCACACTAAAGTGTTAGGCAGACTATAGATGTGATTTTCTACAACCACAGTCAGTGTTGATGGGGGAATCCCTCCTTCAGAGCTATTGTGTTTTCCTGGTGGGGTGACACGGGGAGCCGTCCTTGCTGGGAGAGAACAATGATACCGGCTATCATGTTATAAATAAATAGTGCCACGCTCCTATTAACTCATATATATATCTCTTACTCCTAGAGGTGCATGAAATTTTATCTATAGCAATTCATAAATCTCTGTGACCAATAAATACAGTTATTAAATAAAAATAAAAATAGCAGTAATAAATTAATAGTGAATCACTATGACTAGTGAATCAAGCAAATTATATAAATATAAATAAATCAAGAACCTTCATACATGTGACTGATAACAATTAATCCTAAAATGGTTGTGACTGTAAAAATAAACATATAAATTCAAATCCATATATTCTAAATAAGTGCCCCTCTGATCTACTGTGATCACTCCATTTATATTGTGCAAAAGCATATAAAAGTGTGCACGTGCATATAGTAAAATAATACTATCAAAAGTCTTTCAAAGTAAAGTGCGGTGTGCAGGTGGATTCCTTATTCCCTCTCGCCGAGTGCTTAGTGGTCTCCCTATGCGCTCACCTTAATATTTGCCTGAATAAATCCAGGCAAATACGCTTTTAATCCTTCCAGGATTGATGGGATGGGATGATACTCTTATACAGGCTGTTCCAGAAGGTAGGTGTGGATCTATAGGGGTTCTCCTGTTCTCTCCTTTATCCCCTTGTGCAGCTGCTCATGAATAGATATCCTGACCAGCTCTCTAAGGATCTCCTAATTCCCCTCCTGGGGTTATCACCTTCTCCAATCCTCCTTATACCAGCTTGAGGAGTGTTGGTCAATTGAAAAAGAGAAGAAAACAGACCATGGTGCCTTATCTTTGTGCACAAAAGGAGATTTATTGCTGCCAATTGCGGTGTTGCACAATGGTATACAGCTCTATTGTAATCCAGGTCAGCATAGATGACAATCTACAGAAATACTCTGCCTCTGCCCCTGCAGTGCTGTCTGCCTCCGTCTGTACTGGAATCACCGAGCCTTCCCGATGCCACGTCGTGACGTCAGAGCCCCTCCCCTACGCGTTGCGTCACAGGGTCATGTGACTTCATCAGGGGGAAATGATTGGATGCCACGACTATGCTTATCCACCTATTTATATCTCTCGGCCGCCATTTTACTGAAGCCCACATGGGCGCGGCCATTTTCCTAGTGATTTCCTTTAGCTGTATAGAAACTGAGTGTTTGACCCGATTAGCAATGTCTGACAGACAGATACTAAGTTACACTCGAGTGGACACACATGAACAAACACTCAGTTTCTATACAGCTAAAGGAAATCACTGGGAAAATGGCCGAGGAGATCCTTAGAGAGCTGGTCAGGATATCTATTCATGAGCAGCTGCACAAGGGGATAAAGGAGAGAACAGGAGAACCCCTATAGATCCACACCTACCTTCTGGAACAGCCTGTATAAGAGTATCATCCCATCCCATCAATCCTGGAAGGATTAAAAGCGTATTTGCCTGGATTTATTCAGGCAAATATTAAGGTGAGCGCATAGGGAGACCACTAAGCACTCGGCGAGAGGGAATAAGGAATCCACCTGCACACCGCACTTTACTTTGAAAGACTTTTGATAGTATTATTTTACTATATGCACGTGCACACTTTTATATGCTTTTGCACAATATAAATGGAGTGATCACAGTAGATCAGAGGGGCACTTATTTAGATTATATGGATTTGAATTTATATGTTTATTTTTACAGTCACAACCATTTTAGGATTAATTGTTATCAGTCACATGTATGAAGGTTCTTGATTTATTTATATTTATATAATTTGCTTGATTCACTAGTCATAGTGATTCACTATTAATTTATTACTGCTATTTTTATTTAATAACTGTATTTATTGGTCACAGAGATTTATGAATTGCTATAGATAAAATTTCATGCACCTCTAGGAGTAAGAGATATATATATGAGTTAATAGGAGCGCGGCACTATTTATTTATAACATTGTATATACACTAGCAAGTGAGTCGGTGCAAGTGCCAGCACACCAAACACATCATATAAGAGGATAACTACAGTCATGGCCGAAATTGTTGGCACCCTTGATATTTCTCCAGGAAATCATGTATTTCTCACGAAACGTATTGCATTAACACATGTTTTGCTATACACATGTTTATTCCCTTTGTGTGTATTGGGACAAAACAAAAAAAGGGAGGAAAGAAAGCAAATTCGACATAATGTCACACAAACCTCCAAAAATGGGCTGGACAAAAGTATTGGCACCCTTTCACAACTGCGGATAAATAAGAATGTTACAAGCATGTGATGCTCCTGTAAACTCACCTGGGGCAAGTAACAGGTGTGGGCAATATAGAAATCACACCTGAAAGCAGATAAAAAGGAGAGACGTTCACTTAACCTTTGCATTGTGTGTCTGTCTGTGCCACACTAAGCATGGACAACAGAAAGAGGAGACGAGAACTGTCTGAGGACCTGAGAACCAAAATTGTGGCAAAATATCAACAATCTCAAGGTTACAAGTCCATCTCCAGAGAACTAGATTTGCCTTTGTCCACAGTGCGCAACATTATCAAGAAGTTTGCAACCCATGGCACTGTAGCTAATCTCCCTGGTCGTGGACGGATGAGGAAAATTGATGAAAGATTGCAACGCAGAATAGTCCGGATGGTGGATAAGCAGCCCCAAACATGTTCCAAAGACATTCAAGCTGTCCTGCAGGCTCAGGGAGCATCAGTGTCAGCGCGAACTATCCGTCGACATTTAAATGAAATGAAACGCTATGGCAGGAGACCCAGGAGGACCCCACTGCTGACACAGAGACATAAAAAAGCAAGACTACAGTTTGCCAAAATGTACTTGAGTAAGCCAAAAGCCCTCTGGGAAAACGTCTTGTGGACAGATGAGACCAAGATAGAGCTTTTCGGTAAAGCACATCATTCTACTGTTTACCGAAAACAGAATGAGGCCTACAAAGAACAAAACACAGTACCTACGGTAAAATATGGTGGAGGTTCAATGATGTTTTGGGGTTGTTTTGCTGCCTCTGGCACTGGGTGCCTTGACTGTGTGCAAGGCATCATGAAATCTGAGGATTACCAAAGGATTTTGGGTCGCACTGTAGGGCCCAGTGTCAGAAAGCTGGGTTTGCGTCCAAGATCCTGGGTCTTCCAGCAGGACAATGACCCCAAACATACGTCAAAAAGCACTCAGAAATGGATGGCAAAGAAGCGCTGGAGAGTTCTGAAGTGGCCAGCAATGAGCCCAGATCTAAATCCCATTGAACACCTGTGGAGAGATCTTAAAATTGCTGTTGGGAAAAGGTGTCCTTCCAATAAGAGAGACCTGGAGCTGTTTGCAAAGGAAGAGTGGTCCAAAATTCCGGGTGAGAGGTGTCAGAAGCTTATTGATGGTTATAGGAAGCGACTGATTTCAGTTATGTTTTCCAAAGGGTGTGCAACCAAATATTAAGTTAAGGGTGCCAATACTTTTCTCCAGCCCATTTTTGGGGTTTTGTGTGACATTATGTCATATTTGCTTTTCTGCCTCTGTTTTATATTTGTTCCAATACATACAAAGGGAATAAACATGTGTATAGCAAAACATGTGTTAATGCAATACCTTTTTTGTGTGAAATACTTGATTTTCAGGAAAAATATCAAGGGTGCCAACAATTTCGGCCATGACTGTATATATTACCCACTGAATGCCTCATTTCATAATAGCTCACAAGTATTCACCATTGATACCGGCTATCAGCTGTAGCCACTGGCAATAATCTCATGCTAGAAAACTGAAATGCTGGTTGTACCCAAGTCGATTAATGGATCAGCCTGCCCATACATCGATCAAATCTCGGCCAATTCCTGCTGAACTGGCCAAAATTTGAACCTTCTTTGACCAGTTTTAAACTCCAAAATGAGACTTTATTTCAAACATATATTAGGTGCTACAGCCAACGTGTTTAGGGGACCACACGTTGCCCCCTTCATCAGGGCTTAAAATTTATAGTATCCCTTGGTATGGACCCAAAATTGTTATTTAGACTCAGTATTAAGAAAAATCAACAATACAAGCAGCTAGTAGCACAATGACTTTACTAACTGTTATACGTTTGGAATAAAACGTTATTGTGGACTCTTTAGTGTGTCACCTCGATCTTCAGACTCAAATATTACAGCTATGCAAACCTAATAGGTGTTCTAATCCTTCCCCACTCCATCAAAAACTAAAGAAAATGTTTTGCCTTTAGTCATGCTTTACTAAAAATGTCATAGCTGAGAATATAGTGACTGGAAATCTCTCCAATACACACCATACACACCAGTTTCAAAGACCCTTCTGTAAAAAATACATAGGATTACATTGCTGGTTTTTTTTTTAATACAATTTGCTTGGCAACTTTCTCTTTCTAAGACAATGATCAGGAACACCAATGCATTAAGTTAGTGTGTGGTCTTGATCTTTATATTTATTGCAATTCAGTGATTCAGAAAGTACTGCAGCAACTGGATAAGCATGATAGCCAGTCAAATTGCATTTTTTACAGGAGAGGTCAACAAATGACACTCTTAAAGCGTAGCTAAAGTCCAAACAGGGGCGGACTGACAACTCATGGGGCCCCCGGGGCAATAGGGGATCATGGGGCCCCTGTGTCCTTGCCCAAACTCAAAAAAGTCTATGAAAAAGGTACCAGGGGCATCTCATGGGGCCCCCTACTGACCCCGGGCCCTAGGGCAGTGCCCGAGTTTCCAAATGGTCAGTCTGCCCCTGAGTCCAAACTTTTTTTGACTTGGATAAAGCAATGAGGGGTTAGAAGCTCTGTACTGTTGTTTTCTTTCTGTCCTCATTGAGGAGATTTACTCTGTTTGTCCCAACGACCACTGTCACCAATATCGAAAGTCAGGAAAAATCTAGTTTTGTCTTTAATGCTTTTGCTTACAATAGTCAGCTTTTTACTCATTTGTGGAAAATTTTTATCCCGAATTAAAAAAAATTCTGTAACTGCTTACATTTTTTTTTAGCTGGGTTCAGTTTTAATTTGTTAGTGACTTATGTAAAGCCCACCCAAATCTATCAGTCCATCTGACGGTGACTATACCTGCTTCGATTATATTATCCAATTGTGCGATTCGATTAAAATGATCGAATCAGAATCAACTCATATAGCAATAACTTTCCTTCCAATCAATTTAGATTCCATTTAGCTCAAATTTGCTCCGGTCAGGACAGAAAAGTATTGATCATTTTGAAATGATTGGCATCACTGGGATACTTTGTTTATGAATATAACCGTATTTTGATTGATTAGATTATAAGATTGGTGGAAACAGAGATGTGAACAATAACTGATGATCAAGTTATGATCATATCTTAGCTATTGATTGAAATCCACTTTCCCATGATTGATTGATTATTCCTATTGGAAGAGATTGATTGGAAAAGAATTTGATCATTTAATGAACCATAACCATAACAATACCCTCTCTAGACAATTCTGCTGTCTATGGGTGTCTCCATTGTCTCTGTAGATAGAGGAGCCACCCTAAGACAGGAAGCGTGTTACTGGCCAGATTACCAGGTAAAAATAAAGGAAAAAGCCAATGCAGCCACCACATTTAAGGATTGGTAAGCTGCAATATATTACATTTTTGTTTCTGGGTTTAGATACACTTTAAATGGACTCTAAACAGACTGCTCGGCTATGTTTACATGTGCAGTTAAATTGCTGTGCCTCTGAAAAGCTATCTATGTTCATATTGCTTTTCAGAGGTGTTAGGTAGGTAGTGAGGAAGCAATATGTCTCCTCATCACCTGTTTTCACACTGTAAATGCCACAACACTTGTGTGCATTGCCAGCGATTTCAGGGCATTTGTGACACATCCCCATTTGTTTGAATGGGTCATGTTTTGCTGTGGTACTGCCACATGACAGGAGTGGTAATTTTTGCTGTGGGAGTGAAGCAAAGTATTTAGACTGCAGCATGTGAACACCCCTGTCTGTTGCCTTTGCAACATAACACCAGATGGTTGGGGAGAGCTAAAAACGTTGCACAATCACATGTTTTTAATGCCTCCCCCCCCCCCCCCACAGCAAGGTTAAATTAACCCTAACTGTGTGCATACCTTTGACAAATTTACACTTGCTGCAGTCTATGCTTCTGTTCTCAAAAGATAACTTGTCATACACTTTGAGCTAGGGGAGGGGAGGAGAAACAGCAGCACACTTATCTTCCCAATGAATGTGTGTGTGTGTGCGGGGGGCAAGCCTGATCATTGAAGCAAAGTGCACTGAGCTACAGCACAATTAGGGCTCATGTACACTGCAGCTGTTCAGCGTTTTTTTCAGCAGCCCCTGAACTCACCCTAATGTTTTCCTGTGTGTCCATGTACACTATGTCGTTTACAATTGTTTACAAGCAGTTGAGTTTACAGTCATTTTTTTAAACGCACCAAATGTTCAGGAGTAGATTTTACCGGCGTTTTTCAAACGCCAAATGCTTGTAAAAGCAGGTAAATGCGGTTAACCACGTTTATAAGCATTTGCGTGTAGAAGCGTTTTTTAACTGTTCATGTCAAGATGCTGCCCAGAGCCTTTTTTCATCATCAGAAATGCATGCAAAGCGTTTTCCATGTATTCAAATGGACCCGGTACACCAGCGCAGTCAGTTCCAGATTTCACGTGAAGGAAAAAATGGTAAAACATGCTGCATTATGCTCATGATGGGATCCATAGTGAATACAACCAGAAAAGACAGGTCATCTCAACTCATACTGCTCTCTCTGCTTCTGCTCTCTCCATTTCTCTCAAAATGTCTGAAATAGTTAATTTTTTACTATTTTTCAGTGCATTCTGGGCATTTGGAAAGGTTTCCTGAGGTTATCTTTTAAAAACGCTTCTAAACGCAAACGCACATAAACATGCATAAATGCAGCTAAACTGACATTTTTTAACCTTGGTTTTCCAGCAGTCAGTTTCCATCGAAGAGTTTTCCAAATGCCCCGCGTACATGAGCCTTTAGAAGACTGAGCATGCCGTGATCTCAAGCCTAGTGTGGTCAGTTTTTAATAGAAAAGCAGAAGGACTGGCAGGAACGTCAGGGATTTCACACAAAGAAAGCAATACATAGAGAGCAGGATACTTTTTCATGTAAGTACATGGTACAGTAGGCACGGATCAGGAATATGACATGTTGGGTTTACATATTGTTTATTAAAATGAATTCTGATAATTGATTATGCATCAACCCAGTAAGAATGTCCTATATGTCTGCAGTAAATACTATGTATCTATGCTGGATTGTGACAGGTAGGATAACACCTTGCTCCGGGCTATAGTTCACCGCTGATTAGAAGTGTAAAGCCCCTCTGGCATCAATGATTAAATGTCCAGCATCCTTGTTTACTCTCCAGGAATGGGAGGGATGCTGGGAATCCTGCGACAGAGCAGACACATGCACAGTAGTAGAGGATGAGTCCCTAGTCATCGCTGCTCCCCACTGCAGTCCTCATGGGTGGCAGGTGTGACCAGTACAGCTCAATGCAGAGACATACAGAGGAGTGAATGGGAAGCAGAGTCTGCTGTCTCTTTAAGAGAGATCCCTCTGACATCACATTGAAGAGAAGGGAGGGGGTCAGAGAGGGGATTGTGAAATCTTGGCCACTCACAGAAGAGACTGAGTGCTCCTGAAAAGCTATGTAGAGGAAAGACAATGGGGATCTCAGGATAGACCAGGCTCCTAACTGGTCTTTTCAGAGCTGCGGATGCCTTTCTCACCATTCTGATCTGCTCATCACAGAAGACAAAGTCTGCCCTCTTCATCACCCCCCCCCCCCCATTCATTCAGCTGTATTTCCTTTTTTTTTAAACCTCCATCCTCGTGTTTTGATTGTATAAATATGAGAAGCATCCTCCTACTGCTCCAGACAGGTCCTCTTCAGAATCCTGGCACAGATGACTTTACAGTACCTAGACTTTAGCAAGCTGCAATACCCACTTCCCACCCCCCCCCCCCCACCACCACCACCACCTTCCACCATCCGACACACAGATCCATACCTACACCAATAGATGTATGTAGCTGATTTCCCTCTACATCTTCAGAAAAGGATGACTCAGATCTAGAAGCAAAATCACTAAGTACCTGGCTGCAAGGGGAAGAAAAAAAAGAGAGACCTTATTTTTTGTACAGAAGAGTTGAAGAATTGTCAGACTGGGGATACTGACACATATAGATGTCATTTACTCAAAGGAATGCCATTCCAAGATTTGCTGAAGCAGTAACTATGCAGAGGCTAAGAGAAGACTACCGCAGCTCTTAAATTCAGTGTCTACAAGGTGAGATGATGTCCTACATTGTCATATTCTGCATCTCCTGCTTCCTTTAACTCTTTCAGCTCAGCCGATGCATGTCCCAGGGGTTAAACCTTGACCGTGACCCCTGAAGGTTTTCCCTGCTTAATCTGTCTCTTATTCCATGCTGTGTTTTTATTCCCTGACCTGACAGCCTGGCGCATGCTGCATCCTAATATGGGGGTTTTCCATGCACGGATGTCGGGGAGGTCTATATCAATGAGTTAGCACTGGACGTGAGTTGTATCAATGCTTATGAGTCCAACCAAGATTTATTGTGGGATGGATCCAAGCATACCATGTAATTAGCCACTAACTGGCGTATAAATGTTTGTGCTGCCAGCTGAGCTGTTTAATAGAATTGTTGGGTAACAGAGATGCCGAGATTTTCTATCTGCAGTATCGAGAAGCGAGATTGATGAAGTGTGATCCGCTAGGGTCCCTCCATACATTATTCATTTACGGTAGTGGGGGATTTATCCAACGACGTGCAGTGCAGTATTTGTACACATATCATGCAGCACATGTCACTTCTCAATTCAATTGTTTTGTCAAGTTGTCAGCAATTCTATGCCGTGTGTGTGTGTGTGTGCCGCAAACACAGGACTATATTACATGCTGATGCACCGTCATAGGGCACCCTGATTGCTGATGCATGCTCTTCTAGTCAGGTGTCATAGTATCACAGCAGCATAGTGTAGTATACATTACATTCAAATTCCAGTTTAGATTTGTAAACCAGTGATTCATTGTAGGTTTTACAGGGTGGCAGTGGTACGGGGGGGGGGGGGGGGTGTCGGATGCGGTTCAGCCCTGCCAATGATTTCTTTTTAGACAGGGAGGAGCATATATAAAAAAGTGTGGGAAGCAGGAATGATATAGAATGACACATAATTACTTTTTTATTGGTTGGCGAATGAAGGAGGGGAGCGGGGGCTGTTAGTCTAGAGTAGATTGAGGTAGTACGGTGTGACCCCCCCCCCCCAACCATACAACCATAGTAAAGGGGTGACATGCATTGAAATAACCCTATGTATCTTTATCCATTTTGTGCCTGGAAGGGTTAGGGGAAAGAAGTGGAGGAGGGAGGGACTGCACCAGCGTTGATGAAAAAAGCTGATTCAATCCCTGTTTGGATCCAACAAGGCTTTTGGCTGAAAGGTATGACAGTGAGATGTGATATGCAGGTAGGGGATAAGATTTTACTGCAGAGGATTAGAGGGAATGGCGGTGGAGACTTTGGTGGGTAGAGGGGCACTTGGGAACTCTGCAACATGACAATCAGTCCCCTTGATATCCTGCTACCCAGGACTGCATAAGAAAATCAAGCTGCATCTCTGCGTACGTTGTTGATATGTCTTTTTCAAATATCATAAATAGTCACTTGTTTTGTCACCGTCCCTTTTTGTTTGCCATCGGTGACCTAAATCTCTGTGTTGGGTCAGTGTGGATCAAGTACTATGATGCCATTATTGACTAGAGAGACAGAAATTCCATCAAATGATCATTCTGGATTGGTGAAATGTTCTGCTTGCTATTTGAGGAGTTTGTGTCATTCTATAGCAGGCTGTGATGTAGAAATACCCAACGTTACTGCATTGCATATTCATCCTCTCAAGTCACCTCAGGCAGCCAGTGTTTAACTTTCGTCTTCTTATGGCAACAGAACTGGCATTTCTATAACATCTTGAAGTATTTTTCTTAACACGTCATGTGATTTTTGTTATCAGAGCCTCAATTTTCTAAAAAAAAAGTTGTTTATATATAACTGGGTTCTTTCAGAATTCAGTAATGTTTGTTTTTTTCTAAAGATGACCATACAATCTG
This sequence comes from Staurois parvus, assembly GCF_062004578.1. NCBI lineage: Eukaryota > Metazoa > Chordata > Amphibia > Anura > Ranidae > Staurois > Staurois parvus. The sequence continues at coordinate 4,975,601 of NW_028318344.1, read as the reverse complement.
ATTGTACAATCTCCTTTAGATCCACCAAGGGCTTGTGTAGGGTATTGCCAGCTTTAGCCCTAGTCATGCCAATGAGTTCAGGTAATAATCACAATCATTCATCATCATTAATAAGTTATTGAGTTTTTATCATTTTATGAAGTAACCTAAGAAATACACACTGGGGGACCCAGCACAAGAGCCGCTGTGTTGAGTAATGTGTTGATTTTTTAAAAATATTATATATTCAGAGATTTATGAAAACCTGGAGCAGAAAAAAATGGAGTAGACCTGACTGGATACCTCAAGCAATATCTATGATTATCATTTTTTATAAAAATATTGAAAGAAAAAAAAAGTATACAGATTTCCACTGTACTGATACTATACCATACAGGAATGCAACATAGTATTCAGTTACACTGGGGTGACAACAGTAAAGAGTAACATAAGAAATGTCTGCGACAACATAGCTCTATAACTGAATCAGAAATGTGAAAATATTATAAACCTAAGCATCTAAGAATGATTAGGTGGGATAGGAAAGAGACAGGATAGGGGATTAAGTGCTTCAGATCCAAGGTGACTTATATCAGGCCCAAATGGTAAGACATATCAACATCCCAGGTCTATCAGGTGACAGTCAATATCTGATCGTAGGAAGTGTGAAACCCATGGATGCTGGATTTTTCCTAATTTGGGCATCATTTTATAGAGTTTTGCTGTCAACTTTTCATTGGAGAATGTCCAACAAAGTCTAGTTTTGACCATGGGTAACTCAAACGAGTCAGGTATCAAGGTTTTTGCTATAGCTTGTTTGGTTGCTGTCAAAACATGTCTCTATTTTGCTCATATAAGCACATTTATATGCCTTGGTAACAAAATATGTTGGAAAACAGCTCACAAAAAAATCACAGATGACCACTGAAAGTTGGCCTGTTCCTCCTTGCATTCTAGTGTCAGTGCAGAGATAAATGTAGTGATGACTATCACAGCCTGCTTACTGTATATGCTTAGGATGAGATTACATGATGCTCAATAAATCAGTTTGGCCTCATTTGTATGAATTCTTTTCAAGCAATGTAAAAATAGTGGTATGTTAAAACTTAAAGTGAAACTACTAGCTATTTTATTTTCTTTTAATTCCTTAAAATCAAAGAAAACATGCCTGCTATTTTAATCAAGAGAACCATCTTCAGTTTGCCTCTTTGAAACCAGTTTCAAGTTTCACTATGTTACAAAAGCATTACTTCCCTAAATTCAGGGCTATCCTCATCAACTGCCACTTTACTGTCAAGTCAGTAAGCATCAGTGTTCCATAAGGGCACTGTCTTTGTATATGCGAATGACAGTTGGTGGGCATTAGTTTTGATATCCAGCTCCAAAAAAAATGCCTCCCCTCCCCGTCCACCCTTGATGAATGTTCCTTTTTTAATTAATTTGTGTCCTATAAATACCTGGAATTTTTTTACAGTTTTGCAATGATGTCAATGTTCCAGCTTTACTCTTCAAATCACCCTGTTTGGGCATGACAGGGTAGCTGCACAAGAAGAGGCAGATGATGCAGGGTGTCACAAATCATGCATGCGCAGAAGAAGGACAGCCGACAATGGATGCCCCATAGTAAGCCTATAGTAAGCCTATAGTTGACGTCATTGCCCAGGCTCTGCAGCCATCTCTCCTCTTCACTGAAGCTGGTGCTGGATAGGTCATGTGACCGGACCAGAGAGAATTTAGAAAAGGTACACTATAAGTATAGATATCTTTCCTTCTAGAGGGTAGATAAAATAGGTTTAGAATGGGGATGGGAATAAATTTAAGCTTAATTAGGTTATGACTTGCCTTCCACTCTAAGTATTGCTGAAGGAAACAATATGTGAAAGTGGTGAGAGGACTCCCAACCATCACTTCTTTCAAGTGGTTCTTTATAAAAAAAAAGGGCTCTAAAATGGCTGACAATAAATATACTGTATGTCAGTCTAAGTGACTAGTTGTAAGTAGAAGTAATGTATTAATTATGTAGGCTGCCATTGCTGATCTATCCTTTTGAGATAGTGGAGGTAGGTGAAGAGCTCCATAGAAAGTCATGGAAACTCCAGAATGTGTGTTGCGTCTGCAGTGGCAAAACAACCATTTTTTCTACACTCCAGAAAACTGTTATATTAGGAAACAAACAACAGCTCAAACAGTACCAGGGCCCTAACGAAGGGGTATCCCCATTCTCCCGTAATGCATTGACTATTATCTACTGTATGTAATACACTAAATAAGTGAATATTGTTCTCCAGCCAGCTGGAATTTCTCAGACTTTCAATACTTACATGGTGTTCCTCATCTACCTCCACAATCTTCACATACTTGAAGGGACCCACGCCAAGTATCCTCTAAGAGTCAAACTTCCACAGACCTACTGACCACAGACAAGGTCTAGTTGTACCTCACACATACGCTACAAAGCTCTATCCTTTTCATAACATTATTCCCCTGGCTATTGTACTGATGCTTTGGTGATAACACTTTCAGAGTCACGTAACTGGATCTAGTATAAAGATCACTTCTGAAACACATTTACTGCATGCTTGTTCTAGTCTTGTGACTCAAATGGATTGAATCCAAACACAGCAAGGCAACTACTGATGTTGGTAAGAGACCATCAATTGCAGACCCATACCTGTTTCTTTCCAAGTTTAATTTAAATATGATTCCAAGGTATCAGAAATACAAAGGGCTGCTATTTTGTCTTTTCTGTCAGGTGTAAGCATTGCTTGATTACAGCTACAAGCCATGTATTACTGAAGAATAGGTAGGTAGGATGGGAAATAGCTATTTACCTGGTTTAGACTAGGGCTAAAAGGATGATTTTTATATCTCTTGCTAGTGAGAAATGTAAAAAGTGAAATCAGTTAATGGTTATATCTGCCAGTAGGACAGGATTTAACTTACCCATGTAACGCTGATACCTACAAACTTAAAATAATATGGCTATGATATCAAAGCCTTGTCAAATAGCAAATCTTTGCCACAAAAGATTTTTGTACAGATATGCACTTCTGCTGTACAGTGGGTGAATGTGCATGCCTATGTTATGGTAGTGTAGCGGAGGAATCTCTCCGTAAGGTGGATGTCTGCCATGGTCAGAAAGTGTATGGGGCATATGAACATTCATCAATCTGGCCGTAAATAGTCAGATGGGGTAAACGTTCTATGATTCCATTAGGGTCCTTTAGAGGGGGCTTAATAAACTATAGTAACAGTTAAAGCCCGGCTTTAGGACATTGATAAATTTACCCATTGAGTGGTGAACCCAACCCCCCTCCCCCACTGCATGGGTAAAATGTTCATTTGACTGTGGAGAAAGGATAGGATACAGATATTTACCTTATTTCCCGCTCCCCCAAGAGTCAGCACTGTCCTCTGCTGTCCAAGACTCTGAAACGTGGGTGGGCCCTTGCTGTCCTTGACTGCTAGTACTGCGTTGTACGGGATGACATCAGAGAAATGCAGTCAGCTGGACAAGAAAGTAAAGCGGCTTTAGGAGATCAGTCAAACTGAAAGGAAGATGCCTGCTGGAGTGATGACTAGGGCAAATATTTATACTTATTTTTTCCTCCCTAGACACATGAACTTTATTCTATGCAGTGCAGGTGGGGGGCAGGACCCCACTGCGTGGATGCAGCCTGGAGAGGGCTTTACATTTAACTTTGATGAACAGCTTTAAAGGGTCCCTGTAAGTAATGATAGGTCAAGGAGAATCTTCAGTTTAGCAATATTTGATTTTCCTGAATTTTTACATGCAGTTCTGCGAAATCTGCAGAAGCTCCCAGTTTGGCAAACCAGAAAATAATGTAACATGGATTGTATGAATCTCTACAAATTGCATATTAAGTTAAATAATAATTAGAAAAAAACCCGAGGTATTGTTTTTTGAGTGTAAGCAGGTTGTAACACTGCTGTATTTTGTTAGCGGCTGGCCCAGGCTGGTGAAGTAAGGGTTAACCCATGTATTCGCTGTTCCTGTGCTCTTGGGCCTCAGCCTGCCACTGGTGATATAAAAAGAGAAAGTCTGAGGTCCAGAGGCTGTTCCTCCCGCTTATAACTCAACTGGAGAAGGGACCGATGTGCCTTGCAGTCCACCACAGACACCTAGGTTCCACAGGATCACCACCAACAATGGACTTTACTTGCATGGACTACCACTTCACAGAGGTATGCCTGGGAAGCCACACAAATGTAGTTAGCATTAGGAATCTTGTTCACATTGGACTGTAATGCTGAATTTCACTTAGCAAAGTTACTTTAACTGTTCTGAGCCTGGCCTAAGGTAATTCCAAGGGGTGCATGTAGGTTATGGAGTATCAAAAAGAACCAGGGTCTGTAAAACAAAACTGAGTATGAATAGAGAGAGGAAGGGATATATAACACAAAGTGCCAACATTTCTAATGAATACAAGGGGGGGGAGTCCTCTTTTTTAGTGGGACTTTAACGGCACAATTTAATTGTATGATAAATTTCAACAATTCAAAAGAGATTTTTTTATAAAAACAGTATGAAATTTTGTTTTTACAATCTTCAAAAATAAATATAAAGCTACAATACATATTGCGGCGGTGTCTTCAGAGATGGTATTGCAAATCTAATCATGCATGGTTCGCAATTGACGCATTTCGAGATCAACAAAAATTTCTTCATCTGAAATGCTCAAGAAGGCATGACATACAGTTGCAAGAAAATGTATGTGAACCCCTTGGGATTACGTGAAGTTTTGCATGAATTGGGCATAAAATGTGCTCTGAACGTCATCTAAGTCACAACAATAGAAGAACACAGTCTGCTGAACATAATACTACACAAACATTAGATGTTGCCATGGTTTAATTGCACATAACATGTAAACATTCACATTGCAGGGAGGAAAAAGTATGTGAGGCCCTAGCTTAATGACTTCTCCCAGAGCTAATTGGAGCCAGGAGTGAGCCAAACTTGACTCCAATCAGTGTGATGATATTGGATGTGTTGCTGACAGCTGTCCTGCCCTTAAAAAACACACACCTGTTTTGGGTTTACTGGTTTCAAGAAGCACTGTCTGATGTGAACCATGCCTCGCAGGAAAGAGCTCTCAGAAGACCTACGATCAAGAATTGTTGACTTGCATGAAGCTGGAAAGGGTTACAAAAGTATCTCCAAAAGCCTTGATGTTCATGTGTCCACGGTAAGACAGATTGTCTACAAATGGAGAAAGTTTAGCACTGTTGCTACTCTCCCTAGGCGTGGTTGTCCTGTAAAAATGACTGCAAGAGCACAGCGCAGAATGCATGAGGTAAAGAAGAAACCCAGAGTGTCAGCTAAAGACCTACAGAAATCTCTGGCACATGCTAACATTTTTGTTGACACATCTACAATAAGGAAAACATTAAACAAGAATGGAGTACAAGGGAGGACACCACGGAGGAAGCCATTGCGGTCCAAAAAGAATATTGCAGCACGTTTGAAGTTTGCAAAAGAGCACCTGGATGTTCCACAGCACTACTGGCAAAATATACTGTGGACAGATGAAACCAAGATTGAGTTGTTTGGGAAGAACACACAACACTATGTGTGGAGACAAAAAGACACAGCACACCAACATCAAAACCTCATCCCCACTGTAAAACATGGCGGAGGAAGCATCATGGTTTGGGGCTGCTTTGCTGCCTCAGGGCCTGGACGTATTGTTGTCATTGATCGGAAAATGAATTCCAGAGTTTATCAAGACATTTTGCAGGAAAACGTACGACCATCTGTCCGCCAACTGAAGCTCCGCAGAGGATGGGTGATGCAACAGGACAATGACCCAAAGCATACAAGTAATTCAACAAAACAATGGCTGCAACAGCACAGAATACGCCTTCTGGAGTGGCCCAGTCAGAGTCCTGACCTCAACCTGATTGAAATGCTGTGGCATGACCTTAAGAGAGCGATTCACACCAGACATCCCAAGAATATTGCTACACTGAAACAGTTTTGTGAAGAGGAGTGGTCCAAAATTACTCCAGATCGTTGTGCAGGTCTGATCTGCAACTACAGGAAACGTTTGGTTGAGGTTATTGCTGCAAAATGAGGGTCAACCAGTTATTAAGTCCAAAGGTTCACATACTTTTTCTTCCCTGCACTGTGAATGTTTACATGTTATGTGCAATTAAACCATGGCAACATCTAATGTTTGTGTAGTATTATGTTCAGCAGACTGTGTTCTTCTATTGTTGTGACTTAGATGACGTTCAGAGCACATTTTATGCCCAATTCATGCAAAACTCCACGTAATTCCAAGGGGTTCACATACTTTTTCTTGCAACTGTATGATTCCATGTGAGGTAAAAACCGCCAGGAAATATTAAGAACAACATATGTGAACACAGCCACGTATTTCTCATACAGTATATCTCTGGCAAAAATGATGAAAAGAAAATTAATGAAGAAAAAACTGAGACCAGTGGATGAAAAATTACGCCCAAACGCTTCCTGAAGGGACCCCGCCCAAATCCACCGTCAACAAGATTACCTGCTGGTTGTTACTGATAGGGCAGTGCTACTATGAGTGCAAAGCAATAACCACAAGGAATCAGGTTTGAGATGTGAAAGGCAGCCCAATATGGGGCAATATACCAGGTCTATCCAAAGAAGCATGCTTGATGGCTTTGAGCTCACAGCCATCAACACTTTCTCTTGCAAATTCCTTGTGGTCATCGCTTCACACTCATATTAGCACTGCCCTATCAGTACCAACCAGCAGGTAATCTTGTTGATGGTGCATTTGGGTGGGGCCCCTTCAGGAAGCGTTTGGGTGGCATTTTTCATCCACTGGTCTCAGTTTTTTCTTAATTTTTGTTACATCATTTTTGCCTGAGATATATGAGAAATACGTGGCTGTGTTCACATAACAATTTGTTCTTAATATTTCCTGGCTGTTTTTACCTCACATGGAATCATACGTCATGCCTTCTTGAGCACTTCTGAAGAAGAGATCAAGAACGAACCATGCATTATCCATGATTAGATTTGCAATACCATCTCTGATGACACCGCCACAATATGTATTGTAGCTTTATATTTATTTTTGAGATTGTAAAAATAAAATTTCATACTATTTTTATAAAAAAATCTCTTTTGAATTGTTGAAATTTATCATACAATTAAATTGTGCCGTTAATGTTCCACCAAAAGAGAGTACTTTTCCCCTCCTTGCAAGTGAGTATGAAGTTACACTACATCAAGAAGAGGTTTAACTCAGCAAGTCAAGGAAGTGTAGGGCTGTTGCTACGAGTAACCAAGTACAAGTTCTAGACCCAGAGCAACCAGGCATAGGTGTGGTACTTGGTAAGATGGCAGATCCTCTGCTAATGAGGGGATCGCTGTTGGCTCCTTACCAAGCGGTCCATCTCCCATAGCAGCTGGGAGCAGACACGCATTATGGAGATCTATGACCTGGTCACAAAGTATGGGAAGCAAAGGAGTTAAGATTTGAGCATGCATGAGGTCAGTGCTATGTACTCATGGGATCCCAATCTGTTACTGTAAGTGAGGTAACAGAGGTACTCTGGTTGGTGGAGCAAGTGTAGGCTCAGCACGTTCCTCCTAATGCAACAACTACAGACATGGGACACCATGTTCCAGAGGATCTCTGTATTTTTACTGCACACAGTGTAGGCTCATCTCTAAGTTGAGGAAATTATTTAATGTTAGATTTTGCACATGGTCGCAGTCTCCGCTTGGTCCTGGGCATTGATGAGCATGCTTACAAGCAAAGGTACCCAAGTGTACAGGCAACGTAGACCCCACCCACAACCAAATTCCTCTAGATAGGCCCCCAAATGTCTGAGAAGGGACAATGCTAATCCTTGTCATATTTCTTTTTTTTATTTATTTATTTCAGGTACTTGTATAGCGCTGTCAATTTACACAGCGCTTTACATACTGTATATATTGTACATTCACATCAGTCCCTAACCCTCAAGGAGCGTACAATATAAGATCCATACATATACATATTAGGGCCAATTTAGACAGGAGCCAATTCATCTACCAGCATGTCTTTGGAGAGTGGGAGGAAACCGGAGTACCTGCAGGAAAACCACGCAGGCACAGGGAGAACATGCAAACTCCAGGCAGGTGGTGCCATGGTTGAGATTTGAACCAGCGACCCTAGTACTGCCAGGCGGAAGTGCTAACCATTTAGCCACTGTGCTGCCCATAAAGGAGGGGGGGGGGGGAGGATTCCTAAAAGCAGAACTTCCCAATTAGGTTAAAGTTAAGCTTCAAGTCTCTGCAATCATCCCTCTTTCATCTTTTGAGATAGAAAGCAGTCTTACTGAATTATATGACTTGATTTCAAAAGATTATTTTATCGTAGTTTTAATTTTTTTATTGTACACAATGTTTTTATCAGTTAAGGCTTTCAATACAATAATCCAGGGTTTCTCTTTCAAAAGACCCAAAAGTCAGTATATTGCAAAGCTGGACCTAGGTATTTTAAACGGTGGACACATAGTCATTACAGAAGCTCAACAATTTTGCTCCAGCCTGTGATGACTATGTGTCCGGTATAAAAGGTATGGAACACTGATTTGGTATTGGGATAACTACAGATAAAATAAGTTTGATTTGTCTTTCACTTTCAGGATAAAAAGTCAGGATTCTAGTGCAAGATTGGCTTGACCCTCTGACGTTGAGATGTATGGAAACATGCATACGCTTTGTATGAGTACATTCTACTAAAACTGTTAAAATACAGTATGTGGAAATAATTTGATATGTAATACACACTATATTTCCTAAACAGCTCATTTAACCTGAAATGTCTCCAGTTATAGCATCAAAAATATTTTTCTTGGATGTGAGGAGGCAGAGGTTCAAACACAGTGACGCAAATTGGTGGGATATAGAAAGTCATTGGGTGATAAAATTCAACTGGAATGCACCCAAAAGAATATAATTGTGTGCCTAGCTGGTATAGAGCAATAGGTCGCACAGCTAGCTCATAATCCCTACATATAAGTATTCACAGACATCTCATTTTATACTCAATTATGTTTGAATAAAGGAGCCAAATGACTATTTAATTCAGGAAAGGGATACCACAAAGGCATATATTAAACTTGTTTTAATGGCTGTAATGGAGCTACCTTGAGTTCTCTTGTTTTTAAGGATGGAATGTAATTTTTCATTTATGTGTTCTGAATATTCTTTATCATAACAGTAGTTATGTGTAGAGTACTTCCTGCTTAAATTCCCAACTTTTGGTTGGTGGACTGAAAGACTCATAGTAAATCATAGGAGGGCGACGGGAAGGCCAGCCCTTGAATTTGCTTTAAAGTCAGTATTTCCATATAAGTGGGCCAGGTTTTAGTTGTTCAAAGGAGCTTGAGAAGACATTGAAAAGTACATACTGACACTTAAGGGGTGATCATCAGACAGATGAGCGAAAGGTGGAATCATACCATTTATGGCCATTGTAAAAAATTGTAATTTACATAACATTTTTTTTCAAGTCAGCCTGTCATTAGTGAAGTCTGTGGGATGCCATTGTCTCAAAATACTACTTTCCTTCATACTACACCTACCCATTGACATCAGTTTCTATTGTTCACTTAAGGCAAAATTCAGGACATTTCTATTTTTTCTAGTTATAAACATAGTGTGAAAATCTATTACCCGCATTCTTGTGCACCCACATGATTTATGGTTTCAGAAACATATTTTATTCTGTCTGTATTACAGGCCCGGCATGCATGGGAGAGTTCTAACAATTTGCATACAATTTGCATGGAACTCTGGGTTACTGACAAGTTGAGCATCTCAGTGCAGGCTGAAAGTATTTAATGAATAATAGACTCTTGTAGTATCGTATTATATGGAACATTTCAGCAAGGACAACCAAGATAAATGAACTTAATTTTTGTGCCCAAGATTTATATATAGGTTTTGTACATATTTTTTAGGTTTTAACTTGCATTTATGTCATATATTCATATTGCATGAAATGCATGCAAATTGAAAAAAATCTGTACAGAGAGAGGCTTTTGAAAATGCTAATTACCTGGCTCTTACCTGGTTTCATTCATTTTACAGTTTAAGAGTTCTGATTTCACTCCAGTTTTCTAATCTGCATCTAACCTGTCCCCAGACACAGAGACCTTCAGGTGATTAGTATTCTTATATAGAGGTCAGCAATAACAGTCCTGTATTTCTCTGACTACAGGTTTCCTTTAAAGTATAAGTATGGAAATTTTTAATTGTTTTTATTTTTTTGTAAGTATTTGCTATGAATGAGAAGTCCCTGTACTAATGTCTACTCCCTTAGTGGAAAATTATTATCCTCGGCCCTTCTCCATAGCCATGCAGTGGTAATCTTCTAGTGTTGCAGGGGTTAATACGAGCCGCTGGATCTGTCATAGGCACTCATCAAGAGTCCTCTATTCGTAGAAACTGTACTATAGCTTCCATCAATGAACAGTGCTCTGTGAATGGAGGACAGGCAGATGAATAAAAGGTCCAAATCCTCCATTTCAGGCAAGAAAATACAGATGATAAAGACGAGAGCTATAGCTACTGATTGGATATGAAAGTATAAAATAATTATATGCAATATTTCTTATCTACCTGAGCAAAAAAGGAAATAAAATAGATTTTTTTTTTAATTTTTTAGTCTTGAGCATAAAATGTAAAAGATAATAGTTACCAGCATACTTACCGTTTAGCATAGTCCAACTTGCTCTTAACTGTTGTAATCAGAACATTTGATTCCTCTTGGATTTGAACTATAGTCTATAATGATTACCTTATCCATTTGTGTTTAGTGCTGTGGACAACTGCTGTGGGTAAACTGACAGCTGATCATGGCAGTAGTTGAAAGGCCATGATTTATGTTTAATTTCTTGGTCCTGTACACCTTCCAACCTCCACCTGGTATCCGTCAAAAGATTGTTAACATATGATTGCAAACTTTTAATCTTTTTAAACCATCTCATCAAATAAAATAAATATTTTTGAGATGTGTTTGTTGGTCACATTGGCAGCTTTAGCCACCCTCAGAGGTTACAGGAGATTTTTTTTTTCATGAGCCTCTGTCACTCAAGCTGTGGAGGGCAGAATGGAGGACCTGTCAGCAGCAAGTTGACTACGGGACTAGAGGCATGCTGTATGTTGGTACACATCCTGTGGCTCGTACAGGAAGAATAGGTGCAATATAACCACCCTACAATGCATCTGCTTTTGTTCTTAGGCCTGTTTCACATAGACGGTCGGAGAGCTAGGCAGCTGAGCTGTGGTTTTAACGAACCCCCCTCATCCCAGATTCCTAAAAACTAAACAACAGAAAGCTGTTTGCATGGAGCGGCCGCAATGTTTTGTGTCACAGTCACAATGTGACATGGCACGTTGACAAGCAGCACTGCCTGTCAAACTCAGCTGTCCAAGTGGGCCATGCCACAACCACAAGCCAAGCTCTTGGCTCACAGTTGCAACGCATCAACAATACAAAAGGCAAAAAAAGCAGGCATTCAGCAAGCAGTAGGATTGCATTCTCAATCAAACAGTGCAACATAAGTACAGTTATAAAGAAAAAAAGACCAATAAAGCTGGATAACAGTGAAGAAATTGCCTCCGTTCTAATACCAATTGGTCAGCAGGATTGCATTCTCACTCACGCATGTACACATATGTGTGGATATTTGCTCAAATGCACCATTCTCCATAATGGTACGCCCTTCCTGAAAGTATGGTAAGTGACATCAGAAGTAGTTTATCAAGAAAGAGAGCATGGACAAAGAGATGCTAGGAAAAAAATTATGAACATGAAGTGACTGAGACAATGAGGTGTTTCAGAGGACATGGCAACAGTAAACCCAACCACAATGCAGCCAAATGAGCAACTCAGTGTTCATTTCCAGCATGCCTGTGTATTGAGATGAATTCCTTTGTGCATGTGCAGAAGTTATGTCATCCTGGGCTGTCAAGATGGTAGAAGAAGCCAAACCCAGAAGAAGATTGGACAGAGATGTTAGAGCCAATAAGGGAGCTAGCTGAGGCTGCATCATTGGACTAAGTTTAGTGGCTTTACATCTACTTTAACAAATATTGAAATAAGTTCCAAACCACACAGGGAGGGCATTGTTTTCAATTATTTGGCTAATTATGGACTTACATTGTGAGAAGGAACAGTTAAACACAACCACTCTGTGGCACTGCAAAGCTGGTAGCAGAGCCTATGTATGTATTGAGGAATTATGACCTGCCACTATGTACTTATACAATTACAAGCTATACAAACAATGTACTCTATGTATTCTGTATTTAAAATTCATAACATAAGACTGTATATTTACTAAAGAGTAACAGAGTGTATTTTATTCAAGTCAGTTATTTGTAAAAGCCTGTCTTCTGTAGATATTCAAAAGCCATATGACTGCTGCTGGGTGCTGCTATCTTGGATGTGATGTCAGAGGCTTCAGCAAACTCAAAGCTGTCTCTTACAGCCTAAAACTACCTTCAACACAGACAGTAATTAGATCAGGGTTTCTCAACCAGGTTCTGTGGAGTCCTAGGGTTCCTCCAGAGGTTGCTAGGGGTTCTATGAGCAAAAAGCGATTTCTGCTTCTCGGATGAGTAACCACTGACACCAATGATCTTTTTAGCTGTCTGTACAGGGGGGATTATTCCCTATAACCACCATTGGAAGGAGCATTCCCACTGACCATCACACTAAAGTTCTGTGAGCTGTAAATATAATACTTATTAGTGGGGTTTTATTGATGTTATATCAAGGGTTCCTCCATGATAAAAAGGTTGAGAAAGCCTGAATTAGATACTCCTAGAAGTAGAGAGGACTATGATGTGCAAGGAAAGAGAGGGCTGTGCTATGGAACTGACTCTTACTGTACTAATCAGATTTTCTAGCAAGTTCAACAGCATTTTGCAAGGCAATTAAAAAAAAGGAGAAAATATAAGAAAACTTATGAAATATTTGGTTTACTGTGATTTTTATTTGCAATTTTTTAAGTTGGTGACAGGCTCACTTTAATATGTACCAATCAAAGAGAAATGTAATTAATGCGTAAAAAAAAAATGTGAAAAAAATAAATGATTCTACTTAATATATTGAACTCTCAGACACAAAGTGATGAAACCTCACTTTAAGCCCCTGGTGTTTTTAATAATCTAAACCTCCTTTGCAGTATTTCTAGCTGTCAAGTGGAGCTGATTTCCCTCTTGGCACTGAAGGTGTATTCTTTCTGGTATAGCTGCCACCAGCCCAGTGACAGCTCAGGAAAGTAGTTTCATGGGTGGGCTCATTAAGTCTAACTTCTAGCTCTGTCATTTTTTCTGATTTCACAGCCAACAGTAAGGCACAGCGGAATGTGAAATCAGCGAGTTTCGGTGACTGCAGGAGATTGGCCACTTAGGATATTACAATATATCTTGAGAGAGCTGATACAGAGACTCTGGGCTTAGGAAAAAAGTAAAAAAAAAAAATGCAACCAGGGTGTAGGGCCAGATTTCTATTTCTGTAGCCTGTAGGCACACAGCTTTTGGCATACCTACCAAACCTTCTGAGATGCAAGAGAGGAACCCGTTTTATAGTATCATATAGTAGAGTATATGAGTTTATGAACATTTTTATAAATCAATTAAAGTGTTTAAATGCTAGGTTTTTTTAATACATTTTTTAAATGTTGTAAATAACAAACAGGTTTATACTTATCTGCTCTGTGCAATGGAACTGCACAGAGAGGCCCCGATCCTCCTCTTTTTGGGTCTCCCTGAACCGCACTGTTAGTGTCCATAGACACAGACAGCGTGGCTTGGCCTCACCCCCACTTCCTCATTACAGCATTTGACTGACAGCAGCAGGAGTCAATGCCCCCCCCCCCTCTCTCATCCAAGTCTGTGAGAGCAAGGAGAAAGGAGAGAGCCAGTACAGACGGGTACAGCGCTGGATGGAGTGAGGGCTCAGGTAAACATAAGGGGGCATACTGCTACCTAAACATTTTTTACCTTAAAGGAGAAGTAAAGTAAAAGCTCTTTTGGCTGTACTTCTCTTATGAATCACAGGAGTGTAGTTCGTTCTGCACTCCTTTAATCCTTTTTCATCTGACAGAGGGCTAAAGCTCGCTGTTTGCTAACATCACAGAGCTGGTCCAGGCTGGGGAAACATCCTAACTACATGGTCAGGATCCACCCAGGGCCTGGACCAGCACCTGGATCAGTCTCTCAGCAATCCGCTGAAAGCCTGAGCCAGCCGCTCCTGCCCCCTCCATAGTCCAGTGATCCAGTGAGCTCTGGGGGGGTGGGCAGAGCAGACAATGGTGACTGACAATTGCCGCTTCCTGCTCAGAGCAGCAGGGAGAATTGAGCGATCACCAGTGTCTGATCGCTCAGTTCTCACCGTTAGAGCCAGCGGTGGAAAGATGCAGCATTTTAAAATTAAAACAAAAATCCCAAACTTCTCTTTTAATGCAAGGAATGCATTAAGGCAAAAAGTGTTCAGGCTTTAGAACCACTTTAACAACAGATTTCTGACAGTCGTTTCCTTTAGAACTACCTGTTCCTTATTCCAGAAAGCATTTATGCCAGTTTCAATAACATTATCGGTATGTGCACCAAATTCAGGCAGTTCTAACTACCCCTATTTCAACCACTTGCTAGCCATGCTATAGTCTATTGATGGCTACAGTGCTGTTATCCAGTTCTGGGAGGGCGTCATATGACGTCCTCCCAGAATGCACCCTCCGGCGCACCCCCAGCGGCACGCAGTCAGCGATCTCCATGACCGATGTGACCTATGGATAGAGCTGATCATGTGATGAGGTAAAAGGGCAATCACAGCAGCCTTTTCCCATGTGATCAGCTGTGTCCAATGACACAGCAGATCACAGAGTAAATGCAGTTGCCGGTTATCGGCAGCACTTTCCTCATGCTGTCACAGTGTGAGTAAAGTACTGCCAATAACCAACAGCTTTCACAGAGCAGATTGGCACTGATGATCAGTACCCCGATGATCAGTGCCATGCAGTGTTGCCCAGCAGTGCCACCCATTAGTGCCACCCACCTGTGTCCAGCAGTCCATCCCACCAGTGCCTAGCAGTGCCCAGCAATGCCACCCATCAGTGTCCCCCAGCAGTGCTACCCATCAATGCCCATCAGTTGTGCCCATCAGTACTCATCAGTGCCACCAGTCCGGGCCATCAGTCAGCACTGCCCATCAGTTTTGCCCATCAATGCCCATCAGTGCCACCTATCAGTGACCATCATTTCCACATATCAATGCAGCATCATCAGTGCCTCCTCATCAATGCCCACCAGTGCTGCCTCATCAGTGCCACCTCAACGGCGCAGGCTATCAGTGCCCATCAGTGCTGCCTATCCGTGCCACCTCATCAGTGCTGCCTATCAGTGCTGCCTATCATCAACGCACATCAGTGAAGGAAAATTGCAAAATTTTATAATAGAAACAAAGAAAAACTTTTTTTTTCAAATTTTTTGCTCTTTTTGTTTATAGTGCAAAAAATAGAAAACCCCAGTGGTGATTAAATACCACCAAAAGATAGCTCTATTTGTGTGAAAAAAAATGGTAACAATTTCATGACAGGAAGGGGGTATAAGTACCGGGTAGGCAAGTGGTTAAGAACCTCTGGCTATGGCAGTGACAGTTTCTTAAAGATTTAATTTTAGTTTGCAGATCAGGAAATTTGTGGTAATTAAAGTGATTCTAAAGCCTAAAGATGTTTTACCCTAATGCACTCCTCACATTAAGGTAAAATAATGTTAGGGTATTGGTATTGCCCCCCCCCCCCATTTTTACTTATCTGAGCCCTCATTCGATCCAGTGCTGTGCACATCTGCAGCTCTTCTCTCTCCTCACTGGCTTTGCTGGGGCACCAGGAGTCAATCAAAGCCAGTTAGGAGGGAGCAGGGGTGGGGCCAAATGTGTCAATGGATACAGCAGTGGAACATCCCAGTGAAAGGCTGTGCAGGGGAGCAGTGTCAGGACAAGTCTGATCTTTGGAGGAGAGCAGACTGAGGTCCCAGAATAGCTAGAGAACTGACCACGCTGTGCTCTCATGCCTAGTGCGGACAGTTTTTAATAGGAAAGCAGAGGGACTGGCAGGAACACCAGGTATTTCACACAAAGGAAGCAATACAAAGAGAACAGGATACTTTTTCTTACAAATACATTGTACAGCAGGCACAAATCCGGACTATGAAATGTTGGGTTTTCATACTCTTTAAACTCACTGAACATTTTTTATTTGCTACTTTATTGTTTGTCACAGTAAGAAAATGGGACTTTTTAGGCATGTTCCCTTATTTACAATATATTCCAGTTAAAATCCATATCATTTATTGTTCCCATTGAAACATTATGTTATAAAGTTACTGGCTTGCACATATTTCTGTCATATCCATATGCTTCACTAACACCCCATATTCCCATATCACAACAATTACCAATACTTCTGTTACACAAGAGATTTCTAAATTCTTGTGTGAAAATAGTCCAACGCATTTCAAACTATGTTCTTCACCAGGGGCATGGAAGACACAGAAAGTAATATCTTTACTGATTGCTTTTATCTGTTGGTTTGTGGAGTGTAGCAGCCAGGAGTGTGTGCAAAACCTCCCACTGCCCCTTCAATTCACATAAGTTGTTGGGAGTCAAAGGGTTAAAGAAGATCTAAACCCTAAGTTTAGTTTGCTAGAATACTGTGTACCATTTTTATAAAATCCTGTGTTCAATTTTGTTTATCCTAACTTGCATCTACATGCTGCTGATCTGCTCCAGTCTTTTTCAGACACTTAGAGGTTAATTTACTAAAACTGCAGAGTACAAAATCTGGTGAAACTCTGCATAGAAACCAATCAGCTTTCAGGTTTTTTTTTTGTCAAAGTTTAATTGGACAAGCTGAAGTTAGAAGCTGATTGGTTGCCATGCACAGCTGCAGCAGATTTTGCACTCTTCAGTTTCAGTAAATCAACTCCTTCCTGTCTACATGCACTCGTTGCAGTGTCTGCTGCACATCATTGCCCATTACCACTTATAGACTTCATCAGGGTCCATGTGATAGGATGACAATGCTTGTGCAAAATTTGGACACATTTGTCACCCTATAAGGCTAGGTTCACACCTATGCAGTTTGTGTTTGATCCGTTTCTCCAGTGCTTTCTGCATCACAAAACGCATAAAAAACGCACTACATGCTATTCTGCAGCATTTCCATTGAAGTCTATAGAACCAAAAACGCAACATTTTGCGTTTAAAAAAGTCCCTCTGACCCTTTCCAAAAAACTCATCGGTGAAAACGCGGAGATGTAAACCTGTCCCATAGGAAATCATGTTAAATGGACTGCTGTGCGTTTTTGCAAAACACAGTGGAAAACGCATAGGTGTGAACCTAGACTAACAGGAAGTGTCTGAACAAGGACCTTCATGGAAGGGTCACCCTATATTCATTTAATAAAATCTGCAGATTTGAAAACAACTTTTGAAATGATATTAACATGTTAATGCGTATATGATATTTTAGTAATTGGGTTTACATACAATATACTTTAATAAAAGGACAAGGGGTCATAACCATGCTGGAGGAATTCAGAATAATGAGCATCAAAATGTAATAAATCAGTAATTTATTTTTTGCTGCAAGGGAGGGACATTATCATCATTAAAAATGGTCATATATTTTCTATGCTAATGGGTTCTATTTATAAACAGATACCATTTCTTGTCAGAAATGCATTCTACGCTCTTACTCAGTGACTTGATCATTAGCTGTCTCAGTTCAACATGATCTAAGAGATCTACCTATACCAGTTTATGTGGTTCAGAGAATGTAATTAAAGTAGTATTAAACACTCAGCTTTTTTTTAACTTAACACACAATAATATAAACATTCCCCTGCACACTATTTATTAAAATTCTTACCCCAGCGGCTATAATTTACAACTTTCAATGCTGCTGGCTCCTGCTTTCTTGGTCTTGCTTCCCTGAACTTCCGATCTTCATAGGAAAGCATTAATAGTGGGCAGTGCAGTCCCAAGTCAGTCTGTTAGGTTGGAGAAGAGAGGGTGAGGAGGGTATAGAGTGGGGGGGGGGGAGCCTTGCCATCCAAGGTTTTGGGTTTCTATTGATGCACACAGTGTAGGGAGATACAACTCTAGTCCTTGCATGCACGGTTGGTTCCACAGGATGCTGCAATAGCAAGGAGCAACCTTAAAACAGGAAACCTGGGGCAGCAGTTGTGACACCAGCTTAAACCACATCATAGGCAAGGGCTAGAAGATAAAGGAACTCTGTACTCAGTAAGTGAATAAATCAGCTTTCAAAAGTGCTTACAAATAAGACTTTAATATCACTTTAAGGGTGCATTGACACCAGCGAATGGGACCTGCCCATGATTATATGACCAACAGGGATTTCCACAATTAGCCTCAAGAGGCAGTCCCTTTGAAAGCAATGGGAGCCTGCTCGCTCCTGCAGCTAATCGCGCCCACTCACATATAATCTCTCATGCAGAGATCACATGCAAATGATCGGCCTGGGGTGCAAGCTGTCTGCATCCAGACCTGATAATTCACATGTGGTCACTACAGGAGTGTGCGCAATTCGCTGTGAAAGCCAGCAGCCTCCCATTTCTTTCAGTTGGGCTTCTTTGCTGCTTACTGCGGGAACCCCCGCTGGATTTCTTGCATATAATCGCAGGCAGGATGCATTCATAAGTGTGAAAGTTTGCTAAAATATAATTTCACAATTTTTTAATTTCAAACTGAGAATATGGTGATAACATGCATAAGCAGAAATGATCACCAATGAAAAATCACATCTAAAAACAATCAGCAGATCCAGAGATATTGGCTGGACGCCATTCAACTTCAAGAAGAGAGGCCAAGTTAGGACAAAACAAAGCCTCTGCAGGCAACATGCAGGCAGGTGCAGTCTCTTTTCTCCACTTCAGGTGGTGCTCAACTGTAGTGGCATCACAGGAGAGGAAGCCAAGAGGAAAATGGTTCCTCCATGTTTCCTGGGTCACAGGGGCAATGACCAAGTTGATTGCTGGCCATCAATATGATCCTGGCAGCCATCTTAGGTCTGGCAGAATCTATTTAAGACCCTGTCTCCTGCATTTTTTGCCAGTATATAGCTTAGAGACAGATCAATCATCTGGCAGGGAAAGTAACGAGCGGTAGGAAGAGGTTCCTGACAGGTAGGGACAGGTTAGGGATATGCCTTCCTTTCTGGAATCCTCCCACTTGAATGCAGACTGGCCAGGCCGCATTCTGAGACAGACACTGTAGGCACGTTCAAGAACTGCTCAGCTCTACTTTGACCAGATATACTGTGTGTGTGTTCCCAGGTGGGAGCCTTCCCACTGGGCTGTTTGTATTGTTGAACTTTCTTCTCAATACAAGGTTTGTTTATTGCAACCTGACTCTGTGTCTTCACTGCTGCCGTACAATGCTGCACCCACCCACAGACAGTGCCAATGGGAGGGCGAGTGTTGCACCAGGAGGTTCATATTTTACTCCGCGTACAGGCATTAAGGAAAGTAGTATTTATATTTAATTTAAAGTTGAAGTTGCGCTTCAAAGCCTGGTCTTGCCCCTTCTGCCTTCTTGTTCCTCACTGTTAGTTCTTTAATTTTATGGGTGACCTTATTGACCAATAGGGAGGCTTAGAAAGTGGAAGAGCTAAGCTCTTCTTTTTTTAAAGTCAAAATTTCCACATAAATTCATTTGCTTATACATACTGTATTTTCATCATATATTCAGTAAGAATTCCTGATGTCTGTGAGGGGTTTACTATAATAACCTTTCTGAGCTACGTGTCTCAGATCTGCAAGATCACATTGAATGTTCCCAAGGGAAAGAATGATGATCAATTCATTAAGTGAATGTTCAAGTGGATGCAATGCCATTTCTTACAAGAAATGGTATCTGCATCTATAAATAGAATCCATTAGTGAAAAACCTGATCTTGGGAGTAAGACTGATATCTATATTTAGAGTCAAGAAGTATTTCATTGACCTCGAGGTTAAATCTGGAGCTCCATCTGAAGGTTTGTTTAGACTTCCACTGGATAAACCCCCAAATACATAAAATAGGTTGACCATGGTTGCTTCATCTTTTATTTATATTTGCTGACATTGTAGCCATGTAGATATGTGCATCTGATTGTGATGACAAAGATGGAAATGATGTTGTAAAATATTAATTATTCTGAATATTATTAATAATGCTATTACTAAGCAGTGGGGGCCATTCACCCTGGTGAGATATGGTAACGTACAGTAAAGGGTATGATTTGTGCATGTTTCAGCAGCACATAGTAATGAATGATCTTTGATACATTCATGTGCCATTCATTCTGCCTGGGTACCTCAACGCAAGTGAGTTGCAGCAGGCTACGATGAACAGATGTCATCTGTGCATTGTGGTGTGGTGCCTTGGAAAGAAAGGAACTTGTTCACTTTTTCATGCGTCAAGGTGGACTGCAAAAAATGTTATTGAATAAATAAATGAATAAGGCACAATCTTTGGCTGACTTAAGAGTTGGAATAGAGCCTATGCTGGAACATTGCAACAGATAAGGACTGGGAGCTGGAACAGAACCTACATTGGAACAGAAAAAAACTGTGAGCTGGGAAAGAATTTGCAAATGAGTTCAAGCATGGTCCCACATAAAGAAGGTGACATGGGATCTCACAAGGCGCTAAGTCTAAGGATCACCATAAACATTACAATCTGTACACGCCTTGTATAATCAAATTTAGATTTACCAAAACTATGTAATAAGAGGACCTACCTCATCTATCCAATCAATTTTTATCCAGCCAGGCAGGTCTTACACTAAACAGTTGCAGGTAGATCCAAAATAGATTGTACAATTAGGCTGTAACATGTTTGGCAAGCCTAAAGGCCAATAGGAATTCACCAGGAACCCCATAACTGTGTTTTGGACCTAGCTATGTGCTGGCTGCAGCTCACAACCCCAGGCATCAAGGAGTACAGTAGACATGAATCAGAAAGGAACCAGAATTAGGTCTGAAGCAGAACAGTGGACTGCAGGTACAACAAAATGGAGTGGTGAGCCAGGAAATACCAATTGAAGGCAGGCTGTGGACATGGATACCAGGAAGCATACCAGAAGTCATTGCAGGCAGCGGACACAGCACAGCAGTGAACTTGTAAAAGTGTTGCAGAAAGCTACACTGAATGTAAATGTACCAAGCAAAGGGAAAACACTGCTCAGAATGGTGCATCCGAGACAGAGAGAAGGTCACCCTGACTAGTGAGCCTGTGACA
This sequence comes from Staurois parvus, assembly GCF_062004578.1. NCBI lineage: Eukaryota > Metazoa > Chordata > Amphibia > Anura > Ranidae > Staurois > Staurois parvus. The sequence goes on along the minus strand of NW_028318344.1, from coordinate 4,954,286 downwards.
GGGAGAAGGCTGCTCCGATTGGTTGCAGCAGATAGGATGTGTCTGTAGCACTCCAGGTACCGTGCACCTGGAATTTTGCACAGCCATGTACCATAAAGGCAGTGGAAGTGGAAGGTATATAGCGCTGGCATATACACTATATTGCCAAAAGTATTGGGACGTCTGCCTTTATACGAACATGAACTGTAATAGCATCTCAGTCTTAGTCCGTAGGGTTCAATATTTAGTTGGCCAACGCTTTGCAGCTATAAATGCTTCAACCCTTCGGAATAGGCTGTCCACAAGGTTTAGGAGTGTGCCTATGGGAATGTTTGACAATTCTTCCAGAAGCACATTTGTGAGGCCAGGCACTGATGTTGGATCACAAGGCCTGTCTCGCAGTCTCCACTCTAATTCATACCAAAGGTATTCTATCGGGTTGAGGTCAGGAGCAGGCTAGTCAAGTTCCTTCACCTCAGACTCACTCATCCATGCCTTTATGGACCTTGCTTTGTGCACTGGTGCACAGTCATGTTGGATAGGAAGGGACCATCCCCAAACTGTTCCCACAAAGTTGAGAGCATGAAATTGTCCAAAATGTCTTGGTATGCTGACGCCTTAAGAGTTCTCTTCACTAGAACTAAGGGGCCAAACCCAACCCATGAAAAACAACCCCATACCATAATCCCCCCTCCACCAAACTTTACACTTGGCACAATGCAGTCAGCCAAGTACCATTCTCCTGGCAACCGCCAAACCCAGGCACATCCATCAGATTGCCAGACAGAGAAGCATGATTCATCACTCCAGAGAACACATCTGCTCTAGAGTCCAGTGGCGGTGTGCTTTACACCACTGCATCCAACACTTAGCATTGCACTTGGTGATGTAAGGCTTGGATGCAGCTGCTCGGCCATGTAAACCCATTCCATGAAGCTCTCTACGCACTGTTGTGCTAATCTGAAGACCTCATGAAGTTTGGAAGTCTTTAGCTATTGTCTCTGCAGACAGTTGGCGACATATGCGCAATGTGCACTTCAGCATGTGCTGACCCCGCTCTATCATTTTACATGGCTGAGTTGCTGTTGCTCCCAGTTGCTTCAACCTTGTTACAATACCAACAGTTGACTGTGGAATATTTAGTAGCAAGGAAATTTCACGGATGAACCTATTGCACAGGTGGCAATATATCACAGTACCACAATTGACTTCACTGAGCTCCTGAGAGCGACTTATTCTCTCACAAATGTTTGTAGAAGCAGTCTGCATGCCTAGCTGCTTGATTTCATACACCTGTGGCCATGAAGGTGATTGGAACACCTGAATCCAATGAATTGGAGGGGTGTCCCAATACTTTTGGCAATATAGTGTATCTATTCATAAAGATTAATGAATTGTTTTGCTGCACTGCAGTTTGATGTGACACATTGGTTAGTCTTAGAGTTTATGCAGATGGGGCATACTTGTCAAATGCTGCCTTTTGCATTTAAACATAGCACTGTTCAGAAGCATACAGTACATACAAATGTAAAACTCAGCAGAGATTCCATTTGACCTGCTTTTCCTGCAAGTCAGTTGCTTCTCAATAGGACCTGCTGTGTCCAAAGGAATGCAATGCCAAGCAGGCCAAATTGCAGCCTCAGAACATCCACACTGCACCATTGAACTCAACAGAAATTTGCTTACCTGTGTATGACATGCATTTTAATGCAGGGAAGCTACGAACGTTGACGTGAAATTTAAATCTAACTCAGATAGTTTTCTATATAGGTAACATCTTACATGCATGCCCATTTACTCCTTCCACCCCCAGGACATGTCTTTTTATGAACTGGTGTCTTAAACAGAACCACATCTTCAAAATGCTAATGCTTTTATAGAAGAAAATTTGTGATTCTCTCTCGAGTTCATTAGCTTTTTATTACATGATAGTATCTTGCTGGCTGTACAAACTTGAAATCCTTAAATCGTAATATGCATGGTGCAAACTGATCCAAGCATGCTCACTTTCTAATGGCTAGGTATCATAGCAAATAGTGTACCTGATGGATGCTATACTGCAATGAGCTTTAGGCTGGGATGCTTTTGCAATTTGTGAACATAGTTAAAAGTGCCCAATTGGAGCTTACTTGTATTGGTTATTACTCTGTTTACGAGCATAGTTTTCATGTACTTTTACTTTTAAACCATTAAGCTTGTTTGGGAAGATGAAGAGCAAAATGTATTACCCCATAGCAGTCAATCCAAATGTTTTGTTCGTTAAACTGATTACAGTAAACTCTGATGGGTGGCTGTGGGTAATATACTTTGCACATTGCATTGCCAATTTAAACAAGCCTGGTGCAGGGGTGGACTGACTATTTGGAAACTCGGGCACTGCCCGAGGGCCCGGGGTCAGTAGGGGGCCCCATGAGATGCCCCTGGTACCTTTTTTATAGGCTTTTTTGAGTTTGGGCAAGGACACAGGGGCCCCATGATCCCCTATTGCCCGGGGGCCCCATGAGTTGTCAGTCCGCCCTTGGCCTGGTGCATGTATTTATGTCACTCTTTTTTCCACTCCCTTCAATTGTATCCTGTATATTTCAAACAATGCTGTAACATTGCTTAAAAGGGTATTTAAACTCAATATAGAAAATGTAATATATTGCAGCTTACCAGTTCTGAGATGTGGTGGCTGCATTAATTTGCTGTGTTTAGACTTTTTGCCTCTATTTTCACCTTGTGTAAGTCTGTTTTTTCTTCAGCATTCATTAAGAGACCAAGCTGTCCAGCAAAAGTGCCAACTAGAGGGTTGAAACAAACAATTTAACACTGCTAGGGATGCTTGCAATTGTCAGCTTTTATTCATTTATGTAAAATCTTTATCCAAAAAAATGAAAGAAAAGGTTTTTGATAACCTAATCAGATAACCAGGTGATAGCAAAGGAAAAAAAAACAAAAAAGAGAAAACAAATGCAGCCACCACATTTAAGGATTGGTAAGCTGCACTTATACATTACATTTTTGGTTTGGGGTTTACATCGCTTTTAAAGTATATCTAAATCCAGGAACAAAAATTTGATATACTGCAGCATACCAGTCCTTGGTTGTGGTGGCTGAGGAAGACTAAAGAAAGGAGCGTGGTGACTCCAGAAACATGTATCCAAACATTCCTTGCATGTAGGAAGAGTGTCTGGCTGCTACTCCATGCTGAGCTTCTGTCGCTCAACGCCTACATTTTTCCACACGCATTGGCGGTGTTACCGCTTACTTGTAATGGAGAAGCCTCCCCCTGTGCAGTGGTTATGCTGATCCAGCCAATCCATCCATCCATCCATCCATGGCTCAGACACTGACTGTCAATTTCATGGTCGGAACTCACCCAAGCATGTAAGTTCATATACTGTTGTTTTTATATGTGTTTACAATAAACTGGATTTACTGCACTATATGACTACTCGGCTCCCCTCTTCCTTTTCCTGGACTTTTGGTGCACTTTCAGAAAATGTATCAAAACTGAGGTAAAAGTTCAGCTGCTCAATGTGAGGTTACCCTTAAGGAACTCATCCATCACTTACAGCGGTTCATTAATATTTACTTAAAAAGGAACTGATTCTGGAAGTTGTTCTGAAAAAAGGCAAGCAAATGGCAATGGATTAGTCACATGAAAAGGTGTTAAAGAGCAAACTACCTGTGTGGGTTCCATAGCAGAGAGAAATGTACTTAGGATGTAATTTTCTGACAATTTGGATACTGAAAGACAGGGGAGGAAAATATTCGCAAGCAATTCACCACTACGTGGGTTCTCTTTCTGTACTTTGTATCATAGGTCATTTATAACATACATGAAATGTAACCATTGTACATGCTATAGCTGTAGGTAACCTATCAGCAGATAATATATGTGTGCTGGGTGTCACACAGATGTTCTTTGATAATGAAAGGCAGAAAAAGCTAAAAGGAGAACTCGTCACTAAAACCAATGGACAAGACTCACACAACTGCTCTCTCTGTGAGCATCCCTCTAAAACATGCACTGGTAAATACTATACTTAAAAATCCCTAGCTGGACCCAACCAGTATGAACATTCTAAGGCCCATCTTGTCTGCCAGTCCTCTCTGACAATTCTTCCACTGGACAATTCTTCCACTGGTTCGCTCACCTATTGTATAAAATTCATAATACTAACAACAACATACAAAGTTATCCACAACTCTGCTCCAAGCTACATCACTAACGTCTTCCCATAAATATCAACAAACCATCCTCTTCGCTCCTCTCAAGACCTCACACTCGCTAGTTCCTTTCTTACCTATTACCATGCTTGCCTCCAGGACTTCTCCAGAGCCTCTCTCATCCACTGAAATTTCCTACCCCAATTTAATTGGCTATTTCCTACTCTGCTTTTAAGCAATCCCAGAAAACTAATCTCTTCAGGAAGGTCCAACCGTCACATAATAAACTCCACCCATACTTTCTCCATCAGCGCATCCCTCACAATTATTGCCTTTTGTATCACTTGGTCTACCCTTTCACGAGCAGGGTCTTCTGAAGAACCCTATTGTATTTTTTCTTTTCCAAGTGTCTCTGGGCTGGTCCCATGATGTCACCCATCCTCTTCTCAAGAGAGCTACTGAAATTCTCAAAACAAAATAAAAAGTTCTTTGCTGTGTTGTCTCAAACTTTACCTATAATTTGATGGACATTTGTTTTTTCAGGATAAGCCATCCTTTCCTATGTAATTGATTACTACTATAAGGCAGCCCATACATTTTGTTTGGTCAATCAATGGGTTCACGTCGAATATGTGGTCAGGGAGATTAACCCTGCTGAGCTATTGTATTCTGACAGCAGGGAAACTTCCCTGTTATCAGGATACACTGATTAGTATTGCTGGCTATGGCCTGCGGTGCTGATCGAGCAAGGAAACCTAACAGGGCAGTTGTACAGAAGTTGATCAGTAGATCGACTTATGTACAACCATAGTGCCCACCCATGGATTGAAATTTGGCTGGTCCTTGTTGAACTGGCCGATTTTTGATCCATGTATGGCCAGCTTAAAGGATAGGTTCACCTTTGGGAAAATTTACATATTCCACCCGTTTTTAGGGTGGAACATGTCACATGTTCCCACTCCTGGTGGCCACTGCCCGCTCCGCTGCATCTAGTGACAGCTAGCTGGCTCCCGCTCAGCCGAGTCATTCATTCATAGAGTTCTGTGAATGAAAAACTACAAGCACTGACAACCTTTGCAGCTGTCAGCTTGTAGTTCTCAATGAACTGCCACGGCGCTGTTGAGCTCTGCGGTAGTTCATTTTCAGGGTGTATCTGCTTGCCCACATGAGGTACGAGCAGACAGATACACTGACAAGTCTGCAGGAGTTCTGTATGGCACCCTCAATCAGCAATGCTTTCTAGGCTCCTAGTACAAAAAAAATTGTAAATGCACATTTTTTTTACCTGCAAAAAGATGTTCATTTCAATATTTTTTTTTTAAAGGTGAACTTATCTTTTCATGGTCTTTTCACACAGGCTTTCCAATCAGATCCATCTGTTTTTCAGGCAGACCTGATTGGAAGCTTCATGCAGCTCTATGGACAGGCTGATGTAATTGGACTTGTGTAAGTTTACACCTGCCTACCTCCAAGTCCGTCCCAGCTCAAAAAAAAGAAATGGAAATAGACCATTTTTCCAGACCAAAACATGATGGAGCAGAGGTCGCCTGATGTAAATAGACACAACTCCATTTACATTCTGGCTGCCTATAGAGCTATCATCCTGTCTGCCAGGCACAAACTGAATGGACATGGATGTCAAATAAGTGGCATCAGTCCTGTTCAGCTCCAATTCAACATGGGGCACACTCATGGATTCCCTCCTGAATAGAGTGGAGGGGCTCCATGTAATAAAGCCCTAAGATTGATATTCTTCTGTTCCTCTTATTTAAATGTTTGTAACAGTTCAGAATTTATTGCATTGTAGATTTCATAGAGTAAAATGTATCATCACAAAATATTGCAATTTCATCTTTCTGCTTACTACATTAGTTCTCTGTATACGCCGTATGCATTTATATCCTAGAATAGATGTATCCTCATGTGAAATACAAAACAATAGATTAGATTTTTTGTTTTTTACCATCAATTGCATTCTTGTACATTGTAAAAGGATTGGCCTATTCACCATTATTTCAGTGTTACAGGAGAATATTAATAGTTAGTCATTGCTGGTGTAGCACCCTCCTAGTTAACTAGTGGGAACTAGAAACCTGATTGACAATCAGGAGCTGAGTAGCAGCCCATGTGCCTTAGTCAGAAGGTTAAATTTGGGTCAGGAGCTGAGATGCTCTGCAGACCAGCTCTCTGGAATTCCCCCAGCTCTAGAGCTTTGGAGGAAGGTCAAGAAGCAGTGGGTGGATCTGAAGAGTGGCTGGTTTGTACTCTTAAGGGATCTTGGCCAATCCCCCAACAGGAGGCTTGGCAAGGGTCCAGGACAACCCTTAAAAGTGTTAGGAGGTGGAGGAGGGAGAGTTCGGTTAGAAGGTAGAGTGAGAGGTTGGAGATGTAGGAGGCTGTGAGGAGACCTGGTGGGATGGGCCCTACCTGCAGGCCGGGAGCTTGGAAGGAGGAAAGCTCAGAGCTTCACTGACCCCCAGAGCAAGGACCACCTGTACAGCAGGAAAGGTGCGGCCCAGCTAGTGGGCTTGATAGCAGCCACCAACCCATCAGCGGATCTGAGTGAGTACTCCTGCACCCCCTGGGTGGATAGGGAAAGGAGCACTCTAGTGGCAAACCAGATTCAGCACCTGCCCGGGACTGTCCATTTTTTAATGCGACAGGCACCAGATCCCCTGTTCAGGGATACCTCCAGATTGCTGGGTGAAGGAAGAGGAGATCATCTAGGGTCTGGGGTTGTACATTAGGGGATGCTGGCAAGCTCTCCAACAGAGACTGTGTTGCAGTGGAGGTTTGTAAATAATTCCAGAAAGTTGTCCCCAGTTCATCGGTTCCATTGAGCATCCTGTCCACCCCTAACCCTATCACAGTTCCCAGTTTTGTTATAAAAATAACAAAAAAGCTCAAGGACTGATCTCTGACTTTGGATGCAAGCTTATGTGGAAATGCGTGTTGCCTGGCTGTGCAGCACTATAGGGGGATCCGAAATCTCTTGCAACTCCTAAGGGGGCTGTGCTCACTGGTATCACATTAGAGTCTTCTATGGTAACTAGCTTGAATTTAAAGTATAACTAAAGGCAAAACTTTTTTTTTTAGTTTTGGATAGAATAGAGAGGCATCAAAACACCTGTCAGGTTTTTATTGCCACCTCTGCCCCTCTTAGGGAGTTTAAGCCCTTGAGCACACCTCAGTCAAAGCCTACGGAGATTATTTATTAAAACTGCATGGCACAATATCTGGTGCAGCTCTGCATAGAAACCAATCAGCTTCCAGGTTTTATTGTCAAAGCTTATTTGCACAAGCTGAAGTTAGAAGCTGATTGGCTACCATGCACAACTGCACCAGATTCTGAGTGCTCCAGTTTTAGCCTTGGTTCACATATATGCAGTGACATGGGCCGCGTTTTGCGTGGGCACAAGAGCCCATTCATTTGAATGGACTCCTGTTCCCCCCGTGACACACAGGGAAAAAGTCCCTGCACTTCTGAAAATGCAGCCTGCATGGGAACCTTGGTTCCCAGTACGGTTGCATTTTCCAGTGCGGTCAGCATGCCATTAGAACTAATGGCACCCGCCCATGGGTCCACATTTCTCTGTGCGGGTGGTGTGGCTTCACGGATTTTCGTGCGGATCCGCAGCGGCACCACCCGCACATATGTGAACCAAGCCAAAGTAATTCTCCCCTTATGTGCCCTGTTATGATTATCGCTGAAAGTGAAATTAAAGAAACCCTCCTGTTCTGAATATGGGACAGGAAGTGAAGGTAAATCTCCCCAATGAGACATAGATGGCTCAAATTAAACTGGCAGGGGTTATAACCCTCCCTTACTCTAAGATGAAAAAAAAATGCCTATAGTTCAATTTCAACTATAGTTTCATAGTAGTTGTGTGTGTATATGTGTGTATATATATATATATATATATATATATATACATAAAAAAACCAATATTCCATGGGGTTGATTTACTAAGCCCTGGTTCACACATATGCAGTATGGGAAACACAGATACCCCTACGCAATTACCGCACCGCATTGCGATCGCACTGTGTTTGCATTCAGCTGCCAGTGTCAATACTAAGAGAATGATACCCCAAACACATTGCAATCACAGTGCGGTTTGCTTGCACTGGATCACATGGTACAAAACGACTATGCAATGAGGTTGCAGTGCAGTTCCAAAAAAGGTGCCTGCACATTTTTGGCGGAGTGCAGTTTGAGCCCATTAAAAATACATGGGCTCAAATTGCATCTCACTGAATCGCATGTGAATTGCACAGGATTCGTGTGTGATTCAAATGCAATTCATAGTGTGAACCTAGGCCAAAGGCAAATAGGCTGTTCACTTTGCAAGGGAATTTTCCCCTAGCTTGTTGAATGTGGTGAAATTTCAGTTTGTAGTCACAAGCAAGGAGAAAAAAGCAGGACTTTTACTTATACATGATTGAATAATGGAAGTCAGCAGAGTTTCACCTCATGCACTAGGCTAGGGGAAAATTCCTTTGAAAATTAAAACTGCCGGAACTGTGGTCTACGTGAAGACGTCTTGCACATTTGGTGGTCGTGCCCGGGATTGATAGGCTTCTGGTCTAAGGTTTTTGGTTTGCTGCAAACGTTATTTCATGTTATGGTCCGTAGGGATGCAAGGGTGGCCCTCCTGCATTGCCAATTTTGGGTCTGTCTAGGTCTCAGCAGAAATTGGCATCCTACCTTTTTATTTCGGCCAAACGTGCTATAGTTCAACCCCTTCGGATGTCTTCCAGGGAGTGAAGACCCGGATGAATGCTGTGCTGATCAATGAACAGATGTCTAGCGTTCTTCAACATTCTCATTCGAGATTCCTTAAGGTTTGGGAACCTTGGATACGTTATTCCTTGCCATCCCTGCCTCCTACTAGCTATGGCCTCTTATAGTCGTTGCCTGTGCTAGCCGTGGATCCGTGACTCTTCTAGTCTTCTTTTCTTCCATGTTTTCTCTCTGAATTTTTCTTTCTTCCTTATTTCTTTCTATGTTTTTATATTTTTTTTCCTTTTTTCTATCAGTTTGGGTTCTTTTTCTTTTCTTTTTCCTTTCCCATATGTTCTGAGTTGATATTTCTTGGTAGGGGTTTTCCCTCTTTGTTTTTTTTCCCGGTAATATGATGGATTGCTGCTGCTACTATTTGGTTCAGCTTTTTGCCGCCCCTCCTTGATGTCATTGGGCAGTCCGTTATTTGGCTAACACACCATGCTGACTTGTATCTGCTTATGTATGTTATTGTTCTGTTCTGCCCCTGCGTGGGCGTATCATGAGCTTGTTGTATTATAAAAACAAAAACTTCCTAAATAAAAATATTGAAATAGAAAATTAAAACTGCCAATTTGCATTAGTAAGCCAACCCCCATGTGTCTTTTGACTGCTCTTTCTATGTAAGAATTGCCTTGACATTTTTGTAATGGTTTTATAAATAGTAATTTTGGTTCTGCTGTATTTTCAAGATAATTCTTTTACCGACACTTAAAGACAAGTTTCTCTAAACATTAAGTATTGCTTTAACTTGAGTATGCGTCAGCACTGTGTGCATTCATCAGTTTGTTCACTAGTTGTTTGCTATGTGAATTAAGTTATCTTCTGCAGGGAGTGTACTTTGGCATCTTGGATGGATTAAGATCCAGTGCTTCAGCTTTCAAGCTGTGGTCTTAGGGCATATTCACATCAGCCACTGTGTTACAATGCACTGGTTGGTGTGCGATGTGGTCAGGTCGGAACAGTGCAGTGCTGATGTACCAAACTTAGTGCATCGCACTGTTCAACTTTTTTTTTTTACAGCTTCCCTATATACTGTTCCCTGTAGATATACTGCTACAGGGCGGCATGGGTGCGCAAAATCACGTGTATATATACATGTTATGGGCAGCGCAGTGGCTAAATGGTTAGCATTTCTGCCTGGCTGTACTAGGGTCGTAGGTTCGAATCCCAAACATGGCACCACCTGCCTGGAGTTTGCATGTTCTCCCTGTGCCTGCGTGGGTTTCCTCCAGGTACTCCGGTTTTCTGCCACACTCCAAAGGCATACTGGTAGGTGAATTGGCTCCTGTCTAAATTGGCCCTAGTATGTGTATGTATGAATGTGAGTTAGGGACCTTAGATTGTACACCCCTTGAGGGTTAGGGACTGTTGTGAATGTGCAATATATGTAAAGCGCTGCGTAAATTGACAGCGCTATATAAGTACTGGAATAAATAAATAAATAAAATTTGCATTTCAGGGTAGGAGTCATGGCTGTCCCGGATGGTGAATATTCGCCCCTGCCTGGTGATTGCCGAGCATCTCCTACCAAGAGTAGAACTATTTATAAACTAAACAGTTCTCCCTGTCAGCTCCTGCACACTGCTTTGCATGGCTGTGCACAGCACAGCCATACAAAGCAGTGTGCTTACAGTGAAGCACACGGACACAGCACTATTTAAAACAGCACACAGTTAACCCTTTGATCGCCCCTCATGTTCACCCCTTCCTGCCCAGTGTGATTTGTACAGTGTCAGTGCTTTTTTTAACACTGACCACTGTATTGGTGTCAATGGGGATGTCAGTGACACCAAGTCAGTTCCCCCCCAGTATCAGAATGCCCGCCGCAGTCCTGCTATAAGTCGCTGATCGCCGCCATTACTAGTAAAAAGAAAAAGAAAAATACCAGTGTATATATACCGCCATTTGTAAACACTATAACTTTCACTAAACCAATTGATTTACACATATTGGGATTTTTTTTAGCAAAGACATGTAGCAGAATACATTTTGTCCTACATTTTTGAAGAAATTTGATTTTTAAAATATTATTACTGGACATGTTTAATAGCAAAAATTCAAACACATTGTTATTTTCTCAAAATTGTCGGTCTTTTTTTTTATAGCACACAAAATGAAAACCGCACAGGTGATCAAATACCAGTGAAAGAAAGCTCTATTCGTGGGAAAAAAAGGACGGAAATTTCATTTGGGTGTAGTGTTGCATGACTGCGCAATTGTCAATTAAAGTAATGCAGCGCCGTAATGCAAAAAATTGCCTGGTCAGTAAGGGGGGCAAATCCTCAGGAGAGCAAGTGGTTAATTTATTGAAATGTCATAGAGACGTTTCATAAAGTTCAATTGGCAGTGGATTGCCTTGAACTGCACTGTGATGAAAAAAATTCCTGCACACATTAGTTTTTTTTTACCGCACACTGATGGCACACCACCGCAGATAAGGATATAAGGCATTTGTCTTGTCTTGTCATGGGACTGCGCTGGAATAGCCATCCAATGAGGTCCCACCGCGGTGGTGTGACTGTACTCTTAGTAATTCTGCAGACTTACACTGTTTTAGCTCATATTCAGCTCATTTATACATTAGTAGGGTGGGAAAGCAAAGAGATCTGAGATATTATTTGCCTAAAAAAGGGTTGACACGGTACCCCCAAAACAAGTGACTGTCAAACGTTGGTAGATTTTGCATGTGGGGAATTTATCCTACACTTTGTATTACAACTCTACTAAGTTTCGCAAAATATTAGTGCTTAAAGTGGTTGTAAACCTTACATATACCCAGTAAAGTGACTGGCTACAGGTGAAACACAGAGATGAAACAAATCCTCCTGCAAACGTTGTACCTGTTTATCTAGGGTCATTTCTTCTTTACAGCCTTTCAAAGTGCAGAATTTATACAGCTTCACTGAGCTTCCAGAAAGTGGGGGCAGGGAGCTGAAGTTACACTATGCAGAGCTCAGTGAGGTAACCTCTGAGAGCTCATTGGAGGGAAAGACCTGCCCCCCTCTAAACAGCTCACAGGAACAGAACTAAGGTTGTCAATCTGCTGGACATCCCTGCCCTGTCACCTTTTTTCTCTTGGTGTCAGGAAAACTTGTCACAAGTGATTAATGCTGATAGCAGAGGAACGAGGCAGCAGACAGAAATGGCACTTAGTACTCTGAATAGAGACAAGTACACACTATAGAGGGATATGCTTTGTTCATATTTCAAGTCTGAGGATCACAGCCACTTTAAAGATTTGGTTATACCTCATCAACCAAGAGCACCAGTGGGAATTCCATTATAGACCTAGGTGCTTGTCCTTCTGGCCCCGAATACAATTACTGGGCCATGTCTAAATGTGAAACACATCACCACCCCCACGTTTCCTTACATACATAGCTCATCTTCATCTGCTACCTCCAGAAAGGACAATGAGCACTACTACCCAGCTTTTTACTGTTGAATTACCTGGATAATGAGGCACGATGCAGCTGATGTCATGCAGATCATTACTTTGTATTCCCTCTTCTTTTTTTGTTATAGCCAACATTTCACACATATCCTTTTTTACCCATGTGTTTCTATCTTACAGCCAGTTCACACCATATCACAGTACAGGAAAGACGCATTCTGTGTGCGTTTTCCACACCATATTCGATCATCATGTGATCTTCATGCTGTTGTTAGCAGCAACCCAATGCAGATTGAAAACAGTGAGCAAAAAATCGCATAGTACCACAGTACTATGTGATTGGTGCAGCGCTTCTTATTTATATCTGGTATTTATATAGCACCATCAATTTATGCAGCGCTTCTCAAGGAGCTTACAATCTAAGGCCCATAACTCACATTCATACATACAATGGTCAATTTACACAGGAGCCAACTAACTTACAAGCATGTCTTTGAAGTGTGGGAGGAAACCCATGCAGTCACAGGGAGAACATGCAAACACCAGGCAGGTAGAGCCGTGGTCAGAATACTTTTCCGCATGTGCATTTTTGACGTGTTTCGGTGCATTTTTAATGCATTTTTGACTTTTTATTTTCTCCCTGCAATGCAAGGAGTAAAAACAGGCATATCACTTAGTAAAAGCAGCACATACTACACATAGTAAATATTGTTAGGCACACAGTTAACCCTTTGATTGCCCCTAGATATCAACACCTTCCCAGCCAGTGTCATTTGTACAGTGATAGTATATAGTATTGGCACTGATCACTGTATTAATGTCACTGGAGATGTCAATGACTTTTGGTCAGTTCCAACCCAGTGTCGGTTAGTATCAGATTTCCCACTGCACTTTCACAGTCCCAACATATTACTGGTATAAAAAAAATAAATACAAATTCCAGTATATATCCCATAATTTGGTAGTTGCTATAACTTTTATGCAAAACACTTATTGGAATTTTTTTTTACCAAAGACATGTAGCAGAATACATTTTGGCCTAAATGTATGGAGACGTTTTTCTTGTATTTTTTTTTACTGGATATGTTTTGTAGCAGAAAGTAAAAAATATTGTTTGCTTTTTTTTCAAAATTTTTCAAAATGTTCAATGTTTTTTTCATTCATATAATAAAAAATAAAAACACAGTAATGGTTAAATAACACCAAAATCTATTTAACAAGCTGCAGCCTCCATGGAGCAATTCATCCTCAAAGTTCACAGTAAAAGCACTAAAGTCATTCAACAGCTTAGCTCCTTCTGTCCCTCCCTTCCCATCCGGAGCTCAGATGTCAGGTTTCTCTCTCAGGAAATTATCTGCATTGTATATTTACATTAGTCCAGCTTGGCACAATGTAAGCACAGTATACTGTACATATGTCACACCTGATGGGCCCTTCAGGATGCTAAACATCACTGTAGTATTTGATGCTACTAGAGTGATAGCCAAGATCTTCTGGGTATGCTTGGTCTTTGTATGAGCATCTTCCACTTTGCACACTGGGGGGGGGGGGATCTCACGTTTGGTACTGCTGCTATTCATTGAATACTTTTTTTTTCAATGCACACAAGGAGTTCTCTGACTGGACAAGGTGAAGAGGAGGGGCAGTGATGTCACAATTGTAAACACCCTCAGAAGTGTAATATGGATCATACAAACACTGTAGCTACTGCTTTTGCTGCATAACTTAGCTTGTTACAGGAAATAAAAAAAATAAAAAAACATTGGATCTACTGACAAGATCAAGAGGTAATAAAGCAATGTTAAAGGAAAAAAACAAAAACTGCTGCATTAATGTTAGCCACAGACCACATCGTATATGTCCTTTTTATTTTATGTCTATAGTCTGACCACAGGTTCACTTTAAATCCTTGTTAGATGTTGTATGATGATGTATAATTTTGTAGTCAGCATGTTTTTAGTAAATTGATTTCCTTGAAGATTTCATGAGTTGATTAAACCATTAGGTAATAATATCCATACATTTTTTGTGAACTTCCTAATTATTAAAACATTATTCTTCAGTCTCAACAGAGCACTATTGCAAATTATTTACAAGATCTTTTGTGCAACACTTATCCAGGAAAGCAGTTGCATTAAACCTTTTTAAATTAGTGTACATCATCTTAAAGCTGAACCTAACTTTATCTGAAAACACTATTTCATTCATTTTTAATATGTAAAGCAAACTCTTCCATCCATGGCTCCATGCTTTATTTTGAGAAATCACTTAAAAATCATCCCCGTCTGTAGCCATCTTAAGTAACAGCAGATGATTCATGTTGCATTTTTCCTGGAATCCATCTGCTCTTAGCTCAGGCATTCAGGCAGGAGGGTGTGCTTAGCTGAGAAAGCTCCTCTTCTGCTCTCCCTGATGAAAGAAAACAATGCCCATGAAGACTCCTGGGATGTATGACATCATTTTGACCTAGGCTGAAAACCAGGAAGAAACTGAGACAATTGTAAGTTGTAAAAAAAAAAGAGTTGAAAACATGTAAATATAAAATAACTTCCTTTCTATTTACTAATGCTAACAGCATAAAGATACAAGATAGTTAATGCTGATTTAGAGTTTAGTTCTGCTTTAATTGACTTCAAAACTGATTTATTTAAAAGTATATTATATAACACTTTGCCATCAGGTAGGGTTCATAGTCACTGGGCTTCTTAGAATGCAATGTTTTTTTTTTTAACTTGTGTTGAGATTTGTAGTCCAATACAATAACATGCATTTCACATCAGGAAAATGCAGTACAGATTGTATATTAAAAAATAGCTACTAAGGTTGGTATTAAGATGTTAAAGTAGAATTTTACCCATGACAATGTGATAAAAAATAATGTTCTTTAGCAAGGAACAAACATTCCACAAAAATAATTATGCTATCAAATTAGTGTGTGCTGTAAATTGCCACCAGCGTTGTTTCTGTTTCTTCTGGCTGGAGGCTACCATTTTGTTGAAGCCTGGAGCTCCAGAGCAGCAGTAAATCTTTAGACTGTCTGCTGATCGGCTTCTACATTTTCACACAGTGCTGAAAAATAGAGAGCAACTGAGCATGTGCAGAGCAGTACTAGATTATAATGTATTACTAGATTTTAAACAGTATAGGCTCTTATTTTTAATGTTTTATATGATTATACCTGCAAAAGGGACCAGCCTGAAGTGATCTATAAGGACTTTTCTGAATAAAGTTCCACTTTAACCACTTGCCGACCACAGATAGCCGAATGATGGCTTCACTGCGGCCAGCAGTTCTGGGAGGGTGTTGTATGATGTCCTCCCAGATTGGGCCTTCCTGCGCTCCTGGAGGTTTGCACCCTGCGATCTCCATGATCGCTGTGTCCTACGGACACAGCTGATTAGGTAATGTGGTAAAAAGCCAATCACAGCAGCCTTTTACCACGTGCTCAGCTGTGCTCACGCTGTCACAGCATCACGCTGTCACAGCATGAGGAAAGTACTGCCGATAACTGGCAATTGTCAGAGGACGGATCAGCACCGATCATCAGGGCACTGATGATTAGTGCCCTGGGGATCAGTGCCCAGAAGTGCCACCCACCAGTGCCACCCACCTGTGCCCAGCAGTGCTTCCCACAAGTGCCTAGCAGTGCCACTCACTTGTGCCCATCACTGCCACCCTGCCACCCACCTGTGCCCATCAGTGCCACCAACAAGTGCCCAGCAGTGCCATCCATCAGTGCAGCCCAACAGTGCCACCCATCAGTGCCCAGCAGTGCCACCAGTCAGTGCCCAGCAGTGCCACCCATCAGTGCCCATTAGTGCCACCTATCAGTGCCATCTATCAGTGCCCATCAGTGCTCATCATTGTTGCATATCAGTACCGCCTCATCAGTGCTGCCTATCAGTGCTGCCTATCAGTGCCCATCAGAGCTGCCTATCAGTGCCCGTTAGTGCTGCCTATCAGTGCAGCCTCATCAACGCACATCAGTGAAGGAGAAAAATTACCTGTTTGCAAAATTTTTTATAGAAACAAAGAAAAACTGGTTTTTTTTTTAATTTTTGCTCTTTTTTTGTTTATAGCACAAAAAATAAAACACCCAGCAGTCAGTATATACCACCAAAAGAAAGCTTATTTGTGTGAACAAATGATAAAAATGTCATATGGGTACAGTCTTGCATGACCGCGCAATTGTCATTCAAAGTGTGACAGCGCTGAAAGCTGAAAATTGGCCTGGGCAGGAAGGGGGTATAAGTGCCGGGTAGGCAAGTGGTTAAACACACAAATGTTAAACAGATAAATATCAGAGAGCATGGTGCTGTAGAAAATAATACATTTTACTACATGCTTGCATTCATTTAAAAGCTGATCTAAATACCTCCAACATAAAACATGAAGAAAGACTAAAAAGATCACAACTTCTGGCTCTGTAGTCATTGTCATCTGAGCACCTGTGTGTTTTTAGCTGGAATCTGTCCAGAAGTGCCCTGGCTACACCTGTTTTCAGCCACAATCTGAGCTGGCAGAACTTTAATCAAACAGCATCAATCTCATGAATTCTTGAACCAATGACAATATGCATGCATAATATATTAAAGTGATTGTAAAGGTAGAAGTTTTTTTTACCTTAATGCATTATCTGCATTAAGGTGAAAACACTTCTGTGCCCAGGACCCCCCCAGTCCCCCATAAGTACCTCAATCCAGCTCTGTGCCTCAGAGTATTGGCTCTCTCCATTCTCTCTCTCCTCACTGGGCATGGAGGCAGTAGAGGGAGCCATTGGTTTAAGCCTGTGAGGAGAGAGTGGGGTGTGGAGCCAAGCTGCGGTGTCCCCCCGCTAAATGAGAAGTGACACACCGGAGAAGACTTCATGCTTTGATGATGAACCACATCAAGTGGAACTTCCAGTGCGTCACTTCCGGTTTGGTGTGGAATGCATTCCGAGTGGCCCGTGGCTCCCATGTGATCAGAAGGGTAACAGTTTATAGTTTTCCCTAGTATTTATATTTATGGATGGATATTTTTTATGTGAACCATTTTTATGCTATTAAATCCTACGGTTTTATGTTATGAGAGAATCCTCTTTATTTTTTGGAATACATGCCATTTAATTGCCATTGAAGTACCATTTAACCAGTTGGGGAGGAGGTGAAAATGGAGAGAGGTGTTGAACAAGGAGGTCCCAGGCAGGGGCGGACTGACAACTCATGGGGCCGCCGGGCAATAGGGGATCATGGGGCCCCTGTGTCCTTGCCCAAACTCAAAAAAGCCTATGAAAATGGTACCAGGGGCATCTCATGGGGCCCCCTACTGACCCCGGACCATCGGGCAGTGCCCGAGTTTCCAAATGGTCAGTCCGCCCCTGGTCCCAGGGAAACCACAAAGTGCTATATGACTTTTCTTGTTGTATAACAAGGAGGTCAATGGCATCTGGTGAGGAGTGTTTCTAATCATTGCTGGTGATCACTCGGTAGTGGGAACAGTGGATAAAACCACTTTCATCACTTTACATGGATTTCTTGGTCATCTTATGTTGAATCCTATGGATTATTTATGATTTGGGACTTTGCACTTATATAAGGACTTTTTTTTATTTAATCATTTGCACTTACTAGTTTATACTATTACGTTTTTATGATCACAATTGCTTACATATGTTAATGGTGGGTAGCAAGCACCATCGGTGACATACATTTCTTTATATCCTTTGGGATAAGTGGCAGCTGCTAATAAGAGTTATTTTGATATTTGTTAGTTGGCACGAGTGGTGATTGTATATTATATCTGAATTTTGTCTGACCATTTGGGTGCCATGTAAACACTTGTCACACCTAGCAATGGAGCATGTGAAATGGTAGCAACAAAGCTACAACTTAAAAAAAAAACGTCTCATATTATCTTGGGTCAATCTTCTCTTCTGAGTCCCTTCTTTCCCATTTTAGAAAGCAATGTAGATGTGTCTACTGTCTGGCTGAAAATGAAAATTAGTATGCAGAGAATAACATATAAAGGGACTGCAGATAATTAAGTCAACGCGTACATAGAATAAATGAAAGCTTTTCCCATTTGCCCAGAGTTCATAATGATAACTAATCATTCTTGTAGTGCCTACAAACTACTGACTTAGATGCTTTAAAATGCCTACAAAATGATGTATAATAAAAAACAGCAACTTCACCAATTAACAGCACAATCTGCCCATTCAAACGTAAAACAACCTCATCTCTCAGCTGAATTGAGTGAACAGTACAGTAGTCAGCGCTTAGGAAGTCATTCTCTTTGTTCCTAACTAGAAGATCATGTGATTTGCTGCTATCTGCAGTCCTAATTAATCCATCCACTTCAGGGACTCTGGAAAAACTCAGTGCTGTGTGCAATGGTTTTCACTTGGCATAATGTAATACTATGGCATGAAAAAGGAGCGTAAAGGAAGCTTAGATCCCGCCACCTTGTCACCGTAATCTTAAAAAGAGCGCCTGAGGGACCGTGGTATCTTATACTGCGTGGTCAGATTACTTCACAAATGCAAAGCTTGCAGGAAACGTAGAGGAGTGCAGAGCTTGTAAAAAATAAATTGCATGTATTGAAGATGCGTACTTGCAAGAAAAGCACTACTTCTAGCTGAGAGGATGAGGGAAATCCTAGTTTTAAATGTACGTTTTTCACTTGTCTCACCTTCCTTACAAAGAGGTCATTACAGTACTATTGCATAATTTAATTTTTTTTATATTCAGGAGTGTATTCATCTTCCTTACACAGCATGTGAATAGTTATGCCCCTTTGTACATATTCCACCCCTTTTGTTATATACCGTGTCTTCTATTTATCTAAACATTAAATGTAGACTTTGCTTTTTAGAGACACTAAGACATCTGTTTTATATAGAGCCACCACTGGATAATAAATACCAGAAATAAAAAAAGATGATTGAATGTTTCCTGACCTGTAGTGAACAAAGCAGAGGGCCCGGGGTCAGTAGGGGGCCCCATGAGATGCCCCTGGTTCCTTTTTCATAGGCTTTTTTAAGTTTGGGCAAGGACACAGGGGCCCCATGATCCCCTATTGTCTGGGGACCGCATGCATTGTCAGTCCACCCCAGAACAAAGCTAAAGGAAGACCCAGCTGTTATGGTACATATTGAAAAAAAATGACAAAACTAGGGGAAGATGGTGCATCCTAAAAAGAGATTTTAAGGACTTAGGTACCAAGCTTAAGAAAAGGGTAATATTTTCTTAAATAAAGCCACAAGTCAAACCAAAGAGGCAACAGGAGCTAAAGGAGCTGAACAAGTGGCTGAGAAGTTGGTGTTAGAAGGAGGGGTTTGGTTTCATGAAAAACTGGACCATCTTCTTGGTTGGCTACTGGCTCTACTGTAGGGATAGACTGCATCTAAAATGTAAGGGTGCAGCTCTGTTGAGGGAGAAAATGGTTAGAATACTGTAGGAGCTTTGAAACTAGACCTGGGAGGGATCTGAAAAGAATTTAAGAAGTCAGCAGGAACCAAGAATATAGGAGAAGCTGGGCATGAACAAGACAGCAGAGTAATAGTATTACCTAAAATGAATGCAGGATGTCCAAAAATTTCAAAATGTAATAGAGAACAAACAAAAATAATAATATATAAAGGCTAGATGCTAAAAAAAAGGCAAGAACAAAAATTCCAGAAACCTGGCAAATAAAATAGATGACTTGGAGCATTTACTAATCAAGAAGGATTTTGACTTTGTGGTAATATCATAAACTCTGTTGGACTACTTACAGGACTGGGCTGCAAATATTTAAGGTTACAATCTCTTTAGGAGGGACAGGTTTGATAGAAGAGGTGGAGGGGCATGCATATGTCAAGAGCAATTTGAAAGTGAGTATAAGTGAGGATATCACCAATGAGCATGCTGATGGAGCAGAGTCTTTATGACAAGGGGTTCTACAAACAGTAAATTAATTGGGAGTATGTTATAGGCCGCTCAACATAGAGGATGAGGCAAAATATAATCTACTCTCACAAATAGAATTAGCTGGAAAACATGGTGAAATTATTATGATGGGAACTTCAGTTATCTGTACATTGATTGGAAATATTGATTGGGGCAGCACAGTGGCTAAATGGTTAGCACTTCCGCCTGGCAGTACTAGGGTCATTGGTTCAAATCCCAGCCACGGCACCTCCTGCCTGGAGTTTGCAAGTTCTCCCTGTGCCTGCGTGGGTTTCCTCCAGGTACTCCAGTTTCCTCCCACACTCCAAAGACATGCTGGTAGGTTAATTGGATCCTGTCTAAATTGGCCCTAGTATGTGTATGTATGAATGTAAGTTAGGGACCTTAGATTGTAAACCCCTTGAGGGTTAGGGACTGATGTGAATGTACAATATATATGTAAAAGCACTGTGTAAATTGATGGCACTATATAAGTATCTGTAAAAAATAATAAATAATATGGTAGTGCACTCTCAACTAAGGCTTGCCAGTTCCTGAACAAGATTCACACTGCAGGTTAACTTTATGGGACAAATGGTAGAAACCCCAACTAAAAATGTGAATATGTGAGTACCACTAAAACTCTTAGTTTTAAAAAAGCAAACTTCAACAAACTGCTCTCTATACTATTAATACTGAACAGCACCAGAATTTTAAATCAAAGAACACAGTGGATAAGAGGGAATACTTTGAGGCACTGTTAAATAATAGAATTCGCTGTTACATCACATTGAGTTAAAAATATAACAAAAAAAAATGCTAAACTTATGTGGCTGAATGCTAGCCTTCAAAAGCAAATTAAGGAGAGAAAAAAGTCTTCAAAAAATACAAAATATAAAGGACAGTTTTGGCATTTAAGGTTTACAAGGAATGCAGTAAGAAATGCAAGAGGAAAATCAGAGTAGCTAAAATTTGATTATGAAAAACACATTGCATCAGAAAGCAAGACTAATCCAAAAAAGGTCTATAAATATATTAACAGTAAAAAGCTAAGGACTGAGCAAGCAGACCCCTTGAAGGACAAACTCGGGACTTTGGTCACCAAAGACATAGATAAGGCTAAAGTGTTCAATCCCTTTTTCTTCCAGTTGTACACATAAACAGAGACATTAAAAGGGTTAGTAATGTTAATGCCAATGCTAGAGTAAGGCTAGGTTCACACTACTTTGATCTGATTTTGATCCAATTTATGTTTGATTATGTAGTGCAACTTGGTTGCTACTTGGTTGTGTTTTGGATGTGGTTTGCATATTCTGATGTGAAAGGGCACCATTCTGTTTTCCATTGTTATGCAATTTTGCGTGACATATAAAATTGCACCAGTGTGAACCTGGCCTAACTCCATTGTGGTTTTCAGAAAGCAGAACGTGAAACAGACTAGAAAAGAAAATATATATAAGTCACCAGGACCTTGTGATTTACACCTGTGAGTCCTTAGGGAGCTTAGTTTGGAAACAGCCAAGCCACTCTTCCTGATCTTTAAAGACTTCTTAGTGACTGGAACAGTAACGGCTGATTGGCATAGAGCACATGCGGTTCCAATATTCAAAAATGGACTAGATGTATACCAGGGAACTGCAGACTAGTTAGCCTAACATGAAGAGATTTAAAGGGGTTTGAGGGGATGCTAAGGGACTCTATTGAAGAATTTGTTAGGGAAAATGGTATCATAAGTAAAAATCAACATGGGTTTATAAAATATGACTCTTGGCAATGCAACCTATTAAAATTCTATGAGGAAGTGAGCAATAATCTAGATAAAGGAAGCGTGGTAAATGTATTACCTAGCTTTTGCAAAAGCCCCACAAATGCTTAATTTATAAACTTAGGTCTATTGGATTAGTGCAAGTATTTAATGTACATGGATAGTAATCTAACTTCAGGAATGGGGTACAGAAGGTAATGGTATATAACTCAGCCTCTGATGCGGGCTAAGGTTGTACGTGGGATGCCTCAGGATTTTGTCTTGGGGTCAATGCGGTTTAACTTGCTTCTAAACAACTTTGAGGTTGACTCTCATTTTAGTGTCCCCCCCCCCCCTTTAAACTTCAAATGGCTGTGGACAGGGGTGTGTACATACTGCGGTCGCAATGCTTTGCTTTCTGTCCACAGCAAAAACTACCAAACATGTCATGATCAATGGGATCTCCAGAACACAACAGATTTGAGCAAACAGAGAAGCGCCGCACCCGTCCCACAAAAATGTGCAATGCACATGATTGCAGTGCGTTTATCAGAAAATATGACACAAAATTGTGCAGGGAAATTACTTCAGCACAGAATGTAGCAACATTACAAGAAAACCCTCTATATAATAGGGGGATATGCGGAGACTTGGCACATAAAATTCAATACTGATAAACAAGCAGGAAAGATATTACTAAAGAGGTGTCATGTGATATAAAAAGATTTGGGGGTCCTAGTGGATAAAGGATATAAATGACATTTATTTGATGAATAAATCAATACTATAACCCCTTTTCAAAAATTGGTTCAGCTTCATCTTGAATATTCAGTTTAGTTTTGGCCCTCTCCCAATCATTAGAAAGGATGTCTTAGACTTAGAAAGAGTCCAACAAAAGACTAAATAACCTAAGCTCAGTTACCTTAGAGATGAGGTTCTTAAGACATGATCACTATCTATAAATTATTCAATGGTAACTGTAAAGGCGGTAATAAATTGATTAATCTTAGATCCCTGATGCAGACATATGGCATCATTTAGGGTTGAAGAAAAGGAATTCTAATCTGAAATTACGGCTGAAGTTCTTACAGTTAGAGCAGTAAAAAGGTGGATCCTGCTTCCAGGGGTAGTAGTATCAGCTGGGAGAATTGTCAAATTAAAAAATTTCCTCAAAGAGCGCAATATACAGGGATATGTATACTCTTAGAATATATACTGTTACAAATGAAAATCTGAACACACATACACTGGGAGTGGATGGTATCTTTTTCCAACCACACCTACTATGTAACTATGCAATTAACCAGGTATTCTGCTTGTGAATATCAATAAGTTAGAGGAGAGAGGCAAAGGATATCCTGCAATACATATTAGTGAACATTTCAGTTGTCCCTTTGGCACTGCAATGGCAGTAAGGTGACATTGTTGTGCCTACGGGATTGATGTTCTCTTTTTATATGGGGGAAACCCTGATAAAGTCTAATGGACACAGGTTGCAGAGAGCTTTGCCATGCTATACTTTGCAAACCACTAAACAGGTGCAAAAAATCCAAGGATCTGACCTTGACCAGGCAGCTCACTGAAACTCAGCCCTATGGTAAAATACCATCTAATTTTGTGCTGAGACAGCCTCTAGAGAAGACCACCCAATATATTTTTCTTGCACTTTGTACTATATGTACTGAAAAGAACAAGAAAATGTGCAAGATTAATACTTTTAGTATTTATTTAATCTAAAAGAGATCGCAGTACTCCTCCTGACAATGACTTTATCTTTTTTTTCTTGTGTTTCCAGATTCAGCATTTATTTCTAGAACAGAGATACTGGTCCAGAGAAAACATAATCTAATATGGTACATCTAAGAGTCTGGGCAGCAGCTTTTCTGTTCTTGTGTATACAGATTGCATCAAGCAGTTTACCCCCCTGCTGCTGTTCCTTGCTCTGCTAAATATCCACCACACTCATACAGCTCACTCCACATGGCATAGGCTTTCTGCTGCAACCCACTCTGTGACCAGCCAGTGTAAAAATCCATCACACAGTTTAATTTTTCTTTTGGCATTCATTCTTCTGAATAGAATCCAATGTAAAATCTACCACTCTCTCACAGCACAGTCAACACATCTTATGCCATCTGCTGCAACCCACCCTATGACCAGCCAGAGTAAACCTGCTGTCAGTCATATGAACAGAATTCAGTGTAAAATACATCACAATCATACAGCTTATTCTCTCTGCTGCCTGTGACCTGCCAGTGTATAAAGCATCCATCACAGTTTGACACATTACCCCCTCCACCACCCTTGTGCAAGTTTGTGTCCTATTACCTGTCAGAACAATACACTAAACAGTGCATTCACTGATAGAGGGGAGACTTGGGAGCTGCTTCCTCCTGCCTGCAGCAGACTCCTTTCAAGCAGAGCTATAACTCAGTCAAGCGTAAAGTGGCTGCAAACCCTTACATACAATCAGTGAAGTGACCGGCCTCAAGTGATACATAGAGATGAAACAAATCCTCCAACATAGGTTGTACCTGTTTATCTGCAGTCTTCTCTTTTCTACAGCTGTTCAAAGTGCAGAATTTATAAAGCTTGTCTAAACTGTCAAAAACAGAGGGCGGAGAGCTGAAGGTACACTCTGCAGAGCTCGGTGAGGAGAGCTCTGAGAGTTGATTGGAGGGAAGAGGCACACCTATCTACACACAGCTCACAGGAACAAAGCTGAGGATGTCAATCAACTAGAGCTCCCTTCCCTGTCATCTTTTTTCTGTTGGTGTCAGGAAAACTTCTCAGAAGTGATTTATGCTAATAGCACAGGAAAGTAGAAGCAGACAGAAGAGCACACTGTGCTTTAAAAAAATGCCAGTTCCCTTGGCAGAAAAAAACACTCATATAGAGCATATTTGTACGCAGTTTAGGCAAGTTTGGGAGTGTTTAGTGTTTTTTTTCTGCCAGAAAGCTCCAATAAAAAACTCAGAAGGGTTTTTTTTTCTGCATCTAAACACTGACCTTAAAATATGCCTCTAAACGTCTTCGGCTACATTTACGCATGAACTTCCCTGGAGGTTTATCTCTCCAAGCAGCAGAAAAATGCTAAACATGGCATTTAGCGATTGGATGTTTATTTATTTGATTGGAAAGAGTACTTTCTAGTTTCCTTGAATAAACACCCAAGCGCTAAACATGGCTTGCTTTTAGGTACATTTGGGGGCATATACACGCATTTTTGCTGTGTTTAGCGGTTTTTGGCCAAAACATTCCTCTTCTGAGCGTGATTCTTCTGTGTTCAGGAGGGAAATGCTTAACTGCACCTAAACTCTGCAGCTCCTAAACTCTGGTAAAAGCCTGTGCGTACATGGACACATAGGCTTTTATTGAGATGAGCTCAGGGGCTTTGGCAAACAAACACCAAAAAGCTCCTAAACTCAAGTTTAGGAACAGCAGTGTACATGAGGCCTTAACCTCCCTAGCGGTCTGATTATGTCCATATTTTGTGCTGAAAGCAGTAAATTTTTTTGCATATAAATATGTCATTTTGTTTATTGTAGGCCTGTAATTTTTAGGAATAACTCACTGAAATCTGTCTGAACAAGAGTCTAGTAAAAAATAATAATATAATAATAAATTTAATTCAATAATATAATCAAACCAAAAACACTGAAATTTGAAATATAGCGCCAAGTTCGCACATCACTGAGCTCAGTCGCAAAATCGTTTTCAGTGTCTGATGACAAATTTCTGCAAGTGGTTCTGATTTACTATCGCTGTTCTCTAGCTAGTCTAAAACCGCTTTTGACATAAAGGGACGCTTTTTGGACGCCATGGACTTTTCTAAGTTTCCAGGGAGAAAGAACAGTAAAAATGCAGGCAGGGCACAGGACAAAGCAGTAGGGACAAAATGTATGTGAAATGCTTTGAAACAGTAATGTTTTACTATGTAATATTAATTTATTAGAAAATGACAGTTTTTAAATTTGCCGCCGGTTCTGGCCCCCCGTACGTCCCGACGCTCGCAGGGACCGGAACACGCAAGCCGGATGCCGGAGATGGTGCAGGGGACGCATAGTGGGAGCGAAAGACAAGGTAAGAGCTGCAGGGAATCCCTGAGCAATGCCGCAGGGTAAGCCCGAGTGTAGCCCGGGGTTACCGCTTTTGGTACTGAAACTTTACCCCGAGCTACACTCGGGAATACCGCTAGGGAGGTTAATGTGCATGGACACAAAAGAGAATTAGCTGCTTCTACAGGTAAAACACAACACTCCTGTAGAAAGCAGCGATTTTTAAGCCCAGTGTGCATGGACCCTTAGTGCTCTTAACTGAGACAAGTACACACTATAGAGGGATATGCTTTGTTCATATTTTATCTCTGAGGTTTACAACCACTTCAAGGACTGTTGTTTAACAGTAAAAGGTTTAAAGGATACTGTTGCCTTTTATTGCGACATGTTAGAATTTTATTCAAGCACACTTGAAAAAAAAATTGCTATTTCACTTTCAGAAATGTCACCAACACGCACCACTATGTAGACCACTGAGTAATTATGAACTAAAAGATACTGCCTATTTTTCAAAGTGCGACTTAAAACACCACAATTTTAATAAAACGATCACATATTATCACATATGCTGCTATTGTTCTCTTACAACTATTTTGGTCTAAAAAAAAAATATACAAAATCTTCATTAAAAATTATGAAAAGGTCATTAACTGGATAACTTGAAGCAGAACTCCAGCCAGAAAATATCAAGATGAACATGAATAGCCAATTAAAAGATAAAAAGAACAAAGCCGGTGTTTGCTGCAATATTCAGCTTCAATCCAGGAATTTCTCTTGCAGTAATTTTTTCTCAGTAGATGTCCTCAGTCTGATGTCCAGCAACATTCAAACCACTTCTTGATCCCAGCTTTTTATGGATCTGCATTCAGCCTGTGATTGGACAATGAAAGGAGAGGCAGCACAGTTATGAGTTCATCTCTCTAGGTCAATATACTCAACAAGGTGCTGGGAACTTTCAAACTTGCACATAAAGCCATATGAAGGAAAACTTCAAACAAACTCGGTATCTCTGGCAGGCAGCTCCCACACATCAACACTTTCCTCATTGGGCACCCTAAAGTAGCATAGCAAGGCATAGATATACAAAAAGTAGCTCTGGACCAAAACCAGATAAGAGTCCTAAATCATTTTAATTGTTGGTAAATAAATCCTATAGAAACAGCCAATATGTTCCAATAACAACACCACTCCCACTTCAGAAGGGCTCAACACAGGATGCACCTTGGATAGATTCTGAGAAAGCAGTGATTTCACAGATCTAGATCAGAACCAATGCTGAAATCTTCTCATTGAGGGTCACCAGCTCTAAGCTAGATCTAGGAAGTCGCTATTTTCCCTCCAGCCATGTTTTATCCTGTGTTAAACCTGATGAAAGTGTTATTGCCCCCAAAATGCAATGGCTGTTTTTATATGATTTATTTACCAACAACTAAAAGGATCTTGGACTCTTTCATCAACTTTGGTCTATTGTCCCTTTCTGTATGTCTGTTCTTCGCAATTATCTCTCTGTCACTCTGCTTTCTCCTCCTATCAGCATGCTTCTTTTCAGCACATTAACTAATCAGCTCTTTGTACTGCTTCTTCCTCTCCCATGTAAGCCCTACTGTAAAGGGAATACTAGATGCTGATCCCAGGTCAGTGTAAGAATTTGCAGGCCCTACTAGGTGTCTGCACCTTACACCTGACAACAGTCTGTTTTTTATTTATTAATTTATATGTATTTATCTTATTTTTGTTGTTTTTTCAGACAGATTTGTATTACATATATACACTTAAAGATGATTGTGCTTAAATTTGTCACTTGAATGTACAGTACATGTGATACCTTTGATGAGAGCTCAGTAAAGCCCACATTCATGGCCACCTAAAAATGTAGCCTAAGGACCCCAATCAATCCACATACAGCCAATTAATTAATTGGAAGAGTAAGTATCACCATCTGGTGGTCAAAGAAAGCACTGCAATAGCTACAGCTCCAGATCAGTGGAAGATACCTTTAGAAAAACTTTTACATTCCTGCTATATGGATTCAAATAAATTGTCATAGTGAATCCAAATATACAAATTTTAGCACTCACTTGCACACTTTCCATTTGTTGTAATGAGGTTTAATATTCCTTAAAATGACATTTCTTTTAGTCAAAATGTAAATGAATAATTATAAAAGGGTTATATTTTCCTTATAGGACCAAAATTCATGCTCATAAAGGCTGACCGATATTGATAGCTGGACGTTGACTGTGATAACGCAAACAGATTAATAACAGTTGCAGACTATGACAAACAGTGTCAGTAAGGTCCCGTTCACACTTATGTGAAACAGGAATGTATGCAATATTGTACGCATTCCCACAGTGCATGGAAATGCTAAATGCACCAGTCAATGCCTATGTGCGAGATTGCACGCAATGCATGGTTATGTGATGCGATTTTAAAAAAAAATGTTATTGTCACTTATAGAGCAACCCATTGAAATGAATGGGCTTCCCTAAACGCGTCACACTTAAATAGAAAAAAATGTGTCTGCGCCAGGGGCGGACTGACAATTCATGGGGCCTCCCGGGTAATAGGGGTCATGGGGCCCCTGTGTCCTTGCCCACACTCAAAAAAGCCTATAAAAAAGGTACCAGGGGCATTTCATGGGGCCCCCTACTGACCCCGGGCCCGTGGGCAGTGCCCGAGTTTCCAAATGGTCAGTCCGCCCCTGGTCTGTGCCATTGCACTAGGCATAAATGGAGTTCAATGCTGACCATGCATGTTTCAACTTTGCATACTTTTGTAATTGAATTAAAATTTTTTGCAGTTTGTGGCATAATTTGCCTGTTTGATGGTGCCACACATATTTGATATTGTATTTTACATTTGATCCATATTGCAATCAAAACTGCAGTCTCTTATTTTTATGAGGATCTAGAGCATTGAACTGAAAAAGTAATCAATCAGTTACACCACAATTGCTTCAAATATTGAAATAGTGTTCAGCCCTGCTGTTTTGCTATTAATTTGATGTACAGATATCTGTCTTAAAGCATATGCATGTGAACCCTTGCCTTGTAAAACAACACATTCAGTTTAAAATAGAAATGAAAGGCAAAACATAAGTTTATATCACATAATCTCTGTTCTCAGCAGCATAAGGGTTTTAGGTGGGGGAGGGGAAACCGCACCACACTGGTATCCCAGTTAATTAGTCAATAGATGTGCGGAGAATGGAGGGGGGTGTCAGCACAAGTCTGATCATTGGAAGACTGGCAGGCTGTTCTTCCAAAGAGAAAAGGTATACCGCTCAGGCAAACAATCCAGATCAGTCCACAACAGGTGCAGGCTCTGGCTTGCCACCACATACGATGCAATAGGAAGAAGGGTCAGCCGCACACCGGAGGATAGATGAATATAGTGCATATTTATTGATCCATAGGACACACAAAACACCAGGACATAAATACAGGACTTGTTAACGCGTTTCACACGATCTCGTGCTTAATCATAACCAGTTCTTCCAGCACAGCCAGAAAACTGACCACTCTAAAAAGAATGTGCTCTCATGGCTAGAGTGATCAGTATGAGATGGGAAAGCATGGAGACTGGCAAGATCACCAGGTATCTCACACAATGGAAGCAATGTAAACAGAACAGTATACCATTTAATACAAGTACATGGTACAGCAGACACAAATCAGGAATATGAAATGTTGGGGTAGCATATTCTTTAATATACATACAAGTGGGTTTGTTTCACATAGACCCAACTGACCTGGAGCAAACACAATGAATCAATGCAACTGCAGCTTCAATATGTATAGGAGCATTATAGGAAACAGACTTACCTAGGGAGGTTCCCATGTAGAATCATATGATATTGGAAGCCAAAATCAATTCACTTTAAAATCTGCCTACTCTCAGACAAATATCCTTATTCACCAAAAGGGACCGTTACATACAACAGCAATTTATAATCCATCATCACCTTCAACTGAATGTATTCCTATTCATGGGTACTACATTTACAGGTGAAAATTGAAAAATTAGAATATTGTGCAAAAGTTCATTTATTTCAGTAATGCAGCTTAAAAGGTGAAACTAATATATGAGATAGACTCATTACATGCAAAGCAAGATAGTTCAAGCCGTGATTTGTCATAATTGTGATGATTATGGCTTACAGCTCATGAAAACCCCAAATCCACAATCTCAGAAAATTAGAATATTGTGAAAAGGTGCAATATTCTAGGCTCAAAGTGTCCCACTCTAATCAGCTAATTAAGTCATAACACCTGCAAAGAGTTCCTGAGCCTTTAAATGGTCTCTCAGTCTGGTTCAGTAGGAATCACAATCATGGGAAAGACTGCTGACCTGACAGTTGTGCAGAAAACCATCATTGACACCCTCCATAAGGAGGGAAAGCCTCAAAAGGTAATTGCAAAAGAAGTTGGATGTTCCCAAAGTGCTGTATAAAAGCACATTAATAGAAAGTTATGTGGAAGGGAAATGTGTGAAAGAAAAAGGTGCACAAGCAGCAGGGATGACCGCAGCCTGGAGAGGATTGTCAGGAAAAGGCCATTCCAAAGTGTTGGGGACTTTCACAAGGTGTAGACTGAGGCTGGAGTCAGTGCATCAAGAGCCACCACACACACAGATGGATCTTGGACATGGGCTTTAAATGTCACAATGTCTGAAGCTTCTTACCTGGGCTATAGAAAAACAGACCTGGTCTGTTGCTCAGTGGTCCAAAGTCCTCTTTTCTGATGAGAGCAACTTTTGCATCTCATTTGGAAACCAAGGACCCAGAGTATGGAGGAAGAATGGAGAGGCACACACTGCAAGATGCTTGAAGTCCAGTGTGAAGTTTCCACAGTCTGTGTTGATTTGGGGAGCCATGGCATCTGCTGGTGTTGGTCCACTGTGCTTCATTAAGTCCAGGGTCAACGCAGCCATCTACCAGGAGATTTTGGAGCACTTCATGCTTCCTTCCGCAGACGAGCTTTATGGGGATGCTGACTTCATTTTCCAGCAGGACTTGGTACCTGCCCACACTGCCAAAAGCACCAAAACCTGGTTCAATGACCGTGGGATTACTGTGCTTGATTGGCCAGCAAACTCGCCTGACCTGAACCCCATAGTGAATCTATGGGGCATTGCCAAGAGAAAGATGACAGACATGAGACCGAACAATGCAGAAGAGCTGAAGGCTGCTATTGAAGCATCCTGGTCTTCCATAACACCTCAGCAGTGCCACAGGCTGATAGCTTCCATGCCACGCCGCATTGAGGCAGTAATTGCTGCAAAAGGGGCCCAAACCAAGTACTGAGTACATATGCATGCTTATACTTTTTAGAAGTCCGATATTGTTCTATGTACAATCCTTGTTTTATTGATTGCATGTAATATTCTAATTTTCTGAGATTGTGGATTTGGGGTTTTCATGAGCTGTAAGCCATAATCATCACAATTCTGACAAATCACGGCTTGAACTATCTTGCTTTGCATGTAATTAGTCTATCTCATATATTAGTTTCACCATTTAAGTTGCATTACTGAAATAAATTAATTTTTGCACGATATTCTAATTTTTCGAGTTTCACCTGTATAGTCCAACTCCAGGAAAACTAAAAGTCCTCGTTTGCAGAGGGTCTGCAGGTTAACTGCTTGTTACTGTCTAGGGAATGGGAAAAGCATTTTTACTTACTGGATCCTCCATGCCCCAAGCAGACAACACCCCCTTCTGCTCCTGCAGTGGACAGTCCCTTGGTATTCTCATGTCCAATGCAGGGCTATTGGCCTTACCTCAGTCTTGATGAAGTCAAAGGACAATAGACTGATGGAGCATAGGGGAGAAGAGGCTGCCAGAACTAGTCTAACAGCCTGGAGAATCCTGCAGGAGTGGAGGATCAGGTATGTAAAACTGCTGTACCGCATTCCCTACACAAAAACAAGTGCTTAATCCGTGTAGTGTGGGGGCGGCACACTGCAAGGGAGGACTTCTACACCATGTTCCAAATTATTATGCAAATTATATTTTTCTCAATTACCTAAATAATTGATGTAAATAACAGTCAGCATAATTCTCATTTTATCAACTATTAAGAGTACAATTCACATTTTATTGAACAAACCTCCTAATGATAACAGTATTTTTGTTAAACATAAAAAACTTACAATGCACTGTTCCAAATTATTACACACAGTAAGTTTCAAAACACTTTATAGGTTGTAAAGAACTGAAAATTGTCATTTGTTGTGTTTGCAGCATATTTACTGAAATCAACATAACATAACATAGGAGCCCTTATTCGATAGCAGCTTCACAAGCCTTGTATCCATGGAACTTGTGAGTTTTTGGACAGTTTCTGCTTGAATTTGTTTGCAAGATGTCAGAATAGCCTCCCAGAGCTGCTGTTTGGATATAAACTGCCTCCCACCCTCATAGATCTTTTGCTTGAGGATGCTCCAAAGGTTCTCAATAGGATTGAGGTCAGGGGAGGATGGAGGCCACACCATGACTTTCTCTCCTTTTATCCCCATAGCAGCCATTGATGCAGAGGTATTATTTGCAGCATGAGATGGTGCATTGTCATGCATGAAGATGATTTTATTACGGAAAGCATAGTTCTTCCTTCTGTACCAGGGAAGAAAGTGATCAGTCATAAACTCCACATACTTTGCAGAGGTCATCTTTACACTTTCAAGGACACTAAAGGGGCTGACCAGCTCTGTTCCCATGATTCTGGTCCAAAACATGACTCCACTACTGCCTTGCTGATGTCGCAGCCTTGTTGGAACATGGTGGCCGTCCACCAACCATTCACTACTCCATCCATCTGGACCATCCAGGGTTGCACGGCACTCATCAGTGAACAGGACTGTTTAAAAATTAGTCTTCATGCATTTTTCTGCCCAATGCAGCCATTTCTGCTTGTGAGCATTGGTTAGTGGTGGCCGAATAGAAGGTTTATGCACAGTTGCAAGACTCTGGAGGACTCTACACCTTGATGTCCGCGAGACTCCAGAGGCACCAGCAGCTTCAAATATCTGTTTGCTGCTATGTAATGGTATTTTAGCAGCTGCTCTCTTGATCCGATGCATGGATCTGGCAGAAATCTTCCTCATTGTGCCTTTATCTGCATGAACCCGTCTGTGCTCTGAATCAGCTGCAAATCTCTTAAGAGTGTGATGATCACGCTTAAGTTTTCGTGAAATATCTAATGTTTTCATACCTTGTCCAAGGCATTGATCTATTCCACTCTTTTCAGCAGCAGACAGATCCTTTTTCTTCCCCATATTGCTTGAAAATAGTGCTCTGCTTAATAATATGGAATGCCCTCCTTTAGTAATTTTTCCTTAAATTGGGCTCACCGGCCAATCTAATGTTCACAGGTGTCCGAGATTGTTTTCAGTGATCAAAAGAGCCCTGACACACAATGCCATCCATGAGTTAAACTGAAAAACAAAATATTTCATCTTTGTGACACTTAAATAGAATTTGCATAATAATTTGGAACGCGGTGTAGTTTTATAAGAGTTTAGCTTAACAAAAAAACTAAAATTCTTTATTGAATAAAGTTGAAGCTGTTATTTGAAAACACATAGAGCTGTATGGGACTAACAAAAGCAAAGAAGAGGATGCAGCAGCCTAGTGCATTACCTTAGTAAACTATTTATTAATAAAATCAAGATAGATATATACTCTCAAAAATCTGTGAACAACAGGCACATCAAAAATGATCAAGCACAATGTTGCTTGACCCAGTGCACATACTCCTTGGATCGGGAAGACACTACCTGGGTCTAGTCGATGTTTTTTTCTATGCTTGGCATCTGAAAACTATTTTCAAAACTCATCATACTGTGTGATGTTTAGAACACTGCTCTCTACATCCAGTAGGTACAGACTTCTACAGTAGAATTACAGTAACACTTGGCAAAGTATCAGTGAACGGAAAGGAGTAAAATTGCTTGTTGAGATGGAGTGAGACATGGCCTGAGCTTGGAAAAAGCTGCAAAATGGACAATTTAAACTATGAACACCATGCTGAAATATCTGGGGAAAGCAGTGATAAGACTTAGCTATACATGCATAGATTTATTTCATGCAGCCTCTGGGTCGAGCAAGAGAAATCTAATAGATTCCTCCATCTATGGTAAACAGTATGAATGGAGAAATCACCCCTGCTGGCACCTGTGGCACCCAAACAGTATTTGATTGGATGCAGTCACAGTTCAGCCAACGATTCTCTGCTTGGCTCCCTCAATTTTTCAATTGAAGCTTGCCAAGCCAGTTGTAGCTTACAGGGCCACACACAGGTTGAATTTTAGCCAATTTAGCAAATAGCACTGATTGGTACACTACCCTACGTTCTTGTAAGGCAACATGGGGGTGGGGACAATTGGTAGGTATCCAAGTGGAGGAAAGGCACACCGAGACCAAGTAGAGTGATACTTGCTTAACAGTCTCAATCAAGCTGCAACGTTGTCTCACTGACACAGGTGGAGGTTAGTCCCAGCACTTACAATGCCACCTTGATAAGGCTTACTAGAACAGCATTTGGCAAGAGAGGGGGTGGCGGCATAATCAGCACTTGCAGCCTAATGGATAGTTAAAAGATGGCGGAGATAGCAAAGGTCACCATATTCTGTCCCTCCTCCTCAGTAACCTTTCCCCATAAAGCCTGTCCTTTTCCTATCCACTTTGCTAATGCGTGCCAACTGCAACTATTTATTAGCATTGCCCTCACCAGAAATGGCTGCAGAGGTCATCCAGTGTTGCAGTGCCGAATCAGACCATTGTTCCCCTAGTGGCACCCACAGATGCTTCAGAGGAACAAAGTTCCTCTCATCCTCCATTCCCTCTGTACAATGAATATCAATAACATAGCGCCTCCTCCAAAGAGGAGGGTGAACCACACATTCCTACAAATGAACAAATAATATAAAATCACACACTGAAAGTTTTACATCTGAAATCATTTCTTGAGAAAAAGACAACTTCCTCTGATTCACATTAAAAATGTTTGTTTCCCTTTCTTTGCCTGCATGTAGTTACTATGCAGTCTGTATTGATGCAGATGTGCTTCCCAAGATAACTTTTAATAAAATAAACTAATTCTGGCAGGGGGCCCTGAACAATCACCCTATTGTCCCCTTATAAATTCAGCACTGCCCCCAACCATTTATTGGTACTTTGTTCCTTTCCTCCTGTAAAAGTGTTTGTGTTTAGTTTGTTTTTACTATGGGTATTGTTTGTCATATCCAGAACCCAGAATTTTGGATGATGTTAAACTTTGACCTAATGGCCATATCTAAATTTGAATATTAGTGTTATTTTTGGTGGTTTGGATTTCCAAAAGGCTTCTGGGAAAAGGAGACTGAATTAGGCTTAAAAGGCTAAATGTGTCTCATATCTGCTTTTGCTATTGCCTGAGCATTATTACCTTGACTGTCAGTGCCAGAAGATCCCCCCTTCTATGTTAGCATTCCTGGTCAAATTTTTAAAAGGATGTGAAACAAACTTTTTTTTGGCCCCATCATCTCATCAGACAGGCCCACTAGGTTCTTCCCAAACCATTCATTACAATTTTACATCATTTGCTGCTTTTTAGCAGCAGAGTTTGGATTTCCATTGACTTCAGAAAATTCAGAATTTCAGAAGCTCACAAATTTTTAAAGGATAAGTTCCCCTTTCAGTAAAAAATAATAAATGCACATTTTTTTTGCACCAGTAATCAGTAGATTGCTGGTCCCATGCAGGTCTCCTGCAGATCTGTCAGTTTATTTGCTTGCCGGTACGGAATGTATTAGCAAGCAGATATACTGACAGGAAAAATGAATGAACTACCACAGTGCTCCACAGCGGCGTGGTAGTTCATTGAGCACTACAAGCCAACAGCCACTAAGACTGTTGGGACTTGTAGTCTCTCATTCACAGAACACAGTGTATGAGTGACGTGGCTGGGAAGACGGGCAGAGCGTTTTTTTTAAACTTGACTGCTAGCGAGGGGAGAGAAGATCACCTGCTAGCTGTCAAGGTGGGGAGCAGGGGGGAGCAAAAGCTGGTCTGATCATAACATGTTACACCCTGAATATGGCTTTAACATGTTACAAAAGGTGAACCTATCCTTTAAATAGATCAGCAGAACCACAACAGATTAAACTCATTCCCAATTACCTTAGAACCACTCACAGATGCAAAGTAGAAAACAGCATTGTAAGCTGCCCTTATGTGTTACGTCCAATCAGGGACTTCTTCAGAGGGTGACCCTGTGAAGAAGTCTCTGATTCCACATGAAGCATAAAGACTGAGCTACGTAAGTGACATAATCATGCTTGGTGGATGAGTGGGTCGCCGCTAGTTTGAGCAGAACAAGATGTGTTTCTCCTTCTGTGCTTTACTGTAATTTTAGGCACTCTGGATTGAGGCTTACCATGCTATTTCCTACTTTTTCATCTGTGAGTGGCTTTTAGTGATTGTTTTTAAAATATATTATGGCAGTGAGCCAGATGCTGTAAGTATTGATCCATTGGAGAAGATAAACACTTTATGTATCTGTGAAGTGTTGTTTGACCACCTGTTTTTAAGAGGTCCTTGTTGCAAGGTGAGCAGATTGTATGCAGAGAGGATTTGTAATGAAGAGCACTATGAAGAGCACTTTGGATTTGTCTGCAGGTGTTTTGTTAACTGCACTACTGGTGTTTATTACAGCAGTGTTTCTCAATCTTTTTCCAGTCAAGGCACCCTTTATAATTATAAACAATCTTGAGGCACCCCCTTCTAAAAAAACCCCAAAAGCTAATAGTTTTAGTTAGCGCAGAAGCATCCACACATGTAAGCATAAGTGTAAATAGTGAAGCGCTAGAAATAAATATAAAATCAACATAAACTATACCGTATACTGTTAAGATATTAATTATTATAATATTAAGAATGTGGT
This sequence comes from Staurois parvus, assembly GCF_062004578.1. Lineage (NCBI taxonomy): Eukaryota > Metazoa > Chordata > Amphibia > Anura > Ranidae > Staurois > Staurois parvus. Next base: position 4,917,335 of record NW_028318344.1, on the reverse strand, counting down.
AATGATAAGTGACAAACCTATAAATAAACACAATGTGCTCTGATCACATTAGGATCCAATAAAGTGCAACTCTAGTGATAACCACAATATTCACTTGGTGACACTCTGTGATCCTAATCTCCCTTTATTTGAATCCTTAACAGGATAAATATGGTGACTGAACAATCGCGGTCCCTTATATAAAGGGAAAATATAATAGTGTTTGGTGCCTTATAAACATTAAATAAACTTATAAATAATATTCAGTCCCTCCCTAAAGAGACAAAATGCCCACATTTTCAAAATCTTCCCAAAAAGTCCAGTGAACATATATAAGTGATTCTCCAAAAACAAAACAATCATGCAAGTGATGAAGTGAACTGGTGATCTTCACTCTGGTGCCAAATTCTCAAATCAGCAGAAATGCCCACTCAACTCCAACTCTTGACCCTAGGGGCCAACACGCTTTTAGGATCACCTCAATCGATCCTTAAGGGTACAATTTTTCACCACAGGGACAGATGTCATATATACTCCTTATCATATTGACTCTTACTCCGCTCAGATTCCTTAAAGGCAATGGTACTGCAATACAGTTCACTCTCCACCTTCTCCACTCAGGATCATGGTAGTGAGATATAAAGAACAATATCCTCCATAGTGCAATACTCAGTGCAAAAAATAGTAGCCAATAGCACACTCACATGTAATCCCATGAACAAAAGCTTTTTCACCACAAGCTATGGGTGTACTGCATGGGCTGGGTGTACCAATATGGCCTCTACGCCCGGAAGTGCGTCACTGCGTCGCCGGAAGTTGCGTACCAACGCGTTTAGTCAAGTGCCACGTGACTTCATCAGGGTATAGCCCTGCAACTTGATTGCGACTTAGATATTTTGCAGCTTTGGATATGGCCAATCATAACTGTGCAGAGTGTGACTAATATTAATGAACTTCCAAAAATTTCTGAAGTTGCCCAAATGAAACAAATGAATGGCTTATGTCCGTCATCCATTTTTTAATAAAACAATTTTAATTTGTTGTTTTCATTATAATTTATATTGGATTCATTGAAGTTCATTACTATTGTGAATTGGAGATTTGGTTACATCCGAATCTCTCATTAATTAAACTTTTGTCCGAATTATGATTCATAACAAAATTGAATTGCGCATGTCTATTATTGAACTTACAAAACCCTCTGAAGTTGCAAATGAGTGAAACGAATAACTATGCATGAATTTGTTGTTTTGGTTATAATTTATTTCGGATTCATTGAAATAGTTACTATTGTGATTTGGAGATTTGAATGCATCCCAATCTCTGAATAACAAAAATTGCATACAAATTTCGATTTGTAATTAAATAAATCACACGTTTAGTTTTTACCCAGGAGCAAGTATATAACTTCTCTGAAAAAGAGGTCTATATTTGGAGGTGAGCAATATAGGCACACATATCCTCGTCTCCTACAGCTTTATGCAGATTGTTTGGAGTGGAAAGGTCTTCCTTCCTCTTTTTATGAGGCCCACGTGGTATTCTTGGCCAAGCTGGATAAGGACCCCTTGCAAAGTGCCTTCTATAGACCTATAGCCCCTCTCAACATGGATCTTAAAATCAATCCTTACAAAAATTCTTGCTAGCAGGCTTATGTCGTCATCCATTTTTTCGTTTCCTCGGATCAGACTGGTTTTATGCCACACAAGATTGCTGACATAAATCTGAGACAGTCTTCTCTCATATCCAGTTAGGCCCAAAATATCCAGTGGTGGTATTTTAGTGTTTCTAGACCTGGAAAAGGCCTTCTACTGGACTGGACTTGAAAGTAGCCCTAGCTAAATTGGGTTTTGGGTTGGTTTTCTTGAAATGGGTAGAGCTCCTTTATTAGAGCCCAGTGGCAGCAATCAAACTCAATGCAGTAGTTTCTGATTTTTGTTTTCAGTGCCCAGAAGCACTCATCAGGGGTCCCCTCTGTCCCATGGTTTCTTTGCCATGATGATGGAGCACTTGGCTTCCACCCTGCGTGCATCCTCTGAGGTACAGGGTATTTAGGTGAGCAGCCTAGAGGAAAAAATGGCCCTCTATGCAGATGACATGGTCCTTTTTTTTGCGTGTCTCAGGCACCTTACTGACTGTTTTGTCTACTTTCTGTGGCCTCAAGATCAACTGGCATAAATAAAAAATGTTACCCCTTTGGGTTCCCTCCCCTTCACTTGACTATTATCTACTAGGGACCACCTTATTCAGTACAAATTCCTGCACAGGATATATCTGACTCCGTCCAGGTTAACTAGAATCTATCCGTCTCAGTCTTCAGGTTACTGGCGTTGTTCTTCTCCTCATGCCAATTTCATTCATACTTTTGGGAGTGTGCAAACATCCAGCAATACTGGCTAGAGATTGTCCAGTGTATTAGGTCAGTCACAACTTTAGTTATACAACCTTTCACTGACACCTGTTTATTGAGTTTGGTGGATTCCCTAGCCCTTACAAAGGTCGTCTGCATCTTGCTTGCTTTATTATTTTACTATGCTAGGAAACTTATACTCCGCTCATGGAAGAAAACTATGGTTCTGTCTTTGTCAGCTTGTAAAGCTTTGATAAGCTAGGCCCTTGTTCTTTACAAAGCTACATATGCCAACAGGGTTGTTCCTGCTAAATTTGACAAGGTTTGGAGGGTGGATTAACTCCGTGAATACAGTCTCTGATTAATATCCTGTACCTTCTAGGTTGTATCGCTATTACCTTGCTTGTAGAGCCTATTTGTTGGTTTATGGGGTCTCTTAGTTGGGCCAAATCTGTAAGGTGAATAGTTTATATGGCTCTCTTCGGGCCCTTTGATATTGGCTTAGTAATGTATTGCTCTGGCTATGGCGGATTTGTGACCATTGCTATAACAACTGTATGTATTTGGGATACCTGAGTTTGAAGATCCTTATGCTATGATGGCTGCTGGTGCTGTAGCATTGGAATGTTTGTTTCATTGTCAATGTTAGTTTGTTAGTACTGTTTGTGTGCTGTATTTTCTGGCATGAAAAGCAAAAAAAAAAAGAAGAAAAAAAAAAGATTAATACAATATTTTCTCACAAAGTTTGGATTGAACTTTATGTGACTGTTTATATCAAAGGACATTTAATATCATGCTTTTCATTTTATTTGTTTGGACTTTAGTTGTTTTAAGAGTTTTGCTTGATACTTATTACCGCTGCATAGTTTTTGTTTCATGTCTGTTATGTTAGTGAGAAACTCTTTTTGGTGCCGTCTAGCCTTTGTAAATAAAGGAATTGGAGTTGGGATAAAGTTTGGGATAAAGTTTGTAGGAATAATTGTGCACACAGTTTTGTTTGTGTTTATTAGTCAGCTTTGAGAAATCTCAAAAAAATCTTGTAACAGCTTCTGGTTTCTGGCCACAAAATGAGATTGTTATCAATATACCTGTGCCATGAAATGACATGGCACAAGTACCTTGATGCGTCATCACTAGAGAATAATAAATGCACCCTCCCACACACACACAAACACACACACATCCCACCCCCTCAGGTACAAGTAGCACACTGTGTGTTAAAACAAACTCAATGTCAGAACAAATTTATTATATTCACACTACTCCATCTCAGCTAAGAATGGTGTCACCACTGCCAGCCCCTTCCTGAGATGGTGGTATGCTTGAATAAAGAGCCTCCACACCTATAGATACCAGCAGGGTGTTTTGAGGAACATGAATTCCATCCACAATAGTTAATAAGTGAATTGAGTTTTTTAAGTAAAATAACAACCATTCCATGTGAGAGCGTAAATAGTCAATCATTAAATGTACTAATATTTTGAGTGAGGCATTCCATAATATAACATAATGGGTCTCCTTAGTGGACATTGTAAGCCCTAATGCATTTTGGAAAGTGCATAAACTGATGGGGTTACTGGTTTTTTAATCTTCACATACTGTACTGTATTTGTAGAAGTGAATAGATCAAAACTTGCATGATTGATTATTTGAAACATTTCTTGAATTACTCCTTCTGTATTCCTTCTCTCAGATAAAAGTGGGAAAGCTGGGTTGTGCCCACATACTATGGAGGAGAGTAGTGCCATACATGTCTAGTGTGCAGGGGAGGACTGACAACTCATTAAGGCCCCTGGGCAATAGGATATTATGGGGCCTCCTGTGTCCCCGCCCACATTTAAGCCACGCCCCACACAAACTCCATCTACCTAGTGCACTGCCCACATTATATGCATTCAAATCTACCCCCTTTAGCTCCAGAGGCAGTAGATGAGGATGTACACATGCTGTGGCAGGAAGTATACTCCCTGGCACTTTTGGTGGGTGATCGCAAGTGAATGGGGCCACTCTACAAACACCCTGCAACTGTGTGCAATGTACACAGTTGCAGCATGCTAGTGTAGGTGCCAAGAGGTTAAAGCAGGTGGTGAGGAGGCAAGACAATGCCTCCTCACTGCCTGCTTTATCCCTTTGATTGCTGTACTGCACAAGGTTGCAGGGCCATTGCAGAGTGACCCCATTCACTTGGATGGGTTATGCTTAGCAAGTGTTACACCTGTCAAGCATGATAGGATGTATAATTTCTTCTGCGGCTGCAACATGTGTACACCCCCAAACTGAAAATGTAAACAAGCCCGTACTGTCCTGAGACCCCTCTCACAGTTGCTTTTTAGTGGACCCTTGGGATGAGGACAAAGAGCGACCCTGGGTAGGGGAAAAAAGAGGGACCCTAGGATGAGGACAGAGAGGAGCCCTAGGATGAAGAAAGAGAGGGACCCTGGGATGTGTACAGATTGGGATTCCAGGATGAGGACAGAAAGGGCCCTAGGATGAGGACAGAGAGGGGCCCCTGGAATGAGGACAGAGAGGGGCCCTTGGGATGAGGACAGAGAGGGGCCCTTGGGATGAGGACAGAGAGGGGCCCCTGGGATGAGAACAGAGAGGGATCCCTGGGATGAGGACAGAGAGGGATCCCTGGAATGAGGACAGAGAGGGCCCCTGGGATGAGTACAGACTAGGATTGCAGGATGATGACAGAGAAGGACCCAGAATAAAGACAGAGAGGAGCCCCTAGGATGAGGACAGAGAGGGACCCTGGGAGGAGGACAGGGAGGGGCCCCTGTGATAAGGACAGAGAGGGATCCTAGGATCTGGAAAAAGAGGGACCCTTGGATAAGGACAGAGAGGGACACTGGGATGAGGACAGAGAGGGGCCCCTGAGATGAAGACAGAGAGGGATCCTAGGATAAAGATAGAGAGGGACCCCTAGAATGAGGACAAAGAGGGGCCCCTGGGATGAGGACAGAGAGGGACCCCTGGGGTGAGGACATAGAGGGACCCTGTGAGGGGGACAGGTAGGGGCACCTGGGATAAGGACAGAGAAGGAACCTAAGGTGAGGACAGAGAGGGACCCTAGGATGAAGACAGAGAGGAACCCTAAGATGAGGACAGAATGAGGCCACTGGGATGAGGACAGAGAAGGGCCCCTGGGATGAGGAAAGAGTGGGACCCTAGGATAAGGACAGTGAGGGGCCTCTTGGATGAGGACAGAGAGGGACCCTTGGGAGGAGGATAGAGGTCCCTTCTCACATGTCCATTGCCCCTCTGTGGCAAGTGGCATCACTTTGATTTTGAGGAGAGGAGGTTAAGAGGATATGTGCTGAAAGGGTGCTTTGGGAAAGGAGAGGACTTGTGCTGGGGGGAGGGGTCGGATTTGCAATCCCTCCACCCCACTATCCAGCACAAGTCCTCTCTCCTTCCAAAGCACCCTTTCAGCACATATCCTCTTACCCTTTCACCCATGACTCCTCCATGTGTTCATCCTTGTTACTTGCCCCCCCCCACTTCCCAGGTTCTGTGTCCCCCTCCTCTGTATCCATCCATAAACTATACACAGACCTCAGATAACCAGTGCGGCTCTTGTAGTATAATGTCCCTCCTCCCCAGCTCCTCCTCCTCCTGTCTGTATACATGAGAACATCGAAGCTGAGGAGGGAGAGGAGGATCCCCAGTGAGCTCTGTGTGATGCATGGGCTGTCACTGGAGAGAGAGGCTGGTGTTGGCTGCAACAGAGGGGCAATCACCACGTGTGGGACCCTGGGCACCCCGCAAAAGATGTGGGGAAGTTGATCCAAATGCCCATGCTAGTGTGATCCTAGTGGTAACTGGCATGACAGGGGCTCTGGGATTCGGCGCAGATTAGTCAGGATGGAGGTATCAGGGGCCTCTCATGGGACCCCCTACTGGCCTCGGGCCCTCGGGCAGTGCCAGAATGCCTTAATGTTCAGTCCACCCTGCTGGTGTGAGTCCTACACATAGTAATTTGGGGGACAGACAAATCTATATCTTGTTTGGATATTAATTACAAGTAGGAACTTGATACTATATCAGTTACAAAGGTGGTGTATACGATGTACCTTATTTTAACTGACTTTAGGTATGTACCAGGGGCGGACTGACCATTTGGAAACTTGGGCACTGCCCGAGGGCCCGGGGTCAGTAGGGGGCCTCATGAGATTTCCCTGGTACCTTTTTCATAGGCTTTTTTGAGTTTGGGCAAGGACAAAGGGGCCCCATGATCCCCTATTGCCCGGGGGCCCCATGAGTTGTCAGTCTGCCCCTGGTATGTACTATACTGCGGTTTTACTGAGGGCATCTTCGTAGTAATTTATTATAGGCTATGTAAAAATGTTCCTTTGCCACCAATTGCTTTTCTGATATAAAGTCTAATTTCATACAGATCTTATTGGGTCTCAAGGAAATGGCTTCAGACTGAAATGTGCAGACTCCTTCCATTTATAGGGCTACATTGCTCTGATGTTTCAGGAATATACTATATGATGTTTCGTCAAGAAAACAAGTTTGAATATTTTTATCTTTTTGAGGGACAATTTCTGTGTGATGCCCTCTATATGCTATTTTATATATTTGACCTAAATAAATGTTAATATTTTATATATACTGTATGATTTATGAGTTTTAAGTTTTCTTGTGGGCAGTGGAAGGAAAGTCCCATTTTATTGGGAATTCTTGGTTCTAATTTCCTTTCTTTACTGGATTATATTGCAGTTGTTTGCCCTTTTTTTTGCTTGATATGGCAATGACCATGGACACAGGAGTGATGACATACCACAACATATCAGAGATCAACTCTCAGCTGACTAGGCCATGGTAGTAAAGATTCAACATATTCCATAACACTCACAGTAGACAAATGCCTGAAAACGGTACATTAAAAAATGTATCTTTTAAGTGAGTCTGAGTGTTCCATTTATATTACTAATGCGAAATACAGATTCAGCCAGAAGGTCTTTTGCCGTTAATATATATTTATATAGATTACAGCTGAAACATGAAAGGGATAGTGATTTTTGCTATTACATTATATGGAGATAAATTCCATCGAACAAAATTGCTAAGTAGGTCTTGCTTTCAAAGTATGTATTTTTTTTACTCCTAAATGGAAAATCATTTTTTCTTTCAAGCTACAGAAAAGACAACTGTGGGCAATTTGGTTTTCAGATTGCTTTGTAGTTTTACTCCAAATGTTATTTTTATTTATTTATGTTTTTTTTTTTTTTTGTAAAAACAGTAAGAACCCAACTGTATCCTGTATAAAGCAGCTCATTTAATCCAGTCACTTAAAAATGCACATGGATCTGCTGCCCTCTACTGTCTGTATTTGTAACAGCCTATGAATATATGTGTATGTACTTCCTATCCCTGGGTTGTTGGGTAAAAAAACCCAGAAAGAGGAAGTGAAGAGAGAGAAAGTCTCAGGAACATGTCCTGTCCTGGGGAGTTGCTACTGTTGTACTTTCAACCAAGCCTGAAGGGCCTATTATGCAAGTTTTCCTGTGTTCTAATAGTTTAACTGCAGTTGCTGAATGTGTATCTGAGTCCTTGTGACAGACAGAGTATCTCTCCATTATATTGGTAGGCAATATGGGATTCTATAGCTAGTTTTAGTTTAGGGCTGGATAACCAGCATAGACAAGAGCCAGGCTAGGCATCTCATGGCTACTTCTGGTAGTTAGAAGTCCAGTTGCATGTCAAATTAGAGACTGCAAGACTAAAGCGCAAAGTAGATAGGCTGACTATGACCTCACTACCATTTCTGTATGTGAGAAGCTGTGTTCCAGGCTGGTTGGAAAACAGTTACAGGATCACCCCATCACACAGATATTATTTTCAGGTCTCCTACAGGAAGACGGATGCCACATCAAGTCATTCCCAGGAGCCCCTGCAACTAGACTTTGTTGCATTGTTTATTTGGAGGTATCTCTGTTAATAACTAATTAAATATATACCCAGGTATATGTGCACATTTCCACCAAGGCTCTTGTTGGACCCTATGCTGATAATACCTGTTTGTACATTGGATATGTATTATTAAACTTCTTATATAAAGCTTGTATTATTTCCATACTGATGTGCTTTTATACAGTATACATATGGTTAATGTCATATGCTGGTTGCAGTAGTTCCTCTGTTCCCAATTACTTTGATTAGATTACTGGTTAATTTCCCATGAAAATAATTATTTCTGTTGACAGAGACCCTGTCCTGGGTGTTGGCACTGCTAACTTTATTGTCAAACACACTGTTCCACTTAGCAAAGGTTCTGGTTTTCTTATTTACCTACAGGTTTAGCACAACATCCTCTTTGGGGAGGACCATTTTCTTATAACCACTCCCCTCCAAAAAGAGGGCTACACGCATAAATGTTATTATAGAAAATAAGGAAATCACATATACAGTACCATTATTTTTTGTGTAAAGAAAGTTCTCAGTCTAAATTGAAAATAAAATATTCCAGTGTCATGGATCAGCTTTCATTTTGCACCTCAGATGGCCAGGTCAGTTTTGCAATCTTTCACATGCATCTTTCACATGCATCATGGCTCATTGCAGACCTGACATTTCAATATAGATACCATAAATCTTAGATTGTAAGCTCCAAGGAGCAGGGCCCTCCTAACCCTCTTGTATTGAACTGTATTGTTGCTGTACTGTCTCCCATTATATTGTAAAGTGCTGAGCAAACTGGTGGTGCTATATAATATTAATAATAAATCAGCCATGGAACACTTAGTGGCATGGCAGAAATCAGTGGGTCAAATTGAGGGCCACACCTACCTAATTCCAGTAAAAGATGATATCACTTTGGTAATAAGCATTATAGTAATCACTGTAAATTACAAGGGTATAAGAAAAATCTCATAAAGCATTTATCTGATACATGCAAGGAAGTGTAGTAAAAGGGTCTAAGAAAGTATGTTCAAGTTTGCTGTAAACCATTTACTTGCTAAAAGCATGGAATTGAGTGGGTAAAATGTTTCTTATGGTAGAACTTTATTTTGTATTTTTGGATAAAAGGTTAATAATGCCTGTCAGAAATGTTCTGCTGTCTGTATCCCCATTGAGTAGTTTCACCCTCACTGTATATCCTGTTGGCTATTGTGCCCTGGATAGAAAGTAACGGAGCATTCCAAAGTTTATAGTTTTCACTGCAAGGTGAGGAGGTAAAGGGAAATAATTAATATTGCTTGTTGGTGAGAACTTTCTAAGAGAAGATCTCCATTCACTTTGGAGAGACTCCAAGACAGGACATAATGGGACATAGACAAATAAAAATTCCAATAGAGGTTTTATCTTTCCCTGTTCTATGAGACAACTGTAAAATATTGAATTACCCATCACTTTCTGTCTTGGTAACAATAGACAATCACCAGCAATCTCCCCAGTGGTAACACAGACAGCAACAAAAACCTGAAGGCCTAAATCTGACCCACTCTATCCAACATAGAAAAATAACTAGAACTGATTTTTGTGCATACAGTTGCATGCATTATGGATTTCTCTGTGTCAGTCATGCTAAAGCAGGTTCTATACATTGTACAGATGTGCAACTTTGCAGGTAGTTTAAGGGGATCCCCCCAGGCACGATATTCAAAGTAAGTTTTCATTTTTTACTTTACTTTAAGCAATGAAAAATGACTGCCCAGGTACTTTTTTTTTTTTTTTTTCATTGATTCAAGTCCCTCAGGGCAGTCCCCAAATCTTCTTTATGGCCAATAACTTACATATAAGCCTTCAAAATGGGCACTTCTGCATTTACAAGTTCGAGTCCCACAGACTTGCATTGATTTCAAAGTTTGCGGTCGAACATTCATTAGAACACAGGAATGTTTGGCCCATCACTAGTTTTAACTCTTCCATACTGTATCCAAAACCAATAAAAATGCCTATACACAGCTTCAACTGATCAGTCATAGTAAATGCATTTTTTGCCTTCTAAACTCTGTGGAAATTAGGTTTAATAAACCAAATAGCAATGTTTTCAAATTTGACCGTATATTGAATTCTGCTTAACATTCTGCTTAAAGTGGTAGGAAACTCTTCTTGAAAAATTTTCTTATAGTAAAGCTTTCCTATAGGAAACAAATGAACATCTCCTAACCGTGAATTGTTTAGGAGATATTAACCCTTTCTGATATTCAGCGCATGCGCTCTGAAGGAACGGCATACATGTGCCGTAGTGCATGCATGCAAAAGTGATGTCATCTTGCCTCAGCCAGTCAACCGGCCAGGGCTTGTGAACCCGGAAGCAAGACCGGGCGAAGATGGAAGCCCTGGGGAGCCATGACAGCGCTCCGCTGGAGGGCTTAATTTCAAGGTAAGTCCTTCATAATGTACTAGTATGCAATGCATACTAATGCATTATGCCTTTAGCTTGCAGGGTTTTTTTTTTCTTTTTTTATGCGCTTTACTACCGCTTTAAGGTTTACATGTTATGCAAAACACAAATATGGGTTCTAACTGACAAGCTTTCCTCCAAACTTCAATTGTAAAAATGAAAAACACACAGAATTGACAGATGTAGAAAAGTATGTCTTATACAATTGAAGGGAACATATAGCGTTTAAAGCAACATAACTTTGTAGTCCTTGATCCCAAGAAACCAAACTAGGAAGTGTGAGGGTAGATTTGAAATAAAGCATTGTGGTTTGTTTCTGAGATTCTACATCAGTTTGTATAATAGAAGGACTGTAAGTATTGCCTGCTTCTATTCCATTAAAGATGGAGATGTTTGATGCTTCCAGGTTAAGAGTGTCAACTTCGAGCATAAAAAAACATTATTCCTAGGAGGGATTTAGAAAGGGTATGATTATGGAGATCACAAAGATAATACATAGGCAGATGCTTGGGTTGGAGATATTCTCTAATCCCACAAAGCACAGAAAATAATCTCCCCATTCCCATTCATGCCCCAATAGTAAAAAGAAAGTGAATACCTACAGTATACAATAAAAATATAGGGATTCTAAATATGGTATTTGGTGGACAGTAGGGGGAAGAATGACTTGTCATAAGGGACCAGTAGGAGGAAGACATGCCTTAATGAGTCAGTGGCTGGAAAAATATAGGAAGACTTTAAGTGAACTAGGAGTCAGATGGTGCTGGAGAGTTGGAAGACTCTGGATGGGGCTGGTTTTTACTGTGGGGAAAGAGGGGTCAAGGGGGAATGTTATGTGCAACTATGGAGTACAAGGTCTCTGGTGAGATTTGGAAATCTCTCCAGGGGAGAAAGAGTTTTCTGGGGGCACTGTTGGAGACTGCAGAAAGATGTGGGGGCTGTAGGGGCAGCATTGTGTAACACTGTTTGATATTAGGGTCACTATGGGAAACTGGAGGCTATACAGGCTAGGAACACTGTTAGAGTTTGGGGGACACTGCAGGGGGCGGGGGGCACTGTGGGAGGCTTTCTGGAGTTCTGAGGGCTCTTTGAAACATTGACAAAATCTACAGGCCACTGCGGGAAGGTGGTAGGCAATATTGGAGGTTAGTGGCACTTTAGGAGCTGGGGGGGATGGACTGTGAGAGGTGTTCTATCTTCCTTTCCCTGATTACTTTAGACTTGCCTGGTGAGGCATCACAAGGAGACAATGAGGTCGTGCCTGGTGGTGAAATTGCAATTGCCACGCTGCGGCCCTGTTAGTAGGAAGAGGACACTGTAACTATCCCTGCAGTCCAACAGCAGGCCATGGCCCAGGGGTTGAGAACAACTGCCCTTAAATATAAAGACAATACATGGAGAGTTTATTTAGCTGGGGTATATTTAGAGAAAGAACTTCAATTGAACTGCTCTGTCACTAGGTTATATTAGCGAGAACCTATATGTGTTTTCAAATTCTGACCATTCTTGTTCTTGGTGTGTGACTTGGCTCTTCTCCCTAGACTTGTCATATCTAAAAGTACATTTAGTGAGGAGTTTAAATAATATCTAGAAACCAGCTTAGCATGTTTTGATTGTTGAAGTATTTGTTCCAGTTGTGGCTGAACAAGGGTTACATAATGGAGGCTCACTTATCCCATTAGTGCATGTAATGACTTTTTCAACTTGGATACTTGGACACAAATAATTTCCTTTACTATTAGAAAAAGGAACAAAGAGCGCACTGTACATGCACAACAAACACCAAGGCATGTCCCAAAGTTGCAGCAATCGTTTGAGAACAGCAGATGTCATTTTTGCCTAGGTATCTCCTGTGGCTTGTGCTTTTTTTATTATTATTATTATTATTATCTGCGGACTTACAATTGTGAGATTGTAAGGTGCTCGTTTTTTTTAGTTGATAAACATGTGCCTTTTTTAACTTGACCTTTGCAGAGAAATTACAAATTTGCGCTAATGGTGAGAATCTCAGTTGAGCTACTTTCTATATTTAGAAATGTTTGGGAGGTGCATTTAGTGCAGTTTAATTAATGCCATTTAGAGGTCTATTTATCAAGGATGAAAGGGTTATTTTTGATTATCATCCCCTCAAACATATTTGAGTAACATTCACCCTATGTATCAAATTTCATTAAATTTTCTTTCACAATGACCATGTGCATTACTAAAACCTTGTAAAAAGTATCATTGCAGCACAAAGGTTATTATTGTCTATAAAAAAAATCATTTTGGTAAGATAATATTGAGACTTGGGAAGTTAATATTGGGAGAATTTCAGCTGATGCTTTTATTTTCATCCAGCAAAGGCAAGCACTTTAGAAGATGGTGTCAGGGGAATTCAGGTGCTGAATCATTAGCTTCTCAGGTCTTTGCATTGTTTGTACACTTCTTGTTAACTTAGAGTACACTTTGTTAAATACAATGCAGACTAACTGACAGCCTACACTCTCAACTAGTAATAAGCTGAACACACCTGGGTTTGGTTGGAAAAGGGTTTGATGAACATGATTAACGTTTGGGAGCAGACTCCATTATACACGACGATGGGTAAATATTCGGGAATTTGTCCAAGCACCCGAACAGCCAATGTCTTGTTCGAACTTGTGTTCAGGAGTAACATTTAGCTCATCCCTATTTTCAACAAATGTTGCTATTGCCAGAGTAGCCTTGAACAAGAATTATACCTCCAGGGGCGGACTGACCATTTGGGAACTCGGGCACTGCCCGAGAGCCCTGGCCCAGTAGGGGGCCCCATGAGATGCCCCTGGTACCTTTCATAGGCTTTTTTGGGTGTGGTTTGAGTGTGGGGGCGAGGACACAGGGGCCCCATGATCCACTATTGCTCGGAGGCCCCATGACTTGTCAGTCCGCCCCTGTATACCTCACTTCACATTTGGCTTCCTTTAATATGATGAGCATGTATACACTATATAACACACTGTAAACATACACCCCAACTTTGGAACTTGAGAAAGTTGAACACCTTGGGATGGAGATGACGTGGCACACGGAGCATGCCATGACAAAAAATTTGGTGTAGTCAAACTGCCCTGAATATGGGACAGCGCTTAAAGGAGCATGGTGCCTTCATATTTGTACCCCCCAAAATATTACACTATTACTGTGCTAGGTGTGAGAGTCTCACCTAAATAAACCTATAGCATCAAAAAATAAAAACTGTAGCCCTGTCTGATAGGTATGGAAATTGCATTGCCCAGGCATCACGTCCATGCTGAAGCTTGTTCCCCCTCCTCATGGGTCCACAGGGGGAAGGGGAATATGATTGACCACATCAGCAGCCTCGGAACTTAGCTCCACCCCCAGCTTGAAGAGAAGCAGTACAGGCAAAGAAAGAATCAGCAGACCTAGAGCAGGGGCAGAGAGAGGTATAGGGGAAGGGGTTTGGTGTCATCAGCAGCAGGAATTAAGCCACCCCCAGTTCACAAGGAAGTTCCAAGCTAAAAGAGAGATAGAAGGGAAAATTATTTTTACATGTACTTATATAGCACCATCAATTTACACATATATATTGTACATACACATCAGTCCCTGCCCTCAAGGAGCTTACAGTCTAAGGTCCCTAACTCATAAATAGAGTACACATATCAGGCCCAATTTAGATAGGATCCATTTACCCTACCAGCATGTCTTTGGAGTGTTGGAGGAAACCCACGAAGGCACAGGGAGAACATACAAACTCCAGGCAGGTAGTGCTTTGGTGGGGAATGGAACCAATGACCCTAGTGCTGCTAGGCAGAAGTGCTAACCACTTTGCCACTGTGCCACCCATCCAAAGAAGTTCAAATATTGTGGCCTACCTCTTGTTCTGCCTTCTAAAAAAACCCATGTGGGCTATCAGGGAAGGTGCTGGTTTAGGAAGAAAGAGGGAGGTATGGGGACCGCCAGGGAGAGGTGACCAAATATTCTGAGCAAAATTCCTAGTATATGAAAATATAAAATAAAGAGATAATCTGGCGCACTATAGGAAATGTAAAAGTCCACAATGCCACTGGAAAAAAATGTCTACATGTCCAACATGACAGGAATGCCTGGATCAGTGGCTGCTGATGTGAAGAGCTAGAAGAACTGTGAAAACAGAAGCAAACGAGAGAGAGCGGCGCCTTCAGAGTGTAGCATTAAGATGTTTATTCCAAGGAGCATAAACGATGACAATTTACAAAATAAAAGCGTATTAAGTGCTCATCTGAAGTTGTAATAGAGCTGCAGCTGGCCAGTCCCGCTGTGCACACTGTGGTATGGAACATTCAGCGATGCTCCCTGCACTTCCTGCATGGTCCATGAACCTTGGGAGAGTGGAGGAGACGTCGGCACAGGAAGCTTCATCAGGTTATCCATGGCGTGATGAAGGAGCACGCATGCTCCAAACGCATGCCATGCCCAACGATTACAGCTTCCTGTGCTGACGTCTCGTCCACTCTCCCAGGGTTCGCAAACCATTCAGGAAGTGTTATGAAAATTCTTCAAAAACAGTACCTTGCACATTACAGAACATACAGTAAAGTAACTCTTTCAGTATGTGCACACATGATGGCTACTGCTTCACAACTCTTTTTTTCATAAGTATAACGCGCAAATGCCAATGTCATGCTTTTGTCTTGCTGCTAAACAGTTTTGCTGTATTATATGACCATATCTGCTATGAATTTTCTAAAATTTAAAAATGTCAATCATATTTAAAATGTACCATTGATCACCCTATCATATCTTTTAACAAATTACTTTTTACACATACTTGCCTTTGATTTCTACCTATCTATCTTGTTTTTTTTTCGTATTGCAAACTTAATTTTTATATTTTTTATTGGCCAAAGCGATATTTTAGAAAACTGTATTTTAATAACTAATTTTGCATTTATTGCATAAAGTAAGCCATGCATTTTAGCAAGTTTACCATTTCAGCATTTTAGCAAAGTCATTATATGCTTTTACATCAAACCAGTGGGCTGGATAAATACCAACGACAGCATAAGTATAACACAAGGTCTCAAAAAACATAAATACACACGAATAAACACTTTTAAACTAAGTACCCTAAAATCCTGAAGGCTTCTATTATGCAAACATTGATCAGACTCTCATAGCATTGCTGTGGTTTGCCCTTTCCTGCTCTTATCAGCCTTACTGGTCAGTAGGGAGCTAAAGAGTGATCATAAGATATATACCCACTGTTTATTCATGTGCCTTGGAGAAATAAGTGTAGATCCACAAAGTATGTGTAGGTGCTGCATTATCATCACAAAACTAATTTTCAAATTTTACCAAGCTCACAGGTACACTTGCAAGTCATTCTTAGATTATGGCAAGTTCTACAGGGAAAGATATAGTCACTGCTATAGCTGTATCCTGAAATAAGGAACCCGTGTTTTATTGAGCCTGCTTTACTAGTCCTAAATTATCAGTGGAAATAACTCTTTTAAATTAGCATAGGAACTGGGATTAGATTATTTAAAGCACTGCTCGCATGTTCCTGTCAGATGTACTGGACAGTTCAAACGCTTCTGCTGGGTCACTGATAAGAGCATGTCTAGCCCGTCCCTATTGTCACAAACATTTCCCAAGACCACACACCAATGTATTGAATCAGAAACAGGGGCGGACTGACAACTCATGGGGCCCCCGGGCAATAGGGGATCATGGGGCCCCTGTGTCCTTGCTCAAACTCAAAAAAGCCTATGAAAAAGGTACCAGGGGCATCTCATGGGGCCCCCTACTGACCTCAGGCCCTCGGGCAGTGCCCGAGTTTTCAAATGGTCAGTCCGCCCCTGATCAGAAAACAAATGATCACAAAATGGCTTAAAGGAAAAAACCCCTCTAACATGTTTCACCTGTATAGGGCTTGATCATAGAGGCCACTACAATTTCCATTGCTTACGTATTTTTAGACAGGCAGATCATGGCTGTGGGAAGGACTGGTAGGGTTTTGTACATAATTTTCCAAAAACTTCCCAGCACCCTGCCTCAGGCTCCTGCAGTCACTGCTGATATCTATACCTCAGCAAGGGCAGACAGTTACTGAGCCCAGCCCCTGATTGGCCTCAAATCTCTTGACTGGCATTGACCTAAGAGATAACACAACACGTTGGCAGGGACTCTGCTAACCTGCCATTACTATCACTCACGTTCCATGTCTCTTCAGTCAGAAACAAACACAGCTCCACCTCTTTACCACAGATAGTAAGCACTCACAGCTGATCTTCACATTTTATTTCTCAGAGCAATAATTGCAAGATAAAAAAACACCTTTTAGGTGTTAAACAATACTTTGTCAAAGACAACGCAAACAACCTTGACAGAGCATAGTTGTACATATCAGATGGCTGCCAGAAGGTCACATTTAAGTGTTAGTCTACAGTGTGAACTTATGCTCATTTTAAATACCCATTTATTTGCAATATGTTTAAACTTGACTTTTAAAGAACTAAAAAATTGAGTTTTTTCTAGCACATTTTTGAATTATCAAAGTAAATACAATGTATTCACTAGCATTACTGTCGCAAAATGAGCATTAACTTTGCTAACTGAACATATACTTTGCCAGGTGTACAACCTCTATTTCCTTGTAAATCAGCCTCCAGTGTCTCTGTCAGAAAGGTCATCAATAATTTCCATGTTCTCCAAATACAAAACTTTGTATCAACAGCTTTACATTTTCTCAAATAGTGAAATTCTTCATTTTGCACATACAATGCACTTTTTGCTTGCCTCACCTTGATGAAATATGAAATGCTAAGTTAAACACCATGTTTTTTTTTGTCAACCACTAAAATAGCAAAATTTGCAAACACATTTCTCAGTGTAATGATATATAAAACACATGTAAAAAGTGCACATATAACTGCACGTTACATAGTTGATTCTGCATTAAAAAAATTTAGATTACCACACATACAAAAAGTATGACAAATTTGATATGAAACATACTGACTTTTTATGCGGTCATGGATTAAGAAAGAAATTATCATGCATTTTCAGTAGCATTAAGTAGTTCTCTCTCTCTGTTCTGTCTCTCTGTAATTATCATTTCCCTGTTTGCATTTGTTTGCATTATATATCTGTGGCATTTCCGCAGTGCATACACAGAGAAATGCACTGTTAGGGCAGATGGTTAGAGTTAAGGTTATCAACATGGAATGTATATCAGACTGTCCCATTTTTTCCTGTATGCAACATATTTACTTACAGTATATGTATTCATTTGTGCCCCTACCATGTTAAACATATTTTATACATTTGTGGACAAGGAAAATATTCAAATTGCTAAAAAAATTTTGTCTATCTCTTCATTGTTCCTTTTTTTCCCTTCACCTTCTGTCCCTGTGACAGAAAGAAAAGGAATCTAGAGATCAGCTGTCATTGATACAAGAGGGCACAGAAAGCAACAAATCAAAGGTCCTATTCCTTCTATAATACAAGAAAAAAGTCATATACAGGTGTGAAAGTTAAAATATTCTGCCTTAAAGCCTGTATCTTAGTAATAATCCACTTCGTGTTTGATAAGCCTCAAGTATGCTGCCTTCTTCCAACTGGGGAATAAAAAATGAAAAAGGTGGTGCAAAGTCTTGTGCGTTACTTTTAAAAATTATTATTAAATTAGAAAGTATCAATGACGTACTGAAAAAAGATGTGATAATACATATCCATGGATACGTAGACCCTCGTAAATGACACTGGATACAAGGTACAAATGCTTCATATGGACCTGGACTCAATAACAAGCAAGCAAACTGACACATTTCAAGGGCAGAACCCTCTTCCTCTGAGCTATGAAGAGGGTTTGGTCCTCCAAACACATGAACTTGCTTGCACATCCAGACATATCCGTATGGCTTTTTTGAGTATGTCATTGACAATTTAATCATTTAAAAATAGTTTTTAATGGTAACACACAAGGCTTTGACCCCCTTTTTCATCTTCTATTCCTTCCATGGTCTACTGAAAACTGTTGGAAAGATTTTACCTCCACTTCCTGTCCAGACAAGTACAGAAAGTGATGGGGTGGCGATTAAGCCCCAAAAGAGCACCAATATTTTTTGTAGCTGAAGCAAAATTAAAGGTTTTGGTTGAAGTGGGACTTTAAAGTTGTGTGCACTTACAATGTGCATACGAATAGTATCTGCAGCTGCTGAAAGCAAAATTCTGGCTCAGCCTTAACTGCCTCCTGCACTTCATTTTGTCTTTGATTTCCCCGCTGACACTGTCAGCTCCTTCCTTCATTGGATGCCTCCTGTAGCAAGCCAGGTACTAAAGAGGTGTCCTAGCTTGCTTGATGCTGTTGGGTCTTAAGCTGGGCTGTGTGCATCTATAGACATACATAGCCCCAGTAAGCCACACTCCTGCTCCCTTCTCACAGGAATTTGACTGATGGCAGTAGAAACCTATGACTTTGCTGCCCTCAGTTTCTCCTGTAAAAGCAAGAAGTGAGGGGAGCAGTGCTGGAGCTGGAAACAGCTCTGATGACATGGAGCCGGGTGAATATTTAGGGATTGGGGGGGAGGGTCTGGAGTAGGACAGTTTGTTGGGCATTTTTTACATTAAAGTGGAACTTCACTCTCTCAATAAACATTGGATATTTTGAACTCTTATGCTGCTAGCTTTAGTAAATAGATAAATAAGTATATCATATGTACATGTTCTAAACTGTTTTTTACATTTCTTTCATTACTTCCTGGTTTCCATGCCTAGGCAAATGATGTCATACATCCCAGGAGTCTTCAGGAGGGAAGGAGGAGTTTTCTTAGCTAAGCACAACCCTCCGGTCTGCATGCCCGAGCTAAGGGCAAATTAATTCCAATTGCAACATGAATCATTTTGTCCTTACAATAGTTGGCCATGGCCAGAAATGATGGGGGATGTATTTCAAAGTGATTTCTCAGCAAAATAAAGCATGGAGACATGAATCGATAGAGGAGTTTGCTTTGAATATTACAAATGAACTAAACAGAAGTTTTGGTGCTCAGATACAGTGTAGTTCCATTTTATTGCTGAGAATGCATTAAGTTCAAAACCATTTAGACTTTAGCACTATTTTAAAGCCTGCTAGTCAGTGGTGAGGCCAAGTGGCAAACTTTTTAGCTGCATGTAAAGCCAAATTACAGTATTAGAAAAGAGTATAGATAGTGGTCCAATCCAGGTATGAGGATTGAGGAACAAAATAACATGTCATTATTTAATCACAGGTAAACATACTCTTTAAACATTGCTTTCACAACTGATTCCTTCCAGAGCACCTATTTTATTAGTATGCAAATTCTCAGAGAAAAGCTGCATTATGTGGATTGCATGACTCGTGGAAAAGAAAAGTGCTAGATCTAAGTCTGTAGAAAAATTGTCTTTAGTAGTGTGTGGCTATACAATATTGTTCCTTTAATTGGTAACTAGCGATTAGAATATGTTATTTTCTGGCAATAAAGGAAAAAACAAACCTACTGAGTACAGCTCAGAGGTTGGGCAAAAAGCAGCTACTAAAAATGGCAAATGAGGCTTGCAGTAGTAGACTTATGCAAACAATTTATTAATGGTATCAAAAAAATAATCTATTATCAAAAATAGCTCAGTATTAGAAACACGCAGTGCTTATTCACCAATGCAAAAAATACCAAAGTGCATTAAAAACAATGTACACCAAGTAAATATCCGGACATCTATTTTAAACATACATTATATACAGTATACACTGAAAAGGAATCCAGTGCGGTCAACCGCCTCATCTAGTACATAAACCAACTTCAATCCAGCTGGAGATGCAATGCATATATGCCCATAGGCCTCACACTACTGCCTATTCCTACTAATTCACCCTAATATCTAGCTAATGCACTACATCTCCCCAATGGGTAGTGAAGAGTCCCAATGGACATGTGGAAGTAAAATTAGACTTTCATCCACTGCACCAGCTGGTTGGCATTTAGTATATGCCTAAATGTAATGCAGATAGAGGCAGCACAAAAGCAAAGAGACTTGCAACATAATCAATAGTCATTCAACAGCAGCTAGACGTCTCAAGGAGTCTTGCTTAGTAATGGTTTATCAGCTGGTATATCCTCCTTGCCTTTGAACCGTCATCAAATGCATAGAGGTTGAATGGTTTTGGCAATAAGCCTTTTATTCCTCTAATGAATGACTATTGAAGCAGAGCACAAGCAAGATATCAAAGGGATCAGGTCAAGACAACCAAATAGTAAACAAGTAGGAAAACGCTTAGCAGGATAACGAATGACTATTGAAGCGGAGCACAAGCAAGATATCAAGGGGATCAGGTCAAGACAACCAAATAGTAAACAAGTAGGAAAGCGCTTAGCAGGATAACGAATGACTATTGAAGCGGAGCACAAGCAAGATATCAAGGGGATCAGGTCAAGACAACCAAATAGTAAACAAGTAGGAAAGCGCTTAGCAGGATACAAGCATTCTCAGCCAAGCAGTCACTCAGGAAGTGTATAAGTAGCAAAGTGTCCACCCTTATCAATAGCCCCAGATCAACCCTGTCAGATGGTCGTCCATATGGGGAGTGGGCTTTCATAACATTGCTTGTCTACTTGGCAGTATGCAATACAGGATATCCCATCTTACCACACTGCTGGCACTTCATTCCTTCCCTATACACTTACCATCCATGGTACGATGTAGTAACTCCTTGCTATAGGTAGCCACTCTGTTGGTAGCCCAGGCTCCCATGCTTCCTAAAGTCCTGCTGTTGTGCAGGTAGGCATTGGGGCTGTACCTACATGACATTACTAGACGTACCGAGGACATCAATGCGTTTTGCTAACATACAAGCGTAACTTCGACAGGACCACAGGCAGCTTACAATTCACCCTCTTACATTGGGTTGGCCTAATAGCCGTAGCCATCAATTTCACATTTCTTAAAGTGATATTGTACAATTTCCTCCTGACTAGGTTCAAGTCCCCATTCATACTTGTATCTTCCACCTTTGGGATCAATCACCATAAAGGGGCTCTCCAAGTGCAGATAACTTTAAAGATTAAAAATCAGCAATTGGAAATGATAAAAATAGGACATGCTTCTCTGTGTAATAGGTAAGTATTCCCTAAATCTATCCTCTCAGATATATAATATTCAAACTAACCTTCCTGTCTACTATCAGAAGAGTGAGCGATGCATTGCAATGCACTACAGTACACTGAAATAACATACAGGTAAAAAAAAAAAAAAAATGACCTGTGCACTATAATAGCTTTATTATAACATCTTCATTTGTCATGGCAGCACACAAGTGTTCTTTACTGCCAAGTGGTGTGGTGTGGTGTGGACTATCGCTTTCCAAGCCTTCCCATGGTTAATGTTATAGCTGATCAAATATGTTTTAAGTTTTGTTGGATTTTCCTTTGTTTTAACCTCTTCCCCGCCGCCCTATAGCAGAAATACTGCTACAGGGTGGCAGGGCTGCACAAAATCATGTACATATACATGATTTGTATTTTTAGTAGGGGGCGTGCGCCAAGCTACCCACTCCTCCGTTGGCGGCTACAGGTGTTGATCACTGGGTGATCCCCCGCCGCCACCCGGCTATCACTGTGAAACAGTGACAGGGGAGAGATCTGTGTGTAAACAACAGAGGTCTCTCTCCTGCCAGCAGTAACATGCTGCTGTGTATTTCTCTGCACAACAGAGAAATACACAACAGCATGTTTCCCCAGTAAAACACACACTGCACATCTTGTAAAATAGCACACAGTTAACCCTTTGATCGTCCCAGATGTTAACCCCTTCCTGTCCAGTGTCATTAGTACAGTGTCAGTGCTTTTTATTAGCACTGATCACTGCACTAGTGTCATTAGGTTGTCAGTGGCAGTTAGTCAGCCCCCCCCCCCCCAGTGTCAGAATGCCCACCGCAGTCCCACAGTCCTGCTATAAGTTGTTGATCGCCGCCATTACCAGTATTAAAAAAAAATAGCAGTATATATACCGCCATTTGTAGATCCTATAACTTTCACGTAAACAAATTAATTTACACGTATTGGGATTTTTTTTAGCAAAGACATGTAGCAGAATACATTTTGGCCTAAATGTATAATGAAATCGGATTTTAAAAATTTTTTTCCTGGATATGTTTTATAGTAAAAAGTCAAAAATATAGTTTTTTTTTTTATAATTGTCGGTCTTTTTTTGTTTATAGTGCAAAAAATAAAAAAGCACAGGTGATCAAGCTCTGTTTGTGAGAAAAAAAGACATTAATTTACGTACAGCGTTGCATGACCACACAACTGCCAGTTAAAGTAACCTGGCGCCATATCGCAAAAAATGGCCTGGTCAGGAAGAGGGGTAAATCTTCTGGAGGTCAAGTGTTTAATATGTTGCTATTAATAAATGTGTATTTACATGCTAATGCCCTATGTACACCTTTCACTTTCTTGATCTTAATTACTCTGCAGGTACAGCACAGCACCATCGACTGTCTTCTCCCTGCATCCTAGAATGAGTAATTGCAGCAGTCGTGCACTGACCCTACTCAGTAGTGTCTTTGGAGCGTGTGGTCTCCTTCTTGTCGGCATAGCCGTTAGCACTGATTACTGGCTGTACATGGAAGAAGGAATCGTTCTACCTCAGAATCAAACTACTGAAGTCAAGATGGCATTACATGCAGGACTCTGGAGGGTGTGCTTTGTAGCTGGTAAGTCTATCAATATTACAAGGATTCACAATGAAATGCTGCTTACATCTGTATTTTTGAAAGTTTCTGTTGGTGGGGTAATTGTGCAGGTATGAATCTACGTAGAGATGAGCAGCAATTGGTGTCAAGCAGACTCTCATTTGAAGATGTGTGAATTTCCTTTCTTCAGTGTTAGGAATCCTCCTGGATAAGCTGTGGATGGGAGCATAGGCTGCAGGGCCAGATGTTGCTGGCCTTGTTTTGCTTCCCACCCATTTGTGTTCAGCTATTCTTTCTACAGTTAAAGTGGACCTCTTGGTTGCTTTATATAATGGGAGGTGCAGTGCAGTGGCAGTGATCACACAGAGTCCAGCTAAAGAAATAGAACTTGTATTAACAGCCAAGTCAGAATGCAAACAGCCCGGTGGGGAAAGCACCAGACTGGGGACATGCACAGAAAGTCTTGGAAACGTAGAATAGAGTGGATCTTGAGCGTGCCAACAGCATTTGTCTCAAACGGCAGAATGTGGCCTCGCCAGTCTGCACCCAAATGGAAGGATTCCAGGAAGGGTGGCGTGTCCCTATCCTGTCCCTGCTCATCTGGAACTTTACCTAACACTACTTACTTTCCCTGACAGACAAGTGACCTGTCCCTGCACTACCCACTTACAAAAATGCATGCCAAGTTTTAAATAGACTCTGCCTGACCCAAGATGGTCACCAGAGTCACACGAGGTGTCAGCATCCAGTGACCTAGGAAACCATAGAGGATTATGCTACTCATGGCTTCCTCTCCCTCTGCAATGCTGCTTCAGTAGAGCACCACCTACAGTAGAGAAAATAGACTGCATCTGCGTACATATACAGTAAGTCTGCACAAATACATTTCTGACATTGCACAATATACAGCAACAATATATTTTTAAAAAATGCTGCACCCTTTAATAAAAACCAGTACTTGATCACCAGGCAAGTGACTTTGCTGTAGGCAAGAGGAAGCATTTCTTCAGCCTCCTATCCCCCAGTGATCGGAATGCAGCACAGGAATCAGGATATATGTTTGTGTCATCTCCACGCTAACAGCTCAATCAAGGAATTAGATGCTGACCTGAATGATGTCTAAACAAAGATGGCTTTGTCCTTCTATAGAGCAAGGACAGAAGAAGACATTGTCAAGAGGAATACAGTGATCTCTATGAGAGAAAATACATATTTGTAGATCTTACACTTACACATTGCTTAGCATGCATGTATGCAATTAACATGAAAAAATGTATTTGATCCTAGTTCCACTTATAGCCCCACATCTTTTCAATTAAATGAGTGTGCCAACACATGTTCATTCCTTTGCTATTGTTTTTAATGGTGCTAGTTCTCATGTGTGTGCGTCATTGTTCTGCATGTGCCACATTTTCCAAGTCATTTTTTAGTGTGTCAACACACATTGTAGGCACTGTTGAGTGCAATGTTAGTGCTTGAAAATGCAGATAACATCCGTTTTATTGTGTTTTTAGCTCACGGTAACTATCCTCATGTTGCAACCTCATCTTTGAACAAGAAAGCACAGAATGCATGAAACTGCAAAAAAAACACATGAAAATGTGTGTTTGAAATATGCATAAAAATGTATAACAAACACATCCAGCTTTTTGATGGTTTCTGTGTCACTAGGAATACCAGTGCTCTCATTCTGCCTCTACCCTTCCCTCCCCTTGGCTATGATGGTTCAATCACTGGATCATAATCCCACACTCCTCATTCATCCCTAGCTTAAAGATTCTAATTCTGCCTGCTTATCCCAGGTACAGCAGTTGAAACTCAAGACTACAACATTATTGCATACCATATATTATTCAATGTTATACTTTATAAAAAAACCAAAACTGTGATAGTGATCTATTGGCCGTTCACTAATGTAGTGGGCCAAACAATCTACAATGTACAGTCTTCATTTGAAATGACACCAGATGGTATAGCATTTTTGGGGTTACTAATGTCCCCTTTTACCAGGGGTTTGAAAGCTGTATAGCACCAGAAATGATGACTCTTGGAGAAAGGTTTTGGGAGCTTATTATCCTTTGTGTTAATACTGTTGCTGGGATTCTGCTTTGGTCTGTTAGTCAAGTCCTTCAAAAGGTTTTAGTACATGGTCCATGTTCTCCATCTCCACAGGTTGACAGTGTTGTTGTTGAAAAGTGGGTCCATTGCTTCTCTATAGAGTAGAGCCACCCTAAGACAGTAAGAGGGAGATTTACTAAAACTGGTGCACTCAGAATCAGCTTCTAACTTCAGCTTGTCCAATTAAGCATTGATAGAAAAAAAACCCTGGAATTGATTGGTTTCTATGCAGATCTGCATCTGATTTTGCACTCTCTGGTTTTAGTAAATAACCTCCTAAGTGTGTTACTGGTCAGATCACCAGGAAAAAAAGGGAAAAAGTGTAAATAAAGCAAACTAATGCAGTCACCACATTTAAAATGATTGAAACCCCTTCCATATACTTAGTGAAGTGACTAGCATCAGGTGATACACAAAGATGAAACACATCTAACATACAGTAAGTTGTACATAAGTTGTACCTGTTTATCTGTGGCCCTTTCTTATCTACAACCTTCAAGAACACACGCTTTATACAGCATCTCTTAGCTCTGAAAAGCAAGGGATGATGATCTGAAGTCTCACAGTGTAGTGCTCAGTGGGGAGAGTTCTGAGCCCTGATTGGAGGGAAGGGACACACACCCCTCCTCACAATTCACGGGAACATGCGCAGCTGTGGCTGGGAATCACAGGCTGTGTGCTAGAGCTTTTTTCCCTGTCTCCTTCCTATCTCTCAGGGTTAGGAAAAGCAGACATATGTGACTTATGCAGGTAACAGAAGAAGAAAAAAAAACATTGAGTGCTTTGGATAAAGACAAGTACACAGTATAGAAGGGTGTGCTTTGTTCATATTTCATGTCTGCAGTTTACAACCACTTTAAGGAATGGTAAGCCTCTTTTGGGGTTTAGATACATTTTTAGGAGTCAAGGGTTAGTGCATACATTCTACAGTATTGTGTAGGCTAACTGTAGTGCAATAACTCACAGCTGTTATGACTTATGAAGTGCACGCTTGTTAATGAATTGTGATACAAATTGGCAGTAGGTGAGGCAACAATCTCACAAACACTGCAGTTGGCATTTTTTAACTAAACTATGACAGTATCAGGGAAAAGAATAAACATTAATTTGGGGGAGGCAGTCTTTTGCAAGGCAGAAGGCTTTGTGACACCTAGTCATTAAACTGTAACTTTGGCAAAGCTGGCAATGTCTGGCCGCCGATACAACAGAAATGGACAATGGCACTGCTTAGATCTGAGCCAAGGTGGGCAGCTAAATCAATGGCTGCACTATGCTTTCCTCAATTCAATTTCACTGCTGTCAAATCCATTTGGAGAAGCAGTACCAAGACTGACAAAATGTGACACAGACCCTTTATAAGTTTTCTTTACAGCAGCATGCAGTACTTAGCCAGAATGATTTATAACTGTAGCAATACCCTTATGCACCTTTCTGTATTGGCCAGCCCTAACTGCACACACATCAAAGCACTGTATAATATATTTCCCTCAAAGGTATTACAAGATAGATAAAGAATGCATTCCGTATTTGCAAGTGATAAGTATGAAAAGTTGTTGCTCTCATTTTCCCATAATGATGTCTCTTACATGAATTTGAATAATACATGATTTGCATTCATTTACTTATTTTGTGGAAAAACTGTGTGCAACACCCAATTTGCTCACTAGCATGTCAAAGACGAAAGGCTTAACTTTTGGCTTTGCTCTAATTGGCCATGCTCTAATTGTTACACATCCTTTTTATTGCAGTTAGCATTGTCTCCTGTCTTTTAAAGGCTTGATTCTTTGAAGCTTGCTGCTCAATTATACATTAATTTTCTTTTTCTATAAGCAAATCTCAGTAATCATCTTGGATTTATACACTGTGCTTATAAATATTAGTCTTAGTGATAGGGTTTTATTTAGGGTAAGCAGTGAGTGTGAGCTACAGTATTTAAAGGCAACATAATAAAAAATATCTTTCAGCTGCTGAAATTAATATGTATTAGCTATGCATGTAATTTTTTACATTCTAGTCATATTTTCACATATCTTCTAGAACCATATGGTACTCCTAAAACCCAAGGTGCGCTATTGTGCACAGACTTGAATCTGGCTGCACAATTATGGGTTGTTTGCATACTTTCCTGCTGGTTTGTTTTTTGTCTTTTACTCATTATTAATGTCTCCATGACTGCTGAGAAACATAAAAGTTAAATTAAAGTGGCCTTACCCAAATATTAATTTTGAATTGGAAAAGGGCAAGGTCGCAGCTCTATTCTTTATTGCCATTAAACATAAACAGCCAATATACATTTTCTGTCCCAGTCATGATTTTACTGTGAGCACCTAAACAAAATTCACAAAAAAAATTGAATGCCTGTCCTCACCATGAATGCTGGACTGATATTGGACAAACCCAACAACCTATTTAAGGGAATAAACCATGAGTAGCCATCTGGTCGCTGGCAAGGTACCAACCGCCAATAAATATGTGACAATGAAGCAGAAAACAAGGTGGGTGGTTGGGTGGTAAACTTGTCAGATGCGTTTTTGAAGGTCAGTGATTATAGTCCAGATCTTGAAGCCCACCTCTTAATCCAATAAGACCAGTATATAAATCAAAATAACTGTAACCTGCTGAATCTGCAGAGCCTCTTAGGATGCCATGCTCCTGTTTTGGCGGTTTCGCTATCCACACTTATTTACTTGATCCTATACAGATTATAAACGTAATAAGTGATTATAACCTTTTGTCTATACCTGAATTTAGCCAATAGTATTAATATTAAAAGATAACCACTGTGCAAAAAATAAAGATCTAATTTATTTACACAGCAAGGAAGCTTTCTATTAATCAAATACAAGAAAAATATAATACAGAATGTTATCAATACAAAGGCTACAAGATAGTTACAAGAAAAAGACAGAGCACTGGTGATACATTACAGCATCCTGATGTTCTGAGGTCTGTGCTGTGGGAAAGCACATGGCAGGAAAGGGGAGGCTTCTCCATTGTCCAAGGTGTTTTATGCACTTTACAAGAGACCATCCCAAGAACCACCCACCCAAGTTATCTTCCAATGGGTGGGCTTCAGAGCAAGGTACACAAAGAAGCAATTGCCTTCCCCCTCACCTCCATTGAGTCTTTTGTGTAATCCCCCCCCCCACACACACAGTCACAGTAACATACATAGGTGTGTTGAGGTGATACAACAGATGGTAAATATGTTGCATACATTGAGACCCTGAACAGAAGTTATTATAGGCCCAAAATAGCCACCACATCTCCCCCTGAAGTTCATTCGAGAACTTATGCCCTCCCTCAATGATTTTGTACCCACCCATGACCACCCAGAAGGCCCAACCCCCCCACCACCACTGCGGCCTCCTCTTCTTTCTTGATCACGAAGGAACTCCTAGTAAACAAAGAAGTCCTGGTGCCTCCGAGACCTCACATTCGCACCATGAATGCCTGTGCTGCGATGTTTCCTCACCCCTCTGCCTTGGAAGGATGGAACTCCAACATCGATGGCGGGATCCTGGTATCTTTAGTCCCGTAGCTTGGGAACACTGTGCAATGTTTGCAGAGATTGGATCAGACCGCGAAATGGCACTATTCAGCATGGCGAAAGATAGTTGAGGAAGGTCTAGCTTTTGCACCCTTGTCTCTAGAGATGACGTGGTGGTTGTTGTTTCTTCAGGTGGTGGTAGGGCAGGCCTCCAGACAATCATACATGGATACGAAAAAAGAGAAGGAGAATGTTATTGGGGGGAAATCAAGCGTGAAGCAGCTGTTTGGCCTTTAAGGTTGTTAACCATAGGGGGTCTTAATGTGGGCAAGTAAAGCGGGATCCCCACAGGATGCAGAGTCTGAGCAACAGCCGGTATTTACCAGAGCCCCTGAAGGTGGGGATGGCCGATGCTGCATGCTATTGTCAGGTCTCAGTTCCTGGGTTCTCCCCACCCACTCACAGAGCTCGGGGTGGAAACTATAAACAGATGTCTGCAGGAAGCAATTCTAAGCCTGTGGATCCCCATCGGACTCTTGAAACTGAACCGGGCACAAATGCCACAGCCTTATAATTCAGGCTAAAAAAATTACATGAAACAAGGAAAAAAAAAAAAAGAGAGGAAAGAGTAATAAAAGCAAAAGCATAAACAAAACGATATAAAAAATAAAAAGGGTACAGATTTAATGCTCCTCCAACTACGACTTTTACTTTAGGATGGTGAAGAGCAATGAATCTGTATTCATACAAAAAAATTAAAAATGAGAAAAGGTGAAAAAAAAATAATATATACTGTGGATATATATAGTCGCCTGGGAAAACTGCATTAAAACACAAAAACATTGCAAAAAAATTGCAGCAGTTACTAGACAATAGACAAGTCCTCCACCATACTATAATCAACAGTATATTTGCAGGTCAGGTACACAAAAACAGGGATAGTAAAAAAAAATTTGATTGAAAAAAAACTTTTAGAATTTAGATAAACCTGACTGCATTTTATTTCTCCAATTTAGAGGCTTCTCCCTAAAACAAACCAAAAAAACAATAAAAAGGGGAAAAAAGAAACAAAGAACATCAAGAGTTTCCTTTTCCTTTATGTTGTTTTAGGGTCCTCTCTTGAATGTGCAAATTTCTTTTGTGTGTATCGGATCAGGTTCTTTAGAGAGCAGTTAATGGCCTCTCGGTTTCTCAATAGGAGATACCTCATTGAGGTACACCTTCTTATAAGTTTGGTGATCATTTTCCTGACAGTGATGCACATTATTAATTGCATCAGGAAGAGCAACAGGGTTACACAAATCAGGTGAAGAGGGTGGAGTAAGATGTTTAAGAAAGCTGTGGCTCTAGGACTGTACCTGAAGAAACTCATCAGCATACCTTAGCATCTCTCTAATGTGTGTGTTACTTGGATTAATCGACTTTGATCCAAAGGTAACACCTAAATTGACCACTCCACTCCTCCTAAGACATCCTGATCTCCAGCTCCCCTGTTACCTTCTCCCCTGCTCATCATCAGGACTACTCCAGAACCTCTGGAACTCCCCTCCCCAGTATGTCCAGCCAACTCCTATCCTGTTCACCGCTAGGTGATCCCAGAAAATTAATTTATTTATGGAAACTTCATCTGCCTCCACCTAAAAACTATACCTCAGCCAGCAACATCAGACCATTCTCCCGCAGCTATTACTCTTTGTACCACCCCCTCCCTTTAGATTGTAAGCCCCTTGAGCTGGGCCCTCCTGTTGATGCTCTGCACAAACTGTTGGCGCTATCTAAAACTCAAACTTTTAACTCTGGCCCAAATCCCAAAGGAAGTTTCTGTAGGTGTATGGAGGTGTCAGGTTTGAGACCAAGCCTTTTCCCTGAGGTAATAGGGGTATATCCCTGTGTCTCTGCTATTCTTTGTGCCAGCATTGCTGTCTCCTGTAAAGCCCCAAGCCTAACATAGCACCCTCCTTTCTCCAGCACCCATCAGTATCAATCATCTGAGGATGTCCGGACTCATAAACCATCAAAACATGATGGACTCGGGGGTATAACACAGTAAAGTCTGACAGGATAGTACCCAAATTGACTGCGGTATATGCACATTGTTCAGTCCCTGCAGCTGGACACAGGGATGAGACAGTGCAAGTCAGGCATTGATAGCCAAGGACCTGAGCCATCCACCAATCCTTATGACTCATAGCAAACTTGGATACTACCCTACCTGTGTCTTTTCAAAGTGGAAATTATCCCACTGAGAAAAAAAAAAACAATCATTCCTCCGAGGTCCTGGGACACCTCTGATCGTACCTGGGTACTGGACAGAGCAAGTTGGATTTCCTGACCCCTTCACCAACATGTAGCAGACCTCCCAATTTGGTTCTGAGTATCTCCAGATCCGTATTGTAATATTAATTGAGGTACACTAGGAGTCTAGGACAGGAAGGGCACCTATGGGTACTATGTGAGGAGACTACAGCATACCCGAATGTATCACAAGGTGAAGGGCTCTTGGAAGAGCCGAGGCACAGTGTTCAAGGATCTGCTGCTATTGGGAACAATTGGCCAATAAACAAATAAGAATCTCTTGCAGCGCCGAGGTGCTGGGATCACTAAACAGGGGGTAAAATTCAATTTGACAGGTGTGCATAGAGACACACAGATACTGGGGACAAATATACAAAAACACATAAAAACAGCCATGCAAACAAACAAACTGAATTCTCTAGAAGACAGGTAGAGGTACACTGTGACACTGGACAGGAAACAGGCTTAAAAATACAATTGGGTACACAAAGGCAGGCTGCTAGGAACAATAAGGTGACAAGCCTATGGTAATTAGGTAAGCTTGAAAAGAGAGCCTGGCTGGGGGTGGGGGTGAAGCTAACTGAATTAACAGCAGGAGGTTAACCAATCTACAACACAAGTTTTGTGAGACAACAAGGATCAGCCAAACCTTACAAGTTAAAGCCATGGCACTACATATACCATCATACCTACTGATCCTTAGGAATATCTTCACAAAACACAAACACAATAGATGTAGTAACACTTTTTAGCGCTGTCCTAATCAGATTTCCATCTGAAAACTGGCTTTACCTAGTCACCAATCAGTGGAGCAAAGAAACTTGTTCATACTTTAGCTCCATACATGTCAGATTAGGACATACAAGTGTACAATCCAAACGCACACGTTCCTGCATTACCAATGGCGGTGTGTATAAGTGGGTGCTGCAGCGACCGTCTGCTGGAACCGAACAGAATCAGCAAAGCAAATTTTCACCAGCACACTGAGGATCACCAAAAGTTTTAATGAACGATCACGTGGTTATAACAAAGTAATTAGAATATAACATACAACACACGCTTAGACCTGAACAGTAAGACACAACCTGACTGACAAACTCAAACAAGCACCATCTAACTAATGGGGGTGAAACTCATAAACATGGACATGTGAAAACAGACAATACAGGAGAAAGACAATTTTGGAACGAGATGATCTCCTTCTGTTCGGAAAGCCCTGAAAGCCAATGACAAAACCTGTGAGGTAAAACACCAATAAAATTTAGAAATAAAACATTACATTTCCACCTAAAAAATAAACAACCAATGGTTAGGGCTTTACAACAGCAACACAGCTTACAGTGAATATTAAAAAAAAAAAAGATGTTTAAAGAGTGCGCTTTTTCTATTACAAAAAAAAATTGTTGACGTCAACTAATTATTACCACGTGGATTTTGTTTATGGTATACCATTAATATCCAAAAAAAAAAAAAATTGTTTACCATGGTTAAAATGAGCAGCTCAAAACAAACATTTTAGTGTTACCATTCATTTACAAAATGTTGTACTTCACCAAGAAAATTCTCCAAACTTGTCTTTCTAGAAAAACAAACACATCATAGTGAATACAGCTCAGTACATTTGCATATGAATAGGATCATTTCCACTCACAGACCTGGCTATACAGAAGGGGGGGGGGGAACAGTTGTTGGTGGGCTGTCAGCAACTGAGACATTAGATTTTTTGAAGCTCTAACACACACATTACATTCACCTTCAGACAAGACAACATAGATTCCATAAACACACTCTTACAATTTGTTATCTTAAAGACAAACTCTAGATACCACTAATACCATCATGTCTTCTCCAATAACCTGGACTTTTTCTTTTTACTTCCATAAAATCCATTTTGGAAGTTTGAGATTCTTTTAATGATTCCTCCCTTTCCAGTTGCTTATTCTCAGCCTGTGTAGATGCATTCTCTACCTTCATCTGCTGGAATGGGACCCGTGATCTCGGCCGTTCATACTTATTACACTTCGGCCATGTTCGTGCAATGTGGCCAAATAATCCACATGCATAACATTTGATCTTTTCTAAGGTGGTCCGGCATCTATTAGCTAAAGGCTTTGTTTTAGACTGAGAATATTCAGTGACTGACACCTGATTTGCAACTTTTTCTGGCTGCATACAAAATGAAGGGGTAGCTTTACAATCGCTCCTACCATCCAGAGATTTACAGATGTTCACACAGACACTAGGGGAGGATGATTTTTCACTGAATTCACAAATACTTAAATCAGTCTTTTTATCATCTACTTTGATGGGAAAATGAGCGAGCTGCTTCTGGCAGTCCACAGAAAATTGATTCAATTCACTTTCTGTGTTCTTCAATTTTTCTACTAACTGATCAATTTTCTCCTGTAATCTTTTGTTATCTCTTGTTAGCTGTTGGTGGCTAGCATCAGAATTGGTTACAGAAGTTTTTAAACTACTCTTTTGGATACTTCAAGAGCTTCCTGTAGTGATTCGTTTTGCACCTTCAGATGCTCATATTCCTTAGCCATCCAACAGGCAGCAAAGATCAGTGGAGTTTTTCCCGCACGCTTACTATAACTTTTCCCGCTAGGTTTTGATTTTGTATCTTCTTCTAACTCCAGTCTGGCCTTTCCCTGACTAACTTCTCTGTTTTCCTCATTCTGTTCCTGTTCCTCACAGTCTTTTGGTCTTACCTTGTGGCTCTCCCTTTTCATCAACTGCTGATAACAGTCCATATCAGTGCTTGAGAATTCCACTGGCAAGGACTGGGTAACTGCATAAGGCCCCAGTCCTGAAGATTGCTCATTGTCCCCCTGTTCATCATTGCCACAATTCTGGGGTTTAGACTTTTGTGACTGTTCCTTTATACATTTACTTTCAAGTGTTTGGAATGCGTTCTCATGGAATGATTCCATATTAAAAACATTCCCTGCTTCCCTACTCATTGACTCTAACAGCCATATACTCCAAGCATCTCTTTCATTTGGGCGTGTCATCTTTTTATGATGATCATACCAAAGGTCTTCCCAGGTCTTAGGTTTAAAAGTACCTCTTTTAGAATACTTCATTCCAGTCCAGCGCTCCCAATCATGTATGTATTCTACCACCCAGGGTCCATATTTACCGATCATCTCTTCCCTTGGGGTCAGTTGGCAGGGTTTGCCACACTTAGACGCCCTCCTTGAGTTGATGCTGTTACCCATCCTTACGGATACCGGACCCTGGAATAATTCCCAACCTTAAGCGGTTGCCCCAACCTTGAGCGGTTGCCCCCAGAGGTAGCTAATCTCTGGCCAATGATTGGGTTGACAGGTTCTGCCCCTGTCACCGTTGCTGCTTTTCACTACTTGTAATATAGTCCTTCAAGCAGCCTAGGGATCACCCGAACTTGATAGTTCAATCCCCCCCGTGGACGTTTCTGAAGTATTCTGACAGATTTTTTCCTAAATTGCTCCTATTATCCCAAGAAGGATTAGAGTAAACTTAAATAATCAAAATTTGAGTGCTTGAAACGCATCAGGCGTGAGACACAGCTACTTGCAGTATGGTGTGTAGTAGTTACAATATAGCTGGTTCTCACAGATCTAACTACACGCTTACAATCTACAGTTAGTAAATTACAAAGAGGACAGATTCATACTCACACCCCGCTGCAATAGGTGCAACCCAGCAGTTATGATGTTTCCTTATACACTCTCAGTACAATTTTAATTCAATTATACTGTTCATAATCAGTCTCATCAAAATATTAGTAAAGACAAAAGGTAAAAATGACATTTGACAAAGCTTACTAGTCTAGGTATTTTAGACAGAAATGGAAGATAGACATGAAAACAAAGAAAGATGTAAATAATTATCTATTCCACACAACAAGTAACATTTACCTAAACATTCAGACTTCCTCACTAAAGGGGCACCATTTGTTTTGGCGGTTTCGCTATCCACACTTATTTACTTGATCCTATACAGATTATAAACGTAATAAGTGATTATAACCTTTTGTCTATACCTGAATTTAGCCAATAGTGTTAATATTAAAAGATAACCACTGTGCAAAAAATAAAGATCTAATTTATTTACACAGCAAGGAAGCTTTCTATTAATCAAATACAAGAAAAATATAATACAGAATGTTATCAATACAAAGGCTACAAGATAGTTACAAGAAAAAGACAGAGCACTGGTGATACATTACAGCATCCTGATGTTCTGAGGTCTGTGCTGTGGGAAAGCACATGGCAGGAAAGGGGAGGCTTCTCCATTGTCCAAGGTGTTTTATGCACTTTACAAGAGACCATCCCAAGAACCACCCACCCAAGTTATCTTCCAAAGGGTGGGCTTCAGAGCAAGGTACACAAAGAAGCAATTGCCTTCCCCCTCACCTCCATTGAGTCTTTTGTGTAATCCCCCCCCACACACACAGTCACAGTAACATACATAGGTGTGTTGAGGTGATACAACAGATGGTAAATATGTTGCATACATTGAGACCCTGAACAGAAGTTATTATAGGCCCAAAATAGCCACCACAGCTCCCAACAGGCAAGACTTCCTTTTTAAAGTACTTAAGATGTTGTCATTTCCACTTGTTGGTATTGGTATCTCCTGTTTTTGGTGTGTCCCTCAGCCAGCAAGGGAGAGACTCCATAAATGTGAGTTGGTGTTTCAATTGGTTGACTCTGCCACTGGCGAGATGCTGCCAGCATCAGAATTGCCTTTTAAGGCTCGTTTTCAATGCTTATTGAATACCACTTCTGTTTTTGAAGTCAGCTAATCTCAGCTGTTAACCCTGTTAGGTTTTTTTCTTCTTTTTTCCTACAGTAAAGCAGAAAATCTCCAGTGTAATGTAATTCAGTATAGTTCTGATGTCTCCAGGATGAGGATTCTGCTCTTCAGTGTTTACTTCTTATAAATATGTAATTTCAATATACTCTGAAATACAAATTACTAACAACAAATATGGGACAGCGCAAACAGAACGCATGCATAAATAATTTGACTCTGCAATGTTCCAGTAAAAGTTTGTATATTTGTCTCTAAATAACCTATTTACAGTTGATGTGTGTGTGCTTTATTAAAGCTAAATGCAAACCAAGGCCTGCATGCAGTATAAAAGGGTTAGAGCCTCTGACAGGTCTTTATTGGCATCTGTTTCCCTATTTTGAAGTTTTACAATCACTTATCCTTAGGAATGCAAGACAGAAAAATGCTGGCAACCCGGTGTGCTGTTCTGGTTACTCTTTATCAGCTACATGACATGAGTACAGTGTAAGAAATGCTAACGCGTTTTGGCTATACAGCCTTGCTCATAGCATAATGTGCTTTAAAAAGACAATACTTAAATACTCTTCAAGCCCACCACCACAACTAATTGCGGAGGCAGGACTATAAACAATTAAAAACAATTAATATAGATATAATTGCAAATGGAAGGAACTAACAGAGTAATGTAAAACTACATCATCTGGAAAGACAACAGAATATACAGACACAACACATTACTTAATGAGTTACTTTAAAAATAGGTCTAAGTCCCATCTGTTGTTTAAACCAAATGATGCTCTCATATTGAGGGTGTGGATCCACCACACTTCCCTATGCAATAACATGTACACTTATATTAGGACCCTATCCTGTCTTTTGACTTAGGTTCTATGCCTCTCAGCCTTTTGCCCTGACCTCTGGTCTGTGATATGACATTGCAGGAATGAAGCCTGTACTGGCCTCTGCAAACTTTTGAACTAAACCTATTGTCTGCCAATTGTTCAAAAATCCATTCACAAGAGTGTGTTGTTTTGACATGCATTCTGATAACTATGCCCATTCATTTCCTATTGGTCCTCAATGAGTGTTACCGCACCAGAAGAATACACCTAACCCCTTCTTTGCCAATGTACTGGAGCACAATGAATGTGTTTTCACATTGTGGTGCTATAAAGATTTGGGTGGGTTGCTTAGTGCATGGATGCACATGGGGGCATTAGAACTGAATAGAAGCACTTTCAAAATACATGCACAAAGCATGTGTCCAATGTCCATCAACATGTATTAAAATGCTTCTGCATATATTGGAAGTCACTCAAATTTTCTAGTTAGCAGCTCAGCTGTCCCCAAAGAGGGCAAACCAGGGAATGACTTGGCAGTGTTAGGTATTGAGATCCATACCTCTTTGCAAAGGTTGGTAAATGATCCAATGTTCTCTAAGGCAGACAGACAAAGTGGGCATGGGGCCGGGATTTACTAAAACTAGTACACTCAAAATGTGGTGCAGCTGTGCATGGTAGCCAATCAGCTTCTTTTTTTTTGTTTCATAAACGTTTATTAAAAGGTGACAGCATAATACAAGGAAAATACACTCGAAGTAACAATCAGGTAGTGGACATACCCAGGGGCGGACTGACAACTCATGGGGCCCCCGGGCGATAGGGGATCATGGGGCCCCTGTGTCCTTGCCCAAACTCAAAAAAGCCTATGAAAAAGGTACCAGGGGCATCTCATGGGGCCCCCTACTGACTCTGGGCCCTTGGGCAGTGCCAGAGTTTCCAAATGGTCAGTCCGCCCCTGGACATACCATAAACTAAATACAGGAAAGAGAAAGGCAAAATGCGGCACTTTTGGCAATTGAAACATGTCAGGTCACGACAATGATAGGCCTGTAATACTCAGGTGTCACTATAATACGACGTGGAGGATGACAGCAATACATCCCCATCAAATACGTGTCGGCATGCCAATCTGTACAGGGGGGAGAGCAACACTCAAAGCCTGCCCCAAAGGCAATACGCCATCTTGAAACAAAGAAAAGCTTGTGGTGTAAAAGTGAATGTCCTGAGTGCTACTGAAGAACATATAAGAGACAGACTATCCTCATACCTAGTGGTCCATAAGCAAATAACAGAAAACGACTAAACCTGATATATGTATAGAAGCCTGTCAAAGAGAGAAGAAAAAAAAAAGAAGGAAGAGAAAAGAGAAAAAGAAAGGGAAAGGAAAAAGATGGGAGCCAAAAAAAAAAAAAAAGCCAATCAGCTTCTAACTTCAGCTTGTTCAATTAAACTTTGGCAATAAAACCTTGAAGCTGATTGGTTTCTATTCATATCTGCACCAGATTTTGCACTCTCCAGTTTTAGTAAATAACCCCAAGTGTGTTCCCCAATCTCTTCTTGCAGAAAGGTGCCCAAATCTTCCAAGTTTTCTAAGAGCATACCAAGTACTCTGCCATGCCTTAGGTTTCTTTATTTCAACTTGAGCTTTCATCAAAAAGTGAACATGCACAGAGGTGTGTAGAGCTTTATTAACTGCACTGTTTAAGGCCACAGATCACTGGTGCTGTGCAATCTTGACTTCCTGGAGAGCCACTGGGATTTTCCAAGCAGAAATTAGAAATGACATACACCAGAAATCCTGAACACATGGGAAGGGAGAGGTCTTGAAGAATGACAAGGGTTTCCATCTTACGTCTCTTTTTGGTACCCTGGACAGTGATTATTGATGGCAGTGAGAGACTTTAAGGCATTTGTCCATGTTTATTTTTTATTTGGATGTCTGTATGTCATTTGATAACACCCACACTGTTTGAACATACTGTATATTAATGTCCCTGCACTGTCTGTGAATTCCTGAATGCTGTTGTCACAACAAATTGAACGCCATGGCTAAAGCAGACTTAGCATCAAAATGCACATTCAACTTTGCTTGACTTCTGCCATAATAAAACATGCTGATTAACATATAAAAATCAGAGAGACGGAACGTAAAAAAAAGTATACTAAACTTACACAGCGGCTTCCAAATGTGCCCTCTAAATGACAGGTCTGATGTGTACAGAGCCAGAAAACTCAAACATATGTGGTCAGTCTGTGAGCAGCACACTAATACATGTAATGTTTGGTCCAGGGATGCTCACTGTATGGTTCCTCCAGCTCTAGAGTAATCAGACCACAGGTGGAACTCTGCTCCAACATCAGTACTGGATACACTTTTCCTTTGATCAACCATATGAACTTAATATTAAAGTGGACCTTCCCCTCGTTTCACTAGAAAGCTCATTATCATGCAGCCCTGCATGCTGATATGAAATAATTAGTTAACCACTTCCCTTCCAGCCCATGTAGATAAGCGTCCGGACGGGAGCGCTGCCGGAACGGGTTGACATTTTTAAACATCACCCTGCATTGATTGCCTGTGCGCGCTCACCTGTTCTGCGCTTCTGGACATAGCGGAACACTGATCGCTGTACAGGACCTCTGTGTGACGTCCCGATTCATGTGATCACTGATTGGCCAATCAGTGATCACATGAATAGTAGTAAACAAGATTTCACTTCCTGACATCATTGCTTACTACTTGTGAAATCTGTGAATGATCACAGAGGTCACATGGCACAAGGCTATTCATAACAGCCTTGTACCATGTGACAAGCTGTGACCAGTCACAGCTCACATAGTATTTCTCAATGGCTGTAAGAATGCAGCCAGAGAGAAGATCAAATGATTGCTTTTACAGCCTTTATGGGTGTAAAAGCAATCAGTGTAAAAAAAGAAAAAACAATTCTTCATCACCCCCCACAAGTAGTACAGTGTCACTATGGTGACACTGTACTGCTAGGGTGACAGTATGTTAAAAAACCATAAATAATATAAAAAAAATGTAAAATACATTTTTTTTACTAAAAAATAGATGAATACATTTTGACCAAGATTTATGAAGAAAGATTATTTATTTGCAAACTTTTATAAGAAAAACACTTTTTTTCAAAAATATTGAACTTTTTCATTTATATAGCAAATAGTTAAAAATCACAGTGGTGAATAAATACCACCAAAATAAAGTATTATCTGTCTTAAAAAAATGCTAAAAAAGTCATATAGGTACAGTGTTGCATGACTGCGCAATTGTTATTCATAGTGTGACAGCACTGAAAGCTGAAAATTGGCCTGGACTGGAAGGGGGTGAAAGTGTTCAGACTTGAAGTGGTTAAACAAATGTGTTTACCCAAAATTACTGTTTTTCCACTTCCTGGTTGAGTGAAGTACTGGTGATGTAACCCTGGCCTCACAGATGCATCCTGAGAAGGCTACACCAGCAGTACCTTTCCCCGCTAATGATGTGTACCTTTCCCCGCTAATGATGTGTACCTTTCCCCGCTAATGATCACATGTTCCAGGAGGCAAACACAGGGGTTTATTTGTTAAAAGCAAATAGATTGTGCACTTTGCCAGTGCAGTTGTACTAATTTCCACCAAAGCATAGCCACTTGCTCTCCGGAAGATTTACCCTTGTTCATGACCAGGCCATTTTTTGCTATACGGCACTGCGGTACTTTAATTAACAATTGCGCGGTCATGCAACACTGTACGTAAATTAAATGTGTAATTTGTTTTTCACAAATAGAGCTTTCTTTTGGTGGTATTTGATCACCACTGAATTTTTTTATTTTTTGTGCTATAAACAAAAAAATACTGACATGTGAATTTGAAAAAATTCACATGCAAAGTGCATATTCTATTTGCCTTTAATAAATCAACTCCACAGAGTTCTAGGCAGAGTTCCAGGGCATACTGTAAAGGAAGATGAATTCAGCTTCCCTTAGTGAATATGGCCCCTGTAAGAAAGAGGAGGAAAAGAAAAATAAGGCATGGAAAGGAAAAAAAGCCTGCAAATTATGTATGTTATCTGTTTGTAGATTGCCATTACTAAACATTTCTAAAGTGGCCTTTGTTGCAATATTTAAGATAAAGGTGAAATTCCTCTTTAATCCTCATCTTTTGAAAACAGGTTCTTAACTAATAGAATATGTACTTCTCTGGATGAGGGTTCTTTATCTTGTTAAAGTTTTTCTGCAAATTATTATTTCAAAAACTAACAAAAAATATATGTTACACAAACAAATTCTAGTTGACATATATAGTCAACATGTAAAAGCTGTGCCTGACATACTTACATGTATACTTACCTTTTCAAGACTAACTCCAGGCATTTATTTGAGCTTTTGATAGAGAAAGCAAGAGATAATGTTTCTATCAAGTATTTATTTCTGCCTGGGACTTTCATTGGAGAGATTTTTCCTCCTGTCCTGTTTTTGTGACACCGGGATAAGAAATGGCAGGAAAGGCTGTAACCAGGATAGAAAGGCAAAAACAGCAGTAAAGCATTCTCAGACTAAGATTTCCTCTTCTGTGTTTTTGTCCTCCTTAGAGAGATTTCTTATTATTCCTGTCCTTTCAGGAAGCAAGAATAAATCTCCCTAATAGGGAGTCAGATAATAATAAAAACCTCTAAAGGCTCTAACTGTTCTGTCGTCTGTTTAAAAAAAACAATTTTGGCTGTTGTTGGGCCTGCTTTGAGAAACAGTGATTTATGATACTAGAAAATGACAGTATCTCCAGTCTCTTCCACACATAGTTGTAATTTCCTTTTAATTAGTGAAAAATATAACTTTCTTGTATATTCTATTACATAGTGATGTTCCCTACTGCAAAAGCAGGGGTGTTGCTATAGAAGACTGCATATTATAGTAAAAGATCATTTCCAATATATCAATATAATTAAAAGGTCTAGGGGCGTGGCCAAATGTAGGAGTAGCCAAAAAGTGGGTGCAACCTCATAACATATGACTTGTAGTGGCACACCTTTCCTCCTATACTTTGCTATGTTTTAAACAACATAGGGCCCTGGGCAAAAAATGAAATGATGAAATACAGATAGAAGAAGCCTATAGAAGAAAAACGTAAGTGTAGCACCCTTCTAGTTTAGCTAGGGGGAGCTAGAGCCCTGATTGTCAGTGAGGAAGGCTGAGTAACGGCCTTGGTGTAATAACTAGAAGGTCAAATTGTGGTCAGGAGTTGAGAGGCTCTGCAGGCCGGCCCCTCTGGAATTTTCCCCTGCTGCTTTGGAGGAAGACCTTAGAGGCAGTGGGTGGATCTGCGGAGTGGCTGGCTTGCATTCTTGAGGGATCCAAGCAAATCCCCAACAGAAGGTTTGGCGAGGGGCCAGGATATCCTTAAAAGTGTTGGAGCCTGCTCAGCTTCAGGAGAGTTCGGGTGGAAGACAGTCAGGAAGATGTGAAGCTGAAGGCAGGAGGCTGAGAGGTGGCCCAATGGGATGGGTCCTACCTGCATATCTGAAGCTGTAAAGGAAGAAAGATCAGAACGTCACTGACTTCAGAGCGATGACCACCTGTATGGCAGAGGAGTGGCCAAGTTAAAAGGCCTGCTAGCAGCCACCAACCCATCAGTGGTACAAGAGAGGATCTGAGTGAGTACCCCTGCACCCCCTGTGTGGATAGGGGAAGGAGCACTCTTGTGGGAAACCAGATTCGCTGCCAAATTAGGACTGTCCACTTTTAAAATAACAAGCACAAGATTCCCTGTTCAGGGATACCTCCAGATTGCTGGGCGAGTAATCTAGGGTCTGGGGTGGTACATTAAGGAGATGCTGGCTAGCTCTCCAACAAAGACTGTGTTGCAGTGAAGGCTTGCAAATAGTTCCAGGAAGTTGTACACAGTTCATCAGTTTCCTTGGGCATCCTATACACCCCTAACCCTATCCCAGTTCAAATTCCCTAAATAAAACAACAAAACCAAAGCTCAAGGATTGATCTCTGACTCTGCATGCAAGCCTGTATGAAGATGCTTGCTGCCAGACTGTGCAGGCTATAAAGAGACCCAAATCTTCTAGCGACTCCTAAAGGGGTAGTGCTATATAAGCAAGCCATAGATGATAAGACCACAGGTTGCAGGAAAGAATTGCTTGATTGCCCCGTCAACACAGTC
This sequence comes from Staurois parvus, assembly GCF_062004578.1. Lineage (NCBI taxonomy): Eukaryota > Metazoa > Chordata > Amphibia > Anura > Ranidae > Staurois > Staurois parvus. The sequence goes on along the minus strand of NW_028318344.1, from coordinate 4,874,279 downwards.
AGTGCTGATGGGGGATCCCTCCTGCAATGCTATTGCGTTCTGCCTGCTGGCAGATTACTATGATTACAGCTAGAGGCTATAGCCACCAGCAATATTTACATGTAAAAATCCAACAGGCTGGTTGTACTGAATTTGATCGACGGATCGACTTCAGTAATACCAGCCTGCCCATAGATGTATCGAATCTCAGCCGATCCCTTCTGAATCAGCCAAGATGTGATTCATTTGTGGCCAGTTTTAGGAGTCTGCATATGTTACTTGATCATAAAAATATGACAAGTAATGAAATGGGAAGTCATCTCAAAAGTCATGTCATGTTAGCTAAATTTATCTTGCAGAAATAGTCCTCAAAATGAATACTAATTGAAAAAAACATGTTCCTTTAAATGAACCTGCCATTGCAAGCATAACAGTGCCGAATACTGATGTGCTAGAAAGGATATTTAGAAAAGATTAGCAAAAGTATATATAAATGAAAAATGTGAATGTTCATGTTATGATTATAAGAAGAAGACAGAAATACAATGTTGAAATGAAAAGTCAGCATAACTTTAGCTAAAATAAGAGAGCATCACAAAGGAAATTGTTTTCTTGGCCAAGGAGAGTGAACCACTAGAGGTAAAAGCATCTGTGACTTGCCTATGATTAGAAAGGGTTCTGACCCTAAAAGAGAATGACACTTTGGCAAGTAATAAACTATTTAATGTGATAACATGGGGTGCTTGTCTATGACATTTCAAATAGGTTTACTGCACTTGAAGCGATGCATCAATTTCATGTGACACCTTTTAGCTTAAGTGGATTATTTTGCTTGTATGGAAGAACAGCGGCACCATCAGTGAGCACTGCGATAGACTACAAAATAATGGAATATCTTTTTAGATGTGACAAGCTGCGCAGTTGCCAGAATTCTTGTTTGGTAGGCTTCTAATATAAAAGATTAAAAGTTATTTGAAGGAAGAATTAAAAATCTGCAAGATGGATAAGATAGAACAAAGGATGGCTGTGATCCAGCACTCTGACCTTTGGAAGAGAGAGGAAAAAGCATGGAGAGACTTCTCAATGTAAAGTAGTGATTCACCTAATAAGTGAATGCAATAAAAGTCAATGCTAACTTCACATTAATTCCATTGATTCAAAGTTTACTCACTTATTGACCACAACACACTAAACTAAGGCTGCCAGGCTAAACTTACAATTATAGTGTCTCTCTGTGGAAAGCTAACATTTTATTCACTTTCTTACCTATAGCTGAATGATGGCTACAGCGCAGTCCAGCTCTGGAAGGGCGTCATATGACGTGCACTTGGGCACTGTCTGTGATCGCTGTATCCTTTGGACACTCTGATCTCATGACATAGTAAAAGGCCAATCATAGCGGTCTTTTACCACATAATCAGATGTGTCTAATCACAGCTGATCACCATGTAAATACATATATGTTTACCACTGCTCAAGGTAGAGAGACTCCCAATCTCCAAGCACAACGCCTCCTGTAGGTGCTAGCCCAGCTTGTATGCTGCATAGATGAGAACAAAGGACGTCCGATCGGCTGCACTCCAAACAATCAACTTTATTGAACCAAGACAAAACCAATACAGACGGTGGAAATATAGTGGGGGACTGGCAGGTAAACGTGTTTCATGCTAAAAACAGCACTTATTCATGTCTGTATTGGTTTCACCTTGGTTCAATAAAGTGGATTGTTTGGAGTGCAACTGATCGGACGTCCTTTGTTCTCACTATGTAAATACACTTGACAGTTATCGTCAGTAGTTCCTCATGCTTTCACAGCATGAGGAAAATACTGCCGATATCTGGCAACAGTCAAAAGGAGACATCTGCACTGATAATCAGTGCCCTGATTATCAGTGCAGCCCCAAAAGTGCCCATCAGTACCCAACAGTGCTGCCCATCAGTGCCCAGCAGTGCTCAACAGTGCTGCCTGTCTCTCTGAAAGAGAACATAGCCAGGAATATTAATGGCCCAGTCATGTGAAGAATGAAGCCAAGATTCAGCAATACCAATTAAATCATAGTTCTGTTCATACACCAAAGCTTCCAACTCACCTATTTTGCTTGGCAGACTTCTGGCATTGGTGAACAAACACTTTAATCCATTGACACCTTGTTCACTCTCTGAAAGAGAACATAGCCAGGAATATTAATGGCCCAGTCATGTGAAGAATGAAGCCAAGATTCAGCAATATCAATTAAATCATGATTCTGTTCATACACCAAAGCTTCCAACTCACCTATTTTGCTTGGCAGACTTCTGGCATTGGTGAACAAACACTTTAATCCATTGACACCTTGTTCACACGTATGTTGCATATTTTTTATTTTCATACAAATTGTACCAATTCTACTGGTTGTTTGCAACATGGGAACCTTCTTATCATCTGCCATAGCCCTCCCCCCATCTTTCCCCATTCCACCCACCAATAAGTACTGACTCCTGTCTGCTCTGTCTACCTCGTTATAATCTAATTCTCCCTCCCCACTCTATCCTAGTTTAAATACTCCTCCAGCCTCCCCATAAACCTTTCCCTCTGCTGCTAAACTAATACACCTTACTAACCAATCTGTTAATGCTGCCCCTCTCTGCCAATCTCTTCCCTAGCTTCCACTAGTCCAATGTTTAAAATTCAAAATACTAACCACAACGTACAAAGCCATCCACAACATCACCCCCAGCTACATCCCAACCTCATCTGTAGGTATTGTCCAAACTATCCTCTCTGCCCCTCTCAAGACTGCCTCCTCTCCAGTTCCCTTGTTGCCTTCTCCCACTCTCACCTACAGGACATCTCCAGAGCCTATCCTATCCTTTGGAAATCCCTGCCCCAGTATGTCTGGTCAGCTTCTACCCTGTCTGCCTTTAGGTGATTCTTGAAAACTCATTTATTCAGGGAAGCCTACCCCACTTCCACTGAAGGACTGTACTTGAGCCCCCCCCATCAGATTATCCACTGCAGCTATTACCTTTTGTATCACCTCCCCCTCCCTCTAGATTGTAGGCTCCATGAACAGGGCCGTATATAAATCCTGTATAATAATAATAATTTCTGAAAGCAAACACCCTGAAGAATAAAATGATGGTTTTTCCAATTTTTTATGTAACATGATATTTGCACAATGGTTTATCAAGAACAAAACTTTAGTAAAAATACATTACAGTTAATTCAGGGCACACCAATGCAATATATTGCCCAAGTGTTGAGTAAATAGATATTCAACATATTAAACTTTAAATTTATATGGCCCAAAGAATGACAACAAACTTTTTTACCTTATATTTATATTGTATGTTACTTTCACTAAAATTTTATTTATATCACATAGGGGACATACAGTAAAATCCCATATGTGATGTAATATGTTTTAGACAAATTCTCTTTAATGAGAAATCAGGGGTCTTTTATATATCTGATGCCTCACCAGACTCCATTTGCTTCTTCCCTGGCCACAAGAGCCAGAGAAAGTGTCACCTGAAACCAGAAGTGACATTTTACACACTGCTTCCAGGTTCATTCTAGCTAGGAGAGATCATCAAATACATGTACACTGGCCTTCCTCTTTTCCACCTGTCTGTACCTGTCATACGGTTTCTGAAGCTTGCAGGTGGGACAGCGGAACTTGAGAAGCATGAGGGGGGTTGTGGTGGGGAAGGGTGAATTAAGAAGTGTTAAAGTATCACCTATTGATAATTTAGGTTACCGTAATTTATTTTGCCATTTTGTGGCTTGGAATACTGGGTATCTTGTTATGTGACACTATTTTATCTGTTTTTGTGCAAAAACAAATGTGGATCACATTTTCACCTGAGAACCACCTAGGAACAAAGATTAGAAAGGAAGGATTTATGCTAAGCAGGCATTATATGCCATCACGTTCTTGCACACCAGTAACTATAGATGCTGATTAAAAAGGACAAACAGATACTGAATAGTGAAAGCTGAAGTTTAGGTATGAATTTTGTTACATATAATATTGGTCCAGCTTGGACTAATGTAAATATGCATATCTCATACCTGGGTGATCTCTGGTGGAATCTGCAAACCACTGTAGTTAGCTGCTGCTGCTACTACAGTGATATCACCAATCATCTGGATCCAGTTGTTTTTTTTCTTTTTCAGTGAATACAAGGGGTCCCCTAACTGGACATGGTGGAGAGGTGAAACAGAGATGTCATTTTCTCCACCTTGTCCAATCAAAAAATGCCTTGTATTTATTTAAAAAAAATTAAGGTAAATGTCAGAAGAGCAGAGCAAACAACCCCCTGTGGTTACTATACACAAGGGCAACCCCTCAGATCAATGCAACTATGCAAAACATTTCTACCAAAACTTCAGCTTTAAGTGACCATTTTATGGTGGCTTTGCAAAGTTTGCATAACATTTTAGGAATAGCGTCCCTTTAATTGTATTTTTACATCTAACCATCAAGGTATATTTGAATATTTTCCAAATATTGCTGTATTAACCAACAAAATTGAATATTAGTGTGCTCACCTCAGATCACCTGGTAACCTGTGCAATAATAAAGAATGCAGAATCAGCTTTGATTTTGTATTTGTTAAAGCTTTCATCCCCTGTTTATTCTCTGTGGAGTTCATAAAATGTCTGCTACAGATTTTTAAATCTTTATGCACCTAATAATAGCATGCTTTGTCATCATTGTTGATGTGTAAAGTAAATTGCAAGGTTAGCAAAGTGATTTTATAGACTTGCTTGAGTAATTATACATTTACATCAATTTTCATTGGAATGCAGAACATTTACCAAGAGGAGAGAATACCACAATCAAAAGTCGGAATTTCTAACTGTAAATCAATATAAATGATACACATTAGCACAGTATATTGGCATATCTTGCCACAGCATATTTAAAAAAAAATGTGTGTATTCACTTTGGTTGCTTTTCTCAAATAAAGATGCCTGCTATACAAAGTATTAGTAACAACTCATGTTGAATATGCAGTTTAGTTTTGAGTACCAGTTCACTAACAGGATGTCACTGAAATGGGGAGAGTGCATAGGAAGGTAACTAAATGAATAATGGAAAGAGCTAAATGTGTTCATTCATAAGAAGAGGCGATCAAAGAAGAATATTATAACCTTTTGTAATGATTTGAATGGTCAATATAGTAAATTTAGTGGCAACCTTAGAAAGTATTATTTTATTGAAAGAGTAGTTGATGCTTGGAATAGTGAATCAGTCAACAGTAAGTGGATTGAAAAATGCTTAGGACACAAAAAATGTGTGTGTGTGTGTGTGTGTGTGTATATATATATATATATATATATATATATATAGTATTTACACTGTATATATATATATATATATATATATATATATATATATATAAGTAAATTGTTATCAATACTTACTGTAACTGGCTTGTCTTCACTAGAGATGAGCGAATCGAACCAGGCGAACCGGAATTCGAGTCGAATTTCAGGAAATATTCGATTCGCGTCGAATCCGAAATTTTGCCTACTTCGGGTGCGCGAATCGAACATTTCCCGATCAGCCGGCAAAAGTGTCCTTGCAGTGAGCTCCGCTATTTCTGACAGTTCTCTGACAGAAGGAACACATGTTTAGCGGTTGAAACATTGTATCTATTAGTTTCCATTTAGGATACAGATGTTTCAACCGCTGTACATGTGAAGAAGCTGTCAGAGAACTGTCAGAAATAGAGGAACTCTGCACATACACTTTTTGCCGGCTTGGAATTATTCTTCTTTTCATCCTACTTCTTCTTCATCCTCATCCTCATCCTCTTCTTCTGAGGATGAGGATGAGGATGAAGAAGAAGAAGAAGAAGAAGAAGAAGAAGAAGAGGAAGTAGGATGAAAAGAAGAATAATTCCAAGCCGGCAAAAAGTGTATGTGCAGAGTTCCTCTATTCTGCAGATACACTTAGAGGAGCTCTGCAGATACACTTAGAGGAGCTCTGCACATACACTTTTTGCCGGCTTGGAATTAATCTTATTTTCATCCTACTTCTTCTTCTTCTTCTTCATCCTCATCCTCATCCTCAGAAGAAGAAGAAGAGGATGAGGATGAAGAAGAAGAAGAAGAAGAAGTAGGATGAAAATAAGAATAATTCCAAGCCGGCAAAAAGTGTATGTGCAGAGTTCCTCTATTCTGCAGATACACTTAGAGGAGCTCTGCACATACACTTTTTGCCGGCTTGGAATTAATCTTATTTTCATCCTACTTCTTCTTCTTCATCCTCATCCTCATCCTCAGAAGAAGAAGAAGAGGACGAGGATGAAGAAGAAGAAGAAGTAGGATGAAAATAAGAATAATTCCAAGCCGGCAAAAAGTGTATGTGCAGAGCTCCTCTAAGTGTATCTGCAGAGCTCCTCTAAGTGTATCTGCAGAATAGAGGAACTCTGCACATACACTTTTTGCCGGAAACCGCTGTATGGAGGGAATGTCATAGAACTGTCAGAAATAGACTATTTCTGACAGTTCTGGGACATTCACTCCATACAGCGGTTGAAACATTGTATCTATTTTTTTCCATAAATGACATTCTGCAAATACACTTAGAGGAGCGCTGCAGATACACTTTTTGCCGGCTTGGAATTAATCTTATTTTCATCCTACTTCTTCTTCATCCTCATCCTCATAAGAAGAAGAAGAAGAAGTAGGATGAAAATAAGAATAATTCCAAGCCGGCAAAAAGTGTATCTGCAGCGCTCCTCTAAGTGTATCTGCAGAATGTCATTTATGGAAAAGAATAGATACAATGTTTCAACCGCTGTATGGAGTGAATGTCCAAGAACTGTCAGAAATAGACTATTTATAACAGTTCTGGGACATTCACTCCATACAGCGGTTGAAACCGCTGTATGGAGGGAATGTCATAGAACTGTCAGAAATAGACTATTAATGACAGTTCTGGGACTGTCCTTCCATACAGCGGTTGAAACATTGTATCTATTTGTTTCCATAAATGACATTCTGCAGATACACTTAGAGGAGCGCTGCAGATACACTTTTTGCCTACTTCTTCTTCTTCTTCTTCATCCTCATCCTCTTCTTCTTCTTATAAGGATGAGGATGAAGAAGAAGAAGAAGAAGTAGGATGAAAATAAGATTAATTCCAAGCCGGCAAAATGTGTATCTGCAGCGCTCCTCTAAGTGTATTTGCAGAATGTCATTTATGGAAAAAAATAGATACAATGTTTCAACCGCTGTATGGAAGGAATGTCATAGAACTGTCAGAAATAGACTATTTCTAACAGTTCTGGGACATTCCTTCCATACAGCGGTTGAAACATTGTATCTATTTGTTTCCATAAATGGATCCATGTATGGAAACAAATAGATACAATGTTTCAACCGCTGTATGGAAGGAATGTCCCAGAACTGTTAGAAATAGTCTATTTCTGACAGTTCTATGACATTCCCTCCATACAGCGGTTGAAACATTGTATCTATTTTTTTCCATAAATGACATTCTGCAGATACACTTAGAGGAGCGCTGCAGATACACTTTTTGCCTACTTCTTCTTCTTCTTCTTCATCCTCATCCTCTTCTTCTTCTTATAAGGATGAGGATGAAGAAGAAGAAGAAGAAGAAGAAGAAGAAGTAGGATGAAAATAAGATTAATTCCAAGCCGGCAAAATGTGTATCTGCAGCGCTCCTCTAAGTGTATTTGCAGAATGTCATTTATGGAAACAAATAGATACAATGTTTCAACCGCTGTATGGAAGGAATGTCCCAGAACTGTTAGAACTAGTCTATTTCTGACAGTTCTATGACATTCCCTCCATACAGCGGTTGAAACCGCTGTATGGAGTGAATGTCCCAGAACTGTCAGAAATAGTCTATTTCTGACAGTTCTGGGACATTCCCTCCATACAGCGGTTGAAACCGCTGTATGGAGTGAATGTCCCAGAACTGTCAGAAATAGACAGAAACTGTCACAGAACTGTCCTTCTTCTCATCCTTCTCCTTCTTCTCATCCTTCTCCTTCTTCTCATCCTTCTCCTTCTTCTCATCCTTCTCCTTCTTCTCATCCTTCTTCTCATCCCTCTTCTCATCCTTCTCCTTCTTCTCATCCTTCTCCTTCTCCTTCTTCTCATCCTTCTCCTTCTCCTTCTTCTCATCCTTCTCCTTCTCCATCTTCTCATCCTTCTCCTTTTCCTTCTTCTCATCCTTCTCCTTCTGCTTCTCCTTCTCCTTATTCTCATCCTTCTCCTTCTTCTCATCCTTCTCCTTCTTCTCATCCTTCTCCTTCTTCTCATCCTTCTCCTTCTTCTCATCCTTCTCTTTCTTCTCATCCTTCTCCTTCTCCTCATCCTTCTCCTTCTTCTCATCCTTCTCCTTCTCCTTCTTCTCATCCTTCTCCTTCTTCTCATCCTTCTCCTTCTCCTCATCCTTCTCCTTCTTCTCATCCTTCTCCTTCTTCTCATCCTTCTCCTTCTCCTTCTTCTCATCCTTCTCCTTCTCCATCTTCTCATCCTTCTCCTTCTCCTTCTTCTCATCCTTCTCCTTCTGCTTCTCCTTCTCCTTCTCCTTCTTCTCATCCTTCTCCTTCTTCTCATCCTTCTCCTTCTTCTCATCCTTCTCCTTCTTCTCATCCTTCTCCTTCTCCTTCTTCTCATCCTTCTCCTTCTTCTCATCCTTCTCCTTCTTCTCATCCTTCTCCTTCTCCTTCTTCTCATCCTTCTCCTTCTTCTCATCCTTCTCCTTCTCCTCATCCTTCTCCTTCTCCTTCTTCTCATCCTTCTCCTTCTTCTCATCCTTCTCCTTCTCCATCTTCTCATCCTTCTCCTTCTTCTCATCCTTCTCCTTCTTCTCATCCTTCTCCTTCTCCTCATCCTTCTCCTTCTTCTCATCCTTCTCCTTCTTCTCATCCTTCTCCTTCTCCTTCTTCTCATCCTTCTCCTTCTCCTTCTTCTCATCCTTCTCCTTCTCCTTCTTCTCATCCTTCTCCTTCTTCTCATCCTTCTCCTTCTCCTCATCCTTCTCCTACTTCTCATCCTTCTCCTTCTTCTCATCCTTCTCCTTCTCCTTCTTCTCATCCTTCTCCTTCTTCTCATCCTTCTCCTTCTCCATCTTCTCATCCTTCTCCTTCTCCTTCTTCTCATCCTTCTCCTTCTCCTTCTTCTCAGCCTTCTCCTTCTCCTCCTTCTCATCCTTCTCCTTCTCCTTCTCCTTCTCCTTCCTGATCTCCAAGGGCATTTAAATTAAAGGTACAGTGTTCTGCACTAATTTAAAGGCTCTCTGAAGCCTAGAAACCCTTTTTATAAGCCATCTTCGTAGCGAAGAAATTCGCATCGAATCGAATTTCATACTGGAATTCGCCGAATCAGCCGAATCGAATTTTTCAATACTTCGCTCATCTCTAGTCTTCACATCAGCACACCTGTGGTTGTGATCCACTCCTCCTATGAACCCTCAGGACCACCTTTCTTAGCAGAATAAAAGAGAGTTCCTCCCCTCCATTCCTGTCCTATATGCAACAGGCCACTAGGGAGGGAAGAAAAAGTTGAACTGATGTGAGAATTGGCCAGGAAAGGAAAATTATGGTAAGTATTGGTAACATTTTTCCATTTTCCTGGCCAGAGTCACATCAGCACACCTGGGATATAACTTAGCTAATCTAGGGCAGGACAAAAAAACAACAAAATCAATCTGTCTTGCTGCTTCATTAATCTTTTTTTAATTTAGTCTGAAAGGGTGCTGATATTACCATCGCCCCAAACTTAGCCCGTTTAGTGGATATCACATCCAATTTGTAATGTCTGCATGTAATGCATGAACTCAAGCTGGCCATTCTGCATATGCCTTCTACTGATACCCTAGCGAGTGATGCACATGAGGCTGCCACCCCTCTTGTTGAATAAACTTGTATCATTTATGGAGGAGTAAGGACCTGTTGTTTATATGCTAGGCTGATTATCCTGGTAATCCAGGTAGCTATGATTCTTGCCGATGCCGCATCTCCTCGCCTGGGTCATACTGGTAGAATAAATAAGTTATCGAATTTACAAATCCATTGGGAGCAAAGAAGATAGGTTGTAAACAAGCTGACCATATCGAGTGGTCTAAGGTCTAGGTCATCTGCTTTCTCCGGCAGTTGCATGAAACTTGGTAAGACAGGCTCCCAGTTTACATGGAGTCGCGAGACCACCTTGGAGGCTAAAGCGGGTGAGGGTTGCACAATAACTTTATCTGCCAACACAATACAAAATGGGTCTCTGCAAGATAGGGCTGATAGCTCTGATACTCTTCTCACTGATGTAGTGGCCCTGAAAAAAGTTAGCTTAACTGTTATAAACCACAATGCACATAATTTCAAAGGGATGAATAAGGGCTGGAGCAGGGCATTTAGCACTATGCCCAAGTACCAGGCTGAGAAGAGGTTCTTTTTAGGAGGCCACATAATTAGTTCTGCTTTAAGAAATTGTTTTACTAAGACCTCATCTTCCTATTTGTGCCCTATAAATGAAGATATTGCTAATATCTGTACTTTGATCGTGTTATAGGCTGAACCCTTATCCAGCACTGATTGCAAAAAATCTGGCACATTTGTGATCTTTGGAGTCAGTGGGGAGAACTTTCGCTGTGCAGCGAAGGCTACAAATTTCCCCCAAATCCTGGAGTACGTAGTGTTTGTAGAGGATCTTCTCGCCCTTAAACGTGTAGAAATTACCTCCTCCGAGAGGTGTTATGACTGTAGTCTGGCTGATTCAAGAGCCATGTCGTTAGTTTCAATCTCCCCAGATTGGGATGGCTCCATTGACTCTGCTTCAGTAAATCTCTTATCAGAGGCAGAGGTACTGGTGGGGCTGATGCCATATGTAGGAACAGTGGAAACCATGGCCTCCAAGGCCAGAAAAGCAGTATCAGGATGGCATGGACTTCTTCCTTTGCGATCTTTAACAATGTCCTCATGATCAGAACGAGGAAAAGGTATACTAAGGGGAAGCTCCACGGTATTGAAAATGCATCCTGCATTATTGCTCTGTCATCCCTCTACCTTGTTACAAATTTTGGCACTTGTGCATTCTCTGGGGTTGCAATCAGATCCATGGAGGGCATCTCTTAGTTGGCAAAAATTGGTTCCAGGTAGTGTCTGTTGATTGCCCATTTGCTGTTGCTGGGAAATCTCCGTCTCATTTGATCCGCAATATGGTTTAGTTTGCCTGGAATGTAGGCTGCAGTTATGGCCTCCACATGTGTCTCGCCCCAGGTCAAAATCTTGGTAAGCTGTAGTAACGGACTATATAGGTGATATCTGTCTGATTTCCCATCATTAACTTGACCTAGGCTCTGTATTTTAGGCTCTTGAAAGCCAACAGGGCTAGGTAAATTGCTCGCAACTCCAGAAGATTGGAGTGTCTGGTTTCGGTTGTACGCCATCTTCCCTGCACCTGCCTACTGAGGCAGTGAGCCTACCAGTCCCGGAGACTGGCATCTGAGGTTATCAGGATCCAATCTCCTGGGCTGAGGATCATGCCTCATAACAGGGTTTCTGGTGACATCCACCATGCTAAGCTTTGGCAGATCTGTGTTGGTAAACGGATTCTCTGTTACACCAGCCCACTGTCTTAGAAAAGGACATTTGAAAAGCCCTTGTGTGAAATGTTACTTAGGGAACTGTGGAAGTTGCTGCTGTAAACATCCCCAGAAGCACCATGCAATTTCTTGTAAAAAATGCAGGCGATTTCATCATGCTGCTGGCTCAAGCTCTTAATTCGGCTACCTTGTAGTTGGGTAGGAAGATTTGGCCCTCCTGTGTGTTGAATATTAGGCCCAGGTATTCCAGCTCCTAGATTGGAACCAGTTGGCTCTTTTGAGCGTTTATAAGCCATCTGAAGTCGGACAGGATCCTCAACACCAGGTTACGCTAATGTGCCAGCTCTTCGCTTGATCAGGTCACTACCAGGATATCGTCCAAGTAATGGAAGATATTTATCTTCTTTAATTGATTGACCGCAATGGTGGCTAGTAGAATCTTGGAAAAGACCAGGGAGCGGTGCTGATCCCAAAGGGCAGACATCTGAATTGATAATGGCCTTCTCCTAATGTGAATCTTAGATATTTCAGGTGGTGCCTGTTGACTGGAATAGGTAGATACGCATCTTCCAAATCGATTGAGATCAGCCAGTCTCCAGCCAGTTTAGGATCGATAAAGAGATTTAGAGATCTCATGTCCAAACCTGGCCCCGAGGCTTTTGGCATTAAGATTGGAGAATAGACACTTTTCACTCGTTCTAAAAGCACTGGAGAAATTAAATCCTTCTACTGTAATCCGGCTACATATTCTACTATGCACATTCTCTTCCTCTGATCCTATGACCATTCTGTGTGGACAAAGATGTTCAGTGTTTTCTCCTGAAATATTATCTTGTAACCATTCCTTGCCATCTTCTAGACTTCTTTTACACCGTCAAAAAGACTTCTCATTATTTTTAGCCATTTGGGATGCTCTTGATTTTAGGCCCCTTAAAAAGCAGCTTTGCGTTCCTCTCCATTGGGCTCTAGCATATATTCTCAGCCAGGTCTATATGATATGGCCTCTTGTGCTTTTCTGAAGTCAGCTTGCCCCAACCGAAAGGTCTGTTGTCTCCTTTTGTTCCTTTAAGGTAGAAGACCTGATCTTCCTCCAGTGACTCACTTAATGGCCTCTTCTAGGGTCTTACCGAATAACATCTTGCCATTACACTTAATATTGCAAAGCTCCTGTTTCGATGTGCCATCTGCAACCCAATGATGCAACCAAAGGACCCTCTTTGCTGTCACTGAATGTGCCATGAACCTTTCCAGCAGCTTGACCAGGTCTATGGATGCCTCTGCTAGAAATGCCGCCGTTAGATTGAGATCCTATAGCACTGTAATAATTCTAGTTGCCTCTACTCCTGATCTTAGGGTATTTCCACATTCATTACCAAAACATTAATGCTCTTGAAATGGAGGTTAGTGCTATGGTCAGCCGTCAGACTGTGCCTACCACAGAATAAATCCTCCAGAGGTCAACATTTTCCCACCTATTCATTGGGTGCCTGAAGGTGGTAGTCTTCTAAGGGAAAAAATACGTACCTTACCAGATGCTGCAAGGCTGCGTCTACTCCAGGGGCAGTGTCCCGGAAATCAGCATTTGAGGCCTTGAATGGATACAGTTTTGCGAATCGATTTTGGGTGTTTTCCTCCTTTTCTTGCCTCTCCCATTCATTCTCATACAATTTGCGGATCTTCGTCATACATGGAAACACAGCTCCCTGTCTTTTTAGGTATGGAAAGTATCTCCTTATCCTTTCCAGGGACTGAGAGTTTTGTTCCCATTCTATGGCCTTCTTAACTGTTGTAATATATGGATGTATAAGTTGGAAATCGAACAACTGTTCAGAAACCTCTTCTGATTCGGGTGATGTTTCAGAGGATATCTCTAGCACCAGTGGTGAACTTTGCCTTTGCTTTGGGGTGCTCTTGGCCTTAGGATCACTTTTAGATGCACTTTAGTTACCACATGTATACTATCGGCCATGGCCTCATGGAAATAATCCTTGATTTTGTTTGCTTCTGCCTCCTTGTCTCATGCATTCGGGACACAAGAACTTCTTAGGTGCTGATGGAGCCAAACCATCCCAACACAGGCCCTCGGCAGGACACCTTCCTGAGCTCTTTGCCTCTGTGGCTAAACACTTACTGCAGCCTGGACTGCCCAGAGAGTGGGGCATATGATTTGAATGCAATTCAGTCATATGCAGAGAAGTTGAGCCATGGCGGCACTTTTCTTTCTGTGAATGTCTATTTTTAGGGCTTCTGCTCTTAAAAGAGATTAGACACCCAATTAATCTGGTGTGCAACACCCTCCTTCCTTTCCAATGGCCTTCATGCCTTTTGTGGCTGAGGCGAGCTCATGGCTGCTAAGTGTGGGATTGCTGCTATATTTTTGACATCACAATATGGCACCAGATAGCTGCACATGCTCAGTAGTAGTCTATGATCTATGAGGTTTCTACAGCTTGTGCTAAATTCCACAGCCATATGCCAGGAAAAAACCTTTCTCAGATCTGTTAAGAATTTGGTAAGAACATATGAATCTCAAGCCACAAAGTGAGGTGGATTAATATAATTTGCAGGAAAATAATGGAGGCGAGTCAGCTAGCACAAGTCCACAAGGCATCTTCATCCAGGACCCCTGGATGTTAGTCTGGCAAATCTATTTTGCTATGATCATAAAAAAGTGCAGCGCAGCACTGAAACAAAGGAGATAAGCAAGTTCACATCCTGTGTGTTTTTGTAAGTGGTTGTAAAGGTTCAAGGTGTTTTACCTTCATGCATTCTATGCATGAGGGTAAAACACCTTCTGTAAGCAGCTCCCCCCTCAGCCCCGGTACTTACCTGAGCTCCATCATGATCCAGCGATGTGCACAAGAGCTTAGGCTCTCCGGGGACTCTCCCTCCTCATTGGCTCCCGCTGCTGTCAATCAGAGCCAGTGAGCCAATGAGGATGGGGGGGGGGGTGGTCTGAGCTGCGACTCTGTGTGTGAATAGAAACGCAGAACAGCAACTCGGGAGCAAGCCTGCTTTGGTGCCCCCATAGCAAGCTACTTGCTCTGGGGGCATTTTGCAGGAGGGAGGGACCAGGAGCACCAGCTGGGAACCTGACAAATGGAGGATCAGGGCTGCTCTGTGCAAAACCACAGTATGACATGTTTGTTACTTTTTAAAACATGCCTTTGATATCACTTTAAGCAAATAAGGGGAAGCAGCACACAGATCCAATCAGTTGTGCTTCAATGTAAGGAGCGTGCTGATAAGAGGAGACAGCAGAGTGACAGAGAAATTATTTAATCAGTTTGCTGTTCCTCATTTTACTGTCCAATCAAAGACTAGAGGAGAGACAAAATATGTTAGTGTTACTAACAGGTCTCTTCCCCAGCCAGACAGGACTGTGCGGTGTAGCTGTGGAAGTCTCAAAACTGAATAGATAGAAATTCAAATCTTTTGGTAGGTAAAGCAGTTCTTTTATATGCATTTCATTTGTCTATTTAGCTGTTTGCCTGGAGTTGAGTTTTAAGGTATGATTCACCTTGGTTTACGTCTGTTATTAAAAGTGACCCTTGAGAAAGTCTTCCACAATCTTTGTTGACCAACAGCAGCCAATCATATTCTCCTTTTTATTTTTCCTTACTGTAAGTAGGAACTTAATTAGCTTCTATGGGGCATAAAAATGTTGAAAACATTAAAAAATGTTGAAAAAGTTACATTCCTTTAGCCACTTTGGAATTCATTTGTTAGATATGTAGTTAAAATTAATTTTATTCTTTCTTTACAGGTAAAGACAAAGGTCGGTGTGTCGCTTCTGAATTTTTCCATGGTCCAGATACGGATGCTGTGACAGAAAATACTGCAAACATACTGAGTAAGTGCACAGATCACAAAAAATGGATATCCTTCTCATCAAGGGCTATTCACATAGATTTACAAAGTGTGGTATCTCTCACTTGGATAAGAATAGTTGTTCTTAGACATCCCAGTATAAAAATGCATGGCTAAAGGCACACCCCCTACAGTGGAGACATTTCAAGATCCCATTATTTCTTCTGCAGCCTTTCTTGGACTGTATGACAGCAGTTATACAAAGCAACACCTCACTGGTATCACCTTAGAATCAGTTTATCACTTTTCAGTTAATTTAAGGGGTCTATTTATAAATGTTTTCACACAAGATTCACACAAACTTCTCAGGAATTTAAATTTTTTTCAATTGATTCCAATTAGAATAGTGTGTGTATTTTTGGTGAAAGTTGCTTGAATCTTGTATGAGATCATTTATAAATAGACCCCTAGTGTAGGGATGATGAAAAGTACATGGGATCCTTAAAGCGATTCTAAAGGTTCATTTTTTCTATTTTTTTTGGAAAATAACAAACTTCTATACTTACCTGCTGTGTGCAGTGGTTTTGCACAGAGCACCTTGGATCTTCCTCTTCTCGGGCCCCCCGCAGGCTCTCCTGGCCCCTTCCGCCTGTCGGGCGCCCCCACAGCAAGCAGCTTGCTATGGGAGCGCCTGCTACTGTGTTCATTCACTCACAGAGCCATGGCTTGGCCCCACCCCCTCTCTCTACTCATTGGCTGACTGGATGTTATTGTCTCAGCCAATGAGGAGGCAGAGATCCTGGACAGTTGGCTCGTGATGAGACTAAGATAAGCATTGAGGGGGCTGGGGGCAGTGCTGCATACAGATTTTTTTTACCTTCATGCATAGAATGGATGAAGGTAAAAAGCATTCAGCCTTTCCAACCACTTTAAGCTTATTACACAATCTGATTCCCTGAGCATCGGGTATTGGTGGGTTGAACTCCGATTGGAAGATGGCTACATAATTGTGACACCTTCTCCTTTTGATTCTCTGGTAAGTAACCACTGACACAAGTGATCTTTCAATAGGCTGTAAATGAGTCATTCTTCCCAATGACCCAACACTGTAACAGTGCATTCACCCCAATGATCAAACACTGAAACAGTGTATTCTTCCCAATGACCTTTACTCTTTACTAACAATGACCCCTAATGTAACAGCGTTTC
The DNA here is from genome assembly GCF_062004578.1 of Staurois parvus. Lineage (NCBI taxonomy): Eukaryota > Metazoa > Chordata > Amphibia > Anura > Ranidae > Staurois > Staurois parvus. The sequence continues at coordinate 4,857,714 of NW_028318344.1, read as the reverse complement.
CTCACTGACCACCTAGGTAAGAGGGCCTGTCTTCACTGACCAACAGTATAAAAGCTGCACTTTATAAATTACTATAATTTGTACTGCCTACTTTCATTTTCCAGCCATTATTATTATTATTATTATTATTATTATTATAATTTGTGCCTTGTTATTACTGAAAACAATTCTGTCATACAGAGCAGGAGGGTGTTAGAAAATGATCCATTCTGAGTGTCAGATATGCTAGGTAGGCCACATTTTTATTCTTTATCTAATATTATGTTTAAAACTTGCCAAGCATGATAATGTTCCTTAAGCTGTAGATATCATGTTTGCTTGGGGTTCTCCAAGACCTGAAGATTATTTATAGAGTTCCACCATGGTAGAAAAGCTGAGAATGGCTGTTTTAGACCATTGTGAGCAGAGAAATACAAGATAGATGTAAGTTCCATCAAAGCTTTGTGACAAAAGTATTTAGAGGAAAAGTTTTCTGCAATGTAAAGCTGAATTTTTACAATGCCCTGTTCCCAGCCAGAATATTCCTTTGAAGCACCATAGTCTGACTTCTATTCTTTCTTCCACCACAGACTCATTCGGCCTCCAGAGTAGTGTATGATGCCTTTCCCCACTCAGTATAAACAAGGTTCAGGTACAGAGAGTCTAAATTCTCAAGCTGTTAGTGGTGGTGGTGTCTGGTTCATAGGTACAGTTGTTGTTTTTTTATGTTGTTGTTATTTTGCATGATTATATTTCATCTGTATATCAACACCTGGACAATATCAATTTAGAATTGCTTTGTAGCTTGAAAGTGAACCTCCACTTTACTATGGTTCAAACAGCATACAGCACAGTGCTGGTAAGTGGGGTGTCCATGGATGATTTCCTCACTGCTTGCTTTCTTGACAAGTCACCTTACAGCTTGCACTAGGTAAGGATATCAGATATTGAATTTCAGTGCTTAGTCAATAAAGGTCAAGGTCAATATTCAGTATGTGTCTTGTGGGCAAATACTGCAGGAACCAGCAAACCTTGGGGCCTTACAAGAGTACTTAATTCACCATTTTGGTTCATGGATAGGGATTTTAGCACAGATGTTAACACATCACTATTGCAATACCTTGGTTTTACAAGGTAATTATTGATTGGAAAAGAGTAGGGCATGGATAAAGAGGTTAAGCGCCAGGTTATGTTTAAGAATTCAGTCAATTTAACATTTATCTTAAATTCTGACCTCACTCAGGAGCCATTCATATAAACACAACACCAAAGGAGAGTTCCTAAATTAAATAAAACAATTTATTTACTCCCCATCTTCCATATCAGTTGTGACAAGGTACCACTGTATTCCTTCAGCAATCCACAAATCTCTCTTAGAGATCCTTTCCTAATTCCTCCAACAGTGTAAATTTCCTTCCCATCACAACAGTCCCGGCATACTTTTGCATGGTACCTCTGGTCTTCAGCCACTTTCCACATGTAGGTCCACATTCCAAGTTTTGGTTCCAACTCTGGCAGTATGTACAGTACCACAATGATTCTGTACCTTGAGCCTAAGTTTGGATCCCAACATTGGATGCTCAAACACTCCTTGATTTCTCTCTGGAGATCCAAATATTTAAAAAAAACAACAAAAGTATGACTTAGAAACTTCAAAAACAAATCTATTATTTTTTTCCTGACCAGTTCATTCTAGTGTCTATGGTCAGCTAAACGCAAGAGCTAAAGGTTGTTGGCGACTGGAAGGTTCCAAGTCCAAGGAAGTCATACTTATCCTTTTTCCAGTATTAGGGTTTAGAGTTGCATATTATTCAAAAAACACTAAGCATTTTATTCAATGGCTAGGTTTAAAGGAACTGAGATTTTTCCTACAGTTCTTGTTCAGTCAGCCAAATAAACCTATAGATGTTCAAACAGCAGATAGGAGGAAAATAGAATACAAATGAATACTCTTTACAGAAAGTAATACAAATATATAACCGTTAATAAGGAGTACCCATTGTGCTTTGGTTTTGCTGCCTTCCTGGGCCCCAGAGCAGCTGTCCCAACTGCACTCTCTCTGTTTCACATTTGTTTCTTGTACTGTCATATGAAAGCGAAATGAGGACTTCCAGGAAATAGACTATGCAAAATCTGCAAGGAGGACTGGACTGGGGATAGAAGGGCATTTGCCCACTTGGCTAATAGTAATAAGACAATTTGAGCTGATGGCTTTTAGTGGAGATTCTTCACCATTAAAACATTGACAAGAGCATGACCCACAGTCAATGACACATGCTGTAAGTATATAAAACTACCCACCCCTTTAAGATCTCATGTCTGGCAGAAGGAAGTCTTGCCAACTTCAACCAGTGCCTACTTCTTTTGGATCTCTCAGATGTTATATGACTGAATGCTGAAAGATACAAATGAAGATGTAAAATGTATATCACAATAAACTAAGACCTTTAGGAACGCTCATTGTCCACCATGCTCACCAATAATGAGGTACCCTGGCACACTTTGTTTGTTGCACTTTTTTAACTTACAGAAATTGCTGTAACTATGAAATAGATAGTTGGTTGTTCTTGCTTTCCCAATTCAAAGATTCCCAGTCCTCTCCTTGAAATATGGGACTGAATAACAGCTTCTCCAATTCGAAGAATCCCAGTCCTCTCCCTGAAATATGGGACTGAATACTACCTTATATCCAAATAGACACATACATACATCTCAGCATACACCCACATTCACAGGTGCAAAAATTAAAACAAAATGCAGTGGAGTAGAAAGTAACAGCCTAATGCAGGCCATAGACGGTTTGTTTATCGGCCGAATTGTCAGCCAAAAAACGAAACATCGGTCGTTCTGTTGCCACCAATGATTACGAAAATTGGCCATTTTTCGTAAATTTTCCAGCATTACCGATAAAAGAAATGAGGAGGAACCGCAAAAATCGGCTGATGACATTGCCCCACTAACGGTGCGAATAACGACCGATTATTCTTTCGGACTAAAATTCGGCTGATAAATGAACCATCTATGGCCTGCATAAGAGGCACCTATGGTCAACACTTATATAAAAGAAAAAAGCTGTCATTCCTATTTTTTAGGCAACGTCTTTGAGTCTGCTGCTTTATACTACTCAAAGTGGTTCTAAAGGCTGAGGGTTTTTTAAATAGTTACATAGTTAGTCTGGTAGGAAAAAAATCCATCTAGTTCCACCAATAAAAAGCAAAAAATGTATACAATCCTATATACACAATCCTATACCCACAGTTAATCCAGAGGAAGGCACAAAACCAATACAAATAATGATCCAATATGCTCCAGCAGGGGAAAAAAAATTATTCCTGATCCCCCAAGAGGCAATTGGACATTCCCTGAATCAGACAATAATGGAGGGTGGAATGGGGATAGATGGGGGGAAGGGTTATTCCAGGTGACAAGAAGGTTCCCATGTTACAAAAAACCATTGGAATTGATAGTACTATATTTGTACTGCTAAAAAAGATATGCAAAACCTTAATGCATTCTACAATAGTAATTTGTCTAGACAAAAATCTTCAGTTTGCCATGCATTAGTTTAATTTTTGTTTTACTACTTTGTATATCTACTTGATTTTTTATATTATATTTTAAGAAATAACATGCATGTGTTTTATTATATGTGAAAAAAGTACAAAAATATGTACAAAATACACTTTTCAGTTTTTTTTAATAGTTGGCTCTGTTGCATATATTTACACAATATTTCTCATATTTATGTGAATTATGGGGTCCCAAATCTGTGTAACTTTAAGTATAAATAAAACTAGTATGTATATGATGTATAAAAGAGGGTGAAGATTTTACATTTCATAGTATTATTTTATTTTCATATAATGCAAATGACTCTAGTTCATGGAAGATTAAAATGTCTTAATAAAATACATCCCCGGCATCTTATGTACATATGATTTACAGCTTCATTTCAGTTTGCTTTGCAGAGGACCTTTACATGGTGATGCTGGAATGACAAAATGGTATTTTACCAGAGAACATCAGGAATACTCCTTCTTTTTAAGTATTAGTATAGGTTTTCTAATACAAGAGCCATATGTATTCTTACTTTCATCTTGGTGTGCTTTGCATATTTTTGCCAGATCTGTGTAGCAATCCACTGTGGAACTTTGCCTCTGTACAGCAGTTTCCTGTAATAGAGACTCATCATTGCTGTTTGTCCTTTTGCAGGGTGACTGGTCTTGTTTCCACCCCCTTGTATAGCTTTTTGCAGATAGGTTGTAGTGGATGTAGCCTGTTGGGTCCCTCCCACAGCTCTACTCTCTGCACAGGCTATGTGCAGTGCAGTGATGAAGTCACTGGTACTTTTATAAGGTAATACTTAAGTTTCCTAAGGTATCTAGTGCACACAAAGTTGATGTATATCCTTTGTGCTTACTAAAGAATATACAATATTTCAATGAAAGTTTTGTTTCCAGAACTCAGCTGTAAAGCCCAACTCCAGCCCATTTTTTTGTTTAGGACAAATACGTTCTCTATTAGGTGTTTACATGTAGTTTGTGTTTCTTTTGCTTATTTCTTGCCCTAGGGTCACTTCACCCTGATCCTAGCTCCCTCTCAACACACATTATATAGGCATGGTTCACTGTTTTTATTATTAGAAAACCCAGTTTGAAAAATGCCATGCGGCCGTCATCAGAGTGCATGTAGACAATAAACAGCTGTAAAGTGGTTGCAGGACATCAGCATTACTTAGATACTACAAAGTCTAGAAAATAAATTAGAAAATATTAGAGTTAAAAAAAGGGTAGTTGTTTATGATACACAGTGCTTTAGCAAACTAAATGTCACTCTGTTTGAGCTTACATCTACCTTAACAGCATCGTTCTAGTTGTGTATATATTTGCACTTACATCTTATGCTGACATTTAGGGTTTCAAAGATTTTCTTTTTTTTAATGCAGAGACTATCCGCAGTGCAACCCCATTTCCTATGGTTAGCCTTTTTCTTGTGTTTACGGCCTTTGTCATCAGCAACATTGGGCATATCCGACCACAGAGGACCATACTAGCATTTGTTTCTGGAATTTTCTTCATACTTTCTGGTAAGTTCCTAAACTTGGCTCAAGTAACAGGTACTCTTTATAGCCCATCTGCTCTGCTGCTAACACTTACCTTCCCCACACTCCTCTGAAGCCCACTTTCCAGTTGGAGCCCTTGCAAATACCAAGTATTGGTAAGCATGTATTCTTCTCCACCTACACGAGTACTGTAACATTGGGGAGGATGGAAGGTCCCCCATGATTCAGAAATTACTGAATTTTCACACAAAACAACACTGAGCTCACACAAGGCTGTAGATGGTGAAGAGTTGATAGCAGAGGAGGTAAGCTATAGCAAGAACCAGAATGGGAAAAGTGATATGTCCATATTAAAAAGTATTTTGATAAAAAATAAATCACCTCCTTTAAAAGAAATGTATTGTGCTTAAAATATCAACATAAAAGTGATATTTCAGTCATAGGTGGAGTCTGCTGAACTGAATTTCTTGTTGGCATCTTGTATATCCTAGAGTCAATAGCTGCAAGATCTCCCTGCAATAATTCTCAATCTGTTATCTCCAGATTTGAAGTTTTGTGTGTTTCCTACCACCTTAAGAAAAGAAAAAGACAAATATGGGGAATACACCTGTAACGGAACCGGACCCAGATTGCACTAGGGTATTTCCATTAGACTCCCGCTTCCCTGTCCGAACACAGATCCACGGACACCACCGCTGGCCATACAAGATGAGACAGCACCAGGCTTGTACTAAAACAGGAGATATACTGCTTTATTTTAACATAGATACAAGATATATACACAGAGCGGGTAAATACGCACCCAGACAGGAAACACATCAGCAGGCCGTCCCATCAGGGGGAAGGGCTGCCGGAAACATGACATCCCATAATAGTTTTCTCCCAAGCAAGACACACAATAGAACAATGGGATGCACCACATGGCAGTGAACAATGAACAACCCCCACACCAATACACAAACATTACATCCCATAATAGTTTGCTCCCAAGCAAGACACACAACAGAACAATGGGATGCAGCCACATGGCAGAGAACAATGAACAACCCCCACACCAATATTAGAACGTTTCACCCTGTACCCCTAACAGGCACAGGGTGACTTACACCTAATAGGAATATGGGGAGCTGAGACAGGTGTCCCCCCACCTCTCCAAAGGGGGCTGTGTTCCATGGGCCCCCCACCCAAAATCACTCCCGTCACAACACCCCTGTATTTTGGCCAACTTTGCAAAACTGAAAGTGCAGTGTGCTGTGATCAATATTTTTTTTTCTAAACCCAGGAGACAGTTAAAAAAGAAACAATAATTTAAGTAGAGGCTTTCATCATCATTTTCCTCACAATCTAAATGAAAAAGTTTGTATGGAGTTTTCCTTTACCCAAAAGCCTAATTATTGTTGTAATTTTTGAGTTTGGACATTTTCTGGAACATCTGCCAGTGTATGCATTTTCATTATCCCCAGTAGCAGGGAGGAATCTATAGTTTCTGCCCTACAAGGCCAAAGGCTTTGAGCCACTTACCCCAGTCAACTGACTAAACTCACAGTAGCAAGATCTGCTGGTGCTAGAGTGGCTAGAATAGTCAGTTTTTGAACTCTGCATCAATACACAATGGAACCAATGATTGGAAGAGTACATTACATTGTCATCCTTCTCTGCTAGCAATTCTGTTCTAGTTTTATGGACAAACTGTAATTACATACTACACTATTGCACCAACGAAGATACACAAACTGTTCAAGGACAACAACAATAAGGACCTGGTGTTATTGCTAGAACAGGATGTGTGCTAGCCCTAGTTCACACCAAATGTGGATTTGAAATTGCGCTACTTCAGCTGAAGTAGCACGATTTCAAAGCCGCTGGTCAGTGCAATTTCATGTGTGGCTTGCCGATATCTGTGTGACTTCATGCACAGATGTCAATTTAAGTTGCACATGAAATTGCCAAAAATAGTGCAGGAACCTTTTTCAAAATCAGTGCAAGTCAGAGTCTCATTGATTTGAACAGTTCATTAGGCACAAATAGAGTGCGTCTTGTCATGTGATAAACTTGCTATTGATAATCATCAAAGTGGTTTTGTAGACAGCTTTGTGCCTTCCTTGAGTCCTGCCATTTTAGGCAACAATCTATTCAGAAATTAGTAGGCAAATAGCTCACTTTCTGCATATATTGGTAAAGTGTCAGACATTGTGTAGTCGTCTAATATTAACCACTTGAGCTCCAGAGGATTTACCCCCCTTAATGACCAGGCCTCTTTTTGCTACTCGGCGCTGCACTAATTCAACTGATAATTGCGCGGTCATGCAATGCTGCACCCAAACAAAATTTACGTCCTTTTTTTCATACAAATAGAGCTTTCTTTGGGTGTACTTTGATCACCTGTGCGCTTTTTATTTTTCACGCTATAAACAAAAAAAGACCAAACATTTTGAAGAAAAACAATATTTTTTACTTTCAGCTATAACAAATATATAGTAAACTCAAAGTTGGTTATAAATTTAGGCCAAAATGTATTCTGCTACATGTTTTTGGTAAAACAAATCCCAATAAGTGTATGTTGATTGCTTTGTGTGGAAGTTATAGCGTCTACAAACTACGGTATAAATACTGCAATTTACGCCATTTTTCTGCTATACAGCGCTGTGCTAGTATAATTAGGACAATTGCGCGGTCATGCAATATGGTACATAAATGAAATTTACATCCTTTTTTTCCCCACAAATTGAGCTTTCTTTCGGTGGTATTTGATCACCTGTGCGGTTTTAATTTTTTGCGCTATAAAAAAAAGGCTGACAATTTTGAGGAAAAAAAAACAATATTTTGGACTTTTTGCTATAAAACATGTCCAGTAAAAAAAAATGCAAAAATCAAATTTAGTCATAAATTTCTGCCAAAATGCATTCTGCGACATGTCTTTGCTAAAAAAAAAAACCCAATACGTGTAAATTAATTGGTTTACGTGAAAGTTATAGCGTTTACAAATGGCGGGAAAGATACTGGGATTTTTAGTTTTTTTTTATACTAATAATGGCGGCGATCAGCGAATTATGGCGGCGATCGGGGACTTATGGCAGCGACCAGCGACTTACGGCGGGACTGCGGGACTGCGGCGGACATTCTGACATTGGGGGGTACTGACTTGGGGTCACTGACATCCCCAAAAACACTAATACAGTGATCAGTGCAAAAAAAAAAAACACTGACACTGTACTAATGGCAATGGGAAGGAAGGGGTTAACTTTATTTTGCAGGGAAGGGTTATAGGAGTGAGGGGAGTGTTTTACTAGGGGGCGGGGGTGTGTACTGGATGGGACAAGGCTGATCGAGAAAGAGAAACTGTTCTTTCTCGATCAGCTCATCCTCGAGCTGACAGGGAAGTGACAGACAGCACAGCTAGTGCAGCTGTGCTGTCTGTCACTGTTTGCCGCCCGGCGACTCACATCTGCGGCGGTGATCGGCGGGACAGATAGGGCGGCGGCGCGCCTCGCGCGCGCCCCCTATTTGTTTACAAAACACACGTTTTAAAACGTGGTTTTGCCTGCGAGTGCCGCCCTGCCGCCGAATATCTATAGTGGCTGGGCGGCAAGTGGTTAACTTATAGACAAGTTAGGATCAGTAAAACATGACAATCTTTTGTTGTTGATCCTAACAGATGGATGTTGCCTCCAGTCCAAAAGTTTATATGCTTACAGTCTCCAGCAATGGAAATAAGGTCCTAAGAAAAACCTACAGATAACCTCAGAAGAAATACAGGCTGCTCTTAAGGAGCACAATATGACAATACTACAAAAATGAGCTGCATTGTCGAATTGCCAGAAAGAAGCCTTTACTGCACCAATGCCACAAAAAGCCTGGTTACAATATGCCTGACAACACCATGACACGGCTCACTGAGCTTTTTCGTAGCATTGGTACAGTAAAGTCTTTTTTCTGTCAACTCAACCATGCAGCTTCTTTTTGTTTAACCATTAGCCGCTCGGCCTATAGCCGTTTGGCAGCGGCAAAAATGCATCAGCTTTCCGGGTGCACGCCATTTGGCGTGCTCCCGCACATGTGCAGTTCGCGCGGTTGCAGAGCCGCGCAGCGGCGCGATCTGTCACCGGCCGAGTACCTCAGACACGGCCAATGACAAATCTGAGTACCGGCCCCCATTGCCAGTACCATGTGACCTGCTGTGACCAATCACAGCAGGTCACATGACAGTTGTATACAATGGATGGCTTCATTCATGCCATCCATTGTATACTAGTGCCTAGCTGTGAATGGTCACAGCTAATCACATGCACATGTCATGTGATTAGCTGTGGCCAAATCACAGCTAAGCACAAAAAACAAAAAAACAAAAAAAAAACTGAATGAATCGATTTCATTCAGGTAAATGCTTGCTTATAGCAAAGTAATTATTTGCTTAAAAAAAAAAAAAAAAAATACTGATCACTTCCCCAAAGTAGTACAATGTTACTATGGTAACATTGTACTACTTTGGTCATAGTAAAATATGAAAAAATCTTAAAAAAAATAAAAAAAAGTAATAAAAAATTAAAAACAATAAAAAAATTAAAAATATATATATATATATATATATATATATATATATTTTTTTTTTTTTTTTCATACTGTCACCAGTCAGTGTCCCTGTTCACCGCCATGCCAGTTATATGATGACGCTGTACTGCACTGGTGACAGTATGTAAAAAAAAATAGTGAAAATAATTTTTTTAATTTTTTCATTTTCCGAAAAATTATGACAAAAAAATACAACTTCAAAAAACTCGCCATTCCTCTTATGAAGTACGTCGGACTGTCTACTCTGCAAAAAGGGGTCATTTGGGGGATATCTGTACTGTTCTGACATTCTTGGACCTCAAAAAATTAGATTGGCTGTCAGTACTTCAGGATTGATCAATTTTCAGATCTATACCATAGTTTGTGAACTCTATAACTTTCCTACAAACTAAATAATACATCCTAATTTGGGTTATTTTCACCAAAGACATGTAGCAGAATACATCTTGGCCTAAATTTATGAAGAACAATTATTTATTTGTAAACTTTTATAACAGAAACAAAGAAAATGTGTTTTTTTTTTCAAAATTTTTGGTCTTCTTTTGTTAATTTAGCAAAAAACAAAAACCCCAGCGATGATTAAATACCACCAAAAGAAAGCTCTAGTTGTGTGAAGAAAACGATAAAATTTTAGTTTGGGTACAATGTTGTATGACCGCGCAATTGTCATTCAAAATGTGAGAGCGCTGAAACGTGAAAAATTGCCTGGGCAGGAAGGTGTAAAATTGCCCGGTATTGAAATGGTTAAGTATCATCATATTTTGCTCCTTGAAACAGCCACACCATCTTTTTCCAGAGCCTGTATTTCTCCTGATGTTACCTGTGGGGTTTTCATTGTATCCCAAACAAGTCTTCTGGCAGTTGTGGCTGCAGTCTTTCTTGGTCTACCTGACCTTGGCTTGATATCAAGAGATCCCTGAACATTCCATTTCTTAATAAGTAGTTGAACAGTACTGACTGGCATATTCTAGATTTTGAATATCTTTTTATATCCTTTTCCATCTTTATAAAGCTCCATTGCCTTGTATCAGTATCTTGCCTGCTCAGTGCATCCACATGAGAGCTAACAAGCTCATTGACCTTTTTATACACAAACACTAATTGCAATTTAAAAAGTCACAGATGTGGGAAATTAACGTTTAATTGCCATTTTAACCCGTGTTTGTCATCTTGCGCATCTGTACCAAGGCCAAACATTCCTGGGTGTGTAAACTTTTGATCAGGGCTATTTGGGTGACGTCTTTTATCATTATGATTTAAAAAGGAGCCAAAAAACTATGTGATAATAAATAGCTTAATATGATCACTATCCCTAAATAAAAGACAGTTTTTTGGCATGATCAGTCATTTTCAATATAAATGCCAAAATGTCACCATTTCTGCCAGGGTATGCATACTTTTGAGCACAACTGTATATATATACTTTTGAGCACAACTGTATATACTGTGTGTATATATATATATATATATATATATAATATACATACATACAGTATACACACTACTTTGCCAAAAGTATTGGGACACCCCTCCAAATCATTGGATTCAGGTATTCCAGTCACCTCCATGACCACAGGTGTGTAAAAACAAGCACCTAGGTATGCAGACTGCTTCTACAAACATTTGTGAAAGAATGGGTTGCTCTCAGGAGCTCAGTGAATTCAAGCGTGGTACTGTGAGAGATTGCTACATGTGCAGGAAGTCCATCTGTGAAATTTCCTTGCTATTAAATATTCCACAGTCAACTGTTAGTGGTATCATAACAAAATGGAAGCAACTGTAAACAACAACAACTCAGGCACACAGTGGTAGGCCACATAAAATGACAGAGCGGGGTCAGCGCATGCTGAAGCTCACAGTCCGCAGGAGTCGCCAACTGTCTGCAGAGTCAATAGCTAAAGACCTCTAAACTTCATGTGGCCTTCAGATTAGCACAACAATAGTGTGTAGAAAGCTTCATGAAATGGGTTTCCATGGCCGAGCAGCTGCATCCACGCCAAATATCACCAAGTGCAATTCAAAGCGTAAAATGCAGTGGCGTAAAGCACGCTGACACTGGACTCTAGCGCAGTGGAGATGTGATCTCTGGAGTGAGGAGTCATGCTTCTCTGTCTTGTAATCCGATGATTGTGTCTGGGTTTGAAGGTTGCCAGGAGAATGGTACTTGCTGACTGCATTATACCAAGTGTAAAATGTGGTGGAGGGGGGATTATAATGTGGGGTTGTTTTTCAGGGGTCGGGCTTGGCGCCCCTAGTTCCAGTGAAGAGAACTCTTAAAGAGTCAGCATACCAAGACATTTTGGACAATTTCATGCTCTCAACTTCGTGGGAACAGTTTGGGGATGGCACCTTCCTGTTCCAACATGACTGCGCACCAGTGCACAAAGCAAGGTCCATAAAGACATGGATGATCTAGTTTGGGAACTTGACTGAGATGACCTCAGCCCAATAGAACACCTTTAGGATGAATAAGAGTAGAGACTGCAAGCCAGGCCTTCTCATCCAACATCAGTGCCTGATCTCACAAATGTGTTTCTAGAAGAATGGTCAAATATTCCCATAGACACACTCCTAAACCTTGTGGATAGCCTTTCTATAAGAGTTGAAGCTGTTATATGTTAAAGTTCATGTGCGTGTAAAGGCAGGCGTCCCAATACTTTTGGAAATATAGTTTATATATAAACCTTCTATTCCAAAATTCACATGCAGTAATCCTGTAATAAATATTAAACAATTCATACAACAGATCTGAAGTGCCAAAATAGTGCAGTAAATAAATTACCTTCGTAAGAAAATCTCAGTAACTTAGTAAATAAAAATATGTGAAAAGTAACAAAACCATTAAGTAAATCCATGAATAGGTTAAATAATTTTATCCAAAAACAATCCCCATCTCAGTTCATATACTCTATGAAATGAGTATTCATTATCAGAAGAAACTTCCCACTGTGATTCTTATTACAACTCAGGACCTCCCCCTACCTCAAGCCACCTTCACACATGTATAAGAAACAGTAGTGTGCTCACCCTCATACATGACCTCTAAGAGCTTTAAGAGGGCTACATCACATATACTGGAATACCATTGTATCAAAAGAATGATTGACGCCTCTTGCAGCTTGCAGAATAGCTCCTTTCCTCTTGTTATCTGCCTCAGACCTGGAACCTTTGTCACTGTGTCTAGGTGATTTCTGCATATGTTCCTCAGTAAAGAGAGATCTATGCTCTCCACAAAAACAAGTTTTATTAAGAATCATAAAAAGGAACTCACATAAAAACAATAAGTTTTTAAATAAAAAGCAGTCCTGTTCATATCCAATCCCAGGGGTTTCATCTCCCAAACACACCAATCCCTAACAGCATGTACAACTCTCTTCCATTCAGCAGCATAATACCGGTATTAATTGCTACAGATTGACTTGTTGCATCTCACTGGACTTCATCATAAGCTATGAGGGGAGAGTGCATCACACGCATTGTTTTTCAAATTTTTAGTTAAGTTGTGCCAGTGTAACACATATTGGTGCTGGCAAGCTCTCAGAGAATATTTGTTTCAGATTAATGAAGGGTTTGCTGCATGGTGATATTGTTATACAGTATATAAATGTGCAATATTGTGGTTGCAGTTATAGTTGTCAATGAATGAAGAATAATGAAATCTTATAATTAATTTGTGTTTTGATTATCTTACAGGCCTTTCCCTAATTGTAGGCTTGGTTTTATATATCTCAAGTATTAATGATGAAGTCATGAACCGGCCCAGCAGCTCTGAACAGTACTTCCACTACCGATATGGCTGGTCCTTTGCTTTTGCAGCCTCATCGTTTCTCCTTAAAGAGGTTTGTGAAATTTTTTTTCACTAAACTTTAAATTTTTATAAGCATGCTTTTTCCAAGGGCTGTAATTTCTGGTAGCCCTGCAATCTAAATATCTGAATTTTATGTAAATGCTCTATTGACTTTCTTCTCCATCACTACCATTGCTACAGAAAAAATGTTGGGCTCAACATGTCTCACAAAAAGTGTTCTAAAAGCAAGCTGGACACCAGGAAGAGAGTGGAGAGGGACATGACCCTTCCAGGATCATACAGGGATTTAAAGCGGAGTTCCAGTTGAATTAAAAAAAATTAAAATTAGCAGCTAAAATAACTGTAGCTGCTAACTTTTAAAATACAGACACTTACTTACCAGTCCCTCAGTCCAGCGGTGTCCTCACTACGGTTGGTTTCACTGGCTGTCTTCTCTCCCCGGCACCGGCATCTTCAGTGTGGGCACCCTGCTGTGACAGCCTGTGGCTTCACAGTCAGGTGCCCACTGTGCATGAGCGAGTAGCTCTGCGCTTTGTGAATGGTCCTGTAGTCTTCTGGAACCTCTGGGACCTGTCAGGTTTCCCAGAAGACTATGGGGAGGGAGGGGGGAGAACAACTTCCACTTCCTATCACCTTAGGCTATTGCACAGGAAGTGGGAGTGGGTACCTGTTAAATTTGGCTACCCTCTCCCCAAAAGTGCCAATCCTTAACAGGAAGTGGGGGACAAAGCCTTAAAGCACAATGGTGCAGCTCCGCTTTAAGTCCTGTGATCAATTCCCTAGAAGACTTCAACCACTGAAACCCTGTATGCAGTCCCAAAAACAATACATAATGGTTTGCCACTTGGCATGTCAAAATAATGTCTCTCAGCAGTCCCCTCCATGAATATCCTTCTTTTATATTCCCTTATTGATTTTGCACTTCTGTCTCTTTGATGTTACTCAGCACATCAACAACGTTCCAAGAAATGCAGAGTCACAGCAGCATAAGAACCCCTGAAGCTTTAGCTCATGGAGAAATTTAGATAGACATGAAAACTTAAAATTTTAATAGATTTTAGCTTTCACCTCTCCATAGGCCATGTGCATCAGTATGCTATGCTGTTCACATTTCTGGGGCTGCAGAAAACCTGGTGTTCTGTAACTTCCTGATCCCATAGGGACGGCATTATGCATGTCCAAGGACCTCAGAATTATGCAGTAACTATGCCGTGCCCCGATAACATTTTATTGACTTTCATCATTCATCCTCATAGCAGCTGATGCATTAAAAGATTTTACAGAATGATTATTATCAACAGGCTGTGGTTTGGTTCGTAGGTAGTATGACAGCTTTGCTCAAACTATCTGCTGACATGGCAGAATGATGAAACTTAAAGCAAATGTGCATTTTGCCTTTGTAGGGTTTCTTTAAAGCTTGACCCAGCTGTACAAATTCTTTAATTTCTCTGTTGTTCCATTCAGCCACTGGAAGCAATAAAAGGAAGCTCTATGTAAAGTCAGAGTAACTGTAATTGGTGCTTGGAGAGGATTGTCTCTCCACCCCCATATGATAGTGTTGGATTTATCACCAATCTGTAGCACTGTCACATGAGGGAGAAAGGCATAAAGCAAACCTGTTGCATTGCCCTGCATAGGTAAAATACAGGTTTGCTTTAAGGTAAACAAAGTGGACTTATACATCTTGCTTTCTCACTTTCTATATGCATTCCAAATTATCAATATCATCACTATTGTTACATGTATTATTATGATTACTACCATCATTTTTTTTTTGCAACAACTTTTATTTACAGGGTGCAGGTGTCATGTCAGTATATCTGTTCACAAAGCGGTATGCCGAGGAAGAGATGTATCGTCCTCATCCAGCTTTCTATCGCCCCCGACTCAGCGACTGTTCAGACTACTCAGGCCAGTTTCTCCACCCCGAGGTGTGGCACCGTGGCCGAAGTCCATCTGACATTTCCAGTGATGTCTCAATCCAGATGACCCAGAACTATCCACCAGCCATCAAGTACCCAGACCACATACACATATCAACATCCCCCTGCTAAAAGCAAAATCAGTGGTAAACTTTTTGGAAGATCTAAACATCTCCTTAGGATACAGTTCTCTATAAAGATGACACAGCTTGGCCTGTTCAACTAGAGACAGAGTACTGTGGAGCTAAAACTATGAACCTTTACTTCCAAATGTCTGGAAATTTCCAGCCCCTGTACCTGGAAATCAGTTCTTTTGACTTTGGCCTCTTTTTAGTTTTATTATTTTAACTTTACTATTGTTACGTTGGCAATTATTTCCAGACTATTTTGGTGATATGATTTAGCCATATCTTGTTTTAATCTCTTTTTAGCTTATGTTATATTTTTTTCAGAAACTAGATTCATTTATTTGATTATTTTATCATCTTCCTTATTCATTTCTTCTATAAAAAGAAATCTTAGTACCTTGATGAAGATTTATACTCACTCTTGATTTTTTGGCTTTGCGAAAAATTCTTTCTTAACTCTGCAGTGAAAAATATGGACAATGGAAAAAGTACATGAACAAAATCTTTTTCTTCCACTGCAAGCTTTATCTTAATGTAATATTTACCAGACTCTAAAAGAAGAAAAATGCTAGCGATAAAATCTCTCCAGCAAGACTGATAAAATGAAGAACAAAAGAAATGTCATCATAAAAAAATTAATTGCAAAAGGAGAAATATTTTACTGGTTTCAGGAAGACACAATGGTGTCCAAAAACTGAAAAAAAGACTTTCATGCTTAAATTGTCTATTGTGTCATCCTCTCAACAGGTTGACAATTTTTTGGATGTGATCCAAAGTCTGACATATATTATAATTTTTTGCGTTCACTGTGCAGCCTGAAGTTATAGACAGTTGTCCCCCATGAATGTTGCTTTCCATTAATATCTTATTTTTATGGGAAAGGAAAACTAAAAGCCATAGAGTAGTGAAGTATGATAAATTATTTTATTTTATAAATAAATATGCATCCTATTTTAGAATGCACTAAACATGCTGTCTGCAGGCACAGTTATCTGATTGAACTATCCAGGTTAAATGTTCTTTTCAATAGTTTTATTATCGATTTAGAACATTTTGTTTTATTTTTGTGTTATTTTGTTAGCTTTCAGAGTATACAGAAGACTTTAAAATAGGAGACTAACCTCAATGTCCTTGCTTAATTTTGTGCAGGGGAAAGTATAAAGTGCATGCAATTATGTTTTACTACATTGCACAATTTGTGGGGATTTTGAGGATTCATTACTAGACCTCTGTTGTCCCCTGTATAAATGTCCATTGGCCTTTGATGCTGTGCCTTCAGTGACATCATGCCAAACTCTTAAAATGTCACACATACTGGACCATACCACCAAACTCTTGTATTCTGAGGATGCTGACACTGCAGAAGGATTGATAGGATATATAAAGGTTTACAAATTGAAAACTAAGGAATAAAATGTTACTCTAGGACAGGGTTCTCCAAATTTTCAAAGCAAAGGGCCAGTTTACTGCCCTTCAAACTTTAGGCCGGACTGTGGCCAGTGGTAGTAGAAAATGCCCTGGCATCGGTGGGAGTAAACAATGCCATAGACTTGCTGGTCAGGTGGGAGTAAAAAAATGACATCATTGGTGCCAGTGGGAGAATTAGTTCCCCATCTCTGGTGTCCTTGGGAGTAATATTAACCACATTGTTGGTGTCAATGGAAGGAATAGTGCTTTGTCTTTGTTATCAATGGAAGTAATAGTGCCCCAAGGGCAGATAAAAGGCAAGCACATCCAGGCCACAGTTTGGAGACCCCTGCTCTAACATATAGTCAATCATTGCACAACACAAATGGTTCTGACCGAGCTATGTGACAGTCTAATAGTATATAGTGTACAATGCACAACTGATCACAACAGAGCACTGAAACATTGAATGGATGGACTAGATGCTGTTTTTGAAGAGCATTGCTGTTCATTTGACATGCTATAATCACTAGGTGTGGGCCCTAACCAAACACACTAGTAAGCACATCCAAACGGTGCTAGTTAGGTTACAAGGTTACCAATTTGAAATAACCACAATTAGGAGGAAAAATTAAATACCCAGTCAAAGGTAGCCACACAGTCCAATCACATAGCAAATAAATATGCATCAGATACTAAGAAAACAATAATACAGTTGAGAAATCCAAAAACAAATCCCCATCCATAAAACACCTAAAATAGACAGGAAACCTCAGTCATAACCTCAGGATTTTTCTTGCTTTTAAGGGGTATTTGCCTTCCTTTGGATCAGCTGTCTCTGTAGGGTTCTGTATATGCAGGTTCTCAATTTATTCATGTTTTAATGTATTTCTATTGGTTAAACTCAATGGACTTTTTCAACCTAGCTAACTATGTAACGATAACAATCATCAGTCAATTCATAATCAACATCTAGGATTGAGACAGTCAACCATAAAACATGATATAATGGTCTAATTAGAAGTGTATAGTAGCACAATATTCCCATTAGATCTATACTACAGGGCCAGTTACTCGGTTTGGACAATAAACAAGTATAACTCAAACTAATGAGTATCAAAATATCTAACAATTTACATTGAAGAACAAGCATATAAGAGCTGGAGTCACTATTGTTATAAAACATATTTTATAGCTACATGCCAAGCTGAAACTCTCAAAAGACAGCAAAGTGAGAGTGTGTCAAACAAAAATATATAAACAGTCAAAGAAAAAAAATTAAGAAAAATATAGATGCAAAAGGAAGGAAAAACAATAAAACCCAGTCTGGTCACTGGGGAAAAAATCAAAGGCCCAAAGAAGAGAATGACAGTTAGGGTACAAATATTGTGGATGTGATTTGCTTTGTTAGATCATTTGAGCAAAATTTAGATGTGCAGGTAGGCTGAAAAAGAGGTCATTTGTTGGAAAGGATGGTTCTACATGAATGGTGAAAAGGCATTCTGTAAAAGCAGAAAAACAGTAGAAAGATAACATATTTCTACAAATACACCAAGAGCTTGCATTTTCAGTTTGTTACATTCCAACAAAAAGATATTACCTTTCCTTGAAGCTTTAAATATGAACCCCAAGCAAACAGTTTAACAAACATGTTAAACAACATATACAGAAGCTGTTTTACATGTCAAAGTATTTGTATTTCTGTCCATACAGTTCTGACATTCACACAGGACATCCTGTTGGATCGACCCACTTTCTGTGGTGTCCTCTTTTCACCTACATACTGTGTGGATAGTTAAAGAGCAGCAAGCTGATGAAGTCATCCCTTTGCTTACCCCTTCTATCATCATGTTTCTTATCAGCACATTTTGCATGCAGTACACCTGATGGCTCCCATTCCTGCTCCTCTTTCTCCCCATCTGAGTGCTGCTGTATCAGGGATTGCAGGAAGATGATACCAATGATCTAAAACATTGCAAGAGGATGATACCAATGCTCTAAAAACAAAATAATAATGTATTAATGAATACAGAGCTGCATTAATGTGTGCATTTTATATCTGCCTGGAGTTCAGCTTTAATCAGTATCTAACACAGTAATATTCCCATGCTTATACTGAAACATTTATACCAGAAAATATAAAGGGAACATAAGAGAGTACAGTAACTTCTTTTAAGTTATGAAATAAGAAGCAACCAAAGCAACTTTCATGGGGATTTCTGAAGTCATATAAGAGAGAATGGCTGACACAGTGGACATAAAACACTTAAAAAACACAGAAAAGAGACTTATAAAAAAAGTCAGCTTGTCAAGCTGCATCTACTTCCCATGTTGCACTATCCACACTAACACATTCTGACGTGTTGGTTTAATGTATAGAAAAATAATGTATAGCCTAATGTAGTTCATTTTACTGCTGTGGTTTTCACAGGGACTCGGGAAGGCTTGGCTTGCATTTTGCCCATCGTATATACCTTTCATCCATGGAAGACATTTTGTTTCTGCAGTGAGCAGACTATAATGGTGTCTAAAGAGCACTGAAATGTACATAGATAGTTGATATGTATCAATGCAATGTAAGAAATTGAACCTGACCTATAGATATGAAATAATGACCTGTCTGGAAGTCTTTACCAGATATAGATAATGACACTATAACTATATATTTTACTATTGAAGTATATGGCCTTAAGCATTATAGTTGGCACTTAAAGCTCAACTGAAGTCAAGACATTTGGACAGAATAGAGAATGATTAACCCTCTGCCAGGCTTTATGGCTGTCAGTCTTCCTTTTAGGGAGATTTCCCTTTACATCTTGTGACCACACAATACTTGAGAGGGATCACACTGATGGAGACACATGGATACATAAATAATATAATTGACAGAAATTTGAACCTTTCTCCACTCTGCAGGAAATGCTGAAATTGCTGTCTGTTACCCTGTCATAGAGTCTCTACTTCCTGCCCCGGTACCAAACAGACAGTTCTTTCTCCATTAAGGCCACAGGCAGTAATAAACCCTGGCAGATGCTTCCTCATTCTATTTAAATAAAATGTTTGCCTATAGTTGGGCTTTTTAAGGACCAAGACATCTAAAGCACAAGTTGGTTTATATATAACTGTTGTAAATATGATTTTCAGAAACACCTTTATGAAATGGTTTGAGAAGTCAAATTAAGAAATCAAAATAAGAACTATTATCACGGGTTTTTTTTTTTTCATTTTCTATCCACAACAGATTTCCTGTTGCATAAGAATGAATGGAATTGAGAGTTTTAATTTCCCCTAAATTTTGGTAAAACTTGAGAGATTCCAGTAAATTTCACAATTTTGGTTTTGAGTCAATGGAGAGAACAAAATTAAGTTGGTTGGAAGATCCTTTCAGCTACTGTATCTTGAACTTGCTGTTGTTTTAAAATGGGGTCCCTAACTAGTCTAATTACTTTACGTGTTTCTCACAGAATGAAACAACATATAGTGAAAAAGTGACGTAATTAAATTTAAAGTACTCCTTCAACCACCTTACCCCAGAGTGTTACTCGAGCTTGATATTATATGTAACAAGCGTAAACCGAAGCACCACTCAGGGTAGCTGTTTTTATCTACACATCGATCCTCCCACTATTTATTAACCCAAAAGTGCTATACTCACAGCACTTATGCATTTGTGGATATCAGATTTTGGCTGCAGGAATGCACACAAATTGAGTACTATCTGTACCTCAATTTGTTTAAAAGCCATTCAGGAGAGACATCTAATAGACCCCTGATGCCTTCATAAAGAGATCTGGTCTTGTAAAATATACTATTACATATTGACTTGTCAGCCCCTTTGTGTCCCCAACATACACACACATACACATTTGCACACATACATGCACTCAGGACAGGTAAACAGCGATCACATACTGGATATTCCAGTGCACACCTCTGAGAAAGGAATAGTTCCAGGACCAGTATTTATTGTTAACCAAAAACTAATGAACTGAAATTTTTGAAAACATCTCCTATGTAAGCATCATTATCAAGGCTTGACATATTTAGTACCCATTTATTCAACAGCATCCCTTTTTTTTCAATTTTGCAAAAGAAAAAAATTGTATGCACTAAAATTAATTTTAGTGTATTTTTTACTAAAAATGTAGGTTTCCAAAAAAAAAACCCTACCCGGAAATGCAAATCATGTGTATATACGTGATTTTGCCCAGCAGTGCTGCCCTGTAGCAGTACTTCTCCTATAGGGCAGAGGGCAAGTGGTTACACCCCGCAACAGATCACATAACGCAGTGCGATTGCCAGAAATCGCATCACATGGATGAGAACACCCATGCGATGCGATTCAGGTGTGGGTAAAAAAATGGTCTTGCGCCTTTTTGGTGCGAATGCGATGCAATTTGAGTTATACAAAATGTAAGGCTCAAATCTCACTGCACAGACATCACATGAAATTCACACAGGAAGAAGAGGAAAATGAAGGAGGTGCCAACTGAGTGTAGTAGATTAGTATACAATTTAATGACAGGAAAAAAAAAGATGGACACCAGGCTGCTACACAGACCAGGAAGCTCCACGCCGAACCAACGTGGAACGCACCAGTGGAAGTGACGTCATCGGAAGAGAGATACACACCGGATCACAGAGATACACAGGCTACACGCTGTTTCAGCATGGAGCTTCCTGGTCTGTGTAGCAGCCTGATGTCCATCTTCACTTCTATGGCACCCTGGGATCATGGCTGGTGGTTCCTGCAGGACAGAGAGGAGCGGCTCCCCATGGAATTACAAATAAGCCCTGTTTTATATTTACTCCTGTGAGTGTTTTTATCCCTATCATTAAATAGTATACTAAACTACTACACTCAGTTGGCGCCTACTTCATTTTCCTCTTCTTCCATTATCTAGAGCTGGCAACACTCTAAAGGATGACAGCCACTATCTGACCCTCAGCATTCAATGGACTTACATTAATCCATGGACCCTCATAGTCATGGCTTTGTATAGTGCCCTCACAGTCATTTGACTACTATGGTTTATTGTTATTTTTATTCTGGATAACACATTTGTGTGTGTCAGTATCACACTGTCTTGTTAATTCGCACATAAGTGTGGTGTCCCATTCAGCATTAGTGTGAACCCGGTCTAAAACATGCATTTTAACTTGCAATACATTTTAAATGCTCATTTTAAATGCAGCTTTTTGTTGCATGTTTTTCTGAGGGGAAATGTATTGCTAAAGAGGATAAATAAAGTTATTTCTTTTTTCTAAGCAAATTTCATCTATTTTTGAAAGTTTTCCCTTTTTCTGGTAAGCAAAATTGATATTTGCATAAAAAAAATCTATGAGTGCCTATTAATACTGATGCAGTGCAAAACTCACAGGTTTCTATACGGTACCCCCACCACATCAAACTCGCACCCCATTCAAGCGAACTGCTGCGGGTGTGTATGTTAACGACGCTCCAAAATTGGTTTGCAAAATGCAGTTCGATTTGCAGAATAGGATTGCATGGGTGTTCACAACCATGTGATCCAATTCTGGTGCGGACAAAAAAAGTTATCTGCACGATTCTAGTGTGAATGCAGTGTGATTTGAGCCATACAAATTGAATGGCTCAAATTGCACCTCACAGAAATTGCATGTGATTTGCACAGGAATGTGGTGTGATTCCTGTGTGAATCACATGCAATGTGCAGTGTGAACTGGCACTTCTGGCTAAATCATTTTGCTTATCCCTACTGTCGAGTTAATGAGTTACCCCATACCACCATTAATCTCAATCAGCCCAACATGGGGAAAAACATAAAACGTGTGCCAAGGCAGTTTTGGAAAACAGTATTTTCTGTGATAAAATACTGCTTATATTTCCATTGGATATATCTGCTGGCAACATGTGTTCAAATTAAATGTTCTGGCCACTCTATCTACTCAACAAGTAATAATTAAGTAGCTATGGAAACACATTATTCAGTATCAGCAATCCCACTGAAGCTGGATCCTGGTTGAGAAATTGTCAATGTCAACCTGTAAAGGAAGAATGTGATACTTAACTTTTGGGCAGGTGATGTATCAAACCTTTGCCCTCTTACAGAGCCCTTGGCACTGCTGCTATCTAACAATGTGGATGTGCTGGATAATACACTGCTCAAAAAAATTAAAGGAACACTTTGAAAACACATCTCAGTGGGGAAAAATATTATGCTGGATATCTATACTGATATGGACTGGGTAATGTGTTAAGAACGTAAAGATGCCCCATCGTTTGATGGAAATGAAAATTATCAATCTACAGAGGACTGAATTCAAAGACACCCCAAAAATGAAAATGATGCAGCAGGCTAGTCCATTTTGCTGAAATTTCATTGCGGCAACTCAAAATGGTATTCAGTAGTTTGTATGGCCCCTACATGCCTGTATGTATGCCTGACAATGTCGGGGCATGCTCCTAATGAGACAATGGATGGTGTCCTGGGGTATTTCCTCCCAGATCTTGACCAGGGCATCACTGAGCTCCTGGACAGTCTGAGGTGCAACCTGCTGGTGGCGGATGATATCCTAAAACATGATATCCTAGAGGTATTCAATTGGATTTAGGTCAGGCGAGCGTGGGGGCCATTCAATGGTATTAATTCCTTCATCCTCCAGGAACTGCCTGCATACTCTCGCCACATGAGGCAACGCATTATCGTGCACCAGGAGGGACCCAGGACCCACTGCACCAGTGTAGGGTCTAACAATGGGACCAAAAATTTCATCCCAATACCTAATGGCAGTCAGGGTGCCATTGTGTAGCCTGTAGAGGTCTGTGCGTCCCTCCATGCATATGCCTCCCCAGACCATCACTGACCCAACACCAAAACGGTTATGTTGAATAATGTTACAGGCAGTATAACATTGTTCATGGCTTCTCCAGACCCTTTCGCATCTGTCATATGTGCTCAGGGTGAACCTGCTTTCATCTGTGAAAAGCACAGGGCGCCAGTGGCAGACTGGCCAATTCTGGTGTTCAATGGCAAATGCCAATCGAGCTCTATGTTACCGTGCAGTGAGCACAGTGTCCATTAGAAGATGTCAGGCCCTCAGGCCACCCTCATGAAGTCTGTTTCTGATTGTTTGGTCAGAGAAATTCACACCAGTGGCCTGCTGGAGGTAATTTTGTAGGGCTCTGGCAGTGCTCGTCCCGCTCCTCCTTGCATAAAGGAGCAGATACCCTGTTCAGCTCTCCTAGAGTTACTGCCTGTCTCCTGGAATCTCCTCCATGCTCTTGAGACTGTGCTGGGAGACACAGCAAACCTTCTGGCAATGGCACGCATTCATGTGCCATCCTGGAGGAGTTGGACTACCTGTGCAACCTCTGTAAGGTTCATGTATTGCCTCATGCTACCAGTAGTGACACTGACCCTAGCCGAATGCAAAACTAGTGAAAAACAGTCAGAAAAGATGAGCAGGAAAAAGAAATGTCACTGGGCTCCACTTGTAAAGCCATTTCTGCTTTGGGGGTTGTGTTATTGTTGCCCATCTAGTGCTCACGTTGTTCATTTCATTAACACCAAAGCAGCTGAAACGTAACAACCCCCTCTGCTACTTAACTGACCAGATCAATATCTCAGGAGTTTAATTGACTTGATGCTGTACTCTGATTAAAAAGTGTTCCTTTAATTTTTTTGAGCAGTGTATATGCTCTGCTGTGTTAATGTTGCAGCTGGTGGGATGAATTGCAGGGAATAGCAGTAGTGCCCAGAGCTCTTCAAGAAAGCAGAGATTTGACACACTATTGGTGGGAAAGGTAAGTATTATAGTTTTTTAATTCGAAATAGTCTTTGAGGATGTCAGTTACCAGAAAACCGCTAACTAACACATTAGATGTGCTTCCATTACTTGGTAAAAGTTATTCTGGGCAGACCTCTAGACATGCTTTCACCAGTTAAAAAATGTATGTGCTCACCTTCATGCCTGACTTATGTAACTCAACTTGTGTTTTAGGTCTGGTGGCCCTTTCATTTTCTTATGATATTCAGCTGGCAAATAAAAGAAGCCAGTGTTCACTACAGTGTCATAATATGCCTTGTATGGTCAGTAAAGACCTCTAGATATATCATTATTAATAATATAAACCTCTCCTTACTAATAAAGGATATTATATTTTTTGCTAGAGTTTAGATTTAAGCTGAGCTTTCATAGCCTATCATTTGTTAAAGGAATGAGTGGAAATGTAATATTAAAAAGCTATCCCCACTAAAATGACAGAACATAAGTAATGTATAATGCATACCTCTAACTGACCAAGAAGATTGCCTAAATTTCATTGCAATAACTGTTATGATTATTACGTAGCACATGTCTTGTCAATTGTAAAAACATTTTTCAAGAAAGTTTACTGAGATTTGAAATGCACAAACTGTTCAGTTCAATGGGTTATGTTAATGCTGTGTCCTGACACAAAAAGGTTTGAAATTACCACTTATGTTTCCATGTGCCTACCAGTAGTTATTTACCACACACATACAGTACTCGTCGCTATATGAACACATTATGTTCATGAGTACAGTATGTTCATAGAGGAAAAAATAACAATAAGAACCCATTCACACATGTGCACAAATTAAACTGCATAACTGCAATACTCATTAACAAGAAACAGGTCCTTGCATTGTGGCATTTAAACACACCTACTCAGTGCACCACACTATATGTGTGTCTTTGCGCACTGAAAAGTTAATGATCTGTACATTGTGGTGTGTTGGCTTTAAAACAATTCATTCATGTGTTAATGTGTTCTGCCAGCCCATTTAAAATGAATGGGCTATCTAAAGGTTGTGTTACAGCACATATGTTAATGTCTGTGCTGAAATGCAACACATCCTGTGAATGGGCCCTAAAAGTTACATTGGAGTTAATAAGCTAGTTATATTTTCACATTCTGAAGTTTATTAATAAGCAATAAGTCAAGGATATGTAGTTACCCAGGGTGAGTGGTCAATCCCATTTTTAGTGTTTTTTATTTTAGTGTGGCCAAAAACATAAATGATTAATTGGTTTATGAGTTCGGTGCACTTTTTACATTGCTTTTTGAGTTAATAAAGGGTAATTGTACGTTTATCTACAAAAGAGGAGCAGAGGAGGGAAGAATGAATGGACTGACTAAATGATGCTTAATGGCTTTATCTGGTATGTCCAGATATGACAAGTATTTGCAAGATTTGTACCATTACCAACCATTGCTTGGTAAAACCAAGTATTGAAAGGTTAACACTTACAATAAGGAGCAACTGGTAAAATCAGGTACACTCAGCATGGATTCCAGAGATTTGAAAATTTGCATCAAATGCACTGATCTCTGCTGAAAATATGCAAACATTGCCTTTACTCCATGGTCTGATCCTTTAACTGGCATTGATTTACTAAAGGAGCAGGAAGGAGTAGAAACTGTTCATTTCACAAAGTGAATGCTTACATTGCAAATTCTATCTTGTTTGTAAAGTATATGCTGACTCATCTTGATAAGTAAGGTAAAGTATTGTTCCCTTCAATCATTCATTCACGTACAAAAAAAAATCCTGTTCATTTCTACATTTTTGGTTGTTCAAAATGAATTTTGCTTTACTTTTTTTTTTCTTAAATTAATGAGGACAAAGCACCAGATATTCTTTTTCTTTTCAGGTGGTTGCATGCTAAGTAATGTGTGTGTGGAAGTTTTCAAGGTATTTATTACATCATAGAGATTATTGTACTCCCCTTAACAATTCATTCATCCGCTTTTCTCATCAGAAGGAAGACATTTTGTACAAGGACAGCATGTATTTACTGGTGCCCGTGTTATTCTTGGCTGTTCTCACAAATGTCTGACACAGATTAGCACCCATTTGGATGCGTAGATATAAAAGCTCTCCACTCTAAGCCGTTCCTCCTCACTGCCACTTCAAACCCTGGTGCCATCTCTGCTCACAAAGTGCTAAGAAGAAATCCACCACACACTGCATGGATCACTGGTGTCCCCATTTATTCGGAGGGGTATCCACAAGCTTAAAATTGACAGCTCCCATCAAGGAGCGCTCCTCTACTGAGTTTCACTCACATAGAGAGCTTTATGACTAAGTTCTATGGGTGAAACGCATTAACCTCCCTAACGGTATTCCCGAGTGTAGCTCGGGGTAAAATGTCAGTACCAAAAGTGGTAACCCCGAGCTACACTCGGGCTTACCATGCGGCGCTGCTCAGGGATTCCCTGCAGCACTTACCTTGTCCTTGGCTCCCACGATGTGTCCCCTGCAGCGTTCCCGGCCATCTCCTCCGGCGGATGCCGGCATCCGCCTCCTGTGTTCCGGTCCCTGTGACGTCGGGACGTACGGGCGCCGGCGGGAAATTTGAAAATTTTAAAAAAATGTCATTTTTTTCAAAACGATTTTACATAGTAAAACATTGCTGTTTCAACCCATTTCACATACATTTTGTCCCTAGTGCTTTGTCCTGTCCCCTGTCTGCATTTTGATTGTTCTTTCTGCCTGGAAACTTAGAAAAGTCCATGGCGTCCAAAAAGTGTCCCTTTAGGTCAAAAGCGGGTTTAGATCAGCTAGAGAACAGCGATAGTAAATCAGAACCACTTGCAGAATTGAGTGATAATGATTCATGGAGAAATTCGTCATCAGACACTGAAAACAATTTTCCGACTTCGCTCAGCGATGTGCGAACTTGGTGCTATATTTCAAATATCAGTGTTTTTGGTTTGATTATATCATTGAATTAAATGTATGATTTAGACATATTTCATATTTAGACAGATTTCAGTGAGTTATTCCTAAAACTTACAGCCTACAATAAAAAAACTACATATTTCCATGCAAAATAATGGTACCTCTTTCAGCACCAAAAATATGAAATAATCATACCGCCAGGGAGGTTAAAGGGGCAGTCCTAGATGAGGGTTGCCAATGCCAAGCTTGTGGATATCCTTCCCAATAATTGTGGACTCCTGTGAATACTCTGGGATTTGGTGGCTTTCTTCTTAGCTAAGATTTGGTCCCTCTGCTTTCTCTCACCTTTATTAAACTTCCTACATTGTTAAAATGTTGCAGTCTGATCATTTGGGGTAGAAAAAAAATGAAAAAATGCTACCTCCTACCTGCAGCAGGCTAGTGACATAATTTCAGCCTAAACAAATATCACTTGCCTGAAGCATGTACTCTCTTTTAATGATATAGGCTAGGTTCACACTAGTGCAGCTGTGATTTGCTTTTCAGTGTGATTCAGCCAAGTTGCTTTTCTGATGCATTGGACTCATTCCTGCTGTTAGCTAACAGGGATGAATCATTGGTTGTTAAAGAGCTGGCACACAGGGATTCCCAGCTGACAGCAGAATGTAAACAAATGAGCCTGTCAGTAAAAATAAAAAATACATAAAAAAAAAAGTCATTGTCCCCATGTTGATTAAGACAAGAGCCTCTTCCTTACAACCCAGACCCGGTACTTGATGAGGTGCAGGAGGGTGTGACTTGATGTAAGTCCATGTCAATCATGATGAACGACGGCTGGCTACCTGCAGAAAAAAATGTCAACCACTGTTACCCTACTGCACCTGCTGTTTGCCACCGCCAAATGACAGCTCCAATTCCCCGCCACTTAAATAAACAAGGGGACAGCATCAATAGCATCACAAGGGATGGGGCCACTCGGTGATGTAATTGACCATATATGGACAATGACCCCACTGGATAACCCCCACTCCTCATTATATCATTGGACAATATGGACATGTCCGTATATGGTCAATGATGCCACTGGTTGGCTCCCTTGTGATGTCATTGATCCTGTAGCCTGCATTCACACATGGGCAGAGGGTAAGCAGATTGTATGCCCAGTGATTGTGAAGCATTTTTTCATCGTGTTTTAAAAGCTTTGTGTAAGCATTTTTGCACATATATTAAGCTTCAGGTGTTTGTTTCCTGGGCTGGGCAGGGAGTGAAGAACAGTTCTAGAGGAGGAGAGGAGTTCTTCAGGCACACAAAGGTGCAAAAATTAATGTATTGTGCATTTACTGGCACTCCAATTGAAGTCTATGGGGCCAAAAAAAAACCCAAATACACTCACAAAAAAGCTCAGGTACTTTTCTGAGGGTTGGGTGTAGAGTGTAGGGCAACTGAGTGTACACGTGTGAACTGGGGCAAATAGAAAGAATGAGATTTTGCATGTTAAGTGTAGTCAGGCATACGGAAGGGAGCTGGAAAATTCTCAAATGTGAGTTGGAACTTAGTTTTGTGATGCAGATACTTTTCATTTATCATAAGACTAGTACCTTTCTATGGTTGTTTGGGGGTGCAGAAGATGATCACAGTTTTCAGAAGTCAGCCAGTAGGATTTACAAGTTTTGGACTGTGAAATCAAAACATAGGGGTTAATGTACTAAAATTGGAGGGTGCAAAATGTGGCGCAGCTGTGCATGGTAGCCAATCAGGATCTAACTTCAGCTTGTTCAATTAAGCTGTGACAAAAAAAAATGGAAGTTGGTTTCTATGCAGAGCTGCATCAGATTTTGCACTCTCCAGTTTTAGTAAATCAATTGCATAGAGCAGGGGTCTCCAAACTTTTTAAACGAAGGGCCAGTTTACTGTCCTTTAGGGGGGCTGGACTATGGCCAGTGGGAGTAGAAAATGCCCCGGCATCAGTGGATGTAAACAATGCCCCATCCTTGGTTTTAATGGGAGGAATAGTGACCCCTTGTATTAGAGGTAGGGACAGTGTTCCATCATTGGTGTCAGTGGGAGGAATGGTGCCCTATCACTAGAATCAATCGATGTAATGTACCCCATCATTGACATCACTGGATGGATCAGTGCACCAGTGTTATTGTCAATAGACAGAATGGTGCCCCAAGGGCCGGATATAGGCAAGCAAAAGGCCACATCCGGCCTACGGGTCACAGTTTGGTGACCACTGCCATAGAGTTTAACATTGTTGACAGATTTTTCTTATTCAAAACTGCACACTTGATCTTCGTTTTCTAGATCATATGGTGATGCCTTTTAAATAAAGGTCTGTTTCTTCTTCTTTAGAACATAAACATTTTCCTAATTTCGTATTGCAGCTAATATTGTTAAGACTTGCCTGCAGAGACAATACGAGTGGTATGATAAAGCATTGCACAGAATGGTGTCATATCCAAACCTTATCCTTGGTAACAGTTATGCTAATGAGAATTCAGGTTCTCCATCCTGGGGCTATCCAGACAGACAAGTTTGGGATTAGTATGTCTGCTACATATAAAACAGCCTGCTCTCAAGAAATGAAATCTGATTATATTTTGTATTATAAACACACCGTGCTCTGGATCCACAAGCGAGACTGCACTGTGAAAATACTGATAACGTTTGATTGTGTTTATGATAAAAAATAATGATGCCTGGAAGCCAGTGCACTCAAAGGAAACTTTTGTTAAACACAAAAACTGTTTTGATTTAGCAGTTTCTATATCATTATTTTTATTATATTTTTGCATTTGTGGCAACACTCACTGATCTGTGAGTACCATGCTCCACATGCATTTCCTACAGGAAAGTACATTATCTGACCTACATAGCTGATGCAATTGGCTGACGATGATACATGGCATCATCATGTGACTTAGATAAAATGTATTTTAAGGATACCAGTGAGGCCAAAGGGAGCACTGTTTGTATCTAAAAGTGATCCGTAATGTAATATCAATGCATTTTCAATAAATTATAAGCTGTGCTGTGTAAAGAGAAACAAAATGCAATAAATAGTAGCTCAATGTCTTACTATATTTCTACTGCTATTCACATATGTGAAAAGAAGTTCATTATGTGCTAACTCTTGCATTTGGTTAAAGTGGAATTCCAGTCAAAACCTTAAAGTGCTAGTAAACTTTCTTTTTTTAAAACCCGCTGAGAGGTAACGTTTTTATAACAGAAGAGACCCCAGAGGTCTCTTCTGTCATAAATGCCCCCCCCCCCCGCCTGTCAGTGGGTAATGGGATCTGAGATGCGTATGCGTGGCTCAGACCACATTTACGGCTCTCTCTGCGTGCTGCTGTGATGTGATGTCACTGCAGCCTGGCCAATCAAGTGGCCGGAGATTTGGAACCTGGGAGGAGGACCGGGTTAACATGAAAGTGCCAGGGACCATGAGGAGCGAGGCAGCCCAGCACTGGAGGGCTCCATTTGTAGGTAAGTCTCTCATCATGCACCAGTATGCAATGCATACTAGTACATTATGGCTTACACCTGCATGGGGCACATTTTTAAAATTTCTGATATAGACTTTACTACCACTTTAAATTTCACACATATTTCTATGAGCCCTTTAATCACCTTTTGTATTATTCATTCTTGCCTGTGTAACTGCTGCTGACCTTTTGTCCTCCGATTCTGTCCTGTTCTGAACTATTCCCTTTCTCTGATGGACAATGTTATAATATCACTGCTGAATCCTACCTCCTTATACTGTTGGACTCTCATCTCTCTTCCTGTACTGTGGCGTAGACATGTCAGATGATTTCTCTTGAATGAAGGTTCAGAACAGTTCTTCCCATCAAGTGTTAATTTTGGCGTCAAATTTCTATTTAGTTTTAGCTATAGTCTTTTGACTGAAATGCCATTTTAGTTTTAATTGCATTTTAGTCACCTGAAATGGTTTCAGTTTTAGTAGTATTTAGTTGACTAAAATCTCCAGTACATTTTATTTGACTAAAATCTAATGGGTTAAGTTCAATTGCAATGCATTAATTAAGCATTTCTCTAGAATTTCCAAACTCATTATATACACCTGGAGTAGAAAAAAAATAATATCATATTATTATTTATGGTATAAAGGTTTGAACAAACCACAGACACAGATTTAGCCATTGTATAGCTCCTAAATTTCAAGAATATTGCTTTTTTGACAGAAGTGTAATGGTAAAATTAAAAACAAAAAAACTCTTTACGTGATGCCACCATGCACAGTTACATGAACTTTAACAGTTCAAGTAACTGAATATAACAAAAAATTTCAGAAGCTACACGCACAGGCACTGCCACTGGCACAGCTTAATAAACCAATACTTGAGCCTATTTCTACAATAAGAATCAGTTTTTACTGTTCGTAGAATATTATTTCAACAGTTCTAATTCTCAGATACGTTCAAAGAAAAAGTGCGCAGTCTACAATGCCATTAGTGTGTGATTTATAACAATCACCACTTTTTATCAACTCCAATCTCTCTCAGCATTGATAATAGAGGTAAATATTATACTAAGACTCCCCTACGGGCACAGGCATTGTGTAGGGCAGCCTTACGCTGAGGTGTGTGGTGTCCTGTTAGTCCATGCTCTGAGGAAGGGATTTTGACTCCCGAAACGTGTTAGCACTTTACCCGAGGATGCATGCTGTCCATGATTGGCACCTTTGACTTCTTGTCTCTGTTTTTATGACCTTTGTGGCTTGTGAGTATGTTTTTGCATCTTTTTAATACATTTTTGGTTGTTGCATTAATGCACAAGTAGAGTGTACCGTTTTGCTTATTTTTTTGCTAGTATCAAGATTCCCCAATCTATCAAGGGCGGCACCTCAGCAAGTGCACAATTCCATTTTGAGTGCAGCAAGAGAGATTTGAGCACCGGTTTCTGGTTACCACCAGACACCTGCACAGCGCCCCCCTATGGAGGGTATTTAGACACATGCCTACTCTGCCTAATTATAAATCTATTATTTACACATATTAATTATACAGGTTCTGTGGCTGATTACGGTGGTAATTAAACTCACTTAGTGCCTTATCTGCAATAAATTAGCCCCAGAACCTGTGTAATTAATATGTGTTCAGTTTTAAAGAGATGAGGTGGCAACCCTATATTGACAGCATATCTATTTGCATTGATTTGTGGACAAAAAACAAAAAAAAGTACTCACTGCTTCATTCCTTGCTATAAGTGCATGCTATTTTTGTGTTGAACAAAATAAACCTGAACATATATTGTTGGTCCTTGAACAAGTAGCCCACCAACACACTGCACAGTCAATTAAATCATATGTGGACAAAGAGGAAGATCCTAACAGTGATAACAGAGAATAGAAGTAATATGGTGGCGGCATTTAAAGAAACCACAGCAGCTGAAGAGGAACCACCCAGCTTTAATAAGGAAGACTCCCTCATGACAGAAAGTGACTCTGAGACTGAGTCTGAAATTGATGATCTGCGGTGAGCAGTTTTTGTTATTATTCTTTTACATGATGACAGTCAATTATCACATGGATATGAGATGATTGATATTGGGGCTGTATGCTCTACTCTACTGGAGTATCTTTGTTGTCTTTCCAAATTATTTGTAATCTCATGTAAAAGTATTCCCATAAGATGTTGAAGGTTAAAATAGAATGGAAATGGAAACGGTAACCTTTTCTATACTTTATGCTTATCTGGCTGTGTTCGTCTTGTTAGGTACCAACAGATCGACATAGACCGGACACTGTGTGTGGTGCATACCTTACAACTTGTAGTCCACATGGTACAGAAGGAGGCAAGTGTTAAGAGAATCCTTGATAAAGCAAGATCAATAGTGAACCTCTTCTGCAAGTCTTCCATTGCAACACAGAAGATTTTGGAGCAGTGTGGTCTTACTCTTTTAAATGACTGTCCCACACACTGGTCAAGTAATGCATTCAACACAATTGCAAGACTCCTCAAACTGAAAGAGTCAGTCTGCCAAATCACAAACAGTATTAGATGGGACAGCTTGCTCCCTAATGAATGGCAAAAGCTCACATCATTGCATGACCTACTGCTGCCTTTTGCAGAACATACTACAACCCTCCAGAGTGACATGTCCATGTCCCTGCTCTCCTTGATGTACTCTGCCATCTTGAGGACTTTAAACAGAACACTGTATACCAAGACCTTATCAAACTTGCACAGAAAATGCAAGGAAATGTGAACCAGTGTTTTGCTTCCTTCATTCTTAGATCGAACCGATTAAATGTTCTCGCCACTTGCAGCAGCTACTTGTTTTGTCAACCCTACTGTCTGTGAAACCCTTGTTGATGTGGCTGATGATAACATTCAAGAAATGCGTAAAAGACAATGAGTATGCCCATGCTGTAAGAAAACCGACATTGGCTCACACATATGTTGAGGATCTGTCTGACTCTTAACATGATATGGAAGAATGTTGAAAAATCTCAGGAAATGGAAGAAGCAGAAGCACCATTCACATCAAAGCAACCAGTTGTTCGGTTTCTTTCAATATGCCACAGAACACCCAAGCAGAAGATCAGTCTGACTGGTAGTCCGATGCACTCAATCCATTTTGCTATGGCCTCCTCCCTGGCCTCAGTGGTTTGTTGCACAGTGCTATGGAGGGTGGTCTGAGAAGGCCTGTAATGCATGCAGTGCTCTGGGCAGTCTGAGGAGGCCTGTAACGCAAAGTGCTCTGATCCTCTGGAAGGTCGGAACTGTTGCAACTCAGGAGGCCTGTATGCACAGTGCTCTGGATGGTTGCCTCAGGAGGTCTTTAATGCTGCACAGTGCTTTGAGTGGTCTGAGGAGGCCTGTAATGCACTGTACTCTGGACGGTCATGAGTCAGGACTCTTGAGAGGCCTGTAATGCACAGTGCTCAGGATGGTTGTCTGAGGAGGCCTGTAATGCTGCACAGTGCTAAGCATGCCACACCACTAAGCATGCTACAGTTGCTACCTTTCTTGCCTGGAGAGGAAGCACTCACAGACTTTACAGCTGGAGCTCCAAGGAAACCGGCAGTTCACATTTCATTCTGTTTTTGTTCATTGAATAAAATGGAATTGACAATTGCGCAGTCATGCAACACTGTACTCATATGAAATTGTTATTATTTTTTTCACACAAATAGATCTTTCTTTTTGGTGGTATTTAATCACCACTGGGTGTTTTATTTTTTGCACTATAAACAAAAAAAGAGCACTGATGCACTGACAGGCAGCACTAATGGGCACTGATAGGCTGCACTGATGAGGCGGATGGGTGACATTGACAGGCCACGCTTTCTGACTGCCAGCACTGACTGATGGCACTGACTGACGATGCTGCTGGGCACTGATGGGCTCAACTGATGGGCACTTATGGGCGCAAACTGCTGGGCAGCACTGATGGGTGGCACTGTTGGGGGGCACTGTTGGGCACTAGTGGGTGGCACTGCTGAGTGACACTGATCATCATGCAATTTTGCTCTGTGACAGCTGCTGGTTATCGGCAGTACTTTGCATGCTGCTGATAAATGGCAACTGTATTTACTCAGTGATCTACTGTGTCATTGGGCACAGCTGATCATTTCGTAAAAGGCCACTGTGATTGGCCTTTTACTTCACCATGTGACCAGCTGTATTCATAGGACACAGCGATCACAGAGATCGCCGGGTGCATTTCACTGGGGGCGCTCAGGAGGGTGCTTTCTGGGAGTACCTCATATGACGCCCTCCCAGAACTGGATAACCACACTGTAACCGTCATTCAGTTATAGCGCAAGTGGTTAAAGCACAAAGGTTTCCTATTTAAGTATTTTGATAAGCCTTGTTTTACAATTTAATAGACTTAGACAAATCAAAGGTAAAGCCAATATTGTCACACAGTTAAGTGTTGAGGGTGTGAGAGTTTAATTTTCACTAAATGGAGTTAAATGGGGTTGGTTTACTAAAACTGGAACTAAAGAGAGCAAAATCTGGTGCAGCTCTGCATAGAAACCAATCAGCTTCCAGTTTTTTTTTAGTCAAAGCTTAATTTAACAAGCTGAAGTTAGAAGCTAATTGGCTACCATGCATAGCTGCACCAGATTTTTCATTCCCTAGTTATAGTAAATCAACCCCAATGGTTTTCTGTTAACTATCTCAGCACACTCACAGTATCAAGAATGAATGAATTGCAAAAATGGTGACCTTCTACAATGCTTTTTATGGAGCTGTAAAACAAGTCCTCTTGTCTATTAAAGGATATTTTTGCCTTCCCAAAAAAAAATAATAAATGCACATATTTCTTCAGAACAAAAAAATATGCATTTATTATTTTTTTTGCAGGAGCCTGGAAAGCATCACACCCGTGATCAGAAGATCAGAGTACGATGTCAGGCTTCTGCAGAGAAGCTTCATGAAAATAAGAATGACAGACACAGCTGTGTGGATGGAGCCCAGCACAACTACACTCTCTTCAAAAGTGACAGCGGGTGCTGGGGAAAGATCCCCATTCTGAGAGGGATCCATGGAATTTGCAGCAGGAGTTGTAACATGTTACAGCCTCATGCGCACTGGGCATTTTTGCAGCTGCTCCTAAGGGCAATAACCTTTTTTTCCCCCTGCCTCTAAACCAGGGCTTAAAATTTCCACTCACCTGCTCGCATTTGGCGAGTGGAAATAATGTGGTGGCGAGTCACTGGCAAAGCTGGAGCCACTATAAGGCAGCACAGGCAGCTGGGTAGACAGACAATGTCTCCTGGCACACCCATCATGTCACAGTAACCCCACCTACAGCCCCAGGACACGCCCACCTGAGTTGCCGGGCCTGCACTCAGTAGGTTTGTCTCGGGATTGCCGGGATGGAGTTCATGGAGAAGCGACCGTCCAATAAGCTGTCTCTGGATAACACTGTACTGCTCACCGCCGTCATAGAGGCCAGCCAGAGCCTGCAGTCCCACACTGTGAGTGTATTTGTGTATATGAAATACAGGGAGGGCTGTGTGTACACCCTGTGTGTGATCGCTACCATTCCTGTACAGGATACATGGGGGGTGTACATCACAGATCACTGATACATGGAGGGTGTACACTATAGATCACTGATACATGGCGGGTGTACACTATAGATCATTGATACATGTAGGGTATACATCACAGATCACTGATACATGGAGGGTGTACACTATAGATTACTGATACATGGGGGGTGTACATTACAGATCACTAATACATGGAGGGTGCACACCATAGATCACTGATACATGGTGGGAGCACACCCAATAGGGGATCATGGGGCCCCTGTGTCCTTACCCAAACTCAAAAAAGCCTATGAAAAAGGTACCAGCGGCATCTCATGGGGCCCCCTACTGACCCCGGCCAGTGCCCGAGTTTCCAAATGGTCAGTCCGCCCCTGTTAGCAAGTAAGCCTTGTCACCCTATGACAGGAAGTGTGTTAAGGTCAGGATTACCAGATGAACAGTGTTTTGCTACTGGATTACAGTATCCCAGATCTAGCAGCCTCATGGACAGCGTGAACTCCTCCCCTACAATGAATAACCAAGACTGTGATGAAGTCTGAAGATTTGGTAAACATGCAACTTCCCTTGCAAAGTAACGTTAGCTGTGTAAAGTCACATTAAAAACGTGAGGTTTTCAGCATTTTTTAGCATTTTTGTATTAGCATTTAGTGGTGTTTTGCCACATTTTTTCGCATTTGCGGTTCTTAGGGGTTTTTTTTTACCCAAAAAAATGTTTTTGGTAAAAAAAGGACAAAAACACCGGTTTGCCGCGATTTACCACATTTTACCATGTTTTACAGCTAAAAAACTGCTCTAGAAACCCACTAGTTCTGGGTTTTTTTTCCAGCTAAAAAACGTCCCTGCCAAAAAAGTCTATGTGTGCATGGACACATAGGATAACATGCTGGGGGGTTTACTGGCTGTAGAAAAAAACATCAAAAGCCAAAAACAGCCGCTGTAAAAACATCCAGTGCAGGGGCGGACTGACAACTCATGGGGCCCCCGGGCAATAGGGGATCATGGGGCCCCTGTGTCCTTGCCCAAACTCAAAAAAGCCTATGAAAAAGGTACCAGGGGCATCCTTTGGGGCCCCCTACTGACCCCGGGCCCTCGGGCAGTGTCCAAGTTTCCAAATGGTCAGTCCACCCCTAGTCCAGTATGCACGAGGACTAAATCAAAGACACTGAGTTACAGTACATGACATTATGGTTAATAGATAAGTTCACTTTATTTTGGGTGGAACATGTAACATGCTATGGCACCTGCCTTCTCTTCCTGTGATCCCCCCCTCACTAGGAGTTCCTCCCCAGCACCTGCTGTCGCTTTTCAGCAATAGTGCGATTGTGCTGGGCTATGACCACATACTCTCCTCAATCATTCACAGAATCCTATGAATGAATAACCTGCCAGTACTGTTTGCTATCACCGCAGATCGACTTGTAGGTTCAATGGGCTGCAGGGGTGCTGATAAGCACTCTTGTAGTCCACTGACTTGTCCTCCAGCTTTCAAACAGAAAGATTGTACAGAGGTATGGGCTGAAGGCCATGTCTGCAGGAGACCACATTGCACCTGTGATTAGCTGATGGCAGGTTCAATGCTTTCCAAGCTTCTGTAAGAAAAAATAATAAATGCACATTTTGTTCTGTAAAAATATGTGCATTTATTACATTTATGCAAAGGTGAACGTAGCCCTTAAGATTCAGTCTTTTATTTCTAAACCCAGTAAAAACATATCTAACACATTTTTAGGGTTACAAAACTCTATTCTTTGGGGCTCACATGTGCAAAAGGAGATAGACAATGTCCATGAGTTGATACAAATACATATAAAACTATAAAAATGTATAAAACATTGTGTAGCACCCTGCTAGGTAGATAATTAAATAAAAATGTGGTGCGCTACCTCTTCATAAATAAATCCATAAGCCTTGAAAACATATGACAGTCCAAATACAAAATAGTGTAATAATAAATGTCCAATCCAATATGTCGCGTTATCATCCAGCAATATCCAACACCATGGTTGAATTGTGGCCTCACTCCCTGTTCACCTTGACCATTGACCATAAATTATAATAGGCCAAACACACTTTATAAGGATTATGTGCCTCCAAATTTCTGATCCCTGACGTGTTCCTTCCACATATTATGTCTCCATTGGACCTTTAAGTTCAAAATCCGTGCAAAATAAAGAAAAACAATACCATAGTGCAACACCGTTTTTATATATAACCAAAAATTAAACGTGTTACAATATTCACTCACATTAAAAAAATAATATGGGACTCCAAATTGTGGTTAACAATTATTAGCATTACTCCACCATGCTAACTACACCCTGTTCCAAATTATTATGCAAATTCTATTTAAGTGTCACAAAGATTAAATATTTTGTTTTTCAGTTTAACTCATGGATGGCATTGTGTGTCAGGGCTCTTTTGATCACTGAAAACAATCTCGGACACCTGTGATAATTAGATTGGCAGGTGAGCCCAATTTAAGGAAAAACTACTAAAGGACGGTGTTCCACATTATTAAGCAGAGCACCATTTTCAAGCAATATGGGGAAAAAAAAGGATCTCTCTGCTGCCGAAAAGAGTGAAATAGTTCAATGCCTTGGACGAGGTATGAAAACATTAGATATTTCATGAAAACTTAAGCGTGATCGTCACACTATTAAGAGATTTGTGGCTGATTCAGAGCACAGACGGGTTCATGCAGATAAAGGCACATTGAGGAAGATTTCTGCCAGATCCATGCATCGGATCAAGAGAGCAGCTGCTAAAATACCATTACTTAGCAGCAAACAGATATTTGAAGCTGCTGGTGCCTCTGGGGTCCCACGGACATCAAGGTGTAGAGTCCTCCAGAGTCTTGCAACTGTGCATAAACCTTCTATTTCACCACCACTAACCAATGCTCACAAGCAGAAATGGCAGCATTGGGCAGAAAAATACATGAAGACTAATTTTCAAACAATCCTGTTCACTGATGAGTGCTGTGCAACCCTGGATGGTCCAGATGGATGGAGTAGTGGATGGTTGGTGGATGGCCACCCTGTTCCAACAAGGCTGCAACATCAGCAAGGCGGTGGTGGAGTCATGTTTTGGGCCGGAATCATGGGAACAGAGCTAATCAGCCCCCTTAGGGGCCCCGAAGGTGTAAAGATGACCTCTGCAAAGTATGTGATATTTATGACTGATCACTTTCTTCCCTAGTACAGAAGGAAGAACTATGCTTTCTGTAATAAAATCATCTTTATGCATGACAATGCACCATCTCATGCTGCAAAGAATACCTCTGCATCAATGGCTGCTATGGGGATAAAAGGAGAGAAAGTCATGGTGTGGCCTCCATCCTCCCCTGACCTCAATCCTATTGAGAACCTTTGGAGCATCCTCAAGCAAAAGATCTATGAGGGTGGGAGGCAGTTTACATCCAAACAGCAACTCTGGGAGGCTATTCTGACATCTAGCAAACAAATTCAAGCAGAAAATGTCCCAAAACTCACAAGTTCAATGGATGCAAGACTTGTGAAGCTGCTATCAAATAAGGGGTCCTATGTTACAATGTAACATGACCTGTTAAAATGTTTAAAAAGTTAAAATGTTGTTAAAAGTTTGATTGAAATAGCTTTTGATTTCAGTAAATATGCTGCAAACACAACAAATGACAATTTTCAGTTCTTTACAACCTATAAAGTGTTTTGAAACTTACTGTGCGTAATAATTTGGAACAGTGCATTGTAAGTTTTTTATGTTTAAAAAAAATCCTGTTATCATTAGGAGGTTTGTTCATTAAAATTTGAATTGTACTCTTAATAGTTGATAACATGAGAATTATGCTGACTGTTATTTACATGAATTATTTAGGTAAATGAGAAAAATATCATTTGCATAATAATTTGGAACAGCTTTGTACATTGTAGTATTTCCCATCACCGAATAGGTGCAACATGCACTCACCTTCTTCCCTGACCTAACGAATAGATCATACAAGCTAAGGAATAGTAACCAGATTCTGCTTATCCACTGCCGATCCTTAGTGGTTACTTCATTAGTTCTGGCCCTTTAAGGGACACACACACGTTGTTGCAGGAGAGTTGAGGAGGATGTGAGGCTGAGAGACAGGAGCCTGGGAGGGAACCCAGATGGAGAGGGGCTCACCTACAGGCAGAAGGACCTGGGTAGGTCAAAAGCTTGGAACTTCAACGGCCCCCTGAGAGAGGACCACCTGTCTGGCAGGGAAGGAGTGGCCCAGTTAGAAGGCCTGGTACCAGCCACTGACCCACCAGCAACACAGGAGAAGGACTAAGTGAGTAAACATGCACCTCCTGGGCCAGAGAGGAGAAGGAGGCACTGTTTCACAATTTACTGTTTCACAATTTGTATGTGGCAGACCCTGGATCCCCTGTCCAGGGATTCCTCCAGCCAGCCAGATAGAGGAGCATCTGGGGTCTGGGTTGGTACTACATGAGACGCTGACTAGCTCTCCAGAAGAAACAGATTGCACTTACCACTTGTACATGGTTCAGGAAGTTGTCCTCGGTTTCTCAGTTCCATTGGGCATCCTGTACACCCCTTACCTCATCCAAGGTCTAAACCCCCTAATAATACTTCAAAACAAGCTCAAGGACTGGTCACTGACTCCTAAATACAAGTCTATGTGGAAATGTGTGTTGCCTGGCTGTGCAGGACTATAGGGGGGACCCAAAACTTCAGCGACTCCTAAGGGGGTAGTGGTACAAATGCATATGTAATAGTGATATCACAAAAGGTTTGCTGCCAAACACTGATTAAACCCTTTGCAAACATTGATTGAAAAATGAATGTCAGTCATAACAAGGATTATCTTTAAGCTTCTTGTGTTTTTTTTTTTTATAACAAACATGTTGTACTAACCTGCTCTGTGCAATGGCTTTGTACAGAGCATCCCTGATCCTCCTTTTCTAGGTTCTCCACCCAGCACCTCCTGCACCTCCCACCCTAGCTGAGTGTCTCCATAGTAAGCAACGTGCTATGGGGGCACCCATGTATGCTCACAGCCAAGCTTTGCTTTGAGTGTCCATAACACATACAGAACGGGGCTCGACCCCACTCTCCCTCTTCGTCACTGGCTCTGATTGACAGAAGCCAATGGCTCCTGCTGCTGTTTCTGAGCCAATGAGAACTAAGAGAGCCAAGAGCGCCTCAACTCCCGTGCACATCACTGGGTTGAGATTGGGCTCAGGTATATATTTAAAGGGGCTGCAGGGGAAGCTGCATGCAGAAGGTTTTTTACCTTACTATATAGCATCCAGTAAGGTAAAAAACCTTCTGCCTTTATACCACTTTAAAAATAAAATAAACTATGCCCCCACCTCCAGATTTAAAGAGCTGAAACACACGTTTCTATCCTTATAGCAAGTGGGCAGGAGGCATGCAGCTATTGCCATGTGGATACAGCCATGATGCATATCAACATTGTGTGGAGTACTTTGAGAGGGTTTTTTTTGTATGCTGAAAGGCTGATGGGAACGAGGTCCTTCAGAAGGGGATGTCAGCAAGGGTGTGTCCCTCTTGCATCATGCCCCATGCTATATATTATTCCTTAAAATAGATTTGGAATGCTCTTGTGCAAACACTATTTCTTTTTGCTTGTAGATATTATATCAAACAATAACTCCAATATTATTATTTTTTTAGTTTTTCCTCTGGTTTACTCAGAGGCATGCAGGAAGTAAGCCTAACATAACTTTTGGAAGATAAGGGAGGGTCACAAGAGAACCATCTTATCTTGCAGCACAGTAAATTGGTTTTCCTGATTGCAAATGCTTAAATATTCCCTAGGATTTTATCTGTAAATAACTGGCAAAATGCTATCGTATGTGTAAACAATTTAAATCCCAAATTTAATGATTGTCATTTAGGTTGGAAGTAGAAAGTTTACTTCCAGCCAAAGTTCTTGCTTGTTGTTTTATAGAGCTTGGAGAAGGGCTTTTAGCCCCCGTTCACACCGGGTGTGACTTGTCATGCGACTTGACAGATCAGAGTTGCATGACAAGTTGAATCCTATTTGCCTCTATGGAACCGTTCAAATCAGTGTGACTTGAGTTGCAGTGACTTTGAAAAAGGTAAAAAGGTTACTGCACTGTTTTGTGCAATTTCATGTGTGGCTTGCATTGACGTCTATGTATGAAGCCACACAGAATGTCTGCAAGATGCAAATGAAGTTGCACTGATCAACGGCACTGAAATCGCGCTGAAGTAGCACGACTTCAAACCCCCATCCAGTGTTAGTCGGGGCTCAGTTTGTCAGTGCTAAAACAGCAAATTTGGATTATTCAGTCATCATAGGCAGCACATTCCACCTTAACACCAAAAAGCGAGTCATACCAAAAAATACTGGGACTTTAAATGTGCTGCCCATAGCAGCACAAAACTGTATATTAAAATTATTTTTCAAGTTTATTAAACAAACTTCATTAAAATATTACATGACTACAATGTTTAAACACATGAGTAGGTAAAAAAAATACATTCCTAAAGTCCAGCTTTGTACTTTCTTGGCTTACGTCCCCACACTTTACATGATCTCCTTTTTGCATGGAATCATTAGATCAAAAGTGACTCTATTCAACCCATTTCTCTTTCTCAGGAACTCAGAGATACTCTGTAATCAGACAAATACGTACATATAATTTGCATCCATAAATGGCTTTGTATTTAAAATCTAGGCACATTAAATAGAGTGGGTAAGTAACATATTTGTATATTTGTATATACAGTATATGCGTTATGGAAACATACTAACTTAACCCCTTGGTACTGGCGCCTCCTGGCCCTTTAAGGGATTTCAGATGCTGGAAGGGGGGGGTTATAATCATGTGACCTCTGTGATTGCCTGTCACAGTGGTCACATGATTGGAAAGCTTCCAATCACAAGTAGTGATCGGGAGCTTTCCGCTGGCCGCCAGTAGTTGTGTTTACATTGTGGTGCGTATATATGCGGCATGTTGGCAGTAAGTCCCACCTGCCAAGAGGCCGCATATATGCGCACTGTCGACACCAAGAAGTTAAACATGAGTTTACATGTGTAGCACTACCCCATAGGAGTCACTGAGTTTTGGGTCCCCCTATGGTCCTGCACAGCCACAAGTATAGACCATCAAAAAAAAAACAAGCAAGCCTAACAGAATAGGTAAATAGGTGCAGCAACACAGGGGTAGTAGGTGGTGAATTTGCTAATGGAACACTTTCCTTCTCCACCACCACCTCCCTCCTCTACTCCTTATACCCCTACTTCATCCACTCCTCCCTCTAATCCTCTTCCCCATTTTCCTTCACATCTTCCTCCTTCACCACTGCCTTCCTCCTCTACTCCTCCTCTATTTCCCATTTAATTTTTCTTCCTCCAATGTGATTATGGCACAAGTAAATTCTCTGGGTGGCTGCTTTCTTTTTCTCCCCACCAGTGACAAATCATGCAGGAGGTGATGAAATGGCTGACAAAGCCTTTCTCTTCTTACTCTTCCCAGACATAGATGAGTCAGTTGTCTTGCAGTGCTGCTAATGTACCTGTAAGAAACACAAGGTGGAAGTATCCTGCAACTCAGCGGTACACATCCTGGTGAAAAACCTTATGGATTTTTTAGACTCAACTGCAGGACTTTGTTGGAAGGCAGCAAATTGAGGGACTACATTTCCCAGAAGATCTGGTGTGTGGTCGGAGGCATATGCACGTAGAAGCCTAGGAACAGAGGCAGGAAGTGAACTGGGGTAGAGCTGGAAGGAAGGTGTGAGGAGGAAGCTGTGTGGAATGCCGGAGGACTGGACCAGGCCACAGAGTGGGAGAGAAGAGAAAGAGGGAGGAATAGCCAATTACTGACATCACCAAAGAATCTGGACAACTACCCCATCAGCTGGAGACCCAGAGGGCTGCTGTCACCAACAAACTCTGCAAAAGGAACAGCAGGACCGCTGGGGTACGCATCTACAGTGAG
This sequence comes from Staurois parvus, assembly GCF_062004578.1. Taxonomy (NCBI): domain Eukaryota; kingdom Metazoa; phylum Chordata; class Amphibia; order Anura; family Ranidae; genus Staurois; species Staurois parvus. The sequence goes on along the minus strand of NW_028318344.1, from coordinate 4,813,150 downwards.
ACCACCAGTGACTAGGATGGTGCCACAGATCGGGTGAGAGAGTTCTAATCTCCAGCCAATTAAGTTGCCACTGACTTTATATTGAATAAGCCACTCTCTATATAGTTACTGACATTATTCACAAGTTACATATGTTACATGTGTTGAGGCCTAGTTCACCCGGCCTATTAGCAAACACATCTCCAGCGTAACAAAACGTGAATAGATAGGTGCTTGCTCAATACAATATATATCAAATAATTACAAAGTGCTCTCCCAACACCATATAGATAGTTAATTGGTACAGGATAGACTAAAATCCCCAATATATTAGGTGAATAAAAATACCATATGAGGGTATCCCGTAGTTCAAAAAATTCTTCTCCACCACGTGTATGTAACAGATGAATTTCTCACTCACCAGAAGGTGTTGACCCCCGTTAAGGTGGTCAGATAACGCTATGTGGTCAAGCAATATGTAGATTCCCAACTGTAGGCTCTCATAGGATGAATTTCCTGATTCCCTTGGCTCGCCAAGGAACAGAAGATGTTGACCCCTAAAAGGGTGGTTACATGACACTAGGCAATCGAATAATATATAGATTCCCAATTATAGGCTCTTCACAAGGTAAGTCTCCAAGTGCTCTTTTTGTATTAACAATTTTTATTGGTTTTCAAATAAGTAAATTATAAACAGAACAGAGAGAAACATCGATGGCATAACTACATATAATCATGTCCAATAGAATCATACAAAGTCATACAAAATTAGTGCAGAAACAATCAGGATCTTAGATTCGAGCCGGCAAAGAGGAAATGAAGGAATCCCACGGGAGCCAAATCAACTCAAATACAGCAGACAAACAATTATGTAAAGCAGTCAAATACTCCATCCGTCTTACTTCAGCAATAAGTTTGTACAAAGTCAGCAGTGTGGGGGGAGTAGAAGATAACCAACCCATAGGAATACTTCTCCTGACCGCGGTCAACACGTGAGCAGCAAGTTTTCTGGCTGGATTAGATAGACCCGGGAATGGCAAGCCCAGCAAAAAATGCAGAGGGTCAAAAGGGAGCGAGGCATGCAGCATTGATTGCAACAAGGAACGGACATCCTCCCAAAAAGGAACAATAGATTTACAAGTCCAAAAAATATGATAGAGAGAACCTGAATCCTTACCACAGCGCCAGCAGACAGGAGAAGCACTCGGGTTGAAAGCATGAAGAACCTCAGGTGTTTTGTACCATAACATCATAATCTTATAAATGTTTTCCTTAAAAACCACACAAACAGAAGATTTAGATGCATTTACCCAAATATTCTTCCACGTCAGTAAATCAATATCACGTTGTACAAACTGAGACCACCTACGCATGTAAAGGTGAGTTTCATTAGATAAAGGGGATGCAGCCATAAGAATTTTATAAGTATTGGAGATAATACCCCTTTGGTGGGGGCTCTGCATACATAAACGTTCGAAGGGTGTAGGCTTCCCCAGGATCAATGAGGGTGATAGAGTAGAGAAAAAATGGCGTATTTGGAAATATATATATAGGTGATGAGGAGGTAAAGAAGCTTTTTTCTGGAGATCCGGGAATGAATGTAATTTACGAGTCACCGGATGTACCAAGTGACGCAATTGAAAAAGGTTAGATACCACCCAAAGAGACATCCGAGATATGGCCATATTGTCTGGCAGGTTAGGGTTGTAGAGGATATTTGTCAAAGGGGAGCATTCAGAGGCTAGAGTAAATTGAGTCTTACATTTCTGCCATACCGTCAATGAAAATTGCATGGGACCAAGGAATAGATGGCGGAAGGAAGAGATATCCACTGCCGCGAAACACCAAAGAAGGGAACAAGGATGAACTGGGGACAGTTGTAAAGATTCAATCTCAGTCCATGTGTTGGGAGGGTGTTGCGTGGACCATGACAGAAGAAAACTAAGGTGAGTTGCATAATAATACTTGATTATATCCGGCGCTCCCAGACCTCCCCTAGAACGCGGAGAAAGCAGAACAGAACATGCAATCCTGTGCCGCATATTGTGCCAGATAAAGTGTAGGAAAGATTTCTGAAGCGAGTGAAGCTTGGACATAGGAACGGGAACGGGGAGAGTTGCAAACAAGTGCAAGAGTTTGGGTAACACGGTCATTTTTAGAACGTTAATGCGACCGAGAAAAGAGATGGGCAAGGCATCCCAACGTTTCAGAGAGCGAGAGATTGCTATAAACAAAGGGGGGAAATTGGCCTCGTATATGGATTGGTAAGAGAGGGAAATATTAGTACCTAAATATTTTAAAGAGTGTGTGCACCACCGGTAGGGAAAGGCTTCCTGAAGCGAGGACAAAACGATAGGTGGGATATGTATTGGGAGTGCCTCAGTTTTGGACGTATTGACTTTGTAACCTGAAATAGCCCCAAATTGTTTCAAGGACTTATGCAAAATCGGTAAAGAAGTATGGGGACTCGTAAGCGTGAGAAGAATGTCATCTGCAAATAACGATAATTTGTACTCATGGGAATGTGACTGTATCCCGCGAATATCCGGGTTCGACCTAATAGCGATGGCTAGAGGTTCCAGACAAAGAATAAACAGTAAAGGAGAGAGTGGGCAGCCCTGACGCGTTCCGTTTGACATCTGAAAGGGAGGCGAGAGAAAAGAAGCTAATCTGACCCGTGAAAGGGGGAATGAATAGAGGGCCTTCAAAGCTGCTACAAATGGACCTTTGAAACCAAATCTCTCCAAGACCATGAACATATAAGGCCAGCTTAAACGGTCGAAAGCTTTTTGAGCGTCCAAGCTTAATAACACTGTAGGGGTAGAGGACCTGTTAACCAGATCAACCAGATCAATAGTTCTCCTAGTGTTATCTGCGGCATGTCTGGCAGGTACAAAGCCCACTTGATCCCTATGTATGATCTTGGAGATGATTCCGGACAATCGGTTGGCTAAAATTTTGGTAAAAATCTTATAATCGGAATTGAGTAGGGCAATGGGGCGGTAGTTGTCCACGATAGAATGGTCCTTATCGGGTTTAGGGATGACCGAGATATATGCACGGGAGAATTCAGTCTGAGGTATAATTCCCTTAAAAAGATCGTGATATAGAGAGAGGAGATGCGGTGCCAGAATACCAATAAATGTTTTATAGTAGGAGTAGGGCAATCCGTCCGGTCCCGGAGCTTTACGAGAAGGGAGAAGTTTGATTGTGTCCAGTAATTCCTCTAGGGTAATGTCAGCATTAAGGGTGGCAGTGTCCGAAGGTGAAATACTCGGGAGTGACAATGTATCAAAAAAATTATCAAATAATGACTGTGTTAGGGGTGGGTGCAGGTCCGGGGTTAAACAGTTATACAATTTCCCGTAAAATGAGCCAAAAAGCGTTGCCATAGCCCGAGGATCGTAAGTGGGGCTTCCATCTGGCTGTATTAGTAAGTCAGGCATCGTGGAAGGGGACTGAGCTTTGAGACGATTGACTAACATACGATGGGGCTTATTGGAAAATTCATAGAATTTCTGCTTGACCCAAAGGAGGGATTGAGCAGTCCTACTGGAGTCAAGAGCTTTAACCTGATCCCGTAGAGAAATTACCCTCTGGAGCCCAGTAATAGATGGCTTAGCCAATAACCGACCTTCCGCCCAAGATAGCTGTTGTATGAGGGAAGCCCTAGCACTCGCCGAGGACTTTTTTAAACGAGAACCCATAGAAATACAGAGCCCTCGAAAAACCGCCTTGTGAGCCTCCCATAGAGTTGAGGAGGAGTTTACGGAACCAACATTATGGGTGAAATAAGTATCAAGTCCCTGCGATAATTCATCTCTAAGATGGTCTGTGGAAAGAAAGGTCTCATTAAGGCGCCAATGACAAGGTTTGGATATAAGAGGGGGGAAAAAAAGGTTTAAAGTCAAAGAGGCATGGTCGGACCAAGTAATGGGATTAATATCAGAAGATACCAGAAGTGGAAGCAATGGAGCAGAAACGAAAAAATGGTCTAGGCGAGAATAACTACGGTGAGGGGTAGAGTAAAAAGTGAACTGTTTATGGAGAGGATGTTTAATCCGCCATGCGTCAAAGAGATGATGCTCCCTAATTAATCTACGAAAGGATTTTGAAGAGGAGCATTGCCGCTTCGAGGGAGAGGACTCAAAAAGAACCTTCCTGTCTTTATGGGGGGAAAGAATCAGATTAAAATCTCCCCCAACTATCACCTGCGAAGTGGAAAAGGAATCCAGTTCGGCGAGTGTTTGGGATAGAAATTGCAATTGGCCTGTGTTAGGGGCGTATAAATTCAGCAGAACTATGGGAGTCTCACCAAACATACACTCCAGAAGAATGAAACGACCCTGTCGGTCAACTTTGGAGGAAACAACCCGAAGGGAGCAATGTGACCCAATCAAATTTGCCGCTCCGGCATTCCCAGAAGGATCAAAAGCCGAGTAGGCATGGGGAAAAAATCTCGAGGCAAAACGAAAGGAGCCTGTAGATTTGAAATGGGTCTCTTGAACAAAAATGATATCTGCTCCTGAGGATCGAAATTCCTTCAAAGCCATCCACCTTTTTTGAATAGAGTTGAGGCCCTTAACATTGTATGACAGAAACCTCAAAGCCATTATAGAATAACAGTGGCTGGGCTACATGTATTAGCAGCATGACAAATGGAAAAATTACCATCGATGTAGTAAAAAGAAAAAAAACAGAAAACAGAAAACATAACACAACAGAAAAAAATACACAATGAAGAGCAGGTATCCGCAAGGATATAAACTTGGGAATGTCAACTAAGCCCAAGTCGTCTAGGCCATTGGCTAGACAGTATCGAGGGCAGCACGACATCCGACACTTCCGGGAGGATGTCAAACCCGGCCAGAGAAAACAAGAACAAAATAAAATGCACCCAGCAAGGCTATGGCAGAACAAAACACCCGATTCGGCACAAAAGGTCACCCCTGAAAATCATCAGGCAGGAGGGTCGCTTGATCGGGGAGGGCGTGGACGTTGCGGTGTGCGTCTCCTCCGACCTCCGCGGACTGGTGTCCATATCTTGGAAGGGGTGGCAGAAGGACGGGATGGAGTAGGCGGCGGCGAGGACATATCATCAGGTAGAGGTGGAAGTCCCAACTGCTTAAGGAAAGAATCCGCCTCTTGAAGATCACGGAGGACAACATGGGTGTTGTCCCTAACAACCACCAGCTTAAAGGGGAACCTCCAACGATACAGGACACGATGATGTTGAAGATGTGTGGTGATCGGCTTAAAAGCCCGTCGCTTAGCAAGAGTAATCGGAGAAAGATCACAGAAGAGTTGGAGTTTATCACCTTTAAACTCCAAAGAAGATTTGTGGCGGGCTGCTGATAGTAAGGCTTCTTTACTTTGAAAGTAGTGGAAGCGGACTATAACGTCACGTGGACTGGTTCCCTCAATCGGTTTAGGGCCCAGAGAGCGATGGGCCCTATCCATCTGCCAATCTGCCTCTGGGACCATGGGGGCAGTAGCGATGAAGAAGGACAGTAGATGGCGGTGCAATTGAGCATCAGCAACAGATTCGGACAAACCACGTATACGGATATTTTGGCGCCGTTCCCTGTTTTCCAGGTCCTCTTGCTGGAGCTGCATTTGGGACATGGAATGTTTCAGATAGGCATTATCTTCCTCCAAAACGTGAACGTATTGCACCAAATCATCAAACTTACTTTCCAGCTTATCCGTGCGGTCCCCAATCTGGGCTATTTCCCCTCTGAGCTCATTAGCCAATTTTCCCACTTCAGCGGCTATAGAGGCGGTAATGTTTTGTAAAAAAATTTGCAGCTTGTCGTCTAACACGGAGATTGTGAGCAGAGGAGACGACTTTGTCTGCTGAAGATTCAGACCAGGGGCTGGGAGACCCCCTGGAGTAGGGTTGTCCATAGCCTCTCCTGCTGTCAATTGGGGGTCATGATCCCCCATGTGTGGAAGGATCGGAGCAGAGGTTTGCAGCTGTGCTGGAATTATACAGGGTGCAGTACCCTCCGCGGCCGCTAGAGGTCCGGGATCGATCCTCGGACCTCTATCCTCACTAGAGGCCGGGGATTGCGGCCTATATAGGAAGCGCCGCAGAGGCGAGGGCCGCGGGTCCTGAGGCTGCGGGGAGGGGGGCTTCCAGCGCCCTATCTTCCCCATAGAAGCCTCTCCCTGGTGCTGGGCCGGGTGCTTGGTGAAACGTGACTCACCCGAGGCAGGAGATCAGCTGTAGTGAGAAGCGGGTGAGTCACTCCTGGCCGGGGATGAGCGGAGCTCAGCAGAACACGTCTGCCATCATCCCTGGCCGCGCATGCGCCCTCCTCCAAGTGCTCTTTAAGTGAATGGTGCTCCAGAATGTTCAAATGAAACAAATAGATTAAACTTGCTCTAAGTGTAATATTTAATAAGCCTAAGTGTATTAATTTAACCAATTCAATACCGGGCAATTTTACACCTTCCTGCCCAGGCCAGTTTTCAGGTTTCAGCGCTCTCACACTTTGAATGACAATTGCACGGTCATACAACATTGTACCCAAACTAAAATTTTATCATTTTCTTCACACAACTAGAGCTTTCTTTTGGTGGTATTTAATCACCTCTGGGGTTTTTATTTTTTGCTAAATTAACAAAAAAAGACCAAAACTTTTGAAAAAAAACACATTTTTCTTTGTTTCTGTTATAAAAGTTTACAAATAAATAATTGTTCTTCATAAATTTAGGTCAAGATGTATTCTACTACATGTCTTTGGTGAAAATAACCCAAATTAGGATGTATTTTTTAGTTTGTAGGAAAGTTATAGAGTTCACAAACTATGGTATAGATCTGAATATTGATCAATCCTGAAGTACTGACAGCCAATCTAATTTATTGAGGTCCAAGAATGTCAGAACAGTACAGATACCCCCAAATGACCCCTTTTTGCAAAGCAGACAGTCTGACGTACTTCATAAGAGGCATGGCGAGTTTTTTGAAGTTGTGTTTTTTTTGTCATAATTTTTCCGAAAATTAAAAAATTAAAAAAATTAGTTTCACTATTTTTTTTTTTACATATTGTCACCAGTGCAGTACAACATCATCATATAACTGGCATGGCGGTGATCAGGGACACTGACTGGTGACAGTATGAAAAAAAAAATATATATATATATTTATTATTATTTTTTATTTTTATTAAATTTTTTTTCTTTTTTTTAAGATTTTTTTTTCATATTTCACTATGACCAAAGTAGTACAATGTTACCATAGTAACATTGTACTACTTTGGGGAAGTGATCAGTTTTTCTTTTTTTTTACACAACTTGCTTATAGCAAAGAATTACTTAGCTATAAGCAAGCATTTACCTGAATGACATCGATTCATTCAGGGTTTTTTTTTTTTTGTGCTTAGCTGTGATTTGGCCACAGCTAATCACATGACATGTGCATGTGATTAGCTGTGACCATTCACAGCTAGACACTAGTATACAATGGATGGCATGAATGAAGCCATCCATTGTATTCAACTGTCATGTGACCTGCTGTGATTGGTCACAGCAGGTCACATGGTACCGGCAATGGGGGCCGATACTCAGATCTGTCATCGGCCGTGTCCGAGGTACACGGCCGGTGACAGATCGCGCCGCTGCGCGGCTCTGCAGGAGCGCAATCTGCGCATGTGCGGGAGGACGCCATATGGCGTCCACCCGGAACGCTGATGACATTTGCCGGCCGCCATTCGGCCATAGGGCGGGCGGCAAATAGTTAATAACCATGGTAAAAAAATAAATAACAATGCACTCACATATTCGGGTGCCCAAAACTCTGCACCAGTCTGTGCAGCCTGTGAATAACATTGAGCTCACTGAGTTGGCTGGCGTGCGCTCTAAGCCTCACTACTAGTGGGCTGAATGTGACATCATAGGGACCTGGAAGTGACAGGATCACGCTTCTATGCACGTTTCACCCGTTCACGCGCGTCTTCAGGAAGTGACATACCGCCGTTTCCGGGCTCATTATATGCAGATGCAAGCATTGCGATTGGACAGCTACAGAAAGATGGCAATCCATAATATTAAAAGTAAAAGAAAGTAAGTAATAAGTCCACCTGCGCTGCTAAGCTTACAATATATAGAAACAGCTGCCAACATCCAATCCTCACCTTTTAAATGGACATATAAATATACAAATAATCAATATTGATGCAGTGCTGATAAAATTAACAATAGAGTGGATTTCAACCGTGAGAAGAAAGTGAATTCGGTGTTATACAGCCCGCACAACCACGGCACACAGTAATTCCCTCTATAGCATATGATTGCTGTTTGTAGATACAAATGCAGTCCACAGTACATATAAATGCATAAATAAGTTCTTAGAGGACACACATGCTTCTGTGTTGGTGTAAAGTGGTAGGTGACAATCCTTAAATGGCTAGCATGCCCGCTCACCTTCCCCCTGCGACCCACAGGGGCCAAATAGCCTTACGGGTCACACCTTGACCCTATGCGTTATCTCCAGGTGCAAGACACTCTTCACTCTCCAGTAATCTCTCCTTCACCATCTGCTATTCCCCTTGAATAGGTACCGCTGTACATGTATTCAAAAACTCATGGGATGGTGATAATCATGAAACAAAAACACAAAGATCCTCCATAGTGCAAAACTGTATATCACGTTTATTCCATTAAAAACCGCCAAGTCACAACTCACATTTCAGCAGATGAAAAATCGCTTGTGACACCTCTCATGGGTGTACTGAGGCACTCTGGTGTAGCAAAACGGCGCCAACCCGGAAGTGCGTCACCACGTCACTACGTCACATCTACGTGTTACGCCACGCCCCTCGTAGCTTCGTCAGGAAGCTGACGAAGCTACGAGGGGCGTGGCGTAACGCGTAGATGTGACGTAGTGACGTGGTGACGCACTTCCGGGTTGGCGCCATTTTGCTACACCAGAGTGCCTCAGTACACCCATGAGAGGTGTCACAAGCGATTTTTCATCTGCTGAAATGTGAGTTGTGACTTGGCGGTTTTTAATGGAATAAACGTGATATACAGTTTTGCACTATGGAGGATCTTTGTGTTTTTGTTTCATGATTATCACCATCCCATGAGTTTTTGAATACATGTACAGCGGTACCTATTCAAGGGGAATAGCAGATGGTGAAGGAGAGAGTACTGGAGAGTGAAGAGTGTCTTGCACCTGGAGATAACGCATAGGGTCAAGGTGTGACCCGTAAGGCTATTTGGCCCCTGTGGGTCGCAGGGGGAAGGTGAGCGGGCATGCTAGCCATTTAAGGATTGTCACCTACCACTTTGCACCAACACAGAAGCATGTGTGTCCTCTAAGAACTTATTTATGCATTTATATGTACTGTGGACTGCATTTGTATCTACAAACAGCAATCATATGCTATAGAGGGAATTACTGTGTGCCGTGGTTGTGCGGGCTGTATAACACCGAATTCACTTTCTTCTCACGGTTGAAATCCACTCTATTGTTAATTTTATCAGCGCTGCATCAATATTGATTATTTGTAATCCATAATATTACACTAAAATAGGTTCTACACTAATACTGGCTGAAAAAACTGTTGTGGCACACAAAATTGGTCAATACAGCTGTGTACGATAACAATAAAAATACAAAAGTACAAGGAAATTAAATTATAATGTAAAATAGTACAACATGACAGATACATTAAAAGGTAATGAGATAGATAGAAATATATCCTATTCCATGCAGACCAATAATGAAGGATAAATATTGTGTTAGCATTTCTCAATATTTTGAAATATCCTATTTAGGATTCCTATTGAGTAAATGACATATTAAACTAAACAAAATAGGTCAGGTATAGAATACCGTGATAGTACATAAAAAAAAAAAGACATAATCTATAAATATCCCTCCAGAACCAGGGCTGCGTGTAACAAATGGTAATAAAGGACTAAATAATACATATAATATAAAATAAAGAACAACCTGGGTGATTATAATGGAAAAATTAATAGATAAATTTTTAAACGAAAGGGGGATGATAGTGTATGGTATTAAAACTAAATGAAAAATTGATAAGAAGAAAAATGTGTATGTATGCGAAAAAATTTACATATGTTAAAAGATAAAAATATACTAAAAATATTTGGGGGAGGGGAGTAGTGACCTTTAATAGTCAGTGAGAAAACAATTGAGATCTATAAACCCCTTTGGATCTAATGTTTTTAATTTAAAGATCTAGTGGGTTTCCATTTGTGAGACCTTTTTTGTCATGTCTGTGCCTCTCCAGTGTTTGGACGTTTTATCTATTGCCCAAAACTTTAATAACCTGGGATTCCGATTATGTTTCAATCGGAAGTGATTGGACATGCTATGCTGTCTATAACCGTTTTTAATGTTCGTTATGTGTTCCCCTAAATGGGTAGACAATTTCCTGGTAGTTCTAAAAATATATCGTAATTTACATGGACATGTGAGCAAGTATGTAACATACCTAAAGCCACATGTAATACATTTCTTGATATCATAACTTTCACCAGTAACATATGATGAAAATTGGTCAGTTCTTTTCTTTTTATCTCCAGTTATTCTACAAGTTTTACACCTCCCACATTCAAAAAACCCCATAGCATCCAAGAACGTGGGGGGCCTTTTGGGAGGCTCCACCATGTTCTTGGAAATAATGTTTCTAAGGCCTAGGGCCTTTTTATATATAAATGTGGGTCTATTAGGTAGAATCTGTTTCAAAGTTTGGTAACTCAATAAAATAGGCCAATATCTACAGATGTTCTTCTCCAATTCCTTCTATTGTAAATGGTAGCCTGTAATAAATGCCAATTTGGCATTGTGTACTTTTTTAGATTTAGGTCCCTGTCAGGCCTGGACTTGAAACTCTACTGTGTCAGGCAGTAACTCTTCTCACTGAGCTACCTGGGATGCTGGACTATACTCTGCCTGATCTATTGGACAATCCTGCCTTGTTCCTTGTTTTCTGGTGAACCTTGAACTCCTTGCTCCTCCCATGAACTTCCTGATTTAAGCCATGTCTCTGCACTTCCTGGTTTCCAGATTATTGTGCCTTCTCCAGCCAGTATGTCGCTTGTCTCTCCTGCTGCTGTCTATACCTTCACTACCAACCTTTGGCTTGTTCCTGGACTACGATTCTGCCTCATCCCATCTACTACTGCTTGTTACCGACCCTTGGCCTGTTGACTGACTACGCTTCTGCTAGATCCCTACCTGCTCTATCTGCTATTGGATTGCTTGATCATTTCCTGGTAGGGTGATCCTGAGAACTGCGACCTGGTACTAACACACAGCTAAATCCATCTCCACCATTAGGAGCTCTGGTGAAAACCGGTTAGTGCTTAGACCCCGCACCTCAGGTGAGCCTGTGTCATTTCCCAGGGTGACCTGCTGGTGTACCTATCCTGCTGGTTTCAGGTAAGCCTGACACTGCTATAGCAACTGGTCTCTGAACCTGACCTCACACCGTGACAGTCTCACTGACACAGTGAAAGAAAACTCAGATTCCCAGAGCCTATCCTTGTCCTGTGCTCCAAAATGTACTCATTGACAGCCCTCTGATGCTAATGCAGCCACAGCATGGACAAAGGTGTGATTCTAGAGTGTGCACATATCACATATTAGGCAGTTGTTAGGCAGCTTATGTGGCTGTTGAATTTTAGCCAAGCAAACACTGGCTGAGAATAACCATATGTAGTGGCCGCAGCCTGCCGTAGGAGATCACACAGTCCAGAGTACCTAGCTAGGAACTGCAGCCCCAGGTTGAGGACCTGTGTCAGGCACATTCTCTGCCGACAAGAAGACAGCAGGTTGGTGCCATGGTTGCACACAAAATGACTTGGGGTCAGCTAAATATCAGCCTGTCCCTGAAAATCTAAAAGAATGTCTGCCCCAATGTGACCTGTCCCCCAAACACAGCAGCTGCAAAACACCATGGCAGTGTTTGTCCTGGGCCTTTGGTCGTTTGGGCTCCTGGTCTCTGTGGGTCGGACTGGTGATTCTCCAGATGCAATGAAGACATGACGCTAAGGGGTACTTGAATATTTCTCCTGGACTGAAAATCTGAAGTGGTTCACCTGTGTTGTTCAAGCATTATACTCATATATACCACACAAGCTAGGCCTCCAAGCCTTGAAACATCATTTGAATTTATACACTGATCACAATCAGGAGATGAAGTGGTTTATCTTGGAAAGTACATCATTCCTGTTGAAACATAACTTCTTTTTATTTGACCAGAAGTTTTACCTACGAAAACAAGGTGCCTCAATGGGAGCCCGGATTGGCATCCATGTATGCTAACCTTTACATGGGTAAATGGAAGGAACAGTTCATCTACATTTCCTCCAATCCTTATAGACATCTCATCAAGGTATACTATCGCTACATAGATGACCTGATCTTCATAGTGGACCAAGAGGTACCACTTGACAACTTTCTTTTGTACTTGAATATGAATACTTGGAATCTCCACTTTACCGGAGAACAACAATCAACATCTATTAACTACCTTGATGTTACCCTATCAGGCTCCTCGCAATCAAAACAAGTTACAGTCACATCATTCAGAAAGCTCACATCAAAAAACTCTGTACTCCATGCTTCTCGTTGTCATCTGAAACATGTTATTAATACAATTCCTAAAGGACAGTTTATCCGCACTAGAAGGAACTGTTCTTTTATGAAGAACTTTGAAAGTCATGCAAAAAAATGGAAGATATGTTTCTACAAAGGGGCTACAATAAACATTTGATTCCAAATGCTTACCAAGCTACACAGGAACAAAATCTATTTAACAACAAAAAAAACAAATCTATTTAACAACAAAAAAGTCACAAACAGAAGGGGGAAGAGAAAGGAGATAAGTTTGGGGCCTTCGGTGTCCGAAAACACTTTACAATTTTTTGGGATTCAGATATTGTTTTTGCATGTTTACGCACTTTATTATGCACTTTTATGCGTTTTTTTAGTTCAAATTTTGGACATATCACATATTAGTCTGATTTGGGCTAAATTTATATATATTTTCTATTTGTTTTGCTTACACCATCACTTTGGATCCTAATTTAATGTTACTGTGGTAACATTGTACTACTTTGGTCATAGTGAAATATGAAAAAAAAATCTTCAAAAAAAAATTAATAAAAAATAATAAAAAAAAAAAATATTTTTTTTTCATACTGTCACCAGTCAGTGTCCCTGATCACCGCCATGCCAGTTATATGATGACGCTGTACTGCACTACTGACAATATGTAAAAAAAAAATAGTGAAACTAATTTTTTTTAATTTTTCATTTTCTGAACAATTATGACAAAAAAAATACAACTTCAAAAAACTCGCCATGCCTCTTATGAAGTACGTCGGACTGTCTACTTTGCAAAAAGGGGTCATTTGGGGGATATCTGTACTGTTCTGACATTCTTGGAGCTCAAGAAATTAGATTGGCTCTCAGTACTTCAGGATTGATCAATATTCAGATCTATACCATAGTTTGTGAACTCTATAACTTTCCTACAAACTAAAAAATACATCCTAATTTGGGTTATTTTCTCCAAAGACATGTAGCAGAATACATCTCGGCCTAAATTTATGAAGAACAATCATTGATTTTCAAACTTTTATAACAGAAACAAAGAAAAACGTGTTTTTTTTTTCAAAATTTTTGGCCTTTTTTTGTTAATTTTGCAAAAAATAAAAACCCCAGCGGTGATTAAATACCACCAAAAGAAAGCTCTAGTTGTGTGAAGAAGTTTGGGTACAATGTTGTATGACCGCGCAATTGTCATTCAAAGTGTGAGAGCGCTGAAACCTTAAAACTGGTCTGGGCAGGAAGGTGTAAAATTGCCCGGTATTGAATTGGTTAAAAATCTGCGATTACCATTATTTGGGTGGTATAACATTCACTGTGTACACTTTGGATCCATTGAGGATCAGTCCACCTATAAGTGTAGATCCCTGGAGGATCAGGCCACTGTTTGTGTGTTTGTTGCACATTGTGTCACTTTATATATATATCATTTTATTTATGTATTATATATATTTAGTATTAGTTATTATTATCAGAGTAGCGCTGCATCACAATATGCTTGCTACAATATGCTAAGGGGGTTGAGATGCATGAGCCATCACTATTACCAAGTCGCAGGACATGTGGAGACACAACCAGCTCCAACAGCATGCCCCATCCTGCATCAGCAAATTTACAGTTAAAGAGATGTAATGTCCTTCCCATGTTTGCTGGAACACATGTCTGTAGTCATGTGGACTCTGCCACTAACCGCACACTCCAGCAATAAGGAGAGATTAGTTTCAGCATGCTGGTAGAGGGCAAGTATGGTCTTCTATGTGAAATAATGACAGGTACATTTCTGCTAGTGTGGTGGATGGTCACAAAGAGCTGGGGAAGACTCCACACTTTAGCACTCCACTCCTGCACTCCACTCCAGCAGTTCTAAAATAAGCAAATTTGCCAAAATGGCATTGAGATGTGTGGGGGTGACTGGGAGAACATTTTCTTATTTTTCAGCAGCTGAGGAGGAGACAAATGCCTGTTCAAGAATGCAGTTGGAGACAATGTGGTGGAGTTAGGTGAGTTACAGCAGGGCTGAAACTTATGCTTGGCTCTTTTCTGTGTGGTCCCATGCTGACCCATTTTCCTGCCTAATTTGCCATAAGGTAAGCTACTCAAACCCCTTCTAGAACTCTCATCCCTATCACTTGAGGCTACAGATATTGCAGCAGATGCAGACGGATATTCCTGTGTAATCAATGTGCAAAAGGGAGAAGCAAGAAAGAGGAGTGTGGGCCTTTTACTGCTGACTGATATCATTCATGTGCTGCTCCCACTGAGCTTTGTGGTGAATAGCCATGTGTCTTCTCATGAATGTGGTACCAAAGTGAATGCTATATTTACTACTTGGGGTGATCTGAACTTGAAACCCAATGAAATTGATGGGACAAATCTATCAAATAAAATATGCCCGTTTTATGGGCTAATAGGCAGAGGGGAGGTGGTAAAAAATAGCATGGGGGTGCGTACTACCCTGTGGAACATGTAACAATCCAAATAACATAATTTAAATTCCATTCTGCCAGAAGCAGTGATTTTGTTACATGCATAAATTAAACATTAAAAATGCCCAAATTATTTAAATAACATGCCTGGGGTTGTCCTGATCCTGCCTGTGAAGAGGCCCACTTCTGTGATGTACAGAAAGTGCTGCAGCAACACTGACATTTACAAAGGAAAAAAATGTTTAAAGGATAAGTTCACCTTTGGGAACATGTTACATGTTCCACCCGTTTTAGGGGTGAACATGCAACATGTTCCTGATCCTGTCGCCACCTCCCACTGTCCCCCCCTTCAGTGTTCTGTGAATAAATGAGCTACAAGTCTCGACAGCTTTAGCTGCTGTCAGCTTGTAATCCTCAATCAACTACCACGGCTCTGTGAACGCCGTGGTAGTTCGAGTCTTCCAGTCAGCAAGAATTTTTTAAATCAAAACAGTATGGAGATGTCTTTAAGGGTATGCTGTGTATTTTGGTGGAATTGGATGGGGTTTGTGTGCTTTCACTTTGTAAATGTCACTTTAGCTGTAGCACATCCTACAGCAAGAAAAAAGAAAATGCATAGAGTCCACCCTTAAAATACATATCAGACCCTTTAAATCTGGTATGGATTTTAAAAAGGTACCTCATACAAAAAAAAAATTGTGTGAGGTCCCCCAAAAATCCATAACAGACTCTTCATCCAAGAGCAATACATAGTAAGAAAAAAAAGAAGAAGAAAAATATTTTATTAAAAAAATGAAAATCCCCCAAAAAGTACCTCATTATACATTCATCTTCAATCAAGATGTCTGCCACCTGCCAGAAAAAAAAACAAAACCTAAAGACCTAGCATATGACTGACCTCGATGGTACCACTAGCCTAATGACAGCTCCCTGAGCTTCTATCAGTTATATAAGAGGAGGGGGAGGTAGTGACATACTTTCCATGTGCATCTTTAACAAACTCTTGCAGACTCCACCTCCACAACATTGCCAAAATACGCGCGTTCCTAACCCCAGAAACCACTAAACAGCTCATCCACTCCCTCATCATATCACGACTCAACTACTGCAACTCCCTCCTTACTGGCCTGCCTCGCAGCTGGCTATCCCCGCTTCAGTCGATCCTGAATATGGCTGCCAGACTCATTCACCTTTCCAACCGCTCCGTTTACGCCACCACCCTCTGCCAATCCCTCCACTGGCTTCCGATTGCGCAACGGATCAAATTCAAAATCCTAACACTGACGTACAAAGCCGTCCACCATACTGCCCCGAACTACATCACTGACCTAATATCCAAGTACCACCCAACACGCACACTCCGCTCCTCACAAGACCTCCTTCTCTCTTGTTCCCTGGTCTCCTCCTCCCATGCCCGCCTCCAGGACTTCTCCAGGGTGTCACCCATCCTCTGGAACTCCCTGCCCCAACTCATCAGGTTATCACCTACTCTCCTCTCCTTTAGGCGCACCCTGAAAACCCACCTCTTCAGGGAAGCCTACCCCACCCCCTGCTAATCTGCCTACCCCCCCCACTCTTCCTACCACTCCATCCCCCACAGCTTTCTCCTCCTGTGCCACCATCCCCTCCCTCCTAGATTGTAAGCTCAAAAGAGCAGGGCCCTCGATCACCTCATGTTTTGCATTGTATTGTTATTGTTCTGTCACATGTTCGGTCCCCCTTTGTAATGTACAGCGCTGAGCGAACTATTGGCACTTTATAAATACTGTATTATATTAATAATATTAATAATAATGATGGATGTATAATGAGGTACTTTTTTGGGGATTTTCATTTTTTTAATAAAAGACTTTTCAGGAGTTTTGTTGTTTGTCTTTATTTGAAGTTTGCTTCCTCTTCCTCTTCGTTTTTTCTTTCCTTTTTGTCTTTCTTTTTTGTCTTTCTTTTGTATTGCTCTTGGGTCAAGAGTCTGTTATAGATTTTTGGGGGACCAGTTTGTATAAGTAAATGGGCGGGGTGATATCAATAGTTGGGGGTGACATCGGCAGGTGCAAGCACTGTGTGTATGTATATACAGTATATATACATTTCCCTTTTTATCCCTTAGTATAAACTTTACAAAAATAAAGATGTGTAAGAAAATACAAGTGAAAACCCCAATTAACAATTCCCCCAAAAACAAAAAAAAGAAAAGAGGGGAAGCACTTAAAGAACAACAGAAATTGTTGCTGACACACACACAGGAACTGTAACCCTAAAAGTTGTCTTTTGGGTCTATTCATTGTGAACACAATGGGTGGTGGTGCACAGTACCATGTAACCCACTGCAATGCAATGCAATTCACAGTACCAGAGCACTATACAGCACAATGTAATACAGGAAGGTACACTCCACTATTTGACTAATTGTAACCCACAACACTACAATTCACTGTATATAGCACTGTATCAGTATATATCTCTGTATGTAACACTGTACAACAGTAACTATTTCTCCCTGAAACTGCATTGTCAGCTGACTCTATCTTAACTAAGTCCAACACACATTGACAGCTAATGGTAGAGCTTATGTTTATAAGGGGGTGGCTGGCACATTTACAAAGCCCAGTTATTTTATTAGTCATACTATGTCACTGGATCACAGTTCATAATTCATGAAATGCATAATGGGAATTAGGTTTGGCAGCAGTGGCAAAAAAGAGTTTTCAGTTTCTCTAAATAGCGGACATGCACAGTTCAGGTCGAACCCTACCATGACCCGAACTTGAACATCTCTAGCATTGAGGAATGATGGACTACCTATAAAATAGTTGTCATGGCTGAATATTGGTTCTTAAATAGATTTTTGGGTGTACAGATCTGTTCACACAGGCAAGGTACATACGTAAATATACCCCATCACAGCAATTCAAAGAGCTCAAGCAGTTTGTTTAAGTAGCTGTAAACTTATTCACTAAAATCTGGTAAAAGCTTTAACATGATTACATCACTTAAAAAGGCTACTTTTATTTAACCACTTACCACCTGGCTACTGCATTTAACCAGCAAGGTGGGATCTTTGCTGTTCTAAAGGGATGTTCCAGTATGTCCCTCAGAACATGGGCATACACACAGTCACGTGTGCGCTCAGCTGTGCTCTCTCAGTGTGCCTGTGTCCCCTGCACACAGCGCGACACAGCTCGGCAGGAGAGCTCTCTGATTGGCCCTTCTGGTCACATGACGGCTGTGTCCAATCACAGCCATCATGTAATGTAAACACAGCCGTTGGTCGGCTCTGCCTCTCCTCACACACAGCCTGCCAGTGGGAAAAAGCAGAGCCGATCTGTGTTGCCACAGTGAATTTGAAGTACGCACACATACTGATTCACCCCATAGTGTCCCCCACACATCTATCAGTGCACCAGTGATCCACATCTGTCACAGTGTACCAGTGGTCATCCACATCTGTACTAGTGATCAACATCTGTCACACAGTACCAGTGTCAAATCCACATCTGGACCACTGATTGAAAACTGTCACAGTGTACCAGTGGTCATCCACATCTGGACCAGTGATAAACATCTGTCACAGTGTACCAGTGGTCATCCACATCTGTACCAGTGGTCAAAATCTGTCACAGTGTATCAGTGGTCTTCCACAACTGTACCAGTGATCAACATCTGTCATGGCCTACCAGTGTCAAACCTACATATGTCACAGCATACCAGTGATCAACATCTGTCACAGTGTACAGTGTAAAATTCACATCTGTACCAGTGATCAATGTCTGTCACAGCCTACCAGTGTCAAATCCACATCTGTCACAGTGTACCAGTGATCAACATCTGTCACAGTGTACTAGTGTCAAATCCATATCAATACTGGTGATCAACATATGTCACAGTGTACCAGTGTCAAATCCACATCTGTACCAGTGATCAATGTATGTTACAGAGTACCAGTGTCAAATCCACATCAGTACTAGTGATCAACATCTGTCACAGTGTACCAGTGGTCATTCAAATCAATACCGGTGACCAACATCTGTCACAGTGTACCAGTGTCAAATCCACATCTGTATCAGTGATCAATATATGTCACAGTGCACCAGTGTCCAATCCACATCTGTACCAGTTATCAACATCTGTCACGGCCTACAAGTGTCAAATCCACATCTGTCAAAGCGTACCAGGGATCAACAAATGTCACAGTACCAGTGTCAAATCCATAACAGTACTGATGATCAACATCTGTCAGTGTACCAGTGTCAAATCCACATCTGTACCAGTGATCAATATATGTCAGTGTACCAGTGGTCATCTGCATCTGTACCACTGATCAATATCTCTCACAAAAGTACCAATGTCAAATCCACATCTATACCATTGATTAATATCTGTCACAAAGCACCAGTGTAAAATCCACATCAGTACCAGTAATCAACATCTGCCACAGTGTACCAGTGTCAAATCCACATCAGTGCCAGTAATCAACATCTGTCACAGTGTACCAGTGTCAAATCCACATCAGTACCAGTTATCAAAATCTGTCACAGTGTACCAATGTCAAATCCACATCAGTACCACTGATCAATGTATGTCACAGTGTACCAGTGTCAAATCCACATCTGTTTCAGTGACCAATATATGTCACAGTGTACCAATGTCAAATCCACATTTGTACCAATGATCAACGTATGTCCCAGTGTACCAGTGTAAAATCCACATCAGTACCAGTGATCAATATCTGTCACAGTGTACCAGTGTGAAGTCCAAATCAGTACCACTGATCAATATCTGTGACAGTGTACCAGTGTGAAGTCCAAATCAGTACCAGTGATCAATATCTGTCACAATGCACCAGTGTCAAATCCACATCTGTACCAGCGATCAAAATCTGTCACAGTGTACCAGTGTTAAATCCACATCAGGGGCTCTAAATGGATGTTCAAGATGAGGGTGACACCTGGACAAATACAGTACTTTGGAAAGGGGTAAAAGGGGGTTGTGCAGCCCAATTTGTAATGGCAGCCTCAAGAAGTACCAGTAGATGTAATTCTACTTTTGACCTTAGATCCACTTTACTTGTAATTGCATGTCAGTGTTGTAGCTATTCAATAAAAAGTGCTAAATCGTATATGCAGTAACAGATTACAACCACAACTGATATTGCCCTGGTATGACTTCAGAAAATGGAATTCTGTTTGTTTTACTTAAAGTAAACCCGTGGACTTACTATGGACCTTGAAATATTTGCAGTTTATTGGTAAACATTAAATTAACTTTAAAGCAAGCCTTCAGCTGGCCCCTGTAGCTTCAAGAACTCAGAGTAATAATCCTCAGAGTTCACAACATAAGCACTGAAGTCAACCAAATCAGTCCTCTCATTAGCTCAGCTCACCCTTCTTTCCCATCTAGAGCTTAGAAGAGAGAAGGACTGCCACATCACTGCTGGGAGGAGGGGCAGGGTAAGCTGAGCTGGTGTGAAAGTCATGTATGACGTCAGAGGTTTTGTTGTGAAATTTGAGGATGCATTTCTCCACAGTGACTGCAACTATGCTGTATAGATCATTAAGAGCTTTTTTTTTAAAGATCAATATACTGTATAAATACTTAACCTCCTTAGCGGTATTCCCGAGTGTAGCTCGGGGTAACATTTCGGTACCAAGAGCGGTAACCCCGAGCTGCACTCGGGAATACCATGCGGCACTGCTCCGGCATCTGTTCTTCACTTACCTTACCCTGCGCTCCCACGATGTGTCCCCTGCAGCGTCCCCAGCCATCTCCTCCGGCCGATGCCGGCATCCGGCTTCTGTGTTCTGTCCCTGTGACGTCGGGACGTACGGGCGCCGCCGCCGGCGGCGGCGGGAAATTTAAAAATTTTAAAAAATGGCATTTTTTTTTTTTTACATTTTACATAGTAAAACATTGCTGTCTCAACCAATTTCACATACATTTTGTCCTGAGTGCTTTGTCCTGCGCCCTGCCTGCATTTTGTCTGTTCTTTCTGCCTGGAAACTGAGAAACGTCCATGGCGTCCAAAAAGTGTCCCTTTAGGTCAAAAGCGGTTTAGATCAGCTAGAGAACAGCGATAGTAAATCAGAACCACTTGCAGAATTGAGTGATAATGATTCGTGGGGAAATTCGTCATCGGACACTGAAAACGATTTTGCGACTGAGCTCAGCAATGTGCGAACTTGGCGCTATATTTCAAATTTCAGTGTTTTTGGTTTGATTATATTATTGAATTAAATTTTTTATTATTTTTATATTATTTTTATGATTATTTATTAAATTATAATTTATGATTTTGTGTTTCAAATTTTATCATACCCGGGATGTTTACTAGACTCTTGTTCGGACAGATTTCAGTGAGTTTTTCCTAAAAATTACAGGCCTACAATTAAAAAAATACATATTTCCATGCAAAAAAATGGTACCGCTTTCAGCACCAAAAATCTGAAATAATCATACCGCCAGGGAGGTTAAAAGCCATAGCCTGGCCACAGGTTCACTTTTTGATTTGTTAGCACTAAGTGGAGCTGGTTTAGAGGAGGATTAGCATGATGTCCTTGTTTCTGCTGTGAAGTTTGGGGATGAATTGCTGTACAGTGCCTACAGCCATAGAGGTCAGCGAGGGCTTGTTTTAAAGATCATGTACTGCATTTTGAAAATACATTAGATACCAAAGGGCAGTTGCACATTGTCCCAGTTCTGTCCTGCCGTGCTTTTGGCAAAGTGCAGCTATCCCACAATTTTCATGATTTTTTTTCATAGACTTCTATGATGTCCCATGGTGTTGGAGTGGTTTCAGAAAGTGCACCAAATATGCAGCATGCAGGAGTTTTGGGGCACTTTCTGAAACCATGCCAAAATGGCAGGACCTCATAGAAGTCTAAGGGAAAGCGCAGCTAACCTGCATTAAAACTGTGGGTTAGCTGTGCTTTAGCAAAAGCTTAGCGTGGCAGTGTGAAGCAGCCGTTATCATTTGTAGCCTGGCCACATGTTCACTTCCTGATTTATTATGCTTTTTTCCTCAAAAAAGGATGTCACTAGGAATTCATTGCTTTGCTTCTGTTTTTTAGCACAGCTACTTTGGATCAAAGCTAAACCCTATTTGCACTGTACTGTACCAGAGAAAGGAAAGTAAAATCTTTCTGTTCCTTTAAAGTGTATATAATTGGAATGTTTGCTTTGAATGTCTAAAACCTTTGATAGCTTTTAAGTTGTTGTAATATCTACCTTGATGCTTTAGTCAGTTTAAATATTAAATCTCCCAGCATAGCAATATACAGTGAAGCTGTATTTTTTTTAATCTGAAGGCAGGTGGTAATCCTTGTATAAGAACCTTATACATTGATGACAATTTTTGTAGCAATTAATAGACCTACAGAATTATTTAGATCCCTAGGATCTTACATTTCTTTTACCTAGCAATAAAATAAACTCAATTTCACTTAAATTTCCATTTATTTAACATTGACCCACAATCTTTGCTTCAAAACTAAAATTAAACAAAAATTAAATTGATCAAATTAAAGTATATGTAAATCCAGTCCGTAGGACCTTATATAAGATTTAGCTTGTTAAGAGTATTTCAAATGTTTTCAATCATTTTAAATTTGCAGCTTTTATTAAAGAAATACCTGATGATCCTGTCATAAAGGCTCTTGTTCAGGCACTTGACTGAGGGACATGCAGCATATTGAGGCTAATACTTACCCCCTAATCCATAAAACAACCACCCCTTCAACCTTCCCCACCTAAATAACCACATGACTCTCCTTTTGGTGTAAAACCAGCCATAGCAGCCCATTTATTTAACATAACTCTTACATAACACTTCTTACAGTACAATCAAATAATAACTGCCAGTAATGATCCCAACCGGGTCCAAGGTCTTCGAAGGCACTGTTACTCACATCAATAACTCGGCTGTATCTGACACCCAATGAAAAGGCGCCCATCCACTACTATACCGCCTCTGGGACAATACTACAGTTACGTAGTCCCAGATACAGCCAATGAACTCCCACGTTACCAACATGATATTATAATTGGGAAGGAACACCCATACCTACGATGGGCCCAACCCATAATCCAAATTATCACTCAAGCACCGACTTCAAAGACCCAGTGACCCCTGCCACAACACACGAGTGTGAACCCTTACACTCATGTAGCCCGCCAAACCTTCGATGCCCGCTGGATACCGTCCTGGAGGCCTAACGACCACAAGTCAATGCCTACGGCATTGAGATGCACTCCATCTGCCAGCAAATACCACCAGGACTCCTCCTCAAACTCACGAACGCCACCTCCCTATTGACCTTTATCCAGGCCCTGTTAAGTTTGTCAACCGAACGGGCCAGGCGCCAAGAAGCACGGGCCACCATGTCAGACCAGACCATAACAGTCTCCGGGAAAAAGGACCGAAGGCTCAAAAAATTGAATTTAATGTCTCGGACCACCTTCTGCACAGAGCGCAACCCGAGGTCATTGCCGCCTACATGCAACACCAGAACATCCCCAGCACACCAAGCCAACAAAGCCTGGCCTCCCTCCTATCAAAACCCAATTGCCGACCCTCTGACCGAACATCCGCCCCCGGGAGGGAGGAGGTAGAACACCCTCAACAACGCCCCCAAAACACAAAACAAAACACAAAGAATGGAAAGGTACAGGCACCCTCAAGACAAAACCTAACACAACCAACCGAGCACCCACCCATCACAAGAGCTGAGGAATCACGTATAACTGGAACCTAGCCGAATCCCAATGCCCAAAACGTCGAACGACGTGATCCCCTAAACCCCACTGGGCAGCCTCCGTAACTGCCCCAATGTGAAAAGAATGGGATGAGTAGTGTTCCGCACCCAACCCAGCAGACTGCAAACAACGTTTAAACATTGCAACAAATTGGAAACGAGACAATGCTGTCCCATTCCCATGCAGAAAGAAAACCCCAGGAAGATCAGGTCTCAACTCGGGAAATCCCCCAACAGCCTGAACAGGACAAATCCGAGATATAGGAATCTCAGACAGCTCAACCCAAGTGCCCCGACCCAATCGATCCGTTTTTGACGTGCGCAGAAAAATACTCAACCTACCACCCCATAAGACCACATCATCCACAGCCAAATCACCCTCACCCCGCGTGTTCCGACTAACCATCTCCCCAACTCAACTTAAACACCAGATGGCAGTATAGTCCCCATCAGCACAAAACAGTACACCAAATTGAATATGTGTAATAATAGGCAGTAGTGGGCCCTGTGTATGTAATGCAATTGCCTTACAGTTAAGATGATCCTGGAGCAATGAATGGCTCTATACACCGCTGTGCTGATCGTGACTACATTGTGACGTCATTCGCAAGCTCCTCCCCAACGTGTTTCGTCACCGATCTTTATCAAGGGGATCTAATTGGACCATTCGATGTTCATTCACTTTATATATAGAGAGCCGGCACCATTTTTTTGTAGACCAAACCAAAGTGTAGATCAAAGCCGATCGGCACCATTTTGGCACCAATTGGGAAACTGTACTACGGTAAACACTGTTCCCCTGCTTGAACTACCGAGACCTAAATAACAGCATAGATACCTCTCATAATCATTTATAACAGCGAAGAGACCGTCAACAACCAACCACCTACTGGATCTATCCAGGAACATTCTAGATGGATGCTCATCACACTTACAGCCAGAATGATATAACAATCAGTCTAATGAAACATAAAGAGCAATCTTAATATCCTTAAAACATGATTACTGTAACAAAAATACATCATAAAAACTTTTAATTATTTAATATCAAATGATCTAATAAAAATAATAATAAAAAATGAAATTAAAATCACTAATGAAAGTTTAAATCAAATTCTCTATTCATCCCCCTGGGGGCCAAAATTTGAAGTTCATGAATCCAGATGGACTCTTTTTTTACTAAGCTCTCTTATCTTGTTATCACCCCTCTAATTCTTTTTATATACTTCAGTGCCCCAAAATTGTAACCCTGAGCAATCCTTATTATGTGTGTCCAAAAAATGTTGGAAACATAGTGTTTGGAAATCCCTTAATTATATTATGGACATGTTCTTTAATCCTGTCCTTAAGCATTCTTTTAGTGCGTCCAACATATTGGAGCCCGCAAGGGCAGGACAAACTGTACTCTACCCCTGCGGCATTACATGATATAAAATCTTTAATCTGGTACACCCTCCCTGTTATAGAAATACTAAAGGAGTCTCTTTTTTATTATTACAGTTCACCTTTGTACAGCTGTACCACTGTCCGCAGGCAAAAAAAAACTTTGCTCTAAAAAATGTGAATCCCTGCTTCCTGGGGGGTCCACCACATTATAAACTAATTTATCCCTCAGAGTGGGGGCTTTTTTATATATAAACCTAGGGGTATCCATCAAAACAGAACCAAGATGTTTATTTAATTTAAGTATGGGCCAATAATGTTTAACAATCCGCTCTACCTGTCTAAATTGGATATTATAATCCAAAATGACTGGTACCCCTTGCAGGGTTTTTTCCCCCTGGCTTTTATCCACCAACAGGGATTCTCTCTCTAGAGATCCTACTTTTTCCATTTCAAACTCTATAAATTCTGGCTCATATCCATTTGATATAAATATTTTGGCCAATGCATGTGACTGATCAGTATAATCTATCTCCTTGCTGCAATTCCTCTTCAGTCTCATAAATTGGCCCCTCGGGACATTAATAAGACACGGTATATTGTGACAACTATGACTAGGTATATATGCATTTCTGTTGGTACTTTTAAAAAACGTTATTGTCCTGAAACCGCTTGTATCTTTAATGAGTTCCAAATCCAAAAAATGTATCCGTGTGGTACTCCATTCAAAATTAAACTAATGTTCCTCTTGTTAATATTCATTTTATTCATCATCTCCTCTAGATCACATAGGCTACCATCCCACAGGATGATTAAATTGTCTATGAACCTACGTATAAACTAAGATAAGGGGAACTATTGGTCAGAACTTCCTCTTCTTACCATTGGGCCATATAAATATTCACTATGCTCGGTGCAAACTTAGCGCCCATAGCTACCCCAGATATTTGTAAATAATAGTTGTTCTGATACCACAAATATTTGTGCTGCAAAAAAAAATCAAGGCACTTCAAAAGGAATTGTTTATGTTGTTTAGAGAAATCATTTGTACGTCCTAAAGCCCACTGAGCAGCTCTCATTGCCCCCTCATGATTGATGTTGGTATACATCTTGAGTTTACATTCGAGTTGGAGTCCAGGAAGTTTCATGTTTTGGGGCGAGATACAGGAAGCCTGCCAGTGCTCTACATTATAAAGCTGGTTGGGACCCCCTGTAATTAACCACTTCCCGTCCATTCCATGTACATAAACGGCCTGACGGGAGCAGTGCAGGAGTGCGTGGCCGTTTATAAATGGCCCCCACATTCACTGCCTGTTCATGCTCCCTGGGAGCGCGCAGCACCACGATCCAGTGCCTGCTGTGTCCGGAGTACGGGACCTCTGTGTGAGGTCCTGATTCATGTGATCACTGATTGGCCAATCAGTGATCACATGAATAGTAGTAAACAAGATGTCACTTCCTGACATCATTGCTTACTACTTCTGAAATCTGTGAATGATCACAGAGGTCACATGGTACAAGGCTATTCACAACAGCCTTATACCATGTGACAAACTGTGACCATTCACAGCTCTCATAGTATTTCTCAATGGCTGCAAGAATGCAGCCAGAGAGAAGGAGAAATGATTGCTTTTACAGTCTTTATTGGTGTAAAAGCAATCAGTGTAAAAAAAGAAAAAAAAAATCTTCATCACCCCCCACAAGTAGTACAGTGTCACTATGGTGAAACTGTACTACTAGGGTGACGGTATGTTAAAAAAAAACAGAACAGATAAATAATTTTTAAAAAATACAAATTTAAAAAAATGTTTTGAAAAATTATAATTTTTGGTTATAAACTAATTTTGGTTATTTGTTTTTACTAAAAAGATAGCTGAATACATTTTGGCCAAGATTTATGAAGAACGATTATTTATTTGCAAAAGTTTATCAGAAAAAACTTTTATTTTCAAAATGTTTGGACTTTTTCATTTATATAGCAAAAAAAAATAAAAATCCCAGTGGTGAATAAATACCACCAAAATAAACTTTTATCTATCTCAAAAAATGCTAAAAAAAATCATATGGGTACAGTGTTGCATGACCACGCAATTGTGATAGCACTGAAAGCTGAAAATTGGCCTGGAAAGGAAGGGGGTGAAAGTGTCTGGACTTGAAGTGGTTGTGGAATTTTCTTCTCATACTTATGGACTGTGGTTTATGTCTATATGGACTTTGTTATTTTTTTTTTTTTTTAATTTTTGTACTAGCCTTTATGTATATTTGAGGTGAATTTTTTGCACATTGAGATTTGACCCCTCTCTTCAGAGATGTGAGGGTCTTCATAGGGCTCATAGGTAATGCATGATATCTTAGGTTAATTTGACCACATATCATGGTTCCTTACACATATTTATGATTACTGTACTTACTCAGTTTATTCAATCATTTTTTTTCAATTTTTGATTGCCCTTCAGAGGGGTGAGGGTCTTTATAGGGTATAGGTATGCACTTGTTTAGTTTAACTATTATAGTGTTTTATTTTAAATTAAGGGTTCACCTAGCGCAGTATCAATTTGAATTAGCCTTTTAGGAGACGGTATCCTCTTATATACTTGCAGCTTTGTGACTTCAGTCAAATGGGGATTTGCGCAGTTTGATATTACAAACATTATATATAAAAAAGCCCCCACTCTGAGGGATAAATTAGTTTATAATGTGGTGGACCCCCCCCCCCAGGAAGCAGGGATTCACGTTTTTTTAGAGACAAAGGTTTTTTCTGCCTGCGGACAATGTTACAGCTGTACAAAGGTGAATTGCAATAATAAAAAATAGACTCCTTTAGTAGTTCTATAACAGGGAGGGTGTACCAGATTAAAGATTTTATATCATGTAATACTGCAGGGGTAGAGTACAGTTTGTCCTGCCCTTGCGGGCTCCAATATATTGGACACACTAAAAGAATGCTTAAGGATAGGATTAAAGAACATGCCCATAATATAATTAAGGGTTTCCCAAACGCTATGCATCCAGACATTTTTTGGACACACATAATAAGGATTGCTCAGGGTTACAATTTTGGGGCATTGAGGCGTATAAAAAGAATTGGAGGGGTGATAACAAGATAAGAGAGCTTAGTAAAAAAAGAGTCTTTCTTGATTCATGAACTTTAAATTTTGGCCCCTAGGGGGATGAGTAGATTTTTAATTTAATTTTGTATTATTATTTTAATTAGATCATGTAATTTTAAATAAATAATTAAGAGTTTTTATGATTTATTTTTGTTATAGTTATCATGTTTTAAGGATATTATTATGCTCTTTATGTTTCATTAGACTGATTGTTATATCAATCTGGCTGTAAGTGTGATGAGCATTTAAATAGAATGTTCCCGTTTAGATCCAGTAGGTGGTTGGTTGTTGATGGTCTCTCTGCTGTTATAAATGATTATGAGAGGTATCTATGCTGTTATTTAGGTCTCGGTAGTTTGAGCAGGGGAACGGTGTTTACCGTAGTACAGTTTTCCAATTGATCTTCAAAAAAACGGCGCCAATTGGCATTGTTCTACATGTCGGTTTGGTCTACAACAAAATGGCGCTGGCTCTCTATACAGTTGTGTTCAAAATAATAGCAGTCAGACATCACTAACCTGATCAATCACTGTTTTTGGTAGAAATTATATTTCTACATGGCAAATAATTTACTAGCAGGTGTAGTAGAGTAATAGAAATCCAACAGACCCAACAGTCATGACATGCATGCTGCTGATTCTGTGTAATTGAATCACTAATTGAAAGGGGCATGTTCAAAATAATAGCAGTGTGGAGTTCTATTAGTGAGGTCATTCATTCTTTGAATAACAGGTGGCAATTATTGCCCTTATTTAAGGAAGGAAGGCAGCAAATGTTGTACATGCTGGTTACAGTGCATTTCTCTCTGAAATTCTGAGAAAAATGGGTTGTTCCAGACATTGTTCAGAAGAACAGCGTACCTTGATTAAAAAGTTGATTGGAGAGGGGAAAACATATAAAGAAGTGCAGAAAATGATAGGTTGCTCAGCTAAAATGATCGCAAATGCTTTAAAATGGCAACCAAAACCTGAAAGACGTGGAAGAAATCGAAAAACTACCATTCGAATGGATAGAAGAATAGCCAAAATGGCAAGGACTCAGCCAACAATCAGCTCCAGAAGATCAAAGAAGGTCTAAAGTTACCTGTGAGTACTGTTACAATTAGAAGATGCCTATGTGAAGCCAAGCTATCTGCAAGAAGCCCCCGCAAAGTCCCACTGTTGAAAAAAAGACATGTGCTGAAGAGGTTACAATTTGCCAAAGAGCGCATTGACTGGCCTAAAGAGAAATGGCGCAACATTTTGTGGACTGATGAAAGTAAGATTGTTCTTTTTGGGTCTAGTGGCCGGAGACAGTTTGTCAGACGACCCCCAAACACTGAATTCAAGCCACAGTACACTGTGAAGACAGTGAAGCATGGTTGTGCAAGCATCATGATATGGGGATGTTTCTCATACTACGGTGTTGGGCCTATTTATCGCATACCAGGGATCATGGATCAGTTTGAATACATCAGAATACTTGAAGAGGTCTTATGCTGAAGAGGAAATGCTGTCTTATGCTGAAGAGGAAATGCCCTTGAAATGGGTGTTCCAACAAGACAAAGACCCCAAACACACCAGTAAACGTGCAACATCTTGGTTCCAGACCAACAAGATTGACGTTATGGAGTGGCCAGCCCAATCACCGGATATTAATCCAATAGAAAACTTGTGGGGTGACATCAAAAATGCAGTTTCTGAGGCAAAACCAAGAAATAGAAAAGAACTGTGGAATGTAGTCCAATCATCCTGGGCTGGAATACCTGTTCACAGGTGCCAGAAGTTGGTTGACTCCATGCAACACAGATGTACAGCAGTTCTCAGAAACAGTGCTTATACAACTAAATATTCATTAAGTGATTCAAAGGAAAGCAAAATCTTCAAACATTTTTCAGTTTATATAGTGAATGTTTGAGTTTGTAAAGAAGAATACAAACACTGCTATTTTTTTGAACAGTCTAATATTCACTTTTCTTCATTTTATTTAGAGGAACAACACAAATTTGATATATTTTTCTTCATGTTTTGATTTGGAATAGAATGTGTAGTGTTCCCAATGCATTTGTGTGTATGGAAATAAAAGCTATTAGAAGGATTTTGAGCTTTATTCACTTTTTTCAACACACTGCTATTATTTTGAACACAACTGTATATAAGGTGAATGAACGTCGCACGGTCCAATTAGATCCCCTTGATAAAGTCACGTGATTGGTGACAAAACACATTGGGGAGGAGCTTGCAAATGATGTCACTAGAGATGAGCGAATTATTCAAAAATTCGATTCGGCTGATTCGCCAAATTTGCGGAATAAATTCGATTCGATGCGAATTTATTCGCTGCAAATTTAACTTATTAAAAGGGTTTCTAGGCTTCAGAGAGCCTTTATATTAGTGCAGAACACTGTACCTTTAATTTAAATGCCCTTGGAGTCTGCTGGGGAAGAGAAATAATACTGTCAGTCAGTATGACATGCAGATGAGTGCCGTCGATCTTAGAATCACCGCACACTTCACTCATTTGGGCAGTCACGGGGCCAAAACCAGAGTGTGGAGCCACAGTGTGGCGGTGGAGGCAGCAGCAATGGGAGGCCATACAGCACCCTATGACAAAATGGAACCCACCAGCAGTGTGAGGAGACCTGAAAGTGGCACATGGCAGAGTGTGGCGATGGAGACAGCAGCAATGGGAGGCCGTACAGGGACCCATGACACACTCTGGACCTGGCAGCAGCATGAGGAGGCGGTACAGGGGCCCATGACAGATTACGGGCCTGGCAGCAGCACGAGGAGTCGGTACGGGGGCCCATGGCAGATTAGGGGCCTGGCAGCAGCATGAGGAGGCGGTACAGGGGCCCATGGCAGAGTGGCGAAGCGTAAGCAGCTTAAATTGAAGGCCATACAGAGGCCTATGTTAAAAAGTCCCCCCAGCAGCAGTGTGGGGAGACGACTATCAAGAGTCCAATGGCAGAGTGGCGGAGCAGAAGCAGCTTCAATTGAAGAAGAAGAGGATGAGGATGAAGAAGAAGAAGAAGAAGAGGATGAGGATGAAGAAGAAGAAGAAGAAGAAGAAGAAGATGAGGATGAAGAAGAAGAAGAAGAAGAAGAAGAGGATGAGGATGAAGAAGAAGAGGATGAGGATGAGGAAGAAGAAGAAGAAGAAGAAGAAGAAGAAGAGGATGAGGATGATGAAGAAGAAGAAGAAGAAGAAGAAGAGGATGAAGAAGAAGATGAGGATGAAGAAGAAGAAGAAGAAGAGGATGAGGATGAGGATGAAGAAGAAGAAGAAGAAGAAGAAGAGGATGAGGATGAAGAAGAAGAGGATGAGGATGAAGAAGAAGATGAGGATGAAGAAGAAGAAGAAGAAGAAGAGGATGTGGATGAGGATGAAGAAGAAGAGGATGAGGATGAGGATGAAGAAGAAGAAGAAGAAGAAGATGAGGATGAGGATGAAGAAGAAGAAGAAGAAGAGGATGAGGATGAAGATGAAGAAGAAGAAGAGGATGAGGATGAGGAAGAAGAAGAAGAAGAAGAAGAGGATGAGGAAGAAGAAGGAGAAGAAGAGGATGAAGAAGAAGAAGAAGAAGAAGAAGAGGATGAGGATGAAGAAGAAGATGAAGAAGAAGATGAGGAAGAAGAAGAAGAAGAAGAAGAAGAAGAAGAAGAAGAGGATGAGGATGAAGAAGAAGAAGAAGAGGATGAGGATGAGGAAGAAGAAGAGGATGAGGAAGAAGAAGAAGAAGAAGAAGAAGAAGAAGAGGGTGAGGATGAAGAAGAAGAAGAAGAAGAAGAAGAAGAGGATGAGGATGAGGAAGAAGAAGAAGAAGAAGAAGAAGAAGAAGAGGATGAGGATGAAGAAGAAGAAGAAGAAGAGGAGGATGAGGATGAAGAAGAGGATGAGGATGAAGAAGAAGAGGATGATGGTGAGGAAGAAGAAGAAGAAGAAGAAGAAGAAGAGGATGAGGATGATGATGAAGAAGAAGAGGAGGATGAGGATGAAGAAGAAGAGGATGAGGATGAAGAAGAAGAGGATGAGGATGAAGAAGAAGAGGATGAGGATGATGAAGAAGAGAATGAGGATGAAGAAGAGGATGAGGATGAAGAAGAAGAAGAAGAAGAGGAAGAGGATGAGGATGAAGAAGAAGAAGAAGAAGAGGATGAGGATGATGAAGAAGAAGAGGATGAGGATGAGGATGAAGAAGAAGAAGTAGGATGAAAATAAGAAGAATTCCAGTACAGCAAAAAGTGTATCTGCAGAGAGCTCCGCTATTTCTGACAGTTCTCTGACAGTTCCTTCACATTTACAGCGGTTGAAACATTGTATCTATTTGTTTCCGAATAAAAACATCTGTATCCTAAATGGAAACAAATAGATACAATGTTTCAACCGCTGTAAATGTGAAGGAACTGTCAGAGAACTGTCAGAAATAGCGGAGCTCTCTGCAGGGACACTTTTTGCCGGCTGTAGAAGGGATGAAAATCGGCCGATCGGGGAAAATTCGATTCGTGCATCCGAAGTTTGCTAATTTTCGGATTCGGCGCGAATCTAATTTTTCCTAATATTCGAAACGAATTCCACTTCGCCAAGTTCGATTCGCTCATCTCTAGATGTCACGTCACGATCGGCACAGCGGTGTATAGAGCCATTCACTGCTCCAGGACCATCCTAACTGTAAGGCAATTGCATTACATACACAGGGCCTGCTATTGCCTAATATTACACAGATTGTGATGAGCTGGAGCTTCAATTTGGTGTACTGTTTTGTGCTGATGGGGACTATACTGCCATCTGGTGTGTAAGGAGTTCTTTACTGGATGCTCATCATACCTGGTGCAGTTTTGCACCTTTTAAATGTGAGTGCACTGTTATTGGTTGTTGTGCAATAAAAGGTTTTAAAAGGATAAATCACTATGTTTAGCTTTTGTTTATGAGGAACACGGCTGATCCAAGGTGTTTGTTTGGAGTGGGCATCTTGGAGCTACCATTCAGCAAGTTGAACTTCAGAGTCCATACTATTGGGACCAAAAGTGCAGTTAGACCAAACATTGTATAATGTGAGGTCACACTGTTGGAGGTGAGCAGATATATGGTGGAGGATAGTACGCACCTGCATCCTGTGATAGTTGGTGGTCGTAATAATAAGGATTGTCCACAGAAGAATACCCTTTGGACTTTTTTCACACTTTAAAGTTTTAAATTTTTTTATATCTTTATATTTTCATTTATATATAAATTTTTTGTGCTTAGGGAGATATATATATATATATATATATATATATATATACATATATATATATGTATATATATACAGTTGCAAGAAAAAGTATGTGAACCCCTTGGGATTACGTGGAGTTTTGCATGAATTGGGCATAAAATGTGCTCTGAACGTCATCTAAGTCACAACAATAGAAGAACACAGTCTGCTGAACATAATACTACACAAACATTAGATGTTGCCATGGTTTAATTGCACATAACATGTAAACATTCACAGTGCACGGAGGAAAAAGTATGTGAGGCCCTAGCTTAATGACTTCTCCCAGAGCTAATTGGAGCCAGGAGTGAGCCAACCTTGACTCCAATCAGTGTGATGATATTGGACGTGTTGCTGACAGCTGTCCTGCCCTTAAAAAACACACACCTGTTTTGGGTTTACTGGTTTCAAGAAGCACTGTCTGATGTGAACCATGCCTCGCAGAAAAAAGCTCTCAGAAGACCTACGATCAAGAATTATTGACTTGCATGAAGCTGGAAAGGGTTACAAAAGTATCTCCAAAAGCCTTGATGTTCATGTGTCCACGGTAAGACAGACTGTCTACAAATGTAGAAAGTTTAGCACTGTTGCTACT
The DNA here is from genome assembly GCF_062004578.1 of Staurois parvus. Classification (NCBI taxonomy): domain Eukaryota; kingdom Metazoa; phylum Chordata; class Amphibia; order Anura; family Ranidae; genus Staurois; species Staurois parvus. Next base: position 4,779,082 of record NW_028318344.1, on the reverse strand, counting down.
CTCCCTAGGCGTGGTCGTCCTGTAAAAATGACTGCAAGAGCACAGCGCAGAATGCTGCATGAGGTAAAGAAGAATCCCAGAGTGTCAGCTAAAGACCTACAGAAATCTCTGGCACATGCTAACATTTTTGTTGACACATCTACAATAAGGAAAACATTAAACAAGAATGGAGTACATGGGAGGACATCACGGAGGAAGCCATTGCTGTCCAAAAAGAATATTGTAGCACGTTTGAAGTTTGCAAAAGAGCACCTGGATGTTCCACTGCACTACTGGCAAAATATACTGTGGACAGATGAAACCAAGATTGAGTTGTTTGGGAAGAACACACAACACTATGTGTGGAGAAAAAAAGGCACAGCACACCAACATCAAAACCTCATCCCCACTGTAAAACATGGCGGAGGGAGCATCATGGTTTGGGGCTGCTTTGCTGCCTCAGGGCCTGGACGGATTGTTTTCATTGATAGGAAAATGAAATCCAGAGTTTATCAAGACATTTTGAAGGAAAACGTAGGACCATCTGTCCGCCAACTGAAGCTCCGCAGAGGATGGGTGATGCAACAGGACAATGACCCAAAGCATACAAGTAATTCAACAAAACAATGGCTGCAACAGCACAAAATACGCCTTCTGGAGTGGCCCAGTCTGAGTCCTGACCTCAACCCGATTGAAATGCTGTGGCATGACCTTAAGAGAGCGATTCACACCAGACATCCCAAGAATATTGCTACACTGAAACAGTTTTGTGAAAAGGAGTGGTCCAAAATTACTCCAGATCGTTGTGCAGGTCTGATCTGCAACTACAGGAAACGTTTGGTTAAGGATATTGCTGCTAAAGGAGGGTCAACCAGTTATTAAGTCCAAAGGTTCACATACTTTTTCCTCCCTGCACTGTTAATGTTTTCATCTTATGTGCAATTAAACCATGGCAACATCTAATGTTTGTGTAGTATTATGTTCAGCAGACTGTGTTCTTCTATTGTTTTGACTTAGATGACGTTCAGAGCACATTTTATGCCAAATTCATGCAAAACTCCATGTAATCCCAAGGGGTTCACATACTTTTTCTTGCAACTGTATATATTCAGGCCAATAAAGTCCAAGGAGAGATGGTTAGGACACAAGACACCCAAAAAAAATGCAGACTCCAAAAACTACTTACAGCTGATACAAAAAATGACCTTTAAACCAGACTAGCAATCTGTATTCTCCCGGCTCTAAAGCAGTAGTAGCCCTTAGTCCACAAGACAAGCCACCAGACTTACTGGAAGGTCCAAGTTGTACTTAACTTCTCCTGACACTCTACGCGCAGCAGAAGTTCACACTTGGGTCTCCAATCAAGAATTCAACTACACACGTCAAACCAGGCAGTGCAAGTTTCAGGCCCCAGCTTTGGTCCTACCAGTGTCCTACCCAGGCAGCAGGCCTGGAAAGTCACGGAACAGTTACATACACAAAGCAAAGTAAGAGAGCTTCCAGAAGGCTCCCCTGGAAATTTATATCCTTCCTCAGATAGCACTACTGGCAGTATATCTCCTAGTGGCTGACCGGTAAATATTCTTAACCCAGGCTACTGGATCTTCCCACAGTATTGCCAGGGTCATGCCCTAGCAGCAGGCAGAAGTAAAAAATAACCTGAACTTGGTGGAAAAGTTCACTTCAGGTTGAGGCTGACTACCGCCCAGTAGCACTAAATTTATATGGAGGACACTACAGCTTATGGCGGGTCCTAACATAAGTGCTCTTTTATTTGCTGAAGTTTTTCCAAATGACAAGATTTATATCTGGTAACCTGACCTTTGTTTAATGCAGGTTTGCAATATATCTTGGTCCCACCTCTTGCAAGTTAATGGACAATGAAGTAGCAGCAATGGACTGATAGAATCTCTCTCCTTCTGTTAATACAGGTTCACTCCAGTTGACTTTATTGGCTCTGTGTTTTTCCCCTACTTTTCCCATTCTAAGTTTGAAATGCAAACAATGACAAAAGTTATGTACAAGGTAAAAAAAGGTATTTATGCATATTTCATTTAAAAATACCTTTATGATTCATTCACACCTTTAAATGAACAAGAGGTGAGGTTAATACAAAAAGTGCCAAAAAGTACCAAAAAGTGCCCAAGGGACTTTGTGAGACACACCAAAATTAGTAAAAATCTTTACATTTTATTGAAAATGAACATATTAAAAAAGCTCAAGCTGGGTATAAAAAACCTTCATACACATACATAGAATGATGATATAGATATATCATGAGTAATTACACATATATTCCACATCTTGAAACATTTATGATAGAAAAGCTCTTGCAAGGATCTCGACGCTATTCGTGAGACAATGCTCACTTCCTCAGGAGATGTACTGTAAGAACTCATGAATGCAAATCCAACAAGGGTGGTTTGCTGCTCTATCCCTGGTGGGGCTATCTTAACCTTGATTCCATGTCACTGCAGTCTTGAGATTTTTTGCAGCTCATTGACTCCATTCTAGGCTATAGCAGTGAACTTTCTTTGATTAGTTTGGTTCTCCACACAATTCTCGGTTGAGACGGTGTGGACCAGTTGGCATATCCCTGCTATAATCTCTATATATGGTCCAGCATTCAGTTGGTGTCTTTTTTACCCTTGGTGCATTTACATTCGTGAGTGCTTACTCACGAATGTAAGTTCCTGTAAGCTCCTGTGGAAGTGGGCGTTGTCTCACGAAACGCATTGAGATCCTTACCAGAGTTCTTTTGTCATGAATTTTTCAAGATGTGGAATATATGTGTAATTACTTATGATATATCTATATCATAATTCTATATATGTGTATGAATGTTTTTTATACCCAGATTGAGCTTTTTTTAATATGTTCTTTTTCAATAAAATGTTAAGATTTTTACTAATTTCAGTGTGTCTCACAAAGTCTTTTGGGCACATTTGGGTTTTGTATTATTGCATTTCTTATGGAACCGAGTCACATCATGCCCACACACACTAGCCCTTTATTGTAAGAGGGAGGTTAACTTTATCAATGGAGATAGCAGTTCCAGTGACAACTGTCTAAAGTGATAATCCCCTTCTTTGGATTGATTTCCTCTCACTTTCCATTGCATTTTCCTGACAGGAAATCAAGGATAATCTCCCCAGCAGGACACACACATCAAAAAATAAACTGAAGGTTATTGAACCCTTGTCTAGTGTATGCAGAATGAAAAGAGAACAATCGACTTACCTGCATATTAAGCCAAGCCTTTTCATGCAATGGTGCTTGTTAAATTAAGGAAACATGCCTCAATAATGCACCTGTACTAGTTTTTCCAACATACCACATCACAACAAATATTATTTGAATCCAGTGCAGGTACATTGATTCTATTTGTATACATGCATAGAGTAACATTCATAATAAACAGTAACAATGATGTTTGAGTTTGCAGCTACTATGGGTTCAGAGCAAATTATGTTAGTCCTGGTGAATGTTTGTGCAGATTTGCCCAGGAGAAAAAATACCTTAATTTGAATTGCTATCTCTTTGGGTAATACATCCATTTGCTATTTTTTTTTCATTCTTATAACTGGGGTTTTTTTTTTCCTTTCATTTTATTTTGAGGTTAGTGGTTATTTTTAGGAGCTGTCCTGCCCATGGTAAACTATTTTTGGCTGTAAAACTATCCTTTTAAAAAATAGGCTTCTGTTTCAGGGGCTGGTATTTTGTTGGTTTCATATTATTTCCTTTGTGTCTTTTCTGCGTTTTTTATTCTTATTTTATGTTGATAGGCTCCTGCTGCTGCCTTAACTTGGGGGGGTACCTTGTCAGAAGGGACCCCCATGGCATGTTAATGAGCTCATCACTATTCTTGAAGTAAAACCAAGCCTTTGCTCTTTTAATAAAATTGGGTCTAGTCTTTTTAATAAAATTGTCCTGCTGCTGGCAAATTTTACATTACTGTATCATTTGCAGTCTCTTCATTCTTGTAGTAAAACAGTAAAACACCCACCTGTGTCCCTAGTACATTTTGGCCTTTTTTTTTTGTTCCTGCATTATCTGTGGTTTTCTAATTCCTGTAGTAAAATACCTGCCTGTACTCTTTATCTCTAGTACATTTTGTCCAATCCTTGATAAAAACAATGTCCTGTTGCTAGCTGTATTTCTACTGCTGTTTCATCTGCGGTCTTTTAATTCTTCAAGAGAACAAAGAGATCATTCCCTCTGTACAGAGACATTCAACACAGGCCTCTGGGCTGTGATTGGACAGAGCTGATCTGTAGATCCCAGCCATGAATCATTGGCTGGGATCTGCTAACAAAGGGCAGGAGCATGTGCCCTGTACCCAGAAAAGGCCTGTATGGACCACCCGTCTGCAGTACATTGGGGGCAGGTGGTCCGCAAGTGGATATATAAGCCAAGCTAGCTAAAAAAAAAAAATGTATTCAACAGCCAAAATACGTGTTGCCAATGTGTACTATCATTGCGACTGTCTTTGAAAATCATACTGTTCTCCACCATATACATCTTAAAGAATAAGTTCACCTTTTACAAAAAATAAAATATAAACTAACCTTGAAAATACTCCCTCAGGACCCCATTGTACAAAGAGGCTATGATGCCCCTTGCTGCTGATGTTGCAGTCCGTGTACACCTTATGCCGCAATACAAAGTCCTGGAGTAGTGTCAATCATAATACTTGCAATGGCAACCACTCATTGGTCAGTGCAGCCACATGTTTTTTGTTTTTGTGAAAGGGTGAACTTACCCTTTAAGGCATCCCCAAACGTTTGCCTGCCTGAAGTTTGCATGTTCTCCCTGTGCCTGCATGGGTTTGCACTGGATACTCCAGTTTCCTCCCACACTCCAAAGGCATGCTGGTAGGTTGATTGGATCCTGTCTAAATTGGCCCTAGTATGTGTATGTATCAGGGGCGGACTGACAACTCATGGGGCCCCCGGGCAATAGGGGATCACGGGGCCCCTGTGTCCTTGCCCAAACTCAAAAAAGCCTATGAAAAAGGTACCAGGGACACCTCATGGGGCCCCCTACTGACCCCGGGCCCTCGGGCAGTGCCCGAGTTTCCAAATGGTCAGTCCACCCCTGCTCGGTGTAGAGCTATTCACCCTGAGCTCATTACTGAGGACAAGGGGGCACTCTTTGTCTGGAGGAAAAGAAATTTAATCTCCAAACACGGAAAGGTTTCTTCATAGTGAGAGCTGTGAGAATGTGAAATAGACTCCTTCAAGAGTTGGTTCTGGCCAGCTCAGTTGATTGCCTCAAAAAAGGCCTGGATTCTTTCTTGGATACACAGAATATAACTGAATACTAACATTTATAGGTAAATTTTGATCCAGGGAATATTTGATTGCCTCTCGGGGGATCAGGAAGGAATTTTTTTCCCAGCAGGAGCAACTTGGATCATGCTTTGATGGCTTTTTTTGCCTTCCTCTGGATCAAATGTGGGTGTAGGATTATAACTTTTTTTTTATGTTTTAATGGTTGAACTGGATGGACTTTTGTCTTTTTTCAACCAGACTAACTATGTAACTATGGCAAACTTTTCTTTTTGTTATACTAATAGATGTGCCCACTGTCAGCACTGTATAATTAGCACTGCTCAGCCATTCATGGGAAACCTTGGATTTTATGAATGAATACAAGGCTTCCTCTGACTGGCTGAGAGGAAGAGGCAGAAAGATGACATCACAATCTCCAGCTTAGCCAGTCAGAGGAATCCTTCTGATCATTAATAAAAATGTGATGCTTCTGGTAATTAGCTGAACAGGGCTCAGTCCAAATCAGCTTTATTCTGGGAGCGGTAAGGGAAGTCCCACTGCTGAAATACAGCCCTGTATACTTTATGTGCGATGCTACATACATTTTTTACAGAGATCCAAGCGGATGCATCTGTTGGTAAAGGAACTAGTTAATAATTTAAGAAGGTACTATTTAAAGTCATAGTAAACCTGGAGTTAGGCTTTATTTGTTGTTTTCTGTCTGACTAGATTCCAGCTTTGAACTGTAAATTTAGCAAAAGTTCAGCTTTGACTGTTGATATCAGGTGTTGCTGGAAGTAATGCTTCCTTTGTGCAAGTTGGGTCTCCCAAAACCGGGAATCTGGAAGCTTTAGGAAGCTGCTAAATAAAGGAATGTCTCCTTAACTGACGAGATAAATACATTTACTCATTTTAATAGTGCAGGATCTAATCTTCTATAAATCCAATGCAATTTAAGAGACTGTTTTACTTGTTGCAGAAAGAGATTGCTGCTTAGATAAGGCTTCTCCAGAGGCAGAGTGTCCCCTAGTGTCACAATGTCAAACTGTACCATGTATATGTTATGGATGGACTGGGAACAGGTTCAGTACAATGAGCTATACCATGCAGTACATGACATACTGTTTCTTTTGCATGGTGTGATATTGCCATGGTAATTTAAAACTGAGAAAAAATAAATAAATAAAATGATGCAGTTAATGTAATTGTTATTTGCTATATATTTCCCCGGTGACTGTGTTCTTTCCTTTTTGTCAATACCTCTCCTGTATACTCCGGCGTGTTGATGTATTCCCATTACATGTACTTTTACCTGTTTCTCTGATGCAGTCATATCTACTGTAAAAGGGATTACTGCACACTACATTCTCATATATTGACAGTATTATATATTATGCAAAACCTTTCATTGATCCTCTGCACATGGATTTTTTGGGGGGCAAACACTAATTTTATTTTAGGCCCTGTTCACATCTGGCATTTTGGGATCTCAGACAGAGTGGCTGCGATTCTGCCTGCAATCTCAAAATGCACTGCAATAGTGGGAAAGCGCTCCATGCGTGTTCAGGTGCCATTCATTTTCAATGGCATCTAAACGTGGTGCAGTTCTGACATGGTTGTTGTACAATAAATTTCACTGCAATTGCAGCAAACCGCATCGCGTGAAGCTTGTCACCCAAAAAAGAGCAGGAGCTTTGGGCAACAAGCTTCATGCAATGTGATTTGCCACGATTTATAATGTGACAATCATGGCAGAACCTCACCTCATTTAGGTGCAATTGAAATTGAATGGCACCTGAACATTCATGCTGCATCTTGCCACTATTGCAGTTTTGAGATCGCAGGCAGAATAGTAGAGATACTGCCTGAGATCCCAAAATGCCAGATGTTAAGGGGGCCTTAGAGATTAGGCAGGAACATATCACTAAGGCTGGCTATACCTGATTCATTTTTATTTTTTCAATCAGTGGGTTGTTGTATTACATCAATTGGAGACAGACTAGCAAAGTAGCACCTCTCTTGTTCAGTGTTATTGTCTGCATGAGCAAAATATAGTACTATATTTCACTTGTTCTGTATTAATTACTTCTTTATCGTACATCGCCTGACACAGAGCAGGCTATTCATGACTTTGTGGGTTATATGCCACCTATAGGTGAATGGACACTGGCAGATCAATGAAAGAGGAAGTCCTCCCCTATATAGCCCCTCCTACACAGGAAGTACTTCAGTTTTTCCTCTAGTGTCTGTAAGGTGGACGATCACTGATGAGCTGCATGTGCTCTTGGAGCATACTTGGGTGTCTAAAATGGGTCTTCTGTGAATCAAGGACTGGAATCGGATCCATTCAGAAAGCTGTTAGCTAAAATGAATGGCACCCAAGCCTCTTTGGGTTGGGGAAGAAAAATCCTTGAGGTTTGTATGTAATTCAGTCTTACGGCACTGGACCCTGCATAATGGAACACTTTGCAGTTTTGTTCTGACCAAGGTGCTTTCCAGCTAAACAGGTCCAAGGGGGTGGACCCCAAATGTAAGGGTGACTGAGTCCTTGAAGGTCTTCTATGACAGGGCCCTTCATGATGGGTGAAGGTTAGACTCCTGTTATGATTTAGAGTCCTGCAGCAGTCATTCTCCCAGTTGCCACTGGGGGCAGTGTGCAGTTTTGTCTGGCCAGGCCATGCTCTGTATGTCTCTGAAAGAGTATTCGACTGCAGTTTTCTCCTCCAGCCACTAGATGCCATGGGGCTGCTCTGTATAGCCTACTCTTGTGCAGTGAAGGCAGGCAGTAGAGGAGCAGCCATTTTGGCTTATGGTTGAAATAACACATGGGTTATAGGATCAGTGAGGCTCCTGAGAGATAGCAGGAACATGGAGAAATCTATGTCTGGATGATGATGTATGAGTATTACCTGTGGGGGAGCTGCATGACCAGACAGGACACAATTATACACTGCATTAGTCTATATAATCCTGGGGGGCTTGTACAATTGTTTTCTGATACACCCCGGCACGGGTATCATTGCACTTAACCGCTTAAGGACCGCCCTATAGCAGATATACTGCTACGGGGTGGCACCTGTTCACAATGTCACATATATATGTGATTTTGCATTTCCGGGTAGGGGGCGTGTGCAAGCCGCCATGCGCACTATCCATGCCGCCATTTGCGGCCACGGATGTCAACCACCGGGTCCCGGCACAGCCATCCCGATCATTGTTCTTACAGTAAAGCACACACCCTCGCCCCCTAGCAAAACACACCCAGCACATAGTTAACCCTTTGATCGCCCCTCACATCAACCCATTCCTGCCCAGTGCCATAAGTACAGTGTCCGTGCTTTTTTTTAGCACTGATCACTGTATTGGTGTCACTGGGGATATCAGTGACACCAAGTTAGTTCCCCCCAGTGTCAGAATGTCCACTGCAGTCCCACAATCCCGCTAAAACTCGCACCACCATTACTAGAAGAAGAAAAAATACTAGTATGGCTGCACTGAAGAGGCATAGAGGCTTCATTTGAGTTTGATGCCTATGTGCTTGACTAGTCCTGTGAAACTAGTATGGAGCCAAGTGCAGTTAATTTTGACACAGTTGTTTAATGAAACAATACACTTCTAGAAAATGGAGTGGGGCAGGTACAGCATAGTATTACATTATTGCATGAACACCTGTAGAATTGTAGAACTGCATACTTACATGCACAGTTTAGTAACTGCATACTTGTGTAACTGCATAGATGCATACTTGTGTAGCTGCATACATGAATACTTGTGTAGCTGCATACCTATATAAACTGTACACTTATATTAGCATTCAATTGCATACTTACATAAACTACATACATACATGCATACTTGCATGAACTGCATATTTGTGTGATCTGCATACTTGCTTAAACTACATAAATGCACACTTGTATAACTATATAACTGCATATCTGCATGCTTACATACCTGCATGATTGCATAGCTGGACCACCGTGGCTATGGACCCGCAACCAGGTGGGACTGCATAATTAGGTTTTGGCAATTATAATTGCTGCTCTATTTACCTGTTTTATGGTTTTAATGGTCCCAGAGAGGGGGGGGGGGCAGCAGGAGGCAGGGGGGTAATCATTAACGATAGAGTAGTGATGTCAGGTGTATCTGGGTCACTGCATTTGGCTGGCAATGCAGCTATTCCTGGTGATGGAGCTGCAAGGGAGACCGTGGCTACATCCCCCTGAACATGCCTGATCTTTTCTGCACTTGGAAGCTAAGCTGGGTCTGCCTTGGTTAGTACTTGGAGGAGAGACTGCCTGTTAATACCAGGTGCTGTTAGCTTTACATCTCCATAGTCTGAGACTGCTCTGCTTTGAGAAGTATCTCTGGCAGAGGATGCTAGGGCAGTTTCTGAGGTGATTCAGTTCGTCTTTAGTGGCAGAAAGCTAATAGATTAAGTATGCCTCTTGGGACCTTCTGTGTTCGTCACAGAGTTATCGGGCTTTTGCCTTGCATTTTCACTTGGAGCAGAAGTTATGGGCTCATTATTGTAAGAGACTTGACAGGTTTTCAGGCCTAAACCCAAACTGGGACAAGAGGTCTAACTCAGATCTAAAAGTGCTAGACATCCTTCTGTTTCAGATTGGATCAGAACGATCAGTGGTGTCTTCTCTGCAAGAGATAGATTTCAGGTGTCCATATGTGAGATGGGGAAATGGTGAATTAAATGTTTTGAAATGTTTTACTGACATTCTGCGATTTAGCCACAAGATGTCACTGTTTTTCCAACACAGCCTCAGACTGCATAGATATTTCTATATTCAGGAAGGGGTGGGGTTTTACACATGGGAGCTCAGTGACCAGGAAGAGAGACTGCAGCCATGTTTTGATGATGGTGAAGGAAAAGAGCCATGTGAGCAGAGAATCCGTTGACATCCAGGTGTGAGAACTACAGCTAGTGAAGCTGATGGTGTTCAAGATGCTGATCCTGTTCAGAGAAAGGAAGATCGCTGCCAGGAAGGCTGATGAGATCGCATGCTTGTTGGAGAGTCTTTTCTGAGTCACTAGCGGATGTAAGGCAGACCCGGGTCGGTAAGATCGTGCACGCACCTCATTTCAGTGTTGTCGCCTCCAGAGACTGAGACAGGCCTATAGTTAGTTCGTGTCTCTGTTTGTGTCAGGCCACAAGTGTTGTTACTGATCATTGGAAGGACTCCACGACTTAAAGTGACATTTCACATTGGAGAGCTGATAAAATCCCACAAACTCAAGCCAGACTGGCGCTTTGCTCAGAAGGAATACTCAGGCACGCGCTACAGGACCAGTTATGGGAGGGGGAATACTGTAGATTTGTGTAAGATTGTAAGCTGTTGTGCTGCACCGCGGGCTAGCCCATACTATACACCCATACACTGATTCTTGCTCTTTTAGGGTAAAAACAGGTAAGGTGTGGCAGCTTAGTTGTGCCCGCCAGTAGGTAAATTACTTCGCTTTCTACCGTCATCAATCAGGAGGTGCCATGCTGTGCAGCACAAGGGTCTCAGCCTTTGGCTGGGTGTATGTAAATTTATTGTATGTTCCCAGCATTTGTGGTTGTGTTTATTTGCCACATCTAAGTAAAATTCTGTTGTGGCAAAACCTGGTGTTGGGGTTGCCTTCCTCGTTCGTGACTTCACTGTATCCTGGGGAGCCCACCCCGGTACACGGCTTACACATAGTCTTCAATGACGCATATCCTCATGTGCCCATATGTTCAGGCTCATCAAGAAGGATTTCTGTGATTTGCAGTAAGGAATTGCCGTTTTTGTTTTGGGGCACTTCCCCAAATGTTCACAAAGCTCTTAGCTCCGGAGCTGGGCTTGCTGAGAATGCAGGGGGGATGTATACCAGAATACCTTAATGTTCCTTTGCTCAGGAAGCAATGAGTTCCAAGTTTAAAGTGAAATATAAGAAACAAAAATTATTGTTTGATACGTCTCTGCATGAGGAAATGTTATCTACATTGAATCGGTTTCCTGTGTGCACTTTCACTCTAGAGGAACATTCTGTATGTCTGGATCATGAAGATCCAATCATTGGATTGCCAGAGGGCTTTGTTTCCCGGGTATTTCATAGTCCGAATTGATGGTTGCTGGTTTCCCTTCCAGGGATATGAAAGATATCAATTCCAGTCTCTCCGGTTGGGGGGCTGGTTTGGAGGGCTACAGTTTAGGGGACTTGGTCTCCACAGGAGAGAATACTACCCATCAGTATCTTGGCGCATCGGGTAGTACGTCTTGCTCTGGATTATTGGACAAACCAGTTGCAACCTGGTTGTTACCAGGGTTAGATCTAACAATGCCACGGCAGTGGCGTATATCAACCACCAGGGTGGCACCAGGAGTCATGCAGTTCAGGAAAAGGTGAACCACATTCTGTCTGGGGCAGAATAGCATGTGCTATCTCTGGGGTTAATTTACTAAAGGCAAATAGACTGTGCACCATACAAGGTGCAGTTGCACTCTACAAGTGCAATTGCTCCATAGCTTTGTAAATGAGATAAAGATTCATTTTGCAAGGAATACCCAATCACGTGCAAGAAAAATTAAAATAAAAAGCACTTTTGCTTGCACATGATTGGATGATGGAAGTCAGCAGAGCTTCTGCTCATTTATTAAGCTCTGGAGCAAAGTGCACAGTCTATTTGCCTTTAGTAAATCAACCCCATTGCTGGCAGTACTTGTTCCAGTTATAGAAAACTGGGAGGGTTTTTTTTCCCCCAGTCATCAGTGGCTAATACCAGGAGAGTGGTCCCTGCATCCCGAGACAGTCTCAGCAGCCTACCAGTGTTGAGGAAATCTAGATGAGGATCTATTGGATTCCAGGTTCTGGTAGTGAGAAAGAAGAAGAAGTAGCAAAATGTGTTTTGGGGTGTTATTCCACATATAGCTATAGCATGCGTGAGAAATATATAATTTAAGTGACAACTTTGTGTAAAAAAATTAAATGTTCCACGGACTCAACATGCCTCTTAGCAAAGTCCTTGGGGTGTCTACTTTCCAATACAGGGTAATTTGAGGGGTTTTTGTACTGCCGTGGCATTTTAGCACCTCAAGAAATGTGATAGGTAGTCAGAAAGTAAACCTGCGTAAATTCCAATCCCCAATGGGATTTTTTTTACCAAAGACATGTAGCAGAATACATTTTGGTCTAAATCTATGACTAACTTTGAGTTTACTGGATATTTTTTATAACTGAAAGTAAAAAATATTGTTTTTTTCAAAATTTTCATTCTTTTTTCATTTATATCACAAAAAATAAAAAACCCATTGGTGATCGGTCGGATGTTAGGAGCAGGAGCTCTCGATGCCTGCAGCTAAAGTAGAGAGCGATAGCTGAAATCCCTCACTTACCTGTCTTCCTACTGTGCCTTTTTGTGTGGTGTGTGGCGGACCGAGGGAAGGAGATCGTCGCCCCGCCAGGCAAACTGGAACCCTGCTTCGGTGGAGCGGTTGAGGCAATGGACGCTGGGAGCGCCCACGCGATGGGAGGAGAGCACCCTGGGAGCCGCTGCGGGGTGTGTCCTGGAAGGGAGACAGACGTGGGGCATTGGAGAGGGGTGGATGTCGCCCAGTGGCGGCAGTGGAGTGCACCGGGTGCCAAAACAGAGTCATGGTGACACAGGGTACAAGACGCCCACAGCCCCTTTACACACGGAAGGTGACCCCTCCACACCATCAATGACCAGTGACCCCTGGTGAGTTAAACACCTGCTTCTGAAATGGAACATTAGACAGCAGGAGTAAGATGTGAGGTCCCCATCAAGTTGGACATGGACAGCGGGGGTGAGTTACCACGAGTAGCGGCAAATCCTTCTTTTCTTCCTTTGATCTCATCAATATAGTGCTTGAGTATGGGAGGAGTTGGTGTTAAGACATTATAGGAGGCTCCAAGAGGGGTCCTGGGGATAGTAAATGTGAGGAAAGGAACAAGGAAAAGAGAGGGGTCACCCAGCGGGTATAGAAGAAAAGGAGCAAGAGGATGAATTATTTTTTGAATTATTTTTCTGAAGTGCTTTACCTTGTATGGGAAGAGGAAGTGAGCACTTGTCTGGACTCCCTGAACTAATTTGCTAATTATTGTTGGTATTGGAGTCATAGTGTCAAAGTGATGAAAGGGAAAACTGGTAACAGCATTGTAATAACATGAAGAGCAGATCTGTTAAAGGAGGAGGGACAAAAACTCCCCAGTCGAGTACTGTTATGCATCGCCTGGCGGCGTCTCTAGCAGCCCACAGCACGGGGTTCCTCAGGGTTCGGGGTCTAAGTCCCAATCTGCTTATTCACCAGGGCCCCTGATGGTGGGGATGGACTTGGAGACCAGGTCGCAACCCCTGAGTACGTCCGGCAATGGTAGAGAGCGTCGTCAGAGGTGTGCGGGGAAAGGAGCCTGACGTGAAGAGGCTGGCAGACCTAGTAACAGGGACAGATCCATGCGGGATGGATGGATGTCTGGGTAACGTAAGGTGTAGTCCGGCAGGCCAGGTCAGTAACGTGCAGGCAGCGAGGTACTGGAGGAGCAGGCAGAGAATGGTCAGGGTCACAAGCCGGGTTCAGTAACTCACAGGCAGCGCGGTACAGAGGATCAGGCAGAAGGATGGTCAGGCAAACCAGGGGTTAAACAGGAGACGGTCAGCAGGGTCAGGAACAATGCAGAGGTCGGCAACAGAAGATTCACAGGATCAGATAACAGGAACAGAACAGATAAGACCAAACGGCAATTTGACATACCTCCTGTCCTGTTTAAATAGCCCGCCCTGCGCTGCCATTGGTGCCAGGAGCGTGTCCGCGAACGCGAGTACGCATGCGCGGCCATCGCTTTCGCCCAGGTCCCGCTGCTCGCTGGCTAGGGTGCATCGGTGTTCTGCGCATGTGCTGCCTGGCGCATCACTACAGAACCACCGACCCCTGACAAGTACAATAAGGAAATATATGCCCCCACAGGAAAAATGTCCGGAAGGTCATACCACTGAGAGACAACAGGGAGTAAAGGGGAGGCATGAGCTGGGAAATAATAAAGGAGACCAGACCAGACTATCATTAGGAGCACCAAACATGGACCAGATTAATCACTTGCCCACAGGGCACTTATACCCCCTTCCTGTCCAGGCCAATTTTTCAGCTTTCAGTGCTGTCACACTTTGAATGACAATTGCACGGTCATGCAACACTGTACCCATATTAAATTTTTATCATTTTTTTGAGACATATAGAGCTTTCTTTTGGTGGTATTTAATCACCTCTGGGATTTTTATTTTTTGCTAAACAAACCAAAAACAACTGAAAATGTTGAAAAAAAAGTTTTTTCTTAGTTTCAGTTATAGAATTTTGTAAATAAGTTTTTTTTTCTCCTTCACTGATGTGCGCTAATGAGGCTGCAGTGATGGACACTGATAGGCTCCACTTGTGAGCACTGATAGGCTGTACTGATGGGCACTGATGAGGAGGTACTGGTAGGTGGCACTGATGGTCATTGGCAGGCATCACTGATGGGCACTGAAAGGCAGCACTCATATATATGACACTGATAGGTGGCACTGATAGGCAGCACTGACTGGAACTGATAGGCAGCACTGAATGACACTGCTAGGTGCACTGATAGGCAGCACTGTCTGTCATTGACAGGTGGCACTGACTGGCACTAATAGGTGGCACTGAAAGGCAGCTCAGATGGGCACTGATATGTGGCATTGATGTGCACTGGTAGGCACTGATATATAGCATCGATGTGGCACTGATGGGCACTGGCAGGTGGCATTGATGAGCACTGGCAGGTGGCATTGATGAGCACTGACAGGTGGCACTGATGGGGCTACACTGATCATCAGAGCACTGATCATCAGTGCCCTGATGATCAGTGTACATGTCCCCTCTGAGTAATGCCGATTACCGGCTCTCCTCTCCTCATGAGCTGTCAGTGTGACAGCTCGTCAGGAGAGAAATGGCGATAACCGTATAATATTAAATGTATATGTATACGGATAAATATATGTGCGATTAGCTGTGATTGGACACAGCTGATCACATGACAGAGCCGACGTCTTCGGCTCTTTCTGTTGATTGGTGATCCTCTGTGTCCCAGGGACACAGCGCTTCACCGATCACCATGCTGCGCGCCCCTGGGGGCACGCACGGTTAGAGATGTCATATGACATCCTCCCAGAATGAGAGAACTGCCTTGCTCCCATCATTTTCTTATATGGTGGGCGGGAGGCAGTTAAAAAATTGAATAGACTCTAGAGATATAGAAGAACAAAGATCAAGCTTACAAATAACTATAGAAATGGAAATGGCAGAGATATTTGTGAAACTAGAGCACACCCTAAAGAATGAAATGGCCATAAGTAATTACGAAGTTAGAAACGCAGGTGGAGGATATGCGTAAGGAGCAAAGGAAGTTGGCATATAGACTAGAAGATCAAGAGAATAGGGATAGAAGAAACAACTTGAGGATTCGGGGCTTACCAGAAGTAACATCAGGAGACGATCTAGTGGAAGAAATCAGAAAAATATTTAATCTGATAATGGGTAGGCCAATGAGAGAACAACTGAAGATAGAAAGAGTCCATAGGATTAAACAACCCCAGGGAGTAACTCCAGATGTTCCTAGAAATGTAATTGTGCATTTCCATCATTATAAAAATAAAGCCAATATTTGGAAGAAGTTGCGTGGTGTTCCAGAAGTAAAATGAGGAGGAGCAAGTTTGCAAATTTTTGCAGACATAGCATCAGAGACTCTAGCTAGGAGGAGAGTTTTGAAACCATTACTGAAATTGATGCGCAAGGGGAATGTTCGATATAGCTGGAGTTTCCATCCGATCAGCATGCCTGATCGGATGACAAAATGGACAATCGGCAAGACTAAGGTTCCCAGAAGATTTAAAGCCCTTTTGCGAAAGATTAGACTTGCAGATAGTAGTTATTCCAGGATGGCTGAAGGGACCAAGGAGAGTATAGCATTAAGGAAAAATAGGTGGCAACGGGTTTCTAAATAGAAAATAGAATAGAGAGAGGCTGTAGTCTAGTGCTCTCATGAGTTTTTTTTGTTCACTCTCTCCTATACAAGGTATTAAGGTTGGATACAGTAGGGAGGCAGGGGGAGGGGAGAAGGAAAACACAATGAAGAGAGAAATAAAGGTAAGGGAATGAGACGGGAAAGAAAAGGAAAAGAAAATTTAAAAGAAGGGTATCGGGAGGCTTAATACGACAAGGGTCAGTTTAAAGTTTGGAGATACTGGTCCGGATAGGCATAGGTCATCTAAATCCTACCCCAAAGAGGAATCAAAGGTGGAAATTAGCCACAACTGGAACATGGGTCAAGGGGTAGTGGGAGGGGGGAGGTAAGGTAAAGGTTACCCAGAGGAAATCACCCTGCTCCAAAATGTATATATCCATCCCCCTTTGGGTTTCCATACAGATGGAGAATAAACAAGGAGAAGGAATGAATGTGTATAATTTCATGACATGCAATGTGAAAGGATGAATACCACGACTAAAAGGCATAAAATGTCTTAGGGAAATTCATCAACATTTAATTGATGTTGTGTTCCTACAGGACATATCTATCCCAGGATACAAATGTTAAACTATACTCCAAATATTATCCAACTTGGTTTTATGTGGACTCACCTATTAAAGTGCAAAAGGGGTGGCAATTGGGATAGCAAAAAATGTCCTCTTTGCTGTAAAAGGTAGAGTGGTAGACCCAGGAGGTCAGTTTTTGTTCCTGAGAGGGAAACTACAGGGAGCAAAATGTACATTAGTAAATATCTACTGCCCTAATAAGAATCCAATTATATATCTGGACGGCGTTTTGAAAAAACGTATGGACTTTAAGAAGGGTCAGTTGATTGTGGCAGGAGATTTTAATTGTTGTATGGACCCATGGATGGATACATCATCGCAGGCATGGAGGGACAAAGGTAGTAGACTAAATTTGGTTAAAAAAATGTTTTATTGGTGTCAATTGATGGACACATGGCGAATTAAACATCCAAGAGATAAAGACTACAGCTTCTTCTCTCCAGCACACGGGATGTATTCAAGGCTGGACTATATAATGATAGAACAGAGACTTTTGGAGTCTTTGGTAAATTCTAATATTGAAGGAATGTCACTATCAGATCATGCATCTGTTACAATGAGATTAAGGTGGGGAAGGGAAAGGCACAGAAGTAATATGTGGAAATTAAATTAAACGCTTATACAGGACTTGAAGACGGAGATACGATTAAAGAATTAGAGCAATATTTTATTCTCAACGAGACTGAAGAGTTATCTGTGGCGACAGTGTGGGAGGCACATAAGGGATACATTAGGGGCATTTTGATCTCGATAGGGGTTGAAAAAAAGAAAAAATGGGAATAGAAAACAAACCGGTTAACTAAGAAATTATACGATCTAGAACAATTACATAAATAGAAAATAGAGGTGGAGATACAACAGAAGATAATTTTGAAAAGAGAGGAACTGAAGGATATAATGGAACAGAAAACAAGAAGAGTCTTTAATTGGGTGGCTAAAGAAAGATATCAGTGGGGGAATAGACCGGAAAAATATTTATTGAGAAGGGTAGGAGAAAAGAAATCAAGGAATTATATAGAGAAAATTAAAGATGAGATTGGAAAAAATGGTGTATTCAACCACTGATATTGCTAAAACGTTTAAAAAATATTACAGCAAGATATATGATATAAAACCTAGTAATCCAAAAGAACCAGAGGGAGGAAAAAAGGAAAAAAGGCAGTTTTATGTAAAAGAAGCAGCATTGCCCAGGCTAGAGGAAGAGAGGTTGCTAGTCTTGGAAAAACTAATTTCGTAGGAGGAAATTAATGTGGCACTGAGGAGTACAGCTGCAAGAAAGAGCCCAGGACTGGATGGTTATACGTTGAGATAGTATAGGAAATTTCAAGAACAACTTGTGCCCAAAATGTGCCTGTATATGAACGCATTGGGAAGGGGATGGAAACGAGGGAAGAGTCACTGCAGGCATACATTATACTTATACAGAAAGTTGAGAAAGATCCCTCCCAATGTGCTAGTTATAGACCTATATCACTCTTAAATATAGACACGAAGTTATATGCAAAGGTTCTAGCAAACAGGATGAAGGAGTTGATGTCGGATTGGATACATATTGATCAGATGGGATTTGTACCAAGGAGGGAGGGAAGAGATATTGGGTTAAGATCACTGCTTCTGCTGAAAATGAATAAAAGAGAGATTGGTTTGGCGTTGGTTGTGTCGATTGATGCCAAAAAAACCTTTGACAGGGTGGATTGGGGATTTATGATTGACACACTGAAGGTATTAGGAATTAGATCTAGAGTGAAACAGTGGATAAAAAAATTGTATAGTTTTCCATCAGCAGCGGTGAAGGTCACTGGTGCATTGTCACAATTTTGTAAAATGTACAATGGAACAAGGCAGGGATGTCCACTCTCTCCACTGGTTTTTGTTATCACTTTAGAACCACTATTAGCGACTGCCCGAAAGAGCATAGATGTAAAGGGAATCTCGAGAGGAAATGAAGAGCATAAAGTTGCAGCGTATGCAGATGATATGTTATCTTATATCGTGAGCCCCGAGTAACATTACCCAACCTATTGAAAATTTAAAAATGTTATGGTGAGCTATTAAACTTGAAAATTAGTCCCTCAAAATCAGAGATATTAAATATTACAGTTTCAAAGACAGAGAAACAGATCCTACAGAAAGCTTTCCCCTTTGTATGGAGAGAAAGAGAATTGAGTTATCTAGGAGTAAAGCTTATCCCCTCCTTTAAAAATCTTTATCAGATTAATTACATATCATTAATAAATGAATTAAAGGAAGAATTGAGGAATATATCCATTGGGTCACTCTCCTGGGTGAGTCGTATATGTTAACGATGGTGAGAGTTCCAAAGATCCTGTATAAATTCCATATGCTTCCAATATACCTACTGGGGTCCTTTTAAGGATTATAGAAATGATGATACTTAAATACATATGGGTGAATAAAAAAACAAGAGTTATTTATGAAGTATTGTGTAGGGATAAAGTCAATGGGGGTTTAGGTGTGCCGGATTTTAGGAGATACTACCGTTCTGTGCTGATCTCACGAACAGCGGATTGGATATATAATACACAAGGGAAAATTTGGATAAAATGGAAAATGCACTAAGTGGGTGACAATTAGATAAGATAATTTGGCTTCCACAACAGTATTGAATTTTTTCGGAAAATACAAGCACATTAACACGGAATGTTATAAGGGAGTGGGATAGAATTCATAAGCAATTGGGGTGGGAGTTCAATTCACTGTTCATACCGTTGGAGGGAACAGATTTTTTCCCTCCAGGAAAGAGAATATAGCAGGTAAATGGATAAAAGATAAAAATGCATGTTTGAAAGATATCACTGAAAAAGAGGAATTATGCTCTTTTGTAGATTTAAAAAATAAGAAAGGTTTATTTTTCAGATTAGATGAGTGGCGGTATTATCAACTGAGGGGTTTTGTGCAAGCCCTCCCACAGCCACTAAGGGCAGTGGAGATCATGTATCCATTGGGACGTCTTTTTAGTCAAGAAATAATATGTAAACATATAACTTCTTGTATTTACAGGATTTTTACTAATATATCTGGATTTGTTTCTCCACCGTTCTTGGGAAAGTGGGAAAAAGAGCTTGGAATAAAATTGGAGAAGCAAGAAAAAAAGAAAATATCCAGATTGGCACATGGGGTAAATATAAATATAAATATGTAAATAAGAATATAGTAGAAATGAACTACAAATGCTTAGTAAGATGGTATTGTACACCTAGTGTAGCACATAAGCAACGACCACAGAGTTCACTTTTATTTTGGAGGGGGTGTGGGATGGAAGGAACTATGGCACATGTATGGTGGGAGTGTCCTAAAATTCAAGAGTTCTGGCAAGGAATAATACAAAAAATTCAGGAGATAATGGGAATTATCATACCAAAACAACCCTTTGGCCTATGTAGTCACAACATGAATTTTACAGTGAAGCATTATAAGAACACGATAATATTTAATTTACTAAATGCTGCTAAAGGACTGATTCCTAGATTTTGAGAGAGACGGGAAACCCCCAAAATAAAAGATTGGACAGACAGAATGGCATATACAGGATGGAGGAACTATACCATATTGGAGAGGATGAAATTAAAAAATTTAGAAAAACGTGGGAAAAATGGATAAGTTATAAAACAACTAAGAGATATTTAGAACAGATAGGAATGTAGAGGAGGAGAGGGGGAAAGATCGAAGGTTTCCATTTCCTCTATTTAGTATTTTTGTGAGGCGGGGAAGGAGGTGGAGGACGGATGAAAGAGGTTAATAGAGGATCATGGTGACATGTGGCAGGTGATGGGCCGAAGGAGGGGGGGGAGGGAAGGGGGAAGAGAAGGAACTATGTAAAAATGTTGATTTTGAAAATGTATGATATTAACATTTGAAATAATTGTGTGTTTTATAAGTTAAAATTAATAAAAGATATACTATAAAAAAAATACCACCAAATCTCTATTTGTGTGAAAAAAAGGACATAAACTTTGTTAGGGTACAGCATTACATGACCGCGCAATTACCAGTTGAAATAGTGCAGTGCACTATTTATAATAGCAAAAAATGACCTGGTCATTAAGGGGGGTAAATCTCTCGGAGGGCATGTGGTTAAGGACCAGTTCTCTCTAATCTATGACTTCCCTGGTTCAATTATTGACGTGTCTTTGAGCAGGATCCGGGAGCAGGTAACACTGATAATAGTGGTAGCCTGGCCTAGCCCAGGAGTACTTGGTACACCGACATAGTGTATCTGGCAGAGGACACGTCTTGGACACTTCTGGTCCACCTAGATCTATTGTTGTGGGTCCAATAATATATCCTGCTTTACGTTTACTAGGATTGAAGGCTTGCCTATTGAAGCCCAGGAAACCGGCTTCAGGGAGCTTCCATTACAGGACTTGGAAATGTTATATGCATGCATGGTGAAGCCAGGAAGTATCACCCTTGGAAATGTGTGATTGAAAGTTTTTTGTCCTTTTTTCCAATCACGCGGGGAAATGAAATTGGCCTTAAGGCTGTGGAACTTTTCCAGCAGGACAAGAGCATTGGCTGCACCAGACCCCAGACTATTTATGTTCTACCCAGCCATCTACTGGGCACGCTTTGCCAGGGATTAGATGAAGCACACTAAATATTAAAGCTGCCTATTTGCCTCTCTCACCTCTCTATGTTATGGAGGCCTCCAGAATGCAGGTGGGGCACTCAAATATGCAGCCTGTGAAATCTAGAACAACCCCCAGGAATCAGTAGCTGCTCCAAGAGGAACCAGAAAGAACTAAATTTACCTATCATCCTAGCAACCGACCTAGGAGGGTGCAATATTTGCATGACCACTGCATAGTACCACTTCTCTTGCTTTGTATGTGTTAGTGTCTGACAATTATGGTGTAACTTGTACCATATTTTAAAGGACCCATAATGACCTGCCTGACCTTTCAACTGTGGTCAGCAGGGTTACAATGGCCAATAATGGGAGCTTTATTATCTGCCAGGCCCTTCAATATAAAAAGGTGGGTTCTGAGCAGCTATTTTCAGTGTGTGTTGGAGTAGTTTAGGGAAAACTATACTGTGCTATAATGCACTAAATTACTGTAGTCTTCAGTGTAGTGGGATACATATTCTACAACTGCAGTTACTGTTTATCCATGTAAACTGTTTAGCTGCTGTCCCCCAATCCACAGTGAGGATGAGGAAGATAGCGCCATGACCATAGAGGGATGGACATCAGGGAGCATTAAGAGGTAGTGATGTTCCAGCAGCTGAAGCTTACTGTCAAGTGGGCTCTGTGACGATCGCGGCATCAGACCCCAGCCCTTCTCACCAAACTCATGACCGAAGGACTAGCCAATCTAAAACCGCGCTGTCATGTGCGTAACAATGTCACACCCAGCTGCACCCTGCACAACGATTTTCCAGCTAATGGACCACAATCGATGTACCTGCAGCCTGAGCGCGATTGTTACTGGGTCAGGTTAATTACGCAATTAACCCTTCACACTGCCACCACCTCCTTTTTGTACAGAGAAAGAGGAAACTTGGCAATATCAGCAATAACACTATGATGTTTGAATAATTTTCGGTATACCACTGTCACCGCAGGCAGCGATATACCAAAGTTTAAAACACACACACAGTAGCGCTTTTCAGAGGCAGGGGTTCTGAGTTTGCATTGAAGAGCTTTAGAAACAGTTCAACACTTTAAGAAAGTAAGATTTATTACTAAAAGGTCAAAAGGATGCAATAAAAATATTTACAGAAAAAATGTAGCCAATATATATATAAATATACAGAAAGCAATAGCACAGCAAAGAGATAACAGAAAGGAATTTAGATAGATAAAGTACTTGCCAAACGCCTTTCAGTTAAGCAGCCTGCAAGTTTTCTGAGCAAAAGGGCATTTTCTCCCAAAGTTGGTTTCGATGTTAAAAAGGGAGAATTCTTCAACTTAACTTAACTTATCTCAGCTTAGCCTTTTCTAGCAACTCCACAGGGTGTCTCCCTGAAACAGAGAACAAATCGCCTCATTTGGGTAGGGAGTTGTAGGTGGAGACCTCATGTTATGACCAAAGCCTGCACAAATTATATTATGGTTGATAACTTACCCTGGACACATATAATATTCTATCCATGAGTAGATTAATACACAGAATCTTCTGCTGAACGGTTAGATATGAAATACAAAATATCCGCTTGAATGGTTACGTAGATATAATTTTCTGCTCTCCTGTATATGCCAGATAGGGGGTGTGATATACCAGGAGACTTGTCTTAATGTCAGCCATCCGAATATGGGCTCCATGTTTATGTAATTATGTCCTATTTGAAGATATAAACTTATATGAAAAAGTGAGTTTTTAAATGTAAGTCTGTTTTTACGACTCCCTGGAATGCCTTTGAGCTCAGTGACTTGGTTTATGGCTTTACGAGCCCTCTCTAGCAAGAGTCTGGCAGACATCGGGGCACCTAGCTAGTGAGGTTTATAGCCATGACGCCCTCCCAATGAGTTTGCTGCCTGTGATCTTTGCGAACACACACTGACCACATTCCTGATAGAGGGGGGAAATTGGAGGAGGGAGACTGATTTGGGGAAGAGAGATACAAAATGGAGGGGTTTGGAGCAAAATGGATGACTGCGTCCATCTCTGTGTGCATGATTGCTACAGGCTCCAGTGATGAGGAGGGTGTGGATGATGAGGTGGCAGACTGTCCATGGGTACCTCTGATTAAAGATGAGGAAAGTTGTGAGAGAAAGACAGAACAGCAGTGAAGGAGGATTTTGTACAGGGGCAGTGGCAACTTGTAGAGGACTGGAGGGAGCAGCCATCCTAGTCAATTTAGTAGTACTGTTTCACAGGTGGAGGTCACTGTTATTGCTAGGACCAGTCCACAGATCTCTGCAGTGTGAGCCTTTTTAAAATTTGACAGTACTGTTGTGGTCTGCAGTCTTTGCCTGCAGCATATCAGCCATGGTAAAAGTACCAGCCATTCGGGTACCACATGCATAAGGAAACACATAATTCTGCACTCCAGAGCTTGGAGAAAGCAATGCTCCAGTTCCTTGCATTGGCTTATTTGGCTTTCTTTGCCAGCCGCAACTACTGGAATAGAAAGGGAATTTCATGCTGAGCTATCATATGTTCTGATGTTTTTTGCCACTGTCCAATTGTTACCAGGATTCCTGGAATGATTATTTTCTTTAATTTATGTCAATATTTGTAATTCTTGATTACTGCCTGTTTTTCACTGAACTATGGATGTCCCTCTATGTTTTATACTGTCTGATGAATTATTGTCCCCTATACTATTGGTAAATCTAATATTTCTGTCTGGTTTTTTATTAAATGTGAGTGGATACCAAGTTTTATTAAAGGTGTTTTTAATTACTGCACTATGGGCGATTATCCTTCCTATTTTATGCAATATATGTGATTTTGATTGGATGAACATTTAATTATGAACTTTTTAAGATTAACTTTATTTTGTCTTTTTTTATATATACTATTTATGCACGTTTATGCATTTGTTGTTTTCTTATTATTCACATTAATGGTCCTTGTTCACTTATGAATTGAGTGATATTTATTCATTTATTTATGTATTTATTTGTTGATTTATTGACAGCGCTAGAAAATTTAAGTATTTATTTTGTTATATATTGTCCGGTGTGAGGATAATGGTGAGAGCAGCTGTTATGATTTTTATTTATTTATTTTTATTGTGTCAGTTTGGCACTTCTTAAGAGCAGGGCCCTTTTCTTGTTTTTAATAATATTAATAAACCATATAAAAACTGAGATATGGGAAAAAACAATAAAAATATGAAAACTGAAATCAAACACCAGAAAAGCTCAGCTTTCACTATACAATTGTGATAACATCCAATTCCATGCTGAAGCCCCCAGAGAAAGAGTATTCATCTTTAGTAGATTTTTCTGTAACATAATCTCTTAAATCTTTCACCCTCTAGGAGGAAACAAGAAATAAGATCACTCAGGCATTGTCATGATAATGAGCAAATTGCCTAAAGAAATTTTTTTGGGGGGAAGCAGTTCTCAATGCTCCTTCTGTGTTTCTCAAAATGGGTCCAAAGTCTTAATCATTCGACCCATGTATCGTGGCCACAAAGGCAACACTTGCAATAAACTTCATGGGTCGAAGAACATGTAAAAAATGGATTTAAGAAAAAAATGTGATACGAGTGATCTTTAAAGGTCTGTTGGCCATGCTTGATGAAAAGACAGGTCAGACAATTTCATTTGTGACACTGAAAGATCACCTTGAGGGCCAAAAAAGTCAGCAAAGGCTTTTAGGACCCAATCTCAATTTAAATACTTTACTAGGAGTTATAATATTTTTAACATTCTTAGATTTTATGAAAGCTACCCAAGGATGCAATCCTAGTAGCCAATTTTGGATCACAATTGAGAATGCTCCTGTGTTTTTTCAAAAATTTCTGAATAGAAAGGGAACTGGAGGTTAACCTTGTACAACAAATAGGGCCCTCAAAAGTCCCAATCTTACCTCTCTCTATACACTCCCAGGTTTTGAGGAGTTGCTAGTGTATTTAAAGAGATACCTCTTATAAGCCATAGGGATGGACTCTATAACCTTTTCTGGGAAAATGTGTCAAAAAGCACCTGGCTCTAGTGGGAACTGGAGGTTAACCTTGTACAAAAAATAGGGCCCTCAAAAGTCACAATTTCACCTCTCTCTATATATTCTCAGGGTTTGAGGAGTTGCTAGTGTATTTAAGGAGATATCTCTTGTGAGCCATATGGATGGACTCTATAACCCTTTCTGGGAAAATGTGTCAAAAAGCACCTGGCTCTAGAGGCAGTAATCTTCCTGCCTAGTACAGTTCCTAAAATGTCTGCAGAACTATCTGGAATGTCCTGTTTCCACGCAAGATGATGACAACTCTTTTTATGTACATAAGAGTTGCTTACCGTGGGCTTGAAGTGTGTGCAAGAACAGATTTTCCCATAATTTTCATAAAAGAGATCCACATCCAAGAAGGTCCAAACTTTCTTGTTGATGACAAATGTGAAAGCAATGCCATATGGATTCTCATTACAGTCGGAGATAAACTCATGGATACTGGCTTATATATCTATGTAGAGAACAATGTGTTTGGCAAAGGGGTTGTTAGCCCATGGAGACTTTCCTCGTATCCCATATAGATATTGAGATACCGGGGGGGGGCAAAACTTCAGACAGGTTTACCACATGCTATATGTGTATGTGTGTACGCGTGTGTGTATGCGTATGTAGAGGGAGCTTTTTTATACTTTATATGCATTTTTTATATTTTTGATGTAGGTACAGGTGAAACTCGAAAAATTAGAATATCGTGCAAAAGTTCATTTATTTCAGTAATGCAACTTAAAAGGTGAAACTAATATATGAGATAGACTCATTACATGCAAAGCAAGATAGTTCAAGCCGTGATTTGTCATAATTGTGATGATTATGGCTTACAGCTCAAAAAAAGCCCAAATCCACAATCTCAGAAAATTAGAATATTGTGAAAAGGTGCAATATTCTAGGCTCAAAGTGTCCCACTCTAATCGGCTAATTAAGCCATAACACCTGTAAAGGGTTCCTAAGCCTTTAAATGGTCTCTCAGTCTGGTTCAGTAGGAATCACAATCATGGGAAAGACTGCTGATCTGACAGTTGTGCAGAAAACCATCATTGACACCCCCCATAAGGAGGGAAAGCCTCAAAAGGTAATTGCAAAAGAAGTTGGATGTTCCCAAAATGCTGTATCAAAGCACATTAATAGAAAGTTATGTGGAAGGGAAAAGTGTGGAAGAAAAAGGTGCACAAGCAGCAGGGATGACCGCAGTCTGGAGAGGATTGTCAGGAAAAGGCCATTCAAAAGTGTTGGGGACTTTCACAAGGAGTGGACTGAGGCTGGAGTCAGTGCATCAAGAGCCACCACACACAGATGGATCCTGGACATGGGCTTCAAATGTCGTATTCCTCTTGTCAAGTCGCTCCTGAACAACAAACAACGTCAGAAGCGTCTTACCTGGGCTAAAGAAAAACAGACCTGGTCTGTTGCTCAGTGGTCCAAAGTCCTCTTTTCTGATGAGAGCAACTTTTGCATCTCATTTGGTAACCAAGGACCCAGAGTAAGGAGGAAGAATGGAGAGGCACACACTGCAAGATGCTTGAAGTCCAGTGTGAAGTTTCCACAGTCTGTGTTGATTTGGGGAGCCATGTCATCTGCTGGCGTTGGTCCACTGTGCTTCATTAAGTCCAGGGTCAACGCAGCCATCTACCAGGAGATTTTGGAGCACTTCATGCTTCCTTCTGCAGCTTTATGGGGATGCTGACTTCATTTTCCAGCAGGACTTGGCACCTGCCCACATTGCCAAAAGCACCAAAACCTGATTCAATGACCATGGGATTACTGTGCTTGATTCACCAGCAAACTTGCCTGACCTGAACCCCATAGAAAATCTATGGGGCATTGCCAAGAGAAAGATGAGAGACATGAGACCGAACAATGCAGAAGAGCTGAAGGCCGCTATTGAAGCATCCTGGTCTTCCATAACACCTCAGCAGTGCCACAGGCTGATAGCTTCCATGCCACGACGTATTGAGGCAGTAATTGCTGCAAAAGGGGCCCAAACTAAGTACTGAGTACATATGCATGCTTATACTTTTCAGAGGTCCGATATTGTTCCATGTACAATCCTTGTTTTATTGATTGCATGTAATATTCTAATTTTCTGAGATTGTGGGTTTGGGGTTTTCATGAGCTGTAAGCCATAATCATCACATATATGACAAATCACGGCTTGAACTATCTTGTTTTGCATGTAATGAGTCTATCTCATATATTAGTTTCACCTTTTAAGTTGCATTACTGAAATAAATGAACTTTTACACGATATTCTAATTTTTCGAGTTTCACCTGTATGTGTAGGTATGCATCTGTTTGTCCCTCAGAATTCACCTAGTTGTCTTTTTCTTGTGTTTCTTTTACTCATTTTTTGTAATTTTTTTACTGTTTTGTCATCTACCACGTGGATATAATTTTTGTACAATTTTGACACACTAAAAATCTTTATCATTGCACATTGGGTTTTAAACCCTCCCCCCTGCTTTTGCTAATGTTTATTTGATGCTGAACAAATTTATTTATGACAATTATGTATTTACCTTCAACATGATTATTTTCATTTTTCATTTTTTTTATGAGTCTTACCTAACTTGTTTACTATATGTATACGTCTACTTATATACATTCTAGTGTTCATTAACCATCATGTTTCCTCAGTGAGCTTTTTGACTGGGGCATCCACTTTAGAATGTTCATTAGAACTTATTTTGCCTTTATACTATGATGTTATTAGATTGTAAAGCGCTGAACAAACTGTTGGCGCTATATAAATTCTGTATAATAATAATAATGTACCATTTGCTTTCATAGCCACTTATTTGGCAGTGTTATTTTAGTTGGCAACTCTTTTAAATCTTATACTACCATTCTGCACTTAATTCCTGTGGGTAGACCTGCAGGTAAGCAGCTGAAAAAGAAGTAGTAGCCTCGAAACATGTACTTCGTATACTCCATGAGGTGACATCACACAGGGGGCTGGATTCAGGACGAGTACAGTTCCAGCGAGTCCTCCATAGTGCTGAGAAGGGCCTGTCAGGGAAGACTTCCAAGATACCGGTTAATTACACCCATCCTCCTTGCCAGGGCATGTGGATGGTTTATGGTCACTTGATCTTCATCATGGACAGCTCTCATTTGTGTCATGTCACACACCTGATTAGTATTTTACTTTGTTTTAAAAAAGTATTTTTAATAATGGTACATTGTACGCTTTGGTGGTTTGCTCTGTGTCTCTCCCTTACCTTGTCTTTCTAACCCTATTGAAGTCTATGTGTCTATGAGAGCTGAATCTTGCTATATTTATATGCCCTTTTCAATGGTGAATTGTAAGCTTTTGTTAAAAAACGGCATGTGTGGCTGGGCACTGCCATGGAGGACATGTACTATTACAAAACAAATGTAGAAAAAAAACTCAGCAGGGAAATGGTCTTATCATGCAGTTTAAAGGGCAACATTGAAAATTCACAACTGTTTTAAATAGCATGCTTGGGAGATTCCTTAAAGCTGTACCTGATGTTATGGAACAGAATAATGGAACAAATTAACCCTTTAAAAGTAATATTTAAAATAGTAGTTTGGACAAAAAATGTCAGATCTTCAGCAGCCTAGTGGTTGTAAGTGTAGCACCCTCCTAAATAGCTAGGGGCAGCTAGAATCTAATTGTTAGAGAGAAGGGCTGAGTAGTAGCCTGGTTGCAATAGTCAGGATGTCAAATTTGGGTTAAGAGCTGAGAGGCTCTGCAGGCCAGCTTCTATGGAATTCCCCTCTGCTTTAGAGCTTTGGAGCAAGGTCTAGAGGCAGTGGGTGGATCTGAGGAGTGGCTGGCCTGAAATCTTGAAGGACCCTGGTCAATCCCCAACAGGAGGCTTGGAAAGGGGCTGGGACAACCTTTAAGAGTTTCTGAGGCTGCTCAGTTGCAGGAGAGTTTAGGTGGAAGACATTGAGGAAGATGTGAGGCTGAGGTCAGGAGCCTGGGAGGGAGCCCAGATGGAGAGAGGGGCTCACCTACAGGCAAAAGGAGCTGGAAAAGAAAAAAGCTCAGGACTTAATTGGCCCCCAGAGCGAGGACCACCTGTGCACCCCAGAAGGAGCGGCCCAGTTAAAAGGCCTGGTAGCAACCACCAACCCATCAGTGGTACAGGAGAGGATCTGAGTGAGTACTCCCTGCATCTCCTGGGCGGATAAGGGAAGGAACACTCTGATGGGAAAGCAGATCTGCTACCTACATAGGACTGTCCACTTCTTGAAGTAACAGGCACCAAATCCCCTGTTCAGGAATACCTCCAGATTGCTGGATGAAAGAAGAGGAGTTCATATAGGGTCTGGGGTGGTAGCTCTCCAACAGCTGGCTAGCTCTCCAACAGAGATTGTGCTGCAAAGAAGGCTTGTAAATAGTTCCAGGAAGTTGTCCTCAGTTCTTCAGTTCCTTTGGGCATCCTGTACACCCCTAACCTTATCCCAGTTCAAATCCCCTAAATAAAAGCAACAAAGCCAAAGCTCAAGGCCTGGCCTCTGACTCTGAATGCAAGCCTGTGTGAATATGTGTGTTGCCTGGCTGTGTGAGACTATAGGGGGACCCGAATACTCAGCAACTCCTAAGGAGGTAGTGCTACACATGCAAACTGGCCAGGGGTTGTGAATGATGTCATTGACAAAATACGATGTCACTCGGGATCCCTAGCCAGTTTCTTTTACAAACATTAGCCGGCCAGGAGCCTGTCAAGCAGTATTCTCACCCAGTTTGTTAACAAACACCAGAAAGCTGGGGATGTGTCATTTGAGGGGGTATTGTGGTGGGGCAAAATTGCCTGATGGCTGGTCAACGTGGAGTTGTCGGGCAATTAATTGCAAGTTTTTGTGATTTATGCTGGATCTACATCACTGGACATTGTAATGGATGATGACGGTACATCATAAGATACTGTTTACTTTTTTAAAACACAGTCTAATTTTACAATCTCTATGCAATATTCTTTCTATTTACCATCATCTATCTAGTATTAGTGCTTACTTAAATCAAATTTATATCTAATCATGTAGATCTTCCTGCTACTTATCTGTATGATCAAACTGTAACATGTTGCAAGGTTTGCAATCAACACGAAGTTCCAGCTTATACAAGCAATGTTTTACAAAGCCTCATTCAAATTTTATAGCTGTCTTAGGTCTTATGTGAGATCTGACACCAATAGATTTCTCTATAATTCTATGTAAACTCAGTGGAGTTGACAATCATCTATTAAAATAAGTGTTAAATCTTGGATTTCACCACAATTACAAAGCTCAGACCTCAAAAACCCAAATCTACATCATAATTCAAAGTAATTTATTGCCACTATTCCGAATGACCCATTTAAGGAAAGGCACATATGATCCTCCAGTGGATATTTTAATATATAATCCTCTAGCCACCATTATAATCCACCAGCCTGCAGTAAGATTCTGATAGATGCTATGAAATTAAAATACTTTCCCCAGCCAACACAGATAATATGATATTCCAAATGACATGACAATTTCCACCAACAACTATATTTTATATATATAATACCTCCTAGCTAGAAGTAACATTCTAATATTTCCTGTGATATTATAACATCATCCAGGTAGCAATGACATCATGATATCTTGAGTACATTATATCCTTCAGCCAGCAATACCCAATATCAGCAGTATATTCCCTAGCCAACAATGGAATTATAATATCTCCATGCTTTTATAATCTCCATGACCCTGATAGGGCTGATAGGGTGGAGCGATATTGAACATTGAAACAGAAACACAATAAACATCATAAAGAATACACTATGAATGAGAATGAAAACAAAAGTGCTAGGACTCCGTTGGATGTCAAACAATATAGCAGCTAGCACGATACCATAATACATAGTATAACAAATATCACAAAACAATAGTGCAGCACTAAGATAAATTAAAATGTATGTGCAATACAAGAGTGCAATGCAAATATATCAAACTCTCTGTGTCACCACAAATTGAAGGCATCATGCTCCTTGTGACATTATCTTTGGCTAAACTAGTAGAACAGAGATGGAACATACACCACTATGCATATGTGATCCCGCTGCAGCCATCCTGGATTCTGGAATACGAGTTGTTTATATGATATGAAGTGCCTGATTGTCATCTTTTCATTGTAAGTGTATTTACCACATTAAATTGGTGTTTTAATCTGGATCACACTATGGAGAGCCTGTGTTTTTCTTTTTCATGATACTATGTCCAACTGAGTATATATGCACAGTGATCTGATATTATGCAGCAAACATGTGGTTTTGAGGAAAAGCTGGATATTTTTGATTGATACACAAGTGCCGGTTGACCACTCTTAATTGGGGGTCATATGATTCTGGTAAGCCTCCCTTTGTTGTACACCGAGATGCTGTGTGGTTCATCATTAACAAGTTTTGGTGGTGTTTGGTATCCACATGTTATTTCCCTTACAATTGAAGAACCACTGAATTCACAGATTTTAGCTTCACATTTGGATTCCTTTATTATTTCAATTTGTGGTGACACATAAGAGTTTGATATATTTGACACAAATTATTTTCATTAGATTGCTATGGCCACAGCTTTTACTAAATAAAATTTTAATAACAATAACATACCTTATATTGCCAAAAGTATTGCAGCAACCCTCCAAATCATTGGATTCAGATTCAGGAGGTATTCCAGTCACCTCCATGGCCACGAGTGTATAAAATCAAGCACCTAGGCATGCAGACTGCTTCTACAAACATTTGTGAAAGAGCTCAGTGAATTCAAGCATGGTACCGTGGTAGGTTGCCACCTATGCAAATATAGGTTGCCACCTATGCAATAAGTCCACCCGTGAAATTTCCTTCCATAGTGGTATTATAACAATGTGGAAGCAACTGGGAACAATAGCAACTCAGCCATGAAGTGGTAGGCCACGTAACATGATAGAGCAGGGTCAGCTCATGCTGAAGCGCTCAGTGCGCAGAAGTCGGCAACTGTCTGCAGAGTCAATAGCTAAAGACATCCAAACATCATGTGGCCTTCAGATTAGCACAACAGTGCATAGAAAGATTCATGGTATGGGTTTCCATGGCCGAGCAGCTGCATCCAAACCTTACATCACCAAGTGCAATGCAAAACGTTGGACCATTGGACTCTAGAGCAGTGGAGACATGTTCACTGGAGTGACGAATCACGCTCTGCCTGGCAATCCGATGGGCGTGACTGGGTTACCAGGAGAACGGTACTTGCCTGATTGCATTGTGCCAAGTGTAAAGTTTGGTGGAGGGGGGATTATGGTGGGGGGCTGTTTTTCAGGGGTTGGGCTTGGCCCCTTAGTTCCAGTGAAGGGAACTCTTAAGGCGTCAGCATACCAAGACATTTTGGACAATTTCATGCTCCCAACTTTGCGGGAACAGTTTGGGGATGGCTCCTTCCTGTTCCAAAATGACTGTGCACCAGTGCACAAAGCAAGACCCATAATGACTTGGATGAGCAAGTTTGGGGTGGAGGAACTTGATTGGCCTGCACAGAGTCCTGATTTCAACCTGATAGAACACCTTTGGGATGAATTAGTGCGGAGACTGCAAGCCAAGTCTTCTCGTCCTATACCAGTGCTTGACCTTGCAAATTCACACTTCTGGAAGAATGGTCAAACATTCCCATAGATTCAATCCTAAACCTTGTAGACAACCTTCCCAGCAGAGTTGAAGCTGTTATAGCTGCAAAGGGTGGGCCAACTCAATATTGAACCCTACAGACTAAGACTGGGATGCCATTAAATTCATGTGCGTGTAAAGGCAGGCATCCCAATACTTTTGGCAATATAGTGCAATCTAGACACTTATTCTTCAAAACATACATGAATTATAATGCAACCATTAAAGCGGTAGTAAACTTGTTCCAAAAAAAAAAAAAAGTTTGCCCCTGCAAAGTAATATCATAATCTGCTAGTATGCATTGTATACTGGCACGTTATGTGAAACTTACTTTAAAACGAAGCCCTCCAGCGGCACGCAGTCACCACTGACAGGGCTCCCATCTTCACCCGTTCTTCTTTTCAGGTTCCCAGGCTACAGCTGCTTGAATGCTTGAGCCACTGATGATGTCACAGCACACAGCTCTGAAGGAACGGCATTGGCATGCCTTCAGAGCGCATGCGCCGGTGATGTCACTGACTGCAGCTCTGTAGAATATCTCCTAAACGGTGCATGTTTAGGAGATATTCATTTTACCTTCAGCTAAGGTTTATTATAAGCTTACCTGTAGGTAAAAATTAGTAACGAGAGTTTCCTATCACTTTAAATGCAGTAACATCATTATACTTCCAGCCAGCAATGACAATACAATAGTGAGCAATAACCTGATATCCTCTTTAACATTATAATATTGCCCAAAAAGCAGTAGTATTTTTAACATTTCATAAATGATGTTTTGCCCTCATACAGCTCTGTGGACGAACTTTACTGCAATGTTCTTTTAACACATTTTTGTAGATATTTTTGGTACTATTTTGTGACATTGCTATCTGCAGGTTTTCTTCAGGAAGATAAGTTTAACTTTTTCTTGTCTCAGGGAGTCAAGTATATATCACTCAACCAAGCATAATTAGGCAAAAGGATGCTTGAATTGATACGTGTAAATCTTAAACCAAGCAAGAAATCTCTAATGGCTTGGAATGCTTGTGTTAATTGCTTTTCTGGCCTCCATACCATGCAGTGACAATATCCCTGAAATTTAAAACAATTGAAAAGTGTTTTGCATATGTACAATGCTGTTCATAATACCTGTGTGCAGCCACCATAAATTAGACTGGTGGCAGCACTAAATGTTAGTAAATGTCATAAAACGACAAAAAACAACTGATAATAGGTAACACAGAAAATAAAATTGTGCAAAAAATGTGTAAATCAAATAAAATAAGTCATGAAAATATAGCCCATGCAATGTTAAATAATCAATAAATGCTTTAATGTTTATCATTCAGTACTCCAGATGCTTGTTTATTACTTAATGGACTGGAGCTTACCGCATCAAATGACCAACTGTTTAAGGCCCCATGTACAGTAGGAGCTGAAAAAAATGCTGGAAAAACAATGGATAAAAATGCTTAATATGAGTGTTTTTTCCGACATTTTTTCCTATTGTTTGCCGATATTTAGCAGTTTAGCTGGTTTTTAAGGAGTGGGCCGGTAAGCTGGTGACTCATGAGCTGTCAGAGGGGTTCCCTGACAGCTGAATGTAAATGAAAGAATGTCAGAATTTAAAATTTGAGGAAAAAAAACTACATGGGGATCCCCCCCATCCATACCAGGCCCTTCGGGTCTGGTATGGCTTTAAAGGGGAACCTCATGCCAAAAATGGTGTGGGGCTCCCCTCCAAAATCCATACCAGATCCTTATCCGAGCAAGCAGCATAGCAGGCCAGGAAGAGAATACCCCCCCGAACCATACCAGGCCACATGCCCTCAACATGGGGGGGTAGAGGGGCTCCCCCCCAAAACAGCATGCATCAATGACCTCACAAGTGAGCGGGGTCCCGCCCTTTAGTGTATTTAGCTGCGGGAGGAGGCTGAGCTGTCAGATGGTGGAATCCAGGGTCAGGTGCAGACCTTTTTTTCTTTTTTAGGTTGGCGGTTATCTTAATTGACATTTGGGGGACATTTTTTTTTTTAATACAGAATGAGTAGGGGTACAATGCCCACCATACTCACATGAAGGAAGAGGGCAACATCTAGGGGCACACTTGTTAAAGGGGGCTTCCAGATTCCGATAAGCCCCCCCACCAGCAGACCCCCACAATCACCGCCCAGGTTTTTGGGGAACAGGCCCTTGTATCCTACCAACAAATCAGCACATTCTTGTACCCAGGGCTTTTTGTGCAGAAACATGCTGGTACATGGGCCGCATGTTACATGTAGTACTGCTCCTCTACTGCCGATGATGCAGGACTGTATAACCTACAACACAGTGTATAGAGTCCAGCTGTCAGTACTATGTAACATACAACAAAATAGCGTATTAAGTACAGTGGTTTGGACTGGATAGACTTTTGTCTGTTTTCAACCAGACTATCTATGTAACTATGGACTGTGTGATGTACAAAATATCATATAGGGTTCAGAGATAAGGATTACGTTTCATACAACATAGTATAGAATACAGCAGCCAAGACTGTGTGGTCAGTGTACCCCCTTTGTGTAACATACCACATAGCATATAGAGTGTAACATATACAGTAAAAGGCAAATATCAGGAATATGTAACAACATAGCATATAGAGTACAAGGGTCACAACTTTATCGTGTGAAGATTTCAGAAATCAGGACTGCGGAAAATACAGTGCAGCATGCAGAGTGCAGGGGTCAGGACTATATAATTACACAGCACAGTTTGCAGAGGAGTACACTGGACAGTAGATAGTGTCCCCCTATGTTGATGGTCTGTGTGCCTCTACACTGGTGGTCAGCGTGCCCTCCTACACTGCTGCTCGGTATTCAGTGCCTCCTTACATTGGTACTTGGTGTTCAGTGCCCATCTTAGATTGGTGGTCAGTTCTCAGTGCCCTCCTTGCATTGGTGGTCAGTGCTTAATGCCCCTCTTACATTGGTAGTCTATTCCCAGTGCCCTCCGTATATTGGTGGTTAGTTCTCAGTGTCACCCTTAGATTGGTAGTCAGTTCTCAGTGCCCCCCTACATTGGTAGTAAGTTCTCAGTGATCTCCCACAATGATGGTCAGTGTGCCCCTTTTAACCTGTGGCTACCATGCACTCTTACACTAGTGGTCAGTGCACTCTCTTATGTTGGTGCTCAGTGTTCCATGCCCCCCTTACATTGGTGCTTGTGTTTAGTGTCCACCCTACACTGGTGCTCAGTGCCCCTCTTAAACTGCCAGTCCGTTTTTAGTGCCCCCTTACATTGGTGGTCAGCGTTCAGTGCTCTCCTACATTGGTGGTCATGGCTTAGTCCCCCTTATATTGGTGGTCAGCAATTAGTTTCCCTTACATTGGCCAGTGCTTTGTACACCCTTACATTAATGTTCAGTTCTAAGTGCCCCCCCCTTTTTTTACTTCCTGTCTTTTTTATGGGTGTCAGGTAGAACAGGTAGCAATATGTAGCTCCTCTATGGCAACACAAACTGCATTAAAAATTTGACAGCCATTCTAACCCTTCCCTGCTCTAACCAAGAAAATATGTATTTCAGTCAGGCTTTAAAGAATGGTTTAGCGGCTTGCTGATTGCTTGATGGACAATGTGCCATACCTGTTACATTATTGCTCTGCAGTTATCAGTCTTGATATATCAGGTGCTAAATGTGATCTGAATAACAGTATGAGCTGTAGTGGTGGCACTACACAAAATTAGCAGTGATTATGTAATTTCTAGTACCTTTCAATGTCTTCTGACCTACTTATATAGGCTATGCTCACATCTTCATCCCTGTGTGGTAAATATTCAAATATATGTACTATACACCCACTATCCTTGAATAAAGGTACCTTAAGCAGTATCACGCTATGTGGTCTCTTATTGGGCACTCTGTGTGAGTGCTATCATTCGCAGTGCCCTTTTGGAGGAAAATATGACCCTGGTGGTGATACCTGGTAGCGGATCCTGGTGACCTTTTTTCTGTGGAACTTGGATGGTGATCCGTGGGGTAACCCGACCCGAGATCTGACGACCTATCTATGGCCTGGTGACGCAGGATTATTTATTGCGTATCTTAAACGCACATCTGGTGAGTGCGTTTTTCACCCACTTGTGTGGTTTGCACCAATTGTCACTCCCGGATCAGGATGTCCACTCACCTGGAATTGTGATCTCTATATGATCCACATAATCACATTGAACTAATTTAAATATTTAATGATCACCTTCAGAGTGATATCACATAAGTTTGAAATAGCATATTATTGTGTGTATTAACGTGTATCATCACTTAGCGCTGCACCATTTTATTTGGACATACAAATATTCAATAAACCACCAAGCACTGCATTGTGAAGAGAACAGAACAGTGGCATGGAGGCCAAATGGGTTGGTAGTTAATGGTGGTATGGGAAAATTGGAGTTGGTGGAGAGTTCAAACATTCTTAGCGTCCCTCTTGTAAAAAAAACCTCTTAATTTGTCTTTTATAGTAAAAACACATTTACTATATACAGTTACCCATAACTCAATCATACTTCTTCCACCTATTTTCTGCATACCTAGAACATTCATTACAGTAATGAACAGGACAGTTACTAGTTTTCATTACTGGATTAACAGTCCAGTCTCAATGTTTTACATTTGTGTTTCTATAGTTTGTTTAACCCTGGAGATTTCTGGAGACCTCTTCTGTATGGCTGCAAAGGTTCATAACCTGCACCCACTTATGGCTCACCCTTTGGCTTCTCTAGTCTCTCTCCAAGCAGGCCTCACTGAAAGAGGCCAAGGTATATTGATTACTTGTGCATAACTTCTGCAATTACATGTGTAGTGCTTACCCCTGCAGGAGCTGCTGGATGTGGTGGGTTCTCTGTTCTAGAAATTCTGAAGGACCCTCTGCATACTGGTATATACCCTTTCCAGCAGACTTTGCAATAAAATAGAGATATTTAGTTCACACATATTGCAATACATGTTTAAGCTGGCCATCTGCGTCAAAGTAATCCCACTATGGCCAGTCCTACTCTGCTCTGCCTACACAAATGCTACCGTGGACACAATGCCAATATAGGGGAAAAGACAAAGTGGGGGAGAGCTACCAGGTCTAGGTCTGGCTACGGACCTACAATACAACAAAGATATACTGTACCTGTGCTCAAATCCCAATAGCTAGTACATGTATTTATCTATCAGGTGCTAATGGGGTGTAACCACATATTAACACTAGAAATTCTGAAGAACCCTCTGCACACTGGTTTCGGCAATAAAATAGAGATATTTAGTTCACACATATTGCAATATATGTTTAAGCTGGTCAACTGCATCAAAGTAATCCCACTATGGCCAGTCCTACTCTTCTCTGCCTATGCAAATGCTACTGTGGACACAATGCCAATATAGAGGAAAAGACAAAGTGGGGGAGAGCTACTAGGTTTAGGTCTGGTTACTGTTCTGCCATGACTCTTTAAACTGTTTGGACCCCACTGACGCACATGTGTAACCTAAAGGTTAGTATGCTACTACTCTCTAATATTGCACAGAAAATAGGCCACAAGTAACTGAATGGTAGACTGAAATAATGTATGATGGCAAGAGAGTTAAACAATGCATGAATCAACAAATAGTCAATTCAACAGATTTAAAGGTACTATACTAGAGGATGTGAATGCTGACTCATAAGATGGAAATCAATAGAACTGTAGTGAAGCTAAACCAATTTTAACTGATGTAAACAGAGTTAAAGGTATAGGCATTAACTAACCAAAAGAAATAAATGTCCGTGAGTGCACACTATGCATATAACCCTGAGAGTGAGTATGTGTAAATGTCCTTACAAAGGTGTACCTCTGGCACCTAAGTGTCAATTTTAGCCAGCTTTCATTGGGGCTCTTCTGTAAAGTGGTACACGTGTAGCTGTCCCTTTAAGAGTGTACAGTGGATGGCTGCTGGGCTGCTAAGTAAAGAGCATTCCTATTGCTTTAACTGTGTTCAGCAAGGGATTATGCTTTGTAGTTCCGCTCACTACTCCTGGTACATTGGAATCTGGTCCAGATCACTTAGCGGTCTGCTGTCCTCAATTACCTTCTGAACAGGTTCTCCCAAGGCTCAGTCTCTTAGCTCTGGTCCTCGCTGGTTCTCCCTTGTTGTAGATACTCGTGACAATGGGTCCTTCCAGCTCTGTTCCCAGTTCAGCAAATGATACATGAGGGGCTCAGTCCCCAGGCTTTGTATGGACACAGCAAGGGCACCCAGTCTCTGCCTAGGCTCAGCAAAGGCGACAGGCCTACACACTCTGGTCCTCGCACAAATCTGAGATGTCACCCTGAGATGTCTCTGCAGAGTCCCAGCCAAGGCCGCAGGTCTGTATAGCTTGGCTTCCTCCCACACAAGAACCAGATTTCTCCAGCTTTCCGTAGGAAAAGTTCTGTCTCTTCCGCTCTGTTGTGCAGGGAATACTGAGTTGTGAAGTCCACAGCTCCATCAGCCTTCTTTTACTTGAATTGTACTGTGCCCCTTTAAGGACTACATTTCCCAGAATCCACGGCAGCCAATGCATAGCAAGTCTTCTTGTTGCTGATTTGTTCATGACCTCTGCTGTCAAGAGGGAGGGGGCAAGAAAAAGTGGAGGATTTCACACAGAGTCATCTCTTCTCAAATAAAGAATACACTGTCTAGATACAGGATTACTTTAAATTGTCTGTACATGGGATTTGTGAGAAAGAAATGGTGATAACTGGTTCATGGGAAAAGTTGCAACTGAAATGACTAAGTGAACTAGGTTATGTAATTGCTGGCATGGCTTGCTGCCTGACTGAACCATGTTAACAAATATCATGGGCCACACAAAAACATTTTTAGGGATGCTGTATCAGTATTTCTAAAATGTTCGCTGTCTTCCCTCCTGACTCAAGAAACCATTTATAAACAGCGCTCTGCCTCTACACCCCTGCCGATCTGCCTCATCACAGACATTATTTAACTCCTTTGCACCGAGAGTACATATGCAGAAGCCACATATTTGCATACCAAATTGTAAACAAACCTGTGCAGAGAGTGCGAGCCCTGCATGCTCCCTCCACAGTTACCGGCACCTAACTGAAAGCTCCCAATCACCACTTGCAAACAGGAGCTTTCTGATCATGTGACTTCAATCAAGCTGGTCACAAGATCATAAACCCAACCCTGCCTCCCTGCAACTGAAACCCCTTAAGGGGCTGGGACGCGCCGGCATTAAGGGGTTAATGATGTTATTTAAAAAAAGCCATCTTTTGCTAACATCAGCTTCCATAGTTGCAAGTAGTTCTCCTCTAGTGCTCTCTCCCATCTGTGGACCCTGATGTAAAGGGGAACTCTGCAGACCATGATGTAAAATGGAACTCTGATGTTAGATGGTCTCTGGT
This sequence comes from Staurois parvus, assembly GCF_062004578.1. Taxonomy (NCBI): domain Eukaryota; kingdom Metazoa; phylum Chordata; class Amphibia; order Anura; family Ranidae; genus Staurois; species Staurois parvus. Next base: position 4,738,559 of record NW_028318344.1, on the reverse strand, counting down.
CACCAAAGAAGCTTACATCGCAGTTAGCAGCATTTGCCTTTACATCAAGGTCCACAGTGTTTCATCTTTCATTAGAATTCCCCTTCTCATCAGGGTCTGCAGAGGTCCCCTTGCCCTGTGGGGTGTAGTGTGAAAGGGGCCTAATTCATCATGGGCAACAAACAGGGCATTGCATTGGGGCAAGGCACACACACTTTGCTGTGTATCTCTTTTACTGACTGTAGCTTTTCTGAGAATTCTCTGTGGATTTGATGAATGGAGGATGGATGGAGGATCCCTCATACAGTATACTCATGTGCCTGTGTGTTCACTTCACACTGACAGCTTCCTCTGCCCGCTGTGCTGATGATGTGATGTCTGCAATATGCCATCTTCCAGCCTGCCGCTGATTCCCTCTCAGCCTGAGCCCGCCCTTCCCTCAGCACTTCAGTGAAAGAGGCAGGCAGTAAAGAAGCAGCTGTGAGTGATACCACTCCGCCAGCAGGGAATGTGAGCCAGAACTCTATCAGCAAACATGGCACTGGCAGCTTGGGTAAATCTGCCTGGGAGCTGCGTTAGCAGAAAAAAAAAAGTCTTCGATGCAACAGGTCCTGGGCCCTTGTGAATGAACTGAAAGGGCCATTCAGACCATCTGGGAGCCTCTGGAACCGAGAGCTGTAGCATAACTAAACTGCCTGCAGCTGCTTGCACCCCCAGAACCTGTAGAGAGAGAGAAGTGCAGAATTCTCTCACTATCTCCAAATGCCCTTCTATGAAGGTTGCCTGTAGGCACATGCCTACAGTGCCTAATGGGAAATCTGGCCCTGCCCGCAATGAAATTAAATTTGAAACCCCTGATCTAGTACTGATCTAGTCTCTGAAGGGGAGTTAATACTCACCTGACAGTGCATCTTACAATCATTATATTGAAAACTGAGGTCTATTTACAGTATAGTGTGATCACAAGAACTGACATTCTTAATATTATCTTGTTAACGCTACATAAAACTCAAGTTTAATAAGAGCGGGCATTACATTGACCATAGTGCCATTAGGGTCTTGACAACCTTATTTCGCTAAGGATTTACAATTGTCATATTGTATATACCTCAGCTTGGCTACTGATCTACAGGGCTTTTGCACGGTCCCTTTCCAGCACCAACATCTTGTCTCTGGCTTCCTCCAGGTCTTCAGCCATCTTGATTGCCTGGTGCAAGACGATGTCCCACCATTCATTCCAACACACTGGCACTGCTATGTACATTCTGCAAGGAATTGCAAACAGGCAGGTAATTTAATTAATTGCAGAAGAGACATGTCTCTTCTGCAATAAAGAGCCTGTCCATTCACATCTTTTTTTTTGTGTTGCATTCACTTTAATAAAAAGAGTTTTGACTGGAGTTGGGGATTAAAAGAACAAAGATAAATACAAATTGTTTCTCTGGTTTCTTTATTTAGTGTAGAATATGATGGGGTTAGAACCCCTGTATGTTTTTTTTCTTTGCTATGTCTTTTTGCGAAGATTTCTCTTCACTTCCTGTGCTGGAGAAACAACATGAAGTAAGAAGAAGTTTCATGAGATTTGTGAGATTAGACAGCTGCACAGTTCCCATTGGAAGGTTTCTCTTCCATTACTGTTCTGGTGACAATAACAATTTGATTTCCCCATCGCTTTCTGTCCTAGGTTCAATGTCCTTGAGGGCAAATACTCAGTGGGGACACAGACAGCAATCAAAAGCCTGACGGAAGTTCCCAACCTCTATCCAAAAGTAGAAATAAGGATAGTTAATTTTGGAATACAAGCATCTAAAATTGTCTCATCTTGAGCAAACAGCTTGTGGATTAATATATTCAGAGCCCCAATTTTCAGAATGTTTCTTATTGAGTGCATTAAATTATTCCATCTTTTTCAGAAAGACATTGTGCCCCTTGTCAAAAAAAGGAAATGCAGCATTTTCTTCAATGTCAAGTGCTGTTTTGTACTCATTATATTTTCCCCTTCTTAAAAAAAAATAAGCTTTGATCAGGTTTTTCTTCTATCAGTAGGTGAAACCATTTAACTCTTTAACTGCCTGAGAATATATAAATCTTTTCTTCCTCCTACATACATCTGCACACTAAACCTATGCCAGAACAAACACGTTATTTTCATTATCAGAACAGGACCTGTTGGTGCCCATAAAATATCTTTGGTTTGGGCATGTAACCTAATCTGTAATGCAAAGAGCCAATGCCAATCGTATATGCCAATGCCAATGCCAAGTATATTAACTGATAGCAACCAATGAGTTTTGATAAACACTAAAGGCTGGTCAGTGACAGAAAACATCTAATCAGATTCCTAGAGGTTACAGACATTCTCGCTGAATATCTTGATGGACTGCTAAAAACATGCCTAAATGTTCTACCATGCACCATAGACTTCTGATTGTTTTCTCATGGTTTAATGGGATGGAGGCTTTGTAATTTCTGGTGTGTAATTTCATGCAATGGTAAGGATGAACAGACTGGAAAAATATATAGTATGTTACAGTAGCTTACCACTGAGTTTCAACCTTTATTTAGGCATAGCTTCCAACTGTCCCTCATTTCAAGTGACTGTTCCTCTTTTCTCTTGAAAATTCTCTGTCCCTCTTTCCTCTTCATTTGTCCCTCTTTTTGGTCTGGAGGCAAAGACCTTGTTAAACAATGTATTATTTAACTACCAAAACTTTTACATTATGCTAAACCTTTCTTCCATCCTCTGATTTATTGAAATTTTTGTTTTGACAAGCCACTATGAAAGAAAATTAGTGATAAAAAGGACTTGTAGGTTCACCCAGTCATTTCTGTGTCTTCATTCTTTATGATATGCGGAACTGGGGGGCATGTCAGGGGTGTGTCCTTTGCCTACATACCTTGCGATAAGATGTCCCTCTTTCCCATCTCAGAAAAATGGCAGGTATGGCTTAGGCCTCTGTCACATTTGCAATACTGCAACTGGCAAGGATTGCTATGGCTGAACAGTTTGCTGATGCTCGTGACCTATATTCTAAAGTGTTTTTGGCAGCAAGGATACAAAGTCTTGAATATCTGGCCAGTGAGGAAGCTAAACTTACAAGCAGATAGTTGTGTAAAAGAGAAGATTGAGAATTTAAAAAAAAAAAAAAACAAACATTGAAATTTGCCTAGGTGAATGCAGCATTGGTCCGATGCTGCATCTGTTCCCCGCTGCTTCCACGTCTGAGACCTGAGAGATTAAAGACCGCTGATCGCTCAGCTCTGACTTCACTCAGCAGAGAAACGGTGACTGTCAGTCACTGGCTCTCTGCTCTGCCCCTCCAGTGCTTGCTGGAGAGCCGGGCTGTGCAGGGGGCAGGAGCAGCTGGCTCAGCTTCTCACCGATCCAGACATCTGGGTGGACTGTAAAGTCAGGATCTCTCCAGAGCCTGGAGAGGCTGAATGACGTCAGCTGACAGCAGACTTTAGCCTGCTGTCGGCTAAAAATGGGCAACAGGAGTGTGGAACAAAGTGCAATACTGTGATTAATAGGATAAGTATGGCCAAAAGAGCTTTGGTCCTATTTCTCCTTTAACACCTCCTTTTAACCACTTGTCCTCCTGAGGATTTTTTTCATTTGGGTGCAATGATGCACCCAAAAAAACAAGAACGACAATTTTGAGAAAAAAACAATATTTTTTACTTTTTGCTATTAAACATGTCGAGTAATAAAATGTAAAAAAAATCAAATTTCGTCATAAAGTTAGGCCAAAATGTATTCTGCTACATGTCTTTGCTACAAAAAAATCCCAATACATGTAAATTAATTGGTTTACGTGAAAGTTATAGCGCTTACAAATGGCGGTATAGATGCTGGAATTTATTTTATTTTTTATTTCTACTAGTAATAGAGGCAATCAGCGACTTATGGCGGGACTGCGGCAGGCATTCTAACACTGGGGGGAACTGACTTGGGGTCACTGACATCCCCAGTGTCACCAATACAATGATCAGTGCTAAACCATGACACTGTACTAATGGCACTGGGCAGGAAAGGGTTAACATGAGGGGCGCTCAAAGGGTTAACTTTGTGCTGTTTCACTGTAAGCTGTGTCCGTGTGCTTCACTGTAATCACATTGTTTTGTATGGCTGTGCCGTCCAGAGTATCTCACAGTTTGGAGACTTAAATTTAATGAACATTTGTGCAAGGCGAACGGCTCACCTCTAAATACAGAGTACGGCAAGTAATGTTGATTTCACATGACCACGGTCCCTCTTGGTCCTGGGCATTAGTGAGCACATTTAAAAAAGTACCCCCCCCACATGTAGGGTGATTTGGCCCCGCCCACAAGATGGAGTTTACAATCATATCAAATAATTGTATAATTAGAACTAACACACGGAAAATTCATACAGCCTGGGTAAATTCTTGTGAGATTCATCCAACAAATGTTTTATAAACAGACCCCCTACGTGTTCTGTCCATTTTCTTCCACTTGCAGTGTGTTTAAAGAAAAAAAAAAACAGAGAAATGTGCATTTATGGCAGATATATACTAAAAATATTTTTTCATTTTGCCTTGACATATGCTTTAGGCCTACTGGGTTTCCAGAATTACACTGAATCATACTATGGATTATCTTCTGTGTTTGCAGTTTCTTTGTTCTTCGATGAGGATCAATTCTCTCTCAACGCCCCAAACCCTTCAGTGCAGATGACACATTCAAGATATTATGAAGTGTTTATAGACATAGTATCCTTTCTTAAAATTATGTTCAGGTTTAAATATGTTTTTTTTTTTAACATCTTATCAAAAATAAGAATATTTAGGCCTCATGCACACAAGACATTTTGCTATCTCTCCTAGATGCTTTTCCACCTGGCAGTGGCGTTTTGGCAGAAAAAATGCTGGGCGCCTGTAAATGTGTGTAATGCATTTAAGCGCGCCATTGTAATGCATTTTATTCTGGCCATTGAAATGCATTAACACTCAAGTGCTAAACACGCTTAGGGTTAAAGCGCGTTTAGACACATTTACATGCGTTTACAGGTATCATGCATTTTTTTCTGCCAAAACTCCACTGCCCCTAGCTGCGCTGGCAGTGTTTTTTTTCTGCCTCTAAACCCCACTAAACACCTAACATGCAGGGGAATTTGATCACCAATGTTTTTTTTTTATTTTTTATTATATAAACAGAAAAAGACTGAAAATGTTGAAAAAAATCCAGAATTTTTTAACTTTCTGCTATAAAACATACAAAAAAAAAAAGAAAAATCTCCATAATTTAGGCCAAAATGTATTCTGCTACACGTTGTCGGTAAAAAAAATCCCCACTAAGTGTATATTGATTGGTTTGTGTGAAAGTTATGGTGAGAAACAGGAAAAGTGTTTGTAATTTAAATAAGGGGAGCAGTCTAGCACGAGAACGCTGTTCCTCTATAGCAGGGATATTGAATGAAAATTCACGGAGGTATGGTCATTAAAATTTTCATCCAGCAGAGGTTTGAGTTTGTGCTATGATTGAATTAAACTGGGAGCTAAATAGCAAGCAATAAATAAATACACCTCATGTAAACGATACATGCAAAATTGAAAATGGTAAGCAGAAAATATTTATTGATATAAAAATATGTATAAGGGTCTTGAAAAGCAATCTAAGTTTTCTTAGTTCTATCAAACAAGGTGCAAGCATATAGCATATATTGCAAGAAGCAATGTAAAGGCAGCACACAGGAAGGCCATAATGTCAATGGGAGAGACACTTGGTTTGAGAGTGTGGATAGAGGTATCATATATATCATACAGAGATATTTCACACACATACTGCTACCGTTCTTTGAGGGTCTCAAGGGTTCAGTTCCTTGGGAGCTCTTCCTTTAGCATTGCCGAGTGAAGACATGCAATCAATGGCACTAAGTGTTGAGAAGTCCATTACTCCTGCACTCTCATTATCTATGCCGCATGTGAGGTGACCCGATCATCCAGAAATTAAGTAGAGGCGCTGGCACAGATTACAGTCCTCAGTATGCGAGTATGGGGACACCATTGGGTGCTAGTTCTGGACTTGATGACGTCAAAACATTGACGCGTTTCGGCTGCCAATCATCGAGGACTTCTTCAGAACTAGGAGAGATCAGTCACTTGCTGTTTTTATACCTTCAGCCCTTCATAGTGTAGGGAACTGTCATTTTATACACTAGTTGTGGTTTGTTTACATCCATATACAGCCACAACCATAGAGGTCCCATTACAGACAAGTCCCTGGGTGTGCTTCCTGCCCCTACAAGGAGGTCAGGAAACCCCAGGATGTTATATAGTTGTTTTCCAGGAAGTATCAGGCAGAGGGTACCAGCCTGCCATGTGCTATGTATCTGGGGAGAACTGTCTGGGGATTCTGTGAGTACTGATCCAGATTAACAAGGCTGTTATCTATTTAGTTGTTACTGAAGCAGATTAGGTCTGCCTCTGTTATATTTCAACTTCTGTATAGGAACCCTAATATCTCTGTAAGAGAGAGATTTGTGGTTCATTATCATTATTCTATTTACACACTGCACAATCCTTATAGTTGTCTATATATATTTATATAGATCCGTGTTTTCACCTGCATAAGACTGTCAGGTGAACTTTCTGTTAATTGCAGTGTATCTTTGCAGCCTCTTTGCTTGAAGAGCCTTATTGGTCTGGATCTCTCTTTAGCTAGGATTAGCATAGGGAGTGTTGGATAAGATTAGGCTAGAGGTAGGTTAGGCATCCGACGGCCACTTAGACAGATAGAGGCCCGGTTGCATTGACAGCCCAGTTTAGGGATAGGGACTAAGAGTGAGGATAGATAGGGCATTTTATCCTTTTAGGTGATGCATCGCTGACCTTCAGACAAGCAGTGCAATCATCCGCATGTTACTTGGACGCCATCACAGCATCTAAAGTGGAAGCGTGCATCTTATGGACTCTCACCTCTCCAGGGGCCCCTGCAACCGGACTGCGCTATAACCCATGGTTGGAGGTATTCTGTATACTACATGCACATATACCCGGGTATAATTGCAACCTCCCAATTTATGCTAAATTGTAATTCCTGAATGTTATTCTTATGCATCCTGTTTTATGTGACTGCTTTATATAAACTTTGCATTAATCTCATACAGGTGTGGTGACATGTTTTCATGTTAGAAATATAAGCTGGGTGCATTAATACTGCTATGTATAGTTACTTTAAGTTGTCTACATGTTACATTCCTAGAAAGGGGTGAGTCTCCTCAATTGCAGGATCCCTATTCTAGGTGGAGGCACTGCCATTTGTATTATCACACAACCCCCTCTTCCATATAGCGAAGGCTCAGGATTGCCTACTCATATACAGGTTAGCGCCATAGCTTGTTTGGTGTGGGCCATTTCACATAACCCCCCCCCAAAACAGGGCTACATTTGGAGGCACTGCTGAGATCGAAGTGGGTTTAATAGTCAGTCATGGAGGAGCAACACGAAGAAAAGTGGCACCCTCAACCTACTCATAGAAGGAGGTACCTTCCCTCTGTCCCACAAAACGTCAGTGTAAAAGAAGAACAAATGCCAGTTAACTATTCTTATCAGGAAGATGTCAATATTTCACAGTCTAGTGAGAATGCTGTTGGCACTTTAAATCAACTGACTGAGATGCTAGCACAAGGGTTACAGGCAGCACATTATAGAAAGCTAAAAGTGTTCTCTGGTAATGTCCCTGTACCACAAGGAGAAGAAGCTTTCGAAGTTTGGAAAGAGCACACCCTTCAATGCTTGAAAGAATGGTCCTGCTCAGAGGAAGGCAAGCGTCAGCGTGTTATGGAAAGTCTGCGATCTCCAGCAGGAGAACTAATCCGCTTGTATCGAGATACCCATGAGGGGGTAAGTGCAACAGACTATATACAAGTACTGTCTGACCATTTTGAACCATACTATGACCTTGAACAGATGGTTGCTGACTATCGTATGACCCGTCAGAAAGAAGGAGAGAGTGTTTCCACTTTTATTAATCGATTGCAGTTACTGTTGTCACGTCTATTGTATCACACTGCTATACTTCCTGATGCAGTGAATTCAATGAGAACTAGTCAATTAGTATGGGGGTTGTTACCTCATCATCCTCTCGCACAGCTCCTCAAAGTGAAGTTATCTGATGATGATCTTCCTCTTCATGGACTAATGAAGTTAGTGAAGAAATTGGAAGCTGACATTCAGTTTAGCACCCCTAAGAAAGTGAAACAACCTTTTAAAGAGGACCTCCCTTCTCGTCCTGTTCAAAATGATCAACCTGAATTCACTTGGTCCAAGTCTTCCATTAACAAGCCCGTTGCATTACACAGAGGGAGAGACTCTAGAAAGTGCTTCAGGTGTGGTCAGACGGGCCATTCAGCTAGACAATGTCATGACGATTATGAGGGAATGGTGCAAAGTGTGTCATTCCCTGTACAAAAGCACAAAGGACAACTGAAATATTCAAAGTCAGGATCAAAACAGCCTATCATAGGCTCCAAGTCCATTGTTAACATTACTGTCAACGGACTTAAAACTTCAGCTTTGTTTGACACTGGGTCTCAAGTTACCCTTATCTATCGTTCCTTCTATCAGAAGCATTTGAGCAACACACCACTTCAATCTACTGGACAGATGAAGTTGTGGGGGTTGAACTCTAAGTCATACCCTGTTGATGGAAGCCTGCGCATAATTGTTACTGTACCTGGTTTAGAGGACAAAGGTGTTCCTCCCATGGAGATCACGGCACTTGTGTGTCCTGACACTGGGGACTCCAATGCCGCTCCTGTGATATTAGGTACTAATTGTAAAGCAGTACACTGTGCTTTTCAGAAGTTTCTTGAAGGAGGTCGAACTGCTTCTTTTGATCAAACTGAACTGTCTTCTGATCTTAAAGAGCTTTGTAATGTCCTCTCTGTTGGCTATCAACACGGAGTGGTGTATCACATCGGTAGGCATGCAGTGGAAATTCCTCCAGGGGGAGAGAGAATACTAAGGGTTGCTTCCAGCATTGCTCCTGAGCTACTTGGAGATGGCAGTTACGTCCTTATGGAAACACCTGAAGAGATGATCAACAAAGAGGGGTGGAAGGTGATTCCTGAAAGGAAAGACTGGAGAGCCAGAGTGGACCTATCTACAGTTGTGACTGTGAGAAACTGTTCACCTTACCCCGTTGTAATTGATCCTTACCAAAAGGTAGCCCATTGCTATCCTGTGTTTGGTGTTAACCCCTATGCTGAAGTGTGCAAAGTGCAAGTTGAAGGTACCGCTCCTACTGTTGAATTTGATCTGACTGATCCAAACTTATCAGAGCTTTGGGTTCACAGATTGACACAGCAGTTATCAGGATTACCAGAAGTATTTTCTATGGATGAAATGGATGTAGGCTGTGCCAAAAGTGCTCAACACACTTTCAGGCTAACAGATGCCACTCCCTTCCGGGAAAGGCCCAGAAGGATAGCTCCAAAGGATGTTGATGAGCTCAGACAGACCTTACGTCAGATGAAAGATCAGGGGATCATTGTGGATAGTAAAAGTCCCTATGCTTCACCTATTGTTGTGGTAAGAAAGAAGTGTGGATCTATTCGCCTATGTGTGGACTATCGAACCCTGAATCGAAGGACAATACCTGATCAGTATACACTACCCAGGATAGAAGAGGCTTTGGAAGCTCTGAATGGAAATCAGTGGTTCACAGTTCTTGATTTGCGGTCAGGGTACTATCAGGTTCCAATGGCTCCTGAAGACCAAGAGAAAACAGCCTTCATATGTCCTTTGGGCTTCTATCAGTTTACCCGCATGCCACAAGGCATAAGGGGCGCACCAGCAACATTTCAAAGATTAATGGAACGCATTTTGGGTGATTTAGTGCCACGAGAGTGTCTTGTGTACCTCGATGACATTATTGTATTTGGAGCTTCATTGGAGGAACATGAAGAACGTCTCATGCGAGTGTTGCAGCGTCTAAAGGAGGAAGGGCTGAAGTTGTCTGCAGACAAGTGTAAGTTCTGCCGTTCATCTGTTACCTATGTAGGCCACATTGTTTCTGCTGAAGGAGTGGCCACAGATCCTGCCAAAGTTGAAGCAGTTGTGAATTGGCCACGACCTCAGAATATCACAGAGTTACGTTCATTCCTTGGATTCTGTGGTTATTACCGCAGATTTGTAGAAGGATATTCCAAAGTGGCCAAGTCCCTACATGACTTGTTGAAGACTGATTCGAGCGGTCAAGAAAAACAGAAGAAATCCACCAAAAATCCTTTTGGCGATAAGTGGACTTCAGCCTGTGAGGATGCCTTCATTCAGTTAAAGAAGAAGTTAACAGAGGCACCCGTTCTGGCCTATGCTAATGCTCGAAAGCCGTATGTTCTCCATGTAGATGCTAGCTTTGAAGGACTGGGTGGAGTGTTGCACCAGGAGTATCCAGCTGGGTTGCGACCAGTTGCCTTCATCAGCCGAAGCCTTACAGTTAGCGAGCGCAATTACCCAGTTCACAAGTTGGAATTCTTAGCTCTCAAATGGGCTATTGTCGATAAGTTACATGATTATCTTTATGGAGCAGCTTTCGAAGTAAGAACGGATAACAATCCTTTGACATATGTCTTAACCACAGCAAAACTAGATGCCACTGGACATCGCTGGTTGGCTGCTCTATCAAATTATCAATTCACCTTGAAATACAAACCTGGTTCAAAGAACATTGGTGCAGATGCGTTATCCAGACGCCCTGGGTTAACGCCTGTCTCTGAAGACAATGAATGGGAGGAAGTCCCTGGTCCTGGTGTTGGAGCACTATGTTCTATGGCTGCAGTAGTGGACGATAACGTGGCTTTCTCAGAGATGCGGCTCATAGACTCCATAGGAAGTGGACCTGATGCTGTACCAGACATGTTTGCTTACCCAGCAGCCCTAGGCTCATTTGAGAACTGTTCTATATCTCCTCAGCGGATGATTAAGAGTCAAAAGGCTGACCCTTTGATTGGACCTTTATATAGAGCAGTTAGTATTAATGATCCAGAGATATTGAAGAAAACCTTGCCTGCTGAATGTAGCTCATTTCTGAGAGACTGGGATAAATTCAGGATTGAAAAGGGCCTACTCTACCGTGTGACTCTGTATCATGACCACCCAGGGAGACGTCAACTGGTTCTCCCTTATTGTTTTCGAAAGATGGTTTTCAGAAGTCTACATGATCATCATGGTCATTTGGGGCCTGAGAAGACCTATGGCTTGATTCAGGACCGCTTTTATTGGCTCAGAATGAGAGAAACTGTGACTAGCCTTTGTAGAAGGTGCCTCCGTTGTCTGAGACGAAAAACCCTCCCAGTTCGAGCTGCCCCAATGGGACATTTACAGAGTTCAGGCCCCATGGATTTGGTCTGTATCGATTTTCTATGCATTGACAATGATTCAAGAGGAATTGGGAACGTGTTGGTAGTGACTGATCACTACACCCGGTATGCACAAGCTTTTCCTACCAAGGATCAAAAGGCAGTGACAGTCGCCAGAGTGCTTTGGGAGAAGTATTTCATCCACTATGGCTTACCCCACAGATTGCATTCGGATCAGGGAAGAGACTTTGAGAGCAGACTAGTTAAGGAATTACTTCAACTGCTCAACATCCATAAAAGCCGGACTACCCCTTATCACCCTGAAGGTGATGCTCTCCCTGAGAGATTTAACAGAACTTTGCTTGATATGTTAGGTACTCTACAGGTTGATGATAAACGTACTTGGAGTCGTAAAGTTGAAGCCATGGTTCATGCTTACAATAGCACAAGACATGAGACTACGGGATTCTCCCCTTATTTCTTAATGTTTGGAAGGGAGCCTAGACTGCCAATAGACCTCTTGCTAGGGGTCTCCACTGATGGTGTCGATCATCAAAGTCACTATCAGTATGTAGCTCGTCTGAAAGATACCCTTAAGTCAGCTTATCGTTTGGCTGAAAAAAATGCTGCCAAGATAAATGAAGGGAACAAAAGGAGGTTTGATCGTCGTGTGAGATACAGAGAATTGAAACCTGGTGACCAGGTATTGCTTAGAAACCTGGGCCCTTCTGGGAAGCATAAATTAGCTGACCGATGGAGGAATGAGATTTTTACAGTGGTGAGCAAATTACCTGGAATTCCTGTGTACAAAATAAAGGGACCAGAAGGTAGAGTAAAAGCTTGGCATCGAAACCATTTACTCCCTATTCCTCAAGTCACTGATGATGATGACTCAGAAGATACTGTGGGAAGGGACTCCCCACAACCTCAGGCTAACATTACAACTGACCCTCCTGACTCTAATGAGAGTGACTGGACTGTAGTTCCTGAGATTCAGAGCCCAACAGCTTCTCCTCTTCCAAGAGAGGCACTGAACCCTAGATCTCCAGAGTTTGTGCCTGAGTCAGTGAGTACGCCTAACCAAGGATCTAGTTCTACTCCACAATCAGTGCCATCTCTTCCCATGACACAAAGCCCTCATTCAGTACCTGAAAATCAGGGATTACCTCATAGGGAAGTGCGTAGAGGAGGAAGGGTTAGACATCCACCACCTGTTTTGACTTATGATACTTTGGGAGATCCCAGCATCATTCCTCAGCCCCATCTATACCATGCCTGGGTAGGGGCAGTATCTAATCTGGTCAATATGCTACCTGTATTTGCATCACCTGGCATGTATTTATACTAATCTGTTGTTTTCTTTAGCAAACCATTGTAATGGAGAGAGGACAACGTTGTGTATTTGAAATTGAATTTCATTATTGTATATAATGTGAGCTTCCTTTGACGGGACGTAAAGGTTTCACCAGGGGGAGAGTGTAGGGAACTGTTATTTTATACACTAGTTGTGGTTTGTTTACATCCATATACAGCCACAACCATAGAGGTCCCATTACAGACAAGTCCCTGGGTGTGCTTCCTGCCCCTACAAGGAGGTCAGGAAACCCCAGGATGTTATATAGTTGTTTTCCAGGAAGTATCAGGCAGAGGGTACCAGCCTGCCATGTGCTATGTATCTGGGGAGAACTGTCTGGGGATTCTGTGAGTACTGATCCAGATTAACAAGGCTGTTATCTATTTAGTTGTTACTGAAGCAGATTAGGTCTGCCTCTGTTATATTTCAACTTCTGTATAGGAACCCTAATATCTCTGTAAGAGAGAGATTTGTGGTTCATTATCATTATTCTATTTACACACTGCACAATCCTTATAGTTGTCTATATATATTTATATAGATCCGTGTTTTCACCTGCATAAGACTGTCAGGTGAACTTTCTGTTAATTGCAGTGTATCTTTGCAGCCTCTTTGCTTGAAGAGCCTTATTGGTCTGGATCTCTCTTTAGCTAGGATTAGCATAGGGAGTGTTGGATAAGATTAGGCTAGAGGTAGGTTAGGCATCCGACGGCCACTTAGACAGATAGAGGCCCGGTTGCATTGACAGCCCAGTTTAGGGATAGGGACTAAGAGTGAGGATAGATAGGGCATTTTATCCTTTTAGGTGATGCATCGCTGACCTTCAGACAAGCAGTGCAATCATCCGCATGTTACTTGGACGCCATCACAGCATCTAAAGTGGAAGCGTGCATCTTATGGACTCTCACCTCTCCAGGGGCCCCTGCAACCGGACTGCGCTATAACCCATGGTTGGAGGTATTCTGTATACTACATGCACATATACCCGGGTATAATTGCAACCTCCCAATTTATGCTAAATTGTAATTCCTGAATGTTATTCTTATGCATCCTGTTTTATGTGACTGCTTTATATAAACTTTGCATTAATCTCATACAGGTGTGGTGACATGTTTTCATGTTAGAAATATAAGCTGGGTGCATTAATACTGCTATGTATAGTTACTTTAAGTTGTCTACATGTTACATTCCTAGAAAGGGGTGAGTCTCCTCAATTGCAGGATCCCTATTCTAGGTGGAGGCACTGCCATTTGTATTATCACACAACCCCCTCTTCCATATAGCGAAGGCTCAGGATTGCCTACTCATATACAGGTTAGCGCCATAGCTTGTTTGGTGTGGGCCATTTCACATAACCCCCCCCAAAACAGGGCTACAATAGGTTTATAAAAGCACCCTCTATTGTCCAGATGTCATCATTACAAGATGTTTTATTAATAAAATCAAGGCTGCATCATGTAGATTCTTTCTATTACTTACTAGCAAGGTAAAGCAGATTGGGGGAGATATTAAGGCAAATTACCTGTACCTGTGGATGGATCTATCCAATAAAATCTAGCCTGAACTACACTGAAGGTACATATATATCCAAAATCATTGGATGAGGATCTGATTTAATCCACCAAGCTCTGCCCATGCTGTTTCTATGGTCTTTTACATGCATCCTTGCTTCTCACTGATTAGAGCTTGAGACAATTGCAGCTGCTTCCAACTGTGCATTTCTTCCTGCAAAGCCATACTATCACACTATCCTTGTTTGATACAACTAAGAATGCTTAGCTTGCTTTTCTAGGCCCTTATATCTATTTTTATATCAATACATACATTCTACTTACCATTTGCATTTTTGCATGTATCTTTTACATGAGGTGTATTTATTTATTACTTGCTATTTAGCTCTAAGTTTAATTCACTAGTGCTGGTGACTACTTATAACTCCTTTATTACTATTGACAACTGCATGAACGCTGCAATCTGGATTGTTTTATTTTAGTTGTTTTATTAGGTGGTGATGTAGTAGATTTCACAATTGGAAGATGTCATCATCTTTTTTATACCACTATCAATAATGATTTGTCACATTGTTGTATAAAAGCTACTCAGCTAGGGTGATTAATAACCTGCTTTAGCAGTCTGTGTCAGGGTCCTGTCCACGGCAGAAGTTCTGGAAGATCTGGCATTTCTGCCAGTGCCCTGCATGGCCGCAGAAGCACACATCAGCCTCAGTTTGGTGCCAAATGGCCATTATAAGGAGGCTTATCACTTCCTCAAGTTGGTGGATGATCTCTAGCTCCCATGCCTTGTCCTGTTTCCTGTGATTGTGACCTGTGATTTCCTGATACTGACTCGGCTTGCTCCTGGACCTGTCTACTCTGATTTACCCCTTATCTGACCTCGGCTTGGCTTACGGATACTCTCTCTCTCACTCCTCTGTGTATGACCTCAGCTATCCCATCTGACTACATCTGCTCTGATTCCCACCTGGTACCTGACCTTGGCTTGAATGAACTACCCAGTAAACATCTAAATCCCAGAAGGGCTTGCATACCACTGTCTGCAGACCTATCTCCATGCACCAGCTCTGCTTCTGAGTGGACCACCAACCAGCACTCCTACAGGCGACCTGTGCAACTTTGGGACTGACTCCCGTTGTCCCACTCTCAGGGGAGTCAGGAACTTAGTCACAAGGGAAGCCCTCTCTGCATCAGCCTCCATCGCCAGGTACATGATAGTGTCATCCAGCTAGTATGTCCGAGCCCGTGAGATGTGCTTACGCACTAGAGGCCCTGTGCCAACAGATAACGGCACTTACCCAAGCAGTGAAGGATCTACAGAAAGGATACTTCTAGCTAGAAGGGCGTCTTCACTCCCTCTCTACTTCCGCGGACCAGATCCCTCCACCAGTTCCAACCCAGTAGCCGCACCTGACAATCAGTCTCCTGCTACCACTCCTGCTGTTACCACCTCCAGAACCCAGAGTTCCTACTCCTGAACATTTTCTCGGGATCAACATAAGTTCAGAGCTTTCAAGAATGCCTGTGAATTATATTTTGCTCTGCAACCCAGGACCTTTTCTCTGGAAGCAGTCAATTTTGGGTTCATAATCTCCCTCTTGTTTGAAGAACCTCAGTCTTGAGCACATAGTCTTTTGGAGCAAAAGAGCCCAGCACTCAATTCAGTGAATGAATTCTTTGAAGGCATGGCTGCCCTCTACGACGATCCCTAGAGGACTTCCACTGCTGAGTCCGCCCTCCATGCTCTACTACAAGGTTGGCGGCCTGTGGAGGACTACATAGTGGAGTTCTGTAAATTGTCTGCAGACACCGGTTGGAACGATGCAGCATTGAAGTACCAGTTCCGCCTAGGCCTGTCTGAGTCCCTCAAGGAGATATCTCTTGAAAGAAGCCAGCCACCCAATTATGATTTTCACAGATCATAAAATCTGGAGTATCTAAGGTCCGCCAAGCGCCTAAGACCTCGACAGGCTAGATGGGCTTTATATTTCTCCAGGTTTAACTTCCACATAACCTACAGCCCAGGATCCAAAAACGGGAAGGCAGATGCCCTTTCCCGCATGTTCCTGGACCCAGAGGAGCCTTCGTCCCCCAACACCATTTTGTCGGCCCAAAAGTTTTTGCTGATCCAACCCAGCCTAAAGTCTTTGATCAAGCAAGCCTCTGCACTATGTCCTGAACCCGAACAAGATTTGCTTAGAAGGCAGGATGGTCTTTTTTGGTAGAAGGATAAAATCTTTGTACCCCAAGAAGTGAGGTCTCAAGTTTCAGGGCTTTCCATGACCATCAACTGGCTGGACACTTTGGAGCCCGTACGACAATGGAACTAATCCAGTGATCCTTCTGGTGGCCCAATCATGACTGTAGAGCCTATGTGAAGTCATGCACAGTGTGTCTGCGGAATAATGAAGACAAAGCCAAGGCCTGGGGGTTGCTGAGGCCCATGCCCATTCCTGATTATCCCTGGGAGATGGTCGCAATGGACTTCATTGGGGATTTGCTGCCCTCAGATGGGTTTACTACCATTCTGGTGGTAGTGGATCAGCTAGCAAAGATGGTCCACTTTTTACCAATGGTGGGTACTCCATCCGCGCCAGAGACTGCACTAACATTCGTCAAAGAGATTATCAGGTTACATGGTCTGCTCGTAATATCGTCTCAAACTGAGGGGTGCAGTTTACATCCAGGTTCTGGAGAGCCCTCTGCAAGGCCCTGAAGGTGGAACTTTGCTTTTCGTCCGCCTACCATCCCCAGAGTAATGAGCAAACAGAGCGGATGAACCAGACTTTGGAGCAATATTTATGGTGCTTCTCTGCTTTTTCTCAGGATGACTGGGCATCCCTACTCCCATTGGCAGAATTTGACTACAACAATTCAGTCCATTCTGCTACAAACCAGTCGCCATTTTGGGAAAATTATGGATTCCACCCTTACTTCATACCTGACACCATTCCTGAAGCTTCAAAACCTGCAGTACAGGACAGACTCTCCATGCTACAGAACAACTGTAAAGTCCTCCAAGAGTCTATACTGAAATCCCAGGCTGATTATAAGAAACACTAC
This sequence comes from Staurois parvus, assembly GCF_062004578.1. NCBI lineage: Eukaryota > Metazoa > Chordata > Amphibia > Anura > Ranidae > Staurois > Staurois parvus. The sequence goes on along the minus strand of NW_028318344.1, from coordinate 4,721,326 downwards.
GACAGGAAACGGAGAGGAAACCTTCCTATGAAGATTGGAGACATAGTTTGGCTATCAACTGCCAATCTAAAATTCCTGTGCCCATCACGTAAGTTGGGTCCTTTCTGGATCAAGAGGGAAATCAATCCAGTGGCATTTGAGCTGTTCCTTCCGGAATCATACAAGATCCACCCAGATTTCCACATCTCCCTACTCAAGCCAACTGTTCCTGATCCTTTTCCAGGGAGAGTAGAACCACCTCCTCCGCTGATAACAGTTGGGGAGGAGACGGAATACGAGGGAAACCAAAGGGCAATGTACAGGCTTCTCCAAGAATTTTGTTCCAGGTATCCTGAAAAGATGGCCCAGGTGGGCTTCTGGAGGCTGCCCTTTAGGGGGGGGGGGTGCACTGTCAGGGTCCTGTCCACGGCAAAAGTTCTGAAAGATCTGGCATTTCTGCCAGTATCCTGCATGGCCGCAGAAGCACACCTCAGTTTGGTGCTATACGGAATTTATAAGGAGGCTCATCACTTCCTCAAGTTGCTGGATGATCTCTAGCTCCCCGTACCTTTTTCCTGTTTCCTGTGATTGTGACCTGTGATTTCCTGATACCTACTCGGCTTGCTCCTGGATCTGTCTGCTTTGATTTACCCCTGATCTGACCTCGGCTTGGCTTATGGATACTCTCTCTCTCACTCCTCTGTGTATGACCTCGTCTATCCCATCTGACTACGTCTGCTCTGATTCCCACCTGGTACCTGACCTTGGCCTTGAACCGACTACCCAGTAAAAGTAAACATCTAAATCCTGGAAGGGCTTGCATACCACGCACAGGCACCTCCTGTCTGCAGACCTATCCCCGTGCACCAGCTGTGCTTTGGAGTGGACCACCAACCAGCACTCCTACAGGTGACCTGTGCAACTTTGGACCCGACTCTTGCTGTCCCACTCTCAGGGGAGTCTGGAACTTAGCCGCAAGGGAAGCCCTCTCTCCATTGGCCTCCATCACCAGGTACATGATACTGTGCTTGCCACAGCTGCTCTTCTCTTTTTCCATTTTTTTTTTTAGAAGGCACGTCATGCCTGGACCGAGGATGGGACATGTGGGACATGCTTTTCATGTGAATAGGCAGATGATTTCTTGCTAGGAATGTCTATTAGCATATTATATACTACGGTAGATATATTGATGACATTATTATCATGTGGGATGGCGACATGCCCAATATACATAATTTTGTATCCCATTGTAATGACAATGATATGGGTTTAAGCTTTACCTCAGTTATAGATAAAGACACTTTGGCATTTCTTGACCTGGAAATGTGCCACGCTGACCATCAGATTTTTGCAAAAAATTATTCCAAGCCTACTGCTGGTAACTCATTCCTTCATTATGGGAGCTGTCACCACTCGCACTGGCTACAAAACATCCCCAAAAGCCAATTCTGCAGGCTGAGACATAATTTTACCAGACAAGCCAATTATATCACACAAAGTACCATTCTCCAAACGAGGTTCCTCGGAAAAGGTTACACACAGTCAATAATTGATGAAGCTCATTCACAATACATTACAGGACACCACACCATGGATACTCCCCCGAACAAGGAGCCACCCACTATCAGATTCATCACTCGATTTCATAATCGTCATACACACATGGAACTAGTAGTATGTAAGCATTGGACAATATTATTACAAGACACACATTAGAGACATTTTTTGTCTGACAGACCTAGAATCTCCTACAGAAAGGCCCAAAATAAAAAGACAGGGCTCTTCTTCCCCCAGATTTATTTCCATTATAGGGATGTATCAATGCCGCAAACCATGTTGCTTGACATGCAAATTTGTTACAAATGGCCAAAAAGAATTCATCATCAAAGGGAAAACATACAAAATCCAAGAGTTCTTCACATGATCACCTGAGTTTGTAGTATATTGCCTAGCATGCCCATGTGGTTTACACTACGTGGGAAGAACTATTCGCACATTGCGGAAGCACTTTGGTGAACATTGCAGGTTCATCAAGGATGGTAAAGACATACACAGTGTTCCCAGACACTTTACGGATTACCATGCCAAACCTACTGGTGGCCTTAGAGTCTGGGTCATCAAAACCATACCTGACAACCTACCTGTTGCCTTAAGGTTCCAATGCCTATGGCAGAGAGAGACACTGGATTTACGCTTTGGATGTACTATTCCCAGGGGGCTTGAAGGAGGAGCTTGAGATTAGCACTATAATATAGATTTTATATCATCAGCATAGATTGCATAGCCCCATCAGTATTGCATTTCCTCCCCAATCAAGCGACAGTTCCCACAAATTCGATTGGTACACCTATGGGTTATTGGGGTGTATGCCTTATTTCTATCCAGATTCATCATTTATTAGTTGTTTATCCATATACCTTTCTAGTATACATCCTTTCCGTCCCTTTTATTGCTTTGCCATGTATGCTACCTCATATGTATGACCTCTACATTTATGATCTGATATAATTCACTCATTTCCCCAGTAACCCATCCTTCTGTTCTTTATGCTTTTATCATACAGTTGGTGTGTACGCTCTATCCTCTCAACTTGATAGGATTCATTCCTTGCATTATTGTTCCATCCATTTCATATCTATTTATTTAATATATTTTTTTCTTTCTTATATTTATTTATTTATTTCAGGTACTTATATAGCGCTGTCAATTTACGCAGCGCTTTACACAAATATATTGAACATTCACATCAGTCCCTAACCCTCAAGGGGTGTACAATCTAAGGTCCTTAACTCAGATTCATACATACACTTATTAGGGCCAATTTAGACAGGATCCAATTAACCTACCAGCATGCCTTTGGAGTGTGGGAGGAAACCGGAGCACCTGGAGGAAACCCACGCAAGCACAGGGAGAGCATGCAAACTCTATGCAGGAGGCGCCATGGTCGGGAATCTAACCCATGACCCATTTACTGCAAGGCAGATGTGCTACCCACTAAGCCACTGTGCCGCCCATATATAATTTTTTATAAGTTTACTTTTATTAGTCCATTGTATCATTGCCCAGGTTTATATGGTATCATTACTCTTACTATTATAGCCACTGACAATATTATGTATTGGACAGGAATTCTGTCACCGTTTACCTGGTCCTCGATCCCTGTCCGGCTCTACTATAGTAATAGGTGTGTCCCTCTCTCATTTGTTCCGCCCTGTCCCCGCCTTCCCCTCCTATTTGTTCAGTTCAGTTCACAGTGGGTCACAGTCTTGATGGGGTGATTGCGCATGCTCTGAAATGCGTCACAGCCCACCATTAACATCACTGAGCACCTGTGCTCCCTCTGGTGCTGCTGGATGGTACAGTGAGCTCCAGGACACAGTGACAGGAACCCTGCATTGACGTTTTCATATGCCTGAGCCTTATCATTGTTTGTAAGTGTTTTTAACCATTTTCACCAATAAATATGTGGATGAACTGCACTTAGAAGCACCTTCTTGTTCTCTTCTGACAATCAATCACCGGCTTGTTAACTTGAAAAGTTGGATAGCTCCCACCCAATGGCTGGACATATCGGTCCACCATTCAGTGATGGCTGCACTATAGTTACAGTCCTAGGACCTGAAGTTTGTTAGTGGCAGGATCATTGAATATAACTGAAAAGCCTGAGAAAAAAAAGAAAACTAAAAAGCCACCATATCTGGTGTATGGTTAAGCTACAATAAATTAAATTTTTTGTTTTTTGGTTAAGATTTGCTTTAAGAGTGACGGGACTGTCTGGAAAAGGAATCAGTTCATGAAAGCATAACATATGTAATATTTTTATTATTGGCCATTATTTGTAGCTTTGGTGCTCAGGGTGTTCCCAATTCAATAAAAAATGCTAGCGCACAGTTCAGTTGAATTGATTGCATGCAACTTAAATAATCAATGTACATTGTATTTTGTATGCATCAGCTAATTTAGAAATATAATCATGCAGGTAATAGCTCTCTAAAATATCACTAACTTTTGACTGGCAGTGATTGTGAGGTTTTTTGTGGTACTTATGAGGAGAGCACAGGATAGATTAATTTGAAGTGGAAATAAAATAATGTTTCCTTCAGGGATTATATAACTATTTCATGCATAAATGAATGATTCAGCACCTTTATGTATATTTATGTATGCGTATTGAACATTTTGATATGAAAATTATAGAGATAAAATAAATCAAGCCATTAAAACAAGGACATCTTAGGGCTTGTGTATACTGTCACTTGTTTGCTTTTCTCGTCTATGCAACTCATTGTGAATGTAAATCAACTCATGTAACTCCTAGCAGGGCCAGATCTAGGCCGTCTGATCTGGGGGTACAGTAAAAAAAATCATGGGACAGAATATCAAAAGTGCGACAGAGACATGGGTTACAGCCCAGAAGTAACGTTTGACAGGTAATACAGAGGCAATGCAGGAGTGAACAAGGAATGCTATATGTATTAGGCTGTCATTAGATTAGGGTGAATAAACAGAAATTGTGCCCCCTTATCTACTTGCAGACAAGTGATAGTAGAGCAGTGGCTTCCACCAGAAATGGAGAACCTAAAGAAAGGCCAGGTACTAGTGGGATGTCACCTCAGTCCCAAAGGGCTAGGACCCATGCTGCTCTTACATATGCCCTTCAAAACCCCCTATGGCTTCCCCCTAACTCTGGAGCAGCTAACATCCCCCCTTTTACTGCCCAGCCAGGAGTCCAGGTAAACACATAAACATTTTGCCCCCATTGATTTTTTAATTTAATCTTTACCGATGACTTACTAAATTCAGTTGTGGACCAGTGCAACCTCTGTGCCCAACAATTCATAGCCACCAACCCAGATTCAAGTTATGCCCATCCCTAGGAATGGAAGCAGATAACTGTGGAGGAATTTAGAACCTTTTTGGGCCTCACATTTAATATGGGACTCACAAAAAAAAAAATCAATTACACTCCTACTGGTCTACCCACCCAATCCATCATATGCCAATTTACTCATCAGTCATGCCCAGAACAAGATATCTAATGAGCATGCGGTTCCTCCATTACAACAATAACATTAGTGAAGTATGGCAAACCTAATTCTGAATTTCCTGCCATTCATTCTTCATGCATCTGCCTGCTACTGAAATGACCCTAGCCTGTTATTTGACCATGCCACTGCCTGCTGCCTAAATTGACCATACCTCTGCCTGCTCTGGAACTGACCCTGGCCTGTTATACGACCATACTTCTGCCTGCTGCCTAAACTGACCATACCTTTGCCTGCTCTGGAACTGACCCTCGCTTGTTTTATTTGTTTATGGCTGTGTTTGCCATCTGAACTGTCAACCACATTTCTGCCTGCCATCTGAACTGACCTCGGCTTGCTTAACTGACCACACTTTTTGCGTGCCGCTTGGACTGATCTTCTGCCCTGCTACTGTAGTAGTAGGATTCAAGATAACACAGCAGTCTCACATATGTGAGGGGCTTCAGAATAGTTTTTTGGAATGAAGAAAACTAAGTTTTTGGCTTTCTCCGGGTTTTGTAATTCCCGGAAAAGGGTTTGTTAGTCCAGAGGCTTTGAAGAGAAGGGTGGGACAAAGCCTCTACCCCTGTGCCCAGGTCTTACCTGACCGAGGTCCTAAACCTGATATTTCTGCCTGCTTTAAACTTATTGCCAACATGCCTCTGCCTGCCGCATGAACTGACCACACCTCTGCCTGCTACCTGTACCATGGACCATGTTCCTGCCTACTACCAGGACTGATATTTTGGCTGTGCTGACCATGTCTCTGCCTGGACAATTCCTTTGGCTGCTGCTGAACACATCGCTGCCTGCTGCCTGGACCAATGCTTTGGCTGTGCTGACAATATCTCTGCCTGCTGCCTCTACTGACTATGGACAATATTCCTGTCTGCTGCCTGGACAATTGCTTTTGATGTCGCTGACCACCTTCCTGCCTACTGCCTGGATCAATGCTATCCTCTGTGGACAACTGCACTAATAATACCACAGGTAATCTTTTGTTTACCTTTTGCTCAACAGAATGTATTTTGTGGTGTAATTCTTGGTATGTACATGCTATGTGTTAGAAATATGAAGGGCCTTCAAAAATTATAAGTTGTCTAAAAATTAGATGTGTAATTTATGTCCCTAGAACACCTGATGGTGCTACTTGGATGTCGGGCCTCTGTATGTGGCCAGGCTGTTAAAAAGTCTCACACATGTGGTATTGCCATACTCATGATGAGCAGCAGAATGTATTTTTTGCCTGTATTTTTTATTTACATACTATGTGTTAGAAATATCTTATAAAAGGACAACTATGTGTAAAAAAAAAAATAAGTTCTCATTTTCTTTCCACATATTCTGAAAACGTTTGGAAAAAAATGACACGTTCAAAAGACTCATTATGCCTCATAAAATATATGTTGGGGTGTTTGCGTCTCAAAATGGGGTCATTTTGTGGGCAATTCCATTGTCCTGGTGCTTCAGTGCCTTCAATAGTGCAATAGGTAGTCAAGATATTAGATGTGTAATTTATGTTTCTAGAACACCTGATGGTGCTCCTTGCATGTTGGGCCTCTCTATGTGTCCACGCTATGGAAATGTTTCACACATGTGGCTTCACCATACTCAGTAGGAGTAGCAGAATGTGTTTTGGGGCATAGTTGCAAGTATGCCTGCGCTGTGTGTGAAAAATAACTTGTTAATATGACAATTTTGTAGGGGGAAAAAAAATCTTCATTTTCCAAAGAATTGTGGAGAAAAATTACAACTTCAAAAAACTCGCCATGTCTCTTACTAAATACTTTGGAATGTCTACTTTCCAAAAGGGGTCATTTGGGGGGTATTTGTACTATCCTGGCTTGTTAGAGCCTCAAGAATTGAGATAGGCCTTCAGTACATCAGGTGTGATCAGGTGTCATCAATTTTCAATGATTGGTACCATAGCTTGTAGACTCTTTAGCTTTCACAGAGACCAAATAATATATACTGATTTGTGTTATTTTTACCAAAGAAATGTAGCAGTATAAATTTTGGTCAAAATGTATGAAGAAAAATTACTTATTTGAAAAATTCTATAACAGAAACTAAGAAAAACACATTTTATTCAAAATTTTAGATCTTTTTTTGTTTATAGTGCAAAAATAAAAAAAACTGTGGTGATTAAATACCACCAAAAGAAACCTCTATTTGTGTGAAAAAATGGTGAAAATTTTATATGGGTACAGTGTTGCATGACTGAGTAATTGTCATTCAAAGTGTGAGAAGACTGAAAACTGAAAATTGGCCTGGGCAGGAAGGGGGTATAAATGCCCAGTAGGCAAGTGGTTAAATTAGGTGTCCCCAGTAGAGTCCCCCCCCCCTCACATCAGGAGTTCTCATCAAAGTTTCCCCTTACATCAGCTTTCCGATCACCGTCTTCCTTTACATCAGGGTCTTCATCAGAGTTTCCCTTTATATCAGGGTCCTCATCAGAGTGTCCCCTTACATCAGGTTGTCCCCATCAGAGTGCCCCCTTTCTTCAGGCGTCCCCATAAGAATACCCCTGTACATCATAATAATAAAAATGTGAAAAATATACAAATCGCAAATAATAGTGTAAACCAAATCACACAACTAAATATAACCACCACCAAATAAGTGCATATTAATAGTGCAAACAAAAAAAATCAATAAATAGGGAATCTCAATATAGTCCATTCAGAAAAGTCCATATAAACATGATCCTCAGTAAATGAAGTAATGAGATCCTCCTTCATAAGCAATGTGGTATTCAGTGCTCAAAAACACCCCATCAAAGTGCACACTTACCATGTGCTAGTAATTAACCAGCATGTCAGTATATATCCAGCATTCACCAAACAGACTTCAAAGGACGATCCTCATGTGTTGGTAATTACTCAGCATACTACTATGTATCCAGCATATCACCAAACAAACTCCAGAGAAGATCCTCTCATATCCAGATTAGCACATGTGGGTAAAGAAAATATTTGCCATAGTGCAGTATCATCCAACAAATTTATTGCAAAACAAACCCCCCTTAAAATCACACTCACAATGATCAATTAAAAACAAGGTGTTTTGTTATATCAGAGCTCCAGTCTCTGCATCCTGTGTCTCACCAGCCAGCCCGCATTCAAGATGGTAATAGCGCGATCACCTGATCCGGACACTTGCATCAGCATGAGTAGTGACGTCGCAGGAAGGCCACACCACTGACGCGTTTCGTCCAATGACTTCTTCCGAGGGAATGGTGAGCTCTCCATAAAGAGCACTTATATAGACCCAAATGTCTCCTAATTGGCCCAATCTCAAAAAACACCTGAGGGTGCATCATTATCACTAGGTAGAATTCAATCTAAATGAACTTCGGATCACCTGATCACAATAGCACCATCTTGTGTTCAAAATTAATTATTGCACCAATATAAACATAATTAAAAAATATATTCAAAATTAAACTAAATAATCAAAAAAATATTATATAAATACATTCCAAAATTACATAAATATTGCAATAAAGATTAAAATAATATAAATATAAATCAATAAAAAAACAGAACATACAACTTATATAATAAATCATATAACACGAACAAATTAATCATAAATCACTTATAAAACAATTTAAGTCCAGTTCGACATTTAGACCCCCAGGAGATAAAGCCTCAGTCAAATAAATCCATTTCGTTTCACATTTTGACAGTTCCCTAACTCTATTAGAACCCCTCCACGCTTTAGGAACGGATTCAATGGCCCAGAATTTGATATTAGTTGGATCACAATTATGGTATCTCTTAAAGTGTAAAGATACACTATGGTACTTATACCCCTTACTGATATTCCTTATATGTTCAAGTACCCTAACCTTAAGCTGTCGCTTAGTCCTTCCAATGTAAATATGGCCACAAGGACATTCTAAACCATATACTACATGGGTAGAGTTGCAAGTAAGAAAGGAGGAAATATCAAATTCCCTTTGATTAGAATTAGAGGTGAATCTGACCAATCCCCTAAATGTATGTTTAACCACATTACATGCAGTGCACCTCCTACATGAATAAAAGGCTTTTTTATTACTAAACATATTCAAAACCCTTGGTGGATCCAAAATTTTATGAACAATTCTATCACCAATAGTGGGCGCCTTCCTATAAATAAACACTGGTTTCTCCAGGATAACACTCCCTAATATCTTATCAAGCTTCAAAACATGCCAGTGTTTCTGAAACATATCCTCAACCGCCTTATATTGTATATGGTAATTAGAAATAAACCCCTTTACATCACTTGCCCTATTAGAGTGCCCCCGTACATCAACTATCACATCAGAGTGCCTCTTACATCAGATGTCCCCACCAGAGTCCCTTGTACATCAATAGCCCTCATCAGAGTTTCTCTCTTAAATCAACTGTCCCCATCAGCGTGTCCCCTTACATCAAATGTCCTCATCTGAGTCCCCCTTACATTAACTGCCTCCTTCTGACTGCTTAATGGATCAATGTATGCATTCTCAGAAACCTGGAGGGGAATAACTAAAATCTGGGGAGGGGGGCACCACAGCACCCCTCTAGATCTAGGCCTGACAACTAGGGAACTTCATACCCATCTTTAATGTAAGCCAGTTACGTCTGTTTACAGTTACAGAAGGGGAAAAAGCCAAACGCTCCCCTCATAACCATTAGTACCAGCTTTTTCAAATACTCCAACAGATGAGTGGAAAAATGGGAGAACTTGGTTTCTGTTATTTAAGCAGAACTATACTCTCTCAATCAACAATAACTGTTTTTAATCCTTTGCTGATAGCAGTAGTAATTAGATACAAAGGTATATTTCTTTACTTACATTATGATTTCTGCTCTAGACCAAAATGATGTCATACATACCAGGAGCCTTTATGGCATTTTTTTCTGAAGGAGGAGAGGAGGGACTGCATGACAGAGTTATGGGTAGATGGATTCCAGGATGTAAATGCTACATGAATCATCTGCCCTTACTCAGGATGGTTGTAGCCAGACATGCTAGGGAGGTGTTTTTCAAAGTGATTTTCCAACAAAATAAAGAATGAAGAGATGGATGGATGAGTTTTCTATGAATTTAAAAATGAATTAAATAGCATTTTTGGTTTGTGGTGCTCAATTACAACTAAGTGTACCTTGCAAAGAAAATGGATGGTCTGATGACTTACCAAAGGCCCCTTGTGCCAAAATTCTGCATTACAATAAAAAAACAAAAAAATTACCTATGTGTGAAAAAAATGGTTATTAACCTTACCCCAGCACTCGTTGTGCCTAGGTTAGTGTGCCAAAAAACCAGATTTGGACTACTCTGTATTCCCTGGGATTTTGCCTAGGTGTATAGGAAGGTGATGTAATTCCTGCAGTATGAAGCCCACATTTTTTAACTTTAACCCAGTGCAGCGTCATGGCACAGGGAAAGGACCTTTAGCAAATAAACAAAACTTGCTTGTAGTGCAAGGCCTGCTTTAAGAAAGACTTTTACTCCACCTTCAATAATGTTGGTAAAATAAAGCATTTTGCTTTAATAGACATAAAAAATATACATTTAGGTCCTGAACATTTACCAATGATTTTTTTTTTCTCGTGTGTAGTTTTTCTTTTATTTTTGTCGTTTCCCTTCTTTTTTTAATGTTCTTGACTGTTTATGTGCTATAAAATATGTTCAGTGAAATGATATTTGGACTTAGCAAGAGAAACATGACATTGAAGTGATGTTATTTCAGACAAGGTGGGCTTTCCATCTGTGCCGAGCAGGCACACACTTTGTGTATCTTATACATGAACAATCTGCATCATAGGCCTGATAAATCTATAGCACTTACACTGCAATAGCAAACAATGGTCCACTGGGTCATATGCACGTTAACATTAATCCTCCTGGTACTTCAGCTTCAAGTAAAGCTATTAATCAACTTGTAGTTGAAAGTATAAGCTGATGTTTGTTTTACTTTCCACCTTATGTTTGCCTTATTTTTTGGAAGTAATTGTTTTCCTTAAAAAAAACAAAGCACTTAGTAGATTAGAGGCTGCTTTTCAGTGCATTTGCTTTTTGTTAGAGAATATAACTCTGTAAACAGAGAAAGGAAATGATGAGGGGCATTGTGAATCCTGCAAAGTAAATCCTGGTTTGGATTTCTGAAATGCCACCAAAGGCTGTGGTGCTGCCAGGGGAGGCACACAGCCACCCACACAGGGGTGTATTTACCATGAGGCAAAAGCCTTGGATGGCACTTTTTAGGGGGGTGGCACTGGCAGGTGACAGAAGATGGGGACCAGGTGAGGCACTGCCTGAACCATGGGATCTGAGAGAGACTGCAGGCTTCTTGAGGGTATAGGTAGAGGCTGACTCTCGTTCTCACACAAGGGCGACACTGGAGATGGCTGGCTGCTTTCATTCTGGAGAGGTGCAGGTGAGTGCTGGAGGAACGTGTAGAACCCTCTAGTTTGCTGCTAGAATAGTGTAGTGTTTTGTAGGTAAAATCATTGTGTATGACTCATGGTAGTTGTTTGAGTCTGTGATTGAGGTTGATTTATTGCAGGTCAGCTGGATGACTCAACAGGTTATGGCTCTATTGCCTCCTCCCGACTCTAGAGGACCATAGAACCTTCCAGAAATTGGTAAGCAAGAAGGGGTGAAGACCTAATCTGCATGTTCAAGGGAGTCCGGCCAGTACCAGGTTTAGAGGCCCTGGTAGAGTGGTGGACTGGCCCATAAATATGGAAGAGTTAGAATGACAAAGGAGTTGGATGGTTTGGGGGGGGGAGACACTACACAATTATTGAGATAAAACAATTGAATATTTTATTACAAATGTAGAGTTAAAAATCCACATGAAAAATTAATAAAAACAATGCAAGACATGATATTCAAAGATCCCACAAGTTAATGGTTCAAACCAATTGAGTACACTGTGTGATAAATCCCGACATGTTTCTCCCATCAGGCTTCCGTAGGGGAATTGGCTGTATGACACTGTGGAGGAACAATATCCTTCAAATCAGGAAAAAACTTGTCTACATGGTAAGGGAGTGATGTCCAATTATCGTCAGATGATTCAGTAGGTCCCCCCATGGGTAAGGGTGGAGAGCAGTTCTCAGTGTGCTGCAGGAGGGGCACACATGGCCAGAACCTGGTGATTATCTTAGGTGAGATTCCAAATTCCCAAAGGGAGTTTTTGCAGCTACTGACTTTTATTTTTTTTACAGTTTGGCTGGAACTCCACTTTAAGGAGCCTAAAATAATCCAGCGACACAGTCCTCCCCCTCCCCAACCTAACAACAAAAAAGGCCATTAAGAGGTCTATTTTTTAATATTTTTGCTAATAAAAATCAAGGCAATAATATATGTATTCATATTTGCTAACATATTAATGCACTATCTGTTTAGAAAAAACTGTATATTATATGTTAGGGTAGACTACAGTTACTATGAGGTATAAGGTGCATAATCAAGACACCCTTGATTAAAAAAAGGTTCTTGGACTCAAGGAGTTTTATGCTCCTTTCACATGGGCGTAATATGTTCAGTCACGTTTATGCATAAAAAAACAGATTCAGTTTACATAAGTTTACCTCAGTTTTTACATCCATATTCAGTGCAGTTGGGTTTATATCAGTTTACATCCGTAATTTACATTAGTTTCCGCATCCGTCAGCTGATTTCCTTAACAACCGTGACTCATCCCTGCCGTCATTGGGGGATGCCCAACTGACAGCAGAATGTAAACAAAAGAGCTGGCATGAAAGAAATAAAAAAAATTTTGTGAGTGTCCACCCTAATACTTACCAGGGCCTTCCCCACAACCCTGTGAGTATGAGGTTTAGGGCATGTGACCCCCCTTTTTCCTGGCCTGCCAGGCTGCAAGCTTGGATACGGGTGTAGTATGAATTTTGTGGGTGACCTCACACCATTTTTTTCCATTAGCATCCCCCCCAAAAAAAAAAAGAAATTCCTACCAGACCTGAAGGCCAGGTATGGATTGGGGGATGACCTGCACACCTTTAAAAAAAAATGTGATTCTTTTTTTTTCATTCAGCTGAGAATCTCCTTCTGATAGCAGGGATGAGCCATGGTTGTTAGCATGCCTGCAGGTGCAAGCTCCTTAAGAACCAATGACGCAGCCCTTCTTTGTTCCAGGTGGGTGAAAAAACAGTCATCACCCGCTTACATCAGTATACCTCTGTTCAACTCAATTTAAATGGAACAGGAAGGAGACTTGTTCCGTTAAAGAAAAAAAAACAAAAACAGGCCTAAACAGAAACTGATGTAAATGGATGATTATCTTTATACATCTGTTAGCCCATAGAGTTGCATTGCTCTCTGTTTTTCATCTGTCTCTAATTCTCTGTTCCTGCCAGAATGGGTTCCTCTCACTGCATGGTCAGCTTGCAAATGTGCACCAAACACAATGGGGCACTGCTATTTATTAGCTCTGTCCCAACCAAGATGGCAGCAGAAGGTCACTGAGGAGCATCAGCATCCAATAGGACAGCTGCTTTCCCCTGTGACATCTATGGAGGTTGCAGAGAAACATAATTTCCCTTAGGACTCCATTCCATCCCCTGGCGTGGCTAGACATCACCTGCAGGGTGATCTAGGAACTACTGTACAGCCATGGCCAAACACATTGGCACCTCTGGAAAAAATATATATAATGGCGCCTATGGAACAGACTGTGGCGTGTCTGGAGGGTCTTTTCAAAGAAAATGTGACATTCCTGAATCTGAGGCAGAGGTTCTTTGTTCAGTAAGTAGATGAAACCCTCACTCACTTTGTTTTCCCTCTTTGGAATGGTACGCGCCAAGGTTGCCCCCTATCCCCACTTCTTTTTGTGATATCACTAGAACCATTGTTACGCAAACTCCGCTTAAACCCAGATATCAGGGGTATTTCCGTGGCGAACAAGGAATACAAACTTGCTGCCTATGCAGACGACATTCTTTTGTTTTTGACGGAGCCCCGGATTACCTTGCCCAACCTACTTAAGGATTTTTCCTTTTTTCAATATATCTCGAACCTCAAAATTAATCATTCCAAATCCTATGCCTTAAACATTACTCTTCCTCCAGACCTGGTTTCCTTTTGTCAGTCACAGTTCCCATTTCAATGGGAAAGGGACTCCCTTACCTATCTGGGAATACAGTTTACGAGTAACCTCTCTGATCTTTATGTCAAAAACTTTCTTCCAACCCTCGGTGCCATCTGAGCAGACCTAACTAGGTGGCATCGCCCATGCTTCTCCTGGTTTGGTAGGGCTGCTATACTAAAAATGAATATCCTCCCGCGCCTCCTCTATCTATTTCAAACCTTACCTATCCATTTACCACCCGCCTTTTTCGTTTCATGCAGAAGAATGTGCTCTCTTTTTCTCTGGAATCATAAACGGTCACGTATTTCCTTCTCCCAACTTGTGCTCCCCAAATCCAAAGGGGGGATTGGACTACCTGACTTGCAACTCTGCCATCTTACTAGGATAATCAATTGGAATATTCACTTTACCACCAAAGCGTGGGTCCAGCTGGAACACTCTTGTTCCACTTCCCCCTTGGCATCGATCCCGTGGCTTCTGACCAAACACATTCCTCAAGACCTCCTACATCCAATAATCGGTCCTTCCCTTAAAAACTTTCACTTATCCTGTAAATCGGCCTCCATTTCAGATGCCCCCAACCCACTAACTTCTCTTCGCCTCAATCCGGACTTCCCTCCTGATATGCATAAGTCCTTTCCATCAGCACATTGGCCACACAGTCAAGTTTTAGCAAACCATTTTTTTCACAAAGGTCAGCTGAAGTCTTGTTCTTCCCTGGCAAGTACTATGGGTGATCTCACCTTTCCCTTTTGGGCCTATCTTCAAATCAGACGTTTTCTTCTCTCTCCTGCATATCGCTATAAATGGGTCCGCCCTCTCACCTCCTTTGAGTCACTCTGTTCAAAGGCTGAACCACAGAGACATTTAGTATCATTTACCTATCTGCTTCTTCTTGGTGACAGAACACAAGAAAACGGATACAAGTTGGCGACACGTTGGTACAATACACCTTCTAGAATCCATCCAGACCCAGTATTTGTTGGAGATGTGGGGCTCCTGTTGGATTTCTTCTTCATATCTGGTTTGACTGCCCTATGGTTCAGCCCTTTTGGCAGGAGGTACATCGGATTACTTCTTCGGTGTCTACTCTTGATATTGAGTTCTCTCCGGCCCAACTCCTCCTCCACCACACTCTGCTTCCCAAACGTCTATATTTCAAATCTCTGGCTATGCATATGCTTAACGCGGCCAAACTCTGCTTACCGGTTCTCTGGCGGTCTGTTCACCCCCCCACGGTGTGAGATTGGTTCATACGCATGAACAGAATTGCTGAAATGGAAGAGCTGATTGCTTCTTCTCTGGATAACCCTACTAAATTTTCTCAAACGTGGTCCTGTTGGATTCACTTTCGAACGACCCCTGAATATCATTCTTTCATGGGCCTTGCTGATTGATTCTGAATCTCTCTGATACCCCATAGTGTTTCTGGCGATAAATCAGCTCTCTGTTTTTTCAAGGTCGTGATTGAGGTCCTTTGTCTCGATGTCCTGTACAGCTTGGAGCAAGCTACGCTTGGCACCCTGATACGCCTGCAACTGTCCCCAGCTCGCTTCTCTGCCAGGGTTGCGCGTATCTCTCATGTCCTGGGAGTCTAGAGTAAAGGTGACTTACCTACTCTCCTAGTCCTCCACACCTCCTCCCAGTCCGACTCTTCCCCAACTCCCCATCTCACCCCCCCTTTTTTTTTTCTTTTTCTTCTTCTTCTCTCTTCCCTTCTTTTTCATGCTTATTCTTAAATTCTTAATCCCCATTTCCCTGCTTTCCTACTCAGAGTTTAACTTTCATTCTTCCCTTTCTATTTTGGTACACTTCTCTACTCATAGGAGCCCTACTCCCTATCTGCAATCCAGCTGCGCATATGTTTTACTTTTACATATCTCCTTTCCCGAACCCTTTACCCACGTGCTTTCAACCTGTAGTGGGTTACCTCAGTTTCATCAAACGTACAAGGCCATATCCTACAAGCCCTTGCACCCCCCCTCCACACCTACTGTATACATTTCCAATGCACACCTCACTGGCCCTGCTCTTTGCTGCTGCTCGGTAACTGAGGTTATATATCATTGACCCTGCCAGTGCTGTGATTCCAATATGCTGAATAAGGGCTTGAGAACAGATATGCCTTTAATGTTACTGCGCTCGCATGTTCTTATTTTTCCCCTGTTCTCTTTTCCCTGGGATGACTTACGTCTGTTTCTTTGTCTATGTATTGCTATGTAACTTTTTGTTCGCTGTATGTGCATTACCTCCTATTGATTTTCGACTGATACCTTGTATTACCTGTACTTATTGTATGCTCTGAGTTTATTAATAAACTTTATGAAAAAAAAAAAGAGCGCTTGTCTAGGTAAGTACACCGCTGTTGTTTGGAGTGCTGGCTGAAATCCTGTGATGTAGAACCGGCATTTGGCGGCGGCACTGGTGGCTCCTAGCGCAACTGCGAACTCAGGTACACATGACAGCCTGAAGAGGCAGCACGCATGCTCCAAATGTGTGCCTTATTCTGCTACCCACGTGATTGGAAGTGATGTCAGGTCACCTTGAGTCTTTGGACAGTCCATGGACAGTCCAGAACCCATGGCTCCACTTGATGCAAGTTCTGCTGATTCCATAGACTCAGAGGGGAACCAAGAGGCAAGGGATGCAGCCAGTTCTGCCAACTCTCAACCCTTTGAAGCCATGGTGGCCCCCATAGGAGACGAGGACTCTGGCTGTGTTCCCACAGAGGACAGTGGAGTCCACCATCCAATTACATCTAATAATGGACGATTACCTGCAAAGTGTTCTGATTATGTGATTCTTGCACCAGTATTTGCTAAATTGCTGACTTATATGGTTCTGTGTTTTGTTTGATGCCAAGGACAGAATCTGTCAAAGGGGAGAAGAGTGTAGGCAGGTGGAGTTTGTTTCCTCCACTGTAGGTGGTGCTCGACCAGAGTGTTACTGCAGCTGGAGAGGAAGTCACGAGAAACCAGGTTTCTCTATGGTTTCCTCGGTCCCCTCCTGGAGCAGTGTTCCAGTTGGCTACATTGCATCCAGGTGACCCTGACAGCCATCTTGGGTCCAGCAGAGTCAGTTTAAGTCCTTGTCCTCAGGTTTTGCGCGTATTTGCAAAGTGACTAGTGTAGTCACTCACCTCTCTGCAGGAAAAGTTCAAGAGGAGAAGGGAAAGAGTAGAGCCTACGCCTACACTTCTGCAGGCTCTCTCTTGGGATGGACCAGACACGCTGCCCTCCATCTCCTTTGGCAAGTGCTTTGTTCAGTTTGGGCCTACCACCGCTGACTCTCTGCTGCATTGACTGTGAGTTCCCGAATGGATGTTCTACCCTGCCAAGCTGTTGTAACTATTTTACACGTTCCTCAACATATTGCTTTTTGTGCATCCCAGGCCTCAGTGTCATTGCTGCCACATCACCATGCTGTATCTACTCCACATTTTAGTGGTATTGAAAAATAAATTTAGAGTGTTTTTAATGAATGCCTTAGTGAACTCTTGCATGATATTGCGCGAGCTCACTGCGCCTAGGCAAAGGAGGTCAGTCGAGCTCTTTTATCTATCTTCTTCTAAAAATGATAGCTGCATTTTTTTAACTGGCACAGAAGCTTGTATCAGTAAAGAAGATATGAAAAGCACACCAGTTACGGAATGTTCTCTCATCTAGAAATCGCCAAAGGATCACTTAACCACAAATAGATCCTGCCAATCCTTGATATCTCTGTATAGTATCACAGGTGATATAGAGCATCAATAAAAACACTAGAGACAAAGTGAACTAGATTGCACAGGAAACCATTTTAATATAAAAATAATAAAATAAATAGATTGCATTTACAAACAAGCGACCTAAAATAGGCTTATTAAAGTATTTGGAATTCATATATTTGATAAGCCTTCTGTAGACTATGTGTTTGTAAGTGACATTTATTTATTTTACTATTGTATATATCAAATTGAATTTCTAAATACTTCAATGCACTCAACATAGAACATGGTTGCATACTTACCCTCTCTCGAATTACAGTTATACCACCTGCATACTTGTAGCATAGTTACTGTATATTCTCAAGTATAATGTGCAGCATTTTATACTAGTTTATTTTACACAAAATGGTAACAAAGTAATATAGGATGACTCACAGGATTTCTCATAGGAATCAGGCAGATACTAACAAAATGAAGTTTGAAGTGTTTGATTACCTTTACTTCCATATGAAAAAAAGCATCTATTACACCACTGATTATGCTTATTTGCTACATTATGCCATATTTTGAATTAGAGCGTAATTGTTTAAAAAATGCCGTGCAGCATATTTTCACACAAAATTGAGATATGTGATAGATCTAGCCAGTCTTGTACTGTACGCAATGTGTTTTCAAGAAAAAAAATCAAACCATACATGTATAAAAAGGAAATTGGAGGCTCTTGTTCAGTGATGCTACACATTCCTCCTTGACATACTTTCACCTCAAGACAACAGAATACACAGAGAGATGTATGAGTAGGAGTCGAAAGAAGCTTTTCACTAAAAGCATGAATTGAAATCATTTTCCCTTAAAAATATGAAATTTGCATCTGTTGCAGTTACCGTATGTTGCAACAATAGTGAGTTAATTTGCAAGACAGCTTATTTTTTAGCATGAATAGCATAATATGAAATTGACTCATATCCTGCAAACACCTGTAAAAGACACAGGGGCAATTTTAAAAAACAGAAGCAAAGAAAACTATAGAGATCACCTAAAACAGGGGTGACCAACCTGCGCCCGCAAGAGTTCAGTATGCAGCCCGCGCAGTGTTTTCAGTTACTGCCATTGTCCATGCTGCCCGAAGATGGACACTTTTTTTTGTTTTTGTTTTTTTTTAATATAGCTGCCTGCCGCTGATAGTTCCACCTCATGCCTACCGCTGCCACTGACCATTGTAGTGATTGGTTGCCCAGTGTCCTTATCAACCAACCACATGCTTGCTCAACCCTACAGTCAGAGGAGCAAGAAGATGGAACCAGAGTAAGCAGTGGGGACCTGTCGCTGTCAGACTGTGAGTGGGGGAGCCTGGCAGAGATGGACAGACAATGCTGGAGTCTGGAGGACAGATGACAGGAGGAGGGATGGAAGGGGTGGAGGCCACCTAAGCAGAAGAGGTAGCTAGAGGGAGCTCCTGAAGCAGCAGCTGAGAGAAGGAGGAGGACATAGCTGATACTTAGGAGGAGGAGTTTGGGACACTGATGTACTAGGTGGTATCAAAACGTTTTGAGATTAGCTCTGTTCACAAGAAAGTACTTTATTTATCTACGCTTACACACTGTCACCTTCAAAATAGTCCCCTTGCACAGCAATACAGTGCTTCCAGTATTCCTGCCTCTGCTGGAATGTGTCCTGGAAGTCTTCTTTTTGAAACGTGTCAAGTACCTTCTGTTATTCTTGCTGGATCTCCAATGTTGTTAAAAGAGCGAGCTTTGAGCTGGATTTTCATCTCTGGGAAGAGGCAAAGTCCGCAGGAGCCAAATCTGGCAAGTAGGGTGGGTGCAGAAGTGAGATGTTGTTTACAGCGAGGGCTCGGTGACAGGGTACAGGGCGGATTGCTTGGGATGTTCCATATGACACACCCACAATGGCAGCAATGTTGTATATTGTTCTCCGATGATCATCATGCACAAGTTGCCCAATGGTTTCAACAGTTTCAGGGGTTGAGCTCCTCATCTTCCAGTGATTTCCTTCTGCTCTTGAAGCATACCACTCAAAACACCTCAAACAACTCATTGCAGCATCACTGTAAACTTGCCAAATCATGTCAAATGTCTCTGTGGAAGATTTGCCCAGTTTATGCAGAATTTCACATTTGCTCTTTGTTCTAACTTGCTGTCCATAATGAAATAGCAGACATGGTAACACACGTGGTCAAAATAGCACCAGCTGCACACAGGACATCTTTTGGCACACTGACTTATGCTCACTGTGACTGTGCATGCAGCCTTGTGCTGCCTTCAGCTGGCATGTTACAAAACTAATCTTGAAACTTTTTGATACCACCTTGTATAGGGGGAGTGGGGAGAGGCATGGTGCTGGTGGTGTGTGGCAGGGAGTGAGAATATGAGGAAAGGCTGATAGGCTGTAGTGGCCCCAGCGGTGGACATCTCCATCTCATGCTGTGTGTCCTGAACTGAGGAATATATACATATATATATATATATATATATATTACAGTTGTGTTCAAAATAATAGCAGTCAGACATTACTAACCTGATCAATCACTGTTTTTGGTAGAAATGATATTTCTACATGGCAAATAATTTACTAGTAGGTGTAGTAGAGTAATAGAAATCCAACAGATCCAACAGTCATGACATGCATGCTGCTGATTCTGTGTAATTGAATCACTCATTGAAAGGGGCATGTTCAAAATAATAGTAGTGTGGAGTTCTATTAGTGAGGTCATTCATTCTTTGAAAAACAGGTGGCAATTATTGCCCTTATTTAAGGAAGGAAGGCAGCAAATGTTGTACATGCTGGTTACAGTGCATTTCTCTCTGAAATTCTGAGGAAAATGGGTGGTTCCAGACATTGTTCAGAAGAACAGCATACCTTGATTAAAAAGTTGATTGGAGAGGGGAAAACATATAAAGAAGTGCAGAAAATGATAGGCTGCTCAGCTAAAATGATCGCAAATGCTTTAAAATGGCAACCAAAACCTGAAAGACGTGGAAGAAAGTGAAAAACTACCATTCGAATGGATAGAAGAATAGCCAAAATGGCAAGGACTCAGCCAGCAATCAGCTCCAGGAAGATCAAAGGTCTAAAGTTACCTGTGAGTACTGTTACAATTAGAAGACGCCTATGTGAAGCCAAGCTATCTGCAAGAAGTCCCTGCAAAGTCCCACTGTTGAAAAAAAGACGTGCTGAAGAGGTTACAATTTGCCAAAGAGCACATTGACTGGCCTAAAGAGAAATGGAGCAACATTTTGTGGACTGATGAAAGTAAGATTGTTCTTTTTGGGTCTAGTGGCCGGAGACAGTTTGTCAGAGGACCCCCAAACACTGAATTCAAGCCACTGTACACTGTGAAGACAGTGAAGCATGGTTGCGCAAGCATCATGATATGGGGATGTTTCTCATACTATGGTGTTGGGCCTATTTATCGCATACCAGGGATCATGGATCGGTTTGAATACATCAGAATACTTGAAGAGGTCATACTGCCTTATGTTGAAGAGGAAATGCCCTTGAAATGGGTGTTCCAACAAGACAACGACCAAAAACACACCAGTAAACGTGCAATGTCTTGGTTCCAGACCAACAAAATTGACGTTATGGAGTGGCCAGCCCAATCCCCGGATCTTAATCCAATAGAAAACTTGTGGGGTGACATCAAAAATGCAGTTTCTGAGGCAAAACCAAGAAATGGAGAAGAACTGTGGAATGTAGTCGAATCATCCTGGGCTGGAATACCTGTTCACAGGTGCCAGAAGTTGATTGACTCCATGCAACACAGATGTACAGCAGTTCTCAGAAACAGTGCTTATACAACTAAATATTAATTAAGTGATTCAAAGGAAAGCAAAATCTTCAAACATTTTTCAGTTTATATAGTGAATGTTTGAGTTTGTAAAGAAGAATACTAACACTGCTGTTTTTTTGAAGTTTAATATTCACTTTTCTTCAATTTTTTTAGAGGAACAACACACATTTGATATATTTTTCTTCATGTTTTGATTTGGAATAGAATGTGTAGTGTTCCCAATGCATTTGTGTGTATGGAAATAAAAGCTATTAGAAGGATTTTGAGCTTTATTCACTTTTTTCAACACACTGCTATTATTTTGAACACAACTGTATATATATATATATGTGTGTGTGATTTTGCGCACCAATGCCACCGTGAAGCAGTATATCTGCTATATGGCAGTGGGTAAGCGGTTAAGGATGCATAGCTGGTAGGCCCCTCCGCTCCTTAACCAGCTATTCTTCACAATGAATTTAAATGGATTCAATATTTTTGACTCAAATTTGATTCAAATACTTTGAAGCCATTGTAAAAATGTTAAAGCTGGTTGAAAATGAATAAATGAAACTAAACAAATTTGTTACAAATGCAACAAAACAAACTTATTAACTTAACAAAACAAAACACATTTTTTTTGTTCTGCACATGTCTAGACTCAACCCTAGAGAGGGTGTAAATGACAGGCTGGGCTCACAGGAACTGGACAGAATAACATGAATGTCATTCTGCCTGAAGACCACTGCCACTGGGGCTGAGCTTAGCATTGGAGTGTGGAAATGGTAAGTAGATCATACAAGAGAGGGGAATAACATTAATTGCCCGGTCATACCAGTGCAACTTGTCATGCGTTTTGATAGTTTCAAATCGCATGACCAATCGCAGTCTATTTTCCGCAATTGAAGAGGTCATATCGGTGTGATTCCGACTTCCTCAGAGTCGCACTGATTTTGAAAGTAGTGCATGTACTACTTTTTGCAAGTTCAGGTGCGACTTGCATAGACATCTGTGTTCTGCAAGTCGCAGATGTCTTGCAAGTCATACCTGAAGTTGGACTGTCATCCAACTTTGAAATCGTGGAAGTCAAAGTCGGTTTGGTGGGACCGGAGACTAAATGTTAGTATTAACGTAAAGTGGTTGTAAACCTCTGACATGAAAAATGAACAAAACATATCGCTCTATAGTGTGTACTTGGCTTAGTCCAGAGCACCTAGTGCAGTTCCTCTCTGATCTTTCCTCTCTCTACTGTCTGCATGACTTACTTCTGACAATTTAACTGACACCACAGACTCCCAGGTGATGACTCCAGCACACCGCAGGTGATTGACAGCCTCAACTGAGCATGTTTCAATAAGAGACTGTGTAGACGGGGTATGTGCCCCTTCTCTCCAGTCAGGTTTTTCTTTTTTTTTTGTCATCCAGGAATTGATGTAGTGCCCTAGTGCACCTCAGTCCTTTTTGGATGGTAATCTAGTGAACATAAAGTCCCTGCTTGTTTTTTAAGAGAAGTAATCACTAGGACATCCGTTTCTGTAAATCATAACAATGGGACACAGACAGAAAAAAAAACTGGCCGGAGTTTTACCTATTTCAAACGCTATTGAAAATCCCCAGCCCCCATTTTCTGCCTGTTATACATTTTCTTCCTTTGTGTAATTTTTTATGTTTGATTGTATTGGTTCTGGATGTGAATTTTTTTAAGGTCTGTTGGTATTTGATAAGATTTGTTTTTAAACACTAGTTGCTTGAAAGTAATAACGTGTTCCAAAGGAGAGAGTCATTTCCATCTTGGAACAAGGTATCTAGGTGCAGCAGAGCCAAAACATGCATATTCAAAGATAGAGTAGTCCAAACAAATGTTTTTGTATTTGTTAAAGTATAATGAAACAGACCAACACATTTCAGGAAATTGACACATTCCCTTCTTCACGGCTTCAGAAGCCCTAAGCAGAAGGCTATCAAGTCGAAGCATATCGGAAAATTGATATTCATCCTTACTGCAATTTTCCTTTCCTGACAACTTCCATGGCAACACACCCATGGGTTCAGTCCTGTTCTCCCTCTGCACTGATAAGACCTTAACTCATAAATATACATCCCCCTAGAGCCTCAGCATTACATAACTAGCTATATTGATAGGGCGGACAGGTTTGCTGCCATGGAACTGCACAGGAAAGGAAAATTGCAGTAAGTATGAATATCAGTTTTCCAATTTCCCTGACTGTTTCATGTCAGCACATATGTGATTAATACCTAGCCACAGAAAACAGGGGGGTAATGCTTGAAAAAATATATTTAATTAGACAGAGGAAGAATCGATAAATCTCTGTCCAAAATCAATAAATAAACAAACAAACAGTAGTCATAGGCAAGTGGCTCTTTTAGTATAAATGGAGGACCAAGTAGCCACTTTATACATCGTTTCCTAGGAAACCTGACTCACTGCTGCCCAGGGTGATGAAACACTGTGTGCAGAGTGTGCCGTTATTCCCTCTAGTGCTACCATCCCTTTCGACTTAAAGGTCAAAGCTATGGTTTTCCATCCAGGAAATGATGAGGTTTCACAAAGTCTTAGAACCCTTGTTTGCCCCTGACAGAATGATGAAGAGATGTTCTGGTGATCTGATATTAGATGTAGCTACAATGTAAGATTTCAAAGTCCTGCCTATATCAAGACAATTAACTTTTTTTTTTTCCATAATATTTATTGAAGAGCTCAGAGCATACAGCAGGTACAAGCATCACATGAGAGCAGAAATGCATACAATGGATGACAAAGTATATGCAACAATTAGCGTATTATGGAACATTATCAGAGCATCATAAATAATAAGAGGTGAAGGAAGGCACAACAGGTCTCAGTTCCCCAAACAGCCTGATTAACTTTTTGATTATCTTCTGAAAAGAATGTTGGCAACACTAATTCCTGAGTCATGAGGAAAAATGGAAGCAACTTTTGGTGTAAACCCCAGAATAGGAACTAGGACCACTACAAAAGCCCAAGGCTGAAACTTCTGAGACTTGTTTAGTGGATGTAACTGTGATTTAAAAGGCTGCCTTCAAGGTGAGGTGCCAGAGAGACACATCTTCCATACAAACTTCCAAGGCCAGGAAATCAAGAAAAAGTGGTGGGTCCCATTTTGGAAAAAAGATCTTCCTTGAAGGTTTTTGTCTTAAAGTGGTATTACAGTCTCCTTTGTGATTTTTATCTATAAGTGAGCTTATAATAAAACTTATCTGTAGGTAAAATGAATATCTCCTAAACATGTATATTTTTTTTAGATATTCACTCTTTTGGCAGCCAGTGACGTCTCCAGCACATGTGCTCTGAAGAAATGGCATATCCGTGCCATTCCTTCAGAGCGCTGTGCCATGGCTCGTGACTCTCACGCGCATGTGCAGGAGTGACAGCATCGCAGCTCAGCCATTCAAGCTCCTGGAGCCCACAAATCCAGAAGGAAGATCGAGTGAAGATGGAAGCGCACCACTGGAGGGTTTCATTCTAAGACAAGCATTTTATAATGTGCTAGTATGCGATACATACTAGCACATTATGCCATTTCCTTGCAGGGGATTTTTTTTTTTTAATGTTGCAGTTACTACCACTTTAACAGAGTCTTAAACATCAGTACAAGACAACTATTGGACGCTCATTGTATTCTGAAGAAATGAGAGAAAGCTGAAGCATGACCTTTCATCATGCTTAGGCCTAAATCCATATCCTCCTTTCTGGAGGAACTTTAATAAGTGATTGAAGTGAAGGGATGCTGTCGGAAACCCCTGAGAAGAAGCAAACTCTTGAAATTTGAGACACACTATCCACTCTACTATGTGTTGTTAGTACGTGATTTTATTGACTCCATCAGAGTACTGACTACTTTCTTATAGCAACCTACATTGACCAATCTCTGCCTCTCAAGATCCAAGCCTGTAAGCAGAGTTTCTTTTGGGCTGGATAAACTAAGGGTCCCTGATATAGAAGGTCAGAACTGAGCAGATTGGCAGTGGTGTGATACACTGTTAATGTGCAGTTGGTTTGCCATGACAGGCCGCCACTCCTTTTAAACATGCAACCAGATATAAGGCCCCACCCCTTTGGCAACACACATTTTCAGATGCATGGCCTGAGTCTGTGAAATGCTCTGCTGCCCAAGATACTGTGCCAGAAGTGATATCAAGCTTGCTGTGGAATGCACATGCTCGTTTTCCAGTGGCATTTATCCGCAATGCAGGGAACTAGGAAAAAATACAACTGATAAGTCACTGCCCAACAGAAGTACCATCTTGCCCTAGGGATCAGGAGCAGGGACACCCTAATTTTACTCCATTTAAGAGTAGTTAGCAGGAACTGCACCCAGGAAGAAATGCATGGGTGAACTGCTAGGAATATACCTCAGCAAGGTAGGTGAACATGCTACTTAATGATCCATCAATGTACGTGGAAGAAGAAAGAGGGACACTGAAGCTCTAGGGGGATGTTAATTTATGAGTTAAGGTCCTGTCAGTGTAGAAGGAGAATGGGACCTAACCCAGGTGTGTGCTGACCTTGAGCTGTCAGGGAAACATATATTGGTCTACTATAATTCACACTCATATCTTGATCATTGAATGTGCTGTTGTCCTGCATAGCATGTCTACAATGGCTCTGAAATGTATCATTTGTTAGTTTAGGGAGTGTTGCAGGATGTGAACTCTGTATGGGTCAGACAGATGATTTTCATTTGCAAACAGGTGTCCATTTATGTTCATAGTTTGACAGCATGTTGGCTGGTATTGTAGATATTACCAGGTATAACCATAAAACAAAATTATTAGCAGTTCAGGTGATTCTGTCCTAGCTGGTCTTTTGCTCTAGAGTGACTATGAACAGTACAAAACAAATTGTCACTTGATTATAGTTTTCAGATTACCATGGCATACAGTTACCAAGCCATGCATGAACATTGAAAACTGGGCTTCTAGGCTTGTGCATATTGGCCTAAATATACTGCTGCTTGCTGAAGCATTTGGAACTCAGCATGACTCAAAGATGTCTCAATTAATATGCTTTATGGATGTTTTCACTATGTTGGAAAAACAGGCTGCACATGAAACCCTTAATCACTTTATCTAAGTTTTGATTAATGCACATGAAATAACCAGTCACAAAAATAAACATTATACAATTTTTGAAGCTTTCAGTAACCCAACTCAAAACATTGGTAGTGCAGTTATAGTGAATAAGCAAGCATTTTCCATATATAGTACAAAAGGGTAGTAGTTGGTGTTAACTTTTGATTGATATACCCAACCTTCAAAGACATGGCTGCTCATCTCAATTCTTTCTTGCCTGCCTTCATTTATAAGCATCAGGTGGATTTTGTACCTCAAGGGCAAGCATCCAATTTGATAATTTGTCCTAGAATTATATGCATTATGCTTTATAAATATGGGGATTCCGGGATCATTGTCTTTCCTGGCTCCAAGAACTATACCACCAACCATTTGTCAAGGTACGATACCCTAAATGCTTTTCGGACACATTTCCTACAGCAAAGGGAAATCCTTCAAGGGTGTCCTCTCTCTCCCATTTTATTTATATTGGCTTTAGAACATCTAACACACCTCATCAGGAACAACTTGGACATCCATAGAGTAGACGTATATTTCAACTTATACAAATTAAACTTATTGGTGAATGATATGATCCTAACACTGATATAACCACCTATCACATTTCCCAACTTTATATTTTACCTGGCCTAAATCACATATGGAATATTTGGGTATACACCCAACTCCATTTTAAAGACCATGAATTGCTAAATTTATAATGTTTATACATGAGATTGGGAGGTACTAACTTACACAAATCTTAATAGTGGCCCAAATTGTCTCACTGACATTCGTTTTTGCAGTCCTGGAAGCCCCTTCATGTATTGAATTGAGGACTGCTGCTCTCCTGTGCATCTCCAAGAACTTGGCCCTTGGCTTGCCTCCTAATCCTGAACTTCATCCATTAGCCTTCTGATGAAACATACAGTAGTTTAGCTTTTTGAAACTCCACTAAATACTTTGATAAATTATCTCATCATATTTACCACTTATACAGCTTATAGATCATTCACTTTTTCCACCTGTTCTAGAGCCACCTCATACGTTTTGATATTATGCACCCCTCTCCCCCAAACTGATTTCTATTATCTGTTTCCAATTTAAAGTGATATTGACCATTTCACTACCGGACACTTTCACCCCCTTCCTGCCCAGGCCAATTTTCAGCTTTCGACGCTGTCACACACTTTGAAAGACAATTGTTCAGTCATGCAACACTGTACCCATATTACATTTTTAGCATTTTTTCACACAAATAGAGCTTTCTTTTGGTGTTATTATACCTCTTCCTGTCCAGTCCATGCCGATAAATGGTTAGATGGGAGCATTGCCGGTGCGGGAGGATGTTTCTGAACGTCCTCCTGCATCCATTGCCTATGTGCGCTCCTTGGGAGTGTGCAGCACCACGATCTGTGGCCGCTGTGTCTGGTGTGGACACAGATTGCTGTACGGGATGCTGTGTGAGGTCCCGATTTATGTGATCAGTGATTGGCCAATCAGTGATCACATGAATAGTAGTAAACAAGATGTTACATCCTGACATCATTGTTTACTACTTGTGAAACCTGTGAATGATCACAGAGTTCACATGGTACAATGCCATTCACAACAGCCTTGTACCATGTGATAAGGTGTGACCAATTGCAGCTCTCACAGTATTTCTCAATTGCTGCAGGAATGCACCCAGAGAGGAGAAATGGTTGCTTTTACAGCCTTTATGGGTGTAAAAGCAATCAGTGTAAAAAAAAAAAAAAAAAAAATTTTCGTCACCCTTCACAAGTAGTACAGAGTCACTATGGTGACTCTGTACTGCTACGGTGGCAGTATGTAAAAAAAATACATAATTAGTAATATATAAAAAAAAATAAAAATTTATAAAAAAGATTTTGAAAAATTATAATTTTTTTTATAAACTGATTTGGGTTATTTTTTTACCAAAAAGGTAGCTGAATACATTTTGGACAAGATTTATGAAGAAAGATTATTTATTTGCAAAATTTTATAAGAAAAACATTTTTATTCAAAATTTTTAGTCTTTTTTTCATTTATATGGCAAAAAAATAAAAATCCCAGTGGTGAATAAATACCACTAAAAGAAAGTTTTATCTGTCTCAAAAAATGCTAAAAATGTCATTTGGGTACAGTGTTGCATGACTGCGCAATTGTCATTCAAAGTCTGACAGCGCTGAAAGCTGAAAATTGGCCTGGCCTGGAAGGGGGTGAAAGTGTCCGAACTTGAAGTGGTTAATCACCACAGGATTTTTATTTTTTGATAAATAAACAAAGGCAGACTGAAACATTTGAAAAAAAGCATGTTTTTCTTTGTTTCTGTCATAAAATTTTGCAAATAAATAATCTTTCTTTCTAAATTTAGGCCAAACTGTATTTTTCTACATTACTTTGGAAAAAATAACCAAATCAGTGTATATTATTTAATCTACAGGAAAGTCATAGAGTCCACAAACTATGGAATAGACAGCATATATCTGAAAATCAATCCTGATGTACTGATGGTCCATCTCATTTCTTGAAGCTCAAAAACGCCAACACAGTGCTAAAATCCCCCAAATAACTCCTTTTTGGAAAAAAAGACAGCCCAAGGTATTCATTAAAAAGCATAGTGAGCTTTTGTAAATTGTAATTTTTTTGTCAGAATTTTTGGAAAAATTAAGAAATTAAAAGATAAGTACTTTCATAACGTATACACGGTGTAACATGTAACATGTTACGATCAGACTGGCCCCAACACCCCCCCTTCTCGATGCCCACTTCTCCCCCTTCACTAGCTGTCAATTTTAAAAAACACAACTGTGCGGGGCTCTGCATACGTGACCCCGTCACTCATTCACAGTCCTCTGTGAATGAGGTACTACAAATCCCGGCAGCCTTAGCGGCTGTCGGTTAGTAGTCCTCAATGAACTACCATGGCACTGTGAAGCTCCATGGTAGTTCATTCATTCTTCCTGTCAGTATATCTGCTTGCTTTTACATTCATTTGTTACCATTCATAATGCTGCCCCAAACTACCTCACCGACCTGATACTCAAATACCACCCTACCCGTAATCTTCGCTCCTCACAAGACCTTCTACTTTCTAGCTCCCTGGTCTCCACCTCCCACGCCCGACTGCAGGGCTTCTCCAGAACTTCCCCCATCCTCTGGAACTCACTACCCCAATCCATCAGACTGTCACCTACCCTCCTCACCTTTAGGCGCACCCTGAAAACCCATCTCTTCAGGGAAGCCTACCCTGCCCTCACCTAACAGACGATCTCCTCCATTCCTCCTAACACTCCATCCCCCACAGCCACTTCCTCCTGTACCACTATCCCCTCCCTTCTAGATTGTAAGCTCGAAAGAGCAGGGCCCTTGAACCCCTTGTGTATTGTATTGTTACTGTATTGTCTCATGTTCTGTTCCTCACTATAATGTACAGCGCTGAGCAAACCTTTTAGCGCTATATAAATACTGTATAATAATAATAATTATTATCACTGTCTGAACTACTTAGATCCAATATGCCCATGCATCCCTTCCTGAAAACTTTACTTATGGGGGGCGGGCACTATTTATAGCTTTCCCTTTCCTTCCATTTATTTCTCTCCAAATTCTCTGGCCTTTCTAAATTTCTCTATCCCCTTCTGTTTACCTTTTTTGCTTACACAGACCTTATAAAGACCCATGTCTCCTTTTGCATGAAATTCCCTCATCTGTACATTAAGGCAAGCGTACTGTTGGCATCACCAGGTTTGATGCTGTGCTGTGGCTGTAAGTAATAAAGACTCACACAAAATCTTGTGTTGAATACCTTTATTTTGCAAAAATACTTCCTTACTGTACAAATCTGTACTGTATGTATCTCTGTATCAATGATTATTTTTATTTGTTAATAATGAGAAACATCTATTGACATTTAAATACTGTAACTCCCCCTCTTCCCTTTCTCAAGGTCTTTCTTTGCTGCAAGCTTCTGGTCCTTCCCACATATCTAGACATTGATCATTTTGTTGCTTGATTAGTTGGCTGCTTTGCATGAGTTGTTTTGTGATTCACAAAAGTCCAGGTAGCATGTCTTGTTACTGCTAAAGATAAATTACTGTCTATTAGAGATGAGCAACAATTTTTTTTAAATTTCTCCTAAAAATGTGGGGATTTTATAGAAAATTATCTTTTTTAATAAATGCTTTGGAGGCAATTGGGAAGGTAAAATTTTAATGGTTTTTGTTGGTTTTAAAGTATCCAAAGCTGTAAATGACTCCTGAGGGTTACAATTAGCTTCTTTCGACTATACAGTATTTGACCTGCAGTAGGCTAATGACCTGCAGTAGTCTAATTTATATATTTTTTTCCCAGTGAAAAAAACATGACAAATTTAAAGTGACGTTACACCAAATAACATATGCATCAAAAAATGTAAAAATACAAAGAACACTAAAAGTGGATATGTACCTTTTCAATGTGTAGCTCTCTTTTGGAGGATTATGAGAAATGACCCTCCCCAAACAGGATAGTGCGCTAAACCTGTATGTAAATAAGAGAACCAGAACTGTAGTTAGGTATAGGCATACTGATGACCGCAATATGATAAGTGGGAAAATGGCGCCCGTCATTCATTAGTTATCAATAGATCAACTAAAAACTGCGGCCATAGTTTACAACTTCCGCTACATTGAGTACTATTGTCGATGGCATCATGGAGAAGTCTTCAACAAAACGGTGCTGATATGGACATGTATAAAAAAGTGGATATTATCATCCAATAAAATCCCCCTGAGGAAGTCATGTAATCAGTGATGAAATGCATAGGGACGGGGCTTAGTGGATGATGCTGAAGGACTATGCAGAGAAGAATGATTGATATCTGGATGTTAAAAACCTGCTTGTGAGCACCACACAGTGGTGATTTCTGTTATACTATAGAAGGTATTAGTTTAATGGTTAAAATGTGGTAATTGGTAAAATAAATGTTTTTAAGGAATAAAGCACTATTGTATTTTTCTACTCCTTTACATGTAAAGCTTTTACTTTTTTCTTCCTTTCCTTGTCTTCCTTCAGTCTGCTAATTAAGGAGAGGGGTTAATTGGTCACAGGTCATACAAGTACTATATAACTTGCTGTAGAGCTCACTCTGAGCTTGCTCATTTTTGAGCTTGCCTGTATTTTGGTGTTAAAAAACTGGAGTTGAAAACAGGAGATTATAACAGGAGTCTACTAATCTGTAAGTGACATCTGATATTTCCTATTAATATTGTAACTGGGATAATGTGTGCTAGCAGGGAGGAAGGTTTTGGCAGTGCAACAGCTCCAGGATGGATACCTCTGTGACAGATGTGAGCGGGTTGCCTTTCTGGAAACTCGCGTTAGAGATCTGGAGGAGCAAGTTGCAACACTGGGCAGAACTGACAACCTTGAAAGGGGTCTTCTGCTCCCTGAGCAGGTAGATAATGGCATTGATGTGGAGGGTGGAGGGGCTAATGAGGATTATCAGTTAGGAAGCTGGGTTACTGTAACGAGAAGGAGTGGTAGGGGCTCACAGAAAAGGAAGGCCAGCCCTGGGTTTGTGCACCCAAACAGATTTGCCAAGTTGGGTGAAGATATGGGGGTGGCAAGCTAAGGGATGGCAGCCCTGGATGTCACTGCTATCCCTAACAGCCAGGAGGGCAGAACATCTGTGAGGGGTGGTGAGGGTATTGCAGGAAGGCCTAGACAGCTGGCAGTAGTAGTGGATTCTATAATCATCAGGACTGATAGAATAATTTGTTGCCAGGATCGCCTCAACCAAATGATTTGCTGTCTCCTTGGTACCAGGGTTTGACATGTGGTGGACCAGGTTGATAAATTACTGGGAGGGGCTGGGCATGGCCCAGCTGTCTTGGTCCATGTTGGAACCAATTGCAGAATACATGGAAGGTGGAAGCTCCTTAAGAATCGATTTAAAGAACTAGGCTGCAAGTTGAAAGGAAGGACCTCCAAGGTGATATTCTCTGAAATATTACCTGTGCCATGCGCAACTCAGAAAAGACAGGGGAAAATTAGAGAACTCAATCCATGGCTAAAGACCGGGTGTAAGAGGGAAGGATTTGGGTTTCTAGACCACTGGGCTGACTTTTCATTGGGGTGCAGCATATATGCTAGAGATGGTTTGCACCTAAATGGAAAGGGGTCTGCTGTGCTGAGGGACAGGTTTATGGAGAGGCTGGAGGAGTATTTAAACTAGGATCAAGGAGGGAGGGAGAATTCGATTATAACGGGGTAGATGGATAAGACAGTGGTCAGTACTTATTGGTGGGTGGAATGGGGAAAGATGGGGGGAAGGCTGTGGCAGATAAGAAGGTTCCCATGTTACAAACAACCAATGGAATGGGTACCATTTGTATGAAAATAAAAAATATGCAAAATACATGTGAACGAGGTTTCAATGGATTAAAGTGTTTGTTCACCAATGCCAAAAGTCTGCCAAGCAAAATACGTGAGCTGGAAGCTTTTGTGCATGAACAGAACTATGATTTAATTGCTGCATTTTGGCTTCATTCTTCACATGACTAGGTCATTAATATTCCTGGCTATGTTCTCTTTTGAAGAGACAGGGTAAAAAGGAAAGGTGGTGGTGTCTGTCTCTATGTGAGAAGTGATCTCAGAGTGAGTGTGAAAGAGGACCTAGTTGATGGAGAGTGTGATGAGGCTGAAGTATTATGGATGGAACTGCACATGGTGCGTACTACAAAGGTAATCATTGGAGTTTGTTATAGGTCTCCCAGTGTTAATGAGGAGGTGGAGACTCAGCTCCTTGCACAGACTGAAAGGGCTGCAAGGGCTGGGACAGTGATAATAATTGGGTATTTTAATTATCCAGAAATTGACTGGAGTAATGGTACTGCAGGAACAGTTAAAGGGCAAACATTTTTAAACCTACTACAGGACAATTTTATGGTATAGTTCATAGAGGCCACAACTAGGAATGATGCTCTGCTGAACCTGTTAATCTCAAACCATGCAAAGCTTATTACAAATGTCCATATAATAGAACATCTGGGTAGCAGTGACCATAACATGCTTTAATTTATTGTTAGCTGTAAACAGCAAGCACATACAGGAAAAATAAAAACGCTCAATTTTAAGAGAGCTAATTTTTCAAGGCTGAGAGATGCTCTCCAAGACTTAGACTGGGAGGGAATATTGGCATCAATGAACACAACACAGAAATGGTATTTCTTCAAAAAGACTGTATGTAAACACACTGCAAAATATATTCCCATGGGCAACAAGTTTAAAAGGCTAAAAATCAAACCTATGTGGCTTACAGACAAAGTTAAAAAAAAACTATAGATAATAAGACAGGAGCTTTTATTAAATATAAAAATGAAGGAACGCTATCATCATTTAAACATCACAAAGAATATAACAGAATATGCAAAAAGGAAATGAAGGCTGCAAAAACTGAAAACGAATGACATTTTGCAAAAGATAGCAGGAAAAAAAAACCAAAATTCTTCAAATATATTAATAGTAAAAAGGTCCGGTCCGAGCATGTAGGCCCTTTACAAAATATTCTAGAGAGGGTGACTGGGAACAAAGAGAAGGCAAATTTATAAATACCTTCTTCAGCTCTGTGTATATAAAGGGGGGAGCTCTTGTCCATAATGGGCATGGTATTGGCACAGCTCCAGATGATCCACATTGGCTCACAATTGATATGATCCAAAAATACTTAGAGAGAATAAAGGTGAATAAAGCCCCTGGACCAGATGGCATACACCCACGGGTCCTTAAAGAATTGAGCTCTGTCATTTCAAAGCCATTATTTCTAGTTTTTAGGGTCTCTTTAATGACTGGCAT
Source organism: Staurois parvus (assembly GCF_062004578.1). Taxonomy (NCBI): domain Eukaryota; kingdom Metazoa; phylum Chordata; class Amphibia; order Anura; family Ranidae; genus Staurois; species Staurois parvus. The sequence goes on along the minus strand of NW_028318344.1, from coordinate 4,686,797 downwards.
AGTACAACTGGATTGGTGTAAGGCCAATGTGGTGCCAATATTTAAAAAGGGGTCAAAATCTTTACCAAGTAATTATAGGTCTGTTAGTTTAACTTTTATAGTTGGGAAGATACTGGAGAGTTTACTAAAAGACCACATAGATGTGTTCTTGCTGGAAAAAAAAATATTTTAAGCAACAGACAGCATGGATTCATGAAAGACAGAAGTTGTCAAACAAATCTGATTTCTTTTTATGAGGAGGTGAGCAAAACCTTGGACAGAGGGGTGGCGGTGAATGTGGTATACTTGGATTTTGCAAAAGTGTTTGACACAGTTCCCCATACACAGCTAATGTGTAAGGTAAAGTCTACGGGCTTGGAAAAAAAAAAGTATGTAAATGGATAGAAAACTGGCTAAAAGATCATATTGAAAGAGTAGTGGTTAATGATTCTGTCAGCACCTGTGGTAGTGAGCCCTTGTAGATAGTTGACTTGGGGTTCCGCAGTGTGTGGAGTCTGAGCCCCAGCCTGCTTCTTTACCAGAGCCCCTGATGGTGGGGATGGACTTGCTGGGACCAGGTCGTGGCCCCCAGGTACGCCCAGCTGAGGATGAGGAGACCGCTCGCAGGAGCAGAGCACAATGGGAGGAGACAAACGGAAATCCGATAGACTAGCAGAGATCAGGACGGGCGGAAAACAAGCACAGTCAGAGAACGAAGCCGGGGTTGGTACACGAGTAGTCAATGCAGGATATAGGCAATAGCAACACAGGAGCTACGACAACCAGGAAGCTGCTCAGGCAAAGTGGCCTAGACTGAGCATGTCTTATATAGGCAAGCAAACAAGGAGGCGGGCCAGGAAGTGATGGAAGGGAAGGAAATAAAACCCAGAGAACAGCAGACAACGCCCATAGGTGAGCACAGACAAACACACATGTGAAAGGGATCTGGAACAGCACTGCAGCAAGGAGGTAAGAACACAAACAAGAAACTGCAGGCTAACTTGTGACAGATTCATACTCTGAATGGTCTAGGGTTGTCAGTGGTGTACCCCAAGATTCAGTGTTGGGACCCTTACTTTTTAATATATTTATAAATGATATAGGGACTGGGGTTAAAAATACAATTTAAGTCTTTGCAGATGACACCAAGCTGTGCAGGGGATTAACGTCCTTACAGGATGTCTTCAACTTACAAGCCGACCTCTATGCACTGTTTAATTGGGCAACTATGTGGCAAATGAGGTTTTATGTTGATAAACGTAAGGTGATGCACTTGGGGACTAAGAATATGCATGCATCATACATACTAGGGAGCATACAATTGGGGGAATCAATGGTTTAGAAGGATCTGGGGGTTCTGGTAGATCACAAACTTAATAATGGCATGCAATGCCAAGCTGCAGTGTCTAAAGCGAGCAAAATGCTCTCTTGTATTAAAAGAGGTATAGACACCAGAGAGAGAGATATCATTTTATCCCTGTACAAATCATTAGTAAGACCTCATCTGGAATATGCAGTTTAGTTTTGGGCACCAATTCACAAAAAGAACATTGGGAAACTGGAGAAAGTACAGAGAAGGGCAACCAAACTGATAAGAGGCATGGAGGAGCTCAGCTATGAGGAAAGATCAGAGGAACTGAATTTATTCTCTCTTGAGAAGAGGAGATTAAGGGGCGATATGATCAACATGTATAAATAGATCAGTGGTTCATATAGTGAACTCGGTTTAGAGCTAGTCACCCTGAGGTCATCACAGAGGACAAGGGGGCACTCTTTACATCTGGAGGAAAAGAAATGTAATCTCTGAACATGGAAAGGTTTCTTCACAGTGAGAGCTGTGAAAATGTGGAATAGACTCCCTCAAGAGTTGATTCTGGCCAGCTCAATGGGTTGCTTTAAAAAAGGCCTGGATTATTTCTTAGATACACAGAATATAACTGGTTACTAACATTTATAGGTAAAGTTGATCCAGGGAATATCCGATTGCTTCTCAGGGGATCAGGAAGGATTTTTTTCCCCTGCAGGAGCAAATTGGTTCATGGTTTGCTGGGGTTTTTTGCCTCCCTCTGGATCAACTGTGAGTATAGGATTGTAATTTTTTTTTTTAATGGTTAAACTGAATGGAGTTCTGTCTTTTTTCAGCTAACTGAAAATGTAACTATGAATGAGAGGAGTAGAGGACTGGAGAGTGTCTGAAAAAAGATACAATTTGTTGACAATATAAAGGATTACTTAACACAGAATCCAGGTGAGGGGACATCTGATGGATGGAGCATTGTTCAGGATATGATCCTATGATTCATGATACACTATATTGCCAAAAGTATTGGGATGCCTGCCTTAACACGCACATCAACTTTGATGGCATCCTAGTCTTAGTCTGTAGTGTTCAATATTGAGTTGTCCCACCCTTTGCAGCTATAACAGCTTCAACTTGTCTGGGAAGGCTGTCCACAAGGTTTAGGAGTGTGTCTATGGGAATGTTTGACCATTCTTCCAGAAGCGCATTTGTGAGGTCAAGCACTGATGTCAGACAAGAAGGCCTGGCATGCAGTCTCTGCTCTAATTCATCCCAAAGGTGTTCTATCGTGTTGAGGTCAGGACTCTGTGCAGGCCAGTCAAGATCCTCCAACCCAAACTCTCTCATCCATGTCTTTATGGACCTTGCTGTGTGCACTGGTTATGTTGGAACAGGCAGGGCTGCTGTTAGAAATCATGGAGCCCTATATAGCCTACGTGATGGGGCTCCCAAAATCCCACCCTGACCCCACCCACCCATCTAAAAAGAAATGCAGCTTTGTCTTTAAAGGATAGTTATCTTTCTCCAGCCTGTTATAAATTTGGTTTTCTAAAAGGAAAACTGTTTTGGGATGAAAAAAATTAGGAAAATTAAACAGATTAAAAAGGTGGAAAAATACATCAACAAGCCAGGTCTGGTTAAAGATGGTTTGCTGCACCAAAATCCTATAAAAGTGTCAGAGTACATAAATCTTATGAAATCATTTTCCCACTTAAATCACCAAATGAGGAAAGTAATAAATGTAATAATCACACATTCACATTGCCTCTCTGGAAGATGTATGCAAATTAAACATGTTAAATATGAAGAGAAAACAACCCGATATACAGAAAATACTCTGAGTGAAATCTCCAGTAGCTTGACATTACTCAGGCACCTTAAATGTGCCAAAATAAACTAAATAACAGTTGTATAAACCAAATTCAGTTAGAGCTTCATATACTGTTAATTCTGAAAAAAAACTTGAGACACTCTAGTGCAGCATTAATAAATCTATATAATATTCCGCACAGTATAACACTTGAAATACAGGTGAAGAAAATGCCCAACAATACAGTCAGGCAAGTACCGTTCTCCTGGCAACTGCCAAACCCAGACACATCCATCGGATTTACATACAGAGAAGCATGATTTGTCACTCCAGAGAGCATGTCTCCACTGCTCTAGGGTTCAGTGGCAATGTGATTTACACCACTGCATCCAACGCTTTGCATTGCAGTTGGTTATGTAAGGCTAGAAGGCAGCTACTCGGCCATGGAAACCCATTCCATGAAGCTCTGTACTCACTGTTGTGCTCATCTGAAGGCCACATGAAGTTTGGAGGTCCTTAGCTATTGACTCTTCAGACAGTTGGTGACTTCTGCACACTGTGCAATTCAGCATGCACTGACCCCACTCTGTCATTTTATATTGCTGTTGTTCCCAGTTGCTTCCATTTTGTTATAATAACACTAACAGTTGAACATGGAATATTTAGTAGCAAGGAAATTTCATGGATGGACTTGCACATGGAATTGCCCAGGTGGCAACCTATCACGGTACCACGCTTGAATTCACTGAGCTCCTGAGAGCGACCCATTATTTCACAAATGTTTGTAGAAGCAGTTTGCATGCCTAGGTGCTTAATTTTTTTACACCTGTAACCATGGAGGTGATTGGAATACCTGAATCCAATAATTTGGAGGGGTGTCCCAATACTTTTGGCAATATAGTGTATATACACATGAGTCTAACATTGCTTGTGGGTATTAGTCTGCTCAGTCATATTACTTGTTTGTGGTTAAGGATAAGACACTATGTATCTCTCATTGCATGCTGACTGAGTAAAAGATTTAAAATGACAGTATCATATATACTAAACAGATTGAAGTGATCCAAAAAATGTTTAAAGAATGCCAGGAGTTTATTGGAGCTGATATATTAAGGGTCCAGGTGAGGGCACATCTGGTCAAGGTGTCACATATTGCATTATTATTTTTAGTTTATATAACACACAAGGCATGATTGATATTTTTTGAATGTGAGTAGTATAATCTACCTAAAAATAGAGTTCTGCATAGAACCCAATCAGCTTCCAGGTTTTATTATCAAAGCCTAATGAACAAGCTGAAATTAGAAGCTGATTGGCTACAATCCACAGCTGCACTAGATTTTGCACTCTCCGTTATTAGTAAATATACCCCTATGTATTTTTTAATTTTTTTACATGCACTTTGAGTGGAAGAGAATGTATGGAAGAAAGATTTGAAATATACATTGCACCAGGCAACTTGATTGATCAGTTCCTCAGCAGCTGAGATTGACTGAAAAAAGCGATGATTTACCATATATGATTGTAGGGTCAAACGATTTGGGTGAGAGCACATCTTGACCTTTTGAATACACAAGAAGAAATTTACACAAACACACAGATTTTTCAAGAGACATTTATTATTGTTATTTAGTGTTGGAGTATATGGGAATTGGAGGATTGGTCACAACCTTTATTATTTGTGTTTGGTATCAGCGCTGCACCATTGTTTAGTTTTTTTAGGTTTGACAATAAAGTTGGCAGTGCCTTCACCTATAACAGAAGGGACATTAACCAGGATCTTAACCACTTGTCCTCCTTAGGATTTACCCCCCTTCCTGACCAGGCCATTTTTTGCGTTACGGCATTGCGTTACTTTTACTGACAATTGCGCGGTCATACAACACTGCACCCAAATGAAATTTACGGGTTTTTTTCCCACGAATTAAGATTCTTTTGGTGGTATTTCGTTATTTATTCTTGTGCTATAAGCAAAAAAAGACCAACAATATTGAGAAAAAACTATATTTTGGACTTTTTGCTATTAAACATGTCCAGTAAAAAAATGTTAAAAATCTAATTTCATCATAAATTTAGGCCAAAATGTATTCTGCGACATGTCTTGCTAAAAAAAATCCCAATACGTGTAAATTAATTGGTTTAAGTGAAAGTTATAGTGTTTACAAATGGCGGTATAGATAATGGGATTTTTTTTCTACTAGTAATGGTGGCGATCAACGACTTTTAGCGGGACTGTGGCAGACATTCTGACACTGGGGGGGGGACTAACTTGGTGTCACTGACATCTACAGTGACACCAGTACAGTGATCAGTGCTAAAACACAACACTGACACTGTACTAATGGCACTGGGCAGGAAGGGGTTAATGTGAAGGTGATCAAGGGGTTAACTGTGTGCTGTGTGTGTTTTACTAGGGGGCTGGGGTTCTTTACTGTAAGCACACTGATCGGGATGGCTGTACTGTGCACAGCCATCCCGAGCAGTGTGCTCGAGCTGACAAGAAGGAAGATTGCTTGTAAACAAAACAATCTTTATCCCCATTAGAGATGCTCAGTAATCACCGGGCGCTGGCAGGTAATCACCGGCATGGGGGTGGCAACATCATGCTTTGGGGCTGTTTCTCTGCAAAGGGACCAGGACAACTGATCCATGTACAGGACAAAGAATGGGGCCATGTATCGTGAGATGGGTCTTCCAACATGACAATGATCCCAAACATACCACCTGAGCAACGAAGGAGTGGCTTCGTAAGAAGCATTTCAAGGTCCTGGAGTGGCCTAGCCAGTCTCCAGATCTCAACCCCATAGAAAACCTTTGGAGGGAGTTGAAAGTCTGTGTTGCCCAGTGACAGCCCCAAAACATCACTGCTCTAGAGGAGATCTGCATGGAGGAATGGGCCAACATACCAGTAACAGTGTGTGCCAACCTTGTGAAGACTTACAGGAAACGTTTGACCTCTGTCATTGCCAACAAAGGATATATAACAAAGTATTGAGATGAACTTTTGATATTGACCAAATACTTATTTTTCACCATAATTTGCAAATAAATTCTTTCCAAATCAGCCAATGTGATTGTCTGGATTTTTTTTCTCATTTTGTCTCTCATAGTTGAGGTCTACCTATGATGCCGATTACAGGCCTCTCTCATCTTTTTAAGTGGGAGAACTTGCACAATTGGTGGCTGACTAAATACTTTTTTGCCCCATGGAATGTGCGCTGCTTGCGCATGCCCCCTACCCGGAAATGCAAAATCACATATATATACGTGATTTTGCGTACAGGTGCCGTCCTGTAGCAGTATATCTGCTATAGGGCTGTTCTTAAGTGGTTAATCAAAGTAATTAGGTGCAGAGGAACTACTTCAACTAGCATGTAACATTAACCATAAGTATACAGCTACACCACCAGTATGGAAATAATACAAGTTTTCGATAAGAAAAGGTAATAGCACATACATCCAATATAAAACAGGTATTATTGCAAAGGGCCCACCAAGAGTCCTAGTGGAATTGTGCACATATACCTGTGTATATATAGTTAATAATAAAGATACCTCCAGATGAATGTTGCAGAAAAGCTCAGTTGCAGAGGCCACTTATGGATGATTGCAATGATTTGTGTCAGAGACCTGAAAACAAGATCAGCGGTAATGGGGAGATCCTTCAACTGTTGTCTAATCAGCCTGGACTGCAGATTCTCACCAACAAAATGTGGTGTGACACTGGAACTCAGAGTCAGTGTCAGGATCAAGGTCTGAAACTGACCGCTGCTGTGTCTGGAGATGGCACTTCTTTGCTGAGCCACTGGGAATGCTGGACAGCTCCCTGGACCATTTTTTAATTGATCTTGCTTTTAACCTTGTTTCCCGTGAACCTTGAATCCTTTGTATCTTCAATGAACTTCCTATTTTAGCCATGCCTTTGCAGTTCCTGATTGCCAGATTATTGTGTTCTTTCCAGCCAATATTTTGCTCTTGCCACTCCTGCTGCCTTCTGTATCTCCACTACCACTCATTACCAACCTTTCTGCTGTTCCCCGATTACACTTCCGCCTGATCTCAGCTTGAGACAACTTGTTACCAACCTTTGGCTTGTTTACTGACTATGCTTCTGCTTGATCCCTACCTGTTATATCTGCTACTGAACCGCTGCTTGCTCACCTCTTGGTGGGACAATCCTGAGGACCACAACCTGGCACTAACATGCATCAAAACCCATCTCCACCATCAGAAGCTCTGGTGAACACCGGTTAGTGCGTAGATTCCGCACCTCGGGTGAGCCTGTGTCAACCACCTGGGTGACCTGTTGCTGTACTTTTCCAGATGGTTTGCTGCACTTTTCTAGACAAACTCTAACAAACAGAAGTGGCCACCCAACCTGGCTTTAGCCTATGGTGGTTATTAAGCCCTGAGCTAAAACTAGCTAATGACTCTCAGACCAGAAGGGTCAGGGTTAACTAAAATAACAGAAACTGAATATAAATGCTATTGCAATAAACAGGTTTACCTACTAATAATCTGGCACTGTGCATGTGAGATAATAAATGTCAAGAGAAAAAAAAGCAGAACCAGCGTTCAGGTCTATAAGCATCCCGGGAACACGGTAACAGTCATTAGCTGAGGTGCATCCCATTAAAGATCGGGGAAACTGAGCTCTAAGGAAGGGAGTACGTCTCCTGAAATGCGTTAGCACACCCTGTCGCAAGACCACCGTTTTCTGGGATGTCACATTGGTTCCTTGTTTGTTTATTTGAATCTTGGTTTGTGAGTATATACTTTTGTCATTTTCAATAAATTCGTTTTTATCACGGTAACGCACAAGAAGAGTGAGCCCCTTTTTTGCTTTCTTCATGTGAGATAATAACAACAGGACAGAGATAAGTCTGCCACAAGAATTTAGATGTGAACTCAAGAAGCAATGGCAGCTGCAAACTATTAGAACAGAGGAATACTTGCCTAATAATCTCTGCTTCTGGCCTGGAAATACAGCCGCTCCTGTGGGCATAAGATATAATGGTTCAATTCTCGGTGTCTTCTTCTTGGAAACTCCCCTTTATATAATATCACCATCCTACTATCGGTGTTTCTAACCCAGCTAGCAGGAACAGGAAGTACCTGTCTGTAACCAATTAACTCTGTGGTAATTAACAAGCAAAAGCTATTTACAAATACAGACAGTAGAAAGCAGCGGATCCCTACAAATGCTTATTAGAATATTTACTTATTCTGGATAATCTATAAATGCACTTTAAAACAGGCCCTGGCTGACCTCTGTAGGCATTGTGGAGAAATTCAACTTCAAAACTCACAATAGAACTACTATCAAAGCTCCTCTCCCCTTATTTTATAAGACACTTGCCTGTCTGTCACCCTACTAGTGTAAACAAACATTTGCTGTAATTAGACTGAAATACAACTTTAGAGTTGATCTTTGAAGATTAATTACTTCAAAATACAAGCAACTATAGATCAGTGAGTGCTTGTTTAAAGATCTTTAAGCACTTCCCTACTCGAAAGATGGCTAAAGAGCAGCTCTCCAGATCTGGGAGAGTGTCCAGGGCTGTCCTCCAAGAAGCGCACCTCCTGCACACCTCCTGGGGTGTGCATCGGGAGTTCTCTGTGACTGCAGTGTCCCTCAGACACAGCATATCACAGATCAGGATATGGGCTCTCTAATTTGCCCCCCCAATCATGTAATAGATGTGTCCAATCACAGTCATCACACAATGTAAACAGAGGCATGCACCTTTGTATCATCTCAGTGAGAATGCAGCCTGTCAAGGATCTGTGTGTATCTACTGGTTTTATTGTGCAGCTGCACACAGATCACACAGTGTAGCCATCTGCAAAATGTGCCCCAAGCACCATCCTTTACAGTGTACATGTGCACAGAAACATCTGTACCAGTGTCCCCTCAACATCTGTCACAGTGTACTAGTGCTACTGTGGACACAATGCTAGCATAGGGGAAAAGACACAATGGGGAGAGCTACAAGGTTCAGGTCTGGCTACTGACCCAACAATACAACAAACAAGAGATCCCTGTGCTCAAATCCATACAGCTAGTGCATGCATTTATCCATCAGGTGCTAAAGGGGTGTAACCACATTAACTCTAGAAATTCTGAAGGACCCTCTGCACACTGGTATATACCCTTTCAAGCAAACTATGCAACAAATAGGGATATTTGGTTCACACATATTGCAATACATGTTTAAGCTGGCCAACTGCGTCAAAGTAATCCCTCTATGGCCAGTCCTACTCTGCCCTGCCTACGCAAGTGCTACTGTGGACACAATGCTAGCATAGGGGAAAAGACACAATGGGGAGAGCTACAAGGATCTCTTGTTTGTTGTATTGTTGGGTCAGTAGCCAGACCTGAACCTTGTAGCTCTCCCCATTGTGTCTTTTCCCCTATGCTAGCATTGTGTCCACAGTAGCACTTGCGTAGGCAGGGCAGAGTAGGACTGGCCATAGAGGGATTACTTTGACGCAGTTGGCCAGCTTAAACATGTATTGCAATATGTGTGAACCAAATATCCCTATTTGTTGCATAGTTTGCTTGAAAGGGTATATACCAGTGTGCAGAGGGTCCTTCAGAATTTCTAGAGTTAATGTGGTTACACCCCTTTAGCACCTGATGGATAAATGCATGCACTAGCTGTATGGATTTGAGCACAGGGATCTCTTGTTTGTTACAGTGTACTAGTGCACACAAATATCTGTCACAGTGTACCAGTGCACATCAACATCTGCAATAATGTCCCATTACAACATCAACATCTGTCGGTGTCCCCAGTAGACTGTCGACATTTGTCAGTGTCCCAACTGACCTTCAACATCTGTTGGTATCCTCAGCTGGCCATCAATTTCTCTCACAGTGTACCAAAGCACAAAGCCCGGGGTCAGTAGGGGGCCCCATGATATGCCCCTGGTACCTTTTTCATAGGCTTTTTTGAGTTTGGGCAAGGACACAGGGGCCCCATGATCACCTATTGCCCGGGGGTCCCATGAGTTGTCAGTCCGCCCCTGATTCTGGGGTGTATTTCTTAGTATTTCAATGCTGTGTGTTAGAAATATCCTATAAATTTACAACTTTTTGTTGAAAAAAAACTTGTCTAAAAGACAAATTATGCCTCATAGAAAATACGTTGGCGTGTTTCCACTGTCCTAGTGCTTCAGGGCCTTAAAAAGTGTGATAGGTAGTCAGGAAATTAGATGAGTAATTTATGCTCCTTGAAAGTCCAAAGGTTCTTTTTGGATTTTGGGTCACTCTATGTGGCTAGTCCGTGAAAAAAAACTCATACATGTGGTATTCCTCTTACTAAATCTCTTGGGATGTCTACTTTCAAAATGGGGTCATTTGTGGGGTATTTGTACTGTCCTGGCATTTTAGGGCCTCCAGAAATTAGATCCCCAGTACATCAAGACTGATCAATTTTCATATATACTGTATATAGTTTGTAGACTATAACTTTCACACAGACTAAATAATATACACTGATGTGGGTTATTTTAACCAAAGAAATGTAGCAGATTAGATTTTGGCCTAAATTTATAAAGAATGATTATTTATTTGCAACATTTTATAACATAAATGAAGAAAAATGCATTTTTCAAAATTTCGGGCCTCTCTTCATTTATATAACAAAAAGTAAAAAAATGTTGTGACTAAATACCACCAAAGGAAGGGAGTGAAAGTGCCCAGTACTGATGTGGTTAACAACTCGCCCGCCCCCACCACAGTTCATTTACTGCAGCAGGGCGGCAGCTGCAGGCACAGTCACTCATATTTACATGATTCAGCATGCTACAGGCTAGTAGCGTGCAGCGCACCCCCTGGGACATGCAGCATGCCTCTTCTGTTACCACTGTGCCTGGTGAATTACTGTTACTGGTAAAGAGGTGTCATGTGATCGCTATGATTGGTCATAGCAATCACATGACAACAATGTAAACAACCTATCATGAATGGCTTTCTATTCATGAACAACTAGCTTACTGTGGTAATCTGTGATTGGCCCACAGCAATCACATGGTACATGGCTATCTGCATCATGTGATTAGCTGTAGCCAATCACAGACCACAACCATAAGCAAGCTGTTCATGAATGGGAAACCCATTCACAACAGCAGAAACTAATGTTTATACAGTGATCATTACTGTATGAGCAATAACAGTGTAAAATAAAAACAAAAAATCTGTGATCATTTCCCCTCCCCCCGAGTAGTACATTGTCACTATGGTGACACTGAACTACTCTGATGACAGGATGTAAAATAAAAAGTAAAAATAAAAGAAATGTTAAAAGAAGAAAAGAAAATGTGTAAAAAATTTTGATAACTTTTTTTACATACTGTCACCAGTCAGTGTCCCTGATCACCGCTACACCACTTATGATGATGCTGTACTGCTCTGGTGACAGTATGTAAAATAATTGTGCAAAAAAACACATTTTATTACATTTTTTTATTTTCCAAAAAATTGCAACAAAAAAATTAAAACTTGAAAAAACTCACCATGCCTCTTACTAAATACCTCAGACTGTCTTCTTTCCAAAAAGGCATCATTTGGAAGGAATTTGTACTGTTCTGACATTTTGGGACCTCAAGAAGTGAGATGAGGCTGTCAGTACATCAGGAGTGATCAATTCTCAAATATATATACCATAGTTTGTAGATGTTATAACTTTCACATGTAACACCCTGCCGTGATACTGCTTGCAGGATGTTAAATGCAAGTGTCTTGCAGCTTAATTGTGCAGGCCCCATTGCAACGCTTTGTGGGATACAAAGGCTGACTGCAGGACTTTGCTGTGTGACAGCGAGCTAATGAACTACATTTCCCAGAGGAGCTGGCATGTGGGCAGAGGCAGATAAATACAGAAACCCAGGAACCCACGGCAGGAAGTGAGGGGGTGAGAGCTGGAAAGCAAGTGTGGAGGACAAGACCATACGGGACACCAAAGGACCGGGCCCTGCTAGGCTGCAGAGAAAGAAGGAGAAAAGGAGAAGCTGCTAACCGCTAACACCTCTGACAAATCTGGTGAGCTATCCCACGGGCTGGTGGTCCAGAGTGCTGCTGTCCAGAGTGATCTCTGAAGGAGGAACTGCAAGAACACTGGGGGCCCTCATCTACAGAGAGACTACCTATCAGCTACCTGACCAGTGCCACGGATCAGGTGAGAGAGTTCCATTCTCAAGCCATTCAAGTTGCCAATGACATTACTCAAGCCTGCTACTTTCTGCCTAGTTTAACTGACACTGTTCACAACTTTCACATGTTAAGGCCTAGTTCACCTGGCCTACCAGTTGCTACACTTTCAGCATAATCCAATCACAAAATCCCACTGCCGTGTCTTCCCTCCACAAGTTAAGCCACATCATTGCTTCTATTGCAGTCAGCTCTTAGTCACCAAAGGGTTCCTGTATTGCTGCAGTTTGCCACTGGGGTTGAAAGAGGAATTTAATCCCTACAGAAAGGGCTTCTGCTCATTTTTTAATTCCTGCCTAAACTTACATCTTACCATGTATGTGTTAAAGGGGTACCGTCCAGGTTACCTACCACTGAAAGGGCAACTCGTTTTCTTTTCTACTCACACCTTATTAAAGCAGAAATAAAGTACAGACACTTACCTGTCCCTCGGTCCAGCGGTGTCCTCACCACGTCTGGTTTCACCGGCCGTCTTCTCTCCCCGGCATCTTCAGGTTGGCACCCAGCTTTGACATCTTGCGGCTTTACAGCCGGGTGCCCACTGCGCATTTTGAATGGTCCCGTAGTCTTCTGGGACCTGTCTCATGTCCCAAAAGACTATGGGGAGGGAGGTGGGAGGACAACTTCTGCTTCTGATCGCCTTAGGTTATCACAACGTAAGTGGGAGTGGGTATCTGTCAAATTCAGATACCCACTCCCCAAAGGTGCCAATCCTTAATGGAGAGAGGGGGAGAAAGGCTTAAATCAGAACTTCCCCTTTTGGATGGAGCTCTGCTTTAAGGAACTTCTACATTTGCTCCCAGAGGGATCTGAATTCTTAAACTTCACCAACTCAGGCCCCATTGAGCCCGCAGAAGATCTTATAGTGCAGTTTAAAGGAACAGTGACCTACTCAATTCAGGAGTTTTTTTAGCCTCAGAATTGAATCCCGTACCTGCTTCTGAGAGCCTAAAGTGAGCTAGCTTGGTAGTTTTTCTTGCTCATTGGGGAAAGACATCTCAGCACTAGGGTTACTGGCTAAATTCTGAATTGCAGGACATCCATAACTGATTGAAATTTTGCTTTGTTTGACTTTGCTTGAAATTACTCCAAGTGATAGCCATTATTTCATGCACAAACATTTCTGTTTGTTTTTCTGGGCTTACATTTAATGTCAATACAACCAAGATATCAGTTCACTTTAAACTGTCTGTGAGTCTAATTTGTGGTTACAGCCAGAGAGTCCATGTGAGTGGAGGTTTAACCTCCCTAGTGGTCTGATTATGTCAGTATTTCTGTGCTCAAAGCGGTACATTTTTGTGCATGGAAATATGTAGTTTTTTTTATTGTAGGCCTATCATTTTTAGGAATAACTCACTGAAATCTGTCCGAACAAGAGTCTAGTAAACATCCCGGGTATGTTAAAATTTGAAACACGAAATCATAAATTATAATTTAATAAATAATCATAAAAAATAATAATATAATAATAATACATTTAATTCAATAATATAATCAAACCAAAAACACTGAAGTTTGAAATATAGCGCCAAGTTCGCACATCACTGAGCAAAGTCGCAAAATCGTTTTCAGTGTCTGAGGATGAATTTCCCCACGAATCATTATCACTCAATTCTGCAAGTGGTTCTAATTTACTATCGCTGTTCTCTAACTGGTCTAAAACTGCTTTTGACCTAAAGGGATGCTTTTTGGATGCCATGGACATTGCTCAGTTTCAAGGTAGAAAGAACAGAAAAAATGCAGGCAGGGCACAGGAAAAAGCACTAGGGACAAAATGTATGTGAAATGGTTTGATATAGTAATGTTTTACTATGTTATTTTAGTGTATTTAGTGACGCCGCAGGGAACGGAACCCGGAAGACAGACGCCGGCATTGGCCAGAGGACATTGCCGGGGATGCTGCAGGGGGGACATTGCGGGACCAAAGGACAAGGTAAGTGAAGCAGAGATCCCAGAGCAATGCTGCAGGATATTCCCGAGTGCAGCTCGGGGTTACCGCTTGTGGTGCTGAAACTTTACCCCGAGCTACACTCAGGAATACCTCCAGGGAGGTTAAGGTGGTGTCAACAAGGGTTGGGCTTTCAGAGCGGGGTCAGGCAAGACAGGGAACCCAAAAATTACTCATCACCCCCTGAGTGGGTAGTGCTACACACAAACCAATTAATATGCACTTATTAGGTTTTTTTTTTACCAAAGACATGTAGCAGACTATGAAGAAATTAGATTTGTTGAATTTTTTTTATTGGATATGTTTTATAACAGAAAGTAGAAAGTATTGTTTTTTTAAATGTTTTGTCTTTTTTCATTTTTATAATAAAAAAAACACAGTGGTGATCACATACATCCAAAAGAAAGCTCTATTTGTGTGAAAAAAATGGAATAAATTTATTTGCATACAGTGTTGCATGCCCATGCAATTTTCAGTTAAAGTAGCAGTGCTAAATAGCAAAAAATGCTCTGTTCATGAAGGGGGTAAAACCTCCTGGAGTGAAGGTGGTTAAAGCGGTTGTAAACTAATATTTTTTTAATAATAAACACGGTATACTTAAATGCTATGTGTAATAGCATTGCACAGAGTGGATCCGTATCTCTTTTTCTGGGTTCCCGTGCCAGCGCTCTCAATTCCTTCTCTTCTCTTTGCACCACCATAGGAAGCTGCTTTCTATGGGGGCACACACTCATGGTCTCACTCATGAGCCAAGCAGTGTGCATCCATTGACACCCATTGACACATGGCTCCTGCTTCTGCTTCCATGTTTTTTGAGGAGAGAGCCACTGAAGATAGGCACAGCGCTGGATCGACATAGAACCCGGGTAAGTATTTAGAGAGGTGGGGGTGATACAATAGGTTGGGACATTTTATACCTTATTATAAGGAACGCATTAGGGTACAAAATGTCCTACCTTTACAACCACTATAACTGCTTTTTAGGAATATTTAAATATATTGATATCCATAGTCTAAGCAAAGGTGCATTGTAAATAAAATACTTTTCCAGCAATTTTCGCTTAAGCTGCTCATTGAGTAGAACTAAGAATTTTGTGCTTCTGAAATTGGTAATTTCATGAATAAATCAGTTTTGCAGAAATCACTTGAATCATCCCTATGCCTAGGAGCAGCTGCTCCAAAGAAAGTCAGTTTACTGGAGGCATATAAATGGTTAATACAAATTAAGCATAGAATAATATTGCAGATGTATGTCATAGCAGATGGCAACCCTACCTGGAAAACTTCAAACAGCAGTGAGTCAGCATCACAACAGGATGACTTGAATACTTTTAATGGAGAAAGCCCCAGTATTTTTTTTATGGCAGGTTTACTTTAATCTTCCCCTACCTAAATCTCAAAAGTGAGCCTGTACCCAGACTATACCTGTTAAAGTATTTGCATATTGTAAACAGGCAAAAAAAAAGCCCTCATTGACCTATGTAGCTCCTATGTGGAAAAATTAATCTTCAAAGTTCAAAACAGAGGCACTGAAATCTCAGATCTATTTCTATAGCTCTCTGTTGCAGCAGATCCTTGGCAGTTGGCAAGCTTTCTTATATAAACACACAGCTGGAGTTTCTTAGCATTAGAGTCCGACTGAAAACCTGACTGTAAAGTCTTTGCTGTGATGTTTGAATATGAACTGATTTTCAAAACAAGCAACTAGAGAGGTCAGGGATGGCTTAGTTTAAAGTTCTGCTTGCCAGGGGTATGGAATACCCTAAATTTTAACTAAAGGCAAAACTTCTTACCTGTCCATTAATTTTAACAATATGTGGCTTTCATCCACCTCTGTTAAAGTAAAGTTAATGCTTTTGCCATTTTGTTTTTAAACAGTACAACTTTCCAAATGAACACACCCTTAAAGTATAACTAAAGGCAATAGGTTTTTTAGTTTTGGATAGAGTGGAGAGGGAATATAACACCTGCTAGGTTTTTATTACTGTCTGTGTCCCTGTTATAGAGATGCATCCTCTCGTTTTGTCCTGGTTACCATTATGAGTAAGAGTTATAGTGAAAACATATCCAAAGTTTTGTTTTTTCATCAGAACAGAAACAGCAGAGAAATCTTCCAATGGGAACACTAGTTATAGTGACCCTGGTGATACCCAGGGATCACCTCACTTTGGAAGGATTCTCTCTCACTTTTCAGGGGTTATAACCTTCCCTCTCTCTATCCAAAATGAAAAAAATGTTTTGCCATTAGTCCAGACACAGGTGAAATGGATGAAAGGGAAACTATAGTGATATGGGATCATTTTTATTTTGATCTTTTTTATGTTTTACATGATGTTTTGTATCTTTGTCTTTACTATATGTTCACAAGATGTATGCAATAAACATTGCATACAGTATATTTTTATTATACAGGATTTATATAGCGCCAATAGTTTGCTCAGCGCTTTACAATATAAAGGGAGACAATACAGCAACAATACAGTTCAATGCAAGAGGGATAGGAGGTCCCTGCTCCTTGGAGCTTACAATCTAGGAGGGAGGGGCTAGTGGTACAAAAGGTAGTAACTTTGGGGGATGGACTGGTAGGAGGAGTAGAAGATTCCATTATTAGCTGAGTGCGGGATAGGCTTCCCTGAAGAGATAGGTTTTCAGAGATCACCTAAAAGTGAGCAGAGTAGGTGATAGTCTGATAAATTGGGGTAGAGAGTTACAGAGGATGGGGGAAGCTCTGGAGAAGTCCTGGAGACGAGCATGGGAGGAGGAGACAAGGGAGCTAGAGAGCAGGAGGTCGTGCGAGGAGCGGAGAGTACGGTTTGGGTGATATTTGGAGACAAGATTGGTGATGTAATTTGTATATAACAAAGGATTCCCAGAGAACCATGTTTTTTCTTAAGGCACAGGACAGTTGCCTGCCTTTTGGCTACAGTTAGACCAGCCTTTCTCAACCAGGGTGCCCAGGCACCCTGGGATGCCTTGAGGTTTCTTCAGGGGTGCCTTGGCAAAATTTCTAAAAAATGCCCAAAAACCTGTATACAAGCCAACAGGTGGAACAAACATGCCTTTCAGTTACACAAAGTCACAGGTTTTCATTGTGCACCATTACGACCTTCTAGCCACTGGCATCCTGACAACCAATGATATCATCAGTTGATGAGGAAGTCGGTTACCTGCACAGCATCCTAGTTTGACTCTCCCCTGCCCCTCTCCATCAGTCCTGAGATCACATTAGCTCAGTGATGGAGAAAAACTGAGGGAGAAGAGAAACATTGGAATACTAGTCAGTACCAGTGTGCAAAAGTGTATTTGCTTTGGAAAAATAAATCACCTCTAGTGTTGGGTGTCCTACATGTGTGGATGTTGCTGCATTATATAAAACTATTAGAAAAGTTTTTCACATTTTAGAATGGGGTGCCTCAAGACCAGAGACTGACTGACCATTTGGAAACTCGGGCACTGCCCGAGGGCCCGGGGTCAGTAGGGGGCCCCATGAGATACCCCTGGTACCTTTTTCATAGGCTTTTTTGAGTTTGGGCAAGGACACAGGGGCCCCATGATCCCCTATTGCCAGGGGCCCCATGAGTTGTCAGTCCGCCCCTGCTCAAGACTGTCCATAATATTAAAGGGTGCCTCCGAAATGTCCATCATTTTAAAGTGTGCCTTGACTCAAAAAAGGTTGAGAAATACTGGGTTAGACTAACTGAAAAGCTCAGATATAGCTATCTGACGAGGACTGCGTTATTTAATTTACATATTTGTATACATTTTAGCTTAATTCTAAAACTCTGTAAACATTTTTAGGCAAATAATAGGAAAGAGTACAAGGGAGCCTAACATCTTCACTTGCTGTCAGGATATACATAATATTTATGATGATTTTTCTATTCACCATAATTAGGAAAGATAATATATATTTGTATATAAAACTACTAAGCATTCACTTTAACACTTATGCCCCCAACACATAACATTCAACCCTTAACCTGCCCCTTAACACCCAACTCATCTAATACCTAATATACCCCTAAAGTAACCCATAACTCCTCGATCCCCTAACACTTTACCATAAACGTGATCAATGTTAAAGTGTTTGTTGCGCCAACTTTTCTTATTCCTGATATGTGCCTGTTGTACCCTGTACTTGTGTGAAAAGTATCCTGCTCTATTTATATTTCTTCCTTTTTATGAAATACCTGGTGGTTGTGTCAGTCCCCCTACTTTCCTATTGAAAACTCAGGAAACGTGCTAGGCATGAGAGCACATCCTTCCCAGCATAGTCAGTTTTATGGCTGTGCTGGGAGTACAGCCTTTCCTCCAACTGTTTGACATATACTGACATGCCCCCCCTCCCCCCCACACATATAATCACTGGGAAGATCAGTGTATTGCTCTCTCTCGGCCTCTTGCTAACACACCCCCCTTCAGTCTCCACCCCACATTTCTAAGATTCTTATGCAGCTGAGAATTGAGGTTATGTGATCAAGTATAAAAAAGAAAAAAGGTATT
Organism: Staurois parvus; assembly: GCF_062004578.1. NCBI lineage: Eukaryota > Metazoa > Chordata > Amphibia > Anura > Ranidae > Staurois > Staurois parvus. The sequence goes on along the minus strand of NW_028318344.1, from coordinate 4,668,043 downwards.
TATATTTTTTTTATATCTACACACACATGTTTAGCCTTGCACTTCTATTTTAAGCTGAATGGGTCATTTTAACAGGTAAGGGTTCCTGTTCTGTCTCTCCAATCTAAGCATTGATAGTGTGATCTCTGTAACTTACAGTTGTGATGAGATAGCGATAACTTCAACCTCAGTCAGTGACTCAAACAGCATGATATCTTGCAGATCTTGTGAAGTTTATTCCATAAACTGAGAGAATCTTACAACAATAAACATTTGATAGATCGAAAGAACATACTGTTTCTGCTTCTTGCCTTGAGGCTGTTGCAATGCATCTCTAGGAAGGGGGGAGGGCTATCCACGCAACACCAACCAAACTAAAGGAAGGGGAGGAGCAGAGACAAAACATAGAAAAACATCCAAAGGCATATGACAGTCAATATGACAGTCATGTGAAACATGACACTCCCCGTCGAAATCTATGATTTCCATAACAATAAACTTAATACAAGTCCAATATGAACAATGATATTCTTTCCAGGAACATCTCCCTTTAAATCAAGTTGATGACTTGTCTTCCTCTTTGGGCAAAAGAAGTACTAGTTCCTTTATAGGCCTGAAGTAAAGGTGTGCAGAACCTTCTTTCATGGTGGATATAGCCAAGATGTGTACTGAAATGCAGTAGTAGGTACTTCACGACTGCCGCGGTCAGCAGGGTTGAGGGTTGTGGGAACATAGTGCCATTCTTCAGGCGTAGAGAACTTCCTTATGCGTTCCACTCTGTTGCCGACATACACGTAAAACTGTCTTGTGCAATTGTGTATATATCCTAGCACTATTTTGCTGTCTGTATAAAAGTCAAAGGAGTCTATTTCAACATCTGTTTCAAGTTCTATAAGCTCAGCAATTTCCACAGCTAACACAGCTGCACAAAGTTCAAGCCTTGGAATAGTATGTGCAGGTTTTGGTTTGAGCTTGGTCTTGCCCATAATAAATCCTACACCCACTTTACCGCTGGGATCTGTAGCTCGAAGATAAGCCACCACAGCAAGGGCTTTGTTGGAAGCATCTGAGAAGACATGAAATTCTCTTCTGGTGGCATTCTTTAAGGATGCTTGGGTGTAAGAGCGTGGTATCTGGAGTTGTTCTAATGCATTTAGAGACTGTTTGCAGGATTCCCACCTTTGTTGTTTCTCCTTGGGTAAGGGGGTATCCCAGTCTGAGCTTTCAGAAGTAAGTTGTCTCAGCAGCATCTTACCCTGAATGGTGAGAGGTGCAATGAAACCTAAGGGATCATAAATGCTGTTTACTGTAGACAATACTCCTCACTTTGTGAAGGGCTTGTCACAGGCTGATGCTTGAAATGTGAATGTGTCTTGTTTAACATTCCAAAGCAATCCAAGACTGCGTTATGTAACAGAAAGGTCAGATCCTAGTTGGAATTTCTTCACACTGACAGCATGGTCATCAGATAGAAAGGCTGTCATGACCTTGTCGCTGTTAGAGATGATTTTGTGAAGTCTGAGGTTTGCAGTGGCAAGCATGTTCTGGGTTCTGGTAAGAAGGTCAATAGCTTCTTCTTCATTGGGCAGAGATTTGAGTCCATTGTCTAAATTCCTTTTGAGGAACTGTCTTGCATGAGATCCAAATTCTTTTTCACCCTCTTGAGCTGTTTTCTTCAGTCCATAAATTGCTACTGCAGGAGAAGGACTGTTACCAAAAATATGTACCTTCATTTGATAGTCTATGACTTCATCGTTGACATCATTATTTCGGTACCATCTGAACCTGAGGAAGTTTCTGTAGTCTTCCCGGACGATGACACAATGAAACATCTGCTGAATGTCAGCCATAACAGCAATTGGCTCTTGTCTGAAGCGAAGTAAAACTCCTATGAGATTGTTGTTTAGATTAGGCTCAGTGAGAAGATTGTCATTGAGGGAGACGCCTTCATGACGAGCACTTGAGTCAAAGACCACCCTAATCTGATCAGGCTTGCGAGGATGGTAGACACCAAAGCATGGTAGATACCAACATTCTTCTCCTTCCATAAGAGGAGGTGCAGGCTCACCATGATCTCTCTCAAACACCTTCTGCATAAAGTCCACAAAGTGCCTTTTCACCTCAGGCTTCTGGTTCAAACTGCAATTTAAAGAAACAAACCTTGATTCTGCATGTACCCTGTTGTTTGGTAGTCTCTTTCTTGGGGTACGAAATGGTAGTGGTGCTACCCAACTGTTGGAATCATCTTGGTAGAACTCTTTAATCATGGTTTTCAAGAATTCTTTGTCTTCTATGGTAGCTGCTAACTTATTGTCTTTAGTGATTACCTCGAAAACACTGTGTTGCCGATGTTGTCATCTCAGAGATTAAGAGCTTTCTTATTGTCTTGTATAATGTGCTGTTGTGCACCTTTTTTAAACAGTCTTTCTTACACAATATATTTATGTGGTCATTGTGTGGAACAAGTTGTTCGTCCATTTGACAGGACATGTGTTTTAAAGGAAGTAACTGAGTAGGACCTCCTGTCCTTGTCTAGGCAGACATTGCCTATGATGACCCATCCTAGATCCAGACTCTGAGCATATGGTGCATTGTGTGGACAGTTGATTTGATGATGAACCTTGTGCACCCTTAGGATGTCTCGACCAAGTACCAGCAGGATATCGGCACTTTCATCGAGGGCTGGTATTTGGTTGGCTATGTGCCTTAAGTGAGAATGGTGGAAAGCAGCTTCAGGAGTAGGGATCTCCTCTTTGATGCTTGGAATTTGGTTGCACTCAGTGATAGTGGGCAAAGATATTTCCACATTATCATTCAGAGGAGCAACTACAAGACCACTGGCTCTCCTACCTAAGACTTCTGTAGTACCAGAACAAGTGCTTAGAGTATAAGGTAGAGCATCTCCAGTTATGTTCAAAAGTTCAAAAAACTGTGTTCTTGTAAGAGATCTGTTACTCTGGTCATCCAGAATAGTATACAGTCTTATGGTCTTTTCAGGTTGACCTTTGAGGTATACACGGACCAAGCATATCTTTGCACAGGATTTGTCGCAGAATCCTTCTCAACAGACCTCTGTACATGTAGAGAACACTAGGGTGGTAGGTAGAGAACACTGGGGTGGTAGGTGCTGCTTGATCTGGGTGCTCCCCGCCTTGCTTTGCCTCAGGAAGATTGTTTGTGAGCGTAGAAGAGTTGTGCGAATATTGATGAAGAGCTTGCACATGGTCATCACTGTCACACTCTATACATTTGATTATCGCTTTACAGTCCTTTGCAAAGTGTTCTGTGGAGGCACAGTATTTGTAGCAAACCCCAAATTTCTTCAAAAGTTCCTTACATTCTTGGAGGGTTTTCTTTATGGAGCCGATACATTTCTTAAGTGGATGTGGTTTGCTATGTATTGAACACTGGCGATTTGGGCCCTCGATTTTCTTGTTTTGATCAGTCTTTTCAAGAACTGTAGCAGGTGCAGGTAGAACATTAGTCCTTTTCACTAACGCTGGACCTCTATGGTTTCTGTGCGACATACGTGTGTTCGTAGGTCTTGCAGAGAGTGTACTGAGAAGGTTACAGTCCCCATGTGAGAAACTTGGGTCATTCTTAGTGTCTGAAATTTTTTTGATGAACTCCCAGAAATAGGAAAAGGGAGGAAAGGCAACTCTATGTTCTTCTTTATACTTTGATCCAAGTGCTGCCCATCTTTCTTGAATTCCATATGGTAGCTTGAGAACAATAGATTTGATGCCATGAGAGGTGTCAAGGTAACTGAGACCAGGTAAGTTGATGCCAGCCTTAGCAAGTTGAAGCTCTAATAGAACATCGCTGAGTTCTTGAAACTTTAGATTGTCTCTAGCAGAAATCCTTGGGAAGCTTTGCAACCTTTTGAATAAAGCATCTTCAATGGCCTCTGGGCTGCCAAAGGTATGTTCAAGTCTGCCTGCAGCAGGGTTGTCATTATGAACTGCTTTGAGTCTCTTGATGCGTTCAGTAGACTGGGGACCTAGCCATCTGATGAGTAGATCTAATTCACTCATTGTGGCCTTAAAAGTGGATTTCCAGCCTCTGTAATTTTCAAGCTTGTCATCGAACTTAGTGAGGCCTGTCTTAACAAGTTCTCTGCGGAGCATGTATTTAGCAAACTGTGACATGTCCGTGTTTTCATATTTTGGGTGCATGACTGGAGGGGGAACAGAGTTGGTTGTGACGGTTGGTGGACTTACGTGGAGTGAGTTGGGAACATGTGTTGCTCCTAAGGCATTCAATGCCAGAGCTGGCTTAAAGTCCATTAGCTTGTTGGTTTGTAGAGTAGTGCGTTTGCTAGGAGGTACTCTGTTGGTGCCAAAGTATGATGGAGGTCTATTAAATACACACCAGTGTCTGCGGTTAGCTGAGATGCTGCAGTCTGATGTATTGGAGGATATAAGGGCAAATGGTTTTGAGGTACAGTAGGTGCAGAGAAGAGACTTTGATTGAGTACTTTGGCTGCTGTGACAGGGAGTTGACATTCTGGAGAGGTGTGTGAAGAATCTGAGACATAAGATACAACTGAGTGTCTGGAACTGCTGTCTCTTTCGTTTTCACTAGCTTGTTCTAAGACCCTTAACCTTGCCATGGCTGTGGCATGCTCACATTGTTTTTCCAAAACTTCAATTTCTGCCTTTTGACGTGTGGCTTCAGCTTCTTTCTCTGCTTTCTAATGTGCGGCCTGGGCCTCCATTTGTGCAGACTGAGCCTCTCTTTCTGCTTTCTGATGTGCGGCCTGAGCCTCCAATTCTGCTTTCTTTTGGGCAAAAGCTGCCTGAACTTTAGAAGTTACAGCATCAGCACGGGCTTTTATTAGTTGTTGACTGAATGTAGAAGATCTTGATTGTAGGGATTTGGAAGATCTTGAGGAGCATCTAGTACACGCAGAGTAATAAGATCTGGATTCATGGAGCTGTGTTATTCTCACTTCTGCCTTTGTCTTTGTTCACACCACTAAATTGTCTCTTTCAAGATTGAGCACCTCAAAACTCCTTGATTGTTCCAATGGCCCTAGAGAGTTGTACCGTTTTAACAGAGCAATATATTTAACACACAGTCTTTGATAATTCTCATAAGCAACATTCAATTGCTGGATAGCACCCTCTAGTTGTAATGGCTCATGAGATTGTTGGGAGAGAGCAGACATGCATTTAACAGTATTAGACCATAAGTCATTAATATTAGACAGCAATTTTGACTTATCAGCATTAAGAGTTTCTTGCACTTTCCAAGATGGATTCCTTAAGCGTTTTTCTTACTTATCCAAGTCCTGCTCTGCATGAAGCTCTGATTGTGGTTGTGTATTAGTTTCCCCAGACTGTATATCACTTTCCTGAAACATCATGTTAGCAAGGAGAGGGGTTGATAGAAAGCTTACAGAGAAATGTATAACTTCTTCTGTGGCTGAGTTCAGGTTTTAATGCAATATTTGCAGGAATATTTTCTTTTTCTTTCTTCTAATGTACAGACTTGTGTAGAGGTTGCTGCACTCTCTATAGCTGTTATATCCAGTGTCCATGTAACATCTCACTGTGTATACTAGTTAGCAAGGATTCTTATGAAGCATTCCACTGTTCTTTCGACTGTTCTCTGTGTCCAATCTAAGCATTGACAGTGTGATCTCTGTAACTTACAGTTGTGATGAAATAGCGATAACTTCAACCTCAGTTGGGGTCCACAGTCAGTGACTCAATCAAAATGATATCTTGCAGATCTTGTGAAGTTTATTCCATAAACTGAGAGAATCTTACAACAATAAACATTTGATAGATCGAAAGAACATACTGTTTCTGCATCTTGCCATGAGGCTGTTGCAATGCATCTCTGGGAAGGGGGGAGGGCTATCCACGCAACACCAGCCAAACTAAAGGAAGGGGAGGAGCAGAGACAAAACACAGAAAAGCATCCAAAGGCATATGACAGTCAACATGACAGTCATGTGAAACATGACATTTCCTGTATACTTTATATTTGGCTTTCAGGGTATAGTAAATGCATGGTTCATTTTCTAACACATTGCTTACATAAAATAACCTTAAAAATACACTGCTAAGAAAAGCAGATGCCCTAAAGTATTTACAGTAAACCTCTCTTAAAGAAAATCCAAATTTTTTTAGTAGTTACATTTATCTTTAGTTCAGCCTGCACTAGTATGATCCTTGTGGTCATTCCTACAATTTCTATATTGGTACACCTTATGGCATGCCTTACGGCTCTATGGGGCAGCACTGGGCCTATTGGGCACTTAGGCACACATAACATAGGAGGTGTTGTGTGCTCCCCATACATGGAAATCCTAGGAGACGTTATGTCCCTGTATCAGTTTATGTGATACCACAAGAAATGGTGGGTGCAGTTTTCACCAGGACAGCAGTGTACAAACATCAATAAAGATATTGTCAGATGTCCTAAACCTTCTTAGGTCTATTAAAATGTGTATTGTCTTTATCTCTTTACACCTTGGGGGGTGGGGGTAGGGAGGGTCCCCATTACTTCTTGTCCTAACAGGATGGCAACAAAAGTAACAAATAAATGGGTTTTAATTTTCAAACAGATCTATCATTTTTCTTGTGATTTATGGCTAGCTAGCTTTATACCCTTTTCCCCAAATGGAATATGTTCTAAATCTAAAGTATCCACAGGGGTGAGAAATTTTAATTGTTTCTAGCCAGTTTTTGTTGATCTTTCTTGTGCTATTATTCACAGTATTATTTTGAATTCAATATATTTTCTTTGTGTGGTACATCTTTTTTTTATTTTCATGTTTTGTTTTTTTGGGGGGGTTTTGAAATTTGGCTGGAATACATTTTGAATTGTGATTATTTTCATATAATTGAGATGCCTGTTTATATTGTAAATGTTATATACCTAGCATAGTTTTTCTTGCTGGAATACCCCTTTCCATGGGGCAAAAATTAGTTTGATTTACAATGGTTGAAGGGAATCTAACCAGCGAATGACAGTATTTCTAAAACCTTTATATGAATATTAAACTTTTACACAAACCGGAACCCTATATATTGATCTATCTATCTATCTATCTATCTATCTATCTATCTTTCTATCATCTGCCATTTTTTGTTATTTATTGCTACCTAGCTCTATACCATTTTTTTCAAGTAAAATACATTTTGAATTGCAATTGTATTCATATAATTTAGGTCCTTTTTATCTATTATATTTTAAGTATATAACATAGTCATTCTTACTGGCATAACCCTTTGTTGGGGCATAAATTAGTTTGATTTACAGTGCTTGAAGGGAATCTATCCAGTGAATGGTAATATTTACAAGACTTACTGTATATGAAGATTAAGCATTTACACAAACTCAAGCCCCATATATTGCTCTATCTATCTATCTATTTATCTATCTATCTATCTATCTATCTATCTATCTATCTATCTATCTATCTATCTGTCTATCTTTCTCTCTACTGTATCTATCAATCTATTTATCTGCATATGCTCTTTGTACTCTCTTCTGCCAGTATCCAGAATTTTATGCTATGGAGGAATGTAAAAATTACAGTAACCCATTGCAACCTATGTGCAAGCTTGTATTTTCCTGGGACTGGTGTGGTGAATCTGGATGGTTGATATGGACTGCAGCACTTTGTATATCACCAAAGCTCCTTGCATGTCATTCCAATAATTCTAGTAGTTATATACCTCCCATGAGAAAATAACAAAAAAAGTCTCTCCTTCTCCCATAAAAATGATCTTTTCATTTCTTGCTGTGGAAGCCCACCCCCTGTGATTAGAAACAGGTTTGCAAACATGTGTATGGGAACCACTTTATCCTTGTAAATGATTTTATCACAAGACTATTGGAGATGAGCATCTCAGGTTGCCATGGAAACCCTGAGAGCTGGAATAGGGAGAAAAGGCCTGGCTACGGCACAGTCGTATATTCCAGCAGAATTAACCAAAGTGAATGAGCACAAGCAATTTAGCCATATGCTGATCCCTTACTCGGGGACATCGCAAAAAATATACTCTTTGACCTAAGACCTATAGCCATTTCTATAGACCTCTTTGATGAACTATTTGCATCCTTTGCTGAGTGTGTGATCATCATTCACAACATTAGTGCTACCAGTTCTAAATTCCTCGTCTCCTGCCTGTGGTCCTCTCTTTAGCATCCTCCCTGCATTCCTAATAGAACATCCTCCCTACAGATTCATAGACCAGCCTGGCTGTGCTTCATTTTCATGTCAGAAAATAGGAATATTATAATATAGATGATGAGAAGAGAACCAAACCTCTATATTTTGTCAGCTTCACTGATTTTAGGCATCACTGTTGATCTTTCTGATACATGGTAAATTCTTTCTCAGAAAATCCCTATTTTTTTGTCACCTTCTTTTTATTACTATCTCCCTGTTCAATCCATATTAAACCGATGTCTATACCTCTTTGTCCCACTCTATTCCTTCTGCTTTTCTTCCCCCTCCCCCACCTCAATCCCAATGCTGTGTACATGCTCTCGCCTCATTCTCTCTCTCCCTCCATCTCTCCCCTTTTCTCTCGTGTACTTTTTTCACAGTGGTTTCTCCCAGTGACATAATAACAGGATGCTGAAGTCTTTCTCCTTTTCTGCAAAATATCCCCTCTTAAAATAAATGCCATTCCACAGAACCTTCCAGGGCATGAGGGAGAGACGCTAATACATCCAGGGATTTATATGAGCATCTCCTGATCATCCTATAGACACACAGACATACATTCTCATCCAAGCACACGATTTAAGCAAGGTAAGAGCATCATTCTAGCAACATGGTAGCTAGCTACAGGATCAGCTTTTGTCAGCTGTGCAGCACTTTCTATGTGTATTTCCCAATCTCATTAATGCATATAATAGCCAATATTTCCAATCATTTAGATCTATCTATCTGTATACAGTGCCTTTCTAAAAAAAAATGTGTTGCATGACTATCAGTTTTTTTTCCCTAGCCCATCTGTAATAAGCGGTCATGGAATTTCGGAAAATGCAACAGATACTTAGTAACATGTTTCACAATTGGCTTTATCTGGATTTTCAAAAGGAATTGGACAAATGCTGGCAATTAGCAAACTGGTTTTCTAATGCTATCTGCTACAAAGGGACAGATGGTTATTTTCTATTTTACATGGATATCATTTAGTTTTAATGTGCTTCTGTATCAGCTGGTGATGTATGACATATAGTGAAAGACTGATTAGCAAGTGGTGCTAAATGAATAATTACGGTTGTGAGGTTACGAGTTTAGATGGCGAAAGGGAAAATGTAAAATTTGTTTCCAATGTATATATGTACCTCATTTTTTACTTAGAACTCAAATGTCATATATATAATATTAGGATATCATCACTCAACAACACAAATGTGCATGCTGGTATCTATCTATCTATCTATCTATCTATCTATCTATCTATCTATCTATCTATCTATCTATTATCTATCTTTCCTTTTTATTTTTCTATGCTTATATAGAATGTGCAGCGGTCTGTTTGACTTAATAATGCCCATACATTATACATGCTTATGCCATGCCAGACAAAATGTAGCACAGATGTGTATTATGCAAGTGAATTTGACTTGCCAGTGCACTAGTCCCTAAACAGATATATATTAGTTAGATGAATGTCTCCTAGAAAGGGAGAGGGCTCAGGAAGCCGCTTTGTTTTATTTCCGTTGTCCTTTCCCTCCTCCCAGTTAGTGGTGTTTGAAATACTGACATGATCTTTATCCTTCCATAAAATGTGCATGTGAAGTAGAAGTGCCCTCTCCATCCCTTCAGCAGGCTGTGGGCAGGTGGCCACTGAACTAACGCTAACAGACCGGGTATTTTACTTCCCACAGCAAGACTGGAGGTATTAGGTGAGCTGTTTTTGCTCTGTGGGTGGCTGTGCATAACTAATTCGGTCTTATAGATCTGTTCATATAGTTTGCACCATGGTATGGTGTTTAAAGCTTATTTATTTTTACTTCATTTCTTATGCCTATGCATAAATACATGCATATATATATATATATAATGCCAATAGCTGGCATATGTGATACATGACCACATGGATAAATGGTTATGGTAATGCTGTATGACTAGTTGTAATAAAAGGCTATATTGATAGATTTTAACAAACTACAGCTAATCATAGGAAATGGAGTGTGCTTCTCTCAATTTTAGGTTACATTCATAACCACCCGTCATTTCATATGTGCCCTTGCTGGTAATCTAACTTAATTCCATATTTACATATTAAAATTGCCTCGACTATAATGTGACATCTACCCTTCCAGATCAATCTCATTAACAGGAAGATCAACAAATAGGCCTTTTAAAATCCAGAGGGAACGTTAACTCTTGTTGCCTACAATGCCTTGCTTGATGATAAACTGCAGCCCCCTGCAGGATATCAAGTGTTAATGAGGTCATATTTCACACTGGCACCTCATAATTCATTGTTGGTGCTATAGAATTGTTGTGCTTAGATAGCAGTAACTGGTATCAGCCATGAAATATTTTACCATGTCCTTTCACACTGTGAGGAGGAAAGATGAACTATTCAGAGATGAATTCCCTAGCCATTAAGCATCAGTCAGTTAAATGTTCTGTGCCTCATGTTGTCTGATTGTTCGGCTTATTTAAAGGATCAGTCCAATCAAAATGGATATTTAAATCAGAGGTGGACAGTAGTGGGTTGAGTCATTCATTCTTATGTTTCCAGGGCCCTCCATCAACAAGATCTCCCGCTGGAGTTTCCGGCTCTGCTCCCACCGATCATGCAGTTTGATTCCTCCTACTGTAGCAGGAGGATTGTCATACTGTTATATTCTCTGTTTTGTAAAATAAAGGAAATTCCAGCTGGGAAATTGAGACCCTTAATGACCACAGCAGGTGGGCTAACTTGGGAAGCCAGGTATAGAGATCTGTCAGACCAGTATATGTTTCTGATTGCTTGATATGAGTGTCTACACCTGGGACTTTCTGTATTAAATAATGTAAAAATTATGTAGGATGTTTATATTTATAAACGAGAGCAACATAACACTGATTTAAGTAGAATGAAACTGTGGTTATGAATATATGGCAGTGTAACATAAAAAGTTCTGTTCATTTTATGCTCAACCTATTGCCATACCACGGCAGTCATATACCATGAGAGGACTTCCCATGAAAAGGAATAAAGAAGTTTTCTTAAGTATAAAGTAGAGTAGAGTCAGATACATACTGTATAGTCATTAATGTGACTATTCTTACAGTTTGTTTATGATGACTGATATTTTATGCTGGTCACACTTGTAAGAGTCTTTTCTTACAATGTAGTTTTTTTGTGTGTTTTTCTTGTTGTGAATTACTGTCTTGAAATATCACCATTCACAGTATAAAATGTTTCTATCTGGCGGACATTGGGGTTGATTTACTAAAGATTGAGAGCGCAAAATCTGGTGCAGCTCTGCATAGAACCAATCAGCTTCCAGGTTTAATTGTCGAAGCTTAATTGAACAAGCTGAAGGTAGAAGCTGATTGGCTGTCATGCACAGCTGTACAGATATTGCACTCTCCAGTTTAAGTGAACCAACCCCTTGTGTATTGTAAAAGATTATAAGAAATTTCTACTTACATGAAGATTTCAACAGCAACACAGAGAGCATCATATAGCATAGAGCAATTTATCAGCAGGCATAGTCCCTAAATGGTCTCTTTGTGGAACAACTATTGCCCAAGTACAAACACTTAATCTGGCCATAGCTAGGTCATTATTTTTCAACCAGCCAGAGTGCTGATCAAGAAAATTAACAGATTCCCCCATTCTCAGAAGAGAGGCGGATTGTAAAATCATTTCCACCTGCTATTGTATTCTGAGAGTGAGGACTCCTCCATTTTTAGAATTCACTGATTAGAGCTGCAGCTGATTGGCTGCATGTGCTGTCCAAATTAAAATTTCCAACATTCCTGTTCGAGAGAAGCCGATCAGTAAATCAATTTCTCTTGAGCAGGATAGAGATACGGATTGAAATTCCTCCCTTGCGGAATCAGCTGATTTTCAGTCTATCTATGGCCAGCTTTATTCATGATAGATAGATAGATAGATAGATAGATAGATAGATAGATAGATAGATAGATACTCTTAGCTCTCTTATGGTTCATAGCATGTAGCTGGGGTCAGCCAGCGAGTACTCCCATTACTTCCAGTACAGACTGTGTTAAGAGGAAAGGAGAAGCATCCAGCATGTCTCAGTGCCCTGTAGGGCTCGCACAAATGGTATGTCCATCCATGGTGCAATCATCGCAACACACGCCATGCAGACTGCTTAGCTTCAGCGAAACACTTTTTAACACCATGTAAACTTTTATTTTTTTGATAATCCTCAGGGACTCTACACATTGAGATGAGCTGATCATTTCAACTTAAACTTAGTGAAAAGTAAAATCTGTTTATACCGTATGACCAATTTATCACTCCAGATTGACCTGCTGTCTATTTCAATTAATATAGAAGTGTCAAGATAACACTTTTTTTATGTAAAATAGGGGACTCCACATGTTTCTGAGCATGGAGAGTGTTCCATAGACCTTGACATGAAGTGTTGTTGAACACACAGACTTACTGGAAAGCATACAGAGGGCCCAGTTCTCTACTGCAAATGTAGGGAGTGCTGCAGGCCATCCAGCCATATGGACTTTTCAGCAGCTTTCCCCCTTTAATCACTACAGCTAAACCTGTGAATGACATAATTCTCTAATATGTCAGTTAAGTATATAAGCAAAATCAGGGAAGAAGGCATGTAGAGGGCTGAATCCCTTTAAGAATGTTCCTATTAGTTGACACGACAAGGCCAAAGTGTAGCGCTCACAATGTTTTGCGACTACTGCCCTTTTTTAGCTGTATAACATAGTGGGTGCTGATACAATAGAACTGGGAAAATGAAAATGAGAACATTGGAGTAGTTTCCTTTGAGAACAAGTCAAGTTTCACCTTTCATTTTATATAATAGAAATGGTAAGTATGGACAGTAACTCTAGTTTTATTCTTGTTTTCTATTGTATCATCCCCATATGTCACATACATAGAATATTAACAATAAAATCCATCCCACCCCCCAATGTACTGACATAATAAATGTAGATTAAAACAAGCAGGGAAATAGGCAATTATCATACTGTACATAGAGATAAGGAGCAATCTGAACAATAAACATACCGTATGTGCATATCGACCGAGATCCACATGGTTAAATTCTTGGGTATACCTGCTGTGGCCATTATGTGGGGCTTCCTTTCTTTATATTGAAATTTGTATATGCAATAGGTCATTCTGAAATACACAAAAGGTGGGCAGAAACACCCCAAACCCCCAGAAGAACAGGAATATGGCCAACAATTATGTCATGGAAAACTCTTTATTGGAGTATCCAGGACATATAAGAAGCCAGTGCCTGACTTGGTCCATTTGACTTTACCTATAACTAAATTATCACTTTTAGCTGGACTGGTCCATTAAATGTATGCTGCATTTACCACTGATAATACATTTAAAGGTCAAATTGAACTTGAATGGAGAATTACATTTCAAATACACCAGTTGTTGCATAAATTTTAACAATGCATATTATTTAAAAACAGTGCCCTTGACTTGTCAGAATGATCACTCTTGGCTTAGCTTCAGCTTGAACTTGTACTATGCAAATTTTGACTTCCCCAAAAAAGTTGAAATTGTCTCCACTTCTTCTGGCCAAATAGCTTTCCATTAAATGATTATCATGCAATAACTGATGGTCCATGTCTTTTAACAAACTGTGAAATAGATTTCAACAAGGTTTGATCTATAGCACCCAAACAGCTTCTGAAAGTTGTACCTTAACCAAGCAATGCCTGTGTCTGTTGATATATTGCACAAGAACTAAGGAATGCAATTCTGGATGCAGGTATGGCTGTATCTACAATTTCCAGGAAATCAGTGTTTTCACAGGTACTTTAGGGGACTCAGTAAAACAGTTAGACATCATTGTCCATGTTTTCTTGTGTGAGTGCCATTCTATGCATTTTTGGATAAAACATGTGTATTTTAGGGGTAATCTACACCTAAAGCTTATCTTTTGCGCCTAATTGGTAGTAGACCCCATGCATATAGTAGCTTCTTAGAATTTTCAAGGACCCCAATAGCAAGGCAAACATGCAAAAGTCAGCCATGCTGCCAATGTTTTTACACACAGAAGTACAATCTTGCTATCCCCTTCAGCTTTAATGAAAAGAAACTTTAATTGTTGGAACTGTGCCATTTTAAATACGAGTTGTTGGTTTATGTGTTTAAAAACCCAAATTAATGTTCAGTTTAAAGTGATTGTAAAGCTTCAGCTTTTTTTATTAAACAAACAAACATGTCATAGTTACCTACTCTGTTTAATGGTTTTTCACAGAGCAGCCCTGATCCTCCTCTTCTCCGATCCCCCACCGGTGCTCCTGGCTCCTCCTCTACAGTCAGCGCCCTCATAGGAAGCCGCCTAACTTTGCCCATAGAAACAGACAGCAGGGCATGGACCTGCCCCTAGCTCCCTCATCACAGAGCTTGATTGACAGTGGGAGCCAATGGCTCTTGCTGCTATTGATCTGCTCTGTTAGGAGGGACAGAGCCAGGAGAGCTGCTGCTCTCATACACCGATCTGCATAGTGATGGGGCTCAAGTAAGTATGAGGGCTGGCTTGGAGGGGGGAGGAACCCAGGCACAGAAGGTTTTTTACCTTAATGCATAGAATGCAAGAGTTTTAGAACCACTTTTGATTGGCTAAATACATTCTAGGTACATCAAAACAAAAGTGTGCAAAGCATTTTTGATTGTTTTCTATATATAGAAGCCAAATCCTGAGTAGAAAGACTAGTTCCCTACCAGCATATTGAGTTGGACTTTGTGATAGAGGGATGCCAGTCTGTCACTTCCAGTAAGGACAGGCATTAAGGGTACTGCTCAGATTATTGTCTGGGTATGCTCTTATATATGTGTGACTGACACAAGGTTATAGTTGCAAAGGTTCATTTCTGAACTTGGTATTAAACTGCACTACTTTAATACACTTGTATTTTTGGCCCATACAGCTTAAACTGTATTTGTATCTTTATTTGGCAAGGCTACCTTTAGATATGGATTTCTACAGCTATGACTCTCAATAGCCATATATTCTTCTGCATGGAGAATGCAGCACAGAAAGTACGACCAGACTTTGTAATGACAATGGGTTCAGGGCAAAGCTGAGAGCCCTAGTGGAGTAATCAACATTGATTTATCTTTCAGAATAAACTGGAATGTGAAAGTTAGAGGACATCAGTCCAACTTTTGTGCCCCTTGACAAATAAATGTCTTACATTGATTTTACTGCATTTATATGCTTTTGGCTTTTGGGAGGCACTGTGAAGAACTTAAAGCGGAGCTCCAGACTCTGGTGAAAAAAAATAACAATTCAGCAGCTACAAAAAACTATAGCTGTTGACTTTTAAAAAACAGCCATTCACCTGTCCTAGGATCCAGCGGTATCCTCACCGCAACCAAGTTCACATCCCATCCTGTGTCCCGGCATCTTAAGTGCAGGCACCCTGCTTTCATAATTTGCAGCTTCACAACCGGGTCCACACTGCGCATGTAATGAATGGACCCACAGTCGCCTGGGACCTGTCACATGTCCCAGAAGACTGCAGAGGGGAGGAGAGGAAAGAGATGTTCCACTTCTGATCGCCTAGCCTAGCTCCCCCCCCCCCCAATCCCCAAAGGTGCCTATCCTTAACAGGGAGTGGGGGATGAAGCCTTAAAGTGGAACTTCCCCTTTTGGGTGGATCTCCACTTTAATATATTGTTGGAAGTGGACGTTGCTTACTATGTGGTTTGAATGTGAAACAATTTGGTTAGTGAATAGTTCCAAAATGTATATACTTCCAAAATCACCTACACCAAGTTATTTTTCAGGTATTCAAAATCTCTACAGTAATAAATTTATATAAATGAATTACCTAACAGTAGCCATAGTGCTACATACTATATATAACATGTAACTAGACCATCACATGCAATGCATGGGATAGATTAAGGGTCCATGCACACTGGGCATAAAAATGCTGTGTTGTTTTCTTCAGTCTGTAGATGCAGCTCCATGTTAGCCTATGTGTCCATGCACATTAAGGAGTTTACAGGCTTATTTTTAGAGAAGCATTTAGAGGCAGAAAAAGAAAACGTTCAGAATTGTGTTTTTGAGAGGAGCTATTGAGCAGAAAAACACAGCATTCAGCATTTTCAAGTGTACATTGAAAAATGAACAGTGGAGAATGTTTTGGAAAAAAGTTGCTTATAAAAGCAAATGCCCATACACTCTCATAAAGAGTGTAAACTCTTGTGCAATATGAGCCACTATGAGCATTTTTATGATGCTTTTTTTCTGCCGGAAAATCTAGCATTTTTTTGCCCCTAGTGTACATTGACCCTTAAACACATTGATTCCACAGAGGCAAGCCTTTTGGTGCTCTATTTTAAAATATGTACAAGAATCCCCTATAGCTTGCTAACAGCTACACATGCTTTACATATGTGAACAATGTGATACTTTTATTGATGCAGCTAAACAGAAAGAAACAACCGAACTTAAAGTGCACTATGGGCATTACATTTTCACATATTCTTAAACAGCATCTTTAAAACAAGCCATTACAGATGTCAGTAGCTGAAGGTATTTTGGATAATTCATCTTCAAAAATTTCAAAAGAGACTCTAAATACGGGGTTTGGTCATTTTCTTTCAGGTTGCAGCTCCTTCTTTCTGTTTAAATTAGAAGCACTCACTTCTGGAAAAAATAATGGAGATGGTATAGCATCCCAATGAGCAAAACATGGCGAAGCAATGCAGCTGTCGGTGTCCCCCAGACATGCAGACCATGCTGGAATGTGAGCACTTACTACTTTAATAGACTACCTATGATAATTTATGGCTCAGTAATCCAGTGGAGAAGTTTTCAAATATTATGCCCGTGACTGAGCAACAGGAGATGGACATCTCAGATGAACAAAATTGTAATGTGGACTTAAAGGGTAGGTTCACTTTTTCATGAAAAATGAAAAGGTAAACTAACTCCAAATATCTTGGCCATCCCTCCATATCCTGCTGTCATAGCAGGCTTGATGCCCTGGGTAGCTGGTGTAGTGGACTGTACACTGCAATGCACAGTCCTGAAGTGAGTATCCATCATAATGCTTAAAATGGTAGTTGTTCATTGGTCAGCACAGCCACACGCATCTGAGGCTTATTCTTCCAGTGAAGTATCTCAGAAGAAAGAAGCACTTCTCATGGGTCAGTTTGGTCACATGGTCATGCTGATCAATGAGCACTTTCCATTGGAATGGATACTCAAACTGGGGGTGTATATTGCAGTGTATGGAGCCCTGCAGCAGCAGCATTGGGCATGATGGCTCCAATGTGCAGTGGGGCCCAAAGAGGTGGCCAGTATATTTGGAGTTAGTCCACCATTTTATTTTTTTTTGCATGAAAAGATGAGCTTACCTTTTAAGATTGTTTTAACTGTCAGTTTGCATTGGAATATGGCGAGACATGAATAAGTAGTGCTATATTATATATGCCTGTAAGAGCTCAATAGTCATGGTATGTGGTTGTGAAAAAGGGCTTGAGGAAGCTCGTATAAGTGTGAAATCACTGCAAAATGTTGTATATAAATCATAAAGTCGTTTATTATCAAACTCCAGTCAATTTAATGTTCATGTGATAAACTATCCATATAGTAAAAAACATGCCAGGCCCATGTGTGGGCATTTAATGTCTGGACATTGTGCCACCATCTGATAGTAATAGAAAACTCCACAGAGACTCAGCTAACTTAGCCCATAAATCAGATGGTAACAAGCTGGTGATGAGATGCGACCATAAGGGTACACATTGGGTACACACTCATAAACTCATATGACCCCGCTTCCAGTTTGTACCCAGTGGCTTCCTTCTACCGCCCCCGTCTGACGGAGGTTGTTTCTTATGGCTGCATCTCATCTCTGGCTTGTTACACTCTGATTTATGGGCTAAGTTACCTGAGTCTTGGAGGAGTTCTCTATATATTACTACCAGCTTGTAGCACAGTGTTCAGTGCATTATCAGATAACGTTTTGCAATTTACCACTCCTGGTGCTGTTCCTTATAGAACCACTGGGTTGCCATTTAGCACAAAGAAACTAACAGTTACATGTTTGACCATCGTTCTGGTGGAAAAGCCTGGTGGCTTTATGGACTAAAAAGGATATATAGCATACTGTCAAAATCTAGCCCCTGAACTATATCATTTATGATGGTTGTGAAAAAAGGGACTTTTGAGATGTGCTTTATTAGCAATAGGCAGTTACTTACTCGAACACTCTATGAAGTGAGGATTTGAACCCGGTGGGGGGTGTTTTATTTGGAACTACTCTAAGTGAGCCAAAACATGCATAGATAAATGTCCACATACAATCACATTGCGCAATATATCTATTTTTTGCTTGATCTATAGTATCCCTAAGTATTTGGAATATGGGCAATCCCATCAAGTTTGAAAATTTTATTGGTGGGATGCTAATGCCATGAACTACATTTTGCACCTGAACTGGTCTATGATATAAATATCTGCTGGGGCAAGGAAGCAAATGGTGCAATATTTCATATCAGAATTGTCTCTTTAAACTGGTATTGAATCCAAAATATATATATATATATATATATATATATATATACACTGCTCAAAAAAATTAAAGGAACAATTTTTAATCAGACTATAGCATCAATCTCTTGGGATATTGATCTGTTCAGTTATGTAGCAGAGGGGGTTGTTAAGTTTCAGCTGCTTTGGTGCTAATGAAATTAACAACAGGTGCACTAAATGGGCAACAATGAGATGACCCCCAAAACAGGAATGGTTTTACAGGTGGAGGCCACTGACATTTTTTTCCCTACTCATCTTTTCTGACTGTTTTCACTAGTTTTTCATTTGTCTAGGGTCAGTGTCACTACTGGTAGCAATACCTGGATCCTACAGAGGTTGCATAGGCAGTCCAACTCCTCCAGGACGGCACATGAATACGTGTCATTGCCAAAAGGTTTTCTGTGCCTCCCAGCACAGTCTGAAGAGCATGGAGGAGATTCCAGGGGACAGGAAGTTAATCTAGGAGAGCTGGACAGGGACATAGAAGGTCCTTAACCCATCAGCAGGACCGGTATCTGCTCCTTTGTGCAAGGAGGAACAGGATGAGCACTGCCAGAGCCCTACCAAGTGACCTCCAGCAGGCCACTGGTGTGAATGTCTATGACCAAACAATCAGAAAAAGACATCATGAGGGTGGCCTGAGGGCCCGACGTCCTCTAGTGAGCCCTGTGCTCACTGCCCGGCACCATAGAGCTCAATTAGCATTTGTTATTGAACACCAGAATTGGCCAGTCCGCCACTGGCGCCCTGTGTTTTTCACAGATGAGAGCAGGTTCACCCTGAGCACATGTGACAGACATGAAAGGGTTTGGAGAAGCTGTGGAGAACGTTATGCTGCCTGTAATATCATTCAGCATGACCATTTTGGTGGTGGGTCAGTGATGATCCATATCCATGGAGGGATGCACAGACCTCTATAGGCTAGACAATAGCACCCTGACTGCCATTAAGTATCACAATTAAATCCTTGGACCCATTGTCAGACCCTACACTAGTGCAGTGGGTCCTGGGTTCCTCCTGGTGCACGAAAATGCCCGGAGTCATGTATCGACAGTACAGGCAGTTCCTGGAGGATGAAGGAATTGATACTGACCTGACCTAAATCCAATGAAACACCTCTGGAATATCATGTTTCAGTCTATCCAACATCACCAGGTTGCAACTCAGACTGTCCAGGAGCTCAGTGATGCCCTGGTCCAGATCTGTGAGGAAATACCCCAGGACACCATCCATTGTCTCATCAGGAGCATGCCCCAATGTTGTCAAACATGCATACGTGGCGACCATACAAACTACTGAGTTCCATTTTGAGTTGCTGCAATGAATTTTCAGCCTGTTGCATAATTTTTTCACTTTGATTTTCGGGGTGTCTTTGAATTCAGTCCTCTGTAGGCTGATAATTTTCATTTCTACGAAACAATTGGGTATCTTTATATTTCTAACATATTACCCGGTCCATATCGGCATAGATATCCAGCATGATATTTTTTCCCATTGAGATCTGATGTGTTTTCAAAGTGTCCCTCTAATTGTTTTTGAGCAGTATATATATATATATATAAATATACTGTATATATATCAGCTTACCAACTCTAATATATGGTTGTTGCATTCGTTTTCTTCTTGTAGGCATTTTGCCTTTATTTTCACCTGGTGATCCAGGCAGTAAAAAGTTATTTTTCAACTTCCTTTAACAGATCAAGCTGTCCAGCAAAAATGGCAGTGAAGGGACTGAGATAAAACATTTAACAATGACTGGGTGCTTACAATGATCAGCTTTTATTTCTGTAAAACCTTTATCCCAAAAGGATAAAAGAAACTGTTGCTGAAACTGCTTAAAATGTATTAGTTGGAGTTTAGCTCTAAAATGGTTGTAAAAGCTAAGGGCAGCCCCAGTCCCCGTAAATACTTACCTGAGTCTGATATTGATCCATCGCTGTGCCCGAGAGCAACATTGCTGCTCTCTCTCCCCTGATAGGCTCAAAGCCAGTGAGCAGAGAGGGGGCAGGGCCAAGCCGAACTGTGTGTGTGTCTTTGGACACAGAGAGCTGGCTCTGGAGTGAGCTTGCATGTCTTCCCCCATATTAGGCCCTTGCTATGGGGGCAGACACCAAAGAGGAGGAGTGAACAAGGCCAGCAAGAGACCCCAGAAGAGGAGGATCAGGCTGCTCTGTGCAAAACTATTGCACAGAGCAGGTAAGTATAACATGTTTGTTATTTAAAAAAACAAAAAAATAACCTTTACAATTACTTTAATTTGTTAGTCAAATCCATCTAAAGCTGCCAGTAAATATAACACTACCCTCTCCCCATATTGATAATGATGCTGTCCAAAGGTCCAACGGTGTCTCTGTTGCTCTTCCATCCAGAGCTATTTACTGTATATACTGTGTATGTGTATATGATGTATATATATATATATATATATATATATATATATATATATATATTTAATTAAATGTCTATAGACTGGGTACAAGTGCACTTTAACCACTTGCCCTCTTTCTGACCAGGCCATTTTTTGCATTACGGCGCTGCGTTACTTTAACTGACAATTGCGCGGTCATGCAACGCTGCACCCAAATGAAATTTGTGTCCTTTTTTCCCCACTAATTGAGCTTTCTTTTGGTGGTATTTGATTGCCTGTATGTGTTTTATTTTTTGCGCTATAAAAGTCATGAGTATGTATATCACAGTGCCACTATAAAAAAATGATTGTATTAGAGAGCCTTTTAGTTTTCAAAGGTCAACCTGAATGGTAATGCCACCACCAAGGCATGTAACAAATGGTGCAGCAAACTCATTTCTTGCATAGCTTTAATAGAAACACCTGAACTACTGTATATAAACAACATTGAATCAAATATCTTTGTTAAACCTAATGCTTCCTGGTAAATGTTGTTTATAACACACATGTACAGTACATATAGGTTAGCTGGCAGAACATGTTGTTGGCCACAAGACCACAGGGACTTCTGTGGGGCACAAAAATAATTCAAGAAAAACAATATTTTTTTATGCAAAAGTAGCATATGTATGATTTGTTGTTTGTATAAAGGTGACAAAAAGAACCTAAGGGGCTAATACATTAAAACTGGAGGAAAGAAAGCCCAAATGCATATTTGTTGTCCATAGCAACTGGTGAAAGTTGTTCTTCAATTTTTCCATATTATATGTGTTGAAATAATTTTTGTTTCTATGAATTAAACTCTTTTTTTATTCCCCTTTCTTTTCTCCAGTTTAAATGAATAAAGCTTATAACAGGTTTATTTATCAAGGCAACAAGAAAAGATGAGAATGATACCGATTTCAGTTGTCTATAGCAATCAATTTTAGTTGATGGTGGTCAAGTCAGTGAAAGGTAAATTCATGTTATTGGCTATAGGTAACTGTTGAATGACCAAGACAGTGAGTGGTTAGTGGCAGATAAACCCCAATCTTTTTTTTTTGTATGTATTTCTATATACATTTTGGCTCAGACTTACACATTCGAGCCTCTATAGAAGACTTGACACTTCATCTGGAATTCAGCAACTGAGTGTGGCTTTAAGAGGGTTGCTCTTCTTTAACTTGCATCATTCTGGGGAGGCATAAAATCCAGAGATTTTATGCGATCAATTTGCAGTTTCCTAGGAAACAGAACTGCTTTGTGGAGATTACAAATTGGTAGATGCAGTACACAGAATAGAGCCCGTGATGTCACAGTATACATGAGCCTTTTCTAGTGTGCTGAAGAGGGGATTCCCTGCATGAAGAACTGTATCGCCTACCTACTGGATACTAAAATTCAGTTCATCCTTCAAGAAGAGTTGAGGCAAACATTTCAGTGATATGCTGGCAGCTGGGTGAATCAGGTGTGTTTATATTTCCCAACGAATCCATTTTTCTGGAATTGGCAGAGTGGTCTTTTCCATTAGTGTGGTTTGTTTGTACATAGGCTGTCTTTATGTTGAATGTTGTCATGAAAGAACTTTGTATGCTTCTCTTGCTGACCTCTCTTCTTGAGTAAGTCATACTTACTCAAGAAGAGAGTCATACACTGGCTGTCATACTGACCTATTCACTTCAATACGTTTTGCATTACTGGCCTTTGACAATCATTAAGATCAATTACTCTTATCTAAGGGCCATTTGCTACATGCTTTTTAGAGTAAATGCAAGCCTCCGTATTTGTCTCATGACAGGTTTACTTCAAAATTCTGTTCCAGTTAAAAAATATCAGGGTTGTAAATAAAAGTCCAAAAAGTCATCCAATCCAAATCAGCGGTGTTTGAAAATTGAGACAGCAACTTGCCGATATGTATCGGGCCTTATCCTTCTATTTTATAAACAGCTAGAAGGCTCCCTGTTGTCTAGGTCCATCATGCAGTCTGTGGTTTTCAATCTGGCACAAAACCAAAATCAATAACCATCCCGTTATTCATTTAACTAAATGTAGATATTTAAACAATGAATTACTTACTAAGCGGTTGTTAAACATAACTTTATAAAATGAGAGAGACACATTAAGAGGGTTTTGTTTATCTTAAAGTACACCTGAAAAGAAGAGATCAATATCTCAAACACACAAGGGTCACTTACAGTAGGCTGTTGCAGTGCAACTATATTATTGTAGCCAAACATGCTTTTAATTCAACGGCACGTTTATTCTTATGTGTACAATATGAATACCACTACCCAAGAAAAAATGACTAGCAAATATTAATAACTGGAATATTTTTATTAACTGCAGATTATACCTGCTTTCAGTTACAAAAAATCAGGGGTGATTTGCAAGTAGTCATATAAGGGAAAAATGTCCATTTGGCAAAACTGTGGTTGTGGTGACCTGACAAACTTTGACTAATTTGTCCCATGCAGGGGGACATTTAGGGCAGTCCTGCTACTTCTTATGTAAAGACATTATGGTTCAACCAGTTCACTGGTTTAACTAATCTGTCAGATGCCTTGCTTTGTGGTTATCAGATGTTTTTTACCTACTAGTCTATAGAAGAATATAATTACTCTTATTATTCTTGGGAAATATGAGTTCCAGAAAGTAGTACATGCTTTAAAGACTACTCATGTTTTTGTTCAGAAGAAAATTCCTGATTACAGTGAGATGTCTTCATCCATTGAGACATGGTTGGCTCATGTCCAGGATCAGATAAAGAACTGTACTGCAGCACAAATGACTGTCAGACAGGATAATGCCCACAACTTTCAGCTCAGTGTGTGGTAAATACACCTGTCAGCTGATCAATCTCATGAACAATGAATTTTAGAAGTCTCTTGACTCTGTTGCCTGTACATGTAGACACAAATTTGCCTAGTATTGCTCTATTTGTGAAACTAGAGTAATATACTAGAGATGTGAAGACCTTTTTTTCAAATGTAATAAAAATAATATATATTTATAACTACCCTTTATGTTTAACAGTACATGGGTTTCATCCACTTCTGTTAAAGTAAAATTAAAACTTATGCCATGTTGTTTTTAGGAAATGTAAAAAAATATTTTTTTTTCACAAAGTTGTCATTTTAACATATTTCTCAAACACAACATTGGTATGCTTTCAATTACATCCCGAAACACATTCTGCTATGCCTCCTGAGTATGGGTATACCACATATGTGGGATCTTTTCAAAGCATAGCCACAAAGAAAAGGCATAAATCCAAGGAGCACCTTTTAGATGTTCCAGGAGCATAAATTACACAGCTAATTTACTGACTACCTATCACACTTTTGGAGACCCAGGAACACCGGAAGAGTAGAAACAACCACAAAATTACCACATTTTGTAGAGTAAACACCCCAAGGTATTTTTTAACAGGCATGGTGACTCTTTTAAGGACTTTATTTTTTCCCACAAGTGTTTGGAACATGTGGTAGGAAAACAAAAATGATGTTTATACACAAGTTGTCAGTTTAATAAGATATTTTTCCCACATACCACGGGCATACTTTACAACCCCAAACACATTCTGTAAACTTCGGTTCACACTAGTGCGGTCTGACAACCATGCGTCTTAACAGAGCGACTTTGTCAGACGACTTCCTGGGGATTTGCTGGCGACTTGGGGTCTCACAAGTCGGATCCCAAGTTGTGGGAGTGTGAACTGAGCCTTATTCCTCCTGATTATGCCAATGCCACACGTGTGAGACTTTTTCACTGTTTGGATTGATTATGTATTCAACATTGCATCTTGTGTATCACACAAATTAACCAATTGCATCAAAACCAATGTACTGTAATGGTCACCTTTATACAAATGGTCAGGGAATATAGCTTTGTATAGTATCACCTATAGCGGTCCCCATTCCTATAAGCCAAGAAAGCCTAGCTAGCTGGTACATAGCTGCTTCTAAGAATGCTATGTTCACTGGCCAGAAAGTATAGAAGGCTGAAGAAAGGAAGAACAAAAGAGTTCCTGTGGTTCCAGGAGTGCAGCTGTCCACAAGGGATGGCTGGGACTTGCTTCAAAGGAAAATAGTTAGACATGCAGATGGGTAAGTTTAGGCAGCAGGCAGAAACATGGTCAATAAACAGACCAGGTTCTGTATAGGTGGCAGACAGAGGCAACACTGCACTGGTGTGGTGGTGATCACTGTTGCTGGCTTACACGAGTCTGGTGACACTGAGGACTGGTGTGGCAATATTCAGGTACACCGTTGCTGGCTTACACTGGTCCGGTGATACTATGACTGGTGTTGTGGTGATAAGGAACACTGTTGCTGGCATACACTCCTCCAGTGATACTGGGATTGGTGTGGTGGTGATCAGGAAAACTATTGCTGGCTACCATGGTCAGGTGTGGTGGAAATCAGAATCACTGATTCGAGCTACACTGGACTGGTGACATGGTGACTGCTGTGATGGTGAATGGAGACACTATGATTAGCTATCCTATGAGGGCTTATTCACACCTAAGGTTGGGAGCTATAAAAATTCACAGTTGAGCAGTTGTTTAAAGCCCCTCATCCACTAACCCCATTCGTTTTAGAGGCAGCAGCCAGGGGTATACACATGCCATGACTGTGATGTTTTGCTTGACATCTGTGACAGGAACTATATCTCCTGTATGCCCACCAATCGTGACCCATTTAAGTGAATGAGGGTGCTTGTGAGGGGTCCAAGGGGTTAAAGCAGGTGGTGAGGAGATGATACAGTGCCTCTTCATCACCTGTCAAATGCTCTCTAAAGAGCGATCATTGTGTTCCTCATGGTTACAATGTGACTTGTATGGCAATGATCAAGGACCCTGAGACTGGTGTGGTGGTGATCAGGGACAATGTGACTCATGCGACGGTGATTAGAGGCACTGTGGCTGGAGTGATGGTGATTAGGGGCACTGTAACTGAAACGACAGTGATTAGGAACACTGTGATTGGCCACACTAGTATGGTTACATTAACTGATGTGGCGGTGAGACAATAGCTGGCGGCATTGACATACAGTGATATCAGAGCAGCCAGCCATTGGAAATCATCACTGCACTTGCTCTGGTAACAGTATGTAAAAAAATAAAATAAATAATATCTTGTTTACAATTTTTTATACCTGCTGTCACCAGAACAGTGCAGATTAAGTTGTGAATCAGTTCACAAATGAGTTGTGTTTGATTTTATCCAAAATTCTAACACAAAAGATAAAGTCTTCTATCCTGTATGTGCAGTTTGTACATGTAAGTCTATACAGTTTGCTGCAGTGTACACTTCTTGGCTGGCACAATTATGAGTCACTGGCTGTTGGCAATGAGATCTCAGCACAGGAGAAGAAGTTCTTGGCACTGAGACTTTGGCAATCAATAATGCAGGTTTGAAGATTAGTATTCATGGTTTAGTTAGGGTTAAGATTTAAGGGTTGAAGTTTGAGGTTACGGTAAAGCTAGAGTTTGAAGAGTATGTAAACTCAAAATTTAAACTTCCATTAGTTGCTCCCTTTCTAACAGGTAAATATAATAATGCATGTTTTTTTCTTTGTGGTAGTAAAGCCATAGTTATTGCCTGTTGATGTAATTTCCTGTAGAGATGAGCTCCAGGAGTTTGGACCGCTTTGCTTGTTCAAGTATCCATCTAAGGTCCAAACTGTTAGTCTGTCCAATAGGACCCAAATGTATATAAAGTAGCATTTTTCTACTACTACTATATATGATAGCTTCCTTCTTCTGCTGTCAGTGGTTGTTAAGGAAGCAGCAGGTGCTGCTATCTTAGCTACCAGTGATGTCACTCAGCTTCATTCATTTGCTAGCAGGGATCCTTGGCCATGAAAGCAAAAAGCAGGGAGAGTGGCTGAAATCACTAGCCCTTTGATGGTCATGTTTGGTCAGTGACATCACTGGGTATACCCAACCCCTTGGCTTACATTCTGGATAACATCTTGACTAGGCGAGTGAGGGATGGGATTGGACGGTTGGTGGGTTTTTACTGTCCGTGAGTCAACAGGCATCATTCATCGTGACTGACAGATCTTCATCGCTGCATGATGTGATTGACTATGGATTTACATAGTGGAATTCTTTTATTTTAAGGACTCGTCAAAAAGTGTGGCATCTTTACACTGTACATTTTTTTGAATGAGTTGGGTACTGCAACACAAGGTGCTGTTTACCTTTTTTTAACTTTATTGAAATGTCAAAGTGACATTTCATTAAAATGGGCAGTGACGTCAGGTGAGCAGCATGTCTGCATTTTTCCACAATGCACTGCAAGCTTCCTGAAGACAGCGTTGCAGTGTGAACGGGGTCCTAGCAGTGACAGTCAAATAGTGTGAACAGGCCTTTAAGGGTTAAACAGCCCTAAAACCAAGCAAAACATTTTCTATTATATTTCCATAGATTTGTGCTGCTTGTGAGTGAAACATTGGGCCAACTCTGCAAAAAAAGATGAAAAACAGTTATTGCAGCCTTCAGATGAAAAGACATACATGTATACATTTCCATTCCAGAATCTGATTCCCTCAAAATCTCACTGCAGAAGCAGACACAAAACTCCCAAAAGTCATGGCAAGCATTAAAAAAGACTAGACATTTCTGTCTTGTTGGTTTACTGTCAAACGTGTTAAGCAAAGTGTTAAACTGTGAAAAGCACAGCTAGGAGACAAAATGTGCTACCTCTTTGTTCTTTGTCATCAGTAGACAGTATAAAAGAATTTATGTTTTGGAAACTATATATTTTTGCTAATAATGTATTGGCTGCAATGAATACCATTTTGATTTTTTTACATGTCACATAACACCTTCTATGCCCTGTTCAAGATAAATATCCATGATACTTTGCTGTATTTCTGCAGCACCCAGTGGTGTATTTTGGTTTTGCTGCCCTAGGCAAGACTAAAATCGGGCACCCACCGCATCTAAATTTGTCCCACCCCTTCCTGTTTAAGATCCACCCCTTCATATGTAAACTCCAACCCTTCCTCTTTAGGCTCCACCTCTTCCTATTAGAGCTCCACCTCTTATTTTATTCCATTATTGGTGTCATTTGGAGGAATAGTGCCCCATCACTGGTGTCAGTGGGAGGAATAGTACCCCATCACTGGTGTCAATGGGAGTAATAGTGCCCCGTCACTGGTGTCAGTGGGAGGAATAGTGCCCCATAATCAGTGTCAGTGTGGGAGGAATAGTGCCCCATCATTGGTGTCAGTGTGCGAGGAATAGTACCCCATCATTGGTGTCAGTGGGAGGAATAGTGCTCAGGACATCGGACACCCTCTCTACCCCTCCTTCGTGGATTGGATTGAAGCGCCTTCGTGGATCGGATCAAAGTGGGACTTGGACACAGGAAAGACTCATATCAGCAGCCCCTGTCCTAAGTGTCACTTCCGTGGCACCGTCCTCCTGAAAGGTGCCACCCTAGGCAAACGCCTTGTTTGCCTCGCGGCAAATACACCCCTGGCAGAAACCTGTTAAGTTGTCACTGATTATTTACTGTAGAACTGCTCAGGGAAGAAATGGAAACCTTGAGCTTTGGGGACAAATACACCTAAGTAGCCCTTTTATGGTAGATACAGGTTTATTTGGCTTAAAGAAATTGCGCCACAAAAGTGTGGCATGGTGCTGCAGTAATTGGTGGGCATGGTAAAAGCTGCATGTGCTAAAGGACATAATTTATTTTGCACAACTGTTCACATCGATCTGCATCAGCTTCCTTTGTTGCTCCTGGCATTTGATCACATGACATCTCAAAGTCTAAAAGGAATCTGTGATTATAGGTGTGTGCAGGTAGCAGGTAGCTATATAATGCCCACCATGTGTCACTGACTGTGAGTCTTGCTCTGATCAATGGCTTTATGGTGAAGTATCTCCACTCAGGGCCACCACCCCAACATATTCTATTTGTACTTGCTCAGGGAGCAAATGCCACCCTGCCAACCAGGTCAAGCTAGTGCTACATCACTCCATAAAAATCTCTCCTGCCCAGGTTTACAGCTCACAATGCTATAGGGCTTCTTTTGAGAGGGTTGTTTCCCTGTGTTTGATGCGCATCTGAAGCACATGTGAAACATAGGTCAGCAGATTCTCATTTATTTCAACAATGGTGGATGACAGTTGTATTGCTTTGCATTGATTAAACACAGCTATTTGCTGCATTTTGCATTAAAACTACACCTATTTTGAATGCAAAGCATCTGGTCCCATGTACACTTAAAGTTTAGCAAGAGATCCTGGTGTTGGTGCAGGTGGAAGCCATAGGAGCACTGTCCATCTCTGCTGATGACAGCCTGTAAATTCCTATGAGAGGCTGAAATCTCCTGTGACTGGATGGGATTCTTTGGTACACCGAAGGGTACTGACGTTTCTGCCCAGGGAAAAATGTGTATTATGTGCAATTAGACAAATGCCCTGAACTCAAACAGTCTGAGTTTCAGGCATTTGTCCCTGGTTGCATATTGCTTCAAACATTAGTTACTGTACCATCCCCATCCGGTCACAGCCGCTTTAATCCTATTATAGAGCCTTACAGGCTGCTATCTGCGGGTCTAGACTATGCGCATATGCCTAACACCTGCATCTAAATGCCAAAATCTCATGCAATGCGACTAAACACCCAGTGTTCATGAGGCCCTTAATAACCCCTGTGCATAATTCCTAACTGGGCTGTTGATGTACCCTATAATTAACACCTGTCATCCTTCCTGTCTGATTCTGGTCAGGTTCAGGGGCGGACTGACCATTCGAGCACTCGGGCACTGCCCGAGGGCCCAGGGTCAGTAGGGGGCCCCATGAGATGCCCTTGGTACCTTTCAGAGGCTTTTTTGGGTGTGGTTTGAGTGTGGGTGAGGACACAGGGGCCCCATGATCCCCTATTGCCCGGGGGCCCCATGAGTTGTCAGTCTGCCCCTGGTCAGGTTAGGAATCCGTATCTCTTTGCTACTTACAGAAAGCAATCTATTTAAAAAAACAACTCACAAATAAAGCTCTCTGTTGTTTCTCTTCTTTAATATCATCATCATCATCCCTAACCAATCCAAAGTGCTTTCAGTTGACCACAAAGTCCCAAACAATATGCACTTCTCTAATAATATTTAGAGATGGACACATTTATAGGTTTGTATTCAGGGCAACACGGATCATGTATGGAAACTCAACAGATAACCACCATGATCTGCTTTTACATTTTCACTCCATAAGGTAAAATTGAAATGGTAAATCTTAATGTAGTAAGACCAGATGGCAAGCCTGTATTATGTAAATTATAGATGAACACGATTTTAATAGGTTCCCTCATCTCTACAGTAACTGCCAGTATATTTTGGATGTTGAAGTACTTTTAGGAAAGCATTCCAATGCTCCCCTATGCTCTCTTGCTCCAGGAGTCACCCCATGTAAGAAGTGTCAGAGTCCGGACAGGTTAGATGCCCTCATAGTCCTACTCACATGCCAATGTTCAGGCCAGGTGACTGGCTGCTAGGCGCAAAGAGCACCTGTGTCCAGGCTATAGACATTAGTGTTTTAACATATTCTCAACAATCCATAAAAGAGCTTTGAATCAATCTGTCACTGACCTCTGTAGCTAAATGACTATAAAGTAATTAATCCTCAAAAATCACAACACATCACAAAGATCACAGATCTCCACAGAAAGTAAGGGAGAGGACCTATAGAGGTGGATATTATTATTATACAGTTTGCGCAGCGCTTTACAATATAAGGGAGACCGTACAATTACAATACATTTCAGTACAGAAGGAATAGGAGGGCCCTGCTCGTGGAGCTTACAATCTAAAGGAATATAGATTTGTATTAAAGTGCTTTTAGTGCTTGTTCAAAATATAGAAATACTTTATGTGCATAGTGTGGACACAGGCCCGATTTAATGCTGGGTTCACAGATTTATGTTGCAGCTATGCAGTTATGTATCACCAGCAATGCATGGTAACAAACAAACTGCATGGTGGTGCCATTTTGATTAGAACTCCAACACACACCAATTGACCTGTGTTCCATTGCAGCACAATCCCACAAATAGAAACCATCTGTACATTGTGGTGCCCTAGAAAATATGACAGATGCGCAAAAGGTCCATTTAAAATGAATGCACTGCCTTACCATAACACATGTCAGTGCCTGGCATAATACATATTAACATGCACGTGGTAAAGCACCATTAAACTACAGTATGACTCCAGCGCTTAAGAGACCCTGTCACTTTCCCTGAATGGGGAAGGTACTAAGTACGTTTTAAGTGATGGAAATGCACAAATAACACTAACATCATTTTGAGATGCTATTTTATTTTGCTATGAAGTCCTATTGGAAGCTTGTTTTTCTTCAGTGTTCTTCTTTGCTATAAGATCAGAATGAATTTCATAGACTAATACTTGGAAGATTTCTGACTGATGTACAGCACAGGTAGTACCAATTCAAGGAGGACTATAGGTAGAAGAGTTATCGGGGGGAGGGATAATGCCACCACGCACATTATTTATTTTAGGTACTTATATAGCACCATCAGTTTACACAGTGCTCTACATGCAGTATATTGACTAGTATATACTAGGGCCAGTTTAGACAGGAGCCAATTAACCTACCAGCCAGTGTTTGGAATGTGGGAGGAAACCCATGCAGGCACAGTGAGAACATGCAGGTAGTGCCATGGTTGGGAATCAAACCAACGACCCTCTGGCTTCTAGGCAGAATTGCTAACCACTTAGCCACTGTGCTGTCCTCACACATTACAATCTGACTTTACAATCTTTGTACAAACAACTTTAAATTTACCAAACCCATGTAATATGACGACCTACCTTAAATATGTTATGAATATGGATCCAATCAGGCAGGCCCTTGCAGCACATACACTATATTGCCAAAAATATTAGGGTGCCTGCCTTTACATGCACAGGAACTTTAATGGCATCCCAGTCTTAATCTGTAGGATTCAATATTGAGTTGGCCACTATAACAGCTTCAACTCTTCTGGGAAGGCTGTCCACAAAGTTTAGAAGTGTGTCTATGGGAATGTTTGACCATTCTTCCAAAAGCGCATTTGTGAGGTCAGGCACTGATGTCAGACGAGAAAGCCTGGCTCGCAGTCACAGCTCTAATTCATCCCAAAGGTCTATCGAGGTCAGGACTCTGTGCAGGCCAGTCAAGTGCCTCCACCCCAAACTCGCTCATCCATGGCTTTCTTTACCTTTCTTTGTGCACTGCTGCACAATTATGTTGGAACAGGAAGGGGCCAACCCCAAACTGTTCCCACAAAGTTGGGATCATGAAATTGTCCAAAATGTCTTGGTATTCTGACACTTTAAGAGTTCCCTTTACTGGAACTAAAGGGTCAAGCTCAACCCCTGAAAAACAACCCCACACCATAATCATCCCTGCACCAAAATTTATACTTGGCACAATGCAGTCAGGCAAGTACTATTCTCCTGGCAACTGCCAAACCTAGACACATCCACTGGATTGCCAGACAGAGAATATTTTGTCACTCCAGAGAACACGTCTCCACTGCTCTAGTCCAGAGGCGGCGTGCTTTACACCACTGCATCCAACGCTTTCCATTGCACTTGAAAATGTAAGGCTTGGATGCAGCTGCTCAGCTATGGAAACCCATTCTATTACACTCTCTGCGCACTGTTGTTGTGCTAATCTGAAGGCCACACAAAGTTTGCAGGTCTTTAGCTACTGAGTCTGCAGACAATTGGCGATTTCTGCACACTGTGCGCTTCAGCATGAGCTGACCTTGCTCTGTCATTTTACGTGGCCTACCACTTCGTGGCTGAGTTGCTGTTCTTCCCAGTTGCTTCCACTTTGTTATAATACCACTAACAGTTGACTGTGAAATATTTAGTAGCAAGGAAATTTCAGGGATGGACTTATTGCACAGGCGGCAACCTATCACGGTACCACGCTTGAATTCACTGAGCTTCTGAAAGCGACCCATTCTTTCACAAATGTTTGTAGAAGCAGTCTGCATGCCTAGGTGCTTGGTTTTATACACCTGTGGACATGGAGGTGATTGCAACACCTGAATCCAATGATTTGGAGGGGTGTCCCAATACGTTTGGCAATATAGTGTAGTTGTTAGTGGTCCTAAAAGGGATTGTTCAATCAGATTTTACGATGTGTGGTGAGCTTACCATCCAGTATAACCCCTTTAGTGTTCAGCCTGGGGCATGCAAAATATTTCCTAGCTACATTTCTCTATCTACATTAGAACCAAGTTGGAAATAAGGAAGGTGGGCTTGGGTGGTAGAAAATTATGGTCAGTTTGTTAAGGCTTTGCCATCAGCTTGGAGAATGTGCAGAATTCTAATGGAGCCGCAGAGTACCCAAGATGGTGCAGTTGAACTCTCATGCTCTTATTTTGGTTCCAGGGGCAGAGACAGAGACAGCCAAACAGTTAGCATTTTCAGAAGAAAACCAGAATGACACCTGCTTATTTGTGTACGTAAAAGATTTCTTTAATTCCCTCACATGAAAACTTATTTTGGGTGTGGATTTGTATCAAATGGAATATCAGGAATTAAACAGGAATACAGATAAGCTTTCTATAACTAATAGCTATTGTTTTTAGCAGCTATTTAAACGCAATTGCATTAGAAAATATTTTTTCTCGTTAACATAGCAGTGAATGTGGTACAAGAGACAGACTCCTGGTTTATGTCCTATGCAGAATTGCAGACATATTTCTAACAGAAAATGGATTTTTAATAAAATGAAAGTACTGATCCTTGCAATACCGGCTATTCTGTTTTAACCTTTTTTCAATACATTCATATATTTCAAACAACTTTAAAGTCCTGGAGTTGAGCGTTTAGCAACTATCATCAACAGATGAATAACAATGAAGGATACAATATTGATGTCTTTATTTCTCTATTTTTACTCCAGAAGCAGAAAAAGTTGCATGTATTGATTTTGGTTTTAATGTCCGACAAATGTTGCAGTGATCCTGAATAGAATCAGTGCAACATGAACAATAGTAGAACCAGTAAGATAATCCGCTTCAGCTAGAACACATTAGTCTGCTCCTGTTTCATGTCTACCATAGTTTTTGCTAGATAAATGCTTCTTCTTTTTTTACTTGTTTTGATTTTTTTAGATTCCAAATGTTATGTAATCTTTCTATGCAATGTTATGTACTAAGTTAAGCAGGGGAGGGCCTAGTAAGTAGAGAGGGAACAACTACTGAACGTGCTTTATGAAAGACATTTGCTCCTATCAGTAAATACAGGTGAAACAAAAAATTTGAATATCGTGCAAAAGTTAATTTATTTCAGTAATGCAACTTAAAAGGTGAAACTAATATATGAGATAGACTCATTACATGCAAAGCAAGATAGTCCAAGCCGTGATTTGTCATAATTGTGATGATTATGGCTTACAGCTCATGAAAACCCCAAATCCACAATCTCAGAAAATTAGAATATTGTGAAAAGGTGAAAAATATTCTAGGCTCAAAGTGTCCCACTCTAATCAGCTAATTAAGCCATAACACCTGCAAAGGGTTCCTGAGCCTTTAACTGGTTTTTAAAGTTCTACGTACAATCCTTGTTTTATTGATTGCATGTAATATTCTAATTTTCTGAGATTGTGGATTTGGGGTTTTCATGAGCTGTAAGCCACAATCATCACAATTATGACAATCCATGGCTTGAACTATCTTGCTTTGCATGTAATGAGTCTATCTCATATATTAGTTTCACCTTTTAAGTTGCATTACTGAAATAAATTAACTTTTGCACGATATTCTAATTTTTTGAGTTTCACCTGTAAGTGTATGCCTAGTAGCCATCAATAGGAGGTTACAATTGGTGGGTGCAGTCATGTGGGTCCTATATTGTAAATGCATATCCATGTTCCCTTCAGGCTGTAGGTATAAAATAGTTGGCAAAAGTGGACATATATTCTGGCTTAAGGTGTATGTCAAGCCAAGCAGGGCTGGTCCTAGTCTCTCTGATCTGGGGGTGCAGTAAAGAAAAGTCAGGGGTCATAATGTCAACACTGTGTGTGAATCAGTGGCAGTCTGTCACACAGTGTCATGACCTGGGAAACGCTAGTATGCAATAGTCTACAATTAGATTAGAGTGATTAAACAGAACCCGAGTCTCCTTACAACAGACCTTCTTTACATCACAAGTACTCACCAGAGTCCCTCTTTACTTCAGGTTGCCATCAGAGTGTCACCTTACTTCAGGGTTTCCATCAGAGTGCCCCCTTACATGTGATCCCTCTTTGATTCAATTGTCCCTATCAGAGTGTCCCCTTAAATATTAGTTATCCACATCAAAGTACATCAAAGTGCCCCCTTACATCAGGTGCCCAAATCACAGCGACACCTTACATCAGGTGTCTCCATCAGAGTGCCTCCTTATATCAAATCTCTGCATCAGACTGGCTCAGGGATTAGTGCATGCACTCCCAGAGACTTGGGGAAGTACAATTAAAATCTGGCGGAGCGTGGCCCCCGAGATCTGGCCCTGAAGCCAAGTTTATTTTAGCTTTTTGGACAGAGTGGGAAAGGATTAGAATTCATGTCTGGTTTTTACTGCTACCCAGAGCCCAGTTGGAAAGATTTCTTCTAATTTTCTCTCCTGCCAACAATGGTTTCACCAGACAGGAAATGAGGGAGTATTTGCAACAGGATCACGTTTGTTAATAAACAGTTCATGGGGTTACAGCCTTCTTCTATTCCACTAAAAACGAAAAAAATATTTGTCTGTGTTGCTGTCAGAGAGTTCCTCTTACGGAACCCAGGAAGCAGTAAAACCCTGACAAAGTGTCTAATCCTTCCTAAATCTAGGGTGAACTAAAAAAAATGTTTAACTGTACACACACTTTACTTGTCAGGAATGGACTAGCCAGCAATGGTGGGACTCACCTGCCTTTTGATCTGCAGTACCAGGGCTGGCCAGCGGGTGCTCTCAGCAATCAGAGACTCAACTTTGCAGCCAGCTAACACCTGGAACTGATTATGCTGGGGTATTTAAGGGATGGCCAGACTTGCAGACTCTGCCTTGGTGTTGTGTTTCTCTTGGGCCCTGTATCCTGTTCCTGCTCTCTGTTCCTGTCTGATTCTCTGCTGACCCTGCTCTGATCCCTGGCTTGTCTGACCATCCCTCTGCCTGACCCTCTGTACTACGCTGCCTGCTACCTGTTCTGATCCCTGGCTTGTGACCCTGACCATCCCTCTGCCTGACCCTCTGTACTACGCTGCTAGCTACCTGCTGAACCTGGCCTGTGACCCCGACCAATCTCCGCTTGCTCCCCCTGTACCTACCTGCCCAATTGATATTGACCCGGCCTGCCTGACGACGCTTGCATTGTATGTACTGTTATCTGTGGGTGGTTGGTTTGGTTTGTTTGCACTGTATTATGTTTAGTATTGCACTGCGTTTATGTTTGTATTGTTAGTGTTAATAAATTATATTGTTTATCACATATCTGAAGTCTGCGTTTCCCTGCGTCAGTCACACACCTCTGGTCACACACTGGGAGCCCTGACATTACACCAAGGCCAATCCTGACCAGAAGTGGCTGCACAGGGAAGCCATCTTGGCTTGTTGCTGGGAAGGATGGATCTGGATGAGGTTGTGTATTTATATCTGCTAGTGTTTGATGACAGGGAGTATGCTTATCAAACTCTGAAGGAGTATCCCCGGGATCAACTATTAGAATGTATACGGCTCGCTCATGTTCTAGTAGATCAGGGCACAGAGTTCTCTGAGGTGCAGCCTTTGATTGAGGTTTGTGCTGAGTTGGTTTCATCTGGTTCCCCCAAATGCAGGGATGAATTTTTGCCACCATTTAGTGCAGACCAGGTAGAGTCCCTGGTGTGGTTATTAGAGGATGATGTGGGTTACTTTCTGGAGCGTTATTCCACATGTTCACCACAGACACTAAGAGATTGTATAAACGCAGTGCAGTCATTGACCAGACAGGCTTTGTGTAAGCTCAGCTTTGTTCAACCCCTACTGCAGACATGGACAGACTTGTTGCACCCAGCCTCAGTCAGCTTACAAAAACCCAGTCCTGCTTCTAACTCTACTCCTGTATTCCCACCAGCTCCTCCAGTTACAGCCCAGTATAGTTGGCTATCTACCGCATGTCAGTACCCTGTTCCCACTCGCTGCACCTATCCTGCCTTTAACCCTGTAAAAAAGCCCTCTGTAGCAACTGCTCCCTCTCCTGTTCCATCCTCCAGTTTTTCTCTGTCTCCAGCTGCTCCATTCGTTTGCAGACCTGCGTTTACTTGCAGTGCTCCAGTAGTTAAAACCAGAAAAAAGCGAAAATTCTTTCCAACCAATACCATCCTGCCAGTATCCAAACCGGTAAACCTGCCTTCCGTGACTCAGCCTGAAGCCTCTACTCGGCCTGAAGCCTCTACTCAGCCTGATGCCTCTCTTCAGCCTGATGCCTCTCTTCAGCCTGATGCCTCTCTTCAGCCTGATGCCTCTACTCAGCCTGATGCCTCTACTCAGCCTGATGCCTCTACTCAGCCTGATGCCTCTACTCAGCCTGAAGCCTCTACTCGGCCTGATGCCTGCATTCAGCCTGATGCCGCTACTCAGCATGATGAACTGATCCAGCCCGACGATCCTATTAGGCCAGTTGACTCGATGCCCGCTGTTGATCCAGATGATCCGGTACCTGATCCAGTGCCCGCTGTCGTGCCAATTGACTCAGAGCCCGCTGTCATACCTGGTGACCCGGTGCCCACTGCCTTGCCAGATGACGCGGTGCCCGCTGGCAAGCCAAATGACCTGATGCCTGGTGACCCAGTGCCCGCTGTCATACCTGGTGACCCGATGCCCGCTGTCGAGCCAGACAATCCGATACCTGATGACCCGGTGCCCACTGTCATGCCTGTTGACTCAGAGCCCACTGTCTTGCCAGACGACTCGGTGCCCGCTGTTCCGCCAGTCGACTCGGTGCCCGCAGTCTTGCCAGACGACTCGGTGCCCGCAGTCTTGCCAGACGACTCGGTGCCCGCAGTCTTGCCAGACGACTCGGTGCCCGCAGTCTTGCCAGACGACTCGGTGCCCGCAGTCTTGCCAGACGACTCGGTGCCCGCAGTCTTGCCAGATGACTCAGTGCCCGCTGTTCCGCCAGACGACTCGGTGCCCGCAGTTTTGCCAGACGACTCGGTGCCCGCAGTCTTGCCAGATGACTCGGTGCCCGCAGTCTTGCCAGTTGACTCGATGCCCGCTGTTCCGCCAGACGACTCGGTGCCCGCAGTCTTGCCAGACGACTCGGTGCCCGCAGTCTTGCCAGTTGACTCGATGCCCGCTGTTCCGCCAGTTGACTCGGTGCCCGCAGTCTTGCCAGACGACTCGGTGCCCGCAGTCTTGCCAGACGACTCGGTGCCCGCAGTCTTGCCAGACAACTCGGTGCCCGCAGTCTTGCCAGACGACTCAGTGCCCGCTGTTCCGCCAGACGACTCGGTGCCCGCAGTCTTGCCAGACGACTCGGTGCCCGCAGTCCCGCCAGTTGACTCGATGCCCGCTGTTCCGCCAGACGACTCGGTGCCCGCAGTCTTGCCAGACGACTCGGTGCCCGCAGTCTTGCCAGTTGACTCGATGCCCGCTGTTCCGCCAGTTGACTCGATGCCCGCTGTTCCGCCAGTTGACTCAGTGCCCGCAGTCTTGCCAGACGACTCGGTGCCCGCAGTCTTGCCAGATGACTCGGTGCCCGCAGTCTTGCCAGACGACTCGGTGCCCGCAGTCTTGCCAGACGACTCGGTGCCCGCTGTTCCGCCAGTTGACTCGGTGCCCGCAGTCTTGCCAGACGACTCGGTGCCCGCAGTCTTGCCAGACGACTCGGTGCCCGCAGTCTTGCCAGATGACTCGGTGCCCGCAGTCTTGCCAGACGACTCGGTGCCCGCAGTCTTGCCAGACGACTCGGTGCCCGCAGTCTTGCCAGACGACTCGGTGCCCGCTGTTCCGCCAGTTGACTCGGTGCCCGCAGTCTTGCCAGACGACTCGGTGCCCGCAGTCTTGCCAGACGACTCGGTGCACGCAGTCTTGCCAGACGACTCGGTGCCCGCAGTCTTGCCAGACGACTCGGTGCCCGCAGTTCCGCCAGTTGACTCGATGCCCGCTGTTCCGCCAGACGACTCGGTGCCCGCAGTCTTGCCAGACGACTCGGTGCCCGCAGTCTTGCCAGACGACTCGGTGCCCACTGTCGTGCCTGGTGACTCGGTGCCCGCCGCTTCGTCTGGGGGCCCGAGACCTGTTGCTCCGCCCGGGGGCCCGAGACCTGTCGCTCCACCCGGGGGTCCGGCGCCCGCCGCTCCGCCTGAGGGCCCGAGAACTGTTGCTCCACCTGGGGGTCCGGCGCCCGCCGCTCCGCCTGAGGGCCCGAGACCTGTCGCTCCATCTGGGGGTCCAAGACCTGTCGCTCCACCTGGGGGTCCGGCGCCCGCCGCTCCGCCTGAGGGCCCGAGACCTGTCGCTCCACCTGGGGGTCCGGCGCCCGCCGCTCCGCCTGAGGGCCCGAGACCTGTCGCTCCATCTGGGGGTCCGGCGCCCGCCGCTCCGCCTGAGGGCCCGGCGCCTGCCGCTCCGCCCGGTGGCCCGCTGCCTGCTGCTTCGCCTGGTAATCCGATGTGCCTCTGCCCGGAGTCCAGCCCGATGTGCCTCTGCCCGGAGTCCAGCCCAATGTGCCTCTGCCCGGAGTCCAGCCCGATGTGCCTCTGCCCGGAGTCCTGCCCGATGTGCCTCTGCCCGGAGTCCTGCCAGACGACTCGGTGCCCGCAGTCTTGCCAGACGACTCGGTGCCCGCTGTTCTGCCAGTTGACTCGGTGCCCGCAGTCTTGCCAGACGACTCGGTGCCCGCAGTCTTGCCAGACGACTCGGTGCCCGCAGTCTTGCCAGACGACTCGGTGCCCGCAGTCTTGCCAGACGACTCGGTGCCCGCAGTCTTGCCAGACGACTCGGTGCCCGCTGTTCCGCCAGTTGACTCGGTGCCCGCTGTTCCACCAGTTGACTCGGTGCCCGCAGTCTTGCCAGACGACTCGGTGCCCGCAGTCTTGCCAGACGACTCGGTGCCCGCAGTCTTGCCAGACGACTCGGTGCCCGCAGTCTTGCCAGACGACTCGGTGCCCGCAGTCTTGCCAGACGACTCGGTGCCCGCTGTTCCGCCAGTTGACTCGGTGCCCGCTGTTCCGCCAGTTGACTCGGTGCCCGCAGTCTTGCCAGACGACTCGGTGCCCGCAGTCTTGCCAGACGACTCGTGCCCGCTGTTCCGCCAGTTGACTCGGTGCCCGCAGTCTTGCCAGACGACTCGGTGCCCGCAGTCTTGCCAGACGACTCGGTGCCCGCAGTCTTGCCAGACGACTCGGTGCCCGCAGTCTTGCCAGACGACTCGGTGCCCGCTGTTCCGCCAGTTGACTCGGTGCCCGCAGTCTTGCCAGACGACTCGGTGCCCGCAGTCTTGCCAGACGACTCGGTGCCCGCAGTCTTGCCAGACGACTCGGTGCCCGCAGTCTTGCCAGACGACTCGGTGCCCGCTGTTCCGCCAGTTGACTCGGTGCCCGCAGTCTTGCCAGACGACTCGGTGCCCGCAGTCTTGCCAGACGACTCGGTGCCCGCAGTCTTGCCAGACGACTCGGTGCCCGCAGTCTTGCCAGACGACTCGGTGCCCGCAGTCTTGCCAGACGACTCGGTGCCCGCAGTTCCGCCAGTTGACTCGATGCCCGCTGTTCCGCCAGACGACTCGGTGCCCGCAGTCTTGCCAGACGACTCGGTGCCCGCAGTCTTGCCAGACGACTCGGTGCCCACTGTCGTGCCTGGTGACTCGGTGCCCGCCGCTTCGTCTGAGGGCCCGAGACCTGTTGCTCCGCCCGGGGGCCCGAGACCTGTCGCTCCACCTGGGGGTCCGGCGCCCGCCGCTCCGCCTGAGGGCCCGAGAACTGTTGCTCCACCTGGGGGTCCGGCGCCCGCCGCTCCGCCTGAGGGCCCGAGACCTGTCGCTCCATCTGGGGGTCCAAGACCTGTCGCTCCACCTGGGGGTCCGGCGCCCGCCGCTCCGCCTGAGGGCCCGAGACCTGTCGCTCCACCTGGGGGTCCGGCGCCCGCCGCTCCGCCTGAGGGCCCGAGACCTGTCGCTCCATCTGGGGGTGAGGGCCCGATGCCTGTCGCCCCGCCTGGGGGCCCGATGCCTGTCGCCCCGCCTGGGGGCCCGATGCCTGTCGCCCCTCCTGGGGGCCCGATGCCTGTCGCCCCTCTGCCTGGGGGCCCGGCGCCCGCCGCCCCGCCCGGGGGCCCGGCACCCGCCGCCCCGCCCGGGGGCCCGGCGCCTGCCGCTCCGCCCGGTGGCCCGCTGCCTGCTGCTTCGCCTGGTAATCCGATGTGCCTCTGCCCGGAGTCCAGCCCGATGTGCCTCTGCCCGGAGTCAAGCCCGATGTGCTTCTGCCCGGAGTCCAGCCCGATGTGCCTCTGCCCGGAGTCCTGCCCGATGTGCCTCTGCCCGGAGTCCTGCCCGATGTGCCTCTGCCCGGAGTCCTGCCCGATGTGCATCTGCCCGGAGTCCTGCCCGATGTGCCTCTGCCCGGAGTCCTGCCCGATGTGCCTCTGCCCGGTGTGCCTCTGCCCGGTGTGCCCTTGCCCGGTGTGCCTCTGCCCGGTGTTCCCCTGCCCGGTGTGCCGCTGCCCGGAGTCCTGCCCGGTGTGCCGCTGCCCGGAGTCCTGCCTGGTGTGCCGCTGCCCGGAGTCCTGCCCGGTGTGCCAGTCTTTGATATCCCGCCAGTTACCAGACCCGGGTGGTGGAACATTTTGCCCAGCTAGGACTGTTTGGAGCATCCTGAGGCCGCTCCTTGAGGGGGGGGTACTGTCAGGAATGGACTAGCCAGCAATGGTGGGACTCACCTGCCTTTTGATCTGCAGTACCAGGGCTGGCCAGCGGGTGCTCTCAGCAATCAGAGACTCAACTTTGCAGCCAGCTAACACCTGGAACTGATTATGCTGGGGTATTTAAGGGATGGCCAGACTTGCAGACTCTGCCTTGGTGTTGTGTTTCTCTTGGGCCCTGTATCCTGTTCCTGCTCTCTGTTCCTGTCTGATTCTCTGCTGACC
Organism: Staurois parvus; assembly: GCF_062004578.1. Classification (NCBI taxonomy): domain Eukaryota; kingdom Metazoa; phylum Chordata; class Amphibia; order Anura; family Ranidae; genus Staurois; species Staurois parvus. Next base: position 4,625,835 of record NW_028318344.1, on the reverse strand, counting down.
CTGCTCTGATCCCTGGCTTGTCTGACCATCCCTCTGCCTGACCCTCTGTACTACGCTGCCTGCTACCTGTTCTGATCCCTGGCTTGTGACCCTGACCATCCCTCTGCCTGACCCTCTGTACTACGCTGCTAGCTACCTGCTGAACCTGGCCTGTGACCCCGACCAATCTCCGCTTGCTCCCCCTGTACCTACCTGCCCAATTGATATTGACCCGGCCTGCCTGACGACGCTTGCATTGTATGTACTGTTATCTGTGGGTGGTTGGTTTGGTTTGTTTGCACTGTATTATGTTTAGTATTGCACTGCGTTTATGTTTGTATTGTTAGTGTTAATAAATTATATTGTTTATCACATATCTGAAGTCTGCGTTTCCCTGCGTCAGTCACACATCTCTGGTCACACCTGGGAGCCCTGACATTACTGATGATTCCTATTGATTCTCTGAAATCCAGGAAGCCTTCTTTCAGGTACCTGTCACATGACCAGATGCCGGGATTCTTGGTAACATGGCCACTTCTTGCTGAATGGGCTTGGGGGAGTGAGATTCTGTGTGGCCACTCAGAAGTTTGCTTATCCTTATTCTGAAACCAAATATCAGCATTATATCTCATACTGAGCGTTCACTGTTGAAGTTGCAAACCACTGAAGTAGTTGGCACTGCTACAGTGATAGCAGCAGTCCTCTGAGTCCAAGTTGAGTGACTGCCCTTCTGTGTAGTAACCACAACGGTTTGCTTTCTTGGCACTGCCTCCATTCACAAAACTCCTTGTATGTTTTTACAAGACGTTCTCTGATTGCACGAGGTGGAGATCATGTTGTCATCACCCTGCCTCTCCAACTTGTTGAATCAAAGAACATCTTGTATATATTGAAAAATTAGGCTGTGAATGGCAGCAGTACTAATCGAACAACCCCCTATAGTTACTGTGTAGAAGAGCAGCCGCTCAACCTGGACCCAGGAGATTGCTGCTATCACTGTAGTAGTGCCAACTACTTCAATGATTTGCAGCTTCAACAATGATTGCTGAGGTATGATATATTGGTCCAAGCTAGACCACTGCTGGATCATTCAGGTTTGAGGCATGTGCATACTTATTTTGGTGCAAATTGAACCAATGTAGCTATGCAATAAAATTCATACCTAAACTTCAACTTTAACATATTTTAGGCCTATGTAACAAATGATGTGAGATCCCATGACATTGTTTTTTCTTGTCACTTTACAACATGCTCACTTCGTTATATTTGGTCACTGCTGCTGGTTAACAGTTGCTACTGAAGAATGAAAAGTATTCAGCAAATTTAATTTCATGTAAATAACCCATATTCACTTCATTCTGTAAATGTGCCAAAAAAGAAGCATATGTAAATGTTAACCTGCAAATCTGAAAAGTTCAATATTATGTTAGAGATCCTTAAAGTAGTTGTAAACCTCTGACATAAAATATGAACAAAGCTTATAGCACTAAGTGTTATTTCTGTCTCTTCTGTCTGCATGAGTAACTTCTTACAAGTTTTCCTGACACCAGGACGGGATTTACATCTCAGGAACCTATAGGCAGAGAATTCTGATGTGCCCCCACCCCCCCTTCCATTTACAGTATTGGGAGGTCGCGTCGCGCATCACTACACCTGTGTTTAATGCTGCAGGAAGACCACAGCAGGTAGCAGCCCACAGCCACAATACAAATGTATGCACAATAGATATAAATACAAGCACATTATAACACCGCAATGCCATGATATGCACTTTATTAATATATATATATATTTAGAAAATATCAATTGTAAATGGCGAGCGTTCACTAAACCAAAAGCAGCTGGCACAAGAGACAGTGACAATCAATCCCAAAATAACATCTGTAAATAAAGTGCAGCGCTCAAACGAAAACTGGAATTGAATCCAACATATTGAAACCACAACACAAAAAATGTATATGCAAATTAGTGCAAAAAATGTGTACATAACAACACATAAACAAGTGAATGTAGTGAACAGATATAGTCCATTCAGTGAAAATCTGTGTATCAGTGGTACTAAGAAACACAGCAAAAAAGTGTCCAATTCCACACAGTGTCTGGGGATCCAGTGACTTCTCCGCCACCACTATGCACTCACCAGAATGGTACTGGTAATGTAGCAATGATCAAGGATCAATAATTCACTCTCCAGAATCCATAGGATGAATGAATTCCTAGGAAAAAAGCTCCCAAGTTTCTGGAATGTTGAGGGACACCTTTTAGCACACAGTATGTAGGCAAAGGCATGTCTCTGCCACGGCCAATGTAGGGTTGATTTACCAAAAATGGAGAGTTCTAAATGTGGTGCAGCTCTGCTCTGGTCAGTGCCTATTGGAAAATTTGGCCTTGACTGACACCAAACTAAAGAAGGTGAGAGGGGGGAGCTCCAACACACAGCCTGTGATTGACAGACACAACTCTGTTCCTGTGTGATTGGGGGGTCAATTCCCTCCAATCATCTCTCAATTCTTCTCACTGAGCTCTGCAGAGTATAACTTCAGCTCCCTGCCCTCTGCTTTCAGAAAGCTGGCAAGATGAGTAAATTCTGCACTCTGAATGGCTGTAGAGAAGAGAAGGTTGTAGAGAAGAGAAGGCTGCAGACAGACAGGTATATCTTGTAGGAAGATTTGTTTCTCTGTGCCTCACATGAGACCAGTCACTTCTCTGGGTATATATGAGAGTTTACAACCGCTTTAAAGCATATATTAAGGCAAAAGAATAGTAAAAGAAAAAGCCACACAACTGTAACTAAGGCACATTTCCCAATGTTGTATCCCATTCCAACGCGTTTCATCATCAATTGACGTCGTCATGTCCCCTGATGACATCAATTGATGATGAAACGCATTGGATGGAGCTTCACGTGATGTCACCACGCTACATGGCCATCTGGCCAGAACGTCCATACACTGGGATTGCTGCAGCTCCGATATTGCTTTCTTGATAGCTATGCAATTTTCAACTATTGTGAGTGCATTGGTTTACTTTTTAATAAAGGTTTAAGTTTTGGGCATATTAGACTATTAGTGCTTATACTTTGCATGATTCATTGGCGCTAAAACGGAGTTGGAGCGGAGCCAATGAGATTATCTTTGCACCATAAACCGGAGAGTCGTGTGGGGTTAACCCCTAAAGTGCTGTTGCCTTTTTTAATATAAAATCCCAATAGCTCTGGTAAGAGCTCTTGCATGTCTGTTGTTTTTCACAAACATTATAGAGGTGTCATCTTCCTCCCTTCTTTATGCACTGAATATGTTCTTGTTGGACTTTTTTTTCTGATGGACTTTCACGCTAATTAGCACTTTTTTTGTATGAATCAATTGTTTTTCACACTATCCAGAGTTGCACTTTTTTGTTATTTATTATGTCTTACTATACACACTCTATAAAATGTTTGTTTCCCAAGTAAAAATACAGGGTGCAGCTATGTTTCAAGCAAAGTTCCATGTTATGTCAGTTGACAGTGAAGAGGCTGTGTGCGAGAGCTGAAGACACACAAGTAGGGGTTGGAGGGGGTAGGGTTCAACAGTGAGTATCAGGAAGATATAGGATCAGACACACCCTGAGATGTCAGACTGCAATGATTCTAGAGGTTCCTATAACTTTGTCAAAATTATTTTAATCACCAGAGGGGCCAATATTGGCCCAGTATGATTCCTGCCTTTCCCACAGCAATGATCAAATAAAGATGTGAGAAGTGATGACAGAGTATCTTTAAGAGTTATTGTACTTTTATTTTTGATGTAATATGGAACCCTTGGAACTCTTATACTGAAATACTTGATTGATTGATTGATTGATTGACACATAGCTTGATTGTACAGTATTTAACCTATAAGACCTGTCCCTGTCCTTGACCTTAACTTGTATATAATAGTTGTTTTTCTATTACTATATTATAATAAAACATAATTGTCAATAATCAATATTCATTTACGCAAGTTTCATTATGTAATTGCCATGTGGGTAAAAGTAAGTCTACTTGGATTACAGCTCAAACATCCCACTGTGGACATCTGAATTATTGCTGGGTATGTCCTGAGATTCCAGAAGCACTAGTCATGGTTTCCCAGGTACAAGCAAGGACAGGGTCATAAGCTAGAAATAGCCAGTATGGAGCAGAAATCTATATCAAGGAATGCATAACTATTTCAAGATGGGTAATAGTGTAGTATGTCTTTTCCAACCATGAAATGTGAGTAGCAGAGAGAAGCAGTCTAAGTCTAAGCTATCCTTCAACCAGTTTAATGTAAGGTAGAGCATCAACAAAAGAAAAGTGAATGTATCTCATGGGAGTCCAGTTTAAGAGTTGTAGAGCAGATTAAGACAATATGGGATTTGCCTTTTCTTGTTAAAATGTGTGCCCACCCAAAACATTTCTTAGTTTTAGGTGGAGTGGGGGAAGGATTAGAACCTCTGTCAAGTTTTTACTGCCTTCCAGTTCTCAGCTAGAGAGATTTCCCCTTGCTAACAGACCTGGTGACAACATTTTAATTTTAATAATATATATACTGTATATATTCACTATATTGCCAAAAGTATTGGAATGTCTGCTTTTACACGCACATGAACTTTAATAGTATCCTAGTCTTAGTTCATAGGGTTCATTGAGTTGGCCCAACCTTTGTAGCTACAACATCTTCAACTCTTCTGGGAAGGCTGTCCACAAGGTTTAGGAATGTGTCTATGGGAATGTTTGACCATTCTTCCAGAAGCCCATTTATGAGGTCATGCACTGATGCCAGATGAGAAAGACTGGCTCGCAGTCTCCCCTCTAATTCATCCCAAAGGTGTTCTGCCAGATTGAGGTCAGGACTCTGTACAGGCCAGTCAATTTCCTCCACCCCAAACTCGCTCATCCATGTCTTCATGGACCTTGGTTTGTGCACTAGTGTCATGTTGGAACAAGAAGGGGCCATCCCCAAACTGTTACCACAAAGTTGGGAGCATGAAATTGTCCAGAATGTCTTGGTATGCTGATGCCTTAAGAGTTCCCTTTATTGGAACTAAGGGGCCAAGCCCAACCTCTGACAAACATCCCCACACCATACTCCCCCCTCTACCAAACTTTACACTTGGCACAATGCAGTCAGGCAAGTACCGTTCTCCTGGCAACCACCAAACCCAGAGATGTTCATCAGATTGCCAGACAGAGAAGCATGATTCGTCCCTCCAGAGAACACATCTCCACTGCTCTAGAGTCCAGTGGCGGTGTGATTTAGACCACTGCATCCGCTGCTTTGCATTGCACTTGGTGATGTAAGGCTTGGATGCAACTACTTGGCCATGGAAACCCATTCCATGGAGCTCTCTACGCATTGTTGTTGCACTAATCTGAAGGCCACATGAAGTTTGGAGGTCTTTAGCTAATGGCTCTGAGACAGTTGGTGACTGCTACGCACTGTGCGCTTCAGCTTTAGCTGATCCCGCTCTGTCATTTTATGTGGCCTACCACTACCGTGGTTGAGTTGCTGTTGTTCCCAGTTCCTTCCACTTTGTTATAATACCACTAACAGTTGACTGTGGAATATTTAGTAGCAAGGAAATTTCATGGATGGACTTAATGCACAGGTGGCAACCTATTACGGTACCATGCTTGAATTCACTGAGCTCCTGAGAGTGACCCATTCTTCACAAATGTTTGTAGAAGCAGTCTGCATGCCTAGGTGCTTGATTTTATACACCTGTAGCTATGGAGGTAATTGAAACACCTGAATCCAGTGATTTTGAGGGGTGTCCCAATACTTTTGGCACTATGTATATACAGTATATATACTGTATATATAGTATTATGGCACATTTAAGGCTAGTATATATTTGTATATCCATACATGTGGACATACAATATACATATAATTATTTATATTATTATAATTAGTTGCATAGTCAGTAATAGTTGCTGTTGCCTACTGACCAATTACTTGGTGACCGCTGGTCTCCAAAGATAGACAGATCCTCACTCTAGAAGGATGTATTAGTGAAAGTCACTTTCTAGTCTTGTAAGAGATCCAGGAGCCAATGGACTACGTTACAGTTCTTCAGTAAATTGGTTCACCCAGTTGAGTAAATTAGCGCTGTACAGTTAGCACTCAATTGCTATGAAACCAAATTTGTAGGAATTGGTCCCCTCATCATCAAACATGCCTCCACCTACAGTGAATTGTAATTTCACATTCTAACATTACTTTGGTCACTAATAGATGTAGGAGAAATGTCTCAGAATTCAGAAAACAAGGGGAGCAGAAGTTACACTCTGCAGATTTCAGTGGGAAGAGCTCTGGTAGCTGATTGGAGAGAAAGAACACACCCCCTTCACACAGCACCAAAGATGAAGCTGTCAATCACAGGATGTGTGCTGGAACTCCCTCCCCTGTCAATAATTTAGTTTTTGGTGTCAGGAAAGCCTGTCAGAAATGACTCATACAGAAAGCAGAGGAGGCAGCTGGGAGAAATGAAACTTAGTGCTCTGGTTTGAAACAAGTAGACACTATAGAGGGATATGTTTTGTTCATATTTCATGTCAGAGGTTTACAACCACTTTAATTGCAGAATGGGGAAGATTCACTGCTGGATAGAATTACACTGAGATACTTGACTTTTTATGTGTGCTGGGAAGTCTAGCCCTATAACAAAAGCCTAGTTCTTGCACAGAGGATCTTTTTAGTGTCTGCTTTGTAAAATAAGTAAATACATGGCAGATGTTATGAAAAAAGTAAATTAGATATAACGTTTTTTGCTTGAGGTGTTCTTGAGGCAAGATATTTTTTCAATTAATGAGACAAAGCTGTCTAGAAGGGGCTAGAACTGGACTTGGGGTGAGGGAAATACCTATTATGCCAAGGGTATCTCTGAATATACAGTATATCAGACAACACTATATAATGGAGCGGTCTAGACCCGGACTGAGCTACAGGTCTGTCCAGACCACCACGGCCTCACCATTTAGCTTCCTGTGTCTCCTCTCTTTCCCACACCCTCCCCTCCTCCTCTGCCCCTGCTGAAAAGCTGACACTGACATCTTCACAACAGGCCAAAACAGTGGGTTGTTTTGTAAAGGAGGGACTGTAATGTAAAGAGAAGCACTATGGTGTAAATGTGGGACTGTGATGTAAGGTGAGCTGTGATATAAAGGGGGGCACTGTGATGTAAATGGGAGAACTGTGAGGCTGTGATGCATGTGATATGAAGGAGCTCTGTGATGAAAAGGGGACTGTGATGTACAGCAAAAGGGGGGATTGCAATATAATGGTGGGGACTGTGATGTAAAGGGGGGCTGAATTGTAAATGGGTGTTGTATTGTAGAAGAAGGAGGGCTGTAAGGTAAAGAAGAGCACTGTGAAGCAAAGGGAGACTGTGATGTAAATAGAGATTGATGTGATGGTTTATGTGAAAGGGATGGATGGTGACATTGATGTAAAGAGGGAACTGTGATGTAAAGGGGGAAACAAAGACACTGATGTAAAAGTGGTGTTGTGATGTGAAAGATCTGAGTCACAGAATAAATATGACATTTGGACCTCTGCTAGAAGAAAATTTAACTGATCAGACCTCCGTGAATTTAAATTAATTCGCCCTGCAGTATATGATCTTCAACTGTGTCCTTAGTTGTTTGTCAGGTGTACAATTTTGGGTACAGAAAGGGTGACCATAAATGTCGACTCCTACTCCTAATTCAACAAAACTTTTGGGTGAGGATCAGGCTATTTAAGGCTATCCTAACAGGCATCTTTAACCATCTGAAACAATTGTTATTTCTCAGATATTTTTGAGGTTGTTAGAGATCTTTGTGTGACCTGGCATCATTTTTCCCATTCTTTACTCAAACCTGCAAGTTGGTGGCTTTGGAAAAACAACAACAGTTCTTACAAAGGACAGTTTGATAAATGAAGCTCAGGGACACATTAAATTACAAGTGGAATTTCTACAGCACTAACATTGTAAGAAAGTTTAGAAAAATAACATCTATACCAACACATCATTCTCTATGTAGCTTAATATGCATGCAAAACTAACTGGCACAGTTCAGCATTTCATTTAAAAAGTTAATGTTAACATAAAAATCTGCATAATGTAACACCACAGGGAGTTAAATGATCTTATTTAGGACTGAACTCTCATCATTCATTCATTGATTACGTTCAAGTATCTGCTGGAACCAGTGCCAATATTTAGTCGTTTTAATCTTTAAACAAGACAGCTTACAGTGCGTGAAATTGGTCTGGTCAAGACGACCTTCAAAGATATTTTCTGTTCTTATTTGCCTTTGAGGTTGGGGGGATGGAGTGAAGGGGATCAAGCAACTTCTGTGTGAATGTTCCATTGCTTGAAACAGCCAGATATGCATTTTACTAGATGAGAGTCCTTTAACTTTCATTTATTCAAACATCTAATTGGTTCAGTAAAAACTGTATATAGAACCTGACAAATCAAGCAGTTGTTTTTCTATCCACCCATGGGCTGCTTTACTATGAGTGACCAGTGGACTGAGAGACCTTAGAGAAAATGAAACAACCTTATTGCATGTTGACAGGTCTCACCCCTTTCATCGTATGAGTAGGAATAAGATTTGTGTTCAGTACAGATCTTAAAGCAAACCTGTGCATTACCCATTTAGGGCAAAGCATGAGGCTTGCTTTAATCCCCTCTCCCTATCAGTATATACGTACCTTTTCTTATTTTCTTTGCTGTGAAGTTCAGCCACCAAGATACCCCCTAATTCCAGGTATGGAGAAGCATTTGATCCATTCCAGTACTGGGCCAGCCACCAAGCACCAACACTATCACATAGAGGGACCTTAGCCTTGAGCAACTTATAGTTTACTTGTAGCAATGTCTACTACAGTGATTTCCAGCGTCCACTGGGATAAACCAAGTATGGACCAAGATAACTACACACAAAAAAGCCATACCTAAAATGTAGCTTGAAGGGCTTGTTTACAACATACATACATTATTACTTGTATAATGCCTTGCAGTAATTTTTTTTAAACTTCTATAGATTTCAAGGCACTGCGGCACATTGTTGTGCGTTACGGTGCAACACAATATAGTGTGCAAAAAGAGAACATATCCTTTTTTTTTCATCGCACACCAAAGCAGCATGTTGGTGTAAACCAGTGTTTCTCAACTCCAGTCCTCATAGACCCCCAACAGGTCATGTTTTCAGGATTTCCCTCAGATGAAACAGCTGTGGTAATTACTAAGGCAGTGAAACTGATCAAATCACCTGTGCAAAATAATGGAAATCCTGAAAACATGACCTGTTGGGGGTCCATGAGGACTGGAGTTGAGAAACACTGGTGTAAACTGAAGCTAGAAGTAGTTAGAAGTATTGATTTTATTTTATGCACTTGTATTTGATTGCATGTATTATATGTGTTATTCACTTTATGGAGCAGCAATTACAAGGAGTGTACATGGGTAAACTGCACAAATTACTGGGGTCTCACTTTTAAAGGATAACGGTACTAAAAATACCTTTGAGCCCTAACAGTAACCCCTATTTACTGCATACCCACATTGTCCTTCACCAGCAGCAAACAGGCCAACAATGATAAACAACTGTTCTACTTTAAACCCAAGTAGCTATTAAATGTGTCTAAAGAAATAAGTTTAAAATAATGGAACGATAGGTTACGCTGCCTTCTCTTTATTGAAAATCCAATGTACCTTGCTAATTAGTACTGTGCTGTAAAGCAGCAGTTTAGATGCAATATGCAACCGCACCAGTGTCAGACTCTTGATCTATTTGTTCATCTTGTTTGAACAGACTGAGTTTCTACTTGTATTACACCAGCCAGATATATTCACAGGTGCATATTTCTCACTCATTCACTCTTAACTGCCCATCAAATTGAGCAGGGATCTTTCTATGTAGCAATTATTTTTAAGCTGCTTTATGTAACCTATTGGAATCTATAAAAAGAGGTAAAGGCATAATTTAAAACCAAATTGTTAGGTGTGGCTCTGTTATAGCTTCAAATATTTCATGATATAGGCCCATATATATTTTATGAATAATATAGTTTTCAGGGTTTTGATGGAAGATGAACTACCTGAATGGGTGTGCTAGTATTATGGTTGCAGTCTGTAAAAGAGGCATCTCTGTATATTAGAGAACCACTCCAGTCAACAAAATAAAAAATCTGTTGTACAGTACTTTAAATGTCTTCTGCCTGCCTGTAAAGAATATCTTTTCCTGTGCAGCCAGTCTTTGTATCCAGGACTAGTTGAGTATATGTTTTCCTTAATTCTTTTTCTGTATTTTGTAAATCCTTCAAGTTTATGAGGTATATGATAAGCAGTGTTTCTCAACCTTTTTCCACTCAGGGTGCCCTTTAAATGTATTTTCAGTCTTGAGGCACCTCAGGCTAAGTCTTGGTTCGCATTACTGTGTGTTGCGGAACACATGCAAAAGTGTGTATGTTCCTGACAAGCAGATAAATGCTCTGCTCTTTGATGAAGCCCTACACACAGCCGCACAGATGTGAACCAAGGGCTTGTTCACATGTGAGGTTGGAGGGCAGTAAAACCATGCAATTGAGCTGTTTCTACCACCCCCAACTGCTCCCCCTTTAGCTGCAGAGGCAGCAACTGGGGGTGTATGCATGCTGTGGTCGCGGCTTGAAGTATACCCCTAGGTGAATGGGGCTGCACTGTAACCACCCCGCTCTTTGATGATGCCATTAATTCTTTATTGTACCCCACACATTGGCAAATGTGGAGTGATCTTGATTCTTGTGTTCTTTTAAAAAAAGGGCCAGGGACTTCTTTCCCTGCATTTCTGTGTGTAGGGCAGCATACTGAAATGAATGGGCTGCTCTACACACAGCCGCACAGATGTGAACCAAGGGCTTGTTCACATGTGAGGTTGGAGGGCAGTAAAACCATGCAATTGAGCTGTTTCTACCACCCCCAACTGCTCCCTCTTTAGCTGCAGAGACAGCAACTGGGGGTGTATGCATGCTGTGGTCGCGGCTTGAAGTATACCCCTAGGTGAATGGGGCTGCACTGTAACCACCCCGCAACCGTGTGCATTTATGAGTTAAAACAGGTGGTGAGTGATCAATATATTGCCTCTTCATTGCCTGTCAAATCCATACTCAGATTGCCTTTCAGAGGAGCGGCAGACCTTGCTGCTATTACAAACCTAAAAAGGCAGCTCTGATAGTACAGATAGTAGGGGGTCAGGATTAAAAGTAACATACATATACACACACATTTAAACACACACAAACACATGTACACACACATATACAAACACATACGCACACAAACACATGTACTTGTACGTACGTACACACACACACACACACACATGCATACAAATACGTACACATGCATACTGTCATGAGCAGAGGATAAGACCACCTGGAACTGTGAACTCAAGATCTAGCAGGCCAGTGGAAACAACTAAACAGGTGTACCCGGGTAATGGTTCTTGCAGACACAGGAGCAGTGTGACCACACGCAAACGGTGGTGTGTCATAGTTGCAGGATCTAATGAGTCACCCAGGCTTCACCGGAGCCACTGGAGGTGTGAATGGTGCACTCTGTGACAGTCCCCAGGTTGTGGCTCTCTAACACACCCATGCAGGCACAGTGCAACCAAATAGCACACTGAAAGGACATGGGGTACACACAGGATACTAGGAACAAAGGCAACCTACTGCAGCAAGCTAGGAAGGGACGCCAGGGTAGAGAACACAGGGAACAAGCATAAAGTGCGGGATGCTGCGCGATCATGCAGCAAGAGAGACTCAGCAAGCTGGAAAGGGCTGCAGGGCAAACAACAACAGGAAACAATGCTGAGAAGGACACACACAGCAACAGGAACTGAAGAGATCCATGGACAGAGAGCAAAGGGAATATAACTGCACAGCCAGAGGGAAAACACTTTCAAAGACAGAACTAAACAACACACAGAATATGGGAAATGCTCAAGCTGCAGTGAACACCACAGGAACCAGAGGGGTCCAGATTCCACGTGATGACACGCTGCTTGAACACTAAGAACTGATTCACACATGTTCAGTGCGGATTGAAGCTCAGGTTTCACAGCTAATTGATAAAGTAGTTTTTCAGCTGTTCATGTCAGGTTTACATCAGGTTAAGGGCAGGATTAGCTCAGGGTTTTATCCACAGGTTCCAATAGAAGTCATAGCCTGTAATCCACACCTGAACCTGAAGGCACTACTCAGAAATCATACAGAACTCTTTCTCAAACTGCACTGAATCCGCACTGAATCCTCACCGTCTGGGCACCGGGCATACACTATGTTGTAAAAAGTATTGGGACACCTGCCTTTTCACGCACATGAACTTTAATGGCATCCCTGTCTTAGTACGTAGGGTTCAATATTGAGTTGGCCCATCCTTTGCAGCTATAACAGCTTCAGTTCTTCTGGGAAGGCTGTCCACAAGGTTTAGGAGTGTGTCTTTGGGAATGTTTGACCATTCTTCCAGAAGCGCATTTGTGAGGTCAGGCAGTGATGTCGGACAAAAAGGCCTGTCTTGCAGTCTCCCCTCTAATTCAACCCAAAGGTGTTCTACTGTGTTGAGGTCAGGACTCTGTGCAGGCCAGTCAAGTTCCTCCACCCCAAACTCACTCAGCCATGTCTTTATGGATCTTGCTTTATGCACTGGTGTTGGAACAAGGAGGGGCCATCCCCAAACTGTTCCCACAAAGTTGGGAGCATGAAATTGTCCAAAATGTCTTGGTATGCTGACACCTTAAGAGTTCAATTCACTGGCCAAGCTCAACCTCTGAAAAACAACCCCACACCATAATCCCCCCTCCACCAACTTTACACTTGGCATAATGCAGTCAGGCAAGTACTGTTCTTCTGGCAACTGCCAAACCCAGACATTTGCATCTGCATCGGATTGCCAGAGACATTTTTGTCACTCCCAAGAACACGTCTCCACTGCTCTAGAGTCCAGTGGTGGTGTGCTTTACACCACTGCACTTGGTGATGTAAGGCTTGGATACAGCTGCTTGGCCATGGAAACCCATTTCATGAAGCTCTCTATGCACTGTTGTGCTAATCTGAAGGCCACATGAAGTTTGGAGGTCTTTAGCTATTGACCCTGGAGACAGTTAGTGACCTCTGTACACTGTGCACTTCAGCATGCGTTGACCCAGCTCTGTCATTTTACGTGGCCTACCACTTCATGGCTGAGTTGCTGTTATTCTCAGTTGCTTCCACTTTGTTAAAATACCACTAACAGTTGACCGTGGAATATTTAGTAGCAAGGAAATTTCACAGATGGACTTATTGCACAGGTGGCAACCTATCACGGTACCACATTTGAATTCGCTGAGCTCCTGAGAGCAACCCATTCTTTAACAAATGCTTGTAGAAGCAGTCTGTATGCTTAGGGGCTTGATTTTATACAACTGTGGCCAGTTGTATATTGGAACACCTAAATCCAATGATTTGGAGGAGCATCCCAATAGTTTTGGCAATATAGTACTGTATATGTGAACAGGCATCAAAGGAAGAAATGTTTTTTTCAGATGTCATGTGGATGGGATGTGGTTCAAACCGCATCAAATTCACATATATGTGAACCGGCTCTCACACACAGGTGCAAAGGCTTAATAATACTGTCACGGTCCTTCCCCGCTGCCTCTCTCTTTCCCCCCCTCTGGATCCCTACACTCCCCCTTCCCCATTATATGCCCCTGCACTCTCACGTAGCCCACCTAAAGTGGTGTGCTGGGCGCCAGGGAGCTGCCTCCTGCTGTGGATTCCCCACATGGAGGCCACCTGGATGTTGCCGTGAGCCCCCCTCCCCTTGTCTTGGTGAGCACAGGGTGGCCCCAATGTTCCTGTGCTCTGCACCCGCCAGAGACAAAGGCCACGCTCCTTGTGCGAGGCCGGAGTGAGGGGGTGGGGCTTGTTGTCACGGTAACCCAACACCAGGGCGGCCGTTGCCTGGCAACTTGGGAGTGTCCTACTCCGGAGATAAATACCAGAGCAGGACCCGGGCACAGAGAGTCTCCCCCCTGCTCACATCTCGCAAGTTAGTGTGCTGTGAGAAGCCTTGTGCTGTGGCCGGACCCTACAGCCCCCTCTCCCTTCCAGTACCCGTGGACTCAACCCATTGCCTGCCAGAGCCTGCCTCCCTGTTGTATGCCCGCCTGGACTTAACCCATTGCTTGCCAGAGCCTGCCTCCCTGTTGTGTGCCCACCTGGGCTTAACCCATTGCCTGCCAGAGCCTGCCTCCCTGTTGTGTGCCCGCCTGGACTTAACCCATTGCCTGCCAGAGCCTGCCTCCCTGTTGTGTGCCCCCTGGACTTAATCCATTGTCTGTCAGAGGCTGACTCCCTGCTGCGTGCCAACCTAGGACTTAATCCTGGCCTGTCTCCCTGTTGGGGGCCCAGATGGTGCTACAGACTAACACCCCTTGTTGCCTACCAGAACTCGGTGATCCTTGTCGTGTGCCCCACCCTGTGGTATGGATTTAACTTCTGTTTTACCAGAACCTTGCTATACCCATTGTGTCCCCTCAAAATCACTCAATAAAAGCTTTGTGTGTCCCACTGCTCTCTGCATGTGTTCTGTCCCACCTAAACCCAAGCAACTGGGACAAGAGTCAATACCCGGTGCCGGATCAATGCGCACAGAAGCGTGACATGTACATATTATTATTATTATACAGGATTTATATAGCGCCAACAGTTTGCGCAGCGCTTTACAATATAAGGGAGACAGTACAATTACAATACATTTCAGTACAGAAGGAATAGGAGGGCCCTGCTCGTGGAGTTTACAAACATATGTACATATGTGCACAAACATATACACACAAACACATGTACACACACACAAACACATGTACACACACAAACACATGTACACACTCATATATACAGCCCTTTAAACATTGCAGTACAGTACCTTCCCTCACATACCAGGTACTGCGCTCTAGGGGGAGGCAAAGGGCACAGCACAAACTCCCCTCCTTTTCCTTTCACTCAGTTACATAGTTAGTCTAGCTGAAAAAAGACAAAAGTCTATCCAGTTCAACCGTAAAAAAAAAGTTATAATCCTACACCCACAGTAAATCCAGAGGAAGGCAAAAACCCAGCAAAGCATGATCCAATTTGCTCCTGCAGGGGAAACAATTCCTTCCTGACCCCCGAGAGGCAATCGAATATTCCCTGGATCAACTTTACCTGTAAATGTTAGTAACTAGTTATATTCTCTGTATCTAAGAAAGAATCCAGGCCTTTTTAAAGCAATCCACTGAGCTCTCCAGAACCAACTCTTGAGGTAGTCTATTCCACATTTTCACAGCTCTTACTGTGAAGAAACCTTTCCATATTTGGAGATTACATTTCTTTTCCTGCAGATGAAAAGAGTGCCCCGTTGTCCTCTGTGATGACCTCAAGGTGAATAACTCTACACCGAGTTCACTTTACTGAGTCTGAGCTAGCTATCTCATTGCTAAAGTATAGTTCAGCTGGGGATCGGGAGCTCAGGCTCATCTGACAGATTTTCTCTACCAGGATGCTGCAGCACTCCTGAGGACCTCAGGTGGCACCCCGGCTGAGAAAGGCTGATGTGGAGTAATAAAAAAGGACCAACATTAGAAGGTATAAAATTATGGCTCGCAAATTCAATAGTCTATGCATGTAAAACACATTTTACAAAATGTCTTAATAACACGAATACAATTGAGATTATTATGGGACTGTTGGCTGGTCAACATGTTAAATAAAAATGTGAAATATTGATAATTTTCTAAACCTTTCAGTAGTTAATGCTGGCACCTCCACTGTTAGCCTGAGTTTCATACTCACTTTTGTAACAGTTGTTTACTGAGCATACATTTAGTCAAGAATTCAATAAAAACTAACTGGGAGTCACTGTTGATATGGGAAGGAGTATTCTCATAAAGCTGAGAGATTAATTTGTCACTAGTTATGACGGTGTTCTTTTTATTGAATAGTGCAGAAGGCTGCTACATACGATATTTTGCAAATGTGTTACTGGCCTGTTAAGACCCAATTAATCTTTTATAATTTTTTATTAATTAAGTCTGATAGACTACATTAATTTTATTCCCTAAAAAGGAGTGTAGATCAGTGAGCGCTCTTAATAAAAACAGCTATGCACAAAAGCTAACCATATAAAACCTTAAAAAAGCTCATAAATCAAAAGTGCAGCACTAAAATGATCCTAAAAATATCCGTATAAATGACCCAATAATAAATTAAATAAAATGAATGATAAAAGTTCATAAAGTGACAATGAGTATATAATGAAAGTTCAAAAAGTGACAATCTGTGCTCTAAGGTGCCAATTCCAACGATAATTCAGTGCTTGTGTTTGTAGGTGTAGTAAAATTACGCACTCACCAGATGCGCAATGGGAATGCGCATATAGATAAATAACCAGAGGTCCTCTTAAGGAAAGCAAGGTAAGCCAGGTAATGGATTATCTTCCCTCTGAGTGGCGAGCAGCACAGCAGCTACTCCAGGGCACTACGACAATCCAAACAGCCAGAGGTCCCCTTTAAGGAATGGATGGGTGTTGCAGCCTGAGTTTACAGGGACTCCCCTCTCTGGATACTGGGATGGATCTTAAACTTTGACTCTGAAAATCAATCACTTGTTTATACTGTTTTCAAGCATGCAATACCTCTTGTCTTGTCTCAGCAGAGTCCACAGCTGAAAAGCCACCAGCCTGTTCCAAACGGAACAAGACAAGAGTTATTGCAAGCGTGAACACAGTATAAACAAGTTATTGATTTTCAGAGCCCATCAAAGTTTAAGATCCATCCCAGTATCCAGAGAGGGGAGTCCCTGTAAACTCAGGCTACAATATCCATCCATCCCTTAAAGGGGACCTCTGGCTGTTTGGATTGTCGTAGTGCCCTGAAGTATTTGCTGTGCTGTTCACCACTCAGAGGGAGGATAATCCATTACCCAGCTTACCTTGCTTTCCTTAAGAGGACCTCTGGTTATTTATTTATATGCGCATTCCCATTGCGCATCTGGTGAGTGCATATCTTTACTACACCTACAAACAAAAGCACTGAATTATCCTTGGAATTGGCACCTTAGAGCACAGATTGTCACCTTATGAACTTTCATTATATACTCATTGTCACTTTATGAACTTTTATCATTCATTTTATTTCATTTATTATTGGGTCATTTATACGGATATTTTTAGGATCATTTTAGCACTGCACTTTTGATTTATGAATTTTATTTTCCCTGTAAAGAGACACTGTCATCAATAAACCCTTTCTGAGCCTCAGATTATCCCTCATATTATCATGGCATCCCTCATATTATGATGATCAAGAACTGTCAGGCCATTGAATTCTTCAAACCCAGTGATCTGGTATTGGGTTTGAAGAAAAAAATGTGAATTTTTATAGATAGTGCCCTGCATGAGGATATCATCTCTAAGGAAATATTAAATATATACAGTTCCTCTGGGTCTAGTATCCTATCATACATATTTTCTATACATTAACTAAGACATCTATACTTTTG
This sequence comes from Staurois parvus, assembly GCF_062004578.1. Lineage (NCBI taxonomy): Eukaryota > Metazoa > Chordata > Amphibia > Anura > Ranidae > Staurois > Staurois parvus. The sequence goes on along the minus strand of NW_028318344.1, from coordinate 4,608,295 downwards.
GATAGGGTATTAACACCCTTAATACAGAAAACAATAATAGGTGTTAAAGATACCATGGATTCTTTATCTAAACTTGGGACAATAGTATTACTGGACAAAGATATATACTGTATATACTATATGTCATGGGTTTGTACACTTCGATTAACCATGCTGATGGGATCACGGCTTGTGAACAAGAGTGTAGATAGTGTACAGAGACAGAAATTAACTTTTTGGTTCAGTTACTAAGGCTTGTTCTTGAAAACAATTTATTTCTGCCTTAAGGCCAATTACTATGCACAGAGGAGGGAAACAGTGATGGGAATCAATGTCGAACTGGTGTACATGGTCACATGAGCTATCTTGAACATCTGTCCATTTTTTCCCATATGGAGTTCACCTTGATTGTTTGGCATGGGGGTGTTTCATCAGTCACCTGTTCATGGTGGGATGGGGCAACACTAGATTCATATTATCATTCAATAAATGCATCAGAAATGTTCATTCACAAATTCATTTCCATATTGTGTATTGCAAAGAAAGGGTTTCCTTTTTAGACACTATGGTGATACATAAGGGTCTGAAGCCAGATGATAGATTTGTATACAAAGGCAACAGATATTTATTCTAAGATAGCTTTTACCCAGCTACTATCATTAAGTCTATCACTAAGAGTTAGTTTGTCTGGGTAGATAGGATTGCTAAAGACCCTGATACTGCTGAACTCAGAAAGGAGGAGACGAAAATAAATTTTTATAGAGAAATACCTCCAAAGCAAGGTCTGAGTCTATTAAAAGAAAAAACTCGGTGGTCAGAATGGAGAGATGTACTAAAAGGATGGCCTTGATATGTCAATTTCATGGCTCTTTACAGTGCGTCTTTGCATGTGTCAGATGTCACTGGCATTATCTTTGATCAGCATATGCCAATATTAGAGTTACAATGTATACCTATACAATTGTTTAGAGATTGTGTGGTACATGCTGAACAGAAAATTCAGGATGCTTTAACCACTTGCCATCCTGAGGATTTACCCCCCTTAATGACCAGGCCCCTTTTTGCTATTCGGTGCTGCACTATTTCAACTGATAATTGTGTGGTCATGCAATGCTGCACCCAAACAAAATTTACGTCCTTTTTTTCACACAAATAGAGCTTTCTTTTGGTGGTATTTGATTGCCTGTGCACCTTTTATTTTTTGCGCTATAAACAAAAAAAGGCTGAAAATTTTGAAGAAAAAGTATTTTATACTTTCACCTATAAAAAATATATAGTAAACTCAAAGTTAGTCATATATTTAGGCCAAAATATATTCTGCTACATGTTTTTAGTAAAAAAAATCCCAATAAGTGTATATTGATTGCTTTGTGTGAAAGTTATAGCGTCCACAAACTATGGTATAGATACTGCAATTTATGCCATTTGTTATGCTATACAGCGCTGCACTAGTTTAACAAACAATTATGTGGTCATGCAATACAGTACATAAATATAATTTACGTCCCCTTTTTCACACAAATAGAGCTTTTTTTTGTTGGTAATTGATCACCTGTGCGCTTTTTATTTTTGGTGCTATTAACAAAAAAATCTTTGAAAAAAACTATATTGTCTTATTTCTGTCATAAAAAAATCCAAAAAAACTAAAATTTTGTCATAAATTTAGGCCAAAATGTGTTCTGCTACATGTTTTTGGTTAAAAAAATCCCAATAAGTGTATATTGATTGCTTTGTGTGAAAGTTATAGTATCTACAAACTATGGTATAGATAATGGAATTTAAACAGCTTTTACTTTCTGACTGCCCATCACATTTCTTGAAGTGCTAAAATACCAGCACAGTACAAACCCCCCCAAATGACCCCTTTTCGGAAAGTAGACACCCTAAGCTATCTGCTGAGAGCCATATTGAGTCCATGGATGATTTTTTTTTTTTTCCACAAGTTTTTGGAAAATGACAAAAACATTTTTTTTTACACAAAGCTGTCATTTAAATTATATATTTCTCACACAAGCCATGGGTATATGTGCAATTACACCCCAAAATACATTCTGCTACTTATACCGAGTATGGGGATACCACATACAGGAGACTAAAATCCAATGACCACTTTGAAAGCCTGAAGGTGCGTAACTTCCTCATTTCACGTCCTGACTACCTATCACAGATTTGGAGGCCCTGAAATGCCAGGATAGCACCCCCCCCCTAAATGACCCCTTTTTGGAAAGTAGACACCCCAAGGAATTTAAAAAGAGGCATGGTGAGTATTTTGCAGATCTCATTTTTTCTTACAAGGTTTTAAAATATAAAAAAAGAAAAGTAAAAATATGTTTTTGTTTTCTGTTTTCATTTTCAAAAAACGTGTGGCAACAAACGAGACCTGCAAAATGCCATGCTTCTTATCAAATTCCTTGGGGTGTCTACTCTTTCCAAAAAGGGGTAATTTGGGGGGCTTTGGTGCTATCCTGGCATTTCAGGGCCTCCGAAACTGTGATAGGTAGTCAGGAAGCGTAATGAGGAAATAAAACCCTTTAAAAGCCTGAAGGTGCTTACGGGATTTTGGGGTCCTGTACTTGGCTAGACTGCCAAAAAGTCTCTCACATGTGGTACACTCATACTCGACAGAAGTAGCAGAATGTAATTTGGGGAGTAATGCCACATATACCCATGGCATGTGTGAGCAATAAATCAGTGACAATTTTGTGTAAAAAAAATATATATTTTGTTTGTCATTTTCCAAAAACGTGGTAAAAAAATAACTTCTTCTATTGACTCAACATGCCTCTCAGAAAATAGTTTGGGGTGTCTGCTTTCTAAAAAGAGGTCGTTTTGGGGGTGAGGGCATTTTATGCCCAGCATTAGAAGTTTATGCCACACATAATTCAATCTTCTAACCACCTGAAGACCAAGCCTTTTCTGACACTTTTTGATGAAAAAAATCAGTATTTTTTGCTAGAAATTACTTTGAACCCCCAAATATTATGTTTTTTAAAGCAGACACCCTAGTGAATAAAATGGTAGGTGCTGCAATTTTTTATGTCACATAGTACTCTCGCAATGATTTTTCAAATGCAAATTGTTTGAAAAAAATACACTTTTTTTACTTTTAATGCACAAAAAACAGAATATATTGACCAATTATTTGGTAAACTATAAAAGATGATGGTATTCCGAGTAAATAGATACCAAACATGCTTTAAAACTGCTCATGCCCCATGCAATAGTGACAAACTGCATACATTTTTAATATCCATAGGCACCGCTTTAAAAACCTTCAAAAGCTACCATTTTAGATTTACAGAGGAGGTCTAGTGCCAGAATTACTGCCCTTCATCTGACGTTTGCAGTGATAACTCACATGCATGGTACAACCGCTGTTTACATACCGGCACAGGGTCAACACTCATGCAAGCAGGTGCGCACGCACGCGGGGGGCGAGTTTTTTTTTTTTTTTTAAAGTTATTTTGAAATTATTTTTACACTGTCCCTTTAATTATTTTTTTTAATCACTTTTAATGGTATCACAGGGAATGCAAATTTTACCTATAACATCAATGGGCATTGTCATATATTATTTTTTTAGAAATCTTGGGTCAGATTCTAGATATCTCCTCTGCCCTTACATTATCTAATCTCACCAACATTGGTGTGATCAGCTGCTTTCCCAATTTACAAATGGCGCTGTTTATATCCTGCAAAACGTAACTGATGAAATACTCGTAGCTTCCAATTTCTTAGACTATAGAGATGATTGACACCATGCCAGTTTCCAATCAGCTCTATGGTCAGCTGACAGAAACACCGGCTGCATTCTCAGGTTCCCCCGATGGCACGAGAAGGCCATGGAAAGCAGCGGGGGAGGGGGGCATCATCTCCTTGTAAAAGCAATCCTGCAGCTAATTAGCCATACCAGGATGATGCCTGCAGCTGTAGGCATCATCCTGGTATAACCATTCAAAGTCCAGTGATATACCAGTACGACGCTGGTCATTGTTGGGTATATATGCTATGTTGTTGCTTTTCTGTATGCAGCCTGTGGGTTGAATGAAAAAAAAGAGAAGAAATCTCTGCCAGAAAAAGTGTGTGGTATGCCCACCATTATAATATACCACCCTGCATCAACCCACTTCTAATGGTGGGCACCCATTTGGTCGCACGGTGCCACACCTGCCAATTCCAAGATTACACAAATGTCTAAATAGTGGCACGCTTGAATAAAAATTGTCCACGTATAAGTGGTACCCCACATGGGAAAAGGATGACACCAAGTCCCAAACTATCTTGCCACTACTCCCCATGTAGTCTGGGCATCCGGGGGGGCTCCACGTCACTATCTTTTCCTTCATAAACCAAAACATATATATATATATCCTATAAGAGGTCTTATACATCTTGAAGCCATATCTGGAACGCTTGCTGGGGAGAAATTGTTTAAATTTAAGGCGGCCAGAAAAAATAATGAGGAACTCATCAAACGCAGTTTTTTGCTGGGGAATATAGACATCTGCAAATTTAGGTGATTTATGCTGGGCCGAATTTTGTGGAGCCAGTCAAATTCAGGGTCACCCCGAGTGTATTGTCATTGAAATGCATAAAACACATTATACTCTCATATCTATGCCTGGCCATGGCAGCAGAGAACATGCGTATATGATGAATTGGGTCTGTGGACCAATACAACCGCAATTAATTTTTTTAGTAATGCTCATGTTGAGGATTAGGCTCCAAAAAAATTTAAATTTGGAAATGGATTTCCATACGAATGGTCTGGCAAGGTTTGAATTTGGGTTGGTGGCGATAAATTGTTGTGCATATAAATTGCTTTGATCCACAATCAATGCATACAGATCTTCCATGAAACACAGCTCCAAAAAATCAAGGGGAGTAGTTAAATTTGCTGTTTCCACCTGAATTCCGGGTTGGGCAGTGAATGGGGGAAGTATGGGTGGTGCAGAATTTGTGGGCTGCCAATCGGGATTTGCAAGTACATCCGGAAGGATACTAGGGGTTCTATTGGCCTGTGTGCAAATTCTTGGTGGTTGCGGGATAATACTTGTGCTCGCCACTGCACCAGCTTGTACTGCACTTATGGGACTCGCCATGTCACCAAGTGATACTGCAGTGCTGGAGCTCGCCAGTTCATCAAAAGGTAGAGTGGCACTAGTACTGGCACTCTGCTGCATATAAGAGTCATCAAAATTTACCGGCAAGTGCTAGCAGAGATCAGGCATGATTCTGCAAACACTGCAGTGTTGTGTGCAATGTATCAAGTGACAGTGATCTACTGGCACTGTACTTGCTGGGGGAGAAGGGGGGGTAAGCGTAGGGGCTAACCGCAGGTGCCGGGGCTGATTCCGCTAATGCTGTCTTTTTGGGGGCTCTATACTAATGTGAACAATGGTATAGTGCTGCTATGATCAAAGATATGGATCTGTTCAGACACTATACTAGCAAAGGAGGTTTATTGTGTATGAGCGTGTTCCTGGCAATCAAGGGGTTAAATGTGATTACTGGTGTACTGATGGGCAATCTGATGCTATCTGGGAGGGGCGTGAAAACCACAGGAGCGCGAATCACGTATATATATATATATATATATATATGTGATTTTGCGCACCCGTGCCACTCTGTAGCAATATTTCTGCTATAGGGCGGTCAGGAATCAGTTAAAGAAGTGGTTTGCATTAAGGCGCTGCATTAGTTTAACTGACAGTTGCGCGGTCATGCAATGCTGCACCCAAATTAAATGTATATCCTTTTTTTCCCACGAATTGAAATTTCTTTCAGTGGTATTTGATCACCTGTGTGTTTTTTATTTTTTGCGCTATAAAAAAAAGAGTCCGACAATTTTCAGAAAGAAAAACAATATTTTGGACTTTTTGCTATAAAACATGTTCAATAAAAAAGTTTAAAAATCAAATTCCGTCATAAATTTAGGCCAATTGTATTTTGCGACATGTCTTTGCTAGAAAAAATCCCAATACGTGTAAATTAATTGGTTTACATGAAAGTTATAGTGTTTACAAATGGCAGTATAGATACTGAGATTTTTTTTAATATACTAATAATGGTGGCGATCAGCGACTTATAGCAGGACTGTGGCGGGCATTCTGACACTGGGGAGAACTGACTTGGTGTCACTGACATCCCCAGTGACACCAATACAGTGATCACTGCTAAAAAAAAGCACTGACACCGTACTAATGGCACTGGTCAGGAATGGGTTAACATGAGGGGCAATCAAAGGGTTAACTGTGTGATGGGAGTGTTTTACTAATGGGCGTGTGCTTCACTGTAAGCACACTGATTGGGATGGCTCTGCTCAGCCATCCCAAGCAGTGGGCCCAAACTGACAGGGAGGAGGACTGTTGGTAAACAATGCAGCCCTCCTCCCTGTTGGTGATCGCCGGTAATCACCGGGTGGGACCTGGTAATTGACACCCAGTGCTGCGATTGGTGGTGCGGGTAGGGTGGGCGCATATGCATTTGGCTAGGCTCAGTGTCTCTGCTGGTAGTACTGTCGCAAGAGCATGGAGGAGATTCCAGAAGACAGGCAGTTACTCTAGGAGAGCTGGACAGGGACATAGAAGGTCCTTAACACATCAGCAAGACTGGTATCTGCTCCTTTGTGCAAGGAGGAACAGGATGATCACTGTCAGAGCCCTATAAAATGACCTCCAGCAAGCCACGGGTGTGAATGTCTCTGACCAAACAATCAGAAACAGACTTCATAAGGGTGGCCTGAGTGCCCGATGTCCTCTAGTTGGCCCTGTGCTCACTACCCGGCACAAAATTGGCAGATCTGCCACTGACACCCTGTGCTTTTCACAAATGAGAGCAAGTTCATCCTGAGCACATGTGACAGACATGAAAGGGTCTGGATAAGCTGTGGAGAACGTTATGCTGCCTGTAAAATTGTTGAGCATGACCGTTTTGGTGGTGGTTCAGTGATGGTCTGGGGAGGCATATCCATGGAGGGATGCACAGACCTCTACAGGCTAGACAATGGCACCCTGACTGCCATTAGGTATTGGGATGAAATCATTGGATCCATTGTCAGACCCTACACTGGTGCATTGGGTCCTGGGTTCCTCCTGGTGCATGACAAGCCCGGCCTCATGTGGTGAGAGCATGCAGGCAGTTCCTGGAGATTGAGAGAATTAATACCATTGAATGGCCCCCATGCTCGCCTGAACTAAATCCAATAGAACATCCTCTGGGATATCTTGTTTTGGTCTATCCAACACCACCAGGTTTCACCTCAGACTGTCCAGGAGCTCAGTGATACCCTGGTCCAGATCTGGGAGGAAATACCCCAGGACACCATCTGTCGTCTCTTTAGGAGCATGCCCCGATGTTGTCAGCCACGAATACAAGCACGTGGGGGCCATACAAATTACTGAATACCATTTTGAGTTGCTGCAATGAAATTTCAGCAAAATGGACTAGCTTGCTGTATCATTTTTTCACTTTGATTTTCAGGGTGTCTATGAATTCAGTCCTCTGTAGGTTGATAATTTTCATTTCCATCAAACAATGGGGCATCCTTAGATTCCTAACACATTACTCTGTCCATATCCAGCATGATAATTTTCCCCATTGAGATCTGATGTGATTTCAAAGTGTACCTTTAATTTTTTGAACAGTGTATTTTGTAGTATATATATATATATATATATATAGAGAGAGAGAGAGAGAGAAAGAAAGAGAGAGAGGTGTGCAAATTACATAAATGTTGTACTGGGAAACATTACAGAAAAATGCATTATTTTCTAAAGTGTTACTAGAAATACACATTTATGTATCCAAATTTGCCACTGATTCAAAGTCTTATATGTCCTGAAAAAAACACATATAATACGTATGTTTAGACTAGAGACTCTAAAAGGTATAATGGGTGGAACCGAACCATTGTGAAAACGAAACAACTCACCTGTAGCAAAGGGGTTTTAGGGAGGAAAAAGCACCTGGACTCAAAAGTAAAAAATGGGTACAGACATCATCACAGGTAAAGTTGATCCAGGTAATATCCGATTGCCCCTCGGGGGATCGGGAAGGATTTTTTTCCCTGCAAGAGCAAATTGGATCATGCTTTGCTGGGTTTTTTGCCTTCCTCTGGATCAACCAGGATATAGTCCTGGTATAGGACTATAACTTTTTTTTTTTAAATGGCTGAACTGGATGGACTTTTGTCTTTTTTCAGCAAGACTAACTATGTAACTACAGTATGTAAGGACCATCATTTGCACATAAAATGAAAGAGGGGGAGAGGAACAGATAGTCCCAATAGCAGACAAGCTCTCTAATCTGTTCAGTTGCTTTATCTATTGACAAGAATTTGTCAGGGTAAACACTAATCAATTGATTCATCTGAGAATATTGTATGTGGATTGGGCCGGTACAAACAAAAATACTATAAAATGAGACGTTATTGGCACATTTACAGTAAGGTCAATATATATTTCTATATCCATACATGAGGACATACTCCACATAGTGAATATATAAAAAGCCTTTAATTTCAAGTTCATTAAAACATCCTTAAAAGCATAAACATTGGCATGTGATTATGCACACTGATCTTGTAATAATGACATCTAAAAGCCTTAGCTCACCATGTCCCTATTTCAGTTTATTTTCGTCATTATTTAAACAATTATCGAACAATTCATGTATTCATATCTTTGAAATTCTCAATAGCCACAGAGGAAATGGAAGGAAGGTGAGCCATGTGTATTTCTTGGATCTGATTCCATTTTATCAGGAGATATGAAAGGAGATATGAAAGTGTTCCTGTAAACTGTATATTAACAAGGTAATTAGACATCACAGGATAATATCCTGCTTATCCACAATACATTATTTACACATACAAAGCCCAGGTCCTGGGTCTATTTAAAATCTTGATATATCACTATATATGCTCTGTTATCCTCTGTTGCATGACCTTAGGCAAGAGACAGGGAGGGCTTCAGCAGACCAAATAATGGGTATCTGCCACCAATGACTGCACCTGAGCAAAATAACAAAAGTGTCATAGCATATCTGCAATCATAGTCACACAACCACATACAAATACACCCCTCTATCTCTATGTTTACCATAAGGCAGGATATTAAAGTGGATTTCATCTTACGTACATACACAGTTTCAGTATATTCTAGTTACTGCCCTTATTCCAGGTCCATTCTACAAAATACAGATAATACAATCAATATACAGTATCCATTGTTGCATCTACTCATATTATACCAGTATATACAAAAGTGTATATATATACTGCTCCTTTCACTACCTTAGAAACTGCTGTTCTTTAGCTATTATTGATGACCATAAGATGGCAATCAGGTGAACATAAGCTCAGCAGTATACCTACCCAAGGTTCTAAAAATATCACAAAAGTACATTCTTTAAGTTAGCAGTCATTTAAACCTTCTTCAAAACAGCAGCTACTCACAAGTACTGTATATTAACCAAATGAACTAAACCCCGATATCGTAACAGAAACACATATAGCTGTGCAAGCTCAGATTTTACCAAAAAGGGGCACAGTGCATTTCCCGTTGGTGGCCATAGTTCCACATATGTTCAGATACATATACATTATATCATTTACCACTGACAAAATACACATTGTTCCATAGTTGTATATTATATGCCTGTACCTACCTCTTAGATATCATATATGTCAGTTCCTTTCTAATCCCAAGATAGTAGATGTAAGTCTGAAAAGCATTAAAACTTAAAGTGTTAGTAAACCCAAGACCCTGTATTCACTATATCTGGTCTCCCACAGTACACCAAACTTGGAAATGCAATTATTTTAGTAAATATAAACTACTAAATGCCTTTTCTAATCAACAGTATATAGCAGTCTTTGGACTTCTATCAATGTCCAGCTGAGCACTGGATAAAGCATGTAGGAGGAGTTTCCATTCTGCTCTGACTGTCCTATGAGGCATCATGACCCCTGACCCCCTGTCTGGACAGTGCTGTTTGTTCCTGTGCTTATCACCTGCACCCTTCCAAAGAAAAAAAGCTCTCCTGTAATACACACTACACTGAGCATGTGTAGAGTGACTCCTTGAGCTCTATACTATTAGCAGATGGATTAGGGACAGTAGAAGAAGGGGAGGATCAGAGAAGACAGGATCAAACAGCATTTTTACACAATGTGGAGAATTAACCCCTTAGTTCCACGGTGAATATAACAAGCGTGCTTTACTGCATATACAGACTGATTTTACTGTTGTGGGTTTAGTAACACTTTACGTTTAGGTACATTTTTTGATCAGCACAAGGGATGGGACTTACATTGAATGAGAAGTGTCCCTTGTGATGGTGGCTGCTCTCTTTCAAATCTTCATTTCTCTGCCCCCCTTCCCCCACCTACCGTGGCACTATTAACCTTCTGGTTTTGTAGGAGCCAATACGAACCACTGGAGCTGTCATAGGCACTCTTTAAAAGTGCCAACTATGCCTACCCTTTCTGTCTTCATTCACAAACACTGCAGTATAGCGTCCCACAATTACAGTGGGGCAAAAAAGTATTTAGTCAGCCACCAATTGTGCATGGAGATTTTGTCTCTCATAGTTGAGGTCTACCTATGATACCAAATACAGGCCTCTCTCATATTTTTAAGTGGGAGAACTTGCACAATTAGTGGCTGACTAAATACTTTTTTGCCCCACTGTAAATGTGCTCTATGAAAGAAGAATGCGGACTTTTCATTAATTTGCCCTTCCTTCATTCATAAAGCGCTTTTCTTTGCTAGCAGCTATAGTGTATGTAGAAAAGATAATAGAGCGAGCGCTACAGGCATTATATGATATTAAAATTATATATATTCAAATGAATTAAAAGCAGCTAGCACTCTGGGTATAGGTAACAGTCCCAAAATCACAATTTCTAAAATATTAGTTCAGCGCTAAAAATGCATGTCATAAATTCCATAAACGCATGTGACTTAAACGCATATGTGAGTAAAGTGCTGAAAGTACAATATTATTATAACTAGTTCAAGATGACATAAAATGCAATAAAATAAGTTCATCAGAGCATTTGTGAATTTAAAACGTCTCTTGTGCAAAGATATCAGCTGAAGAAATGCCTATGATTGGCACATGAAGTTATCCGTGAAGAGTAACTGTGCAAAAGCTTGTAAAAGGAAATCCACCCTTGGTACGGATGTACACTCACCAGACCATAAATTATAATGCGCATTAATTATAATACATCGCACATCTGGGGCTGCAGAGGTATGCTGACAGCTATGGGGTCATCCATCCATCCGTCAGGGTGGGTGCCAGGTGGTCCTGGGGGGAATTAGCTCAGCCACAGGAGCCAGAAAGGTGCTTATAGTGTAGTATTTTATTTAAGGTAATAATAGCAAGTAACATAAAAACGTATCCATGTGGAGCAATAAAATAAATAAATGAATAAAGTACCAAAATGGCCGCCGCTCATTAGTAGCAGCGGCTAGAGGTCAGCAATAGGGCTCCACCCAACGCGTTTCATGTAATAACACACAGCTATAGTAGCTTCTATGATTGAAGAGAGGGGCAGGAAAGGGTAGTCATGGTTGGCGTTCTTGATGATTATTAACCCCAGTAGCCATCCACACAAGGAACACTGCTCATTCAATGTAAATACCATCCCTTGTGCTAATTAAGAAAAAAACATTAAGATTTAAGCACCATTGTCAGCAAAAAGACATTCAAATAGTACTAACATGAATAGAGACAGCGCATCCAAGTAACCTCCAAAAGCATCACTTACCTCCTGCTGCATTTCTACTGTTTCCTTCTTCCAGTCTGCTCTGGTAAGCAGTGGCAATGCTGGCACATGCCAAACCATACCCCTTGGACATGATGACATAATGTACAATGGCAATGGCCCCAAATGTGATAACATCGCTGCACGAGGTGTTGAAGTCACATCACTGTTATACACAGTATCAACAGTCTGAACATGCTATTACCAGGCACTATACTCATTTTACTGGTTTTAGGGGGAACGGTCCACTTGCTCACCACACAAGCACATACAAATGTCTAAGGGGGCAACTCCAGCCCAGCCTATATCAGCAAGGATATCAAAAGAGGAGGGATAACTGCTGAAACAAATATGTTAGCATGCGTTGGCTGACTAGGGCAGAACTTTACCATCAACTGCACCACCACTGAAATCCCCTAAAGCAGAGGCAAACACAATAAGTGGTGCAAAGTCACGTCCATGCGACCTCCCAGAGAAAATTACTAATCCTAGGACAAATAAATATACTAGAGGGAGAGATTTGTGTGTGATAATTTAATATGATTGCAAATATGCAATGGTCCTGTTTGTTAATTTGCTCAGGTTTAGTCGGTGGAGACAGATACCCTTTGCTTGATCCCCTGTGGTCCTCCCTGTCATTTTTTCAAGGATGCCACACAGCAAGGCATATATATAGTTTTATTTCAGGATAGTAATTATCTTCTGGGTTTTGTATATTTAAGTAATTTTATAGTGGATAAGTAGGATATCATTACATTGGCTTAAATATCCACAATATCTAATCACTTTATTAATATACAATTTACAGAAACCCTTCCATATCTCCTGATGAAATAGACTTTAATCCAAGAAACACGTTGAGAGCTGCTGCTCGCCTTTCGTTTTGTTTGTGTCAACTGAGGATTCCACCAACTCGAATACATTAATTATTTGATAATTGATAATATAATATCAGAGATAAATTGCAAGGGGGAAATGATGAGCTAAAATTGGGAGGTGTCACTGTTGTAACAAACATTGATTGTGGTGGTTTTTTTAGGAATGGATCTTTCTATATAATCACTATATATGTAATCATGTATAGATATAGAGATATACACTAACCTCAAGTGTACCAATAAAGTCCCATTTTATATATTTTTTTCTTTGTACTGGTTTGATAAAGAGATATAAGTACAGAGTTTCAGCTTTGTAACCCTTGTCCCCCCTCCTAGCAATGTAAATTTATGGGAATTGGGTGTCTGCCATCCAATGTAAGCATGGGGGTTAGAACTCTTCCCCTCGTTGTCTAGACCTTGTCTTATATCCCATCTTTGACACTGTTTCTGCATAATTTGTATGATCTGCTCATGTTTGGGTGGGTTTCTCTGCACAATCAAGAAAACATACTAGTAATTCAGAACCCGGTCATGTGGTTCACAAAGTGGAAAAAAACTCTTTCTTGTGTGTGGCCACAGGAGAAAAGAAAAGAGAGTAGGCAGGAGAGTCCCTATAGTGTAGTATTCATCAAGGTACAGGTATGACCTAAACTTATTGAGCTCCTGGGCGACCAGAAGTTTTAAAGTAGATACAACCTGTAATCAGCACTTGTGAAGAATATGTCTATCTCTATGCAGGTGTAGAGATGGCCAGTGCTCGGGGCACAACCCTGAGTCCACATCAGGGACACCAGGATGATGGGATGGAGTCAACCTGGCCAGAAAAAAACAAAAGTGTTTAGTGTTGCAGAGGCCTACATGGGAGGATGGTTTATTTGGTGGACTGTAAAGGAGGAAAAGTCTTAACCATTCTTGTTGTGATAAAACAAAACTTATTAAATCCAACCAGTTTATCCCCCACAGTTACTACCTTTTGTACCACTAGCCCCTCCCTCCTAGATTGTAAGCTCCAAGGAGCAAGGCCCTCAAATCCCTCTTGTATTGAACTGTAGTGTTGCTGTATTGTCTCCCGCAGGGGCGGACTGACAACTCATGGGGCCCCCAGGCAATAGGGGATTATGGGGCCCCTGTGTCCTTGCCCAAACTCAAAAAAGCCTATGAAAAAGGTACCAGGGGCATCTCATGGGGCCCCCTACTGACCCCGGGCCCTCGGGCAGTGCCCAGGTTTCCAAATGGTCAGTCCGCCCCTGGTCTCCCGTTATATTGTAAAGCACTTAGCAAACTGTTGGCGCTATATAAATCCTGTATAATAATAATAATATAATAATTAATGATGTCAAAGATGTATTTCATGACAATTTGTCATTTCCTTAGATATCAGGTATGTAAACACAGATATTTAATATTGCATACTATCATAGTGTCGTTTTCCTACTAGCACATTTTTCAGTATGCCATAAATATAGATTGATGTACATTCCTATTATGCTGTACACAGGTGCAGGTACTACCTCCTTCATAGTGATCCCTTGTCTGCGCACCCTACCCACCTCCAAGCACCATCCCTTAGTTCCACCCCCTACCCAAGTCCCAGTACCGCCCCTTCTAGAGAATTCAGAATTAGTTTGTAAGGAGTGTGTTAATGATAACAAGCAAAGCAGTAAATTAGATCCCCTGCAGCCAGCAACAACAGACCCTCCCAGCAACAATAGATCCTACCAGGAAAAATAGATCCAACCCAGCAACAATAGATCCCCCAGGAACAATAGATCCACCCCAGCAACAATATACCCCCCATCAACAATAGCCCCCACTAGCAACAATAGATCTCCCAGCAATCAGCATTAGTAGACCCTCTAGCACATCCCAGCAGCACTTGTAATTAGATACTTTCAATGCTGGAGGTGCCAGAACTGTGTTCCCACTGAAAAAAAGCCCTGGCTGTGCATAGATGAAGTTGATGTCATGTAGATTTGTACATCCATAACAATGCATAATGTTTAATAACACTTGCATGTAACCATAACTTTTAACATACAACATTCTAGCCACCCTAGTACACAGCTTCAAGTAGAAACATGATATTGGTTTCCAGTTTCTACAACCACCATGGTAGAAGCTATCTCTGCACTAACATATTCCCCAAGTTACAAAGCATCTAAAATACCCAGAGTGCCCTGGGGCTTCTCCATGTTATACTAAGACATTTATTGAAAGTCAAACATAAATTCAACAAACTGAGCTATTGTTAGTTGCATGCAGATCAGGATTTAAGTTACACACCTGATAAAGTAAGGTAAGGCAAGGAAGTTACAAGTTGTTATGAAACAATCATCAGTGTTATCAATACATTTCTTCATCACAACAAGGCTGGTCATGATCTTTCATCTATCACAGTCCACCACCTCTCTGCAATACCCTTTCATAGATGGCTCTGTGACACCAGACACTATAAAACATTTTTCTGATCTGATTACGCTGTAATTTCATTTTCATTCTCACAAATCTGACCCATGAGTGTTACGGACATGGTTAGATGTAAACTCCTAAACAATGGATGTAAATAAATTTTATGTCAATGGATAGTCTTGCTGAAATCATTAAAATAAATAAGTATATATTGATTTCTTGGTGATAGTTAACAGTAACAAATGCATTTAAATCTGCAATTAATGCATTTCTTACTATGAGACATAATTGGTAAGATTAATCAGTGAAGTGACTGATGCAGGAAATTAATCTGACTTCTACTGACAGGGTCAAGAAGAATTTTTTCCCAATGGTAGGATAAATTGGCAGCTGCCCCACTAACTTTTTGTTCTTTGTTTCTCCTTCCTCTTTGTTATCTGTAATAATGATAAAGGTTAATCTATTATTTTTTATTAATGTATTAGTCTATTTCCACCTTTACTAACAAAGTTACTATGTTACCATATCTTACACAGGTTCTTGTGATGCAAGAGGAGCACTTTATCAGTTAGCACTGACGCATACGGAACTAAGAGTAGACAGTCAATGGAAGACAACTTGAAGATTGTTGGTAACATAGTCCTGAGCATTTCAGTGGCTTCTATTGTCCTCTGGCAGAAACATCTCAGCTATTGCTGACAGCAGAAAAGCCACAAGAAGAAAGAAAAACGGGGAGAGGAACCAAAGAGCCAAGGAAGACCAAAGAAGAAGACTTTGGGCTTCTTCTGCTCAAACCTATTTTTTTTGTAAGTTAGGCCCCCTCAACCTGTCACCCTGGAGTCGTGGAAGAGGTGGAATGAAGGCAGAATGGTGTGGTGTGAGAAAGGGGTTCAGATTCTTCTGACCACGGTGGGAGCTTTTGCTGCATTTGGGCTCATGACAATCGCAATAGGAACAGATTACTGGCTATATGCCAGGGCCTTCATCTGCAATACCACTAACATATCAAGTGAGGAAACACCACAGAAAGATAAGAAAGATCCAGGAGGGCTAACCCATTCCGGTCTATGGAGAATTTGTTGTTTGGAAGGTAAATACATGCTTTTTTGCTATTTGTGTTCACTATTGGGTTTGTGTTTAGTCAATTCAAACATAAATGTATTATTTGTTTTAATGAAATAATTTGTTCAAATGTAGTTCTTTGTATATATTACCGACTGGTATGTTCCAATTGAATTTATAATGGCAGCACAATCTACATATATGCATATCATTTGAAGATGAATTCCGGGAATTGAGCTACTTTGAAAAATGTGCAGGCATACTATGAGTTAAGTTTATTGAGGTGCATGCCACCTCATGGAGTTATCTCTTTAATTTACAGCTGACAGTTTTCTCGCTATCGCTCTCACTATCCTTCTTTTTTTTTCCCCAAATAACCTTTTATGAAAGTTTTTTTTTGCTTTACATTTAACAAAACCAACCAAACAAACTAAACAAAAGTAAAATAAATACAGAAAGAAGCCAAAAAGTCTCCTCACATGGTACAATGGTAATCATACTCATACAACTGCTCAAGGAAGTAAAAGCAAGAAATGGTATCAGTACAGCACACATACACTGCAAATCTGATATAAATCAGTTAAGCATTAATTGCCAATAGAGACCACTCCTCGCTATTGTTCTGGAGCTCCGATGACACTGGTCCTTCTGGTTTCAGCTATTGTGCCTGCCCCACGCTTGTGCTGCCCATTCACAGATGCCTTTGAAGTTTGTGAACAAAGGCTTCTGTGATTGGGCAGAAGAGCGGAGAGGCAGGCAGAGATGTGCTTCTCTCCTCACAGAGCCCAGGAATGTATCCTCTGGGAGTTCAATAAAACTGTCATATCTAAATTAAAGAGATAAGTCCAGGAGATGTATCCTCCTAAAGAAGGATTTATTCTTCAATGCTTTACAGTGCTGGAGCACCAGAATATGCCAGAAGAGGTGGCAGGAGCTGGTAATGGTGGCAAGTATTTTTTTTTCTTTTTTGGGCTGGCTGACACTTTAAAAGTTAGGGCTCTGATGTGAAGAAGGGAGTGCGAGATTTGGGGGGGAGGGGGTTCTGTGATAGGAAGGGTCTGTGTGACTGGGGGGCTATATGATGGGGGAACTCTGTGGTAATGGGGGGACTCGTGTATAGACACATCTGATGTGTTGGGGCCACACTGATGTGACAGAACTGTATGTATAGAGTGGCCTCTGAAGTATAGAGGGGATTCTGTTATGAGGACCTCTGACATAAAAGGGTAACTCTAATGTGAAGAGGACCTCTGACATGAGGGGGGACCTCAAATGTGAAGGAGGATTCTGATGTAAAGGTGGGCTCTAATAGGACAGAGGGACCTCTGATGTGGTGGGGGAACTTCTGACATGGTGGGGAAGCTTCTGATGTGAAGGTAAATGTCCCAAGCTCAGGTTTTCCATTAATAAGTAAAATATAGGTTTTGTACACTTTTTAGATTGGGGTACCTTGAGATTTGGTATACTTTTAAAAGGTTGAGAAATGCTGGTGTAGGACATATGCGTTAACAGCACACTAGCAGTACACTCCCTTAATCTTTCCTGGAAAAAACATAGAATTATATTTCAGTTTTCTTTTCTTAGTAGTTTTCAGGGAATATTATGTCCAATTTCTACTGTTGTAGAAATTGCAGAAAATATAAAAGATCCTTCTAACTGACCTTACTTTATGATTCCTATTATTATGGACTCTGTTTATGTTGTTTTTATATAACTATGTAATAAGCCTAAAATGTATTTTTTCTTAATGTTCTGTGCTGACCTATTCCTAATGTTTATGTATCTCTAGGTACACAGGTTGCACAAAAAAGAATAACTGCTATTAAATGAATATTCAAAAGACTGCCCCCTTCTCAATATGTAATCTATAAAGTGTTTTATAGTCAAATCACTGTCTTCCAAAGTGCTCTCTGCTATATTATACTGTATACACAAAAAATGCATCTAAAGGTATACAGTCTCACTATACGCAACCCTCTAAATGTTAAAGTGACAAAGTAATGAATATTGCATGTATAAGTTTAAAATGGTCAATAGCATAATATAGAGTTTTAGGAAACAATCTGCCCATAAAATAATATTTTAGCTGCCTTTTGAAATGCATGTTTGTATCTTACAGTGCTAGTATAGAGGAAGAAAAGCTATATGTTGGCAAAAAATATGACAATAGACTTTCCCCCTTCACCACACATCCAAATACCTAAATATGCCTTTACATTGGTTTAGCTCAAAAGAGGAACAACTCTACCAGCCTCCTCCACTTTTTCTAGTACAGGCTCCTTGGAAGCTCAGTCTATGGAAGTTGTAACAAATGCAGACCTAGTATAGCACTCTTTTTGGAGGGGGTGTTATGAGAAATGTCCCTCCCCAAACAGTGCGCTAAACCTCTAGGTAAATAAGAGAACCAAAACCTTTACTAAGTGATAGAATGGGTTTGATAATAAAGGTGTCAGTACCTCCACCCAGGACAGGGCCTCTGTGTGAGCAGAAGGGATTTGCAACCTTAACTAGAAATCTAAGCAAAGTAATTGGAAGCAGAAGAACTACTGCAACCAGCATATAACATTAATCATAAGCATATAGATGCACACCAGTATAGAAATAATACAAGCTTTATATAAGAAAAGATTAATAATAGTAGATACATTCAATGTACAATCAGGTATTATCAGCAAAGGGCACAAAAGGAGTCCTGGTGGAATTGTGCACATATACCAGGTATTTATAGTTATTAATAAAGATACCTCCAGATGAATGCTGGAGTTCATTTGCTGAGGATGATTGTGATGTGGCATCCATCTTAGTGTCAAAGACCTAACGACAATATCAACAGTGATGGGGAGATCCTCCAGCTGGTGTCCAACCAGCCTGTAACACAGCTTCTCACACTTAGAGTCCATCTACTCTCCTTTAGTATCCCTCGTAGTTTCTAATCTGACATGCAACCAGACCTCTAACTGTCAGACGTGGCCTTCAGATGCCTAACTTGGCTCTAGATTATGTTGGTTATTGAGCCCTAAGCTAAAACTAGCTATAGAATCCCAGACCAGAAGGGACAGGGTTAACTAAAATAACAGGAGCTGCATATAAACTCTATTGCAATAAACAGGTTCACCTACTAACATACTGGAAGGTGACTACTACATATATAGAACAGAGCTATCTGGCACTGTGCATGTGAGATACAACAGTAGGACAGAGACTTGTCTGTCACTAGGCTTCAGATCAAGAAGTTATGGGCAGCTACAGTTAAATTGTAATAACACAGGAATAATTACCTAACAGTCTCTGCTTCTGTCTTGGATAAAATGCAGTATTGCAATAATGCACCTCCTGTATGTGGATATGTGATGTCAGCTCCTTTCTTTCTCTCTTTTATCTCTCCCTTTCTCTCTCTCTCTCTCTCTCTCACTCTCTCTCTCTCTCTCGCTCTACTTCCTCCTTCTGGGGTTTTTAAGTCATCCCCCAGTAACTAACAGTAGCAGGCAGCTGATCCCTACACTACTGTAGTTGACAGTGAATGTTGTAGTTTCTAATGAGAAATCCAAAAACACTGTATATGGAAACTGACCTGATATTAAATGTTTCTTGTCAAATAAAGATTTTATGTTAAAAAAAATAGTAAAATAGTAATGCCGTATATTATTTTATACATTTATACATTTTCTAAAATGAAATTAACAAGAAATTACTATGGTTTCCCTTTAAAATGAACTTCAGATATGTCTTCCATGTTAACTGCATGCTTGCTAGGTAGTATGTAAGCGTACACCTACATATAGATATTACCTTTTACAGTGATTAGAGTACTTCCCCTGACAATGTCTTCTTCAGCTTTTTCCCCATAAAGATGTCACCAATTTTATTCAGGCATTATCCTGGGTCAGCATCTACTTCCCGGACTGAAAGACTGGCTCCAAGATAGTACCATAATGTAAATCCTGGTGCAGTTTTTATCTTGTTACTTGCTACAAAGTTATCATGTATGGTCTGAATAATGGGGAGAAGGGTGAGGCAATACTTCTTCCTGTCTGCAGCAGATTGATGACATCATTGCAGTATAACAAAGTCACTGCTCTGGAGCTCAATGGCTGTTTTTAATTATAAAACAACAGTTTAAATTTAAAAAATGCACTTGCTGTGTGTTGTGGCATGTCAGAAATGTATTAATGCAGATTTGTAAATATCCCCTTTAACTTAGTTAAAGCTGTTAGTTTGTTGTTACTTATGTCTTGCTCTGTGTTTCTTGTTTAGAGACTTTGAAAAATAGAGGTGAAGTTGTAATTGATAGAGATGTGAATGCTGAAAAAAAATTTTCATTTGGTTTAATTTGTTAAGTAAATCATTTCATTTCGTCATACTCGTTTTGTTAGAATGATTTGTTTTTGAAACAATTAATTTTTTGGGGAGAGTATATATTCATTGTTCTGCATCGATTCATATTTTCAGAAGTTCTGTTATTCTTTTGTTATTTCGGAAGATTGGCTATATTCATTTTATCATAATTAATTAATATATATTCATTAGTTATTAAGTTGAATTAATTTCCCCATTCCCCACTGACTTTGTTTGTTGGGCCACGCACATACAAATTAAACGAATGATCTCTCAAGTTCAACCCTAATACAAAAAGAATCTTATTAGAACATTCTCGCTACGCTCACTAGAATAAAAACAAATGTATCTGAATCAATTTGGATCATTTGTTATGTCGTATGTCGAAGAGGGAAACTCTGGAGCACTAAACCACCATTGTACCTACTGAACAAAATCTTACGGGAAGCCTGTAGTGAGTAAAATAGGGACATATGGAATCTGCCATTTTCAAATTTCTTCTAAAAACTTTAGTTACCTGTCTGTCTTTAGCCTCTTTTCTTTTTGAGCAGTACCAAACACAATCAGAGTAAAGATAAAACTATTATTGTCTACCTCGGTTGGCAGGGTGCTGTCCAAGTAGGCCCAAGCCTGTTGTTTGAGGTCCTGCTCCAGGTCCACCTGATGCTGCTGCTGCTGCTGCTGCTGCGGCTGGTTAGTAGTTTCCTCACTGCGCTGGTGAAGAAAGCTACTCATCATCGACTGCAGACTGAGGCAGCCGCTGCTGGTGGAGCTGCCACTGCTCCTACCACCCCACCCCTCCCCTGCTGCCATGGCAGCGGAACGCGAGCGCACAGGGCCCACAGTGTCTGAGGATGGACGTTGGCGCAGACAGGCAGAGACCAGCTGACTACATAGGTGGTTTTTATAGTACGTTATTTTGGCCTCCCTCTCAGCAGGTGTGAAAAAGGCCACCATTTGTGAACGGGAGCGAGGGTCCAACAAGGTGGACAGCCAAAAGTCATCCCTCTGTCTGATGGTTATTATTCGGCTGTCGCTACGCAAGCAAGCGAGCATGCTATGGGCCATTTGTGCCAAGGAATGCGAGGGACTCCCTGCCTCCATCTCCACAGCATACTGCCACGGTGCGTCTGGGTCCTCTGTCTCCTCTTCCTCCTCCTCTACCAGATGCTCCTGCTCCTCCACTCCTGTCCGCTGAGTGGAAAAACCACCCATTTCACTCAATAATTCCTGAGCACCAATGTCCTCCTCTACCTCCTCCTCTTCTTCCTGTCCTGCCCCCACAGGGGTCATGTGGCGTTGAGATCTGTGCGCCACGTCTACCGCACCCTGACCAGCCATTGTTAACAGCATTTGTTCCAGGACGTGCAACAGAGGAATGACGTCGTTCATCCCATAGTCCTGCTGACTCACGAATAGCGTGGCCTCCTCAAAGGGCCTGAGCAAGCGCAGGTGTCACGCATGAGCTGCCAATGGCTGACATCTAAGTTACACAGGGAGTACCTTTATCCGCTTTTAACATCAGGAAATCTGTGATGGCCTTTTGCTGTTCGTAAAGGCGGTCTAACATATGTAGGGTTGAATTCCACCTTGTTGCAACGTCACAGCATGAGGAGTCGGTATAGGGGCCCATGGCAGATTAGGGGCCTGGCAGCAGCTATGGGAGGCCCGTAATCTGCCAGCACCCTATGACAAAAAATGGAACACACCAGCAGTGTGAGGAGACCTGAAAGTGGCACATGGCAGAGTGTGGCGATGGAGACAGCAGCAATGGGAGGCCGTACAGGGACCCATGAGAGACTCTGGACCTGGCAGCAGCATGAGGAGGCGGTATATAGGGGCCTATGGCAGATTAGGGGCCTGGCAGCAGCTATAGGAGGCCCGTAATCTGCCAGCACCCTATGTCAAAAAATTCAACACACCAGCAGTGTGTGAGGAGACCTGAAAGTGGCACATGGCAGAGTGTGCCGATGGAGACAGCAGCAATGGGAGGCCGTACAGGGACCCATGACAGACTCTGGACTTGGCAGCAGCATGAGGAGGCGGTATATAGGGGCCTATGGCAGATTAGGGGCCTGGCAGCAGCTATAGGAGGCCCGTAATCTGCCAGCACCCTATGTCAAAAAATTCAACACACCAGCAGTGTGTGAGGAGACCTGAAAGTGGCACATGGCAGAGTGTGGCGATGGAGACAGCAGCAATGGGAGGCCGTACAGGGACCCATGACAGACTCTGGACTTGGCAGCAGCATGAGGAGGTGGTATAGGGGCCCATGGCAGATTAGGGGCCTGGCAGCAGCTATGGGAGGCCCGTAATCTGCCAGCACCCTATGTCAAAAAATTCAACACACCAGCAGTGTGAGGAGACCTGAAAGTGGCACATGGCAGAGTGTGGCGATGGAGACAGCAGCAATGGGAGGCCGTACAGGGACCCATGAGAGACTCTGGACTTGGCAGCAGCATGAGGAGGCGGTATATAGGGGCCTATGGCAGATTAGGGGCCTGGCAGCAGCTATGGGAGGCCCGTAATCTGCCAGCACCCTATGACAAAAAATGGAACACACCAGCAGTGTGTGAGGAAACCTGAAAGTGGCACATGTTTGAGGCATGATTCATGGCGGATTTAGTCAGTTGTGTCAGGAACTGGTGGTTTGAAATCCAGACTAATCCACGCCTGATTCATTTTCACAAACGTGAGTCTCTCCACACTTTGGGTGGACAGTCGTGTCCTCCGCGGAGTTGCAATACCTCCTGCCGCACTAAACACGCGCTCTGATGCCACGCTACTGGCCGGGCATGACAGCCTTTCAAGGGCAAATTCAGCTAGTTGGGGCCAAAGGTCAAGTTTCGTTGCCCAGTAGTCAAGGGGATTGTCTACCTCGGTTGGCAGGGTGCTGTCCAAGTAGGCCTAAGCCTGTTGTTTGAGGTCCTGCTCCAGGTCCACCTGATGCTGCTGCTGCTGCTGCTGCGGCTGGTTAGTAGTTTCCTCACTGCGCTGGTGAAGAAAGCTACTCATCATCGACTGCAGACTGAGGCAGCCGCTGCTGGTGGAGCTGCCACTGCTCCTACCACCCCACCCCTCCCCTGCTGCCATGGCAGTGGAACGCGAGCGCACAGGGCCCACAGTGTCTGAGGATGGACGTTGGCACAGACAGGCAGAGACCAGCTGACTACATAGGTGGTTTTTATAGTACGTTATTTTGGCCTCCCTCTCAGCAGGTGTGAAAAAGGCCACCATTTTTGAACGGTAGTGAGGGTCCAACAAGGTGGACAGCCAAAAGTCATCCCTCTGTCTGATGGTTATTATTCGGCTGTCGCTACGCAAGCAAGCGAGCATGCTATGGGACATTTGTGCCAAGGAATGCGAGAAACTCCCTGCCTCCATCTCCACAGCATACTGCCACGGTGCGTCTGGGTCCTCTGTCTCCTCCTCCTCCTCCTCTACCAGATGCTCCTGCTCCTCCACTCCTGTCCGCTGAGTGGAAAAACCACCCATTTCACTCAATAATTCCTGAGCACAAATGTCCTCCTCTACCTCCTCCTCTTCTTCCTGTCCTGCCCCCACAGGGGTCATGTGGCGCTGAGATCTGTGCGCCACGTCTACCGCACCCTGACCAGCCATTGTTAACAGCATTTGTTCCAGGACGTGCAACAGAGGAATGACGTCGTTCATCCCATAGTCCTGCCGACTCACGAATAGCGTGGCCTCCTCAAAGGGCCTGAGCAAGCGCAGGTGTCACGCATGAGCTGCCAATGGCTGACATCTAAGTTACACAGGGAGTACCTTTATCCGCTTGTAACATCAGGAAATCGGTGATGGCCTTTCGCTGTTCGTAAAGGCGGTCTAACATGTGTAGGGTTGAATTCCACCTTGTTGCAACGTCGCAGATCAGGCGATGCTGTGCAATTCCGTTCTGCCGCTGCAGCTCAAGGAGGGTGTGCTTTGCGGTGTAGGAATGGCTGAAATGCATGCAAAGTTTACGTGACATTTTAAGGATGTCTTGCAGTGGGATGGTGGATTTTAGGAACCGCTTGACAACCAGATTGAACACGTGAGCCATGCATGGCACATGGCACAACCTTACTTGACGCAGAGCAGACACCATGTTCTTTCCGTTGTCGGTCAACATGGTTCCGATTTTCAGTTTGCGCAGAGACAGCCATCTGTCGATTTCTCTGTTCATTACACTGAGAAGTTCCTCCCCTGTGTGACTACGTTCGCCTGGACCTGGCAGCAGCATGAGGAGGCGGTATATAGGGGCCTATGGCAGATTAGGGGCCTGGCAGCAGCTATGGGAGGCCCGTAATCTGCCAGCACCCTATGTCAAAAAATTCAACACACCAGCAGTGTGTGAGGAGACCTGAAAGTGGCACATGGCAGAGTGTGGCGATGGAGACAGCAGCAATGGGAGGCCGTACAGGGACCCATGACAGACTCTGGACCTGGCAGCAGCATGAGGAGGCGGTATATAGGGGCCTATGGCAGATTAGGGGCCTGGCAGCAGCTATGGGAGGCCCGTAATCTGCCAGCACCCTATGACAAAAAATTCTACACACCAGCAGTGTGTGAGGAGACCTGAAAGTGGCACATGGCAGAGTGTGGCGATGGAGACAGCAGCAATGGGAGGCCGTACAGGGACCCATGACAGACTCTGGACCTGGCAGCAGCATGAGGAGGCGGTATATAGGGGCCTATGGCAGATTAGGGGCCTGGCAGCAGCTATGGGAGGCCCGTAATCTGCCAGCACCCTATGTCAAAAAATTCTACACACCAGCAGTGTGTGAGGAGACCTGAAAGTGGCACATGGCAGAGTGTGGCGATGGAGACAGCAGCAATGGGAGGCCGTACAGGGACCCATGACAGACTCTGGACCTGGCAGCAGCATGAGGAGGCGGTATATAGGGGCCTATGGCAGATTAGGGGCCTGGCAGCAGCTATGGGAGGCCCGTAATCTGCCAGCACCCTATGACAAAAAATTCTACACACCAGCAGTGTGTGAGGAGACCTGAAAGTGGCACATGGCAGAGTGTGGCGATGGAGACAGCAGCAATGGGAGGCCGTACAGGGACCCATGACAGACTCTGGACCTGGCAGCAGCATGAGGAGGCGGTATATAGGGGCCTATGGCAGATTAGGGGCCTGGCAGCAGCTATGGGAGGCCCGTAATCTGCCAGCACCCTATGTCAAAAAATTCTACACACCAGCAGTGTGTGAGGAGACCTGAAAGTGGCACATGGCAGAGTGTGGCGATGGAGACAGCAGCAATGGGAGGCCGTACAGGGACCCATGACAGACTCTGGACCTGGCAGCAGCATGAGGAGGCGGTATATAGGGGCCTATGGCAGATTAGGGGCCTGGCAGCAGCTATGGGAGGCTCGTAATCTGCCAGCACCCTATGTCAAAAAACTGAACACACCAGCAGTGTGTGAGGAGACCTGAAAGTGGCACATGGCAGAGTGTGGCGATGGAGACAGCAGCAATGGGAGGCCGTACAGGGACCCATGACAGACTCTGGACCTGGCAGCAGCATGAGGAGGCGGTATATAGGGGCCTATGGCAGATTAAGGGCCTGGCAGCAGCTATGGGAGGCCCGTAATCTGCCAGCACCCTATGTCAAAAAACTGAACACACCAGCAGTGTGTGAGGAGACCTGAAAGTGGCACATGGCAGAGTGTGGTGATGGAGACAGCAGCAATGGGAGGCCGTACAGGGACCCATGACAGACTCTGGACTTGGCAGCAGCATGAGGAGGCGGTATATAGGGGCCTATGGCAGATTAGGGGCCTGGCAGCAGCTATAGGAGGCCCGTAATCTGCCAGCACCCTATGTCAAAAAATTCAACACACCAGCAGTGTGAGGAGACCTGAAAGTGGCACATGGCAGAGTGTGGCGATGGAGACAGCAGCAATGGGAGGCCGTACAGGGACCCTTGACAGACTCTGGACTTGGCAGCAGCATGAGGAGGCGGTATATAGGGGCCTATGGCAGATTAGGGGCCTGGCAGCAGCTATAGGAGGCCCGTAATCTGCCAGCACCCTATGTCAAAAAATTCAACACACCAGCAGTGTGAGGAGACCTGAAAGTGGCACATGGCAGAGTGTGGCGATGGAGACAGCAGCAATGGGAGGCCGTACAGGGACCCATGACAGACTCTGGACTTGGCAGCAGCATGAGGAGGCGGTATATAGGGGCCTATGGCAGATTAGGGGCCTGGCAGCAGCTATGGGAGGCCCGTAATCTGCCAGCACCCTATGTCAAAAAATTCAACACACCAGCAGTGTGTGAGGAGACCTGAAAGTGGCACATGGCAGAGTGTGGCGATGGAGACAACCCACCGACTGTTTTGCTCGCTGCCAAGCTGCCACCCTCTTCTCCTGATGATGCGGAAGCAATAGCCTGATGACGACGAGGCTGCCAAGTGCGATCAGCCTCATCATCATCAATTAGGGTCTCCGCCTCACTACTAGCCCCCTCGGCTGCGTGTGGGTTAGGAGACAGACCTGTCTCTACACTGGCTACCGAGCCACTCTCCTCGCCACTACTTCTTCGCCTGGCTGCTGAAGAGGCGGATGTCTCCCCCCGTTCCTGACCGCCCTCTGTTAGCTCTTCCTCACTGTACTGGATGACACCGGGAGCACTAGCCTCTGGCTGCGAATAGTGCTGCCTCGACCCCTTCCTCTGCTGCCACGTCTGCTCGCTCCTAAAACATTGCCTCCTCTGCCACTCCTCTGCATGTTGTCTGACATACTCTTTAATTAAACGATTCTGTGTCCCTGAGTAACAATTCTGTGTCCCTGAGTAACGTTTCTGTGGCCCTAAGTAACAGTTCTGTGGCCCTCAGTAACAATTCTGTGTCTGTCCCTGAGTAACAATTCTGTGTCCCTCAGTAACAATTCTGTGTCCCTGAGTAACAATTCTGTGTCCCTCAGTAACAATTCTGTGTCCCTGAGTAACAATTCTGTGGCCCTCAGTAACAATTCTGTGTCCCTCAGTAACAATTCTGTGTCCCTGAGTAACAATTCTGTGTCTGTCCCTGAGTAAGAATTCTGTGTCTGTCCCTGAGTAACGTTTCTGTGGCCCTAAGTAAAGGTTCTGTGTCCCTGAGTAACAATTCTGTGTCTGTCCCTGAGTAACAATTCTGTGTCTGTCCCTGAGTAACAATTCTGTGGCCCTAAGTAACGGTTCTGTGGCCCTCAGTAACAATTCTGTGTCCCTCAGTAACAATTCTGTGTCTGTCCCTGAGTAACAATTCTGTGTCTGTCCCTGAGTAACGTTTTTGTGGCCCTAAGTAACGGTTCTGTGACCCTCAGTAACAATTCTGTGTCCCTCAGTAACAATTCTGTGTCTGTCCCTGAGTAACAATTCTGTGTCTGTCCCTGAGTAACAATTCTGTGTCCCTGAGTAACGTTTCTGTGACCCTAAGTAACAATTCTGTGGCCCTCAGTAACAATTCTGTGTCTGTCCCTGAGTAACAATTCTGTGTCTGTCCCTGAGTAACGTTTCTTTGGCCCTAAGTAACGGTTCTGTGGCCCTCAGTAACAATTCTGTGTCCCTCAGTAACAATTCTGTGTCTGTCCCTGAGTAACAATTCTGTGTCTGTCCCTGAGTAACGTTTCTGTGGCCCTAAGTAACGGTTCTGTGGCCCTCAGTAAAAATTCTGTGTCCCTCAGTAACAATTCTGTGTCTGTCCCTGAGTAACAATTCTGTGTCTGTCCCTGAGTAACAATTCTGTGTCCCTGAGTAACGTTTCTGTGGCCCTAAGTAACAATTCTGTGGCCCTCAGTAACAATTATGTGTCTGTCCCTGAGTAACAATTCTGTGTCTGTCCCTGAGTAACAATTCTGTGTCTGTCCCTGAGTAACGTTTCTGTGGCCCTAAGTAACGGTTCTGTGGCCCTCAGTAACAATTCTGTGTCCCTCAGTAACAATTCTGTGTCTGTCCCTGAGTAACAATTCTGTGTCTGTCCCTGAGTAACAATTCTGTGGCCCCGAGTAACGTTTCTGTGGCCCTAAGTAACAATTCTGTGGCCCTCAGTAACAATTCTGTGTCTGTCCCTGAGTAACAATTCTGTGTCTGTCCCTGAGTAACGTTTCTGTGGCCCTAAGTAACGGTTCTGTGGCCCTCAGTAACAATTCTGTGTCCCTCAGTAACAATTCTGTGTCTGTCCCTGAGTAACAATTCTGTGTCTGTCCCTGAGTAACATTTCTGTGGCCCTAAGTAACGGTTCTGTGGCCCTCAGTAACAATTCTGTGTCCCTCAGTAACAATTCTGTGTCCCTCAGTAACAATTCTGTGTCTGTCCCTGAGTAACAATTCTGTGTCTGTCCCTGAGTAACAATTCTGTGTCCCTGAGTAACGTTTCTGTGGCCCTAAGTAACAATTCTGTGGCCCTCAGTAACAATTCTGTGTCTGTCCCTGAGTAACAATTCTGTGTCTGTCCCTGAGTAACGTTTCAGTGGCCCTAAGTAACGGTTCTGTGGCCCTCAGTAACAATTCTGTGTCCCTCAGTAACAATTCTGTGTCTGTCCCTGAGTAACAATTCTGTGTCTGTCCCTGAGTAACAATTCTGTGTCCCTGAGTAACGTTTCTGTGGCCCTAAGTAACAATTCTGTGGCCCTCAGTAACAATTCTGTGTCTGTCCCTGAGTAACAATTCTGTGTCTGTCCCTGAGTAACAATTCTGTGTCTGTCCCTGAGTAACGTTTCTGTGGCCCTAAGTAATAATTCTGTGGCCCTCAGTAACAATTCTGTGTCTGTCCCTGAGTAACAATTCTGTGTCTGTCCCTGAGTAACAATTCTGTGTCTGTCCCTGAGTAACAATTCTGTGGCCCTGAGTAACGTTTCTGTGGCCCTAAGTAACAATTCTGTGGCCCTCAGTAACAATTCTGTGTCTGTCCCTGAGTAACAATTCTGTGTCTGTCCCTGAGTAACGTTTCTGTGGCCCTAAGTAACGGTTCTGTGGCCCTCAGTAACAATTCTGTGTCCCTCAGTAACAATTCTGTGTCTGTCCCTGAGTAACAATTCTGTGTCTGTCCCTGAGTAACATTTCTGTGGCCCTAAGTAACGGTTCTGTGGCCCTCAGTAACAATTCTGTGTCCCTCAGTAACAATTCTGTGTCTGTCCCTGAGTAACAATTCTGTGTCTGTCCCTGAGTAACAATTCTGTGTCCCTGAGTAACGTTTCTGTGGCCCTAAGTAACAATTCTGTGGCCCTCAGTAACAATTCTGTGTCTGTCCCTGAGTAACAATTCTGTGTCTGTCCCTGAGTAACAATTCTGTGTCCCTGAGTAACGTTTCTGTGGCCCTAAGTAACAATTCTGTGGCCCTCAGTAACAATTCTGTGTCTGTCCCTGAGTAACAATTCTGTGTCTGTCCCTGAGTAACAATTCTGTGTCTGTCCCTGAGTAACGTTTCTGTGGCCCTAAGTAACAATTCTGTGGCCCTCAGTAACAATTCTGTGTCTGTCCCTGAGTAACAATTCTGTGTCTGTCCCTGAGTAACAATTCTGTGTCTGTCCCTGAGTAACAATTCTGTGGCCCTGAGTAACGTTTCTGTGGCCCTAAGTAACAATTCTGTGGCCCTCAGTAACAATTCTGTGTCTGTCCCTGAGTAACAATTCTGTGTCTGTCCCTGAGTAACGTTTCTGTGGCCCTAAGTAACGGTTCTGTGGCCCTCAGTAACAATTCTGTGTCCCTCAGTAACAATTCTGTGTCTGTCCCTGAGTAACAATTCTGTGTCTGTCCCTGAGTAACATTTCTGTGGCCCTAAGTAACGGTTCTGTGGCCCTCAGTAACAATTCTGTGTCCCTCAGTAACAATTCTGTGTCTGTCCCTGAGTAACAATTCTGTGTCTGTCCCTGAGTAACAATTCTGTGTCCCTGAGTAACGTTTCTGTGGCCCTAAGTAACAATTCTGTGGCCCTCAGTAACAATTCTGTGTCTGTCCCTGAGTAACAATTCTGTGTCTGTCCCTGAGTAACGTTTCTGTGGCCCTAAGTAACGGTTCTGTGGCCCTCAGTAACAATTCTGTGTCCCTCAGTAACAATTCTGTGTCTGTCCCTGAGTAACAATTCTGTGTCTGTCCCTGAGTAACAATTCTGTGTCCCTGAGTAACGTTTCTGTGGCCCTAAGTAACAATTCTGTGGCCCTCAGTAACAATTCTGTGTCTGTCCCTGAGTAACAATTCTGTGTCTGTCCCTGAGTAACAATTCTGTGTCCCTGAGTAACGTTTCTGTGGCCCTAAGTAACAATTCTGTGGCCCTCAGTAACAATTCTGTGTCTGTCCCTGAGTAACAATTCTGTGTCTGTCCCTGAGTAACGTTTCTGTGGCCCTAAGTAACGGTTCTGTGGCCCTCAGTAACAA
The DNA here is from genome assembly GCF_062004578.1 of Staurois parvus. Classification (NCBI taxonomy): domain Eukaryota; kingdom Metazoa; phylum Chordata; class Amphibia; order Anura; family Ranidae; genus Staurois; species Staurois parvus. The sequence continues at coordinate 4,577,498 of NW_028318344.1, read as the reverse complement.
TTCTGTGTCCCTCAGTAACAATTCTGTGTCTGTCCCTGAGTAACGTTTCTGTGGCCCTAAGTAACGGTTCTGTGGCCCTCAGTAACAATTCTGTGTCCCTCAGTAACAATTCTGTGTCTGTCCCTGAGTAACAATTCTGTGTCTGTCCCTGAGTAACAATTCTGTGTCCCTGAGTAACGTTTCTGTGGCCCTAAGTAACAATTCTGTGGCCCTCAGTAACAATTCTGTGTCTGTCCCTGAGTAACAATTCTGTGTCTGTCCCTGAGTAACAATTCTGTGTCCCTGAGTAACAATTCTGTGTCCCTGAGTAACGTTTCTGTGGCCCTCAGTAACAATTCTGTGTCTGTCCCTGAGTAACAATTCTGTGTCTGTCCCTGAGTAACGTTTCTGTGGCCCTAAGTAACAATTCTGTGGCCCTCAGTAACAATTCTGTGTCTGTCCCTGAGTAACAATTCTGTGTCTGTCCCTGAGTAACGTTTCTGTGGCCCTAAGTAATGGTTCTGTGGCCCTCAGTAACAATTCTGTGTCCCTCAGTAACAATTCTGTCTGTCCCTGAGTAACAATTCTGTGTCTGTCCCTGAGTAACGTTTCTGTGGCCCTAAGTAACGGTTCTGTGGCCCTCAGTAACAATTCTGTGTCCCTCAGTAACAATTCTGTGTCTGTCCCTGAGTAACAATTCTGTGTCTGTCCCTGAGTAACGTTTCTGTGGCCCTAAGTAACGGTTCTGTGGCCCTCAGTAACAATTCTGTGTCCCTCAGTAACAATTCTGTGTTTGTCCCTGAGTAACAATTCTGTGTCTGTCCCTGAGTAACAATTCTGTGTCCCTGAGTAACGTTTCTGTGGCCCTAAGTAACAATTCTGTGGCCCTCAGTAACAATTCTGTGTCTGTCCCTGAGTAACAATTCTGTGTCTGTCCCTGAGTAACAATTCTGTGTCCCTGAGTAACGTTTCTGTGGCCCTAAGTAACAATTCTGTGGCCCTCAGTAACAATTCTGTGTCTGTCCCTGAGTAACAATTCTGTGTCTGTCCCTGAGTAACAATTCTGTGTCCCTGAGTAACGTTTCTGTGGCCCTAAGTAACAATTCTGTGTCCCTCAGTAACAATTCTGTGTCTGTCCCTGAGTAACAATTCTGTGTCTGTCCCTGAGTAACAATTCTGTGTCCCTGAGTAACGTTTCTGTGGCCCTAAGTAACAATTCTGTGGCCCTCAGTAACAATTATGTGTCTGTCCCTGAGTAACAATTCTGTGGCCCTAAGTAACGGTTCTGTGGCCCTCAGTAACAATTCTGTGTCCCTCAGTAACAATTCTGTGTCTGTCCCTGAGTAACAATTCTGTGTCTGTCCCTGAGTAACAATTCTGTGGCCCTAAGTAACGGTTCTGTGGCCCTCAGTAACAATTCTGTGTCCCTGAGTATCAATTCTGTGGCCCTAAGTAACGGTTCTGTGGCCCTCAGTAACAATTCTGTGTCCCTGAGTAACAATTATGTGGCCCTAAGTAACAGTTCTGTGTCCCTCAGTAACAATTTTGTGTCTGTCCCTGAGTAACAATTCTGTGTCTGTCCCTGAGTAACAATTCTGTGTCCCAAAGTAACGTTTCTGTGGCCCTAAGTAACAATTCTGTGGCCCTCAGTAACAATTCTGTGTCTGTCCCTGAGTAACAATTCTGTGTCCCTGAGTAACGTTTCTGTGGCCCTAAGTAACAATTCTGTGGCCCTCAGTAACAATTCTGTGTCTGTCCCTGAGTAACAATTCTGTGTCTGTCCCTGAGTAACGTTTCTGTGGCCCTAAGTAACGGTTCTGTGGCCCTCAGTAACAATTCTGTGTCCCTGGGTAACAATTCTGTGGCCCTAAGTAACGGTTCTGTGGCCCTCAGTAACAATTCTGTGTCCCTGAGTAACGTTTCTGTGGCCCTAAGTAACAGTTCTGTGGCCCTCAGTAACGTTTCTGTGTCCCTGAGTAATGTTTCTGTGGCCCTAAGTAACAATTCTGTGTCCCTGATTAACAATTCTTTGGTCCTAAGTAACGGTTCTGTGGCCCTCAGTAACAATTCTGTGTCCCTGAGTAACAATTCTGTGTCCCTAAGTAACGGTTCTGTGGCCCTCAGTAACAATTCTGTGGCCCTCAGTAACAATTCTGTGTCTGTCCCTGAGTAACAATTCTGTGGCCCTAAGTAACGGTTCTGTGGCCCTCAGTAACAATTCTGTGTCCCTGAGTAACAATTCTGTGGCCCTAAGTAACGGTTCTGTGGCCCTCAGTAACAATTCTGTGGCCCTCAGTAACAATTCTGTGTCTGTCCGAGTAACAATTCTGTGGCCTTAACTAACGTTTCTGTGGCCCTAAGTAACAGTTCTGTGGCCCTCAGTAACAATTCTGTGTCCCTGAGTAACGTTTCTGTGGCCCTAAGTAACAATTCTGTGGCCCTCAGTAACAATTCTGTGTCTGTCCCTGAGTAACAATTCTGTGGCCCTAACTAACGTTTCTGTGGCCCTAAGTAACAGTTCTGTGGCCCTCAGTAACAATTCTGTGTCTGTCCCTGAGTAACAATTCTGTGGCCCTAACTAACGTTTCTGTGGCCCTAAGTAACAATTCTCTGGCACTCAGTAACAATTCTGTCTGTCCCTGAGTAACAATTCTGTGGCCCTAACTAACGTTTCTGTGGCCCTAAGTAACAGTTCTGTGGCCCTCAATAACAATTCTGTGTCTGTCCCTGAGTAACAATTCTGTGGCCCTAACTAACGTTTCTGTGGCCCTAAGTAACAATTCTCTGGCACTCAGTAACAATTCTGTCTGTCCCTGAGTAACAATTCTGTGGCCCTAATAACGTTTCTGTGGCCCTAAGTAACAGTTCTGTGGCCCTCAGTAACAATTCTGTGTCTGTCCCTGAGTAACAATTCTGTGGCCCTAACTAACGTTTCTGTGGCCCTAAGTAACAATTCTCTGGCACTCAGTAACAATTCTGTCTGTCCCTGAGTAACAATTCTGTGGCCCTAACTAGCGTTTCTTTGGCCCTAAGTAACGATTCTGTGGCCCTCATTAACAATTCTGTGTCCCTGAGTAATGCTTCTCTGTCCCCAAGTAACGTTTCTGTGGCCCTAACTCTGTCCCTAATACAGAGCGGTCTGCCTCTCTTGAATGACTGGAGGCAAATGAAGAATTCTAAAATGGCCGCTATTTATAGCTCGACCATTACACAGTGCTGGCTGCCTGGCTGCTGATTGGCTAATGCGATCACATGTCATTAAGGAATGCATTATGGGTCAGCGCGCCTTCCCAGACATCCCCGCTCCGTCGCCGCACATGTCCGCCGCCATTTTAGGAAAATTTTCCAATATTCGACTCGAATTCCACTTCGCCTACTTCGATTCGCTCATCTCTAATTAGTATACCAGCCATACAACTAACAATTTTTTATAGAGGAGGTTAGAATTGGAACTTGTTTTTCTCTTTACAGATTTCTTTACAAATACGAGAATGTAGTAACAAATTATATCAACAATGGATATATCTTTTGGTGAAAGTTAGGACTGTGCTCTCCCATACTCAATGTTTGTATATATGGCACTGTTTCTGTATTACATCTTGGAAATATATTTGTACTTATTGTATTCCCATGGTAACACAATAAATCATAGCATATTGGCAGCAGATCAATATTAATATCTGTATGTAGTATGCCCATTTACTGTATTTCTATGTAGGGATGATCATTTCTTACTGGTAAAGATAGCAGGAGTTGAGTCTGCCATCGTGAGTGTTAATTAACTTGTATCATCAGAGGGGAGATTGATTTTCTCTGATCTGCAAAAGAGAAGTATATTGGATATAAGTTGGATACACGCATTCCGAAGGGTCTTAATTATGAGTGTGGTGTCACTCATTATTATGAGTGCCGTTTCCTCTTTCTTTTCTTTTCATTCTTTTTTCTTTTTTGTTTTTTTCTGTTTTTTTTCCCTCCCCTCCCCCCCCCCCACTTTTGTTTCTCCCCAACACCTTTTTTTTCTCCCCCCCCTTTTTCCCTCCCTCCTTTTTTAATTTTCCCCTCCCTTTTTTCCTCTTCGTATCTGTTTTTTTTCTAATTTTTTATCTTTTTTTTCTTTTCTTTTTGTTCTTTTCTTTTTCTTTTCTCTTTTATCCACTAGTGACTGTCTTATTTTGAACCCCTCTTTTCCAAAGTACGGAATATACAGTATATTAATATGCATGTAATTTTTCTTTTGCTGTCCTACATGATATCCCTGATGAGGTTAACAGAGTTTTGATTTGATACATTTTCATTTTTCATATTCATTAATTTTTTATATTTTTCTCCACGCTACAACTGCTTAACACACATTTATCTTCATCACACTTTTTCATGGATTTCATTCTTATTTTTCATTTTTATTTGTATTTTTATTTTCAGTCTTATTCATTTCAATATATTCCTTTCTTTTTTACCTCTTCTCTTGTTAATTTTTTTTCACTTATGATTACAACCATTGCTATTTTTCTAAATCTTCTTTTTATTTTCATTCCATTTTTATTTTAATATTTTATTTTTAATTTATTTTTCTTTTATCATTTTGGTTTGTTTTTTCTTTTTTTTCTAGTTCACTTTTCACTTTACATGTTTACATCTACACTTATCACTAACACCTCATTTATTCTTTTCATGGCCAATGATGTTCATAAAAGTTTTTGCCTGGCTCTTTTCCCTCCTCTGTGACCAAGCCCGAGTTGAGCAACACCTCATCTTTTCTTTTAGATTATATTAAATTGTACGCAGAAGTTAGATGGTGTATTAGACTGAACTTCATATTTCTGTATGATCAGATAAACTTTCTTTACATGCACAGATTCTGTGTTCATGTGCAGTGCTCATTCCACAACATGTGTAATATATCTCATGCTATTACCTCCTAATCATGTGTGTTTTCTTTCATATTTAGGACAGAAAAGAGGAGTATGTGTAAAAATAAATCACTTTCCTGAAGACACAGATTATGATCATGACAGTGCCGAATATCTTCTACGTGAGTCATTTTAATTGTTTTATACATATAGCATTGACATGTGTATATTGTTGTTGGATGCACTATTTTTAATTTACTTTTACATTTTGTACCTATCAAAGCACACTTTAAAGCACCAATTTGAAGAAATTCCTGGTCTGTTTCCAAAGATCTTATTATGTTATGGTGACTGCATAGGCCGAGCAAACTTTCGGAATTTTAGGCTACTGTACTGTACCTGGGATCCAAAGCTGGATCATGTCTAAGTTGAGAACTGTGTTGCCTTTATTATTAGGGTCCTGGAAGCCTTCTTATGCTTTGCTTTTACTATATTCCTTTTAGGAAGGCTTCTGGGTGTGCATATTACTCTATGATGTTGACCGAGGTCATCAAAGCCTTGTTTATTTTTTCATTATTATAGGTACTTATATTTACTCAACGCTTTACATACAGCATATTGTATATTCACATCAATCCCTGCCTTCAGGGAGCTTACAATCTAAGGTCTCTAACTCCCATTCATACATACACATATTAGGGACAATTTAGAAAGGAGACAATTAACCTACCAGCAAGTCTTTGGAGTGTGGGAGGGAACCAGAGTATCCAGAGGAAACCCATTCAGGCACAGGGAGAACATGCAAACTCCAGGCAGGTGGTGTTGTGGTTGGGATTCCAACTGATGATCCTAGTGCTGCTAGGCAAATTGCTAACCGCTTAGCTACTGTGCTATGATTTATTATCTCAGTAGCAATGTTCAGGGGTGTATGATATGGGTCAGTGTAATAAACTTAGTGATATTATCCCACACTGTCATGATAGTACCATATTAGCTGTGTTTAGAACTTGTTAGCATTCAATAAAAATGTTGTGGCTGCTAGCGTTGGTTTTCAAATGCCTGGTGATGTTATAGCATCTGTTCAGTTTCAAGAATGTAGAAGGCAAAGTAAACCCTAAAGCTTCATTTAGCTCGGTTAGGTTAATTCTATATTCTCATAGTAGACCAGTCCAGCACCTGTGAACTCTTCACATACCAGGAGTTCTCATTTTGGCATTCCCCCTAAATTAGGCATTAGAAGATAGTGACTTTCAGTTCAAAATAAATAATGTATCCAAAGTACAGAGCACAATGAAAAGCCAGAATATTACGATTTCTTATATATATATATAGTGCTTTTTTTCTCAGAGAATAGGTGCTGTAAATCATCATAACCCCCCACAACCCCCTCCCCCCCACACACACCTGCGAAATGACATCAAATAGTAGGTGTGGCCAAATTTCAGAGTACAGAATTCAGGGGTACGTTACACACAGATTGCAGAGTTCAAGGGTGCACTACATACAGAGTGTAGGGTTAAGGAGTGTGCTGTGTTTAAAGTGCAGAGTTAAGGGGCACACTATATACAAAGTGCAGAGTTCAGGGGTACACTACAGAGTGCAGAAATCAGGGCTGCTCTACACACAGAGCACAGAGGGGGGTGTGCTACATACAGAGTGCAAAGTTCAGGGTTGCATTACACGCAGAGTGCAGAGTTCAGGTGTGCATTATGTACAGAGTGTAGAGTTCAGGGGTGCGTTACGTATATAGTGCAGAGCTCAGGGGTGCGCTACACATAGAGTGCAGAGTTCAGCCCTCTTCCACAGCTGCTTATTGCTGCATCCCCCATCCACATCTTACTTTTGCCCCTCTCCAGTTCTGACCTCTGCACACAACCCTCCTCCCACTGCCCTTGTCTCCTCACTCCTTAAAAGCTCCACTAGCTTCCACGTGTATTACGTTTGTTGCTGTATTAAGCTGAAGTGCCCAGCTGGCTCTAGTACATCCCTGCACCCTATAGGGAGCTCTGCAACTCTTACTTGCAGGGAGATCATCCAGCGGGGGGCATCAGCATCCGGGCACCAGGGATAAAATAGAAATCACAAAGGGTGCAGCCTACCACACACCCCCTCGCGCCCATGACTGCACTGCACCCTGGATCTGCTGAGAAAATCCAATCTGTGGGAGCCTTTGGGAGACAAGCTATCACTTGTAAACACAGAAGCTGGACTTCTGTGTTTGCAAATGATAGTGGTGAGCAGGAAGGAGAGGGCCTGGGCCTAAGGTGGTGGAACTGAGTTCCACCAAGTTCCAGCTGAACAAAAAGTCCTGTATATATGCAATAGGACTGATTTACATTTACTAAAGAATATAAGTGCAACTTCACTTGCAAAGTGCACAGTATATTTGCCTTTAGTAAATCAACCCCATAATGTAAATATTGAACATATTATCTTATCTTCTACACTTACCAGCACATAGATATTCACACTAAGTGAGGGAAACCAACTCTGTGACCCAGTTATTGCCTTCCACAGCGTTGCCTATCTAACACTAGACTCTTTCTTCTAGGATCATACTGTAAAGTTCACCTTTTCAGGCAAAATTTCACTTTTCATAATAAATAGAAGCATTTTCTAATGTCTTTTCTGCCTCATCCATTCCATTGTGCTTATCTCTCACCAATCAAATCCATGAAAGCTTTGAAATTTCTTGTTTCTGTTTGAGTTTTTTGAAAAATGCTGTCTACTACCATCACTTCCTGTAGGTTATCTCCCATCATGCACTGCCTCCTTGTGCCTGGACCACACCTCCCTCATTACTATACCACCGCTTGTTTTTTTTCCACTCACTTTCCAACTTCTTTCCTTAAGGTGACCATACACATTACAATCTGATTATACAATCTCTTGTAGATCTACCATCAGCATGTATGGATTGTTCAGGTGAGTCCTCTTATTCCATAGTTTTGGTAAATCTAAAGGAAACTGTACAGAAATTGTACAATTGGATTGCATAGTGTTTGGCCATCTTTATACAAGTACATAGGAGGTAGTGGATGGAGACACTCAGCTGTCAGGCTCCATTCACATCTTCATATAGCAGGAACTTATGTTCCCGCACTTTTTTTTGGGGGGGGGGGTTGTTTTAGAGCATTTTCACTCGACATGCATAGGGCAGCCCATTAACTTGAATGGGCTGTGCTATGACCACCAAACACCACAAAGAAGCTCCATAACTTTATTTAAAGTGCTTTTTACCACACTTTTTGGTGTGCTTGCAGCACATGTATCCCATGGCAGATGTGTGCCTTAAACCCACGCGTGTGGTGCTATTAACATTTAAAGTTAATGTTACTAAACCCACAACATTAAAATCAGTCTGTATATGTAGTAAAGCATGCTTGTTATACTTACTGTGAAACCTAAGGGATTAATCCTCTGCATTGTGCAAAAATGCTGTTTGAAACTAACTTCTCTGATCTTCCCCTTCTTTCAGTGTCCCCCTCTTATCTCCTGATAAGACATATCGTGTGGAGTCACTCTGCACATGCTCAGTTTGGTGGGTATTGCTAGAGAGGTTTTTTTGGGGGGAAAGTGCTTGTTATCAACACAGGGGCAATCAGCACTGTCCAGACAGAGGTCAGGAGTCTAACATCCTCCTAGAGAAGAATGAAAACTCCTTCTACAAACTTTAACCTGTGCTCTGCTGGACACTGATAGAAGTCAATATACTGCTCTAACTGCTGATGAGAAAAGGTATTTAGCAGTTTATATTTACTAAAATAATTACACTTCCATGTTCTGTGTACTGTTGGAGATCAGATATAGTGAATGCAGGATCCTGGGTTTAGTAACACTTTAATGGCACAGGAAATGCATTGCACGTTTGCAGCACTTTTTCAAAACGTACAGCAAAGCACATGTTTTCTATGCAGTTTGACAGAAATGATGATTTTACTATCATGCTGCTGTTCCCTCATTCTCCACTATTACCCCACCACTTAAGTCCAATGGCAGAGCCTCTAGGTGCTACTGAGACTGTGGCATTGGACTGTTGGTTTGGAGAAGATGACACTAGGGATTAGAAGCAATGTGCCTTCACTTCAGTAGTAATGTTACATTAGGCACTGTAAAGGATCACGTGCAACAGCTGTTTATTTCGGACATAAAAGTCTTTATTTTTCTTTAAGGCAAACAGAATATAGCTTCCAGCAGTAAAATAACTTCAGAAAACACAATGTAATAATCTGCTTATCTTCAGCACAAACCAAAATATCAGACATGTAAAGTTCATATAAAGGCTTTACCCCAGGGTTAGCAGCCTCCAGCTTCAGATGTTTGTCAGTTTTCACCATACGTGTAGCACACAGCCAATTCTCCTCTCAACTCCACCCAAAGAACTAGGAGCTTCCTGCCTTATGTGCTGCTTTCTAGAGGCTGCTTTACCCTGTATGGAACGGAGTCCCTGTAGACAGGAGTGGAGGTCATTTTCCCACCTGAATGTCACTCTGGACCTCCAAAATTCCAGGTCCCAAATGAGCCACTACTAATGCAGAGAAGACTGCGAGCCAGTCTTTACTTGACTAACTTGTAATTCATCACCCATCATGGGTGAGACCCCTGAGTACCCAAACCATTTCCCTTAAAGGGACCACAACCCAAATATTAGTGCCACATAGCACCAATCCTTGGTGTCCTGTACAGCACTTTTTAGATACTAAATTTTTTTTCTAAAGAGGTTGCTATTTTCTTTACTGGCCACCAAACAGGGAAAATGTTAAAGTGGAAGTAAACCCCTTTTTTCATGTTTTACCTAAAGGTAAGCCTTTAATAAGGCTTACCTCAAGGTACTGTAAATATCTCCTAAACATGCACCTAAACGTGATGTCACCGCTGCATGTGCACTACGCTTTCAATGGACAGTGTGTCATCCATTGAGAGAGCTGCACCGTGGCCGAAACTCACGCGCATATGTGTGAGAGTGATGTCATCGTGTCTCAGCCAGTCAAACGGCCGCTGCCTGCAAACCCAAAAGGAAGACCTAGTGAAGATGGAAGCCTTGGGGAGCCGTGACAGCGCTCCACTGGAGGTCTTCATTTTCAGGTAAGTCTTTCATAATGTGCTAGTATGCGATGCATACTAGCACGTTATGCTCTTAACTTGCAGGGAGAAGTTTTTTTGATTTTTGTGTGATTTACTACAACTTTAAAGGTGTACTGAGTACATGGAATATACCTGCATTCCTTTCTGTTAATTGCAGGGATTCCTATTAAGACAAAAAACTAGATGCAATACATTGTGACCAATCTTAAAAAAAAAGTAGCAATAACCTTTCTTCACTTCTGACGGTTCTAAGCCAAAATGTATAAACATTGTAACTGAATAGTTTATTTTAATAGAATTTTATGTGATGTCAGTATGTTGAAACTGAATAGTATTGACTCAAGTCAGTGTTTTACACTGCTTTTGACATAGCACTGATGTACTGCATGTTCTTGATTAAACATCTTGAAGGATATGGAAAGCATTAAGCCGTTAGCCTAAGTGCTTTCATTACCTCTTATACTTTTTCCTGAAAAAGAATCAATAAAACTTTCTTTTTTCCTTTATAGTGATGTACTGAATTAGGTCCTGTTGTTGAATTTAGTTTCCTTTGAAGCTGAGAATACTTGATTATTAGGATATGGGTACTCATTTATACTGTACAGTGCAATAGCCAAAAGCCTGTAAGTCTGTGTTCTAAAAGAAAGGTCAATTAAATGTTTTAAGGCAGGTTTAGTCCACTGGCAACATGTTTCATTCAGTCTAGCAAAGTAGTAATTGAAAAAGGTAACAAATTCCAAATGTACTCACAAATCAGAGCTCTGATGAAGAGAGCACAACCCTTGAAACATACTGTATAAGCTACACCCTTGTGGATGGACGTAAATACAGTGCTGGGACAGGCTGGCTATATATGCAATTTATCCTGTACTTTTGTGAAATTTTTTTTACTTATTAAAGGTCTAAAGGTGATGTACTAGGCCCATGTGCCTTCTTCTTTTTGCTATTGTTTCATTTTGTTTTTCCCAATCTGAAATGAGCAGCAAGGCTGAAGTGAGGTCTAGGCTCCCTATGGTGATTGTCTCATATTTGGATCTACAAGAGAGAAGATAAGCCTTTTCTGAACAGCCATTTAGACCTACATTATTGAGGGTCCTTCCACCTGTAGTGCTGACGGGAACATTTTATTTGAAAAATCTTCTATTCACAGGTACTATTAGGATAGCAAGAGGAATGGCATAGTTTATAACATCAAAAGAAACAAAAAATGGTGGGTTCATGTCATGTGTACATCATTATCCATACTATCCCTAATCTAATGACCCTTCCTACCACTCAGCCAAAGAAGGGGGGGGGGGGGTGGGAAAGGTATAAAATGGAGTTTTAGTTGTACCTTATAGAGACAATAGGCATTTGCTAAAACATATAATACTGGATTTTATTACAAAAGGTTAAAAGATATTCAATATATTATAGTGTGACTATCAATTAATTCACAATCAGTTTTATCATCCCTAGAATACAATAATTTGAATATAGTGCTTGTGATCAAGGCGCTTCTCAGTTAATATGCTTCCTCAGAATACACACCATAAACCATGTACAGATGATGGTTCCCTGTAAAGGAATCATAACAATAAAAATGTACAAACTTCAAAATTCAACCAGTTATATGTCATGAGACATGTCTCTAATATCGGTAAACATGGAAAGAAGGAGAATAAAAAAACAGCCAAAAATACCACCCCACCCACCACCCCATTTGTACATGGAATCCTTCCAGCCTATGGAAGGGTGCAAGAAAGGACCATGTACAGTAAAAGGGCCAAGTACAGGACATACCTGTTAATCTTGCTAGAAATCCAGTGTCCTGGTCACTTTTTGCTTAAAAGAAGAGTCAAAATACCCTATTTTTATTGTGTAAACTACTAACTGCCATCAATTCACTATGTAATGGGGTGAACAAGACAGACATATTTGAAGTCCAGCCTGGGTAGCAACCATGGCTAGATCGATAAATACAGTGGGGGAGGTAGCATGGCCGGCCAGGAACAGGAAGAGTGTTATCTGCAGGCCTCATTAGGTGAAAAGAAAGGGGAAAAGGCCTAAAAATACAGCCATCACAATTAAGCTGCAATAAATGTTTGGTTTTGGGCTTATAAACTGGTTTATTACAACACAGGATATGTACAATAATTGTGACATAGTAAGAAGTGATATTGTCCCGCCTTCTCTGCAGTTATGAAAGGGTTACAGAGGATTACAGGCAGTATAACCTTTGATGTCCACACAGTAAAGAGTCGATGATTGATAACCGATGATCTTTTACTGATAACATGTGACATAATGAGAATGTGAATACGCGGTAAAACTGGAATACAAACAGAATAAACAGACATGAGTACATATCTAACTACCTAGCAATATGCACAACATTCCCCAGTACATAGAAGGGGTACTTACAGACTTTGGGGGTCTAATCGAGCCCATATATGAAGAGAGAACAGCATCCCACATCTACTTGCATAGTAGAATTTCTTCAGTCTGAAGAGATGAGGTCACTTCCTCCCAAGTTAGCAAACAGGAAGTCTCTGGCCTTAAAGGGGACAGACACTGCTGAATGCTAAAGAATGCCTTGTGTAATACAAGGCAGCACACTCCCCACCTGGCATAAAGATATGCCACTATTAAACTCTTGGAAGGAGTAAAACGACTTCCGTGATGGGTCTAAGGTACACCTTAGGGGTGCCCCGTTTTACTACTCTGACCTCTACTTTCCTGACTCTGCTATCACTGCTAGCATCAGTCCCCACATTGAGTCCAATTGGCCACTCGTTCCTGTGGGCCTGAGAGTCTTTTAGTAGAACAACATTTCCAACTTGTAAGTTGGGCTTGTCGGCTTGCCATTTTTTGCGTGGTTGGAGGGTCGTCAGGTACTCCTGCCTCCATCTCTTCCAGAAGATATCGGCAAGGCTTTGAACTTGTTTCCATTGCTTGGTGTACAAGTCTTTAAGATCAAAGTCCCCATTGGGAGCTGTCACCATCTCCATCTTCTGGGTCAGCAACGTTGCTGGTGTCAAGACGGCTGGCATCTCTGGGTCAGTAGACACTGGGACCAAAGGTCTGGCGTTCATGATAGCCATGACTTCAGCCATCAGCGTGGTTAAGACTTCGTGTGTGAGACGAGTAGATCCAATCTTTAGAAGCATTGCATCTAGAATGCGACGAGCTACTCCAATCATCCTCTCCCAAGCTCCTCCCATATGTGAGGCATAAGGAGGATTGCAGATCCAAGTGCATCTTTGGTTTTGAAGATAGTTACTTGTCTCTGAGTCTGTTGCAACGATCTTCAATTCTTTGCAGGCTCCAATAAAGTTTGTGCCACAATCAGAACGAATCTGTTTTGCTGGTCCAGTCAAGAAGGATGGACCTGTGAACCAGTTAGCCTGTTTGAGGACAGCAGCTGGTTCCAGTCTAGTCCCATGGTCAGCAGGGTTCTTGTCTGTACTGATGTGATGCCACTGTTCTGGACTTGTACACTTTCTGATACGTGTTACTCTGTTTGACACATATGTGTAGAATCTTCTTGAAGCATTGTGGATATAACCTAAAACAATCTTGCTGTCTGTGTAGAAGTTCACTGCATGGATCTCGATGTCCAGTTCTGCAATGAGTAAGTTTGCCATCTCCACAGCTAGGACAGCAGCACAAAGTTCTAAGCGTGGGACTGTGTGAGCAGGTCTTGGAGCCAGTTTGGACTTTCCCAAGATGAATCCTGCATGGCTTTGTCCCTGAGTGTCTATGACTCTAAGGTAGGCTACAGCTGCTATAGCCACGGTGGATGCATCTGAAAACACATGTATCTCTCTACGTTTTTTAACAGACAAAGAAACAGAGACGTATGGTCTTTGGATGCTAAGTCGCTCAAGCTCCAGCAAAGAGTCTTTCCACAACTTCCACTGCATTTCTTTCTTATTAGGTAGAGGTGTGTCCCAATCACTTTGTTCTAGCTCAGTTGTAATCTCTCTCAAAAATGCTTTGCCTTGCATGGTGATGGGTGCTACGAACCCCAAGGGATCGTAAAGACTGTTGACCGTAGACAAGACACCTCGCTTTGTGAAAGGCTTCTCTTCCCTGGATACTCAGAAGGTGAAGCTGTCAGTCTTCAAGTCCCAACTAAGCCCTAAGCTTCTTTGAAGGGGTGGTGAATCTGTACCTAGATCTAAGTCTTTGAGGTCTTTTGCACGGTCTTCTGCTGGGAATGCTTCCATGACTTTGCTGTTGTTGGAAGCCACTTTGTGCAGCCTTATGTTAGATTCTGCTAGCAAGTCTCTAGTGCTTTTCAAAATGTCAATGGCTTCTCCACTACTGGAGAAGGAAGCAAGTCCATCGTCTACATAAAAGTTTTTCATAACAAATTGTTTGGCTTCAGGGTTGTGTCTGTCACCTTGCTGCGCTGCTTGTCTCAAGTTGTAGATAGCGACAGCTGGTGAGGGACTGTTCCCAAACACATGTACTTTCATTCTATACTCTATGATACCTTTGTTGAGGTCGTTGTCTTCATACCATAGGAACCTCAGGTAGTCTCTGTGGTCTTCACGGACAAGGAAGCAGTAGAACATCTGCTGTACATCTGCTGTTACTGCAACAAGTTCTCTTCGGAATCTGATAAGGACTCCAAGAAGTGTGTTGTTCAGGTCTGGTCCGCTGAGAAGTACATCATTAAGGGAAATACCTTCATGCTTTGCACTGGAATCAAATACTACACGTATCTGACCTGGTTTTTGAGGATGGTACACTCCGAATATTGGCAAGTACCAGCGTTCTTGTGTTTCATGCAGTGCTGGTGCTTTTTCAGCTTGATCTTTGTCAAAGATTTTCTGCATGAATTCTTGGAAGTGTTCTTTCATGTCTGGCTTTCTTTCAAGAGTGCGCTGCAATAGTGCAAGGCGTTTCTCTGCTTGCACTCTGTTGTTGGGAAGACGATGCCGTGGTGTACGGAATGGTAGTGGGGCTACCCAACTGCCTGCTTTGTCTTTGAAGACTTCTCTGTCCATGATCTCAAGGAAGAGGTTATCTTCAACAGATGGTGCTAGTTTGTCATCATCTTGAGTTCTCTCAAACACTTTGTGGCCTAGCTGATCTGAATCTTCAGCTGAGGCTGTATCTTCCAGGAACCTCTGGGTGTTCTGGGGATGTGCTGGGTTAGATAGTTTCTCTTTAATCTGCATGCTGTTGTTACATGGGCAAAGACATGATGTGCGACCGTTTGCGGGTTTGTGAAGTCCGTCCAGACATACATTTCCAACGATAACCCATCCAAGATCAAGACGTTGAGAAAATGGTGCATTGTGCGGCCCATTGTATTGTTCTCTGACCTTGCGCACTCTCAGTATGTCTCTTCCTAGTAGAAGGACGATTGCAGAATCTGGGTTGAGTGTTGGGATCTTGTCTGCTATTTGCACGAGATGAGGGTAGTGACGTGCCACTTCAGGTGTGGAAATCTCTGACCTGTCATCTGGTATCATGTCACATTCTATGAGGGTAGGAAGAGTCAGCTGCGTCTTTCCATCTAATGACTCGATGGTGTAGTTGTTTGCTCTTCTCCCTGATGTCTCTATAACTCCCGAACATGTCTTCAAGGTGTATGGAGTTGAACTTCCTTTGTCACCGAAGAGGTCGAAGAACTCTGTCTTTGCTAGAGACCTGTTGCTTTGTTCGTCTAGGACTGTATACATCTTCACTGCCTTTTCTCTGAGACCGTTGGGATACACTTTGACTAAGCATATCTTGGAGCATGATCTAGAGAGTCCTGGTTCTGTACAGATCTCAGAGCACTTTGAAGTTATCGCTGGTGTTGCACTTTCTTTTTGCTCCCCACCATGATCTTCTTGAGTTGCTGGAACTTCTGATCTCCATGGTGGTGGTCCTGGCTGCAGTGCTGACAGATGTCGGTCATTGTTGCATTCTGTGCACCGTATTTCTCTCTTACAGTCTTTTGCAAGATGTTGCATTGAGGCACAGCATCTGAAACAAATGTGATTGTCTTTAAGGTAAGTCTTGCGCTCCTCTAATGTCTTACTTCTGAAACTGCGACATTTTCTTAGTAATGAGGCTTGTTGTGTATTGGGCACTGTTTGTCTGGATCCTCAACTTCCTTGCTTGTGTTGTCTTCCTGATTGGCTGCAGCCTCAGGCGGGACTTCTGTCTTCCGCACAGAAACTGTTGCTCTGCGTTCTTTGTAGTGTACTGGCGGCTGCTTCTCTGTCCTTGGGGAGCTTGCAACTCTTTTGTTCAGGAAGGCGAAGCTTGGGTCATTGCGTGTCTTAGCTTGGTCTACAACGAATTCAGCGAGGAAGACAAACGGTGGAAATGCAACTCGATAGTCTTTCTTGTATCTGGATGCTTGAGAGACCCACCTTTCTTGCAGGTTGAAAGGGAGCTTCTCGATTATCGGCTCTACTCCACGTGCTGTGTCTAAGTATAAGAGACCTGGCAGAGTTCCACTAGTCTTTGCTGCTTTTATCTCTAGGAGTAGGTCTCCGAGCTCTCTCAACTTCTGATTGTCTTTGTTTGTCATTTTCGGGCAAGTTTCTATTTTCTTTAAAAGTGCTTCTTCAATTACTTCAGGTGACCCATAGCAGTCTTCCATTCTCTGCCAGACCATCGCAAGTCCTGCTGTTGCATCATGGACATGCACTGACCTGATTCTTTTGGTCTGCTCTGAGGACTCTGGTCCTAGGTATTTGGCGAGTAGGTCGAGCTTCTCTCTGTCTGTCAGCTCTAAGTTTTGGGTGCTGCTTAGGAAGGATGACTTCCAGGCCCAGTAGTTTTCAGGACGATCGTCAAACTTCAAGAGACCAGTGCTCACCATCTCACGGTGCATCAGGTATTTCGACACGTCTGTAACCCTTGCTGTGTCAGGTGCGTTTGTTCTGGGTACAAACACGGGACTACTGGCTGATAGTGACTGATGTGTTTGTTGAGGTATTTGACTAAGTCTATTTTGATCAGATGGTTGCTCTCCTCTATTGTAGTCTAGATCTGGTCTTGCACGAGGAGAGGTTATATTGCCATCTACTTGGTTTCTTAGCGTGTTGGCGGTTTGGTATCTGAGCCCGTGATTGGTTGACTTATCATGTGGCGGTTCAGGTTCAGTCTTGTAGTGATGCGTAACATCAAAGCTATCTGCTCCCAACTGGGTCCTTGATGGTTTCGGTGCGTCACTAGGCTGTTTATCAGGGTACAGGGTTGCTTGTGATTGCACGTACTCACGGGTGCGTTGGAATGTACTGAGAGGTGTTATCGGGGTTTCCAGTACATCGCTCTCTACAAACTGAATATCTGCAGCTCTCGCGAGAACTTCGGCTTCAGCTATGGCTGCTGCAGCTATTTTCTGTTGCTGAAGTATGTGTAAAGAGGCTTGTACTTCTGCCTTTCTCCTAAGCGTTTCTGCTTCTCTCCTTTTTATTTCAGCTTCCCCTTCAGCTTGTCTCTTTTTTATTTCAGCTTCCCCTTCGGCTTGTCTCTTCTGCCGCTCTTCATCTAGGTAGCCTTGCTCTTCCATAAGCTCTGCTTCCTGTATGGCATAGGAGGCCATGGCGCATACGGCCTCGGCCTTGGCTTGTGCCCTGGCGGCGATAGCGCTGACTGAAGACAAGTTTGTGACGTTTGAATGTCTGGAACTTGTATGCTTACTCCTGGCTGCCCCAGCACTTACTGACGATAGGTCTGTGACGTTTGAATGCCTGGAACTTGAACGCTTAGATCTGGCGGTTTCTGCTTTGGATGACGACAGATCCGATTTGTTATAAGTTCTCGGCGTGCTGCATTGTGACCTAGTTTCCAGCGTACTGTGCATATTTTCTTCCTGTTTGCATGAGATTTTAGGAAGGGTTAATTTAGTGATATCTTTCATGAAGCTGAGTTAGTTTCACTTTGCTATGCCTTAGACTGGCTGTGCTGTGGGGATTTCACACACACGTGCTGCTGTATTAACAGTTAAGAGTCTTTTCTGTGTTGTGGGGCTTGCTGTAGCGTTTTCACACAATGTGCTCTGAAGTAACCGTGTAAGTCTTTTTACTGTCCCGCCTTCTCTGCAGTTATGAAAGGGTTACAGAGGATTACAGGCAGTATAACCTTTGATGTCCACACAGTAAAGAGTCGATGATTGATAACCGATGATCTTTTACTGATAACATGTGACATAATGAGAATGTGAATACGTGGTAAAACTGGAATACAAACAGAATAAACATACATGAGTACATATCTAACTACCTAGCAATATGCACAACATTCCTCAGTACATAGGAGGGGTACTTACAGACTTTGGGGGTCTAATCGAGCCCATATATGAAGAGAGAACAGCATCCCACATCTATTTGCATAGTAGAATTTCTTCAGTCTGAAGAGATGAGGTCACTTCCTCCCAAGTTAGCAAACAGGAAGTCTCTGGCCTTAAAGGGGACAGACACTGCTCAATGCTAAAGAATGCCTTGTGTAATACAAGGCAGCACAGATATCTTTAACATATATTTTATAAACAATGTGAAGAAGATGCACGCAAATTACGCAAATCACATTAAACCAATTTTTTAAAATAAATATAAAGAAAATTATACCAAGCAGTGTATAACTTAGGCTCTTATATACATGTAACCCTGTTTTTTTTTTGGGGGGGGGTATGAGAAATGACCCTCCCCAAACAGGCTAGTGCTCTAAACCTATAGATAAATAAGAGAATCAGAACCTTCGCTAAGTGAAAGAGCGTGCTTGATAATACATTTGGTAATGCCTCCACCAGGACAGGGCCTCTGTGAATAGAGGATTCCCTTCCTGGGAATATAATCAGTAATCTAATCAAAGTAATTGGGATTAGAGGAAGCAACATATAACATTAACCATAAGTAAATATACAGTATATACACACACAAGTACAGAGATAATACAAGCTTTATATAAGAAAAGATTAAGTAGATACATTAAATGTACAAACAGGTATTATCAGCAAAGGGCACAATAGGAGTCCTGGTGGAATTATGCACATATACCAAAGTATATAAAGTATAGTTATTAGGAGAGATACCACCAGATGAATGTTGCAGCAAAGCTTATTTGCAGGGGCCCCGAGGATGATCACGATGTGGTGACTGTCTTTGTGTCAGAGACCTGAAGACAAGATCAGTAGTGATGGGGAGATCCTCCAATTGTCTTCCAACCAGCCTGGAATGCAGCTTCTCACATGAAGAAAATATGGTGTTGCACTTGAATTCAAAGTCAGCCTACCTACTCTGTGCTTTAGTCCTTCCCTAGTAATTTCTAATTTGACATGCAACTGGACCTCTACCTACCAGAAGTGGCCTGCGGGTGCCTAGACTGGCTCTAACCTATGGTGATTATCGAAACCTAAGCTAAAACTAGCTATAGCATTCCAGACCAAAAGAGACAGGGTTAACTAAAATAACAAGAGTGGCACATAACTAAGACAACAAGAACTACATATAAACTGTAATCCAATAAACAGGTTCACCTTATGATATATTGAAAGGTGACCACTAAATAAATACAGTAGCATAGACCTACTGTAACTATCTGGTAGTGTGCATGTGAGATAACAACAATAGGACAGAGACTTATCTGTCAATAGGATTCAGATAAAGAAGCTATGGGCAGCTACAGTTTACTACTTGCCAATCGCAAATAGCCGAAGGATGGCTACACTGCGGTCGGCCAGTTCTGGGAGGGCATCATATGACGTCCTCCTAGAACGCGCTCTCCTGCGAGCCCTCGGGGGCGCACACCCGGTGATCTCCATGATCACTGTGTCCTACGGACACAGCTGATCACGTGATGTGGTAAAAGGCCAATCACAGCGGCCTTTTACCACATGATCAGCCGTGTCCAATGACATGCTGATCACCGGGAAATGCAATTGCCGGTTCTCGGCTGCACTTTCCTCACACTGTCAGAGCGTGAGGAAAGTACTGCCGAGAACCAGCAGTTGTCAGAGCAGGGATCGGCACCAATCATCAGGGCACTGATGATCAGTGCCCTGATGATCGGTGCCCAGCAGTGCCACCCACCAGTTCCGCCCACCTGTGCCCAGCAGTGCACCCACCTGTGCCCAGCAGTGTCACCTACCTGTGCCCAAAAGTGCCACCTACCTGTGCCCACCAGTGCCACCCACCTGTGCCCACCAGTGCCACTCACCTGTGCCCACCAGTGTCACCCACCAGTGCCCATCAATGCATTGTTGCCAGTCATTGCCACCAGTCAGTGCCCAGCGGTTGTGCCAGTCAGTGCCCAGCAGTTGCACCAGTCAATGCCTAGCAGTGCCGCTAGTCAGTGCCCAGCAGTGATGCCAGTCAGTGCCACCTATCATTGCTGTCTATCAGTACCCATCATCAGTGCCGCCTATCAGTGCTGCCTATCCGTGCCACCTCATTAGTGTTGCCTATCAGTGCCGCCTATCAGAGCCCTTCAGTGCTGCCTATCAGTGCCCATCAGTGCTGCCTATCAGTGCCCATCAGTGCTGCCTCGTCAACGCACATAAGTGAAGGAGAAAAATTACCTGTTTGAAATATTTTATAATAAAAAGAAAATTTTTTTTTTCAAATTTTTTGTTTATAGCGCAAAAAGTAAAGCGCCCAGCAGCGATTAAATACCACCAAAAGAAAGCTCTATTTGTGAGAAAATGATGATAAAAATGTCATATGGGTACAATCTTGCATGACCGCGCAATTGTCAAAGTGTGACAGCGCTGAAAGCTGGAAATTGGCCTGGTAAAGAAGGGAGTATAATAGTCTCTACTTCTGGTCTGGATAAAATACAGGAGCAGTAATGCAGCTCCTGTATGTGAATACGTGGTGTCAGCTCCTCTCTCTCTCTATTTCCTCCCTCTGGGTTTTTCTATGCTCCCTGCCCCGAGACAGGAAGTGTTAATACATAATTATACATATGAATATGTGATATTAATGGCAGAGGGCAGCAGATCCCTACAGACACAATTACATTTTCAATCTTTAAATAACTGCCCACAGCAGATAAGATTAAACTAATCTTTATGTATCTTACATAACCCTTTTGTAGCCAGGTTTGTGCCCTGGTCCATTAAAGGAGCATGTTCTGCAGTACGGCTGATAAAAGACTGCATAGACCTTCATTTTTCCAGCTCCTGCTGCTGGATAGGACATATCTGGAAGACAGAGAAATGCAGGGCTAGGAGGACTCAATGTGCAAAGAAATATGGTGATAGTAGTACCCAGGAACATAGCTCAAGCAGGGAAAGACTGAGTGGGACTAGATTTCCCAGGAACTGGGTTGTCCTGGAGCAAGGAGATAGGATAAAAAACCTGGGCTACTCTGGTGGGAAATGCATCCTACGTCGTGGGAATACATTTTTTATTCGGCCCCACACTTGAGCTTTTGTAGAATAGATCACGTTTTCATTTCCTTCCAACATTTATCTTTAATTCAAAAGATTGTCATCTCGACCTCACCCTGGTCTGATCATGACCCATTGGTCTTTTCACTGTGTCTTTCTGGTATGGCTTGGCCCTCTTTTCTGTGGAGACTCAATGAATCCCTGCTCCCTACTCAGGCTTCTTGCTCCCAGGTTCTTTCGCACATTCAATCCTATTTTACGGACAATGTGGGTTCTGTATCCTCGGCCGTTTTCCTGTGGGAGGCTCACAAACCACCATTAGGGGTCATTTGATTAAAATCGCCTCGTCCAGGAAACGGGCCAGAGAGAAGAGGATGTTGGAATTGACCTTGAGATTGACCGTGGTGGACGCTACTTGGAAAGCCTGCCCAACTACGGCCAATAGGAAAGCTCAAGCAAGATGTGGTGGCTGCTGAACTTGATCTTCTCTCCACTACACGAGCTGAGAAGGCCTTGCGTTGGGCCGGACATAGGTTTTATACATGCGCCAATAAACCTATGTTGGCCAAGAAACTTAATGTGCTTGGTCGCACTCATAAACCTGTTCAACTCCAAATGAGGGGCGGTGGCCCTACCTTGGACCCTGTAAAGATTACTCATAGATTTGCAGATTTTTTGTCCTCTCTTTACCAAAAACCAAACACCTTTGTCGCAGAATATGCTGATAGCTTTTTTGCTGAGCTAAACCTACCCTCTTTATCCGATGCAGCCCGAGATGCCCTGAATGCAGATATTTCTGAATCTGAACTTAACCAAGTATCAAATCTTTGAAGGCCTCCAAGGCTCCAGGCCCAGATGGGTTTTCTGGGCTCTACTATAAAAAATTTGCCACTGTTCTGGTTCCTTATTTGACTGCCTTTTTCAATTCTTTGAAGCAGGGTTCCTGGCTTTCTTTGAAGTCTCTTCAGGTGCATATTGCTATGATCCCTAAGAAAACTGAAGATGCCTTTGAACAGCAAGCTTTCAGACCCTGCGGACCTGGTTGAATGGTTGCAGACACAATTTCCCTACCAGTGGGCATCCCATTCTCTGGCTTATCTTGGCGTTACACTTACTTCCTCTTACTCTGCCTTATTTTTGGCTAATTATTATCCCTTATTGCGCTCTGTTACTTCCCTGCTTCATTCTTGGCAATTTCCTTCTTTAGCATGGATTGGCCGGATACATGCTGTCAAGATGACTATCTTGCCAAAGATGCTGTATTTTTTCTGTACTCTCCCTATTCATGTCCCTGCGTTTTTTCTTACTGTACTTGTACTACAGAGCCGGATTCTCCGTTTTATTTGAGGTCATAAATGTCCCAGAGTGCCTAGATCCACTCTGTATACTCATAGATTACAGGGAGGTTTGGGAGTTCCACACATCTCTAGATACTATTTGGCGGCTCAGATTTCCCAATTGTCTATGCTTCATGCCATGACAGATATCTCATTATGGGTACTCTTAGAATTACCCAACTGTGCTCCGCTTTCCTTAACTACATTGCTTTGGCTCCTGCCTAAGTTGCACCCTCCGGATTTGAGCCCTATCATGCTTCACAGTTTAAGAACCTGAGATTTTGTAAAATATTGGGGTAATTTGATTTAGTAATTTCTACCTCTTGCCGATTACGCATAATCCTTTATTTCCACCCGGCCTAGAACATCCCCCTTCTTTCTCTTGGTGGACCTCCCATGGCTTTGTTATTGTACATGATTTTCTGAGCGCTCGTACGCTTTCATCTTGGGAGTCTCTTCGAGAATCAAGGGGGGTCCCGCCACGGGAATATTATCGGTATTTGCAATTGTGCCACTGGGTCCTATCCCTCCGTCGTACCCTTACCGCAAAACGCCCTTTGAACACACTTGTCAGCATTCCCCAGGGTCCCCTGGTCTCATTTCTGTAATTTATGCCTCCCTTAACAGTAGGTCTTCCTCACCACCCCTGTCTTATGTCTCTCAATGGGAGCGAGATCTGGGTGTCTCGATTGCAGTGGAGGATTGGCGTAGGGCTTGGGGGATGGTGGCGAAATGTTCATTCAATACAGTCACTCTTGAGGCAGCCTACAAAGTTCTACTGCGGTGGTACTGGGTCCCGGCTCGGACTGCTCACTTTAATCAGACTTGCGGAGATAGGTGTTTTTGGAACTGTGGTCTATGAGGGGATGTCTTGCACATTTGGTGGGAAAGCTGTTTTCCATCGACACAGGCTCTAAGACAATGAAACTGATGTGAGACCTCTTGTCTGTAGGACAATGCTACCTCCTTTTTAAGGGATTTGTTTCCTTGTAGAGATTTGATCTTTGTTTGGGATTACATAACGTCATTTGAGCACTCCAGATTTTGGGCCTCAATGCTGTCCATTGATAGCTGGCCAGTGGGAGAGGGGTAAGGAGAGACTGTGTATGTATGGTCCCTGTGCATTCACCATTAGTTAGGGCATTTCCCTAGTTTAGGGACTAGGAGGTTTGAATGATACCTTTTGAATCAGGTTATTGTTATAATCCGCGCATTAAACCGCTGTTATACTTTTTGCAGACTGTGTTGTTGGTATATGTTGATTAAACTGCCACTGTTTATTGCCACTAGTCTCTTGGTACTGTTTCTGTTTTACACTGCTGAGTGTGTTAACAACCCTTCTTTCAGCCTTGAAGAGTGTCTGAGAGTGTGGTACTGCTTAGTAACATCAGGAACAGGGGAACTCAAACATCAGCAGGTACTTCAGAGAGTAGTGCTACCCTTATACATGCAATACTTGTTAATAGGCCCTTGTGAATGTTACATGTCAAAAACTATTTATCAAATATAGCTAATATCAAGCCTATGATCTTAAAGAGTATTGAATTAACTGCTTGCCCTCCAGAGGAATTATCCCCTTCCTGACCAGGCCATTTTTTGCTATACGACACGGTGTTATTTTAACTGATAATTGCGTGGTCATGCAACCCTGCACCCAAATGAAATTTACATCCTTTTTTTCCCATGAATTGAGCTTTCTTTTGGTGGTATTTGATCACCTGTGCAGTTTTTATTTTTTGTGCTATAAAAGAGACTGACAATTTTGAGAAAAAAAAACAATATTTTGGACTTTTTGCTAAAAAACATGTCCAATAAAAAAGTTTAAAAATCAAATTTCATCATAAATTTAGGCCAAAATGTATTCTGAAACATCTCTTTGCTAGAAAAATCCCAATATGTGTAAATTAATTGGTTTACATGAAAGTTATAGCATGTACAAATGGCGGTATAGATACTGGTATTTTTTTTATGCTAATAATGGTGGCGATCAGTGACTTATGGCAGTGATCAGCGACTTATGGAAGAGATCAGAGACTTCTGAAAGTTATAGAGTTTATAAATGGCGATATATACTGGATTTTTTTGTTTTTTTACTAGTAATGTCGGCGATCAGTGACTTATAGCGGGACTGCAGCGGACATTCTGACACTGTGGGGAACTGACTTAGTGTCACTGACATCCCCAGTGACACCAATACAGTGATCAGTGCTAATAAAAAGCACTGACACTGTAGTAATGGCACTGGGCAGGAAGGGGTTAACATGTGGGGTAATCAAAGGGTTAACTGTGTGCTGTTTTACTATGAGGCTGTGTGCTGTGTTTCACTAAAAGCACACTGCTTTGTATGGCTCTGTTATGCAGTGTGCAGGAGTTGACAGGGAAGAGATCTATATTGTATACGGAAATCCTCAGAGATTGCTGGGTGCTTGCAGGGAATTACCGGCGATTGACATCTGAGGTCGCGAATGGTGGTGCAGGTAGGGTGCACCCCCTACCCGGAGCTACAAAATCACCTATATATGCATGATTTTGCGCACCCATGCCGCCCTGTAGCAGTATTTCTCCTATAGGGCAGCACAGAAGCAGTTAATCGCATTCCCATAATTGGCCTGTTCTTCTAGTTTTCTTTTCCATATGCTTAATGGGTCCTTTTAAACAGATTCAACAATGACACACACACACAAAAAAAAAACCTATAATTTTAGGACCGCAGACTTTTCAAGAATGAGGTTTGTTATCCAAGACTTAGAGTGCGGAGGATTATTGTCATAGAAGAACACAGAAAAGAAATGGGAATGTTGTAAATTGATTGTATGCTAACATGCTGCAAAATATATTTCCATGGGCAATAAGTTTCAAAGGCTAAAAATAAAACCTGTATGGCTTATGTCCAAAGTTAAAAAGTTATGAAGAATAATAAAATGGCATTCAAAAAATATAAAAATGAAGGAACACTATCATCATCATTTCAAAGTTCCAAAGAATATTTACAGAGGAAATCAAGGCCACAAAAATTAAAAAAAATAACAGGTTTCAAAAGAGAGTAGGACTAACCCCAAAAAAGTAGGACTAACCCCAAAAATTCTTCAAAAGAAAAATGGGGGAGCTCAAGTTCATAATCAGCATAGTATTGACATTGCCCCAATAAAACCCCAATAGCTCAAAAATGATATGTTCTTGAAACATTTAGACAAAATAAAGGCAAATAAAGCACCTGGACCAGATGGCTTACACCTCAAAGAGTTGAACTCTATTATTTCAAGGCCAATATTTCATATTTTTGGAGACTAATGACTGGTTCGGTACCAATAGATTGAAGCAAGACCGATGTAGTGTCTATATTTACCAAGTAACTACAGACAAGTTAGTTTAACTTCTATAGTTGAAAAGGTGCTTGAGAGTTTGATAAAAGGCCACACAGAAGATTTTTTGCTAGAAAACAATATTGTAAGCAATAGATAACATGGATTCACAAAAGACTAAAGTTATAAAAAAAAAATCTGCTTTCTTCTTATGAGTAAATACTTAGACAAAGGAGTGGCTGTGGATATAGTTTACTTGGGCTTTGTAAAAGCGTTTAACACAGTATCTCACACATGGCTAATGTGTAAATTAAAGTCTGCAGGCTTAGAAACTTCTGTTTGAAAATGCCTAAAAGACCATATTCAGAAAATAGGGATTAATGATTCATACTCAGAGTGAGTCTTAGCGGTGTACGTTAATGTTCAGTGATGGAACCGTGAGTTTTTTAATATATTTCTAAATGATATAGAGTCTGGGATTAAAATATATAAAAGATATAAAAGAACATCTGGGTAGTAGTGACCATAAAATGATTTAATTTATTGTTAGCTGTAAACAACAAGCACATACAGGAAAAATAAAAACGATCAACTTTAAGAAAGACAATTTTCCAAAGCTGAGAGCCGGTCTCCAAGACTTAGACTGGGAGGGAATATTGGCATTGATGAACACAACACAGAAATGGGAGTTCGTAACAGGACTGTATAGTATATTCCCATGGGCAACAAGTTTAAAAGGCTAAAAATCAAACCTATATGGCTTATGGCCAAAGTTAAAAAAGCTATAAATAATAAGAAAAGCGCTTTTATTAAATATATAAATGAAGGAACTCTATCATCATTTAAACATTACAAAGAATATAACAGAATATATAAAAAGGAAATCAAGGCCGCAAAAATCGAAAATGAACGACAGATTGCAACAGATAGCAGGACAAACCCCAAAAATTCTTTAAATATATTAATAGCTAAAAGTTCCGGTCCGAGCATGTAGGCCCTTTGCAAAATAATCTAGAGTGGGTGACTGGGGGCAAAGAGAAGGCAAATTTATTAAATACCTTCTTCAGCTCTGTATACAAAGGAGCAAGGGGGAGCTCTTGTCCATAATGGGCATGGTATTTGCACAGCTCCAGATGATCCACATTGGCTCACAACTGATATGATACAGAAATATTTAGACAAAATAAAGGTGAATAAAGCACCTGGACCGGATGGCATACACCCACGGGTCCTTAAAGAATTGAGCTCTGTCATTTCAAAGCCATTGTTTATAATTTTTCGGGACTCTTTAATGACTGGCATAGTACCACTGGATTGGCATATGGGCCAATGTGGAGCCTATATATAAAAAGGAAACAAAATCTTTACCAAGTAATTATAAACCTGTTAGTTTAAATTCTATATTTGGGAAGATACTGGAGAGTTTAATAAAAGACCACATAGATGAGTTCTTACTTGAAAAAAATATTTTAAGCAACAGACAGCATGGATTCATGAAAGACAGAAGTTGTCAAACAAATCTGATTTTTTTTTATGAGGGGGTGAGCAAAACCTTGGACAGAGGGGTGGCTGTGGATGTGGTATACTTGCAAAATTTTACAAAAGTGTTTGACACAGTTCCCCACACACGGTTAATGTGCAAGGTAAAGTCTACAGGCTTGGAAAAATTAGTATGTAAATGGATAGAAAACTGGCTAAAAGATCGTATTCAGAGAGCAGTGGTTAATGATTCATACTCTGAATGGTCTAGGGTCGTCAGTGATGTACCCCAAAATTCAGTGTTGGGACCCTTACTTTTTAATATATTTATAAACTATATAGGGTCTGGGGTTAAAAATACCATTTCAATCTTTGCAGATGACACCAAGTGAAATAATGTCCTTACAGGATGTCTCCAACTTGCAAGCCGACCTCAATGCACTGTTTAATTTGGCAACTATGTGGCAAATGAGGTTTATTGTTGATAAATGTAAAGTTATGCACTTGGGGGCTAAGAATATGCATGCATCATACATACTGGGGGGGGAGTACAACTGGGGGAATCAATGATGGAGAAGGATCTGGGAGTTCTGGTAGATCACAAGCTTAATAATGGCATGCAATGCCAAGCTGAGGTTTTTAAAGCGAGAAACATCCTCTCTTGTATTAAAAGAGGTATAGACTCCAGAGAGAGAGATATCATATTACCCCTGTACAAATTATTAGTAACACCTCATCTGGAATATGCAGTTCAGTTTTGGCCATCAGTTCACAAAAAGAACATTGGGGAACTGGAGAAAGTACAGAGAAGGGCAACCAAACTGATAAGAGGCATGGAGGAGCTCAGCTATGAGGAAAGATAAGAGGAACTGAATTTATTCTCTCTTGAGAAGAGGAGATTAAGGGGGGATATGATCAACATGTATAAATACATCAGTGGTTAATATAGTGATCTCAGTATAGAGTTATTCACCCTGAGGTCATCACAGAGGACAAGGGGGCACAGTGGTTAATATAGTGAACTCAGTATAGAGTTATTCACCCTGAGGTCATCACAGAAGACAAGGGGGCACTCTTTACGTCTGGCGGAAAAGAGATTTAATCTCCAAATACGGAAAGGTTTCTTCACAGTAAGAGTTGCAAAAATGTGGAATAGACTTCCTCAAGAGTTGGCTCTGGCCAACTCAGTGGGTTGCTTTAAAAAAGGTCTGGATTCTTTCTTAGATACACAGATAATAACTAGATAATAACATTTATAGGTAAAGTTGATCCAGGGAATATCCGATTGCCTCTTGGGGGATCAGGAATGAATTTTTTCCACTGCAGGAGCAAATTGGATCATGCTTTGCTGGGTTTTTTGTCTTCCTCTGGATCAACTGTGGGTGCAGGATTATAACTTTTTTTTATGGTTGAACTGGATGGACTTTTCAGCCAAACTATGTAATTATGTAAAAGTACTGTTTTAGACACC
Organism: Staurois parvus; assembly: GCF_062004578.1. Taxonomy (NCBI): domain Eukaryota; kingdom Metazoa; phylum Chordata; class Amphibia; order Anura; family Ranidae; genus Staurois; species Staurois parvus. Next base: position 4,548,669 of record NW_028318344.1, on the reverse strand, counting down.
AAGATGTGCAGTGGAATAATATCATTACAGGATGTCTCCAACTACAAGCCGACCTCAATGCACTGTTTAATTGGGCAACTGGGTGGCAAATGAGGTTTAATGTTGATAAATATAAAGTTATGCACTTGGAGGCTAAAAACATGTATCATACATTCTAGGAGGAATACAACTGGGAGAGTCAATGGCCAAAAGGGATCTGGGTGTTCTGGTAGATCATAGACTTAATAATAGCATGTAATCCAAAGCTGCAGATTCTAAAGCCAGTAAAATACATTCTTATATTAAAAGACATATAGATTCCAGAGACAGAAACAGTTTTTCCCCTATACAAATCATTTGACCTCATCTGGAATATGCAGTTAAATGTTGGGCATCAGTTCACAAAAAGGATATTGAGGAACTGGAGAAAGTGCAGAGAAGGGCAACTAAACTGATAGGAAGCATGGATTATCTCAGCTATGAGGAAAACAGAATAACTGAATGTATTCTCTCTTGAGAAGAGGCAATTAAGGGGGTATATGATCACCATTTATAAATACATAAGTGGTCCATTGAGAAATTAGTGTAGAGTTGTTACATTTCAGGTCAATGCAGAGGACAAGGGGGCACTCTTTATCTATGGAGAAGAGAGATTTAACCTTCACACATGGAGAGGTTTCTTCATAGTAAGAGCTGTAAAAGTGTGGAATAGGCTCCCTCTATAAGTAGTTCTAGGCAGTTCAGTATATTGTTTTAAAAAAGGGCTGGATGCATTCCTAAATGCACAAAATATACCTGGATATTAACATTTATAGGTAACATCAGGAATTGCTAATCCAGAGAATATCCGATTACCTTCTGGGGATCAGAAAGAAAATGGAAAATGTTATCATACTTACCGTAATTTTCCTTCCTGATGCCAATCCGTGGCAGCATACATGTGATATAGCTCCTCCCTTATAATCACCCACAGGACCTGTGTATATCTATAAAAGTCTGACTGAGAGCAACCTCCCCCATTCTCTGTACAATCAAGATCAAACAAGGGAGGGTTCGTATGCTGCCATGGATTGGCATCAGGAAAGGAAAATTACGATAAGTATGATACAATTTGCCATTGTCCTGATGCCAACATGGAAGCATACATGTGATAAATAACTAGCTAAACAGGGAGAGCTAAGCTGTATAATAAAACTGCATTACAATTACAATGGGCATAGAAGCCATTGATGTTGAAGTTTTTGAGAGACACTGCTTCTCGAGTGATGTCCTACTGAATACTCCTTTCTATTGGTGCAAACAGTGACCTGGCAAGGAAATTCAGTGCCAGAGTAAAATCCCACAGGGGAAATGTTTTTCCTCCTCAGGCAAAATCTCAGGACCAACTTCCTGAAACACTCCCCTGGCAGCTCACACGCTCATATTGCCAAATCCAGATCTGTGTGAGTAAATTATAGCAACTGGGCAATCACCAGGTTGCTAGGATCAAAATCCTGCTCATCTGCAAAGACTGTGAACTTGTTCCAGACTTCGGAGTAAATGGCATTTGTTGGCATCCTTCCTGAAACTCTACAGGAGTTACCACTGAAAAAGGATGGCCCTAAACCTGCAATCCTTCCCTCTCAGTTTCCACTCCATCTCAGCCAGGTGTTATGGAAACACTGGTAGCTGAAGTGCTTGGTCCAGACTCCAGTTCCATGGCTACGGTAAAACCCAGACCTACAGGCTAATCGGGCATGCATGTTATCACAGTGAGACAGCCCACCCTGGAACTTCATGACCAAAGGCAGTAGAGGAAAGCCATTTGCTAGGCAACTATTCCTTGGATGAGTTCCACTTCCTCTACCAATGGGTGAGGGTAGCATGAGAGGCACCTTGTGAAAGGATGGTGATGCAAACAGGATCAACTGAGGGAGGCCCAATACTTGAGTGATATGGGCAAGATCTTTTCTATTAAAGACCCATTCATTGGGAACCAAAAACACCTGGCGCCACAGCCCCTTTTGGCGTCCTGGGCGCCCGCAGCCTCTGAAGATCACATTGGATCATGGACATGATAGTTCCACTTCCATTGGAACCTGCCATTGAGTTTCCTTTTTTTCTAAATGCATGACACTGCTGCTGTGTTCACATCATGCAGAATCACCAGTCAAGCCTGAATGCGAGGTGACAGCGCACATAGTAACTGCAGGTGGTGATCCACCCTGTAGCACAGGCACCAAAGGTGACAATAGTCTGAGATAATTAACCTACCATATGAGATCAAGTGATCCCCTGTCACACCCATAACCAGAGACTCCTGTACATCTGAGGAGAAGCACTTTGAATCTGCTCAAGTGCCGACTTCTGTGTTGCAAAAAGGAAATTCTTTGAAATGTGCAGAGAATCCAGTCTGCCCAGGGTAGCACAGGTATGCAAGATATCGTTTCCAGGAGACCCCTGAATTGGGAAGCTTGACAAAACTGACAGAGATACCACGTTCTGAAGATGCTCCCTGCTTCTTGGCCTATTCTGAGAAGGAGCAGAAAAGTACTGACTTGAGCATTGAACTGGGCTTCCATATTGATGACTAGATGGGTCTGCTCCCACTGTTTTAACACCTCCAATATTTTTTTCCTCTGCTTGATTTGCAAAAACAGTTGCAATTGACTACAGTTTTTTTTCTCTTTTATCTTTTTAAGTGTTTCTTAAACCCAGAAGGTTGGAATGTTAAATGAAAATACTTTTGAGGCATGTCTGTGATTGTTTACACAATTAAACAATTGAATGAACATTTTCCAAGAGTGGTGATTCCATACTCTTTGCCAGGGGTTGTACTGCATTCACTGAAAAAGCAAAGAAATCCCAAAGCCATACAGATCATCCAGCACTATAAGGGATTGTGTAATCCTGTGTTGTTGTCATTTGATGGCTGTTGCAATCAAACACAGCAGCATTCAAATGCATGCATTCAAGTGTAAATCACAGCAAAAGGCTATGTAAACTCCTCCTAATAGGACATGCTCTACTATAACACATAGCAGAGTAAAGCAGGTCAAATGCAACCTCAGATCTGTCATCCACACTCCACCATTAAAGTAAGTGGAAAACTGCTGACTTGCATTTAATGTGCATTTTAAACACATTTAAAGCTCAGGAAAACAAGCCGTATGTACACAGCCAGTAGCACCAAAGCAGTTTCAGAATTTCCTTCCTCTAGAGATTACTTTGCAAACCTCTAGTGGCCTCATTTCTTCATGTGTCACAATTCATTTAGCTAGCCAAGTCTTCATGATTATAAAACAAAATGAAATATTTAATACGATAGGTAATCGGCCGAATGGCCAGACAGGGAGTAACTTATTTTCAGTTTACTAAACAGGTGCAAAGCAGCACCTGTTTAGTAAATCCCCCTCTGAAGACGTGCAGGAGCAGGATACGCGTCAGGAGGAGCCACACTACGCCGTGACGTCACGCCGCCGGAGCTCCACGATGCTCCGGCGGCGTGACGTCACGGCGTAGTGTGGCTAGCCAAGTCTTTAGCTAGCCAAGTCTTCATGATTATAAAACAAAATGAAATATTTAATACGATAGGTAATCGGCCGAATGGCCAGACAGGGAGTAACTTATTTTCAGTTTACTAAACAGGTGCAAAGCAGCACCTGTTTAGTAAATCCCCCTCTGAAGACGTGCAGGAGCAGGATACGCGTCAGGAGGAGCCACACTACGCCGTGACGTCACGCCGCCGGAGCATCGTGGAGCTCCGGCGGCCATTACATATTACCAGCTGGTCAGTCCTCTTACAGACAACTGTCTGCAACGGTTGTTTTGCACTTTTTCATGTGATGCACCTTTTATATGAATAAAATTTAACCTACTACACTATGGAAGTATCCTTGTTGTCTCCTGGGGGAGTACTCTAGCCTACAGGTCCATTGCTAAGGCGGATCACCACTTACCACCCAGTCCCTTGGGAGTGACAGCACCCACCAGGACCACACAGGCATATCTGAGTGAGAAGGATAGTTCATCTGGGTTCCAACTGAAGGAAGACCTCCTACCATCTAGGACCAGGATTGTTACATACAAGGCACATTTAATATGCGCGTCCGGTGAGTGCGCATTTCATTTCCACTACTACCCGGACAACGAAGTCACCTTTCATTATCCTGTTTTACTATCCTGATTTATTTATATTTATGGGACTACTCCTTACAGTTATTGGAATTCAATTAGACTTATGATACTGTATTTCATCTATTCACTCTAATAGCGACGAGCGCTGCACTTGTCATATACATTGTCTCTTTTATAGGGTATTGGTACCTAATTCTGTGCATAGCAGCTTGTTTATTTACACTAAGGCGCTTTTTACTCTCTATATATAGGTGCAAAGCAGGTTAGCATAGTCTCTATAAGACTCTATAACAACAGACAATTGAGAATCATCATTTTAGTAAAACATTTCCTATAAAGCTGCTTGCTATTATCCTCATAAATAGTGTCCCTCACAGTGATGTGCAGGCTAGCTCTGGTTACACAGGTGAACAACTGGAGGGATCCAAATTCCCTATTGGAGGGACTCCCCACAATAGGGGGGTCTTTTGGAAAAATTGCATTCTATTAATGCTGAGCCAGGTATGATCTTTAGTGCATACTTACACTGGCCCAGCTTGGACCAATGTAAAAATGAATGTATCATACTTGAGAGATTGTTGGGGAAGCTGTCATTTTAGTAGTTGGTGCTACTACAGTGAGGTCTTGCACCATGTGGCTTCCACATTGCACCTGGACCACAGAGGATCACTGACTTGGCACTGTCATCATTCTTAGAATGCTCTGTATTATTTCAATTAATACAAGATTCTCTCTGATTGGATGAGATGAAGAGGAAGGGTGTTGACATCACTGGATGGGAAGCAGTGAACTTTATACTCCCTGGCCTTGTCCAAGAACCCAGGGAGTTGCTAATATCTGCATCTGAGCAAGACAAGTAAATGGTAAGTAAATGTGCACTCCACTACACTTAATCCAACTTGAACTTGCTATCCCTGGCAAGTATGAATACAATTCAAAATTCATCCTGGGCAAAGTGTATGGGGCTTCTCTTGGGAATCTTGGAAATATTGATGGAATGGGACAACCACTACTGAACTTCTAATATACATGTATGTAGCGAGCGCTCAGGTTATATAAAATTCAGATTATAAATATTAAGCAAATGAGAGTGTCCAGCTGCAATTGCACCAACTTAGGATATCCAAAACCAAGTATATGCAAATAATTAAATAAAGATAGGTGCAAAAATTCAGCCTAAAACCACCATATAATACCACATTAATGTGTGTACGGTGCAGATTGCACCAAAATAAAATTATATAAAAAACACAGTTCAATATGCGTGAGAAATCGTGAAGGCTTGACTCGAAATGGTCAGCAAGGCAGATGGTGAAATCCAACTTCGTCTCTAATAAATCATTGTGATGTGACTCCGTGCTCCAATCATATAAAATGCGCACTCCCCAGATGCACATGGAAATTGTGCATTACATATAAACTCTCTTCGGGGTCCCCTTTAAGGTAGATCAGTCAGCCTGCCAGGAGTATGGATCCTCTGTCCGGACACCAGCCTCTTATACAACCACTTACGTCCCCAGGCCGAGAAGTGATGGTAAGCACAGTGTGTTGCTTTCCCGGCCAGGGACCGCAGCGCTCCGAAAGTGATGTCACAACAACCAGGGAGGAATTGTAAGTCAGGTGCTGGGTATGGATCGCAAGCTTGGCTGGTTACCACGACAACGTGTTTCCACCTAGATAAGTATAAATAAGAAAAAAAAGCCCTACTTCTCTTTTAACAAACTGTTGGACTTCAAATAGGTGTTTCTGCCACTCCAAAATCCAGACAGTCATGTATGTTCAAGTTATTCTGTGTGGAAACTGCTTTAAGTGAAAGCAAAGAAAGAGAAGAAGCTCTCTGTTCAATAGCCTTGTGTAAACCTATTAGAATATCCAATATATGTGGAAGTGCAGTGCTAAATAACAAAACAAACTGCAAATTAGCCAATCACATGGCAGCAACTCAGTTCATTTAGATGCACCAAATTGTAGAACACCCCCAGGCACTACAGAAGAACAAAGGACACAGCATGACCTTATGCCCTCTATTGATGACACCCCCAGTTCTTACCCTCAACTCAGTGCCATGAGCCGTGGTAGCAGAGACACCCTCTCCTCTGCATCTTCAGAATCCAAGAAATCAGCTCCTGTGGTGAGCACCCCCCCCCCCCCCCCCCGGGAGGATTCCCCTTTCGATTTTCTAAAGTTTATTTACTGGAGAAGGCTGGTGTGCACATATGGCTCTCTGAAATCTTCCATGGGATCAGCACAAATGCTACTATACCAGTAGCGTTCTGGTGAGTGCATATCCATAAGAGGTGGTGGATTCCCACATTGGATTATAAGCACCTTTTGAATATCTTACCTGGTATTGCTGTAGCTTGTAGTACCACGGATTCCTTCACTGGATGAGGAGCACTATTATATTTATCACATTGGTATTGCTGTGATTTGTAGTACCACTGACATTTGTTTAATATTTGAATGGTTATATGTGCAATACATTAAGATTTTGTCACATGGTTAATAATATCAGGTATTCACATTTTTCACCATAACACTTTATGACGGTATTTAATATTTAGCATTGCACTTCCACATATATTAGTTCTTGTGGATTTTGTTACCTTTGCCCTTTTTTATGCTAGCAGCTCTTAATACTCAGTGCTCGCCACATATTTTGCATTCCATTATTAGAATATCCATTGGACAGATTGTTGTACACGATCGTGCAAGCTTAAAGGATAAGATCGCCTTTTGCATAAAAATAATAAATGCATATTTCTTGCAGGTAAAAAAAGTGCATTTATTATTTTTGTCTGCAGTAACCTGTAAAGCATGGAACCAGCAAATCGACAGATCGCTTGTGCCATGAAGGTCTCCTGCAGGTTTGTCAGTATATGTGCTTGCCCATACAGGATATACGAGCAAACAGATATACTGACAGGAAGATTCAATGAACTTCTACGGTGCTCCACAGCACTGTGGTAGTTCATTGAAAAGTACAAGCTGACAGCCGCAACGGATGCCAGGACTTGCAGTTCATTCATTCACAGAAGTCTGTGAATGAATGACGTGGCCGTATGGCCTCGCCTCGCACAGCCATGCTGTATTCAACAGTATGGGGAACTTTTTCCCGTTCTTCTGTCAAAGGGAAGAGGTAGCAGGAGGTGGCTGCAGCATTGGGAACATGTTACATGTCCCCCCCCCCTAAAAATGGGTGGAACATGTAACATATTCCCAAAGGTTAACTTATCCTTTAATGTGTTTCACTCCATCTGGAGTGTATTTGCAGAGCTGAATAATTTATTGGAATGTGGGACTGTAGTTAAACAAAATATTTTGCAGTATAAGATAACTGCTGCTGATACTACTATAGAGGACACTGGTTCTGCTAGTTATTGTTATACTTCATGGGAATTCCCTTCAAGGATGGAGCTTTAAGGAAGCATTCACTCGCTGAATTACTCTTTTTAAAGGCTTCTCTTGCCCAGTTTTATTAAAACAAAGTTAAACACAGTTCCAGAAATCAAAATCGACAAGTTTCCCTTGCAGGGGATTTCAGCATTGCTCTTCCATCAAAAAAACAAATGACATTCAGCCTCCTGGCTTAAACATTTAGCACTACTATTCTTGCTTTACCATTTAGGCCCCTGTTTGTCTGTGTCCTTCAGACAATCTCACAAACTCTCTGCACAAAACTTACAGCCCTATGCTGCTCTGGCTCCCACCTGTCTCTCCTAGGTGGAGCCCTCTTGATTCCTGGGCAGAGACCTCTTCTGCCAGGGTGGAGCCCAGAACCCTAGTCAGGTCTCTCCTAAACGTTCAGTACACACTTGTCCAATTAGTGTGCTGGTGTTTCTAAAAACCAGGTCCCAGGATTGGAGATGCCAACCCTCCCAGATCTCTGCACAAAATCTGGGCTCCAGGTCCCCAACCAGCTTTTACCAACTGAAAACCAGTTTCCTCTGAGGGAAAAAAGCTCCCTGGAGCCTCTCAACCTGCCTGGATGAGAAACCTGGCCACAACTCTTAGTTTGGATTTATTGAGAATAATATGTCCAGACTCCTAACCTCAAAGAGACCCTTATCAAACTAGATTGCATACAGACAATATTAGAAAAAAGAATAAACAGACTGACTCTTCAAAGGAAACCTCTTCACAATTTGTAGGCAACGTTGTGTTTTTGCCTTCTCAAGTGTCAGGAATGGGTTCACCTGGTGGCATTGTGTCTCCCAGACCTGTAGGTTGTAGTTATGTTGTACATCAGCAGGTGTCTCTCAGCAGCTTTTACTGATTAGTCATCACCTGATTGCTGGGAGGATACTTAGCTCTTTCTGTGCTACTGCTCTTTGCTTTTGTATTTTGCCCATGTGTCCCTGATCTGTGCACCATTTACCTGCATCCTAATCCTCATCCTGTACCTGTATCTGCCTGCTTGTTCCTGTTTCCATGTACCCTCTGTGTCATGGGTTGTTCCCTGATCCCTCTACCTAACCTCCTGCCCATGACTCTTGCTCTGACACTGATTAAGCTTCTCAGCTTTATTCTCTTGCCTGTAAATAGTTATTTATCAGCTTATGTAAATTGTTCGCTGTTGGCACTTCATTCATTAGATTCACTGCTTTTGTTTCCTAGGGTTTTGGTATACTGGATGTAGTTTATATTATTGTTTTATTTGCTTTATCATTAATAAATCACATTATTTATATCATACTTGTGCCTGGTTTTCACTGTGCAAGTCCACACATTTCTGGTCATGCCTGCACTGTGAGTTCCTGTGCTATTCAAACTGTATGCAAAATGCACTTCATTTGCAATCTGTAGCTGGTGTCAATACAAAGCTAACGAGACCCCACACAAGTTGTAAACACCATCCATTTGCCTGCATGGTATTTTATAGCACTTTTGTACCATGCGATCTGTTTGCAGTGCGTTTTAAAAACTAGTGCATTCACTATTTTTGGTGTGGTGCAGATCGATTTTAGCCAATTCAACATGAATGGGCTGAAATCGCACTGCACAGAACCGCATATGAATTGCACAGGGCATGGTGTGAACCAGCCCTAAGAGTTAAAGTGATATTAACCACCTCCCGCCCACCATATAGTCCAATGATGGGTGCAAGGTGGTTCTCTCGTTCTGGGAGGACATCATATGACGTCCTCCCATTCTCACCACGCATGCGCGGCTCAGGGAGCACTCAGCACTGCGATCGGTGGTGCGCTGTGTCCCTTGGACACAGTGGATCACCGATCCATGGAAAGACCCGAAGAAGTCGGCTCGGTCATGTGATCAGCTGTGTCCAATCACAGCTGATCACATGTAAACAGGGAAATGCCGGTTATCGGCATTTCTCTTCTCACGAGCTGTCACGCTGACAGCTCGAGAGGAGAGCTGGTAATCGGCATTCCGTGGAGGGAACATGTACACTGATCATCAGGGCCCTAATGATCAGTGTGGCCCCAGAAGTGCCACTTGTCAGTGTCCATCAGTGCCAGCTGTCAGTGCTGAACAGTGCCATGTGCCAGTGCCCATCAGTGCCACATCAATGCCACATATCAGTGCCCATCTTAGCTGCCTTTCAGTGTCACCCATCAGTGCCAGTTAGTGCCACCTATCAATGCCTATCAGTGCTGCCAATCAGAGCCACCTATCAGTGCCAGCCAGTGCCGCCTATCAGTGTGCATCAGTGCTGCCTATCAGTGTCCGTCAGTGCTGCCTATCAGGGCCAGTCAGTGCCGCCTAACAGTGCCAGTTAGTGCCACCTAACAGTGCCAGTCAGTGCCGCCTATCAGTACCAGTCAGTGTCGCTTATCAGTGCCGCCTATCAGTGCCATATATCAGTGCTGCCTTTCAGTGCTCATCAGTGATGCCTGCCAATGCCCATCAGTGCCACCTACCAGTGCCTCCTCATCAGTGCCCATCAGTGCCACCTATCAGTGTCCATCAGTGCAGCCTATCAGTGCCCATCACTGCAGCCTCATTATCGCACATCAGTGAAGGAGAAAAATCACTTATTTACAAAATTTTATAACAAAAACTAAGAAAAAACTTTTTTTTTCAAAATTTTCAGTGGTTTTTGGTTTGTTTAAGAAAAAATAAAAAACCCAGAAGTGATTAAATACCACCAAAATAAAGCTCTATCTGTCACAAAAAAATTATAAAAATTTCATATGGGTACAGTGTTGCATGACCGCGCAATTGTCATTCAAAGTGTGACAGCGCTGAGAGCTGGAAATTAGCCTGGGCAGGAAGGGGGTATAAGTGCCCTGTAGGCTAGCGGTTAAAGGCAATCTTTAAAAAATAATAAACATGTTATACTTACCTGCTCTGTGCAGTAGTTTTGCACAGGACAGCCCCGATCCTCTTTTTCTTGGGTCCTCCAAATGCGCTTCTTGCCCCTCCCTCCTGCCGAGTGCCCCCAGAGCAAGCAGCTTGCTATGTGGCACCCAACCGCTGCTCTGCATATCCATTCACACATAGAGCCATACCTCAACCCTGCCCCCTCCCTTTACTCATTAGCACACTGGCTGTGATTGACAGCAGCTCCCACTGTTGTCTCAGCCAGTGAGGAGGGAGAGTCCCCAGAGAGCTGAAACTACTGATATACTATGTATATCGCATAGTATTAGATGGGGCTTGGGTAAGTATTAGGTGGGACGTGGGGGGGGGGGAGGCTGCTGCACACAGAAGGTTTTTATGACGGTAAAAATCTGAGCCTTTACAACCACTTTAAGAAGGTGACAGGGGAGGGAGCTGCAACACTTAGCCTGTGACTCACATTCACAAGGGGGGGGGGTGTCCCTTCTCTCCAATCAGGGCACAGAGGTGATGGCTCTTTGAAGACTTCAGATCCCCACCCCCTGCTGCTCAGCTAAGGAGAAATCCTTTGCTGTTTGAGTTTTCAGAATGATTTTACAGAAGACATAGCTGCAGATACACAGCTACAACTTATGTAGGATTTATTTATCTCTGTATATCACGTAATGCTAGTCACTTTGCTGGGTACATGTGAGGTTTTACAACTACTTTAAGTAATGTATTTGTAGGATTATTTTTATAAAGTATAAATATTGATTGATTATTGAAGCTTTACATTTATTTCTCAAATGATCCATAATTTCGAATGTTCTACACATATCCAGCAGCTTGCTGGTTTATGTTCAATTCTTGTCTTACGACCACTCTTTCCAGTAGTTTGTTGACTGTACCACCAATAATGTTGTCTCAACAACTGTTTCCACTTAATTTAACAACCAGTTCTTTTGAATTGTATTTGAATTCAGCAGCAATACCAAGAAATTAACAATTGGACCATTTTCTTTTCAATACAAATTAATATATCATAATCAGATCATCAACCTAATTCTCGAGGTCTTTATCAGCAATAGAAAAAGGAGTGAGCAAAAAAGGTTTGCACTTTTGCCCTACTAGTTAAATTGAGACAGTATGAGATGTTAAAGTGACACTAAAGCTTTGCTTGTTTTTTTTAATAACAAAATGTCTTTACTTACCTGCTCTGTGCAGTTATTTTGCACAGAGCAGCCCCATCCTCTTATCTTCGGGTCCCTGCTGGTGCTTCTGGCTCCTCCCATTCAAGCAGTGCCCCCAGAGAAATCTGCTCTCCCTGGGGGCACCACTGCATGCTTGTCCCTGCTGCTCTAAAAGTCCATAAGCCAATGGGCTCCCACAGCTGTCTAAGCCAATGAGGAGGAAGAGTCCCCAGACAGAAGATGCTGTCTTGAATGTTGCTGGATTGGAGGAGGCTCAGGTAAGGATTCGGGGGGGGGGGGGCCGCTGCACACAGAAGGTTTTTTTCACCTTCATGCATAGAGTACATGAAGGTAAAATAAACTTGAGCCTTTAGAATCACTTTAACTTATTTGGCATGAAAATTATTTTGAGCTATTTTGCATGTGAGGAAGGAAAAAGTGCCATTGGATGTCCTGATTGATGATTGGGAGCAATTGAGTTCTAAGCCATATGGAACTTTAAAAACTTCATAGAACTTGTGGGATCAGGATCAAGCGCATGAGTTGGAATTTCATTTTGAAGGGCATATTGAAAATTCATCTTCTGTGTTAAGAAAGCATGGCTTTAGACTCCCCTCTACAACTTTCCCCTCTTTGTCCATTAGTGTGAATGTTGCCAAGTGTCCTCGGACTTTGATCAAATGTTTGTGATAATTCTTGCAAGGGTGGCAACTGGACAGAATTGGAACTGTATACTTTTTTTTAGCTTATCTATAGATCAAGTCTGTTGACAAGGGAAAAGGACAAGGACCTGTTTTGGATTATTAACTTTGAAAACCAAGTCATTGATAAATAGAATGCCTCTTTCCCTAAAGCAACTATCCCCACTTTAGCAACTTTCTATGCCTTGCCCAAGGTTCATAAGTCAATTGTGAACTCAACGGGGAGGAAGGGGGGGCAGTTATATCAGGATGTTGCTCTCTAACTGAGGAAGGTGGAAAAAAAGTGCTGGACTCACAACAGTATCTTATTGTATTGGTATCTTAATGTATTGAAGTTGATGTAAATCATCTGGTTCCTGGGCAGGAGGATTCTATACACCATAGGATCTCCACAGTCTCCTTGGCTTATAATGTAATGTAACAAAAATGGAAATTGAACAGCTAAGAGGTCCAGATACTTTATTCCAATAAAAGATGAGGGGACAATCCAATGCATTTTGGGTGGTGCCATACCAGCTGCTTACAAGGCCTGTGCGTGTAATCACACTGGAAGAAATAACACTAAAAGCCAAGTTCACTTCTAGTGTATTCACATTGAGTTCACGCAAACCCTGATGAAGAGGGCTTTTTGATCCGCTGAAATGCATTGGTTTCTTTTTGGATAGTCTCTCTGATGTTTGTTCAATAAAGTTTTATCTGGTCCTCTTAGCATTTGTTTGGTGCTTCAGTTTCTATGTTCGAAAAAATTAGTCAACAAATTGATTTCTTCTTGAAGCAGCATGCAATCACATTACATTCATATGTTAGATCTTTTGTGATATAATTGTCCCTGTTGAGTCCTTTTATTTGAGCATTCCCCATGTGAGATGGCTAAAACAAGTTAAATCTTTTTTAGATAAATTTGGTATTTCCCAAGAGGAACATAATGTCTCTTTTGTGTCTTCTGAATTTTGTGCTTCTTCACAATCTATTTGTTTTCTTCAGGTATGGGGTACTACAATGGACACTACTTGTGCTTCACATATGCAAATGTGTACCTATGGGGATGGCAATGGAATTTCTTTGGAAATGATTGTGTGCCAGTACCTGTGCCATGTATTATCTTGACACAGGTTAATAGATTAAATCTTGTTCTTTGAATTGATTCAATAGATTTATTGAAGGCATTTGTGGAGATTCTAAATTCCAAATAGGAAAATTTGAAATTCACTTATCTGATTTTAAAAAGTTGATTTTTATGTAATTTTAATAAAAAAATTGGACAGATCCATTTCATTTTCAACATTTTATAAACTTATGGTGAGTAATATGCTTCTTTTTCATGCTGAGAGTTTTCGCCCCCTGAATTTGAACAAGGGTATACCCATGGTCAACATCAGTGTATTTCTAATGCAAGTACATTTTGAGCAGGAAGAAAGAATGTTGCAATTAAAGTTTAAGGCTAGAGGATACAAAGAAAAATTCCTAAGGGGGGGGGGGGGCTACCATTGTTCAAAAGCTTACAGACAGGGACATAATTTGATGTATAAAAGATATAATCATTTTATTATTAGATTTTTCAGAACAGTCATCAGAGGTGAAAATAATTTTGGGCCAATATTGGAATTGGCTTCAAGAGGATCACATTATTTCCAAGTCTGCACATTTCATCATGTATAGATGGCCAAGAAAGATTTATAGAGCTAGTTAGTTTGCAGTCACTTTTTTTTAACAGTTCGGTTGCTATGCTCTTGCAAATGTATATTTAACAAGAACCAATCTGAACACCCTAATGGCAAGATTTTGTTCTCTAGACATTTTGAAAACTGCAGAACAGGAATTTGTATTATTTATTTTTTTTTTTAATTGGGACTATGGAGATTATTTGTTTGTTTGTTTTGTTTGAGGCTAGTGTTATGGGGGGTTTGTTGTATTTGAATGTACTGTGACATCATTTGTGTAACTTTGTTGTGGCATTAGTGTACATTTTGACATCTTATGCATCATGACATCATACATGTTGCAACATTTTTTGTGAGCTGTTTGCATCATGACACCTGGTGCCATTATTGCACATACACTATATTGCCATATATAGTGGCAATATAGTATATATATAGTGGACACCACTCCAAATCATTGGATTCAGGTGTTCCAATCACCTCCATGGCCACAGGTGTATAAAATCAAGCACCTAGGCATGCAGACTACTTCTACAAATATTTGTGAAAGAATGGGTTGCTCTCAGGAGCTCAGCGAATTCAAGTATGGTAATGTGATAGGTTGCCACCTGTGCAATAAGTCCATCCGTGAAATTTACTTGCTACTAAATATTCCATGGTCAATTTTTTGTGGTATTATAACTAGAGATGAGCGAATTATTCAAAAATTCGGTTCGGCTGATTCGCCGAATTCGCCGCATAAATTCGCTTCGAGCCGAATATATTCGGTGTGAATTTAACTTATAAAAAGGGTGTTTCTAGGCTTCAGAGAGCCTTTATATTAGTGCAGAACACTGTACCTTTAATTTAAATGCCCTTGGAGTCTGCTGGGGAAGAGAAATAATACTGTCAGTCAGTATGACATGCAGATGAGTGCCGTCGATCTTAGAATCACCGCACACTTCACTCATTTGGGCAGTCACGGGGCCAAAACCAGAGTGTGGAGCCACAGTGTGGCGGTGGAGGCAGCAGCAATGGGAGGCCATACAGCACCCTATGACAAAATGGAACCCACCAGCAGTGTGAGGAGACCTGAAAGTGGCACATGGCAGAGTGTGGCGATGGAGACAGCAGCAATGGGAGGCCGTACAGGGACCCATGACACACTCTGGACCTGGCAGCAGCATGAGGAGGCGGTACAGGGGCCCATGACAGATTACGGGCCTGGCAGCAGCATGAGGAGTCGGTACGGGGGCCCATGGCAGATTACGGGCCTGGCAGCAGCATGAGGAGGCGGTACAGGGGCCCATGGCAGAGTGGCGGAGCGTAAGCAGCTAAAATTGAAGGCCATACAGAGGCCTATGTTAAAAAGTCCCCCCAGCAGCAGCGTGGGGAGACGACTATCAAGAGTCCAATGGCAGAGTGGCGGAGCAGAAGCAGCTTCAATTGAAGGCCATACACAGGCCTAGGTTTAAAAGTCCCTCACAGTTAATTCCAATAACGAACTCTAGTCCTCCGTGCAATCTACTTACGAGACCCTGGGCAGGTCTGGGTCCAATTTGTGGTAGAGACTGGTTTTGTTCAGCCATGCTTGAGCGAGTAATAACAGGTCTGTGCTGCCCTTTGGTGTCTGGCTTAATGCGCACAACACTGAACGTCCCAGCATTTGTCAACGATTTGCCGTTAAGTGATGCAAACCCGCTGAACCACGTTCATGAGGAGCCGGTACAGGGGGCCATGAATCAGTATGGACCTGGCAGCAGTGTGAGGAGACCCGAAAGTGGCACATGGCGCAGGGTGGCGGTGGAGGCAGCAGTATTCGGAAGACATACACAGGACTAGTTTAAAAAGCGGAAGCCGTCAGCAGCGTGAGCAGACGACAGAGGCACATGGCGCAGGGTGGCGGTGGAGGCAGCAGTATTCGGAAGCCATACACAGGCCTAGGTTAAAAAGCGGAAGCCGTCAGCAGTGTGAGCAGACGACAGAGACACATGGCGCAGGGTGGCGGTGGATGCAGCAGTATTCGGAAGCCAAACACAGGCCTCGGTTAAAAAGCGGAAGCCGTCAGCAGCGTGAGCAGACGACAGAGGCACATGGCGCAGGGTGGCGGTGGAGGCAGCAGCAATGGAAGGCCATACAGCACCCTATCACAAAATGGAACCCACCAACAGTGTAAGGAGACCTGAAAGTGGCACATGGCAGAGTCTGGCGATGAAGTCAGCAGCAATGGGAGGCCGTACAGGGACCCATGACACACTCTGGACCTGGCAGCAGCATGAGGAGGCGGTACAGGGGCCCATGGCAGAGTGGCGAAGCGTAAGCAGCTTAAATTGAAGGCCATACAGAGGCCTATGTTAAAAAGTCCCCCCAGCAGCAGTGTGAGGAGACGACTATCAAGAGTCCAATGGCAGAGTGGCGGAGCAGAAGCAGCTTCAATTGAAGGCCATACAGAGGCCTAGGTTAAAAAGTCCCCCCAGCAGCAGCGTGGGGAGACGACTATCAAGAGTCCAATGGCAGAGTGGCGGAGCGGAAGCAGCTTCAATTGAAGGCCATACACAGGCCTAGGTTAAAAAGTCCCCCCAGCAGCAGTGTGGGGAGACGACTATCAAGAGTCCAATGGCTGAGTGGCGATCCGGGAAGTCAGCGTTGTGATTGCAGATGCAATGCAGAGATTCTATGAGGTGATGCCGTGGGTGCGAAGAAGATCATATACCGTCGTACTTCCATCCATAAGACGGAACAACCTGCGAACCGGGAGCTTTATTGCCCTGACCCGCTGAGCAGCTTCTGGGATACCCAAGAGGCCCATGGCAGAGTGGCGGAGCGTAAGTAGCTTCAATTAAAGGCCATACAGAGGCCTATGTTAAAAAGTCCCCCCAGCAGCAGCGTGGGGAGACGACTATCAAGAGTCCAATGGCAGAGTGGCGGAGCGGAAGCAGCTTCAATTGAAGGCCATACACAGGCCTAGGTTAAAAAGTCCCCCCAGCAGCAGTGTGGGAAGACGACTATCAAGAGTCCAATGGCTGAGTGGCGATCCGGGAAGTCAGCGTTGTGATTGCAGATGCAATGCAGAAATTTTATGAGGTAATGCCGTGGGTGCGAAGAAGATCATATACCGTCGTACTTCCATCCATAAGACGGAACAACCTGCGAACCGGGAGCTTTATTGCCCTGACCCGCTGAGCAGCTTCTGGGATACCCAAGAGTTTGGCTTCTGTGGGGAATATGGTTGAAAACTGAAACTTAAAGGCATGTTGACGGAAGGGCACCAGTGTCAGTGCTCCGGAGGGAATATAGCTTCAAAGCTGACACTTAAAGGTATATCGACGGTCAGAGACCACAGGAAGTGGAGCTTGCGTCTTAAATCGACTGAATGTGGCAGACGTGAAACGTCTACGGGCCGTATATGAAACGGGTTGTTCCTCTTTCTGGAATAAGTGTTGGAAATGGCCACTCTTTTTGGTGTGGCGTTTTGTCTATTTAATTCCGATAACGGACTCTACTCCTCCGTGCAATCTAGTTACGAGACCCTGGGCAGGTCTGGGTCCAATTTGTGGTAGAGACTGGTTTTGTTCAGCCATGCTTGAGCGAGTAATAACAGGTCTGTGCTGCCCTTTGGTGTCTGGCTTAATGCGCACAACACTGAACGTCCCAGCATTTGTCAACGATTTGCCGTTAAGTGATGCAAACCCGCTGAACCACGTTCATGAGGAGCCGGTACAGGGGGCCATGAATCAGTATGGACCTGGCAGCAGTGTGAGGAGACCCGAAAGTGGCACATGGCGCAGGGTGGCGGTGGAGGCAGCAGTATTCGGAAGACATACACAGGACTAGTTTAAAAAGCGGAAGCCGTCAGCAGCGTGAGCAGACGACAGAGGCACATGGCGCAGGGTGGCGGTGGAGGCAGCAGTATTCGGAAGCCATACACAGGCCTAGGTTAAAAAGCGGAAGCCGTCAGCAGCGTGAGCAGACGACAGAGGCACATGGCGCAGGGTGGCGGTGGAGGCAGCAGTATTCGGAAGCCATACACAGGCCTAGGTTTAAAACTGGAACCCAGCAGCGTGAGCAGACGACAAAGACGCACATGGCAGAGGATGGATCTGGCAGTAGTATGAGAAGGCGGTACAGGGGCCCGTGGCACAGTGTGGTGATGGGGGCTACAGCAACTGGATGCCAGAAAGTGGCCGATAGGGCTATATACTGCATGGAATTATAAAGTTGTAAAGACAGCGGCCTATAAGGCTATACACACTATAACAATCATGACTTGATTGACCATTGGCCTATAAGGCTATACACAGCATGAATATCATGACTTATTCTGAGAGTGGTTTGGAAGGCTATATACAAAAAGTAATTCATGAGCTGTCCGGACAGCGGACAATAAGTACATATATACAAATCAATTCATCAGCTGTCCAGCCAGCGGCCTCAAAGGCGACACATATAGAAAGCAATTCATGAGCTGTTCAGACAGCGGCCTCTAAGGCGACAGATATACAAAGCAATTCCCGAGGTGTTCAGGGAGCGGCCTGAACGGCTAGGTTATTACTAAATATATTTTTGTGGCCAAACATCGGCCTATAAATAGATGTCTACACAGTGACAAAAAATTATGTCGCCAGACAGCGGCCCCTAAGGCGACAGATATACAAAGCAATTCCCGAGGTGTTCAGTGAGCGGCTTGAACGGCTAGGTTATTACTAAATATATCTTTCTGGCCAAACATCGGCCTATAAATAGATGTCTACACAGTGACAAAAAAGTAGGTCACCTTACAGCGGCGTATCCTACAAATTGACATTATAAGAAATGGTTTAGACCAAAAAAAAAACAAAAAACTTTGATGCGATGCTATACCTTAGTAGATTGTGGAAAGTCGACAAGTCAAGCGTAACTGTGTACATTACAGAAAATCTTAACAAGACAACCAAACATGTGGCCAAAGCGTGACCGATACAACAAGTTAACAATGTAAGAAACAGGAGGGGGCCAAACCATGGCCAATAAATAAACAGTCCACCTCATTGATGAGATGGACAACACGTGTCAAATAAATATTTAAAAAAATTGCTATTCCATCGGTCTGGAACTGGTCGACTATAAATAATTAAAAAGTTTAAATTCATGTGACAGTCGTCCAGCGATGTATAAATAATTTAAAAACACCAATTCATGAGGGGCCCGACCAGCAGAGTATAAGTCATTAAAAAGGTTCAATTCATGTGACGGTCGTCCAGCGAAGTATAAATAATTTAAAAACCCCAATTCATGAGGGGCCCGACCTGCAGAGTATAAGTCATTAAAAATGTGCAAAACATGAGTCGGCCGACCAGCAGCCTCTCAATAAAATATATATACAAAAGTACGGATCAGGTGGAGGTCTTCCATTTGTCCCTAATAACATGTTTGGGGCATGATTCATGGCGGATTTAGTCAGTTGTGTCAGGAACTGGTGGTTTGAAATCCAGACTAATCCACGCCTGATTCATTTTCACAAACGTGAGTCTCTCCACACTTTGGGTGGACAGTCGTGTCCTCCGCGGAGTTACAATACCTCCTGCCGCACTAAACACGCGCTCCGATGCCACGCTACTGGCCGGGCATGACAGCCTTTCAAGGGCAAATTCAGCTAGTTGGGGCCAAAGGTCAAGTTTTGTTGCCCAGTAGTCAAGGGGATTGTCTACCTCGGTTGGCAGGGTGCTGTCCAAGTAGGCCAAGCCTGTTGTTTGAGGTCCTGCTCCAGGTCCACCTGATGCTGCTGCTGCTGCGGCTGGTTAGTAGTTTCCTCACTGCGCTGGTGAAGAAAGCTACTCATCATCGACTGCAGACTGAGGCAGCCGCTGCTGGTGGAGCTGCCACTGCTCCTACCACCCCACCCCTCCCCTGCTGCCATGGCAGCGGAACGCGAGCGCACAGGGCCCACAGTGTCTGAGGATGGACGTTGGCGCAGAAAGGCAGAGACCAACTGACTACATAGGTGGTTTTTATAGTACTTTATTTTGGCCTCCCTCTCAGCAGGTGTGAAAAAGGCCACCATTTTTGAACGGTAGCGAGGGTCCAACAAGGTGGACAGCCAAAAGTCATCCCTCTGTCTGATGGTTATTATTCGGCTGTCGCTACGCAAGCAACCGAGCATGCTATGGGACATTTGTGCCAAGGAATGCGAGGGACTCCCTGCCTCCATCTCCACAGCATACTGCCACGGTGCGTCTGGGTCCTCTGTCTCCTCCTCCTCCTCTACCAGATGCTCCTGCTCCTCCACTCCTGTCCGCTGAGTGGAAAAACCACCCATTTCACTCAATAATTCCTGAGCACCAATGTCCTCCTCTACCTCCTCCTCTTCTTCCTGTCCTGCCCCCACAGGGGTCATGTGGCGTTGAGATCTGTGCGCCACGTCTACCGCACCCTGACCAGCCATTGTTAACAGCATTTGTTCCAGGACATGCTCAAAGACTGGCCCACCATCTCTTCTACATGTGAATGCAGGGCTGGCACTGCCTTTTTGGCAAAGAAATGCCGGCTTGGCACTCTCCACCGCGGCTCGGCACAAGCCATCATTTCTCGGAAAGGTGCTGAGTCCACCACTTGGAAAGGGAGGGACTGCAGCACCAGCAACTTGGACAGGAGGACGTTCAGCTTCTGCACCGTCGGGTGCGTGCTCGCAAACTGTTGTCTCTTGGAAACGGATTCCAAGAAAGACTGCTGACGGAATCCGTGAAGAGGAGTAGCAGGAGAAGGAGCATCTGAACGAGCGGAAGATGCCAACAAGCGACAACTCCCCTCAGCAGAGGTGTTGGAGCCTTGACTGGCTGATAGAGGGCGATTGACGTCGGGTGACGGAGCAAGTAACGGAGCGGGTGATGGAGCGGGGGCTGGGGCAGGCAGAATCGCCGTATCTTTATCACGGTTTTCCCAGGCCACCGAATGGCGACGCTGCATATGCTGACGCAACGCTGTAGTCCCAACATTGGCCCCCTGGCCACGCTTGACTTTCTGGCCACATAGTCGACATACGGCTACGTTTACTTCCTCAGGCGTCTTGACGAAAAATTGCCACACCGCCGAGTAGGAAACTTTGCCCCCGCTACTCCTCACTGGCTGACTGCTACTTCCTCTGTGCACACCGGCACCACTACTGGCCGTGGTGGTAGGCTGCAGTGGAGCTGGTGCTCTACTCCGTGGCCGTTTGGCTCCACTGACACTGCTGCGACCCTGCTGCCTCCTGGGCAACCCACCGACTGTTTTGCTCGCTGGCAAGCTGGCACCCTCTTCTCCTGATGATGCGGAAGCAATAGCCTGATGACGACGAGGCTGCCAAGTGCGATCAGCCTCATCATCATCAATTAGGGTCTCCGCGTCACTACTAGCCCCCTCAGCTGCGTGTGGGTCAGGAGACAGACCTGTCTCTAGACCGGCTACCGAGCCACTCTCCTCGCCAGTACTTCTTCGCCTGGCTGCTGAAGAGGCGGATGTCTCCCCCCGTTCCTGACCGCCCTCTGTTAGCTCTTCCTCACTGTACAGTGGGGCTGAGCCCACAGCATGCGATACTTCGCTTGGTGAGGGAACACCAAAGGTCAGGGGCAGGTCGAGGACACGTGATTTCAGTGGGCTTGCTCCCGGGCCATGCCAACTAACGGTTGTGTCTGACGTACCCACCGACCGTTGGCTGTAGGTGTCAGAGGTGACCTGGGAAGAGGAAGACGACCGAGTCAACCAATCGATGACGGCAGGGTTGTCGGTGGAGACACGACCGCTGGATGACACCGGGAGCACTGGCCTCTGGCTGCGACTAGTGCTGCCTCGACCCCTTCCTCTGCTGCCACATCTGCTCGCTCCTGAAACATTGCCTCCTCTGCCACTCCTCTGCGTGTTGTCTGACATACTCTTTAATTCAATAAGCACCCCAAAAATAAAAACGGATTTAACTCTTTGAACGTACAATAGTGGTTGTGAAGCAGAAAGTCAGTTTATTTAGCACAATCGGTCAATTGCAGCTTGCCGTTGGCTGGAAACTGTACGTTTATGTCACTGGAATGCACTAATCACCCAAAAAATATTACCGCCACCCGGCGTGTAAATGGATCTAACTCTTTGAACGTACAATAGTGGTTGTGAAGCAGAAAGTCAGTTTATTTAGTACAATCGGTCAATTGCAGCTTGCCGTTGGCTGGAAACTACGTTTATGTCACTGGAATGCACTAATCACCCAAAAAATATTACCGCCACCCGGCGTGTATATGGATTTAACTCTTTGAACGTACAATAGTGGTTGTGAAGCAGAAAGTCAGTTTATTGTACACAATCGGTCAATTGCAGCTTGCCGTTGGCTGGAAACTGTACGTTTAGGTCACTGGAATGCACTAATCACCCAAAAAATATTACCGCCAGCCGGCGTGTAAATGGATTTAACTCTTTGAACGTACAATAGTGGTTGTGAAGCAGAAAGTCAGTTTATTTAGCACAATCGGTCAATTGCAGCTTGCCGTTGGCTGGAAACTGTACGTTTATGTCACTGGAATGCACTAATCACCCAAAAAATATTACCGCCACCCGGCGTGTAAATGGATCTAACTCTTTGAACGTACAATAGTGGTTGTGAAGCAGAAAGTCAGTTTATTGTACACAATCGGTCAATTGCAGCTTGCCGTTGGCTGGAAACTGTACGTTTATGTCACTGGAATGCACTAATCACCCAAAAAATATTACCGCCAGCCGGCGTGTAAATGGATTTAACTCTTTGAACGTACAATAGTGGTTGTGAAGCAGAAAGTCAGTTTATTTAGCACAATCGGTCAATTGCAGCTTGCCGTTGGCTGGAAACTGTACGTTTCTGTCACTGGAATGCACTAATCACCCAAAAAATATTACCGCCACCCGGCGTGTAAATGGATCTAACTCTTTGAACGTACAATAGTGGTTGTGAAGCAGAAAGTCAGTTTATTTAGCACAATCGGTCAATTGCAGCTTGCCGCTGGCTGGAAACTGTACGTTTATGTCACTGGAATGCACTAATCACCCAAAAAATATTACCGCCACCCGGCGTGTATATGGATTTAACTCTTTGAATGTACAATAGTGGTTGTGAAGCAGAAAGTCAGTTTATTTAGCACAATCGGTCAATTGCAGCTTGCCATTGGCTGGAAACTGTACGTTTATGTCACTGGAATGCACTAATCACCCAAAAAATATTACCGCCAGCCGGCGTGTAAATGGATTTAACTCTTTGAACGTACAATAGTGGTTGTGAAGCAGAAAGTCAGTTTATTTAGCACAATCGGTCAATTGCAGCTTGCCGTTGGCTGGAAACTGTACGTTTATGTCACTGGAATGCACTAATCACCCAAAAAATATTACCGCCACCCGGCGTGTAAATGGATCTAACTCTTTGAACGTAAAATAGTGGTTGTGAAGCAGAAAGTCAGTTTATTTAGCACAATCGGTCAATTGCAGCTTGCCGTTGGCTGGAAACTGTACGTTTAGGTCACTGGAATGCACTAATCACCCAAAAAATATTACCGCCACCCGGCGTGTAAATGGATCGAACTCTTTGAACGTACAATAGTGGTTGTGAAGCAGAAAGTCAGTTTATTTAGCACAATCGGTCAATTGCAGCTTGCCGTTGGCTGGAAACTGTACGTTTATGTCACTGGAATGCACTAATCACCCAAAAAATATTACCGCCACCCGGCGTGTAAATGGATCTAACTCTTTGAACGTACAATAGTGGTTGTGAAGCAGAAAGTCAGTTTATTTAGCACAATCGGTCAATTGCAGCTTGCCGTTGGCTGGAAACTGTACGTTTATGTCACTGGAATGCACTAATCACCCAAAAAATATTACCGCCACCCGGCGTGTATATGGATTTAACTCTTTGAACGTACAATAGTGGTTGTGAAGCAGAAAGTCAGTTTATTTAGCACAATCGGTCAATTGCAGCTTGCCGTTGGCTGGAAACTGTATGTTTATGTCACTGGAATGCACTAATCACCCAAAAAATATTACCGCCACCCGGCGTGTAAATAGATCTAACTCTTTGAATGTACAATAGTGGTTGTGAAGCAGAAAGTCAGTTTATTTAGCACAATCGGTCAATTGCAGCTTGCCGTTGGCTGGAAACTGTACGTTTCTGTCACTGGAATGCACTAA
This sequence comes from Staurois parvus, assembly GCF_062004578.1. NCBI lineage: Eukaryota > Metazoa > Chordata > Amphibia > Anura > Ranidae > Staurois > Staurois parvus. Next base: position 4,524,609 of record NW_028318344.1, on the reverse strand, counting down.
TCACCCAAAAAATATTACCGCCACCCGGCGTGTAAATGGATCTAACTCTTTGAACGTACAATAGTGGTTGTGAAGCAGAAAGTCAGTTTATTTAGCACAATCGGTCAATTGCAGCTTGCCGCTGGCTGGAAACTGTACGTTTATGTCACTGGAATGCACTAATCACCCAAAAAATATTACCGCCACCTGGCGTGTATATGGATTTAACTCTTTGAACGTACAATAGTGGTTGTGAAGCAGAAAGTCAGTTTATTTAGCACAATCGGTCAATTGCAGCTTGCCATTGGCTGGAAACTGTACGTTTATGTCACTGGAATGCACTAATCACCCAAAAAATATTACCGCCAGCCGGCGTGTAAATGGATTTAACTCTTTGAACGTACAATAGTGGTTGTGAAGCAGAAAGTCAGTTTATTTAGCACAATCGGTCAATTGCAGCTTGCCGTTGGCTGGAAACTGTACGTTTATGTCACTGGAATGCACTAATCACCCAAAAAATATTACCGCCACCCGGCGTGTAAATGGATCTAACTCTTTGAACGTAAAATAGTGGTTGTGAAGCAGAAAGTCAGTTTATTTAGCACAATCGGTCAATTGCAGCTTGCCGTTGGCTGGAAACTGTACGTTTAGGTCACTGGAATGCACTAATCACCCAAAAAATATTACCGCCACCCGGCGTGTAAATGGATCTAACTCTTTGAACGTACAATAGTGGTTGTGAAGCAGAAAGTCAGTTTATTTAGCACAATCGGTCAATTGCAGCTTGCCGTTGGCTGGAAACTGTACGTTTATGTCACTGGAATGCACTAATCAGCCAAAAAATATTACCGCCACCCGGCGTGTAAATGGATCTAACTCTTTGAACGTAAAATAGTGGTTGTGAAGCAGAAAGTCAGTTTATTTAGCACAATTGGTCAATTGCAGCTTGCCGTTGGCTGGAAACTGTACGTTTAGGTCACTGGAATGCACTAATCACCCAAAAAATATTACCGCCACCCGGCGTGTAAATGGATCTAACTCTTTGAATGTACAATAGTGGTTGTGAAGCAGAAAGTCAGTTTATTTAGCACAATCGGTCAATTGCAGCTTGCCGTTGGCTGGAAACTGTACGTTTATGTCACTGGAATGCACTAATCACCCAAAAAATATTACCGCCACCCGGCGTGTATATGGATTTAACTCTTTGAACGTACAATAGTGGTTGTGAAGCAGAAAGTCAGTTTATTTAGCACAATCGGTCAATTGCAGCTTGCCGTTGGCTGGAAACTGTATGTTTATGTCACTGGAATGCACTAATCACCCAAAAAATATTACCGCCACCCAGCGTGTAAATAGATCTAACTCTTTGAATGTACAATAGTGGTTGTGAAGCAGAAAGTCAGTTTATTTAGCACAATCGGTCAATTGCAGCTTGCCGTTGGCTGGAAACTGTACGTTTATGTCACTGGAATGCACTAATCACCCAAAAAATATTACCGCCACCCGGCGTGTATATGGATTTAACTCTTTGAACGTACAATAGTGGTTGTGAAGCAGAAAGTCAGTTTATTTAGCACAATCGGTCAATTGCAGCTTGCCGTTGGCTGGAAACTGTACGTTTAGGTCACTGGAATGCACTAATCACCCAAAAAATATTACCGCCACCCGGCGTGTAAATGGATTTAACTCTTTGAACGTACAATAGTGGTTGTGAAGCAGAAAGTCAGTTTATTGTACACAATCGGTCAATTGCAGCTTGCCGTTGGCTGTAAACTGTACGTTTGTGTCACTGGAATGCACTAATCACCCAAAAAATATTACCGCCAGCTGGCGTGTAAATGGATTTAACTCTTTGAACGTACAATAGTGGTTGTGAAGCAGAAAGTCAGTTTATTTTGCACAATCGGCAAACTGCAGCACCAACTGTGCACGACAGCCGCCAAAAAAAAAAAGGGTGTATGTCACTTTATATTTTCGATTCTTTGATAGCTGTGGCCCTAAGTAACGATTCTGTGTCCCTGAGTAACGATTCTGTGTCCCTGAGTAACAATTCTGTGTCCCTGAGTAACGATTCTGTGTCCCTGAGTAACGATTCTGTGGCCCTAAAGTCTCTGTGGCCCTAACTCTGTCCCTTAATACAGACAGGTCTGTCTCTCTTGAATGACCGGAGGCTAATGGAGAATTCTAAGATGGCTGCGATTTATAGTGCTGGCTGGCTGCTGATTGGCTAATGCGATCACATGTCATGAATGCATTATGGGTCAGCGCGCCTTGTCTGCGCGCCTTCCCAGAGATCCCCGCCCCATCTTCTCTGTCCATTTTCTCCGTGGCCACACATGTCGCCGACATTTTTGGGAAAATTTGATTCGTGCATCCGAAGTTTGCTAATCTTCGGATTCGTCGCGAATAGAATTTTTCCAAATCTTCGGAACGAATTCCACTTCGTCATGTTCGATTCGCTCATCTCTAATTATAACAAAGTATATGCGACTGGGAACAACAGCAACTCAGCCATGAAGTGGTAGGCCATGTAAAATGACAGACCGGGGTCAGCGCATGCTTAAGCACACAGAAGTCGCCAACTGTCTGCAGAGTCAATAGCTAAAGACCTCCAAGCTTTGTGTGGCCTTCAGATTAGTACAACAACAATGTGTAGAGAGATTTAAGGAATGGGTTTACATGGCCGAGCAGCTTCATCTAGGCCTTATATCACCAAGTGCAATGCAAGGTGTCAGATGCAGTGGTGTAAAGCACACCAACACTGGACTCTAGAGCAGTGGAGACATGTTCTCTGGAGTGACGAATCACATTTCTTTGTCTAGTAGTCTGATGGGCGTCTGGATTTGGCAGTTGCCAAGAGAACTGTTCCTGCCTGACTGAATTGTGCCAAGTGTAAAGTTTGGTGGAGGGTGGATTATGGTGTAGTGTTGTTTTTCAGGGGTTGGGCTTGGCCCCTGAGTTCCATTGAAGGGAACTCCTAAGGCGTCAGCATGCCAAGACATTTTGGAGAATTTCATGCCCCCTCATGTGGAAAGAGTTTGGGGATGGTCCCTTCCTGTTCCAACATGGAACAGGAACCAGTGCACAATCCAAGGTTCATAAAGACATGGATGAGCAAGTTTGTGGTGGAACTTGACTGGCCTACACAGAGTGCTGACCTCAACCTGATAGAACACCTTAGGATGAATTAGAGTGGGGACTGCGAGCCAGGCCTTCTCGTCCAACATCAGTGCCTGACCTCACAAATGTGCTTCTACAAGAATGGTCAAACATTCCCATAGATACACTCCTAAATCTTGTGAACAGCATTTCCAGAAGAGTTGAAGCTGTTCTAGCTGCAAAGGGTGAGCCAACTCAATATTGAACCCTACAGACTAAGACTGGGATGCTATTAAAGCTGATATGCGTGTAAAGGCAGGCGTCCCAATATTTTTGGCAATATAGTGTATATAATACAGTAAGTGTTTCCATCTATAGCTACACCAAACTGATTGAGAGAGTCACCATGTGGGCAATGAAATACCTCACAAGTCCTGGCATCACCATTTCTTGCCATATACCTCTTGCACATTTGTATCTGGATTTAAAATTTTCACCCAGACTATATGCAAAACAATATTAGCATCTTCCTGGACATGAATCTTGTTTGAAAGGGGTGAAGTACTGTTCTGCAGGGGACTATACTATGCTTGCCCTGCCCGCAATATCAAATTTGGCTACTAGATGGAGCAGGTAAAATAAATTACCAGTTTTACAGAAACTAAAGACTGTTTAGACAAGAGTTAATAAAAGTTCCCATAATTCTGTGAGAAAGGAAAGAGATGCATCTTGGGAGATCACACTCCATCTTAGAAACTTGGAGAGAAGGAACCAGCTATCAGAGCACATGTTGGACTAAGACTTGCATCCCTTTGCATCCCCTAAAGGCAGCATCACTGATAAGGATCATGTATTGCCATCTATAGCTTAACTACTCATTGTGTTTTCTGTATATTTTATATATTGATACAGTTAGGCCCATATATAATTTGAAGAAAACAAACTCTCTTGCGCTCTATGACCCAACACGGTGTAGGTAGATGGAGTCAGGACTTGGAAGTTTCTACCCCCAGTGCAGATGGGGTTGTGCAGCTCCAAACAAGGCTGGGGAAGCCCGACCAATACTGTGAAGCGAAAACAAACAAAGAGCGCACCAACCTTGTGCATTACCTTAGTAAGCCAAAATTTATTAATTACAGAATGATACTCACAAAAACTGAAGTATATCGTGCATGTAATTGCTCAAAGGGACTAAGGATAAAAGCAGCCTGTGCGAGTCCCATCAGAGGAGAGGACACTCAGGGAATAGCTGACGTGTTTCGAAGGACAAACCTTCTTCATCAGAGCTTCATATATAATTTGGACACAGGCACAATTTTAGTTTTTTTCAGGTATTTACCAAAACATATTCAAGCTGTAGTTATATAATGGATATGGGCTTAAAGTGAACACTCTCAGGTTTGAGGGTACATACATCCAAATTGGAGGAAGGGTTTAGGAATTATAGCTCTTAAGAGTAGCTATCCCCTGTTTTTCAAGGGACCAAAAGTAATTGGACAAATTAATATAATCATAAATAAAATGTTCATTTTTAATATTTTGTTGAGAATCCTTTACTGGCAATGACTGTTTTCTGTCACATCATCAATAAACACCAATGACCCAGTGCTACTGGAAGCCATGCATCCCCATGCCATCACACTGCCTCCACCATGTTTTACAGATGACGTTGTGTGCTTTGGAGCATGAGCTGTTCCAAGCCTTTTCTGCAAATTTTTTTCTTCCTGTCATTCTGGTACGGATTAATCTTAGTTTTATCCATCCAAAAAAATGCTTTTCCAGGACTGGTCTGGCTTTTTGAGATGTTTTTTGGCAAAATCGAATCTGGCTTTTCTATTCTTCCGGCCTTTAAATGGTTTGCACCTTGTGGTGAACCCTCTGTATTTGCTCTAGTGAAGTCTTCACCTAATTGTAGACTTTGACAATGATACTCCCACCTCCTGGACAGTGTGCTTCACTTGTCTGGATGTTGTGAATGGGTTTTTCTTTACCATAGAGAGGATCCTGCAATCATCCACCACTGTTATCTTCTGTGGATGTCCATGCCTTTTTATGTTGCTGAGCTCACCAGTGTGTTCTTCTTTCCTCAGAATGTACCAAACTGTTGATTTGGCCACTCCTAATGTTACTGCTATCTCTCTAATTGATGTGTTTCATTTTTGAAGCCTTACAATTGCCTGTTTCACTTGCATGGACAGCTCCTTTGAACGCATGATATAGGTTCACAGCAATGATTCCAAATGCAAACACCACACTTAGAATAAACTCCAGACCTTTTACCTGCTTAATTGATGAAGAAATAATGGAGTAGCCCAAACCTGGCCATGAAACAGCTTTTGATTCAATTGTCCAATTACTTTTGGTTCATTTAAAAAGGAGGATGGCTACTCTTAAGAGCTGTAATTCCTAAACCCTTCCTCCAATTTGGATGTACATACCCTCAAATTAAACATGAGAGTGTGCCCTTTCAGCCCATATTCATTATATACTATAGCTTGAATATGTTTTGGTAAATAACTGAAAAAAACTAAAATTGTGTATGGAATATAATGTATATTATAAAATATATAAATATAAAAAATATATAAAATATAAAATATATATGGACCTAACTGTATATCTGTGTGCTTGCCGTGAGCAGTGCATGTACTGTTGTATACCGTGTATGCACAAATTATTGTGCACAACATGCAAGAGGTCTGCTTCTCTGGAAACTGTTCTATATGGTTACAATGTCAAGTATACCAATATAATATTCAGATTGACATTTTTGATCTACTATACATGTTATATATGTTTAATTTTCATCCCAGGATCCCTCTATATATTATTGAGTGTCAGTAGATTTTAATATTATATTTCAGAAGGTATATTATTATCTATGTATTTTGTGATGTCCGATTTATTGTCAACAAAAACTGAAAAAACACAGTGGAAAGTAATAAAGTAAATCCAATCACTCTACAAAGAAGATGTCTGTAACCATTTTCTGTTTTACCAAGGGTTTCACAGGATTAGGTAGAGATCACATTGCGCCTAGTGAGGTGGCAGAGATTTTGGCAGAAACTAATAGACCACCAATTTTAATTTGCATTATAATATACTGTATATTATATATTATAATATAGTGTACTTTATGCAAAGAAGAACCAATGAGTAACTATTTTTCTTTTTTGATAATTGATTGCTCAGCATAGTTGGATATGTTGAGAATTTTTGTATAAGTTTTATAGTATACATATTTAGACATGGTTTGATGTAACTCAAGACTTCCTTATGATTACAACTATTATGAGCTTACAAATCTACAAACTGGTTCCTCCACACCGTAAGTGGGGTATTGGTCCTTGACTTCAGAGACACCCCCTGCTGGGGACTCCAAAATAGGCTGTCAGGTCTAAGAGTCCAAGTTGAAGACGTCTCCCATTTTAACATCAATACCACCTGGGGAGACCTGTGCCCTTTTGCTCTGAAACCTGGATCTGCTAACCCAGGACTTTGGCAAGTACCTTAACCCTTTCACCTCTCTCTGATATCTCTTTGCTGTGCTGTTAGTCTCTGTATGTTTATATATATATATATATATATATATATATATATATATATATATATCTTAGTTACATCTTTTTTCTGGAAATATTTTTATTGCTCCCGTTTGACCTTTTAGTAATAAATCTTTCCTTCTGAAAGTTGTTGAACTGTTTCTATAGTGCTTTATTGCAATTTACGAATTCCTGCCTCTAAAGAGAATGCTACTGTGTTTGTTTAACTCTGCATAATTGGCCTGCGGTTACCATATTATGCAGACAATTATCTCAACCATTATGGTGTTTTAGCAGATATTGCAGAGTTTCCTCTTTCTCTGTACAAAAAGGAGGTGGTGGCAGTGTGAAGGGTTAATTGCGCAATAAACCTGACCCGGTAACAATCGCTCAGGTTGCCGGTACATCGATTGTGGTCCAATTAGCTGGAAAATCGATGTGCAGGGTGCAGCATTGTTACGCACATGACATCGCGGTTTTAGATCGGCTAGTCCTTCGGTCACGAGTTTGGTGAGAAGGTCTGGGGTCTGACACCGCGATCGTGACACACGGCCTTGATAACCCACTGTAAACCACCCTACAAACTAATGGCCTCTGTACTCTGCCCTACAAACTGCTGTCCCTATCTCTGCTCTTCTGGCCCCCTGTACACTGTCCTACTGACTTCTATACACTGCCCTGTTGACCTCACATCCTCTGCCCCCTTGATGTTTTTTATTGCACCCCCACATCAGACAGGCTAGATCCAGCCCTGTATCTAACTTGGCTTCTGTCAGATACTCAAAGTTTTTGGAGACTGTCCACAGCAAAGATGTCAGCTTCTGCTGTAGTTTTCAGGGCTCCTCTCAGCCACATGAAGATTCCAACAACAGACAATGACCCTCTCCTGGCCCTCTTATATTTGTAAGAGTATGGCCCCTAGGCCTTGAGTATTGGCATCCTTTTTTAGCCAAAACAGAAGATAGAAGTCAGCAAAGGTCAGCTCAGGAGCTAACATAAACTGCTGCTTCAAGAAGTCAAATGCTTCTTGTGGTTCCGGTCCCAATTTTGCTTTCATGTGACCCCTCTTTTGGCCTACCCCATGTAGGAACTTTTGAATCAGGGCAGAGTGATGGGCATAGTGCTTGATGAAATGCTGATAATATCTTTCCAACCCCAAAAACAAATTCTGACTTTGTTCACTTGGGTCATACATTGCTATATGGTCTTTACATTTTAAGGACTGGATAGTATGCCTTGTCTGTAAATAATGTGTCATAGGAACTAGGTCTCACACTTGAATAGACAGCAATCCTTGGTTTTAATTTTCATCCCACACTGGTGCAACTGGGCTAATACATCAAGATGGTTCACGAAAGTGGCAGAAAACACCACTACATCATCTAGATAGATCAGGATGCTATCCAGCATCATGCCCACAAGACAGTTTTTTATTCTCCTCTAGAATGTGATAAAGCACTATTTTGAAAGGCATCCTTTTGAACTAGCACAACCTCATATGTAATGAAAGTGGTCTCCGACCAGCATGCTTTGACAACAGAGAATTGCCAATACCCGTCGGCAAGCTCAAGTGTGAGGATACATTTGGCCTTTCCTAGGGCAGCAAGAGATTACTAAATCCATGGAAGATGAAAAGCATTTCTTGTAGCAACAGCATTAAGACTCCTATAGTCCACACAAAGGGGAGAATGCCAGCCCTCTTCCTCATCAGGGATCTGATGGAGTAGAAGAGTTATATTGTTATGGTTTCCAAATAGAAGCATACTTTGCCGAACCACTGTGATTGTCCTGGCAACAAATGGAACGATTTTTAGAGGGTCATGTAGAAGCCAGATGCAGCAAAGATGGCCATCCCTAGCAGTAGCACTGCACCACTGGGCCCCTAGGTGTGCTTAGTAGACAACTGAGAAAATTCTGTTTGGAACAGACATAGTGGAACCACCATAACTGCATCACACATGCAGTAGCAGTAGCCAAGCCTCTTCAGTGATGTTGAGCCTGTTAAAAGCCCACCATGGCCACCTCCAGGGTGGCTTTTGCCAACTCCTAAAGGGGGCATAATCTCCTAGCCTTTGAGAGGAGCATTCCTATCTGTTCAGTTGCAGGTGGGTCTACAGACAGCCATGGATGCATCCCTACCTTTAGGTCTCTGTTTATGACACACCATGAACACTTATAACAATTTGTGGAACTTCAAATTGGTGTTGCTTCTATCTTTCTCTTGCAAAGTTTCTCCAACCTTGTCAGACATCCACAAATTGTTCTTTCAGCCAACAATCCACATCACCACATCTAGGGAGCTCTAGTTGCCCCCTTTTTCTTGTAGCAAATATCTGCTGCTATGTCTTGCAGTTCCAATGCATAATGTAATGTACTATGTATTCTCCTACTCTCTGCTTTCCATTGGTGAAGAAGTCCTCAGGTCTCCTAATGTTATTGCCTGGCCAAACATTTTTCTAAGCTGTTAACTATTTTGTAAAGGGAATACTAGTCTTCCACTGGGTGGTACAAGATTAGCCATTTGGCTCCCCTTCTCATGCCTTATTGGCCAGCCAAGTGGGTGAGATCACACATGATCGCAATTTCTTGACCAAAGTACTCAAGTTCTGACTTGCTCCTGTGTACTTAAAAGTGTTGCTGCAGGAAGCCTGCCAGAGGCAGTGGTTAAATACTTCCATTGGAATTTGTACTGCCAGGTGTCACAATCGCAAGATCACTGCCACCAACATGCGACGATCCCACGATCACGACGTCTAATATGTCACGATCCCACGATCGCTGCCACCAATATGTCACAATCACGGCGTCAGACCCCAGACCTTCTCGCCAAACTCGTGACCAAGGACTAGCCAATCTAAAACCACGATGTGACGTGCGTAACAATGCCACACCCAACTGCACCCTGCACAGCGATTTTCTAGCTAACGGACCACAATCGATGTAGCGGCAGCCTGGGCGATTGTTACTGGGTCAGGTTAATTACGCAATTAACCCTTCACGCTGCCACCACCTCCTTTTTGTACAGAGAGAGAGGAAACTCGGCAATATCAGCTATAACACTATAATGATTGAAATAATCGACTGCATAACACGGTCATAACACAGGCCTGTTATACAGAGGGTTAAACAAACAGTAGCATTCTCTTTAGAGGCAGGGATTCGTAAATGGCAATACAGAGCTATAGAAACAGTTCAACACTTTCAGAAAGAAAGATTTATTACTAAAAGGTCAAACAGGTGCAATAAACATATTTACAGAAAAAAGATGTAACTAAGATATATATATAAATATACAAGGAACCATAGCACAGCAAAAAGATATCAGAGAGAGGTGAAAGGGTTAAGGTACTTGCCAAAGTCCTGGGTTAGCAGATCCAAGTTTCAGAGCAAAAGGCAGGAGTCTTCCCAGGTGGTATTGATGTTAAAATGGGAAACGTCTTCAACTACTTTAATCTTAGGCCTGACAGCCTGGTTTGTAGTCCCCAGCAGGGGGTGGCTCTGCAGTCAACGACCAATCTCCGCTTAGGGCGTGGAGAGAGGGGTGGATGCCTCAACTAGAGCAAAAATCTCCCATAACTCATATTTGGTCCATAACTTTTCATCTGCACAAGTGACATTCGACCCGTGGGTAGATTATTATGCAGACAAGTCTGAGGATTGATTAGATTTGAATTATGGAAGTGTACACTAAATGGTTCACGAGATCTATTTTTCTGCTTTCCTATGTGTCCGAGACAAGGCGAGTGACCCATCAAACTGTTCGCCTGCTCATAGTCCATCTGACTAAATGTTCGATTTGTATGTAAGTTTCTCATATTCCAATATATGAGACATAGGGGAAAAATGGTTTTAACCGAGGTTATCTGATTCTGTCACCTACGCTGAGTTAAGTTTTATGAGGTTGGAATCTCTCTTGACTCAGGAGAAAGCTTGCCTCATCTCTTCCGAGGTGTGAAATGGTACAGCTTCTTGGGACAGTGAGGCACCTCGTGGCTCCCTGCTGGGATCTGGCCTGTGACACTTTTAACACACACATATACCCTGGCCAAATGTCTCCTCTCAGAGAGGGAGGGGGAGGGAGTGAGGGGAGAAAATGGATACTCATAACAAAATGGAGTCTGCGTCCTTCACTGTGTGTTGCGCACGTTTGCGACACCAGGCTCTGATGTTATGCCCCTCCCAAGAGAGATGTGCTTATATTTTAGCAGTAGGATGAAAAGGGTGATCATATAGGATCTAAAATCTTTTCATTATCATCCAGAGGTTCTAGACTTCCTTAAATACACCAAGAAGTAAAAATGTGCTTTAAACTGTTTGATCCCTATTGATGTGCTAAATACACCAATATAAGTGTTTAGTTATATTTGTTCGATGAGTGAAAATCGCACATATACATGAGTGTCACCATCGCAACATGGCACTCTGCAATTACGACCTAGGCAGTGTGCTGTGAATGCTGTAAACTGCAAGTATGCTAGTGACAACATCTGACAGAGCCAACATTAATATCTTCAGAACTCCAATATCAAATGTTTCAGGGGTACTTACAATTCATACATTTTAGAATCTTTAATATAGGGCAAAGTTCTAAAGTTGGGTTTAATACCACCTTCAAGTAATAGCGCCAACAGAACATCCAGCTAACTAGCCTTTTTTAGAAGGAGAGTTGAACCACAGACTCTTTCATGTTTAGTACAGGTTCTTATTAAAGGATCTTGAAAGCTCATATTCCCTAAACCTCATATCTCCTCCTATTACTTCTACTGACAATAATAGGGTTATTGGGGGAGATTTACTAAAACTGGTGCACTCAGAATCTGGTGCAGCTGTGCATGGTAGCCAATCAGCTTCTAACATCAGCTTGTTCAATTAAGCATTTACAATAAAACATGGGAGCTAACTGGTTTCTATGCAGCGTTGCACCAGAGTTTGCATTTTCCAGTTTCAATAAATAACCCCCAAATGACGTTATGAGCTAAATTGATTAGTTCAGCCTAGACAAACTAAAATGAGACACAGTTAAAAAAAAAATGGATACAAACTGCTTCTATGAGGTTTTTTTTTTTTGGGGGGGGGGGTTTACTTCTTTTTACTATTTAATATGCATGTGTATAATTTATATACACATATTAATATGGTTTTCCTTTTTTAAGTCAAGTAAATATGACATTTTGCATGTGAAGTTTTCATCTTTATGATGTACAGCCAACATATAGAGCTACAGGCACATTTTCATATGTTTATAGTAGAAATCTTGACAGCTCTGTGAGAAAAAAAATGCCTGTTGTTTACAAAGCTGAATTCCTGAAGCACATATTTCATATACAGCTGATGGATTCAGAAGAATGTCTAGTTCCCCTGTCCACTCCATTCCAGAAAATAACATTCTGAAAGGCAAAAGCTACGGCTGTGTGCTTTCTTAAGAAAAAACATACTGCCCTGCAAAACCATTTCATAGGTGTACCATGTATTGAATGCTCATGTATAAAAATCAAAATTTATATTCACATTAAGATCAGTCTAATAAATATGTAAATTTAAAAAGTAGGATAATTGCCCTTTAAACTAAGAACATGGTTACACAGCATTTTGAAATTAGTTTGTACATCGTAAAGAATAAAATAATTAAAATAAAAAAAATCCAGAAATTAAAAGCTAATATTGTACATTCTGTTGTACTCTGTCTGAAATTTACCATGAAAGCTAAAAACAAGTTACAATTTCTTCCTTAGTTGTGTGTGACATGAATATGGAAATGAAAAAAACAAAACAAATTCCTATACAATTTCTTTTATCATGAATCCTCTGATCTAACCCGTTTTAACTAACCATGCAATATCTGTATACCGTTTGTTCTTTTGGCATGCCTAAAGTATTCCAACTTATCTCTAGATCTGCTGAGTGAAAGGAAAAATTAATTATTGCAGCTTTAATGTATTCAGACATGAGATAAGGAAAACGTTAGATGTCTTACTATATACTGTAGTTCTTCATAACAATGAACAGCTGAAGAAAAAGAAGTCCCAAAGTTTGAAGAAAATATGTAGCCACTGTTTATGCCCTATGTACCGAAACATCAATAAAAGCCCTTAGCCCACATTTCTTACCCGATGAGAAATCTGATGCCTGGTGTGAAAAGTGAATTGCTGCATCTTGCCATAGAAGTTAAGCTAAACCTAGGGGTTGCTATTAATAAAGGGGTTAAAAAATTTTTTTTTTTTAAAGATGACCTTCACTAAAAAGTTAAAGTGTCGATCATCTTACTCTTCCCCAGCCCCTTTCCCCTATCACATTTGAAGCATTTTTTTTGGGGGGGAGGGGGGGTAGCAATCATGCACACAGAGATGGACGCGATCATCCATTTTGCTCCAAACCCCTCCATATTGTATCTCTCCCAAATCAGATTCCTCCGACATCCCCCCTCCCTCTCTGTTGAGTGACATGTGGTCTGTTTGTTGCAGAGATCACAGGCAGCAAACTCATTGGGAGGGTGTCATGGCTATAAAATCCCCAGCCAAGCTGGTGCCTAGATGCCTGTTAGCATGCAATCTGGGATATTGAAAGACCATAAACCAAGCCCTCATGGAGCTTCAAAAGACATGCCAGGGAGTCGTAAAACAGACTTACATTTTAAAACCCAGTTTTCCATATAAGTTTATTTCTCCAAATAGTAAATAATTACACAAACATGGAGCACATATTCGGATGGCTCACTTTAAGACAAGTCGCCTGATATATTACACCCCCTAGCTGGCATATATAGGAGAGCAGAAAATGATATCTCTTTAACCATCCAAGCAGGTATCTCATATTTCTTATGTAGACGTTCTGCAGAAGATTCTGGGTATTAATTTACTCGTGGATAGAATGTTATATGTACCTAGGAAAAAGTTATTAGCCATAGTATGAATGGTGTGAACCTCCTGCGCTGCTGAAAAAATATTATGAACTAACAGGGATGGTGTGAACCTCCCACACTACTAAACCCCCCAAAAAATTATATTCAATCAACTTAAGAGAGAAGCCACCAACACTACATCAAATACCCATGATCAACAGAGATAAAAATCAAAAAATGTGGCGCTACTCATAAAAATCAAAAAATTATTTTAAAATATATATAACAAATACAATACACCTCGTGAAAAATATATGTATAATAATAATCAAGTGGTCATAGTGATCAGAAATATATATTAAACTAATATCATAAAAAATATAGTGTATAAATACTGTGTAATAACAATCTTTGTGACAATTTCTAGCACATGAAAACAATAAACAATTATAATAATTAGACTGTGATCAATCATGCAAATAAAGTGCAAAAAATGTCACACTAAAAACACAAATGAAAAATAAAAAATGTGTAGACAAATGTCCAATGGGTGGGTGACACCACTACTGCAATTGCAAGCACACGTGATCATAAAGTGACTCCAGGTGCAGAAACTCCAACACACGGCTAGATTAGCCTCTCACCTCCAGGCTTCGACCGCAGAAGGCCCAGGTTCAATCCCAGGCTCTGACAGTACTCCCCTCCTCACAGTACATACCATGGTACTGTGTGCGGATGTTGAGGTAATGTCTGGGCAACCTGTGGATGGACAGAGGAAGGGGGCTGGGAATGGAGTGGGGTGGCAAGATTCTCCATTAGCTGGAGAACGAGAAGAAATCCCCTTGCATGGGGAGGTAATGAACTCATGTGTCATTGATATTATAAACGTAACTGTTGAAATGATGATGGTAATGACAACGATGATGCTGACATTGATAGTGTTGATGATAATGTTGATAATGCTAAGGATGATGAAGATAATGATGATGATGGTCATGATGATAATAATGATGCATTTTCATTGTTGGGGGTCACCCACAGTGCTGTGAAGTGGGCAGAGGTACAATCTCTAGGGGCTGAGCAAAGGGATGGTCTGGATAGGCCTGTTCCTTGCCCAGGCACAGAGGATTCTACCTTGATAATCACCCAGCCATTGTCCTTGCATGGTACTGGACAGCCGACTGGTACTTGTAGTCCCACGGGCAAGTCAGCACTGAAAATTGATCAAAACGTGGACTTCAGCAGCAAGCTAGCTGTGGGCTTCCCTGCTGAGAAAGGTAAACAACAGCTGGTTAGGACTTGTAGTCCCACAGGCAAGGCAGCACTAGAGCCTGGCCAGGATGTTACATTCCTCTGCAGGCTAGCTGTGAGCTTCCCTGCTGAGAAAGATAAACACTGGTTTGATGGGGATAGTGAAATGAATGGTCTACCAGCAGGGGGCTTGGGAACTGAAAGAGTGTCACCTGATCTGGCCTGTCAAAGTGTGTAGAGAGAATCTGAAGCTAGGTAGGAAACCCCCTCCAACTATTTCTGGCTTAGATTCCAAACACCAGGCAGATAAGCATATGTCATATGCAGTAACAGCACACCTGGGTTGGAAGTGCGAGGGGACTCATTGGAGTTGATAGCCGGCCCTCAGAGAGGGAGCTTCGGCCTTCAGCTCCAATCACCTTTCCTTTCCATTCAGGTACAGAAGTTGCTGGCAAGGCCTATGGTAGATGGTGTCTGGGTTCAGGGAAACCCGGGGAGAGCTCACCGTGCTGTTCATGAGTTGGATGGCAGGGTGTATCCTTCGCTCATGCATTTGGCCCACCTCATTTCACAGGAGGTGCAGACTGAATGGGCCAAAGAGACAGAAGGAATAGGCAGTCAGGGATCCAGAGGTCCGCAGAGTCTGGGCATCACCGGTAGTCTCGGTCCTCAAACAGGATCAGATGACCAGGCTTTGTAAGGGCCTTGGAAAACTGAGCGCCAGCGCTTTGGTTGTGGCCTACCCCATGCCCAGGAAAAGTTTTTGGCCATAGTATAATTTGTGAAGGCTTTGGTCATAGCCTGAGCTCCCTGCCTACACAACCCCCTCCCCAAATGAGGCGATTGGTTCTCTGCTTCAGGGAGACACCCTGTCATGGTCTAGGTTAGGTTCAGAGACCAGTTGCTACAGCAGTGTGAGGCTTACCTGAAACCAGCAGGGTTGGTACACCAGTGGATCACCCTGGGAATGACGCAGGCTCACCTGAGGTGCGGGGTCTAAGTATTAACTGGTTTTTCCCAGAGCTCCTAATGGTGGAGATGGATTTGGCTGCGTGCTAATACCAGGTCGCAGATCTCAAGATCACCCCACCAGGGAATGAGCAAGATGGAAACCAAAAGCGGATCAAACAGATTAGGGATCAAACAGAAGCGGAGTCAGTCACAAGCCAAGGGTCGGTCACAAATGGTAGTAGATAGGATGAGGCAGAATCGTAGTCATTAGTAAGCCAAAGGTCGGTAACGAAAATGTAGACAGCAGCAGGAACAGTAAGCGGTATATTGGCTGGGAAGGCACAATAATCTGGCAAGGAGGAAGTGTATGGACATGGCTTTTATAGGAAGTTCATGGGAGGAGAAAGGAGTTCAAGGTTCAAGACAAACAGGGCCAAGGCAGGATCATCCAAAGAGTAGTCAAGGGAGCTGCCCAGCATTCCAGGTGGCTCAGTGAGAAGAAATATTGCTTCTCACCGCAGAAGGCCCAGGTTCAATCCCAGGCTCTGACAGTACTCCCCTCCTCACAGGACGTCCCCTGGACGTCTTAAGACCAGGCTTCTGGGGAAACCTCTGGTAGAATTCTCTTGTTAGTGTAGGTGCATGAACATTTTCCTCAGGCTCCCAAGAATTTTCCTCTTGCCCATATCCTTCCCATTGGACAAGATATTGCAACTTTCCTCTAAACATCCTAGAATCCAGAATCTTCTCCATCACATATTCTTCTTCACCCTGTATCTCAACAGGTGGAGGAGGTGGAAGAATTCTTTCAGAGAAAGGATTTTCATGAAATGGATTGAAAAGCGATACCTGAAAAATCGGGTGAATCTTCATACTGTCAGGAAGTTTTAAGCGAAAGGTGACTGAGTTGATCTGAGCAGAAATCTGAAAAGGACCTACAAACTTTTGACCCAACTTAGCAGGTGGCACATGCACCTTCACATTCTTTGTTGATAACCAAACTTTGTCACCCACATGAAATGTAGGAAATACTCTCCGGTGTCTGTCAGACGCCTTTTTGTAATATTCCTGAGCTTCCCTCAAAGTCTCAATCAATTTCTCCTGAATCTCCTGCAATGTAGTTAGTCTGTTGGTAACAGCAGGAATTGTAATTGTGATAGGGAGATCAGGAATAAAAACTGAATGATAACCAGTGTTTAAGTAAAAGGGACTTTGAGAAGTGGAACTATGTTTAGAATTGTTGTATGCAAACTCTGCAGTGGGAAGACAGTCCACCCAATCATCCTGAAGATAAGTGACAAAGCATCGAAGATACTGTTCCATTGTTTGATTAGTTCTCTCAGTCTGACCATTAGACTGGGGATGAAAAGCAGAGGACAGATTGATTGTAACACCCAAGGCTAAGCAAAAGCTTTTCCAGAATTTCGAAGTAAACTGCACCCCTCTGTCAGACACCACATCATCAGGGATTCCATGCAGTTTAAAGATTTCTCGAACCATCAGTTCTGCAGTCTGTTCAGCAGTGGGCACCCCCTTAACTGGAACAAAATGGGCCATTTTTGTGAGACAGTCAACAACTACCAAAATGGTGGTCATTCCTTTTGAGGGAGGTAAATCCACCACAAAATCCATAGAAATAGACCTCCATGGTCTTGATGGAACTGGGAGGGGCTGAAGCAACCCCAAAGGAAAGGCTCGGGGGATTTTATTGTGTGCACAGGTCAAGCATGAGGCTACATAGCGTTTGACATCCTTCTTGTACCCCGGCCACCAAAAGGAACGTGATAACAGTTCTTCGGTCTTAGCAACTCCAAAATGCCCAGCAAGTTTGGAATCATGAACCAACTTGAGAGCTTCCACCCTGAACAGATTCAGGTACATAAAGATGATGTCCTTGAATCCAAAAGCCATTCCTGTACTCAAGGTTTATGTCCCTAGGAGGATCACTGAGAAGTGGGTCATTCTCTTACCCCTCTTTGAGAAGGCTCAAGAATGTCTTTGCACTTGTGGCCCCTAGGAAGTTCTTTTGTGTTAGGATAGAACATTCGGAGTTGCCCTCCAGGGGAGGCTCGGACAGCATCCTTGATAAAGCATCGGCCTTACCATTCCTCGATCCCGGTTGATATGATATGATAAAATTGAATCTGGAAAAGAATAAAGACCAGCGTGCTTGTCTAGAAGACAATCTCTTGGCCGAACGAATAAATTCCAGATTTTTATGGTCAGTGAGAACAGTTACAGGATGATTAGCCCCTTCTGCCAGATGCCTCCATTCAGAAAAGGCTTCCTTAATTGCCAGTAGCTCTTTATTCCCAATGTCGTAATTTCTTTCGGCTGAAGACATCAAACGGGAAAAATAGGCACAAGGATGAAGCTCCATCTTTTCATCACTTCGCTGAGACAGGATCGCTCCCATGGCAGAATTGGAAGCATCCACTTCCACTATAAAGGGTAGTTCAGGATCGGGATGTACCAAAATTGGTGCAGAAGTGAAAAGAGTTTTCAGCTTTTCAAATGCAGCTTGTGCCTCAGAGGTCCACACAAAGGGTACCCCTTTCTTTGTAAGGTGTGTGATTGAAGCACTCTAGAAAAGTTTCTTATAAATTTTTTTGTAGAAGTTGGCAAACCCGACGAAACATTGAATTTCCTTAACATTTCCAGGTGTTGACCAATCTACCACTGCTTTGATTTTCTTGGGATCCATGCTCACTCCCTCTGGAGAAATGATATAGCCTAAGAACTGGATATGGGTTTGTTCAAACTCACATTTCTCCAATTTAATGTAAAGTCTATTTTTCCTTAATCTTTCAAAAACTGTACAAACATGTTTGCGGTGCTCCTCCCAATTATCGGAAAAGATAAGGATATCATCCAGATAGGCAATTACAAATTGGTCCAACAGATCATGAAAAACATCATTGATAAAATGCTGAAATGTTGCAGGGGCGTTGCAAAGTCCAAACGGCATCACCAAGGATTCAAAATGCCCACACCTGGTTCTGAAGGCAGTTTTCCATTCGTCTCCTTGACGAATGCGGACAAGGTTATATGCCCCTCGTAAATCAAGTTTTGTAAAGATCTTGGCAGAACAAAGTCTTTCTAACATTTCTGAGATCAAGGGTAATGGATAGTGGTTTTTAATAGTGATTTTATTCATGCCTCTGTAGTCAATGCATGGACGCAAGGTGGAGTCTTTCTTTTCAACGAAGAACAGGGCTGCCCCCGCAGGAAAAGTTGAGTGTATAATAAAGCCCTTCTCCAAATTCTCATCGATCCACACCCTGAGTACTTTTAATTCAGGTTCCGACAGATTGAAAAGGCGGCCGAAAGGTATTTCCGCCCCTGGGAGCAGCTCAATGGGGCAATCATATGGGCAATGAGGAGGTAATTTATCTGCATTTTTCTTGTCACAGACATCCCGGAATTTATGGTAATGTGGGGGCAAATTGTCATATGACTGGATAGCCACTATATCACTTTGCGCTTCCTTGGTCGGTGACGGACTTGGTCGGCAAGGTTTTTTTAAATATTTTTCACAGTGGGGGGGACGTAAAATCTATAGTCCGTGCTCCCCAGTTGATGGAAGGGATGTGAGTGGAGAACCAAGGAATGCCCAGGATGATGGGAAACTTGGGTGACGTAATCAGCTGAAAGCTGATGGTCTCACAATGGTCAGCCTCGAACAACAGTTTCAGGGGAACCGTTTTATGGGTAACAGGTCCTGAAGATAAGGGGAACCCATCAACTGTCTCCATATCAATAAGGGTAAATGTATCTCTTGCTTGAATATTATTGTTGTTGGCAAACTCTATATCCATAAAGTTCCCCCCAGCCCCGGAGTCCAGCATAGCTGAGTAGGAGATTTCACAGCCCTCAGATACAAGTTTAATAGGGATAACAAAATGAGAGAGCAGCATATTTTTTGTTACATGAACGCAAATGTGCGGCCGCACATTTGCATGCGGCCAGCGTGAAGGGGTTAAGCTAAACCTGTAGGTAAATAAGAGAACCAGAACCTTTGTTACGTGGAAGAGTACGTTTGATAATAAAGTTGGCAGTGCCTCCACCATAGCTCCCAACTGTCCCTGATTTTGAGGGCCTGTCCCTCATTTGAAACAAAGTCCCTCTGTCCCTCTTTCCTCCTCATTTGTCCCTAATTTTGGTATGATCTATAAATAATTTATATAAAATGCACTATTTATCTCTCAAAGTATTTTGCAGTGCTAAACCGTTTATCCAATTTCTAAATTGCTGCATTTGAACATTTCCAAAGCCAATATAAAGGAATAGTAGTGGTCAAAAAACTACTTGTGGGTTTAACCAACAATTTTTTGGTGTGTAATTCGCCTTTAAGGGGGGCTGGCGAGAGGGGGACATGTCCTATGGCTATATACTGTTGCTAATAGGTGTCCCTCTTTTCCATCTCAGAAAGTTGGGAGCAATGCCCTCTACCCATGACCGGGCCTCTGTGAGCAGAGAGGATTTTATGAGAAATTAACCAATAATCTAATCAGGGTAATTGGAAAAAGAAAAACTACTGCAGCCAGCATATAACATTAACCATATGTATAACATTAACCATACATATACAGATGCACACCAGTATGGGAATAATACAAGCTTTTTACAATAAAAGATTAAATAATAGTATGTATATCCAATATACAAACAGGTAATACCAGGAAAGGGAGCCCTGGTGTATTTGTGCACATATACCTGGGTATATGTGGTCCCAGACTCTTCCTCACCACTTCCTCCCTTTGGGATTTTCAACCCAGTCACCCAGAGACAGGAAGTGCTTATACATAATTATTTCTGTGATATTAGGCAGCACAGTTATTTACAATTGCAGACAGTAGAGGGCAGCAGATCCCTACAACTGTATAAGCATATACTGCTGTACAGAGGATTGCACGAGGCTATTAATATTATAATTATTATTAATGGTATAAAACAGTGTTTCTCAACTTTTGTCCAGTCATTACACCCTGTAAAGTATGTAAAATCTTAAGGCCCCCCAGGTGAATTATACCTTGTTTTATCAGGAAAAGGTGGGCCATTTTATGTCAAATATGAATACATATCCCCTGACTTTTTATTGTTATAGGAAAATTGATCAAAAAAAGTTACAGTGACAGCTCAAACTCCATGCTGGTGGATGCGTGATGCTCCAAGGACAAAAACATTAAGCATATGTATTATTATACAGGATTTATTATACAGGATTTGGTGCCATAAAAGAAAGCCCATGTCATCAGATGTGCCATAGTCAGGAACTCCTGACAGAGCCAGACAGTACCTTGTCAGTTTTTTAGTTCCAGCACCCAATGCTTTTCTAGACAAAGTTAAGAATATAATTGCGTTCACAAGTGTAGGAATCAATGCAGCCATAACATATCATTCAAATTCTATGGTTCCCAGAAGCAAGGTGTTTACAGGGCTGGTGCTAGACTATTTTGTGCCCTAGACAAGATCAGCTACTTACGTGCCCCCTCCCAAAAATAAAAAAAATATGTTTAAAACAGTAGAAAATATTAACTCAACAAAACATGAAACTGCTAAATTTCTTTTAATTTGTAAAAATAAGTGCCATAAGATGCCACCAGTACGAATATTAAAGACAAAATCAGTGTCACGAACCGACTGTACCTGTGGCTGGCAGTGGCAGGATGACAGTTGCAGTGAGTGGAAGATGATGGATCCACACTCTGACAGATCCCAGGCTGGAATTCCCCAGGCAATGGGGGGAGATAAAACACTGTGACAGCAGGCAGCTGAACTGAGCAATCCCACACAGTGACAGATCTGACACAACACACCACCACCAACACTGACACAGATCAGCAGGCACTAGAAGAGCAGGCTGTGGGATCCTGATGATGTCGTCACTCACTGACGCATTTCACATGTGATGGATGGCCGACTGGCCGGGTCACACTCACACAGTCATGAGGCATCAGAATCAGTCATTACCTTCCTTTGCAGGTGCAGCTCCGCCTCCGCTGATGAATGGGAAGAGAAGGGCTGGAACTCCACAGTGATCAGCAGCTTCCAGCCAGCTTGCACTAAGGCCTGAGTCTGAGAGGAACACTGGAAGGAGCAGCAGCTCCACCCGTCATCTTCCTATGTTCTTTCTTTCTCCCCTCTGCTGCCCTTCCTCTCAGCTGAAGGATCTGTCATGATGTGGTGGCATCCCACACAGACTGTTGCCGGCCTGTGCTTCACCAAGTCACCCCTAGGTGGTAGTGCTCCCTAGGTGGTCGCCTAGCTTGCCTAGTGGAAGCCCCAGCCCTGGTTGTATATATGGTTTGGAAATCTCAAAATGATTGCCATGAAGCATTTCTGTATCCCTAGTGGAATTGACTTTGAGATGCAGCGCAAAGAGACAAGGAAGCTTCTTAGTAGCTTTGTAAATGGGCAGTATCACACATAATTGCAGCTCTGGTCACTTGATTGTAGATGCCAGAAAAAAATGTTGTAATACAATATCCATTATTGCACAGGATACTGTATGTACAAGAAACTGGAAAATCTATTAGAAATTAAATAAAAGGGAAAAATAAGAAAGGTAAGCTCATGTAGTTGTTTAACCATTGTTCACTTATACTGCATTTAAAACAGAAAAGTGAAACTAATTTTTTTTTTTTAAATGTAATTAAATATGTATTCTTAACTCAAAAAGTATCTTCTTTTGCTCTCGGCCACCTCCACATCTCCAAATTACGTTTTTGTTGTTGCTGTGATCCGACTTCCTGTTAATGGGAGGTCACTCTCCATGGTCCCACTGTATGTAGTAAATGTTGCCACTCTTTTTTTCTTGCTCCTGAGATGGACTATGGACTATGGATTATGTATAGTGTACATACCGCAAGTAACATTCACTGCTCATTGCAAACAATTGGAAATTAAAGGAAAAGGAGGGGTTCAGGAACTTACAGAGCTTATTGTTGCTCTACATGCCACCCCTTCACCTCTCCTATCTACTTCCTGCTGCCCCAGGCTTCTGTATACTCCCCTGACCCCCCACATCCCCTGCAGTGCTGCCGGGTTCCCCCCTCGCCTCTCCTGCTGGCTGCTGTGGGAGATCGTTCAGGATGTAGAGCAGGGAATAGATGAATAGAGTAAGTGATCTGTACCGATCACTGGCTCTGTTTATTCATAATTAAGGCATAGTAAACTGTGCTTACTATGCTTCAGTTTATGAATAAATGGGAAGCTCTGTACAGGGCTATTCCTGTCCATTCATTCTGTGCAGATGAGGAGATTGAGGGATGTGTCCTTATTCTCCTCTCTCTGTCTCAAGGTCTGTTTAGACCCCTGATATTTCACCAAACCCCCGACCCCCGCCACAGGGCTTCTAAAAATTATAATATAAAATTGTTTAAAAATAAATAAATAAATAACAAACCAAAAAAAAAAAACTACTGATACCAGTGGCAGGACTACCAGGGCTTCAAAAGTCCCACTTGCAACCGGTCCCAGGCGTTCTACCACCAGGCAGGGCCCAGCCAGGGGTCAAGGTGGTCTTTTATGTTTTCTCTCACTGGGTCCCAAAGGTTCTAGTTCCGCCTCTGGTTGCAATCCATTCTACCTATTGTTGTCTTTAAAATTATTCCATACAGAGTTAAATGCAGCTTTGAAAATGAGAGAGCTAAATGTTGCAGGAAAACAAAAGTATATATTCTGTAAGCACACAGTGACCTTTCTCTATACTGCAGTCTTACCATTGGCTGCCTTAACTGGGAGTTTTGGAAATAATACTGTATTACTCATGTATCAATAATACTCTATCACTCACGTATGAAGATCTATCTATTGATTTCCTTTATGCCCGATATGTTTGCAATTTAGCTTCATTAACAAACAGCTTCTATTAATAAAAAAACATGCATAGCTGAAATTATCTATGAAGATTTCAAGATCTGTTTATCAATAATTTAAGACATGTCAAGGGCAATACATAAAAAT
Source organism: Staurois parvus (assembly GCF_062004578.1). Classification (NCBI taxonomy): domain Eukaryota; kingdom Metazoa; phylum Chordata; class Amphibia; order Anura; family Ranidae; genus Staurois; species Staurois parvus. The sequence goes on along the minus strand of NW_028318344.1, from coordinate 4,500,981 downwards.
GAAATTATTTGTGCCATAATGTGCTAAAGGTGTAAAGACAGGAGGCACACAAAAGTTTTCAGGCACAAGGCACAATTCACCAACTCACCAAGTGAATGCACATTTTATTTCCCAGAATGATTATTATTTTTAGCCATTTGGCTCATTACTCCAGCTTTTATTGATTCTCATTGTTGATTGATATACCTCATTTTTGATATGAAAAATAAAAATATTATATCTTAGTGAAAATCAAATACAAATGTGTCGTGCTCCACTAATGCAATTAAATGTGAAATATGCATAAAAGGTATGTACATAAATTAAATAAATCAATAAATGTAATTTTAAATATGATTTTAAATATCTTTAAATGACATAAGTGAGTCCAACTGTAGTTTGCAATCCTGTTAGACTCACTTATGTCATTTAAAAATATTTAAAACTATATTTAAAATTATATTTATTGATTAATTTATGTATATATCTTTTTTGCATATTTCACATTTAATTTAATTAGTGCAGCGTGACACATTTGTATTTGATTTTGATTATAGTGACACACTTGTATGAGTATGTGTATGGTGTAGGCGACCGACTCACTTATATCATTTTATTTTATTAATTAATTAATAAACAAGTATACACACAAGCACATTCATTTTGCACATATTTCACTTATATATACTTTTATAAATTTATATCGTTTTTTTTTATTTCAATTTTATTTTTAATTTTATTGATTCACTATATTAAGACATATATGTACAAAATACACCATAGTAACTCACAAGAATCACATTTTTAAATTATATCTTAGTGAGCTGAACCTACTGCAGCTTACAAATATCTCTTAGCCATTGGTTTTTATAAAGGGGTGGAGCTTACCAGGACCATTAATACCATGAAATTAGGTGAAACCTTTCTTGCAGGCAGCACCTTTGATGCAAGAATCCCATCTTGCTTCATGACTGCAAATATGTTTTTTTCTGGGAATAGACATGGAGGAAACTGCAGGAATCCAGAATATTCATAGAAGCACAAAGAGAGGCTGCTCCAGCATTGCCATTGCCAGCTGTTATTAACATAAGGGAGTGCATTATGAAGACACAAGAGGAGAAACAAAGCAGCAAGGCACAGTCTTGTCACACTTGGTGTGCCTTTTCTTTATGTTTCTGTTCTAGTTGCCAGGCGTTCTAACGTATTTAAGATTATGAAACTGTGCTCACTGTGGAAACTATTATTTGTATTTATAGTGGAATGGAGTGGTTTACGTTTCAAATTATAAGCTTTCCTTATGCAGAATATGCATCCCTGTGGGCAGGGCTTAGTGCTAGGGGAAAGCTTAGTGAAGACAGTTGGGGAGGGTAACCATTTAGAGCTGTCTTAGATATAGAAGTGACCCAGTTCTTTTTTAGTTTATATGGTGAAAAATACATTGCATAATGCATCCTTTATATTGTCTCTCTGCAACCAAGCTAGTTTCTATATTATGTACTATCCAACTGTTTGGTTCATAGTGGGATTCATTGACCTATCATTTTCCCTTAGCTTAGTGAATGTGGTAAAAATTCAGTTTGCAAAGAATACCCAATTATGTGTAAGGAAATTTAAAAAATGATTTTTGCTTGTTTAGTACTTTTGCTTGTTTAGCCACTGATGTATGGATCCCTGATGACAATGACCCTTCTGGCAATATCCTCTATCAATAATATCTATAACATAATAATAATAACAATAGTATCAATAAATATTAAGTGTTGCATTGTTAATAAACATAAATGAAGATAACCAAACAAAAACTCAATATCATAAAAGTCCTCAGAGAATGAATTGTGAAATAACGATTTCCTAAACAGAAAAATTGAGAATATAACATATATAATATAAAGTGAAAAAAGGATAGTCCACAGTGAAAAGAGTATCAGTCTCCTTTAAGAGGAATACATAGCTATCTTCTCCTTTTCTTCTATTAATACCAGTGTTACCCAACACCACCGTGAAGGCAAGATGCAGGCTTAACAAATAGACCCCTTATTCAGAGTGGTCAGTAATCACTCAAAAGGAATCAATCCCAAGGGCATCTCTCCACACCAATCCAAATACTGTTGTCCAGCACTGCTCCAGATGAAAGACAAATGCAGTATAGGTGGTAGAATCATAAAACGGTAAGCGGATAGACACTTCTCATAGTGTAGGCATCACCAAACACCAATTATTTAGCATAAAACCGCACTTACAAGATTAAAATATTATGTGCACATCAATATAGTCACCAGAACAGCATCAATATCATCAACTTCTGGCTTCCTGTACGCAATGATGTCACGGGGGAGGCTCTCCCACACCTCTGACACAAGTCTAAAGAAAGAGGATTTATTTGTGTTACACACCCAACAAGGCAAAAATATAGAATGGAATAGCAATGGACAGGTATAGGGTAAAACAGATTTTCATAATATACTGTAACAAAATAATAAGACCAAGTACAGTATCTCTGCACTTGAACCCAGGATCTAAAGAGATCCTAGACAAGGGGATGTTACAAGAAGCTAATGTCCTTCAGTCTCTCCAAATCCCTCCCACTGGTAAGGGTACTATTAGTCATTAGTATCAAAAGTCCCTGAATCGGAGTGTTTAGGTTTAAGGGGATTTTAAGGTACAGGACTTAAATACCCTAATTGTATCTTAAGGCAAGGTGACACTGTCCCTTTAAGAAGTGGGTAAGGAAGTTATGGCCAGCAGCCTCTTACCACCAGTGTGTGAAATGGAAAACAAAGTTATGGCCTGTGGCCTCTCACCATGCAGTCTGCAATTAAGCCTTCTTCTATTCTCTGGTATCAGGGATTGGTGACATTGGCAGTGATTCTGAGGTGATGATCTCTCATGGAAATGGTGACATCCTTTTCCTGCAGGTTGCTGGATCTCTCCAACAGCTGTACCCTCCACGCAGAGGTGGCAACTCAGTCTCTTTCTGACACCGCAGCGAACACTTACCATAGGCAGCGTCACCTCTCCAGTAAATTTTAGTATAGAAACCCTGTGCTATTATTTAAAAACAATACACTACCATAAAAAATAATAAAAAATGTGAAGAGCAGCTATCACTCCACATTTCACTTACTACACTAATATCAATAAATGTATACCTCCTAAAATGTAAGCGCTCCTTAATATAAATTACTAAATGTAGACTCAAAAAGTGCATATAAACAACAAAACTCATAAATTAATGTATGAGCTTTGTTGTTTATATGCACATTTTTTAGTCTACATTTGCTAATTTATATCAAAGAGCACTTCACTGTTAGTAGGCATAGCCTTCTCCAATAGTCACCTCTAACTTCAGGTGTGAACTCCAGGCTTCAATTTCCTTTTTACTCCTCCTACCATTCTCTGTCCCCCTGGATGGTCCTACCCAGTATTGGCTTCACAGAGACTCTCTCTTAGGGAATGCATTCCTCATAGTTCCAGTGGGCTCCCAGAAGTCTCTCCCAGACTGCACAGTAACCAATCACAGTGTCCCCTGTATCCTGGGCGGTGGTGGGGCTCACTTCTAGGTCACTGTGTCTGCAACCTCAGCTCTCCCAAAATGCCTCTAGCCAGCTCTCTCATTTTCCTCTTCTCCTTGCTGCTCCTCCACTCACTGGCATCCAGGGAGAGAGAGAGAAACTATTTGTATTGGTGGCTGCAGCATTCTAAATGACAGCCCAGTCCAGGCAGCAGTGTGCAGAGTGCTACCCAGATGGGGAATACACTTGCACATGATTGGATGATGGAAGTCAGCAGAGTGTCACCTCATCCACTGAAATAAGAGAAAAATCCCCTAGAAAGTGAACAACCTTCAAGAGTTACACCACTTCAGGTCAGTCCACACCAGGGGCGGACTGACCATTCGAGCACTTGGGCACTGCCCGAGGGCCCGGGGTCAGTAGGGGGCCCCATAAAATGCTCCTGGTACCTTTTATAGGCATGTTTTGAGTGTGGGCAAGGACACAGGGGCCCCATGATCCCCAATTGCCCGGGGCCCCAAGAGTTGTCAGTCCACCCCTGACTCCACACTTACCCATTTTTGAATTACAATACACGATACATCATTTATGTCATTACCTGTCAAATTTGTTCCATTCAATATGTGGGAAAAACCACAAGAAGGTTAGGTATTGCTTACACGATCACCTCTACAATATAGAACAGCATCACTCTATTAATCTGGCTCAACACTTTATTGAGAGTCATGGAGGGGATTTAATTACTGTAAAGATCCAGGAAATTGAGAATTTTTCCGAGCATTTCTGGATTCCTGATGGGTTAAATTTTGAGTGGGATGTGCCCCGCATCTATGATTGATCTTATCCTAATCCCTCTTGCAGACCAGTAATTCCCACCCCTTTTTTATTGCACAGATTTCAGTCTTTTCAGCATTGTGCATCCTTATATCGATACATATTGTTTGTGTCTTACATTGCTGAAAATATGACATGGTATTGTATTTTACATATGTATATTTATAGGTTTTGCTCTTCTTATGTGTGTTTGGTTTCAACACATTAAGGTGTGTGGAGGTATTCAGGCATGAAACAAGTTAACAGTTCTGTTCCTGTGCTTATGCTGTGATATTGTCATTATATTTTGATTTGGAACAAAAAAGCATTTGGTTTTTATGGACATCAGTGTGCAATCATTTCTACACTTTTTCTACAATGTAGAAAATCTATTTGCTTTTAGTAAATCAACCCCCAAATCTTGACTTTAGCGTCTTCCTATTATTTGATCAACATTTTGACACTGGTAGCTGTAAATTACAGTGCTTTTGGTCTTGTTACATACCTAGATTGTGTAGTGGATGATTTTAGTGCAGAGATCTGTAGCATTACTCCAGGGTTGACAGGTTGATGCTCAGCTTTTGTGTCCCAAAGTTCAACATAGGTATACATTTACTTATTTCTCAGTATGTTGAAAACCCGTCTTGCCTGTTGTTTGGTTCCTTATACACCTATATGATTGACAACAAAAAACTGTTTGTGAAAAGAGCATAGCAACCTCTTCTTTAACACCCATAAAAGAAGCTACAGCGCTCCAGGAGCTTTCCAGATACTCTGAAAAGTTTTCATGTTCAGAAATGTCCAAATTCTGTGAGATGTCTTATGTTTTTACATAATGGCTGACATTAATAGTTCAATTAATAATTTTTGTCATCTGCCATTGCTTTAAAATGGCGTGGGCAACCTATCAGAGGTTGAGATCTACCTGGACAACATGGAGGGAAAGGGGGGGGGTGCCCTAACAAAAAACAAATAACTATCAAGACCCAATAAAAAGATGGCATGAAGAACACACAGTGTGTCACAGTAGTGTCCTCTGCTCCCCTTCACATCATTCCCTCCACAGTAGTATTCTCTGTTCCCCTTCACATCACTGCACTTCATCCCCCAAGTAATGTACTCTGCCACTCGATAGTAGTGTCTTCTGCCCCTCTTCATATCACCTCAACTATGGTGTGCTCTGCCCCCCCCCCCCCGTAGTGACCTGTGACCTCAAAAGCAGTGTCCTGTGCCCACTGTCAAATCACCCCTCCCTCCACTGCAGTGTCCTCTGCTCGACACAGTAGTGTCCTGTCCCCCCCAAATCAGTGTCCTCTGCCCCCATAAGTTTCTTCACCCTTCCCCCACAGTAGTGTCCTCTGCCCCCAGCAGTGTCTTCTGCCCCTTCACATCATCCTCCCGACACAAGCACACAACAATATGTAGATACTGTAGCTGTCTCGTTCTTTACAACATGTGTACAGCAGAGAGTGGGAGGCAGCACATTACTGGACTGAGGGTGGGAGCTGCCAAAGTTAACTTTTCATAATAACAAGCTGGTGATTGGTTGCTAGGACCATTCATTGGTCACTCACCTGCTGGTTAACTTGAAAGGTTAACTGAGGCAGCACCTGCTGTCCATCCAGTACTGTGCTGCCTCACGCTCTCCGCTCTGCTGTGAAGAGCGGCAGAGGCTGAGGGCAAGGACCGGCAAACTAGGGACATTTTTGCAATCTAATTGTCAGCTGCCTGTGGTCAACATGTAGCTTGCAATTGATGGGTTGCTGACCCCTGCTTTAAATGGTTTCCAAGGCCACACATCTAGAGGCTGTAGTAAAATAAATCTGGCCTTGCAAATTACATTTCCAACTAAAATTTGAGGTTTATTCATTCTATGTAGCAAGGAAATTCAACCAGCTGATATCTATCGACTGTGTTTTTGAGTAATCTCTTTTTCCTTTCTTTTGGTATCCAGGTGTGGTTCGTGCCTCAAGCATCTTCCCTATCCTTAGTGCCATGCTCCTGCTACTTGGGGGCCTTTGTGTTGCTGCCAGTCGTGTTTACAAATCCAAGCGCAACATCATCCTAGGAGCTGGAATTCTATTTGTTGCTGCAGGTGAGAAAAAAAGGTTTTGAGATGAACTCCAGCAAAAATAACAATCTTAAGTGTTCTCAATTTTTTTTTGTTTGTGAGCTTTATTACAGCTTTATTAGATTACAGTGTACATTATAGCTCCTTGCTGTGGTCCATTCCCATCTTATCCATTTTGAAAATAAGAAAAATGTTCTCTATTTTTGTTCCTATGACAGCTCTAGCATATTGGATCTCCCATCACATTCATTTCCAGAGTCAATACTGACTTTTCCTAATAGAGAGGGCAAATCTCCGCAGCAGGGACTCAGACCACAATAAAAACCTGAAAGGGGTTTTAACGCATCCATACTCTATCCAAAAAACGTTTTGGCTTTACATACACTTTAAAATTAATGGTTAGGGATAGAGTTTATAGAAGCTATTAATGTTAAGTCATACGTAATATTTTGAGGTTCCAGTTTAAGTTAATTTTTAAGGGCATGTTTTAATGGTTCAGTTAAAGTAGATCTTAAATTGATCTGAATGAATTTTAGCTTTCCTAAAGCACTGTGTGCCATAAACATCTGCCATGTTTTTTTTTTTCTAAAGCATGGTTTTAACTTTTTTTTTCCTTTGTTACATCTCAATGCAGCTGATCTTTGACCTATTACAGCCACTGCCTATCTATTTGCACTGGCTCCAGCATTGCATTTACAATATTGCTTTGGACCAACTTTCATACCTTGCAGGCTGTGTGTATGCACAGCCACTTATAGTCTCCACCAGGGAAGCATGTGACAGGGTGACAATGCAGGAGTACAATGGGGGACAGTTGTCACCTTATAACAGGAAGTGTATGAACAAGGACCTTCATGGAAGGATCACCAGGTATTTAATGAAAGTTGCATATTTAAAAAAGATTAAAATCACATTAACAGATTAATGCTTTTATGAGATTTAGTGAGCTGGATTATTGACAGGCAGGGGGAATGTTGGCGACACCAGTTGTACATACCTTTACTTCACTTTCCTATTACTCAGTCTGGAGGTTATGACTCGTTTTTTTCACATCTGCATAACATCAATGAGTGCCTGAGCAATCAGTCACCATGAACAAACACCAAGCAGCAGGATAGAAATGAATCACATGTTGCTAGAGTTCCCAGAAGTTCCAGGCTAAATAGAGGGGTGGGGTAGTGAGATTGTGCTGCTTGTAGGGCCATCATTTTAAAAGCAACTGGTGTAAATATATGAATTTCATTGGCATCAGCCTCTTGCAATCTCTTGTAAACCAGAACTCAGACTGGGAGAGGAAAAAGCAGCAGCAAAAGCCAGTCAAATGTGTTGCAGTGTCCATGTGCTAACTAGGAAAATACTTTCAGGAGGAGACAGCCCAGTGACAAAAAAACAAACTCATCAATATTCAGCTTCTCCTTCACTGTCTAGTCACAGGCTGGGAAGGGACAAAAACTATTTGTATTACTTAACTACAATGTCTGGTCTCCATGCTGGCTGTGAAAATCTCATAAATAATGGACAGAAATACAAATCATTTGGCAGGTAAAAATATTTTCCTTTATGTGAATTTCATTTGTGTAGTTTAAGTGATTCAAAAGGTTTAGCTTTTTTTTTTTTAATAACAAACATGTTATATTTACCTGCACTGTGCAATGGTTTTGCACAGATCAGCATCGATCCTTCTTTTATTGGGGTCCCCCTGCCAGCACTTCTGGCCCCTCCCCCATGCTGAGTGTCCCCAGAGCAAGCTGCTTGCTCTGGAGGTACTTGTGCATGCTCGCTCCTGAGCAGCCTCTGTGTGTCCATAAGATACACTTAGTGTGGCTCAGCCCTGCCCCCCCTCTCTCCTCAGTGGCAGTAACTGACAGGAGAGGGAGTCAATGGCTCCTGCTGCTGTGTCTCAGTCAATGAGGAAGGAGAGACCCAGGTGAGCTGCTGCTCTTGTGCACATCGCTGGATCGAGAGCTCAGCTAAGTTTTAGGGGAGGCCGAGGTGGGAGCTTAAACCTTTCAGCCTTCACAACCACTTTAACTGTTTGCTTGCCTGGAGTGTAGCTTTAAAGATCTAGTTAAAAGTAAAGTATATTGGTTTGGGGCTATTTTATTGATCTATTTATTTATGTGCCGCGCTCCACTTTTACCAATAGAATTCATAAATATGTGCAATTTCACTCAAATAATATATAAGTGCAATTTTACATAAATCCACTATATAAATAAAAAATTGTCCATATATAATTATTCACAATTCTTGTGTTCACTGTAATATTTATATTTAATGCTTCCTTCAGTGTCAAAATTCACTTCAAAACTTGTGCACCCCCACCGGTTGTGATCTCACCTCAAATATATGACCAAACCGTTAAGTGAGGGCATATAAAGCCTGTGTCCCTTTAATTGGACCAAGTGTGGATGGGATGGTATCCAGCTGAATAGGATCCCCTTCGCTCGTCTAGCGGCTCTCCTCCATCGGTGCGTATGTTAAGAGAATAACCAGATCATAGTGCGTTATCCTTAAACACTCATTTAGTAGTACACTCACATGATCAAAATACAGAAGAGCTTTGTGCAATAAATTGCCTTCTGTATTTTAGCAGCGGTGATATCCTGTGTGTAACCAGCTCCCCTATGTGTTGCGCCACCGGGTCACATGGCTTCATCAGGGGAATGATTGGATGACACGACGCTCATTCATCCTTATATAGGGGATGCTTAAGCACCATTTTGTAGTAGCCTGCATGGCATTAGCCATGTTTCTATAGTCTGCTGTACATTGAGCAAAAATCTAACAGCACCGATATTATTAATTTCTTTTGCAAAGACTATATATTCTTTTTGGCTAACCCCACCCTGGAATTAGAGTTTTATATCGGCATATACATCCACATATAGTCCGGGATGCCGACTATTAACATACCGTCTTAGTTCCATTTTATAGGAGCCTTCATGGTGATGGTGCACAAATTTTGAAGTGAATTTTGGCACTGAAGTTGGATTAGGAAGCACTAAATATAAATATTAAAGTGAACATAAGAATTGTGAAGAATTATATATGGACAATTTTTTGTTATTTATATAGTGGATTTATGTAAAATTGAACTTATATATTATTTGAGTGAAATTGCACATATTTATGAATTCTATTGGTAAAAGTGGAGCACGGCACATTTTGGTAATATATATAGTAGGCACATTTGTATGAGTATGTGTTAGATGTAGGTGATCCACTAATTGTATTTTGGTTTGGCACAAAGTATCTGATATAGCAGCTCACAAGTCTCAATTATAATTTTATTTATGTATTTTTTATTTTTAAAGAAAGGTCAGCAATAAATCTGTATCACAGGCTCACTCAATCTGACTTAAACCTTGGACAGAGCTTTATGGAGGGAGGGGGAATGGAAGAGTGATATGTAACTACTCTGACATATCCATCTGTCTGTAAAAAAAATATTATTGAGTTATTGAACTCTGTAAACAACAGGCTTTTTACAACAAGGCGTGTGGAGATGCTGAAAAATATGAATGAGAAACTGAAAGAGCCTATAGCTCCAGCTACTAGCTGGAAATAAGGATACTATATATGTATGTGCAAGATTTTATATACACCACAATATTTGTTTGTCCCAATTATGATAAATAATGAAAATATGTACAAAAACACTATATATTCCCTTTAATGTTATGGACTAGACTATGCACTAGAGTTCAGGTCCAGGTGAGGGTTAAGTGTTAGAGACAGGTAAAAGATTAGGCTACAGCGCAGGGTGATTTATGAAAGCTGAAATTTGACATGTTTGTGACACCAATGCCCATGTTGAGAACAACCAGCACCAAAAATAAATGCTATCATAATAAGGAGGTCCAGAACACCAGATTGTACACATGACTGAAACAGTCCCTTTAAATGTTGTACTGTCCTTTGTAGCCTCCCTGACGGTATTCCCGAGTGTAGCTCGGGGTAAAGTTTCAGTACCAAAAGCGGTAACCCCGAGCTACACTTGGGCTTACCATGTGGTGCTGCTCCAGGATCTGTTCTTCACTTACCTTGTCCTTTGCTCCCACGATGTCCCTCCTACAGTGTCCCCGGCAATGTAATCAGGTGGATGCTGGCATCTGTCATCTGGGTTCCGTCCCCTGCGAGCGTCGGGACGTACGGGGGACGGAACGGTGGGAAATTTGAAAATGACAAAAAGTGACATTCACTCAATACACTAAAATCACATAGTAAAACATTACTGTATCAAACCATTTCACATACATTTTGTCCCTAGTGCTTTGTCCTGTGCCCTGCCTGCATTTTTACTGTTCTTTCTGCCTGGAAACTGAGAAATGTCCATGGCGTCCAAAAAGTGTCCCTTTAGGTCAAAACCGGTTTTAGACCAGCTAGAGAACAGCGATAGTAAATTAGAACTACTTGCAGAATTGAGTGATAATGATTCATGGGGAAATTTGTCATCAGACACTGAAAATGATTTTGCGACTTTGCTCAGTGATGTGCGAACTTGGTGCTATATTTCAAATTTCAGTGTTTTTGGTTTGATTATAATATTAAATTAAATGTATTATTATTATTTTTTATGATTATTTATTAAATTATAATTTATGATTTCGTGTTTCAAATTTTATCATACCCGGGATGTTTACTAGACTCTTGTTCGGACAGATTTCAGTAAGTTATTTCTAAAAATTACAGGCCTACAATAAAAAAATACATATTTCCATGCAAAAAAATGTACCGCTTTGAGCACAGAAATATGGACATAATCAGACCGCTAGGGAGGTTAAACATGTTTTTATTTAAAAAAACAAGAAATGCCAATTTTTCTGATAATTTCTCTTTTACATTTAATGACAGGACTAAGCAACATTATTGGTGTAATTGTTTACATATCTGCAAATGCCGGAGATCCTGGAACCAAGAGAGATGATGAGAAGAAAAGTCATTATTCATACGGTTGGTCCTTTTATTTTGGTGGACTTTCTTTTATCATTGCTGAAATGATTGGGGTCCTTGCGGTCAACATCTACATTGAAAAGAACAGAGAGGCCCACTGTAAATCACGTACTGAGCTGATCAAAAACCCCTCTGCTATTCTACGCCTACCAAGTTACCGCTTTCGATACCGCCGACGTTCTAGATCAAGTTCACGCTCCACTGAACCTTCTCAGTCAAGGGACACGTCTCCTGTGGGAGTCAAAGGGATACCTTCAACTGACATCTCCATGTACACCTTGTCAAGAGATACCTCCAAGGCTAATGTTAGTAGTTTATATAATACAGAGCGCGGAGATCACAGTTTTCTACAGCTTCACAACTGCTTCCCTAAGGAACCAGGGGTCACCGTCACCGTTACAGGACCAGCCTCTAACACTGGCACCCTGGGCAAGGACGGTTCAAATACCAACACTCTAAACAGGAAAACCACACCCGTGTAGGTGGTTCCAAGCCTAAGGTCTTCTAAGTGAGCATGTGTGAGTGAATGTGCAATGCGTGTGACAGAGTGTACGTTTTAGGATGGAGATAGGAGCCATTTTATGCCATGTAGCTGCCAATTTCTGGTGCAGAGGTGTCAGGAGTCCAACCCTCTGTTCTAGTGAAAGAAATTTTGGAACCAAATGGTAAATGTTCTGAAAACTGCATTATAGTGTTTTGATAAAAAATATATTATATATATATGTATATATATATATATATATATATATATATATACACACACACATATATATACTTAAGAGATATTGTACATTTTAGGTTGCTGATAAGCTGTTCTCTTTTAAGATAAGGTAAGGTTTATCCAACCATTTGTTATTTTACATGCTTAGGACTACATTGCTGCTAAGCCGTAGTTTCTCTGACAATATAATCACAAGAATACAAAGCAGTTTCATGTTTAAAATCACACTTTAAATGTAAATTTAAACCGTCATTCCATTGTAAATGAATACTGTGAAAGACATAGATGGGGAAAAAAAGTCTATAGTTTAATTTTCTGAAGGAGATTCATATTTTGACAAATCTGAATGAAAGGGTCAGTTCTCATAAAGCTTTCATTTTATGTTGAAACATCCACTGGCTTCTTAAAGGCATAAGCCTTCCACTACACAGCAGGAACCATAAAGTGGTAGTTGTAACGTCTGACTTGTTCTCTGTAGCTGGGTTTTGCATTCAGAGCCCCTAGTTATACCTTGTACTTCCAGGTGTAGGGCACAGCCTCCCTGCCTCCACAATGCAGTTCTAGATGCCTGAGTGCCCAAATGCCAGGCCAAAGCAAAGTCATATGGGTGAGGTGGGAGTATGCTCAGCCCTTTACAAGTTTCCACTTTCTTAGTTGAAGAAATTTTAGGGACTGTAGTGGCAGATTTCATTGTAAGGGGAATGGACCCTAGTATGCAATGGCAGGCTCAGTTTGTTTGTTTGTTTTTTACTACCGGTCATTGGAATCTCTTTGGGTCTTCAGCATCAAAATCCCTTTTCTGGAGTTACTGGTTCTGCTTCTTTCCCACTTTCAGCAGAATTTTATTTATTTTGAGATGGTGTAGAGATATCACTGTAAGTATGCCTTATCTATATAAGGAGCTAGTGGCCATTTCCTACTCTACTATTACAAATATGATGATAATAATAATAATAATAACAAACAAACTGTGATGCTGTTGGTTAACCCAAATATACATTAGTAGGAAAGGTGCCTGGTTTTTATTTTCATGTACTTACATATTAATGCTGCACTAGTCCCTTTTCATCTATAACTGAATAGATTCCAAGGAAGCAAATGTTAGAGAACATTTCATTGGGGTTTAATCAAGGAACCTGGACTGTGAAGTTTTTTTTTAACCCTTTGCTTCCTTTGCATCCCCTTTCCATCTGTGCACACTACATTCTTTAACTCAACAACTTCAAAAGGGAATCTTTGATACCCTGAGATGCACATCAATTTTAAGAATAGCAAGGAGTTTATTGTGGGCCTCAGTTACTTTTCAATCAAATTCAAGAGAAAACTAAACTAATACTTCTTCTAGGATGTTCTTATGTACCTGTGTCCAAGACTGATAGTTTCATATTCTAGCTAAGATGTTTAATACACTTTAGATTATGTCAAAGCATGAGACAATTATAAATTAAATTAAACTAAATACTCCAAATGTTCTTCCTAACATCTAGGGTTAATAAAAAGAAGAGGTCCTCAGATCAGAGTTCCCATTCCAGCAGCTGGCAGACCTGTAGTGCTCCTCTGTGTTTGCACTGGTTGTCTCTGCATATAGTTTGATCATGCCTATTGGCTTTTCTATGAGCTTAAGTATGAGCCACCGATAAATGTTGCTGACAGTGTGATTGGTACTGTTCTGTAACCTATATTGCCTAATATCAGTTTGTACTGCACATATTGTGCCAGTTGTGACAGGACTAAACTTTGTTAAAACATAAGTTTAATAAGAGATCAAATGACAAAAATCAGCACAAGGGACATACTTACAGTCGGTAGAATGTGTCCCTTGTACTGTTGTGTCCTCTATTAGCTGAAATCTTCCTCCATTGATCCCCCCTCCCCCCCCCCCGCTGTAATATTCCAATGAGTCATGGTTATTAATACCAACAGAACTATGACAGGCACTCATTAAAAGTGTCTCACTATGCCCACTCTTTCTGCCCAGCTCCTCCATTCATAGAAACTGTATTCTAGCTTCTATGAATGAAACAGGATCTAAGAATAGAGGGCAAGTGGATAACCGAAAGGTCTGTCCCCTTCATTCATATATCACTGTATGAGCACATAACCAGGAAACAGCTCAGACCTATTACATTCTTAAATGTATGAAATAGTTTATTTGCAGGCTTTAGTGCATTTATGTACACTGCCAGGTTCAAACTGCCTTCATTTTTTTTTACTACAAAGTAGTTCAGTCCCCATAAGTGCAAGCATGTAAACATACCCTCTGACATTAATAAAGGAAACTTGTACTGAAAATAATATAGAGGCTGCTGTTGTTGACCTCCTTCTAAAACTACTAGTTGCCTTGCTGTTTTTGTACATGCACATGCATTGATTTGAGAAAAGCTTGAATATCAGGAGGGTCACAGTGGAAGTAGAACTCTGCATACATGGTCCAGGTCAGTGACTTTGAAAACACTAAAATCACTGAAGCAGCATGACATCCAGGCAGCTAGAATTATTGGAAGGAAAAGTCAGTAATGGCTTCTTCTTTTAAAGAGATCCTGTCCCCTTGCCCATTCAGGGCAAAATGACAGAGTTTTTTAAAGCCCTCCCAAACCCAATCATACTCATCTACTTACCTTTATAGCAATTCCCACCACATGCTTTTGGTAGAGTGCTTCAACTTTATGTGAGAACATTGGTGGGTATTAAAACAACTTTTTGCTTAGTTGATTCTAGTCTACAGTTCAGTTGGCAACAAGTACAATTTAAACATTTTTCAACTGATCAAGGGATACTTAAAAAGCTTCTGCAATACATATTTAGACAGTTATAAATACTGGCCTTAAAGTTGATGTCCTACTTTTCAACATCAAAGTCTAAGCTGGAGATGGACACTAGATATTCCTATATTGCATGAAATATTGAAGCAAAGGATTGTGACTACTATCAAAGCTACTTACAGTGTACAAAGTCAACCTTAGGTAATACATGCCATCACATCAGGTGGTAGATATCAAGGATGGTAGTCCTCAAACGAAAATGTTGTGCACCTCTATTGACAGGTCCATGCTTTCGGATCTATAGACTCAACTGGCTAATCTGTACATGGCTGCATAGTGATACAGTATTATATTGTATCTACTCTTTGACTAGTATAGTAGGTATAAAAATGATCCAATATAAGGAAATAATTGACTCTAAGTAAGTGGTAATTGGCACTGCAGATAATTTATAAAAACTAATATTTTTCTTCTGACCTTGTAGCAGGTTGTTCTCCTGACTCTCTAAAACTATATTGGATAAAAACTGGTAGGAAAACAAAAAGAAGCAGTTAAGAAAAGCAGCTCCATAACTGGCAATTAATTTGTCATATAAGTTTCCAGAGTCCAAATGCACCCCAAAAGTCAGCCCTATGATACCCTCTCAATACATATTAAAATAATAAAAGTACAGGACAGCCTTACTCTGCAATTTACACTGTCCTAGGACTGTCTTTTTCTAAATGGCTTCAGGTCATATATATAAAAACTATATGCACCAGCTTTTCTCAACCTTTGTATAACAGAAAAAAATGAAAGGTCTGGTAGACCCCTGCTAAAAATGATTACACCTACAGCTCATGGTAAGCTGCAAAATTTTTTTAAATAAGAGAATGTGGTGTACTTAGACTATTTGACTACCAAGACAGAAGATTTTTAACACCCCCTGCTGTATATACCAATGTTATTTTCAGCGATAGTTCTGAAACAAAATGAATAATGGTAGAATGAAATGAAATTAAATGCAGTGAAATAGTGAAAATGTTGGTGTCCCCTAGTGTTTGTGGATTGCTTAGAAATAACCCTCTAAATGGGAAATACATGGAAAATGTCCTACTTGTGTTGGTGACAGTAAAGGTGGGGAATACCTCTCCACTGCACATTGCTCGAGGAACTCCTAGAAACCTTAGGAGGAACCCTACGGCTCCATTAAAGTTATTATTATTATTTATATAGTGCCAACAGTTTGCTCAGCGCTTTACAATAGAACGGGAGACAATACAGCAACAATACAGTTCAATACAAGAGGGAAAGGAGGGCTCTGCTCCTTGGAGCTTACAATCTAGGAGTTAGCTAAGAAAGACTCCTTTACACTGTTTTGTTGGCTTTGAGTTTTATTGAGAAACTTTTTCTGCATCACCTTGTAATCAGACCTTAAACAATAGGAATGTGAGCAGGAACCCTCTTTGAAGTTAGGTATAATGATTTTCTGGTTCACAGAAGGAAAGTGTAGGAAGACTATTTGATGTCACAAATCATCAGAGGGTTCTGAAAAGCAGTCATGTTAGTTGTGTCATTTTGTCATGATAAAAATAGCTGCATTCTACTTTTGACTGCTTTTAAGTAAACATTATTTCACCCACAAAGATTTGTTTGTAATGCAGCTTATATCGTGGTTTGGGTGTATTCTTCACTGCATCAAAGTGCTTTTCCATTTTATTCCTTTTTGTGACATTTAAAACTTTAAATGGTTTTGTTAAAAGGTTTGAGGGTCCATGCACAATGCACAGGTGCTGTTAATGTGTTTTAGTTGCGCTTGGGCTGATATTCTTTTTGTTGCTGGAAAGGATACTTGAAGTCACCAAATTTAATGACAGGAAGTTTTTCATAATCTATTCATTCAAAAGCACAGAAAACATGCATACACACATAATGATACATATTTATTCTATTTTGGGATGCTGCAAAATGTACTACCCTATCAAAGTGCAGGAAGCCACATTTGTTTAATGTAAATTCCGGACACGTAATCTTTCACATGTGAATATACTTTTTGATAGAATGAGAAATAATTTTAGAATTTATATACATTATAAGCATCAGACAAATCATTCTGTTGTGGCTAGATCCTAATATTTTTAGTTTTCGATTTAATTAAAAAAGTGACAGTTGATTTCTGCATAGGGAAGAATGAACCGTTATGAAAAACAGACACATTGGAAAACTGTGAACTTTTTTTACTCTTCTGAAGAAAATGTCCAGTCTGCAGAGAATCATAGGATTCATGAGTAGATTTGCAAAATTCATGGTTTAGTGCAGATCAGATTACAAATTGAAATATTCAGATGAACACATCAAAAAAAGTCTGTGATTCTCTTGAACTGCAACTGTCAGTCTGCATTACAAGTAGCACTGTTAGTAGTCCAAATTTTAGTGTGCACTCAGTAAACGACATTTGTAAACCACACTGACATTTGAGTGGGTAATAATAGCAATGGATAGTAATAAGCAAAGGGTTAGTGTGTAATAGGCAAATGGGTATTGGATAATAGGTAAATGTTTGCAGTAACCCTTAATTATTTGTGTTTTTGCCTATTACTCATTCAAATGCCAAGGGGTTCACCCACATTGCATTGGCCTGAAATTTAAAAGGGCAACAGGTAAATGGGTGTTAGGTAATGGTTAAATGTCTGCAGCAACCATAGTTTATTTGTATTGCTTGCAGATGATTCAAAATTCAAAAATGCCACAGTAGTTAATGTACAGAGCTGCTATCCAGATCAACAGAGCATTATAGAATTCATTAGGAGTGTAATGCATTCAGAGTAAGGTGAGAGTGAAATTAAGAAAGATTATGATAGTAAGGGAGTTTATCTATCTAGCCAGGTGTGTGGACCAGATGTCTGCTCTGCTGCTGTGCTGGGAAACATACATTGCAATGAGTACAGCAGTGATGAAATGCTCTGCAATTTACCTCTGCCAGCACCCGCTGTGTCTTTTCATTTTATTGGCAAAATAGTCATATATCTCCCATGTCAAAGTAATGGAATGCAATGGGAGTCTGCATCTGATGAGTATATAAGCAATGCTTCATAAGATCTCTTTGTGAGAGGACTACTGTATCCCAGTAGAGCTGCAGTGCCAGGAAGCTTATAGAGGAGGCACAGCTAAGGGCATAGCTACTAGCTTGAAATCAATTTTTCCAGGAAATGATACAAAAATGATAAGTCATATTTCCAACCTATGGGGATGTGAGAGAGATTAATCAAAATCTAAGTGAGAAATGTGTTTTAGAAAATTATTTTAAAGCAGGCCTGACAGCCATTAAAGTGTGTCTTTACCCTTAGCCTATTAAATTTTAAATTCCAAGAAACCTTCATAGATTATAATTTTTACAAATGGTTCTCTGAGATCTAACCTCCTGAGAAATGTTGTACTTATTTAAAGTGTCACTAGATTTAAATGTGTGGGCACAAGGATAACTTTATGAGCGTAACTATATCTCTTTCCTTCTTACACCCTGTTCACACTGGATTGTTATGAATTTTTCATCAGATTTTTTTTTACATTGTTTTTTCTAAAACTTACCAGTTAGTTATTCATTCAAATTGGCTCCAGCTATCATGTGTTCTTCATCAATTAAAAAAAGCAGAAGAAAATCCCACTGTGAACACGCCAAAACCTTTTGCTGATGAAGCATGTAACCTTTGCTGGAAGATGCCACCATCTGATACCTAGGTCTGGTTCCAGGGCCAACTTGTTGCCATGTGAGAAGGCACCCGGGTGAGCAGGAACCAGAGCTTCTAACATCTCTGGGAGTCTCCAGCATGGCTTAAGAGCCTCAGACAACAACCAGCAAGTGATAGACCTCTTCTAAAGCAGCTTTCTACCCTCATTGTTTTTTTTCCACTGTACTTGGGATTCAGCATTCTCCTGGTTTTGTCTTTTCTTTTCAGTATCAGGAAAAACAAATACAACAGCTGTGAAAGCAAGCCATAATTTTCCATTTACCTAATGCAGTTGCTGTGTTGAATATTAAAGACAGGTCTTTCCAACATTTTTCAAAACTAGAAAAAAGCAGTTATTTCATAGAGTTCATTACCTCCTTTAAGTAAAGACCTAATTGCAAGGCAGCCTGGTCTCTGTCTCTACTATAGCGTTTAAAAAAAAAGAGGACAGGAGAGGCAGAAGAAAAGGACAGTGTGCCTTAAGCAAAAGCTCAACAGACCATGGGGCTAGGTCCAAGCTCTTACTTTTCTTTTCAATCCAAATTTTACCCAAATCTTATATTTGCTAGGCAGACGAAAGGCTATTCTTAGTTACTTAGTTACTGTGCCACCCCATTTTGTTATTGGCAGAGCTTGATGTAGCCCCCCCCCCAACAAAAAAAAAATATACCATGGAATCACCATGTTCATGCATCATGCATGTAAACCCAAGCTACATAAAACAATTACATCAAATTATGTAAACCTTAAAATATATTATTAAAAAAGAGGTGTGGGATTTGAAAAAAATGAACACACACTCACCTCCATGCTGCAGCATCAATGTTATGCTGTAGCTGTCCCACATCAACTCTAAGACCAACAAATGAGCGATCACATGGCCGCTGACTGCTTAGTTCTCGTTCTGCTCCAACCAGAGAGTAGTGACTCTCCACTCTGCTCTTCCAGGGCTCACTGGAGCACTGAGCCATAGAGGCGGCAATCAAGCATCCAGGTGGATCCTGAAAATATTGTTGGTATCCTTAACCACTTGCCTACAGGGCACTTATACCCCCTTCCTGCCCAGGCCAATTTCCAGCTTTCAGCGCTGTCACACTTTGAATGACAATTGCGCGGTCATGCAACACTGTACACATATGACATTTTTAGCATTTTTTTGAGACAGATAGAGCTTTCATTTGGTGGTATTTAATCACCTCTGGGATTTTTATTTTTTCTTAAACAAACCAAAAACCACTGAAAATTTTGAAAAAAAAAAACGTTTTTTCTTAGTTTTTGTTATACAATTTTGTAAATAAGTGATTTTTCTCCTTCACTGATGTGCGCTAATGAGGCTGCAGTGATGGGCACTGATAGGCTGCACTGATGAACACTGATAAATAGCACTGATTAGTAGGCACTGATATGTTGCACTGATGGGGATTGACAGACATCACTGATAGGCACTGAAAGGCAGCACTGATACATGACACTGATAGGCGGCACTGACTGGCACTGATAGGCCGCACTGACTGGCACTGTTAGGCAGCACTGAATGGCACTGTTAGGCAGCACTGACTGGCATTGATAGACGGCACTGATGCGCACCGATAGGCGACACTGACTGGCACTGATAGGTGGCACTGATTGGCAGCACTGATAGGTGGCACTGATTGGCATTGATAGGTGGCACTGACTGGCACTGATGGGTGACATTGAAAGGCAGCTCAGATGGGCACTGATACGTGGCATTGATGTGCACTGGTATGCACTGATATGTGGCATTGATGTGGCACTGATGGACATTGGCACGTGGCACTGATGAGCACTGACTGCTGGCACTGATGGACACTGACAGGTGGCACTTCTGGGGCCACACTGATCATCAGGGCACACTGATCATCAGTGCCCTGATGATCAGTGTACATGTTCCCTCCACGGAAAGCCGATTACCGGCTCTCCTCTCGAGCTGTCAGTGTGCCGATAACCAGCATTTCCATGTTTACATGTGATCAGCTGTGATTGGACACAGCTGATCACATGACTGAGCTGACATCTTCGGCTCTTTCCATGATCTGTGATCCGCTGTGTCCAAGGGACACAGCGCAGCGGCGATCGCCGCACTGCGTGCTCCCTGAGCCACACATGCGCGGTGAGAATGAAAGGATGTCATATGACGTCCTATCAGAACAAGAGAACCACCTTGCGCCCGTCATTGTACTATATGGCGGGCAGAAGGTGGTTAAAGATCCTGGAGCAGCTCTGAAATGTTATCTGAAAGCAGGTAATAGCTTGTTATTAGCTAACTCTGGGTGATCCAGAAGAAAAGTACAGCCAACAAAGCTTTGTCCATACTTCTTTTTTAAATGTATTTTATGTACAACTAGCATATGCACTTGAATCTGTCATGATGCTAGCCTACTGTGTTACAGTGTTACAGTGTTACACTAACACTCACAGTGGGAAGGAATGAGTGGGCACTGCTTTCAGCCAATCAAGGCTATGTTTATACTAAATAAGTAAAAATTCAGCCGTCATATTACTATAGTCACCTATCAGATGAGTGAGGTATAATTATTATGAGGGGAAGAGTTGTGTACATAAAGAATGCTTGCAGTTTAGGAGTAAGGTAGGACATGCATACATTTCATCTAAGTTAAATTCTGTGCATTTTTGCTGGGGTTCTGCTTTAATTTCTTATTGATTTCTTCTTGCTGATTTAAAAAAGAAATAATTGTAATAACATCATAAAAGAAAAGTCTACCTACCATCCTACTTATAGGAAATCCCCCTTGACCCAAGCATGTGTAGTCCTGTCAAAGCCTGGGGCTTGGAGATACTAGTAAAGATTTTAGTTTCATTTAGAGAATAATTTTAGTGGAAACATAGAAGTCAGATTGGCTTGTTTTGTGAGTTGCACAGTCACATTGCACCAGTGAAAGTCACTACTTTTGTCAATTTCAGTCCTTGTGACATTTTGAGAGAGGTGGCTATCAATCATCTGCTGTTTTTTGAGGGCTGAGAGATAAGAAGGGGACAGGTGGACAGCTGCCATTTGATGCACATTGTTTAATCTGGAATTACATATTCTGGGCAGTGGTCCCTTAATTCTAGCCTTTTCTCTCAGTAAATACTTAGCAAATGAACAGCCACCAAACACATATAGTATAAGGCCGGCCATAGACGAGCGGAAAACCAAATGCTCTGTCATTCGAAAATGATGCATACGCTTGTGTCATCATTTGTTTTGTTTTTCTAAACAAAATCCAGCTTGTTGGATCAGGCCCTTTTGATTACGACACGAACATCATGAGTCACAGCTGGCTCACTAATTATGTGGAAAAACGAACGACCAAGATTTTTCGTTTGGTTTTCAACTCGTCTATGGCCTGCTTATTGTAGAGTAGCAAAAAAACACAATGCTTGTATAATGTATAATTAAGTTTAATAGTTTTTGTCTTTTGTACACAGAGTACTAAAAGGTGCTATGTGTTCTGGATTACAGTGCTTTACATTCAAGAATTTTGACTTTAACATGTTAATGTATTTGGAAAGTAATTTTAAATATTTTTAAAACTATAGCTTTCTTCCAAATAAGATCTGGTGATCCTGCCATAAAGGTCAGTGCTTTGCCCCTGTCTCTACATTTCTCTTCCTGTGTTGTTACACTGGCATACGTGCTTTACGTGGATACTAGCTGTGGCTGTGACAATGCTTCTCACACAGGCAAGTCCCATAACAACGGTCAGCAGCAGGAAGCCAATCCTGAGCAAAAATGTGCAGCTAAACATTTGAGGTACACACTGCTTTAACAGACTAAATGTCATCCATTTAGGGCTTATGTCTACTCAAAAGCTATTATTTGTATTCACAGATATGAATACTATTATAGCAGATATGAATACTGTTATATTATTTGTATCTGGGCAGAACCTGAGAAACTTGACAGTGAAATAATGTGTTAGTTGTACACTTCAATACAAACTTATTTTTTGTCAATACATGCCTTTTGTGGCTGAGAAAAGCATACTCCATCAAGAGCTTATTGTGTATCATGAACAATCTCTCCACAGAGTTAGAAAAAAAGTCATTTTATTTTTGACAGGATCCAAAAATATTTTCAACTACACCTACTGTATATGTAGGTTGTATGTACAGCTTTATAATTTTCCTTTTTCAATTGCTACTACTAGGACTATAAAACAAGTGCTCTCAACAATGACAAAAAAAGGCAAAAAGACAAAAAAGGAAGAGGTGACCAACAAGGTAAAATGGAAAGTATAGTTGCCATTCGCAGCAGCTTTAATGTGCCCAAACACAAGCCTATCGGTCAAGAAAGGTCATTTTAGACATTTTCTGCTATACTGAACCCATATGTAGGCGACTTCTGACTTCTAATGCTGACAAATATTTATTTTATATAAATCAGTGCTGCTCCAGATAAGCAGAGACAAGAAGGAAAAAAAAAAAAAAAAGAGGGGCATAAAAAGCCCCAAGAGAGATCCTTCTAAGGGTGATATTCAGTTGAACGTATGGGAAAAGTACAGCAAAAAGTGTAGTAAGCATATACTAACATTCATAAGGTTGCTGGATACCCGTCCGTAGGGTCAATCAACCTATTTTAGCACATTTGGAGATTATGACGTCTCCACACAGAGTGTGGGTGGTTGCAGTCAATGCTCGTTGGGGTTTTCTGGAAATTCTTCCACCACGCTTGGTTGCAATCAGATCCAGTGTCCATTCAATAAAAAGGTGCTTTCAAGTGGATTCTTCAGGAAGGTTGGTATTTATTGATCATGAAAACAGGTTAAAGCACCATCAATGTGCTTTGTGGCTCTTTAATGGCCACTTTGTCAGGAAAAGGTGTTCAGTACACTTTAATGGGTGGGATCTGTGTGCATTCCTTCATGCCAGAGTATACTGTTTCCTGAAGAATCCTCTTGGAACCACCTTTTTATTGAATGGGTGCCTCTGCTGACCACACATTGGGGCCTTATTCTATCTACTAAATATCTGATTTGACCTTGAATACCCAGGATGGAGAATGAGATTCTATGAGGCCATTATTGCCCCATGTGCCATTTTCTGTCTGTAGATGATCTTATAGGTGGATTGTAAACAAAGTGTACATGCACCAAAATCATAAGTACTGAATCACATAGATAGGTGGATGATGAAAGTTATCAATTTCTGAGGTTGGGTTAGAAATAGGGTAGCCATTACATTTTGGAGGAATATAGGCTCTTGAAACAGATTGGATGTTTCACTTCTGGTCAAAGGTATATAAAGAAGTCAATATCTTACACCATCTACCCATGTGTGCAGCATGGAACTGCTGAAGTTGATGCTTGTACACATTGTTTACAATCCACCTCTTCAGCTTTCTGTACAAAACGTAATGCTCCTCCACATCTGCCAGCTGCCTTTCACCACACTAGTCCTGAGCATGTATCAGGGATTAATGTTGTCCTAAACAACTCAAGAAATCCTTTTCATTCCACCTTTAACCTGTATTAGATGTGACCCTCAGTATGAGCAGATTAGGCTCTTCAGCACTTCTCTTTGTAGGCTTCCTATGTAGTATTTAAGAAACAAAATGTCCTATGCATTTTGTGTTGCCCCTTAGCTACCACTTAGATTCTAATCTGCACTGGAAAGAGACAGTTGAGGAATTAACGTTTTTATCTCATTGAAAGCTGTGGGCGAGCAAGTCTATTTGAGACAGCTGCCCAGGTAAAGCTCAGTGTGACTCTCATAAGGGTTCATACACAAGACTGTTCATTGTTTGTGTTCTAATTTTTCCTTTTAAGAGCTGGTGAATACAGTTGCTTTTTGAAGTCACGATTTCTTGTATTTATGTGCATTGATTTTACTTGCATTTACATGCTTTCATCAGCAAGCTGCTTTTATTAGACACAGAACTTGTTGAACATAGAGAAATGCAGCAGGAAATGTCTAAGGAAAGGACACTACAAACACAAGACCTTCAAGACATTTTTTGATGTTTTGGATAAAATGGGGAAGACCTAAAATTTCTGTCAGATTTTTACCTCTGTCTGTAGAAATAATTAGGGAGATTTTCCTTCACTTCGTTTCTCTGAGATGCCTGTGCAAGAAATGAGGTGTGATGTAATAGCAATGGAAAAAAAGCATGAACAGATTGAATAAATAAATAAATATATATATATATATATATATATATATAAATAAATATATATATATACACAGGTGAAACTCAAAAAATTAGAATATTGTGCAAAAGTTCATTTATTTCAGTAATGCAACTTAAAAGGTGAAACTAATATATGAGATAGACTCATTACATTACATTTTGCTTTGCATGTAATGAGTCTATCTCATATATTAGTTTCACCTTTTAAGTTGCATAACTGAAATACATTAACTTTTGCACAATATTCTAATTTTTTGAGTTTATATATATTTAATTGTTCTAATCCCATTGCCATTTGAATATTTATGTACTTTTTCTGGAATAGGAGTATGAATTGTTAGTAAGCATTTTATATATTTGTAAGAGTTTTAAGGTACTTAATACAAGAAATAAAGTGAAGTAAAAAATATTCTATCCCTAACCCATGCAACTAAAAATGTGAGTGTGTTCTTTGTCTGTGTTGTTGATGGAGAGACACAGTAATAAAAACCTGACAGAGGCTCAAACTTTTCCCTGCTTTATCCCGAACACACACCCACGCCCACGCACACACACATAATAAAATCTACTTCTAATAAAGGACAAAAATTTTCTCATCCCCACATTTCAGTAAAAAAAAAGGAACACAACTCTACAGCACTTCTGCAATAGTAAATGTTGTCCTACCTCCTCTCTTTTGTCTATATAGTATAATCCCATGCATCCTGGGTGCTACTATCTTGCAATAACAAGACATCCCTGGAGTAGACTAGCTGCAATACTGAGTGCTGAGTGCCTCATCATGCTCCAATTCATTACTCTTTGTATTATGGCTTAAGTTGCTACGCAGGCAGAGAGTTCAGATGTAATCATTTTGCAACTTTTTGTGGCAAAACAAATCACAGATTTGTAGAAATTTGTGTAGTAGCTGTTTTTGTTCATCTTAAAAAAGTACAGTCACTTTAAATACTTAGAAAAACAAACAGTGAGATCATTATACAGTCAGGTCCATAAATAATGGGACATCGACACAATTCTAACATTTGTGGCTCTATACACCACCACAATATATTTGAAATGAAAGGAACAAGATGTGCTTTAACTGCAGACTGTCAGCTTTAATTTGAGGATATTTGCATCCAAATCAGGTGAACGGTGTAGGAATTACAACAGTTTGCATATGTGCCTCCCACTTGTTAAGGGACCAAAAGTAATGGGACAATTGGCTTCTCAGCTGTTCCATGGCCAGGTGTGTGTTATTCCCTCATTATCCCAATTACAATGAGCAGATAAAAGGTCCAGAGTTCATTTCAAGCGTGCTATTTGCATTTGGAATCTGTTGCTGTCAACTCTCAAGATGAGATACAAAGAGCTGTCACGATCAGTGAAGCAAGCCATCATTAGGCTGAAAAAACTAAACAAACCCATCAGAGAGATCGCAAAAACATTAGGCATGGCCAAAACAACTGTTTGGAACATTCTTAAAAAGAAGGAACGCACTGGTGAGCTCAGCAACACCAAAAGACCCGGAAGACCACGTAAAACAACTGTGGTGGATGACCAAAGAATTCTTTCCCTGGTGAAGAAAACACCCTTCACAACAGTTGGCCAGATCAAGAACACTCTCCAGGAGGTAGCTGTATGTGTGTCAAAGTCAACAATCAAGAGAAAGACTTTACCAGAGTGAATGCAGAGGGTTCACCACAAGATGTAAACCATTGGTGAGCCTCAAAACAGGAAGGCCAGATTAGAGTTTGCCAAACAACATCTAAAAAAGCCTTCACAGTTCTGGAACAACATCCTATGGACAGATGAGACCAAGATCAACTTGTACCAGAGTGATGGGAAGAGAAGAGTATGGAGAAGGAAAGGAACTGCTCATGATCCAAAGCATTCCACCTCATCAGTGAAGCATGGTGGTGGTAGTGTCATGGCGTGGGCATGTATGGCTGCCAATGGAACTGGTTCTCTTGTATTTATTGATGAATTCTGAAGTGTTTCGAGCAATATTATCTGCTCATATTCAGCCAAATGCTTCAGAATTCCTTGGATGCCGCTTCACAGTGCAGATGGACAATGACTCAAAGCATACTGCAAAAGCAACCAAAGAGTTTTTTAAGGGAAAGAAGTGGAATGTTATGCAATGGCCAAGTCAATCACCTGAATTGAATCCGATTGAGCATGCATTTCACTTGCTGAAGACAAAACTGAAGGGAAAATGCCCCAAGAACAAGCAGGAACTGAAGACAGTTGCAGTAGAGGCCTGGCAGAGCATCACCAGGGATGAAACCCAGCGTCTGGTGATGTCTATGCGTTCCAGACTTCAGGCTGTAATTGACTGCAAAGGATTTGCAACCAAGTATTAAAAAGTGAAAGTTTGATTTATGATTATTATTCTGTCCCATTACTTTTGGTCCCTTAACAAGTGGGAGGCACATATGCAAACTGTTGTAATTCCTACACCGTTCACCTGATTTGGATGAAAAATACCCTCAAATTAAAGCTGACAGTCTGCAGTTAAAGCACATCTTATTAGTTTCATTTCAAATCCATTGTGCTGGTGTATAGAGCCAAAAATGTTAGAATTGTGTCGATGTCCCAATATTTATGGACCTGACTGTATAAAACCGCTATCTTTATTTTAAATTTTGATCATTTTAAAATCTGCTTTAAATACTTGTGAAAATGCCCATTTGTATAAACCCAAAATAGGATTTTTGTGAGCCACATGAACACTGTTCATGGAGCCAACCATTGTTGAGATTTGACAGGTAGCTAAGGTGGGTTAAAAACATGCCTCACCTTCTAATTATAGTCTTTGTTCACATGGGCGTACTTTAGCGTATGCCCATACAAAGGCCATGTTTGCTCATATGGGGATGGACAAGTGTTCCCTGCATCCCCGTGCAGACAGTCCTATTCATGTCAATTGCAGGTGCGTGTCTTCAAATGCAGGCAGTGTGCAGGGACCTGCACCTACAAGAATGTCAAATTAGGAGCAACAGCTGTGTTCTTCTGGTGGGGCCTTCCCAGCAGCTATAGCCTCTGGCAGTAATCATATGTAAAAGAAATCCAACAGGCTAGTTGTACCCAAGTCAATCAATGGATCTACTTGGGTAGAATCATGCATGGATCGAATCTCAGCCGCTGCCTGCTGAACCGGCCAAATTTTGATCAATATATGGTTGGCGTAAGACTGCATGCATGGGTATGCATGGAACACCCGTGCATCTTCAAGAGGGTATGGACGTACGCTTAAGTGTGCCTATGTGAATGAGGTTTTATGTTTAATGTTTATTAGTCTTGGCTGTTTGCCAGCCACCCAATGCAAACACACAGCATATGTTTCTAAGCTGTTAAAAACAACTAAAATCTGGCTTTACAGCCTTCTTGTGATATTTGGAGAACTTTGAGAGTTACCGTAATTACTTTATAGTACACGCAGCTAGAGAGGTCAGGGTGGCTTTTGTTAAAGCTCTTTTAAGGCTTGTTAAAAAATATAAATATTTTAATGTCCAAAGTCTGGTCACAGGTACACCTAAGATAGTGAATGGAAGCAAAGAAGAGTCAGGAAAGCAAGCAAAGTTTCATTGTGGTCTTGAATTAAGATTTCTGGTGCAACAAATTCAATCCACATTTGCTGTTCTTTTATTCCAAAAATGTAACTGCTGCAGTTATAGATTTTTGTATAGTAAAAATTGCCAATTTAATCTCAGGCGTTAGGCTACATTACATTGTTCTCTCTATGATATGTGTTTCTTGACTATATCCAGTGCTGTAAAATGACACATGATGTGTCTTACAGAAATAATGTACTCTGGTAAAATATTCAAAGTAACAGCCTAGATATACTTTGTCACTAAGCAAAGAGAAGACTGACAAGACGACCCAGGGCGTTCAGTGGCTATCTTGTTTCATGCAAAGACCTGAAATTCAATCCTCAGTACTGAAGTGTATAGCCTAGGCAGTGTCTTACCTCTTTTGACCCAACTTGTCTAGGACTTGCAACTGCAGCAAAAATAATACAAGTAAAATACAGTTTGTAAAAAGTACAGTATATAAGTAAAATATCATTTTATTCGGCTAATGGTGTTGGATTTTTGTTCTCTAAACAGGTTAGTCAGTCAACCCACTTTGTATATATCATTTAGTGATGACCATTGAAAAAATCTTTTCACCTAAATTCACAGGACTTATTTCCACCTGCAGCCACTTCAATGAGTCGTCACTTATTTATTTTACAATCTACAAAGTGTAAAAAGAACAATGAGATATCAATGTGAGGCACAACTACAAGCATGGAAGGTGAAGTCTTGCTGCCAAAATCCCATAGTGATATAAGCCAGTGAGTCATTTAGCTCACCAGTGCCACCCCATTGTTAATAGATGGTCATGGATGGACAACTAGAGAACAGTTTATTTTAAAATAAACGTTTGTAATGTTAACAATTTTTTTTTACAGTAGATCATTCATTGCTATTGTGCTACAAATTATCAAATCTGTCATTTTCATTCTGAACCTGCAAAAAATCATGTTCTTAATTTGTTCAAACCATACTTATTTTCCTAAAGGAGAAGTACAGCCAAAGCTCTTTTGGCTTTACTTAACTTGTGGATCACAGGAGTGCAGTTCACTCAGCACTCCTGTGACCTGTTTTCAGCTGACAGTCTGCTGTCGGCTGACATCACTCAGCTGTTCCAGGCTGGGGAAAGATCCCGACTTTAAAGTTGGGATCCACCCCAGAGTCTGGGGCTGCTGAGAGCCTGAGCCAGCTGCTCCCTCCCTCTTCACAGCCTAGCGCTCCAGTGACCACGGGGGGGGGGGGGGAGCAGAGCAGAGAGCGGCTGCTGACAGTCCCCCTCTCTGCTCAGAGTGACTGAGAACTCAGTGATCAGCAGTCATGTGATCGGTGAGTTCTCACAGCTGGAGGAGGACAGTTGCAGCATTGGACCGATGCTGCATCCACCTAGGTAAGCATAATGGGGAGACAAAAAACTAAACACATACTTCTCTTTTAAGCCACTACATCTACTGGTAGTTTTCTCTTTAAACCACAATGCTGCCAATTATTATTATTATACAGGGTTTATATAGCGCAGTTTGCACAGAGCTTTATTATCTTTGTCTGAGAGATTCTGCTGATGTCCTTCTCACTCTGGAACCACCAAAATGTGGTTTGCCTTTATATCTACAGTGGGGCACACACTATGAGAAAATCAGAAGAAAAAGTTTGTACGAAGAACGATCGTTCAATTTTCTGATAGTGTGTACACATCCGTTTCAGACTTTCCAAATGAAAATTTCTGAAGGGACAAATGGCCAAACTCCAAAATTCTTCTCATATGATAACAGAACTAATGATTTTTATTCTAATATCTACTGTTTTCGTACAAGAAAAATCACTTACGAAAGACTGTGCATGATCAAAAACAAGGAACAACAAAGAAAAGCCTTTGTTGTATGAGAATTGTCATATAATTAGTACCATCCTTGGTTTCGACCTGCTGTGAAACATTGAGGAAAATTGGACAATAGTTTGTCTGATTTTCTTTCAGTGTGTACTGGTATTAAGTCATGGCTGGATGTTTTGAAACACGAAACTTGCCAAAATTTGGGTCACATTCATAACATTTTTCCAAACTGGTTCCATTGTTTTTTCATTATATTAACAATTAAGACAACTACATTTGATCATTGTTGGTTTTAAAACATTTGTATGTATTCAGAAACAGTCAATAATTTGCCCTGAAGCAGTTTATCAGTATTAATTACATAAAGAGGGCTATAGTTCCATTATAATATGTTTGCAGTCTCAAGCCAATAAACTGTGTTGTCACTTAAAAGACTACGTAGAGATTTAGTAGAACTGAGAGCCACTAAAAAAAAAAAAATAATAACATAAAGGGTTGGCCAGTGCTAGATGATTAGATATGCCCTCAAGTAATTTGTGTTTGTGCATTATGAAAATTACCCAAAAGACATAGTCAATGCACACTAAATCATACTGTAGCACGTCTGAAGGAAACAAAAACTGATTCTGAAGCAAAGCAAGATAAGTATTTAGGAATTAGACACTGGGTGGTAATGAAGGCACAAGTCTGTGCCTATTCTGTTATTCCAAAAGCAGATCAGCATAGGCTCATAAAGTGTGGAGCCTAATTTCCCAAAGAAGAATGCAAGTCAAACCTATGCATGTGTAAGGCACCATATAAAAGGGGCTTCTTAATACTGTGACCTAATATGAAGACTTAGGTCTTACTCCAGGTTGCTATAAATGTATTCATGCAATTGCCCCTCAACCAAACTGCATAGCGTACATGTTCATTTTGTCAAGAGGAAGGTGAATCCATCCTCATCATGAACAATGCAAGTCCAGCAGTCCTGCATTGCACATGACAGCACAAAGGGCCTACCCACAACCCAGAAGTGTCAGAGAGTGAAGAAGAACAGTCACTGCCAGGAGAGTAAGGAATAATAGAATATTTCACCATAGTTATCTCTTAGACAAAACAAGCATTTAACCCATACAGTGTGGTGGACACTGCATGGGTGTATTTTACATAATCCCAGAATTCAGTTTTGAATAACTTACTCATTAGTTGGCTGATGAAGAGTGTATATTACTTGACTTCACAGTATCATGTCATCCACAAAGCTTTAGGCAGAATAAAAACAGATTTTGTTTAATGTAATTCACATTATATGCAAAATAATGTCTGTTTCAACCACTTATTGACATTAAAGTCAGGTCTACAGTCAGAGAGTGATTAATTAAAGTTTTGTCAGACTAGCAACCCGAATTTAAAGCTGAATCCAAATCAGATATTAAAAAAACACCAGTGAGTGCAGTTACCACTGTTAAACCCCATTACAATCATTTTAAATGAAGCTAAAATAATTACCTGAATTAGTATAAATACCAGAATATAACTTGATTTCAGCCTGTTGTAATCCTTTGCATTAGATATTCTGCATGCACATGTGCTGACAAGGAACATAAATAACAGAGAGCAGAGAGATTACATAACGTGTTTGTTGCTGATTCTTTACTGTCCAATCACAGACAAGGGGTAGGGAGCTGACCTAGCTGAGTTGTTTTTCTCAGAAGGAAAAATCAGGTCACCAGGTTGGCAGCATTGTCTGGAATGGCTGTGTAAATCTCAGGACTAGGTAAGCAGAAATACTTTGACAGGCAAAACAGCTTCCATATGTTTATTTCAGTGGTGTAATTAGCTGTTTGCTCAGAATTCAGTTTTAAAGAACCCATTCACTATCACGCAATTGGACTCACACAACCCACTCATATACAGTATGGAGCAAATGTACCTGCACAGAAGGTTTGGTGTTTAGGCTAAGCTTCCAGGCCATGCAATGGTCATTAGAAATTGTTATATGGTAACTGTATACATATCAAGAGATCAGATTTTCCAACCACATCGTTTGACATCCAATTGAGCGTTGATAAACTGCAGGAATTGGTTTCACCTCTATATACCTCAGTTGTCAGCAATATAGTTCTAGATTGTCCTCTTTTTCTATATTTAGCTTTACATAGCCAGCTCAATAAAGGTGATTTAAAGGGTACTCATTCACTTGAACTGCTGGTTGCTTGACACACACAAAGTTCACTAAACTATCCTCTAATGAAAAATATGTGAGTGAAAACCCTTTCTTTATAAAAAAAAACACTATATGCTCAATATTATAATACATTTCTTAACTAAAGTATAAAATCTATTTGGCTAGAACTACAAGGCCTATTCATGACACAATTTTACAGAAAAAAGCCTGTGTCTTGAAAAATAAGTGATTATTAAAATCTTTCACTGGCTTTGCTTTAGATCAAAAAGAACCTTTATGAAGCAGAACCAGCCTAATATGATACACATAAAAAAGGGCCCCAGGCCCATAAGGAACACTGGCAATTAACATGTTATACAAATACAAATTTTGAATGTATTATTTTTATAGCCATTACATGCTTCATAAACTGGAGGAAGTCATCTGCAACTACAGATGTAATATTTTTTTCTCATGAGGGAAATGTTTCACATTGTTTATATCTATCTAACTGTTGCACTGAGCTGCAATGTAGTGCAAACTCAGTACTTAAAGGACTACATTGTGTCAGCCCTAACAAACTGTGAACACTAAGCTTTTTAAAGGGCATGGCAAGTAGTGAGTGTTATTAAAGTATGATGCAATGGATGAATGATGAAATGTGTGTGTATGTAAAAAATTAGAAAAAAAGAAAAACATTGAAAAAAAACACACAACTTCAAGATAACGTAAGCAACCAATATAGTATTATATGGATTTGCTTCTTTTTTTTATTTCTCTCTTAATATTGTTTTCTTATAAGTTGCTTTGACATTTTAATATTCATCATTTTATTTTTTGGGGGGCTGAAAGGTATAGACTATTCTTTTGGTATCCTATGATGTCTGGTACAGGTTATACTTTCTGTATCTCAGAAATTCTATGAAGATAAAAAAAAAAAAAAAAGTAAAGAAAAAATGCAGAAACTTTGGTATAAAATGACACAAGATTGCACTTTGCATTGCTGTCATATTTTTTTTTCTTTTGTTATGTTCTTTATTCCAGTTTATAGGTGTCTGTCCTCTAGGGTTATTATTTTTGTGATTATTTTCCTCTGTATAAGTTTAAAAAAGTCAAAATACTGCCACATTTTATTGATCAACTTAAAGGTGTACTTCTGTGTGTAAAAAGCATTTGAACTATTCTAGGTCAAGCTAGTTCAGCCGCCAATGAACAATATGTCCACTTGGATGAAAGTTCTTGCTGAAATTTGTACTTAATTGGTGGCTAGACTGTTGAGCACTGAGCAACGATGATATATTGTGCCAAACCACTGTAACATATGTTTTGAAATATAGTTCTTGGTTTTCAGCAAAGGGGAAATAAAGAAATTTTATAAGTTCCTCAAGTGTATTAAGTGCCAAATAGCACCAGAACCACTTTCATAAGTAATCTAAAATTAACATTTTTTTGTACTTTTACTTTGATTAAAAAAATCCATACACCTTCTTCATATAAAATATTCTAGGTCATTTGTGCCTATAATCTAGGTCTACGAGTTGGGATAACATCTCAAGAACAGTTTTGAGATTCGAAAATTATCATATTTGCCATTTGCTCTGCCAGGGTACATTGGGAGCTTTATCTGTTAGGGTTCCACAACAAAGGTAAATAAAGAGTTGAAATCTTAGATGCTTGACAATTAAGCTGCCACCTTAGAAAAGGCTGAGGACCACTTTACTAGGATTTCCTCAAGGACTTTCAAGCATATCTTGTCAAGACTTGTATTAAAACTTTCATTCTTTTAAAAGACCGTAAATAACCAATGTGATCATAACAGTAAAACAAATGTATTCACTTGAGCTCACAGGATAAAAAATGAATATATTAAAAATAATTCTTATTGTTACACTGAAACCAATGTATGAATTATTGTAATCTGCCTAAATGATGCATTTTTATGGACGCAAAAGGGGCTGTTGTTATATTAAAGATTCAGAAAAAAATGTGGAATGTTCTCTAAAACATTTAAATGGTCCTCTTCCTTTGTAACAAATATAAAAAATCTGTCTCGTAACACAAATTATCCACTATGGCAGGTGTACTTAACCTTTCTATGATTATAAACCCCCAATGGATTGCTCAGCGTGTTCCCATACCCCCTTCACCAGACTGTTGTCATCATCATTGCCAATCCTATTGTATATCAGTAAGATTTGCAATCCTTTTCAGTTTTGTTTAAGTTATTTTGAGGTTCAGTTGCATAGTCCCAAAATTTGGTATGGCCACCCTGGTTGAGCCTCCCTGCATTATGGAAATATTATGAATATTGATGATACACTTAGGTGTCTGAGCCACTGAGATCAGACACCACTTCAGGAATAAAACAATGGGTTGAAGGGGAGATTCACATCCTACTATACAGTAGACCCAGAGCAGAGCTGACAGTGTATGAAGCATATCTCATAATAATCACTATATACTTTTATACACTTGTCCAAATGTTTGTAAGCCCTTTGGTGGTACCTTGTTCCTTTCCTCTGCTCCTTAGAGAAAAGCAAACAGCCTGCTTGCAAAGAGACATTGTTGTACGACACTCTATTCCCTATTGTCTCTGGTATACACTTGCTGCTGGTGCCAATACCCTCCTTGCTGTCTTTCATGCACAGAACACCTAATGTAATAAAAAGATAGATAAATAAATAAATACATTTCATTACTAAGAATTTCTTCAGAGACACAAATCAGACCCAGATGTGCTTTGGTAGTTTGAATGTGAATAGTGATGCAGGAAGCAGAGAGAAGACATTACACAGCACAGACCCCAGGAATTATACTCCACCTGTCCTTCTACTGACCCTGTATAGAGGTCAGTGTGCTAATTCTGGAATTGCATAGAATTTAGATTAAAGTAGATGTAAGTCAAACTACAGTATATGAAACATCTACAAGCAATGCTTACACATTGCCTAAACATGCTCTGTAGTTGATATTTTACATTAGTTGTTACCCTGCTTTGCTTGATTGATTAGTGGTTGTATCATCATTGGTCTCTTCTTCTCTCCCCAGCTAAAAGTGTCAAGGGCAGAGTCTCCACACACCATTGTGGAGACTCATCCACTATGCAGACTCCTTCTGTATTCATAGGGACATTTCTTTTGGAGTGGCTCTTTAACTAACATGTACACATAATGGACCCCAGAATTTTAGGGCCCCAATACCACTGCACAGTCTGCACAAGCAAAGTGTCCTCCCTTGACTGTACAGAAATGTTCAATGTGTGCTTTCTCACGAAGGATTGAAGGCATTCATATAAAATTGAATAAGGTTGTATAAAACAGGGACTGGATAGTTTGGAAGATGTTTAATTAGCTCTAAGCAGATTTTAGAGCTGGCCATACATAAGCAATATTGGCAATGCCCTAACTGTTACCATAACAGCCCACATGGCTGCTATACTGTATGTTGGTAGGAGGGGCCCCATTAGGAAGATTTGTAAGCAAATTACACACTGACAGTCTGTACACATATGAAGATAACACAGATCTTGAGGTTGATGACAACCCTGATCCCCTGTAAAGTGTTCAGCCTAGAAAACTGAACACAGACACAAAGGCACAGTCTTTGGAATCTGTGTGTCACTGGCCACAGCCCTCCTTTGTTTCCTCCTTTGTTTCCCACCATCTGTCCATCTGAGAGTAGATTTATTGTCTTCAAAGCATCTGGTCATCCCAGCCAGCACTCTAATATTTACCCTGTATACCGAACACAGTCTTCCTCAGTCAGTAATCCGAGAGTGTCTTCTTAGCTAAAAACTAACAAGATAGCTGATATTTTCAACTCTGAAAAAAAAAACAGTTTATAGACGTTTGTGTTGGATATATAAAGTGATTACGTACAGAAGGATTAACAATATTTTCATATTATAAATTCACATTACAATCCTTTTTAATTTTTTTTGACAATTTTTTAAATTGACTACTAAACTACAAGGCTCATAATTTGCTTGCCATGATGGTGGTAAGGGTGTGTGGCTTTAAAAATTATGGAAGACCCTGAGATCCTACAACCAAAAAAAGAGCAGATAATGCAAAAAAAAAAGACTGGTAAGCTACTGGTTAATTTTCGGTACTGTTGCTCTATAACATCAGTTTATACTCACAGCATGTATATCTAGTAGTGTACTAACTAAGTTTTCAACTTTCCAGCTAGCTGTTCCTAATTAGAGCACTCTGTACTATGATCAGTCCAATTTCACTACTGTATCAGTTGACACTGCCAGGTGCCACAAAGGGAGATCATTGGGGGCTTCAATCAAAGATTTGCTATGGGGTCCCAGGAACTGTAGCTATGACCCAGAGTCTTAATCAATATTTATCTGATTACCCAGATTTAAAAAAAAAAGTTTTCAATTTTTCAACCTAAAGCCAGTGGATATGTGACATAAACTGGTCACATAGCAAAGCTGGCCAGACATATTAAAACCTGATAACACAATCTTCTCTTTTTAGGTTCAGTTATATAAAAAAGTAAATATTTGATCAAAATATTAAGAAAATGGCATTTTAAATTAGCAAAGAGAACATATGTGGCCAATTTTCCAATCTACTTAGAGCTGATTTCACAACATATCCCACTTTCAGGGAGGTATCTAGATTACTTTCTGCCTGAGCTTTTGCAAACCCCCTCCAAAACACTCAAATGCTGGTACAATCTTCTGTGGGAATCCCCAGTGGGTGTTACCATGGCATCTCATCTACAAGCAACCAAAAAAGAAGCAGAAATAATGCAGCTGCCTGTGCCATAACAATCAATGACATTGTGCAGTTCAACTGCCAGCATCCTAACAATCAGCTTGGTAATGCTGCAATATACACACAGGGCAATGTTACTGAGCTGCAGTGAGAACAGAGTATCTGGTATGTGCAATCTACCTTCAGTGCCACTCCTCACCAAGTGCCATCTCAGGCGCCTTTCACCCTTTGCAATGAAGAACAAAAAAAATCACACCAATCTTGCGTATTACCTCAGTAAAAAAGAGTGATTTTATTGAATTAAGATGTATACTCACAAAAGCGGCAATATATAAGGCATATAAAATCCGAAATCGGAACACTGGAGTAGAAGACACGTGCGAATCCCATCGAGAGGGGAGACTCTCAGGGTGAAGCTGACACATTTCGAAGGGGGATCCCTTCTTCCTTAAAGCTAACAAAACCAAGAATGCCCTCCTCTATATAAAGCATAAATCTATGTGTGAGCTTTCCCATATGGACATTCGTAGCATGGGAGGTGTGGCATCAATGTCAAACCAAAAAAAGAGGACAATATGAGCATTGAATATGTATACAGTAGCCATCATTATAAAAGAAAATAATAGTAGTGAATATACAAATATAAATATAAAATACATAGGAGTACAATATAGGATTGCTGTCAAATACTGAAAATGGTCACTAAACAATAAAAGAGGAATAGCTTTACCTTCAACTTTTAATAAAAAACCATATGAATACTTTCAGGAGTAATCCAGAACTAGTTCATAATCTTTAAACTCTTTAACAGTGGTCGAGCAGGTTTGAGAGCAATCTCTGTGTCATTACTGTAATGGTAGATATGCCATGATTGCATGTAAGCAGTGAAGAGGGGGGCTAAAGATTCAGGGGTGGCTCCAGGTGCCAGTGGAACACATGCCAGTATGTAACATCTTCTGGGGCTCTTGCGCAATGCGTTCCAGGCGCCATCACAAAATGTCCATAGAAGGCACGTCCACGGGAAGTCCAACAGGCATTGCGCAAGTGCCCCACGAGATGTTACATACTGGCATGTTTTCCACCGGCACCTGGAGCCGCCCCTGCATCTTTAGCCCCAATCTTCACTGCTTACATGCAATCATGGCATATCTACCATTACAGAAATGACAGAGTTTTCTCTCAAACCTGAGTATGAATTAGTTCTGGATTACTCCTGAAAGGATTCATATAGTTTTTATTAAAAGTTGAAGGTAAAGCTGTACCTCTTTTATTGTTTAGTGACCATTATCAGTATTTGACAACAATCCTATATTGTACTCCTATGTATTTTATATTTATATATTCACTACTATTATTATCTTTTATAATGATGGCTACTGTATACATATGCAATGTTTGTATTGTCCTCTTAGCATGTTTTTGTTTTTATTTGACACTGATGCCCCACCTCCCATGCTGCGAATGTCCAGCCCATATGGGAAAGCTCACACATAGATTTATGCTTTATATAGAGGAGGGCATTCTCGGTTTTGTTAGCTCTGAGGAAGAAGGGATCCCCCTTCGAAACGCATCAGTTTCACCCTGAGAGTCTCCCCTCTAGATGGGATTCGCACGTGTCACCTACTCCAGTGTTCCGATTTCGGATTTTATATGCCTTATATATTGCCACTTTTGTGAGTATATATCTTAATTCAATAAAATCACTCTTTTTTACTGAGGTTATACGCAAGGTTGGTGCAACTTTGTTTTGTTCTTCATTACAGTTTATGTCAGGCTTCCCCAGCCTTGTGTAAGAGCTGCACAACCTTCGATCCGTTGATGGATGAATTTTCACAGTAATTGATACATCTGCCCACTTCTGATCTGTGTCCCTGAGCACAGGAGGTGTTGTTTTTGGTTTTCACTGGCCTTTCACCCTTTACCTGACTGCTTCACACAGAATTATTTGATATTTTAAGCTACAACAGATATGATGTGAGCCACATGTTATGTTATTTCTAAATGTATACTTATTGTAATTAGGGCATAATGTGTGGGCCAATGCAGGGGAGGTGTTACATTCACATTTCATTCACACTTGACATTTAGACACTTTTTGTAGTACAGGATTTTTTTTCCTTTTAGAATTTTTCCTATTGCTACATCCTCTTGCCCTCACCCACTTTTCCAAACTTTGTTAGTGGCCTTGTAATAGGTAGGAGAATCAGCAAAATGATCAATGGTAGCTAATTTGAACTTTTTTTTATAGAAGATAAATACCTGCACCCCACAAAAACCTCCCTTTTTGCAGCTACCAAGAAAGGATATATTACAAAACATCACCTTATTTAATAAATAAAGTATGAATTGGCAGTGCTTATACATTGAGGATCCCAAACAAACATATATGAAAGAAAGTGTAAATTACATAAAAAAACACTCTGGTGAACATATAAAAATGCTCAAAAAGTATAAATAATGAACAATTACAAGTAAGAGCAAATACGATTTTTTTTCAATAAGTGCAAAAAAATGTCTCTAATAATGAGCAAACAATGAAACATCTCACTGTGCCAAAATATTTGGAAATCTTTACTCCTGTGCAACATGGTGCTTATAACATGTGCAAACTATAAATAAAGTGCTTCCCAAATTTTTTTTGTGAGATGCTGTTCTTTCCTTTTAGGTCTTCTCTTCTAGCATCATCAGCATAAAAAAGTATACACAGTGCTCCAGACATAAAGAAGAATTCCACAACAGTACCTCCAGTGCTCACAAACCAGTGGATTGCATAATTCACCAGAAATAACATTATGTCTTTCTTATTGTTTCTTTATAAGAGACATTTCTTTTTTGCACTTGAAAACATTTTTTTTCATATTTGCACTTTATTGGATTTGTACCATATTTGCTCTTTGCTGACCATTTTTATATTTTTACTGGAGCAATTTTATGTAATTTGCACTTTATTTCATATACTGTATATATTTGAGATCCTCAATGTTTAAGTGCTGTCAATTCTTAAGTATATTATTTTGACCTTTACTGGAATAGGTGCAGAGTAGGATTAAGAATGCAGACAGTGTCAAAATGGCAAAAAAATTTTGTGCATACAGCAAATAATAATGTTAAACGAACTATGAAACTGTACAAACAGGAGCTTGTAAGAGCAATGTCTCTAATCTGTATAAAGCTCTGTAGCCACAGATACTAGAGAACAACCACTATTTCAGTAATCAGGACAGGGCTAGGTACACAAACAGCTGGAGAGATCTCTGGACTGGCACCACAGGAGATTGGCTGGAGGAGTCACAGGGCTGATACCACAGACTGGTGTTGGAGACTTAGGGCCATCCCACTTGAAGCACGATACCCTGTAACAATGAAAGCAGTACATTTTTGTTAAAAAGAGTTTAATACCACTTTAAGGTGGTATGGATTGCCATTTTTTATATATATCACAGTATTTTACATTTTCTGTAGATTATTCATATTATTTGGTTCCCAAGTTGGAAAATCGAGCTACACATATGCAATAAGATTGCACAATCTATGCACAGTGTTCTGTAAATGGTCAGACATAGTGCAGCCTTTATGCAATCTCCAAACAATCTTCTTTTGATTTGCCACCAATGATGTAGTGAGAAGACCTACCTAAACCACATAAAGTATATACTGGGTATGTACAGTATATAGTCAAACAGGTCATAACACTTGGTTTGTTGGTTATTCTGAAGTAGATTGTATAATCTAGTTGTAACATGTGTGTGAACTATGCAGTTCAAGGACCTAGATAAACCATCATTTAAGCCTGTCAGGTAAGCCTTCACATTCATAGTTGTTAGTACATTTTAAGAACAAACAGACTGTAACATGTCTGGTGTCAAGACAGGGTGGAGTTCAGGTAAAAAGTAAGGTGGGGTCTGATGTGTCCTTTATGCAATACTGGAGGCTCAATACTTATAGAATTTTTCACATTATAACACTTTAATTAGATTATTACTATTATTACATTGTTAGTCTGACTGAGAAAAGACAAAAGTCCATCCAGTAAAAAAAAAAAGTTATAATCGTACACTGACAGTTGATCCAGAGGATCAAAGCATGATCCAATTTGCTCCTGCAGGGAAAAAAATTCCTTCCTGATCCCCCAAGAGGCAATCGGATATTGCCTGGATCAACTTTCCCTATAAATATTAGTATCCAGTTAAATTCTGTGTATCCAAGAAAGAATCCAGGCCTTTTTTAAAGCAATCCACTGAGCTGGCCAGAACCAACTCTTGAGGGAGTCTGTTCCACATTTTCACAGCTCTCACTGTGAAGAAACCTTTCCGTGTTTGGAGATTAAATTTATTTTCCTCCAGATGTAAAGAGTTCCAACTTGTCCGCTGTGATGACCATGTTGATCATATCCCCCCTTAATCTCCTCTTCTCAAGAGAAAATAAATTCAGTTCCTCTAATATTTCCTCATAGCTGAGCTCCTCCATGCCTCTTACATTTATTTATAATTAATATTATGTCATACCTATTATTTAATGGACACATGGGCCAGTCAGAATGAGCAGGTCATCTAAGAATTGACTACACTCAGTGACTAAACTAAAATCAACTCTGGTTGGTTAAGTAGTTAGTGAATTTCTAGCCATTCAAAATTGTATAAATCGTATTCTTCAGTAATTGTGGGCTACATAAAAGGGCTCCATATCCTAAATATTAGTGGATATGTACAGTACTTTTGGAAGTGGACTTTTTAGGTTCCCAAGAACTAGATGGTGTAAATAAAATTGTTTAAAATCCAGGGGCGGACTGACCATTTGGAAACTCTGGCACTGCCCGAGGGCCCAGGGTCAGTAGGGGGCCCCATGAGATGCCCCTGGTACCTTTTTCATAGGCTTTTTTTAGTTTGGGCAAGGACACGGGGGCTCCATGATCCCCTATTGCCCGGGGGCCCCATGAGTTGTCAGTCCACCCCTGTTAAAATCTATTGATACAGCAGTTAAAAACAATAAAACAATAACACAAGTCAATAACTGATTTTAAAACAAATACGCTGCCAAAACAGGGATATGTAACTCCTTCCTGCTATGGAACCCCTTTGGTATCACATGCGTATAAATATCAGCATTTCACATATGCAGTTAAACTGAAAACTGAAATGTCCAAATGAGCTGGAAACCACAAAGTGTTACATGGGGTCTAGCCTGCTTCTTCAGGAACACTTACAGTATATAAGTACTGAAACATGGATTCCCTGGGGGAGAGTGTGGGCACACCTTGAAATCAAAACTGTTTAGTAAAAGAGAGCCCCATGAGGCTGAATGGGCTAAATGTGGAGCCCCCATTGTTCTGTGGAGTACACTACACATGGAATTGCCCTGTATCCAACAAGGATTAGAAATATATCCCCCCCAGTCCACCTTTTTTTTACCTTTTGCATCAATAAATTTTGTATGATTTTGTTTACACTGTCTAGTTCTTGAGCACCTAAAACGATATTATATGTTTAAGCAATTATAAAACAGTATCTCCTAATCCTTGTGATGTATCCTAATGTTGGGGCTGATAATGCTACAGTGCCCAGAGTCTATTTTTTAACCACCGCACTTCCTACTAAGGTCATTGTTATCTTTGGACAGCGCTGACAAGGAGATCCCTAACCCTCTTTGGTGAAGGTTACTATCCCACTGATTACTGGAGAAAGATCTGAACCAGTTCCATGATGCTCAACTCACTTTTATTCTTCACTTTTTTCTTTTGATGACATTATTCTACAAGCCTGATTTATCACACTCACATCCTGCTTTTAAGGTGAGTACAAGCAGGTGTTACGCCCAGAGATAATCCCCAAGGAGGTGCTCTGGCTCTGTGTGTCTTCCCAGCACAGGTGCAACTGAATGATAAGGATTAGTATAGCCGGCATTCGCCTTCCCAAATAATAAACTTTATTGAGTGAGTAAAATGTGCATATAAAATGGCTTGCGCGTTTCAGCAAAAAGCCTTAGTCATGGCTATAACAATTCTCATCATTTTAAGGTGAGTACCTTAAGGTTGCAGAATGGTGATATGTGGAATGACTACATAGTAGATTTTTAAGAAGGAAGCTTACCTGTTAAGTGATTTCTTCACTTTGTGGCCTTGTTCCTTCCTGCTACCGGAAGATCAGGAAGAAAGAGGCAGCGCCCTCCCCCGCTATCACGTGACCAGAAGTGACGTCTCAACCAAGGGAATCCAAGAACTAGGAGGATGTGCTGGAAGCCACCAGCATCACCGCCAGATGCTGGTGACCACCATTCACACTCCTTCACTACAGTGGATGCTACCCCATGGCTTTCTTTTCGTTTCTCTCCAGAATTTAGGACCTGGGTTACTGAATGACAAAAATAACAGTATGGCTTCATGATGGAGACATTTCCTTTTCTCCTCCGTTTTTTCAAATGTGTATAGATGTTCTGTCTTTTTTTTCTTTTTGTGGTTTATTCTGATAAGTACAGAACATTCCAGGTTTTTTTTTTTTTTTTGGGACTACCTGGTTTTATGCAAAATTATGAGGGTATATGAGATACTTTTTCTTTTCATGGGTGGATATCTTCATCTGTTCAAGTGTGAGGAATTTTATTTTTAAATTTAGTTTAAATCATAATTTAAAGGAAAATGGCATAGTAAGTGAATATCAAATATTCTAAAAATTGCTTTCTATTCACATTTTTCTGTGTTTCTGGACAATATATGATTTATCTATTTGTTTTTAGCTATGTTAGAATGTCTTTTTCCTTGTTTTTGTAATATTTAAAATGTAATAAAATAATATTAAAACAAACAAGAAAAATTACATTAAAGCTATTTTCTAAATTTAAAGTTGAAAAAGGAACAGTTTTGACAGACACCTTTTAGGTATTTATCAGATAGACCACAATTGTCAGAAGGAGAGAGGGAAATCAGATAGAAACAAATGTATGGACAAGCCACAATTTCTGAGCAAATGAGCAGGAATGTAGTTTCCATTAAAAAAATATTGTTTGTTTAGACGTTAATAGTGGGAATAGCATACAGGTTTGCTCCACAGTTAGAAAGCCTGTTTGAATAGGCCACAGTTTCTGATAGACTGAGTAGGGATTTAACGTCCATTAAAAAATGTCCTTTTTATGTACACTGATGATGGAAATAGCACACGGGTTTGCTTAACAGCTGGAAAGTTTGTTTGAACAGGCTATGATTACTGATAGCATCTATCATCAGTTTCTTTTTGGAAACTGATGATAGAAACTGCATTAAAGTTTGCGCCAAAGTTAGAAAGTCTGTTATTTTATCTCATTCTTCTT
Organism: Staurois parvus; assembly: GCF_062004578.1. Lineage (NCBI taxonomy): Eukaryota > Metazoa > Chordata > Amphibia > Anura > Ranidae > Staurois > Staurois parvus. The sequence goes on along the minus strand of NW_028318344.1, from coordinate 4,456,737 downwards.
AATGGAAGACCAATTTGGAAACAAAAAAATTGGCCTTTTCAGTCTGAAATTGTAAAGGAAACTGTATTTAATTGCACATCGATAAAGAAAATTATATACATTTTTAGAACGTCTCAATCTAATGTATTTTGAGACTGGGCAAATATGAAGGAAGAGAGTCGGCTTATTTCACCCAGTAAATAAAACATTTATATTTTAGGTGACACTATTTACACATTTCATACACATTAATCTTTTTAGGAGAAGGCCAATTAGGATGCAGGGAGAAGTTATGTTTAAGCCAAAAGCAATTAGCCAGACCATTAATTTTCTCACACATAATTTAGATTTTATGTCCTGAAAGTAAATAATGCTCATCAGAGGCAATGTGAGAAGGAGAGAGCAGGCAGGCTCCATTTGTAAATCCAAATATTTCATTTTATTCTTCCTGGGACAAAACAGAAACATTTGAGGAATTTTAAAGCATGTTTTATAGGCCAGTAGGTAAAGTCAGGGCATATTTTATGTAAGCAACCACTAATTTAAAGAGTGTGTATTCCAAATTTCACAATGGAGCAGCATTAGGAAACATAATGGGGTAGACTTACTAAAGACTAAGAGACTGTAATTTGGCAGACAGACTTTACTGGCACTCACGTTTTTGCACCACGCATTAACTCTTCTGCTGCCACTTGGAAATGCCTTTGCCCTGGCAGTGTCTATTACTGTAAAGCAGATATTCTCCAACATGACACAACAATTCTCCAGCACTCCGATTGCCTCCCCACAATCTGACATCCCAATTGTCTCACCGTGATCCCCACAGCACCAACAACAACACAAACAGTCTCTTCCATTGCCCACAGCAACCACTGTTGCTTCCAAGGGGAAAATCCTGCACTGACAAGCCCTCTCATGTAGCCCTACCCCTGGAGGAGCCGCTTGTATTTTTGCCCCAGTCTCCCCTTGCTTTGCTCTGCAGCCAGGCACTAAGTATTTTCCACAGCCATGTACACACACTTTCACTCATTGTCATCAATGACCAATATAGGGGATTTTTTTTTTTTTAGTTTTATTGTAGAGCTGGGGATAGGGATTGGGAATTTAGTAGGATACGACAAAATTAGAACTATTCACAACTAAGGACATCTAGCTGATCTCTTAGCTGATAATTTTTTAAGTCTTGGCTAAAAGAAGATAGCAGACTTCTATTTAAATAGTAGTAACAAGTAGTTTAGGAGTGAGCAAAATCCCTTTAGCGGTAGTAGTAGTTGCAGTGCTGAGCTATAATGTGGGACTTATTTCATACTTTATTTGCATCTATTGGAAGAGCTGTATAGGGGAAGTGGTGCTTGGGTGCACTGTAAACTGTAGTGCTTGGGTGCAATGCAAGCTGTGTTACTTTGGTGGACTAAACAGAACTAATAAGCTAAATAATATGCAGTGCTTACTGCAAACAAAGGGCAGCACTTGTGATATCAACAGATTTACGTTGCTGTTGCTAACCCATGTAAAAATAAATAAATAAATAACCCTAAGTAAATAACCCCTCCCCCCAAAAAAAATAAAAATACAAAAGAATGTAAAAAATTTAAAACAAAAACTCACCCACCCGGAAACACTACAAGAAAAAAACAAAACCTGTTTTTTACCTTTTTTTTGCTTAGGGAAAAAAAATGAAAGAGAACTACTATTAAAGAAAAGCAAAGAAACACCCCACAAAAAAAAAAAAAAAAAAAAAAGAGGGAACAGCAGCAAAACAGCAACAGAACCTGATGCTGACACACAAAAGAAAGTAGTCCTAGAAAAGGTTTTGGGGTTCAGATCAGAGAGTAAAAGGGACCTAACTGTAAATGACTCTCTAATCTTGTAAAAAAACATGTCATGTATGTACAGTTTTACATATAGCAGTGGATGATAAAAGGAGCATTAGCAATAGGATGGAAGTAAACAGGAGTCATATAGACAATAAGCATGAGTAACAGAAGACACTGCTCTCTGTTTGACAGTTTTGATCAGGGGTGATAACTCTCACTGAAACTTCCATCTGTCATAGGAAAAAATAGCAGTCAGTAAAAAGTGTTTACATGGACATTCCATACACAGCAGGAGCCAAACCAGCTGTATTTTAGGACTGTGGAAAAATTGAAAACCCTGTGCCTACAACTCCAGTGTTATTTTAATCTTCATAGACTAAAATTCTGAACTATATCAAAATATGACAATACAGACAAAACAGTTACTATAAATACTGTAGATTTACCCATGTACTGAATCTTGCAGGTTAAAGTGGAAGAAAAGCCTAAGTCTAACTATCCTTAAAATATTTCCCCCCTTTCCTACCTGTACTGCCTAACCTGTCTTCTTTATCTGCTCTGGTACAGTGACATGATCCTGCAGCTTCGGCTCAGGGAACGCTTACAGTGGCTGTACATTCTGGGAGCTGTGGTGTCACCCGTAGGCTTGTAGGCAGGTGCGGTCTACAGTCTCCACTGCAGGTGGCGCTCGTCCAAAGTGGCATTGCAACTGGAGGAGGAAGTTGGGAGAAATTGGGTTTCTCTACGGTTTTCCCAGTTTGCTGGAGCAGCAATTTGGTTGGATGTACTAGATCCAGGTGACCCTTCTGCCATCCTGGGTCATACAGAATCTTTTAAGTCTTTGCACCAGGTTTTGTCTCTCTTTGTGTGAGTGGCTAGTGTAGAGACAGGATACGCATCTATCAGGGACAGCACTAGCGACAGGGAAAGGTTCCTGGGCCCACATCTGTATGAACCTCGTATTAGGGTTGGACTGGCGAGGCCACACTCCGTTCCCCTTGACAGGCGCTCTCTGCAGCTTGGACCTTCTCACTATTGACGCTTCTCTGAACTGTAGTAAGTGTCCCTGTCAGGTGAGCCTCCCCTCCAGGCTTGTTGTACTGTCTTATACGCTTTTCAAAACATTGTTTCTGACAATCTAAGACTCTGTGTTTTCTGCCACCACACTACGTTGCACCTACCCAACAGGCTCCCATGACCAAGCCATTATTTGTGCTTCCTCCTCTCTTCTGCAGCAGAAACCCACTGCAGAATCACATGTCTGGAGCAGATTAAAAATAGGTAGGCACACACATCTTTTTTATACAGGTTAAACAGGATAGACAGTGGGAGGGGGAAGGGAATATTTTTAATAATAGTTAGGTTTAGGAGGCTTTTCTTCCACTTTGTTGTCCCTACAACATTGACACAGACACATAGCTCTTTGGCTACATTTTAGTGGATTCCAGTTTATCTGGGAAAGAAGAGTCTGCATGGGAAATCTATGTGAACACGAGGAAAATAAACAGCATGCAAAATGCCACGAAAATAGGGACTGTGCTAGAAAATGGACCCAAGATTCCAGCATTACAGTGTAAGAATGCCCATACTAATAATAATCAGGGCTGTGTTACCATTTCTTTGTTGCAATGAGGATGGCTGGAATACATTAAGGCAAGGTTCCTCAATGATGGTTCCATGGAACTCTAAGGTTCCGTGAGTAGTCCCCACGGGTTAAAGGGGTTTAAGCCGAAATTCACCATTGTGGCTAATTGTATCCACTGAATGGTGGTGTCAATGCCCACTCACAGTGAATACTGCCAGGGCGTATCAATACCTGATGGCTCCCCTGTAGTTCTGGTTCCTGTGACATAACTGCAGGGGGCAGCACGGGACTAAAGGAGGGCTTCCCTCATCAGTGGTTGTTCATGCCAGAAGGGGCATGTTGTAGCACTGTGAGCACATTAGGTGAATTGTGTATTGTAGGTATATTTGCAAAATGGTACAGGGAAGAATTCATAATTGTACTGCGCTGATCACTGATGGCTCTCCTATTCTGTCCATCCTAGGCACTTGTATGTGACATTACTTGGGATAAATAACAGAAGAGAGCTGATAGGGATCATCACACCAAAACAGAAAGGTATCAGTTTCCCTGTGCTGATCTGCATGTGAAGGAAAATAAATACTACTACAGATTTCTGTGCCCTGACTTGGTGACTCCCCTGTATCGTAACCTGGTGACTCCCCTGTTCTCTGCCCTGGTGACCCTCCTGTGCTCTGCCTGGTGGCCCCCTGTGTCTTGACCTGGTGACTCCCTGTGCCCTAACCTGGTGACATCCCTACACTTTGCCCTTGTGCCCTGACCTATTGAGCCCCTATGTCCTGACCTGGTGACTCCCCTGTGCTCTGTCTTGGTGACCCCCCTGTGCTCTGCCCTGGTGACCCCCCCTGTGTCTTAACCTGGTGAATCAGCTGTGCCCCAACCTGGTGAATCCCCTGTGCTTTGCGCTTGTGTCTCCCCTGTGCCTTAACCTGGTGACTCCCCTGTCTGTGCTTTGCCCTGGTGACCCCCTGTGTCTTGACCTGGTGACTTCCCATTTCTCTTCCCTGTGTGGAACTATTTCTAAAAATATTCATTGTCATATCAACAGCTCACTGATCATGCTGATGTTCTGTGAGCTACAGATCTAAAAATTATTTCGGGCATAAGATCTTACACTTTTTACCAAGGCAAAAAGGTTGAAAAACCCTGCAATAGGAGTTAAAGTTCCAGATTGACCTGATCACACAGAATTAACAGAGCCCTCACTACCTACAAAATGGATCCATGATCATAGAGACAAATCTGTCCTATTTTTTATTCAGCCTGAAAGCCAGGAGGTCTTCGTCTGCTGTCTCTAATCTGCGACAGAGAGCTTGAAACACCTATGGGTGAAGGAGCCATTTTCTGGAGTCCAGACATTGACAACTGAGAAAGTCTCCTGCCTATTTTTATGCCTGGGATATGCACAGCAATCAGTGCTGAAACATGATATTTTTTCCAAGCATGGTTGATATGTTTGTCCTGATAGTTCATGTAATCCATGGCAATGGTGGTTTCTGACTAAATCCTTCATTGAAGGGAAAACAAAATTGCCTGGAGTTCCAGAATATTGATTGGGAGTTGAGCTTCCTTAGACAACCAGGTTTCCTGCACCAAGAAAGCATTCTAGCCGTACAGACTGGAATTGTTTGTGAGCACCCACCAAACCATTGGGAGCAAGGATTTCTCCAATCCGGTGCTGGGCTGGAGATCCATAATGCCAGGACAAGCCTGGTCTTGCTGGTCAGGTGCATTGGACTATCCAAAGACTGAGCCTGTTTGTCCCACACTACCAGAAAGCTAAGTTGCAACAATCTGGAATGAGTCTCGGCGTAAGGGACTGCCTTGAAGAAGGTCACCATCAAATCCAAAACCCGCAGGAGCAGAGAGACTAAAGGAAGACGCAGAACAGGGCTATATAGGTAAGGTATAGGTAAGCCACAGATATTCCAGGTGATGCATCAGATCCAGCACTAGGGGCACAGATGATGTCACCTCTGACGAAATGCGGTGGGCGAAGTCAGATTGCACACCCCTGTATATGTGCGAACCAGCCATGGCCATCTTGGTTTTGGGAAATGATCTGTACACGTGAATCAAAGTGCCTGTTTGTCATCTGCTTGTTGTAAGTGCATATACTCCATTAAAATGTACATTACTCCACTGGTTTACACTATGGGGAGTGTTTCTTTCTTTTTCATGACTCCATTAAATGTATAGCCAATTGAGTTCTGATATGTGGGAACATAGACGGGCAGTTGTTTGAATAGGTACTGAAGTGAAAGTGGATATCTTGTGGAGTATACAAAGCACTGTTTCACCACTCATTACAGGGTGTCATTCAGTTCCAGTAATCCCCCCTCTTTTACACACTGAGGTGGTGTGCAACTTGATACAGGGAAGCTTTTGAGATTCTCATCTGTCCTCCTCTTGTCACACATAGAAGATTATTCAGTACATTGTTTGGCTCTTCACTTGGGACTTAGGGCTGAGCTGTTTGCTGAGCATCTGCTGGCATGACTAGCTGGCCCACCTGTGAATGGTGTCATTTATGAAAGAGGCTGCATAAGTGTGGCAGCTCTTCCAGCCCAAGTCCAGGGTGCCTAAGGAAAAAAAAATAAATTCTAAAAAGAGCTGTAACCAAACTGTTCCCTAAGTGCTCTGTATGTTAACCTTTCAGGGACTGTAGCATCAGATCCTAATAGGTTCCAAATAGGACAGACCCCTACCTTACCAACAATGCCTGCAGTTTCCCTGAGTTAGCCAGGGGGAATTTGGGGAACCAAGGCCCACCCATATCTTCACTCTCCAGGTGGGCATACCCCCTAAGGGGTCTTCAAGGACAGATCACCTGTGGATGGACCATGGCCCTGGACCGGTATAGAACATTGATTGACTCATAACAATCCACTGCATGTCTAGGTAAAAAATCGTGCCGGTTCTCTTTTTTGCCAGATCACCCTCATTCTGCTTTTTTGTTTCTTTGCATTGTCAAAAGTTCCCAAAAGCAGTTCTCAGCTTCCCATGCTATATGTTTGGCAATAGCTTTTCAGCAGCAAATGGGCCACAACTGTCCATTAAAATTCACCCTCGTTTGACTGATGCGATTTGTAAAATATTTGATGCATTTATTGAACTCTGGGCAAACTAAATTTTGGCCACTTCAATTATTACTATTTTTTAATCCTGGAAAGGGCTGCAAAGACTGGGACAGTGCTGACAATGAGACAATTAAGAGTACAATTCAAATTTTATTGAACAAACCACCTAATGATAACAGGATTTTTTTTAAACATAAAAAACTTACAATGCACTGTTCCAAATTATTACGCACAGTAAGTTTCAAAACACTTTATAGGTTGTAAAGAACTGAAAACTGTCATTTGTTGTGTTTGCAGCATATTTACTAAAATCAAAATCTATTTCAATCAAACTTTTAACAACATTTTAACTTTATAAACATTTTAACAGGTCACGTTACATTTTATCATAGGACCACTTATTTGATAGCAGCTTCATAAGTATTGCATCCATTGAACTCTTTTCGGCAGCAGAGAGATCATTTTTCTTCTCCATATTGCTTGAAAATGGTGCTCTGCTTAATAATGTGGAACACCCTCCTTTAGTAGTTTTTCCTTAAATTGGGCTCACCTGCCAATCTAATTATCACAGGCGTCCGAGATTGTTTTCAGTGATCAAAAGAGCCCTGAGACACAATGCCATCCATGAATTAAACTGAAAAACAAAATATTTCATCTTTGTGACACTTAAATAGAATTTGCATAATAATTCGGAACAGGGTATAAGGCTTTTATTTGGTACAATGCTTTAATTTAAAAATAAAAATGAAAAACTAAAAACATTTTAATTAAAAAAAAAATTCTGTTTTATCACAGGGTTGCAAAAATACAAGAATGTGATTATTTTTTATTATTATTTTTAGTAGTGCAACTAATTCTGAAAGTCATACTATTAATAGATGGCACCGCAGATGAACACTGCAGGCAGAAAGTAGCAGTATTCATGTGCATAAAGGCTTTCATTTTTATTTTGGAAAGCCTCTAGCCTGCATGTAATCACTACTATCAGAGCTTACAAAATAGTCCCATGATCAGGAATGTTTTGACTGATACAGATGTGTAAAATTGGCAAGTAGCAGAGCGGTTTTATTCAGGAACAGCAGCCCCAACTGTTTAAAGCCTAACTTTAAATTTTCCTACAGGAATAGGGGGATAAGTGTGAGTGAAGTAATATGAGGAGGTTTGGGTGCAAACAGTTGCATTGAGTCTTTTTATTTCTTACAAATAATGCAGGGAGCAAAGGCATCTCCAAGTACAGATGGTCAGAAAGTGAATGCTGTGCTTTAAGCCCCCCTACTACACCCCAGAAATATAGAAAACAATTGGCATCCAATAAAAAAAAACCCCACAAATATAAAAGTAGGCTGCAAGGATGGTGATTATCCAAGAGCTAGAATTCAAACTGGTTGCTGACATAGATAGTAGTCTTAATAAGGATTGCTGGATAAAATTAAGCACTGTGAACATGGGAGGAAACAAGATTTCACCACTGCAATTCCATTTGTCAGCTGTTCCTATCCTCTACCTCTCTTTACACTGACACTATAGTTACTGTGAGCCTTTTCTGACCCTTTATATTGAGGGGTTGTTTTATCCAAGAGTCTCCATTATGGCAAGTATGCAGAGTTACCAACTGTCATGGATTGCCCGAGAAGGTCACAAATATTTGAATAAAGTCCTGCCATTGCTGTGTCCCGGCCAGTGTCCTGGAAAACTGAGATCAGGGTGGGGGCAGCAGCAGATAGATGTTCCTAATTCTGTAAGAGCCTTGAACAGCAGTTAAAAAAAATTATAAACTTTCCTGGTGCAATTTGCATTTCCAATGGACTATGTTTCCATTTTTAGGAGCGGCAGAGTAATCTGCAGTGCCGCTGTTTATTATAAAGTAAACTCCTGGCCACTTTTGGGACCTGTCACTGGATTGCCTAAGCTCCCGGCAGGAAGCGACACAGAACGTTGTTGGAGACTCATCCCTCCCCCTACCTCCTCCCACAGCAGCTCAGACCAGGTGATGACAGTGAGGACTCCAGCATCCCTGAGGCAGAGTGATTTGTTGGAAGGGGGGCGGCGAGCCTCAGCCCCCATTCATTCTACTAGTGAAGTGCCAGCAATGAAGGTAAGCACTGTGCTGATGCTGGAGATTTCCAAAACTGCTGTGCTATTATCAGGGACGGACTGACAACTCATGGGGCCCCCGGGCCCCTCAGTCAGGACAGTGACACATGAAAATGGAGATTTTTGTTTTTACTTCTATCTAAGATTTTAGAAAAAAGTGCTGTTTACTGACAAAGATGGTATCTCTGTTTTCAAGTAGCATTGTTCTGACTGAGAAATTAAACAATGCACTTTTAAACCCAATTTCTCACAGTCAGTGCTTGCTGACGCCATCATCCATCATCACACACCACATTTTTCACAACTGATGTCGAGCCACACCCACAATTGAATGCCTCACCCCCAATTAAAATGATACTCCGCTCACAGCACCTTTCTGGACATAAAGAAAAAAAGTGCCCCTAAAAAGTTTTTGGAAATGGTGGCAACTATGTTATTAGCCCTTCTAAGTATGGTGCCCGTGGCTTAAATAGTTTAAAGAACATTTGCTGTAAATCCAAGATAGTGGCAAATTTGAACTAATTTCCTACTGGCAATGTATTCTTGTTAAAGGCATATCACATAATTGTAATTTTTATGTAATGTAGTAGAATGCTAAAGTGCTAAAGGAATGTCTGCTTTTTACTTCAAGAGAGCTTTTTACCCTTTCAGTGCTACATTGTGACGCACAGTGGAAAACCTAATGTTTGCCTATACTATTAGCATAACAATAAGTTGAGTTCAAGTTGGTTTAGTGTGGAAATAAATTAGCCCACTAGCAACATTTTCATGTTTCTGGTCACTAAAATTGACATTGTGCTTGTTTACAGCTCCCTATACAGCTCTTCAGGAAAAGATGACTTGTAATAATGATTTATTGTTGGCTGCACATACTGAGCAATAAATCATGATAGCAGTGTTTTTAAAGGTAACATTTTGCCTGATGGATAAAAGACATCAATTAGAGGTTTATAAGGGGTTTAACTTTTTTTTACATCGTATCCTGTTTAAGAAATGGCACATGAAATCTACATCTTTGGAGAATGGTGGGGATCAGGGACGGACTGACCATTCGGGCATTGCCCAAGGGCGCGGGGTCAGTAGGGGGCCTGGGGAGAGGCTCACTGGGCACAATTCACTAAGCGGTATCTTACTGCATCTGAGTATGCAGGAGGTACCACATAGCATTAAAAAAAATAATTTGAATTCACCAAAAAACGCTACTAAAATAGCGCATGAGTTATTTTATCAAGACGAGCGGTATTTTAGTAGTGAAAACCATGCGTTAATGTTTCAGCTGCCAGCGGGGTTCCCCTCTGACAGCTGAATGTAAAACAAAGAATTGCCGGCAATTAAAAAAATATTTAAAAAAAGGTGTGGGGTCCCCCCGCCATCCATTCTAAGCTCTTTGGGTCTGGTATGGATTTTGAGGGTAACCCCCGCACCAAAATTTAAAAAAAAATGGCGTGGGGGTCACCACAAAATCTATACCAGACCCTTATCTGAGCATGGCCCGGCAGGTCAGGAAAGGAGGGGACAAGTCAGCGCCCCCCCCCGAACCATACCAGGCCTTGTACCCTCTACATGGGGGGGTGCTTTGGGGCAGGGGGGGCTTAACCGAATCTGGAAGCCCCCTTTAGCAAAGGGGCCCCCAGATCCCACCCCCCCATGTGAATGAGTATGGAATACATGACACCGCTACCCATTCACACAAAAAAAAAAGTGTAGTGTGAAACAAAAGAGGAGACAGTCTTTGACAAGTCCTTTATTAAAAGAAGAAAAATAAAAGATTGTCCCCCGAAGTAGATCTAGCGTCATTCATGATGCCTGCGACCGCCGCTGCCCAAAAAAAGAAAGAACAAAAGGCTCCGCTCCTGATGCTGGCTCTCAGCCAACTGACTGCTCTGCTGGCTTGACAGTTCTTAAATATATAAGGGGCGGGGCTTCATTGACCCAGCATGGCCCAGTTGATGATGCAAAGGAGGCGGGGTTACACATGTTATGTCCCTGGATGGCCTTGCCCCTTGCATATTTAAGAACTGTCAAGCCAGTGGAACAGTCAGACGGCCGGGAGCCAGCGTAAGGCAGAGCTTTTTTTTTTTTTTTTGCTTTTTTTTTTGCGGGCATCATGATTGACGTTGGATCTACTTCAGGGGAGATTCTTTTATTTTTCTTCTTTTATTAAAGGACTTGTCAAAGACTGTCTCCTGTCTTTTTTCACACACACTACACTTTTTTTTTGTGAATGGGTAGCGGTACCATGTACCCCATACTCATTCACATGGGGGGTTGGATCTGGGGCCCCCTTGCTAAAGGGGCATTCCAGATTCAGATAAGCCCCCTGCCCGCAGACCCCCACAACCACAGGCCAGGGTTGTGGGGAAGAGGCCCTTGTCCCCATCAACATGGGGATAAGGTGCTTTGGGGGGATTCCCCCCCCATGTTGAGGGCATGTGGCCTGGTATGGTTCAGGAGGGGGCCTCGCTTGACCCCCCCTTTCCTGACCTGCCTAACTGCATGCTCGGATAAGGGTCTGGTATGGATCTTGCGGGGGGGCTCACACTTTTTTTTTTAAATTTTGGTGTGGGGTTTCCTCTCAAAACAGTCAGACGGCTGGGAACCAGCGTAAGGCAGAGCTTTTTTTTTTTTTTTTGCTTTTTTTTTTGCGGGCATCATGATTAGAGATGAGCGAATCGAAGTATCCGAAGTGGAATTCGAGTCGAATATCGGAAAAATTTCGATTCGTGCCGAATCCGAAAAATAGCCTAATTCGGACGCGCGAATCGAAATTTTTCAGAAAATGGCGGCTGACATGTGCGGCGACGGAGCGGGGATGTCTGGGAAGGCGCGCAGACAAGGCGCGCTGACCCATAATGCATTCCTCAACTACATGTGATCGCATCAGCCTATCAGCAGCCAGCCAGCCAGCACTGTGTAATGGTCGAGCTATAAATAGCGGCCATTTTGGAATTCTTCATTTGCCTGCAGTTATTGAACAGAGGCAGACCGCTCTGTACTAGGGACAGGGACAGAGTTAGGGCCACAGAAACGATAATTGGGGACAGAGAAAAGTTACTTAGGGACAGAGAACCATTACTCAGGGACACAGACTTGTTAATGAGGGCCACAGAATCGTTATTTAGGGACAAAGAAACGCTAGTTAGGGCCACAGAATTCATAATCAGGGACAGACAGAATTGTTACTCAGTGCCAGAGAATTGTTACTTAGGGCCACAGAAACGTTATTAGGGCCACAGAATTGTTACTCAGGGACAGACAGAATTGTTACTGAGTGCCAGAGAATTGTTACTCAGGGACAGACAGAATTGTTACTGAGTGCCAGAGAATTGTTACTTAGGGCCACAGAAACTTTAATTAGGGCCACAGAATTTTTACTCAGGGACAGACAGAATTGTTACTCAGTGCCAGAGAATTGTTACTCAGGGACAGACAGAATTGTTACTGAGTGCCAGAGAATTGTTACTTAGGGCCACAGAAACTTTACTTAGGGCCACAGAATTTTTACTCAGGGACAGACAGAATTGTTACTGAGTGCCAGAGAATTGTTACTCAGGGACAGACAGAATTGTTACTGAGTGCCAGAGAATTGTTACTTAGGGCCACAGAAACTTTACTTAGGGCCACAGAATTGTTACTCGCACAGACACAGAATTGTTACTCGCACAGACACAGAATTGTTACTGAAGGCCACAGAACTGTTACTTAGGGCCACAGAATTGTTACTCGCACAGACACAGAATTGTTACTCGCACAGACACAGAACTGTTACTGAGGGCCACAGAACTGTTACTTAGGGCCACAGAATTGTTACTCGCACAGACACAGAATTGTTACTCAGGGCCACAGAACTGTTACTTAGGGACAAAGAAACGCTAGTTAGGGCCACAGAATTCATACTCAGGGACAGACAGAATTGTTACGGAGTGCCAGAGAATTGTTACTCTGGGCCACAGAAACTTTACTTAGGGCCACAGAATTTTTACTCAGGGACAGACAGAATTGTTACTGAGTGCCAGAGAATTGTTACTCAGGGACAGACAGACTTGTTACGGAGTGCCAGAGAATTGTTACTTAGGGCCACAGAAACTTTACTTAGGGCCACAGAATTGTTACTCGCACAGACACAGAATTGTTACTCGCACAGACACAGAACTGTTACTGAGGGCCACAGAAACTTTACTTAGGGACAAAGAAACGCTAGTTAGGGCCACGGAATTCATACTCAGGGACAGACAGAATTGTTACGGAGTGCCAGAGAATTGTTACTCAGGGCCACAGAAACTTTACTTAGGGCCAGAGAATTTTTACTCAGGGACAGACAGAATTGTTACTGAGTGCCAGAGAATTGTTACTCAGGGACAGACAGAATTGTTACGGAGTGTCAGAGAATTGTTACTCAGGGACAGACAGAATTGTTACTGAGTGCCAGAGAATTGTTACTTAGGGCCACAGAAACTTTAATTAGGGCCACAGAATTTTTACTCAGGGACAGACAGAATTGTTACTGAGTGCCAGAGAATTGTTACTCAGGGACAGACAGAATTGTTACCGAGTGCCAGAGAATTGTTACTCAGGGACAGACAGAATTGTTACTGAGTGCCAGAGAATTGTTACTTAGGGCCACAGAAACTTTAATTAGGGCCACAGAATTTTTACTCAGGGACAGACAGAATTGTTACTGAGTGCCAGAGAATTGTTACTCAGGGACAGACAGAATTGTTACGGAGTGCCAGAGAATTGTTACTCAGGGCCACAGAAACTTTACTTAGGGCCAGAGAATTTTTACTCAGGGACAGACAGAATTGTTACTGAGTGCCAGAGAATTGTTACTCAGGGACAGACAGAATTGTTACTGAGTGCCAGATAATTGTTACTCAGGGCCCCAGAAACTTTACTTAGGGCCACAGAATTTTTACTCAGGGACAGACAGAATTGTTACTGAGTGCCAGAGAATTGTTACTCAGGGACAGACAGAATTGTTACTGAGTGCCAGAGAATTGTTACTTAGGGCCACAGAAACTTTACTTAGGGCCACAGAATTGTTACTCGCACAGACACAGAATTGTTACTCGCACAGACACAGAATTGTTACTGAGGGCCACAGAACTGTTACTTGGGGCCACAGAAACGTTAATCAGGGACACAGAATTGTTACTGAGGGCCACAGAACTGTTACTTAGGGCCACAGAATTGTTACTCGCACAGACACAGAATTGTTACTCAGGGACACAGAATTGTTACTCAGGGACACATAATCGTTTAATTAAAGAGTATGTCAGACAACATGCAGAGGAGTGGCAGAGGAGGCAATGTTTTAGGAGCGAGCAGACGTGGCAGCAGAGGAAGGGGTCGAGGCAGCACTATTCGCAGCCAGAGGCCAGTGCTCCCGGTGTCATCCAGCGGTCGTGTCTCCACCGACAACCCTGCCGTCGTCGATTGGTTGGCTCGGTCGTCTTCCTCTTCCCAGGTCACCTCTGACACCTACAGCCAACGGTCGGTGGGTACGTCAGACACAACCGTTAGTTGGCATGGCCCGGGACCAAGCCCACTGAAATCACGTGTCCTCTACCTGCCCCTGTCCTTTGGTGTTCCCTCACCAAGCGAAGTATCGCATGCTGTGGGCTCAGCCCCACTGTACAGTGAGGAAGAGCTAACAGAGGGCGGTCAGGAACGGGGGGAGACATCCGCCTTTTCAGCAGTCAGGCGAAGAAGTAGTGGCGAGGAGAGTGGCTCGGTAGCCGGTCTAGAGAAAGGTCTGTCTCCTGACCCAGATGCAGCCGAGGGGGCTAGTAGTGAGGCGGAGACCCTACTTGATGATGAGGAGGTTGATCGCACTTGGCAGCCTCGTCGTCATCAGGCAATTTCTTCCGCATCATCAGGAGAAGAGGGTGGCAGCTTGGCAGCGAGCAAAACAGTCGGTGGGTTGCCCAGGAGACAGCAGCAGGGTCGCAGCAGTGTCAGTGGAGCCAAACGTCCACGGAGTAGAGCACCAGCTCCACTGCAGCCTACCACCATGGCCAGTAGTGGTGCCGGTGTGCACGGAGGAAGCAGCAGTCAGCCAGTGAGGAGTATCGGGGGCAAAGTTTCCTACTCGGCGGTGTGGCAATTTTTCGTCAAGCCGCCCGAGGAAGTAAACGTAGCCGTATGTCGACTATGTGGCCAGAAAGTCAAGCGTGGCCAGGGGGCCCATGTTGGGACTACAGCGTTGCGGCAGCATATGCAGCGTCGCCATTTGGTGGCCTGGGAAAACCGTGATAAAGATACGGCGGTTCTGCCCGCCCCAGCCCCCGCTCCATCACCCGCTAAGTTACTTGCTCCGTCACCCGACGTCAATCGCCCTCCATCAGCCAGTCAAGGCTCCAACACCTCTGCTGAGGGGAGTTGTCGCTCGTTGGCATCTTCCGCTCGTTCAGATGCTCCTTCTCCTGCTACTCCTCTTCACGGATTCCGTCAGCAGTCTTTCTTGGAATCCGTTTCCAAGAGACAACAGTTTGCGAGCACGCACCCGACGGTGCAAAAGCTGAACGTCCTCCTGTCCAAGTTGCTGGTGCTGCAGTCCCTCCCTTTCCAAGTGGTGGACTCAGCACCTTTCAGAGAAATGATGGCTTGTGCCGCGCCGCGGTGGAGAGTGCCAAGCCGTCATTTCTTCGCCAAAAAGGCAGTGCCAGCCCTGCATTCACATGTAGAAGACATGGTGGGCCAGTCTTTGAGCATGTCGGTCTCTGCCAAAGTGCACGGCAGCGCCGACGTGTGGAGCTGTAACTATGGTCAGGGACAGTACATGTCATTTACGGCCCACTGGGTGAACGTGGTGCCGTCACAGCCGCACCAGCAACTTGGACAGGTCATGCCGCTTTTGCCTCCACGTTTGCACGTCCTTGGTCCGGCAAAGATGTCCGCCTCTACCACCTCTTCTTCCGCCGTGTCCTCAGCCGCCACCCCCGTGCCAAGTCCCATTACCCGACCGGCATATCACATGTGCAGGGCGCAACGGTGTCACGCTGTTCTGCACCTGGTATGCCTTGGCGAACGTAGTCACACAGGGGAGGAACTTCTGAGTGTAATGAACAGAGAAATCGACAGATGGCTGTCTCCGCGCAAACTGAAAATCGGAACCATGTTGACCGACAACGGAAAGAACATGGTGTCTGCTCTGCGTCAAGGAAGGTTGTGCCATGCGCCATGCATGGCTCACGTGTTCAATCTGGTTGTCAAGCGGTTCTTAAAATCCACCATCCCACTGCAAGACATCCTTAAAATGTCACGTAAACTTTGCATGCATTTCAGCCATTCCTACACCGCAAAGCACACCCTCCTTGAGCTGCAGCGGCAGAACGGAATTCCACAGCATCGCCTGATCTGCGACGTTGCAACAAGGTGGAATTCAACTCTACACATGTTAGACCGCCTTTACGAACAGCGAAAGGCCATCACCGATTTCCTGATGTTACAAGCGGATAAAGGTACTCCCCTGTGTAACTTCGATGTCAGCCATTGGCAGCTCATGCGTGACACCTGCCGCTTGCTCAGGCCCTTTGAGGAGGCCACGCTATTCGTGAGTCGGCAGGACTATGGGATGAACGACGTCATTCCTCTGTTGCACGTCCTTGAACAAATGCTGTTAACAATGGCTGGTCAGGGTGCGGTAGACGTGGCGCACAGATCTCAACGCCACATGACCCCTGTGGGGGCAGGACAGGAAGAAGAGGAGGAGGTAGAGGAGGACATTTGTGCTCAGGAATTATTGAGTGAAATGGGTGGTTTTTCCACTCAGCGGACAGGAGTGGAGGAGCAGGAGCATCTGGTAGAGGAGGAGGAGGAGGAGACAGAGGACCCAGACGCACCGTGGCAGTATGCTGTGGAGATGGAGGCAGGGAGTCCCTCGCATTCCTTGGCACAAATGGCCCATAGCATGCTCGGTTGCTTGCGTAGCGACAGCCGAATAATAACCATCAGACAGAGGGATGACTTTTGGCTGTCCACCTTGTTGGACCCTCGCTACCGTTCCAAAATGGTGGCCTTTTTCACACCTGCTGAGAGGGAGGCCAAAATAACGTACTATAAAAACCACCTATGTAGTCAGTTGGTCTCTGCCTTTGTGCGCCAACGTCCATCCTCAGACACTGTGGGCCCTGTGCGCTCGCGTTCCGCTGCCATGGCAGCAGGGGAGGGGTGGGGTGGTAGGAGCAGTGGCAGCTCCACCAGCAGCGGCTGCCTCAGTCTGCAGTCGATGATGAGTAGCTTTCTTCACCAGCGCAGTGAGGAAACTACTAACCAGCCGCAGCAGCAGCAGCAGCATCAGGTGGACCTGGAGCAGGACCTCAAACAACAGGCTTGGGCCTACTTGGACAGCACCCTGCCAACCGAGGTAGACAATCCCCTTGACTACTGGGCAACGAAACTTGACCTTTGGCCCCAACTAGCTGAATTTGCCCTTGAAAGGCTGTCATGCCCGGCCAGTAGCGTGGCATCGGAGCGCGTGTTTAGTGCGGCAGGAGGTATTGTAACTCCGCGGAGGACACGACTGTCCACCCAAAGTGTGGAGAGACTCACGTTTGTGAAAATGAATCAGGCGTGGATTAGTCTGGATTTCAAACCACCAGTTCCTGACACAACTGACTAAATCCGCCATGAATCATGCCTCAAACATGTGCCACTTTGAGGTCTCCTCACACACTGCTGGTGTGTAGAATTTTTTGACATAGGGTGCTGGCAGATTACGGGCCTCCCATAGCTGCTGCCAGGCCCCTAATCTGCCATAGGCCCCTATATACCGCTTCCTCATGCTGCTGCCAGGTCCAGAGTCTCTCATGGGTCCCTGTACGGCCTCCCATTGCTGCTGTCTCCATCGCCACACTCTGCCATGTGCCACTTTCAGGTCTCCTCACACACTGCTGGTGTGTAGAATTTTTTGACATAGGGTGTTGGCAGATTACGGGCCTCCCATTGCTGCTGCCAGGCCCCTAATCTGCCATAGGCCCCTATATACCGCTTCCTCATGCTGCTGCCAGGTCCAGAGTCTGTCATGGGTCCCTGTACGGCCTCCCATTGCTGCTGTCTCCATCGCCACACTCTGCCATGTGCCACTTTCAGGTCTCCTCACACACTGCTGGTGTGTAGAATTTTTTGACATAGGGTGCTGGCAGATTACGGGCCTCCCATAGCTGCTGCCAGGCCCCTAATCTGCCATAGGCCCCTATATACCGCCTCCTCATGCTGCTGCCAGGTCCAGAGTCTGTCATGGGTCCCTGTACGGCCTCCCATTGCTGCTGTCTCCATCGCCACACTCTGCCATGTGCCACTTTCAGGTCTCCTCACACACTGCTGGTGTGTAGAATTTTTTGACATAGGGTGCTGGCAGATTATGGGCCTCCCATAGCTGCTGCCAGGCCCCTAATCTGCCATGGGCCCCTATATACCGCCTCCTCATGCTGCTGCCAGGTCCACAGTGTCTCATGCCATGTGCCACTTTCAGGTCTCCTCACACACTGCTGGTGTGTAGAATTTTTTGACATAGGGTGCTGGCAGATTATGGGCCTCCCATAGCTGCTGCCAGGCCCCTAATCTGCCATGGGCCCCTATATACCGCCTCCTCATGCTGCTGCCAGGTCCACAGTGTCTCATGCCATGTGCCACTTTCAGGTCTCCTCACACTGCTGGTGTGTTGAATTTTTTGACATAGGGTGCTGGCAGATTATGGGCCTCCTATAGCTGCTGCCAGGCCCCTAATCTGCCATAGGCCCCTATATACCCCTTCCTCATGCTGCTGCCAGGTCCAGAGTCTGTCATGGGTCCCTGTACGGCCTCCCATTGCTGCTGTCTCCATCGCCACACTCTGCCATGTGCCACTTTCAGGTCTCCTCACACACTGCTGGTGTGTAGAATTTTTTGACATAGGGTGCTGGCAGATTACGGGCCTCCCATAGCTGCTGCCAGGCCCCTAATCTGCCATAGGCCCCTATATACGGCTTCCTCATGCTGCTGCCAGGTCCAGAGTCTCTCATGGGTCCCTGTACGGCCTCCCATTGCTGCTGTCTCCATCGCCACACTCTGCCATGTGCCACTTTCAGGTCTCCTCACACACTGCTGGTGTGCAGAATTTTTTGACATAGGGTGCTGGCAGATTATGGGCCTCCTATAGCTGCTGCCAGGCCCCTAATCTGCCATAGGCCCCTATATACCGCTTCCTCATGCTGCTGTCAGGTCCAGAGTCTCTCATGGGTCCCTGTACGGCCTCCCATTGCTGCTGTCTCCATCGCCACACTCTGCCATGTGCCACTTTCAGGTCTCACACACTGCTGGTGTGTAGAATTTTTTGACATAGGGTGCTGGCAGATTACGGGCCTCCCATAGCTGCTGCCAGGCCCCTAATCTGCCATAGGCCCCTATATACCGCCTCCTCATGCTGCTGCCAGGTCCAGAGTCTGTCATGGGTCCCTGTACGGCCTCCCATTGCTGCTGTCTCCATCGCCACACTCTGCCATGTGCCACTTTCAGGTCTCCTCACACTGCTGGTGTGTTGAATTTTTTGACATAGGGTGCTGGCAGATTATGGGCCTCCTATAGCTGCTGCCAGGCCCCTAATCTGCCATAGGCCCCTATATACCGCTTCCTCATGCTGCTGCCAGGTCCAGAGTCTGTCATGGGTCCCTGTACGGCCTCCCATTGCTGCTGTCTCCATCGCCACACTCTGCCATGTGCCACTTTCAGGTCTCCTCACACACTGCTGGTGTGTAGAATTTTTTGACATAGGGTGCTGGCAGATTATGGGCCTCCCATAGCTGCTGCCAGGCCCCTAATCTGCCATGGGCCCCTATATACCGCCTCCTCATGCTGCTGCCAGGTCCACAGTGTCTCATGCCATGTGCCACTTTCAGGTCTCCTCACACTGCTGGTGTGTAGAATTTTTTGACATAGGGTGCTGGCAGATTATGGGCCTCCTATAGCTGCTGCCAGGCCCCTAATCTGCCATAGGCCCCTATATACCGCTTCCTCATGCTGCTGCCAGGTCCAGAGTCTCTCATGGGTCCCTGTACGGCCTCCCATTGCTGCTGTCTCCATCGCCACACTCTGCCATGTGCCACTTTCAGGTCTCCTCACACACTGCTGGTGTGTAGAATTTTTTGACATAGGGTGCTGGCAGATTATGGGCCTCCCATAGCTGCTGCCAGGCCCCTAATCTGCCATAGGCCCCTATATACCGCTTCCTGATGCTGCTGCCAGGTCCAGAGTCTCTCATGGGTCCCTGTAAGGCCTCCCATTGCTGCTGTCTCCATCACCACACTCTGCCATGTGCCACTTTCAGGTCTCCTCACACACTGCTGGTGTGTAGAATTTTTTGACATAGGGTGCTGGCAGATTACGGGCCTCCCATAGCTGCTGCCAGGCCCCTAATCTGCCATGGGCCCCTATATACCGCTTCCTCATGCTGCTGCCAGGTCCAGAGTCTCTCATGGGTCCCTGTACGGCCTCCCATTGCTGCTGTCTCCATCGCCACACTCTGCCATGTGCCACTTTCAGGTCTCCTCACACACTGCTGGTGTGTAGAATTTTTTGACATAGGGTGCTGGCAGATTACGGGCCTCCCATAGCTGCTGCCAGGCCCCTAATCTGCCATAGGCCCCTATATACCGCCTCCTCATGCTGCTGCCAGGTCCAGAGTCTGTCATGGGTCCCTGTACGGCCTCCCATTGCTGCTGTCTCCATCGCCACACTCTGCCATGTGCCACTTTCAGGTCTCCTCACACACTGCTGGTGTGTAGAATTTTTTGACATAGGGTGCTGGCAGATTATGGGTCTCCCATAGCTGCTGCCAGGCCCCTAATCTGCCATAGGCCCCTATATACCGCTTCCTCATGCTGCTGCCAGGTCCAGAGTCTCTCATGGGTCCCTGTACGGCCTCCCATTGCTGCTGTCTCCATCGCCACACTCTGCCATGTGCCACTTTCAGGTCTCCTCACACACTGCTGGTGTGTAGAATTTTTTGACATAGGGTGCTGGCAGATTATGGGCCTCCCATAGCTGCTGCCAGGCCCCTAATCTGCCATGGGCCCCTATATACCGCCTCCTCATGCTGCTGCCAGGTCCACAGTGTCTCATGCCATGTGCCACTTTCAGGTCTCCTCACACTGCTGGTGTGTAGAATTTTTTGACATAGGGTGCTGGCAGATTATGGGCCTCCTATAGCTGCTGCCAGGCCCCTAATCTGCCATAGGCCCCTATATACCGCTTCCTCATGCTGCTGCCAGGTCCAGAGTCTCTCATGGGTCCCTGTACGGCCTCCCATTGCTGCTGTCTCCATCGCCACACTCTGCCATGTGCCACTTTCAGGTCTCCTCACACACTGCTGGTGTGTAGAATTTTTTGACATAGGGTGTTGGCAGATTACGGGCCTCCCATTGCTGCTGCCAGGCCCCTAATCTGCCATAGGCCCCTATATACCGCTTCCTCATGCTGCTGCCAGGTCCAGAGTCTGTCATGGGTCCCTGTACGGCCTCCCATTGCTGCTGTCTCCATCGCCACACTCTGCCATGTGCCACTTTCAGGTCTCCTCACACACTGCTGGTGTGTAGAATTTTTTGACATAGGGTGCTGGCAGATTACGGGCCTCCCATAGCTGCTGCCAGGCCCCTAATCTGCCATAGGCCCCTATATACCGCCTCCTCATGCTGCTGCCAGGTCCAGAGTCTGTCATGGGTCCCTGTACGGCCTCCCATTGCTGCTGTCTCCATCGCCACACTCTGCCATGTGCCACTTTCAGGTCTCCTCACACACTGCTGGTGTGTAGAATTTTTTGACATAGGGTGCTGGCAGATTATGGGCCTCCCATAGCTGCTGCCAGGCCCCTAATCTGCCATGGGCCCCTATATACCGCCTCCTCATGCTGCTGCCAGGTCCACAGTGTCTCATGCCATGTGCCACTTTCAGGTCTCCTCACACTGCTGGTGTGTTGAATTTTTTGACATAGGGTGCTGGCAGATTATGGGCCTCCTATAGCTGCTGCCAGGCCCCTAATCTGCCATAGGCCCCTATATACCGCTTCCTCATGCTGCTGCCAGGTCCAGAGTCTGTCATGGGTCCCTGTACGGCCTCCCATTGCTGCTGTCTCCATCGCCACACTCTGCCATGTGCCACTTTCAGTTCTCCTCACACACTGCTGGTGTGTAGAATTTTTTGACATAGGGTGCTGGCAGATTATGGGCCTCCCATAGCTGCTGCCAGGCCCCTAATCTGCCATGGGCCCCTATATACCGCCTCCTCATGCTGCTGCCAGGTCCACAGTGTCTCATGCCATGTGCCACTTTCAGGTCTCCTCACACTGCTGGTGTGTTGAATTTTTTGACATAGGGTGCTGGCAGATTACGGGCCTCCCATTGCTGCTGCCAGGCACGTAATCTGCCATGGGCCCCCGTACCGACTCCTCATGCTGTGACGTTGCAACAAGGTGGAATTCAACCCTACATATGTTAGACCGCCTTTACGAACAGCGAAAGGCCATCACCGATTTCCTGATGTTATAAGCGGATAAAGGTACTCCCTGTGTAACTTAGATGTCAGCCATTGGCAGCTCATGCGTGACACCTGCGCTTGCTCAGGCCCTTTGAGGAGGCCACGCTATTCGTGAGTCGGCAGGACTATGGGATGAACGACGTCATTCCTCTGTTGCACGTCCTGGAACAAATGCTGTTAACAATGGCTGGTCAGGGTGCGGTAGACGTGGCGCACAGATCTCAACGCCACATGACCCCTGTGGGGGCAGGACAGGAAGAAGAGGAGGAGGTAGAGGAGGACATTGGTGCTCAGGAATTATTGAGTGAAATGGGTGGTTTTTCCACTCAGCGGACAGGAGTGGAGGAGCAGGAGCATCTGGTAGAGGAGGAGGAGGAGGAGGAGACAGAGGACCCAGACGCACCGTGGCAGTATGCTGTGGAGATGGAGGCAGGGAGTCCCTCGCATTCCTTGGCACAAATGGCCCATAGCATGCTCGCTTGCTTGCGTAGCGACAGCCGAATAATAACCATCAGACAGAGGGATGACTTTTGGCTGTCCACCTTGTTGGACCCTCGCTACCGTTCAAAAATGGTGGCCTTTTTCACACCTGCTGAGAGGGAGGCCAAAATAACGTACTATAAAAACCACCTATGTAGTCAGCTGGTCTCTGCCTGTCTGCGCCAACGTCCATCCTCAGACACTGTGGGCCCTGTGCGCTCGCGTTCCGCTGCCATGGCAGCAGGGGAGGGGTGGGGTGGTAGGAGCAGTGGCAGCTCCACCAGCAGCGGCTGCCTCAGTCTGCAGTCGATGATGAGTAGCTTTCTTCACCAGCGCAGTGAGGAAACTACTAACCAGCCGCAGCAGCAGCAGCAGCAGCAGCATCAGGTGGACCTGGAGCAGGACCTCAAACAACAGGCTTAGGCCTACTTGGACAGCACCCTGCCAACCGAGGTAGACAATCCCCTTGACTACTGGGCAACGAAACTTGACCTTTGGCCCCAACTAGCTGAATTTGCCCTTGAAAGGCTGTCATGCCCGGCCAGTAGCGTGGCATCGGAGCGCGTGTTTAGTGCGGCAGGAGGTATTGCAACTCCGCGGAGGACACGACTGTCCACCCAAAGTGTGGAGAGACTGACGTTTGTGAAAATGAATCAGGCGTGGATTAGTCTGGATTTCAAACCACCAGTTCCTGACACAACTGACTAAATCCGCCATGAATCATGCCCCAAACATGTGCCACTTTCAGGTCTCCTCACACTGCTGGTGTGTTCCATTTTTTGTCATAGGGTGCTGGCAGATTACGGGCCTCCCATAGCTGCTGCCAGGCCCCTAATCTGCCATGGGCCCCTATACCACCTCCTCATGCTGCTGCCAAGTCCAGAGTCTCTCATGGGTCCCTGTACGGCCTCCCATTGCTGCTGTCTCCATCGCCACACTCTGCCATGTGCCACTTTCAGGTCTCACACACTGCTGGTGTGTAGAATTTTTTGACATAGGGTGCTGGCAGATTACGGGCCTCCCATAGCTGCTGCCAGGCCCCTAATCTGCCATAGGCCCCTATATACCACCTCCTCATGCTGCTGCCAGGTCCAGAGTGTGTCATGGGTCCCTGTACGGCCTCCCATTGCTGCTGTCTCCATCGCCACACTCTGCCATGTGCCACTTTCAGGTCTCCTCACACTGCTGGTGGGTTCCATTTTTTGTCATAGGGTGCTGGCAGATTACGGGCCTCCCATAGCTGCTGCCAGGCCCCTAATCTGCCATGGGCCCCTGTTGTCGCTTGTTGGCATATTCCGCTCGTTCAGATGCTCCTTCTCCTGCTACTCCTCTTCACGGATTCCGTCAGCAGTCTTTCTTGGAATCCGTTTCCAAGAGACAACAGTTTGCGTGCACGCACCAGACGGTGCAGAAACTGAACGTCCTCCTGTCCAAGTTGCTGCTGCCAGGCTCGTAATCTGTCATGCGCCCCTGTACCGCCTCCTCATGCTGCTGCCAGGTCCAGAGTGTGTCATGGGCCCCCGTACCGACTCCAAATGCTGCTGCCAGGCCCGTAATCTGTCATGGGCCCCTGTACCGCCTCCCCATGCTGCTGCCACGTCCAGATTGTGTCATGGGTCCCTGTACGGCCTCCCATTGCTGCTGCCAGGCCTGTAATCTGCCATGGGCCCCCGTACCGACTCCTCATGCTGCTGCCAGGTCCAGAGTGTGTCATGGGTCCTTGTACGGCCTCCCATTGCTGCTGTCTCTATCGCCACACTCTGCCATGTGCCACTTTCAGGTCTCCTCACACTGCTGGTGGTTTCCATTTTTGTCATAGGGTGCTGTATGGCCTCCCATTGCTGCTGCCTCCACCGCCACACTGTGGCTCCACACTCTGGTTTTGGCCCCGTGACTGGCCAAATGAGTGAAGTGTGCGGTGATTCTAAGATCGACGGCACTCATCTGCATGTCATACTGCCTGACAGTATTATTTCTCTTCCCCAGCAGACTCCAAGGGCATTTAAATTAAAGGTACAGTGTTCAGCACTAATATTAAGTCTCTCTGAAGCCTAGAAACACCCTTTTTTAAGTTAAATTCACAGCGAATATATTCGACTCGAATCTAAATTTTTCTACGAATTCTCCGAATCAGTCGAATCGAATTTTTGAATACTTCGCTCATCTCTAATCATGATTGACGTTGGATCTACTTCAGGGGACATTCTTTTATTTTTCTTCTTTTATTAAAGGACTTGTCAAAAACTGTCTCCTGTCTTTTTTCACACACACTACACTTTTTTTTTGTGAATGGGTAGCGGTACCATGTACCCCATACTCATTCACATGGGGGGTGGGATCTGGGGGCCCCCTTGCTAAAGGGGCATTCCAGATTCAGATAAGCCCCCTGCCCCCAGACCCCCACAACCACAGGCCAGGGTTGTGGGGAAGAGGCCCTTGTCCCCATCAACATGGGGATAAGGTGCTTTGGGGGGATTCTCCCCCCATGTTGAGGGCATGTGGCCTGGTATGGTTCAGGAGGGGGCCTCGCTTGACCCCCCCTTTCCTGACCTGCCTGGCATGCTCGGATAAGGGTCTGGTATGGATCTTGCGGGGGGGGCTCACACTTTTTTTTTTAAATTTTGGTGTGGGGTTTCCTCTCAAAACCCATACCAGAACCGAAGGCCTTGGTATGAATGGAGGGGGGACCCCACAACATTGTTTTATTATTTTTTTTAATTATTTTTAATGCCCTTTCTATACAGTTGTGCTGCAATATGTAGGTGGGGTGTTGTGCGGGTGTGGCTTGAGTATAGGCAGAGACACAGGGGGTCCCATTATCTCTTATTGCCTGGGGGCCTCATGAGTTGTCAATCCGCCCCTGGAGGGGATACATTCATCAATACAGATGATGAATTTTGTGATGTAGATGACGTTAGATTGGATGATTTATTCACAAATGATGACAAAATACATGTCCCCAAGACAACAGAGTTACTTGAAAAATTTAAGAAAATGCAGCTGATTGCATTGAATATTCACTTCTCCATGTTTCTGGAGCTAGTTCATGCAGATTTGAGGGATCTGGAATGGTCTTCACATTGAAGTGACAACGTATCCCCTGGTGATAGAAAGGAATTTGTGTCACAGTCAGGGGTCAGGCTCAGAAACAAGTAGCTATAGCAATGGAGAGGCTGCCACTGAACAGCTGAATAAGTACAGAATAAGTACAGAAGCAGGTCACCTTGTTGGATGATGCAGGCTCACCTGAGGTGCAGGATCTAAGCACTACCTGGTATTCACCAGTGCTCCTGATGGTGGGGATGGGTTTTGCTTTAGAGATCAAGCAGAAGTGTAAACAGTAAAAAATCCAAAGTTCATGTGGTTGCTGGCTGGGATCAAGTGGAAGCATAGTTGAGGAACAAGCACAGGTTGATAACAAGTGGTTGCAGTTGGGATCAAACGGAAGCATAGTTGATGAACAAGCCAAATGCCGATAACAAATGGTTGCAGATTGGGATCAAGCAGAAGCATAGTCAAGGAACAAACCAGAGGACGGAAATGAGTGGTAGCAGAGATAAAGATAGCTGCAGGTACAAAGGATCGACTGGAGAGAGCACGATAATCTGGCAAACAGGAAATGCAAAGGCATGGCTTAAATTGCAAGTTCATGGGAGGATAAAGGAGTTCAAGGTTCAAAATACTGTAACTAAAGTAAAAGGAAAGATTATTCAAAGAATCAGACAGCATGTTGTCCAGCATCTCAGGTGGCTCAGTAGGAAGAGCTACTGCTGGGCACAATAGAGGTTGTGGGTTCAGACCCTGACAACTGGATGAGTTAGTAAAATATCTAAGGAAATTGTTAAGTAACTGAGTTGAATAATCCAAAGTAAGAGAAATCCCATTTCTGGATTTGGTTAAAAATCTTAATAAATGTTTAAAGTTGGGCTACCTGAACAAGAAAATAAGTATATGAAAATAGAGAGATACATAGTACCAACATTCTACACCCTACCCAGGGTGCATAAAAACAAGGAGTGCCCTATGATTTCTGGTAGGGGGAGCTCAACAGATAAAGTGAGCAGGTTTTAGGATAAAGGATTACAACCCATTGTCAGACATTTAAAATCATATGCAAAAGATACTGGAGATCGTAAAGAAATTGAAAGGTATGGAAATACAAGATGATTGGTGGTTAGTCTGCTTAAATGTGGAAGCCTTATATACATCTATACCACATTCTGTGCGTTTGGCTGCATGTGAAAACTCACATGTGTGACTCTTTTCATTTTGATTAGTTTTTCTGATCAAAATTTAGTTTTCGGAGATTCAGATCCAAATTTCAGAATGAATGGACATAGAAACGAATGGCAACAAAAAAGAAAAAATGTTCTAAGAAAAAAACAAACAAATGCATTTGTTTCATTCATTTAATTATTTGTTGTTAGTTTGGTCAATAAGACCCCCCATGTGAATAAGTATGGGGTGCATAGTACCCATAACTCATTTACCAAAAAAAGTTTTAAAAGTAATAAAAAACAAATTTTTTGACAAGTCTTATTATTACCCATTTGCCGACAGCACCATAGAAGATATACAGCTACAGGGCGGCTGTGCTGTGCAGAATCACATATATAAACACAGCAGTGATTTGTCACAGATCGTCTAGGAGACTGACAGAACACAGCTCTGCCTATGTAAACAAGGCAGAGCTGTGTCCTGTCAGAGGCAATATGCTGGATTCTCTTTCCCTGCAGAGCTGGGAATAGAACCCAGCACATTACCTAGTGAAAACAGCACACACACAGTATCCATTACACTTAGCTAGGCACATAGCTAACCCCTTTATCACCTAGATGTTTAACACCTTCCCAGCCAGTGGTCCTAGTACAGTGCCAGTGTATATTTTTAGCACTGATCACTGTGTTAGTGTCACTGGTTCCCACAAAGTGTCAGTTAGTGTCTAATTGTCCTCTGCAATATTGCAGTCCAGCTATAAGTAGCTGATCAAAGCCATTACTAGTATAAAAAATAAAATAAAAATTCCAATATACAGTACATGCCATGGTTTGTATACACTATAACTTTTGCGCAAACCAATCAATATACGGCTATTGGGATTTTTTTTAAGAAAATATGTAGCAAAATACAAATTGGCCTAAATTTATGAAGCAATTTGATTTTTAAAAAAATTTTTATTGGATGTTTTATAGCAGAATGTAGAAAATATTGGGGTTTTTTTTTCAAATTGCAAAAAATAACAAAAACAAAAGTGACCACTAAGGAAGACAACACTGCACAATCTTTCACCAAAAACAATAATCTTTCAAAAAATATACATTAGTGATATAGTCCTTTGTGTTAACGTGAAACAAATTATATCCAAATAATAAGTGACCAATGAAATCTACTACAAAAGTGATCAGTCCAAACCTGAAAAATTCAAAAGTGAACAAATCTTAATTCCAAGTGACTTCTTATTGTGATCTCAATATGCGCTCACCTCCTTTGATGCCTCCTAAAAGGCAAAACTCGCTTTTGTTCACCTATTGGAACTATGGATCATATATTGCGTCATAACAATAATGGTGAGTATCTCCCAATTGCTGCAGGACCGTGACTCTCCTCTCTTATTCACACCACCGCAGGAATCCCTCGCTTAATCTCCTCCCAAGAATATTCCTCAGTATAAAGAAGACATAAACATAGTGCCTTATCCTTACATAAAAAACTTTTATTGTGTGCCCATATGCACTCACATGTATTTAAAAATAATAAGCGTTTTGTTTAAAATCATCCACCATCTCTTACTGCCAGCGTGTCTGCCGTTCAGCGAATATGCCTGCCTTCCTTGGGTGCCGGGTTATGTCAAGGCTCCTCCCCTACGCGTTACGCTGCAGATGACGCAGCTTCATCAGGGGAATATGATTGATGCCAGGGATGCCTTTTGTGCAATTAACATGATCCCAGGGATGCCTCTCCTGAAAGGATAGACATATCTGTGGAAAAATAAATTCAGGACAGCTTAGAGAGAGGCTTTATCTGTCGCTCTTCCTCTCCAGTGGGGTTGGATTCTTTTTGTAAAGTGTGACCAAAGCAGTGTCAACTTTCTATCAGCTAAAAGAAATGTTCAGCAAGTCTCCAATCCTGCAGCATCCAAACCTAAAACTCCAGACTCTCATTGAAGTGGATGCATCAGAAAGAAGGGCTGGGAATTCATTTTCCCATCAATGACAACAATCCGTCCAGGCCCTGAGGCAGCAAAGCAGCCCCAAACCATGATGCTCCCTCCGCCATGTTTTACAGTGGGGATGAGTTTTTAATGTTGGTGTGCTGTGCCTTTTTTTCTCCACACGTAGTGTTGTGTGTTCTTCCCAAACAACTCAATCTTGGTTTCATCTGTCCACAGTATATTTTGCCAGTAGTGCTGTGGAACATCCAGGTGCTCTTTTGCAAACTTCAAACGTGCTGCAATATTCTTTTTGGACAGCAATGGCTTACTCCGTGGTGTCCTCCCATGTACTCCATTCTTGTTTAATGTTTTCCTTATTGTAGATGTGTCAACAAAAATGTTAGCATGTGCCAGAGATTTCTGTAGGTCTTTAGCTGACACTCTGGGATTCTTCTTTACCTCATGCAGCATTCTGCGCTGTGCTCTTGCAGTCATTTTTACAGGACGACCTCGCCTAGGGAGAGTAGCAACAGTGCTAAACTTTCTCCATTTGTAGACAGTCTGGACACATGAACATCAAGGCTTTTGGAGATACTTTTGTAACCCTTTCCAGCTTCATGCAAGTCAACAATTCTTGATCGTAGGTCTTCTGAGAGCTCTTTTCTGCGAGGCATGGTTCACATCAGACAGTGCTTCTTGAAACCAGTAAACCCAAAACAGGTGTGTGTTTTTTAAGGGCAGGACAGCTGTCAGCAACACATCCAATATCATCACACTGATTGGAGTCAAGGTTGGCTCACTCCTGGCTCCAATTAGCTCTGGGAGAAGTCATTAAGCTAGGGCCTCACATACTTTTTCCTCCCTGCACTGTGAATGTTTACATGTTATGTGCAATTAAACCATGGCAACATCTAATGTTTGTGTAGTATTATCTTCAGCAGACTGTGTTCTTCTATTGTTGTGACTTAGATGACGTTCAGAGCACATTTTATGCCCAATTCATGCAAAACTCCACGTAACCCCAAGGGGTTCACATACTTTTTCTTGCAACTGTATATTCAGAGAGATCATTTTAATACAAGTCACCTGATACCTTACACCCCTAGATTACGTCTACCCGAGAGCAGAAAGCGATATCTCCTTAACCGTCACAGGCAGATATGTCATATGTGATGTCTGGACGTTCAGAATATCAATCTGAATATTATCCTGCCAGTGGATAGGATGCTACATGTACCTAGGGAAGGTTATTGACCCTGCTATAACTTGGGAGGGATTTTGGTTCTAGGCTCCGCCTAAACCCCTCTCCCCAAATGAGGCGATTGGCCCTTGGCTTCAGTAGATGCCCCCTGCTGGAGGACTACAAAATAGGCTGTCAGGCCTGGAGAAATAAGTTGAAGAGATCTCCCTTTTAACATCAGGAACCAATTTTGGGAGAAAAGGCACCCTTTTGCTCAGGACCGTTGAATCTGCTTAAACCAAGTACTCTAGCAAGTATTCTACCTCTCTAAACTTCTTTCTGTTATCTCTCTGTTGTGGTTTTGCTCTCTGTATTTATATATATATATATTGGCTACATCTTTTTCTGTAAATATTTTTATTGCACCATTTTGACCTTAGTAATAAATCCTATTATCCGCTCTCAGGCTGCGGTACATAGATTGTGGTTCATTAGCTGGAAAATCTTTGTGCAGGGTGCAGCTGAGCGTGACATTGTTACGCACTTGACAGCGCGGTTTTAGATTGGCTAGTCCTTCGGTCACGAATTGGTGAGAAGGGCTGGGGGTCTGTCGCCACGTCCGTCACAACACTGACCCTAGACAAATGCAAAACTAGTGAAAAACAGTCAGAAAAGGAAAAAAAAGTCAGTGGCCTTCACCTGTAAAAAAATTCCTGTTTTGGGGGTTGTCTCATTGTTACCCATCTAGTGCACCTGTTGTTAATTTCATTAGCACCA
Source organism: Staurois parvus (assembly GCF_062004578.1). Taxonomy (NCBI): domain Eukaryota; kingdom Metazoa; phylum Chordata; class Amphibia; order Anura; family Ranidae; genus Staurois; species Staurois parvus. The sequence continues at coordinate 4,426,085 of NW_028318344.1, read as the reverse complement.
AAGCAGCTGAAACTGATTACCAACCCCCTCTGCTACTTAACAAAAATCAGCAGGCAAATATAAACACTACTCTGATAAACTAGGGCACCATATACCTCCATATGCAGTGGGAGACAAAGTAAAGCTGTCTGCCAAATATGTGAGACTGAAGCAACATTCTTCTAAGTCGGGCCCGCAATTTATCGGTCCCTACAGGATCATTTCTTATCTTGGGCCAGTCTCTTACCAACTGAAATTGCCACCTTCTCTCCAGATACACCAAGTTTTTCACGTTTATCTACTCAAAAATGCAGTCTTTAACTGGTACTAAAAACCTCAACAACTACCTTCTCCTGTTCATGTGGATGGGCAGCACAAGTATGAGGTAAATAAAATCCTGGATTCAAGAAAGTGGGGCCGAGGTGTACTGTACCTAGTGCACTGGAAGGGATACCCTGTGACTGAGAGATCTTGGGTTCCTGCTGAAGATCTACTGCTCCTGAATATTTCGGGACTTTCCTGCCATCTTTCCCACAAAGTCTCGCTAGGCCCCCCAGAGGGGTCCATTAAGGGGGGGCTCTCATGTGCCTGGGATTGAACTTGGGTCCTTCTGTCTTTGGACTGTGGCTCTGTTCACTGCCACTGGGGAAACAGTCTTGCAGTCAGGGGCGGACTGACAACTCATGGGGCCCCTGGGCAATAGGGGATCATGGGGCCCCTGTGTCCTTGCCCAAACTCAAAAAAAAGCATATGAAAAAGGTACCAGGGGCATCTCATGGGGCCCCTTACTGACCCCGGGCCCTCGGGCAGTGCCCGAGTTTCCAAATGGTCAGTCCGCCCTTGCTTGCAGTATACATCTCTAGCCTCAACTGTCTTCCAGCTGCAATCAATCCACAAGCTGATCTGCTTAAATTGCAGGACTTCCTATGGACTGTACCCGTTTGTTGGATCTGTTTCCCTTGGTGTGTGCTATATTGCTGAGCTACTGGACTTCGACCCCTGCCTGATCCCTGGATTACTGTCTTTGCCTGACAATCCTACATTACCCTGCCAGTGTGTGTATGACCCTGCCTGCGTCCGACCACGCTTCTGGATTCTGACTTTATATCTTGCTGTCAAGATTTGTTGCACACCCAGCCTGCCTGACTACGCTAATGCCTCAACCCTCAGCCAAAGCTCCACTCTAGACTAAAGCTTTCACCGGTGCCTTATATGTATTACTTTATTCATTTTTACTATCATAATCAGTTTTTACATTTGATGTATATCTTCTAGGTTAATAGATTTACTTCTGATAGTTTCTGTGCCCTCATTATCTCGCTGGATCATTGGACCCTCTCCCCAGCTTTTGGGACAGTCACTGTTTGAGGCTGCCATCCAAAAATGTTCTGGCTTTTAAAATGTTCCTTGAAGTTGATTTGTAAGTGTGCTATGTCTGTTTATCAAGACAAGGCTAATGTCATCCATTTTATGTAGACAAATTCACCATTGTTTTGTTATTTCTGTATCTTTGTTATTTTGACCTTATAGACACTCTTTCAGTAGTATCCACTCCTGATGAAGTGAAGTGTTGCTCACGAAACGGGTTGAGATTTGTGATGCAAGTTCTCCATCTGTGTACTCTGCAAGTCTATATTTTTAAAGTTTCACAAAAAAAGGTGTTTGATGAAATATGTAAAAATTGATCACCAATGTGAAATAGATTGACATCAGTAAATCAGTTTTTGTACAATTTTTAACATTTCATTTTTGTACAAGAAGATGTTTTTTATCTAGTGACATTGAATAAAATAAAGATTTTACATATAATATGTGTAGACATATCTCTAAAAAGGCCCATGGGCACTGAATTTTGGTCTCTATGCAATATATGGGATGGATGTGTGTCAGCTGACGTATCAGACCAACATTGAGATTGAGATTATGTCATTAGTCTGCTTAAGGCAGATCATCAGTCTCCTCACCTCTAGTTTCTGGTCTAGTGTGATCTGTGTCAGACTGTTGTGAACACAACCAAGAACTACCAAAATTGATATGGCTGTGTTATCTTTCAGTTGTCATTTCCATCTAGAAAGTAGATTTTGACCCAGGATTATGTCTGGTCAAAGATGGTGCTGTCCTTCTTTGTAGAGGTCTAAGAGCAGTGGTGAAACTACCGCCATAGCAGCACTCTGGGGCCAAGAGCAGAGGGGTATCCTGTCTTAACCATGAGGGGTGAGTTGTCCATGTGTATGAGTGTGTTTTAATGGGTGTTAGTTTGATAGTTTTATTTTGGATTTAAATTAAAAATCTTTTGGATAATGCACTAGGCTGGCGCACCCTCTGTTTTCTTTGTTGACTCAGAGCCGCAGTAGGGAGATGGTATAGGCTTCCTTTGCTCCTAAGTGCCACTCTGGTCTGAGGTCTGAGTACACTAAGCCCAGAGGCACCACATTTTGCAGGCCCCTTATTTGCACACCACTGACGGGTGTTCCAGAGAGCAGTTTGGCGACAGATGCCTGTCCTGTCACTTCTCTGAAAGCAAGAAGCTGACTTAAAAATAGACCGTTCTAATCCTTTAACTGATGGGAAAAGCTATGAATAAAAAGCAGGTCTGCTTTGCTGTGGTTGTTTACAAATTTCTATAAAATAACAGCAAACATAAAGAAAAATTTAATGAGTTATTGGTTTGCTAAATTTGTGTTACTATTTACTTTTATGCATGTATTTCCTGCCCTACTTCCAGTGTTTTGTGGTACCAGTCAGTTTCAGAATTTTACCTGGTGTGTACATTATTGAAGCCTTCTTTTGTAGGGGTTATGAGAAATGGCCCTCCCCAAACAGGGTATTGCACCTGTAGGTAAAAAAGTAGAAGAGTGGGTATGATAATAAAATTGATAGTGTCTCCACACAGGACAGGACCTGTGCTAACAGAGGGCATTCCTTTCTTAGGAAATGAACCAGTAATCTAAACAAAGTAATTAGGAGCAAAGGAATTGCTGCAACTAACAAATACCATTAACCATAAGCACATAGATGTGCACCAGTATTCAGATAATACAGGCTTTATATAAGAAGAGATTAATAACAGTACATACAAGTACGTTCAATGTACAAACAGGTGTTAATGGCAAAAGACCCAACAAGAGTCCTGGTGGAATTATGTACATATACCCAGGTATATATACAGTAGGTATTTCTTAAAAATACCTCCAGATGAATGTCACAGCAAAGTCTAGTTACAGTGACCCCCCAGGATGATTGTGGCATCCGTCTTTGAGTCAGGGACCTGAAGACAAGATCAGCAGTGATGGGGAGATACTCCAACCATTTTCCAACCAGCCCTGAACACAGATTCTCACCAGCCAAAACCATGGTGTGGTACTAGAACTCAGCATCTACTCTGCATCTTAGTCCCTAGTAGTTTCTAATCTACCTGAAGTGGCCACCAGATGTCTAACCTGGCTCTAGTCTATGCTAGCTATTGAGCCCTAAGCTAAATCTAGCTCTAGAAACCCAGACCAGAGGGGACACGTAATCATTTGGTATATGTAAGATAACAAAGAGTCATACTTCTTTCACCAGTCTTTCTAAATGTATATATATATATATATATATATATACACGCACACACACACACACACACACACACACACACTTCTCATACTTTTGGCTTTAAAATGACCCAATCAAATTGAATTTGAAGTGCAGACTTTCAGCTTTAATTCAAGGGGTTGAACATAAATACAGTACATTGGTACAAAGGAATATAATCATAAATAAAATGTTAATTTTTAATATTTTGTTGAGAATTCTTTACTGGCAATGAGTGCCTAAAGTCTGGAACCCATGAATATTATCAAAGACTGGGTTTCCTCCTTTCTGATGCTTTCCCAGGTGCTAACTGCAGCTTGAGTTGTTCTTTGTGGGTGTTTCTGCCTTTAGTTTTGCCTTCAGCAAGTGAAATGCATGCTCAATTGGGTTGAGATCAGGTGATTAACTTAGCCATTGCAGAATACTCCGCTTCTTTTTCTTCAAAAGCTCCTGAGTTGCTTTTTTAGTGTGTTTTGGATCATTGTCCATCTGTACTGTGAAGAGCCGTCCAATCAACTTTGCTGCATTTCGCTGAATCTGGGCTGACAGTATGGGGTTTATTTACTAAAGCTGGAGAGTTCAAAAATCAGACTCACTTCTGCATAGAAACCAATCAGCTTCCAGGTTTCATTGCCAAAGCTTCATTGAACAAGCTGAGGTTAGAAGCTGATTGGTTTATATGCAGGAGGGAGTCTGATTTTGGACTCTCCAGCTTTAGTAAATAAACTCCTATGTCTCTAAATAATGCAGAATTCTGTCTTCTGTCACATCATCAATAAACACCAATGATCCAGTGCCACTGGAAGCCATGCCCATGCCTCAACCATGTTTTACAGATGGCTTTGTGTGCTTTGGATCATGAGCTGTTCCAAAACTTCTCCACACATTTTTCCTGTCATTCTGGTACAAATTAATCTTAGTTTCATCCGTCCAAAGAATGCTTTTCCAGAACTGGTCTGACTTTTTTAGATGTTTTTTGGCAAAGTCTAATCTGGCTTTTCTATTTTTTAGGCTTATGAATGGTTTGCACCTTGTGGTGAACCCTCTGTATTTGTTTTCGTGAAGTCTTCTCTTGATTGTAGACTTTGACAATAATACACCCACCTCCTGGAGAGTGTCCTTCACTTCTCTGGATGTTGTGAATGGGTATTTCTTTACAATATAGAGGATCCTGCAATCATCTACCACTGTTGTCTTCTGTAGACATCCATGCCTTTTTATGTTGCTGAGATCACTAGTGCATTCTTCTTTCCTCAGAATGTACCAAACTGTTGATTTGGCAACTCCTAATGTTGCTGCTATCTCTCTGATGGATTTGTTTTGTTTTTGAAGCCTTACAATGGCCTGTTGCACTTGCAAGGACAGCTCCTTTGAATGCATGATGTAGGTTCACAGCAATAGATTCCAAATGCAAATACCACACGAAGAATCAACTCCAGACCGTTTACCTGCTCAATTGATGAAGAAATAACAAAGGAGTAGCCCACACCTGGCCATGGAACAGCATTTGATTCAATTGTCCAATTACTTTTGGTCCCTTGAAAAAGGGGGGGTGGCTACTCTTAAGAGCCGTTATGCCTAAACTCTTCCTCTAATTTGGATGTACTGTACATACCTTCAAATAAAAACTGAGAGTGTGTACTTTCAGACCATATCCATTATATAACTATAGCTTGAATATGGTTTGGTAAATTCCTGGAAAAAGCAAAAATTGTGCCTGTGTCCAAATATATATGGACCTAACTGTATATATTTATATATACATATATACTGTATATAAACAATTATTAAACACAGGGGCATTTGCCTATTAATTCCTTCTGGCCTGGATTTAGCAGCAGCCTTTTCATGGGCAGGACATGGTCTCAGACTCTCTCCCTCCACTTCCTTCTTCTGGGGTTTTCAAACCAACAACCCTGAGATAGGAAGTGCATACATGATATATAAGCAGCCCAGGAATTTACAAATACAGACAGTAGAGGGCAGCAGATCCAATGATTTTTGGTTAACAGAGTTGCATCTCTCCCAACTGCCCTGGTCTGAATATTAAGAAGGGGACTGACTTGGGGTCTAAATGTTAAGGAGGAGCCAATGGTCCATTGACTCTGGGGACTGTTTTTCTTCCGTCTCATGCCAGGGCATTTCTTACTCTCACTGATGCTAAAGTCATATATCTCCGCCTCCTAAAGCTGGCCATAGATGATTACTATTTTTTTTGTTTAGCTAACAAAATGAATGGAAAATAAATGGACTGATTCCTCCATCCACACAAACAATTGAGTAATTTACACCGCTGGGACATTGTATTCTGACAGTGGGACTCTTTGCTCTCAGAATACACTGATCAGAGGCTGCAATTAATCAGCCACCCACAACTGCTGATTGACAAAAGTTTTCTAATATTCCCTTTTGACTGAAGTTGGTCTAACGATCGATTTCTCTTGAACAGAGATGGCCACACATGAATGAAAATTTGGCCCATCCCTGATGAAATTGCAAGATTTCCATCCATCTGACACTGTTGCATTTTTCCTCCACACTAACCAATAGTGCCAGGCAATTTTCTCCTCTAGAAAAATGGTGCAAGGCATTTTTTTTCAACTGACCAATGAAGCCAGGCATTTTCCTCCTACTGAACAATGAACAGTAAGCTTTTTATCCCATTGACGTGTATGCATTCTTTACTTCCATTGGCACCAGAGCCATTTTTCCTGCCACTAATGGGACACTGAATAATAACACCAGGCATTTTTCTCCCAATCACCAATGATACTAAACAGTTTACTCCCACTGCCCAATGATGTCAGGCATTTTTTCCCACTAACTAATGACACCAGGCATTTTCCGCCCACTGACCACCAGCAGATCATTCTTTCCCATCCATTGACCAGCAATGTAAGGGGCACTGTTGCTTAATTTCAACTACTGCAATCTTTATGCTGTGCTGTTTGTTATATACTCCTGACCAACATGTTTCTTATTTCAATAGTTGCTAAACAGCACAGGTAGTAGTATAAAGACTGCAGAAAACACGAGCAATGTATACCGTATGTGGACGTAAACCACTCCCACAATTCAGCACCATGTAGCAATAATAAAATAAAATATAATAATATAAATAATAATAACCTAAAATGCGAGCACTGCATTATCCCCTTTTTAGCACCATGTAGTCAATAATAAAATAATATAATAAAATATATAATAATATAAATAAAAATAATATAAAATGTAAATCCTGTATAATAATGTAAAATGTGAGCACTGCATTATCCCCTTTTCAGGCTTTTCTTCCATATGAAAGTCTAAAGTTAGGAGGTATTATCATGGCAGGATCAACAAGTATTTTTTAATAAGAGCTGAAGATTTATATAAATTAAAAACTTTTGAAATTCACCAACATGTTAAAGATTACATGACATTTTAGTGGTTGCATTTAGACATACTATGAAAGGCATGAATGGTGGGAAAATTTGTGTTGTGCTCAGATTATGGGATGTCCAAAGTCTTGGCTATTTGTTATGGCTGCTTTTTTATTTATTTATTTTTAATATATCTGTTACTGACCAGAATGAGTTTATGGTCCTCTAGAAGGTGGGGCATGACACCAACCCTTTTATTTCAAGAAAGGATGGCTTCCTTACTTTTCAGATTACTTAGATGGCTCTTTTAAACAACAAACAACCCAATTTAGTCATCTAAAAATAAATCTGAAACTCCTACTGTGCAATTATACACCCACATACAATACAATACAGCAGAGCTCACATGTACTATAGTTGAAGTCCTAGAAAGATGGAGGTGTCCCTTAAAGAGGTTTTTCATGCACAAAATGTAAAGTCAGTCCGGGGGGCCCCTTGATGCTGATTGGCAGGAACCACTGTTGTTAGCTATTTTAACTGTGCGACTGATAAGCTTTGAAGCTTCCTTGGCTTACTTTAGTGTAATCTATCACTTTCATCGGGTTTACAAGGCTGGACTGAGCCTCATTAAACACCAATGAGTTTTCAGATTTAGTGTACTTCTGCTTATTAAGTCTTGTAAATGTTTTATTTTTTCCTGTTGACATGCTCCTTTCACTGACTGTAATCTGTGCTTTGGTTGTAATTTGGTTTGTATTGCCCAGGCTTGTAATATTTTTGAGAAGAAATGTAGCTAAACTAGATATTCTCTACATGAAAATGAAAAAATGGACCATACCATTTCCTTATTCTACCATCTCCTATTGACCAAAATCCATTCTTCCCATCCCTACTATAACATTTCAATTTATAATTTCTAAGGCTTCCCATAAGGGTCAGAAAGCCCCAGCAGTAGCCAGGGCAGTGATTCTGAGGCACTGGAAAAAGAAATCATCTCCTACTAGTAAAGAATGGCTTTTTAAACATTTCTCACTTTATGCACTAGGAAAGCCTCATGGAGCAACTCTGAGACAGGCAAATACAATTTAACAACCTCTGGTCTATCTTGACTCTCTTTATAGACTTGGAAAAACAAGACCTAATGATCAAGCATACATAATTGATGAGAGTGGCAACAAGGCTGTTTTGCATCTTGACACATCTTGACACATACACTGCAGTTGGTGACCTTGGACGTGGCACCCTCGCATACTCCTCACCCCCCCCCCCCCCCCCCAGTGTTCCTGTTCTTCTCTTTACACCCTGGTGGTGTTGGCCATACCTCACTGCAATTCCTTTTTTTATAGGGGACTATATACTATGTTCTGTGTTAATATTTACTATACTTATTGATTGAGCAGACACCTTATTTGACAACTGTATCATGAGTGTCAATTTATTGGAATGTAATTGACAGGTGTTTTACTTTTGACTAATAAAAAATTTGTTACATAAAAAAAATTGGATTTTTTTCTACATACTTATCTGTAAAAATCCATTTCTTGGAGTACATCACGGGACACAAAGCAGGCTATTCATGACTAAATGGGTTATAGTCCACCGACAGGTGAATGGACACTGGCCAACCAATCAGAGAGGAGGTCCTCCCCTATATAACCCCTCCTATACAGGAAGTACCTACATTTTTGTAGCAAGCAATGGCATTCCAGAAAGAGGGGTGGGACCTCTGTATCCCATGATGTACTCCAAGAAAAGGATTTTACATTTAAGTATGTAGAAAAAATCCAATTTTCTTTATCATACATCATGGGGCACAGACCAGGCTATTCATGACTATGTGGGATGTCCCAAAGCAATAAGACATTTGAGGCGAGGGCGACACCATAATAATCAGTCAAGACCTACTCAGGGATCTATAAAACATTGTGGCCAAAAGCAGATTTATCTGCAGCTCTGACATCCACCTGGTAGAATCTTGTGAATGTGTGAACTGAAAACCATGTAGCGGCCTTGCAAATCTGAGCCACTGATGCCTGATGGCGGATTGCCCTAGACAGGGGCGGACTGACAACTCATGGGGCCCCCGGGCAATAGGGGATTATGGGGCCCCTGTGTCCTTGCCCAAACTCAAAAAAGCCTATGAAAAAGGTACCATGGGGCATCTCATGGGGTTCCTACTGACCCCGGGCCCTCGGGCAGTGCCCGAGCTTCCAAATGGTCAGTCCGCCCCTGGCCCTAGATACCCCTACACTCCTAGTGGAGTGTGTCTTCACCCGAAAGGGTGGGACTTTACCTTTCAAACCATAGGCTTGAATGATCAATTGGCGGATCAAATGAGAAATAGTTACCTTAGATGCAGCCTGCCCCTTTCTAGGCCCCTCTGGCAGCTCAAATAGAGCATCTGACCTCCTGACCAATGCTGTCACCTTCAAGAAAACCCTTACAGCACAGACCACATCCAAGGTATTCAGTGATTTTTCTTTTGCTGACTGTGGACTAGGAAAGAATGAAGACAGAACTATGTCCTGATTGAGATGAAAACCAGAAACCACGTTTGGTAAAAAGCACAGATGAGGTCCCAGCACCACCCTATCATGATTCAAAACCAGAAATGGTTCTCTGCAAGATAGAGCTGCCAGCTCCAAAACCCTTCTTGCAAAAGTGATTGCCACTAGAAACAACACCTTACGAGTCAACAGGACCAGTGGAATCTCTCCAATAGGTTCAAATGGTGGCTTTTGCAAAACCTCCAAAACCAAGTTCAGGTCCCAAGGACACAAAGGCAACCTGACAGGAGTAGCCATACTCATCACTCTTTGTAAAAAAGTGCAGACCAAAGAGTGAGATGCAATGGGCCCCTGGAAAAAATAGCTAATGCTGAAACCTGGCCCTTAATGGTACCAACAGCCAAATTCTTATTCAACCGTTTGAAGAAAAAACAGAATCCTGACAATCACATACTATCATGGGTGCCATTTGTGAACTTCACACCAGGAAATGTAAGCCTTCCAGGTTCTGTAATAAATATTCCTAGAAACTTCCTTTCTAGCACCCAACATGATGGGGATGACAGAATTCGACACTCCCCAATCCTTCAGGATCTGGGTTTCAATAGCCACACCATAAAAATTAGTGACTGTAATCTGGGTGCAATATAGGACCTTGAGACAACAGGTCTGGCTGATATGGCAGGGCCCACAGCCCGTCTACTGCCATCTTCACTATGTCCACGTACCAAGCTGTCCTGGGCCAGGCTGGAGCAATCAGTATCACTGGAATAGACTCCTCCCGAATCCTGCATAAGAGACGCAGCAGCAGCTGGATTGGAGGAAAGGCATAAATCAGTGAGCACTGGTTCCAAGGAATCACTAAGGCGTCTACCCCTGCAGTGCAAGGGTCCCTTATCCTGGACACAAAAAGACTGACCTTGTTGTTGAACCTGGATGCCAATATATCTACATCTGGGCAACCCCATTGCTGGCATATTGTCTTGAAAACATTGAGATGCAAAGCCCATTCCCCTGGAATCAACTTCCGGTGACTGAGATAATCTGCCTGCCAATTTTCCACACCTGGAATGAACACTGCTGACAGACTTGGAACATATCTCTCTGACCAGGTCAGAATGTAGTTAACCTCCTGAGCACTTCGATTCCTGGCACCACCCTGGTTGTTGATGTATGCGACTGCTGTGGCATTGTCGGACTGAATCCTTACAGACCAACCCTGAAGCCGGGATGTCCAATATCTCAAAGCCAGCCTCACTGCTTGAAATTCCAGGACATTGATGGGAAGAACCCTTTCCCAAGGAAGCCATGTTCCCTGAACTGTGGTCTCCTCCAGAATGGCCCTCCAACCTGAAAGGCTTGCATCAGTGGTTACCAAAATCCACACCACTGGCTGAAAGGATCTTCCCTTCTCCAAATTGTGAGTTATCAACCACCAATTCAGGCTCTGCTGCACCTCTGGAGAAAGAGATATGCAGTAATCCAGGGCTGGAATATTTTTGTTCCACGCAGACAGAATGTACCTTTGCAGGGGTCTGGAGTGGAATTCAGCATAGGGAATAGCCTCGAATGAGGACACCATCTTCCCCATCTACCTCATACAGAGGCAAATTGCGGGATACCTCTTGGCCTTCAAACTGCAAACCTTGTTCCTCAGGCGCAACGTTTCCCTGGAGGCAGAAATACCTTTGCCTGAACCATGTCCAGGACCATCCCAAAATACTCCAGGCTCTGTATTGGTTTCAGGACCAACTTCTTGAGGTTGAGCACCCAGCCCAGCTATTCCAGTATCTTCATCATAAGGACCACATCCTGCTTCAGATCTGGCACCGACCGATTTCTGAGCAAGAGATTGTCTAGATAACCTGCAACTGATACTCCTTGAGTTCTGAGTAGCCCCAACACCGGAACAAGAATTTTTGTGAAAACTCTGGAAGTTGTGGTCAGCCCAAATGGTAGTGCTATGAACTGGAAATGCTGAGCCCATACTGCAAACTGCAGAAATCTTTGGTGAGGAATGAATATCGGTACATGCAGGTATGCGTTCTTGATGTCTATGGATGCCAAAAAATCTCCCTCTTGTAGGGAGGCCACCACTGACCAAACCAATATCATACGAAAGGATCGGACATTTAGGAACTGATTTACCCCATTGAAGTCCTAAATGGGCCTGACATCCCCATTTGGTCTTGGGACTGTAAGCAGGTTTAAATAAAACCCCTGAAACCTTTCATCCGCTGGAGCCTCTGTGATTACTCCATGAGCCAATAGGCAATAGAGTGCCTGAAATAAAGCTCTTCTTCTCTCTGGATTTGTTGGTACATTATATCTTAGAACCCGGGGAGAGGGAAATACCTGAAATTCTAGCCTGTACCCCAGCAAAATCATGGAAATTACCCATTTGCCTTGTGCTAGAGCCCTCCATGCACCCACAAAATTCAAAAGTCTTCCCCCCACCCGAACAAGTGGGGGCACCCCTTCACAAGGAGGTGGACTTTGGACCTGTCTTAGACGACTTTTGCATCCAGAGCCTTTTTGGGTTTTAATTCTGAGATCTACCTCTGGAGGCTGGGACCTGTGTGTGGCAAAAGGACTGCCTGGTAGATGAGGGCCCAACAACCGAAGCTCCTGACAGCTTAAAAGAAGGGCATTTGGATTTCCTCTTAGAGGGTAGAAGAGTTCTTTTACACCCTGAAATCTATTATTTATATTTATCCAGATCTTTTCCAAACAGCTGTTCCCCATGAAAGGGAAAACCTGCCAACAATTTTTTGCATGGCAGTTCTACTGACCAACTGTTCAGCCACAAAACTCTGTGCATGTTCGTTGACAAGAGGGCCAAGCGAGAAATTTGCTGAAATGAATCCTTAAGCACTTCAATACCGGGCACTTTTACTACCTTCCTGCCCAGGCCAATTTTCAGCTTTCAGCGCTGTCACGCTTTGAATGACAATTGTACAGTCATGCGACACTGTAGCCATATGAAATTTGTATAATTTTTTTCACACAAATAGAGCTTTAATTTGGTGATATTTAATCACCACTGAGTTTTTTATTTTTTGCTAAATACCTAAAAAAAAAACCTAAAACATTTAAAAAAATTTGCATTTTTCTTTGTTTCTGTTGTACATTTTTGCAAAAAAATAATATTTCTTCATAAATTTAGGTAAAAATATATTCTGCTACATTTCTTTGGTGAAAATACCCCAAATTAGTGTATATTATTTAGTCAGTAGGAAAGTTATAGAGTCCACAAACCAAGGTATATATATCTGACAATTCATCAATCCTGATGTACTGACGACCCATCTCATTTCTTGAGGCCCGAAAACGCCAGGATAGTACAAATACCCCTAAAATCACTCATTTTTGGAAAATACATAGTTCAAGGTATTTAGTAAGAGACATGGTGAGTTTTTTGGAGGTTGCAAATTTTTGTTACAATTTTTTGGAAAATGTAGAAATCAAATGTTTTTTTTTACATATTGTCACCAGTCCAGTACACAGTTATTATATAACTGGTGTGGCAGTGATCAGAGACACTGACTGGTGACAGTATGTAAAAAAAAACCCAATAATAATGATAATTTAATTTGTACTTTTTTTTAATTTTTCTATTATTGTTTTATTACATTATTTTTTCTTTTTTTTTTACTATTTTTTTTTTCAACACATTGCGACCAAAGCAATACATAGTAACATTGAACTACTTTGGGCAAGTGATCAGGATTTTTTTTTTCAACACATTATGATTACTGACGGGCAGCACAGTGGCTAAATGGTTAGCACTTCCGTCTGGCAGTACTAGGGTTGTTGGTTCTAATCCCAGCCACAGCACCTCCTGGCTGGAGTTTGCATGTTCTCCCTGTGCCTGCGTGGGTTCCCTCTGGGTACTCTGGTTTCCTCCCACACTCCAAAGACATGCTGGTAGGTGAATTGGATCCTGTCTAAATTGTCCCTAGTATGTGTATGTATGAATGTAAGCTAGGGACCTTAGATTGTACACCCCTTGAGGGTTAGGGACTGATGTGAATGTATAATATATATGTAAAGTGCTGCGTAAATTGACAGCGCTATATAAGTACCTGTAATAAATAAAATTGCTAATATCAATGTATTTCATTGATAATTGCAATCATTGTTACTGAATGAAACTGATTCATTCAGTCTTTTGTTGTGATTAGCTGTGATTGGGCAAAGCTCATCATATGATACAGATGGGCTGTGATTGAACCTGTCTGTATCATGTGACTGCTTTGACCAGTCACAGCTAACAACATAATTGAATACAATCGATGGCATAACAGGAAGTCATCCATTGTATACAATTGACATATGATCTGCTGTGATTCGTCACAGCAGTCACATGACATTGGCAACGGGCCAGTGTAGTGTTATGTCATCAGCTGTGTCCCGTGGACACAGCCGGTGACAGATCACACCGTTGTGCGGCCCTGTAGCCGCATGAGTAGCTTGTTTTGACAGGACGTCACATGACGCCCAGTCACAATGAGGAGTGTCCTGCCTGGCCGTCAATCTGCTATAAGACAGTTAGGAGATCAGTGAGAATCCCCCTCAAAAAAAGACGTTTAAAAGAAAACCAACAGCAGTGTAAATGAGATTAACAGCTTTATTGAGATCACTAATAGGTAATAAGGCCAGTAGGCCAGGAATCCTCCATTCACATTAAAATAAGGTAAGATAACATTATCAACTTAAAATCAAATAAGACAATTTATAAACTGTGCCACCACTAGAGTTTTCTATATTATTGAATGGCCCTGTAAAAAATATTATGTGGGTAAAACTAAACGCCAACTTCGGATTAGGGTGGGTGAACATTTAAAAAGTATAAGGTTAAACAAAGATACACCAGTGGCTCAACATTTTGTTGAATTTCATGGCGGTCAGACAACAGGTCTGAGAGGAAAGGGTTTCTATGCTCTTAATTTATCCCTTAGGAGAGGTGACTTTAACACTGTGTTACTAAAGAAAGAAAAGAGATGGATTTTTAAACTCAAAACCGTGGCGCCCTTGCGGCTCAACAATGAAATGAGCTTAAAAGTGTTCCTTGAACCATGATATCCATCATTCTGCTCAGTTCCTCCTTTGTCTTCATGATAAATCACCTTTGTGAATCCCATTGGTTAATATATCCAGATTAACAGACAATGCTATAGAGAATGGACCGTGTCTCTGGTCTGTGTATTGAATTTATTGAATTTATAAATCTTTGTCTTTGATTGTACCTTTCCCTACTTTTTAAATGTAACAATTGGTCTGAGCAATCAGTGTACTGTCCTTTTAAGTTTGGGACCGCCCCTGGCCACTGCTATTGGTTGAATTAGTCCCTTATGTCCTGACGAAGCTCACGTTCACATGGGCGAAATGCGTTGACGTAGGCAGTGTCAGCTAGTCCCGGGCCACGCCCACACTGGTGGTAACACTTGTACCCACCTTACACTGCACTGTGCATGGTGGCAACTTCAACACCACCTCCGCTCTACTACCCAAGACTGCTGCCTTGAGCACTCTTAACCAGAGGATTATCTACCTAACCCGGAGGGATATCGGAGGCTGTAATTGTCTCTCCGGATGAGATGCAAGTTACTTCACACTCTGCAATCTATGTGGTGATCGTAATACCACCAAGGAGATCCACTATATCATATGGAGTGGTGAGAGCCTGCGGGCACAGCTTATGCGGCTGTTGCCACGCCTTGTGTACCAAGTCTAATATTGCCTTATTCACGGCCATCAGCCTCACCTCTATGGAACTATAGTGACACACTTAACTTTCATTTGGCTTCATCTTTGGATGTTATTACTATCACATGTATCCTGTAACCAGGCTAACCTTGGGCTGTGAGCATTTCTAACTGCCTATACCTGTGCACCTATGCTTTAGCCACGGGGATACATTTTTGCAGTGGTCATTGGCTCGGACTTGTACCAATTATACAACCCATATCAGGTTCCAACCTAGCCTCCTTTAACCCATATGTTCATATATGATGATTGTTATCATTATGTAGGTTATCAGGTATACCTGGTGAGCCTGATCCCCAGAGCCCTGCCATTGCCTTTCTGGCTGATTGCGGGTTAACCCGTTATGTGAGACTCATTAATTATGCTCATTTAAGACAGAAGGTAGTTGCTCAGCACTTTGTATGAATATGTGCGTGGCCCCGGTCTGATTTTAAGGAGATAATGTTATCTTACCTTATTTTAAAGTCAATGGAGGATTCCTGGCCTACTAACCTTATTACCTATTTGTGATCTCAATAAAGCTGTTAATCTCATTCACACCGCTGTTGGTTCTCTTTTAAAACCTTTTTTTGACGGGGTCTCACTGATCTCCTAACTGTCTTTTGGCTCTGGCTTGGTTTTTGAGGACCCCACCATAGATTTTATGGTGAGTCGGTGATTTAATCAGCAATTTGTGATCTGGTTTCCCATTAGAAGAGGTTATTGTGTTGAAACTTTTTTTACTACTGTATTATTTGTCAATCTGTTATAGGCCGGGCGGGAAGGTGTTAAGAACATCAACCATGAAACACAAAGTATGTGGAACATCCTCCAAATCCTCGGCCAAGCATTATCCCTGCACTGATGGTCTTCCAATCTGTTGCTTGACCTGGTCAGAAAAATTCTGGCAAATGCCAATAGCTGCAACAGCTGGCTGTGCGGCAGAACCTGACAGGGAGAAGGAGGCCTTAAGGAGAGACTCCAGCTTCTTATCTGCTGGGTCCTTGAAAACCTGTACATTAACCACAGGACATGTTAAAGATTTATTCAGGGATGAAACAGCTGCATCCACTACAGGCAACCCCCATTTCTTAACAAACTTTTGTTCCATGGGGTACAAAACAGAAAACCTCTTTGGTGGAACAAAAACCCTGTCTGGGTAATCCCAGTCAGCATACATAATGTGCTCCAGAAGAGTATGCACCGGAAAGGCCTGACTGAATACTCTGTGAAGGCTTCAAAGAGCCCAGGGAAGAATGAGCGCTCTGTGAAGGCTTCAAAGAGCCCAGGGAAGAATATTTAACCTCAGAGGTTTCTATTGGAGGTAGCCTAAATCCAGACCTTACCATATCAATGAGGTCCTGGACTAAAAATCTCTGAGACTTGGAGGCAGAGACCTCCTGCTTCTCCTCAGGCTGTGACTTCTCAGGCAGAAATTCTGCCTGACCTTCCTCCAGCTTTTCCTCATCTTCAGGCTCCACCCATTCCCGCTTCAGGATTGGTGGTTCCAGTGACAGGGATCTATCT
This sequence comes from Staurois parvus, assembly GCF_062004578.1. Classification (NCBI taxonomy): domain Eukaryota; kingdom Metazoa; phylum Chordata; class Amphibia; order Anura; family Ranidae; genus Staurois; species Staurois parvus. Next base: position 4,409,389 of record NW_028318344.1, on the reverse strand, counting down.
CGCTTCTTAGTCCCCTGAGAAACTGATGCAGTCATCCCAGCGATTTTATCTTCTAAACTCTCTAAGGCTGAAGCAAGATCATCCTTGGTTACATATGTGGAGGCAGAAGCCACAATGCCAGACAGACGAAGCAGCTATGACTGCCCAGTTGCTTCTGGCCTGTCAGGAGAGGATATTACAGCGAACCTTCAGCTAGGTTCCTCAGGACCTCGCGGTGGTACATTAGTGCCCTTTCCTGCTGCACCTCCCCCACTCCGCATTCTGGAAGACATAACTTTAGATAGCGCAAACCTGTGCACCTCCACTAGTAACAGAGATCACCATGATACAGCTATGCAAGTAGTGTGCTGAAAAAACAGTCATTGCAAATGCTGCCTTATGAGCCACCTAGGGTGGCTCCTGACTGACTGGTCCACGCTCCCCCCTCAGGGAAGTACTCACGTGGCACTACTGAATAGCCCGCTCTGTGTCCCGGCCACAGGAGATATCTCAGCAGCAGCCCATGTGTGTCCTGGCCTCTAGATAAACAAAATATGGCCGACTTCCTTTTCAGGCCACACTCCCCTGTAGTGGCCGAAAACAAAGAGAGCAAGCACATCTGGGGAACAACAGTGAGCACCCCCCCGGTGGAAACTCACAGTCCCAACACCTCTCCTTTTCCCTACAATTTAGAGCTTTGTTTGTTTCTCTTTACAGAAGGAAAAAAAGGAGATATCTTACCAGTCCTGCTGCAGGTCCCTGACTTCTGTCAGGCACCAACCTTCACCCATCACAGCGGGCATTATCATACAAACCTTCAGGGACTCAGTCCCAATGCTGAGGGGTTACTGCCTTGAACCCGTATAACACCCCGCTGGAAGCGCCCTGGTCACATTTAAAATTTCACAGGGTTTTATCTGCACGTGGGTCCAGCGCCATAAGGCTGCATTACAGGCAAAACCTCGAGGATTCTTCTCCTTATCCAGAAAGGCTCAGGTACCATCCATTTTAGCTCAAAGCCTTCTGAATGGATCTGATGAACATCCCTGGTTCTCTAATTAAACCGTTCTGGACTTTCAGGTATGCTCCAAGAGCACAGCAACACTTACAGTGGCCATCCACCTATGTGGCCTATAATCTACATAGTCATGAATAGCCTGCTGTGTGTCCAGTGACATACGATAAAGAAATATATACATATACACACACAGTGGAAGTAAAAAATCTACACACCCGTTAAAATATCAGGTTTCTGCGATGTAAAAATATGAGACAAAGATAACTAATTTCAGAACTTTTTCCAACTTTAATGTGACCTATAAACTGTAAAACTCAGTTGATCAACAAACTGAAATATTTTAGGGGGGGAAGTAAACATAAAAAACTAGAATAATGCGGTTGCATAAGTGTGCACACCCTCTCATAACTGGGGATGTAGCTGAATCAGAATCAGTACACACCTGCCATCATTCAAAGTGGCTATGATTAACCCCAAATAAAGTTCAGCTGTTCTAGTAGGTCTTTCCTGACATTTTCTTAGTCGCATCCTACAGGAAGAGCCATGGTCCGCAGAGAGCTTCCAAAACATCAGAGGAATCTCATTGTTAAAATGTATCAGTCAGAAGAAGGGTAAAAAAGAATTTCAAAGGCATTAGATATACCATGGAACACAGTGAAGACAGTCATCATCAAGTGGAGAAAATATGGTGCAACTGTGACATTACAAAGAACTGGACGTTCCTCAAAAATTGTTTAAAAGACGAGAAGAAAACTGGTCTGGGAGGCTGCCAAGAGGCCTACAGCAATATTAAAGGAGCTGCAGGAATATCTGGTGAGTACTGGCTGTGATACATGTGACAACAATCTCCCGTATTCTTCATATGTCTTGGCTATGTGGTAGAATGGCAAAACGGAAGCCTTTTCTTACGAAGAAAAACATCCAAGCCTGGCTAAATTTAGCAAAAACACATCTGAGGTCTCCCAAAAGCATGTGTGAAAATGTGATATGGTGTGAAGAAACCAAGGTTGAACTTTTTGGCCATAATTCCAAAAGATATGTTTGGCGCAAAAACAACACTGTACATCATCAAAAGAACACCATAACCACAGTGAAGCATGGTGGTGGCAGCATCATGCTTTGGGGCAGTTTTTCTTCAGCTGAAACTGGGGCCTTAGTCAAAAGGGAATTATGAACAGTTCCAAATACCAGTTAATATTGGCACAAAACCCTAAGGCTTCTGCTAGAAAGCTGAACATGAAGAGGAACTTCATCTTTCAACATGACAATGGCCCAAAGCATACATCCAAATCAACAAAGGAATGGCTTCACAAGCAGAAAATTGAAGTTTTGGAATGACCCAGCCAGAGCCCAGACCTGAATCCAATCTAAAATGCCCTGACAGATTTGGAGTGTTTTTGCAAGGAAGAGTGGGCAAATATTGCCAAGTCAAGATGTGCCAAGCTGACAAACTCATACTCAAAAGGTACTTCAACAAAGTATTAGTTTAAGGGTATGCACACTTGTGCAACCATAACATTTTAGTTTTTTATTATTAGTTCCCTCCACCTACACAATTTCAGTTTGTTGTTCAACTGAGATGTACAGTTTATAGGTTACATTAAAGGTGGAAAAAGTTCTGAAATGACTTATCTTTGTCTAATTTTTTAACATCGCAGAAACCTGACATTTTATCAGGAGTGTGGTGTGTAGACTTTTTATATCCACTGTATATAAAGTATACATATACACATACATACATACATACATGCACACATACATATACACACACACCTAAACTCCAGAAGCTTTTACCCCCTACATGACAAGGCCATTTCTTGCTATTCACCACTGAGCTACTTTAACTGGTAATTGCTCAGCCATGCAACACTGTACTCAAATGAAAATGGGTGTGACTTATAGTGGGACTGTGATTGTGTGGAGGGCAATCTGACACTATCTGACACTTTGTGGGTACTGACTAAATGACACTGACATATCCAATGGCACTAATACAGTGATCAGTGCTAATAATACACACTATACAATATGTCAATGGATAGAAAGTGGATAACATCTGAGGAAAATCAAGGGGTTAACTGTGTGCCTAACAAGTGTAAAGTATGTAGTGTGTGCTGTTTTTTCTAAGCAATGTGATTGATATTACTCCCTGCTTCGCAAGAAGAAAATATAACAGCCACATCACTGCTCTATGTAGGGAGCTCTGTGTTGTTTACTAACACAGGGCTCTCTTCTGTCATTTGCTTAACCAATCATCAGCTATCAGTTAATGGAGGTGTCAGACCCCATTGTCAGACCCTACGTTGGTGAAGTGGGTCCTGGGCTCCTCCTGGTGCACAACAATGCCTGGCCTCATGTGGCGAGAGTATGCAGGCAGTTCCTGGAGGATGAAGGAATTGATACCATTGAATGGCCCTCATGCTTGCCTGACCTAAATCCAATAGAACACCTCTAGGATATCATGTTTCTGTCCATCTGACACCGCCAGGTTGCACCTCAGACTGTCCAGGAGCTCAGTGATGCTCTGGTCCAGATCTGGCAGGAAATACCCCAGGACACCATCCGTCAACTCATTGGGAACAAGCCCCAACGTTGTCAGGCATGCATACAAGCACGTGGGGGCCATACAAACTACTGAGTACCATTTTGAGTTGCTGCAGTGAAATTTCAGCAAAATAGACTAGCCTGCTGCATCATTTTTTCACTTTGATTTTCTAGGTGTCTTTGAATTCAGTCCTCTGTTGGTTGATAATTTTAATTTCCATCAAACAATGGGGCATCCTTACCTTCCTAACACATTACCCAGTCCATATCAGTATAGATATCCAGCATGAGATTTTCCCCATTAAGATCTGATGTGTTTTCAAAGTGTTTCTTCAATTTTTTTTAGCAATATATATATATATATATATATATATATATATATATATATGTATATAGTGGTGTTTGTTTTTACAGTGCTGTTAAAAAAAAAGGCTTTAGAGCTGAAATTGGCAGCAACCCATTTTCATAGAGAGCGCACCTGAATACTGCTGGCTTTCATTCAATGGGCATTTCATTATTTTTACAATTGGAAGTGGTATTCTGCTTTAAACAGGAACTATGGTATTTGTAAAATTTACAACAAACTAATCAGTTCTATCAATATTTTTTAACAAAACAAAATCTTTAACTTGCCAGGTAATATTTTAATACAGGGTACACTCATAACTCAAATTCTACAGTGCTTTCTGAAATTTCTAGAGAGATAGGCCAGACTTTCTCAGTCAAAAGAGGGTATGGGTATATGCACACCAGCTGGTAGTGGGGTGCCTAATTCATTAAGATGTACAGTATGTAATTTGAACTCCAGCTATTAAAGTTTATTCACATTATAGACTAATCACAATAAAACAATAAGTCCAAGTCTTGTAATAGTGTGGAAAGCAATCTTAAAGTGAACCTGTGGCCATATCATGCACACTAAAGTATTTATATATTCAGAACAGACAGTAATAGCACTTTAAAACAATCCTTCAATTACTTCTGTATCTATAGGCATTATAGAGAAAATAATTTTGAAATTTCACAACACAATAACTGAAACTTTTGTTTCAGTTTTGTTTCATTTAGTTCAAGCAGATTTTCTCAAATTGCAACATTGAGTTTTATCATAGTACTAGATTTACTTCAATATATACTATTTTTTAATGTATTTATTTTATTTTGTTAAAAAAAAAGTAAGATAATATTAAGTTCTCATTTTTACAGTTCATTAAATCTGAAATACTATATATGAACATTTATGATGTTTAAAATTTAAATGTTAGATTTTCAGCTGCCTAGCTATATTGGTGTTACAGAAAAAAAGGCTATTACTTTTATATATATATATACATATATATAAAAGTATACATATAAATTATATATATAATATTTACTTTATTTTTTGTGTGTGTGGAAAGTTTTGAGGAACCCTCATATTTCTAATGTCCAATAACTCAAGCTCAAATTGCATACAACAGAATGAGTCAGCTAAGTGAATTATCCCCCCTCCCACATTTGAAATGATAAAAGCTACTGCATGTCCTCACTTTAGAAAGTCAATACTGCTCTGTAAAACTATTGTCATTGGTGCACCATATATTAGAGAGACTCTGTCACCAGGCAATTTGTTCCAACAAAAATCCTAAAGATTTAATTTGCATTTATCATATTTTATAGGTTTTTTTTTTACATATAAAAGCCTTGTCTAGACATCCAAAGACTCTAATGCTGCTGTTAGGTGCTGCCATCTTTGATGTGACGTCAGCAGTACCACAGACTCAGAGTTGTTGCTTTAGTGACTCTATAGTATTCAAGTTCTCTAGCAGCTGCATAAAAGGTTATGCAGGAAGGAGAGGGGAGTGGATCTGCTGAATCAGCACAGAGAGCAATTAGAAGAGGTAAGGGCTATGAAGTGCAAGAAAAGGTAGTCTGCTGTGCTAGGGAATGACTCTCCTAGAATAATCATATTTTATAGCAAGTTCCAAGGCATATTGAAGGTGAATTTAGAAAAAAATGTAAAACAGGAAAAACAAGCAAGTAAGCATTTCAAATTTTGTGACATGTTCTCTTTAAATGTTTGTTTGCTAAACAATTAAAATAGATTTTTTAGAAATTCATAAAACACCATTTTAACCTTAACCTCCATAACCATAAAAAAATAAAATTGGCAAAAAATTATTTTCTGCCATGAAAAACAGATATAGTAAGTAAAGTAATCCAAAATTGACATTGTAATGAATGAAAATGATGAACTTATCTCTTGAATTAGCATTAATAAAATGATAAAATTCTGGAAAAATAAGAAAAACTAGAGCCAAAAGGGATGTATTCTGATAATTTTGTTCCTTTGGCCTCTTTTATGTTTGTTAGGATAACACCAGATTCTACTACTTGTTACCCCAATAAAAATATTTTTTCTAAATCTTTGTATAAATTTTAGAGGGTGAAACACCAATTCTGGAGCTGGATCATAGAATACACCAAATAAGCTTTGCTGGTGCTATGTCCCCCAAATGGCAGCAGCAACATCTTAACTTTGAATATCTGTTTATGGAATATCCAACAAAATAAAATTTTTTATGATAAAATGTATGTTTGGAATGCCATTAATGTCCCATTCTAGCTTATCTGGTGGCTATTATGTTAGGGATTTTAGTACCATCCCTATATGGGTTACTACTCTCTACAGGATTTTATGTAACTGGATCATAGAAGAGTTTGGAATAATCTCAGCAATATATCTTATATCTAAGAAAAAAAACTACATGTGGCACCAGGAAATATTGCTGTCACAATTCCTGTGTACATGAAATCTCACAGCTTTGTTGGTAAACTAAGTTTTTTTTTTTTTAACTTAAATCCTATATCTGCTTGAGACCCTTTCTTTATAGTAACCCATAAGGTTGCAGGGCTGTACCAATATCAAATTGTAGATTCCACCTGCAGAGTCATTTGAGCCCCCTGACCATGAAATGTGGTGTGGTATTTCCATATTACAGGGGAAATGATGCGCTATTTTTATTCTCTTGAGCACAGTAAAGGAGAAGGGGCACATTTTTATTTTCAAGTAAGCAGCGAGAGTTTGGTATTCATGCATGTTGCTACACCAAGACATCCCATCAAATACGGAGTTGCGGTTTAAACTGCTGAGTCAAAATCAACTGTGTACTAAATCTTTGCTGTGTACAGAAAAACATCATCCATCACTGCTATTGTATCAGCCAGTATTCAGCAATCAGGGTTTAGTGCAGTAAATGGTTTTTTTTCTGGAGAATGACTCAGTAAGACTAGAATCACATGGGAAATGTTTAGCAAAACGATCATGGTACTAAAATCTCTAAGGATTTATTGGATTCACTCCCCAGTGCCAAGAATAGAGAATGTTATAAGTTTGTACCAACTGCCAACTTGTTGAAACAAGAGAGCAGAATACTCTAAGGCCTCATGCACACTGGATGTTTTTGAGGCTGCTTTTAGGGGTGTCTGGCATTTTTATTTTTCTGCCTCTAAATGCCCTTGCATGTTTGTCTATGTGTCAATGCACACAGGAGTTTAGAGGCAGGGGCGTTTAGAGGCAGAAACAAAAACCCACTACCAGCACTTCCAGAGAAGTTGTATTTTGGCAGAAAAAATGCTTGGTGCCTGTAAACGTGTCTAAAGGCACATTAGCACTAGGCGCATTTAGTCCTTGAGCATTCATTTATTTCAGAGGCCAGATTAAATTATTATTGTGGCCAAGTAATTGAATTGACGCCCAAGCACTTGAAGCACTTAAATGTGTTACTCCTGTTTACAAGCACCAAGAGTTTTTTTCCTGACAAAACACCGCTGCCAGGAGGAAAGGCATCTTGAAGAGATAGCAAAAACGTCCAGTGTGCATAAGACCTAAGTCACTGAATATTGTGAATGAAGACAAATATTTTTCTGCAGTTTATGAAGAAAGCTGTGCATTTGTAGAGGCAGGGCAAGATTGGACAGGCTCCACATGGGGAAGGCATTTCATTTCATTTTTGGTACCCTATTCCATTGTACATACTGATACAGAGACTAAAGAAGGCCATAGATGAGTTGAAAACCAAACAAAAATTCTTGGTCTTTCATTTTTCCCATCATTAGTGTGCCAGTTGCAACACAATCGCAATCGAAAATGCCTGATCCAACATGCTGGATTTTATTTTGAAAATTGAAACAAATGATGGCACAATTGTATGCTCCATTTTTGTTTTTCAATTGACAGAACGATCAGTTTTTGAATCCTCTATTGCCTGCTTTAGATGTACTGTGAAAAACTTTTTTTCAATTAAAAAACAATACAAGTATAAATATTTTAAACAATACATACTGCACCTAAAATTCTAATTTCATGCTGATTAAGATCAAGATTAAGTTTATTATCTGGTGATCCTGCCAAGGACTCATTTTCCTCCTACAGGGCAACAATACTTTTTGGCTCTAATTTTGATCCATCTATTCCTGCTGTCATGGTCTGGAATCAGGCTCAGAGACCAATAGCTATAGCAGCAGAAAATCTCCAACCAACCAGCAGCATGGCATACAAGCAGATCACCCTGGCAGATGACATGGGCTCACCTGAATTGCAGGGTCTAAGCCAGGGGTCCTCAAACTTTTAAAACAGGGGGCCAGTTCACTGTCCCTCAGACCGTTGGAGGGCAGGACTATAGTTTAAAAAAAAAACTATGAACAAATGCGGACACAGTACAGGAGATGACCAGAGACTACGGACACAGTACAGGAGATGACCAGAGACTGCGGACATACAACGGCAGCGGGAATACTGGGCCGGCCGCTGCATAAGACCCACAGACATTTCCCCCCAAGTGTGTCTTATAGAGCGAAATAGTGCCCCATCATTGGTGTCAGTGGGAAGAATAGTGCCACATCATTGGTGTCAGTGGGAAGAATCATGCCCCATCATTGGTGTCAGTGGGAGGAATAGTGCCCCATCATTGGTGTCAGTGGGAGGAATAGTGTCTCATCATTGGTGTCAGTGGGAGGAATAGTGTCCCATCATTGGTGTCAGTGGGAAGAATAGTGCCCCGTCAGTGGGGGGGGATAGTGTCTCAACATTGGTGTCAGTGGGAGGTATAGTACCCCATCATTGGTGTCAGTGTAGGAAGGAATAGTGTTCCATCATTGGTGTCAGTGGGGGGTGGAATAGTGCCTCATCGTTGGTGTCAGTGGGGGGGAGGAATAGTACCTCATTGTTGGTGTCAGTGGGGGGAGGAATAGTGCCCCATCATTGGTTTCAGTGGGAGGAAAAATGCCCCATCATTAGTATCAGTGACACCAATGATGGGGCACTATTCCTCCCACTGACACCAATGACACTTAACTTGCTGACCCCTGTTCCAGCATGGTGCTGCTGCAGCCAGCATACCTGGTTGCAGCAGCACCATCTGCATGGCACACTTACCTGTCAGCTGTCCTTCTTCACTCCGGCCTCTCCCTCCCTCGAAGTTCGCGGGGACGATTGGCTCCGCCTCCTCACTGGTGATTGCCCGCCTGTGTGCCTTTCCTGAGCTACAGTTCTGGCGCCCAATCACCGGTGAGGAGGCGGAGCCGAGCGGCAGTGCGAACATCGAGCGAGGGAGTGGCCGGTGTGAATGAAGGAGCAGCACTTCCTGGACTGGATTGTCGTGGGACTGGGACAGGTAAGATAGAGCAGCCCCCTGCCCGCCCCTGTACTTAGTGTCCCTTCCTCGCGGCAAATATGCCCCTGTCGGCGGGCCAGGTAAATGTCCTCGGCGGGCCGCACTTTGAGGACCCCTGGTATAAGCGATAACTGGAATTCACCAAAGCTCCTGATCACTCCACCAGGAGGTGAGCAAGCCAGGGTCCAGTAGCAGCTATAGGAATCAAACAGAAGCATAGTCAGTAAACAAGCCAAAGGTCGGTAACAAGTGGTTGCAGGTTGGGATTGGGCAAAAGTGTAGTTGAGGAACAAGCCAAAGGTTGGTAAAGAGTGGTAGAAAAAGTATGGATGGCAGCAGGAAATACAAGAGTGAGATATTGGCTGGAGAAGGCACAATAATGTGGCAAACAGAAAGTGCAAAGACATGGCTTAAATCATTAAGTTCATGGGAGGAGCAAATAGTTCAAGGTTCAGCAGAAAACAAGGCACAAGGCAGGACTGTCCAATGGATCAGGCAGAGTGCTGTCCCATGGTAGCTCAGTGAGAAGAGAGTTACTACCAGACACAGCAGAGCTCCTGGGTTCAAGTCCAAGCCCTGACACCCGCTCAACAGATGTCAATCTGATAATCTACTTCTGTCAAAAGGAACTGTTGGAAAACTCTTGCCAATCGGCTGCAGCTGCCACTCAGTGTGTTCTGACAGAAAAGGAGTCCCACTATCAGAATACAATGGCACAGTGGGGAGTATTGCTCCATCAGACTCCCTATGTTTGGATAGGGACATCTGGGCTGATCAAAGAAAAGAAAATCGTCCAAGCCGGAAAATCCTGGGACGATTTGTTAGATCGGCCAATTTTCGTGGTAATTTATGGTCAAATCGGCCATTCCTCTGGCCGATTTGACAATAAATTGACTATGAAGAAAAAGAAGAAATAGATTTTGCAGAAGAAGAAGAAATAGAATATCAAGAAGAAGAATAGAAGAAAAGAGAAGATGAAATAGATTTAACAGAAGAAGACGGAGAAGAAAAAAAATTGCAACATTGTATCTATTTGTATGCATTTTGGATACAGATGTTTCTATTCAAGTACAAATAGATACAATGTTGTTTCTCTTCTTCTTCTTCTGCATAATCTATTTCTTCTGTCAAATATAATAGCGGGTCTCTATGCAGGGACACTGCTATTATCTTATATATTATATTATATTGATGGCCGTAGACAGGACTAAAACCCGCCGACTTTTTTTTTTAATTAGTGGCAACATCGACCGTCTGAACGACTGATTTACAACTTAAAAAAAAAAAAAAATGGCCAATTTTCCCCACGTCTATGGCCTGCTTAAGCCCTCATCTCCACTCTCCGGGTGGGAGAATTCACTGTTACAAAACCATCTTTGAATGGAATGAGGAGAAGAAAGAAAAGATATAGCGCAAGTGTGCTAAATGCAGTAGATAACTCATGAAGTAACTATAGGGAATGTACAGCACACTTGTGGACAGAGGGAACCTAAAGTATATAGGAAATTATTTACGGTCTTATAAATTCTGCCCATCCCCCTGCTCAGACTAATTCCTTGAGGAAGTGACACAGAGACCATCAGCAAACATGCAATGGTTTATGTCATTCTTGTTACAATGGTGCATTGGAATAGTTTGCGAAAAATGTAAGCACAGTAGTTCTTAATGCTATACAGTAACTTGCACTTTTACTATCTCCCTATTTCAATATAAACACTAGTAAATCAAGGATAATCTACTTTTATCCATTCCTTATGTAACCAGGTGCTTGGCTACAGCAATATGAAGAAAGAGACTTTGCCTTTCCCTCTGCTGAGATACTGATGTATAACCATACATGCACAGGTCTGTCAAAACAGACCTGACTTGTGTAACTTTTAACTAGCCAACGATCTTAGTGCCTGATCTAAATCATGCTGTGTCAAGAATATACAAAAGGCTATACAATCATATACAGTACTTCCTCTGGGACAGAACTTCCTCTAGAAGGAGGTGACACCTAGATGCCAATAAGAATTGTCACCTTCTGGGAAATCTGGAAGGAAAAGGCTTCAGACAGTTCAGCTTCATGACACAGCGGGAGACCAGAGGTGGTTCTGATGTGTCTGGGAGCTTTGGAGTATATCAGCAGATCAAAGGAATATATTTCATCTCTCATAAAAGCTAAAATATTAGTTGCAGAGAGATGAAAATACTTCCTTCTGATTGGATACACTGTAGGCTACACCTGCATGTAAAACTGTATTTGTAGACTATGTAGGATCCCAAAGAAATGCAGAAAATGGTTATATGGTGCCTAGTTGCGACAGGTGAACAGTGATTGGTACTGTCGCTATCGGACTGATGCGCTGGTGTCGGAAATTCAATCCCTGACTTGGTGATTCAAACTGTTCCTGGTCCAATCGACTTTGGGCATTTCAGTACCCAGAACGTCCTGTGGGCTGGTACAGGAACACCCCCCAGAGTTGATTGGCCAAGGGCTAATGTCCAGCCTATGTCCATATTCCCATAAATTGAGGACCTGGGATATGGATGTTGTGATTCGTATGGAGCCAGTTCTATTGACTGACGGATTGCGGACTTTCTCTGACTTGCTCCAGTCGCAGGATAACTCTTGGTAAAAGTTTTATTTCTGTTTTTATTTCCCTTTAATTTTATAGTCATTAGCCAATTGTGTGTCTTCTTGTATTTTCTGTAACTTTTTATACTTTGTACATATTTTATGCACTGCCCACTTTCGGGATATTAAATCATAAAATTAATAAGTGACTTCTGGGTACTTAAGCTCGGGCTCATATCTCCAGAGAGATTGTATTGTATTGTATTGCAGTGTCTTTATATGCTCGGTCAAGTTAATTGCCAATCTGTATGCAATTGCACTGCATGTTGGCAGATTGCATGCAGATTGTAAAGGTAAAAGGTCTGCCAGACAGAGATCTGTGTGTGTGTGGTGGAGCAGCAGGCCAGTAAAACTGTTGGGTGGTGGCAAGCTATCGTTTTTGGTGTGTCTGGTGTGGGGGGGTGTGGACAGTGGAAGAGTGATTAACACCGGGGTTCTAGCTTGTAGGATAGCTGAAGGAATGCTACAAGGGTGTGAGATTGCTAGGCTGCTCCTCAACCCTTAGTGTGCACCAGATTGTATATAAGATTCGTGTCTGCCTGTGTCTGTGGTCAGCCAGCTGGATTGGAGTGGAGTCTCCCTCTAGTGATGGCCAAAGGTAGTGCGGGCTGTGAAAGTATATCACGGCCGGTCTTATATACTTATATATATTCAGATTAAGTCCTCCTTATTCCTTCTTACCTCAAGTCATGGCCGCACTTGTGCGCCTCGGTTAGCTAGTCGCTGTGGGCTTGTGCTTGTGGGTTGGAGCCGTGACAGATTGGTGGCAGCCGTGACAGTGACAATTTACCTTTACTACTTGGTTTGGTGCTTGTTCTCTTTGATATAGCACTACTGCTTGGTACTAAGTATTACTTTCAGTTATTTTCTGTGATATTGTATGTTTGTACACTCAACTAGGTTTGTTAAAGGGGCTGAGATTCATAAAAAGGTTGGGGCAAAGAACAGAGGACACATCCTAATCAGCAGCTCCTAACGGGGTAGCACTACACTTAAAAAGACCCTATCTTGTACTACATTTCTTTGAGCAAATGACATACCTGTCAAAAAAAGGCTGTATACCTACATTCCCTGACACCCAGGCCACTCAGGACTATTTCATTGCAGAGTCTGAATCGTGAAGTCTGTTGGGAGTGACCATCAAGGTCCCCTGCAGCTTTCATTGGTTTCCGAACCTCAGATCACTGGAGGAAATAGTGGGGGCATTGGCATGAAAATATACTGTATATCTGATGCTAGGCCAACATTAACCTCTTTATGCCTGACATTGAGCCCCATAATTTGTTAGTTGAGGCTTTGTTAGTTTGAAGGTCAATTTGTTAGTTGGAAGGTCAGTTGACTGTGGTTGCCATTATTTCTATAAGAAAATGACAGCCACAGTGGTATGGCCTATTCTCTAGTGCTGTTGCCTAAACAGAACTTCGCTTCTCTAACAGATATGTGATTTATCTGATGCTTGGCCACGGTTAGCAATAAACTAAAAAGATCAGTAAAATAGTAAACACGTGCATAGAAGTGCACAGCAACTCCAGTACTTAAGAAGGACCTTTGCTTTAAAACCTGCTATGGAGCACACCTGTCAGTCTCCTCTGAAAAGTGTGAACTGGTACCTTCTGATTTCAGTTGACTACTTGCACTAAAGGAGGGTAGGTGCTGCCCCTGAAAAGTTTTGTCACCAGCCATGTGACTTCCTCAAGGAGAAACTCTCTGCTAAGTTTTATGTTTTATATCTTATTTTCTGTTTGATGTGTATTACATGTGATGTCACATATCACTTGAATTATTGCACTGGAAGTTAAATTGTATTGCAAATATCTATAGAAAGAGTTTCCACCATCCTTGCTAGATTTAATTTTTTTTGTTTCAGTTTGATGTTTATCATATGTGAAGTTACATATCACAGAGACAGATATTGTGGTAATATTGTCATTTATTGAGAATACTATACATCATTACTGTTGTTATTGATGACTAAGTTAGCAATTTACTTTTTTTTGTTTGTTTGTTTTTTCAGTGTGGGAACAAATAACAGCCTTTTACTAGAGTATAAATCAGACTAAATATAGCTTTTTTTTAGTCTTTTCAAGTCCCCATTCAATAGTTCCAAGCCCTGATGGGAGAGTGAATGGCAAACAAAAAACAGTTTTGAATATTTCACCTTTTTTGCACCAATCTCTGTGTGTTTACACTTTAAGCTATTTCTGGCAAACGAACCAGGGAGCCCTGTTTGATTTGGGCGCTACTACCAGAGCCAGTGTGGCACGTGCCTGGTCAGAGGCTAAAGTGATGAGAGGGCTCCCCTTGCGGATGAGTGCAGAGCGCCCCTAAAGAAGGGAACAGGGATGTTGTGTCCAAAGAAGCACGGGTTGCCTGCTATGAAGTAGCCCGATGAGTAGAATGGATGAGGTACTTGGAATGGACTTGACCTTGCAGTGGTGTCAGCAGAGCAGAAGATACTCCAGATGAGCAGTTAAAGTCTTGCTTTCTTGGTACCAGCAGGACAGGCAGAACTCCAGATGCCTAGGTGGATCATGACAGATGAGCAGAACAAGAGGCAGAGTCAGGAACCAGAGCCAGGAATCATGCAGTAGGTCAGTCAGCAGTAGGAGCAGAAGCGTAGTCACAGATCTAGCCGAGGTTATATACAGGAGGCAGGCAGTAAGCTAAGTTGGTATAGCAAGCCGGGATCATACACAGGAGACAGGCAGTAGCAGATTCCATGTAACAAGCAAGGGTCAAAGTCACAAGATGAGCCACGACAAGTCCAGGAGCAAGTCGAGTCAGCAATGGGTATCTAGAAGTATAGCAACACAAAAGCACAGGGTAACTGGGGGCTGACGATCATCCAGCAATTTATATACCAGAGTGTTGACTTTAAATAAGCCACTGGGCACCAGAAACAGTTACGCTTCACGTGCGCCATGGCGCATCTGTGTGCGCGATTGTGTGCGCATGCGCATGTCCATGGATGCACGCCCGAGCACCGGCACACAACGTCATTTTGCATTTCTGTGCAATTTAGCATGGCCACTGAGTGTTGGCAGATGTGCCCTTTCTTGTGCGGTTCATCCTCTGATACAGTGAGCTTGTCTAAAACCCTCTGTGAATTAAAACTTTTAAATAAGTGTAGCACTACCCCTTTAGGAGTCGCTGAAGATTTGGGTCCCCCCATAGTCCAGCACAGCCAGGCAACACGCATTTTCCATCAGACTTGCATCCAGGAGACAGTAATTAGTCTTTGAGCTTGTTTTTTGGATTTTGTTAGGGGATTGAACTTGGATGGGATAAGGGATGTACGGAATGTCCAAGGTTATGGCAACAGAAAACAACTTCCTGGAACTATGTACAAGTCTTTACAACAAAATTCTCTTCTGGGGAGCTAGTCAGCATCTCATGTAGTACAACACCAGACCCTAAATTCTCCTAATGCAGGTCTACTCACTCAGTCCTTCTCCCATGCTGCTGGTGGGTCGGTAGGTGGCTTCTACCAGGTTTTCTAGCTGGGATGCTCCTTACGGCTGCATAGGTGGTCCTCTCTCTGGGGGTTAGTTAAGTCCCAAGCGTTCCTCCTTTCAATATCCTTCGCCTTTAGGTGAGCCTCTCTCCATCTGTGCCCCCTTCCAGGCTCCTGCTCTCCAGCCTTACTTCTCCATTTTCCATCTGAATTTCCCTGCTGGTGAGCAGGCTCAGTAACTCTTAAGAGCTATCCTGGCCACAAGCCAATCATCCTGTTGGGGATTGGCCAAGACCTCTTGAGAGAACAAACCATCCACTCCTCACTCCACCCCATTGCTTCTAGAATTATCTCCAAATCTCTAGAGCAAGGGGGGAGTCCCAGAGACTGGTCTGCAGAGCCTCTCAGCCCCTACTGAACTTTGACCCCCTGACTATTACACCTGGGCTTCTACTCAGACCTTCTAATTAAGAATCAGAACTCTGGCTCACCCTAGCTACCTAGGAGGGTGCTACATAAGCATTGAAATCCCAGCTATTATATTCACATATGATTTAGAATAATATGGAAAATTCACCATCACTTTTCTTAGTACCATTCAAGATATACAGTATTGTAAATTCAGACTGTAACATATGTAGCCACCTCTATTATGTGTTTAATTTAAAACAAATATCTGCTAAGTTCAGACAGTATAGTACAAACATAAAAACATCTTGCAGAAGGTATGAAAATGGGTTTTAACATTAAAAAGTGTGTTCATGTGTGGCCAGCTCTACAATATATTCAGGGTGAAACAGACAATTTCCAGTTTATTAAATTATTTTTCCATGTGATCTCATTACATTTACTGTTTATGAATGCATTTGATCCTACAGTATGTAAGGTTACACACATTTAAGATGTCTAATAATCTATCATCTATAGATTGGTTGTTGAACAGATCTATTAAGCATTTTGCTTTGGTAAGGATAAGCAAGTTAAAGCAGTATTAAACCAAAAACAAAAAAAATCATATTTCAGCTTACCAATCCTTCTGGTGATCCAGCCAGTAACACAATTTCTGTCTTAGGGTATCTCCACTCTGGATGGAGGAACACTCTTGGACAGCAGCATTGTTTACCTTGGGAGAGGGTAGTGTTAGATGCACTGACTAGCAGATATACCGTAGAAAAAATAGTGTTACTAAACCCAGGACCCTGTATTCACAATGCTTTGCCTATGTATTGCACACTGCACTCACTATGCACATGGCACTAATAATGTTTTTATTACATGTTTGCATTGTTTCGAATCCTAATTAGAAATTAGCCTGCCTATGTTTGTAATATTAATGTGATACCTATGTAATCATGTGTATAAAAAACTTCAATTGCACCTAATACAGAACAGTTATTTGGAAAGGTGCTGATTGTATCTTTTTGTATATGTCCCCTACTGCAGTAGTTAATTTGGAACCACTAATCAAAATGAGGATATAAATTGCCTAACAATAAAATGTCTAGAACACAAAGAAACAAGGTTTCTTTGGTCCAGCCATGTAGAGTGTATATGGCCACGTAAGGTTTCAATGTGGGTGGGAATTTTATTTTTAAAATGTTATTGAACAGGGGATTGAAAAGAGGGATATGAAATACATTTATGGTAAGGAAAACAAAAGAGACCAGAGACAGGAAGAATGGAAAAAAAATAAAATAAACGTGGGGTTGAAGAAGAGGAGTGGGGAAGGGGGGAGGATAGTGAGGAAGGAAAGAACCCATCCAGAGAGGACTTTTTTTTCCCTTTTTGAGTAAAGGTTTACATAAATGAGTAAATACAAACCATTCTAAGCACCACTGTTAGTGTTAAATAGTTGGCCTCATCCCTCTGCCTGACACTTTTGCTCAACAGCTTGGTTTGGAAAACAAACAGACTTATTGGCAGGATCACCAAGTACAAATAAAGGGAAAAGCCTAAAAAAATGGTAAGCTGCCATATAATGTTTGCTTTTGGGTTTCATACCACTTTAATTAAACATTTTAAAAATATTCAACATACTTATATCTGTGCATTTGTAAATTCTTGACCTATAGGATTTGGTACAGTACTGCGGCTATCCTGTTTTGCTTTAGTGACATTGCTATGGCAACCAGTAGACCAGCCAGCAAATGCTATTGTTTAACAGGTCAAATTTGGTTGCATTTTGTAAAAGTTGCTTCCAAGCTTAGTTAATAAACAGTACAAATAGCAACGGGGCTGTAGAGAGGGCATTAGCCTGGCCACTGTTCAAAGTTTAGTTTATTTACCAAAAGGTGTTTCATGCTATACGTTCTGCTCTTTGCACATCACCATTGCACTGCACAGCCTTATTGTTTCTTTTCCCTTCAACAGCAAGCACACGTCCATGAGGGATTTTGTTATGGATGGGGCCTTCAGAGAACTCAGCCAGGACAGGAGAATTAAATTTCTAGGTTTACAGCAGTGGTGACCCAGGCAAGTAAGAGTCACATTTCCATGACCTATTTGCAAGGGTTCTGCAAAGTCAAAGATAGGGAGTGATATTCCACAGACACTACATTGCTAGGGTAGGTGTGAGAGGAGCCAAGTCCTGCTGATGAAGACAAGAGGAATTGTGTGGTATTTCTGGGAACACTACAATGCAAGGTCAGGGATAGGAAGATTGAAGAGATGTCATGGACACCATGGTGGTGAGGTGGTAATGGTGAGGTAGTGGTAAGTCTAAGAGTGGTAATTCCGGGGACACTATATTACTTGGTCTAGAATGGAAACAGTGATATTTCAAATAATATTAGCTTATGAGCAATCAGTGGAGTCAAAGGGCATTATCCAGGGACTTTGTGGTGCTGAGCCAAGGATTAAGAACAGTTTTTTAGCTAGAGCTCTACTAATTAGTGCATACAGAACAGAGATTTCCTGGTACATTGTGTTTCTGAACCAGTGGTGGAGGCACAAGGCTATTTCCAGGGATGCTGTAACGATGAACTGGGGATGGAGAGCAGTTCTTTTGCAGGGGCACTGCGGAGTTGTAGGTGGGGGACACAGATAATTTGAAGTACAGTATACTGCTGAGGCAGGGATGTGAAAAAAGGACATTTTTAGAGTCTGATAAACTATGAAACCAATTTTCATGTTCCCTGCTACACAAAAATATATTTTTTAATTAATATAACACACAAATTCATCCTTCTAATTTCTCAGTACAACTTTCCTATTCAGTCTGTCACAGGACTGATATGGCAGTTTTTCGCACCATACTGCTATTCTGTCCCCATGACAACCAGCTTACACACTAGGGATACAGCAAAGCTGCCATACTGGCGAGTTTGCAGTCATTTATTATTGATTAAGTACAATACACCTCAAGAAATGTATATACAGAAATCATTTCATTTGGGGCGTTTAAGCATGTTCTATCCCTTGGAACAATCAGTGATAACAAATACAGATGTCTTGCCTATTTTCAGTTAGTATTGAGACATTTTAGGATTTTATGTGCCACCTTACACAAAACAAATGTATACTGACTTTATTTCACAGGGCAGGTTCTCAGCTAGAAATGCAATGCAATGTAATTTCAGGGATAGGGGGTGATAGGGCAGGGGTTACTTCTGTTTAATAAAGTCAATTTATCAAAATTTATCCCAGAAATTTATCAAAAAGCTCTAAGACCAATTTGAAAAAAACCAAAATGAAATAATGTTGCAGAATTCTGAGATATTGTGATTTGGGGCCTGATTTACTTCAATGGTATGAATACACATGAATATGCTTCAGCATCTGAACATACATCAACTAATCCAGGATGTGCTTAAAATTAGAATTTTCCCTAATGTCTTTGGGGCAGTATAACCACTGTTTAAGCAGAGCTCCTATGCACTCTGCGATAGTTTCTAACAAATAGTAGGGGAAAGCCATTGTCTGATGTGCTACATGGTCTTTCTTGGTCCCATGAGGGCCTTAAACAGGACTATACTGTCCTCACTCTCTGCTACCAACCACCTAACTCCTCCCAACTTCCCTATTTATATGCTGCTACTGAGGGATTGTCCCTGATTTGGAATAAAGTCCCTCTGTCCCTCTTTCCTCCTTATTTGTCTCTTATTTTGGTTTGATCTAAATAGATGTATATAAATGCACTTTGTATCTTTGAAAAAGTGCTATCTCTTTCATCCAATTTCTAAATTGCTGCATTTATACATTTCAGAAGACAAAACATGTAGAGCGGGGCTTAATAGCACTACACTTGTCCTCATGTGATATTTGACCTACCATTCCAGTTGGTCAAATTATCTGTGGTGAGTGAGGCTCCGGAGGGGGAGCACTAATTGGAGCACTACACACAGAGAATTGCTATGGATAAGAAGATTTACTACTGTATCACTTAATATTCACACCTGATGCGGATGGGATTTTTTTTTTGGAACTTTAATTTTCTTTTTTACTTTTATATGTTTGCACAAATATTGGGACTTTAAAAAAAATTATATATATATATATATATATATATATATATATATATATATATATATATATAGTTTTATACAATTTCACTGTATATATAGTTTCATGGCATTGTATAGGTGCTATTTTTAGCACTATTGTGGTTTAAGCACCTTGTATTTACCTATTGGTTTATTTGGGATTTAGTCACTGGGGAGGAGGGATATAATTGCCAGCCCATGGGGCATTATAGCACATGCACATTTGTGGGGTCCCTTTGTGTAGTAGGGAGTTCATTAATTTATTTACTTATTTAAAGTAGTTTTTGGGAGAGGCAGTGCAGCAATTTTAATATTTGCACTCACACATTTGTACACTGGTACACATTTGTGATTTTGCTAGCAGCAGTCAGTGCTCTGTGCAGGTTATACTCACACAATATAAATGAATAGTAGAAAAAAAAAGCACTTGTGGGTTTAACTAATCAATTTGTTTTGTATAATTCTTCTTTAAGGGGGTGTGGCAGGGTGTGTGTGCTATGCCTACATACGTTTACTAATAGGTGTCCTACATTCCCATCTCAAAAAGTTGGGAGGTATAGAGAAACTTCTAGTGACCAAAGGACTACTGCTCACCCAAGAAGGGGAGCTACAGAAGGGTCCTATATAGAGTTCAGTTTTAAATGTGCTTACCTTATAGGAATAACACTGCAAAAGCACTGTCAGGAATCAGCCCCAAGGGTGGTTAGAGCTGCGTGGCTACACTCAGGAAACTGGGAAAAAACTGTGTATGCTCTAAGTAACATTTATTTACCGTGAAACATCAAACAACAAACATCAAACATCAGCACACAACAAACATAAAAATAAAAGTGAACCAAAAACCCAGTGGCACAATACAAGACTAATAACTAACAAACAGAAAGCCTAACAACTAACTATATATGATATATATAAAATTGAAAACACAGAAAAGCAGGGAAAACTGGGGGTACAGGGAGCAGATGGGAAGGGGGAACCAAAAGTGGGTACAGGAGCAAGGGAAAGCAGGTATACAGGGAGGCAGCAGGATACAGGGTGCAGGAGCAAGATCAGGGTCACAGCTAGCCAGAGCTGCTATTAGAAATCACGGGGCCCCATAGAGCCAACCTGACAGGGACCCCCCCTCCCCGTCACAGTGCACTGTCAATAATAAGTGGGCAAGGCATTCGCTAATCCACAGACACATGTTGAGGGAATGTGGCCTGGTATGGTTCATGGGGGGGGGCACTCGCTCACCCCCCCCCTTTCCTGACAAACCTACAGCAAGCCTAGAGTTTGGGCAAAAGTTGAAAAGTGCTTTCATTATAGTTGAACAGTAAAGCTGTCCAGGCCCCTTTGTTGAGTCGATAGGACCCAGGCCCAGTACAGCAGGGCCATCTGTACTGCCCTACTGGTGGCCCTGCAACTAGAATTATCTGGCAGCAATCATACTGGAGTGAGGGGCACTAATAAGGGAGAACCTAAATACAAAGTGCCACTAGCAGGTGATTCAGATTGACAGCCCCCCCTTCAAGTAGAAGTCTCTGGGCACCTCACAGTGCCCCACAGGGTCTAGAGGCTAACTAGGTACCCCGTTAACAGAGTCCAGCTGGGCAGAAAGTAGGGAAACAGGAAAGTCTGTTTGGGAAGCTGCTCTGGAATCAGCAAAGTCCAGCAGGGCACTCGCCCGGGAATCAGCAAAGTCTGGCTTGGCAGCCACCAAGGAATCAGCAAAGTCTAGCTGAGCAGTGACCAGGGAATCAGCAAAGTCTGGCTGGGCAGTGGCCAGGAAATCAGCAAAGTCTGGCTGGGCAGTGACCAGGGAATTAGTGAAGTCTGGCTGGACAGCTGCCAGGAAACCAGCAAAGTCTGGCTAGGCAATGGACAGGGAATCAGCACCAGCTGACTTGACAACTAGCAGTGGATCATCACAGTCCAATTTGGTAGCTGGGCAGGAACCCCAATTACTGGACGTACATGTGGTCACTGAGACACTGGTTTTGTGAACATTTGGAAGTACACACACTATTAATATTTGTGCTTAAGGATAATGCACTGTGTTCAGTTTATTTATTTTGAGATATTAAGGGTAAAAGAAGACGCATTGCTTTGAGGAGTATTGGAGATTAAAGGATCACTAAGAACTGGTGGACTTAAAGAAGACTCCATCAGGATATACTGAGAACTTTGGAAGGACTTTATATCTATAATTTTATTTTCACTTGGTTGGACATTGGGTATTTTGTTATATTTAGAGAGACCGACATTGCCTTTACCTATATTTGTGGCCTCCGAGGAGAGGTAATGGTGCATTGGGTCCTAAGGGTTTTTTTTTACTCTAGGCTAGGTGTGGTTTAGTTATATATAGTGAACCATAAGCGGCTGGCTTGGCAGCAGACAGCGTATCACCAGAAGTGGGTGTGGCAGCAGACAGAGGATCACTAGAGGCAGGCTTGCCGACAGACTGAACCCCATCAGTGGGCATTGAGGCCAACTGAACCACATCAGCAGGTGTTGAGGGAGACTGAACCCCCTCAGCATGCATTGAAGCAGACTGAACCCCATCAGCAAACATTGACGCAGACTGAATCAATATCAGCAGGTATTGAGTCAGACTGAACCCCACTGGGCAGGCAGCTTGGAGGCATACTGAACCCAATTGGTAGGCAGCATGGAGGTGACCCCATTGGCAGGCAGCATAGAGGCAAACTGGACTCCATTCAGCAGGCAGCATGGAGGTGGACTGGACCCCATCAGCAGACAGCGTGGAGGTGGACTAGACCCCACGGAGACAGCATTAAGGCAGACAGGACTCCTTGGGCAGGCATCATGGAGGCAGACTGGACCCCTTGACCAGGCAGCATGGTGATGAACTGAACCCCATTGGCAGGCAGCATGGAGGTGGTCTGGACCTAATTGGCAGGCAACATGGAGGTGGACTGGACCTAACTGGCAGGCAACATGGAGGTGGACTGGACCCCATCAGTAGACATCATGGAGGTGAACTAGACCCCATCAGCAGACAGCGAGGAGGTGGACTAGAGCACATTGGCAGACAGCATGGAGGCAGACTGGACCCCGCTCGCAGGCAGCATGGAGATGGACTAGACCCCATTGACAGACAACATGGAGGCAGCCTGGGCCCATCGGCAGGCAGCATGGAGGCGAACTGGATCCCAACAGCAGACAGCATGGAGACGGACTCCAGGTCAGAGATTACCTCTTCTTCTCCATCAAAAGCTCAAAAGAATCAAAACAAGGCCATTGCCATGCATACCCTTTTAAAATTTATGCATTTTATTAAAAACCTCTAAGAATTACACTTGCATTAAAAATGTGCACTAATTCTTGTGCACCAAGATATTCAGATTAAAAACACATGTATTGCCCTCTTAAGGAGCTAAAGCATCTGCATTACCTCCATACAGTCCTATCCGACCTCACTTACAGTTTGCGTGATAACATCACTGGCTCCACCAAAATAATACATTGGTTGTCACATTTTCAGACACGGTCATCTGGAAATATTCATATAATTAGAAAAACAGGCATGCATCCTCTTAAATATAATGAAATGCTTCAGGACTCCTACATCACACCCGTCAGTGATAGTGGACTTTGCAAAGTACTTTTCACCTTTTTTTCATTAAAACAATATTTAACCACTTTTGTTGTACGGCTGAATGACTCACTCCTACGGGTATGATAAAGCCTCCTCCTGCTCGCTCTGCATGCATCCTCTAGCATGCACATTAACATCCCCTGTGTCCACTGCATCCTTTGGACACAACGGATCACTGAGCAGGGTACAGGACCAATGAAATTGGCCCTGTAGCATGTGAATGCTGTAATCAATCACAGTCATCGCATATGTAAACAAAGGCTGCATTTTGCAGCCAGCCAGATCAGTTGTGCGAAGAAACAGAGTGTTTCCACAGCAAATAGCACAGGTTTTTTTTTACTTAGCACAGTATCACCAGAATAGTCAGCCAGTGTCCCTGATCATTAACCACCTCAGTACAGTGTCACTATGTCACTATGATCAGGGACACTGGCTGGCTGTTCTGATGGCTCTGCATGCCAGTGTAGCCAGCCATAGTGTCCCTGGTCACTGCTGAACCAGTATGGTGTCATCATATTAGTGCAGCGAGCCACACGTAGGGGTTTATTTACTAAAATAAGAGACTGCAAAATCAGGTTCACTTCTGCATAGAAACCAATCAGCTTCCAGGCTTCATTGCCAAGCTTAATTGAACAAGCTGAAGTTAGAAGCTGATTGGCTACAATGCACAGCTGCTCCAGATTCTGAGTGCCTCAGTTTTAGTAAATCTACCCCACAATGTCACTGATCACTGCCACACCAGTCACAGCATTGCCAGATTAGTGCAAGTAGCATCAGTGTTCCTGATCACTGACACATTAGACCAGATGTCACCAGATTAGAGCACGCCAGAAACAGTTTTTCTGATCATCGCTATACCAGTGTCACAAGACCAGTGTAAGCCATCGACAGTGTTCTTGATTTCTTCCACACCAGTTCCAGTGTCACCTTACCAGTGCAAGCCAGCAGCAGTTTTTTCTGATCACAGCCACACCAGTTCCAGTGTCACCAGCCCAGTGTAAGCCAGAAACAGTGTCCTGATCACTGCCACTCTATTCCTAGTATTTCTAGACCAGTGCAGCAACAGTGTTCCTGATTGCCATCACACCAGTCCCAGGGGCACTAGACCAGAGCAAGCCAGCAACAGTGTTCCTGATAACTGCCACACAAAGTCCCAGTATCATCAGACCACTACATCCAGCAATGATGTTCCCAATCACCATCACACCAGTCCCAGGATTAACAGACCAATGCAGCCAGCAGCAGTATTTCTGATTGCCATCACAGCAGTTCCAATGACCCGAACTACTGCAACCAACAGCATTGTTACGCCACACCTGTCCTGCTGTCACCAGACCAGTGTAAGTGTTCCTGATTACTACCACACCAGTCTCAGTTTAGTCAGACCGGTGTAAGACAACAGCAGTGTTCCTGATCACCACCACAGCAGTTCCAGTGTCATCAGACCAGTGTACAGTATGTCATCAACAGTGTTCCTGATCACTACCACACCAGTCCCAGTGTAAGGCAGTAACAGTGTTCTTGATTGTTCCCACAACACTCCCAGTGACACCAGAGCAATATCATATGTAATATATCTGAGTTGCAAAAGACATCAACATCCTAATAGAATATGTAAAAATAGAAAGAAAAAAGATGGATTTTTGAGGTGCCAGACATTAAACAACATTATAACATTATTTTTTTAAGGCACATGTTATTCAATATACACAATAAAATTTACACCAGTCCCAGTGTTTCCAGACCAGTGTAAGCAAGCAACAATGTTCCTGACCACCACCAAACATTTCCAATGACATCAGACCAGTGCAACCAGCAACAGTGTTCCTGATTGCTACAACACCAGTCCCAGTGTCATCAGACTAAGTCAGCAACAGTGTTACTGATCACCACCACACGAGTGCCAATGGTGCCAGACCAGTGCAGCCATCAACAGTGTTCCTGATCACCACCATACCAATCTCAGTATTACCAGAGCAGTGTAAGCAAGCAACAGTGTTTATGATGCTGCACACCAGTCCCACTGTCACCAGCTCAGTGTAAGCGAGAAACAGCATTACTGATACCTGACACACACAGGCCCGATTGTCATCAGACCACTACATCCAGCAATGATGTTCCCAATCACCACCACACCAGTCCCAGTATTAAAAGACCAATGCATCCAGCAACAGTATTTCTGATCACCTCCACACCAGTTTCAGTATCACCAGAGCAATGTAAGCCAGCAACCGTGTCACTGATTGTTGCACACCAGTCCCAGTGTCACCAAACCAGTGCAGCCAGCAACAAGGTTCCTGATCAATAACCAAACCAGAGCCAGTGCAGCCATCAACAGTGTCCCTGATCAATGCCACACCAGTGCCGTGTTGCCCCTGTCTTCTGTCTGTACTGACCCTGGCCTGTTTATTGACTATGTTTCTGCCTGCCATCTGGACCAATCCTTTGCCTGTTTTCTGACCACATCTCTTCCTGTCACCTGAACTGACCCATCTGTACGTCCCACTGACTAGGTTTCTGTGAGACATTAGTCTCAGCCATTCCATGTGGACAACTGCACTCCTGTTCACCCTTTGTCCAGCTTCTTTGCCAGTGAACATGGCATTCCTGAAGGCAGCCACACACCATTAGGCTAGGCTTCATTGGCTTATACTGTAGGTACAGTGATTGCTACAGGTAATGCTACATTATACTATATTCCCTGACCTCTCATACAGAGGTAAGCATTACAGTATATTGTTTTTGATACATGTTGGTTAGTTTTTGTGACACACAAATGAAATATCTGCTACATAATCAGTCCAAACAACTGCGGTATCCCCATACCTGGGAGGAGTAGCAGAATGTGTTATGGAGTAAAATTGTCCATGTGTGGGAAAAAAAAATTCTATTAACTTTAATCAATTCTATGTAAGAAATAAAAACTATATATATATATATACACACACATTTACATAAAATGTTCTCAATTTTTACTGGCCTGGTGTTCCAGGGCTCCAAAAATGTGATAAGCAGTCAGAAACTTAGATGTGTAATTTATGTTCCTTCCAAGACTGATGGTGCTCATTGGAGTTTGGACCCCTCTATGCAGCTAGGCTCTGAAAAAGTCTCACATATGTGGTATGGCTATACACTGGAAGAGTACCAGAAAGTGTTTTTGGGTGTAATTCTAAGTATGTTAATGTTATATGGTAGAAAGGTCTTATTAATTTACAATAGCAAATGTTACTGCTAAGATAGATACCACAACCCAAATATCTATATTGCAGAAGCATCCCCAATGGGGAAAAGAAGAAGAACTTTACTGATACCAAGGGAAAACACACCATATTTAAAATTCATAAACTTTGTTTACAACACATTAAAAAGACAATAAAAGTGGGGACTAAATACACCCCCTTATTTGTGTACAGTTTCATCTTCCATCATACAAAATAACATAGATTGTTTTACAAATCTTCAGAGCAAGCAAATTGGTAGGTCAAGGTGCTTTACAGAATTGCTTCCGCAGGACCACCCATATGCTTTGAAGGAAGAATTACCTAATTAAAAAAACATGTATAAGACATGCATACAATAAAACTTTTTATAAATTGTCAAATCCACATAGGAGTAGCTAAACTACGTAGTATATTAGTGCTGCTTGGGCCTGTGGGCCGCCGCCAGCTGCTGTTTTTTATTCACCTGCTTTGTGGGGGTATGTTAGTGCATTTAAACTTGTGACTATGAATATTTCTAAAGTTTTATTTTACATATGTTTAATACGTGTTTCTGTAGCAACCTTGCACTTGCAGGGTGTTTGCAGCTCTTCTCCATTGAATTGAATTTTTATCATTTAGTGGGCTGTCCACTTTCAATCACTACATGTTGTGACAACTTTGATAAAGTTTAATGTATTCTAAACAATTGTCTTTTTTTTTTTTGTTGGAAAATTTATTTTTCACTTTTTTTAATCTTTTTTGCACCTCAGTGCTGAAGATCCCTTACAGCCTGTTTGCAGTCACTTCCTGTTTACATGTATGCACTTCATTGTCAGATGCATGTCATTGCGCAGGACTGGTCTACTGACTATTGAGTGTCGGAACTTGCTCAGTATGCGCTAGAGCAGCGGTTCTCAACCTGGGGGTCGCGACCCCTTTGGGGGTCGAACGACCATTTCCCAGGGGTCGCCTAAGACCATCGGAAAACACATATTTCCGATGGTCTTAGGAACCGAGACACCGCTCCTCTCTCCGGCGATGTGTGGGCGGGATGATACGCTGCTCCTGTCACCTGGCCACACCTCCGGGATCGCTCAGCAGCTCCGCCTCCTCGCCGCTGATTGGCCACCGGAACTGTAGCTCAGGAGAGGCACACAGGCGGCCAATCACCGGCGAGGAGGTGGAGCTTGGAGAGGAGGAGCCGAGCGGCAGCGCGCGTACATCAAAGAAGATCGAGGGAGCTGCCGGAGCGAGTGAAGAGGAGAGCGGCCAGAGAAGGAAGACAGCTGACAGGTAAGTGAGAGAGCGAGCCCAGGCTGTCACTAATACCAACGATGGGGCACTATTCCTCCCCCCACTGACACCAACGATGGGGCACTATTCCTCCCCCCACTGACACCAACGATGGGGCACTATTCCTCCCCCCACTGACACCAACGATGGGACACTATTTCCCCCCCCACTGACACCAACGATGGGACACTATTTCCCCCCCCCCGACCCCAATGATGGGGCACTATTCTCCCCTCCACCACACTGACATCAATGATGGGGCACTATTCTCCCCTCCACCACACTGACATCAATGATGGGGCACTATTCCTCCCACTGACACCAATGATGGGGCACTATTCCTCCCCCCACTGACACCAACGATGGGACACTATTTCCCCCCCCTGACCCCAATGATGGGGCACTATTCTCCCCTCCACCACACTGACATCAATGATGGGGCACTATTCCTCCCACTGACACCAATGATGGGGCACTATTCCTCCCCCCACTGACACCAACGATGGGACACTATTTCCCCCCCCCCCGACCCCAATGATGGGGCACTATTCTCCCCTCCACCACACTGACATCAATGATGGGGCACTATTCCTCCCACTGACACCAATGATGGGACACTATTCCTCCCACTGACACCAATGATGGGGCACTATTCCTCCCACTGACACCAATGATGGGGCACTATTCCTCCCACTGACACCAATGATGTGGCACTATTCCTCCCACTGACACCAGTGATGGGGCACTACTCCCACTGACACCAGTGATGGGGCACTACTCCCCCCACTGACACCAGTGATGGGGCACTACTCCCCCCACTGACACCAGTGATGGAGCACTATTCCTCCCACTGACACCAATGATGGGGCAATACTCCCCCCACTGACACCAATGATGGGGCACTACTCCCCCCACTGACACCAATGATGGGGCACTACTCCTCCCACCGACACCAATGATGGGGCACTACTCCTCCCACTGACACCAGTGATGGGGCACTACTCCCCCCACTGACACCAGTGATGGGGCACTACTCCCCCCATTGACACCAATGATGGGGCACTACTCCCCCCACTGACACCAATGATGGGGCACTATTCCTCCCACTGACAGCAATGATGGGGCACTATTCCTCCCACTGACACCAATGATGGGGCACTATTCCTCCCACTGACACCAATGATGGGGCACTATTCCTCCCACTGACACCAATGATGGGGCACTATTCCTCCCACTGACACCAACGATGGGGCACTATTCCTCCCACTGATACCAACGATGGGGCACTATTCCTCCCACTGACACCAACGATGGGGCACTATTCCTCCCACTGACACCAACGATGGGGCACTATTCCTCCCACTGACACCAACGATGGGGCACTATTCCTCCCACTGATACCAACGATGGGGCACTATTCCTCCCACTGATACCAGTGATGGGGCACTATTCCTCCCACTGACACCAGTGATGGGGCACTATTCCTCCCACTGACACCAGTGATGGGGCACTATTCCTCCCACTGATACCAACGATGGGGCACTATTCATCCCACTGACATCAGTGATGGGGCACTACTCCTTCCACTGACACCAATGATGTGGCACTACTCCTCCCACTGCAAAATTACAGTTATGAAGTAGCAACGAAAATAATTTTATGGTTGGGGGTCACCACAACATGAGGAACTGTATTAAGGGGTCGCGGCATTAGAAAGGTTGAGAATCACTGACTGCGCTAGAGCATCTGGCTGTCCCTGCAGTGATGAATCCACCTGTACCTAGACAGTGTGGATCAGCCCACTTTCATGAAAATAAACTAGTTCTGGATCAGCAAAAATGATAAAGTCCCTGCAGATTATGCTACCAGCTAAATTTTTCCTGCTAATCTATCCCAGCCATTACCAGTTCCTGCTGCCTCTGCTTACCTGCCTAAAAAGCACCTTCCACTTCTCCTGGCCTGCCACTGCTACCCTGCCACGATTACCAGCTCCTGCCACCTTATCTGTCACCATTACCAGCTACTACCAAGAATATGATAAAACATGTAAATAGGAAAGTAAGATAGCAAATATTCAAAATGTATGACAGTTTGCAGAGAATAAAAGAAACCCAAAAATAACTTCAGATAATTGTGACAATGCTAGGTCCTGCAGTATAAGCAGAAGATGCACAGAATTTGCACTAATGTGGAGTAGGGTAACCTATAGTATTGTGTCTGAGAGGAGAAGCCTGTGGTTGCAGTTTTCTCTGGGTTTGGTAATCCCAGATAAGGTTCTTGAGCTTGGAGACTTCTAAGAGTTTTGGGAGAGAAGAAGTCTCCAATCCTGAGTTTGGTCTTATTGCAGGCTGTGAGAGCATGCAAGTGTGCATTATAAGCAAAGACCTGACCATAGTGCAGAGCTCCCATTTGGAGAGAGGTGTGTACTCTGCTCAAGAGACAGTACTTCATGTTTGAGGGTAGAACTGAACTGAGAAAGTCAGGACAGGTAGGCGAGTTTGGAGGACTGGGATAGCTTAGGTGACAAGGTGAGTCCAGGGACTGAAGGGACCTGTAAGTCTTGGAGGAGTGAGAAAGCCAGGTTGCCAGTAGATCTGCTATTGAGAGGCCAGGAGCTGGCCTGTGCAGCAGGGTGCTGTAACTATAGGCTGAGTGAGCCAGGGGAAATTTTTGAGAATTTTGTTACATTTCGCACATGCACGGATGCACCAAAGGGGTCTACCAGGCCCTATAGGATTGGCAGAGACAAGCTACACGTCTGTGCATCTACAGGATATACATTCAAGATGGCAGAGACAGAGATACATATGAAAGAAGATCTTTGGGCTCAAAGGAGGATAACATTGGACTATATAGACAAGTACATTTGTTTTTTATTTGTATACAGGAATAATTTAAAGGACTAGAAAAAAAATGTATGTAGATCAGTAAAGTGCCTTTTTAACTTCCATAATCAGAAAGATATCAATAGCATGATAAATGACCACATAGATGAGGTTTTCTGGAAAACAATACTATAAGCAATAGTAAACATGGTTTATTTGAGGTTATCAAATAAACTTATTTTCTTTTTATGAACTAAGTAAAACATAGACAAGGGAGTGACTGTAGATATACGTAGCTTACTTGGACTTTGCAAAATCATTTGACATATGATCAGTTGTCCACAGATGAGTAATTTGCAAGTTAAGTTATATAAGCTTAGAAAATTTAGTCTAAAGAAAATTAGCTTAAAGAACTAATGCAGAGAGAAGGGATGAGGTTTGAGTTTTGGCATTGCAGGGTTTGTCCTGAACTCTAGCTGTTAGCACTTTGAAGAACTAGGAAGCAAAATGACCTGTTCACCTCCCTAGCAGCAATCCTCTGGCTATGCAGTAAATCTTTCATTAATGGTAGTACTACTACTAAAAGTTGCAGCTCTCATCCTTAGGTTCCCTAAGGAACTTGTTCTAGTCAGCTTAGTTGATTGACTAAAAAACATCTGGATGCATTCATAAACGCACATAATATAATTCAATTTATAAGTAATACAATCAGATATTGTTGATTCAGGGAATATATGATTGTCTTATGAGATCAGAAAGGTATTTTTTTCTCCTGTTGGAGAAAATTGGACCAAATTGGACAGTCTATTAAGAATAGTATAGTAGGTGATACATAATTACACTGAAGTATATTTGGTTTATAATTTTTAGGGGACAATTGTTGTCTTCTTTTTGATCAGCTGTGGGTATAGGATTACAGAGGTTTTATTTTTATTTATTCTTTTTTTTTTTCTCTATTGGTCGAATTCAAGGGAACCTTTTTTTCAGTCTAACTATGTGACCTCCCTTGCCCTGCTGATGTCACCATTACAAGATCCTGCCATCTCTGCTAGCCTGCTGCTATCCCCATTCCATATTCTTGTAATCTCTGCTGACTTGCTAGCTTGATTTTAAAGATGCTGCACATAATGTTTCCGAGGCTGGGACAAAGTTGCACATTTTTTTATGAATTCTGCAGGATAGATCATACTTGTTTTTCCTCAGCATTTAGAAATATTTTTGACTATTGCCTCTCTAAAAAATGCACTCTAAAATTAATTTTGAGGAGAAAAAAATGCCTTTTCTCTCCTTCTCACATTGTGGTCTAATTGAGCTGCTTACATATTCTCCTGCAAATGTACAATATTTGTGGATATTGTCTCTGAAATGTTACACTCTAATTTTTCTTTCATGTCTGACTTGTCTCTCCTATTTATATTGTGATTTAATCAAGTTGCTTACATACAGTTGCATACAACTGTACAATAATTATTGCCATTGTCTCTAAGATAATGCACTTATTTTTATTTCATGATAAAATCTGCTTTGTTGTGAGACAGCAAGCTATATATACACATTTATACCCCTAATTATATAATTAAATAAAATTACTCATTAATACCTAATTATAATGAATGGTATAAATATGTATATACAGCTTATTTTTTTGAACTTTTAAGGTACAGTAAAGTTTAATCTTGCCGTAATGATTAAGCACACGGAGTAAGGCGCACGTAGTAAGTTTTAGAGTAGTATAGTTTTATAATGTTAACATAACATGGGATAAGATGAGCATGAATTATTAGATTGTATACAGTAGGATATAACAAGTAAAAAGAGAGTGCATGGTACCAGGGGCTCTTTGTATTATAAAGGAAGATCTGTAAAAAAATTATGGTAAATAAAGGTCATCAATAAAATGACGCCTGTATATAGTGTAATATAGTAGATCATAAGAAAATGGCAGAGGCTATAAGAAAATGGTGCCTGACTGGGTCTATATAAAAGCAAGCGGCATGTCATCCAATTATATCCACCAAATAAGTCATGTGTCCCTGTGGCAAAACGCATAGGGTGGGGCTTGTTGGATGATGTCACGAGCAAATAACTCTACATATACATTCATGTAATATTTGGTGCAATGTAGCAAATTGTTAAATTGAGTGTGTTTCTGCATTTGGAAAAGGAAATACATTTTAAAAAGGACAAAACACTATTAAGCATTTTATTTTGTTATGTCAGTCCTGTGTCAGGGATCAGTCCTTATTGGTGGGTGCAATGGGGAAAGATGGGGGAGGGCTATGGCAGGTGATAAGAAGGTTTC
Organism: Staurois parvus; assembly: GCF_062004578.1. Classification (NCBI taxonomy): domain Eukaryota; kingdom Metazoa; phylum Chordata; class Amphibia; order Anura; family Ranidae; genus Staurois; species Staurois parvus. Next base: position 4,376,418 of record NW_028318344.1, on the reverse strand, counting down.
CATGTTACCAACAACCATTGGAATTGGTACCAATTGTACGAAAATAATAAATATGCAAAACACGTATGCACAAGATGTCAATGCATTAAAGTGTTTATTCACCAATGCCAGAAGTCTGTCAAGCAAAATAGGTAAGTTGGACGCTTTGATGCATGAAGAGAACTATGATTTAATTGGTATTGCTGAATATTGGCTTCATTCTTCACTTGAATATTCCTGGCTATGTTTTCTTTTGGGGAGACAGGGTAAAAAGGAAAGGTGGTGGTGTCTGTCTCTATGTCAGAAGTGATCTCAGAGTGAGTGTGAAAGAGGACCTAGTTGATGGAAAGTATGATGAAGCTGAAGCATTATGGATGGAACTGCACATGGGGGTGCATACTACAAAGGTAGTCATTAGAGTTTGTTATAGGCCACCCAGTGTTATTGAGAAGGTGGATACTCAGCTCCTTACACAGATCGAAAAGGGCTGCAAGGGCTGAGACAGTGATAATAATGGAGGATTTTAACTACCCGGAAATTGACTGGAGTAATGGCACTACAGGACAATTTTATGGTACAGGTCATAGAGGCCCCAACTAGGAATGATGCTCTGCTGGACCTGGTCATCTCAAACCATGCAGAGCTTATTACTAATGAGAGGTGAACCCCTAGACATCTTGTTGGACAACAGTGGGCACCTTTAAGACAATAAAACTGATGTGAGACCTCTTGTCTGTAGGACAGTGCTACCTTCCTCCTATGGGATTTGTTTCCTTGTAGCCCTTTCTTCCTTGTTTGGGATTATATAACTTTATTTGAACTCTCCACTGCAGACTTTGGGCTTTAATGCTGGCCATTGATAGCTATTTAGCACTGGCCAGTGGGAGAGGAGTAAGAAAAGACTGTGTCTTTATTGCCCCTGTGCATTCACCATTAGTTAGGGCATTTCTCTAGTTTAGGGACTAGGAGGTTTGAATGATACTTTTTGAACCAGGTTACTGTTATATCCCGTGCATAACTGCTATTATACATTTTGCAGACTGTGTTGTTGGTATATGTTGATTAAACTGCCACTGTTTATTGCCACTGTCTCTTGGTACTGTTGCTGTTTTACACTGCTGAGTGTGTTAACATCCCTTTATGCAGCCTTGAAGTGTGTCTGAGAGAGTGGAACCGCTTAGTAACATCTGGAACAGGGGCACCCAAACATCAGCAGGTACTTCAGAGTATGGTGCTATCCTTATACATGGAATACTTGTTAACAGGCCCTTGTGAATATTATGTGTCAAAAACTATTTATCAAATGTAGCTAATATCAAGCCTATGATCTCAAAGAGTATTGAATTAATCAATTTCACATAATTGGCCTGTTCTAGTTTTCTTTTTCATATGCTTAGTGGATGCTTTTAAAGAGATTCAACAATGACACACACAAAAAAAACCTTCATTTTAAGACCGCAGACTTTTCAAGGATGAGGTTTGTTATCCAAGACTTAGAGTATGGGGGATTATTGTCATAGAACAACACAGAAAAGAAATGAGAATGTTGTACATTGATTGTATGCTAACATGCTGAAAGATATTTCCATGGGCAATAAGTTTCAAAGGCTAAAAATAAAACCTGTACGGCTTATGTCCAAAGTTATAAAGATTAAAAAAGGGCATTCAAATAATATAAAATTGAAGGAATATTATCATCATTTACAAAGTTACAAAGAGGAAATCAAGGCCACAAAAGTTTAAAACAAATAACGGGTTGCAAAAGAGAGTAGGATTGACCTCAAAAATTCTTCAAAAGAAAATGGGGGACCTCAAGTCCATAATCAGCATAGTATTGACATAGTTCCAATAAAACCCCAATAGCTCAAAATTGATATGCTCTTGAAACATTTAGACAAAAAAAAGGCAAATAAAGCGCCTGGACCAGAGATCAAAGAACTGAGCTCTGTTATTTTAAAGCCAATATTTCTAATTTTTGGAGACTAATGACTGGCTCAGTAAGATCAGGAAGACCAATGTAGTGTCTATATTTACCAAGTAACTACAGACAAGTTAGTTTAACTTCAATAGTTGAAAAAGATGCTTAAGAGTTTGATAAAAGGCCACACAGAAGATTTTGCTAGAAAATAATATTGTAAGCAATAGACACCATGGATTCACAAAGGATTGAAGCTGTCAAAAAAATCTGTTTTCTCCTTATGAGTAACAACTTAGACAAAGGAGTGACTGTGGATATAGTTTACTTTGCAAAAGCGTTTGACACAGTACCTCACATGTGGCTAATGTGTAAATTCAAGTCTGCAGGCTTAGAACATTCTGTTTAAATATGTTTAATCAGAGAGTAGTGATTAATGATTCATACTCAGAATGATCAAAGGGTATTAGCAGTGTACAGCAATGTTCAGTGATGGAACCATTATTTTTTAAATATATTTCAAAATAATATAGAGTCTAGGAGTAAAATATATAAAAGATATAAAAGAATATCTGGGTAGCAGTGACCATAAAATGATTTATTTTTTTGCTAGCTGTAAACAACGAGCACATATGGGAAAAATAAAACCGCTCAACTTCAAGAGAGCTAATTTTCCAAGGTCCCCAAGACTTAGACTGGGAGAGAATATTGGCATTGATGAACACAACACAGAAATGGGAGTTTGTCAAAAAGACTGTATGTGAACACACTGAAAAATATATTCCCATGCACAACAAGTTTAAAAGGCTAAAAATCAAATCTATGTGGCTTAGGCCAAAGTTAAAGAAACTACAAATAATAAGGAAAGAGCTTTTATTAAATATAAAAATGAAGGAATGCTATCACTGTTTAAACATTACAAAGAATATAACAGAATATGTAAAAAGGAAATCAAATATTGGAAACGAACGACAGATCGCACATGATAGCAGAACAAACCCCAAACAATGCTTCAAATATATTAATAGTAACAAGGTCAGGTCCGAGCATGTAGGCCCTTTACAAAATAATCTAGAGTGGGTGACTGGGGACAAAGAGAAGGCAAATTTATTAAATACTTTCTTCAGCTCTGTGTATACAAAGGAGCATGGGGGAGCTCTTGTCCATAATGGGCATGGTATTGACACAGCTCCAGATGATCCACATTGGCTCACAACTGATATGGTCTGGAACAATGTATACAGAATAAAGGTGAATAAAGCACTTGGACTGGATGGCATACACCCACGGGTCCTTAAAGAATTGAGCTCTGTCATTTCAAAGCCATTGTTTCTAATTATTAGGGACTCTAATTTTAGCTACTCACTTTTGTTGCCAGCAGTTTAGACATTAATGGCTGTGTGTTGAGTTATTTTGAGGAGACAGAAAAGTTTACACTGTTATACAAGCTGTATACTCACTACTTTACATTGTAGCAAAGTGTCATTTCTTCAGTGTTGTCACATGAAAAGATATAATAAAATATTTACAAAAATGTGAGGGGTGTACTCACTTCTGTGAGATATTGTAGATGAGTTTGTGCTGGAAAAAAATATTTTAAGCAACAGACAGCATGGCTTCATGAAAGACAGACGTTGTCAAACAAATCTGATTTCTTTATATGAGGAGGTGAGCAAAACCTTGGACAGGGGAGTGGCTGTGGATGTGGTATTCTTGGATTTTGCAAAAGCGTTTGATGCAGTTCCCCACACACGGCTATTGTGTAAGGTAAAGTCTACAGGCTTGGAAAAATCAGTATGTAAATGGATAGAAAACTGGCTAAAAGATCGTATTCAGAGAGTAGTGGTTAATTATTCATACTCTGAATGGTCTAGGGTTGTTAGTGGTGTACCTCAAGGTTCAGTGTTGGACCCTTATTTTTTAATATATTTACAAACGATACAGGGTCTAGGATTAAAAATACCATTTCAGTCTTTGCAGATGACACCAAGCTGTGCAGTGGAATAACGTCCTTACAGGATGCCTCCAACTTACAAGCCAACCTCAATGCACTGTTTAATTGGGCAACTATGTGGCAAATGAGGTTTAATGTTGATAAATGTAAGGTTATGCACTTGGGGGCTAAGAATATGCATGCTTCATACATACTGGGGGGGGGGGGTACAATTGGGGGAATCAATGGTAGAGAAGAATCTGGGAGTTCTGGTAGATCATAAGCTTTAGTACCTCACATGGAATATGTAGTTCAGTTTTGTGCACCAATTCAAAAAATGAACATTGGAGAACTGGAGAAAGTGCAGAGAAGGGCAACCAAACTGATGAGGCATGGAGGAGCTCAGCTATGAGGAAAAATTAGAGGAACTGAATTTATTCTCTCTTGAGAAGAGGAGACTAACGGTGGATATGATCAACATATAATGTACAGTTGTGACCAAAATTATTCAACCCCCACTGAAATTGAGTGTTTTGGCCAGTTTGACATTGCTTTTGATCATTCAGTCATCTTGCTTACATTTACATTAAAGAGGCACTTGTAGGTCAGACAAATATAACATAACAGTTATAATGAAATAACCACAAATGTCTTTTCTGTGCTCACAGCATTATCAGTTTTATTCAACCCCCAAGTGACATTCAATCTTAGTACTTAGTACAGCATCCTTTTACAGTTATAACAGCTTTTAAACGTGAAGCATAGCTTGACACAAGTGTCTTGCAGCGATCTACGGGTATCTTCGCCCATTCTTCATGGGCAAAGGCCTCCAGTTCAGTCACATTCTTAGGCTTGCGCACTGCAACTGCTTTCTTTAAGTCCCACCAGAGGTTCTCAATCGGATTTAAGTCTGGTGACTGCGATGGCCACTCCAAAATGTTCCAGCCTTTCCTCTGCAACCATGCTCTAGTGGACTTGGAGGTATGCTTGGGATCATTGTCCTGTTGAAAGGTCCAACGTCTCCCAAGCCTCAGGTGTGTGACGGACTGCATCACGTTTCCATCCAATATCTCCTGGTACTGAAGAGAATTCATGGTACCTTGCACACGCTGAAGCTTCCCTGTACCTGCAGAAGCAAAACAGCCCCAAAGCATGATTGACCCTCCACCATGCTTCACAGTAGGCAAGGTGTTCTTTTCATCAAAGGCCTTGTTCTTCCTCCTCCAAACATAGCGTTGATCCATGGGCCCAAACAGTTCTAATTTTGTTTCATCAGTCCACAGAACACTATCCCACAACTTTTGTGGTTTGTCCACATGGCTTTTGGCATACTCTTCTTATTCTTTGGAGACAGCAAGGGGGTACGCCTGGGAGTTCTGGCACGGAGGCCTTCATTACGCAGTGTGCGTCTTATTGTCTGGGCTGAAACTTCTGTACCCACATCTGACAAATCTTTTCTCAGTTCCTCAGCAGTCACACGGGGACTTCTCTCCACTCTACGCTTCAGGTAGCGCACAGCAGTCGAAGTCAGCATCTTCTTTCTGCCACGACCAGGTAGCGTTTCAACAGTGCCCTTTGCCTTGAATTTGCGAATGATGCTTCCTAAGGTGTCTCTTGGTATGTTTAACATCTTTGCAATCTTCTTATAGCCATTGCCCTTCCTGTGAAGAGAAATCACCTCTTCTCTTGTCTTCCTGGACCATTCTCTTGCCTTCACCATGTTTGTAACCACACCAGTAAATGTCTAGAAGGAGCTGAGTATCACAGTCATTTTAAAGCTGCCTAATTGGTGCTTATTATGCTTGATTGCTGCTCGGTGACATCCACAGGTGTTTTCAATACCTGATGGAAAGCACCTGTATGAACCTCTGTTCTTCAGAGTGGTAGTCTTTAAGGGGTTGAATAATTGTGGCAATGAAGAAACCACATAAGAACCATTTACTACTGTATTACATAAACAATTGATGTCATTTTAGTTGCATTTGGGTAGTTACAACGTCCTTGTAGGATTTGATTCTGAATACAATTCCAAATGTACACTATAGTCCCTAAACCCCTTTACAGCATTGGGGGTTGAATAATTTTGGTCACAACTGTATAAATACATCAGTGGTTCATATAGCGAACTCGGTGTAGAATTATTCACCCTAAGGTCATCACAGATTACAAGGGAGCACTATTTATATCTGGAGGAAAAGAGATTTAATCTCCAAATATGGAAAGGTTTCTTCACAGTAAGAACTGTGAAAATGTGGAATAGACTCCCTCAGGAGTTGATTCTGGCCAGCTCAGTGGATTGCTTTAAAAAAGACCTGGATTCATTCCTAGATACACAGAATATAACTGTATACTAACATTTATAGGTAAAGTTGATCCAGGAAATATCCAATTTCCTCTCGAGGGATTAGGAAGGATTTTTTCCCCTGCAGGAGCAAATTGGATCATGCTTTGGATCAACTGTGGGTATAGGATTATAACTTGTTTTTTTGTTTTTTTATGGTTGTACTGGATAGACTTTTCTCTTTTTCAGCCAGACTATGTAACTATGTGGTGCTGAACGGAGGAGAGAATTGGAGAGTACATTAAATGGAGTGTATTGTTTGGAGTGGAAAGAGAATTTGGAGCAGAAGTGAGAGCCATCAGCGGACATTACCAGTAACAGTCCTCTGAGTGGGACACAAGCTTTCCGTGACCCTCCATTATATGTAAGGTCATCATTATCTCCAGGTGACAGCACATCTGATGGTAGCTGCACAAAACAGTGGATGGTTTGACTGGTAAGACTAGTGAAGAATTTGAGAAGCACAGCACTACAGCCCCTTCCTCTTAGATTGTAAGCTTCAAGGAGCAGGGCCTTCCTAACCCTCTTGTATTGAACTGTATTGTTGCTGTATTGTCTCCCTTTATTTTGTAAAGCGCTGAGCAAACTGTTGGCGCTATATAAATCCTGTATAATAAAAATAATAATAATATTTGGTATATAAGGTCAGCTGCACACACATACTATAAATGAGACTGTGGAAGGTGCAATTTTCTTTCATTAAAATTTTTTGAGTTTGATATTAGAATATTATTGTGTCACAGCAGCTCACAGGAAATTATTTAAATTAGATCCTATGAAGTGCTGAGACCATTAGCCCAGGGCACTAAGAAACCAAGGGATACTATATGCAAAATGTATAACTACACTATGAAGGAACACTTAATGCAGCAATTGTGTAAAAATATAAACTATTTTGTTTTCAATGGGACCCATTTATTTTTTTCCTAAAACTTCTCTAGGCGCATGCTTATGCAACATAGAGCCTCCTCCTGGATGCTCGCCATACCATTGCTTAACACCAATGAATACATCTTATAATAAATTTTAGCCTACAGGATTAAATATTTCCTACCAGATATGATATGTTCTGATCAGACAGGGTTCATTGTGGGCGGGGAGACGAGAGACAACTCCATCACAGAGATTCAGTTTCCACCCTGTCTCTTGCTTTCTGCTGAAGCTGAGAAGACATTTGACAGTGTGAAATAAACCTTCTTCATGTTGAGATGCTGAGGAAATTAGGTCTAGGAACCCATATGCTTAGATACATTTCAGCTCTCTAGGGAGGGCATGGCCAGCTGCTGACCAGTATGGAAGCCTGAATCCTGAACTCCACTTATAAGCATGAATCTTCTGCAACCCACAGTGTCTGTTTCACCCCCAAACTTTCTCAAGAAGGGGGGAATGCTACTGGGACACTCAGCGGCATGCCCAGGAAGAATTATAAGCTGCCTATATCCTACCGTTTTACACATTACTTCTTGGCTGCGGCCATGCAGAACACCCAAGATGATATCGGCCCCAACAGCCGTGATTTGCCTTCTCGCTGCACCCAGCCAGAGCCCGCACTGCAAATCTCAGGAGAAGCACTGCAACCCAACACTTCAGAAGAGGACATGGACAGTCTCCCTCCTTCAGTAGCAGCTCCCCTGCCATCCTCCTGGGATAGGGGTAAGAGACTAGTGCTGTCTCCTGTACACTCTCCTGACAAAGCTCCCTTAGCCAAGAAACAGCACTGGGCCATTTCTCAATGCATATAAGAAGACATGGAGAACTCACACTCACTTGCCTCTTTAACTGTGACAAACAATCTAGTCACTTAATCCACATTAAACTCTTTGCTCCTCACACTACAGAAAGATCTCCACAGGGAGTTGCATCACACAGCTTTATCACACAGCCCCACGACAGCGTTGACTCTTTGGAGGAGAGTACAGATGTTCTGGAAGAACACGTAACCAAACACATAATGAGCTCCTGGATGTCATCATGACCACCATGCAGAGGAGTTACACCGCATTAAATGAAAGCTTGAAGACCTTGAGGATCGATCTAGGCACAACAATAATAACTTCAGCGGTATCTCTGAATCAGTTAAACCAGCCAAGTTCACTCCTTTCTTTCAAGAGCACTTCTCCAAGCTACTATAAACTTACTCAGCGAGATCTTATAATCAACAGAGCCCATAGAATTTCCAAATCACCTCACCTGTCAAATTATGTTTCCAAAGGTGTACTCACCCAAATACATTTCTTCCACATCAAGGAACAAATCCTCTCATCTGCTAGGATGAAGAGGCCTTTCCCGTCACCTTATTCCAACATCTCCTTTTTTGCAGACTTATCTTCCACCACTATAGAGCACCACAGGGCTTTTGCACCAATTACATCAATCCTGTAGTAACATCAGATTAAATACTGATTGGGTTTCCCTACCAAGCTATTGGTCACATACGAGCAACAGCTCATACCCATTCTATCGCCTAAGGATGGCTATAAGCATCATAATTCTCCTGCATCAAACCAACGCAAACCCCCACAATCTGCTTCAAACCAAAGGTACCACAAGGGTAATGCAGCCAGTAGATAAGTAGCAGTAAGTGTCCTGATGTCCTACTCCAGTTGTATCCTGCCCTGGCAGTCTGGAATGGCTTCTCTAACAAGCATTACAAGGATTACAAGCATTACTATGAAATACTTATCCCACACCTTTGCAACATCTTTAACCAATACTCTTCTACTAGTGCAATACGCCCAGAATCTTTACAAGCCCTAGTAATGACCATACCGAAATCAGGCAAACCAAGTCACAGCCTCGCCAATTATAGGCCAATATCTCTTCTAAACACAGACACCAAGCTTTTTGCCGAACTTCTCACACAACGCCTATCATCGGTCATTCCCCTTTTAATCCAAGTGGATCGGGTTGGTTTTATGCTAGTCCTGCAAGCTTCAGATGACACTCGTTACTTTATTGACTTTATACAGTGGACAAAGCTATGTTGAATGACTTCTCTTTTCCTCTTCTGCAGGGAAGTTGTTTGACAGAGTCCACTAGACTTACATGAATGCTGTTCTTCACAATTTAGTATTTCAGGTTATCAGTTTATATTCTTCCCCAAGCGCATACATATGGACATCGGGTATTTCATCAGAACCCTTTACATTCACGAATGGTACTCGCCAGGGTTGCCCACTTTCCCCACTCATATTTGCTTTGGTTATAGAACTGTTGACACAAGTTATTTGGTCTGCTCCTTCAATTACAGCTATAAAGGTTGGAGACACGCAGGGCCGTAGGTAATTTTTTTTCTTGGGGGGGATGTTAGCCATGGGTACCCAGAGGACAATAATTAGCACACCTGCCACACTGTGACAAATTGTGGGCATGGCAAATTGGCTAACATTGGGAGGTGCATCTGTTTGTGAAGCAAACAGTAAACGTGGTTTTCAATGTCTGCTTTCTAAAGAGGTCAGTCTGTCAGGCTCTTTACAGAGGGGCTTTTCTTTATATTTTGGGCTTAGTTGCTGGCTAATTGGAGTGTCTGGACTGTGTGCAGATAAAGCTGCTTTGCCTCTGTCTGTATTTCCCCAGTCTCTGCTGCTGCTTCCAGGTGGTCTGTTTTCCCTGCTCAGCTGCTCTCTGCCTGGCTCACACTCTTATTTCTCACCTGGTTTTGTGCACAGCACTCGCTGCTCCAGTCCTCGCTCCCCATACACCTTCTCCTGTACTGTAGGCCACTTGCTCCTCGGTCCCTGATGGTTCTCTTTCCCTCCCATGGGTCCCATCAATAACTTCAACTTTCTCAAATGCCCCCACACTTTTTACTTGCTAGTGGATGGAACTAAATCAGGTTGCTGATGCAGTGATTTAGAGTTCACCTCCCCCCCCCCCACACTGTCCCCACAGCAGAGCCGCAATTAGAAATCATAGGGCCTTGTACAGACTACCTGGCAAGGACCCCTCTTGGGCACCCAGAGGAGAATTATGAGATGGAGTGTGGTTGTTGCATTAGCAGTGAGAGGGACTTAAAAGGTAAGCCTCCGTACAAAGTGCAGGCATCAGAAGTATGTAGTGTATAGAGTGCAGGTGTCAGGTGTATGTAATGTACAGATTGCAGGGCTCATGAGTGGGTGAGGCACAGGAATTTGTAATGTACAAAGTGTAGAGGTCAGGATTGAATAATGCACAGAGTACAGAGGTCAGGTAATATGTAATGTACAGAGCACAGGTTCAGGAGTGCATAAAGCACTTTGTCACATACTGGTCTAAAAAGGTTCAGTGCTTACAGACAAATCATTGTACCCCTTTAAGGCCACTTTCACATGGATGGTTGAGGAACAATAAAGACAAGTGAATGAACCCCAGTTTTACTGCCCACTGGCCACCTAAACAAGTCTAAAATACAGCTGGAAGAGATTGCTTGTACTGTGTTAGCACCATTACAAGCTGCCATTTGGCTTGCTGAATTACTTACAACAGCCACTAAGCTGCACACTGAAATGCAATCCACTGAAGATCACTTTTCAGAGCTTTGGATAGTGTGAACCCAACCTATTAACACTCATTGTAATTCCACCCATATTCATGTTCTTTTAACATGGTGACAGCAAGCTGACACCCAAGCTTCTCAGGTCCACAGTTATCAGGTTGATGTGACGCTGTTAAAAGGAAGGAATATGGGTGAACAGAAATATAGGGGGCATTACCAGGGCTGTGGATAAGGGGGTACCACCAGTTCTCCTGTACGGAGTCCAGGCCACAAAGCTGTGTGAATAGGATGTGGGCAGGGAGGGTGATTGGCACGGCGGGGGGGGCAGTTACTGGAACTGATCCCCTGTATGGCTCTCTCTCCAGCAGCTGAAAACTGGCCTCTTCTCCTCTCCCTCCTGCTGGCTTTCAGCTGCTGCAGAGAGAGCCATACAGGGGATTGGTTCCAGTAATTGTCCCCCACCGCACCCATCACTATTCCAGTGCACCATACATTTCCACTGCTGCCCAGGCCGCCCTGAGTGCCCCCACCCCCACAGTGCAGCCGGCTCTCCTTCCCACCAGCAGCTGTAAGCACCATAGGATCCTTCAGGATAGAGAGTGAAGGAAATTTCCGGTAAATAGGTCACATTTACCAGCCCCATCCTTTCCTGAATGAACACAATGTGTGATCTGTACTGATCACTCACTGTGTTCATTCATAACTGAAGCGTAGTAAACTGTGCTTTTTTGGGGGAGAGGGGGGCCTGTCAGGTTGGCTGTATGGGGCCCCTTGGTTTCTAACAGCAGTCCTGAGAATTACACTGAGTGTTGTTGAAGGGGGACACAGGCTAGGTACTGTACAGGAGCATTTCTAGCAGCTCCCCATTTTCTCTTCATTTCTACTGGGGAAAAACACTTTCTTGTACTTTTCTCCCTCACCTTTTGTTGCAGGAGACTCACTGGTTGCAGTTCCATAGCTTGTGTGCAGGCAGGCTTCTCCCCATTTTAGAGCCGCTGCTCCATCCCACATCTGCACTGACAGGAAGCCCACATAATAAACAGTTGATTGCAGTGATAGACAGCACACTTTGTTTATTAATTGGCTGAGGAGGCAGTAGAAGGAGGTGCAGCATGTAAGCTACAGGCTGTGCCAGCCCCTGCTGTATTCTCAGCCAATGAGTAGCTGAAGCTATCCCATATGTCCCTTCCTCCTGACGTCACTCTGCACTCTCCCGAGTCCTGAGTACCATTACGGACTTCTCGTTGTATTACACAATGGGAATCCTGCAAAAACAGTTCCACAAATGCTAATTCACACCTATCAGTCTGACCTCGATATATCCCACTGCTTCCCTCAACGTGCTGGAGAAACCGCAACCTCCCAGGCACTCTTTATTATACTTGGTGGGATTGCCCTTTTACCAAGCAATGTTGGACTTGGATTACCAGATTATTTAACTCCCTTGTCTACATCCCCCTTACTATGGCTCCAATGGAACTCCTGATGGGTTTGAAGCTCTCTACCTGACCCAAAAAATTCCAAATCCGGGCCTCTCATATTCTCACAGCTGCCTACCTAGCTTTAGCAAAACATTGGAAATCATTACATCCCCCTGACTCTCGCTGATGTTGTCTATTTACTGAATTCTCACTTCCAACTGGAATTCTACTTTTCCAAAACCAGTCTTTCTGCCTCCCAATTTTATGATACATGGGCAGCCTGGATAGTTGATTTTAGGAGCGCATCTCTATCCTAATTATTCACTCCTGAATGCCTGTACATCTTGATCTGCTTCTAGGCCCTAATCCATCAGGTCCTCCTGAGATATGCTGTCTCCCTCCCTGTTTTCATCTTTTCTGTTTATACCATAACATTTATTGCGTGTTTAAGCTCACCCTGCCTTTACTGGGCCTTGTGCCATTTTGTTATTGTCTTTTTTTTCTTTTACTACTTATGACAACACATTGATATATTATTGTTGTCAACTGCTAACTCTCGCTGTTCTCGAAATTGCTGCATAAGACTTAGTTTTTCTCTCAATAAAGAAATATTGTTTAAAAAAAATAGTGTAGCACCCTCCTTGTTTGCTAGGGGGGCTAGAGTCCTGATTGTTAGACAGGAGGGCTGAATAGCAGCCTAGGTATAATAGTCAGGATGTCAAATTTTGGTCAGGGCTGAGAGGCTCTGCAGGCCAGGCCCACTGGAATTTCCCTCTGCTCTAGAGCTTTGGAGGAAAGCCTAGAGGCAGTGGTGGATCTGAGGAGTGGGTGGCTTATACTCTTGAGGGATCCTGACTATTCCCCAACAGGAAGCCTGGCAAAGGGCTAGGACAACCCTTAAAAGTAAGCGAGCCTGCTTAGATGCAGGAGAGTTCAGGTGGAATACAGTAATGAGGAAGACGTGAGGCTGAAGGCAGGAGCCTGGGGGGGGGGGGGGGGGTAGATAGAGAGAGAGGCCCACCTACAGGCAGTAGAGCTGGAAAGGAAGAAAGCTCAGAGCTTCACTGGCCCTTACAATGAGGACCAGGGAAGGAGCGGCCCAGCTAATAGCCTGGTAGCAGCCTCCAAACCATCAGCAGTACAGGATTTGAGTTAGTGCTCCTGCACCCCCTGGGAAGATAGGGGAAGGAGCACTCTGGTAGGAAACCAGATTGGCCACCTACCTGGGACTGTCCATTTCTTAACCACTTGCCTACCGGACACTTATACCCCCTTCCTGCCCAGGCCAATTTTCAGCTTTCAGCGCTGTCTCATTTTGAATGACAATTGCGCGGTCATGCAACACTGTACCCATATGAAATTTTTATAATTTTTTTAACACAAATAGAGCTTTCTTTTGATGATTTTTAGTTGTCGCTGGGTGTTTTATTTTTTGCGCTATAAACAAAAAAAGAGCAAAAATTTTAAAAAAAAGTTTTTCTTTGTTTTTATTATAAAATTTAGCAAACAGGTAATTTTTCTCCTTCACTGATGTGCGTTCATGAGGCAGCACTGATAGGCAGAACTAATGGGCACTGATAGGCGGCACTGATGAGCACTGATAGGCCACACTGATGAGGTGGCATGGATAGGCAGCACTGATGGGCACTGATAGGCAGCACTGATCGGCGGCACTGATGAGCTGGCACTGATGAGCTGGCACTGATGAGCTGGCACTGATGAGGCTGCATTTATTGATATGCAACAATGATGGGCACTGATAGGTGGCACTGATAGGCAGCACTGATGGGCAGCACTAAAGGGCGCCACTGACTGGCGGCACTGCTGGGCACTGACTGGTGGCACTGCTGAGTGGCACTGATGGGCAGCACTAATGCGTGGCACTGCTGGGCACAGGTGGGTGGCACTACTAAGCACTGATGGGCACAGGTGGGCGGCACTGATGGGCACAGGTGGGTGGCACTGATGGGTGGCCTTGCTGGGCACTAATGATCAGTGCTGAACCGTCCTCTGACAATTGCCGGTTATCGGCAGTACTTTCCTCATGCTGTGACAGCATGAGGAAAGTGCAGCCGATAACTGGCAACTGCATTTACCCGGTGATCTGCTGTGTCATTGGACACAGCTGATCACGTGGTAAAAGGCCGCTGTGATTAGCCTTTTACCAGATCAAGGAGATCGCCGGGTGCGCACCCGGCGGCCCGCGGGAGGGTGTGTTCTGGCAGGACGCCATATGACGCCCTCCCAGAACTGGACAACCATGCTGTAGTCATCATTCAGCTATAGCACGGTTGGCAAGTGGTTAAAGCAACAGGATCCAGATCACCTGTTCAGGGATGCCTCCAGATTGCTGGGAGAAAGACGAGGAGTCTGGGTTGGTACACTAGGAGATGCTGGCTAGCTCTCAAACAGAGACTGTGTTGCTTGTAAATAGTTCCAAGAAGTTGTCCTCAGTTCATCAGTTCCTTTGGGCATCCTGTACACCCCTAACCCTATCCCAGTTCAAATCCCTTAAATAAAAATAACACAACCTAAACTCAAGGACAGATCTCTGACTCTGGATGCAAGTCTATGTGGAAATATATGTTGCCTGGCTGTGCAGGACTATAGAGGAGCAACTCCTAAGGGGGTACTGCTACAATAGAAAAAATAAAAACATCTCTCTATGCAACCCTTTGAGGCTCAAATTAGGGTAAAATGTACCCTCTCTCTGTAATTCCTACCTAAGAATGGGATAAAAGAGGGGTGCCTGCTGCTCTCCTTTTATTTACCTCAAACGTGAAGGCCCTGCTTAGGAGAATTAGGTTGAATCCTAATATTCAAGGGATTAACATTGGCACAATAAAACATAGACTCTCTTCTTATGTGGACAGCATCTTGTTTTAGGTTGGAGACCCATGGATTTTGCTGCCTAATATATTAGCAAGATTGAGAAATTTTTGGCAAATATCCACTCTTAAGAAAACATATACAAAGTCAGAAATTCTGCGTTTGACTGTGCGTCAAACCATTGTCACTAACCTAAAATGAGCCTTCTCCTTTTCACGGAGCAGCAGATCACTGAAATATTTAGGTATCAACTCACTGACCATTTTGGTCATTTATATTCCCAGAACTCTGACCCGCTGTTCTGCACCATACACAAAGGTCCTAATGCCTGACACAAGACTTCTTTCACATGGATAGGCAGCACCAACCTATACTGAAAATAAACATACCATCCAGATTCTTGTTCTAGTTATATATGATTCAAATTGCACTACCTAACTCCTTCTTTCAGAAATAAAAAGCTTATTTATACTGTTTGCATGGAGTAACAAATGACCACAAATAGCTTTATCCATCCTGAAAAGGTCAAAGGGGTCTGGAGGTCTGGGTGTACCAGATGTGCAACTGTCTTGTAAAGCCATTGCCCTCCACAGAGTTCTTAATAGGCATTTCCACATAACAACTAAATTTTTGGTTCCACTGGAAAATCTTATGGCTGGAAGGAACTTTTCACATGCCCCCTGGCTCCCACGTACACTCCTTGGCTTAACTGATGAAGCCTTGCCTCTTACCAACCAAGCATTGAACATATGGGATAGAATAAATCAAGACAGCTTCTTAGCTCTGTCTATGTCTCCCTTGTCATCAGTTGGAGGCTTCCCATGGTTTCAACCTGGTGAAAAGTGTTGATTCTTTGAGACATGAGCTGCTGATGGAGCTGTGAGATGTGGCAAGTTCCTTCTAAACAATAAACTACTGCCAGGAGAATGTAACAGAAAGGTACTTGAGATTTCCTATGGATGCATGGAGATGTAGGCAGCTATGCTATTTCTTCTCCATGCAAGCACACACTTTTCTCTCATTATCTGCGCTGACTACTTTTTGTGCTACCAAGACTCCCAATAAAATCACAATTTCACTATTGCATAAGATGTTAGTTTTTATTGCCTCCCAGCTGAAGCCAGTATATAGTGCATCCAGAAAATATTCACAGCACTTAACGTTTGCCATATTTTGTTATGTTACAGCCTTATTCAAAAATGGATTACATTAATTTTTTTCCTCAAAATTCTACAAACAATACCCCATACTGACAACATGAAAGAAGTTTGTTTTGAAATCTTTGCAATTTATTAAAAATAAAAAATGAAAAAAAACACATGTACATAAGTATTCACAGACTTTACCATGACACTCAAAATTGAGCTCTTGTGCATCCTGTTCCCACTGTTCATGTTTGAGATGTTTCCACAACTTGACTGGAGTCCACCTGTGGGAAATTCAGTTGATTGGACATAATTAGGAAAGGCATAAACCTGTCTATATAAGGTCCCACAGTTAACAGTGCATGTCAGAGCACAAACCAAGCCATGCAGTCCAAGTAATTGTTCATAGACCTCCGAGACAGGAATATATCAAGGCATAGATCTGGGGAAGGGTACAGAAAATTTTCTGCAGCATTGAAGGTCCCAATGAGCACAGTGCCCTCCATCATCTGTAAACGGAAGAAGTTTGGAACCACCAGGAATCTTCCTAGAGTGGGCCACCCGGTCAAAATGAGCGATCGAGAATGGCCTTAGCCGGGGAGGTAACCAAGCACCCGATGGTCACGCTGAAAGAGCTCCAGCATTTCTCTGTGGAGAACCTTCCAGGAGAACAACCATCTCTGCAGCACTCCACCAATCAGGCCTTTATGGTAGAGTGGCCAGATGGAAGCCACTCCTTAGTAACAGGCAAATGGCAGCCCATCTGGAGTTTGCCAAAAGGCACCTGAGGGACTCTCAAACCATGAGAAACAATACTCTTTGGTCTGATGAAACAAAGTTTGATCTCTTTGGCCTGAATGCCAAGCGTCATGTCTGGAGGAAACCAGGCACCCCTCACCACCTGGCCAATACCATCCTACAGTGAAGCATGGTGGTGGCAGCATCATGCTGTGGGGTTGTTTTTCAGCGGCAAGAACTGGGAGACTAGTCAGGATCGAAGGAAAGATGAATGCAGCAATGTACAGAGACATCCTTGATGAAAACCTGTTCCAGAGCGCTCTGAACATTAGACTGGGGCGGTGGTTTATCTTTCAACAGGACAATGACCTTTAGCACACAGCCCATATAACAAAGGAGTGGCTACGGGCCAACTCTGTGAAAGTCCTGGAGTGGCCCAGTTGGAGCCCATTTGTGAGATCTTGTGAGATTTTATGAAAAAAAAAATTTCCATAGTTGATATACAGCACATGGTGATTAGACATCATGGGAGGACTGGCAGCAAGTAAGGAAATGCAGTCTTTGATTATTTGTTTTTTTTAAGGGAGCAGTCCACTGAGATTGGGCAAAAAGTAAAAGTTGGAGGCACGTTAATAACTTTATTGTTTTTATAATGAGAATGCATTGGTTTATTCAGCTTTATGAAAAGTGGGTGGGGATGGTCCACTTTAACTTAACATCTAAAACGGGAACCTTAACAATTAATTGCTTCAACAATCTAAAAGTTAACTTCTTAAAGCCGATACCCACCTAAATAAGTATATTAAAGCTTCTAATGCTGAACCTTAACCTAACCAATTAACTACTATCTAACATTATTATTATTTATTTCAGGTACTTATATAGCGCTGTCAATTTACGCAGTGCTTTACATATATATAGTACATTGATTTGAATCCCTAACCCTTAAGGGGCGTACAATCTAAGGTCCCTAACTTACATTCATACACACACATACTAGGGCCAATTTAGACAGGAGCCAATTAACCTACCAGCATGTTTTTGAGTGTGGGAGGAAACTGTAGTAGCCATAGGAAACCCACACAGGCACAGGGAGAACATGCAAACTCCAGGCAGGTGGTGCCATGGCTGGGATTTGAACAAATAACCCTAGTACTGCCAGGCGGAGGTGCTAACCATTTAGCCACTGTACTGCCCTAACATTAAAGTAACATCTTCTAAAGTATATTTATCTTATCCTGCTCTGAAGAATAGGAGTCCCTGTCACCTTGTCATGTACATGGTAGAGGCTGGGCTGACGAGAGGACTCTCCCTTACACCTCCAGTTCAGTTTTTCACACAAGATTGTTGACATGGTATGACAGGATGTGGAGTGGCATGGGGGCCTGAGTTAAATCCAGGCCAGAAGAGGATCTGGAGTCATTAAGCAGGACTTGTGTTAGAGATCTGGATCATGCAGCAAGGCAGAAGCTGTAGAACAGGAAGTTGTGCTAGAGGTCTAGAGGATGCAGCAAGGCAGAAACTGTAGAGCAGGAAGTTGTGCTGGCACTTGCAAATATAGAAGACAGAGACATGGTCAGGCACGCAGAAGCTGCCAATGCTTGGGCAGTGGAGGAGCAGTTTCAGAAGACAAGAGCACAAATGGTGGCCGAGCTGGAGTCAGTGTCACACGGGCAGGAAGTGGTACCAAAGCGATAAGCAGGATGCAGAGTCAAATATTAAGTCAGAAGTCAGGTAACGGAGTGGTTAAGATCAAGGGAAGTCAGAAGGCATACCCAGGTTGAATTCTGAATGGAACAGGGCTTGGTCATGGGTCACAGGAGCTGATGACCACTCAGCAATGATTTTGAGCCTTTCTGTGCTTTATTAGGCCACTGGGTGCCAAAGTCAATTCAAATGTACGCACTCATAGTCATGTGCATTGTCAGACATGACGCTGATTCTGTATACAGGTCTGTGAACAGTTCTGCATGCATGTGCAGTTCTGACAGTCCCTGAAGGAAAGTAGTGTCTATCTTCCAGTGCAGCAAGTTATTGATCAGTGAATGTGATTGGTTCCCCTGGGCAATATAGATACTTGTATTTCCAGATGCTCTGATAATTGATACCTATTATCTGAATATTAGAATGTAAGGGACAGAATAATCAGACATCCAAAAAGGCAGCGTGTGTGGATGTTTTCTTATGAATGTAATAGACAAGATTCACTTACAAATAAGAACCATTTTTTCTTCCTTCAAATACATCTACCATAGTAACCGTGGTGTGTGGCATCAACAAGAACTGGTGTTTATTTTCATTAATAATCTTGTTATAGAATCAGAACAGCAATACATTTGGCTATCTGTGCAAGAAGGCTATAGATAAGTCTGCAGGATTTGAAAACATCCCCAATTATTCTGCTTTGCATCTCACTGTAAGCAGACTGGGTTGAGCTGGAGGCGGTTTTGTTTCTGACAGCGCATTACTGGGCTGCCTAGCCAGTTTGTCAGAGTACATACGCTCCTAACCACACACTGAAAGCTATTTCTTTCTACTTGCAGGCATAGGTTTTCCCTGCAGAATTCCTTCTACAAGAAGAAAAAAACATACACAGTGTGTAGCTCCAGTTCTTCATAAAGCATTCTGTATGTCCTTCCTTCCAATCAATAAATAATTTGCCCAGAGACATCTTGGAAGCAATGAGCTAAGATATTGCTTGCATTTCCTTGGTAGCTGGGTGTTTTTGTACATCGCCGCTTCATCGCTAACGCTTAGATGCTATTGCCTAAGAATGTAGATCAATAGTCAGGCCAAAGCAGAATGGAAACCTGAACTAAATTAGGCCTGACTGAGCCCTGAAGAAGCAACAGAAAGAGTGACAGCAATGCGTAAGTGGCTCTGGGATTTGTGCTAAGTATGGGCTCTGTAGAAGGAAGCTGAAATCAAAGCATCGGAGCATAATAAAAATCCATGATAGATAGCATGGCTTGGCATCCAAACACACAGCACAGAGACGAAGAGGATACAGCGAGAGCCAGGGCAGGTGCATATATTATCAGGGGCTGAACTGGGATAAGTTAACTTCATTTTGTCTTAGCCTCATTCTGATCTCTGTCGCCTGTGCATAAAGCAAGTGCCTTTAAGGGAACCTTAAAATAACAGCTCTGCCTGGGAGATCTGATGAATGTAACAGGTGCAGAGATTATTTCCAGGCCATGTGTGTGCGTCTGTGTGTAACAGCAAGAGGGGGAGAGAGAAAGCAGAAAGGGGGAGAGCACGCTGATGTCCCTGCTGCGTTTCTCTCTAGCCTGTGAAACTTACAGCAGATTTCCTTTCAGCGACCTAAATTCTAAAGAAAAAGACAAGGAAGATCGGAGAAGGGAAGAAGAAGAGGGTGTCAAGCAAAAGGGCTATTTAAATCAATTCTCGTAGCTGAAGGAAGAAGCCTCACTATCCAAATGATGTGGCCTAATTTTTTCATGCAAGAGGAGGAGCAGCGCTTTTCTGGAAGGGGTAGAGGACAGCGTGGAAAAGGTTTGACTGATGCACAAGAGGGCAAGATCAAGCTGGCCTTTTTTGTGGCCCTGGTAGGGGTGACACTTTCTGTGCTAGCCGTTGGGACAGAGTTCTGGGTGGAGGTGAACACGTATAAACAGAACAACAGCATGACTTGCGAGGCAGCCCATTTCGGGCTATGGAAGTTCTGCTACAAAAAACTGTGGATTGGAGATGTGGATGAATACCGAGCCACCTGTGGCCCCGCAGAGCTGCCTGGAGGTATAGTGCTTCTGTTTTATGTTGTGCTTGTACTGCTGGCACTGAACACAACTTGCTCTAGGGCATAGCAAAGTTCAGAACTGAGTGTTTCGTACTAACAGGACATGCATAGAGCTGCAGGGACAATCATATAAAAGACTTTAAGCTTACATTTTTTCCCCTAATGAATGGTTTGCTATTTTCTAAGTTATATTGAAAAAATGATGTATTTCTAGCATTAGTGTCCAGCTTGACATCCAGCAGGAATGCGTAAAATGCCTGAGGCCAATGAGACAATACTTGCGGAAGTAACTGTATTAAAGGTGATTGCCCATGAAATAGAATTATTAAGCAGCAGACTGCTGTATCTTGTACCTATTGGTTGTTAAAATGCAGCTTATCTTCACTAGTTTATTTTTCATATCATATTTTTATGTATCATGTCTAATTAAGACTTTTTAAGTGTTCTAAAGGACGTGTCTTAGATTAATTGTAACACTTTTTCTTTTTTGTTTTTTTCTTCAAATATTGTTACTAGATGTAGATCTAAAATTCCATCCAAAGCTTACTAATTGTGCATCTACTTTAGGATAATTGAAGTGTTAACTGCGCAGTTCATTTTCAATACTTTAGACATGTCAGCATTAAATGTTGGTGACATCTGTATGCTGGTAAGTTGGTAACACAAATGGGCTAGTCAAGTTTCAAAGTTATTTTGAACGCAATGTTAAGTTTGGTATACTTATTTTTGTAGAAAATAGGGATGGCTTAGAAAGTTTATCAGGATTATAGAATTTTGTAGAACTTTTCTACAGAATTATAGGCCAAAATAAATAGTTTGTTTGTATATTGCTAAAGCAAGTTTTATGCTACAAAAGTATAAAGGATAAACATTTGAGCTGGTTGCCTAACTTCTATGATTAGTGATGTGCATGTACTCCCAGCAACCAATCAGATTTCAGCTTTTGTGAGCTTAAAGCAATCAGAACAATCAAAAATTATTGATTGTTATGTGTTAGTGACTAGCTAAACCTCACTGATTTAGCTTCTTCAAAAGAAAATCTGATTATTGCTGTGATCTACTTTGTTCTTCATTCATTAGCTGAACACAGAGCTACCCTAATGAAATATCAAACAAAAGGTTTTACCCTACTGACCTGAATAGATTCCTGAAAACTTGTCCTCGAAAGGTAATGATTAGTACAGCTTAAGAAAACAGATCACAGATATTACTTAATTAACTTGAAATAAATAGAACAGCAACTTTGTCTTGTGCTGCACCAGTAAAAATCATGTGACCATGGACATTTTACGAGCCGCATGACTTTACAAAACTGTGCAACTTTATTTCACAACTTTAAGAAATTGCAAATGCAGTTAATTGCTTAGATTTAAGGATAAGGTGGAGCCCAAATATCACTCTGCTTTCTGTGTAAATACATGAAACTCATGTAACCGTTTCCATAATTACATTGCGGATAAGTTAAGAGAGTCAAGTGCACAAACATAAAATCTACATAACATGGAAAAATATAAGATTAATATTATGGCACATTAATTGAATGACTAGACACTACCAATTCCATCTGAAATACAGTAAAAGTGCTCAAGTTTTAACTTTAACTAAAGTATCAAGATCTGCAATTTAGTTTTAACTACATGGCAATCATTTAGGTCACTAATGATCGAAAGTACTTTCTTCAGAACATTACTGTAATGTGTTGCTCATAGACTGCCTTGGGCTACCACTTTGAAGTACATCATTAAATGGGACAGTAAGCTTTTTTTAAGATGAATTATAGTTTATTTAGTAGTTAGAGACTGCTGCATAGAACACTTATGACATGATTTGTTGAGGAAAGGATAAATCATAAATTAGTCGATAGATCAAATGTACATTTTAAATACTTTTGTTGATAGGGATACTTTATTGATTTCCCCCTCATATACAGTATGTTGTGTGGGACAGGTTACTCTGTTAACATTGTGGTGGAAAGAAGGTATGGTTGTGACTTAAGGTACAAGGATTAATGGTGAAGAAAGCTCAGCACGTTTCAAATGTCACCCGAGATTTTAAATATGCTGAGTAGAGTACCTCTACAATGGTGGCTCTCGCAGCCAAAGAGGCAATCAGAAATGTATGAAGTTGAAAAATGTGTGTATGGTTAGATCTGTCTTGAGCTATGAAGGCCCAATTCACAAGACGCAACACTTTCATGCATGTCATAAAATTGTTTCTTTTATCAAAATATGTGAGTGAGAACTGTTTGCGTTCCCCAGTAATAACCAAACAGATTTAATGATTCCCGGGAATTTGAAAGTTGTAAAATTAAAGTTCTTATTTCAAACATTTAGATAAATAAAGTTCTTTGTAACTCATCAACAAACATGTGAAAAAAAAAATCTTTCAATGCAAAAAGTATTGATCCAGCTTTAGGAAAGAAAATTAATCTCCCTCATTTGCTTACAAAAGCCTATCTTTAAAGCAGAGTTCTGGCACCAGCCACCTCCCAAAAAAAAAAAAGTTAAAAGTCAGCAGCTACAAATACTTTGACTGCTGACTTTTAATATTAGGGCACTTACTTGTCCAGCGGTGTCCTCACCCCGAGCCGATTTTTTAATCAGCTGTTGGGTGCTGGTGCCACCATCTTGACTAAGGAAAACTAACAGTGAAGCCTTGGGGCTTCACCACCATTTGTCTACTGCACTTTGTGAATGGTCTGCAGTTCTCTGGGACCTTGGAAGTGTCCCAGAGGGCTTTGGGGCTGCCGAACTTCTGGTTCAGTTTGCCACCACAAATGGAACCAGAAGTGGGAGGAGTACCTGTCAAAACCAGATACCTGTTCCCCTTCACCGCTCAAAGGTGCCAAATGTGGCAGCGGGGGGGAGGCAGAAAATCGGAGCTTCCACTCTTGAGCGGAACTCTACTTTAACCTCCCTAGCGGTATTCCCGAGTGTAGCTAGGGGTAAAATGTCAGTGCCAAAAGCGGTAACCCCGAGCTACATGCGGCGCTGCATAGGGAGTCCCTGCAGAGCTTACCTTGTCCTGCGCTCCCGCGATGCGTCCCCTGCAGTGTCCCCAGCCATCTCCTCCGGCCGATGCCGGCATCCGGCTTCTGTGTTCCGGTCCCTGTGACGTCGGGACGTAGGGGCGGCGGCGGGAAATTTGAAAATTTTAAAAAATTTCATTTTTTTACAAATTTTACATAGCAAAACATTGCTGTTTCAACCCATTTCACATACATTTTGTCCGTAGTGCTTTGTCCTGTGCCCTGTCTGCATTTTGTCTGTTCTTTCTGCCTGGAAACTGAGAAAAGTCCATGGTGTCCAAAAAGTGTTCCTTTAGGTCAAAAGCGGGTTTAGATCAGCTAGAGAACAGCGATAGTAAATCAGAACCACTTGCAGAATTGAATGATAATGATTCGTGGGGAATTTCGTCATCGGACACTGAAAACGATTTTGCGACTTTGCTCAGCGATGTGCAAACTTGGCGCTCTATTTCAAATTTCAGTGCTTTTGGTTTGATTATATTATTGAATTAAATGTATTATTATTATATTATTATTTTTTATGATTATTTATTAAATTATAATTTATGATTGCTGTTTAAAATTTTATCATACCCGGGATGTTTAATAGACTCTTGTTCGGACAGATTTCAGTGAGTTATTCCTAAAAATTACAGCCTACAATAAAAAAACTACATATTTCCATGCAAAATAATGGTACCGCTTTAAGCACCAAAAATCTGAAATAATCAGACCGCTAGGGAGGTTAAGTACCAAAGAGCCCTTAGGCTCTGTTCACATATAGGCGTTTTGAATCGCGGGCGGAATTGATGCAATTCTGTCCACGATATTAACCAGTTGCCGCCTGGCCTATAGCCAGATGGCGGCCGGGCGAACAGCTCATCCCTCCGGGTGGACGCCATATGGTGTCCTTCCAGGCATGCGCATTGCGCCTGCCCGCAGGGCCGTGCAGCAGCGCAAACTGTCACCAGCTGTGTACCTCGGACACGGCCGATGACAGATCTGTGTACCGGCCCCGTTGCCAGTACCATGTGACCTGCTGTGACCAATCACAGGTCACATGACAGTTGTATACAATGGATTGCTTCCTTTCATGCCATCCATTGTATACAAGTGTGTCTAGCTGTGAATGGTCACAGCGATCACATGCACAAGCTGGGCCAATCACAGCCCAGGTGTGTCATGTGATTAGCTGTGGCCAAATCACAGCTAAGCTCAAAAAAACCCCTGAATTAATCAATTTCATTCAGGTAAATGCTTGCTTATAGCAAAGAAATTCTTTGCTATAAGCAAATTGTATAAAAAAAAATACTGATCACTTCCCCAAAGTAGTAAAAAACACTTTAAAAAAAGAGAAAAAAATGTAATAAAATTTTTTTAAAAAAAATTATCAATTTTTTTTTTCGTACTGTCACCAGTCAGTGTCCCTGAGCACCGCCATGCCAGTTATATGATGACACTGTACTACACTGGTGACAGTATGTAAAAATAAATTGTGAAAATATTTTTTTTTAATTTCTTCATTTCCGAAAAATTATGACAAAAAAATTCCGACTTCAAAAAACTCAGCATGCCTCTTATGAAATACATCGGACTGTCTATTTTGCAAAAAGGGGTCATTAGGGGGATATCTGTACTGTTCTGACATTCTTGGACCTCAAGAAATTAGATTGGCCGTAAGTACTTCAGGATTGATCAATTTTCAGATCTACAGTCAGGTCCATAAATATTGGGACATCGACACAATTCTAACATTTTTGGCTCTATACACCACCACAATGGATTTCAAATGAAACGAACAAGATGTGCTTTAACTGCAGACTGTCAGCTTTAATTTGAGGATATTTACATCCAAATCAGGTGAACAGTGTAGGAATTACAACAGTTTGCATATGTGCCTCCCACTTGTTAAGGGACCAAAAGTAATGGGACAATTGGCTTCTTAGCTGTTCCATGGCCAGGTGTGTGTTATTCCCTCATTATCCCAATTACAATGAGCAGATAAAAGGTCCAGAGTTAATTTCAAGTGTGCTATTTGCATTTGGAATCTGTTGCTGTCAACTCTCAAGATGAGATCCAAAGAGCTGTCACTATCAGTGAAGCAAGCCATCATTAGGCTGAAAAAACAAAACAAACCCATCAGAGAGATAGCAAAAACATTAGGCGTGGCCAAAACAACTGTTTGGAACATTCTTAAAAAAAAGGAACACACCGGTGAGCTCAGCAACACCAAAAGACCCGGGAGACCACAGAAAACAACTGTGGTGGATGACCGAAGAATTCTTTGCATGGTGAAGAAAACACCCTTCACAACAGTTGGCCAGATCAAGAAGACTCTCCAGGAGGTAGGTGTATGTGTGTCAAAGTCAACAATCAAGAGAAGACTTCACCAGAGTGAATACAGAGGGTTCACCACAAGATGTAAACCATTGGTGAGCCTCAAAAACAGGAAGGCGAGATTAGAGTTTGCCAAATGACATCTAAAAAAGCCTTCACAGTTCTGGAACAACATCCTATGGACAGATGAGACCAAGATCAACTTGTACCAGAGTGATGGGAAGAGAAGAGTATGGAGAAGAAAAGGAGCTGCTCATGATCCTAAGCATACCACTTCATCAATGAAGCATGGTGGTGGTAGTGTCATGGCGTGGGCATGTATGGCTGCCAATGGAACTGGTTCTCTTGTATTTATTGATGATGTGACTGCTGACAAAAGCAGCAGGATGAATTCTGAAGTGTTTCGGGCAATATTATCTGCTCATATTCAGCCAAATGCTTCAGAACTCATTCGACGCCACTTCACAGTGCAGATGGACAATGACCCAAAGCATACTGCAAAAGCAACCAAAGAGTTTTTTAAGGGAAAGAAGTGGAATGTTATGCAATGGCCAAGTCAATCACCTGACCTGAATCTGCTTGAGCATGCATTTCACTTGCTAAAGACAAAACTTAAGGGAAAATGCCCCAAGAACAAGCAGGAACTGAAGACAGTTGCAGTAGAGGCCTGGCAAAGCATCACCAGGGATGAAACCCAGTGTCTGGTGATGTCATGCATTCCAGACTTCAGGCTGTAATTGACTGCAAAGGATTTGCAACCAAGTATTAAAAAGTGAAAGTTTGATTTATGATTATTATTCTGTCCCATTACTTTTGGTCCCTTAACAAGTGGGAGGCACATATGCAAACTGTTGTAATTCCTACACCGTTCACCTGATTTGGATGTAAATACCCTCAAATTAAAGCTGACAGTCTGCAGTTAAAGCACATCTTGTTCGTTTCATTTCAAATCCATTGTGGTGGTGTATAGAGCCAAAAATGTTAGAATTATGTCAATGTCCCAAAATTTATGGACCTGACTGTATCCCATAGTTTGTGAACTCTATAACTTTCCTACAGACTAAATAATACATCCTAATTTGGGTTATTTTCACCAAAGACATGTAGCAGAATACATTTTGGCCTAAATTTATGAAGAACTATTATTTGCAAACTTTTATAACAGAAGCAAAGAAAAACGTGTTTTTTTTCAAAATTTTTGGTCTTTTTTTGTTAATTTAGCAAAAAATAAAAACCCCAGCGGTGATTAAATACCACCAAAAGAAAGCTCTAGTTGTCTGAAAAAAATGATAAAATTTTAGTTTGGGTACAATGTTGTAGACTGCGCAATTGTCATTCAAAGTGTGAGAGCGCTGAAACCTGAAAATTGGTCTGGGCAGGAAGGGGGTAAAAGTGCCCTGTATGGAAGAGGTTAAAATGCGCTGTTAAAATGTTAAATCGCATATCAGCATGTTCAGGTGCCATTCAATTCAATGGCACCTAAAAACGCGGGGCAATTCTGCTGTGATTGTCACAGCAATCGCACAAACCTTTTGCCGAAAGACAATCGCTGCAGAATTGCCCCACTTTTTAGGTGCCATTGAAATGATTTGTGATTTAAAATTTTAACAGCGCATGTTGAAATCATGGACAGAATCGCGGTGAATCCGTCCGTGATTCAAAATGCTTGTATTTGAACAGAGCCTTATACCCAGGATCAAGGGCGGACTGAGAACTCATGGGGTCCCTGAGCACTAGGGGATCATGGGGCCCCTGTGCCCTTGCCCAAACTCAAAAAAGCCTATGAAAAAGGTACCAGGGGCATCTCATGGGGCCCCTGTGTCCTTGCCCAAACTCAAAAAAGCCTATGAAAAAGGTACCAGGGGCATCTCATGGGGCCCCCTACTGACCCCGGGCCCTCGGGCAGTGCCTGAGTTTCCAAATGGTCAGTTCGCCCCTGAACAGGACATTTTGATAAGAAAATGTAGACCTTTTCTCAATAAAGACAATGACTGACCTGTTCCTCCTTCTGCTTAGCAACTGATTACCAAGACTACCCATCACACATAATCGATAAGCTGGGAGAAGAGAAGCGATACCCAAGAGATCCAAAACCTGGGACACTTTGTCAATAAAGACAATAACTGGCATAGTGTTTGCAGTTCTCTGTGGACTAAAGAACACCTCCTCCCTATGTTAACGAGAAAAGGGGGTACTGCAGTCCTGTCCTAGGGTGTCCCTCCTCCAGCAATACTATGTCATGAGTGAGTGTTTTCAACCAAGAACAGGAAGTGTGTTACTGGCAGGACAGCCAGGTAAAAATAATGTAAAAATAATACCTGAAAAATTTAACTAATGCAGCTATCACATCTAGCTTGTTAATAAAATTAACAGGGTTGAGTAAAAGGGGATAATGATTTTGCTTTTATATTTTATAATATTAAGTGCTTAAAATACCTACAGAATATTTGTTGTGTTTGTATACAGAAAAAAGTAGAACACCCTTGTCCAGTTGAATCCTTTAGGGCGGTCTGGTCACGTGATCTCTCCAGCAGCCAACTTCAAGGAAGATCGCTGACAATGGCCGAAATGCCTGGGTGGTGATGTCACTGAAGCTGGCCGCTAGGAGCTGATCATGTTACTGGACCGGAGAGTCCTCAGCATAGGTATGTATAAGCATGTTCCTTTCACAGGGTAGCTAGATAGGATTAAGAAGAGAGGTGGGAGCAGGTTTAGGCTTAGTTAGGAATAGCCTGGAATTCCACTTTAATATTAAAAAAGGCCCACCATGGGGGGCTGCGCTGATTAGGGTTCCAAAACCACACAGCATAGCTACTAAAGTGCCTCATGCTTCCTGGACCCATATGTACATCCATGGCGGACTGACAACTCATGGGGCCCCCGGGCAATAGGGGATCATGGGGCCCCTGTGTCCCTGCCCAAACAAAAAAGCCTATGAAAAAGGTACCAGGGGCATCTCATGGGGCCCCCTACTGCCCCGGGCCCTCGGGCAGTGCCCGAGTTTCCAAATGGTCAGTCCGCCCCTGTGTACATCTACTTATTTTATTGATAAATCAAACTTTTTTTTAACTTTGTATATTCTATATCTCTGAATATTATTCCTTCACTGAAGAATGCTTTGCATGATACATGAAATGACTTAAGCTCACAGCATACACTGTCACGTTTCATTTTAGGGTTACAGTGAGATTACCTGCACAGCCGCAAAATCAGAGAAGTGACTATTTAAGTTACCAGCCTGCTTGGGGTTAATAAGAGTTCATAGCCTGATGGTTTCCAGACACTAGCGGAGGATGGAGGAAACATTTTGGCGGCACAAAACGTTCCAGACAGATGTTGGAAGGAGGAGCGGGGGCCACAGATATTGTAGATTCATTAAATGTGGTCACATTCTTCAGGACAAAGTATGTACATAGCTCAGGGATCTTATAATTAGGTATCTAAAATGGGACCTGCATGCATCTTAAAGTGGAACTACACTGCATCTGAGCACCGAAAAAAAAGGCAATTTAATTCATTTTTAATATTCAAAGCAAACTCCCACTATTCATCCATGTCTTCATGCCTTATTTTGCTGATAAACCACTTTGAAAAACACCCCCTAGCATTTCTGGCATTGGCCATCTTGAGTAAGGGCTGATGATTCATGTAGCTTTGACGTCCTGGAATCCATCTGCCCTTAGCTCAAGCATGCAGGCAGGAGGGCATGCTTAGCTGAGAAAACCCCTCCTGGCATGTATGACATAATTTGCCTAGGCAAGAAACCAGGAAGTAACTAAAGAAACATAAAAAAATAGTTTAAAACAAGTAAATATGATATACGTTCCCTAGCATTTCTGGCATTGGCCATCTTGAGTAAGGGCTGATGATTCATGTAGCTTTGACATCCTGGAATCCATCTGCCCTTAGTTCAAGCATGCAAGCAGGAGGGCATGCTTAGCTGAGAAAACCCCTCCTGGGATGTATGACATCATTTGCTAGGCAAGAAACCAGGAAGTAACTAAAGAAACATAAAAAAAATAGTTTAAAACAAGTAAATATGATATAAGTTCCAGTCTATTTACTAATGCTTGCAGCATAAGGATTTAAAATAGTCAGTGCTGACTGAGAGAGTGAAGTTCCACTTTAAAGTTTCTTTAAAAATACCCCAGAAGTTTCATCTCCTTTGCTTTACCAATAGTCTGTGAGGCCAAACATCCCATTTAGCAACCAGTAGCAAGGTATGGGAATTGAGAGGTGTCAGAATTGTGGCATCCTAACTAGACTTCATATTTAGCTCTCTAGGTATTCTGAAGGAAATTAAAGGTACCTGTTAGAAAGTCAAGGTGATGATTCATAAGGCATAATATAAAGTGTATTTAAAGCCAAAACCTTTACAACATTTTGAACAGATAATGTATTGTTTAACCCCCTGTTTGTTTTTCTTCTGTCTGCATCTTGTTGAGGAGTAGTCCCTTCACTTCCTATCTCAGGGACACAATAGAAAAAAAATCTTTCCATAGTAAGAGCAAATATCCTCTTTGACAGTTGTGACAAGAACATCCAGTCCTCTTTGGAAGATTTTCCCTCTACTACTATTTCCACAACAACCATAACATTTTGAATGTCCGTTCTCATTTTCTTTTGGGCGTCAACAGTCAACAGAACAAATAGAGAGGATGAATCTGCCCATCAAGTACATAGATAGCAATAAAAACCTGACCAAGATCTTAATCTTTCCTTACTCTATCCAAACGTTAAAATAAAGTTTTGACTCTATATACATTGTGGTTAGGTGCAGGTCAATATCAAGCTGCTTCATTCAATTTTCTTTTTGACTAACAAAAAATGGTGGCTTGGCTTGGCTTACTTTCATAAGATCGAAAAAATATTTCCACTTTATCCTTTAGTCCCCAGTCACACCGATCTGACTTTGAAATCGTGCAATTTCCAGTGAAGTCTTACAATTTCAAAGTCAGATGTCATTCCGAATTGAGGTGCGTCTTGCAAGACATCTGTGGCTTGCAAGACACAGAAGTCTATGCAAGTCGCCCCTGAATTGGTGCAAGTCGGAATTGCACCGATATGACCACTTTAATTGCGGACAATAGGGTGCGGCTTGCCATGCGATTTGAAACTCACATGGCATGGCAAATCGCATGGCAAGATGCACCGTTATGACCAGGCACTTAGACTTTGGGTTCTTTTTGGATATATTGTATAGGAGCTTTTTAATAACGTTATGAAAGTTTCACTCAGGAGTGATGATATTTTAAAATAATTCAATCATGGTAGGCGCATTTTCCATGACCCATTTGCTTTATGTAAATAGTGCCGTTGGTGTATACAATATACTGTAACTCAAGTATGTTTAGCTTAAAAAAATGTCAAACACGCTAATTTTTAGAAAGCCATGAATGTAAAGATTACCAGTCTTATTTAAGGCCCAGCTGAAGTCACATAAATAGACATTGTACTAAAAAACTCCATGTTCAATGTTTTATTTCCACAGGCCTTACCCAGGGACTTCTATGAGGGCTGTGTCCTGAGGTCAGAGACAAAGGGTGATGACCCTATAGAAGTCTATGGGGCTGTAATGTGCAGCCACAGCCAAGATGTAAACAAACACAGGAGGTAGCGGCTGTCAGATTAAATTAAGTATGCATCTTTGAAAGGGTAGGGTGGGTTAGGGGGATTAGGGGTGTTTTAATTAAAAAAAATACCTAAAAAACAATAGCATAAAAAAGGTACAAGACTATAATGTGACAATTAGATTTGAGCCTTCAATAAGGTTTTTTACAGTAGTGGAAAGGCAAAGATCATTTCCAAAGTACTATAATCCACAGATACAAATCAGTAGTTAGACTAGTCAGAGCATGAAACCTTATTGGTTACTATAGGATGCTGAACCGTTGAATATGTTTGCATGTTTCTAGGATGTATGAGGATCAGAATATTCAGCTACTATAACTACCATTTTACTGCTTCATTTAACTTGATTGTAAAATTATACAGTATTACTATTTCATTTTACCAAAAGGCATAAGCATAGTGTAAAAAAACTAAAAACAGAGATCCGCGCTAAGAATATAAAGTACAAAGAAATGTAGCAGCTGAACACTAATAACCTGATACTAGGCAATTCAAAAATACTGTGCATGAAGTGCAGCGTTTATATAATAATTATGAAATAGATAATTAGTGGTAGTACAAAAAAAATTTCCAAAATGGAAAACGAATCAGAAGAAGATAGTTCCCAAAGGCTGTGATGAAACAGAGACATTTCCAAGGATAGCTGATGTGTCACCAACCACTCGCATGCAAGGCTTACCAGAAAGACATGACCCCCTGAGAAGAGCAGTCAATCTCGCTTTTGTTGTATAACAACCAGGAAAGCTATCAGGCGCAATCTTCCTCTGAATCCCCCAAGAGAGATAAGTAGAATGACCTTCTACAGCAGTCCCCTATTGGGGTGACTTTACCCGCTCCAGATAGGTATAGGGCCAAGGTTCGTAGCATTAAGCTTGTTGATTGCAGGGCACTAAGCTCCAAAGTGGGGCACTCCTCTTTCACAGGTTTTTCATTAGACCATGACGCCTCCTGCATGGAGTTTGCATGTTCTCCCTGTGCTTGCGTGGGTTTCCTCCGGATGCTCCAGTTTCCTCCCATTCCAAAGACATGCTGGTAGGTTAACTGGATCCTGTCTAAATTGGCCCTAATATGTGTATGTATGAATGTGAGTTAGGGACCTTAGATTGTACACCCCTTGAGGGTTAGGGACTGATGGGAATGTTCAATATATATATGTGTAAAGCGCTGCGTAAATTGACAGCGCTATATAAGTACCTGAAATAAATAAATTAATAAATTAGTCCAAGGTCAACCTCAGGGACGGACAGGTGCAGATGAACCAGTTTCTTGCAAAAGTCTTGTCAGTTTTCAGATGGGCTCCCCACCCATGTAACCTACTGCTGCACTAATCCACTCCACCTAGGATCCTAGCCAAGCCAATAGATGTCCACCTATCAAACGTGGAAGTAAAAAGGGAGGGATGCAAGTCCTGTGCAGTAGGCTCTGGGACACAGACCGCAGGATGCTGGGACCTGGTAAAAATCCTTGGACTGTCCCATGGAATCTGGGGTGGCTGGGAGGCATGTCCATGCGTTGAATGTGATGGGGAGATTATATTTGATTTTTTAAATACCTCATGAGAGTGGTGGTGGAATTCGCTGAGCTATACATATTTATAGTGCATATAGCATTGGTGGTGGTATCCACAATAAGTTTAAGTGTTATGTAGAATGTGATTTGTGACATTTAAAGTCACAGCACAACATTATTGTACATTTAATTTTCATGCACTAGTATTTAAGTGTGTTGGAGTACAGCTGTGAGTGGTTGTTCAGTCAACTGATTTTTTATTTTTTGAAGCACTTAGCACATTTTTTTTCCTGTTTCAATCTTTTTATTAAGATTTCAAATAGCATTAGGACAATAAAGAGTAACAAAATCATGTATAAAATAGAACTGTCATCATAGTCAGTGTATAAACAGTGGCGACAATAACAAAAAATGAGGAAGGAATGAAGGTATGAGGAACTACATCAAAGGCAGCAGAGGTAGTGAGCCAGTCAACAGTACATAGCTTCAAACATATAGATCTATACTCGGACAAAACAATTAACAAAAAAACCCAACAAAAAACAAACAACCCCCACCCCTCACACATACACACACAAATAAAAACAAAAAACGGGCAGACTTGATGGACCACTCGATCTTTTTCTGCCGTTACTTTGATATGTTCTATGTAAAGTAGTCAGTTATAGAGTCCCATATAACACTGCATATGCAGCTATGAAGAAGCTTAACCACAAAGGGACCTTGATTTAGGTCAACATTGTAGGCTCAGCAGAGGGGTTGAGCAGGACTACACCCACCCACCCTACCAACTTAGCAGGTGATAACCATGATAATGTATAGCTAACTATAGCAAATATAGGATCCGTTGTGGTGCTAAGCATTAGACTTATATGTCTATCAGGAGGGCCTCAAAAAATAGGAAGAATCAAATATATCAACTTTATATCCTTTTGAAGAATATGCCACCTAAAAGTCTAGAGTCTTTAATCAAGAGCAAAGTTCCGGCTAGAGGACCAAAATTGCACCAAAATAAAAAAGGCAGACAAAGCAAGTGAGGGGAAAGAAAAAAAGAAAAACAGGAGGAAAAGGAGAAGAGTAGAAGAATGACTACATGAGGGAATCCACCAGGTCACCAATCCAATATCGACCTTTTCCGAAGTGTCCGGTGCCTACAGAAGAAATCCAGGGGTTCCATATTCTTTCAAACAAGGGTTGTTTATCATGTAGGACACTAACAATTTTTCAATATAGCATGATCCAACTTGGCTTCTGCTTCATTAAGGCTAAATGGATCACAGGGCCTTTCTAGACAGTAGCGATGGCTATTTTAGCCGCCAAAAATATGTAATATATTAAAGTTTGTGTGGGTCTTAGGATATTGTTCGCAGG
Organism: Staurois parvus; assembly: GCF_062004578.1. Classification (NCBI taxonomy): domain Eukaryota; kingdom Metazoa; phylum Chordata; class Amphibia; order Anura; family Ranidae; genus Staurois; species Staurois parvus. The sequence goes on along the minus strand of NW_028318344.1, from coordinate 4,342,028 downwards.
TTCATTGAGTATTGTGATCTTTAGTGATGTTAGCCATAGTAACCAAGAAAAATTGCCCTTATGTATTTGTGTAGTCCAAGTTCGCCGGTTCTCTGCATCAGGAGTAATGTCCATGTCCCTTTCCCAAGCAATTTGATAGGGAAGTTTTCACAAAGTAGGGGAGATGAAAGATTTGTACAACATGGAGATGCAAACCCTCTGGAGAGTCTCTTGTATACATCTGTTTTTGAACTGTGTTCGGACTGTGAGGGCACATTTTTTTGTTTGTTTTTTATTAATAGGATAAAAGTGCCAACTGGTTGTTTTTAATTTTATTACTCATCCCTTCTATAACTCAACTAGCTTAGGGATTTGGTGAAACTAATACTAATAAGAAATGTTGGTGGGTATGTAACATCTATGTATATCACCAAGCAGCACTGTTAGAGACCTGACCCTTTCCTCAATAAACAGAAATGAACTAATATGCAGGTTAGTAGTGACTTTTACAGTTTCAAAACTAATACAGAGATCCAAACTGACAAATAGAGGAGCTGACTTGAGACAAAGCCAACCTTCACAGTTACTTGCAAAACTACTGATATCCACAATAGGTATATTTTCTATATAGCTTAAATTGCATAAATACAAAAAATATGATATAATAAAACAAATCTGGCTCTTTTGTTTAATTGGAAAACATCATACTGTGAGCCAGAATTGCCCGTGAAAGAATAAGTCTAAATAAAAACTCCTATAGCTTCAAATCACTGAGCCATTTTAATCTCTAAATATAACCAAAATGATTTTGTTACTAATATTAGTTGATCCTCTAAGCCAGGCACCCAGAATAATTTGTTGTTTGTGACCACTCTACTTTAAGAGCATTGAGAGTCATTGGGAGCCATATTGGATCTGTACCACTGCCACCATTGTGTCATAATGGCTGATACATGAATGATAGGATAGACACCATCTGAATAATAGCTAACACATGCTAAGAAGGAGTTAAGGCCACACAAAGCTTCATCTTTTTTTCCTCATGTACATGACAGTTAAGCCTACTGCACACAGTTTTATTGTTCATTCAACCCAGTGGACTAAACAAAAAAAAATGAGAGATCTCTGTACTACAACAAGCAATGTTAGTGCAGTGATCTCTCTCTCCCACTGTGCTTTTGTGTTCTTACAGGGGGGACCCTACCTCGCCAAAACACACTGATTCACACTCAAAGCCATTGGCTGCATCTTAGTCCAGCGTCTGTCAGAAGGACAAATGTACACATGGTCCAAATGTTGGCCAGTTCCTGCTGTTATTTGGACTGTGTGTACCCTGCTTTAGTGTATGGACATTTTTATTTTCTTTTTCACAGAAAAGCTGTTTTTTTTTTTTGTTCCTGCACTGGTGTTACACTATTGTTGGTAGTTTAGATGCAGAGTGCTCACAAGGGTTTTTATTTTTGCACAGGTAGAAGAGTAAAGTTGACTTCAGACCTATGTGTTGCAGCAATGGATTAAAAGTGCAGTGCATGTTAGTTCACAGCAGTCTTTGGGATGTTTTGTAATGCAATTCATTTAGAAACACTCAAGTACAGTAATGACAATTAACTTACACTGCAGCGTGCTACACTGCACATGCCATGTATTGTTAAGCACTGCATTACATATTTTAAAAATGCATGTCTAATTTTACTTCCATTGAATTGCACTAGTAGACCATTCTAAACTAATTAGCAGCATTAGCATAATGCATGTTAATGCATAAGCTACCAAACATTAGTGTGTGTGTGTTAAAGCACTGCAATCGAAAGCCAGTGTGGCCTAAAGAAGACAGAAGTAGAATAAATCTAATATATGTAAATATCCTGAATTACTGTAACCAGATCATTTCACCAACGTTATTCCGTGCATTTTTTTTTTTTATGCACACCATCATTTTCCCGCTCCTTTGAATTTTGCGCACCATCATTTTCCCTCTCCTTCTAATTTCGCAGGTGGCACTCTGACTTAGAAGTGAGCATACAAGTACAGTTAACCCTTTTGTGTCAGTTTCCCTTTCTTATTGTGGGCACATCACATTTGGAGGCTCTGTAACAATGGATGCAGCAATTTCAGGTGGATACCGCAGAACTAGATAACACTAGCTTAGGTGCAACAAGGAACTCTCTTTCCTTTCAATTCACACATAATTTATACCAGACAGAATCAGGTAAGTGCTTGATCACATTATCCTAAACAATGCAAATGTTAAACAGTAATATCATCAGTACATCTAATGAACAACCAGTAGCTAACAATGATCTAATTAACAGTAAGCTAATCAACAGCTGGCAACTAACACTGAACAGTGATCTACTCAAACAGTAAGCTAATTAACAGCCTGGCACCCAGGCCAGCCAGGAGTTCACCCCAAACAGCCCGGCAACACCTCCATATTTTAAATATTTTTTGCTATGTGAATAGGAAAATATAACAAATATAAAGCAGGTGTTATCCTAATTTGGCTTATACTTTAAAGTGACCCTATCACTATAGAACTCAATATGTACTTGTCTGGCAAGCAGTGACACAGGTGTACATTGCAGTAATGTAGAGACTAGCAGAGTGATGGGGTGTGCATCTGGAAGTGGCAGACAGAAGTGACAGCTATTGCTCTGCAAAAAAGCAAAGATTGAAGTTGCACACTGGATGCATAAGCAGTGCCGGGACAAGGTCATCCAGCGCCCAGGGTAAAGAAGAAGAAGCCAAACTACACCCCCCTCCTTCATTATGTGTGAGCTTAGGGAATACTATACTCAGCATGTCAAAATGTCTTGTATCAGAATTAACTCATTGGTGCCCACATCCATGCATTAAACTGTTGAGCCCGTAAAGTCTAAGTCCAGTCACAGGAATAAAAAAAAAAGAAAAAGAAATAACCTTGCAAAACTGGCAACCACCTAAAATGCATCAGGTTACTTAAATAGATGGTTCAACCAATCAGCACGTTTGCTGATTTGTCTAATACATGTACTAATAAAGAGATCTGAAGCTGCGTTTACACCTGACCGATTTTCTGCTTGAAGCTCTTAGTTCTAAAGCGCTCAATAAGCCAAATCCCATTAATTTCCATGGCCCCTGTTCACATATGAGCATTCTGTCGCCTAAAGCAAAATGCCTGTCACTCAAAAAAGTACATGAGCTTCTTTTTGGAAGATTACAAGTGTTTTTGTCCTCATAGACTTCAATAGAAACACCTGAAAATGTGTGAGTTGAGCTGTTTATGCGTTTTGTTGCGCATTTTCTGCTCAAACACCAGCTCTCCACCCCTATCTTCCTCCCCTTCTCCTCCCCCTAGTGCTTTCTATTGGCTAAACAAAAATGACTGAAGCTGTAAAATGCTTGTAATATGCTTATAAAACGCTTGTAATACACTTCTAAAAATGCTCAGAAAACTCATAAAATACCAGGAAATCACTATGCTCAGGTGTGAATGCAGCCTGAAGGATTGTGTACCACACCAGTATGTCATCCATGCAAGAAAAAAATTATTGATTGGTCCTGTCAGCCCACCATTTAGTCAAGGTGACGTAGATCTCTCATCAAAAGTCATTCTTCATGAAAGATTTGCACGTCTAATGCAGTCCATAGGAATATGTTATCACCAATACATGAATACATATAGATTCCTCAAAAGACCATGATATCACAGGGTTTTAAAACGAAGGTTAAAATTGAAGATATAAACCATGTTTAAAACCATGTGAAACCTTTTATTTAAAAAAATGTGTGCATGTGTGTGCGCATTTGTGTTTTTAATTGCATTTGCAAGATATCGGGCAAATACATAAAATTGAGCTATCTTGCATATTTCGACAGTTATTTTTTTCTAAATCTGTTCATGCAAAGTCTATGGCAGAAGCAGTGGTGGACTGACCATTTGGAAACTCGGGCACTGCCCGAGGGCCCGGGGTCAGAAGAGGGCCCCATGAGATGCCCCTGGTACCTTTTTCATAGGCTTTTTGGGTGTGGTTTGAGTGTGGGCAAGGACACAGGGGCCCCATGGTCCCCTATTGCCCCGGGGCCCCATGAGTTGCCAGTCCGCCCCTGGGCAGAAGATATACTTATTAGGTTCTTAGGTTTTAATTTATTTTGGTACTAGGATAATTAGTAGTTGTACTAGTATACCACAAGCTGTAAAAACATCTAGAAGGTTTTGAGCAGAACTAGTGCACAAAAGGTCTCTATAATAACACAGGGTGCCACCATAAAAGCATATACATATACAGTATAATGCCATCAAATCAGTAATATGATGCCCCCATGGATTAATTTTTTTAAATGACACCATGTACAAGCAATGCCGTTTTCATAATGGAAATCATTATTCCATTAATTAAATGCGCTATAATATAAGGAACATTCATGATGAATGATGCAGATAAATATATTTGTCTTAAAACAAAAACCTGTCTCAAAATTGGGTAATTAAATTCAGCATTTGATTAAAAAATGACATAGGCAGAGATTAAGCAATTTTTCTAATATGTCAAATCAATCAATGCAGAAATAAAGGTAGAATAAATTATTTGCAAATCTGAAGTTTTTGAAAGATGTCGAACAAGACCCCATCCTTCTGTCCCCTAAACCCTGCAAGCCTCCCTATTAGTCAGTAAGGTGGCCAATCTCATTAAAGGGCCAATATGGAACTTAGGGGTGGGAAAAGGGAAGGTCAAGGACAGCTTTTGTATAAATAGTAAAGATCTACAGAAAACTGCAACCAATCCAGTATCAACACTCTATGCTAATTTACCCTCAACCCAGCAGCTGCTCCTTAGTACATAAACAATACATCCAAATCATATAAAGCATAAAACAGTAGTACAGCACTATAAATAAATAAATGTAATGTAACAATAAAATCAGACTATAAAGATCAAATAAAGTGACTAAGATCAAATAAAGTGACTCGTTTTTTAATAGCAACAAACACCATGCAAACGTTTGATCAATGCTGTCCATTTATATAAATAAATATGTATACATTCACTCTGTCATTTATGCACTTGTCCTATAGTTGTTCAATTGCAAGTTCCTGAACTGATGAGGCCAAGTGCTTGGGTGAGATCACAGTAGAAAAGTTTAGGTTTTCAAGTGACTACTCGTTGGCCAAGTATTGTAGAAACATTATTATCCTTTGTTCAACTATTTTTGACTTCTGCATGAATGTATCCTGTTTCTGTATGAAAATGCAACAGTATGTAGTAGGATGTTGCAACAGTCATAATTCATCTACAGGTAATCATCTGGGTTGCAGTCTTTGAGGTCCTTCATCAGCTGCCTAAGAAACTTTGACGTTACTCTCACATCCTTAAAAAGTGAAGCTGTAGCAATGCAACAAACATGGAAATATCTTTAATGTGACTCTGTCACCCAACAAAAGGGAATAAATGTCTGCAAGTATAAAGTGCAGGAACCTAAATGTGCCTGTAAGTGCCTGCAGCAATCTTCAAAAACCTTGCTGCCCATTCTCAGGCTGTTCTGACAGGCAACGCTCCTGTACTTCCAAGTATTATCAAAGCTTGCTGTTAAGTCCCACTCCCATATTTTTCACTTTCTTCATTACAAAGACGAGCAGTCTTATTGGCCAATAGAAATGTGCAAGAGGTAGGAAGGGGCGGCCAGGCTGAAGTACTTAAACTTGAATACCTGTTGGTTACTGTTAACTGCCTGCATTTTACCCTTGCAACAGTTTGTCTGCCTTTCCCACAGTGACAGTCACTTTAACCTCTTCAAGTCCAGACACTTTCACCCCCTTTCTGTCCAGGCCAATTTTCAGCTTTCAGTGCTATCACACTTTGAATGACAATTGTGCGGTCATGCAACACTATACCCGTATGAATTTTTTAGCATTTTTGTAAGACAGATAAAACTTTATTTTGGTGGTATTTATTCACCACTGGGATTTTTATTTTTTTGCTATATAAATGAAAAAGTCCAAACATTTTGAAAAAAAAAAGTGTTTTTCTTATAAAATTTTGCAAATAAATAATCTTTCTTCATAAATCGTGGCCAAAATGTATCCAGCTATCTTTTTAGTAAAAAAAAATAACCCAAATTAGTTTATAACCAAAATTATAATTTTTCCAAAAAATGTTTTACATTTTTATTTTATTTTTTTATATTATTATGTATGTTTTTTTTTTTTGTTTTTTTTTTTAACATACTGTCATCCTAGCAGTACAGTGTCATAGTAACACTGTACTACTTGTGGGAGGTGATGAAGATTTTTTTTTTTTTTTATACTGATTGCTTTAACACCCATAAAGGCTGTAAAAGCAATCATTTCTCCTTCTCTCTGGCTGCATTCTTGCAGCCATTGAGAAATACTGTGAGAGCTGTGATTGGTCACAGCTTGTCACATGGTAAAAGGCTGTTGTGAACAGCCTTGTACCATGTGACCTCTGTGATCATTCACAGATTTCACTAGTAGTAAGCAATGATGTTAGAAGTGACATCTTGTTTACTACTATTCATGTGATCACTGATTGGCTGGACTGGAAGTGGTTAAAGTTTAACTAAACTCAAAAAGTGAACATTTGCTATGCTATTGGGAATATCTAGATGTGGTATTTGTGCCTAGGTGGTACCCTAAAAAATGTATCTTTTGTTGTAAATTTCTCTTGAAAAAGCACTTCATGGCATGTGAGGGTGCCTAGGAACTCCTGTGCCTACATCCTCATAGTTATATATCTGCAATGTGAATCTAAATCACTGCTGCCTCTAACTACTAGTCTCAGGAGATGTGGACTCCAGAGTGAGATCTGGTCACTACTATGCTGCTCACTGTTCTCCTTGCTGAAGGTTCTGACATAAGAAAGCAAAGTCCTACCAAGATGGCCACCTCTATGCAGAGACACAGTGTAGAACAATTGATGTAAGGACTTCTTCAAAAACTGACAACGCAGTGCCTTTGCTGTTCTGAAATTGCTAGGAATGGTGTCATCCATGCCCAGATGATTTTTACTGAACTACAAAATGCATTCCCCTACTGCTCATCATAGGGGCAA